>NC_134531.1:94220440-96620440 GCF_050624435.1 Tenrec ecaudatus
TTTATTACCAGCCAACCAGAGCCAATTCATATGTTTCTTAGTCTTCTATTTTTTTTAAGCTTTAGCCAAGCAATACATAGGTCTAAGTTATCTAAGAGAGTGTGTAACACAAATTAACTCACTTTTATCTCACAAATTCTCCAGTGAAGAAATCTGTGGATTGAACTCTGCTAAGAAAAGAGCCAGAAAGAACTCAACCACACGATCAAACAAAACATGCCAGATATAGGACACACATGTACACACTGCACACCTTTGCAGGTCATGAACGGGACATGCACTCAAAGCAGAAGTGACACTTGTGCCGTGCACGTCATCAAGCATGCCCCCGTGAAAATGATGGCTTCCTGTACACACAATGCTGGACCCTTTAAAATGGATCCATATACATATATACATATATACATATATACATATATGTACACATAGGGAATGTAGCTTTAAAGACTCAATCATAATCTTAATGGAGAATATTTGAATGTAGCCAACCCAGAACCACTTCTGCTGTTTCTCAGACTCGACTTCTTAAATTGCTGTAATTAGAGACTTTATGTTTTAAAGGCTTTTCAGTACATTCATAAGCTGATAGATTTTCATGCAACTTTTGCCTCCGTTGTACTGAAATCGCGAACCGGCACTCCAACACAGGGAGAAATCCTCCCAGTTGCATTATTCATGGAATAAATTATCAGTATGAACAGCACATAAAAACTCACAAGATAACTGATTTGGAAATCGTAGCACTTTGTGATGCAAAGTATTTGGTATTTCTAGTCACTGATTTCTTTTTCATGGCCTTTTCGTAATGTTAATGTTCCATTCCTGTTTCATTGTTAGGGACTTTATTGTTTAAAAGCTTTTCAAACTCATCCCTCCCAGTCTCTGTTTTAATACACATAAAATATTTAGCAAAGTTTTATATAAACACAGGCATAAACATGTGGTGTTTGACTAAAGATTTAAATCCCCAAAGCTTAAATTCCATCTGAGATAATAACCAAAGAGAACAGAACTCTTCTTATAACTTTTCTCCGGGAGGGTTGCTGCAAAGCCAGCCTCTGCCTCTCTGATACAGCATTTTCAATAAATTAAATGCGATTGCAAAGCACAAGCAACTGATTTCTAGTTTGCCACGTTTTGAGTTTCAATTTCCCTAAATGCGATCTGGCCCAGAGGGGGTACTTGGTGGAAATTCAGCATGCCATTTTAACTGCTGCAGGAGGCTAAATATTTCAGGTAGTTTCTATGAAAATCTAATTTGATAATACCTTGAATCCTTGATGGTTTTAATGAAGAAACATCATCGATAGCCCAGAGAAATACATTTAGCCAACACACTAGAGAATGCTGCAAAATGAAGACAACACCGTGATTTGGGTCTGTCATACAGTGCCATCCCAACATAACGAAACCAGGTGACCTTACCTGGATTTAAACAGATCATCCCGAGCCTACGATTCTGAGAACTAAAGAGTAGGAAATGAACTAGAAACTGCGAACAAGTATAAGAACTAAAAATATGAAATAATCCTTTTCAAAAGGGTGGTTCTGCTTCGAAGATTTGAATGTTGAAGTAGGAATACAAAATTCCAGTACCTTCTCCTGGTTCTCGGACACATCTCCTTAAGCCCTCACGGTGATTTGGTCTCGACGCAGTGGGCCGCCACAGGGCTCGGGTTGAAAAGAGCTACTACCGGAGAGCCACCCAGAGGCCGGTGTGTGGACATAATATTTTTTCCAGGTTTCATAGGAAATAAGTGGGAGTATAGGTATCTTTTAGGTGGAATAAATTATATTGAAGAAACTTTAGACTTGAGAGAGGTGAATTATGGAGGGGTTTGTAGCTATGGGAGGTTCCAGAGAAAAGAAAATGTGCTGAAAAGAGGAAAAATGAGAAAGCTGTAGAAGCTAACGCAAAGTTTGGCAGATGAACTCTTTTTTTTTAAAACAGATGCCTACAAATGCCCTAGATTCAGTTCAATGTCACAAAATCTAATAATTAGTTTGATAAATAGTTTTAGAGAATCTAATGATTATGTCCATATAAGTATCTGTTTGGAATTTTCGTAATTTAAAACGTACACTTAGAAACTGAATCAAACCTAGGACATCAGACTAGCTAAGTACCATACTGATTCTCAGTAGAATTTACTATCGTGTGGGAGGGGTCCTCTAGCCCTCTCCTTCCCCCCTTTGACCCAGTTTGCTACGCTACAGTCTTTCTTACCTAAAATAGTCACACTGGTCAGGCTTCTCTGTTTCCTCAGGTGTGTCTGCTGTCAAGGTGGAACCGTGAGGCAATTCACCAGTAAGAGACCAGCCCTGGAGCAGCCTGCCACTATTGTGTCTCTTTGAGCCCTGGCTAACCAGCTTGCTTCTTTGGTGAAGAAGAGAGATGCGAGCTGGGAGTCAATAACCATACCAGGGGAAGAAGCCACCATTGTGCCGACAACCCAAAGGAATGTTACCTTGAACTCTGAGAGGGGAGGGCATGAAGCAGGCCGTGGAAGAATATTACATGGCAGTGATGGATTGCTTCCAAAAACTGGGTCAAAGGGATCGGAATCAAGGAAATGGCATAAGGATTTCAAGGGAGACTGTAGTAAAGGTTAGTGTGGATGGTCGATGAAGAGAAGAAAAAAGGGGATATGAATGAAACTAGCTTTTGATGTGTAACTGTCTGATTAAATGCCATATATCCGCTTTCTTATTTGTTGGATAACCTATTAATGAACAGCTCTCAGCCACATAATATTTAAAAATAATTCTCCTTCAATTAAAAAAAGAAATTGTGCTTAAAAGTAAGTTGGGACCGCCATGGAGATAGAAGGGTTTTAGAAAGGAAGGCTGGTTTGGGGAAATAAAATAATATTGGAAACTGCCTTGCCTGTGCTGACATCTACCAACACCAAACTCACTGCCATGAGGCAAGGCTGACTCAGAGCCGCCCTGGAGGAGAAGGTAGATCTGCACCTATGGGTTTCAAAGACTGTAACGCTTGATGGGAGGATCATCGTCCTCCTGGAGGGTGGCTGGTGGTTTTGAACTGCAGACATTCTGGTTAACAGCCCACTGCATAATTCATTATGTCACCAGGACTCGGTGCTGGCATATAATCTGTATAATATAGAACAATTTAGCAGCGTCGTCATAAGATCTCTTGATGATAACGTGCTCCCTGAAACCCTCAGTTTTATTTGAGAGTACGTAATAACTAACCGTTTAATGTAGGAGCTCAGCAGACTATCGATAATCAAATCACCAAGTCACTGCTCATTTCAGCCTCCAGTAATACTGCAAATTTGGGACACACAAGACCTCACAGGATTTATGTAGTCTTACTTAGGAAGGTATGCCTTTATGAATGTACAAGGAACCCCCCAGGCAGGAACAATATTCTATATTTTATTGATTTTACTTTTACCTTTGAGAGCCCTTATCCAAGCCTCTGTCGTATTGCCTCATCCAGTGGCTTCCTACGTGATCTCTAAGCTTTCATTTTATAGCTTTAATTTTTTCCTTTTTACAGGGTCGACACAAAAAAAATGTTTTTAAAAGGTAAATATGCAAATGCTACTTCCTGTTGACAGGCCTTTCAGTAGCTCCCCATTGCAATTTGAGAAAAGACCTTAAAGTAAGCACAACGTCGTCTGGGGAGCGAGCTCCCTTCCATTGCAGGGTCAGTTTGCACCTCTATCCTCACTGTCTCCAAACTCTGGTAGTTGGGATAGGAATGATGTCTCTTACCACAGGGCCTTTGTATGTACTGCCCCTTCTGCTTGAAATACTTCTCTGCCTGGCTTCTGCTGTTTTATCTCCTACTCGTGTTTCTGATTTTTATTTTCTCAGAGGTGCCTTGCCTCTCTACTCTGTGCCCCCTGACAAGAACAAACACTTCTATTTTTTGTATGTACAAAAAAAGCAAAAAAGCTATACCACTTGTTCATTCCACTTTCATAAGCTTATTTCTGATGTTCTCACTACTGGATCTGAGGTCTGTTATAACTCAAATGCCTACTACAAAGCCTGACTTGGAGTAGATGTTGGTGAATATCTAGCTTACACTTAAAGTAAATCTGAGCATTCATAATTTATTCCGTTATATGAATTAGCCAGAGAGGGTATGTATAGTGGTTGGCATATGCTGGGTAAAATTGTGTCTTCTGAGGGGCTAACTTCTAAAATGACAAGATTCCATGAATAATTTCCCTTTCTAAATATGCTCTGTATTTTTCCCCCACTAACCTTTCCATGCATACCCATGTGCTGTGTGTCTGACCACATAGGAAATTTCATCATGCTCAATTCTCACACTAAGTTGTATTAGGAAATACTTGCTGGAAAAGAGATCTGTCTTCGCCACTGGTTAAGCCTCGCTCACTGAAGTATGCTCAGCAGATATTATATGTTTTTAAGTGTCTACATGCATGGCATTCTATATATATATGATAGGTATATATATATAGATATGATAGGTATGTATACATATATGCCTACCATTGTGTAATCTTTGTAAAGATGGAAAGAAATACTTGCAGAAAAGGGGTGAATTTTCCAGTGACTTTAAAACACTTCAAAAGTTTGATCTTGTCATTCATTATTTTTATCTACCATCTAGGACAAAATGTCAGTCATACCTTTCCAACAGATACTATATAGCGATTTTAATGGTGCTTTACTCTAAGACAGCAATATACTCAATGCTGAGATCTACTTAAACAAACTTGAAGCAAGAGTCAACTACTAACATGCGTTAAAATTTGATCAGGTTAGAGTAGCTCTCAGGTACAAGAAAGGGCACGGAGTCTAAAACATGATCTCTGGAGAGCAGTGCGTGAGGGCATTGGCAAGCACGCTGATGTAGGTCCCAGCTGGTATCTTTCATGCCTCTTCATCAGTGCTGGGACAATTGCCCCCCAGCGTATCCCTGTCAGTCCACCTCGCAGCATGGTGGGCATGGACGCCAGTACCGAACAATGGGCCAGACCAAACTGGAAGGCCAACAAGATGAAGAGGACTCACTGATCATTCAGCAAACACAGGTCAAAAAGCAGAAACTCTGTTATAATTTCATCTGGTTTCCTTGGTTATGACACACCTGAGAATATAATCGACATAGAAGGGTCTGGACACCCCCATGTGGAATTCCAGATGGTCAACTCACTAATTAATGCATACCCCAAATGAATACAGATATGTGTCCAGAATATAACACATCTAAATGTGATAGACAACATCACTAAAGAGGCAAACGTGTCCCTTAATGACAACAAGCAGTTCTGATCTGGAGAACGGGACAGGGGATTGGATTTCAAAAGGTACAGCAAGTGTGAGTACAAATACCCAGGAGACTCACAGAAACGAAGGCCAAGGTCAGATTTTCATGTGCAACTTCTCTTTATTATGACCACTAGGTCCGAAGAGGGCTCACAGCCTTCACTTGGTGAGAGCAAGGGGAGCCTCTGCTAGGCTTTGGGGAGACTTACCACATCTCTGGGTTCTCCTTCATTGGGGGTCAGAACAACGGAGAGCAAAATGATTCCAAGGTCATGGTCAGGATAATGGGGATCTTTCAAAGTTAGGGTCACATCCTTGGGCCTGTGATATAAGACATTTAGATTTTGAGCAGTCATTCGGTGAAAAGACAAAATCTGTATTTCATACTTATATTCTTAGACTACATATGAGGGCAAAGAAAAATTGCTGAAAATCATAGAACTTTTATTAAACAAAAAATATCAAAATGTGAAGTTAGTTGCGTCCCCCCGCTGAGAGAACCTCCAACTAGTTCTAAACACTGAGGATTACGTTGCTAATCTCTCCAGCCCGTTCCTGAAGCATTCTGTCCTCCTTTACACCATGTCAAATGAACCGTGTGGGCATTATGGAAGGGCTCAGATTGTTCCTTGTCAATGATATCCTAGCTTGAGGAACACAAAGAAATCTGAGAGGAAAAATCGAGACTGTTAGGTGGATGGAATAAAGTTTCCTAAGGAAATTCTCATAGGACAGTCCTTGCTACCATGGACAAATGAGCGGGCACTGTGTGATAGGAAAAAAGCCAATAAAACTCTTAGCTGCAACTTATCCTGACTTTCCCCCCTCCCCAAAGCAGTTCTCTAGTTTCTTACAGCTTTTCCCAAAAAATCTCCTGTTATCATCCTGTGTCCTTGGAGAAAATCTCTCAAGGTTTCCCCTGGAACATCCTCACAAACACTCTCCATAAACTTCTGATCTGGTCAGATCAGAATGTAACTGGCCTCGCAGATTTCTTACAAGGCATCGATTCTGATTGGATCCCACTGGATAGATTGTATTGATAAATCTCAATTACAATTCATTCCATAAAACCATCTTCATTAGCTTGGATCTTGCTTGAAAAGCTGATGGAAAAATCAGCTCTAAGAGCTAGCCAATCTTTTTGTAACACTTTTTTTTTAAGTATCCTTTACCTTTGAAGACCCTCCCAGACAAGTGTATTACTGAGAGAACTTGTCTACAACCATCCACTGAATGCACAAACATGCTTAAATGTATATTTTTGAAATACACCTGTACATGTCTGAGCTAGAACCCCAATAGCAATGTAGTTGGACTTATATTCATATACATTGCGGACACATGTTTACATAAATGTGATTTATTCTTTTTAGAATGTCTTCCTTTATTTTCCTGGCACAACTTTCATTGCTATCAAAATACTATTAATGTGTCCTCTTATCCAGTAGACTTTAGGTCAACTGGTTACACTGGAATGAAAGGGCGAGTCTCTGACCTCCATGGATGTCTGGATTGTGGTGGCCAAGAACCTACAATCGTTTTTAAAAGCTGCAGTAGTCCCTAGTTTCTCTGAGTTTGAGTCCATAGTCATTCGCTGATCACTGCCCAAGTGTTAGTTCTTTATGCTTCTCTTTAAATGCAGACATAGGTTGTAAAGAGATGGGTGGAAGAAAATGGAAATTTAACATAGAAGATACAATTTGTTTGATCTATATTGAACATATTTTGATAACATTATATAATTAATTAATGTTATATTCAATATTTATAATAACACTTCTATTTCTTTTCTGTCTTCTTCTCCTCCTTCCCCCCACCCACACACTTTTGTTTAAACCTATGCTTAGACAAATTTTAGAACGGAAGATAAGGAAATCAGTACTTGTAAGAGTTGAGGAACAAAGGTGGGGAATTAGATAAGAGTCTCTGAAGGTGAGATTATGAATTATTTATATCATCCACAGTCAGTGTAAGGAAAGAGTGCAAAATACTGACAATACGAAAGGAATATCTTGCTTGCCTATTTCAATGAATTTTGAACAATAAGGATTAGTATGCATTATAAATTTATAAGATTATGGAATAGTCAGCATCCACCAAACAAAATACCTTTGAAACATTGGTAAATAGGAATTTTTTTCCTTGTTTAGTTATTCACTTATTTCACAAAATATGAACTGAGTCCGTGTTGAATAGTTGGATAACACTGTACTAGGTTCTGGGTCCAAACCAAAGTAAGACCCTTGTCTTCCTGATGCTAAATGGTACTGGGAACTTCTGGCTGAGTGAAGGTCAGTGGAAGATACTTGACATAAAGATTTTCACAATTCTTGCTGCATATCAGAACCAACCTTTTTAAAGAGCCTAGACATGAATTCCATCCCTGAAGAACCAAGATGGGGTTTAAAGCTACTTGTTTGTGACTTCCTGCATGGGCTTTTCTTAAACGACCAGGACTGAGACCTTTTATTCAGTGCTGAAACTATGCGATACCAGGAGGCTCTTCCACACGATGCTTACTCACTGAATTATGAAAGGACACAATGAAACATGAACTGGTTTCTGGAGTTGTGAGTTTTGACTGATAACATCAGCTGTCACATTGATAGTCTACATAAATGATCATAGTTATAATGCCAATTGCTCTGATATGAATGTAGCTAGAAATAATCAGTATGGCTTATTATTCAATAAATGTTTTTTGTTCTTTTAATTTTTAGCATAAACATACTAATATGTATCATAGATATTATAGAACATGTGTGTGTGGGGTAACATCTCAATTTGGTTCATTGTCCTATAATTATCACATATAAAATTAATAGAAAACTTTAATGATATATTTATAAGGATTACATGGAAATGATTTAAAAAATTGTGATTATTTTATGATAGTTCTCTATGACTTATCTATTACTTAAAAAAGAAATATCCCATATTATACTGTGGGGGGAGTTCAGATGCTCACAGGCAATTAGTCAACCAGACAATATGGCAGGCCCCTCTCCCTACTGTTGAAGACAATGGACACCTGCAGCCATCTATTTGGTTCCAGTAGGTGGGGTTTACACCCTACTGATAATGGTTCCTATGGAGACCCAGAGAACAGGTCAAAGTTAAGCTGCCATCCTAAACCTAGGATCTGCCCATCTTGTCATATGTATAACCCCAATCCCTCCCTTTCCTAATGCGTGCATATCCCTAGACCACCCTCCTCTCATTTACTGTATTACCCACAGGACAGCCCCTTCCAGTGACATATGTCCTCACCTGTAATTATGGGGCTTGCACGTCCCCAGAGAATATAAATGGTCTGGGCTAGCATTAAATCTCTCTCTCTCCCTCCACGTGGACCATCAAGTGGGGCTGAGGTGAACCTGCTACCATGAATGGTGTCTGACTCCATTTATTTCAATACTCCTCTTCTATCTCTCATGCTCTCTGTAACTTTACTATGATCTTCGCCCATTATCGCTGTACAATTTTGCCTACCAGACCCATAATGATGTGTTAGGGGCTGGCTTCCCCTGACAGTACTATATTACAATTCAATGCATTAGTAAAGCAATACAAGTATTTATAAGACCACCAATAGTATCCATCTTTTTTATACCTAGGTACTACTGACTAGATACACAAAATTTAATCTGATATTTAAAAAGTGGCATTTTGATACTTGGTTTGTATGAGAAGAGGCTAACTCAGTACATAAACTAAGTTAGGTGGAAAAGAAACAGCATGTGCGTTTAATTTCTTAGTCATCCTATACTTTTTCCATCTAAAGTAATTTTCATCAGTATTCTACCTTTAATAGAGGACAAGAGAAATTTGTGTTCTGTGCTTAAGTGACGTAATTTAGAAGTCTTTGTGAAGACGTCACGGAATAGATCATTGTGGCCGATTTAGCACAGCACTGTCTGTTCTCGCTTGAGCTCAGGTTTCGTGATGATGGATCAGGTACAATGTTCCTAGGGCACTTCCTGCAGCTGTGGGGGCAGCAGCCTCCCAAATCCTCTCCTTCCTTCAGGCTGGTAGGAGGACCTGCAGGGAGGACAAAAAAGCTAATCTCTTCTTTAGCCGGAGGGAAATACGTCCACCAACAAGCTGCCGCTGGGGCTTGACGTTCTCACTGCCACTATGTTAATTCGCTGGTTACAAAACTTCAGAGATTTCCCTATCACCCAGGCTGACAACATATAGTTATCTGGCTTGTCCTTCTGCCTTTATTATCCCTGTCACATAATATGACCAATGAACACCATCATAGATTCTATAGTTTCCTGCACAATTTCTTCTAGGACTGCTGACCTTCTATTAAACCCCTTTCTGTCCTTCAGGCACCACTTATGGCTGATTCTTAATGCTGATGTTGAAATGCACTTTGAAATAATTAGATGCAAGAAATATCACTATTAGCAATAATAGACAATTACAACTATTTACGCGATGATACACCACTACAACCGAGCAAATGTAATTAATATGCCTCCCTTTTATGAGCAATCTTCAGCAACCTAGTCTGACAGGTGGTAGGAAAAATAGAATCCCCTTCAGCTCAAGGGATACGGGTTCTTGATTTTGATGTGAACTGTGCAAGCTTTATTTCATATGTAATGTTCTAGCTCTCAAATTAATCACGCTGATTAAAGTGCACAATCTTCATTATGCCTCACTACAATGACATGTTCTTAATAGCATCTAACGATAACCATAAAACCACAGGGGCCAGGTCAGATTGAGGGAGGCATCTTGTACCCCTACATTGCTGGGGGACAGAGCAGCTGTTCAGGAACTTTGCAGCTGACTCAGCATTGCCAAGTGAGGTTGGCAGAGGCAATGCATTCTTCTTCGAGTATCGTTGAGAACGTTGTACTTCAGACACTCTTCCAGTAGAAAGGCTGAGAACTAGTAAATGGCCGAGCAGCTGCCAGAATGCAATCTGTGAAGCAAGGTGCAATATGATACCAACGGGTCAGGGTTACCTTTTTAACTCCAACTGTGTGAGATCCAGGAAGGCTGAGCCCATGAAGTCATCCTGCAGTCCAAAATCATAGTCAAAGACCTAAGCAACAAAGAGAAAGGGGCTGTTGTTGGTGATTCCAATGTCAGCTTTAAATGAAACCATCTTGATGACAAGATAGTGGTTGACTGCGTTTCCAAAACAATGAGACTTCATAATATTTAGCTTTAATTATTTTATTTGTTACAAAGCAGTCAAAGGACATTAAATGCCATTTTGTTTAGTTAAAATAATGGGTCAGTCTCAGACATTCTAAAAGTGAATGCGGGAGTCAAAAATAAAATATAGTTGATTTTTAAAAAGTGTAGGTAACACAATCTTAGAAAAAGTATTCCCATGTGACAGAAGGGCTACTGATGCTACTGGTAGATAAAACGAGTCAGTATAGAATCAACAAATGTGCGTTTCATACTGAGCTATTGTGTACGGATAAAATGAGGACAGGATGCAAGTTTCCTTATAGTTTTAAGGTCATTGAAGATATATTCTCAACCATTTCAACTCACAAATAAGGGTATTTTAAACACACACGTAAAAATCATTAAGATATGATTCAAAAGCACTTTATAAATTATATTACGGTCAAATTAAAATGTTTAAATACCTATTACTGGAGGGAAGTACAATGTACTAAAGACAGCAACAACATAGAGAAAAAGAAAACAATACAGAAAATGTATTTCTTGTTTGCAGTTGACAGTATTGAATGCTTATCTTCTACGTGCTTTGTTTCCTGTTGTGCTCTGAGAGAGTGTGGTGAGTCAGAGATTGCCCCTCACCTCCTGCAGCCCAGATTTTGGAGCTGAGAGTAAATAGATCGCTGAGTGACGGGTGGGAAGGAAACATGTGTCTAAGGGTTGCGATGGGAATTGTTGTTTTAGGGAGGGATTTCTAAAGGTTACTCTGAGGAAATGTGATTGTAATGAGACTGAAAGATGAGGAGAGGCACCTCAGCGGAAAGACCCGCTGATCTCCTTCCGGAAGATCCAGCATTGCCAAGCCTGTGGCCCACAGTTCTAATCTGACCCAGGTGAGTCAGATTCCCACAGTACGAGGACAAGTGCCCCAGGCAACTGATAGGGAAATTCCCGGTTAAATTGAAAACCGGCATGGCTGAAGCTGAGTGAGCAGATGGAGAGTGAAAAAAACGAGGTCAGAAATTTCAGAGTTCGCTCATTTATCACTTACGCCCCTTACCAAAAGACTGTAGGTAAAGGGGATTTGGCTACTGTTCATCCACTGATTCCTTTTCTCCCAGGCAATCTTGAGTAAGCACATGTTATGTGCCAGAAGCCAGGTTTGGCATCGAGTGAAGAATTGCAGACACACTGGCCTTGTCCGTCCTCACAGTTCGGGGCGGGGGAGGGGGGGGGGGATCGGCTAGATGCCCAGGGGCACAGGCAGCGCATGCATAGTGAAGCGGCAGTGAGAAGAAGCAGCTAGCTCAAGGAAAGACCGGGAGAGCAAGGAAAGATCTCAATGGCTGGAGTTCCCAGCGTTCCAGATGGAAAACATCTGTAGTGTGCTTGACAGGAAAGGGGCAGAAATGGCCAAGTCTGTGCTCGATGGGTGTGCCAGGCCTTTGGCCCACCTACGAGAATCTATCATGCCCACATGCCAGCATTCCTGGGACCACTTCTTGACACAACAATGAGAAAACAAGCAGTAAGCAGGGGGACCACCTTGAATTACTTTTTTTCCTCTTGCAGTAGAGGAGTGTACTTCAATTAAAAATAAAAAGATTTACACAAAAGTTTAAATGCTTTAAATTACAAAAGGATTCTCAAAGTTGAAGAGTTCACAGGGGGATTTGCATAAATAACAAGCTCCCTTGATGCCTTTTAAATTCTTCAATCTACAATCATCTGACTTACATGCAACCTTGCAGGAGTGTATTTGCCGCGGAGAGCACAGAACTCCTGCAATAAGTATATCCTCGATCAACTACACTTCCGGGCTTTCGGCATTCACCCGGGAGCATCACACGCAGACACTCTCCATCTTCCACAACGGATGCTTCTGCATTTGCAAGTGACTGCGGTAGTAGACTTGCAATACAAAAGGTGCCCCAAAGCCCCAGAGAAAACTATCCTGTGCAATCACTATGATTACACCACCCTTACACTTAAAAGTCTGGGGTGAATGGAAGCAACAAATAATCATCGAGATCACTTAGCGTCCTCCTACATCTGTGAGGTGTGAAAACAGTGAGTTAATCAGTGTAGATCCATGTTTCCCAAATTGGGCAGTACCACCTTTGGGGGGAGTGATGGAACAATCCACAGTGGCTGCAGAAGCAGGTACTTACACTTTATCCTGGATGATGGCCTATAGTACAAAAGGTTGTAATTACCAAGAGGACACAGAGTAGTTTTTGTTTTCTGAAAAAAAGGAGGAAGGATAAATAAGTTTGGAATTGAGATATTTAAGGTTTATTGTGCCAACCTGGCCAATAAACACATGTGGAGTTAATTGAAGGGTGGAGAGATAAAAACGGCTCAGTGAGCCTCGCCTTTCTGGTTCTCGGGTCTCCTGCTCCCTGATGGTTGGACCAGGGTGCAGCTGCCTTAGCCAGTTCCCTGTTTCAGCTGACAAAGCTCACTTCCTGCAAGACATCCCTAAGGAGAAACCACATGGACCTACCCTGATGCAGCCCTGGGTGCTGGAGGAGCCGTGTGGAGAGCCCTGCCAGCACTGAGATGCTTACATATTAACTGACTCAGTTTTCCTCCTGCAGTCGGCATCATTGCGTGTGTTTTGTGAGATGGAAGAGGACTTTGTGGATTGGTGTTGGACATATGGGCTAATGTTGGGCTTGTGGGCTTGGACAGAACTGTGCTGGGATGCTTTCTTAATGTGCACTTACCCTTTATATAAAGCTCTCTCTTATATACATATGAGTGTCTGTGGATTTGTTTCTTTAGTCTATCCAGACTAACACAGGAAGCCTATTATATGGACAATCAAATTGAGTGATTCAAGTTACAGACTTGCTTTACCACCCCGTCTTTCAGACTACCCTACTGTAAGCCATTTCGTTTCCATTCTTATTAGTTACCAAGAGCATAAACATGCAAAAAAAATTGGAAAGGTCAGAATCTATTAAATATTGGAATTATTGGCTATGCAACTTGATCCTAAGTCATAAAATCATTTCTTTGTCAAAGGAAAAACTGTTCTAAGTGAAGTTTCAGAAACATCGAGCCTAGAAGAGAAATTAAATGGAAGAGGATACTCTCACTGTAATAATAAGCACATTCAACACGTATTAATGTTTGCTCAATATTGCTCACAAACAGTGCTAAACATGCTATACAGATGACCTAATTTATAGCCCAGTGAACAAGATATTATTATGCCCCTTTTCAGACAAGAAATGTGAAGCTTAAAAAGTCCGTGCTTGCCCCCAAACCCTGAAGCTAGGAAGAGACAAATTTCAAGTCTTGTCCTTTTTTGTTTTCAGAAATAGTGCATGTCGAAATTCAACACATTTAATTTGGGCACTGCCGTGCAGTGAATTACCTGACCCACCTTTCTAGCCATAGTCTTTGTGACTCCCAACAAAAGACTTGGTAGGTCCATGCAATGTGATGCGTTTGTGGCTGCCAAAGGGAAAGGAGCAGCTTACTTGTAATGTGAGCAAGGTACATGACTCCCAAGTGCGTAGACCCTGATCATGAGGACTGGTCAGCTTTGCAATCCTACTAGGTCTAAAATGAGCGACAGAGTAGATCTTCCTACCATGAAGAAAGGAGAGCTAAGAGTGGAGGTGTGTTCTTTGACCCCCATTTCTTGCATTGAACTCCCTTGAACCTGGAGAAAGCAAGCTGTGAGACCCCAAATGGTGAGAGACTGAAAGAGGCAGCCAAGCCAGCAGTGTAGGCAGAGGTGGTAGTCAGGAGACCAACACAAGACAGTGGGGGTTGGGTGGGGTGGGGGGTCCTGGTCCAAGGAGTGAGAACGCTGCATGCCTGCAGGCAGGGGCCTTTTTAGTATATTGGAGTGACCCTAGGTACTTGTTGGTAGAGTTACAAGCACTTTACACTTGCAGGGACAGGGCTGGGTCAGGCCAAAAGGCTGTGAGACATAAGCATGTTTGTTGGTATGACTGAGAAGACACTGCCCTGAGCAAAAACTGTAACCTGAGTTGTTTTGGATCCGGATTCATAACCTTTTAGTCTCCTCACAAATCCCATAACTGTGAGTATGATCTGTCAGTTTTGTGGAGCCATTACAATAAATTATTATAGGTGAGAATGCTGTGGGAAGGTTGTTGGTATCAGCACCCATAAAAGGTTGGAAAGGGGAGGCATATTGACCACTGCCTTGTAGGAATGAGTCTTGGGTTGTTGATTGTGATTCTCCTTGTGAAGTTAGAGGAGGTCAGTCACAGGCCCTGTACCATTTTCCTACGTGACATGCTGGGTGGAATACTGTGGGTTTAAATGAGACCTTTGCTTTTACAAGGCCTTGGCTTATGGGAAGTGCTAAGCAGAACATTTAGATGATGCCTGGAACTCAGGCACACCCTTGCTCATTCCCAAGTGTATTAGGAAGAGTGAAGATTTTATGCAAGTCGTTGACAGACTCATTTAGCAACTCCATTCAATTATCTGTCAAGAAAAGCTGCATTGGGTAACTCATGTTAGCTTCAACATGAATAGAAATGTGTTAGCCCAAGTGACTGAAATAATCACAGGGGATTATGATTTTAAGAGAGTTTTGATATGGAAGTTTAATTAATTGACAAAGTTCATTTAACTAACTTGACAAATAATTGCTGGACACCTATTTTGTGATAGGTACTGGTGTAAGTAGCATGGAGTAGAGCAATAAAAAATAGACAATGGATTTACATTCTTGGAGTTCACATACAGTGGGGGACACAGACAATAGACAAATACATATATTCGGTGTGATAGTTAAATTTTAAGTCAACTTGGGTGGGCCAGGATTTGCCAAAGATATGATCTAACAAAATATGTTCAATTCCATGATGGGATCTTCTGTGAAGAATACAAGCAGTTATAGAAAGGATCTGGAGCAATCTTGATACAATTGAGGCAGGTTTCGTTCAGTGTGGTGTAATATTAATATAGATTGACAGTGTACAGTGCTGGCTATCAACTTCTATGGACAGATATGCATGCATTGCCTGCTTCTTGAACCTCCTGTGAGAGCGCCTACCAATCCCAGGACCCATTAGCAGACAAAGGTCGGACCTTGGAGGCATTTGGCCAACCTTGGATTCATTCAGCGCTGAATCCACAGCCTATGGTCTTCTTGCTTCATATTTCTACTTCCTATTCATCAGCCCCTACAACTAAGAGGCAGGAGAAGCCTCCCACTTATCTCTGATACATAGGCTTGAACCTGATTGGATTTACCCAGTTCTATTAAGTGTGTGAGCAATTCCTTGATATAAATTTCTTTCTATGTACAGATAAGCACCACTGGCTTGCTTCTCTGGAGAATCCAAAAGAACACATTAGGTTAAGTAAGAAGGAAAATTAGGGAGCTATGAAAATTAATATTTTATATAAAATATTAAAGATGAAGATTAGGTGATTTTTGAGGAAGTAAGGAGGCAAGATGGGTTGATGATCTGAGCTGAAGATGTACATGGGTTTCAGGGAGCATATTGAATGGGAAGCCACAAACATCAAGAAGACCACTTAGAAAATATTAAAAACTAGAAAAAATTTGAATGGATTTAGGGAAGATCAAATGATAGGGTGCTAAATTTTCATCTCCCCGCATCTGCAACAATCCACTCTCCAATGGCTTCTGCAGGTCAGCGAGGCTCTTCACATCCTTGGTCCACCGTCGAGGGGATTCCCCAGGGGCTTCATCCACGTGCTTCCTCTTCACTTTTTAAAAAACCGAAACAGCTTTAAGATGGGTCTAAAGAGAGCAAATGATTGCAATTTGACCTAACTATGTCTGCCAGAACCGACTTTCCATTATCTCTATCTGATAACAGGCCTATTCACATCCCTCAACTGCAGGATTCATTTTCAGAGCAAAACAGCTTCAAAATGACTATTACCCATTAAAGAATAATTAAACTGTAAATCAAACAAGTAATCAAGCAATAAACAAATAGCCCCAAATTGGCCCTATTTTACAAAGAAGAACAAGAACAAGAAGAAGAACAAGAAGTAGCTATATTGCCTGATTATTGGTTGGACTTAAGCACATCCCTTGATCTCCCTAAATCTATTTTACCTGTAAAATAGGGATAGCTGTCAGCATAGCTATATTATGAAATTAAATGTAAGCCTGACACTCAATGCACTGCTCAGTAAGTGGTCGCTATAATTATGGTTGACTCATAGCAACCAGATAAGACAGACTGGGACTGCCCTGTGGGTTTCTGAGACTGTAACTCTTTATGGGAGTAGACAGTCTCTTCTTTCTTCCATGCAGTTACCAGTGCTTTCGAACTGCTGACCTTGTAGTCCACAGTCAACAGGACACACTGTGACACCAGAGCTCCTCAGCACCTACTTGATGGCAGCCAGTTCGGTTTGGGTCTTGTTCTGATAAAGGACTTCTGGTGGCATAGTCGGTTACCAGTTGGGGTGTTAATCACAAGGTCAGTAATTGAAAAATGATGAAGATGTGATAGCTGATTCTATTTTTCCAAGACTCAATAACCTCACATGTTTGACCCTAACCCCAAAGCAAGCACAGTCATGCTTTATTGTTTATTTTGTTTTGTTATTCCTTTGGGGGGAGGCTCTAAAATAGTTGAGAATTTTGATCAAAACATTTTGGTAGTGTTTTTGTACTACACAAGACAATAACAAGTAGTACAGCAAACTCACCTTACTTTGGAATAATTGTGTTAGAGTGTTCTAGTAGTTTATGGATATGCATATTGTAGTAGCTGGATGATTTTATGTCAACCAGTTGGATGGTTTTATAGGTAGTGGGGAAGTCAAACCTGTCAACAAACCAATAGCAGATGTGGCCTTTTGAATGATGATGAGGGACTCTAGGAACTCTCTTTTTATGCCACTTCACCTTCTTCCTGATGGGGCATCACTGGGACTCAGTGTTTGCCTCTAGGGGCAGCCCCATGTGCGCTGCCCAACCTTGACAGCCATCAGTGCCCTTCCGTGTTTCCATTGACCCCAGATCCATGTGACTGCTGTGCACTCACCAGCCTGTGATATCCCTGCTTCCCGTTTCACTGTTCAGTGTCAGCTAGGTGAGTCTGAAGAGGGCCTTGGCTAGCTTTGGACTTAAGGAATTGAGTCAAAATGGCCTGGGGTATCTGCTTGATGTAAAGTTGCTTATCTTGATGTAATATTGCTTCTTGGTATGAAGTTCTTTGTTGTACATAGATGAGTGTTACTGGCTTTGTTTCTTTAGACCAGTGGTTCTCAACCTGTGGTTCCCGACCCCTTTGGGGGTTGAATGACCCTTTCACAGGGTCGCCTAGACCATCTGAAAACGCATTATTTCCAATGGTTTTAGGAATGGAGACACCGCTCCTCTATCCATCTCCAGGAGGGTCTGCCCACGTGCAGATATGCTCCCATACGAGTACCCGGTGTGAAGACTGTTACTCATGCTACACCTTGCTTCTAGAAACAATTTCATGTATTTTTAATTAGAAAGAAATATTTCAGAATATATAATTACGTGTTGTTTTTGTGATTATTCACTATGCTCTAATTATGTTCAATTTGTAACAATGAAAATACATCCTGCATATCAGATATTTACATTACGATTCATAACAGTAGCAAAATTACCGTTATGAAGTAGTAACAAAAATAATTTTATGGTTGGGGGTGGAACTGTATTAAAGGGTCACGGCACTAGGAAGGTTGAGAACCTCTGCTTTAGACAATCTGGCCTAATATACATATATTTTCAAAACAATCATCTGTTGTTTCCATTTGTAAGTCTACAAAATTAACTCTTTGCCCAAGCCAATCATTTGAATAATCTACCGATGTTGTACAAATAAACCTTCTCCCTTAGAGGTCTTGACTCAGAATCTCTGAGGGTGAGATTTGGACATCGATATTCTTTAAATCTTTGTGAATAATTCTGATGTCCAGCCAGAGTTGAGAATTCCTGGTCCATAACAACCTTTCTGAGTACTGTCTTAAAACCTATTGAGAGAGAATTTTGAAAACAAAGCAACATGATCCTTAACTGGGACACAGCCAAAGGAATCTTTTCAACTTTAAAATTTCTTCTTGGATACCTCTACCAGCTCCAGGAGAGCCAATTCCAACTCAAGGCAACCTCATGGGTGCATCAGAGTAGAACTGTGTCCATAGGCTTTTTAATGACAAAATGTATGGATGTATATTTCCAGGCCTCTCTTTCCTGGTGCCTCAGGGTAAACTTAACCTCCACTCTTTCATTTGGCAGCTGAGTATGTAAGCCATTTACCTCGCCTATTAACTCTTAAAGATTAGATACTTAAGACATGAGCAATGCTGCTGAGATGACAATCTTAGAAATAGTAGCATTGCTGCAAACCAAATAATTTTCCTAATATCTCAAAAAACTCAACGCTTTTTATAAGAACATTTTAAATTTAATATTTATTAGCCCCAAACTATCAGCAGTTCATGTAAATGTTTCCTTTTATGTTACTTTTTATCTTTCCCACTGTGATTCCAGGTGTTTATTTTGTACCTTGATTAGTACTGTCAGTTAAATGATAATAGAGAATTTGTATTCAAGTTAACTGCTGTAGAAAGTTTGTCCTGTTATTAAAGATGCACTAGAATATCAGACTCCAATTATAACTGAGTAAGAGTTGTCTTCTTAAAGTGAAGTCAGTCATAACAACTCACGGGAGGAAAGCGTGTGGGAGTAAATCCCTCAGGATCTTAACTTGGTGATGGGGGTGAGAAGAAACAGCTGCAGATATCAATTAATAACTGGAACTTCGAACATGAGAGGCATGAATCTAGGAAAGTTGAAAATCATCAAAAATTAAGATGAAGGCCAAAAAATTGATATTCTAGCAGTGGTTGAAATGGACAGGTAGGGCCAATTGGAATGAGACAATCATATGATCTGCTCTGCTAAGAATGAAAGTTTCAAAAGGAATGGTTGCCTTCATCTTCAAAAAGGACCCATCACATACTTTCGAAGTACAATACTCTCTGTGATAGGATAATTATCAGCATACAAAGCAAATTCAATCAGTACAACTATTATTCAAATTTACACATCAGCCACCAAACCTAGTGATGAAGAAACTGAAGAATTAGACCAATGTCTTCAGTCTTAAATTGATCAAATATGCAATCAAGATGCATTTATAATTATTGGTGATTGGAATGTAAAGGTGGAAACAAGAAAGAAGGAATGATAGTTAGCAAACATGATCTTGGCAATAGAAATCAAGTTAGTGATTGAATGATAGAATTTTGCCAGACCAACAACTTCTTCACTGCAAATATCTTTTTATAATAACACAAACGGAGACTATATGCTTTAACTTCTCCAGATTGAATACACAAAAATCAAGTTGATTGAATCGGTAGGAAGAGATTCTGGAGAAGCTCAATATTATGAGCTAAAACCACACCAGGGCCCAACTGTGGAGCAGACCATCAATTGTTCATATGTAAGTTTGGGCTGAGGCTAAACAAAATAAAACAAGTCAATTAGAGCCAAAATTCAACCTTGAATATATCCCACCTGAATTTTAAGAGCATCTCAGCATCAGATTTGATGTGTTTAACATTAACGATGTTAATGAGCTATGGGATGAACTATGGGATGACATCAAGAACATCATACATGGAGTAAGCAAAAGGATATTTAAAAGGACAGGAAAGAAAGAAAATATCAAAGTGGACGTCAGAAGAGACCCTGGACCTTGCTCTTAGTCACAGAGCAGCTGAGACAAATGGAGGAAAGGATGAAGCCAAAGAGCTGAACCGAAGATTTCAAAGGGCGGCTCAGGAAGAAGATAAAGTGAAATATCATAATAAAATGTGCATAATTAAATGTACAAAAGAAGATAAAGTGAAGTATCATAATTAAATGTGCTATAATTAGAAAACCAAAAAGGAAGAGCACATTCAGCATATATTAAACTGAAGGAACTAAAAAAAATACATCAAATCTTGGGTATCAATATTAAAGATTCTATGGGAAACATATTGAACAATGCAGGAAGCATGCAAATGAGACAGAAAGAATATACAGAGTTACAGTATCACAAAGAACTGATTGATAGTCCACCATCTCAAGAGGGAGCATATGCGCAAGAAGCCATAGTACTGAAGGAAGAAGTTCAAGTGGCACTGAAAGCATTAGGCTCTACGAATCAATGGGATACCAATGGAAATGTGAATTAATAGAACAGCAAGGGAAATATTTCAACAAGCTGATGAAGCACTGGAAGCCCATGCTTGTCTATGCCAGTAAATCTGGAAGACAGATACTTGACCAACTGAATGGAAGAGATTCATATTTCTACCCATTCCAAAGAAAAGTGACTCAACAGAATGTTCAAATTATAGAACAATGTCACACCTAAGTAACACGTTCTGGAGAGCATCCAACAAAGGTTGCAGCAGAACATTGACAGGGACGAGGGAGCTGCCAGAGGCTCAGGTCAGATTCAGAAGAGGATGTGCGACAAGGGATATCATGGGTGATGTCAGGTAGATCTTGGCTCAGGTAGATCATGGGTGATGTCATGCTCCAAGCATGGGATTCAGATAAGATGTTGAATTCTGTTGTATTGCCTGTGAAAAGGCATCTGACTGCGTGGTCTAGCAAATGACAAATAGCCTGGAGCAGTTTGGGGATTTCAGAGCCCTTCACTGTGCGCCTGCAGCCCCTGCGCACAGTTCAAGAGGGAGCTGGGTGAGGAGAACAAGGGGACACTGCTGTGTTGCTAGGTGCCATTGAATCCCTGCTGAACCACAGTGACCCCAGGCAACAGAAGGCAACACTGCTCGGCCCTGAACCATCCTTGCATTTGCTCCCAGGCTTGAGTCCATTGCTGCAGCCACTGTGTCAATCCATCTCTTTCAGGACCTTCATCCTTTCCACTGCCCCTCCACTTCACCAAACACATGATGTCCTTCTCCAGGGAGCCTCTCTCTTGACACCATGTCCAAAATATGTAAGATGGACTACTGCCATCCGTGACTCTAAAGTGCACGCTGGCAGTGCTTCTGCTGAGACAAATCTGCTTATGTTTGAGCAGTCCATAGTGCTTTCAATGTTCTTCACCAGCACCACAATTCAGATGCATCATGTCCAATTTTCACATGCAAAGAGACCATGGAAAATATTATGGCCTGGGAACACTGCATGGTTTAATCAGGAAAGGTGTGCATCAGGGTTGTATCCGTTCACCATACTTATTCATCTCTATGCTGAGAAAATCATCAGAGAAGCTGGAATATAGGAAGAAGAATGTGGCATCAGAATTGGAGGAAGGCTTATTAACCATCTGTGATATGCAGAACACTGCGTTGCTTGCTGAAAGCGAGGAGAACTTGAAGCACTTACTGATCAAGAATTTTAGCCTTCAGTATGACTATAACTCAATGTAGAGAAGATACAAATCCTCACAACTGGACAAAAAAGTAACATGATACACAGAGAGGGGTTGTCAAGGAGTTTGTCTTGCTTGCTTGTATCCACCATCAATACTAATGGAAACAACAGTCGAGAGATCAAAAGACACAGTGAATTTGGCAAATCTGATACACAAGGCCTCCATAAAGTGTTGAAAAGCAAGGATGCTACT
This sequence comes from Tenrec ecaudatus, assembly GCF_050624435.1. Lineage (NCBI taxonomy): Eukaryota > Metazoa > Chordata > Mammalia > Afrosoricida > Tenrecidae > Tenrec > Tenrec ecaudatus. The sequence continues at coordinate 94,242,499 of NC_134531.1, forward strand.
TTGAGGACCAAGGTGGGCCTGGCTGAAACTGGTATTTTCACAGAGCTCGTGTGCATGTGAAAGTTGACATTATAAGGCAGCCTGAAGAAGAATTGATGCAGTTGAAATATGATGCTGGTGAAGGTCATTGGCCCTCCCATGGACTGCTGAAATACAAGCCAGTCTGGCTTGGACAACGTATAGCCAGAAGTCTCCTTAGATGCAACCATGCAAGATTTTGTCTCTTGTACTTAGGACGAGCTGTCAGAGGAGACCATTCCCTGGAAAAGGACATCATGCTGTGTAAAGTAGAGGGGCCGGGCAAACGAGGAACCTCTCAACCTGAGAACACTGTGAAGGGGGCACAGCGCTGGGTGGTGTTTAGTTGTATTGTCTGTAGGGACGCTGAGCAGGAGCCAACCCCGTGCCACCTAACAACAGTAATCACCACAGACTGTCCTGTTGGGGATGCGGCAGGAGCCCATGTTTTGTATAAATTAAAGTGCACTCAATCCGTATCCACGTTGTCCAACAGTTCTCATTACAACAATGTGGACAATATCCTCAAGTGGCACCTCCAGTAGTCTGGATCACACATGGGTTTTCAGCAGCGTCCAGACCACTCTGTGCACCATCCTAAACAATACATCCGAAGGCCCAAAGGCAATGGGGCCACATGAGGGAGAGTAGCTGGCTGGCGACACTGTACCTTTTTCATTTGTTCATGATGCCTTGGTTCAGCTTAGGAGGGTATGGGGTGATGTGGATGAAGCACAATGGCAGGTGGGCTGAAGAAGTTCAGGCAAAGTCCTGATGGTATCAGAGCAGTTTGTGGTGGGGGAGCGCAATGGGAGTGGGGCTCCATGAAGCTTTGGGGCTGGGTAGATGAAGGGTAGCAGGGTCCACATCTTTGCAGGTGGCAGAAAGAGAACAGGTGAGGTCCCACTCAGGAAGGGCGCTAGGAAGCAGCCTACAGAGGACAAGGAGTGTTCTCCCCCAGGGCAGATGACGGTGGAGAGCAGACATCTCCCAACCACAAGAGAGTCTGCCACACCATTCACACCCCAGCCCAAGATTTCCCAGGGGCACCTAAGGGGCAGTGAACAATGCACAGAGCTACCGTGGGGGATGTCATCAGCTCCTTATATGGTGCCCCCGACACTTCCATAATTGAACTCTCTTTTGTATATTGACCTGCCCTTTGGAACTTAACCATGTTGATGAGTGAGGAGTTGGTATGCTGCTTGTTTAACCCTCAACTTACTGCTTCTACTTTATAACACTTATTTTCACAGCTCATCGCTCACACCTAGCTTCCCTCTGTGCCCATTATGATGTCATTTGGAACTGAAGGAATATGCTTACCCATTAAAATTAAAAGGCTAGACTAATTCCAACTGATTGGAAAGCATATTCTGATTTATTTTGTACATCATATTTTAAAAAGAACAAAATAGGTAAAAGAAATATTTTCACTGAAAATCTAGTTTTACTGAAAATTTTACAGTAATGTGAACTTATTTTATTGCCTAGGCTAAGCACTGAATTTTGTTTTCCCTTGGCAATGTTTACATGATAGACATCCCATGATAAGGGCACACATGAACTCTTTAACTATAGTCAAGAAGTTTGCCCATTTAATATTTTCTGACTATCTACTCGCAGATGCATTTTTATATTACCTGTCACAATAGAATCAGTTCTAACAAATCTTTCAGGAAAGATTATTAATTTCCTCTCACAGAGTATAGGATCATATCAGAATCAAGTATGTCAGTCACACAGGGTGATATAGCAACAATAAAAATGAAGCAATTTTCATGAAATTCTAGTAGCATAAGCTCCATTTCCCACCAGTGTATTTCCTTTAGGAACGGATCTTGTTTTGCATGCCCAGCACCCAGTGAAAAGTGAGTAACAAGGATGTGGAAAACAGAAAACTTACAGAGATAGTCCTTAAATCAGCTATGTGCTTCCCAGAGAGTGGGAGATCAAATAAAATATGCGAAAGCATTTAAAAAGTATTAAAAATGAATAAATATAAAGAATGATCCTTATTTGCTTGTACTCACAGCTGAGATGTCAGTACAATGAATATTCAATGTAACAATTTCTCCCTCATGTAGAAATGGAAAAAAGGAATCAAATCCTTTATAATTCACTGTTTCTCATCTTCTGAATAGATGTTAAGCTGTGACCACATTTTCTCGTACGTGAGTGCTCAAAACAATAAAAGCATGTTGATCCTCTCTCCTCTCCTGGGATTTTTGTTCATTTGTCCTTAACTAAGGCTTTTGTTCTAGACTGTCACTGCCTCGGTGAGTTGGTTGCTCATCACAGGGTCAGCAGTTCAAAACCACCTGCTACCTTATGGAGAAAGAAGAGAGTATCAATCCTGTACAGAGTTACAGTTTCAGAAGCCCACAGGGACAGGCCAACTTGTCACATAGTCATTATGAGTCAGAATTGACTCCGTGGCAATGAACTTTGGGGCTCTCTCAAATACAAGCATTTTTTCCTGAAAGAAAATGTTTCACTTATCGTGAATTACATAAACATTTACAGAGTAGACTATCCGTTTTGCATTTAACAATTCATACAGAGTTTCCCTATCTAATTCAGTGTGGCCCCTCAAGGGAACCTCACTGAACCCACTTACTCCGGTGCTTCCTGCTCCCCCCCCTCTTTCCTTACCCTGCTGAACTTTGTTCTTGGGTAAATGCAACACTTTAGATCTTAAATACCTGACAAAGCTCAGAAACAAAGGTAATGCAAAGAAATTGACAAAAAAAATATTGAGGCATGGGAAGACAACAGAGGCTTGCAAGAGTTAAAGGCAACAGGATTGTGTTATAGACACAACCTCTAATTCCCTAGAAACATATTTTGGAAACAAACATTTAAATTTATATATAAATGAATACTTATTCTTGAGTATAGAGCACTCTACCCATGTCTACTCTTATTTTTGGAAATTCATTTGTACCCATTTATAGATTGGGAATCCACGTGGTTATGTCTTGGAATAGTATCTCCTAAGTCAGTAAACATAGAGATCTATAGATCTAAAGGGACTGCATCCCTTTCCCTTCATGCTTTTATTTTTTTCTCTTGAGAGTCAAAAGATATTCAAACAGTCCATTGCTGTCTCTATTACCATCAGTTTTCCTTTCCTCTCCAGAGTCTTCATAACTGCACCTGCTCCAACAAATCTCACTAAATCCTTACAGTCTATGGCCAGATAAGCAAACTAATCTGTGCTGGAATGTCCCTTAGAAGCCAGGATGGCGAGGCTTCATTCTATGTACTTTTGGCAAGTTATCAAGAAAGCCCAGTGTCCGGCAAAGACCAGCCTGCTTGGTAAAGTAGAAGGACGGTGGGAAAGAGAAAGGCTCTCCAAAGGTGGATAGACACCGAGGTGCAACAGTGCGTGGGGACGGTCGTGAGGATGGCGCGGCAGTGGGCAGTGATGTGTTCTGTTGTGCTTGGGTTGCTATGAGCCAAAACTGACTTGACAGCACCTAACAAAAACAACAGCATGCATATTTTTCTTCACTCCTTTTCCATCCCCCATCTCGACTTTTTACTCATAAAGGTAATTCCTTTTTCCCATGTAGATTTCCCCCCTTCTTTTCTATAGAACCTAAGATCGTGTCAGAAATATCTTGATTCAGAAGGTCCATTCTCTGGAAGAAGGGAGCAAGTTATAAGTACTTTCATCTGAATAAGTATCGTGCAGTTGCACATTATTGATAATAAGATACCTCCGTGGTCCATTTCACTGGTCTTCTTTAGTTGGCGTCTACTTGGTCCAATCCCTTAAGCAAATATGGGTCTATTTTACCCATAATCACTGCAAGAACTATCACTTGCATGTTTAAAAGATTCTCTTCACATTAATATTATGAAATGTGATTCTTTTTGTCTGCGGGGAAGAAACAGTGATGGCAGGAAATTCAGAGTAAAGATGACGAGGAAGGGAGGATTGCTGGAAGAGCGATCCTCTCACACTGTTTGACCCACATGCTACTGGTGGCAGTTTAGAGAAAAGGATGGAGTGTGTGGCATGTTGGTAAAAGGAAATATGTCTTGTCATCAACCGTTTGAGCTCAAAATGCAACATTGACCCAAGAATGAAGTCCAGAAAGGTCAGGAATGAAAGAGGAATGGAACCAGGAACCACCAGGGGCAAGTAGGATAAGGGATGTTGCATTGTAGGGATTGCAATCAATGATGTGAAACACGATGTGTATGAATTGTTGAATGGAAACCTGATCTTCACTGTAAACCAAGTCACAATAAGTTTTTTTTAACGTAAATATGGTTTGGTTATTGACAAAAACAAAGGAGCAAAAAGTATATAATTAGCTAAAGATATGTGTTAAAGTGAAAACACACACGAAAAAAGTATGAAAAGTTCTTACATTTTAATTTTTTATTTTAACTATATGAAAAAAATGGTAACATAATCACTCTCATTCTCACTAGCCTTGGGTCAATTTGTGACTCATAGAGACCTATGGACAGATAGAATTGCCCCTGTGGATCTCTGAAGCTGTACATCTTTGTGGGAGCAGAAAACCTCTCCATTTTCCCTATGGAGTAGGGGGTGAGCTTGAACTGCTGATCTTGTGACTAGCAGTACAAGAGTAACCCCTGATACAACCCATCAGGGCTCTCAGAGACAGGAATGTTGGCCTTCCACGCACGGTGGATCCCTTGGTGTTATTCTTAAACCCCAAAGCGGAAATCTGTATAAATCCTGCTTCTTGCCAGAAATTAAAGAAACTTGTTTCCGTAAGTTGCCCAGGGGCATGAGATCTGTATAGAGCATCACAATCTTTCCAGGTGGCCGGTAGTGGAAGTGCCCTGAAGAAAACGCTTCTCAGTAACGTCATCCCTCAATTGCATTTTGATCATCTTCTTGACAGATTGGAGATGTTTAACAGAATGTATCTCTGGTAAACATACACATACACAAACAGATCTTCAGATAAAAGGGACTGATTTAAAAACAAAAAAAGAAAACCCAGGACATTAAGAGGGGTTTCCATGTCAGACTCCATATTCTGATACAACCAATACATACGTGCCTCACCTTTATATACAGTGGCTCCCTAAGATGGTCAACAAGAATGCAAGCTTTCTCCTCCCACACAGGGTTGAGGTTCTTGTGTATTATTTTACTTCTAAAAACTTCTTTTCCTCCAATTTTAAACTTCACGTATGGATCACTTGTCCCTGTAAAAGAGATACAGATTGATCCACGTTAATCCTTCTTTTCTGTAGAAGCAAAAGAATCACACCTCATGTTAAATATCTAAACGTGTTTAAAGGAACAATATTAATGAATCTTACCACGTGGACATAGAAGGGTTAAGTACTTTGCCTCCATTTTTCCTAATACTATGGAAGGGATCCTAAATTATTATGATAATTAATATCCATAGTGGCAATATTTTATATTTTGACAGTTTCATCTTCTGATTTTAATACTATAATTTTGTCCTGGTATTTAAGCATCCTTTTAAATGCTGCATATGTAAATTTAACTCAATTTATAAATCATAGCGATTAAACTGACGTTTCTCTTGGTTTCATCTGGTTAACTATAAAAGGAGGATCAGCGTTCCTGACTGATGTAACTCCTTTTAAAGACCTACGTGTGTTGTTAAGCCTTTCTATTAGCCTAATGGATTTAGGGAAATGTGAATCTCAAGCTGGGCTTTGGTTTCATCCTTGGTCTTGAGTTTACCTCCCTTGGGAGGGAGTTTTCAGTTCAGAATGTCAGGAGTGGAGGCCTCAGAGCAAGATGTTATGGGGAAAAGGATGCAAATGCCTGTTAGTTAAGTTGTATCCTATTGTCTTGTCAGATGAATAGCAAAAGCAAAAATATCAAATAAATTGCCATGGACACACAGCAAGAAGTGGAATTAGATTTCTAACCAATACTATTCAACCTTAATGCTTGTGTATTTTCTGTTACCTGAGGGGACTTTAACAAGTTGGTGGAAAAATAGATTGAGAATATAATGGAAATTTTCCATGAATTTTTCAAGCCTCTTCTTCCCCCTTGATATCTATCCGTAAGAGAGAAGAGCCTTGTGGTGGTTAATTTTGTGTGTCAACTTGGCGAGGCTACGGTGCCCTGAAGTTTTTCTACCACTAGCCTAGAGGTTACTATGAAGGTATTTACATGTGATTAACATTTAAATCAGTGGACCACAAGTAAAGAGGAAAATCACTCTCCCGAATGTGGGTGGGCCACAGTCAATCATGGAAGGCCTTGAAGGGCAAACCTTGAGGCTTACCAAGAGAAATGCATTTTATATCAAGACTGTAAATAGACATTCTACCAGAATTTCCATTCTGCCTCCTGGTCTACCAATGTCGCACACATGGCTGCCTAAGTTGTCAGTCTGTTAGCTGACCTTTGGCTTTTGGACTTCCAGCCCCACAATGATGTAAATCAATTCCTTAAAACAAATCTCTCTCTCTTTTGCATTCTAAGAACAATAAGATTGTGCTAATTTGAGGCCCTTGTAATTCCATATGAATCTAATGATCTGCTTTTTCATTTTTGCAAAAAGGCAGCTGAAATCTTTATCAGAACTGGGCCCAAAGTGTAGATTGCTTTGGGCAGAGTTGACATTGTAACAATATCCTCATCTAATCCATGAACATGGGATAACTTTTCATTTATTTCAACCTTCTTAATTTGTTCCACAGTTTTCTGTAGATTTTGGTGTACCTTCTTTCATCTGCCTTGTTAAATTTTTCCTAGCTATTTTATTCTTTTAGATGATCTTATGAATGGTGATTGCATTCTGAATTTCCTTTCAGATCGGGCATTTTCATAGCGCATGGTTGAGGAATGCTAAAGTCCATGTATTCATCTGTGTCTTCTTAGTCAGGCCCCAGACCAAATTAATGTTAATTTTGAAGATCATAGGGTCCATGAGATCCAAGCTGTTTGAAACACTGGTTTTTGTTTTGTTTTAATTTCCAGCACCTAGTGCATAATCAATGCAGTGTGGGCCCTCAATAAATATTTTATCAATGATCGAGTAAATGAACGACTTAATGCTGAGGAGATTTGGGAGGTAGCTTGCAAATTTATTTGAAGACGAGAAGAGAAAACGTGGATGTGTTTCAAGTGGCCCCATGTTTACCTTCGTGATGTGACCTTTAAGAAATGAAGGCTTGAGTGCCTTGACCGTGTATACACAGTGAAACCTCCACTTCTCCTATAGGTGATGGCTGAGCACAAGGACACGTCTCTGCCAGTCTCAACCACACGACCAGAAGAAGACGTGCTAAGGCTCTTGTCTCTTTCTTATAGAGTCACTAGTTACTCTGTTTAGGCAGAAGTTCAATAAGTTTTAATTAACTAATTATTCAGCCTACAGCATAGGAGATTAGATGTCCAGGGGCAGGCAATAGCAGTATATAAAGAAGATATCATCTGATATTAAGTACATTAATTGTATATAATATATGTATATATAAAGTATGTGTGTATATATATACACAAATATATATTAAGTATATTAAGAAGAGATCACCTGACATTAAGGGGAAAAAACCCAAGAAGCAATTAGAAACAATGAATTCACTAAGACACAGTATTGTTGACCTATCTTAGAAACAAAACAATACAATCTGTAGCACATCCCATTAAAAAAAATAAAAACAGGAACAACTCATTGCTATCAAGTCAATCCTGACCCTTGGCAACACCAGCAGGGACAGAGCTGCTGCAGAGGGTCTGGCTAGCTGTCTTCTTCCAGCAGTGACTGGCAGGCCTTTCTTCTGGGGCTCTGCCGATGTGTTGTGATGGCCCCTCTTTAGGGTAGTGCTTATGCACACACCACCAGAGGTTCAAAGACAGACGCCAAAAACCAATCCCATCAAGGTTGTAGTCCACAGAAAGTCATACAATTCAGAAATCTCTATCAAGCTCATGAAGGTCATTTCATATTTGGCAGAAGGAATTTGGGGTGGGAAATCCCATAGGATATCTTACATAGGGTTATGAAATAGAGGGCCGGCACTGTGGGAGTGGGAGTAACTTTGCACGTGAACTAAAGAAGGAAACGGGAAAAAGACAAAGAACAGGAAGGAACCAAAAAGCATGGCGGTAGAGGAGGAGGAAATGGGCTGAACATCCTGCAGACGGGGTCTTAGTAGCCCACGGGAGGACAGACACCACAGAGTCGGAGCAGCATTGGCATGGAGGGCTCGTGCGGGGCTCCCTGGAACTGGGTCAGCAGCCTTCAAGCACCCCAATCCCATGGGCCAGCAAGCACCCCAATCCCATGGGCCAGGTACTCTGAACCAGTGGTTCCCAAAGATGTGCTGTTTACAATTGCTCCTAGTTCTGAGAGGACCATTTAACAATTGTGGGACTCTTGTCAAAATGTTGGCTCCCTGTCCTTGTTCCTTGTGCCACATGTTATTTGGATGATGTGTATGACGTCTAGTCCTATTGACCTGTCTCCTAAGCCTTGGTTTCTGTACTCTTGAATATTTCCCTATTTCCCAGAATCCTGGGGCTGTTCCTGCCTTGAAATCCCTCACGTCGTCTAATGGCCAGCCGCTGACAAATTGCCCAGCTCTGCCTTTCCTTGTGCTGAGCTCCCAGCTCGCTGTCCTACTGCTGATCTCCAGGCCCTCCTAGGTAATCAGATCCCAGAGCGGAAGCCCATTTGCCCTGGCTTTGCCCTCATAGATCCTGTCTGTCCTGGAATCACCTCTACAGCCCTATAGCCCCAGTGTATGAATCCCAAAATGATGGCATTTTAATACCAATTAGAATGTACAAACAATGGTCAGTTGCATCTTATTTTCATGAGTTGATAGCTTGCTTTTTATGTATGAGGTAGTTAGTTTATTGTGCCAACCTGGCTGATAAACACATGTGGGTTTAATTGAAGGGCGGAGGGATAAATGGCTTGGTGAGACTCGCCTTTCTAGCGCTCAGGTCTCTTGCTTTGTGATGGTCAGACCAGGGTGCAGCTGTCTTAGCCAGTTCCCTGCTTTAGCTGGCAAGGCTCAGTTCCTGCAAGACATCCCTGAGGAGAAACCGCATGGACCTACCCTGATGCAGCCCTGGGTGCTGGAGCAGCTGTGTGGAGACCTCTGCCAGCGCTGAGATGCTTACATGCTCACTGACTCAGCCTTCCTCCTGCAGTTGGCATCATAGCATGTGTTTTGTGAGATGGAGGAGGACTTAGTGGATTGGTGTTGGACATATGGGCTAATGGGTTAATGTTAGACTTGTGGGTTTGGGCAGCACTGGGTTGGGATGTTTTCTTGATGCACACTTAACCTTTATATACAACTCTCTCTTACACATGAATTGCTGTGGATTTATTTCTCTAAAGTACCCAGACTAACACAATGTCGTTTTAGTAAAATGGTTATCACTCATCGCTTTTACTGACTTCTGACATCTACACATTAATTCATGGTGGAAAATAGAATGCAGCTTCCTCTTTCTTGGCGTTCAAACATGCCCAGCACTCTCCAACCTTCTGTGTCCTTACCAGTCTTTGAGGATGCCCATCGAACTGCTAGAATCTTCAATATGTGCTCATATTAATTTTCACATCACATCCGCTCTTTCAACCATTCTATTCAGATTTTTGCCCCCATGACTTCTCTGAAAAGGCTCGCTCCAGGCTCACCGAGATCAGGACACTACCTGATCAATGACCTGTCCGTGGCACTCTGCACCGTGTTCGCCACTTCCTCCTTGAGAAACATGCCCTTTCCTGTCTTCCGTGATGTTTCCCTTTCTAATTTTGGTTCTCTCTGGACCTCCCCAGCCATTCTCTCCATGCCAGCTCCCAGTTCTCTCTGGGAAGTCTTCCTTCCTTTCTTGTTTTCTGGTATTCTCTCTTACCCATTTCCATGGCTGAAGTCCCAACATTATGCGAGGAACATGCTATGGATACGGGAGCTCAGCCTCCTCTCTCTGCAGACTTCAACCTCCCCAGTCGAACACCCAACCGACAAGCCCCAAACGTCACTCCTAAATTGAGCATTGCCATGTCATGATTCCATTATTTTACAGGCACTCAAGCATGGAACCGGGAAAGAATTCTGGCTACCTCTTCTTCCCACGCCCTGTCCCTCCATGGCACGACCAGCTCACACTACTTCTCCTCCAGAATGCACCCTGACTCTCGCTTCTAGCCTTGGCAGGTCCCCCATCGTATCTTCTTCCTTTGTCCTTCCACAGCTTTTCCTCGGGCCTCAGTCTAAGTATCATTTGCTTCAGCATGCCTTCCTGAACTTGCCAATCGAAATTTATCTCCCCGCTATTTTTTCCTTGTCATTACATTTACACTTGTGCTTCATAGAGCTAATCATGATATTCCTTAGAGGCTAATTTACATGTCTGCTGGTTTATTCTGTGTTACCATTGGCTATAGCTCCATACATCTTAGGACTCTGCTGTCGCTCATGACACAGTGTTGGGGGTGGATTAGGCCCCCCAAAGAGGATTTGCTAATTTATTGGGTAAATGAATGACTTCTGAATTAATAGAGCACCTGGTGCTTTGAAATATACCCTCATAAACACATTGTGGAGTAGATAAACACATATAACCTCAACCACTATTTTAGGTGAGAACTCATCGGAGCCTTTCTCTGATGTCCCCCAGTCACACAAAACACGTCAACTTCATGTCACTACAGTCCAGACTAGAACTCAAACCTGGAGACCAGTCTTGTCATTGAACTTCACTTCTATAATAGGTCACTTCAGAAAAATATTTTTCATGTTTGGTGTCATATCCAAGAGATTATGGAAACAGCGAATCTCCAATAAGTAAAACGACAGCTGACAGAGGAAGGACAAAGAGTCAGTTAGGGGCTGGAGATATACTTTCGAGTCTGAAATAGGCACAAATGTTTTTAGGATTGTTTCAGGGCAAGACTCCAACTACGCAACATTACAATGGTGTGCGCTTGCTGCCGTGTGCTGCCAGTTACTGTCAGTCCATAGTGACCTTACCCAGCGGGAAGGAATACTGCTCCATTCTGTGCCACCTCGCAGTTGCTCTTGTTTAGGCCATCTGGTCAGTCCATCTTGTTGAAGGACTTCCGCTTTTTCATTGCCTCCTGCTTGACCGAGCATCATGTCCGTCTCTGAGGATTAGCCGCTCCTGACAACATGGTGCAATATGCTAGATAAAGTCTCCCCACCCTGTCTCTACAGAACACTCTGGCTAAGCTTCTTCCAAGACAGATGCATCTGCTCTTCAGGCAGTCCGGGGTAGTGTTCTTCACCAGCACAATAATTCAAACACATCGACCTTTCTTTGGTCTTCCTTATGCAGCGTCCAAATTTCACACGCATGTTTCTGTTGTTATTAGATGACACGGAGTCCGTTCTGACCCGTTGTGACCCTTTGCACAGCAGAACAAAACCCTCCCTGGCCCGGACCTCCTTCACAGGCGTTTCCAAGCTTGAGTCATGATGGAGCCCCTGTGTCAATCCATCTCATTGCTGGTCTTCCTCTTTCTTTTTCATTGTCCCTCTAACAAGCCAGATGTCCTCTCCAGGGACTGGTTTCTCCCGGCATGTTCAAAGAAAGGAAAAAGAAGTTTGCCATCCCTCCTTACTTCTAAGGAGCACTCTGGCTATACTTCTTCTTCCAAGACAGATTGGTGTGTCCTTTGAGCAGTCCACGGCACTTTCAACATTCTCCAGCCCACAATTCAAATACAGCGATGCTTCTTCAGTCTTCCTCAGTCAATGGCCAACTTTCACAAGCATACGAGTCGTTTTAAAAGATCATCGCTTGGGTCAGGTGCACCTTAGTCCTCAGAACAACATCCATGCTTTTCAGTACTCTAAAAAGGTCTTCCGCAGTAGCTGTACCTAATGTAACACACCTTTTAATAGATTGACAGCTCATTCCATGAGCATTAATTGTGGATCCAAGCAAGACAAAACCCTTGACAACTTCAAACTTTTCTCCGCTTACCATGATGTTACCTATAGGTGCAGATGTGAGGATTTTGGTCTCCTGTACATGGAGTTGTGGTCCACACTGAAGGCTGCAGTCCTTGATTCCCCACCAGCAAGTGCTTCGGGTCCCCTCACTTTCAGCGAGTGAGGTTGTGTCATCTGTGTACGGAGATTGTTAACGAGCCTTCCTCCAATCCGGATGCCACACTCTTCTTCCTATCATCTGGCTTCTCTGACAATTTTCTCAGCATACAGGCTGAATAAGTATGATAGAGTATTTTATAAATACTGGCCACAGAGTGATTTGAATTGGAGATGACAAACATGTCAGCAAATTTCACATGCTAAGTACAGGGAAGACAGCCAGGTGTGCATACATTTTCTCCACTGTTTTGATTTCATAGGAAAAAATTGCTATAGTTCTCTTTCCGTACACACTCAAAGGTTTCTGGATGTTATCAAACATGTATTGGTTTGTAATTTTCAGGTTCATTTAGGGAATTTCAAGGTCTTTATTGAGGATACCACAATGGTGCTGCGAGTAAGAGCAGGACAAGTGAGTGCTAGGTACTTGGCAGGTCAAACCCACATGAGAGTCAGTGGGAGGAAATTGAAGTTCTCTGTTCCCAGAAAGATGTAGGGTCTGAAACCATATATATGGTTGCTATGAATTGGAGTTGACCCAATGACAGTGGGTGGGTTTGATTTAGTGGTTTCGAAGTTTAGTCATTCAAAGTCATCCCTTGTGATTTCAACACAAGGAACTGGAGACATGATTTTAGTTAAGGCTAGTAATGCTTTTATGTCTCAATGTGTTTTTAACCAAACGTATTTTTAGCAACTTATTAGCTAGTGATGATAATAAAACCAAACACACGGCCATTAGGTTGATTCCAACTCATGTGACTCTGTCGGATGGAGTGGAATTGCCTGGGAAGTGTCCAAGACAGCCCTGTCTTTCTTCCACCGAGCACTCTGCACCTTCCAGGCTCCAACCTCTCCTTCAACAGTTGAGGGTCTTAACCTCTGCTCTCTAACTGGCCCCTCAGCAGGAGGCCCAGTCATCTATTTTGTCTTATGCTCTGTGTGTGGTTTAGCTCTGTTTGACAGTGGTGTGCATGCGTGCCATGTAGCAGTGCCCTGAGGTTGGTCCCTATTTTTTCATGGAGGATCTTTAGACAGCATGGAGGAGTTTACATTTAGGTCTTCAATTCATCTTGAGTTCACTTTTCATATATGCAGTGAGGTGTGGGCTCTGGTTCGTTTTTCTGCAAATGGAAATCCAATTGTGCCAACACCATTCGGTGAAGAGACCATCTCTCCCCCTATTTAATGCCCTTTGTCAAAGTCAGTTGTTTGATAGGTGCTATTCTTTTAAATAAGAATGTCTGTGGTCAAACAGATCTACAAAGTGTTAGTTTAGAACAAAATTCAAAAGACATATTTTCTACAGCCCTATATAAATTAGTACACCCCCTGGTTCTCTAAAAGGAGGTCAGGGCAACTATTTTCCCTAAAAGCATTTCAGGGACCAATAATCTCTGGGTCTCCTTTTGTAAATGCTACCTAGTTATAGGTAAGCCATAGCGAATCCTCATATGTTTTGGTGGCTATTTTATTGTCATAGACTTGTCTGTGAAGTCAAATAATTTTATTACAATTAAATCACCAGTAAATTTTTGTCATTAACCTGTGGATAACCTTTAATAAAGTCTCTGGGTGAGGCAAAGGGTTAAGCTCTGTACTACTAGCTAAAGGTAGGCTGTTCTAATCCGCCCAGATCACCTTAGAAAGCAGGCCAGGTGATTCACTCCCTATGGAACAGTTCTGCGCTACACACATGGGGTCCACTTGTGACAGCTAACAAAAATAACAACAGACTTCAAGAATCCTGCCCCCCACCCCTCAACACACAGGATTTGATCGAATTGAATCAATCATGTGCCAGCATTGTTTCATTGCAGTATTACAACCAGCCACAAGATGGCACTAACACATATAAAATGATTGCCAGGTCTTGTGCTGTCAAAAGTACTGCCTGTCCGCTGTATACTTGGTGGTCCCAGCGCATTTCCTAGCAAATGTGCTTTGCTCTTAGTTATTAGTTGGAGCTTTACCCTCATTTTTTTTATGGAAAATGATGAAATTCAAAGGCAAATAAATATAAAAGATGAAAATAGGAAGCCTTGGTCCCATAATAAATTAAGATTGTATTGTTATGAACATCACGAGGAAGAAGAATGTTTACTGTCAAAATTTATTTAGAAAACAGTGGCATTTTGTTTTATAAATTTGACATTTTAAATCACCATTCGTCTGTCTAGTTGTCACACCATGATGGCTTGTGTGTTACCATGACACTGGAAGCTGTGCCATCCCCAGTCAAATGCCAGCAGGGTCACCCAGCAGGAGCAGGCTTCAGCAGAGCTTCCAGTGTAAGAGCAGATCAAGAAGGAGGGCTAGGCTGTCCACCTGTGACTCAGAGGGTCGCGATGTGTCAGAACCATCTGGGTGGCCCCTCACCCCACAACACGTTTTGAGAAATCTTAGACCTTGTTAGTTGCTGTCCAATCCGCTTGTGATTAATTTTCACATGGTGGAAGGAAGCATTGCCTGGCCCCGCACCATCTCTATGATGATGGTCGACCCATCAGAGTCCATTGCCCATAAGGTTTTCATTGACTCACTTTCAGAAGCAGATCTCTAGGCTTTCTTGCTACTCTGTCTTGGCATGTAAACTCAAGTGAACCCTGTCTGTCCACCATGGGGGACCTGGCTGGTACTTGAAATAGCAGTGGCATCGATTCCAGCACCACAGCAGCCACCACAATGCAACAACCTGACAGACAGGTAGTGGTGGATTCTAGACCTAGTGACTAGGAATGATGTATTTTGCACCAATGCTTATTTTCTTTTAAAAAGACAGGTTAAATGGTTTCCATAATGTTTTCTCACGGTCTCAACCTTCTGTACCGAAGGAATACACGTCCAAATGTTTATTTAAAGTTGTTCCCCCCCCTGCCTCCTCCCCCCCCCCCAGGAATCAGGACACGGATGGACAGTTCAACATTCTGCGTTCTCATTTGGCCTTTCATATAATTCAAGTCCCTCCCTCTCTAGAGCCAAGCGTTACTGTCTCCTTTTGCGCAACAATAAACACAGCATACACGAGATGGCAGCCTCTGCTCTCTTAAGATAGCATGAAGGCTATTTAAAAATGTAAATAGCATATACCAATGAGTCGCATAGCTATGTTTTTAGAATAAATGAGTCTCTCAGTTAATACGTCTAAATCAATCTTACTCCAAATCTAATACTGAATGGAACAGTCAGTTATTCATGTTTAAGGGGCTGTACAACAATTCCATAATGCTAACTCCTAATTAGCATCGCGCACGCCAAATTGTACATCATGATCTATAAGGAGAAGGAAGAGCAGGAGGAGGAGGAGAGAGCGGAGCGGAAGGACAGAGAGGTGCGGGCAGGTGGGAACAAGGGCAATGGAGCAGAGAGGAAGAGACGGAAGTGAATATAAAAATGAAATTTAAAAATGAAATTTTAGTCTTTCAGGGATTGCGTGCACTACTTAACTGCTCCCCCTGCCCCTGAATCTTTTCAACCCATTGTAGGTTGAGCCAGCAGATGCTAAATCCAAGGACAGGAGAGTCAACTATACCCAGATCAATAGATGGTGTGTTATGGCACATTCATTTTCACCAATTTAAAAATATTCTGTGTTAGTCTGGGTTGATTAGAGAAACAAATTCATAGACATTCATATGTGTATAAGCAAGATCTTTGTATAAAGAGTAATTGTATATTATGAAAACATCCCAGGCCAGTCCAGATCAAGTCCGTAAGTCTGATATTAGTCCATATGTCTGATACCAGTCTGTGACATTGAACGGCCACCTGGCCGTTTAAAGATCAGCGCCCTCCCCACGGGACCGCAGGGGCTCCTCCAGGTTCTCTTACTCTTGCTTTCTTATTTATTTATTAATTGGCGAGCGGGCAGAGGGACTTCTAATACCTCATAATGGAAATACTGCAGAAACCTACATAACTAAATACAAAACTGCAATGCAGATGGTATGTGACATTTGGTTCGTGAAACAAATAATATTGCACATGGCTTAATCTCATAAAATAATCACAGACTCTTTTTTTTCTTCAGCATGAGGAATATAGTTGAGTCTTCCAGTAAATGAAAAATTCTCACTGCTGACCTGCCATGGTTCAGCATATAGAATTAAAACTCAGACTCGGATAAAACGTAATACGGGGCTGACATAAGTTGTGCAAAGTCATGGAGGCAGCATGTGACCTCCTGTAACCGGGGATGGAAGTCAAACTCAGTGCCGCCCAAGGCCCACTCCTGTGTGGCTGGGTCCGCGCCTTTTCGGCCCTCTTCACCTTCGTCTCTAGTCTCCGCGGGGTTTCATAATTCATCGCCAGGCCACAGAGCTCACGGACGACTCTTGCAGTCGTGGGGTTCCTTAAGGTGGGTCAAAGGACCCCAAACGCGCAGCACTCACTCCTGCGGCCTGCAAGGCCTCTTGCCAGCCCCGCCTGCAGGCGCACCTCTGGTTCCAGGGCTCTGGGCCACCTGACCCATTGGCCTCTGCCCAACGCCCTCCATGTTACAAAGCTCCTTTGCCCGGCAGAAAAATGCCCCTGACAACTTCACTCCTCAAGCAAATCTCTTGCCCGAAGGCTCTCAGCTGTCTCCATCTCTGGACCCAGAATCACTCGGACACTCCGGATTCTGCTTCCATGGCCTCTCTGCTGCTTCTGCTTGTCTGCTGTCACGATTCCCTATCCCTGGATGAGGAGTGTCAAGGCAGCGCAAGGATCTTGTCTTCTTTCTTCCTAACAGTGAGATCCCCACCTGCTGCTTCGGGGAGGGCTCACTCTAAATCCAGTGGGCTGGCAAAACCCAAATCCCAAGGTAGAGTTCTACATAGAGTATTTGTATGATGCAACAAGGTTATGCATTGGGCTGCGAAATGCAAGGTCTGCGGTTCAAAACCCCCAGCCACTGTGTGGGAGAAATCCACAGGGGCGGCTCTAGGCTGTTTCATAAAGTCGCTGTCCTAGTGTTGGGTTCCACGGAGCTTCTGAACCAGAGCGACCTGCACACAGAACAAAACCCTCGCCAGGCCTGCGCCATCCTTCCTCTTGTTCCTCGGCCTGAGCCCATGTGGCAGCCGCGCTGTGGATCCTGTTCATTGAAGATCTTCCTAGCCTTCGCTGCCCCTCCATTTGACAAGCAGGATGTCCCACTCCGGGGACTGGTCTCTCCTGACATCATGTACAGAATACGTAAGGCAAAGTCTCCCATCCTTGTCTCTAAGGCCACTCTGTCCTGCTTCTTCCGAGATGGCGCCGTGAGGTGAGTCAGCATCAGGGCCACGGCAGTCTGTTTTCTGGACTTTACCGACACAGATACCATCCATGTACCTTATTTCCGTGAGCAAGATAGCCTGCTCCCTTGGGGGCCACAGACACCTCACATTTGAATAGTCCTGCCCGGTTCTTTGGCGGGAGTCACAAAGGTTGTGTCTAGAAGCGCCATACCCACCCACCCCCCAGCGTGATATGCATACATCTTCTTGGAGGAGGCAGGCGGATTCTAGAACACGCTATTTGTAGAGGTGTGAAATACAGGAATAGGCTGTGTGGAGCTTTTATTTTTTCTCCGAGAAGTTGAGTTCAGCATATGGATGAGAGGGATTATTAATGTATTGGGTTAAATATGTCGTATTCAAGTTCTCATTCCATGGATATTAGGCGCTATCTAAAATACAATTTTCTGATGCATTCTGGAAGTTTGGGCAAAATAAAATGTATGCCTGTAGTGCTTGGCTCCTTACATTTTCCATCTGCTCCAGGCAAATACTGCTTTAATTTTGAATATAATTTGCATATTCATCGGTGGCACAAGAGCAACAAAGAGGAGAGTGGTCACCTCTTCAAAGGATCAGACGCGTGGTCCAGGGCAGATGCAATATTGACTGCTCACCATTAAAAAAATGTTTCCCCATTGGGAAACAATTTTCCATGGAATTCTGCTAAAATATACTAGCACGTCTAAATAGTTATCCTAACCATAACAACAGAATTAAGTATTAAAAACTCTTTTCTAAATGTACTTTAAATATATACCTGAAAGTATCTATCCCAGAGGGGGTAGAGCTGGTACTGTAGTGGTCACGTGCTCAACTGTTCACTGAAAAGTCTGTGGTTCAAATCCATGAGCCCCTCCTCAGCAGAGAGTTGGTTTCAGCAGAGATGGATAGCCGTGAAGATCTTGGGCAGTCCTACCTCGTCTTAGAGGGTTACTATCAGTCAGAACCGAGTGGACAACAGTGACTTTTACTTAACCAGTTACTACCCAATTGATTGCGACTCACGGTGACCCTATACAGGATTTCCAAAGCTATGAATCATTATTTTCAACACTATTATTGGCACTTATATTGGCATATAATCCATCTATCATACAATTCAGTACTTCAGTCGCATTAAAAAGCGTTGTACAATCATCACAGTCAGTTTTAGAACATTTTCTTCATTTTTGTATTCATTTTCCCCCAACGTCCCCTGCCATACCCCCAATGAAACATTAATGCAGTTACTGTATTTATAGATTTACCTATCCTGATTTTCATATACAGAAAAACATAAAAAATAAAACAACTAACAAAAATAAAAAGGTAAAACATAATCAAAAAGAAAGTCAAATAGATGAAGAACTAGAACAGATTTTCAAATGGGTCATAAGTGCGATCAAATGACAGGGTGCTGAATTTTACCCTAACTGCACCTGCGATCATCCGCCTGTTAGCAGCAAGGTTATTTACTCCCCGGTCCATGGCCAGAGGGTTCAACAGAGGGTCAACGGAGGTCAAATGATAAGATATTACATTCTGACCTAACCATGTCTACCATAATACGTTGCAATGTTCTCTATCTCATAACAGGGCCATTCACACCCCTCAGCTGATCAGAGGGATTCGCCAAGAAGCTTAATACATGTGTGAATAAATTTGCAAATGAATTTTGGGCGTTCACTTTCATAGCCTTCTGCAAACCAGATGTTTTGAAGCTCTGATGGAAGCTCCAATTCAGTTCCCTCCCTATGTTTGGATTATATTCTTTACAATCCTTGGATCATACAAACTGGTGTGCTTCTTCCAAATGAACTTAGTTGATGCCTCATTTAGATGGCTGCTTATGTGAAAACAATCCTTTAAGATCTCAGATGCTATTCTTTCTTATAGCAAGGCACCATCTAGTTTCTTCACCATACTTGCTATAGCACTCATATCTTCAGTGATTTCCTCATTAGATTGAGCACAAAGCAGGGCCATATCACAAGAACCAATTGTTCTTAGATTGGGGCTAGAAGTAAGTGCAAACCAAAAATACATTCATGCATCCATGGTTTATATATGTCTTGGGGCCACCTTAGAGACACCATTGTCATTTTGTTAGAGAACATTCTCAATCATCCCTCTGGGCATCATCCCACTACTCTTGACTCCTGTGAAGATATGCAGGTTCAGAAACACACAGGGGCAGGTTTACCCTGCCCTACAAGGTCGTTTTGAGTCAGCATTGACTTGAAGGCTATAACTCTTTATGGGAGCATGCAGTCTCATCTTTCTCCCATGGAGCATCTTTCTCCCATAGTTTAAAACTATCGATCTTGTATTTAGAAGCTGTGCTAGGCAGGGTTACCTAGAGAAATGAAACCAGGGCACTTATGATTTTATATATTTATAAGAGAGTAGGTTCATACAGCAAGAAGAAATATAACATCTGATTAGTCCACATGGCAGTACAGAGGGTTCAGTTTAACTCACTTCCATGGAACAGCTGACATACTAGAAGTCCTTCAACTCACATGGGCTGCCAAGTCCAAAGTCAAGGAAGCAGACAGCAGAGTCCTCTGTGGGACAAGGCAAGCAGAGTTTGCTCACAGGCAGCAAGCAGCAGGGGGTCACCAACAATCAGTATCCTGGGAGATTAGTGAAGCAGGCCCAGATGGGACACTGAATGCAAGCAATGCAAGGGGACAGGATCCTTCAGCCTCATCTCGAAGGAGCCTCAAGCTTTAGTGATGTGATCCATGTATTGGCCTGGTCCACAGGTAGTGTAGCTCACAGGTTGGGGCAGGGGACTAGCTACAGCAGCAGGACACATGCTCTAGCACGCTTGATCTCCAAAGAGCATGAGAGTGGGGGCGGGCCTTGCAGAGTCATTTATCTCTTTGCTCTCCAATCGAACTTTGACCTGATTAATTCCACATGTTCCTATTGGCCAGGTTGGCACAATAAACCTACGTATCACAGAAGTCCAACATCAAATCCACAGTGCCAAAGAATCTTAAAGTACCTATCTAACTACAGTTGAGTCATTCTGACTCATCGAGACTGTACAGGGTAGAGTCTACATGCCCCAGTATGTTTCAGAGACTGTGGCTCATCATAGGACTAAGAAGCCTCATATTTTTCTCAAAGAGCAACTGGTGGTTTTGAACTGCTGACCTTACAGTTAGCAATGTGTACCTACTATGGCACCAGGGCTCTTTTGAAACTTGAATAGCAGTACTTTGGTCTTTGAAACACCAATTTGATTATTCCTAAAAAAGAAGATGATATTTCTTCTATCACAGATACTCCCATAGGTATTTTTATAATCTTTTATTTTATATATTCATTTTTACTGCATATATTTCATTTTAGAGTTAATATAAACTCCAGGAAATTATCATTTACATTTATATATATATACACCAATAAACAAAATATGGCTTTAAAATGATATATTAAAAGTGATTTCAGGTGGAAGAAGCCTGGCTTCCCAAGTAGCTACCTGGAAGGATGCCATCTGCCAGTAAGAAATCCGTACCTTGGATGATCATGTAGGCAAGAAACACTTCTATTACATATGAGCCTTTTAACATTTTGGGATCTCTTTATAATAGCATTCCAGCCTCCCATAATGGATGCAGATTCCTAAATTGTTGATTTTAATTATTAAAATTCCATTTGCAACAGAAGGTTAGCCTACCCAGCCGGATACATGTTTCTAAATCCTTTAATTAAAGTTCTTAAAATATCCTTAGAAACATCTCTGCCACCTTTCCCTTATCATTTCTTGCCCAGAACATTGTAAGAGCCTTGTGCATGGTCTCCTTTCCCCCTCAAATCTATCCTTCAGGGGTCGCCAATGTAAACTTAGCCACATATATCTCAGATCTTTGTCTCACTTCATCCCCATAACCAAAGGCTGCAGAATTTCTTGATACCAGAAGCTTAGCCTGCACCACATCTAATATAAATTTTCAAGTAGGCATTGTTTCTAGAAAAGTATGTTTCCTAGTGGAGTGATTTACTTGACATCACAGATACAAGTAATCATGTGCAAGTTCCATTTCTTTCTTTTCAATAAAACTGGAAGATATGAACAAGTTTATTTCCAGGGACTGGTCACTTTGGGGCATTGTGGAAAAGAAAATGGGTGAAGTCAAGTGTGAACTAAATTTCTTGAATATCTACATAGTTTTCCTGAATTTTTAAATATACTACTGAATCTATTAATAACTTTATTTCTGTAAGGTGGGTTAAGCTAGCAAATACCAGACATGCAATACATTGTTGTTGTTGTTAGGTGCCATTGAGTCAGTTCTGGCTTAAAATGACTCTCTATACAACAAAACAAAACACTGCCAGGGCCTGTAGCATCCTCACAATTGTTCTGGGTTTAAGTCCATTGTTGCAGCCACTGTATCAGTCCATTTTGTCAAGGACCTGCCTCTTGTTCACTGCCCATCTACTTTACCAAGCATGATGTCCACCTCCAGGAATTGGTCTCTTCTGACAACAAGTCCGAAGCGCATGAGACAAAATTTTGCCATCCTTGCCTCTCAGGAGCATCCTGGCAAGGATTTATTTTTTTTGGCAGCCCAAAGTACTATCAATACACTTTGCAAACACTAAAAGGCAAATGCATCTATTCTTCATTGGTCTTCTTTATTCAATGTCCAATTTCATATGCATATGAGGTGAGTTAGTTAGTTATTGTGCCAACCTAGCTGATAAACCCATGTGGGGTTAATTGAAGGGTGGAGGGGTAAATGGCTCGGTGTGACTCGCCTTTCTAGTTCTCAGGTCTCTTGCTTTCTGATGGTTGGACCAGGGTGCAGCTGCCTTAGCTAGTTTCTGCTTTAGCTGGCAAGGCTCACTTCCTGTAAGAAATCCCTGAGGAGAAGCCACATAGACCTCCCCTGATGCAGCCCTGGGTGCTGGAGCAGCCATGTGGAGACCCCTGCCAGCGCTGAGATGCTTACACGTTCACTGATTCAGCTTTCCTCCTGCAGTCAGCATCATAGTGTGTGTTTTGTGAGATAGAGGAGGACTTTGTGGACTGGTGTTGGACTTATGAGTTAATGTTGGACTTGTGGGCTTAGGCAGCCCTGGGTTGGGATGTTTCCTTGATGTGCACTTACCCTTTATATAAAACTCTCTCTTATACATGAGTTTCTGTGGATTTGTTTCTCCAAAGTACCCAGACTACTACATGAGGTGATTGAAAATACACTGGCTAGGGTCAGGCACGCTTTCGTACTCAAAGTAACACCCTTGCTTTTCAGCACTTTAAAGAGATCTTGTGCAGCAGAGTACCCCAAAGTAATGGGTTATTTGATCTCTTGGCTACCATTAACAGTGGCTGTGGATCTAAGAAAGACAAGATCCTTCACAACTTCCATCTTTTCTCTGTTTATCATGGTGTGGTCTGTTAGTGTGATTCTGGTCTTCTTTACATAGAGTTGTAACCCACACTGAAGGCTACAATCCTTGATCTTCATCAGCAAGTGCTCCAGTCCTCTCTCCTTTTAGCAAGTATGTTTACATCATCTGCATATCACAAGCTGTTAAAATAGCTTCCTCCAATGCTGCATTCTTCTTCATATAATCCAGTTTCTCTGATGATCTGGTCAGCACACAGACTGAGTAAGTGTGATGAGAGGATACAACCTGACACTCACCTTTCTTGATTTTAAATCATTTAGTATTGCCTTGTTCTGTTCACACGACCGCCTCTTGATCAATGTACAAGTTCTGTTCACAAAATTGCCTTTTGATCTAATATGTGTGTTAAATAAGTGAATAAATTGCTATCACAGTAAAGTCTATGCAAATTGGGACCCTATTAAGGCAGAAACCTTTCAATAAAGAAAAACTCAGAGTTCTACACCTAGTGATGAAAAAGCGCAAGACCCAGTGGAACAAGGCAGTCTTGTTGATTTCTGGCTTTCACAAGTGTCACGGTATCAGAATAATACAGGTGAATAAACTGGCTCAGATAAGTTATGCTATTTGCCCTCGTTATATGACCAGTTAGTAGTAAATCTAAGATCCATTACAAGTCTAGTTAATGTTAGATTTTATTCTACTACACCATGATCTCAACCACGATCAACTTTTTCAACTAACAGACCTGGTTCATCCACTTCTACCTATCATTATTTAGCTCATTCTACCCACAATGCATCTCTTGATGTGCCTAACTTATTATATAGTAGGAAGGCAAAGGTATCAGTAACTCATTTGGAAAGTTTTATTTATTAACCAATTTAGTGATCAGAATAGCCATTAGATGAGTTAGATTGAATGTGGTTTAGGAGATGACTCTTTTAGTGTCAATTTTGTCTTATCATAAGGCCATTTCTGAATCCTGGGATCTGACGTACAGCAGGTCTTCAGCTGCCAATTATTTGTTGACCCGAGTGAATAACAACATTCCATTCTCACGGCCATTGAGTTGATGCTGACTCACCATGATGCTGTACAACAGAGTAGAACTGCCCTGTAGGGTTTTCAAGGCATTAAATATTTTTCTTCCTTAATTTTTTGTACATACATGTATAGTTTCATATTTTTCTTTGTTAATATTTTGGCACATACATATATAATTTATAGGACATTGATTAAACTCTTTGACTTGTCCCAACTCTTCTCACTTTTCTTTTCTAAGCTTTCCCTTCCTCCTTAACTTAAACTCATTGACCTTATTACTTTTGTCAACGTGATCGCATGTAGAGACTTCTTAAAAGAGCATAATGCTTAAGGCAGCCCTTCCTTTTATTTTATTTTTAAAAATTTAATTGGGGGCTTGTGCAACTTATCACCATACATACAGAAATCCACTGTGTCCAGCACATTTGTACCTATGTTTCCATCATCACTCTCAAAACATTTTCTTTTTACTTGAGCCCTTGGTATCAGCTCATTTCCCCATCCCTCTCCCACCCTTCCTCTCTCATGAACCCTTGATAATTTATAAGTTATTTTGTCATGTTTTATACTGTCTGACGTCTCCTTTCAACCACTTCTCTATTGTCTGTCCTCCAGGGAGGGGATTATATATGTAGATCATTGTGTTCAGTTTCCCCGTTATCCCCCACCGTCCCCCTCTCCTCCTGGTATCACTACTTTCAATATTGGTTCTGAAGGGTTGATCTGTCCTGGATTACCTATGTTTCCAGATCTTATCTGTACCAGTGTACATCCTCTGGTCTAGCCAGATTTGTAAGGTAGAATTGGGATTGTGATAGTGTGGGGGAGGGGGGAGGAAGCCATTAAAGAAGTAGAGGAAAGTTGTATGTTTCATTGGTCCTATACTGCACCCTGACTGGCTCATTTCCTCCCTGAGACCCTTCTGTAAGGGGATGTCCAGTTATCTACAGATGGGCTTTGGGTCTCCACTCGCCCTCATTCTCAATGATATGATTTTTTTGTTCTTTGATGCTTGATACCTCATCCCTTCGACACATTGTGATCACACAAGCTGGTGCGCTTTTTCCATGTGGGCTTTGTTGCTTCTCAGCTAGATGGCCACTTGTTTATCTTCAAGCCCAGCAATCTTGTCGGGAAGGTGAGTGTCATGGAATGCCAGTTAATAGAACAGAGGGTTCTTGCATTGAGGGAGTAGACCATCTGTCACCTATACTAAACCTATAAATATATGCATGTAGATCTATTTCCCCATTGTCATATATATATCTTTACATATGCACATGCCTGTATTTTGACCTCTGTAGAAGGCAGGCATTCTTTACTTGCTGTTGAGTACCACTGTATTGGTTCTGATTCATAGCAAGTCTCTGTACAACAGAAGGACACACTGCTCAATCCTGTGCTGTCCTCATGATCCCCTGCATTTGAGACTTCTGTTTCCCAGGAGAATTTGAAATCTTGCTTTGTCTTTTCCCGCTTTTGATTAGGAATCTTTTCTACAATCCTTGATCAAAATGTTCAGTCATGGGAGCCTGAAACTACTCAGTTCTTCTGGTGCTGTGGCAGAGGAACAATTGTTCATGTAGGCAATTGGTAACACATTCCGTATCATCCCATTCCTGACTCTCCTTCAGTTGCTCCAGGTGAATAAGGAACAATGGCTGTCTTGTAGATCAGGGCTTGCTTGCTTTTTAGACCCCAAGAAATATCAAGGACCTAGGAAATGGGGGTGGTGGTAGGGAGAGTACTAAGCATGTTGTTAGGCCGTTTAACTAGAGTGGACCATGAAACCATAAAATTCAAGCCAAGGAAACAAATACACTGCCCTTGTGATTTCAAGTATTAATTCTCAAGAGTGTGTACTTCCCCAGTGTTACTGTTCACTTCTACTTGTGAGATAAAAGTTGAGTCCTGGGTATTCCTAGACTGATAGACTATGGGCTCTAGTCTCTTGGAGTCCACTGGTTACTATCTGACCAGATCTTTTATAGGATTTTGAGTTTTCTCCTAATCTATCCAGGTCCTTCTAATGTCATCCTTTTCAGAGCAATGAGTCGTGACAGCTGGGCACTATGTAGTTCTTTCTGTTTTAGGTCCATGGAGGCTGAGATTCTTATGATACATTAGTCTACTAGACTGGTTGTTTACATACATCTTTGATTTTCTTTACTCTTCTTTTCTCTGGAGAGTGTATGGTCTATAGTCAGCCTTAGATGGCTGCTCACAAGCCCAAGAGACCTTCGTTGCCATTCACTACTGTAGGCTGCAGAATATGGTCTTCATGGGCTATGACACGCCAGCTGACCTTGGAGTCCTCTGTGCTATGGTTTTCGAGGTATTTTGTTATGATTACGAAGCTTACCTAAATGTTCCCTGTATGGTCCACTATACTTGTAGAGATATTTGCACATAAGTAAATGTATAGGTGAAAATATCATTTGTGAGTACAGGCTCAATATCTTCCCCACAACTGTTCTGCTTGTGTGTCTTCCTATGGATACACTCACGTATTACTGCATGGCAGAATTGTGTATATAATAGAATTTACTTCTGTTACCTTTACCTGCTGCACTCCGCTTAGTAAACCTCTTAGATCTTTAAGGGAGTGACATTTTTCTTCCATAGGCAGCTGGTGAAGGTTTGAACTGCTGACTTCTCAGTTAGAAGCCAAGTGCTTAGCAACAGTGCCACCAGGGCTTCTCTGAGAAGTGCTGTTGTTAACAGACTAGCTTTGCCAAGCGGGGTAAATATTCTGCTGCCTAACACTGTATTCCCAGAAAATAATGTACGCTGTCCAATGATGCCTTATAGAAAAGTCTACTAAAGTGCTATGACATCTTTTGATATATTTTGGGAGAAGATGAAGGTGGAAGATCTCTCCATCCATAATAAAGGTGGTTTAGTGTAGGAGAGAGCAGTAGTTATGAGCTCAACATCTGAAATAGAATTATGTGCCTTAATTCCAGCTCAAGCATTTCATTGCTGTGTAAACTTGGACAGTTCTATATGTAGGGATGGCTTCAAAAATCTTATGGAAAAATTCCATTATCTTCTAAGGCCAAGTTTCCATGAACTTTTAGAAGTCCTTTCATAACACACACACACACACACACACACACACACACACACACACAAAGGGGCTTTAGAAGTTCATGAAAAAGTTCTATTGTCTTTTAATTCAGTTTTTCCATGAACTTTAAAAAATCATCCTCACATTAAAAGTATTTAGTACAATTGCTAGGCCACACAACAGTAATTTCCAACTTGTTCTTGCCCTTGGTCTTATTCTACAGAGAGCCAAAGTAATAGGAGTTACATTACTATTAGAATACTTGAATTAATCAAATTGACTGAAACAAAGGAGCAGAAACACACCAAAATGGCGTCGGGTCTCTGACTTTACATGACTAATTCAATCGAGACAAAAATGTTTTCATTGAGATAAAGTTGACTAGCTATCTCTTTAACAATTTAAGAAAACATATATATATCATAAAAGTAGTTATAATTTTCAGAGATTTTCTCTCTCCAAGTTACATAGAGACAAAAATACTACTGGATTTGCCAAATCAAGTAAAAACTATAACCTATAATTAATCATAAACATTGTGTGGATGACCACAGTATAAAGAAATAACACAAGGTATGTAATTAAATATCTGAGGGCTATCGAATATGGCTTGTTTTCCCACCAAGGACCTTTTGATTAAAAGGCAAATGAGACAGCCACTATACTCTGGAAACTGAACAACTGCGAGGAGGGAGCAGGACAGCAGGGTTCCGATCTGTGGTCCCCAGGGCTGCCACACGTCAGAATGCATCAGAAAGGACTCAACAGCACCTATCAACAGCAAACAGACTACCGAAGAATTTAGAGTTCCAGTGAAAATCCCAAACAAGCTCCTCCTCAGCCAACTGTGCCTACAAGCAATGCAATTAGTTCTGTAACTCTTGTTAGTTGATTGCTACCATTACCTGGAACAATGCAAAGATAATCATATTCTAATATATTTAAAATGCATCAGAAATAGCCACTCTAATTGAATAAAGTAGCCTTTAGCTTATTCACATATTCAATTTGAGGAAAAAAGATAAGTCAATAGTTTTCTCTGTCTCCCTCCTAGGAGTCTTCCCCATTCCAACTCACTCTCCAAAAGCTTATGCCTGAATAGTGTTTTCTGACATAGAAATCGAGTGGTACTCCCCAGTGTTAAACTCCTTATTGCTTTTTCACTGATATCAGAATAAAGTCTCAACTTTTGATCCTGCCATGGAACTTTTTATCTGCTGATTTCTCTAGCCTCACCTCTTCCTAGGAAACAGAATAAGCTGCAACTCTCAAATGCCTGTGCGTCCTCCCTTTACCTCTACCATGAATACTGTTCCCATTCAAGCTTGGTTGCTATTTTGAATCAGTTGCTGATCCACTCCATGGACATTAAGGACATTCTAGTAATTTCCACTCCCAAACACAGTCTGCCATTGTGATCCTCATATTGGGCCTTCTTATAGTTTGGATCCTTGATGTCTGGCACAGTGTCGGGTTCATCAGATGGGATCAATAATGTTGGTTGACTTAAAATAATCTTGCATAAGTAAAGGAAGAAATGTATGTATTTGAAACAATGAATGCTAATATTAGGTAGTCAGGAATTGAGTTGTACACCCTTTCTTGCCCACTTGTACTCGATATGATCCTAATATCCTCATTTTCAAATACTGAATCTGAACTATAACAAGCCGACTCTCACAAAAGTATGCTGCTGTCACTTCTACAATGTAAGTTACCATCTGCCATTGTTACCATTAAACTAAGGCAACTGACATTCTTTGTAATTCCTAATAACGGGCCAGCTTCCCTAGTTTTTAAAAATGCTCTTAGATCATTTCATTTTAATGGTTAAGATGTTTGTTGATGTGATTGATTGAATGGTATTTATTCAAAACAATTAACTAGAAACTATACCAGAATAAAAGCGAATGAGTATGCTTGTGATATGTCTCTTCCATTAACATCTCATAGAGTCTATCAATAAATATACTAAATATTGGATAAAGGTCATAGTTTTGCATACAATATTTAGAAAGAAGAAGGCTATCCTTATAGGAAGAGGATAGTTGTAGCTGATACTGCTGTCCATCATCAGTATCTGTGCTTGCCTCTTCTTCCAGACACTCAGATAAACCACTTTTTCTAACTCTTTCACTTAGACATGTTCCTGTGACTGAAGACTGAGTTCTGGCCAATAGGAGTGTGTAGAAGTTGTGTTCCATGTGTAGCCCCAATTTCAGGTCTCATCAACATACAATCCTCCCTAATTTTTCTCAGCATTGAGGACATAGCTGAGGGAAGATCACGTGTAGAAAGAGTCTGGAATCTCTGAATTCCCTATCAAGCAAAGACCCTACTGCCACCTGCAATGGACTATAACATCAGAGTCCTAGAGAAATGACACCTTGGTATTAAGCCACTGGGTTTGAGGTGTTTATCTTTTACATATGCTAACACTATTTACCTTAGCCAAAGAAACAATAAAAATGATTCTAGGAATGGGTGCTGTCATTTTAAGAAACTCTGAAATACAGAATTGAATTAGTAGAGGGGGGTAAGGTCCCACTGGAAGCCTGGCAAGCTCACTATCCCCGTGATAACTTGAGAGGCACACCGCATCCCTTAGCATTAGGGGAAGTGGTTGCAAAGAGTCAAGTGAAGAGTGTGTTTCCGTAATTGGCGTGCTGGAGTAGAGACGCACAAGAAAGAAACAAGCTCTGGCCAAGACAGGCCAGTTTGGAAGTGAAAACAAGGGCTGTAAAGCAGTGCTTCTCAATCTGTGGGTCACGACCCCTTTGGGGGTCGAATAACCCTTTCACAGGCGTCGTCCGAGTCATAACAGTAGCAAAATTACAGTTATGAAATAGCATTGAAAACAATTTTAAGGTTGGGGGTAATCACAACATGAGGAGCTGTATTAAAGGGTTATGGCATTAGGAAGGTTGAGAACCACTACTGTAAAGAGAAAAACAATGAAAAACAGATTGGGTTCATGTACCTGAAAGATGGATTCCTCCTCAGAGGGAGCCTACTGGGCAGAAGAGAATCAACTAAGAGGTGTCCTCGGGTTGTCTGTCTGTACAAGGTGTTCTCCCATGGAGCAGCTGGCAGACTGCATGCGGCTGTGGTGCTGGAAGCTGTGCCACCAGTCCATGCCACCAGTCCATGCCACCAGTCTATGCCACCAGTCCATGCCACCAGTCCATGACACCAGTCCATGCCACCAGTCCATGCCACCAGTCCATGCCACCAGTCTATGCCACCAGTCCATGCCACCGGTCCATGCCACCAGTCCATGCCACCAGTCTATGCCACCAGTCTATGCCACCAGT
This sequence comes from Tenrec ecaudatus, assembly GCF_050624435.1. Classification (NCBI taxonomy): domain Eukaryota; kingdom Metazoa; phylum Chordata; class Mammalia; order Afrosoricida; family Tenrecidae; genus Tenrec; species Tenrec ecaudatus. The sequence goes on from NC_134531.1 coordinate 94,272,654, forward strand.
CCATGACACCAGTCCATGACACCAGTCTTTCACACACCAGCAGGGTCCCCTGTGACAGCACGCTTTAACAAAGCTTCCAGAATAAAACAGAGGAGGAAGAAAGCCCCTGGTAATCTACTACTGTAAGTTGACTAATGAAAATTTGTCAACAATAAAAATTGTCCAACTAGCTTCCTTTGTATATGTCACCCAAAGGGATGGTCTTGAGAAGAGAACCTCCTGGCTGGTGAAGCAGAGTAACAGTGTTTGCAAGGGCGCCCTCAGGGAGATGGAGTGCTAGAACAGCATCAGTGAGAGACACAAACAGCCTCGTGATCATGGACAGCACAGTATGGGGGCGGTGTTTCTTTTTGTTGTACACCTGGTGGCCTGTCAGGTTAACGTTGGACTAAGTGCACCAGCTGTTCGGGCAAGTAACTAGCGGGAGAGTGAGTTGGGGTGACCTGCTCCAGTAAAGATGTACAACCTCGAAAACCCTTCAGAGGGCCATTATGAGTTGGAATAAACTTGGTAGCAGTGCTTTTTGGTTTTTGTGGCTTTGATTTTGGCTAAGGTCTCCATGAGGTGAAGCCAATACACTGGCAGCTACAGAGGACTTAAAAAATTCTACATTTGGCCTTTTTATTTTAGAATTTAGCATTATGATAGATAACATAGATTATTTCTATTCTTTTAGATATTTCCGATACTAATTACCTTATTAATTCCTAAAAGAAGTTATGCTGATTCTACTTTTATATGTTAATATAAATAATTGTTAGCCACATGGCCCTCCTTAATTGGTCAAATACTTTAAGTAAAATGAAGGCTGGACATCTATACTATGTTATCACTGTCTCAAGTGTGGTCTGGAGTTATGAGAGTCAGGGAGTGAAGGACAATAATAAAGAACAGTTTATAAGGAATCATTCATTTCATTGCCCCTCGAAACTATAATCTGAACTTCTGAGAACTTCTCCTCTACTTGTGATGAAGCCTAAGAGCATTTACGTCCTTTTTGTCTACCTCAGTTAGCTGGCAACAGTCCATCACTCGATAAAGGTGGTTGCAGTCAGAATCTACAAACACTATTATTGTTGAGATGATTATATAAAGATCTTTCTAAAATAAATTTTTATAAACACAATCCAATTGCTGTTTTGTTGCAAGACGTCATCTCGTTGGCTTTTACTCAAAGTAACCTGCTGTATACCAGACAAAGGATTGCTGGTCCTCCGCCATCCTCATGACCATTGTCTCACACCGCTCTCTTCAACCGAGCCAGAGTTTCTAGTCCTTTGTCCAAGTGGGTTAGACAGAATGCAGAATACTTATGTAGGAATTCTCCGATTGTTACAGCAAGACTATTTTAAATGAAAGCATCACATAGAATTCTTGGATAGTTCTACAGCAGGCACATTTTTAAAAAGGGGATTAAAATGATAGAAAACTAATTTTATTACATTCATAACAGGATGTCTATAAATAAAAAAAACCTTCCTAAAGAGAGTAGTAATTTTAGGACTATAGATGGAGAGCGAGAAAACTCTAATCAGTGGCAACAGAAAGAAATATTATGCATACAGTTCTTCTTACCATTCAGTAATGTTTTTTTTCTTTAAAAGTAACTGATTTAGTAATCTTAAAGAAACACAAATGTAATAGAATTGGAAGACACTTAATTGAAGAGACTAACCTTTCATTGACTATAAGAATTCTAGTTGTAAAATCTAGCAACAGATATCTGAGCAGTATGCTTGAATACTTCCATCTCAGCCCCTCAGAATTGAATTCAATACCTGTTGCACACATGTCTTGCGTGTACATTCTGATGTTGGACAGCATTGCTATAAATTCACCTTAGAGAAATAAAGTTTGCCTTCTTTTGATCTTTAGAGTTGCGAGAAAATATCTGGGTCTTCTTTTCTATGCATCTCTTCCAAGCAGCTGTATCCCTACATATATTTAGTGGCCACGAGGCCACTGCAACAGAGATGCAATGAGATGTGCTCCAAAGAGAGAACTTCAAAAGCCTTTTTCCCACAAAGTAGCAAGCGAAAAGACTATTTCCTCCCTTTAAAATTAAATTTTAAAGAGAAATATTATGCTTGCTTCCATATCCCTGGATTATTAATTAAAGGCCCTTCTTTAATTATCACATTATTTGATACAGTCGATGGTTAAATAAGTTTTATAAGCAAGGAGAAGGATAAGCAAAGTAAGATGTTAACACCTACAATGTAACGAAAATACTTGAAGAACAATGAAAAAACTCTTCGCCTCTCATGCTAAAAACAGTTAATAAGCGTTTAATGTGACAAGTGACTTCAAAACTTGCAATTATCCTGCTAAAGCATGTCGTCACTAATGGAAGCAACGACGGCAGATATAGTATGGTAGTAGGTGTTGTGAACCCTTGTTCCTGTCATCCGGATGGTACTTCCCTTCAGTTCTCTGGCAGAGTGTGGGAAAAGTCAGTGGCCTGCCATGGGGAGTTGAATAAAAACTGTAGAACCAACTTAGACTCTACATTTTCCAAATAACCCACTTTCTTGACTTCTGCTTTTCTGCCAAACTTGCAGCTTTTCCATTTTCATTAATATCAGTATTCCATGACTTTTTGAAGGAAGTAAGGGCTCTTGCTTAATATGAGATCTGTGCTATTTTCAGAGTGCACGCATATAGCTGCAACTGTAATACACATTCAAGCATTCAACAGGATATGCGGGGTGTCTATTCTGGGCCAAGAACCGTTCTAAGCACTTGGGACTTATGAGTAAATAAAACAGACCCTGCCCCCAAGAAGGGAGAAAGAAAATGAGCCAATATTTCAGTGCCTGCTTCCTTACATACAGCATATGGTGCTGAGTGCAGGGAGGAACACCGTTGGCTGAAGGCATGGTGGCCAGAGGGGCTGGTATTTCAGACATGGTGCAGTGGGGGGCATCACTGATCAGAAGACATTTGAAACAGAACCTGCAGCAGAGAAGGAACGTTTCGGGCTGAGACGCAAGCGCAGAGACCAGCCAAGTTCCAGTATGAATGAGCTGAGCGAGCGCGAGGCTGAGTGATAGAGGGCAAGCAGGCCCTATGGGGTATCGAACATGCACGCCTCCTTTGGCTTTTGGCACAGACTTGGAGTTTTCCTTGAAGTTAGTTAAAATCGAAGAGCAAGTGAATAAGCAGAGAAAATATTTTAAACTGCTTTGTCTAATGGCAAATTATCAGGCTTGTATTTGGGACTATACCAACATCCAAAAAAAAAGAATGTACTCCAAAGACCAATTATAAAAGGGCAAGTCTATTGTTTACTTCAATTACTCAAAGTGAATTTGAAATTTGAGGCTAGCTGACCTGCAGCATTTCAACAAAGCCAAGCGAAAGGTCAGTAATGCTTGGAAAATGAATGTGACTGTCCCTTCTGCTCATCTTTGTTTATATCCCATCCTTTAAATTTTAGCTGTATGAACTATTTGAGGAAGTTCATGAAAAAATTCAGTTACCTTTTAATTACATTTTCTCCATGAACTTTTAAAACTTCTTTAAAATATATAATACATGAACATATTTTCAGAATATTTAATGACTCTTGTTAATGTCAAAATGATCTTATTTGTCTGGATATTAGCTAGGGTTATAAAATCAAGTGAAATTTGGCAATCAATGTTCATCACTAAAATATCATATGTAGAACCATAAGCAGTTGTTTTAAATGCTTCTGGCTTGCATAATATATAAGGATGCAGCCATTATGAGGTAGTGGAAAATTTCTTTCCTATTACAGCAGTCAGAATTCTAAAAGGATTTGATGCTGGCAAAGAATATTCAAAGTGACATGGACTGCTAACACAACCCACACATTTGTCTTAAAAGAAGTACAGCCCGAATGCTCCTTCGAGGCAAAGAGGGTAAGATGTGGACATGTTATCAGGGAGGCCACTCCCTGGAGAAGGACCTCATGTTTGGTAAGTAGAAGGGCAGTAAGGAAGGAGGAAGACCCACAACAAGATGGACTGACGCAGTAGCTGACACATGGACTCAAACAAAGGACAGTGAGGCTGGCACATGACCAGGCGGTGTTTCGTTCTGTGTGCATGTAGGGTCACTGCCAATCAGAACTCGCCAAAAGGCACCTCACAACAGCAGTGTAAGTTATTAACAACTTAACGATGAGTTGATCAAAAGGGAGACCATCTGAGGGGTCTAACCTGGTTTAATAAATCTGATTTTCTTTGAAAACAGATGGTTTTCTCTAGTTGATAGGAGAAGAAAATGGCAGATGTTAAGCATGTGGATGAATTGACATGCTTTCTTGGCAAGGAGGTAGAGAGGCCACATGTAAAATCCATCAAGGTGGCCTCTAAGGGCTGAAAATAATGCCTGGTCAACAGACAACAAGAAAGACGGTGTTTTCACTTGTGTAACCTGTGGGAATTTCTTATACGATATAGAAAACTACTACATTTACTTGAAGTTTATACGTATGGCATGGGTGAAGAGATAAAACAGAAGCTGGAAGAAAACTTAATGGATCCCAAGACTGGTTTTTAATAAAAGTACAGCTATTTTCTTAGCTAGAGTGCAGGAAAAGTTACCATAACTTAGAGATTTTTGAAGTACATACATAAAACACAGTGGCTTAAACAAAACAGAAATGTACTGTTTTCTCTCAAAACCACAAGGGGCCTGGTAACTCTGACCTCATGAAATAAATTTGCCATCCTCACTATGTAACTCCCATCCCTTGGTCCAAGGCAGCTACTCCAATCTTCCCCTCTCCCAGGGGATGGGGAAGGCAGGTGCCAAAATCAACCCAACCCCACTGTCACTGAATCTATTCCAACATACGGTGATCTGATAGAGCAGAGTAAAACTGCTGCATGTTTCTGAGACTCTAAGTCAATTCTTTCTCCCTTGGAGAGCCTGGTGGGCTTGAACCCTCAAACTTATGGTCATGCACTCTTACTAAAAAGTTAGCTTTATTTTATTAAAAAAACAAATATTCGGATCAGTTTAGCTTTCCTCCAGCTTCTGCTTTATCTTTCTTAACCACACCATAAGTATGTTCTTCAAGGTAAATTGAGTACTTTTCCATATCTTGTAAGAAATGACCATGGCTTAAACAATTAAAAACACTGTGTACTTTGCAAGGTATAAAAGGGCCAGGAAAATGTTTTCTTTCTGGATATGACTGAATAGTATCTGTGATAGGTAGATTTATTGTGCCAACCTGGACAATGAACACATGTGAGATTAATTGAAGGGTGGAGAGATAAATGTCTCGGTGAGCCTTGCCTTTCTTGTCACTTGCCCTTTGATGATTGGTCAAGTGTGTGGCTGCCTTAGCTGGTTCTCTGCCTCAACTTGCAAGCTACACTACCTGTGGGACACCTAACCCGTGGACTGTGTCTCTGTGGTTTGAGGTTCTTTCAAGACCTGCTTTGCCACGCTACTGGAGTATACGTTGCTTGAGCTGGGGACTGTTGGACCCGGTCATCTGACTGACTGCTAGTGACCTGCTTTGCTGTTTGCTGCCTGTGGCCGGATAGCCTAAATTGCTCTACAGAGGACTCAGCGGTCTGCTTCCTTGACTTGCACCTGTTGGCCCTCAAGACTTGAAGGACTACAGTGTACTAGCTGTCTCATGGAAGTGAGTTGCACTGTGCCATTTGTACAGCTCTGTAGATTAATTCGTTGTTTATTTCTTATGTATCTATCTATATAAATTTATATAAAATCATAAGTGTCCTGGGTTTTTTTCTCGAGAGAATCCTGTCTAACATAGTTGCATTATCCAAAGTAGCTCAAACCACTTCAGCTCACACTTCAATGGCCAGAACATAGCTTTTAACTGCAAGAGAGACTGGTAAATATCAGCTCCAGCTGCAGTCTTGTGCTTATCTAAAACATGGATGCTCTATGCTGAAAGAAAGGAGGCCTGGATGTTGGTGGACAGCTAGTCATCTCTGCCCCAAGCTGAGAGAGAGAGCACAGGTAATTTTATACTGCATTATGAATACCGCATTGCTCAAATTGTTATGAATTTCTTCCTTGGAACAGAGTCAGATATCTACTTCATCAAGACTCTTTCCAATTAGTTCTAAATGTATTAAGTTCAAGCCTAAAGAACCTACAGACGATAGCAAAAAACACACAGCCACTCTCATGTGTAACATTCTGCCAAATATCTCACTAAGGTTGTCAGCATTGCTAGATGTCTCTAGATTTAATCCTTTCCAATATCTCTCCCATTCTTCTCTCGTCATCTTATTACTTTAAAGGCTCTGGACTCACTTTTTTCTTGCTAAGGCATCCTTTAAAATGCTCCCTTCAGTCAAGGACACATGTCTATGAGAGATTCTTGACCAGCAACTTAAGTTGGCAGTGACAGGAAGTGCTACTGCTCTGTAAGGTAAAGCATTGAATAAGCTTATGCATAAAGAAATAAATGAACATGGTATACTTTTGTGAATACTACAACTATTGAACTGGAAACCGTGTTTGGGAGACCAGCAAGAGATAAAATTGCTCACTAGAACTTCTGGGAAGACGGTGACCAGGTAGAATTATCCACCTAGTGATCCTGTTGTTAGATCAGAAAATTTGAGAGAAATGTACTACAATCAATATCAGCAGCTGAGTGTACAGCAGCATTGGCCTATTACAAGCCCCTGGGTTATTTACTCATGGAAGATTGCAGATCCCCAGAACACAGCATAAGGACCCACTTGGGAGGGAGCTGGAAATGAGCCAGTAGGGCAACCAGGAGAACACAGACACAGTGAGCCCCAAACCCACTTGGCCAATCTAATGCCCTTTTCCTAGGGGACAGCATGGCAAAGCCCTCATAGCAGGACACCCTGCAAACCCCTATGAAACAAACAAACAAACAAACAAACAACTTAAAAAACATGTCACCTCGAGGCTGTGTTCCTTTTTGTAACATTGAATCTAAGCCACCACACACCTGATTCATTAACAAACTACAACTTAACAAAGCAGAAAAATCACCAGCGGAAATTTTACTAGGTAAGTTACAGGATGTTGTGTGTTACTGATGTTAAGGGAACAGGTTCCAGAGGATAGCATGGTTGGGATAAAGGAGGAGTATAGTGAATCCATCAGTGTCCTGTCGACCCTGCATATTATCTAGGGATGGTGTCTATTCTTGTTGCCTACCTAGGGAGGAGGAGTATAGCAATGTCTTACTCAGCAAGCCAGTGTCTTAGGTGGAAGGCTTGTTTTGCTGACTTAGTATTGTGCACTCTTTCAACAGTCTTTCAAAGTGTCTTTGTCAAGAACAACCTCATAAAACCTGTTTTTAGCAGAGGCCACTGACTAAGTCCCTGGTGATTTTTTCCTGCTTTCTAGGGAGAGAGCCAGCCCCAGGGAGCCAGAGAGACAACTTGAACTCAAAGCATAGCTGGCTCCAGATAGTTGCTAGACCTATTCTCATCAGCTTCTGAGAAAGAAACACAGGGCTCCATTACTCATCACAGGAATTGGGACTCATCATATCAATGTTACTTCCGTGCTCCTGGAAAGGTAGCAAGTAAACTCAGACCATCTTCTGATCAGAATCCTCTCCTCACTGGAGAGCCCACAAAAATAGCCGATATCTACTATGGGATGGTATTTAAGGAGAGGAGAACTCAGAATTGTGCAGCAACCTACTATAAAGCGGTCTTTTGTTCTAAATACAAAAATTTTGTGGGTCAATATGTAACCCCTTCCAAGGGTGGATAGGGGACACTGGTAGATACCCATCATGCACCCCAACCACCACAACCTCTAGAACAGTGGTCACAACCTGTGGGATGCGACCCCTTTGGGGGTTGAATGACCCTTTCACAGGGGTCACCTAAGACACATTTCCAATGGTCTTAGGAACTGAGATACCGCTCCTCTCTCTGTCTCCAGGAGGGTCAGCCCACATCCAGATATGCCCACATACGAGTATCTGGTGTGAAGACTGTTACCATATCACATCATGCTTCAAGACAAAATTTCATTTATTTGCAATTAGAAATACATATTTCACAATATGTAATTACATACTGCTTTTGTGATTAATCACTTTGCTTTAATTATGCACAATTTTTAACAATGAAAAAACATTGTACATTTCAGGTATTTACATTATGATTCATAAAAGTAGCAACATTACAGTAATGAAGTAGCAACAAGAATAATTTTATGGTTAGGGGGGTCACCACAACATGGGGAACTGTGTTAAAGAGTCGCAGCAGGAGGAAGACTGAGAACCACTGCTCTAGAACTTGCTTCCTACACCTCAACAATACCTATTTTTCATCAAATTATCAACTAAATATATATCCCCATAACACATCTGCCCAGGTCCTCTGAGTCATGTCTCCACCGCTGCAGCCCACGAACGCTGGCCCACCTGCACGTGATTGGCCTGCCCCGTGCTACCCTCACTGCCTGTGAATGACCTGGAGCTGCTGCTAGTGATTGGAGCCTGTGAATGATCTGCCCAGGTTCCCTGAGTACATCCCTCCTGCTCCCATGCCACACAACCTGTGAGTGCAGTGCCAGCCTGAGCTTCATGCAATCAGCATCACCCTTGCTGATCCAGATTGCCCCGCCCACTTTGCCTGAGAGAGCCGTCAATATTACCCTCCAAATATAGATAGCTCTGGCTGTCTAGGGAGAGAGTTCAACCTCAGTGAGACCGAGAGGGAGCTAAAACCCACAGCACAGCTGGCTCCATGTAGTTCTTAGAATCATTTCTACTAGATTCTGAGAAAGAAAACATAGGACTCTTGGATTCCCAGGAAAATAGTGCAGAGCTCCACCAAAATGCCACACAGATAACAACCCACATCAGCAGTCACTTAAAGAAAGTGAGAGAAACAAAACACAATGTCTAAGGAGGAGCTGAACCTACTAACATAAATAGAAGAAGCAGACTTTGAACCACCACAGAAAGAAATCTTCATATTGTTGTTTAGAGTCATACAGGATATGAGCGAATCAATACAGAAAAAAGGTTAAAAATAGGGAACTTAGAATCCACCTAAAGGAAACACAAGAGCATTTCACATCAGAAGCTAAGCAAAGCAGCACAGCAGAAGCAAATAAAATAGTAAAAGACCTTTCCACCAGGCTGGAAGATGTGGAGAATTATATCAACAACCTCGAAGATAGGCAAGCAGAATTGAGCAAATGTAAGAGAAAACCAGACAAGATAATCAAAGAAGGTGAAGAAAATCTGAGAATAATGTCTGATGCTATAAATAGAAACAGTATTCAAATACTTGGGATACCAGAAGAAGACACTATGAAAAAAATCAACAGCCAAAATAGCTAGGGAATTCCTGGAAGAAAACTTTCCCAATTTAATGACAGAGAATGAGACAAATTTCAAGGAGTAGAGAGGACACCAATTAGACTGAACTCTAAGAAGAACAGACCTAGGCATATAGTAGTGAAATTATCTAACTTTGAGGAAAAGGAGAAAATCATAAGAGCAGCCAGAGAAAAAAATGCAGTCACCTATTAGGGTAATCAGATAAGAATATGCTTAGACTTATCAGCAGAAATGATGAAGAAGAGGATAGAATGGAGTAGCATCTTCCAGAAACTGACTAATAACAATAACCCCAAAATTCTCTATCCCACCAAACTTTCAATCAAAATAGATGGAGAGGTAAGGGTTTTCCCAGATGAAGAAAAAATTTAGGAAATATGTTATACAACAACAAAGAAACCCAGCACTACAAAAATTACTTTCCAACTCACTTTGGATAGAAGACTAACATCCACAGAACACAAACATGAGACCACTGCAGGGTGTATCAATATCCAGAAGTCAGCACACTGAAAGCAAAACACATCTTTTACCCAATGGTAAAAAGAAAGAAAGAATGAATTTCCCACACATATACACAACACACTATTATGGAGGGAGGAAGGAAAATACCTATCATGAAACATATGAGATGACAGCAATGAATCAACAGGTGGAGGTAATAACTCTGAACATAAATGGCCTGAATGTCCCCATCAAAAAACAAGGGTTAGCAGACAGATTAGGAAATAAACCCAGCAATTTGTTGCTGCAAGAGACACATCTCAAGCTTACAGACAAAACCAGATTGAGGATCAAAGGATGGCCAAAGGCATATCAAGTCAATAGCAATCTAAAAACAACAGGCATTGGGATTCTAATCTCTGACATCAATTTCAAAATGCAAGTCTTAACAAAAGATAAGTATGGGCATTATATAAAACTTAAGGGATCAGTAGACCAAGAGCCAGTGAACATAATAAATATATATGCACCCAACGAGAGGCCCATGAAATCCATCAATCAAATCTTTCAAAAGATGAAAAAATAAATCACAGGATTGATGATCACAGTAGGGGACCTTGATACACTGCTCTCTCAGAGAGATCAGTTGGAAAGAAGCTCAACAAGAAGGCTACAAAACTAAACTCTACAATTAGACAACTTGACATAGACATATTCAGAGCTTTCCACCCAACTGCAAAAAATGCATATTCTTTTCATGTTCATATGGCACATATTCGAAAATAGATCACATGAAGGACATAGGTAAAGTTTGAGCAAATTCAAACATATAGAGATCACTCAGACTTTTTTCTCTGACCACTGTGGCATAAAGCTGGAAATAAACAAAAGAAAGATTTTTTTTAAAAGGGCAAATACTTGGAGGAGGAATACTTACTTCTTCAAAAGGAGTGGGTATTGGTCCAAATTGGAGATGAAATTAGGAAGCTTCTAGAAACCTGTGAAAATGTGAAAATACCAAAACCTATGGGATACAGCAAAGGCAGTTATTGGAGGATGCTTGATAGCGATTAATGCTCATATGAAGAAGGAAGAGAGACTTATGGTCTATACCATATCACAAAACCTTCAGCAATTGGAACAGAGTCAACAGAGTAATCCTTCTAATAACAAAAGAAAAGAAATTATAAAAATCAGGGGTGGGGGACATAAATGAGTGGGAAAACAAGAAAATAATGGAAAAAATAAACTCAATATAAAGCTGGTTCTTTGAGAGGATTAAAGGAATAGACAAACAGTTGGTAAACCCTCCCCAGATTATTGCATTTGGACATCAAGAACTTGAACAGATTCATAGCAAAAATAGAACATGTTATCAAGGAACTACCATCGAGAAAAGTGCCAGTGCAGATGGCTTCACAGGAGAATTCTACCAAGCATGCAGGGAATACCTGACACCAATTCGACACAAGCTCTTCTGAATATAGAAAAGGATGGCAAACTCTCAAACACATTTATGAAGCCAGTATAACACTGATACCAAAATCTGGCAAGGATCCCATACGAATACAGAACTATAAGCTGATATCTACAATGAACATTGATGCAAAAATCCTTATGAAAATCTTGGCCAATAGAATACAAATAGAACACAAAAGTATATAAAAAGAATAATTCATAATGATGAAGTGAAATTCATACCAGGCATGCAGGGATGGGTCAACATCCAAAAATCCATCAACATTATCTACCATATTGACAAGAAATAGGACTAGAACCACGTGACAATATCAATTGATGCAGAAAATGCGTTGGACAACATTCAACATCTATTCCTAATAAGACACTTAATAAGTTAGGACTGAAAGAAAATTACCTCAATATAATTAAAGCTATGTATAAAAATACCAAAGCAGTGGTACAGTCAATGGAGAAAAGACTAAAACATTCCCACTAAAAAAGGCAACCAGACAAGGATGTCCCCTCTCACCACATTTATTCAGCATTGTCCTTCAGATTCTAGCTAATTAAGGCAACAGAAGAATATCAAAGGTATACATTTGGGGAAAGAAGTGAAACTATTGCTATTTGAAGATGATATGATTTTATATATTGAGAACATCAAAGGCTCTACAATCGGAGTTCTGGAAGCGATACAGGAATACGATAGAGTGGCAGGATGTAAGATCGACAAGCAGAAGTCAGCTGGATTGCTATATACAACTGATGAGATTACAAAAAAGAGATAAAGAAGTTAATACCCTTCACAATTGCCAAGCATAAATTGAAATATCTAAGGATATACCTATTCAAAGAAACAAAGGATTTGTACAAGGAAACCAAGAGAACTTCACAAATGAAAAAATATTCCATGTTCATGAATTGGAAAATTCAGTATTGTAAAGATGTCAATCCTACCTAAGGCACTATTACAGGTTCAATGCAACCCTGATACAAATGCCAGCATCATTTTTTCCAAGAAACAGAAAAACTGATTACCAACTTCATATGGAAAGGGAAGAAGCCCAGAATTGGCAAAGAACTCTACAAAAAGAAGAATAAAGTGGGAGGGCTTGCATTATCATCCTTTAGAACTGATTATACAGCCGCAGTTGTCAGAAAAGCCTGCTACTGGTATCATAATACTCAGACCAATGGATAAGAACAGAAAATCCATAAAAAACCCAGCAGAATACAGACAACTGATTTTTGATAAGGGCCCCAAAATATCAAATGGGAAGATGCCCTTTTTAAAATGGTCCTGGAAAAACAAGATATCAACCGGCAGAAGAATGAAGCAAGACTCTTACCTCACGCCACACACAAGGACAAATTCAAGGTGGATCACAGAGCTCGAGATAAAACCCCAAACTGTCAGGATCATCAATGAAAAAACTGAGGCAAAGCTAAGAACCTTAGTGCAGGGAATACATGGACTATCAGACATAAGAAAGGATCACACCCAGAGGGGAATTCTCTTTCACTGCTGGTCGTCTTGAGCTAGACCAAGCCCAATGAGGCATTTGTCATATATATATATGCAGTTAGCACCTGTGCTGAAAGACATCTCCCCCACCCTAACCCCTTATATGCCTTTATACCCAAAAAGGGGTGGGGGAAGAAGAAAAATGGCAATGGGGAACCAGGGCATTAATCCACCCAAAGGAAGGATATTATTTATGTCTTCCTAGGAAAGGGAGGGAGAGAGTAGACCTCATTCTGGCGTGCCAGTCCTTGAGGGTGATGCTCCTGTTTGGAGCCTCCCATTCACAGAGAGGATAGCAGGGCTGGCCTCACTTTGAGACATGACCCCCCTCCTTAGATGATAGAGTTATAGAGGGCAACCCTGACAATACAGTTCAGGGAGTGCAGCCCGTCTGACCCGCCCACATGGGAGCAAACAAGCACCAGATCAGCAATGGGAGCAAAGCCATGACATCCCCGAGGACTCCTGATTTTATACTTCTGACTCAGGGGGCAATGCTTGGCACCTCATCTGAACTGATTGGGAGTTATTCATTAGGTGGCCACACTTATCATCTAAAGGTATAACAGGGGTGGACACTAGACTGTATCATCCCTGATTGCAAGAAGAGTAATGGGATCTTGTAGGAAGTGTGTCCCTTGGTCATGAATGCTGAGGACTCAAAGGGTGTAAGTGCTGTTAGGTAAGGGGGTCTTGGGATATGGATCCATGTAGGAAAAGGGTTTGGACTGGTGGATTATGACAAGGCCTGTCATTATTTAACAGAGAGATATTCATCAAGAGCGAGGCATGGGAGATGGTTTAGCACAAGAAGCTCAGTTATGGGGCGAAACCTGCCGGCAATTCTGAGGATGATGTAGAGTCAGACAAGGTTTTCTTCTGTTGTGCATCGGTTGCCATGATAAGAGTTCACTCCAGTGCAGATAACAATAACCATTTACACTATAAGGCGAGACCACTTTGGGATAGTCACAGGTAGCATCTGCCTAACCTGAAAACGATCCTAAAATGCACCAACAGGAAAGTATAGTCGTACTCCATCACTGTGTCTGGAGGGTAGTGTGTTTTTTGGGTAATGAAATGTACTCTTCCAAGCACGTCTGTAAAACCAGGCTGATGGTCTTTTATGTTGGCTGTGGTTTTATACAAGGAGGTTCTTGGGCTTAATTTGCTTATGTCTTTCGCATTTAATTTCATTCTCATCCCTAACGTAAGTAAATTTTAGAAAGCCTTTTTTTCTTGCTTCCACTACAGACATTGTTCTTCCTTGCCACAAGACACTGTGCACCTTGACACTGCGCTCGGTGGAAACCTGACAATGACACCTGAATCTCAGCACCAATGTCTTCCAGGACTAGAGATGTGGGTTCTTCAATTTACCTACTTTGGACATTGTTTTTCTATGACTTTACTAAAGCAACTTCTTCTGAGCTAAAGCAAAGCTGCTTTTCACCAACACTAAACCCCCCTGAAGCTTTGTATTAATATGTGTTCCTGAGATAACGTTGCATCTATCTATCTATCTATCTATCTATCTATATATATATATGTATATATTTAACTTAATAGTAACTAATACTGAGGCCTTTTGTTTTTCTACCTCATAGGATTGTGTTTTATTTCTGAGTCATGTCCATCTTCCCTAATATACCTATTTCCATTTAGACATGTGACAAGTGATTTCTATTGCACTCAAATGACTGCTACCTCAAGAAGTAATGAAGAGATTGCTCATATGTTAATTTTTAGTGAATTAGAAGAGCTGGTTAGCAGTTGTGTTTGTAGAGTTGCATAAATTTTTTGTAAGTCAATTTAAAATTCATATCTAATAATTCTCCATTTTATTAATGAAAGCCTCCATATTCTCTAGCCTACTAGAAGAAACTAAGATTTATACAATATAAATAGATCAAACAATATGTTGTAAGAGTATGTTCCGGAACAGTTGAAATATGCTGAACAATATGGAAAGAAAAATACACAAGAGCCCTTTTGTTTTTCAGGTAGACCGAAAATTTATTTCGAATTGCTGTGTAACAAATTATCTCAATGAAGTGATTTAAAAGAACACACACTTATTTTCTCAGTTTCATTAGGCCAGGCATGACGTAACTGAGTCCTCTGCTCAGAAGAGGTCAGACAAGATGGAGATCTTCTCTCAAGCACACTCAGGTTGTTGGTAGAATTCACACTGAGCTCCTCAGCTCCATTTCCTTGGCAGTTCACAACATGATGCTTATTCCTCCAAGGTCCACAAGACAATCTTTCTGACCTCAAGGAGGACTCTGCTACCTCTTGAAAAAGACTCACAAGCTGAGGTCAAGTCCATATTTTTGATGGGCCAAGTCAATGGAGGAGGAGCATCAGTTATATTTCCAAACCCATTTCACCTTTGGCACATTACATAACAAACAATCACCTGACCAGGAACCCTGGTGATGTAGTGGTTATGCACTGAGCTGCTAACTGCAAGGTCAGCAATTCGAAACCTCCTGTGCTAACTACACTATTACACTCATGGGAGCAGGATTGCTATGAGTCAGAAACAACTTGATGGCAATGAGTTTAGTTTGAGGATTTTGAAACAATCATCTGAGTAGACCCTCATATGCACAGAGCACACTTGCATTCAAGGGGAGAGGATTGTATAAGAAACATATGCTCTATCAATCCCTCTGCTGACTATAGGTCCTCAAGAAGTAGGAGATACAATAGGAACAGACACATGCAAATGGATGCTCCTGGCAGCACTGCTCATAATACAAAGAAGGTGGAAACAACCAAAATTACCATCATTAGGAGAATGTTTAAAGAAACTTTGGTACAAAGACACATTGGAATACTATTCTTCACTAAAAACTGTGATGTAACCATGAAGAACTTCAATGGCATGGAGAACATTATGCTGAGTGATATTAGCTAACCATAAAAGGATAGACAGCCTATGAGGCCACTGTTCCAGAGTAGAACAGCCAGTCCACAGAGAGAACAACATGGCTGGCCCCGCTATGAGAAATGATGCCCCTCAGTGTCTAAGGGCGATACAGGGGACAGCACCGGAGACAGTGTGGAAATTGCACCTGACCTGACCCCACCACACCGAAGCAAAGCACTGGGGGAGTGCAGCGGAACAGCAAGGGAATGGAGCGGCAAGGTCCCCAGGGAATGCTGAAAGTGGACTTTGGGGCCAGGGCATGGTGACCCAACAGACTGGACTGGAAAACACTCCTAAAGGCCAACAAACGATCCTTGAACTAACTACAAGCTTTTCTTTTGTGAAGTGTTTTGTTTTGTTCTTTGTCAGTGATTTGTTTTTGTTGCTTTGTTGTCTGGTTGTATACTGTTGCTTTGTTTTCCTCTGTCTTGTTTTCGTACATGTTAGTGTCTCCTGTCTGAATAGGACAGGCTGGATGAACTATCTGGAGGAAAAACAATGGGACCGACAGTTCCGGGGGGGATTTGGGGTGGGGGTGGGGGAAGGGGGTAAGGAAGGGGTATCAACAAACACAGGGACAAGGGAACAACATGGGACCCAAAATGGTAGAGAGGGCGGAGTGGCAGCCTGATGGGGAATGATCAAGGGTAAGGTTGCGTAGAGAAGAGGTATAGCTGTAGCCCAGGTGGGGACGGAGCATGGTAGTGGGGCAGGAGGAAAGTGAAGGGAGATGGAGGAAAGAGCTAGGAGTCAAAGGGCATTTATGGAGGTCTAGACAAAGACATGTACATGCAAATATATATATGAGGATGGGGAAATAGATCTGTGTCTATATTTATAGGTTAAGTATTAAGGTGGCGGAAGGACCTTGGGCCTCTACTCAAACACTCCCTCAATGCATGAATACTTTCTTTTTATTAAATTGGAACTCTATGCTGCTCACTCTCCCGACACAACTGCTGAAGCCAAAGTGGGTGAACAAGTAAATGTGGTGAAGAAAGCTGATGGTGCCCGGCTATCAAAAGAGATAGTGACTGGGGTCTTAAAGGCTTGAAGATAAACAAGCGGCCATCTAGCTCAGAAGCAACAAAGCCCACGTGGAAGAACACACCAGCCTGTGCGATCGAGTGGTCCCGAAGGGATCAGTTATCAGGCATCAAAGAACAAAAAATCATATCATTGGCTGCACACCTCCAAGATAGGATCGCTGAAGACAAATGGGTGCATAAGCAAATGTGGCGAAGAAAGCTGATGGTGCCCAGCTATCAAAAGAGATAGTGTCTGGGGTCTTAAAAGCTTGAAGGTGAACAAGTGACCATCTAGCTCAGAAGCAAAAAAGCCCACATGGAAGAAGCACACCAGCCAGTGCGATCACGAGGTGCCAAAGGGACCAGGTATAAGGCATCATGCAAAAAAAAAAGATATATGTATGTGTATATGTATATATATATGTGTGTGTGCATATATATATGTGTGTATATATATATACACACACACACACATATATATATATGTATATACCACATAGAATGAAGGGGGAAGTGCAGAGTGGAGACCCAAGGCCCAAGTGTCAGCCACTGGAGATCCCCTCATAGAGGGGTTTAGGAGAGGAGATGGGTCAGTCAGGGTGCGAGGTAGAACCGATGAAGAACACAGCTTTCCCCCAGATCCTGCATGCTTCCTCCCCCCAACTACCATGATCCGAATTCTACCTTGCAGGACTGGGTAGGGCAGAGGTTGTACACTGGTGCATATGGGGGCTGGAGGTACAGGGAATCCAGGGTGGATGCTACCTTCAGGACCAAGGGTGTGAGGGGCAATGCTGGGAGAGTAGAGGGTGAGTGGGTTGGAAAGGGGGAACTGATTACAAGGATCCACATGTGACCTCCTCCCTGGGAGATGGACGGCAGAGAAGGGGGGGAAGGGAGACTCCGGATAGGGCAAGATATGACAAAATAACAATGTATAAATTACCAAGGGCACATGAGGGAGGGGGGAGCGGAGAGGGAGGGAGAAAAAAAAGAGGACCTGATGCAAAGGGCTTAAGTGGGGAGCAAATGCTTTGAGAATGATTGGGGCAGGGAATGTACAGATGTACTTTATACAATTGATGTATGTATATGTATGGATTGTGATAAGAGTTGTATGAGCCCCTAATAAAATGTTTAAAAAAAAAAGAAAAAACGAAACACATCAAAATCAAGCTAAAGACTTTTGTACCCAAGGGAACAGACTTTGGAATTTTCCAAGGTGGAGGAAGACAGGAAGGGAAGATTAAGCAACAAGCTGGACTGTTGATGGGTGTCAACTTGGAATGAAAGGGGAGAGACAAATTCATAAGCATGAGATGAGAGACCAGGGTGGGTGAGGCCAAACTGCTGAAGGTTTGGATAAGTGATTTAAACTGTTGAATATAAAGTTGATCTGAAATTTGACCCCCACTGAATTTATAATATTTAATGTGTGTGGGAAAATGGAATGAAAATATAGTGAACTTTTGCATGAAACGAAGTAAAAGGAACCTGGCCCATTGAGAGTCATATTAGCACTCTGTTCACCCCAGAGTCCTGCATAAAGTCTGGCTTAGGCAGCTTCTAGCTTTTAGTTTTCTAGTCCTCACCACAAGCTCTTCTGTCATTGAAAGACCCAAACAAACAAACAAACAAGCAAACACCAACCCCTCCGAAAACCACCTCCATGGTCTGGGCAAGCCTGTTTCTTTGAGACTTCCGATATCGGATCTTCTAAAGTTACACTGGGTTCTTTCAGAATCTCTGCGCAAGGCTTTCTCTCCCTGAGGTCTACCAGATCTCCTCCCCTAAAATCACAGTATTTAATTACTAGTCAACAGCATGGGAAGAAATAGCTTGAGAAATGCAGCACAGAATTAAAACAGATGAAGTAATCATGCTTGGTGTGAAGCATGAAACGATGGTGGCACTGTGACTCAGGTCTGAGGCTGAACACCGCAAGATCAGCAGTTCAGGCCCTCCCGCAGCCCTATGAGAAAAAGATGAGGTTTCCTGCCCCACTAAATATTTATGGTCTCAATAACCCTATCTAGGGTCACTTTGTTTGGAATCAACTGGACAGCAATGGGTTTGCTCTTTGGGTTTTGGTGCCATGGTAAATTTAAAATGTCGTTGATTGCAGTGAAATGTAAAAGAAAATTCTAAAGGTTCTGATTTTCTTGCAAACAGTGAAAATGTCATTTTTTAATGTGCTGCATCACTGATATGAATGTATTTAAAGAGCATTGTTTTCTATTTGCGGCGTGTGCTATTTTTCACTCTACTGTGTACATGATGGAAGAAAAAGGAACAACAACTTCCCGTAACATCTGTCAATCATAATGGTGAGGGATATTTTGTTCCACAACATTACTGAATAAGAATAGTGGGAGCAACATAGGTAAAAACTGACTTGAAATAATTTCGAATGCTCTGAAACACTAGTTGCTGTCTCTAACTCAGTTTTCCTTGCCCCTTTGAAAATTGATAATACTTCTGTTCAAGAATTTATTATGATGATCTCAATGTGTAATGCTGAGATGGTTGATGAAACACAAGTATCATATTAAAGGGGAAATGTGGCTTTTGCACTATTAAGAACTAGATAAGAAGATATTAAAATATCCTAGATTTTTAAAACGTTTTATTAGGGGCTCATACAACTCTTATCACAGTCCATATATACATCAATTGTATAAAGCACAATTGTACATTCATTACCCTCATCATTCTCAACGCATTTGCTCTCCACCCAAGCCCCTGGCATCAGCTCCTTGAGAAATGTTTTACAAACCAAAACTTTTACAATGTTGAATACAAGGATCCATTTCACTAAAGATAATGAAAAAAAACCCCAACTAAAACTATCATTACAGCTCTCATTTATAAAGAGTCACTGATTCCATCTGCATCGTTTCTATGAAAATCATTCCAGAGGTGGGAAGGGGTGATCAGTGACCTTAAGATCCCAAACTCACTGCCAGTGAGTTGAGGCCAATTCATGCATCCCTACAGAGCTGCATAGGACTGACCCTGTGTGTTTCCAAAAAGCAGATCTTTATGGGACTGGCAAGAAGTCTCTTATTTCTCCTGCAGAGCTGTTGATGGTCTCAATCTTTGCGACACGCCTATCAAGTTGTCACTAATTGCTATCCCCACTCTACCGTTGAATCTTAGTTATCCAATGATGCAGTTGCGATCTCTCTGATATTAACACCTGTGCTGTAGCAGGCGCTTCTGGTACCCAGCCATATTACTTCTATACTCTCAGGTCTCCTACACAACACAGGCTTTCTACCATCATGTCTGTCTCTCTCAAGCACCTGCAACATTCTGTAGCCACAGGAACATGTTTGGCTCAAGAATGGGCTGGAACAAACAAGAGTCATGGTGTTCCAGCCCTCCACAGCAGGCCTTAACCAGTCACAAGGGTTTTCCTAAATAAATATGCCAGCTTCCTCCTTCTTCTCTGGGACCTGCTGAGGGTTCCTGTGTCCAAGAGGTCCCCACAATTAAACTCCTTCCTACTGAACCTGGCACTGGCCATCTTCTCTTCCCTACCTCCTCATCCTTATTGCTACTTTCCAGAATTACATCTAAAATAAATTCAGTTTTCTTTCTTCATGAATTCTGGATATGAGTTGACTTCTGGAGAATCCCATGTAAAACACATATTGCTTTTTCTTTTAAAAAATCATTTTATTGAGGCTCGTACAATTCTTATCACAATCCATATATACATTGTGTCAAGCACATTTGTACATTTGTACATTTGTTGGCATCATCATTACCCAAATATTTGCTTTCTGCTTGAGCCCTTAATATCAGCTCCTCATTTCTCCCTCCCTCCCCGCCCCCTTCCCTCAGGAACTCTTGATAATTTATAGATTATTATTATGTTGTCATATCTTACACTGTCCAATGTCTTGCTTCACCCACTTTTCTGTTATCCATCCCCCAGGGAGGAGGTTATATGTAGATCCTTGTAATCAGGTCCCCCTTTCTACCTCACCTTCCCTCCACCTTCCAGGTACCGCCACTCTCACACTGGTCTTGAAGGGGTCATCTGTCCTCGATTCCCTGTGTTTCCAGTTCCTATCTGTACCAATGTACATCCTCCAGTCTAGCCGGATTTGTAAGGTAGAATTAGGACCATGACAGTGGGGGGTAGGGAGCATTTAAGAACTAGAGGAAATTTATATGTTTCATCGTTGCTACCCTGCACCCTGACTGGCTCATCTCTGCCCCACAACCCTTCTGTAAGGAGGTGTCCAGTTGCCTACAGATGGGCTTCGGGTCTCCACTCTGCACTCACCCTCATTTACAGTGATATGATTTTTTGCTCTTTGATGCCTGATACCTGATCCCTTTGACATCTCATGGTCACACAGGCTGGTGTGCTTCTTCCATGTAAGCTTTGTTGATTCTGAGCTAGATGGCCATTTATTTATCTTCAAGCCTCTAAGACCCCAGACACTGTATTTTTGATAGCCGGGCACCATCTGCTTTCTTCACAACATTTGCTTATGAACACATTTGTCTTCAGTGATTGTGTTGGGAAGGTGTGCATCATGGAATGCCAATTTAATAAAATAAGGTGTTCTTGCATTGAGTAAGTACTTGAGTGGAGGGCCAATGTCCATCTGCTGCCTTAATACTAAATGTATAAATATATGCATGGAGATCTATTTCTCCACCATCCTATATAAATATATTTACATATGTACATGCCTGTATTTAGACCTCTATAAATACCTTTTGTTTCCTAGTTCTTTCCTCTATTTCCTTTTACTTTCCTCTCTTCCCACTAGTATGCTCAGGCTTCATTTGGGTTTCAGTAATTTCTCTTGGTTATATTTCCCTTGCTGAATCCCTACCAGACCTCTCACACTCTCCTTGCCACTAATTTTGGATCACTTGTTTCTCCCTTGATCCTGGGTTGGTCAGTACCACCTCCTTGCCCCCTCCTCCCCCTCTCCATTGTCCCCCCAAGAACCATTGGTCCCATTGTTTTCTCCTCAAGACTGTTCAATCGCAGGCTAATAATAAAATAAACATATATTTTAATATACTGAACTTTGAGAAATGTGAAACTTGAATGTCCTTTTTGAAAAAGTAATTGTAATTATTTTTATAACTTGAATTCACAGCTCTATTTTAATAAAGGAGAACAAAGCTTTGTTCCTTCCTGTCTAAATTTAACTATTCTCTGATAACTTTTTTCAATAGGCAATAAGTTCTCAAAACAAAAGAAAGTTTAGAACAATTCAAATGTACAATTTTGCAGTTGTTGCCTCTCAATACATTCTGGTTAAACACCACAGTCCTTTCAAGTGTGAAGCAACTCAGAAGTTTATAGTTTAAAGTTATTTATGAGTGACAAATTGGCTATTCATCAATGTTAAGGAGAATTTCAGTTCAGATTATAATTATACACAGCATCTTCACAAATTCACAATGGACAAAATACATATTTAATAGAAATATAAACAAATAACTAGTACACAGTAAATGATTGGAGAATTATGGCTTACTGAATTATGTGTTGGCCTGCTAAGGAAGTTTAGCAGTTCAAATCCACCAGATAAGATTTTTTTTTGTTCCAATAAAGAGTTACTATAAACCCAGGAACAAGGGAACAATACATGATCTAAAATCGATGGTGAGGATGGAGGGCGTAAGATGCCTGGTAGGACAATGTAACCAAGAGGAATTACTGAAACCCAAATGAAGGCCAAACATGATAGTGGGACAAAAGGAAAGTTAAAGGAAAGAGAGGAAAGAAGTAGGAGGCAAAGAGCACTTATAGAGGTCTGAATATAGGCATGTAAATATGTAAATATATAACAATAAGGAAATTGATATATATATATTTATATATTAAGTATTAATGTTGCAGGTGGACATTGGGTCTCTACTCAAATACTCCCTCAATGCAGGAACACTTTGTTCTAATAATCTGGCATTCTATGATCCTTACTTTTTCAAGATGATCGCTAAAGACAAAATGGGTGCATAAGCAAATGTGGTGAAGAAAGTTGATGGTACCCGGCTATCAAAAGATATAGCATCTGGGATCTTAAAGGCTTGAAGATAAACAAGTGGCCATCTATCTGAGAAGCAACAAAGCCCACATGGAAGAAGCACACAAGTCTGTGTGATCATGAGGTATCGATGGGATGAGGTATAAGGCATCAAAGACCCAAACAAAAAATCATATCAATGTGAATGAGGGGGAGAGTGGAGTGGAGACCCAAAACCCATCTGTAGACAATTGGTTATCCCCTTACACAAGGGTCACAAGGAAGAGATGAGCCAGTGAGGGTGTAGTATAGCACTGATGAAACATACAACTTTCCTCTAGTTCTTTAATGCTTCTGACCCCCCCCCCCACTATCATAACCTCAATTCTACCTTACAAATCTGACTAGACCTGAGCAATAAGACCTCATAACACAGGAAAACTAGGACAGATAAATTCCTCAGGACCAATAATGAGAGTAGCGGTACCAGGAGGGGAAGGGGAAGTTGGGGGGAGAAAGGGGAAACCGATCCCAATGATTGACATATAACTCCCTAGCAAGGGGATGGTCAACATAAAAGTGGGTGAAGGGAGACCGTGGTTGATGTAAGACATGAAAAAAATGTATAAATTATCAAGGGCCTATGAGGGAGGGAGCGTTGGGGAGGGAGGACAATGAGTAGTTGATACCAAGGGCTCAAGTAGAAAGAAAATGTTTTGAAAACGATGATATGTACAGAAGTGCTTGACACAATGTATGTATGTGTGAATAGTGATAAGAGCTGTATGAGCCACCAATTAAATAATTAAGAAAAAAAATCAGAGTTACTACCGCAAAACCCTATTAACCCAAGACTTACAGTTTGAATTCACTAGCTTCTCATCAGAACAAAGTGAAATGAAATGGATAGCAGCAGTTCCTAAGGAAACCTGATGACTCAGTGAATGAATGAATGAATGGTTAAAGGTATATGGTTTGAATCCACCAGCAACGGGGAGACAAGACCTGCAGAATCTTCCCATGTTAAAGTTACATCCTAGCAAACCTTATGAGGTAGTTCTATGCTCTCCTATAGTGGCCATTCTGGATCTAAATCGCCTAGAATCAACTAGACTGTGCACACGATAGACTACTGAGGTAAGATGCAGGATGAAAGATGCACTAGTAGTCACCCTTTAAAATTAAATCAAGACTGTGACTGTTCCTTGATAAATATTAAATAATTATACTTTTATGCTTTGCTGTGGTTAGGTGCCATCCAGTCAGTTCCTGACCTATCACAAGTATGTGCACAGCAGAATGCTGCTTCTTCCTCACGGCTATTCCTGTGCTGCTTCAGCCCATTGTCCAGCTGCTGTGTCAGTTATCTTGTTCAGGCCCTGCTTCTTTTTCTCCTGGCAACATGGCCAGAGTGTGTGAGACGAAGCCTCTCCATCCTTGTCTACGGAGCAGTTTAGCTGTACTTCTTTATGGTTATTTTATTCTTTTTGGGTTTTTTTCTGCGATAGTTAGGTTTTCTTTTTTTTTTTTACTGTCTTCATACCTAAATATTTTTAAGAGGACTTACTTTTTATGATCAAGTACAACATTAAGTAACTTTGTGCTTAAAAGATGTCCCTTATTCTCATAAATGTTGTATGTGGCTGGATGATTTACATAGCATGCAAACGTTTTACACAGTGTATTTAGTTGGTATGTCTTTTAGATTCCCTTTAGCCTGTAGGCTCTATCTCTCCTTTTTAAATAATCATTTTATTGGGGTCTCTTACAACTGTTGTTACAATCCATACATCAATGATATCCTACATATTCGTACATATATTCCATCGTTCTTTTCCAGACATTTACTTTCCATTGAGCCCTTGGGATCAGCTCCTCATTTTTTCCCTCCTCCCACCAACCCTCGTGGCCCCTTAATAGATTGTAGATAGTTAATTATTTTCAAATCTCACATGGACCGCTGTCTCCTTTCCCCTCTGATTTCTGCTATTCTTCCCCTTGGATGGGGGTGTATATGGTTATGTGCCATTCATTGCGATCGGTGCCCTCCTCCTTCCCTACCTTTACCCCCCCCCCCTTACCCCTACCCTTTTGTTATCTCTATTACCATTCCTGTTCCTGGCTTCCATGTGTTGTGAGTTTTATCTCTTGCCTATATCTATGTAAATGCTCCCGTCTAGTCTAGATTGGGAAGCAGCACTGGGGACATGATAGTGGGGAGGGGGGGTGAGGAGGCCTCAAGGGATCAGGGGTACATTGTGTGACCCATTAGTGCTCTACTGCACTAATCCCATCCCTGGGACCCCTCTGTGGGGGGATGATCCACTGTCCATAGATGGACTTATTCTTAACGGTCATTTAATTAACTTCAATACTCCTGATTACAGAAAAGACTAATAGCTTCAATATTTTGTTAAATTTGAATTAAAACACAGCCAAACAGCTTCTTTTTGCCTCTCTCACTGTGGGGACGTAAAGCAAGCGTAGCATTTCTCATTGCCATTGAGTCCATTCCGGCTTCTAGTGACCTCATAGGACAGCGTGGTGCTGTCACTGTGGGTAGCTGAGACTGTAACGCTGCACTTGTGTAGAAAGTCTCATCCTTCTCTTGCAGGGCGGCTGATGCTTTTTGAATTGCTGACCTTGGGATTCGCAGTCCAATGCATAACACACTGTGCTATCAGGGCTCCTTCAGCATAACATTTAGTGTATGGATACCACATTTACTTTCTGGCGTGAGGTCTAATTAACTAGAAAATATTTCACAGGACAAATAAGTGATCAGTAAATACACTAAGTCTAAAATTGCATGCATGTGAAGATCTGTTCAACACAATAGAATTAAAATAAGGTTGTTATAAACTTAGATAATAATGCATGTATTCTGTTTGGATTCTGAGAATTAAATTGTGTTGCTGCTGCTGTTAGAAGCTGTCGTTCCAGTTTGGGCACAGCAACCTCACATACGAAGGAATAAAACACTGCCCTCTCCTTCACCATCCTCACTATCACTGTGTTCCAACCATGATTGCAGCCACTACATCAAGCCAGCTCATTAAGGGTTTCCCTCTCTTTGGGATCGTTCACTTTACTAGGCAAGATGTCTTTCTTCCTCCTCATTACAGGTCCAGCGTCTATGAGATGACATTTCATGATCCTCCCTTCTAAGAAGCCTCTGGCTGTACTTCCTCCAGGGCAGATCTGTCCATTCTTCTGGTAGGGCCTGGCTTATTCCGTATTCCTCACCAACATCATCTGTCAAATGCATCGAGTCTTCTCCCATCTTCTCCATGCATGCACAGCTTTCACATGCATATGAGGAGCAAAAGTTGCCATGGCCTCGGGCAGGAGCACCATAGTCCTTAAAGTCACGATTTTTATTTTTAAGACTTTAAAGAGGTCTTTTTCAACAGATTTTCCCAATACAACACATAATTTGATCTTTTTTATTGTTGCATTGATGGGTGCTGATTGTAGATGTACAGAAAAATGAAATCCACGACTTCCATGTTTTCTCCATTTGCCATGATGATGCTTACTGCCCCAGTCAGGAGGATTTTCGTTTTCTTTATGTTGAGGTGTAATTCATATTAAAGGCTGCAGTATTTGGTCTTCACCAGTAAGTGCTACAAGTCCTCTTTTATTTCCTCAAGCAAGGCACATCTCAAGTTTTTCATGAGTCGTCCTCTAATCCTGATGTTGCGTTCTCTGTGTAGTCCAGAATCTCAGATGACTGGCTCAGATGCAGACTAATGTGTATGATGAAAGGTTGCAAGCTGATGCACACCTGCCCGGCTCTGCTGTTGGTCAATCTATGCACAGGTTCTACATGAAGTAATGGTTTAATAACAACTTTGTTTGTATTGATATGTGATATCAATTTCAATAGTAATTCTATAATCACAATTAACCTTGTGTCTTGAGATAATTAATGAAAGATGTTCATTACCTGTTATTGAAACTAAATTAAGATGAAGACAGAGCACATGTGCGTGATAACTACATGACACTTTGTCTTTTGTTAACATACAAATGTACATGCAACGTAAGTGCCATTCAAATTATAAAGGCTAAATTGAATGTACCAGCATCATGTATTTTATGAAAGAGCCCTATCTGGACAGTGGGTATGCACTGAGATGCGAATGGAAAGGTTGAGGGTTTGACCCATCAGCTACTCTGTGGGAGAAATATGTGGCAGCTGGCTTCCATAAAGATTAGAACCTAGAACACATGATGCGGCAATACTGCTCTATCCGACAAGGTATTGATGAATCAGAATTGGCAGAAGAATAGGTTTTATTTTTATGCTTATCAGATTATCTTTAACTTGTATAAATGAATTTCATTCATTTTCATCTTAAACCCATACACCTTGAGGCGATTAGATAAAATTTTAACAGATTTATTGGAATATTATTTACGTATCATACAATTAAACAGTTCACTTACTCGACCATATCAAGGAGGGCTGTATAATCATCACCACATCAATTTTAGAGCAACTCCCTCCACCCCCATGGTCAAAACACCCCTAAAATGAGCTGTGCACTCACACTGGGTCCTAGCCCTCCCTCTCCCTCCTGCCTTCACTACTTACTCCCAAGATCCCCTTTCCCTCGCTATCGGCCTGTGTTTTTTTTAATTGGGTCTCCATGTCTGTAATTTGAGTAACATAAAGTATTCTTCTAGAATCTAGAGGTGGTTCTCAACCTTCCTAATGTTGAGACCCTTTAATTCAGTTCCTCATGTTGTGGTGACCCCCCAACCACAAAATTATTATTTTTTAACATTTTATTGGGGACTCATTCAACTCTTATCACACTCCATACATATACGTACATCAATTGTATAAAGCACATCTGTACATGCTTTGCCCTAATCATTTTCAAAGCATTTGCTCTCCACTTAAGCCCTTTGCATCAGGTCCTCTTTTTTCCTCTCCCTCCCCACTCCCCCTCCCCACTCCCTCATGAGCCCTTTATAATTTATAGATTATTATTTTGTCATATCTTGCCCTATCCAGCGTCTCCCTTCACCCCCTTTTCTGTTGTCCCTCCCCCAGGAAGGAGCTCACATGTAGATCCTTGTAATCGGTTCCCCCTTTCCAACCCACTTACCCTCTACCCTCCCAGTATCGCCCCTCACAGCCCTGGTCCTGAAGGTATCGTCCACCCTGGATTCCCTGTGCCTCCAGCTCCTATCTGCACCAGTGTACAACCTCTGTTTTGTCCATAAAATTATTTTTATTGCTGCTTCATGACTATAATTTCGTTACTGTTATGTATCAGGCAACCCCTGGGAAAGGGTCGTTCAACCCCCAAAGGGGTCACAACCCACAGGTTGAGAACCACTTGTCTAGATGGTATTCCATATAATATATAGACTTTCTTTCTTGTTCTATTCATTTTCCTGATTATTCCACTAGCCGATTATTATTAAGAAATTTGTTCTTCTTTTTTTTTTTTTAGAGAAATTTGTTCTTCTAATGAATCAGTGCTACAATTTTGAGAGCACACTGGGCTGTAAGAAGAACTTGACTGTTCCTTATGAGAAAGGATGGAGGGACTTGATCTCCAGTACTTTGGAGACATCCTTAGGAGGTACAAGTCCCCTGAGAAAAAGGACGCCTACTTGCAAAAATAGAGTGTCAGGGGAACACAAGTTGACCTTCCGTGGGATGGACACAACCCGGTATCAATGATGAATGGCATAGTGCCCAACGGTATTTTGTTGTGTCATGCACATGTTGCCAGGAGTTAGAACTGGCTCAGTGGCACTCAACAAAAGTAATTTATCTTTCTGGTACTGACACTTTCTTTTATAACATAACGACTTATATTTTAAGCGTGCACTTGCTTTTCTAAGTGTGAATTAAGTCATTGTTTCCTGTAACAAATGAGCCAGGACTGTTGCATTTCATCAACAGGCATCCTCAGTTCTTTTCTTTGCTTGTCTCAATATTTCTACTATGAACTGCAAGTCAGAGGTTATCTTAGTCTTAGACCTTTGTGGAAAGATGTTTGATGAGGGTTACCCACCAATATGTTGTTTTAGCCCCAAAACAATTGATTCTAGTCAATAACCACTCCAATTAGAACAGGGAGAAGAAATGGAATTTTTAGTAAGAGTCTACTCATTTCAGGAATCCTTCCAGCAACTTGGCTGTTTCGTGGATGCTCAAATTATATCAATTTCTCACATGATATACTTTTTCCCCCTAACAATATGAATTAGAGATTACATAAAAAAAAAAAACCCTCCCAGGGGGACAAATAATGGGAAAAAGGGTAAGGGTTGATAAAGGACGATGTAAGATATGAAAAAAATAATCTTTAACTTATCAAGTGTTTGTGAGGGAGAGTGGGCCGGGGAGGGAGGGGAAATCAATGGGGAACTGACATCAGGGGCTCCAGTGGGAAGAGAATGCTTTGACAATGAGGGTGGCGGCCTATGTGAAAATGCGTTTGACACACTGGAGGAATGTATGGATTGTGGTAAGAGATGTAAGAGCCCTCAAGAAAAGTATTAAAAAACAAACAAACAAACCACCAGACAATACTGAGTGGTTACAAAGCCA
Organism: Tenrec ecaudatus; assembly: GCF_050624435.1. NCBI lineage: Eukaryota > Metazoa > Chordata > Mammalia > Afrosoricida > Tenrecidae > Tenrec > Tenrec ecaudatus. Next base: position 94,301,945 of record NC_134531.1, read on the forward strand.
TAAAACGCAATGTACATGTTAAAAATAGGAAAGAAGAATTCTATAATCTATTACTCTGCTATTTAAATCTAATAATCTACTACTTGACTCTCTCCAGCTCGATCTTTCTTTATCAGTTGTGCATAGTGGATGGTAGAGAGAGCAACATGACTCTTGGCAGAGATCAAATAGTTTACAATCCAGACTGTTGCCAGACTTGCTCCTCCCTTGGCAATGGTCACAGCAAGTGACAACAGACAAGCCAGATTAGCCATGTTTATCCGGGGCTCACTCACATAAAAATGGCGATGGTTCTGACTGCTTCAGGAGACTTAGCAATAAAGATGTCCAGAACTAGTCTAGTCCAAAGGTATATGACTTTTGCAACAATAGAAAAACACATAGGACTTTGTGAAACTAAGGCGATCTAATTGTAGTTATTTTAGTAGAATATTGATTGCATTGTTTTTAATGGTTCATTTTATGAGTACATGATAGACCCCTTGTATTCATTTTGCTCCCTAACTTCAAACTCAGAATATCAAATTAGTGATGATTAGAATGAGCACCTTCTCTTAAAATAATCCATAACCAATGAGCTCCACTTCATGACCTTTCTGATTTTTGGTTACATCACATAGTTGCACGGAAAATGAGAATCCATTTTTGATTGGTGTACTATTCTAATTGATCTTTCAAAATTTATGGAAAGAATTACTTTATATACTTGAAATGATCCCATTTTACTTCCTTTATAGGCAGAATATATCCACAGAACACATACATTTTTCTTTTTACTACCACTAAAAGGAAGTCTTAATATAACGTACTATGAATACAAGCTAATGAATCTCAGGTGAATTTAAGAATAATGTCTCCTTTAAGATCATTCAGAAGTGCATTTTTAAAATTGGTTAAAATTTCATTTTTAAAATCACTTTTGGTTAACAAATCTTGAATGAAATTATACTTATTCCAAATGCAATTGTTCCATAAATAATCAAATCTTATGTCAAACTAACACCATTGGAAAAGTCTATACAATTTCTGAGAGGAAATGTGATATTTATTGATTGACCTTGTCTACAACCTACTGAGAACACCATCAGACATTTCCTGGATCCTTTTACTTTGCATGACAACGCAGTTCTTAGCAACATTTCGGAAGTAATTGATCCTCTTTCCCACTTGAACATAACTGGATGAAGGAAATAATTTATAGCCATACTCATGCAAGACACAATGCACTTAAAAGTAAAGATTACTTTATCAGGTGTGATATGACTACAACTCATCAGTGAGAATATTATCTCCATAGTTTCCTCAGGCAATTTGTGTGACATCTGCTCTGACTTAACCCCAGACTTGTATTTGGTAAAGGATGTCACCTCCGGAAGCTTGGAGAATCTTGAAAGGAATGTCCCCACATATCTGGTGCAGGAAAGCCTGCAGAATAAACTGTTAAGAACACTAAGGGAAGCTTTCTAGGTCAAGGGCTCAGCCTGCATCATTTATAAGATCTGTGGGCAGAAGATGTTTTTGGGGGTTTAAGAAATGTGTGATTCTAGTTTTATTTACTTTAAAAAAATACTTTTTTTTGTTTTTCAGTCAGTGATATATTTTGCACCAAGGGGAATAAAACATGTAAAAAGAAAGAGAAGATGTATACATTCTAATAATGTGTACATATCATAACATCTCACATTACATGACATAACTATCATTGATTATTAAAATTTGGTAACTGTGGAAATTTTGGTTGTCGTGTTAGATTCCCATCTGGCAAGAAATTGGATAAAGGAGTAACATTAACATGTAGGTATGTGATTGTGTGTAGATTGATTCTTGTTTTCAAGCCTGATTTCCAGTCTCTGAATAATGCAAAAAGAATTGACTAGAACATTCAATTAATGATCATAAGGTTTTTTTCCTCAATCAAAATAGCTCTTTGTAGTCTGTGAAAGTATTTCAAACCTGCTCCAAGATAAACCTTCCCTGGTGCACACGCCCTTAAAAAATTCCCTGCCATCGAGTCAATTCTGCTCCATAGCAACCCTATATGACAGAGTAGAACTGCCCGTGTGGCTTTCCAATACTAACTCACTACAAGAATAGAAAGAGGCATCTTTCTCCCTCATAGTGGCTTTGAACTGGTGACCTTTCGGTTAGTAGCTCATTGTGTAACCACTATGCTAAAGGACACTTGTAATAACATGCTAAATTATCTGGCAGGGTTAGTTAATATTTGTTCTGGAAAGACTATACCATGTCACCAAAATGCGAAGCGGATGATGTGAAATAGCACTAAAGTCAGGGCGGACCTAAGCAAACCAGAGGGTGCCCGCCCAATAGTCAAGGAACTGCCCCAGGGGACAGCATTGAAGGGGAGCCCGAAGTCTAAGCCGCGAGCGTGTGTGCTGGGCCCACAGCCGCTCTCACTGCCAATCTTGGCGATGGCACCTACAAACAGGGTGTGATGAGGGGAAATGCAATGGCAGTGAACACCAAGCAGCTCGCCTGACTCACAGCACACTTTAGCAAAACTACTACGTCTAACAAGAGTTGTCATAAGTTACATTCTAATGACAAAATTGTTGGCAGACCCTGTGATTTGTTTACATACTGAATACAGAACATGTATCAGTTTTACCAAACTGAATTTCTTGGAAAACCATGCTTCAATTCACATTCCTCATGTTCCCAGCCTCCTATCTGTACACATTCTCCTTAGCGAGGTTTTACTGCGAAGAGGAGAGTGGACCTGAAGTGCAAGTGAAGTGCTAAGTGCTTCTCTAACCCCTACAAGAAACCCAAATGCCAAGCCTACTGTTGTCAGCTCCACACCGAGTCATGGAGCTCCTCCACGGGTTCGAGGCTGTCTGTCTTTACGGGAGCGACTGGCCTCACCTTTCTTCCTAGGAGCTGCTAATGGGTTTGAATCACTGACGTTGCTGCTTAGAGTCCAACCCTTGGCTGACAGCCTCCCCAGCTCTCTTGGCTTCCTGTCCCCCAGATATGTATAATAATTCCTAGTCCAACCTGAAGCAGTGCACTTCGAGCTCTTAGGGGCTCTCCTTCAGCCCGGAGACCTCATACTCGAAGTTGACTTGGCTCTTTCAGAATGGAGTGACAGGTTCTCTCTCTTCAGTGCAGGGATGTCTAACTACCTTATAAAGAGAATCATAATAAATACGTTCACAGGGATCATACGTTTGGTTATTTCCATTTGTTCCTAGGACTGGATGTTAAAAGATTGCCTTCATTATTAGCGTTTGAATTCTGTCTGTCAAAAAGCTATATGCAATTTCTAACCCATGGTTTCTGCGAATGTGACCTTTTTAAAAATAGGATCTTTACCCATATACTTATGTGAAGGATCTTGAGAGCAGACCATCCTGGATTTAAGCTCTGCTTTATAGTCAAGGTAGCCCCTGTGGCAGAGTGGTATACACACTTGGCTGCTAGCCTGAAGTCAAAGGTTCAAAACCACCTGCCCCTCCGCAGGAGACAGAATATACTTTCTGCTCCAGCCAAAATCTACCACTTCGGAGACCTGCAGAGGCAGTGCTGTTCTGCCCCATGGGTAGCTATGAGCTAGAATTGACATGGTGGCAGTGAGTTTGGTTTTTGGTTTTAGGCTACATCGAATGAGTGATGTTTTTGTATGAAAAAAAGAGACATATGGCAAAGGGCTTCCTAAATGATTTACAGCCTTGAAAGCGCAAGGGGGTAGTTCATCTGTGTCCAATAGGGTCACTATGAGTCAGAATTGACTTGATAGCAATGGGCTTTGTTTTTTATCAAATTTTTCTCAAATCCCCTGAGCTATCTTTCTTATTTTCTTGTTTTTCGCCATTTCCATATGCATTTTTAATCCAGATCCTCAAAATTGTATTCCTACATCACTGCAATCTTTTCTACTTTGCATTCTTGCCTAATCCAACTGCATCTAATTACCCTACTAATCACATCTATCTAAACTCACAAATCCCAGTGATCCAATGGGATATGTAATTCATAGATCACTAAAGATACATTTGAATCAACCAACCCAAAATCTAATTCAAGTTGTTTCCTCAACCAACACCTCAAAGGGACATGACAATAATTCACGAGGTTGCTATGGGTCAGAATCAACTCGGAGGCACCACCAAGAGCACGTCAGTCCATTTGTCATGTACGTCATGCTGTTACTGCTGTTAGCTGCCGTCAAGTTGTCTCTAGCTCGGAGCATCAATGTACAAAGTATCGGTGCACAACAGGATGAAGCGCTGCCTGACCCCGTAGTGTCATCCTCACAAGAGTTGGTGTGCTTGAACCCAGTGCTGCAGTCACCGTGTCAATTCCTCTTATGCGGACCTGCCTCTTTTCTGCTGACCTCTCCTTTAGCCAGTGTGATGTTGTTCCCCAAGGACTGGTCCCTCCTCATAATATGTCCAAAGTTGATGAGATGAAGCTTCTCCATCCTGGCTCCGGAGGAGCATTCTGGTTGTTCTCCCTACAAAGAGCCGCTCATTCTTCCGGTCATCCATGTGTGCTATGGTTTAGTCATGAGTTCTCGTCTTTACAGATATTTCCAACATTTAAAAATTACAAAAAAATGCTCTAATAAACAATATTTTAGTAGATATTTGCATTCTAAGGTAAACTATCTCCCAATGCCTGGTACAATATCTTTTTTAATTAAATGGTGTAATACACTTGAGCACTTTGAAAACAACCCGAAACCCCATATTTCATATAAATATATTAATATTATTTATTAGTATCATTAACTTTCATAAATCTGTAACATCTTTTGAGATGGGCAGTTCAACAAATATTTATCATCCACTATTAAGTCAAATGGCTAATTGTGAAATTTTCCCATGTGTTGAAATTCTAGTATTCCCAACTATATCTTCACTCATTATAAATGTTATGATAGTTCTTACGTTTTCTTCAGTAATTATTGTTTACTCTGAAAATACCCCACTATTATATTATTTTCTCCCTTTTTTCCTTACAGAGACAATCGATGGAAATTACATACGGCAGCTCTAGTGTGATTCCTTCCGCTTTATTTAAAAATGAGAAAACAAGATTGTAGGCTGAATGGCTCCAGGTTATCTGAGAATGAGTTGGGATAGATTTACAAGCTCTCCTCCCACCTAGTAGGAGGAATCACACCCCCGTTCATTTTCTTTTAGGCTGGGACCCTCAGGTTCCCCGGGTTCAGTGCAGTTGGTATCTCCAATTGGCAAAAGATGCTCCATAGTCTATTAAGGTTTGATAACTTGCCTGTTTCTTACCTAGTCTTCTAGGAATCCTCTGTGTGGTCCAGCCTAGTCCACAAGAGATTACTTTTGGATTTGGAATTTCATCCCCAATGAATATCTTACTGATTTTAGATTTCAATGAACCCCTGAAGACCTGAATTTAATCTAACACAAGGTTACTGTCAGCATCAATCAAGTCACAGAAGATCATCTACAGAGAACCCCCCAAATTTTATTGAGATATAAGTCCTGGACCCTGAAATTTCAGCAGATTCAGCTGAACAAACCTATAGAGCAAGAAGAATTGGGGGCCTACCAAAAGCTGATTTCAAATATCCATGCTCATCATCTACTTGATCGGTGCGTCCCTGTTTTAGGTCATGCAGATTGAATTTGTTAGCACCTTGGTGTGGACCTGAGTTGGGAATTTTTCCGTATTAGAACTTGTATCTAAACCTTTTCTTCTACGGTCCAAATAATTTTCCAAAACCGGTCTTTGAATCTAATCTTCTAAAACTTAGAGCTGATGTTTAGTTCATGTAAGCAACCACAAAGAAAGCAAGGTTTGCCGTGATCACATTAGAACTGAGTGCTAGTTGAAGTCATTCTTACCGCCACGATCTCGAGCAGCTAAACTCTGACCCCTTCTCAATGTGATGTCCAACTGGTACATGCCGGGGTCAGCCAAAGGGACATCTGCATTACTGGTTCCAGCGGGGTTTATTTTCTGGAAAAGAGGAAATATACAAAGGATGACAAGCATTTCCAGTGCTCTGTTTCCTTCAGTGGCCGACCGTCTGGAATAGAACCCAAGCAATAAGGATTAATCAATAAACTAAATCATCTGTTTCATACAATACTGTGATCACTTGATTAGGCTTTCGAAATTCATGAAATACTTTAGGCTCAAAAAAGAAACACGGAACTTGTGGAATTATGTATTTTAAATCATATGAGATATAAAAATGTAATATGGAAAACAATGCCTGCGCAAAGCAAACTCGAACCAACCCACCCATGGTCACTGAGTTAATTCCAACACACAGTGGCTCTAGAATCTAGATGAAGTTGCCACGCCTGAGGAAATCTTTAAGGAGCAGCCAGCCTCGTCTTTCTCCCATTGAGCTGCTGATGGGTTTAAACCACCCAGCTTGCAGTTAGCAGTCCAATGCTTCCCAACAGCACCGTAATTCAATGGAGAAACACTAACATAGCCAGAGTCCGTAAGTCAAAAGCATCACTAGTGAAGAATGGAGAAGAAAAGTGTGTGAGAACACTGTGGAATTTCCACTAACTAAAAGCGAAAACTAAAATGATTTATTTAAGTGATATTGTTGACTCATTAATCCATGCAACAGAGCTAATACTAAGGGGTTATACGCTCCTGCCTTTGGCCCCTGTATAAAATATGCTGTGTTAGAGATGTAAGTCTAGCCAGCATTTTGACGGCATTTTCAAGAGGTATATTCTCAATGGGGCTAAATTCCCAATGCTTCTTGGTATAGAAGAGAGGACACGGCTATTTCTAAAGCTAAAAAATTTCTCTAGTTTATTTTTAGCAATAACATACTGTTATTCATTACCTAGGCATTGAGTACAAGCACACCTGAAAGATGAATAAACTACATTAAATCAACATAAAAGAAACATAGTAACAATTATAGTCTTTGTCACTTTGAATAAAGAAATAAGTTTACATTTTTTCTTCACATGTTCAAGATAATTTAAAATTATTTCCTTCTAATTACCTTTTTTTTCAATTCAAAATGAAAAATTTTTTCATTTTGGAATGCTATGCACGAGTTAGGTAAAATAATACACACCACTCTGGCTCTTTCGGTTCTATAATTCACACAAAATACAACTATAAAGAAGATATTTTAAAACATTTACTTAAATATAATTCATTTTCTCTTTTAATGAAATATTTTTAAAGTCTCAAGACCAAGATAAAAAGCTTTCCTATAGGAGCAATAGTGTTTCAAACAGGAAACAGTGTAATGTCCATTGATAGGTAGACTCTTTCACTTCCAGGGAATGGTGGCAATGGTCCTCAGTCACTCAGGCTAGCAATCGTAGACATCCTTGACTTCATTTGTCACGCACTCACAATGAAACAGTTGCCCAATTCTACCCACTCCCTTTCTGAGTTATGTCTACCATTTGTCTCTTTTGTTTAATTTCTCATACCACTGATTAGGATCAGCCCTTCACACAACAGAAAGATAAATTCATTTCCTTGCATATACCCCATGGATCAAATTTCTCTAACTCTTTGAGGTTACCAACAATAACAATTTACAATATAGACATAAATTTGGAATGTGCATTAGATTTGCTTTTCTGATGCTTGGTTTTTAAGTTCTAGTCTTTAAGTTAAGGCAAACATCATGTTTTCCTGTTGTTGTATTATTTTTTCCCTAATCAATGTACAGAATGTTTAGGTGTTTTTAATTTTGTGCTTTTACTTCTGTAAAATAAAAGGCTTACATAGTTTCTACTCCTACCAAAAACATGACGGTGTCTGTTTCTCACACGCTGCTTAGCAAGGGATACCACTGCTGTAGAAACTTTCCCAAGCTTTCTGGCACTGTACTTTCCAAGATATTCTCTACCAGCACCATAAATCAAATGGATTCTCCTTCTTCGGTCTTCATTATATTCATTTTCCAACTTATATATGCATATGAAGAAATTGAAAACATCATGACTTGGCTGAGGCAGACCGCAGTCCTCAGAGAAACATCCTTGCTTTTCTTTTTTCTTTTTAATCATTTTATTAGGGGCTCATACAATGCATCACAATCCATACATACATCCACCATACATACATCCATTGTGTAAAGTACATTTGTACATTCATTGCCAGCATCATTCTCAAAACATTTGCTCTCCACTTAAGACCCTGGCATCAGCTCCTCATTTTTCCCCTCCCTCCCCGCTCCCCACGCCCTCATGAACCCTTGATAATTTATAAATAATTATTTTGTCATATCTTGCACTGTCTGCCATCTCCCTTCACTCACTTTTCTGTTGTCCACCCCCCAGGGAGGAGGTTATATGTAGATCCTTGTAATCGGTTCCCCATTTCCACTCCACCCTTCCCCCATCCTCCTAGTATTGCCATTCTCGCCACTGGTCCTGCAGGGGTCATCTGCCCTGAATTCCCTGTGTTTCCAGTTCCTATCTGTACCAGTGTACATCCTCTGGTCTAGCCAGATGTGTAAGGTAGAACTGGGATCATGATAGTGGGGGGGGGAGGGGCGGTTGAGGGCAGGAAGCATTTGGGAACTAGGAGAAACTTGCAGGTTTCATCATTGCTATACTGCACCCTGACTGGCTTTTTTTAACATCTTTGCTTTTCATCAGTTTACGAGATCTTCTACAGAAATTTTACCCAATGCATTGATCTCTTAACTGCTGCTTCCATGAGTATTGATTGTGGATCTAAGTAAGACTGAAACTTTGACAGCTTGCATTTTTCTCCATTTATCATGATGTTACCTGTTAGCTCAGATGTGCAGATATAAAGTTTTTCTTTACATTGACTGGTAATCCATATTGAAGGTGGCAATCCTTGATTTTCATCAGGCGTTTCAATTTCTTCTCAAGTTCAACAAGCCAGGTTGTGTCGTCTGCATATTGCAAGTGGCTAATAAGCCTTCTTCCAATGCTGATGCCATGCTCTTCTTCATATAGGCCAGCTTCTCGACTGTTCGCTCAGCACACACATTGCATGATTATGGTGAGAGGGTACAACCCCGATGCACACCTTTCCTGCTTTTAAAACTTGCAGCATTTCTGTGTTCTGTGCACACAACTGCCTCTTGATCCATGTACAAATTCTGCATGAGCAGAAGGAAATATTCTGGAATTCTCATTCTTCTCAAGACTATTGATAGTTTTTTATGATCTACAGAGTCAAATGAGTTTGAATAGTCAATGAAACACAAGCAAATACATTTGTAGTATTCTCTGCTTTCAGCCAAGCTCCATTCGACAGCAGTAATGATGTCCCTTGTTCCATGTCATCTTCTGAATCTGGTGTGTGTTTCTGAAATGATTCCAGTGCTTCATCAGTGTCTTGAAACATTTCCTTTGGCATTCTATTAATTTCTGGAGTCTTGGTTTTTGTTAATGCCTAAGTTCAGTTTTGACCTCTTCCTCAGTCCCATTGGTTCTTGCTCATATGCTATCTCTTGAAATGGTTGACTGTTGACTAATTCTTTTTGGTACAGTGACTCTGTGTATTCTTTCCATCTTCTTTTGAGTTTTCTTGCTTTGTTCAATATTTTACTCATAGAGTCTTTCAATATTGTAACTCTAGGCTTGATTTTTTATAGTTCTTTCAGTTTAAGATATGCTGATATTTTTCCTTCTTTGTTTTCTAGCTCAGGGCCTTTGCAAATTTTATTGTCATATTTGGCTTTGGCTTCTTGAGCTTCCCTTTGATGTGTTCTGTTCAGGGCTTTGACTTCATCATTTCTTCCGAGTGCATTAGCTACTCCACAATCAAGTTCAAGTTTCAGTTTCTTCTGACATCCACTTGGATCTCTTTTTTCTTTCATATCTTTAAATTACCCATTAATGTTCTTGATGTCATACCACAGCTTATCAGGCTATATTAATCAGAAAACCTGATTAATATAGAAGTTATCCCAAAAAGGTTTTTATCACAATCTTTGTAAGTCACAAGGGTCATATCTGATCAGTGGTGAAGGAAGTGCAACATAAGATTGAGAGATGTGGAGGAGATTCAGTCAAGTGATTTGTTAGCTGACAAGATGTGGTAGAAGCATATATGAATCACATGGGAGTTTAAACAGAGTTCCTGGGAGGTCAGTTTTGCCAATGATAGAGAACGTGAATAAGAAGTAGCAAGTTCCAGAACACCACTGTATTCTCTTCCAAAGATACTCTCACCTCTACAAACTATAAAACGGAAGAGAGACATCAAGAACTTAAGTCCGTCTAGAAACATCACCCCTCAGGCTCTTTGTAACATTGCAAAGGTTTCAAGAAGAAAATTGGTAGGTTGATAATGGAGAAATGGGAGAAGTAAATATATATATATGGATATATATGTTATATGTATGTTGTTGTTAAGTGCCATGAACCTGGTTCCCTCCCATAGCGACCCTATGCCCAAGAGAATGAAAAACTGCCTGGTCCTGCACCATCCTCACCACTCTTTCTATGCTTGTCTTTTATAGTATGCATGTGTGTATACATTTTAAAAATATTTATTGAGTTCAAAACATAACGATATCTTAGGAAAGATGTTACAGAAATGTCTCAAATGAGCCTATCCCTGTATCATTTAAAATATTTGGAATGGCATGTCCCACATGTTGTTTGTCCTAGTCAACTCTATTTCTAATAAGGGAAGTAGCCCATCCCAGCACTCAATACCATGATTATGAATGAATTATCCCTGTGATTACTTTAATGCATGCCTTCCCTGTTGTAAGCTCTGGGAGGGAAACATAACATACATTTTTTTTTATGTACAGGTGGACCTCTGACACCTCCCTGGTCCTTAGTAGAGAGTTGCTAGTAAGAGCAAATGCTTTGAAAATGATTAGGGCATAGAATGTACAGATGTGCTTTATACAATTGATGTATGTATATGTATGGATTGTGATAAGAGTGGTATGAGCCCCTGATAAAATGTTAAAAAAATGATTAGGGCAAAGAATGTACAGATGTGCTTTATTCAATTGATGTATGTATATGTATGGATTGTGATAAGAGTGGTATGAGCCCCTAATAAAATGTTTTAAAAAAAGAAATAGGTTCTCAGTAAATATAGTAAATTAATTAATTAAGGGACGAAGTAGTGGGAACAGTTAACTTTGTTAAACATTCTCAGAGTTTGGTATGAGACAGAATGGTGACGCATACAATACTTAGCGAGTGGACATCACTTAACCTCCTTCCCTTGCGTTCACAGCTGGTAACTAGCATTGGGACCTGAACTGACGAGAACATGAGATCGTGGTCCATGATCTAGGTGGTGACTTAGACGAATGGTGATCTGGACTAAGGCTCATAGAGAGGAGAAGCTTTACCGAAGCTGCCCAAGGCAGAGATTCATAAAAACAAACCAGAGAAGCCTTGGTGGCCCGCATGCAAGCCAAATTCAGGGAACAGATGCTGTCAGTTAGAAGAATATGAACAGGAAAGGGCATTCAGAAGGCACCAGGCTCTTTGAGATCTGTGTGATTCCGGATAACGTTCTCACCCTACCTACACCCACAGGAGGCAGCCTAAGTGAGCCTTTCACTATTATAACAAGAGAGTGAAAAATAAAAGTCATGAGAGTGAGCCTGACAAAAACAATCACCCATGTACCAGGATTAAAGATCCATGAGCTGTCTGCGAACAGGCATTTCTCTGGGAGAGTGAGCTGCACAGAGAGGCCACAGGGGGAAATCATTCCCACCTTTCACCTTCTGCCAGGTACATTGAAATCAGCATTGAGGTGCCAACTGACCACTGAAGGGTCACATAAGGTCAGTGCACTTGAGTTGCTAAGATATTAAGGATGGAAAACTTCTGGTTTAAAATCAGAAAAGGTGTGCATCAGAGTTACTTAGCAACCTGTAAGCTAAGACATAATTCAGGAAGCAAGGCAATAGGAAGAAGGATGAGGTATCCATTTTGGAGGAAGGCTCATTAATAACCTGTGATATGCAGATGACAACCTTGCTTGCTGACAAAGATCAGGATTCAAAATTCAAAGCCCTTGCTGATAAAGATAAAAGACCACATCCTTCAGTATGGATAACAGCTCAGTATAAAGAAAGCAAACATCCTCACAAGTAGACCAATGGGCAGAGAGAATTGAAGTTGTCAAGGATTCCATCTTACTTGGATCCACTATCAAGACCTATGGGACCAGCAGTCAAGCAATCAAACAATGTGTTGCATTGGGCAGATGTGCTGCAGAAGCCTCTTTTGAAGTATTTTTATAAAAAGCAAAACTATCACTTGTAGGATGAAATTGCACTAGCCTCAAGCCATAGTATTTTCAATCACTGCATTTGTCTACAAAAGCTGGAAAACAATGAGGAAGACCGAAGAAGAATTGATGCCTTTCATTTCCAGTGTGGATGAATATGATTGGCCATCTGTCCTGGAAGAAGTACAGACAGAATATGCTTTAGATACGAGGATGGCAAAGACTTCATCTTACATATTTTGGACATGTGTTCCAGAGGGACTCGTCCTTGGAGAAGACCATTGTGCTTAATAAAATAGTAGGCTAAAAGGAGGAAGCCCTTCCCTAAGACAGATGGACACAGCTGCTGTTAGTGTTTAAACATAGCAACAATTGGGAGCAGAGTGCCGGAGCGGGCAAGTATTATACACAGGGTCTCTTGTACAGAGGAACTACTGAGTTGGAATGAATTTTGCAGCACCCTACAAAAACAACAAAAACAAAAGCTTTATGTTTTCATGAAGATTTTCTAACAAGAATTGGAACAAGATTGTACTGAGTGCCAAATATTTCATCATGCAAACGATGGCTCATGAAAGGGAGTGCCATTAATAATTCCCCAGGGAAAGTGGGCGTCAATGGGGAAGATTCCGAGTCAGCTGGGCTACGCAGTGACACTCTAGCTTGTTAGTCTTCAGCTGTCCAGCAGGATGCATGAAGCAGCAAGGTCTGACTCTCAGAACCGCACTCTCATTTCTTTTAGAGCTAACCTAGACAGTGGGATGAATGCTTAAATGTTGATTTTCCAATAGCCCCAAACAAACAAAATAGGTTTGCAAATGCTCAGGCACATCAAATGGCAACATTTGATCGCTGCTGAAAGAAGTACACAATTCTGCATTCCCAGCTTGTTTCCCGGGCCTCCCACCACACTGACTATTCAATGCCACATTGACTGCTCCCTGAAGCATTGTTTTTATTCCCCCCAATAACCTTTCCACCTACATATACGCTACATAAAATAACCCGGGCCAAAGGAAAGCAAATAAAAGTCCCTCTTCTCTGTCCCTACATACAATGGCTCAAACCTCTTCTGTTTTGGAATTAAATCATATAACCAGTTAAACTATTTTTGTTACAAGACGCAGCTTGGCTAAGAGGTGCGTGAGGCAAGCCATGGCACTTTCAACTGCTGCAGATGTATGGGAAATTAGCAAAATGATTAAGAAAGACTGAAGAAGAATAGAAACCTTTGGATTATGGGGTTGGCAAAAATATTGATTGTACCAGTCTGGCAAAAGCATGAGCAAATCTATCTTGGAAGAAGTACAGTCAAGACTGCACCTTAAAAGAGAATATGAGAACACGTTAAAAAAAAGATGCAACTTGTGATTATAAAAACACAAGCATTATCAACTAATTTCAGTCAAAACAAAGCAAAATAAAACCTTATCTTCACCTCTGTATGCTAATCTATGCACACGGATTATGAAATACCTTATGTTAAAGTGCTCTGTAAACATAAGGACTGATTGAAATAGAAGGTAGTTATCTGAGGGCAGGTGATAAGGAGAAGTATTACAGATCAAGGGAGGATTATTGGAGTCAGGACACAGAGACCTAGCTACAAGACCTCGTTTTATCATCAGGTTGCTGTGCAGCAGAAGGATGGCTTCTGAGTTCTAGGGGCCTATTTTCTTCCTCTTGGAATACATTGTGGTGGTGGTGGTTGAGGGTTTTTGAGTCACCTCTGACTCACAGAGACCATGCAAGACAACAAAACACTGCCTGGTCCTGCATCCCTGTTGCAACTATGTGTATGTTTGAGCCTACTGTGGCAGTCACTGTATCAGTCCGTCTCATTGGAGGTCTTTCTCTTTGACCTTCTAATTTGCCAACATGCCTTCCTTCTCCAGGAATTGGATCTTCTCGATAACAAGTCTGAAGTCCACTACCCTTGCTTCCAAGGAGTATTCTGGCTGCATATATTCCAAGACCAATTTGTGTATTCTTCTGGGAGTCCATGGTAGCTCCAATATTCTTCACCAAGATCATAATTAAAAGGCTTTAAATGCATATATGTGCCTTCTTCTTAAAAAAATCATTTTATTGGAGGCTCTTACAGCTCTTATCACAATCCATCCACCCATCCATTGTGTCAAGCACTTTTGTACATATGTTGCCATCATCATTTTCAAAATATTTAAATATTTTCTTTCTACTTGAGCCCTTGGTATCAGCTCCTCATTTTTCCCTCTCCCTCCTCCCCCTTCCTCCATCATGAACCCTTCATAAATTAAAAATTACCTATTATTTTCATATCTTACATCATCTTCTGTCTCCCTTTACTCACTTTTCTTTTATTCATCCCCCTGATGGGGGGGGGTGTTATATGTCAATCACTGTGATCTGTTTCCCCCTTTCTCCCACAATTTCCCCCCTACCCTCCTGGTATGCTACTCTCATTATTAGTCTTGAGAGGTTCATCTGTCCTGGATTTCCTCTGTTTCCAGCTCTTATCTGTACCAGTGTACATGCTCTGGTCTAACTGAATTTGTAAGGTAGAATTGGGGTTATGATAGTGGGGGGAGGAAGCATTAAAGAACTAGGAGAAAGTTGTATGTTTCGCTGGTGTTATTCTGCACCCTGACTGGCTCATCAACTCCTTGTGACCCCTCTGTAAGGGGATGTCCAATTGTCTATAGATGGGCTTTTGTCTCCATGCTGCTCTCCCCCTCATTCACATTGATATGATTTTTTTGTTCTGGGTCTTTGATGACTGATACCTAATCTCATTGACACCTCATGATCACACAGGCTGGTGTGCTTCTTCCATGTGGGCTTAGTTGCTTCTCAGCTAGATGACTGATTTTTTACCTTCATGTCTTTAAGACACCATATGCTGTTTCTTTTGATAGCCGGGCACCATCAGTTGTTGTTTTTTGCCCACCACATTTGCTTATACACCCATGCTGTCTTCAGTGATTGTGTCAGGAAGGTGAGCATCACAGAATGCTGGGTTATTAGAACAAAGTGTTTTTGCATTGAGGGAGGACTTGAGTAGAGGCCCAATGTGTCAGTTAACTTAAAACTTAACATATAAGTATATGCACATAGATCTATTTCTGCATCTTTATATAATGCCTACCTCTTTTGACATAATTCTACAATGTTCACTTTCCCCCCTTGTGAATTACAAATTTTTTTAAAAGTTGGGCTTTTAAATGTCATTACCCCTTTTCAAGTTAATTCTGGTGGAGGTGGGGGGTGGTTGTAATCAAAGAGGCAAGCATTTTAGTGTTTCCATCAGGTTCTACATTATATGGATATTCTATCAATCCTTCCATTAAAATTATATAAACATATTTTAAACAAATATGAAAAAGCTCTGGAAGGTCACTACTTATTATATTCCAAAAGTTAATTTTCTTAGGAGAAACTATGGGAAATTTAAGTTTTTTAAGCAGGTAATTAGCAAATTTTGGAAAATAATCCCCACCAATCACCCCTGAACATCCCAAATCTACCAACGTCTTCAACCGCAGTTTAATCCCACACCGACTAATTCACTTGGTATTTATTAACACCTTACTCAATGCCCAGCATAGAATTTGTGGCGTGGGAACACAGAAAGACATTTTAATACAACCTTTCCCTCCTAACAGTTCTACTCTAACTTGGAGATATTCTCAAGGAAAATTTAAATGCCACCATGAAAAACATAACATGCAGAATTTGTTTGCTTTAAATGGGAATTTCTCTCCTCTTCTAACCCGTTTCTTCTTGACTTTGCTCTGCAGGTGGGTTGAAGCTTCTAGCGGTGGGATGCCTGCGAGAAAACCTAACAGCAGCGATGACTCCTTTCCCCCCACGCTGCATACAGTCATCCGAATCTACAAAATCTCCTTCCAAAATGTCTCTATGGTTAACTTTTTCTACGCTCTGTCAATGCAAATTCCTATGACCTATCCTTGCCCTAACCTCCTACTTCTCAGTTCTGTTCTCTTCCAGACACTGAGTGATGGTTCTGACCGAGTATCTTTTAAGTAACATGGGAAAATAGTGAGGGGGGAACCTGGGATGCAAACTGCATATAGGATGATACTAGTCAGTTAAATAGGTTAAGTACACACGGAGGAAGTATAACAGCCTGTTCATGTTGACAACAGTTACTCTGTGGATGCCGGGGTGAAAGACAGTTTTTCTCATCAGATATTTCTCTGTTTCCTACAAATGAATGCTCTGTATGGTTCGAAGTGTTTAAAGACTGCTGCTTCTGTACTTTGACACCTGTACTAAGGATTCTAGGGAACTAAGCTTCATGAATTTGCTCTGACTCAGCAAAAGTCTCCACAGAGGTAAAGCATATCAACCTGCCACTCTCACTTTCATACACGTTTCAAATGTTGCTAAGATAGTTAGTTTATTGTGCCAGCCTGGCCAATAAACACAAGTGGGATTAATTGAAGGGCGAAGAGATAAATGGCTCGGTGAACCTCGCCTTCCTTTCTTGTCTCTTGCTCTTTGATCATCGGACGAGTGTGTGGCTGCCTTGCTTGTCTGTGCCTCAATTTGCAGGCTACACTACCTGTGGGACGCCTAGTCTGTGAACTGTGTCGCTCTAAGTTGAGGTCCCTTTAAGACCACATGATTGGAATTTACATCTCTGGAGCTGGGGACTGATGGTTGGTGACCTGACTGACAGTTGGTGACCTGCCATGCTGTTTGCTGCCTGTGCTGGGATAGCCTAGCTCTCTCTACAGAGGACTCCCTGGTGGCCCTCAAGACTTGAAGGACTGCCAGTGTCTCACAACTCTCTCACGGGAGTGCGTTGCACTGAGCCATTTGTACTGCTTTATAACTTAACTGTTCATTTCTTGTATTATATATCTATCTGTATATAATTTAACAGTTCATTTTTTGTGTTACATATCTATCTTTATAAATGTATATAAATATAATTATCAGCAATCTGATTTTATCTCTCTAGAGAACCCTGTCTAATATAGTCACCCATCTTTATTTTGTCATGCAAACAATAAAAGGGTCACAGGTACACATCTGTAGTTCAAGCAGGATCTCAGACATTCAGCTGTGCAAATAGCAAGCTATTTTTCAAAGTTCAGCCAAAACATCAAAACGGAACTGCCCACGAACACTGTCAAAACAGACCTCAGTTAATATTGTGATTTCACCTCAATACTTAACATCTTTGTAAACCCAGATACCAAAATAAAAAATTTACATCTTGCCATTGGGTTGATTCTGACTCTCCACAACCCTATAGAACAGAACAGAATTGTACCTTTGGGGTTCCAAGGCTGTCAATTTTCACAGGAGAAGAAAGCCTCATCTTTCTTCCGAGGTGCTGTTGATGGATCTGAACTGCTGACCTTGAGGTTAGCAGTCCAACACATAACACACTATGTCACCAGGACTCCTAACCCCTGATAGATGTTATTAAAATAGAGTTTGAGCAACAAAAATAAACGTAGAATTTGATTATAACCCTCGGTTTAAAATAAATCTCTGAACATCCATTATTTAAATGAATGACTACATGCATAAATAAACGCAGGCGAAGAGACAAATCTCCCGTGAAGAAGGACTCCAAATGATTCCTGTGACATGCAGCCAGAGGAGATGGAGCATCACTGCTCCCCTCTGCAGGGGGCTGTGCATAGCGAGATCCTTACCACACAGTAAGGAAGAGGGAGGGAAGGCAGTACTTGAGAATGGAGAGACCTGAGCAACCCTTGCCCACCCAGTCATTCAAGGTGAACATCGGCAGTAGTAAGTCACGTTGCAAGAGCACTAATATTCAGGCATTGCTGGAACAAAGTATAAAGCAGCTTATATTTCTTGGCAGTGCTACTTGAAAAACAATGATATTCTAAAGGCCCAAAGCTTGAGCACTGTTACATAAATATTGTTAGATGTCACTTCTGGTTTACTAACCCCCCTGGTTTTCTAACCACCCCCCCCCCCCCGCCGTCGTAGCACAGCATTACACGGAGACGGGTAGCTATTTCTTAGTAGTGGATATTCTGTGTAGAGAAGCTTACTACAAAAACAGGAGAGGGCTGCAAAAAGTTCCGTCTTTTTTTCCCACGAACTTTTGAAATCCCTCTGTGTACTAATCTTCTTGGCAAATGAGCTTCCCCCATGCCATTCCTCCTTTTCTCAGAGCAGTTTAAAAAGAAGTGTTGGAGCTAAGCTCCTGTAGTCCACCCAAAGACACGGCTAACTCCCCACAGGGGCAGCAGACAGCCCTGGCGGTACACGAACCTTTGGGTCTGGAATGGGACTCAGTCCTGTGGTAGAATCCTTAGCAACTTCACATCAGAAAGGCAGCATTTTCCAAAGGACAAAATTCAGAGGGCTAGGAAAGATGAAGGAACGGAAACAGGAAACGTATGGAGGAAGTGGGACGAGGGATGGTCTATTGAGGGGATTGCAAAGGATGGGCTGAAGGAAAAGGGATATGAGTTGTTGAAAGTGAAATTGGCGATCTATTCGGCAAACCTGCATCCAATTCACAATAAAAAGGTAAAAGAAAAAAGACAAACATCTATCAGCTGGATATCCTGCGTCTCTCGGTGTGTCTGGCATCTCAATTATTACAGAAGTACTCGTCCATATCGTGAAAACTTGAGGGGAATGGAATTTAATGTTGGAATAAGATTCTCACTCTCAACTAAGAGACTAGACCAGCTGCCTCTGTTGGTTGGTGCCGTGCTCTAGTCCTCTTTTATTGATCACTGGAATACCCACATGCCTTTTCTTTGCCAGCGGCCTGTTATTCTAATAGCCACAGGGAATTATTGGTTTAAACAGCCAACTCAAATAGCCAGTAAGCCTATATTTACTGGGTCGATAAATGCATTAGGTCAGTGTGACCATCAGGGAGATACTGCACAAAGGGTGCAAACGTTTGGAAGTTCAAGCTGCTCTCCATGAAATGGTCCAGCCGGAGCCAGAGTCAATAGAAATGGAACCAGGCTTCCTGAAAACACCAACTGCCATCTTGATGTGATGGTAGATGGATGGTGATGGGCAAGCAGACGTGACCACAATGATGAGGCTGGCACAAGACTGGCAGCGTGTTGTTCTGTTGTACGCGGATCATTAGCGGCTGGCACTGACTCACTGGTACCAAATAACAATGGGCAAGCAAAACCAGAACACAACAAAAGCACAGTTAAAAAAAAACAAAAACAACAACAATCCAGCCTGATCCACCATCCTTTTGTCAAAGAGAACCGATTTCAGTGATTTCCTCTTATTCCAAAAGAAGAGGAAGGAAGACACTAGCCCTTAGTCACGGGGTTGGCAGTGCCACATGCGAATTTCCAAAAATATCCATCTTGGGTTTCAGCTTTAGATGATAAATTGGTTTCTCAGTTTTTTAATTTTCTTCTTTTTAAGCACCATTAGCAGCAACACTGTAAAGAATTTGATCTTATACAGGTCTTGATGTCTCCTTTTGGATTCCCTATGTGGTGCACAAACTGTTAACTAAAAGGTTGGCATTTCCAGTCCACCCAGAGGCACTACGCAAGAAAGGCCTGGAGGTCTGATTCTGAAAAATCAGCCAATGAAAACCCTGTGAAGGACATTTCTACCCCGTCACACGTCCTACCGTCCCTGAGGGACTAAAATGGAATTATCCTGGGTGGAAATGACTAGATAGCAGTGGGCTGTAATGTGAAAATTTCCAATTGCAAAGTCAAAGGATTAGTTATTTTAAAAAATTTGAGAACTTTTATTAAGTCACTAAGAGCCCTGGTGGCAAAACACATTGGCATACTAATTGTAAGGTCAGCAGTTTGAAACTACCAACCAGGCCGAGGGAGAAAGTCGTCTCTCTACTCCTGTAATGAATTACAGTCTCAGAAACATACAAGTCCTATGGTCTCTATGGGTCAAAGCTGACTACATGACACTGAGTAAAAATTGTCCGATCACTAGCCCTCTGACAATATTCTAGGGATGCATATTTCTACGAACGGTGGTTGAATGCCCAAAGTCTCCGTGGAAAACAGGTATCAGCAGATATTACCAAGAAGCTGGTCTTCTGCAGAGGGCTGGGAGTTACAAAGAAGCACTCCCCTCTCATAACCCTCCTCTGACCGTGTCCAGCCAGCAACGCGGTCTTTCCTCTTTCCACAAGCATCTGTGGCCCCTGCTCACCTCTGCACCCATGGAGAAGGGACAAATTAAGGATGAAATCCCTCAAAAGCTGGGAAGGCAACTTAAAGCCAACCCTCCTTCAGCACTGTTGGCCCGTCTTCCGCACTCGTCAATGGCTCCCCCTGATCTGTCAAGAAGGCACTCATTGTTTGTTTTGCTGCTCTGAGTTACTAGAAAGACTAGCTTCCACGGATGTCTACTAGCCGTTTATATGTATGATTTGGGGGCTGCCTGCACATATCCTTCTCTTTTTTTGTTTGAGGAGGGTGGAGTGGGTGAGTGTTCTCGTGATGAAGGACATCGGTCGGGTTGCATTTCCACAGGGCATGGCTGGTGTGCACGGAGCCAGGAAGCAGCGAGTGCGCTTTTGAAGCGATTCTAACAGAATCCTTTCCAATTCTAGCTCTGCCTGCTAAACATGGTGCTCTTCTTGGCTTTCAAGGGAGTGTCTTTCTGCCAGGAGCCATTTACTAGATTTTTCCTAAGCACAGCAGCGTAGTGTTCTCAGGGGAGGGGGCGGGCTGTGCCGGAAGGGCCGATTCTCTGTCCTCCGTTGCACTTCCATGGGGAGGACAGTGCCCACCTAAGGAGTGTGCTATCCTCGATGGGGGCCAGATGATGGGATGAGGCTTTAAGGGGACCTGCAAAAAGTCCAGGAGAAAAACAAAGTAACTCTAAGGAGAGAAGAATGTTAGAAGCCATGGAAACAATTCTTTCCAACTGTGAGATCTACCACAAGTTCTTCTCTGTGCAGCCCCTGGGGGTGAGGTGGGGGGAGGAGATAAAAAGATCTACCACAAAATCTGCTCTGTGCAGCACTGGGGCATGGGGGGGGCACAAAAACAGGATCCATGGCCAGGCGATTTCTGCTCTTCCAGCAGGTCCCAGAAGAAGAGCGTTCTGCTCAGCTCTGCTGAGAGCTCTGACTTCTCTCCCCCAATACTGCCGTGCCCAGGGGTCTGTTCTTTTCATCTGGCTTCACACTGTGTCACTGGCTGTGCACATCGATTCTCACACGTTTAGGTAACACTCATGCCCCGGGACCCAGGTTCTTCTGCATTCCAAAATCACATGCTCAACTGCTTATGTGGCATCTCCACCTGGCTGTCTCCTGGGCAGTGCAGATGGCACGTGCCTCAAACTGACCTCTTACATTTCCCCCAAGTAGTTTTCCCTCGATGCCCCCTCCCCTTCCTTTAATTCCAGGGAAAGACTGAGCACACATTCGGGTAGGTGCCGCAGCATCATTCTTGCCACTCTCTCCCGCTCAGTGAAACCTGTCAAGTACACAGCCACAACATGCCTTCACTCGCTCCTCTTTTCCGTCTGCATTCCCACTGCCTTAACCCAAGTCCCCATTATCCCGAACCTGCCCCAGTACGCTAGCCTGCTACACGATGCTCCTCCCTCTGTTCTTATTCCTGTATGATTGAGCCTCCTCAGGCAGCGGAAGTGTTCATCAAACATAAACATGACACATCGGCTTGGTGCCTCAAACTGCTCAGTGACTTCCCATGCCCTGAAAACATGATGGGTGATAAGGCTCTGCCAATATTGTGCCACCAACGTCTCCAGTTTCACCTCAGGCCACCATACCATCTCCCTCCAGGCTAGCCATACTAACTTGTGCAGATTTCTCGAATGTGGGACGTTCTAGTCCACTAAATGTTTTGTTAGATTTTTTTCTTTCTTTGGCTGTTTCCGACATTGGAGGTCTTCTGTCAGCCCCTCAGAGAAACTTCGCCTGAGAGCTCATCAGAGAGCTCCCCAGTCTGGTATTCTTGATCACTGCCACTTGCTATTTCCTTTCTCTAACCCACCACCATTTGGAAATCTTGCTTATGAGTGGACCTGGTCTCCATGGATTTCATGTCTGTGCTAATGGGTAATTCTTCCATTTAGCGTAGACATGTACGGGACTCAGGAAACACTTGCCAAGAGAGTGAGTGAATGAATGAACTGTTCCAAGGGTGAGTGGAGACTTGGAGGTAGGATTCCAGTGAGCCACACAGGAGGCCTGCACACCTCCTGCCTGGCCACCACCTACGCGTCCTGGGAGCTCTACTGCTGCCAAGGTGCGGAAGAAGTTTCACTGAGTGGTGCTGGATGAGGATCTTTCAGAAGAGAGGCCTGCTGATCTGCCTCTGGAAGTCAGCCCATGAAAACCCCAAGGGCCCAAACCCCAACCAATCCTGGGAATGACGCAGGACCGGGTGGCAGTTTACCCTCTCGTGTGTGGGCGACTGGGCATCAGAGGCTGACTTGCTGACAGAGAGCCACAAGATGGTCACAGTTAGAAGACTCGCCCTCAGGAAGACACGCGCATAATTTAAGCGGCGAACAAAAGCCTCAGAATCTGGCAGAGGGTCTCGGGATTTGGTGGAGTGAGCTTTGAATTAGGCAATGGCCAAGTGGTTGAGAAAAGGTGCTCCATTTCACTGGCTCTCTGTAGACCAAGGGGATTCAAAGGCTGTGGTGGCCTCATCATTGGACATAGAATCTGCCCTCAACAGGCAAACACGTATGCAAAATGTGATGCACGGTGACATGGTATTTTCTGATATTTAAAATTCCTATAATATAATAATCTCATCATTAACAGTGATATGCTGCACTTCAGAAACAGTATAATGAGCAGGGGAAAAGATATCTCTGTAGGTAGGCTTCTAGATTTCGAATGACTCCTGGATCTACATTTGCTACCTGTGCAACCTTGGACACGTGTTTTAACCTCTCTTTAGACCTTGGTTTCCTCTCTGTGAAGTGGAGATTCTAGTGGGCCAGCCCTCACTGTGCTGTGAGGATTTAGAAGTTAATCATCATAACGTGTTTGGAAGAGTGCCCGAGATTTAGTAACCTCCACTGTCATGTTAGCTCTGTTGTGTGTTTCCATGAAGGCCAAGACAGATTGCGTTCCGAGAGAGTGAATTCCAAGAGCATACCTCGAGCCTCGCTGTAGTCCATGAATCCAACTGCAAGAGGGAATTCATGAGGGTTTGCACAGACAGAGCTGTTCTGATCCCATTACTATTAATCATTTGGAAATTAATTTTGAAGAGCAATTAGCCACACATGCAATTCTTTAGAAGGCATGCAAAAATACTAACGAGCATTTTGGCTGGCTAAATGAATGAGAGACCTTCATCAGCTTGAACGGTTGATTTCACAAATCGACTGCCCCTCCCCCCCAGTATCTTTAGAGATAGAGCTCTTAGAAATAGATGTCTCCATCATGTTCACGTGTATCTTGGATGCTACTTCATTATGCTAGTAGTCTCCCTATTGATCAACTCTATTCTTAAGTTCCCTCAAGCCTCAGGAACAAATGTGGAAATATGTAAGGGCTGAAGAATAAAAGAAGATGCACAGCAGCATAAATTCTATCTCATAACTTTCACCTTAAAATGTCAAGTTATCAGTCTCTTGAGGAGACCAGCCTCTGCAGAAGGACACTGTTCTTGGTCAAGGAGCTGGGCAGAAAAAGACAAAATCCTTTGACCATGGGCTCAAATGTGAGGCTGGCACAGACTCAGCAGCGTTTCATTCCATTATACATGGGTCATTAGAATTGGAACTAACATGATGACAGCTGACAGGACAACATTAGTTGTTCACCAGAAGGGTCACCTGCTGGGGGGTGCCCTTGTGACTGTTACTGCCCTGCCCACCTCTCCCTGAAGTCGGATACACTTACACAGTGGTATTCAGCACCAATGTGTCATAGCACTTAAAAATGATTTCTTTTTATATGTAGTTAATAGATGTCATTTTCTAAGAGCAGTTCTAGGTTTGCAGAGAAATTGAGCAGAAAGTACAGGTTTGCCATTGGCTCCGCACCCCTCCCCCCACATTCACACTGAAGAAGTGGTGTGGAGGCCACACATGATCTCCTCTGGCTACACAGAAGAGAAAGATAGTCCAAGAGGTTAGACATGCCTCCCCCTCCTTCCTTCTACTCTATCCTGATACCAAATGGTCCTCCAACAATATTCGACCTCTCTGCTGGTTTGGAGAATCCATTGCAATGGCCACACAGAACTCACAAAGTTTAGGATTCTGGGTGTTATTAGAGAATTAACAGTACCATAAGCTAAGATCAGAAAATATTAAAGTTAGAGCCTTTCATCCACAGCAGCCCCTCTTCTCAGCCAGCTGCCAAATGGCTCTCTGGTCTTCAGCCTTTTAGTCACGACACCCCTCAACTTCTGCCTCCATGGGCCAGGAAGCCCACCACCCACTCTGCCCCACATGGCGATCTTCCATGAGATCACCGGCCCACGATCTTCCATATGAGATCACCGGCCGACAGCCATGCATGTGTGCCATCCCTGAAATGGTAGGGATCTCACACATGCTCTGCTGGGGGCTCCTTTCTCGCGGTGATCATGGGAATCACTCTGTCCCCACTCCTGAGATGGCTCTCTTCCACCCAGGGGAACAATAAACGTGACCAACCCTCTCTGCTCCTGTTTCCCACACCCTATTTGCATGGTCCCACCCAATCATTTTGTGACAGTTAAAGTACTCCCTCAATGCAAGAATACTTTGTTCTATTAAACTGGCATTCCATGATGCTTATCTTCCTGACATGATTGCTGAAGAAAAAGCGGGTGTATAAGCAAATGTGGTGAAGAAAGCTGATGGTGCCGGCTATCAAAAGATATAGCATCTGGGGTCTTAAGGTTTGAAGATAAACAAGCGGCAAAGCCCACATGGAAGATGCACACCAGCCTGTGTGATCATGAGGTTTTAATGGGATCAGGTATCAAGCATCAAAGAACAAAAAAAAAAATCATATCATTGTGAATTAGGGTGTGTGTGGAGTAGGGACCCCAAGCCCATCTGTAGGCAATTGGACATCCCCTTACAAAAAGGTTGTGGGGAAGAGATGAGCTTAGTCAGGGTGTCGTATAGCAATGATTAAACATATAGCTTTCCTCTAGTTCTTTAATGCTTCCTCCTCCTCACTATCATGCTCCTAATTCTACTTTACAAACCTGGCTAGACTAGAGGATGTACTGATACAGATAAGAACTGGTAACACAGGGAATCCAGGACAGATGAACTCTTCAGGACCAGTAGTGAAAGTGGTGATACTGGGAGGGTGGAGGGAAGGTGGGGCTGAAAGGGGGAACCAATCACAAGGATCTACACATAACCCCCTCCGTGGGGGTTGGACAACAGAAAAGCGGGTGAAGGGAGATGTCGGACAGTGTAAGATATGGCAAAATAACAATAATTTATAAATTATCAAGTGTTCATGAGTGAGGGGATGGGGGGGAGGGACAAAATGAGGAGCTGATACCAAGGGCTCAATAGAAAGAAAATGTTTTGAGAATGATGATGCCAACAAATTACAAATGTGCTTGACACAATGGATGGATGTATGGATTGTGATAAGAGTTGTATGAGCCCCAATAAAATGATTTTAAAAAAATGAAAGCGTTAATCTACCTTATCCTATAGGATAACTATGAGTCAGCATTGGCTCGATGCTAGTGAGTGTGTGCGTATGTATATATGTTGGTGTTGAGAATATAAACAGCAAGACAATTCAACAATTTCTACTTGTCATGTTTGGTTGTATATAATTAGCCTCTTCTAGTCTTTATTCTCACTGCTGTTGTCGTCAATATACTAACAACTAAATTTTTACAGGTGTACAACTTATTGACAGGAATGATGGCACAATGTTTCCATCACTGTTAACCTCTCTCTTTCACCCTCTCTGCCAACTTTGAATAAACTTTGTTGACTATACATTTATTGTTCTTGTCTTGCTTGATGATATAAAAAAGGCCACACAATATTTGTCTTTGGTGAATGACTTATTTCACATAGCAGGATGTTTTCTAGCTTTCCTCATATTGTAGCAATTATCAAGATTTTATTTTCCTTTTGTTTGAGCAGTATTCAATTTTATGTATGTATGGCATATTTTTATCCATTCATCTGTTGATTACCATATTATTCCTTCTACCTTTTGGCTCTTATTAATAGAACTGCAATAAATGTTGATCTCTTAAGTGTCTACTTTCAAATTGAAATTTGAATTTCACATTCCTATGAGTGGATTCCTGGTTCACATGGTAGTTTTATTTTTTGTTTTTGAGAAACTGCCACAATATTTGTCTCAGTGGCTGTATCATTTTGAATTCCTACCAGCAATGGATATGGGTTGGATTTCCCTAAAGCTGGCGATAATGTGCTATATTCTGTTTTGTTTTTAAGGAGTATGTGTGCATGCGTGTGTGTTTTAAATGTAGGTACCATATTGGGAGTGAAATGGTATCTCATTATGGTTTTAATTTGCTTCACTCTGATAGCTAACAGTATTGAGCACCTTTTTATGTGTTTGGTAGACATCTCATGTCCTCTTTGGTGAAATGTCTATACAAATCCTTTGCCCATTTATAAGTGGGCCATTTGTCTTTTTATTCATTTTAACTGTGAGGTTCTTGTTGGACCCATGGTTTCTAAAATTATTCTCACAATTGGTAGTTTGTCTTTTCATTTTTTTTTGGCAAATGCTTGTCATGAACAACATTTAAAAAGTTGTAATGAAGTCTCATTTATTTTGTTTTTTGTTGATTCTTTTGTCATTAGATTAGATGATACGTGTTGAAACTGAGATGGACAGTGTTGTCCTTGCTTGCATTTTGAGGGATCACGGGGTTTTTGTTTGCACATTTGAGTCTCTCTCTCTCTCTCTCTCTCTCTCTCTCTCTCTCTCTCTCTCTCTCTCTCTCTCTCTCCCCTTAGTCAATGGTATAGAATTTAAAACACTGTTGAGAAAAGGAAAGTATACACTTATAGGCTAGCTATGCACAAATACATCTTTAACCCATTTAGAATATGCTTTCATGACGGTGTGAAGCACCACTTCTGTTTGCATGTTTCTGAGTGTAGAAATGTAATTTTCCCCAGGAACGTTATCAAAAAGGCTCTTCTTTCCTCAAAGAAAGGATTTAGCATTTTTATAAAAAATCAGTTTACCATAGTTGTGTGGTTTCATCCCCAGAGTCTAAATTCTATCACAAGGTCTAATTACCTAATTGCTATATCAGGCTATGTTTATGGCTTCAGCTGTGTGCCATTGTCAGAGGCCATCGAATCAGGTCCATCTCATAGTGACGTCATGTGCACTAGAAGGAGACAGGGCTTGAGCTTCCACCAAACACAGTCAGTGTCTCAATTCAGCTCACTGAGACTATTTCTCTTTTTTTACTGATCCTCTATTTACCAAGCATGATTGATGGTCCACTCCAGGGACTGGTCCTTGCTGACAAGGAGATAACATTCTGACATCCGGCTGCCAGGGTGCATTCTGGCTCTACTTCCCCCGAGATGCATTTGTTTGATATTCTGGCAGTCCATGGTACTTTCAATATTCTTTGCCAGCATCATAAATCAAATACATCAAGTTTTCTTTTTTAATTTTTTCTTATTCATTGTCCAGATTACACATACCTTTGAGGTCACGGAAAATACCCTGGGTCGGGTTAGGTGCACCTTCGTCCTCAAAGTGTATTCTTTTGTCTTGAATACTTTAAGGAGGTTTTGAGCGGCAGACCTGCCCAGTGTAAAATGTTGGTTGAGTTCTCAAATGCTACTCTTAGGAGTGCTGTGTTAGTTAGGGCGGACTAGAGAAACAAATTCATAAAATATGCATGTGTGCATAAGAAAGAGCTTTATAGAAAGAGCAATTGTACATCAAGAAAACATCCCAGCCCAGTCCAGATCATCCATAAGTCTGATATGAGCCCGTATGTCTGATACGAATCTATAAAGTCCTCTTAGACGCACCATCCCTGTAGGTGGCCACAGATACTTCAGTTGCAGTAAGGTGAGAGTTGTGAGACCATGGTGAGAGAAATAAATGTGAGAAACATTGCACTAGAGTGTCTGATTCCTTTCCTTTGTTTTGGGGTTCTTTTCATGAGCACCTCACTAGGAATGTTTGCCTCTAGCTTCCTAAGAGCTACTCACCCGTGATTTTCTTTTGTGTGGCTGTCAGGTTTGGTAGCTGGGTTATGCTGACTTCACAGGATGAACTAGAGAGGAACCCTCTCTTCTCTCCGAAATGAGTTCAGCAGAGCTGGCGTCAGTTCTTCTCTACATGTTTGGTAGAATGCCCCAGGAAAGCGATTTAGTCCAGCACTGGGGTTTTGTTGGGAGATTTTTGATCACCAATTCAATGTTTTTACTTGTTATAGGTCTATTAAAACTATTGTTTCTTGGGTCACCTTGAAAAGGTTATATGTTTCCAAGAATTTTCCTTTTAATTTAGGTTATATAACTTATTGTCATGGTAGCAATCGTTACAGAAGTAGATCACCAGGCCTCTCTTGTGCAGCACCCCTGGGTCGGTTCGATCCATGTACATTTTAGTTACCACAAACCGTTAGTGCCACTCAGGGACTTACACACACACACACACACACACACACACACAGAGTTCTGCCCATTCTTAACATCTTGCATAAATGTCATGTACTTGTTATAATTTACATTATTACACTGTTATTATTAAAGTCCTCAATTTCTATTACAACTTTACTTACATCTGTTTCCCACAGATCTATAGGATATTGACTATATGTCACACACACCCCCAATGACAATAACATATAGGATAATGTATTCTTTTAAAATATCCTGATATCCTGCTTTCGTTTTATTTTAACCTGTGACTTTACGTATCTACTTGTGCTACTAGAGGGAGAATTCCTAAAGATGAAGTCCATGACGATGGCAGTTACATAATCTGTGGACTTGTGAAGGGGTGGAGTCCAGTCCAGCCTGTTAATCAGGTCGCAGCTTGATGACCTCATTTGGAAGGATGAAGAAGATAATTAGCTCACTAGACACTAGATACATTTGCTCCCTGCAAGACAACTTGTTGACAAGCAACATGGAGCTATGTTGATGGCAGCCGGAGACCTGGAGCAGGAGGAGTCCACTCCAGCACTAAGATGCCTCCACTACCACTGGATCCACAAGACTTTCTACCCACTGGCCTGTGATCTTCCATCACTCAGCATCATTGCAGTATGAAGAGAAATTTACAGACTGGTATCAGACAAATGGGCTAATATCAGATTTATGGACTTGATCTGGATTGGGCTGAGATGTTTTCTTAATATACAATTACTCTTTTATATAAAGCTCTTTCTTATACACACATGAGTCTCTCTGGATTTGTTTTTCTAGTTAACCTGAACTAACAAAGTGACAAATTCATCTTTGTAGGTATCCTAATGAGGCTTTATACGATTCATTTGAATTTCAGGAAAGACTGTGATATTCAAGTCAGAATATCAAATGACATTGGATCTCTTGGTTCTATTTGGTTCTCATTTAAATGTGTCTAGGACAATGTCTGACATGGTGGGCACTAAATAAGTAGTAAGTGAATGCATATAACTATAAACTGAAGTCATATTTGTGGCTTCTGGGACATAATAAGCCTGAATTGCTAAAACTATGTGCAAGTAGATGAATTCCTTGACTATCATTTGTTTCACAATACCCATGCACATTTTACTCTGTGCATCATCTTTGAACAGGACTCCCACCCTTAGAAGGACCCCTGGTGGCTTAGCGGTTACACATTGGACTGATAATCATAAGGCCAGTAGTTCAAACCCACCAGTAGCTCTGTGGGGGAAAGACATGACTTCTACTTCTGTAGAGTTACGTCTCAGAAACCCATAGGGGCGTTCTATCTTGTCATATAGAGTCGCTACAAGTCAGAATCACCTCGATGGCAGTGAGTTTGCTTTTTGGTTCCTAGATGTGACTGTCCTACGAGAATTCAAATTTATAAAACATTTCCTTGAATACCCATGCTGTATCCTAAGTTGTGCACTGCAAGTTTTGTTTAATATTTTTAAAAGTTAGATTTCTAAAACGTTCCAGGACAGTTAAACACCAGCTTTCCATCAGTCTCACTCGAGGTTGTCCTTGTGGTTATATCTGCAGCACGTGTGGCATTAAGCATGCAGGCGTGCACAGGATGTTCTCAATGGAAGCAGGATTTAACTTTCCATTGCATCTTCTATGTCCACTTGGGTGAGTATGAAAATAAAAGCCAGGCTCACTATCTTAATTTCCACATTAACTATATGAGTAAAACATTAAATATCAATATTAATTGGCCAGAGATACATTATTTGCTGCAGAAAAGATGCCTAGTACAGTTGCAAAGTGACCCACGGTCCTGCACCCCTGCGGTCTCAGGAGGCCTTTCCTTCGTAATGTCTCACCAAAGCCTGGCGAAAAGGTCCGTGGAGCGCACTTACCCAGCACGGACCCACACTGCTCCCTGGTTGACTGTTCCCCTTGGCAGAGATAAGTTATTCTTTTCTTGGAAAGTTATTCTTGGAAAGTCAAGTCCTAAAAAGTGTGCTTTTTGTTGCTCTTTTTCATTTCCAAGCCCCTAAATTTTAGCAGGTGGTGTCTCCTGACCATCTCGCCTCTACTGAAATGACATGCCCATGCATTGGTAAAGACGTTCCAAAGGCCAACCTGTGGTGGGTCTTTTAGAAAATGTTGTCAATGGCATCTGACCGCCTCTACTTTGACCAGGAGGAAGAAGACTCAAGAACAACAGCCCAAGGACGATTCCACGAAGCTGAGGTCGGATATGCCTCCTCCCTCCAATCTTTTTACCAGTTCTGGAGCCAACCGTCGCCTTCATGCCAATCTACACACCTCTGCTGGGCCGATAATTCGATGTGATGGTCACACAGAACTCACAATTATGGAGTGTATTATTAGGGAAGTAACACATTACAATTCAGGATACAGTTCTTCAGCCAGTACAGTAGCTTCTCAGCTGTAGGCCTCTCTCTGGCCTTCAGTCCATTGGCTGTGACTCTGGCCTGCTATTGCAACTGTTACAAAGTTCTTTATGCCCATCGATAAGTGAGCCCACACAAACCACTCGGCCAGTAAGCCCCGGCCTAAAGGCTCTTTATTGGCCATCAAATGGGCCATCAAATATAACTTTGCTGAAGTGTCAGGAGGCCCGCCACTCCATAAGCAAGTATCCTGCCCAAAGCCACATAAGGTTCTCACTCCATGAGCCAGGAAGCCTACCGCATTGTGTCTTGTCAGTCTCCTATATCTACTGCTTCTCCTGCTGTCATTTCTCTGACACTACAGCCCTCTCAGTCTCTTTCTCTGTCTGTCTATCAATCTCCTGAGACTCTCAGCACAGGGACCCAGGGCCCGAAGGATGCATTTTCCTCCAGCTCCCACTTCTTTAGTGCAGTCATGTTCCTCTCCTCTGCTTGCTTCTCTCTCTTTTGAGCTCTTGTAACACAGCAGGTGTGACTCAAGCATGGGTGCTTAGGGTAGTGAATGTGTCACACACTCTAGTTAGTGACTCAAGAGGCATCCTACTCTAATCCTGCCTCCTTAATATAAAGAACAACTCACCCCAAAATGGGATAAAAAAACAACAAACCAACTCAAATGCACTGAGCTCAAGTTGATTCTGACTCAGAGAGACTCTATAGGTCGGAACAGAACTGCTCCCTAGGGTTTCAGAAATTGTAAATCTTTATGAAGCATACTGACTTATCTTTCTCCTGCTCCTGAGATCAAACTACTGGCCTTTTAGTTAGAAGCTCTATGTTTAACCCGATCTCCACCATGACTCCAAATGGAACTCAAGCACAGCCATACAGACCAGAATTAATGGTACATCACAAAATTCAGGATAATTACTTCAGAAGACTCTGATGTCAAAGGTCATATAAAAGTAATCCACTGTAACACAAATGGCCACAAACTGTTTCTGCCATCATTCCTTATATGATGTATGATAAATTCTGGCCTCGATGCTTGCCACCATAATCCCAGATTGGAAGGAGTTCTCTGATCCACTAATGGGCTAATGGACAGGACTAAGGGTGGGATGAAGTCTTGAATTTAGTAGAGGTGTGAACCAAGTCACTCCCTTTGGTTCCTGGGGGATGTATGTGGTCTGTAGAAAGACAGGACCCACACCTCCTTCAAGGCCACAACTCTTCCTTAGAATAGACATCTTGGAAGCAGAGGGAAGCCCCAGGACTACAGCGAAGAAGCACCACCAGTTGAGCATGTTCTAGATCTCTTTCGGAAGGGTGGAGGCCTAGAACAGAACACAGGCACCAGAGGCTGAGCACCCTGATGATGGGACAGAGTAAAGGAGCCTTGAGAAGACCGGAGGAGGAGGCAACGAGACCACGAGACAGAACACAGGAGCAACGCGGAGACTATAAGACTCTCAGATCGCACTGAGGATGGGGTCCTGGTCAAGGGGTCCCATGGCTGAGGACCAAAGGGAGACTTGCCTGCTGGTTAAGGAGAGGTGTTGTTGTGGGCTCATAACTGTATCCTACTGTTTACTGACCCTTACTTATGCTAATCTATTAACTTCCACAATAAACCCTCATACGTGTGGATTTTATCTGTCAGGTCTATATAGCCATTACAGTGAATGATCAAACCAAGCATAGAAGTTGAGTGCTATTGGAGGAATACTTGGTGTCAGACTTAGTAAATAAGGACTGAGGGTGGAACATGTCTGATCTCTGTCTTGTGACAACAGGGACACCTGAGGAGGTCAGATATGGCCTGAGGTAGTTAGATGATTTTATGTCCACTAGACATTCCTGGATAGGGGTGGAGTCAAACCTGTCAATCAAGTGGCAGCTAGATGATACTTCCAATGGGGTGTGTTCTTTTGTATGAGAACGAGAGTCTTGGAATGGCCTCTCTGCGGACCCTGAGAGCCGTTGGCACCCTGCCATTGCTCCACTTACTTTTGATCCTGAGTCTCTCCACCCACCAGTCTGTGATCTTTCCGTTTCCTGCTTCACTGTTCAGCATTAGCTACAGGAGTCTGAAGAGGGGCCCACACTGCAGTGGACCTATGGACTTGAGCTGGACTGGTCTGGGGCACCATCTTGATGTAAAGTTGCTTCTTAAAGTTCTTTCTTGTACATAGATGAGTATCACCGGATTTGTTTCTCTAAACCACCCAGACAAACACATGTCCCCTATGTCCTCTCTACAACCACAAAATGGAAGATGACCACATCACTGCATGACCAGCAAATCACACCATCATGGAACTGCTAAGTCCCTGAAAATCTCTCCCCAGTCGAGCTGACAGGAAACCTTAGTCAGCACAGACTGCATCCATCTTCCTTGCATTAAGAACAAGCGATCCCATCACCTCGGTGGAATAGGAGCATTTCTTTTGTGTAGTGCCACCCAGCTGTTTAGTGAGTGTTACAAGACTATGGCATGGAAAGCATAATATACAATCCACCGCAACACAAGTGGCCACTAATTAAAATGAGAAGCTTGTATATTATTTCCCTTTTGGTTAAAAAAAGTAGTTATTTTTTACTTTCAAGTAAATCTTAAAGAATAAAGAAAATTTAAAAATCAATTAAAGAAAAAGAAAAGCAAGCATCATTACTGTGTTCTCAATGTTCTTAAGAGAACATTGTGTAAACTCCTGTTAAGTGAAAAGTGGTGACACAGTCTGCTGTAGAAATGGACTCATCACATTGATTCTGAGGCAAAGAAAATCTGAGTAGCAAACAGCCATCCTTTTCCTGCCATCCTTCATCTCTCTTTTCCATCTGTATACCTTCCTCCTTTACTGACCATTCACGTGTCTACGGAAGTCCTTCCAGTCAGGTGGGAAGGAGAATACAATGGAAGACTGTGCTAAAATGCAAATGGGGACACAGATATGGTCCCCACCCATTAGGGAACTCATAATGTTGTTGCTGCATGAACCTTAATAAAATATTAAGCATACAGACTATTAAAGCAGATACTGTATTCAGAGAAAAATTCTGATAATAATTATATTTAAAAAGAAGTAAATATAGAGATGATTACATTTGTCTTTGAATAAAACAAACCAGAACTTCTCTTTCCAATATATCAGGAAAATGAATTTAAAACATGCCTTTAAAAATATATATTACCTTCATCTTTCTCTGCCATTCTGACTGATGATGGCCTCAAACTAAAAAATTACAAAGGAAAAGCATAACTTATGGTTGATATGAAAAATTGCTCAAGGAAAAATTGTATTATGACTCACTTAATATATACTAGAATCTACATCCCATGAAAGGAGAGATACCAAGCATTATCAGACAACTCCTTTATCATTGGGATTAATTTCATGAAGAATTTATGCCCAGTGTTGTCGTGCTGAGAATACTGAATAATCATAAAGAATGTTGTCACCAAATCTAGTCAAAATGTCACATATCTCCCCTGAGGGAAGGGAAGCCACTAAAATAGATAAGTCATTGTCTGAAAAAGAGCTCACTATTACTCAATAAGCAACTAAGCAAACTCCAGAGAAATATCGAGTAATACAAGATCTAATTTTTCTGATCAGAACACTTAATTCACAGGTTTCTTCTGAGTCTGATCACTGAATGGCTGCAGGACACAATTTTGAATATTCTGACCCATAATGAGTATTCACAAGAAGAAGTTATAATGAATAATTATTAAAATGTATCTAATAATCCAATAATAAAGTTTGGCAATTTGAATCAGTGGGATTGACAATGGGCCAATACTACCATCTTCCTATTTGCTGAAAAAGAAGTCAAATTTCGAATCAAAGGTCTTGGCACAGGATCCCTGGTGACACTGTGAGCTAAGCACTGACTCGACAGCCACCGGTTCAGCAGTCATAACCTACCAACGAGACGGTCTATTACTCGGACAATTTACAGTCTTGGCACCCAGAAAGAGATGTCTGGCTTTGTCATCTGAATCAGAATCAGTTTGAGGATAGGGGCCTTGGAAAAGAGAAGAGTGTAGCTGGGAAGTAGCGTTAATGGAAACATTCATGTGGTGTATTAGCGTGAATTGAATTCTAAAAAGCATTGATGGCAAAAGCTCCTGGCTTTGTTCCCACACCTCTGATTTATTTCATGGCGTCCTCTTTAATTAAAGAACGGTGCATTTGCCTCTCCAGCATCTTACAAACTGAAGTGAAAAGCCAACTCTGCTGAT
Organism: Tenrec ecaudatus; assembly: GCF_050624435.1. Lineage (NCBI taxonomy): Eukaryota > Metazoa > Chordata > Mammalia > Afrosoricida > Tenrecidae > Tenrec > Tenrec ecaudatus. Next base: position 94,337,372 of record NC_134531.1, read on the forward strand.
TTTAAATATTAGCTCATTTCTCTACAAAAACAAAACCCAACAAAGTGCCAGTAAGGCACTTGTGGGTGTTTGCACTTCCCATTATGTTTCATAACAGTTGCCGCCTAAGGAACATCTCTCTCATTCAAGGAAAATAACTTCATGGTCTGATGCCAAAACTCTTGAGAGGCTTGAACTACCAGCCATTATTAAAAGAAAAGTTTGCTGCTACAGAGAACTCAACTTACCATTTAAAAAAAGGGGGGGGAAAACTAAAATAGTTTCAATAAATGGAAGCAGTGGGGGGGGGGAGTTAAAATGGCATACACAAAAACTAAAAAGGGCAAAAGACAAAATCATGGTTATGATAGACTTGACTCTCAGGGGGGTGGTAGATTACTTTTATATAGCCTCTCTAGCAAGAAGAAATGACCACCTCACTATCAACCTATTATTTGCTTCTCAACAATTCAGTACTAATTTCTAGTAATCAAAAGTTTTTATCATGATGCATAACCCCTCCCCCCCAAAACACACACACACACACACACACACACACACACACACTCCAGTCATCCAGTCAAGGCCAAAACACAGCAATCCTATAAGACAGAGTAGAACTCTCCCTTTATTGACATTGATTGCGGAATACCGTAGAAGCATCTATGTATTTGAATTAAGGTGCTGGTTAAGAATATCGAAAGTACTGTAGACTACCAAAATAAGAAGTAAATCTGTCTTGGAAGAAGTATGGCCAGAGTGCTCCTTAGGGGCAAGGATGGTGATATTTCATCTCACAGCCTTCGACAGGTTATCAGGAGAGACCAGTCCCCGGACTAAAAGATCATGCTTGGTACAGCCGAGGGGCAGCCCCAAAGAGAAGCTCCTCCGCAGGATGGGTGGATGCAGAGTCTTCAACAAAGGGGCACACAAGAACAATTGTGAGGGTGGAGCAGGACTGGGCAGTGCCTCTTTGCTGTACAATGGGCCACTATGAGTTGCAATCAACTTGGAAGTGCGTAATTGCAACTTTAAGCTTTACAGAAGCAGAGAACCTCATCTTTCTGCTGAGGCGTGGCTGCTGGAGCAGAACCACTGGCCTTGTAGTTAGCAGCCCAGTGTGTAATCCACTATGTCACCAGAGCTCCTTGATAAGCATCCTTCATTCACTAACTGCCATAATGTTGATTCCAACCTAAGGAGAACAGACATAATTTTCAATTTCATGACTTCATTAAGTTCAACAAGCTGACACGGTAGTGCAAAGACCAGGTGGAACAAAGGAACTGAAGAGTAACGCCTTCGTCATATCACACCTGGAGCTGGGCAGTCGCTTACATATGCGGGACTACCGCTGGCTCCTGGCTTCGTTGTTGCTGTTGATCTTGACTTTCTTCGTCATCTCTTCTCACAGACGTCTGTGTCAGCTTTACCTCTGTGGATTCCATCTGGAGAAGTCCACGTGTATCGTTTCCTTTCGTGTTGTTGAAAACGGTTATCTGTGATGAAGAAACTGGTGGTCTTGAGAAGTCTAGTATGACTTCGTTTACATCACCAAGGCCATATTTCCCCGCTGCTGCACTTCCCTCTTTATCGCCAATGGTCTCATGCCAATCATCAATAATTATCGATGCCACTTGATCCCATGTTTGATCAATTTCAAGCTCAGGACAGTGATAGAATTCTTCAATTTCTGTATCACTAGCTTTAGTTCTTGGTAAGTAATATTAATACTAATAGTTGTGTCAACTGGATTTTATCTGAATGGATAGATATTATCCTAACACAGAGAGCATTGTGTTTCAAAATAGATCTTGGAATGTCTTGTGACGATGAAGCCGTGTGATTCCTTTTGAACTTGTCATGCAGCCACAGTAAAGCAGAGAGTTTTCTGATTTAAAATGGCGAATCGCAGTCCTTTTCAGCTAAATAATGCCTAGAATATCAATCTTCATGAGTTCCATTTCAGTTTTGAGGGCTTCCCATTTTCCTAGCTTCATACTTAGTCCTTTCTAAATTCCCATTTTAATAGTTGGCAGCTGTTTCTCCTGGTTTTGAGTCGTGCCCCATCAGCAAATGAAGGCCCTGAAATCTTTATTCCATCGAGTCATTATGGAACATTTTACTTTGAGAAGGAAGCTCTTTGTCATATTTTGAATAATTTCTGACCCAAGGGGCTCATCGTTGGCACTATCTCTGACAATGTTCTGCTCCTATTCGTGATGGTTTTTTTGGTATCTGACAATGTTCTTGTGTCATTCTGAAGGTTTTCTGTGGCTAATTACTCCTAAATGAAGAGATTATTCTTTCTTTGTGATCATCCTTAGTCTAGAAGCGCTGTAAAAATTGGTTCATTTTGGGTGATCCTGCTGGTATTTGCAATATCAGTAATATAGTTTCATCGTGGGAAGGAGATCCAGGAATCATGGCAGAAGACATATACTCATATTAATTTTGAGACTTCTGGATTTGGAAGTCTTACTTATTTGGTGGGTGGGTTTCCAATCTTCACCTTTCCCCATATTTTGACAAATGACATTATTATCCTGTCTCTGCCTCTAGCTTGCACGTAGGTGTGATAAGGCCTCAGACAGAACCATAGCTCTGGCTAAAAGTGGAATCTGGTGATACCCGGCACTAAGGGACAAAGAAAGCCCTTTTCCTATGGATGATAACTGCAGGCTGCTGCCCAGTTGAACCAATGTTTTTGGCAAACACTCTGGGATTTTCATTGGATTCCATCATTCAAGATTTAAATGAAGAGTGGGGCTAATAATTAATTCCAAAAAATTCATAGAAAAATAGAATTCAAAAATAATAGAATTTTTTCCCATGGAGTCCCTGAAGTTCCTCCATAACTCAATAAGAAAAAAAATAATGGTATTTCATAGCTTTTTTTTTCAACTTAGAAAGCACCTATCACAAAGAAATATTTTCAAAACTACAAAAGTCTAATTGTTATCTAAAAAGACGCCCTGGTAGTGTAGTGGGTTATGCACTGGGCTGCAAAATACAAAGATTAGTAGTTTGAAACCACCAGCCACTCAGGGGGAGGAAGAGGAGGCTTTTGACTCCTTTAAAGAGTGACAGTTCTAGAAACCCAAAGGGACAGGCCTACCCTGTCCTATAGCGGTGCTTTGAGTCTGCATTGAGTTGATGGCAGTGAGTGACTGCGTGATTATCTAAGAGGACCCCATGTGGTGCAGTAGGTAAGAGTTCACTGCAAACAGAAAGATATCACCTCCACTCACCAGAAGCTGGAGGAAAATTCAGACAGACAAAACTTTTGAAGCTGAAATGCAGAACCTGGAAGAGAAGATAGAGGGACTGGACCAGGGGGTTTCTAAAAGCATGTGGACACCTTCCCTGTGTGTGAATTCCTTTATTGCACTAACTTTCTGAAGCCCCTCCTTGTACCATGGAATAGGAAGACAACTGAGTTTAAGACTAAGAAGTAACAGGTTGAAATAAATTGTCTTTTCGATTCAATGATTAAATGTTCCAAACTTGTGTTTATTAAGAATTCCCTGGTGCCTTTGGCAGAGTAGCTTGCTCCAGACACCGCCCTCGCCTTCTGGATCCGTCCAGATGATTCTGATAGCTCTTTTAACCTCCAGATTCAGGGAATATGATTACTTTATTTTGATAGCTTGCTTTTAGGTACTTTGCATTTTTAAGGCTTAATGGGCCTTTCTATTTCCATAAAGCATTGTAGTCTTGGAAACTCACAGGGGGCAGTTCTACTGTATTTTATAGGGTCATTGTGAGTGACGCAGACTGGATAGCAGTGCTCTCTCTTTTTTTTACCGTGATTTTAATCAGGTCCCCAGCACACATTGAATGCAATTCAATGTTACATAATAGACGATAACAGTAAAGTTCCCCACAGCTCAAGAGACTTGCTCGTGATCACACTAATAACTTACGAGTGGAGTCAGGACGTGTTTTCTCATCTTCAGATGCCAAATGCAATGCATTATAGTTATAAACTTAAATGAAGTCATTTTGAAACAGAGTATAATTATCAAGAAGAATATCTCTTTGGAATTTTCATAAGCCACATTCGATTTAATAATCACTTATTACCTATTCTGGACAAGAGACAACTTTAGACCATATAGAGCCTATAAAAACGGTGAAAACAAAAATCTCCCTAGATTTTACCTAGATCCATAAAGACCAAGGATCATCCATTCAAAGTATGTGATTGTGTTAGTCTGGGTAGACCAGAGAAAAAAATCCATGGATACACATATGTGTATAAGAAAGAGATTTATATACACGAGGAATTGAGCATTGCAAACACATCCCAACCCCGTCCAGTCCAAGGCCATAACTCTGATATTAGCCAAATGTCTGATATCAATCTATAAAGTTCTCTTCATACTCATGAAACACATGCAATGAAGCCAAATGCAGGATGATCACAAGCCAGTGGGCAGAAAGTCTTTGGGTCCAGTGGCGTTGTAAGCACCTCAGTGTTGGCAGGGATCTCTCTGTGGCTTCTCTGGCTTCCGGCTTCTGAGGTCTGGTTGCGTCCATGTGACTTGTCTTCTGCAATGTCTCCCAGGGAGTAGCAAAGAGAGAGAGGTGTCTTCCACATCCAAGGAGGAAGTACCAGACTTCCCAGAATTCTCAGGAGAAGGCCATGCCCACACAGAAGTCTCATTGGCTATCTCCAGATTGACAGCCAAGACTCCACCCCTACACTCTTAAACCTTAAATTGACATCAGATTAGGGGACTACACCAAGGATCCATACTATAGTTCCCAAAGTGGGCCTCTAACACAGAGACTTTATTATGCAACCCTTCCAAATGAATCGAGTGTGCGCCCCACCTCCAGTCACAGAATATCCATTAAAGTACACGTACTTTGGAAGACAAAAACAGTGCTAATGGGGTAGGATATAAATAATAAGAAGACATAGATCCTCAGAATGTTGACCATCTACTTGGGCAGATTAGACTTTAAAGAGATGCCAAAGGGAAAACATAAATCTACAGTTGTGGAGGGACAGCAAGTAGAATAAGGGGAGTGGGGGTACAGAGGTGGGTGCGGTGGGTACAAGGGAGCTGCTGTCAAGGAGTTCAGGAAGGAAAAGAATGTTTGGACACTGCGGTAGCAACTGTACTGCGCTGCTTGATTCGGAAAAACATAAAAATGATCAGCAGATGAAGATTTAAAATCTACAGCTGTATTTTTATTCTATGTATTTCATGTAAACTCTGGAGCTATATTGTTTGTCACTCTATATCTGAACGGGTATCTCACTAGTAATAAAGCAATCTAGAGGCACTAAGAAGATTTACATTGTTTTGAGAAGTTGTTTTCTAATAGCATGCTTTTATTTTGTGGATATTTTTAGCTTTATTGACTGGATCCTTCCTTGTAATTTCTCTTCTTGGTTGATCAAGATTATTATCAGGTTTTATTTTCTATAATCTATCTACCATAAAGAATGTTTGTGTATTCAACCGCATAAAATAATTGCTGATAACTTCAGAAGTACTGATTCACCAAGCTAAACTCATAGTTACTGAATCAATGTTGACTCATATAAACTTATAGGGTTTCTGGGATTATAAATCTTTATGGGACTAGCTAGCCTCGCCTTTCTCCCTCAGCCTGGATGGCGGGGTTTGCTCTGCTGCCCTTGTGGCTAGCAGTCCAATGCTTACCAGTCTGCGCCACCTGAGCTCCTTGAAGAGTCTTGAAGCTGGAGAGAAATCACTAATAGTAGGAAGAATAACAAAAATTAACATTTATCAAATGCTTATTCTATTGCAGACTCTTGTACAAACACTTAACAAATCTGAGCTGAGTTGATATTCATAGGCAATTTCATAAAAAGATTGAGACAGTGAGAAACTAAGCATTCTAACCAAGGTCATAAACTGATAGTTTGGAGGCAGTCCAGGCAATTTGACTGACAGCCAAGATAGCTAACAGCTGGTATTCATTTATCATGCCTCTGTGTATCCCTGAGAAGCCATGTGGTGTGATGAAAAGGACAAATGTAGATTTGAACCCGATCTCTGTGGCATAAAAGTTGAACCTAGAAAGGTAAGTTACTTAAGTTGGGTTGATAACAGCTACTGGGCAGACTTCTGGAAGATTCTAAGAAGCAATATATGAAAAGAGACTAGAGTGGCCCCTGATTTAAAAGCAATAAATACACATTAGCTATTATGATTGAACCCCGAGGTCAGCCGTTTGAAACCACCAGCTATTGCTCAGGAAAAAGATAAACTTTCTATTCCTGCCAAAAGTTAGTCTTTTAAATCTACATGGGCACTTCTATCCCATCCTATAGGGTCGCTATGAGTCAGAATTGACTAGATGTCAGTGAAAGAGATAATAGACAAATCAACTGTGTTACTTTCATATTAAGTTACAATGCTTAGCAGAAACTCAGATTGAAAACCTACAATGAAATTCTCTGTGAATATTTGCTCACACAATATTTGAATACCATGTAATTCAGAATATATATGACACTGATAAAAATATAAGTCAGTATTACCCAAACGAACAGAAGTGAATTACATTTCACATGGCATATTATGTGAAACTGCAAATGCAATGATTTCTTTGTTGGCTTATTTTCACATATTTAATGTTATATCTAAAGAGAATTATTCGCTTTTAATGGCCCCATTTGAAGACTGCTTCCTCTTAACACCTCATCATTGTACTTTTCACCATTCTCACAGCACAGGAATGTCTTGCTAACATGAGGCTTTACTGACAGTGAGCAGACACAAGAAGTAAGAAGTAAGTGCTAGGGCAAAGCAGATCATGGCAGCAACATTGTCAGTGATTTTGTAATTAAATTAGACAAGTTTCTTGCTCTTGCAAGTACCAATTAATTTAGGTAAATGTGTGCTGTCAGCGTGATATTTGAAAATAGGAAAAATGGCTACAAGGATCTGCTTATGTAAACGAATTGTCAAGGATTAATTCAGATGATGGATGTAGTTCACGATGGGCAGAAATTGGTCTTTCAGTCTCTGGATCACTTTAGTAAGTACATTTCTGCACTGTCTGTGACATGGTGGATTCATCTGGTATCCCCAGATTCATATTTTTGCATCATATTTTGAGGGTAATGCTTCCTACTGGATGGATGATCTCTTGCCAGTTATGTGGGAGAGTCCTAAGACTGGAATTCTCAATTATTGCTACTTGAGAGTTTCCATAAAGAGACCAAAGTCTCTCATTTAGTCTCACACTCTCTGATTTAGTCTCTCTCTCTCTCTCTCTCTCTCTCTCTCTCACACACACACACACACACACACACACACACATTTTTCCAAGGATAGGTCTCAAAGACATGTGGTGAAGAAAGCTGATGGTACCCGGCTATCAAAAGAGATAGTGACTGGGGTCTTAAAGGCTTGAAGATAAACAAGCGGCCATCTAGCTCAGAAGCAACAAAGTCCACATGGAAGAACACACCAGCCTGTGTGATCGAGTGGTCCCAAAGGGATCAGTTACCAGGCATCAAAGAACAAAAATCATATCATTGACTGCACACCTCGATGATAGGATCGCTGAAGACAAATGGGTGCATAAGCAAATGTGGTGAAGAAAGCTGATGGTGCCCGGCTATCAAAAGAGATAGTGTCTGGGGTCTTAAAGGCTTGAAGGTGAACAAGCGGCCATCTAGCTCAGAAGCAAAAAAGCCCACATGGAAGAAGCACGACGGCCAGTGCGATCACGAGGTGCCAAGGTACCAGGTATAAGGCATCATGCAAAAAAAAAAAAAGATATAAGTGTGTGTATGTATGTGTATATGTGTGTATATGTATATATGTATATATATACCATATTAAATGAAGGGGGAAGTGCAGAGTGGAGACCCAAGGCCCAAGTGTCGGCCAATGGAGATCCCCTCATAGAGGCGTTTAGGAGAGGAGATGGGTTAATTAGGGTGCGAAGTAGTACCGATGAAGAACACAGCTTTCCCCCAGATCTTGGATGCTTCCTCCCCCCAACTACCATGATCCGAATTCTACCTTGCAGGGCTGGATAGGACAGAGGCTGTACACTGGTACATATGAGGGCTGGAGGTACAGAGAATCCAGGGTGGATGATACCTTCAGGACCAAGGGTGTGAGGGACGATGCTGGGAGAGTGGAGGGTGAGTGGGTTGGAAAGGGGGAACTGAGTACAAGGATCCACATGTGACCTCTTCCCTGGGAGAGGGACAGCAGAGAAGTGGGGAAGGGAGACTCCGGATAGGGCAAGATATGAGAAAATAACGATGTATAAATTACCAAGGGCACATGAGGGAGGGGGGGAAAGGGGAGGGAGGGAAAAAAAAAAAGAGGACCTGATGCAAGGGGCTTAAGTGGAGAGCAAATGCCTTGAGAATGATTGGGGCAGGGAATGTGTGGGTGTGCTTTATACAATTGATGTATGTATATGTATGGATTGTGATAAGAGTTGTATGAGTCCCTAATAAAATGTAAAAAAAGAAAAGAGGAGAAAAAAATGATTAGGGCTAAGATTGTACAGTTGTGCTTTATACAATTGATGTATGTATATGTATGAACTGTGATAAGAACTGTATGAGCCCCAATAAATTGTTAAAAAAATGATTAGGGCAAATAATGTACAGATGTGCTTTATACAATTGATGTATGTATATGTGTAGATTGTGATAAGAGTTGTATGAGCCCCTAATAAAATGTTTTAAAAAATTGTAAAAAAAAAGCAAGTTACAGAATAAAATGCATATGATTACACTTATAGACAATATACTATATTATGTTTAATAATGATTTAATAATGTTTAATAAACATTTAATAATGTTTTCCTCAAAATAACTGCTTCCTCAATCAATCAATTTGAGGAAAAAGTTACTTTCATTTTCAAAACTCTTCTTTGTCCTACAATGTAACACAGTAGGGAAACGACTCTGGATTCATCAATACATATTCATGCTAAAGGATTAAAAAGGAATGAAAATACAGATAATTTCCCACAGACTATGTAATTTTTCCATAATATTTTTACCCCTTGAAAAAAGACAAAATTGGAAGAAAACACCACAAAATATTAATTGCTACTAATTATGAAGGATCGAAAGATACGTTGTTGTTGGGAGGTTCCATAGAGTAGATGCTGGCTCATAGTAAACCTATGTCACACCAAACAAAACGCTGCTGCGCTCTTGCTGCCCTGACAACTGTTCTTATGGTTGAGCCGCTGTTGCAGCCCCTGGGTCAATGCATCTCCTGTCGGTCTCTCTTTTCTTGTTGACCTTCTACCGTACCACGCATGATGCGCTCTCCAGGGATTGCTCTATCCTGATGTTGTTAGTGTTAGGTGCCATCGAGTTGGTTCCAGTGCAGAGTGACTGTGAGCACAAGTGGAGGAAACACTGCCTGGTCCTGGGCATCCTCACAATGTTCCTGGGCTGAATCTGATTGTTGCAGCCACTGGGTCAATGCACCCCTGAAGGCCTCACTCTCTTTGGTTGCCCCTCTATTTACTGAGGGCCTTATACAGAGACCGCACCAACAGGCAATATCATAATAAACAGAGAATGATTGAAGTTGTCAAGGATTTCATCTCAATTGATCCACAATCAATGCTCATAGAAGCAGCAACAAGAAATCAAAGGCCATACTCTAGTCCTTTGTCTCTTTAATGTCTCTTTACAATGCTGAAGAACAAGTATGTCACTTTGAAGACTAAAGTGCTTCTGCCCCAAGCCATGGTATTTTCTGTTGTTTCATAGGCATATGAAAGTTGAACAATGAATAGGAAGGCTGAAGAAGGACTTGAAATAGGGGGTTGCTACTAGTTGCCATATCTGCACTTGAAAAATATCTGGAAATATAAGAGTTTTATAAATCATGATTAGCCTTAACAAACTTATGTCAGAGGAAGAGTTAAGTTTTTAAAAACAGCAATTTACAACTGGAAGTAATGATCTTTTTGAGGAAAAAGTTACTTTCATTTTGAAAACTTTTTGTTATAATACTATAACGTAATTCAGTAGGGAAATTACTCTGGAATCATAAATGCTAGTAAGTAAAATTTATTAAGCTGTTATGAATTTGTATTCATATGTTTCTTTATTCTATTTATTTGCTTGAAATATTTAAAAAATCAGATGATAAGAAAGTAATTTAGAAAATAAGGAAAACATTCTACAGAAATGTATATGACTAATGATAAAATACATATTGAGATAGAGATTGTGATTACCTCCTAGATAACAGTCTGTTTTGTTTAACAAACAAGTCTCCAAATTCTTCATGATTAGATGACCCCTCCAGGACCAACGGTGTGAGTGGCGATACTGGGAGGGTAGAGCGAGGGTGGGTTAGAAAGGGGGAACCGATTACAAGGACCTACATGTGACCTCCTCCCTGGGGGACAGACAGCAGAAAAGTGGGTGAAGGGAGACGTCGGACAGGGCAAGATATGACAAAATAATAATTTATAAATTATCAAGGGTTCATGAGAGAGGGGGGAGCAGGAAGGGAGGGGAAAATGAGGACCTGATGCCAGGGGCTTAAGTAGACAGCAAATGTTTTGAGAATGATGAGGGCAATGAATGTACAGATGTGCTTTATACAATTGATGTATGTATGGATTGTGATAAGAGTTGTATGAGCCCCTAATAAGATGATTAAAACAAAAAAAAGAAACAGAGGTCATCCCAAAGTGTCCCTGAATTTCATGCGGGTAAATACCTTTACAATGCTCTGAGCCTAAGACACACTGAAAGCTTCTTGAAAGCGGCCAATGCAGTGACAAGAGCAGTTAGTTCTCTGAGCTTTCTCTCTTTCATATTTTTGGGTTTATTTCCACCACAATGGAAGACTAATGAGCATCAACATGTCACGATGAGCGCAGAATGGGAAGCAAAGGCAGAGCTACTCACACCTTGATAACTATTTTCTGGACAACATCTAGTCTCCGCTTCATGGGAATGAATGTCAACCTATCAGCATGTTGATAATAACTGAGAAACCTTTCTCTACTAACAGAGCCCGTCTGAATTAAATGAATGATAAAATGGGATTCTCAAAGTAATCAGCATTCAGAATGAACTTATTTTTAACTAAGCAATTTTTCTACCTTTAAGTTTACTATTCGAAAAGTTGAAGTTATCAGGGATTTCATCTTGCTCATGGGAGCAGCAGTGAAGAACTCAAATGATGTCTTGCACTGGACAAATATGCTGCTCACAACCTCTCTAAAGTGTTGAAGAGCAAGGGTGTTACTTTGAGGACCAAGAAATGTCTGACCCAAGTTACGATGTTTACAATAGCCCCACATGCATGTGAAGCTGGACACTGAATAAGAAAGTCCTAGAGGAGTTGATGCATTGAGAGCGTGGTGCTGTATTGAAACTACCGTAGACTGCTGAAAGGACAGACAAATCTGTTTTTGAAGAAGTAAAGTCGAAATACTGCCTGGAAGGGTGGATGGAAGAAGTTTGCCTGTGTACTTTGTGCATGCTGTTAGAAGAGACGGGCCCTGGAAAAGGACAACATGCTCGTTTAGTCGGTGAAAGAGAGGAAGCTCCTCGATGCGATGCTTTGCAGCAGGGGTTGCACCCCTGGGCTCAGCTAACCCGGGGATACTTCTTCGGTAGTGCGGAAGGTTGCCACCAGCGGAACCAACTTGATGGCGCCCACGAACAAGATTCAGATTCGATCAGAATCGACCTGATTCCATGAAAGCTCTGTTCTCCTAGAGTATTAAACTTTTCCCACACAGGTCAAATACATGGATTACTTATCATTGAGTCTTAGAAAAAAATATTGCTTGCAATTTATTTTGTTGAGGGTCTCAATTTAACATCTCTACAATGGTACAGAAGAAATCCCCCAAATAGTATAACCCAGCTTTAGTCTGGAAGGTTTTGTAGATCAGACACTTGTAAGGATTTTCCTGAAACATTAAGCATTTAAACTAAGTCACATTACTGGTTTTTTTTTTAATCCTGTAAATCAAGAAAACACAATATTGTGAAGAATTCTAATGCAAAGGAAAAGAAATGAAGATCTGTTTGAAATTCTGTCCCGGTTTGTGTCACAGAGACTCTGAGTCTCACCTTGGGCAGCTTCATCTTGCTGGACTCCTTCTTCATCAATCAAACAAGGGTCATAAGAAAGTAGTAGAGATGTTGAAAATCCACCTAAGGAAGTCTGGAATTTCCCCCTTTTCTTTTCTCCCCATATTTATTGTTGAAGAGTTTCCTGTCACTAGGGACAATTTATTTCTCCTTCTACCTCAACCTGAAAATGACTTTCTACCTCCAAGATGATGACTCCAAATGCATCTTCAGATAACACAGATTAGAATATACTCTAATGTTACCCTAACATCATCTCCTTAAAAATATACTATTGCCTTGCCTCCGATTTGGTCCAAATAACAGTGTCTCTCCTCCCAGCCCCGATCCTTGTGTCCAGGAAACACCCTCTTCACTGGAGAACAATGGCCCATAAGCTCCAACCTTTCTGGAAATGAGCAAATAAACACACGAGAGTTTAGTTTATTCTCTGAAATGTGTGCACAATCTTACATGGGCACATAACAAAGGTACTTTTCTTAGTTCCAGTCAGCTTGGCTTTGTGACTTGGAGTCAAATTCCTTGCACTTTCTTAACATGGAATGTGTTTACTCTAAAGGAAGGGGCAGGGCGGTTGAGAAACTGTCTCAGTGTGTGAATGTTTGATGGTGAGAAATCTTAGCCAGAGACAAAAACGTGGGCAATGGAAAAGAGAGCAGGCGAGTGATGCTAGTTTCTTTGGTGATGCAGAAAAGTGATATTCCAGACTTCACTTTGGAAATATAAAGTGTTTTTAGCAGGCCACGGATCCTAAATTTATGACCATTCTTTGCCTGTGCTTTCCTTGTTCTCAAATTTCCCACTCTCCTTAGCCCTCCGAGCCATCACCTGATCTCATCTGCTATTTCTCTCATCTCTGTCTCTTAGGATCTTTTGCTTTAGGTCTTTGGAGCCAGAGGGGTCCTTAATCTGCCTGTGGCCAAGGTGAAAGATCAGGGAAGAACCTGGTCCTGCAGTAGCAATGGTTCTTTGACGTCCTCCTGCCTTTGAGTTCCCAGGAGACTGGATCCTGGCACAATCATTGCTCTATGCAGAGTCCTGACGAGTGTCTACAGGACTGGTTTCTACAGAGCTATTAGAACACCATTGGCATAATTGGTGGACTTAATAGACTTGTGAGCTTCCCTAGGAACTAAGTCATTGTTCGTACAATGATTTCTGTTGGAAAATGCATTTAACTTATCAATGTATACATGAACTTGCAGAGCACAGGGTATTCCTAAACTTGAGAAGGCACACTAAACAAATCGGTACTTCTTCAGGCATACCAAAATTTACAGGTAAATAATGGATGAATCTGAATCTTTATTTGTTTTGTAAATATTTACAAAATAAACAAAAACAAGTCACTGGATCTTAGGGGCTCATACGGTTAACCAATCTGCCTTTATTGTACCCCGAATTTCAGATCAAATGACAAAACAGACCAAGGAAGAATTTACCATTCAACCTTTTATTTATTTCTGCATTCTCAACTTTCAGTAACATCCACTCATTGGAAAATTCTATTTGTCAATAATGCTGTCATGTTGGCCATGGCTCTAGTCACACTGATTCCCAAACAGGTCTCTTCTCCCTTTTAAATCAAATATTGACAAAGAGAAGACTAAAAATATCTACACTGAATGAATGCACAGGAAGAGTAACTATTAGTGAAAGTGACAGATCAGAGAGAAATATAATAGCACAGAACAACCAGGTTAATTAAGCAAAGATTGCTGGGAAATGGAAGTATGGTATAAGAAGTTTTCAATTTGCCTTTATACATGGCTTTTCTGCTTCCAAATCACCTTTGAGAGTGATTATTACATGTTCATCCAGGTTATTTTTAATACCAACTAACATTAATTGAGCGCTTACTTTGTGGAAAGCACTGTGTGAAGCACTTGGTTTTCCTGTCTTATCGGAAAATCACAACAGCAGCATGAAGCACTTTCACAGCGATCATTGATTGACACCTGACCGTGTCCTTTGACATACCTGGGCAGGTGTGCTTCAGGGGACGCCACTGCAAGTGAGGGCTTCCACCCCAGTAGTCGGACCCCAGGCCTGTGTTCTTACTCAGTCTGTGGCTCTTAGCCTGCTTCCTGAGGAAGAACTTCAGGTTTCGAGAGGTTATGTTATTTTCACAAGCTAGTAGTTGGTCAACTAAACATGGGAAGTAAAACAAGCCATAGATATGCAATTGGAATATGAGAATTATCATTTCCACAAATTTGATTAATGAATGAGATTAGTCCCAATATTAGCTCAGCATGATTTAATATTTATCATCATGGTTATGTTGTTCACCCCCGCCCTAGCCTCTCAGGTGTTTATAGAATTGGTTTATAGCAAATGTTCATAAATTTTTACTCAGGCAAGATCTAAAGGATCTATATATGGACTTTATTGAGGAGTGCCCATATATATTGTTTTCAATAATATTTTTATAGTGTTGTTATAAAATCTTGTAGGTTCCCATCCAATAATTTTTACAAAAGCTGTTCAGATACATGGCCTTGATTACATTCTTTCCAGTGTATGACCAACTACTCATAGTAGTTTCATTCTGGCTGTTTCATTTCCATTAACCTACTGTCCCTACTCACTTAAAGTCTCATATTTGTTTTAAAGTAATGGAGAATATACATTTTTATGAGAAATATTAGATAACAGGAAATCCATTACAATCAGTGCCTGCCTTCAAGTGTTATGGCTTATTTAGATTGAAGCTATACTGGTTTTCGAGGCTTGGTTAATGGCATTTCTATCTTTAGGTTCAAAACCGTGCACAGTCCAGCTAAATCTGCAAGAAGAGGCTGACCATTCCTTCTCACTGGAAGATTCAGCGTCCACTAAATACGTGACAAGCAATCAAACAGCAGAAAGGAGCTACAGAGGCTAGCATTTTGCCCCAGGGTAGTGCAGACAGTTAACATACTGGACTGCTGGCTGAAAGGTTAGCGCTCTGAGTCTAGCCGACGATCTCCTTCTGACCAAGGAGGCATCGAAAACGCCGTATAACACAGTTCTGCTCCGACACACATGGGATCATTTGTAAGCCTTGAGTGACGGGTGCCTTGCCACTTACTGATTTTCCTTTGGAGCCAGACAAGAATGGCTTTCACGCGATAAAAGTGAAAGAACTGCACAGTCCCCACAAAATCTTCTGGCAGACACTTTGTTTAATTTCAGTGATTAGAAATCATCCACAAAGCAGAAAATTCACCCATTTTCCAATACCAAAACCCTCCTGCCGAGATTCCAAGGCTGTAAATCTTTAGAAACTCCTCTGCCATATGTTTTGCCTGTGAAGTAGCTGGTGGGTTTGAACTGCTGACCTTCTGGTTACCAGCCAAGCAGTTAATCAATGTGCCGCCAGTGTGCCTCCATATTCCAGACATGCCTAAATACATTCCAGCATGCACTGTATAGAAATGTATATCTAATGTGGTATATAAATCAGTGATGCTGATGTGACTGGTTATTTCTTGGAGGGAAAAATTAAGTTGCAGAATTCCAGTCATTTACTTTTTTTTTCTCAGTCATTTACTTTTCATTTGTTTCCTCCCCCCACATTCTCTGCCATAGTAAAAAGATTAGACAGTATTAAAAGACTAGTCCAGAATTTTTGGAGCTAGGACACTAGAAAACTTTAAGTTAATCTGTATTTTTAAAGAGAAGACATTCCAGGCAGGCCATGCACTTTCCCACATTATATTTTTATCATAGGATATTTACCCCAAGGGCCCTCTACAGTGCATTTAACAAAGGTTGGTCATTGCACTTGTAAGCAGGCAAATAACTTCACAGCTTGCCTGCCCGCCCCCCTTTTCTGCTTTCCGGTGGGAGACATGGCGCTGGAGGTGCAAGGCCTGTAATGGCAATGAAGCAACACCATGGGATCAGGCTGCAAACATCTGCTTAACACTCAATGTACGAGTGTTTCCTAGCACACTGTAACATATGTCTTAATGTTTACTTAGTGGGAAATTGTAGGCTCTCGAGAGATGTCTGTAAAGAGACACACAGTCTCTAATGAATCTAAAGGGCAAATCCATCTGTCTTGGAAGAAGTATGGCCAGAACACTCCTCAGAGGCAAAAATGGCAAGATTTCGTCTTACACACATTGGACATGTTGAGAGGTGAGACCAGTCTCTTGAGCAAGACATCAATGTTTGGGGAAGTAGAGAGAAAAAGCGGAAGGGCTCACTGAGATGGGTTGGTAACAGTGGCTGGAGCAATGGGCTCAGGCAGAACAGTGAGGAGATGGCACAGGACTGGGCAGTGCTTTGGTCTGTCGGGCAGAGGGTTGCTACGGGTTGGAGCCGAGTCTATGGCACCAAACAACAACAACATAAGAAACATTTTTTTAACACAATTGCAAAGTCAGAATAACTAAAACGGGAAACCGCAATCAACTAAGAATGTTCCTGATGGCATATGCCAATAACAAACTCTCCACACAGAACGCCGTGGAGAGTCTATGTGCTCATGCAAAGGCAAGCAACGCTGCCCCTTGTAAGGCAGCAACCTGGTTTCTTTGCAGAATCTGGAAATATGTGAATTTTATGTACACAGTATAAGTAAAAGTTAACAGCTCATTTACTAGGTTAATAATAAATATCCCTTCTATCCACATAAAAACGAAGATAGCTGGAACTACAAATCGTTTACCTCACAATAACAACATGTTGCTTTCACGAGTTCTCAGTTCATAAGGAGTATGTTGGCACCCTACCAGTAGGCCAGTGGACTTCATTCAACAACTCTGAGGTAGAGCCACATAAAAGGCCCACGAGCCAAAATCAAACTCACTGCCATCCTGTGGAGTCCAAGCCACAGAGACCCTGTTGGTCAGAGTAGAACTGCCCCTTTGGGTTTCTGAGATGTTAAATCTTCAGAGAAGTAGAAAGTCTCATATCTCTCCCTTGGAGCTGCTGGTGGGTTCAAACTGCTGGCTTTGAGATTAGCAGCTCAAGGTATACCTCACTACACCAAATATAAACGAGATATGGAACCAGCCATGGAAGTTTCCTTAACAATGAAACCGATCGTTTACCAAAACAACAAGCCATTCAAAATAAGAGGTTCTACAGAGCTGATAGATTTGAGAAAATGACTTAGTGGTTTTCTTAATGGATTCAGATGTTGATGAAGCTGAGCATAAACATTTAAAAAACGATTTGACATTAGTCAGTTAAATAGCTGATCAATGAAGAGTTATGTTTATTCAATCCTGTTCCAATTCATCTCACAGGACATCCTTGTTGGTGTACTATTTCTGTGCTCAAAAATCTTTAGTGCTTCTGTATGTGCTACAAAAAATAATATGTCAATTTTACCAATTCATTAAACTTCTGTATGAAATTGATATACTTCTGTAAACACATGTGACCTATAAAATTAACTTGAGAGAATTACAAAAGCGACTATCATTAAAATGATCTTAGGAATTGTTCGGTAGTTAGCATTAGAGAAGTCTATTGACGCATGCCCAGGAGAGCCAGCATAGGACAACGCTGGATTTTCCCGCTGGTGGGCGTGGATGGGCGTTTGTTACACCTGGAGCAGAACCACCTGGGCCAGGTGATTGCAATTCAGCCAATGGGATCGACCACGCCTCCCCTGGGAATCCTTGAAAAGGCAGGAACCCAGAGGGAGAGGGGGCTTGTCTTGTCTTGGCTGGTCTGGGGCTGGGCTGGTCGTCTTAGTGGGAGGAGAGAGATCCTTGCGTGACCCTGGCAGTCTCTGCCAGGCCGCATGGTCAAAGGAATCCTATGGGTGCCGGGTAAAACCTGAAGCTTCTTTTAACTCTCATTAAATTCACTTGGATCCCGAGCCCGGCTTCGGCGTGAAATCTTTCTAGCGTGGAGCCAAGGACCGAGGCTGAAATCTAGCCCAGAGAGAGAGACCTTACAGAATGTTATCAGTGACTAAATTGGTTCCACTAATAAATTCTTTTAAAATAATTGGAATACAATAAAATTTATTCTAATTTTTAAGGCCAACATTTTAATATCAAAATTTGACAAAGGGATTTCAAATAAAAGGAAAAGATGCCAGCCAATCTGACATACAAATATATGTGAAAAAATGCCAAACAAAATATTAACAAATTAAGCCTAGCAGTATGTATAAAGTGTAAAACATATTAGCCAGTATGGTTTTATTCCATGTACTCAAAGATGAGTGACCATTAGATTAGCAGGTAGTAGGCCAAAATTCAAATGATTACCTCAATAGATACAGAAAAGCATCTGATAAAGTGTCCATTCATTTTTTTAAATGCTAGTAAACCATAGGAAAAAAGAGAACTTTCTCAGTCTGATAAGAGCAATTAGCAGTTCCTCAAATAATTGGGAATAGAAATATCCTATGACCCAGCAATCCCTCTACTTGATTTATATGCCACGAACATGTCCCTTGCAACGCTATTCATAGTAGCAAGAAGATGGAAACAATCTAAGTACACATCACTGGGAAAGGGGTAAATAAACTCTGGCACACACACAATGGAATACGGCGCAATGGTAAGGAATAAGGATGACTCTGTAGAACATGGCTAAAACTAGAGGACAGTATGCTGAGTGGAGTTAGACAGTCACAAAAGGACAAACATTGCCTGAGACTACTATTTTACAGAAAAATTAAAATCAAGGAAATGTTTTCACACGTGAAGAAACAGACGTTGATGTTTACCAGGGGCTGGGAAAGAAGGGGGGCAAGGACTCGAGACAGCAAACTTGGGTAAAGTGGAATATCCAACAAGAGGGAGATGGGGTGTGTGTGGTGGTGGTGGAAGCAGGACAAACCACTGGGGGATTGTATAAGTTGTTGAATGAAAAAACAATGATGTGCTCTGTAAAGCCTTAGCTGCCCTATGAACCCTACACAATAAAAAATTAAAAACTGAAAAGCAATTAGCAGCAATCATCACACATTATTTTAAAAACAAAACATTAAAAGCTTTCCCTTTGAGATCAAGAAAAAGGCAGGTGTATCCATTACCTTGACTTCTATCCACATCTCACCAGCAGTCCCGACCGGAGTAGGAAAATAAAAATGGATTCAATATGGATGCAGTAAAATTGACATTGCTAATAGAAAACGTGGAAAATCAAAAATAAGGTGAAAATAAAGTAGTAAATAACTAGTTGAAAATACCTTGTTCAAAAAATAAACGAATGTATACTTTGCATTAAGCTACAAAATGTATTTACATCTATTTTAAACAGAAGTAACCCCTGCCGTGTGGGCCGCCTGGGCATCGGTCATACAAGGTACCACATTTAGTATTGTGAGTGGGTTTTGTTCTTCTCTTGTTTGCTTGTTACATGTTACACGCACATGCTGCCTGTAATATGTGCTACATATAATGTTTTACCACATAATTTTCTAATATGATCATACTCAGGTATTCATTTGTAGATATCCAAGATTATGATTTATTGTTCAAAACACTGCAATATAACAGGCTATGAAAATAATGTTAAAATTTTTTAAAAGGGAATTAGAATCAACTTACGATGGAGTCATTGGAACGGAACCCCATCATTAAGTTGGGAGCTACTTCTACGTTACATTAATTGTACTTTGTACTGTCTATATCTTAACCTCGTTAAAAAAGACAAGGAGTTAAATGTACTTGGTAAGGCCTTCTTGATAGGGGTCAAAGAGAATAATCAGACCCTACTAAAATGTATTATTATTGCGTTCAATGCCATCCAAAAGCATCAACACATTCAGTAAGGGTAGAAAATAAACTAACCCAGCTTTAAATGCAAGTTTCTGAATAATGGAGATACGTTGGCTTAGTACCCTTCAACAGCTATCAAACAGCGGAAAATGGATGTCCTTCACAAGGGGGGGGGGAGAGAGAGGGAGAGAAAGAGAGAGAGAGAGAGAGAGAGAGAGAGAGAGAGAGAGAGAGAGAGAGAGAGAGAGAGAAGGAGGAGGAAGAGGAGGAGCAGGATGAGGAGCAGAGTCGGAGAGAGGCTGAAAGAGAGTCTTCAGAAGCAGAGTAGAAGAATTAAATCGTTTCGAAGAATGACTGATGCAGGAACAGGCCGCCGCTTGTGAGGCCCTCGCGGCCGTGGGGCTGTTCTAAGCGGACAGAGAACATTTCGCGTCCCCGGACCTGCTCAGTCCGCCTCTGCTTTCCGCTCGGTCGCCTCATTTCCTTCCTATTCTCATCAGCTTCCTTGGTGTCAGTTTGCATTACTGTGGTTTTCACAACCGAGTCCAAAAATGCAGCTTCTGTGCCTAATTAAACGCCACGCTAACACGCTCTGCTCAAGTGGGTGCTCATTGCATCTCATCTATGGGGTCAGAAGAGAGGGAAGCATAGACATTTGCATAACATTGCCCATATGGACATTATTTAATACTAATCCTAGCTCGTTATAGCAAGCAGCAAATGAGACTCCGCTCCAGGGGAAGAGCATGAGGGATCGTGAGCGACTAGCAAATATCGTTCTTTATTTTGAGAGAGCCTGGCAAGTGACAGAACAGCCTGCGCTACATACATAATTAAAGCAGATGTTCTCAATCATAATTCTCATAGCTAATTTTGACAGCCAAAGAAATGTTCTCAGTCTTCTGTATAGTCACCTATTTTCTCTCCAATGTGCCCTATTTTTTTTCACCACCCACTCTGACTGCTCAGAGAGAAGGGGCGGCAGTATGGTGGTGCTACCATAATGCGCCAGCTAGACCGCTTGTGATGGTATTGACAGGCTCGTGCATAAACACTGTTCTAACAGAAACTGCCCGGAACAAAGTGATTTCAAAGTCTGTAATGTTTAAACATGTTTATCTATGTGTGGCTTTATAGATTCACGGATTTTTATAAGAGTTTTCATGAAAGAAGCCAGGTGGACTATATTCAGCACAAAGAGGTTGCTCACAACAAGTACCTTCTGTTACATAACTAAGTCAACAGAGGCATCTGTACATTGGTCCTAGGTTGTCTCCTTCTTCGTAGTAGCTTGAAGCTCATTAGCCTGGGAAAAACACCGGCCAGTGCCCAACTCACATTTGCACACACTCGCTTGTTATAAAAATCGCTCCAAAGGAAAGTTCTTTAGCCTCTTCCAGCCTGCCCCATGCACATCCCCTGTGAAAGCCAACATCTGCTAGCCACAGATCAAATAAGGCTGGGGGTCCTAAGAAGCCTAGAACGCTGCTGACCTTAGGAGCTCTCTGATCTCCCTGAAGAGACCCCTGACGCTGCTGGCCACAGACGACACATCTCTCTCTGCAGAAGGGCAGTGCCAAGGGGCACTTCAAGTTTGCCCCTACTCCGTGGACAGAAGGCTACATCATAATCATGAGTTTTGCACTGTTAACACGTTATCGCTCTTACATGGAAAACCACAAAATGGACCATCTAAAATGCAGGGTTCCTGCTGTGGAGGTTCGCACCCAGCAAGTGGCTGTCAATGCCTGGGCCCCAAATCAACAGCTTGCTGTCCTGGGAAATACCTGCAATCTGATGGTCTTATCTTTGTCCTGGAACTGATCTGAATTCACTGGAACTCATACACCTCCCTCCATCAACCCAGCCCTTGAGAGCAGAGGCTAGAAGCCAGTTTTGCTTCTTGGCCCGGGCTCTGGTGATGCTGCTGACAGAGCCTTCTTTCTGGGCACTGTAGCACTGCTGGGCTATTCGTGTGTCTCGAGAGAAACACTTGCCTCAGACGCTTATTGTGAAAAACTCCATTTTACAGAATGGATTAAGACATATCTTTAGGAAACACCAAACCTCCTTGCTCTAAGATTCCATGACAACTACGTCAAACCCAGTCTAGGTTGAGTTCACTCTAAAGCAGAGGCCAGCAAACTTTTGAGATGGGAGAGACAATCTGGTCCCTCACAATTTAAAAATTATTTGAGAGCCATCGATATATTTTTTGTACAAAGGAAGTTATCGTTATCTGAATAACATCCTTTAGAAGTTCTATAAATGAAATCATGGTCATTTTATTGTCATTTTCAATTTTACTTCAGAGGCATAGGTGCGTAGCGTGGTGTCAATGGCCCTCACATCAGTTTGCAGACTCCTGCTCTGGATGACAGTATCATTCTCTGCAGCAATGCCCAAGGTGGTCTGATCTCCATCCAAGTGCTGTCAGGGTTTCTCTCTCTTGGGAAGTTGACCCTGCCAGCCCAAAGAACAACTCTCTGGAACCTTGCCAATATACACCCAGGGGGTTCTGGCCATCTCCTTATCAGAATAATCCAGGGCGGAGGAAAGGGTGGGAGAGAGTGAAAGCTTGGGGGATTCACCTAGCGTTAGAGCCATGCCCCTTGGAGTGATTGTCAAAGTGACAACCACAAGTCGATGGGACACAAAAGCTTATCCTCACCTTCACTGGGGACCACATTGGAAGGTGTGAGCTGGTTCTGGTGATGCGGGGAGAAAAGAGGTTGATATTTTCCATTGGGGAGATGGCAAGGCTTTGTTAAAGGGCATCTCATGGGGTTGGGAAATAGTCATCAGAACCAAGCCACATGGACTGAGACCTAGGGAAAAGAGGAGAAGGACTCGATTCTGCAGAGAAACGTTGAACAAAGTAGGTAAAGAAGGGATTCTTGCAGCGAGTGTGCTCAGTGCGGTGAAGCGGGTTTCTGGCTAAGCCAGGATATACCTACAAGTAGCCACGGGCAGAGCCTACAGTGCAGTTGGTTTCTAAAATATTACCTGGTTCAGCATTCACTGACTAGGAGACAGATTGTATTTGAATCTCCTGGATTTCTTTTGTGCACTGTGTATTTTACCTGTGTTATTTCAAATCTTTATAAACCTTCAAACATGGGAAATAAAAACAATGAATTCTGCACATCTTGTGTCTTAGCTCAACGGTCATTTTGTTAGGATTTCTGGGAGCTCTAATATGACTTCGTTAATGTACTTTGCAGTCTTCAGTATGGGTTATGGCTCCATAGGGAAAAAATTCCTCACAGCTGGACCAATAATCAACAACAAGATATATAGGGAAATAATCAACATAAAGAAAAATCAAGAAACTCACTGCCCTTGAGTTGATGTCAACTTATAGAAACCGTATAGGAGCGGACCCCCAGGGTAGAACTGTCTGTGAGTTTCCAAGACTCTAACTCTTTAGAGGAGCCCAAAGCCCAGCCTTTCTCTTGTGGGGCAGCTATCAGTTTTGAACTGCTGACCCTGCAGTTGGCAGCTCAATGCACAACCACAGTGCCGCTAACGCTCCTTGCCAGACCCAAGTCATGATCTTTTCCATTGGTTTATATGGACATGTAAGCTGAACAATGAAAAGCGAAAGCTACAGATGCACTTGAAAGCTGGTGGTGGGGAAGAATATTGCAATTACTACAGACTACCCAAAGAGCGCACGTGTCTTGGCAGAAGCGCAGCTGGAACGCTCTTTGAAAATGAGGAGGGTGCCTCTCCTTCTCCTGTCCTTTGGGCATACCGTCAGCAGAACCCAGTTCTTGGAGAAGGCCACATGCTTGGCAGCGCGGCTGTGAAGAAGAGGAAGACCCTCACCAAGCGGAACTGATACAGGGGCTGCGATGGTGAGCGCGCTCAGGACAGGGCTCGTGAAGATGATGCCACGCCAGGTCCTGCTGCCTTCTGCGGTGCGTCAGAACGAGCTCAAGGCACTTCACAGGGACAATGTCAACAGCGTTTACCCTTTCTCTAGCATCGGATATTGTCCTTGATGCCATTTAGCATTCTTTACCCTCTGATCTTGAACGCGCCCAGAGGGCGACACCACAGCAGCCCTGGGCAGCCAGGGAGGCCCCTGGGGGCGAGAAGTTCTCCACTGGGGGATTTTGGTCACTGTACAAACGTACATTCTACGAATCTGGGTGGCACTCATGATCACCTAAGACAAATAGTATTTTAATAAATTCTGGTAATCATACAATAGAGTAGATCGACCCAGTTTATTTCTCCCTTGAACTTCTAGAGACTAGAATGCATATAAATGAAAACCACGGAAGCCTGTCTCTGTGCATTCCTTTCCAGTTCTGCCAGGCAGAAGAGCTGTTTATGAGCATTGTTACAGGCCCATGAGGAAAACAATGCTTCCTTAGGAGCGTGTTAGTGCCCCAGTGGCGCTCATTGATCTGCAAGCCCGTCAGAAGTGGTGGATGCTTACAAAGAGTTCTAGAACCAGGATGCTAAAGGTAAATTTGGGGTTTTAAAATACAGATGTACAACCTATTTAGAATTTCATGTAAAACAAACCATGCCACCAATGTCCACTCCCCTCGCAGGGTCCTCCAGCTGTAAGGTGTCTCCTGCGGACAGTCAATGCCTTCGCCTCTCCAGATCCTGTCTCTCCTGCGGACAGTCACTGCCTTTGCCTCTCCAAATCCTGTCTCTCCTGCAGACAGTCAATGCCTTCGCCTCTCCAAATCCTCTCTCTCATGCGGACAGTCACTGCCTTCGCCTCTCCAAATCCTGTCTCTCCTGCGGACAGTCAATGCCTTCGCCTCTCCAAATCCTGTCTCTCCTGCGGACAGTCACTGCCTTTGCCTCTCCAGATCCTGTCTCTCCTGCGGACAGTCACTGCCTTTGCCTCTCCAAATCCTGTCTCTCCTGCGGACAGTCACTGCCTTCGCCTCTCCAAATTCTCTCTCTCATGCGGACAGTCACTGCCTTCGCCTCTCCAAATCCTGTCTCTCCTGCGGACAGTCACTGCCTTCACCTCTCCAGATCCTGTCTCTCCTGCGGACAGTCACTGCCTTTGCCTCTCCAAATCCTGTGGGCTGTTCACAGCCAGCAGGGCATTTCCCAGGAAACCTTCATGAGTTTTCAAGGGTGTGGCCATTTGGAAGTCGATGAACATACACAGTATGCCGCAGTGCCCCGAGTGTGCTAGTCTGCGTACTTTAGAGAAACGAATCCCAAATAACTCTTGTATAAGAGAGAGCTTTATATAAAGGTTAAGTGCACATCAAGAAAACATCCCAACCCAGTGCTGCCCAAGCCCACAAATCCAACATTAACCCACATGTCCAACACCAATTCACAAAGTCCTCCATCTCACAAAATAGACACAATGATGCCAACTGCAGGAGGAAAGTCAAGTCAGTGAGCGTGTAAGCATCTCAGTGCTGGCAGGAGTCTCCACACGGCTGCTCCAGCACCCAGGGCTGCATCAGGGTAGGTCCATGTGGCTTCTCCTTGGGGATGTCTCACAGGAAGTGAGCCTTGCCAACTAAAGCAGGGAACTGGCTAAGGCAGCTGCACCCTGGTCCAACCATCAGAAAGCAAGAGACCCGAGAACTAGAAAGGTGAGGCTCGCTGAGCCATTTATCCCTCCACCCTTCAGTTACCCCCACATGCGTTTATCAGCCAGGTTGGCACAATAAATGAGCTATATCCCCAAGTTATGAGATGCGAAAACATCACGTCATAAACTGGTGCTCCAAACCACCCTCTGCCTTCCTCTTTTTCCCACCCAGCACAGCTGAAAATGAGAACCAAGCAACATGCAACCTCTTCTGGCTCTTTTCAAAACCAGACCGCAAACCCCATTATCTGGTCTAACCTCGTCTAGGCTAGCTCTTACAGGGCCCTGTGTCTGGAACCTAAGGGAAACCTCATATCCTGAACTTTCAGCTTCCTGGGAGTGGCTAGCCAGCTTCTACAGGAGTCGCCAAGACAGAGGGACTAGGAATTCCGAGTGCCATTACTGATGCCAAAAGGGCAGTCACCAGTGACAGATCACTTTCAGTACGTGTTGCCCTGTTGTTGTTATTGTTGTGAGGAGTTATGGGGTCTGTTCTGACCCATAGCGACCTTATGTACAACAGAATGAAATGCTGCTGGGTCCTAGAGTTGGACTATAGTCGGTCAATGTTTTGACAACTGTGGGGCAAGCAAATCTTGCCCGTAGCTGAAAGGTCGGCAGTTCCAGGAGGGTTTGGGGAGACAGACCTGGAGCTCTGCCTCAGAAAGGACATGCCTGAGAATCGTATGGGCCCGTGGAGCTGCGCTGAGTGTGGATGGACTCCACAGCAAACCATCACGGCACTCATTTGCATCTACGCCGCTGTCTGTCAGCCCTCTGTGTGCTTTTATGTTCAGGATCTAGAAAGCTGGAGGTGGAAAAAGGAAGCTAGGCACAGTCCACTGCGGCTCTCCCTCTCTGTGTGGTCCAGGAGTGCCTGTGGTGCCGCAGGAATGGAAACTAGGCAAACTTCTAGAAATGTGCTCTTTATGACGGTGGTGGGCAACCATGGTAGTGGCCTAAAGAAAATTGAGCGAGGCTTAAATCGATTGGTGCTGCCCATCACTGCCACTGTAGTAAGGAGAGAAATCCAGTTCCCCATTTGAACACTGACATGAGATGACTGACGCTGCTCTCGTTGATGATGCCGTAAGATTAGAGGGCCACACACCAGCTCCCCACGTCTGGCTTGGCACTGTTGGAAGCTGGCTATTGGGAAAGCCATTTAATTTGCCTGGGCCAGAATGCGTTTCATTTGCAAAACTGAGTGAGTTAAGTTAATTGATCTCTATGGCACCATTTGATCCCCCACGTTTTTGCATAGGAATTACATGCTTCTCAGGTGAAGGGAAGGCTCCTGGGGCTTTGTGGTTGGTACAATCCTTTGAACAGCGTTGCCTTATCGAACAGAACTTGTTCAAGACGACAAGGAGTAGGTCTTCAGTTGATGTTTCCCTTAATTTTTCTTTGTAAAATAATGCATAGTGATATAATGATGGCAAAGATATAATAACAAGAATGCACACGGTCGGAAGCTGCCGTCCTAGTGTTTGGACGATAGTCCAACGCAGCATCTAGCTCACATTATGAGAGGCTCGTGGGAGCAGAAACCAGCAGAGAGAAGAGCAAATCCATATGCCCTAAGTCACCGTCTTTCCAATACATGTGTCTTATTTTATTACTTTAATTACGCTTTACAAAGTTAATTAAAATAATAAAATGTAATAGTAACCTTCATTAAAACTTACAAAAATAGTAGACCAAAAAAAATCTTTACAAAAAATAACAGGCTGAAGAAAGAAGAGTCAAGCTCTAGCAAGGACAACATCCTAATGCAGCAAATATATCCTTTTGATACTTCTGTTGCTTTCTAAAACATAGTAATTATATTAATACCTGATTTATGAACAGCCCTTAATGACAACTCTGACCCTGGTGGTAAGGCACCTGGCATGTGCTGTCGAGGAACTTGCATGTCAAAAAATGACCATTTGGAGTCAGATTCGTCCACATGTCAGTGGCTCCCTGGTAGTAACCTAGACACTTTTGGAGTATATCTTCCAAAAAGTTTGAAACCATTCTATACTATATAACTGATTGAAAAAAATGAAAGTCAACTCACTGCCATTGAGTCAATACTTCCTCATAGAGACCCTGGTGGGTTTCCAAGACTGCAACTATTTATAAGAGTAGAAATCCCAGTCCTTCCCCCAAAGAGCTTCTGGTGGTTTTGAACTGCTGACCATGCGGATATCAGGCCCAATGCATATGCATAACCACTACACCACCAGGGTTCCCCGCGTGGAATAGGTCCTAGAGCTACAACATCTTCACACGATTGCATATTCATGTTCTCTGCAGGTGCATCAGGAGTACACGTATATAGTGGAGTTTTGTTGCTGTTCAGTGGTGGCGATGGTGATGTCAGTGCCACTGAGTTGGCTCCCACTCACAGTGACCCTGTGAACAGCAGAAGAAAATGCCGCCCAGTCCTGCCCCATCTCACATGCTGGAGACCTGGTTGCAGCCACCGTGTCAATCCCTATCATCAAGGCCTTCCTCTTTGCCCTGTCCCTCCACTTTCCATGCTGTCCTTCCCAAGAGACTGGCCTCTCCTGATCACATGTCCTAGGTATTCGAGAAAAAGTTTCACCATCCTTGCCTCAAAGGAACATACTGGCTGTCCAGAACCGACTTGATGGCAGTGACGTTTTTTAACGGTAGGCATGATTATTTCTCAAACTCTGGGTGTATGTTTTGCAATCCTTTTTCAGTTATTTTGGCCAACTAAATATGCCTGGAAGTAAATGCTTCAAAATTGATCTGATATTTAGAGCAGACACTGGGGGAAGGGTAGAGAAGCATCCTGCTGCCCAGAATTCTTAGGTTTGGGGAAGCATAGAGATGGTAAATGTATGAGGACGTCCTTCGAGGAATGTGGTGTTCATGTATCTTCTCAATTAGAGGAAACTTTTTTCCCCCCACTGGAAAGCAGTCATATCATGTGGAGAAAGCATTCAGCCACAGGCATCAAATGCATTTCAAATAACATAAAGCAAGAACACACCACGGAATAGGACCTCCCGAAGCAGGGATTGCTGAGGCCGGACAGATTGCAGCTCAGAGCGACTCTGCTCGGCCAAGCAGAACCAATCAATGGGCTTCCCTGGCTGCAGAGCTTCATGGCAGCCTACGGCCACATCTTCCACCCGAGGAGCAGCTAATGGGCGTAACTGTCTTTTGGGACTCTTTTGGCTGAGAATAAGTGGGAAAAATTCCAGCCAATAATTCTACTTATTGAGATGTTTTTCTTTGTTTTCCCCTCTCTTTTTTTGTTTTGTTTGGTTTAAATGATGGCCTTGAGTCAAATCCAAATGTGTCATTTTCCCAAAAAATCTGTCTCCATTGTCTAAACCTTGGATGACTTGGCTGTGCTTGACCAAGTATGTTGCAGGAAGGTTTTCTTTGTCTCTCTCATGTCCTCAGCCCTGTTTGGGAGACTTAAACAACAATCACCTTAACATCCTTTCTAGATTTCTGCAGAATTTTCCTGGCCAAACCACAGTCACCATCCTCATTCCAGGAACCCTCCCTCCAGGCTGGGGGCCCCGCAGTCTTCGTTTTAGCTCTCTACGGAGACTTCATAGGAAAATAGTTTCATTTCAAAAATTGGAAGTTTTTAAAAGAAATAAGCATTACAAATTTCTAAATACATTTTTCTTGATAGTTCACGGGTTCAACTGTATCGACTATCTTTTGTATTTTTTTTCACAATGATTTTTAAAATAGAGTCAACTTCTGGCAATTTCACTGTTTCAGATGATCAAAATTATTTTGATCTCTTACTTTCTTGATCTAATATCTTTCTATGTAACAGGTATCTATAGGCATATGTATGTTCACTTAGCTTTTGAATCAAAGGAGGACGATGATTAAGGCTACCTTTATGTGATTAAAAGCAGCTTTGGTGCACACAGGGTGAGCCCTGGGACACTCAACGAGGATTGTTGGTTTAAAACCCATCAGACATTCCTCTGTAATGCCTTGGGATTGCCCCCTAGGGATAGTTCTACTCTGCCCTATAGGATTGATATGCATCAGAATTTACTTGATGACAATGGATTTGGTTTTGAGTAAATACGCATAATTAAGTAGTTAAAGATAAATATATATATACATATATATAAATTTTGATATAACAAATTGGAAAAAACAAATGGTAAGATCTATGTTCAAAACCCTCAGCTAATAGCTGTGAAATTAACAAGAGCAAACTCTTTCTCCCCACACATGTCATTCCTCTCTGCCCATATTCTCCTGGAGACCCAGGCCACTTCGAGGTATGTGCATCAGACAGGGATGTTCTAGTCTCTCCACCCCTCCATCTCTCCATTCAATCAGCCAGCCCTTCTATAAAACGTTAGTGTATGTTGTTAAATTTTATGCACTGTGTTAGTACTAAGGGTATGCAACCATTCGCAGCAAGTTCTTGTTCACAAACCTGAGGAGACAAGATTTGAAAATGACCCGAGAATTAAAAATGGACTTTGTGGATCTCTGGAGAAAGTAGATAAAAATTGACCTTGTTCAAAGGGTAGTCATAGAGATTTGAATACAGATGTATAAAGATGTAAATATATTTATATACAGCAAGGGGGAATAGAGTTAGGTATATATATTTATAGGTTTAGTATTAAGGAAACAGATGGACAGTGGACCCCTGCTCAAGTACTCCCTCAACATCTGAGATGCTCATGTGCCTGGCACTATCACTGATGACAATGGGTACACAGGCAATTATTGTGAAGAAAGCTGATGGTGGCCGGCTACCAAAAGATATAGCACCTGAAGTCACTGAAGACAATGGGTGCACAAGCAAATGTGGTGAAGAAGGCTGATAGTGCCCAGCTACCAAAAGATATAGCACCTGAAGTCTTAAAGACCTGAAGATAAACAAGCAGCCATCTAGCTGAGAGATAACTAATCTCACATGGAAGAAGCACACCAGCCTGTCCCGTCTAGATCACTGAGGACAAAGTGGTGCATAAGTAAAAGTTGCGAACAAAGCTGATGGTGCCTGGCTATCAAATGATATAGCATCAGGGGTCTTAAAGGCTTGAAGACAATCAGGTGGCCCTCTAGGTAAGAAATAACAAAGCCCACAAGGAAGAAGCACACCAGCTTACCCCGATGCGAACGATGAAGACATGGGGAAGTGCGGTGAAAAAAGCTGATGATGCCCAGTTGCCAAAATATATAGAATCTGGGGTCCCATAGTCTAAAAGATAAACAAGGGACCATCTAACTGAGAAACAACAAAGCCCACATGGAAAATGCACACCAGCCTGTGAGATGACAAGGCACTAAAGGGATCAGGTGTCAGGCATCAAAGACCAAAAAAAAAAATCATAGCATTGTGAATGAGGGGGAGTGCAGAGTGGGGAGCCAGGGCCCATCTGGGGGAAATTGAACATCCCCTGGCAGAATGGCTGGGGGGAGGTGACGAACCAGTCAGAATGTAGTGTAGCAATGATGAAACATACAATTTTCCTCTAGTTCTTTAATGCTTCCTCCCCCTCCACTATCATGACCCCAATTCTACCTTACATAACCAGCTGAACTGGGAGATGTACACTGGCATGGATAGGAACTGGAAATGCGGGGAATCCAGGACGGATGAGCTCCTCAGGAACAGTGGTGAGAGTGGCGATATTGGGAAGGTGGATTAAATGGGAAACAGATGATAGAAATGGGAAACAGATGACAAAGTCTACATGTAACCTCCTCCCTGGAGGATGGAGAGCAGAGAACTGGGTGAGGAAGACGTCGGATGGTGTAAGATATGATAAAATAATAATTATTTATAAATTATCCAGGGTTCAGGGGTAGGGGGACCAGGAAGGAAGGGGAAAATTAGGAGCTGATACCAAGGGCTCAAGTAGAAAGCAGGTGTTTTGAGAATGATGATGGCAACATATGTACGAATGTGCTGGACACAAATGAAGTATGTACGGATTATAAAAAGAGTTGTATGAGCCCCTAATAAAATGATTTTAAAAATCGACCTTGTTAAATAATGAACCCAAACTCCTGCCACTATTCATTCCATACCCCTCTGTCCCCAAATAATAACTGTCACTAACAAAGGGTTTGGAAGAACACAGGGAAAAGTAAACTCTCTCTTCCCCAAAGAGAGACATTCCCAGAAGCTTTCCTGGGACTATATCCATTAACTACGTATACTGAAAGCTCTTCTTACACCTCCCTTCACCAAAGAAGTAAGCTTTGGACATTTTCAAAGACTGTGATTTCCAGTGAGAACTCACTGTTTGATCATTCTAGACACATTTAAAATTAATATTGGACTGATCTTACATGAATTCTTAACTTCAGTATGTTTCTGTTTCAGAAGGCCTAAGTTGCATTACAAATTAGAGGGTTGGAGCCATAAAAATGATTAAGTGTGCAAACATTATGAAGATTTATTATCCTCTCTGTGATACTTTACAGCAGTCACTTCATTCTATAGGATTCCTAATGGGAAGGGCTTAGCAGTCGCTAAGCACCCAGTCTCTCAAACCAGACTGCTTAGGTTCAATTCAGGTCACTTTGCTACTTGTAAAGTTATTCAATGTCTCCATACTTCAGTTTCCCGTTCTGTTAAAAGAGAAGAATAACAATGCTTCCCAGATCTCATAAGCTTGTTATAAGAAATAAATTAGGTAACACTCTCATAGTACTTAACTTAAAGATTGTTGTTGTGTGTCACTGAATTAATTCCAAATCAAAGTGACTCCATAAGAGAGTGTGGAACTGCCTCACAAGGTTTCCTATACAACCTGCAATGTGCAGGTGAAACAACTCTGTTTGCTAGACTAAAGAAGACTTGAAGCCCTGCTGAAGATTCCAGACTGCAGCCATCTGTATGGATCATGCCTCAGCATTAAGAAAATATAATGTGACAACTGTACCTATAAGCAATATCAGGATAAACAGCAAAAAGATAGAAGCTGCCAAGGATTTCGTCTTACTTGGACAATCAATGCTCGTGGAAATGGCAGCCAAGGAATCAAGTGATGTGTTTCATCAGGCAAATCTGCTGCA
Source organism: Tenrec ecaudatus (assembly GCF_050624435.1). Lineage (NCBI taxonomy): Eukaryota > Metazoa > Chordata > Mammalia > Afrosoricida > Tenrecidae > Tenrec > Tenrec ecaudatus. Next base: position 94,369,774 of record NC_134531.1, read on the forward strand.
AAAAAGTATCTCCACAGTGTTAGGAAACAAAGATGTCACTCTGAGAAGCGAAGTGTGCCTGACCCTGCCATGGCATTTGGATATGCCTCGCTATGCATGCAAAAGTTGAAAATTAACAAGGAAGATCAAAGACTTGATGCCTTTGAAGAATAGTATTGGTGAAGAATATTGACTAGACCAACGACTGTCAGAAGAGCAAACAAATCTGCGTTGGAAGACATACAGCCAGCATGCTCCCAAAAGCAAGGATGCCAAGACTTCATCTCACTTACTTTGTACCAATGGTCAGGAGAGCAGTCCCTGGAGAAGGACATCCTGCTTGGTCATGTACAAGGACAGAGAAGCAGAACACGGCCCTACAGAAGGTGCAGTGACACCGTGGCTGCAGCAGGGGGTTCCAATATAGCAGCAGTGCCGAGGACCGGGCACCGGACCGGCAGCGCTTCGTCCTGTCGCACAGGGAGCCTGCCTGTGAGTCAGACTGACTCGAGAGCACCTCACAGCAGCAACAGCGCTCTCCGCAGGAACAGCTTGCCAGGCCTCTTCTCCTTCAAACTTCTAGTGGGTTTGAAGGACGGGCCTTTTGTTACGCACCCAAGTCCTTACCCTTGCACCACGAGGACTTGAAGGCTAGCCGTTAAACTGGTTTGTATCTTTGAGAGAAACACTTGTGCAATTTGGAACTTGATTTATTGTATTTTCCTATGCTAAAATTTGCCGTGAATAAATAGTGCTAATCTCACCCCACTAGTGAAATGACTAATGCAAAGGGAAACCAAGTGACTAATTTGACTGTCTCTAGTAAATTAAGACCGAGTTCAAATCCAACAAACCATCTGCAAATGTTTTTACTTGAATTTCTCTTCAGCAGATATTAATTACAAACTGGGTCCCTTTAAAAGGTGATGTATTAATAGACTCTTCTATGGACTTCCAAGTGTTTCACTACTTTTATACGCACAGGATCATTATTTAAGGAAAGGTATCATCACTAGTCAAAATTTATTCATTTGCTACTGTCTCTTGATGAATCCTGCTGGACATAAAAATAACATATTTATTAGGAAAACTCAATAATTGCAAAACTGCTCCACCAAACTCAGAAAATCATGTATGAAGATCAAATGAGATTATGTGAGATATGGGAGACTGTCGTCAGCCACTAACATGTTTTCTCAACTTTGTAGGATCTGAAAACAAAACACAAAGTTGCTGAGGGCATCCCTGGTGCCCCTAAAACCAGCACCCAATCCACACCACACTTGCCCAGGAGTCAATCTTGACACATAGTGACCTCCTAGGACAGGGTAGAACCGCCCTGTGAGTTTCCAAGACGACCTCTTTACAGGAGTAGAAAGCCTCGTTCCTTCCACACAGAAGAGATATTCAAGAAGTATTGCCTCTCCCTATGCTGGCTTGACAGCCCAGAGGTTGTTCTGAGACCACATTGTATGCTATCACATTTGTCGTGGCAAAGTCTTCTGACACTGCTCTCTGGTTATCTTGTATCCGCTTTCCTCTCTCCCCTAAGGGTTAGCTAGATGCTCTCAATTCTTAGAATCTAAGTAAACACGGACTTTTTTGAAAAGCAGAACTAGGCTTGTGTCACAAGGTAGCATGATGATAAAGTGACACTCTCAGTTGGACACAGGCTATAAAGATGACGTATGTTTTTCTTTCGACATCTTTTATTGTGAATTTTGTGAAGCTTTACAGAGCAGATCATCTGTTTTATTGCCAAAATGTACGCACATTTCCTTGAGTGTCCCCTGATTCCACTCTCCTTGTGTAATCCTTCTTAGCCTGGTCTTTGCATAAAGTTTACCCTTTTGACCTTAAATACTGTTTTTTCTAGATTGACACTTTTTATAGTTACTTTTTTTTTAACTGAAAGATAGCGAAGAGAGAATTGTTTAGAGTAAGTAAGGTATACCTTTTGTTGGGCAAAAAGCAACCAGCAAAAAGAACATTTATACTAATCTGGCTTCTTCTTTCAGTGCTAAGAAAAGTTTAAAGTCACATTTTTCCTATAAACTTATGTTCACGACTATAACAATGTCATTAGCTTATACAATTAGAAAAGTGATCTTCCTCTGTTTTCACCCCCTTGAAAAAGAGCCAATTCTATAAATACAAAATTCTGAAGAACCAATCTCCTTGCCCTCGACTCAATTCTGAAGTGTGGAAACACAAAGGGACGGGCTAGAACTGTCGCTGTGGGCTCCTGAGGCTGAATCTGGACAGGCTTTAGAAGCCTCGTCTTTCTCCGAAAATACCAACCCGAGGAGGTTAATTCTAACAGAATTAGTTGGAGATCCGTCGTTGGTTCTACGTTTCCTTACTTTTAAAAATAACCTTTGGGGGAATCTATTTTTGCCCCATACTTTCAACAAAAGCATCAAAACAGCCTTCCCATTCCGTAGACAAATAAAGGCTAGCACCATACATCATTCATGTTTACTTCTGTGCTTCCCCCCCGTGTAGAGGCTGAGCTAGGCACATCTGTGTGGCAAAAGGTAGCAGAGAATGAAGGAGCCGAATGCTATAGTTTCTGAACTCCCTGATGCTTACCAGCCTCACAATCACGGCATAAGACATGCATCATTATCTACTTGGACATGAACTTCAATGGCATCTCAAATCTTCTCAGTTTATAAAAGTAGAGCAATTTGTCTCATTTGATCTCCAGGCCTTCAATTTGAGTCTCATAAAACGGAATCCTCCACCCATAATTCCTGCAGAAGTGGTGGCATGTCTTTTGAGAAACACCCTACAAAGAATATGGTTCCTATAAGGATATTCATCAACATTTGAAAACATGTTATTTTAAAAAAAACACACGTGCAAAAAACAAATATCAACATTGTGATTCAAGAAGCAACTGTCTTCGGATCAATTTCTAAAGAACTAGGCAGATGGAGAGACCCAGGTTTAATAATTCGTTCAGATAATAGCTGAGTGCATCTCGGCACCTCTCCTAACCTCTCTGGATCTGAATTACCCTACTTTTATAAAGTGAGAAGATTTGAGATGCCATTTAAGTTCATGTCCAAATATCTAAAGATGCATGTGTTATGCTGCGATGACGAGACAGGTAAGCATCCATGAACTCAGAAAACACACTCACTACGACTGTCTCATTTGATCTTCCTAACTGATCTGGAAGAGTGGCTATCATTACTTAGATCTCCCAACAAGGGTGTTGTTTCTAATGTTCAAGAGAACTCACTACGAGATGGTAGAGCATCTAAAAGCATCTTCCAGAAGGATTCTGCTTTCAAGCACCAGAGGAGCACATGAGTAAAAACGTCTCCCTATACGGTGGCTCCTCAAACATGGACCCTTCAAATGCTTACATAAAAGAAACATTTTGGTTTTGTCTTTTGTTTCAAGAAAAGGATGACAAGTGGTGTTACGCGTCTATAAAATGTAATTGCCACTCAATAAGTGTGTTTTGATGGAAGATAAGATTCTTCAAGCTATTTGAAATCAAAACACTCACTGGGGCTAAATAAAACTGGTTTTTTATATTTGGGGAGTTTATCTTTGTAAAATACTGTTCTATAAGCTCAAATTTAGCAAGTACAATCGTTCACAGAGAGGAGTAAAATGAGACCCTTGCTACTATAAAGAAATACCTTGAATCCAGATGGCAATCTGAGTGTCTCTGATACCTGTCAGCTCTTTCATGTCAAGAAGACATATGACAAAAACAATTTCTCACAAATATATCTAACACTTTACTGCTAATAAAGGACAGCAGACGTATTTTCTTTACATGTTTTCCCCAGCCACCCTGTGGTAGGTACGGTTTGAAGCGTTGATCCCCACCGACGCCTGATTATTGTTGGGAGGTCAAGAAGTTTCCTAGATAGTTGAAATCCACCAATTATCTAAAAGGCTTATTATCACCTCTACATGTAACCTCTTTTTGACCTCTTTCCTCATCAAAACCATTATGAGAGAGATGAGGCAAAGAAATTCCACACTATTTGCAGTTGAGTCTGCCCACTTTCCTTAGTTATCTTCTTCTCTTCACCCTCCCAAGGTCCCCACATTCCTCCCAAAGGAGCAAAGCTGCTCTAAAATGGCCAAAAGACAGAGGAACGCAGAAAGGAAGAAAGAGAAGCAACGTGCCTGAACAATCTAATCAGGCATCACCAGTTGCTCATACCATGTCATAAATAATTAACTCCATATTGGAAACAGAGCACATTATATAAACTTGATTTGACAACATTTTATCAGCCCAAATAATTACACATAGCAACAGTTTGTGTGTGTGTTGGAATCCATCAGCAGGGCTCTGACACAGTGAGAATGTAATGACATAGTTCTGTCTTGATGTAAGCATATTGTTATAGATTTTCCATTGACGTTTGATCATTTATGCATAAATATGAAATAATTGTCAAACTTACTACTTGACTAACCAGAACAGCTCCTTCCCTGTCCACCTAAAATATATATATCAGTGTGATGCAGAATCTACTGTCAAGCTAGTCTCCTGACAGCAGCTTATTGTTATTATTCTCTTGGGATCTGCACTTTTCCATTATTCTAGATCCCAAATGCTCTCACGGCACCGTCATTTTCTTAAAATATTTCCTTTGGGGGTTGGAATAATTTTAACTTCCTCTCCAAATAAGAGGAAAACTGAAAGCCTTTCATCTGCTCATTAACCCTGTGACCTTTGCAAAAATAGGAATTATATGTGAAATGACAAGTAATTTCCATCTTGCTGTCACTGTTGTGGGTAGGGGCCACAGAGCCAGTTCCATACAACAGCACCCCTGTCGTGGTTATACCCTAACACTTTTGTACAGTGAGTCAGTCAAGAAGAGAGAGAGCGGCTATTCAAACTGCAATTCTCTGCTCAAAGAGTCTCCATTCATAAACACCTTACAAATTAACTGACTCTAGGTCACCAACCCAAATTAACCTTTTCCACCACAAAGGAACTCAAAGGTTTGGAAGATGAGTAACCAAAGTGACATAACACCAGACCCAGCTTTAGCTCTGATTTATCCATCGAAAACCTGACAACAGACCTGCCTATCACCACCACGTTAGGGCTGCAGGCTAAAGAATTTCAAACACAAACCTCTGTTGCACTTCTTCTTCCCCAGACTCCTCTCTCCACACACTGTGGATGCGTGTGGCTCCCGCAGCAACTGAGGAAGCAGGATGCTGGTCAACAAGCTCTGACACATCCAAAAAGCAACGGAGCAACCAGCAGAGCTGGCGCCTGGCAGCCTCCCACCGAGGTGGAAAGCCAGCTCTCACAGATTACCTAGAAGCTCTCACTACTTTCCCACTGAAACTTGCTCATAATGACAGACGGAGGCCACTTTCCGTTTCAAGAGGGAAAGAAAGAGTTATTGAGCTATGATTGTTTAGACTAAAACCCAGACTTAAGCATATTGACTTTATGCACGTTTCACCCTTAACAGAGACCACGGAGCAGCACAAAGGGAGGAAGAAAGAAAATAAAACAGACCCAGGGGACTCTTTTAACCAACGAATCTAAACCAATATAAAACGACTGTAATGTTTCTATCACTCTATTTGCCATACAAACTATCAAACAAGGACCACCAGTCTATGCAACTAAGTATCTCACAAATGGACTGCAGAGTAAGTATAAAATTATTTGCTTTGGTATCTAGACAGCCACCTTTGCGAGTTCTGTGAGAAAGCATTTTGTGAGGCATAATCCTATACAAAAACTGCCACGATTAATTCAAGGCTGCCACAATGGGGCTGGTAAACCAAGAGACGGAGCTTACCTTGTTACAAACAATGGGCAAACTGCAGGCACTTTTCAGCTTGCAGCTATCTAGCATAGTGGACTAGAAATGAATAAAACATCTTTCAGCCCAGCAAGACAACTGCATGCCCGGACTTGGCTTTCTTCACTGGGTCCTGGCAAGAGAGGCGTTCACCTAGCTGAGACAGCAGCCGCCGCCTCTCACAGCTCTTGCTGCTCTGAACTGCAGCAACTTAGAAGGCGAGTAAGAGGAACCTGTGACTTTTTTAAATACCATTGCTTCAGCTTCGCAGGATATGACTCAACGCTCCCCAACCCAGTAGGAGCAGAGTTCCCGCTCCCAAAGCTGTTAGAGCCGATTATATAACAAACTCCAACCACCACAATGTCAGATCCTAAACGGTTTATGAACTAGATAGTAACTATTTCAACTGCTCAAGGAAACAGACTCCCCCGGCCCCACAGCAATGGACGTCTTTTGGAGGGTATAGACTGAAAACATGGACACAAGGGTAACAGCACAGCACAAAGAAGCTCTTCTGCTGGCTCTCTGCAGCGAATTAAGTCAATGCTCTTGAAGGGGGTTGAACTTGTCAGTATCCCTGACAGACGTGTGAAAAAGAAGCACACGAGTGTTCAACCAAGTGCAAAATAACTCGTCGGGCAAACTTCTATGTTAACACAGGAGAACTGGCAAGTCTACATTAAAAAGGAAACAATACTCCTTAACTCAGGCAGAATGCAAACAGATTTGAGTAGATCACTGCTGACAGTTCCTACAGAAATCCTATCCTACGCTCTCATTACCTGTGACAGTCTACCTCTGCCTGCTCTACGCTGTGGAGCCCTCCTTGATCTGTTTTGTGAACATTTCGATAGGAATATGATTAATGATACGAGAGCTCCTGTAAAAATGTGACCATGTTGAGTGATTTCTTTGCCACCCACCGGCCTTTAAGTCTGAGCTGGATTACGTGTGATTATACATTCAAGTATTATATTCAGCTGCTGCAATCAACACGTATTTAAAGACTTAGGATTATGAAGAAAAATCTACTACATAACTTCAACCGTTTTCACCAACATCAAGGGAAAGAGGATTAAAAAAATTAATAAACTAAGAGCAAACATAAGAAATATAAGATGAGCTATGTATGTTATTTCAAATTTTGTTATGATCATATTTAAAAGTAAAAAGAACCATGCAACATTAACTGAACTCAACAATTTTACCACAATATATCTAAAATAGTATCATATCAAGGCATAATCAATATAAAAATATTAAATGCACACTTGCATTTAAGTCTGCAGATCTGAAATGTATTCTTTTACATGTGCCAAACCAAAATCACTGCCACCAAGTCAATAGTCAATACCATCTGACAGCAGACTGTATAGGGCAGGCCTGAACTTCCTCTGAGGGTTTCTAAGACTGTAACTCTTACAGGAGTAGAAAAACCTCATCTTTCTCTCCTGGAGCACCTGGTGGCTTTGAACTGCTGATCATGTGGTTAATAGCTCAATATGATACCAGGGCTCCTTTGACATAGACAGAAAATCTGTTGGAACTAGCCATAATCCAAGACTCAGTAGCCATACATACCCAATCGTTACCATATTGGACAGCACAGGTCAAGAGTTTGAGGTTTCTTCTTAGTCTTCAAAGAAGTCTTCTCTGACCCGCCTAAATGAAATGCGCTCCCCTGGTTATTTTCTAGCTCACACATCCCATTTATTTCTGTCATAGCAGAAAGAAGCCTGGGATTTTCATTTTTATTCATTTGTTTACTTGTTTGTAGTCTGTAACTCTTAGAAGAATTTAAGACATCTGAAAGCATGGATCTTGTTCTACTCAATATTATATCTCTACCCCTGGCATGATTGGTACGTAACAGATCTCAACAAACGTTTTCTTTAAATATATATAAATAAAAGGTTGCGTCCATGCTACGAAATGTTAAAGAATAGAAAGCTACGGAGTAAAGAATCATCACCACTCTGTTAATTTGTCTTATTGTGACGGCTTGTATGTTGCTTTGATACTAGAAATTCTGTCACTGATATTTCAAATACCTGCAGAGTCACTCGTGTTGGACACATTTCCATAGAACTTCCTGACTGAGACAGAGTAAGAAGAAAGGCCTGGTTATCAACTTCCAAATATTAACAATAAAAACCTTTAAAATCACAACAGAACATTGTCCTTTGAACACATCATTTGGTCAGATCCATAACTATAGGAGAACATCATTTTTTGGTGTAGAGGTTCACTGAGGGTGCGGGACACCCTTGCTGAGATGATCACACAATGGCCCCAAGTATAACCTAGAACAGGCTGACAATTGGGACTATCGTGTGGCACCAAGCAACATTTTAATTTGTCAAGTTCACCATATGTTAGACTTGACTTGATGGTAGACAACAATATAAAGTAATGAAATACTAAGACATGTGTTATAAGACTGAAATAAACCAAAGCCAAACTCATTGCCATCAAATTGATGTCAACTCATGGTGACCCTGTAGGACAGTGGAACTGCTGCTGGGGGTTTCTGAGACTGTCACTCTTTACAGGAGTAGAAGGTGTGGTAGTTATATAATACCGTGTCAATTTGGAACTTGAGAGGATTAAGTGTGAAGGGGTGTAGTCTAGTCTGTCAATCAAGATACAGCCAATGAGGCCTCTGTGTGGACCTTGCCTTCTCCTGAGAATTCTGGGACCTCCTGTATTTCCTCCTTGGAGGCAGGAGACACTTCTCTCTCTCTCTGCTCACTTCCTGTGAGACATTCCTGAGGAGAAGCCACTTGGATCTTCCTTGATGCAGCCATGGGAACTGGAGGAGCCACACGAGACCCCTGCCAGTGCTGAGATGTTTACACGGCCACTGGACCCAAAGACTTTCTACCCACTGGCCTGTGATCTTCCTGCATTCAGCATCATTGCATATGTTTCATGAGCCTGAAGAGGACTTTATAGACTGGTATCAGACATATGGGCTAACGTCAGACTTATAGGCTTGGATGCTTTCATTTAAAAATCACTTTATTGGGGGCTCATACAACTCTTATCACAATCCATCCATCCATCCATCCATCCATGTGTCAAGCACATTTGTACATTTGTTGCCATTATCATTCTCAAAACATTTTATTTCTACTTGAGCCCTTGGTATCAGCTCATTTTTTCCCTTCCTCCCCGCCCCCTCTCCTTCACGAACCCTTGATAATTTATAAATTATTATTGTTTTGTACAAAACCCTCTCATACACATATGAGTTTCTGTGGATGTGTTACTCTGGTCCACCTGGACTAACACAGAAGGCTTCGTCCTTCTCTCATAGAACAGCTGTTGGCTTTAAACTGCTGACCTCTTAGTTAGTAGCCCCAAAAGTACCCTACCATGTTGCTAGGGGTCCTTTGATACTAGAAAAGAGGCTGTTATATTTGTAGAATGTAAGCCTAGAACTGCTGGTTGTCAAAATTGCTACTGTATGAAGTGAGGTCGTGTGAGAGCCAAGTCAACGGTGAGAAAAACCAAGCCAAAACCGAGCAAGGAAGAACGCTGACAGCACTAGTTTAGTTCTTGGATGCAGCCATGCAGTGAGTCACACCCACCCTCTGCTGCAGAGGAGGATGTACTAGAATGTTCACTATAAAACTGTTTCATATGTTGGAAAGTTGCAAACGTCACGGTGGGTCACGCACTACAGAAGGGTAGAACATGTGTAGCTATTTTAGAAAATCAGTTTAAGAAGGTTTCTGCTATTGGGAGTCACCCTCCTGAAGTTGTGTTATATGTTTTTGTTTTTTTGGTATATGAAACCTAGGATTGATGAGCAAGTAGAATTACGGATTTGTGGGTGGGCAGGAGGGGGTGCAGTGGTGGTGGTTGGTGTGAGTTAAAAGGGAGATGATATCAAGGAGTCCAGGAAGGAAATGAATTTTGGAAAATGATTATGGTAACAATTGTACAAAACTGATTAATGTGATTGCACCATGGTATATGTGTTAACTCCCAGTCAATAATAAATTTTAAAAAGTAACCTTGGATATTAAATTACAACAAAGGCCTGGGAGGTATGGCAACAAAAACCCTGACCATAGGTCTATTTACCCCATAATCATAAATACATTTACATACATAAATGTCTGTATTTAGGCCTCTATGTATGCCCTTTGCCTCCTACTCCTTTCCTCTACTTCCTTACGCTTTCCTCCTGTCCCACTACCATGTTCAGCCTTCATTCTGGTTTCAGTAATTCCTCTCAGTTACCTTGCACTTGGTCACTCCCTACCAGTCCTCCCATCCCCTCCCTGCCACTGGTTTTGAACCACTCATTCCCTTGTCCCTGGTTTGGCCAACACCTCCTCCCTTCCCCTACCTCTCACACTCTCATGTCCCTCCGGGACCATTGGTCCTGTTATTTTCTTCTCACATTGTTTTTACAGCCTATCTTATCTAGGTGGACCTGCAGATATAATAGTATATGCATAAAATTGCGGATGGCTTTGACAGCACCAAAGTGGCACATAAGAACATGGCGACAATGGCAGCAACACCGACAAACTAACAAACAAAAAAGCCACTGACATACAAAGTTTAAAAGAAGGAAAAAAACAACAACACTGATCAGCTAAACGGTCATTCCATGATACCCACCTTCCCGACATGATCACTGAAGATTGACGTGTGCATAAGCAAACGTGGTGAAGAAAGCTGATGGTGCCCGGCTATCAAAAGATATACCATCTGGGGTCTTAAACGCTTGAAGACAAACAAGCAGCCATGTAGCTCAGAAGCAACAAAGCCCACATGGAAGAAGCACACCAGCCTGTGTGAATATGTGCTTTTGAAGAGATCAGGTAGCAGAGACCAAAAAACACAAACCATCATTGTGTGATCACCTTCCCCACATAAACGCTGAGGACGAATGTGTGCATAAGTAAGGTATAGTAAAGAAGTCTGATGGTGCCCGGCTATCGAGAGATATAGCGTCTGGGGTCTTAATGGCGTGAAATAAATAAGCAGCCATCTAGCCCAGAAGCAACAAAGACCACATAAAAGCAGCACAACAACATGTGTGATCAGAAAGGGCTGAGGGGACCAGGTTTTAAGCACCAAAGGTGTGTGTGGGGAATCATATCATAGTGAATGAGGGGAGTAGGTGATGGAGACCCAATGCTCATCTGTAGACAACTGGACATCCCTTGCAGAGGGGTAGTGGGGAGGAGATGAGTCACTCAGGGTTCAGTGTAGCAATAATGAAACACACAACCTACTTATAGTTCTTAAACGCTTCCTCCCTGTAACTATCATGATCCCAATTCTACCTTGCAATCCTGGTTAGACCAGAGGATGCACATCAGTACAGATAGGAACTGGAAACACAGGGACTCCAGGACAGATGAACCCCTCAGGACCAGCGGTGAGAGGAGCGATACTGGGAGGAAAGCGGGGGTAGAAAGGGGGAACCAATCACAAGGATCTACATATACCCTCTTCACTGGGGGGTGGGCAACAGAAAAGTGGGTGAAGGGAGATGCCGGGCAGTGTAAGATAAGATAAAATAATAATTTATAAATTATTAAGGGTTCGTGAGGGAGGGAGGAGTGGGGAGGGAAAAGGAGGGAAAAAGGAAAATGAGGAGCTGATTCCAGGAACCCAAGTGGAAAGTGACTTTTGAGAATGATGAGGGCAATGAATGTATAAGTGTGCTTTACACAATTGATGTATGTATGGATTGTTATAAGAGTTGTATGAGCCCCAATAAAATTATTTTAAAAAAACCAGCCGTGACCATCTTTTTGCAACCAGCATCTGCATGCTGGGCTGAATGAGAAGCCCAAGGGACCTCTTACAAGACCTGGTCTTATTGCTACCTCCTAGCCGGCTGAAATGACTCAACAAAGTGGAGACATGGGCAGGATTCTTGGTTTTAACAGAATCCACGTGTGCTAAATTGGAAAGTGGTTTTAAAAGAATATTTGTTTTGCACTGAAGCTGGACATATTAATTAATAACCTGTCCCCAGCCAGGACAGGCAAAGGACATGCTTTGTGACACTGGGATGTGCCTTTGAAATATCTGTGGAGTCCTGTGACAAGAACCTCCTCGAACAAGAGAACAACAATGGAAAATGTTGGCCTGAGAGAAGCTGGCCTATGACACTGGCTACTTTTCAAAGTGGAATGCACTGTAAACAGGGAATGCCATCTAGTTGCCCTGTTGCAACAAGTTCGGAGTTGCTATGGAAACACAGCAGCCTAAGACTGACGGTGTGCGTGTCTCCTTAAGTGAAACAGGACCGCGCAGAGCACCCCATGGTGCCAGCATCCCTGAGAGGCTGTGGACCAGGCCAGAGGAACCTCTTTCACAAGGCGGAATTATATCAAGAGGCCACATTGTTATGAAGGCAAGACTTATGAAACGCATTGCCACAGGCAGGAGGACAGCCCAACTGTGCTGCAGGACTGTAGAGAAAAAATGCAGAGCCCTGATGGTATATGTGTTATTTGTTGGGCTGATAACTGCAAGGACAGCAGTTCAAAACCACCTGCCAGCTCCTGAGAGAAAGATGGGGATTTTGCTCCCATAAAAAGTTACAGTCTCAGAAACTCACAGGGCAGTTCTCCCCTGTCCTGTGGGGTTGCTATGAGTCAGCATCAACTCAGGGACAGAGCGGGAACAAGTGCTGCCTCCATCAATGATAAGCAGCCACCAGATGCTCAACAGGCTTCTGGCCAGAGCAGTAATGGTATCCTATGCTACACATGAGGAAACAGACCCAGAGGGTCGTCCGAGTTCAATGACTGGTGAACAGCAAGGGAAGTGGGCAGGGTGAGATGGAGACCCCAGCCTTTGGTTATACACTAAGCTGTCTTATAGAGGAACTTTGCATGTATCTTGAAATAGGATCAGGTAACCTGTGAAAAGATAAACATGCATGGTTTACCTCTTCAAACCCAGAATATTCTGTTGCAAAATTATAGGATCTGGGTATGCTACAATGTCAAAATCCAAATATCTTCTAGGAGACCTGTGATTGTTGTTAGATCTAGGAAAATGGGTCCTTACTTCTAGTAACCCTATGTTGTTATGTTTGCGCCCATGTGATAGCCATTGTGTCCAATACAGTGGCAGAAAATCACACGTAATTACAATAAAATCTTGCCTCTTTAATGAAAAGAGACCAAAAAAAATCACTTATGTACAGAACTGACATGTAAAGCTCCATAAAAGATGCTAAATGGAAATAAGATGCTGCATAAAAACAACGTATCCTAGTTATGAGTACAGTAAATTCCCAGGTCTCAAACTTTACACTCTGGACAGCTCCCATTTGATAATTCCTACTACCCGTTAACATTATGTAAATTTGTCCTCACTTTGAAACAATTAAACGAAGCCTGCCAAACATTTCTTGACATGGTTGAACTATTGAATAGTATATGTAATTAAAGCTCAATACAACTTTTTCTTGAACCATTGCTATCTAGTGACTCTCTGGGACATATTAGAATGGCCCCTGTAATTTCAGAGGGTGTAAATCTTTATAAGCGCAGAAAGCTTCATTTTTCTCCTGCAGAGCAGCTGCTAAGTTTAAGCTGCTGACTTCATTGCTCGCATCCCAAATGGAACTCACAATGTATTCTTCCTCACAATCACCTTCTCTTGAGCCACTGAAAAGGCGTCAAGCCTTTTCTTGCATTAAAGTGGAGTGGAGTCGCTGTAGTGGAGTGGGTTACATATTGGACTGCTTACCAAAAGGCACCAGCTCTAATCTAGCTGAAAGTTGAGGTTTTCTTCTCCCTTAAAGATTCACAGCCCAGAAAACCCTGGGGATCCGTTCTGCTGTGCACCCGCAGCAGTTAAAGTGCTCTGGCTTGGGGTTAGTGACCTAGATTAGGGCAGAGTAGCTCAGCTCCCTAGGGTTTCCGAGGCTGTAAGTCTGTATGGCGGTAGGCGGTCTCATCTTTCTCCCGAAGAGCAGCTGATAGGTTTGAGCACTAACGTTTTGGTCAGTAGTTCAATGCTTAATGCATTGCACCACCAGGTCTCCCTTTCCTTTCAACTAAGGTAAGGCTAAATAAGAATTGTACACATTTGTCCAACTTCCCTACAAATTCGATTAAAAGACACAGTTAGACAAACTCCCATTTATAACCAGAGGACAGCTGTAAATGAATTCATATATGGAAATTCATACAAAAGGAAGTAGTAGACTTCAAAATGACTCTGTGTAGGACAGAGATTTGAAGTAAATAAGTGGTAGAAGGACAAAAAGATCTCATCACTTTGCTGTATTACCTAAATATTACAAATATTCTAGGGTCACTTTGAGTCAGAATTGACTTGATAGAAGTGGGTCTAGCTTTAAAGCTTATAAAATAAAATTAAATCTGTGCATGTTTTATGTAATTCACAAAATTTGGTTACCGTTTAAAATTTATAATTTATATTTCCATATTTTGCTATATTTGACTCATTCTATGTGGGCTTCTGTACTTTTACGTTTTTCTAAACATAACAGAAATGAAAGTGCCCTTCTCTGTCCTAAAAACTCCATCCTTTCTCAGCCCCCAATTACACATTCTTCACTTTTAGGTGTCTTCAGGTTACTCTAACTTATAGATATATACAGAGACAGAGAGATACAATTTACATAGAATGTCCAGCCTAACTTCTAAAATTTTTCAAGGATTTAAAAAAAATTGTCAATATAACTTAATTTTTCAAAAATTAATCATTTTATTGGGAACTCTTACAGATATCATAAGATTCCATAATTTGATCACATCAAGCAGCTTTGTATAATTGGCACAATCAGTTTCAAAACATTATTTTGTTCCTGACCTCCCTTTAATCCCCTCCTGCCCCCACCCTACGCCCCAGGATATGGGGACCATATCTTACACAGTCTGATATATCCATTCACAAACAATTCAGTTTTTCAATCCCACCGAGTGGGGTTATACAGTTATCAATGCTATCAGCTCCCTATCCACCCCTTCTCTTCCCACACCATCAGAGAACAATTACTCCTATTACTGTTTCTGAAGGGTTATCTATCTTCACTTTCATGTACCAAGCAATCTTAAAAATACAAATTAACATATGCAAATCTAACATGATTAAGAGGTCAAATAAAAATCATAAAAGCAATGGGAGGAAATATTAGAGAATCAGAGAATAGTTATGTGGTTCATCAGTGCTAAACTGCACCTGGATTCATCATTCCTTCAGTGTGGCCCTTTTGATAGGAAACTGTCCACTTATCTTACAGGTGGGTTTGGGGGCTCTACTACATCCATGCCCCTTCACATTGATTTGGTTGCTTGTTTTTGAACTTCTGATACCTTTCCTATTGACATTTCTTGATCACACAGGCTGGTATGTTTCTTCCATGTTGGCTTTGTTGCTTCACTGCTAGATGGGTGCTTGTTTAACTACAAGCTTTTAGACCCCAGACACTATATCTTTTGATAGCCTGGCACCATCAGCTTTCTTCACCAGATTTGTTTATGAACACGTTTGTTTTCAGTGATCAATTCAGGGAGGTGAGTATCTTACAATGCCACTCTCTTAGAACGAACCATTCTTGTACTGAGGTAAGGTTTAAATAGAGGTTCAATGTCCATCTAATTCCTTGTTGTATTTTCATATATGAGGGGGTTCTTCCACAGAATGGATTTTTTTCAAAGCTATGATTTAAATTTTTTTTACAAAACAACCATATCATCTTCAAATATTCTCAATTGCAATGAACACATTTGTTAAATCTGTGATTCCATTCTTGTAAGCATTTTTCAAACTCATATGTCTGGATGGCTGACAATACCTCTCTTTTATTTATTTTTCACCTCTTCTATGTCCTCAAATCGCTGTCCTTTCATGTCCCTATGCATTCCAAGAAACAAAAAGAAGTTATATGGAATTAGGTCAAGTGAGTAAGGTGTGTGGGACAAGAGAGGCATACTGCTTTTTGCCAAAAACTGGTGCACTGAGATGGCTGTGTGAGCAGGTACATTGTCATGGTAGCAAAGCCAGCCCCCTATCTGCCACAAATCAGGTCTTTTTTTCCCACACTGTTACACAATCTTTTCAGAACGTCTAAATAGAAAGCTTGATTAACAGTTGACCGGGTAGAATGAACTCCAAATGCACTATCCTCCTCACATCAAAAAACCAAATAAGCATCAGATTGATCTTTGATATCACTTGATAAGCTATTTTTGGGTGAGGTGAAAATGGAGTCTTCCACTGGCTTGATTGGTTTTTGCTTTCGGGTTTGTAAGACTAGCACTATGCCTCTTCACTAGTAATGACTTTTGGAAAAAGTCTGGGTCACTTCAGAGCTGATCTTTAAAAGCACGGCATGTTTCTAGTCGATGGAATTTTTCCTGGTCAGTCAGAACCCAAGGCACAAATTTCACAGTGACCCTTCTCATTCCCAAATCTTCCATTAAAATTGCTGAACTGACCTCCAAGGGAATCCAGATAACTCCCCCATCTCTTCAATGGGCTGTTGTTGGTCTTCAAGCACAAGTGCACACATTGTGTCAACATTTTTGTCCCTTTCAGGAAGCTGATGGACGTCCAAAACAAAGTTGGTCATCAATCAACATCTCACCTTTTTTGAAACAAGAAAACTGCTCATAAACTTGAATTTTTCCCAAAGCGCTGTCCTTGTAAGCTGTGTCCAACATCACAACAGTTTTTGTGGCATTTTTCCCAGGCAGGAAACAAAATTACACAGCCACACACTGTTCTCTTAAATTGGCCATCACAAGAAATGGGGCTCTAGGAAAACTGCTTTTATGAAAAAATTCACTGTGACTACGGAGAACCTTCCCTGGTGATGCCACTGGGTGCACCAACTCAGAGCAAGTTGCTGTGTGCTCGCCTCGTGGGGTAAAATGGGTAGTATGAAAGTTCCGCCGAGCAGAGCTTTTTTCTTTCTTTTTCTGGAAGGGGGTAGCCCCTTGTAATACATATATAAATAAGTACACATATATTTATATATTTGAATATTTTTTCTCCTTCCCTCTTTTTTTCCCCTTCTGCCCCACTGTCATGCTACCTATAGTTCACCTCTCAGATATAACTCAATTGATCATAGATGATGAGAAAAGCTATACCCTTCTTGCCATCAATTTTAGAAAACTTCCTATTCCCCTGTACCCATCATGGTTGGCTCCCTGCTCACCTCATCAGCACCCCCAATCCCCTCCCACGCCCCCCAGTAACTGTCAGACCAGTCACTGTCTCCGTAAAAGTATCCATTTAATTAAAGTCCTAGGCCAGATTAGCTAGAGTGGTTCATTGTTGTTCTTCGGTGACATCCAGTTGGTTGCAATTCATAGTCCTCAAAGTAACATGCTTGCTTTACACCACTCTTAAGGGGACTTGTGCAGATTTTTACCAATGCACCCCATCCTTTAAACTCCTTACTACTGCTTCTGTGAGCATCTTTGATGGCTTCAGTCTTTTCTCCATTTATTATGGTCTAGTTTGAGAATTTTGGTCTTCTTTATATCATGGTGTAAGTCATATTGAAGGCTGCAATCCTTGATATTCATCAGTGTGTTAGTCTGGGTAGATTAGCAAAACAAATCCATGAACACACATATGTGTATAAGAAAGAGATCTATATACAAGAGAAATTGAACATTGAGAAAACATCCCAGCCCAGTCCAGATAAAGTCCGTACGTCTGATATTAGCCCATATGTCTGATACCAATCTATAAAGTCCTCTTCAGACTCACGAAATACATGCAATGATGCTGAATGTAGAAGATCACAGGTCAGTGAGTAGAAAATCTTTGGATCCAGTGACATTGGAAATATCTCAGTACTGGCAGGCGTCTCTGCATTGCTTCTCCAGCACCCAGGGCTGCATTAGGGTGGGTCCATGTTTATTATCAGCTGCTATGTCTCCCAGGGTGTGAGCAGAGAGTCTCCCACCTCCTAGGAGGAAATCAGGATTTCCCAGAATTCTCAGGAGAAGGCCATGCCCACACAGAGGCCTCATTGGCTATGATCTGATTGACAGGCTAGACTCCACCCCTACACTTTTAATGTTAATCCTTAAATTGACAATTATGTAACTACCACAATCAGTACATTTTTCAAATTCTCCTCATTTCAACCAGCAAGGTTTTGTCATCCACCCATTGAAGGTTCTTGATAAAACTTCCTCCAGTGCCGATACCACATTCTTCTTCATATAGATGGGTTTCTATGATTATTTTCTCAGCACGCAAATTGAATAAATATTGTGAAAGGATACAACCCTGAACTACCCCTTTCCTGATTTTAAACAATGCAGTATTCCATGATTCTGTTCGCACAACTGCTTCTTACTCCATGCACAAGTTCCACATGAGCACATTGGAATTCCCCTTCTTCTCAGGGCTGTCCATGGCTTGTTATGATCTGATCCACACAGTTCAGTGTCTTTTCACAGTCAATAGAATACAATTGTACGTCTCTCTAGTAGCTGCTGCATTGATCCAAGATCCAACTGACATCATCAATGATATCTCTTGTTCCACATCCTCTTCTGCTCTGGTCTGAATTTCTGGCAGCACCTTGTCAATATTCTTCTTCAAATATTGTTGAATGATCTTCAGTAAAATTTTACTTGAACATGACACCAGAGCTGTTATTATCGGGTGCTGTGATCCAGTGTACATACAACAGAACACAACACTGCCCAGTCCTGCACCACCTTCACAATTGTTCTTATGTTTGAGTCCATTGTTGCAGCCGCTGTGTCAATTCATCTGGTCAGGGGCTTTCCTCTTTTTTGTTTCCCCTTTACTTTACCAAGCATGATGCCCTCTCTAGGGACTGGTTTCTCCTAACAGCATGTCCAAAGTACATGAGATGAAGTCTTGTCATTCTTGCATCTAAGGAGCATTCCAAGGCACGTGGGTTTGTTTTCTTGTGGCAGTGCACGGTACTTTCAATATTCTTTGCCAGCACCATAACTCAAACACATAAATTTTTCTTAGGTTCTCCTGATTCAATGTGCAACTTTCACTTACATAGAACGTGAATGAAAATACCAGCGATTGGGTCAGGCATATCTTAGTCCTCACAGGAAGATACTTGCTTTTATATACTTTAAAGGCTAAACACCAGTGATATGATACTATAATTTCGTGTTCAGTAGGTCAACTATGTTGGGAATAGGCATAACTATGGATCTCTTCCAGGCTGCTGGCCACAAACTTCTTGGCATAGTTGAGTGTATCCAGTGCTTCATCGGACTATTTAAACATTTCAATTGGTATTCCATTAATTCCTGGAGCTGTATTTTTGGTTAATGTTTTCCGTGTGGCTTGTACTTCTTGCTTTGTACCATTGGGTACATATTCAAGTGTAAAAAACTCAAAGTCATATTTTGACTCTCATGGACCTGTCTTGATTTTTCTTCAGCTTCAACCCAAACTTACATATGCATATTTGATAGTCTGTTCTACAGTCAGTCCCTGACATCATTTTAGCTCCTGATAATGAGTTTTGCCTTTGTATCTTCACACAAATGTAGTCAATTTGATTTCTGTATATTCTATCTGAAGAAGTTCCTATGTATTGTCACTATTTATATTGTTGAAAAAGGTGTTTTCAATGAAGAAGTAATTGGTCTCGAAAATTCTATCATGCAATATTCTCTATGACCAAGGTTATATTTCCCAACTACCTCTTTGTTCAACTTTTGCATTACAATTACCAGTAATTTTCTTGATTGCATGTGTGATCAATTCCAGACAGAAGGCGTTGGTAAAATTATTCAATTTCTGCATCACAAGCTTTAGTGGTTGGTCATAAATTTGATGAATAATTGTGTCAACTTGATATCCTTGTGTGGGAGTATACATTATCACCTCACAGATAGCATTATATTTCTTTTTTTGTTTTATGTTTTTATTTTCATTTGATAACTTTTTAATAAATCATTTTATTGGGGGCACATACAGCTCTTATCACAATACATACATACATTGTGTCAAGCACATTTGTACGTTTGTTGACATTATCATTTTCAAAACATTTTCTTTCCACTTGAGCCCTTGGTATCAGTTTCTCACTACTTTTCTCCCTCCCCCACTCTCCCTCCCTCATGAACCCTTGATAATTTATAGATTTTTTCCCCATGTCTTACATTGACCGATGTCTCCCTTCACCCACTTTTCTGTTGTCCACCCCCCTAGGAGGGGGTTATAGGTAGATAATTGTAATCAGTGTGTTTCATTGGTGCTATACTGCTCCCTAACTGGCTCGTCTCCTCCCCACGACCCTTCTGTAAGGGGATGCCCAGTTGCCTACAGAAGGGCACTGGGTCTCCACTCCATACTGCCCCTCATTCACACTGATATGATTTTTTGTTCTGGGTCTTTGAATGGTATTATCTGTCAAAAGAGATCTTGAAAAGTCATTTTTGACCATGGATGCTATGTCATTTCTCTTGAATTTGTAATTCCTGCCATATTAAACCATATAATTATATCTGATTCAAAACGGACAATACAAGTTGGTTTCAGCTTACTGATGCCTAGGATAGCGATTTTTATGTGTTCATTTTCATTTTGGACGATTTCCATCTTTCCTAGATTTATACCTCATACATTCCGAGTTCCAACTATTGACTAATAGTTGCAGCTGTTTCTTCTCATGTTGATACTTACCTCACAGCTTTATTCTTACAGCTTTGACTTCATCCACATCATTATGATTGAATCTACTTTGAGAATGCAGTTCTTCCTCAATCATATTTTGAGTGCCTTCTGACCTAAGGGACACGTCTCCTGGATTAATCTCTGACAATATTCTGCTACTATTTGTGAGGTTTTCAACAGCTAATTACTCAGACATGGACCGTCTATTCCTTTTTCATGCTTTGTTCTTAGTGTGGAATCTCAGCTGAAACAAGTTCACTTTCGTGTTGACCAAATACCAGTGACATAGCTTCCAACACTATGATAGCACAGAAGCCACCACAATAGCATAAACTAACAGATAAGTGCCAGGGCTCATTATTAGCTCAGTGGGATGTTTCTGGTATCTTAATTGGGCAGGAAAAAAGTTGAAACCCCTAAGCCAATCATTGCTTTTTTGGTTTGTGCTAGTTAACAATTCCCCCCCCACATTATCTTAGTTCTATTCATGTTTCATGCTTTTGACAGCTCCTAGATTTTCACAGCATTTCTCCCTGAAAAATTAAAGAGCTAAAAGACTTAGAGGATAAAGCAGCATTCAGAATCCTTTGAGCTTTCTAATGGTTAAACAGAATCTGAATTTAAAAAGCATTGACAAAATGATGCAAGTACTGCTGTATTTTATTCACAAGAATTCACTACTTATCATAATAACTTAAGGCTACACAATCTGTTGCATACTCCTTGCCTCATTTTAAAAATCTTACTCTTTGTATGAACCCCCAATAAAATGATTTTTTTTTAATCTTACCCTTAATGAAAAAAATTTTCTTGATTTTCTGGCGGGGAGGTGTGTAGCCCCCAAACACAACTGATACAATGGAAGCTCCATATAGCCCTGCGTAACACCTTCTCCTTTCTCTCTCCACAAGGTAACCAGTCTCTTGGGGGACTGTTCTCATTCTCATGCATTCGTTTATGAGTCTCTCTCTCTCTCTCTACATATCAATAGTGTACCGATTTACAGTTTGAGCTGTATAAAAATGATGTCATAGTGTACAAATCCTGTGGCTCAGCACTATCTCCTTGAGATTATGGTAGCACTCAACAGTTCCTTCTTTTTAACTGATGGAAATCATCCAATTGGAAAGAGAGAAGTGATCAGACTTGAGAAAGTATCAGACAAGATAAGATAGAGTAGGCCATGCACTGACATTCCTATGCTCCAGGGTAGATCTATTTTCCTAATTTGATCACTCATAAATTTATCCTGATTTTTGTAAGATTATTAAAGATGGGAAAGTTTACTCAGAAAAGATCCTTTCCTTGGGAAACACATCTATTGTCATAATCAGTGATCCTTTTATATGCCATTTCTTCATGGATGAGAGATGGTTGTTGTTTTTAAGCTCATCAGTTCTTAGAAATCATAATAACAAATTGCACATCTTTCTATATTATATTATTAATAATTTAACATTGAGCCTAAACATATGCTCTTGTTCTTTATCTCATGATAAATACATGGGTCTTTAAAAATGAAATAAGGCAACAAGCCCACATGGAGGAAGCAAACCAACCTGTACGATCATGAGGTGTCGACGGGATCAGGTAACAGGCATAAGAAGACCCCAAACAAACAAACAGCCATATTATCGAGAACAAAGGGGGTCAGAGCAGAGATCCAAAACCCACATGTAGACAATGGGACATCTCCTCACAGAAAGGTTACAAAGAAGGGATAAGTCAATCAGGGCACAGAATAGCACCAATGAAATACACAACATTCCTCTGGTTCATTGAGCTTCCTCATCCCCCACTATCATGACACCAGTCCTGCCTTTCACTGTGGGATAGACCGGAGCACGTGCACAGCTCCCAACACACAGAATCCTGGGACAGGAATGGGAGTAGGATACCAGAAGAATAGGGGGAGGTGGGGAGAGAGGGAGAGGGAACTGATCACAATGATAATGACACACAACCCCCCCCTCTCCCAGGGCAGCAGTTCCAAATGTGTGGGTCACGACCCCTTTGGGGGTTAAATGACTCTTTCACAGCGGTCGCCCAAGACCTTCGGAAAACACATATTTCTGATGGCTGTAGGAAGGAGAAACTGCTCCTCTATCCATCTCCAGGCGGATCCATCCACGTGCAGACACACCCACATATGAGTACCTGGCATAAAGACTGTTACCCACATTACTCCATGCTTCAAGACAAAATTTTATTTCATTGCGATTCAAAATAAATATTTCACAATAATAATTATCTATTGCTTTGTGATTAATCACTATGCATTAATTATGTTGAATTTATAACAATGAAAATACATTCTGCATATCAGATATTTATATTATGATTCATAACAGTAGCAAAATTACAGTTATAAAGTAGCAATGAGAATAATTTTATGGTTGGGGGTCATCACAACATGAGGAACTGTATTAAAGTGTCGTGGCATTAGGAAGGTTGAGAATCACTGCCCCAGGGGGATGAACAACAGAAACCATGGGGGAAGGGAGACACCAGTTGGTGTAAGATATGAAAATAATAATAATTTATCAAGGGGTCACAAGGGTGGATGGGAGAGGGAAAGAGGAGGAGATATTAAGGGCTCAATAGAAAGGAAATGCTTAGAAAATAATGATGGCAGCATATGTAAAATATGCTTGATACAAGAACCCCAATAAAATCTTTTAATTAAAAAAATGGAATAAAAGGAGAATGGAATTTTTCAATGATTTTTTTGGATATTATTGTCCATTGTAAACAAAGTATTATTCACATTTGTATCTTTTGTAAATCTTCACAATCAGTGAAATATATATCAGAACCTATTTCACCAGGAGGAAGAAAAATGCTCCAGGACTGGAAATGGAGAAGCGTGACCATCAGCATCATGTAAGTGCTGGAGACAGATGTAAGGGACCTTGAAGCTATGAGTGCTACAGTTTAGCCTTCTTACAAATGCAACTCTTTATGAGTTAGAAATTAAAATGTGTTTTCACAAATCAGCTGCAACGTAGCTAGGAGCATGTCGTCCCCAGCCACGAGGAGGCTCCTGTGGGATTTCAAGTGATTGCAGGGGGATTTCAGAGTTAGTGTTGCCCCATCTGGAAACAACACCATGTAGTGGAAAGCAGTTATATTTGGATCAGAAGGATACTCTTTGAGGATTGTTCTTTAAATTCTTTAATATAATTTCCTGATGAATGTCTAACTGAAGTATCTGAGACTTTTATTCACAAACGTTCATCCAAATGTGTATGCTGATAGTACCATATGTTTACATATCCTTCAAAACCAATGGAGCCCAACATATGATGAATCTCTGCCTTAACATTGGTGCAGTCTTTGCTGCATGAAAAACCCAGAGTCCAACCAATATCCAGGAAACACAGCTTCACCAGGAAAACAAAAAAGAAAAAAGAAAAGATATTTGGCCATTGTTGAACAAAGCTGGAATGGTTCCTAATAGACAACCAGTCTGTCAATCTTTTCCATCAGCACTGTATATAATTTACTTCTTAGTAGAAAGGATAACAAATGTTAAGTGCCATAGATATTAAGAATTTTGCAGGGGGGGGTATAAGTACTTCAGTATAAAGTTTTTAAAAATTTAAAATAAAATGTGTTTTAATACTTGGAGAAAAAAGAAAAGTGGGTCTTGAAATGAGAAAGGAACATTGTCATTTAAGAATTGACATTAATCAACAAAAATAGAGGTGTTGGCCCATATACATATATTTATATGGCAATACACTGAGGTAGGGGATAGACTTTGGGCCTCTACTCATACCCTCCCTCAATACAAGAACACTTTGTTCTAACCAATCGGCAGTCTGAAACGTTCACCCTCCTGACACATCGCTGAAGACAAAATGGGTGTATAAGTAAATGTGGTGAAGAAGGTGGATGCCTGGCTATTAAAAGATATAGCATCTGGGGTTGTTTTTTTTAAATAACATTTTATTAGGGACTCATACAACTCTTATCACAATAAGTACATATACATACATTAATTGTATAAAGCGCATCTGTACATTCTTTTCCCTAATCATTTTCAAAGCATTTGCTCTCCACTTAAGCCCTTCGCATCAAGTCCTCTTTTTTCTCCTCCTTCCCTGCTCCCCCCCATCTGGGGTCTTAAAGGTTTGAAGTTACACAAGCTGTCATTCAGCAGTGAAGCAACAAATCCACATGGAAGAAGCACACCACCAGTGCAACATGAGGAGCCATGGGGACCAGGTAATAGGCATCAGCAGACACATAACAAAAACATATTGTTGAGAACACGGGGGGCTGGAGCAGAGATCCAAAGCCCATCCGTAGTTAGTGGAAAAATCTCCTCACAGAGGGGCCACAGGGAAGGGATGAGTCACCCGTGTGCAGTAAAGCATCAATGAAATACACTATATTCCTCTGGTTCCTTGAGACTTCCTCTCTCCCCACTACCATGACACCAGTGCTGCTTCTCAATTCAGACTAGACCAAAACATGTACACGGGTATAGATAAGAGATGGGAGCTCACAACACACAGAATCCAGGAATAGGAGTGGGAATAGAGATACCAGAAGGGTAGAGGGGAGGGGGGAGAGGAAGTGAGAAAGGGGGAATCGATTGCAATGATCAACACATAACCACACACCCCTCTACATGGGGAAGAGCAACAGAAAACATGGGGAATGGAGACAGCGGTCAGTGTGAGAGATGAAAATAATAACAATGCACAATCTATCAGGGGTTATGAGGGTGTAGGGGGAAGAGCTGATACCAAGGGCTCAATTAAAAGCAAATGTCTAGAAAAGAATGAAGGCAATATATGTACAAACATGCCTGATTCAATTGATGTATGGATTGTCATAAGTTATATGAGCCCCCAATAAAATAATTTAAATATGAAAAAAAAATTAAAGAAAGAATTCTGGAAGCAGTGAGAGAAAAGCAAACAGTCACACACAAAATATCCCTAGTAAGATAAAACAATCTTTTTCTCAGAAACACTGGAGGTCAAAGAAAATGAAATGATATATTTAAAGTGCTGAAAAAAATTAAAATGTCAACCAAGAATACTATACCCAGTAAACCTATCTGTTGACAATAAGGGTGAAATGAAAACATTCCAAACAAAACAGGAAATGAGAGAGTTCCTATCTAGCAGATCAGCCCTAAACAAAATGCTAATGGGAGTTCTAGACGTAAGAGAAACGACACTAGCAAGTAATTCAAAGATACACATAAAAAGAAAGTTCCCTGGAGGATGCATCCCAGCCTGTGGGGTCACAAGGTGCCCATGGGATCAGACATCAGGCATCAAAGATCCAGAACAAAAAAGCATATCGATGTGAATGAGAGGGAGGGTGGAGTGGAGACCCAAAGCCCATCTGTAGACAATTGAACATCTCCTCACAGAAGGATCATAAGGAGGAGACGAGCCAGTCAGGGTGCAGTGCAGCAACAATGAAGCATACAACTTCCCTCTAGTTCCTATATGCTTCCTCCCCACCCCCACTATCATGATCCCAATTCTACCCTGCAAATCTGGCTAGACCAGCAGATGGACACTGGTACAGATAGGAACTGGAAACATAGGGAATCCAGGACAGATCAACCCCTCAGAACCAATAATGAGAGTAGCGATACCACAAGGGTAAGTGGAAGATAGAGTAGAAAGGGGGAACCGATCATAAGGATCTACATATAAGCCCCTCCCTGGGGGACAGACAACAGAAAAGTGGGTGAAGGGAGATGTCAGACAGTGTAAGATGACAAAATAATAATAATTTATAAATTATCAAGGGTTTGTGAGGGATGGGCGTAGGGAGGGAGGTGGAAAAAATGAGGAGCTGATATCAAGGGCTCAAGTAGAAAGCAAATATTTTGAGAATGATGATGGCAACCAATGCGCAAATGTGCTTGACACAATGGGTGTATGTATGGATTATGATATGAGTTGTATGAGGCCCCAATAAAATGATTTTTAAAAGAAAAATAAATAAAATAAAGATCCCTAATAAAGGGAACTACATGAACAAGTAAAAAAAGAAGAATTGACTTTTGAAATAAAATTGTAACAGGTCAGAGTAGAAATAAACACAGGCAACTTCTACTGTCAGAATGATGCAACCTCAAATGACTATCGAGGAATTCGCATTATCAAGGTAGTACAGATTGATGTTACAACCTGACAAGGACCATGATGAACTGGAGGAGGACTCTAGAGTCATCCAAAGAAGAGGAGACAGGAAAGTAACCTAATGTGGGGAAAGATCCAAGAAGGTCCTATCACTTTATTTTTCAAGAGATCTGCATGAACATTCCTTTATTTTTTAAACCATAGCCTATACACAATATAAGAGCAAAAGCATCTGATAACAGGATGTGTTCTGTGATCAACCTGTCACACATCCCTAGTCATATATAGTCTACCTATGTAAGAAACATGTCGAACAGGTAAGACATTGGCCAAATAAGAAAATGGTAAAACCAGTCACAGAGCCAAGCATAGTCCATGGGCAGACCTACCTCTCTAATTGCCCTATACTTATGAGTCTGACGACCAAATGCTCTTATGGTTCCATGCTCAACAAGCTGCCTTGTGATAAGAATTTGACATCCTAAAGGTGATGGTGCTGTACTATCAGAATAAAGAGCATCTAGGGTCCTAAAGACTTGTCTTCAAATAAACAACCACTAAATGAGGTTTCAACTAAGTCCACATGGAAGAAGCAAACCAGCCTGTGTGATCCAGGGACTGTAAATAATGCAATCCAAATCTGAAGACAGGAATGGTATCAGAGATTAAATTAAAAACACCTGTTTGCCGAAGGTTGTCGATAGCTGTGAAAATTCGAAATCCAATCGCAGGATCTGCACGAAGACTAGGCCTCTGTGAATACCTTCTACCATAGTCAAGGGATGTGAACAGCCTTTTTCTCAGACAGAGCAGTAGAGATGACTACAGTAGATAAGATATATCTAGGTTAAAATATGACATCTGATTTGATCCATTTTAAAGCTCTATCAGTTCTAAAAACAAACATGAAGGGAAATACAAGTGTATTAAGTCTCTGGTGAATCCCCTCTGAACAAAGACCAGGGGTAGGTATAGCCCTGATATCATACAGAGTGCATTGGAAAGTGGATTATGGCAGATGTACTTAGGCTAAAATCTAACACCTTATCATCTGATGTCCATTTTGACCCATTTTAAAGTTGTTCTAGTTTTAATATTTTGGGTTTTTTTCTAATTGATTTTTTTTGCTACTTCATTTTGTTACTGTTAGTAACTTTTTTGATACTTTGTTTTGTTTTGTTTTTGCATGCTGTTCAGTATAGGAAATCCAGGATGGAGGAATCTATAGACGGTAACTGGATTAATGGTTCCTTGGGGATATAGCAGAGGAGCCTACGGGGAAACGGGGAGTTAATTTTAAGAAGTATCAGAAAGAAGAAAATGTTCTAATATTGAATGTGGTAATGATTTCACAACTCTTCTTGATATGATTGAGCTATTGAACTCAGTATTTGGATTATATCCCAATAAAATTATATATATAAACTCTTGACATCCTGTTTGGCATGGCTTTAGGAAGAACTTCCTTACACCTTGAGGGACTCCAGGGAAGGGCAATTCAGCAGCTTTGTGTCTCATACATTTATTATCTGGCAGCTTGCTTAGAATCGGGCTTCCACGGGAACAAGACCCACCAGTCCCCAGCAGTGTTGCCTCTCCTCATAAATGGAAACATTGGCATTCTGGCATTGTATGTTAGTGATTGAGCTTGGTTCCTATGAGTCCAGCTCTGGTGGACAGATGTGCTCTGAAACTGCTGAAATGTCTGGTTTCTGAGCCCACAAATCTTTACACCAGCCAGTGGTAGCAGCATATTCAGTTATGCAAGGCCACCCTGTAAGACCTCTCTGAGTTCTAAGTTATTTATCTCACAGCCTCACCCTCATTCTGTCCTGTGCCCAACCCTTCCACTGGAGCTTTGCTTTCGGACTCTGACCACCTGGGAGTGGCTTAGAAATATGGGGCAAAAAGTAAACATAAAACCCAACAAACAGAGTCAGAAATCTCATGGAAGCAGAAAATGTATCATTATTGGTGCTATGGAGTCGATATTATGATAAGTATTTGGCATGCAGGAGGCCCAGACTAAGCCCATTTAAATCTCACCAAAACCCTGAGGAGCTGGTACCACTCTTAGAAATGATACTGTTTTAAAAAGGAGAGACCAGGCTTCAGAAAGTTAAGCAAGTTAGCTACATTTATACAGCTTTAAATAAATTTAATGAGGAGTGGGGTTAAAATTAGAAACTGTATCCTATACTGTACCACATCATGTGTATGCTTGAATTCACTTATTATTATTATTACTTTATCAAGTGTGCATTTTGGATTTACATGCAAGCAAAATTCGAAGTAATTTTTCATAGTGAGTATAATTACTCCTTATAACTATTCTATGAGATGGGTACACAATACCTCCACTTTACAAACAAGAAATTCAGTAGCATAACCAGAGTTCAAACTCAGCCAGCTGGGGCCCAGAGCCCACTCACTCAGACTTGACCCTACTGTATACAATGTGTCCTAAGAAAACTTGATGAAGATTCCAATTATTGAAAGTAATTTTCCCCACGAGGATGGATGGAAACAACAGGAAAAGTAATCTCTGATGCCATATCATTTCCCCTTTATTGTATTCCAATTTTAAAAACTGTTATTTGTCTTCTGAATTTAAGAACTCTGGAGCAATAACAACAATAAAGTACTACAAGCAATCCTGGATTCACTTCTTCTTAGGAGATATATCTGGGGAGAGTTAAAAATTTAATTCTGTCTTTCATCCTTACTATTGCAGAGGGAATGATAAGATTATGCTTTATTTCTGCATTTATAAATCCTGGGAGGCAAAGATTGAAATACTTTTGAGAAATCTAAGAAGGAGCACAGATTCTGGAATTTAATTTCAAGGTCATTTTCTCATGAAATCAGAGCAAGTTTAATTTCAGAATAGAGATGCATCGAATCAGAAGAAATCAATGTGGCTACCTTTCACCTGAAACCAAACGTTCCTTTTCAACCCAAGAAGGAACGTTCAGATCCATAAAATGCAGACTTTTATTAAGAATAATACTTTGGAATTGATTTGGTAAAAATAACATTTCTGACTCATCTTGTGACTGTGAAGGAAACTTTTCTATTTAAACAGTGAGGAAATGCCTTCACTGCTGTTCTGACCGCTTCAACAATGCAAGGTTTCGATTTTTAGACCATCTCGGTCAGGGTCTAAAAGGCTAACACACGCCTGAATCCAGATGGTCTCTTTCTATGAGCCCAAACTTTGCTTTCTTCCCCTCACCAGTCTCTGCTGTTGCATGAATCTTATTATATCTTTCCTGAAACTGTCATTTGGGGAGATGTAATGAACTTCAGAATCTGTTCATAAGCTGGCACTGAACAAAAAGAAACACGATCTATAGCCACTTCCCTTCTTTCAGTCCTCTAGCCTTCCAAAACAGAGCCAGAATATTTCTGCTTAATATACATAGTTTAACCAACAAAATATAGTTTATTCCCCTGGGGATGCTATTTTCCCAGTGTGATACTTAAGGAGCCCTGGTGGTGAGACGGTGAAGGGTTCAGCATCTAAACCAAAGGTGCTAACCCACCAGCAACTCCACACCAGGAGAGGTCTGGCGCACTGCTGCAGGAATGGCGAGAGCCTTGGAAACCCCCTGGTGCAGCCCCACCATCACCAAGAGAGTGCCTGTCAACTGGGTGGCACACAGCATTCGTACAGCTTTCCCAGTTTCTGTGTAGAGCAAATGGGTTTGTGCTTGGCTGCGAATGGAAATGCTGGTGTTTCGAATCCATTCAGAGAAACCTCAGAAGACTTGGTAATGCACTTCCTCAAAAGTCATCCAGTGATTAAAACTAGTGCAAAAAGAAAAAAGAAAAGAAAAAAGTCGTCCATTGAAAACCCAATGGTTTAGAGGCAGCGTTCAACTTCAACACACAAGAGTGGCCCTGAGTTGGGATGAACTAAATGGCAATTTGTTATGATGAGTCTTATATCTCAGAATTCTCAATTCATCTATTTCCTCTTCCGTTCAGTTCTCTCTTTTGTCCAGTTCTCCTTCTTCTTTTCAAAGTTCTTCATATCATAAAGCAATGTTGCCGTTTTATAGCAAATTTTGAAGCAATTATAACATGGCGGTTAAGAGGCCAGGTTTCAGAATTAGACCACCTAAGCAGAAATGATGCCTCTGCTTATTACATACTGTGTTTGTTATTATCATAATCAGTATTATTATAAGGTTAGTCCCATGTTACTTAACATCGAAGCAAATAAAAATAATATGACAGTTGTAAATATAAATTAGATAGCTTTCATTGTACTAATGTCTCAAAACATAGTTTCAAATTCTCTGTTGTCAGCAAATCAACCAGCATTAATATTTTGGACTCTTTCCTGATTAATTCCAATGCTTTACAGTGTTCGTTGTTGTCTTTACCTGCCCTTTAACTGCAGTTGCTTCAGAATAATCTGTTGAGCTTATTTGCTGTACAGCAGGGGCTCTAAGCTTGAATGGGGTTGGGGGTGGGGTGATGGGGAGAATATAGAGAGGGGTGGCACTCTGCTCTTCCCAGTGTTACTATGTGGATTATCAGTACAGTGTGGCCTGATTTTCTAACTTTAAAAAATAATTCATTAAAAAAATTATTGTCGGATTTTTTGGATTGTTCACACAGATACTACCCAAGTGCTTCAGTGCAGGATCTCAACTCAACACTTTATTAGAGAACAATCTTACCCAGGTAAGTGACACTTAATTTTCACCTCTGTGACAATCTCTCATCTCTATCTATGTATCTATCTATCTATCTATCTATCATTGTATTACTATATATTATTATTATTAACAGTTATTGAGCCTTCTGCACCAGGCATTAGAAAATCAAACATGACTAAAGGCACAATCGCAAACCATGACCAGGAGGAATTTGAAGTCTAGCAATCAAATCACTTACTAGACATCTCCATACTAAGATAATCCTTGCATCTCAAACTAGGCTTTATCACTGTCATGCTGCTCCACACCTGTACCCCCAAAACACACACACACACACACACATACACACACACACACACACACACATACACACAGCCTTCTTCCTTTTCTCCATGGAAGGTTCTCATACAAACCAGAAACCTGGAATTCATCTGAGACTCCTCAAGTCATCCAGTCACCAAAGTCACTGCAATACCCCAGGTCTCTGGTTCCCACATCCCACTTTCCATCATTCACCAAGTCATAATTTATTGCATGAAGTATTAGTTACCTTTTGTGGCAGTTCTAAGACATGTCTGCCTTGTTGACACTCCCCCACCCCCAGCTTTCATCAATGGGCATGGATTGTGTTAACCTCTTTGTGGTAGTTAGGTGATTTTTATGTCAACTTGAAGATGTATGAAACCATAGAGGTGAAACCCAGCCTGTCAGCCTGATGATGCCTCCTGGGGGTGTGACCTTTTTAAAAATGGGAATCTGGGAACCCTTCTCTCACCAACTCTACATTCCTGCTTGCTGGAACTCTAATGCTGATCCTAAGAGCTGTTGGCATTCTGTCATGTTTCCATGACGTTGGATCCAGAAAATCTGCCCCCACCGGCCTAAGAGCTTCCTGGTTAATCATTCTGCATCACTGGCAAGTGGCTGCACGGTTCTGAAGCAGGACTTATAGACTAGCATCAGACTTATGGACTTGAGTTGGCTGGGCTAGGATGCCATACTTTTGATTTTAAATATTTTTAGTATAAAGTGCTTTCTTCTACATATATGGGTGTCACTGGATTTGTTTTCTGACAACGCAGCCTAACCCACTCTTCTTGAACTTAGCTGAGCTTTTGTGATTGTTCTGCCCAATTAATTAAAATGAAAATGATGCTATATGATTCCAGATTTGATCACAAAAGATTTTTCAGTTCTTGCTTTGTTCACTGGAGCACCTGTTCGTGAAGACTTCAGCTGCCCTATAAGCAATCTAACTGTGCTGAGGCTACCTTGCTATGTGGAAGCCCCATTAACCCTCTTGGAGGGCTCCTGGGATGAGAAGACAGAGCTAGAATCTCAGAGATCTTCCACTGCTTCCACAACTGGCCCAGGTGCAGTTACAGCTTCTGCTGGTTTCAACTGCACCACGGGCACTGAGGAGCTAGGATCAGCCAGTCAAGTCTTTCCCTGGCTTCTGACTCATAAATTATGAGCAATAGAAAATGGATGTTTTAAGCTCCTGAACTTGGGTATTTTGTTACACAGTAATATTAACTGAACAGGTTAGGTACTTGCAAGAGAAGTCCTACTACAACAAAGAGCTAGAACATGTGTCATTGGACTGGAGACAGGATAGCAAGAAAAAGCTGAAAGGTCCCCAAACAGAATCTGAAAAGGCCTTGAAGAGGCTGTCAGTAAGGGCTCAATGGAAATAAAACAAGGGGTCCCTCATAGGGCCAGGCCCACTATGAGACACGACGTCCCTTGCTACAGGGGACTACACAGGAGCTACAGTCCCGGAATTGTGCCCGATCTGACCCTACCACACCGGAGCAAAACACTAAAGGTGTGCAACAGAGCAGGCAGGGGAGCAGCACAATGAAGTCTCTGGTAAATACCAAAAATAGACTTTGGGGCTAGGGCATGGGAGCCCATCAGACTCGACTGGAAAACACTGATAAAGGTCAAAAAACAGATATGGAACTATTTATAGGTTATCTTTTTGTTGTTGTTTTGTTTTCTTTTGCTGTTTTAATTTACTTTGCCTTGTTGTTATGCATATTATTATCTGCATGTCTATCTAGATAAGATAAGCAGGATAAACTATCTGGAGGAGCAAACAGCGGGACTGACAGTTCTTGGGGGCACACATGAGACGAGGAGACAGGGGATGGGAAGAGGGGTGCCAAAAACCCAGGGACCAGGGAATAACAAGTGGCCTGAAATCGATGGCGAAGAGGACATAGAATCCCTGGTGGGGCTTGATCAAGGGCTATGTAGCCGAGGGGAATTACTGAAACGTGAAATAAGGCCGAACATGATAGTGGGACAAGAGGAAAGTAAAAGGAAATATAGGAAAGAACTAGGAGGCAAAGGAGACATCTAAATACTGGCGTGTTAAAATATAATGATAGGGAAATAGATCAATGCACATATCTTTATGTTAAGTCTTAAAACAGCAGACAGACATTGGGCCTCTACTGAAGTCCTCCCTCAACACAAGAACACTTTGTTCTAACAACCTGACATTCTGTGATGCTCACTTTCGGAACACACTTGCTAAAGACAAAATGGGTACACAAGAAAATGTGGTGAAGAAAGTTGATAATGCCCAGCTATCAAAAGATAAAACATCTGGAGTCTTAAAGGCTTGAAGATAAAACAAGTGGCCATCTAGCTGAGAAGCAACAATGCCCACATGGAAGAAGCACACCAGCCTGTGTGATCATGAGGTATCGATGGGATCAGGTATGAGGCATCAAAGACCCAGAACAAAAAATTATGTCTATGTGAACGAGGGGAGAAGCATAATGGAGACCCAAAGCCCATCTGTAGACAATTGGACATCCCCTTACAGAAGGGTCACAAGGAAAAGATGAGCCAGTCAGTGCAGTATAGCACTGATAAAACATATAGCTTTCATCGAGTTCTTTAATACTATCCCCCACTATCACGACCTCAGTTCTACTTTACAAATCCAGCTAGATCTAAGCATGTACAAATAAGAGCTTGAAACACAGCGAATTCAGCACAGATAACCCCCTCAGGCAATAACAGGAAGGTAAGAAAAAAGTGGGGGGATAAAAGGGTAACCAATTACAATGATTAACATATGACCCCTTCTCAGGGGGGTGGAGACCAGAAAAGTAGGTGAAGGGAAATAGCAGTCAGTGTAAGCCATGAAAAAAAATTGATAAATTATCAAGGGTTCATGATGGAGGGAGGGTGGGAGAGATGGGAAAATGAGGAGCCAATATCAAGGGCTCACATAGAAAGAAAATGTTTTGAAAATGATGACAGCAACATATGTATAAATGTCCTTGACACAATGGATGGATGGATGGATGGATGGACTGTGATAAGAGCTGCAAGAGACCCCCCTCCCCAAAGAAGAAAGAGATTCCGTGTTATGAAGAGGGAGAAAGTTTGACAGCATCGTCATTGTGGTGATGTAGGAATTGTAAAGTTACCTAATTCATTTGTTGATTTAATTGAGATTGTCAGCCCCCAACTCCCATTGCCTGTTAAAAAACATCTAAGTGGAAAGAGATTCACTGTTGAATAAAACTGTGAAATGTATAGGAGTAAAGACTTAGTGGAAACAACATAAAAGATGTTTCTTATTCTTACTCTTTCCTGAGAGCAAACAATTCTCAATTAAAGAAAAAGGCTTCAAACCCACGCACAATGTAGAATGGCATTCCAAGATGTTTTACTAATGTCTTTTAAAAACTTGATGACATTACCTCATAGAACCTTTCTGTTGGGCAAATTGCCCTCGAAGAATCTGAAGCGAACCTTCACAGACCTCCATTAAAACAAACCAACAAACAGAGCCTTTAAATGTCCTAAAGATGCTGCCTCAAAGGACCTTCCCCAAAGTATTTAAGATATAATATTTTTCAGGTAGAACCACCCATTTGGCCTAGAACAGATAGGGAAAATACAAAAACAAAATGCAGGCTGTAAGGCCCCAGCAGAGGCTGATCCTAAATGAAAAGATGGCAAGAGGAGCTTGTTTCTTGCTTTCTATGGACTAGAGATCGCCTGCGCCTCCTACTGAAATGGTCTACCCCTTTCGAATTGTGTGTCTCCCAATTAAATTATGCCTCTTCTGTGAGCAAAGGGCAAAGGAAACATTGCTGCTTTGTCCTTAGATCCTCGGATTGAGAGCTATATATACCCAAGTAAGGAGGAGCTGTAGGGGCACAGTGGCTAAGCCCTCCGCTGCTCACCCAAAGACCCGCGGTTCTCCGTCACCAGGGACTCCCTGAGAGAAAGATGCGACGCCAGCTGCGTGCGTTACAGCTTTGGAAATCACGCAGGGGTAGGTAGTTCTACTCTGCGCTACAGCGGCGCTCTGAATCAGAAAGGACCCATGAAAACGGGTTTGGTTTGAGGTTTCTCAAAACAATTGTCCTCAAGGAGCTGCAGTTTCCCTAGAACCTTACATGATGGAAGATTGGATTTAGAGCTGACAGTTTAACCTGAAGGTCTGGGAGAAGTGGATGGACGCATTTTGCATGTAACAAGGTAGGTGGGGTGCACTCCCATGGTTGCTTATGAGAGCGTATTTTCCATCAGGGCCACAACAATCTCTCCCACCCTCAATGCTTCTTCTACGATGTCACCTCCTGCTGGTCTCTATTTTGTTTCTCCTGTGATATGGACGGGATAGTTGAATACAGAAGTAACCATTCTGTGATTCTGAGACTACGGTAGAATGGTGGTACAGATCCCACCTGGTTTTTCGGAGCCTTGGTCTTAGAGTGCAGCCGCCGAGGCACAAGAAAGCCCAAGAAGTCCATAGAGAGGACTGCCTGGAGGGAAATCTAGGTCCTCAGTCTATAACTCCTGCTGAGCTCCCTGCCAATGACCGCCACCAACGCTCCAGGGGTGTGAATGAGCCTTATTACAGGTAGAATATCCAGGCCCCAATTGAACATTCCAGGATATTTTGTGTGGAGCCAAGACACATTATTGCACCCAAACTCTGCCAAAAGTGCATTCTAATGGGCAAGGCCGATGGTTGTATTTTGGTTTGTAGTGGCTGTTGCTAAGACCATGGCATTCTGCAGTCCTGCAGTATGCACCAGTTATAGACCTTCTTTCCTTGTGCTCCTGCTTCTCTTGCCATCGGTCCTATTGCCCTCCTTCCGCATGGGTTTTCCAGAAGACAAAGCTGATCAAGGCACGCTCCAAATTCGAGTTGCTTCCTTTTTAAAAACTTGTATCTCCACACCACAGTCACGAGCACTGCTGTAACACTATACAACCACACACCCGCTACGATCGAGTGGCGGTGACTCCGGGGAGCCCTTATAGAGTCTGTAAGGCTAAAAATCTTTATGGCCAAAGGCAACCCCATCTTTGACCTGACACTGTCCTCAGGGGCCCCTGCACCATTGTCATAGCATTGCCAGTTTTAGTGACTATTTCAGTCACCACAAATCGTTTAGGGGTACTGTAGTAAAATCCACAGTGCAGTTTTGCATCATGACATGCAAACCCTATGAGCTTGCGTTTCCAAGTGAACAATGTGGCAAGTTTCCTTTCAAGGAATCTCAGAGTGGGGGCATCCTCTTAAAATGTTGAATTAATTTCCAGTGCTATAATACCTTGCATTACCAAATTGAGAAGCATTTTTTATGAAAACACTTTATGTCTAAGAAAATATGGTATGAAAGAAAAAATCACTGAACTGTCCTTCATAAACAGACAACGTGATGTTTTAGCTAAACCTTAATAACATATGCTCATTAATACCTAATTGTAAATATAAACATTTTTCTTTACCACATAAAAATAGAAAATTCACAATACCATCTGTATAATACTGCTTATCACCATTTCTAAGCATTTCAAATTCCCTGTTAATACAATAAATTATTCATTTTAAATATTCTTTTATTTCTTGTGAAGCATACAATCATTCCTAAACTAGCTGTGAAACAAACTATTGATATTTGCACATTTGTATTTTGCTTCCTAGCACTAACTCTTGCCTCAGGCAGACTATTTTCTCTTTTATTATTAATGTGAGAATTTTGTAAAATGCATTTCTTCTGAGGAACTTACGGCATACATTGCCCTTTCTTTCCTTTTTTTGCTTAAATGACCGTCTTCCGAGTGCTGCACTAGTAGAAAGAAAACAGTAAGAAACAAGGGCCAGGGGAAAATCAGAAGTGATGGGTGATTGGTTTGTTTGTAGAGCATGAACACTCGGACTTTGGAAACAGCTCCCCCCAAACCATGTACATGCTGACTCTGCTGCCCGTGACAACAGCATGGACCCCAGACTCCATTTTTAAGTTGGTTCCAGGAGCCCTGGGCCTAGGCTACTTTGTTTTCTCCAGTTTCTTATGCTTGTGTCAACATAACTGATTAAAAATTGATTCGCTATAGCCTCCCTCTCTGGAAAATTTTATATAAGACTATTGATTGGCACAACAGTTAAGTGCTCGACGGCTGACCTAATGGATGGCAGTTCAAACCCACCAGCAGTTCCCTGGTAGAAAAGACCTTTTGATCTGCTTCTGTACAGATCACAATCTAGGAAACCCTGTGAAGAAGTTCTACACTGCAAGTACTACCGAACCTGTTCGGTTGGAATTGAAAGGCGAATGTCAATAATTTTCAATCGTTTTATAAGAATACACAAACTCTACAATGAATAAGGAAGACCAATGAAAAAACAGTGTATTTAAAGTATAGTGTTTATAAAGAATATCGAATATATGAGGGACTTCCAGAAAATTAACAGAGTTATCTTAGCCTGGGGAAGGATAGGCAGAATTCTCCTTTGAAGCAAGGAAGGCACATTTTCCTCTCAGATACTTTGGGCATGTTAGCAGGAGATAAATGATCTCAAAAGGAGGACACCATGCTAAGGTGAGTAAAGAGTGATTGGGAAGATCAAGGAGATGGATCGACAAAGTGATTGTAGCAATGGGCTCAAACATCGCAATGACTCTATGGATGGCCCTGGCCCGGGCAAGGCTTCGTTTTGTTATGCATAGGGTTACTATGACTTGGCACAGGTCCGGCGGCACCCAACAACAACAGCAAGGTTGCCAATAGTCCGTGCACCACGGCATTGGCACTAGTTGCACAAATGTCAAGGAATCCTGGAGTTGCAGTTACTCAGAAACTTGACTGCTCACAGGCAGGCCACCAGTTCCAACTCATCAGCCACTGCAGAGAAGAAACAAGAAGCACTCTGCTTCCTTGAAGACTGACCGCCTTGAGGACAGTTCTGTTTTGTCCTGCAGGGTCACGGTAAGTTCCAATAGACGGGACAGCGGTGGGTTTGCTTTTTAAATCCATTGGCTAAAATGACCGAGGTGTCAGAGGAAGGGACGACAGTGTTTTTGAAATAAAGTGATTAATGGAGGGCCTGTCTGACCTTGTGTTGAGTGACGACAAGTCCTCCTAGGGGAAAATTGGTGTGCCCTACTAACAGAAGTGGAACTTTGTATATTCTAATGGAGACTCAGAGTTACAATTAAGATGATTTAAAGACCAAAGAGTTGTGATATTTTATACACCCTCAACTTCCCAAGCAGATTCATTGACACATGCCACATATATAGGGACTTCAAGAAGTTCGTGGAAAAATTAAAAGATACAGGTTAACAAAATTTTCCATGAACATTTATAGCTCCTAAATATTCAACAACAATAGCAAATATTATAAAAATGCATGCCAGTCTTCCAACTCTGTCACCTAAGAGTTTCCAAATAGTTCCACTATGGACATTGTGACTTTTGGAGAGAAATTCTTGGTGTCAACACAAAGAAAAATAATTCAGTAATCAGGAAGCAAAGCATTTTAATACTGTCTTTAAGTGGTTGTTAGTGACCCCATTAGATTTAGTGGGCAATAACATTTAAAACTTTTATAATTTCCCAAAAACCAAACGGGGAATTCTTAATTATTACTCAGTTTGACACATTTCAACGTTATACAAAAGGAATAGAACTCTTTAAGCCAACGCAGCTGTAACTGGTATTGAGAGAGATTTCTAAGAGGAATGACTATCATGTGCTTGACTTTCTATTTTGAATCTAGAAATTGATGAAAGAAAACAAAGAGACAGAGTGCCCTTAAAGAAGACAAAGAAGCAAGATAAAGGGGAAAGCACCCCCTGCACCCCACCCCAGGGTGCAGCAGTATTACCCACTTTGGGAAACAGTGATTGTAGACAAGATATGAATCAGCATAGAACTTTAATAGAAATACACCTGATAAGATTATAAAAGTTATCATGAATAACAAAATTTAAACCACACCAAAGTGGTTCTTCTTCAGCCCTTACTTTTCTGAGCTGCTCGGTTTGTTCATAATTCTTCTGGTACCACCTGGCCTTTGTCCCTCCTCCGTCTGGAAAGCCCTGTAAATGCATCCTTCCCCTTGGTCCAAATAATGATCATTCAAATGTCATAGGCAAGAAGAAATAATATCCATCGAGTAGCTCAAAAAGCTACTTTCTTCAGATAGGACAGGGCAAAGGAAACCTCAATCCACTTACAGTCTATTTAGTCTCACCTCTCAAAAGAAAGTTGGCATGGTTTGTATAAAAGGGCATTTGGGAGTCAGTTTCCAATAACATGGTTAAGTCAAAGTAAAAGACCAGTCAAGCCAATCTCATTGTGGACTACAGCTAAGAAAAACATGACATCTGTGTTGCGAATTCCTCTTTGTTTCCGTGTACTGGAGTTTATTTTCCATTTCCCATTTCCTAGTAACAATTTCTTTAAAGGATCTCATCTTACCTATCAGCGGCCAAAAGGGAAAAGCGTTTTCCATGTCCCCTTCATGTCAGATGCAGTGACAAGAGCAGTCAGCCCAACTCTGGGCCCAGCAGGAGAACCAGATGGAAAGTAATGACCCTTTGCTGAGAGTCAGGGAAGCTCCTCCCGGTCCCCGGCCTTGGCACACCTGTCACTCGCCACAGGGCAGCCTAACAAAGTCACTTCCAACCAGGTGTTAAAGATTAATAACCAGTTTAATATATTACAAGCTCGAACACAGCCAGCAATGTGTTTTAAGAGTGGTAGCTAACTACAAAGTCAAGCAAATGGAAAACTACAATGACATCACAAAAGTCTAAGCCACTGGCAAAATTTTTAGACCAAAAAGCCAAAGCAGTGATCAATTTTGTAACACTGATCCCTTCTATCATTAACGAAAGTCAGCTTTGCTAGTAATATGGTCCATCATCCAGACAGACAGCCATTTTTATCACTCTTTTGGGGGCTCAATTCTTATCACAATCCATACATTCATCCATTGTGTCAAGCACATCTGTACATGTGTTGCCATCATCATTCTCAAAACATTTGCTTTCTACTTGGGCCCTTAGTATCAGCTACTCATTTCCCCCCTCCCTCCCCCTCACCCCTCCCTCATGAACCCCTGATAATTAATTAATTATTATTATTTTGCAATATCTTACACTGTCTGACATCTCCCTTCACCCACTCTTCTGCTGTCCATCCCCCCAGGGAGAAGGTTATATGCAGTTCCTTGTAATCGGTACCCTCCCGGTATCGCCACTCCCAGCTCTGGTCCTAAAGGGCTCATCTGTCCTGGATTCCCTGTGTTTCCAGTTCCTATCCGTACAGACACCTTTTCTTCCTGCACCATCAGATACTTCTTCACATGTATACTGACAGCTACCAAGGCGGGCAAGAGAACCCTTCACACCCACTGGATGCTGGCAGGTCTGAGCCGAAGTCGAAAGATGCTCCAAAAGAACTGACACAGCCTTGCAAGGACGAAGAGCAAGGAAAGTACTTACTATCAAAAAGCTCACAGACAAAAGGCATGAAAAGATGGTACTATTTCCCCCCACGAACCATACACACACACACACACACCACAAGGGGGCTTCTTCACAGAGTTCAATACTATAAGTTGGGTACCATAAAAAGTCATCCCTAGATTACCAGGTTCTTACTTCAGCATCTAGAATGAGGTGGAGGCCCAAAGCAGGAATGAATCCATTGCTGTGGGGGGGGAGGGGGGGCGCTATCTCTGGACCGCCTACCGTCTGCCGCTGAATGTCAAGGTTCCTGGTTTACACTCTCCTCTGCTTTGATGCCTGCGCCAGGACATGCATTCCTATGGCAATGCTTCCGCAGCTCAAATGTTTGCAGGCAAGCAAAACAGCCAGAAGTACTTTTGCATAAATTCTCATTTCCTTGTAGAAGGGATATGCAAAAATTTAAAAGGTGTTTTTTTTTAAGGGTTGATAGGTTTGCTGGATTCACAGAATAGCCCAACAGAGCCATTTATAGCGCATGCCTAGAACAAGTAAATCATTTGTACATAAATAAGATAATAATTTATAAATACATACATACTGGTGAATATTGATTGCCACAATCTGAGATTTCTATCAAGAGATCCTTGTAATCCATCCATCCAGGTGGTGGGAATGAGGCATTTTTCCCAAAACATCACAGCTCTTTAAATCACATACACCTGGACTTTCTTTGACGTGGTCTGAATAGCTTTAACCTGAGAGACAGCTCACGCTAGTGTGTGGAGCACTGCCAACATGCGGATCCTGTGATTCTGCAAACACTGCCCCCTTTTTTATGTTTTGCTGGAAGGCAGCTGTGCAGTCAGTGACAACAATTCCCAGTAATCCCTGCATCCCTGTGAGGCCATCTGACTGGTTCTCAACGCTGGAGTGTACACACTAGTGATGTGTGTTACTCCTGTGAGAC
Source organism: Tenrec ecaudatus (assembly GCF_050624435.1). NCBI lineage: Eukaryota > Metazoa > Chordata > Mammalia > Afrosoricida > Tenrecidae > Tenrec > Tenrec ecaudatus. Next base: position 94,411,741 of record NC_134531.1, read on the forward strand.
CATATGACTGGTTCTCAACCCTGGAGTGTAAACACTAGTGATGTGTGTTACTCCTGTGAGACCATCTGACTGGTTCTCAACATGGGAGTGTAAACACTAGTGATGTGTGTTACTCCTGTGAGACCATCTGACTGGTTCTCAACGCTGGAGTGTAAACACTAGTGATGTGTGTGACTCCTGTGAGACTATATGACTGGTTGTCAATGCTGGAGTGTAAACACTAGTGATGTGTGTTACTCCTGTGAGACCATATGACTGGTTCTCAATGCTGGAGTGTAAACACTAGTGATGTGTGTGACTCCTGTGAGACCATATGACTGGTTGTCAATGCTGGAGTGTAAACACTAGTGATGTGTGTTACTCCTGTGAGACCATATGACTGGTTCTCAACGCTGGAGTGTAAACACTAGTGATGTGTGTTACTCCTGTGAGACCATATGACTGGTTCTCAACGCTGGAGTGTAAACACTAGTGATGTGTGTGACTCCTGTGAGACCATATGACTGGTTGTCAATGCTGGAGTGTAAACACTAGTGATGTGTGTTACTCCTGTGAGACCATATGACTGGTTCTCAACGCTGGAGTGAGTGTGAACACTAGTGATGTGTGTTACCCCTGTGAGACCATATGACTGGTTCTCAACGCTGGAGTGTAAACACTAGTGATGTGTCTGACTCCTGTGAGACCATATGACTGGTTCTCAACGCTGGAGTATAAACACTAGTGATGTGTGTTACCCCTGTGAGACCATCTGACTGGTTCTCAACGCGGGAATGTAAACACTAGTGATGTGTGTTACTCAGGACCCAAGGTGGGTTGGAAGAGATTGTGTCTTCCCCCCTCTCTCCTGCCTGAACATGAGCACAGCCAGGTCCCAAATGAATGAGTCCCTATGTGGAAGCTTCCCTCAGTGGAGCAAGCTGTTAACACACTCAGACACAACCCCACAAGTTGAAGAGTCCAGCCAGCGGTGAAAAGTCAGCTAGTGCCAATCCTGTGGGTCTTTCAACCCACAACATAACATGATATTACTTCTTAAAAAAGATGAGGAAGAATGACTGCAATGAGGGGGCTAATCTGTGCCTCCCTGGAAGGAGTACAGGGAAGGCGGAAGAATCAGGGAGGAGTGATAGCTGGAAGGTCCAATGTATTCTGAGCACGTCGTGCTATGTCTGCAGCAATTCCATCGAACGTCAGCTGCCTCCCCCACCCTAGGAGATGATTTTGGAACACGATTGCCACGACTGAAGATCTGATGCGGGTCAGAGGGCTGCGCAGGATGTCTTTGGTCTTCCTGCCCCCACCTCCCACAACATGCAACCTCCCAACCAGGGAGAAGCCATCTTTGGGGTTTGCCTTTGTGTTTTGTAAAAACCCTCTTGGACGAAAGACCAGTTCCCTGATCTAAACCAACCCACTGCTATTAAGTCACTTCTGATGTAGGGTTTCTGAGTCTGTAAACATTTCAGACACAGCCTCATCTCTCTCCCGCAGAGGGGCTGACGGGTTTGAATTTCTAACCTTGTGCATAGCAGCCCAGCACTTTCCCCACCATGGTACCAGGACTCCTGAGAGCCTCTGAAATCTCCTGGAATTGTCAAAGCTTTGTCCCCAGGCAGCCCCAAAGATGGGTACCTTTGTCTGCCAGCTGCCTGGTGTCAGAAGACTAGGGCACCAGTGCTCATTGTAATCCAAGAGGCGGGGATGGGAGATAGGTCTTCCCAAGTCAACCAGTGCTCTAGGTCTCGTGGGCCTTTTCCTGGGCATTGGATGTGTGTGTGATAAATATACAAGGGGGCTTCAAGAAATTCTTGGAACAAGGGGATTAAAAGGTTATGAGGATTTTCCATGAGCTTTTTGAAGTCCCCTTGAATATAGAATAAAAAGTTAGCCATTTCAACACAACCAATAAAACCCCTCAGAAGGACAGCTGGGCTTGGGCGTGTGCTGTGAGAGGAAATTGACTAGGTGAGTGGCGTGATAGTTTGTTGTTATTGTCATTGTTTACTATGGTAGGAACCTGGCTTTCAGGAAACCCCAGAAACACTACATTGGATGTCAGATAGAGGAGACATAAACTTCTACTCTAAGACCTTGAAATGTGGATGTTTCTTTATTCTTGCCATTAGCAACACCCTAATTAACATCCTGATCTCATTAGCTATATGCAGAGGCACATCCAGATGCTAGCAGCTGTCAATAAATGTGCCATACAGTGTACTGAGTGCATTAGAAAATTTCTCCTGCATCCAACTGCCAAGATCACAGGCTGGTTAAACTAAGTTCAGCCAAAATTCTGCCATTCTTATAACTAAGCTTCACAGTTCAAAGGATTTTTTTATTCTGCCAAAATGGTGATTGATAAGACTTACCACCATAGCACCTGACTTGAGACTTCTACCGTGAATAGCCTTGGTTTAAGTCTCTGAAAGGAGCTCAGGTAGCACAGTGGGTAAGTCCTTTGCTGCTAAGTGGAAGGTTGGTGGTTCAAACCTACCAGCCACTCCATGGGATCAAAAGGAACCCTTTTGGCCACTAACTGTAAAAGATGTGGTGTCTTGGAAACCCTTTGGGACAGTTCTACCTTGTCCAGTAGGGTCCCTTTGAAACAGGATCGACTCCATAGCAGTGTTTTTTGTTTTAATTATTAGTTGGGATTTAATATACATATATATATCACTCCAAATTTCAATCATGTCAGGTAGAATGCACAATTTAATACATATACTGTATCATTAAAAATTTCAATCACGTCAAGTAGAATGTGATATATATGTACCACAATCAGTTTCCAAACATTCTTTGTCTATGTGGACTCCTTGACATCATCTCCCTTTTACCACTGTACTCCCCTCCCCCTGAACCCCTTATTCTACTTGCTGTCCCTCTAGGCTCATCGATCCTAGGTTTCAGCTACCAAGAAATGAGAAAGCACATAGCACAGCTTCAAGAGGGTGACCTCCATCGACATAACACCTCAGAGATACACTCTAGTATGAACAAACAAGAGCCAAAGAAAACAATACAAACCAAAAATCAGAAAGTTTTAGAAACCAGATCAGGTCCTTCCTGCATCATCTACTGACAAAGTTATAACTGTTCAGGTCAGATTCATGCCTTTGATCTTCTAAACTCCTCCTTCCCACGCACCCTGTTCAGTGACCATTTCCTCCCGTCCCTCAACTTTAGATCTGGGGTTCTCCAGAGACTTATTTCCTAAGTAGCTCCACCAATAAATCTTGCGCTCCCACAGCCATCCATCACCTTCTGCACAGCGGATTCTCAGAATTTATGTTCTGATACTGACTGCTTCTTATGTTGGAAGCTTTTGTCAAGAGTCCTGGTTGCATAGTGCTTAAGCAATCAGCTACTAGCCAAAAGATTGGCAGTTCAAACCCATCGACAGCTCCACGGGAGGCACTGGAAACCATAGGGGCAGTCCTCCCATGCCCTAGAGCGTCCCTATGAATCAGAATGGACTCAATGGCAACAAGTGTTAAGTCTTTAAAATCCAAGGATTTGTCATCTAAATAAAGTCAACCCTGTTCTCCCCATAGCAGGCTCAAGGTAAGAGGACTTATTATGTTAATGGACAGAATATTCAGGACCAGACAGTAGATTCTGATTCACGGGGACCCTATAGACCAAGGTAGAAACATGCTCCCTCAGATTTTGGAGACTACACGCCTTTGTGGGAGCAGAACGCCTCCTGTTTCTCATGGAGTGTTAGCAGTCCAGATCATTAACCACTACACCACCAGGGCTGCTTTTAACAAAGAAAGGAAGGTATTGATAAGAAGGATTCTGTTATAGACACTTTCCAATCTGAAATAAATAAAGTCCGAAAACAGGTTATGATTTCCAGGTCTCTGGCTAGAATTGAAATTGTGTGTCCATTTAAATTTTGAAAAATACACAAGGTATACAAGAGGAAAAGTGACCTTGCAGTTGTGTTCACAGCAGTGTTGAACTAAGTATCTACTGCCATGCTCTGATGGTATCCTGAGTTACGTGTTGGACTACCAACTGCAAAATGAGATGTCTGAATCCAGCTGCTCTGGATTCTCAGTGAGACATTCTGTTCCCATTAAGATTTAGGGCATCAGAGACTCATGCAGACTATTCTACAATTCTCCTCTGTCAGAATTGACTAGATCAGTGGCAGTGAATTTGGTGGGTTTTGAGCCAGAGTCAATTCCAATGTTTATAGACCATACACAGAATTTCTAAGAGTATAAATCTTTATGAGATCAGTTGGCCTCATTTTTCTCCCAATGTGCAGTGGATGAAGTTAGTAGGAAATGCATTTTCACTTTAAACTTTCCTTTATCAAGGATCTTACACTGCCCTTCACATGGCAAAGGGAGGTTACTCTGAAAGAACTTTAGGGAGACAGAACTTTCTGCTCAAAGCCACCGCATGAGAAGGGCTTCATAAAGTCCATGGAAAAATGGAACCAAAGGGTAGCAGAGGTTGTTCCATCCAGTTTACCCACAAACAGAAGTGTAACCACCATCTCAGAGACAGACCTGCCTCCGCCCATCTTGTCGTGATTTTCCAGTAAGGTTCCATTATCACTGGAACCCAAGGGCAGAATGCACCTGGTATTATGTTTTTAACTGGACATTGTTTACCTAGTTTCTCTCCAGCCCTTGGAGATTTAGGTCAAATGCCATAGACTGTCCTTCTGAGGTGCACATCAGCCTTCCCAGGCCACACCAGATGGATTTGATGTGGAAAGCACCCTAAGAGAATTGGGTTTTACCTCAAATTCACATGTAGCATATTAAAGGAACTGACATACGCCCCTGGATGTAAGCTTGAAGTACCCCAGTGTGTGGAGATATAAATGACCACTATCCCAACATCATGGAATTAGGGATCATTGCACTTTGCTCTGGATCTCTTCCTTTGATGGTGCCTCAAAGTGGTGACCTGGGACTAAAATATATGTACTATTTCAATGCCATGCTTGTTTTCTTATGTCTTTATTAAAATCGTAGCCATGGTTCTTCTCTGCTGAGTAAATGTCTCTGAAAGTTTTGCCCTATCACCAACCCCCGTTGTCTGTGCACACTGTCCATTCACTTCAGAGTTTAATCTGCGCAAGTCAATAATTCATACATTATGGTTCATAGCCTACCTATACTTGCATAATTCCCTTCTCCCAACCCTGTTTTAAATTCTATGCCTTTGGTTAAATCAATAACACTATTACCATGTCCCAGGGAGATGACTGCTAATGTTCCCTAACATGACAATGATGTAAATATATTTATATATACTGATAGGGAAATAGATCTATGTATATACATTTATATGTTAAGTATTAAGGTAGCAGGCAGACATTGGGCCTCTACTCAAGTACTCCCTCAACACAAGAACACTTTGTTCTAATAACCCAGTATTCTGTGATGTTCACCTCCCCAATATGATAGCTGAAGATAAAATGGGTGCATAGCAAATGTGGTGAAGAAAGCTGATGGTGCCCATCTATCAAAAGATATAGTATCTGGGGTCTTAAAGGCTGGAAGACAAATAAGCGGCCATCTAGCTGAGACGGAGCAAAGTCCACATGGAAGAAGCACACCAGCCTGTGTGATTATGAGGTGTTGATGGGATCAGGTATCAGGCATCAAAGACCCAGAACAAAAAACCCTATCATTGTTAATGAGGGGGAATGCAGAATGGAGACCCAAAGCTCTTCTGTAGACAATTGGACATGCCCTCACAGAAGAATCACAAGGAAGGGACGAGTCAGTCAGGGGGCAGTATAGCATTGATGAAACATACAACTTTCCTCTAGTGATTAATGCTTCCTCCCCCTCTCCCCCGACTATCATGACCCCAATTCTACCTGACAAGTTCAGCTAGACCAGAGCATCTACACTGGTACAGATAAGAGCTTGAAACACAGGGAATTCAGGATAGATAAACCCCTCAGGAACAATATTGAGAGTAGTGATACCAGGAGGGTAAGGGAAGGGGGGGAGGGGGGACTGATTACAATGTTCGATATATAACCCCCTCCCAGGGGGACGAACAACAGAATAGTGGGTGAAGGGAGACAGCAGTTGGTGTAAGACATGAAAAAAAAAACCTTATTAATTATCAAGGGTTCTTGTGGATGGGAGGGGTCGGAATGAGCTGATACCAAGGGCTCAAGTAGAAAGAAAATACTTTGAAAATGATGATGGCAGCATATGTACAAATGTGCTTGACCCAATGGATGAATGGATGGATTGTGAAAAGATCTGTAAGAGCCCCAAATAAAATGACTACACAAAAAAAGATGTCACAAAAAAAAGATGTCTCTAAGATGAACCAGGAATGTATATAAATCGTAGATATATGAACTGATTTGGGGCTGCACTTAATGGAACCCCTAATCTAAGAACAATTAATTCTCATGGCATGGCCCACTGGATACTGGCACTCAGAAAGAGATCAAAAGGATACGAGTGCTATAGCACAGTGTGGTTAGCAAACCACATGGTACCTGGATATCAGAAAGAATAGCATCTGAGGACTTCAAAGTTTGGCTTAAAACAAACGACCATCAAAATGAGGCATCAACTAAGTGCTGTGGAAGAAGCAGACCAGCTTCTGTGACCCAAGTATTGTAAATAATAAACTTCAGATCCAAAGTAGGGAATGGCATAAGGGCTTAAATTGTGAACAACTGGTCATCAGACAGCTATAGATGACAGTGGAAGTTGGAAATCAATTTGCAGGGTCCACTTGAAGCCTCCGGTGAGTCAGTCTCCTCTGACCGTGGTCGAGGGAGGGAGGTGAATGGCCTCTGTGTAAGACAGAGAGCATTGTAAAGTCCATGGGCAGATAGAGCTAGTTAGGGTAAAATGTAACGGCTTCTCATTCCATCTCTCACTTGACTCATTTTGAAATTGTTTTAGCTTTTAATCTGCTTTCTTTTCGATTGAGGTTTTTTCTATGTTTTGTCTAGTTGTTGTTGTTGTTGGAGGGTGTTTTGGTTTGTTTGCCGCCTGTTTATTTTTGTATGATATTTTTTGTACATGAAATCCTGGATAAGTAAATCTCTAGAGATATTACTTGGATTAATAACTACCTAGTGCATGGCAGGGGAGGATGAAGGGAAATGGGGAGCTGACATCGAGTGTGAGAAAGAGAAAATGTTCTGAAATTAACTATGTGATGATTGCTCAGTTCTTCTCAATATTGTTGAATGATTAAATTTTATGGTATCTGAAGTATATGTCAATATACTTTTATTGTATTTAAAAATAAAGCGCAATGGATTTTTTCCAGAACTTTCTGAAGTCTTTTCATACAAAAACCAAATTAAAAAAACAAAATAAAAACATACCATGACTCTTACGGACATACCATGACTCTTATGGAAAAGGGTTTATTTCAACTAAGCTGTCTTGTCGTTGCGGATGCCATTGAGTTCGCTCCAACCCAGAGTGACCCTGTGCACACAGAACTAAGCACTGCACTGTCCTGCGCCATCCTCACCAATGTTCTTTGCTGAACCCGTTGTTGCAGCCACAGCATCCGTTCATCTCACTGAGAGCCTTCCTCTTTTTACCACCCCGTCCACTTTACCAAACAAGGTATTCTCCAGGGAATTTTCACTCCTAACAATATGTCCAAAGTATAGAAGATGAAGTTTTGCCATCTTTGCCATTAAGGAACATCCTGGCCTTACTTCTGCCCATGAGGACCATGACTTGGGTCAGGCACACCTTAGTCCACACAGTAACATCCGAACTGTTCAGTACTCTAAAAAGGTCTCGTGCAGCTGATATACCGAATGCAATAAGTCTTTCGATCTCTTGACTGCTTCTTCCATGGGCATTGATTGTGGATCCAAGTCAGACAGAATCCTTGGCAACTTCGACCTTTTCTCCATTGAACGTGATGTCACCTATTGGTCCAGTTGTGAAGATTTGGGTCTTCTTGACATTGAGTTGTCATCCATACCAAAAGCCACAATCCTTGATTTTCATCAGTAAGTGCCATTTCCTCCTCCCTTTCAGCAAGCAAGGCTGTGTCATCAACAAAGTACAGATTGTTAATAAGCCTTCCTGCAATTTGGATACTCTACTCTTCTTCATATAATCCAGCTTCTCCGACAATTTACTCACTATATATATTGAACAAATATGGTGAAAGGGTACATACAACCTGGATGCACACCTTGCCTGATTTTAAGCCATGCAACATTCCCCTGTTCTGTTCGCACAACTGCCTATTGAGCCATATAGAAGTTCTGATTGAGCACAATGAAGTGTCCTGGAATCCCATTCTTCTCAAGGCTATCCGCTATTTGTTATCAAATGAGTAGCAGATACTAAAGCATGAAAAATCAGTGAAATTGACTTTTTCTGATACCAGACCAATAACGAATGTATTTCTTCTACTGGTAATTTTTAATCAGTCTTGTAGGAAGACTTTCTTTGTGAGGCCTTTCTTATTTTTCTTCAATGGATTTACTGCCTCTCTCTTGATGTACCCTAGTGGCACTGATATTTTGTAACTTGTTTTTCTAGCTATTTCTATCTTTCCTTTTCTTTTTTGTTTAAATCAATTTATTGGGGGTTTAAACAACTCATCACAATCCATACATACATCCATTGTGTCAAGTACATTTGTATATTTGTTTCCATCATCATTCTCAACACATTTGCTTTCTACTTGAGCCCTTCATATCAGCTCCTCATTTCCCCCCTCCCTCCCTGTTTCCCCCTCCCTAAAGAAACCTCGATAATTTATAAATTATTATTATTATTATGTCATATCTTAAACTGTCTGATGTCTCCCTTCACCCACTTTTCCGTTGTCCATCCCCCAGAGAGGAGGTTGTATGTAGGTCCTTGAGTGGAGGTCCAATGTCCATCTGATGCTTTAATACTAAACCTATAAAGATATGTACAAAGATCTATTTCCCCACCATCCTATATAAATATATTTACATATGTATGTCTGTATTTAGACCTCTATAAATCCCCTTTGCCCCCTAGTTCTTTCCTCTATTTCCTTTTACTTTCTTCTTGTCCCACTATGATGCTCAGCCTTCATTTGGGCTTCAGTAATTTCTCTCGGTTACCTTGCCTTTGCTGAATCAGAGCTCTCACACCCTCCTTGCCAATAATTTTGGATCACTTGTTCTCCCTTTTCCCTCAGTTGGTCAACACCACCTCCTTTACCCCACCTCCCTCTCTCCCATGTCCCCCCGGAACCACTGGTCCCATTGTTTTTTCCTTCAGACTGTCCATCCAGCCTACCTTATCTAGATAGATCTGCAGAGATAATAATATGCACACAAAAACAAGGCATAGCAAGACAAGGCGACAAAAGAGAACACTATGATCACAACAAAAAAGATAACCAATGACCAAGACAAGAATAAATAAATTTTAAAAAGAACAGAAAAAACTGTAAATAGATCAAGGTCTGATTTTTGACTTCTAGGCATGTCTTCTAGTCAAGTCCGATGGGATGCCACGCCCTGGTCCTAGAGTCTATCCTTTGCACTCCCTAGGGAGCTCCCTGCTCTGCTCCACTGTTGCTCTGTTGCATGCCTTTCGTGTCTTGCCTTGGTGTGGTGGGGTCAGACAGGGCCAGTCCTGACACTGAGTCTCCAGTGTTGTCCTTCATAGGACCCTGGGTCAGCAAGGGACGGCATGTCTCATAGTGGGATCAGCCATATGGTGTACTCTGTGCATTGGCTGTTCAGAGTGGTGATATCATCCTCCTGGCCTGGTGGACCAGGATGTGCTCCACTCTCTCTTCCTCCCTATTCATTTGCCCCCATGTGTTCTGATGAGACATGGTCCTCTCCCTGAACTGCAGCTTCAGTGCCATCCTCTAAAGTAAATTCTTCTGGTGGGAGAGGATTTTGTCCACATAATTGGGATTGGGGCCAGCCCTCAGAGCCCTCCACTGGCTCCCTGCTCCATGCCGGCACACTCAATATCTGAAAGCATATCCACTTAAGGACACACAGTGTAGGAACTAACCACCAGACCATATCTATAATGCCTTAAAGGGGAGGACAGATGCCAGTTCAGTCTGTCAATACAAGTGAAGCCACCATTTCTATTTCTGGAATACTAAGGTTGCTATGGTGGAAACTCTCATAGACATAATTTTGTCCAAATTAAACTCTTCTATGATTACTGAGAGGAGAGAAAACTTGCTACTCAGAACAAGATTAAATTATTTTTATTTCCAAGAAAGCATTAGGGACATGATAAGATTCCATTGTTTTAAATAAAGCCATATAACAATACATAAATAACATGTTCTGGGATGTCCTTGGATATCTATATGTGTTATAGATTGAACTATCGCCTGGAAAAATGAGTTGTGATTGACTTGATGGCACTGGGTTTACATACCTGGTGCAATTGTTAAGTACTTGGCTGCTAAGCAGAAGGTCAGTGGTTCAAGCCAGCTTCTTAGCTTTAGCAAGAAAGATCTGGCAATCAGCTCCTGTAAAAGAATTTAGCCTAGGGAATCCGAGACAGTTCTACCCTGTCCTACCAGCTCCCTGGGAGTGGGAATTCACCTGCTGGCACACAACACACCTGTGGACGGAATCCCATTTGGAAATAGGACTTTCTTTGTTAATGAAGCCATTTGTGTTTTGGGATGTGTTTGAAACAAATCACTTTTGAGATAAAAAGGAGCAGATTAGGCATAGAATCAAGGAAGCGCAGATGGGGGAAGGCAGAAACCGGCTACATGTGGATCATCATGGGAACCAAGAACTAAAAAGCAGCTACTAAGACCATCCCCAAGAGCCCATAGAAAAGCCACTCTACCCTAATTCCAATGGCCCAAAGTGAGACTTCTAGACTCAGAAACTGTGATAGCCACCAGCATTTGTCTGTCGGTTTGTCACACTGTGGTGGCTTGTGTGTTGCTATGAAGCTGGAAGCTGTGTCACTGGTATTGCAAATACCAGCAGGGCCACCCAAAGTGACCAGGTTTCAGTGGCAGATCTTCCAGATGAAGGACAGACTGTGAAGAAGGAATTTGCTGCCCACTTCAGAGCAGGTAGCTGCTAAAAACCGTATGCACAGCATGGCAAGTATGGGAGTCATTGCGAGGATGGCGCGGGGCTGGGCAGCATTTCCTTCTGTTGGGCATCAGGTTGCCATGCATTGGAAGCTACTCGATGGCATCTAACAAAAAACAGTAACAACAAACTGTGACCAAAGCCTTGATGAAACAGTAGCATTCTCATGTCTTGCAAGCTGAACCCAACACTTTTTTCTTTCCCCTGGAGCAATATTTTTACTTGAAATAATGATTATACATAAACTATCCATATTTGGATTTAAGTATTTCATTTGGAAGACAACAGAAAGTTTCGCGTAGATATTTGCACATAGCTTTTCCTTTACACCAAATAGATCCATGAATGTGGTGGGGCTCCAAGGGGTGAAGTTATAGGAACTTCTTAGACATAAACTCCTCTAGGCAATGAGTCGCAGGGTCTGATGGCTCAGATCCATAGTCTCAGAGGACACCATGGACAATCGGTGTAACACAGCCCTGGTAGTAAAGTGTTATGCGTTGGGATGCTAACCGTCAAGGTCATCAGTTTGAAACCACCCGCCACTCTGGAGGAAAAATGAAGCTTTGTACTCCTGTGAAGAGGTAGAATCTCAGAGATGCACAGAGCAGACCCATCCTGTCCTCCAGGGTCCCTGTGCGTCTGAATCAACTTGATGGCAGGGAGTTTGAGTTGCGTTTCTTTTCTTTGTTTTGAGTCCACAAAGACCATGCTCTACATCCCCCTTTAGTCAGCCAAAGCTGGGGTCTTAAAAGCTTGTGAGCAATCATCTAATGTGCAACTATTGATCTCTCCTTGTCTAGAGGAAAAAAGAGTAATGGAAACAGTGCAATGTAGGGTGGGCGATGTATGAGATGAAGCAACATGTGTATGAATTGTTGAACACAAACCTGATGATGTGCTGTGTAAACCTTCACCAAATTCACAGTTAAAAATTTAACGAATGACAACTGACAATATTTGTTTCCAAAAATAAAATTGGATCTATCAAGAAAATATTAGAATTCTAAAACATAGTGTTATACCACCATGAGCTTGACTATTTTACAATCCCTAATTCTTTTCTGATAAAATTGACATATTTTTATATTGCATACTATGTGTGAGAACCTTCATAAACATCATAAACCAATGTTTTCCAAATAATCAATAAATCTAACGCAAAATCAATCATGTTGAATACAATGTCCACTTCAAGTGCCAAGTAGATCGATTGATTTTAATGGAACATAGTATGCAAAATGCTTTCATATTGTTTGATGTTGCAGTTAATCTTCAAAGACCCTTTGTCAACTGGTGGTATAGTCTCAAAGGAGAAGATTCACTGTTTTCTAAAAAGCTTATTGATTTTTTTAACCAAGTATATATTCACAGATGCTTCTTAGAATTCAATCAAAATTGGGGAGGAAAGTCAACCTGTGAATCCAGCTGTTTTCTATTAAGCCAGGAAATAAAGACACGTGTGATAATGTAAGCCAATTCCTTTCTTGTCACTCATGCTTTTAAAATCTGAAAATTGCTATTAATTATAAAATAGATTATTCATGTTAAAAGACAATGGGATTGTTTATTTTATTAAGTTAATAAATAAATATTTATTAAATTTCATTGTTTTAATTTTTAAGAAACAAGACATTGATAGATATGACCCACATTCTTTGGTTTTCATAGCTGTTGTTAAGTGTAGAGAATGGGATCCTGAATCTAAAAATTTGAGCCTAAAAATCTATTGCTGTAATTAAACACCAGTCAGCTAAATTAGGAACTTGGTGGTGTAGTGGTTGCATGTTGGGCTATGAACTACAGTGTCTACAGTTTGAAACTGCCAGCAGTTACTTTGGAGAAAGACAACGCTTTCTACCCTCATCAAGGATTACTGTCTTGGAAACCCATAGGCAGCTCTACCCTGTTCTATAGGGCCACAAGTAACTCATAGAATGTAACATAAGATCCATCAAAACTTTACATTTGAACACTATACAGTTTACAAAGGCCAGGAGAACTAAATGGCTCATGTAGAATGCTGACAAATGTACATTTCCAAGTTGTCAGTCATATCAAATGCTACTGAGATGACAAGTAGGGTAGCTACAAAATATAGTAATTTAGAGAATGCCTGAGCCAGATTGTCCAAATTCAAATTACCATGTGACACCATGGGAACGTTATTTAAGCTTAGTTTTCTCATTTGTAAAATTGACATTGGAATAAAATAAACCTACTAACATTGATTGAATCCGACCCATAGTGGCCCTATGTAGGGTTTGCAAAGCTGTAAATGTTTAGGGAACAGAGTCTCATTTTTCTTTCCTGGAGCAGCTGGTGGGTCTGAAACACTAACCTTGCCAGTAGTAATCCAACACTCACCTGACAGCCCCATCAAGACTCTATAAAAGTACATGGAATAACAGAGTGATTGTGAGAATTAAATGAGTTGATATATTTTAAACACTTAGGGTAGTACCTGATACGTAGTGAGCTTTATTGAAATAGTGTTACTTTTTAACATGGGTTAGGCAAAATATTAACTGTGTTGGAAGTCACTGCAGTAGAATCAGAAGACTATGAGGGGAAGCAGAGCTTAAATGACAAAGGCCACTTTAGAGTTGAAGAGTAAGGGGGATCATGGCTGAGGATAACGTGGGGTGAAAAGGGGGCCTTTGTGTTTCTCTTGTGACAAATGAGTGATAGTCGTGTATATTTATGTTTTAAATGGGAATGCCTAAGTCGGAAAGGGAATTTTTCAGAAGCAAGAAGGAAAACTGATCATTGCAAATGTCAAGAGTGTGAGCTGTGGATGAAACGCAGTGCAGAAATGACCGTTGTGACTTTAGAAGGCGCAGACGCAAACCTCTATGGTAAAAGGAGGCCCCTGAGAATGTGAGTACTGAAACATAGAGACCAGCGGATAGTAGATGATGACCTAGGGTTTGCCTAAATGTGTGAATTCCCTCGGTGAAGGATGAGGAACATTTCACAAAGTATATGAACGTTGGAGTAAGATAGTGCTGGTGAGGAGACTGAGAGTACAATGGATGTAAGCAATAGAGTCACGATGTCCTCAGAGGTGAAGCAATAGAGTCACCTGCCTTGAAGCAATAGAGTCACGATGTCCTCAGAGGTGAGGATGATGAGACTTCGTCTTATAATCTTTGGACATGTTGTCAGGACAGACAAGTCCTTGGAGAAGGACGTCATGCTTGGCAAAGCAGAGGGGCAGTGAGAAAGAAGAAAGTCCTTCGTGAAAAGGATTGGCACAGTGGCTGTAACAATGGGCTTAACCATGGAAACAACTGTGAGGGTTGAGCAAGACTGAGCAACGTTTCCTTCTGTGTTGTATGGGGTCGCGATGGATCATGACAGATTTGGTGTCACCCAGCACCAACAATAACCACAGAATGTATTCTGCATATCCGAAATTGATGCCTGTTAGACATTGGGTTTTAAACTGCCGTTCCTTCTTGTTTGATTTCAAGATTCTGGAAGTGCATTCTGATATGATCTCTCTATAAAAAGACCCTACTGTATTCCTGGAGTCCCTGGATGGTGGAAAACAATAGCGTGGTTGGTTACTAACCAAACGTTTAAAAGTTTGAGTCCACACCAAGACACCCCAGAAGAAACACCTGGTGATCTTCTTCCACTGAAAACCATACGAAGCACAGCTCTGCCCTGACACGCAGGGAGCCATACTAACTTCACAGCAACGATTTTTTAATATGTCGGCAGTCGCTGGTTTACCAAGCAGATCTGTTTTTACCTGAATCATTATGAATTTGGTGAGTCAGAGCAGGTACCTGTAATTATTGTTCTTACTTAGCGAAAGAGAAGAATCGGAGTCTTTTTGAAGACTTAAAAGCAGCACATGAAGTGGGTGAAGGTAGTTTTTTTTATATATAAGGAATTTTATGGTTTGCTGCAAGTATAGATGGTTCAATAAAAAAAGAAGGCAAATTTATATAATATTAAGGGCAAGTAGGTGCTGTCTGTACATTTGCCATTCATAACCCAGGGACTGCTTACATTTTCAATCCTTTCTCCTTCCATAACTAGCATAGATGAAATATATGGTAAGGGTAGCGTACTGTCCTAGTCTTGATGTATTTATAATTTTTTTAAAAGACCATGCTGTTGAGACAATTCTAGCACATAGAAACTCTACAAGACATCATAGAACTGCCCCAGAGAGTATCTAAAAACAAACTTTACAGAAACCAATCTTTCTCCAGTGGAGGCACATGTGGTTCCGAACCACCTACTTTCTGGTGAGTAAATGAGCACTTAACCACTTCATCACCAGGGCTCTTTTTATAGGATGGCAATGGTATACTTTCTAGGTATACCCACTCTACTATTTCCTTCAAATATATGATATCACTGCACACTCAGAGCCCTGCTGGCACAGTTGTTACCCGTTGGGCTGCTAACTGAAGGGCAGCAGGTCAAAACCACCAACTGCTCCTTGGGAGAAAGACTGAGCTTTCTACTCCTGTACATTGTTACCATCTCAGAGACAAGCAGAGGGAGTTCTACCCTGTCCTACAGGATCACTGTGAGTCAGAATCAACTCATTGAAGTGAGATTTTTTTTAAAAGATTGAGCCAAATTAGTTGATAAAATCTAAAATGTGGTTAGAGGCTGTCAAAAATATTTAGTCCAATCTTTCCCTTCTCTTTGTACATTACCTCATGACTGTCATCTTCTGCAAGTCTTTTTACTTTGCGTTGTGAGAACTTAGAAGTGTTTTCATTTTAAGTCAAAGAAACCACCTCATCATGGAACCATGTCATCATGGAACCACATCATCATGGAACCACGTCATCATGGAACCACGTCATCATGGAACCACCTCATCATGGAACCACCTCATCATGGAACCACGTCATCATGGAGGTAGTTGAACCATAAGGCCTTTCAGTCGTGATAAGCAATCAAGAATCAGATTCTGATGAACTGGTATTCATAAACAGAAAATTTCAAATAATAAAGGTTTAAAATGTCATAAAATGAAGATTAGGACATGTATGTTTTGTGCCATTGACTGCCAGAGAGCAACAAAAAAATTGTCTTGGAAAAACCGCAGCTAGTTGGGGATGGAGGGGGGAAAATGAGGAGCTGATACCAAGGGCTCAAGTAGAAAGCAAATATTTTTAGAATGATGAGGCAACTAATGTACAAATGTGCTCGACACAATGGATGGATGATTCGTATTTTGGACATTGGGAGAGAGCAGCAGGTCTCTGATAAAAGACCTCATGCTTGGTAAAAGCGAAGGTCAACTAAAAGAGGACCCTCCGTGCGATGGATAGACACAGCGCCTTCAGGCCTGAGCTCAACTACAACAACAGTTGTGAGATGGCATAAGATGAGGCAGTGTTTCCTTCTCTTGGGCATGAGATTGCTATGAGTTGGAACAACCTGAAGGCACCTGACCAAACAATGTGTCCTGTACCGAAGGGAGCAGGTTCACCCCCTTCCTTTACAACCGAGCCCATCAGCGTCATCCAACTCTTGGTTGTTGTCATTTCAATCTAATCACTTGCTTAATAGATGGCCAATCCGCTGCCATTGAGTTCATTCCTACACATACCGAGACTGGCGGACAGAATGGGATGCCCCACGGGGTTCCCGACATTAGTCTCTAAGGGAGAAAACCCCTTCATCTTTCCCCCATGGAGTTGTTGGAACACTTGAATTGCCAACGTTGCCTTTAGCAGTCCATTGCTTAACACCACCAGAGCTCCTCTAGCTGAGGATACTGCTCTTGTAAGGCGTCTAAAGTGCCGAAAGATACATATAATTGCTCGCTTCCAGCGGGCCAATGATTTTAATAATGAGAACAATTTAAAACATACTCGTAACCTATACCAGTATTGCATAAGCCACAACACAATAGTGATAGTTCCGCTCTCAGGTAATTAATGAGCCTCGGCTGCCACACAAGGAGTAGGGCCCCTTTGCCCCCATGTGCATCCATCCAGGAATCTGCTAGGCCCACCTCTTTGTCTTTTAGATCTGACCTCAAAGGCTGCCAATTCAATAAGGTTTTCTCTGCCTACTCTCAGTATTTCCGACCTCCACCATGCAAGGGCACTCTGTGAAATCAGACGGCCTTATACTACAGATAGCATTCATCACAGCCTAATCGGTTTCACTTATCTGTTCACTATGTTTAGTAAAATTGAAGTAAAATGGGTCTTAGTAAAATCAAAGACCCATGTAGGCTGAGGCTGTCTTCTTACCAACTGTTACATCCCCGGGGTTCAGTGTAGTGCTTGGCACATAGCAGGTGCTCAATCACTACTCAGCAAGTATTAATGATTGGACGTATGAATGAAGCTGTGCACATAAATTATCTGCCTGGAAATTAGTGTTCACAATTGAATCTGAAAAATGGATTTGATGCCTCTTGCTTGCATGTATCTCCTCCATACATATCAAATGCCTTCTCATCCCACCCTTTCTTCAGCTGCTCTCCCAGTTACTCCAAACCTGCAAGGGGCGCAGCAGGGTCCTTCCACCAGCAAACACCTGTAAGCATCTAACACAAAGCGATGGGAATCCTAGAATGAAATTCCTCTTGCACCTCATTTGTTTAAAATGGTGGAATAAAATACATCTCTGATGTATACAATAACTTAGGTTTTTGTTTTGTTTTTGTTAAATATATACACTTTGCTAGATGTGTGTGTGTGTGTGTGTGTGTGTGTGTGAAATACTCAGATAAACAAATGGAATCTCTCACCTCCAGGATGGTACAACTGATTAAGAGGGCCAACAATAAGGTTGTACTTCACACCCATAGGGGTAAACCAAGAACATTAGTGTGACCTACGCACACTTTCACTGTTCTTCCCACCTTCCGTGATGGGACTAATAGAGATGAGGCAATACTAATCATACTTCAGGATTGTTGCGTGTCTTATTTCCAATACTCTCTTGATAGCACAGAAATGAATATAGAAAATTCCAAACCAAACTCATTGTCATTTAATCAATGCTGAATCATAATCAGAACTGCCCTTGTGAGTTTCTGAAATGGAATTCTTTATGGGAGTAGAAAGCTCCTAATTTTTCTAGCAGATAGAACTGGTGGATTCAGACTGCTGACCATGCAATTAATGACCCAATACATAACCATTACACCATCTCAGAAATTAATGTCATGAAAAGAGAAATGTTAAGTAGAACACTATGTTGTTTAGAAAGGTAAACAACTTAAATTTTAAAAGTTAATACAAAACTAAAAATTTCATTGCCATAGAGTCAATTCTGACTCATAGTTACCTTACAGGACAGAACGAACTGCCCTGGTGGGTTTCTGAGACTGAAAGTCTTTACCGGAACAGAAAGCCTCATTTTTCGATTGCAGAGGAGCTGATGGTTCCAAACTGTTGGCCTAGTGATTAGCAGTCCAATGCCTAATCACTGTGCCACCAGGGCTCATATGTTAATATAATAATAACAATAATAATGAAGTAATAATAATAGCAATTAAGGAAGAAAATATACATTTTTTATCCTTTGGGACTTATAAAAATTATAATCCTTGTAAAATATTCTGTAACTACTTTTATTTTAATAGTTTTATTATCATATAATTCACATATCATGCAATTTAACAGTTCAGTATCATTAAGAAGAGCCCCCAATAAAGTTATTTATATAAAAAGTAGAGTTGTGTAATCAACACTACAGTCAATTTCAGAACATTTTCTTCTTTCTCATATTCCTTGTTAGCGTCCCATTTCCCTCAACATTCCCTGCCATGCCTCTAGATAACTGTAAAACCAGTTACTGTCTCTCTAGCTTTTCCTATCTTGGATTTCATATCAAGGAAATCACACCAAACAAGCCCAACAAAAATGACAAAGCAGAGAAAACCTCAAGTAGAGAAATAGAAAAGATTAAAAACGGAAACAACTTTAAAATGAGTCAAAAGGGAGAACAAATGGTAAAGTGCCACACTGGCCTTCCGGTTCTCTCTGTCTCATAGCAAGGCCATTCACACCCTTAGATGATGGCCAGGTGGGATCCACGGGACCCTTAATCCACACGAGGACCCTGCAAAAGGATTGTGGACTCCACTGTCATCCACAGCCTTGTGAAAATTGGGTGTTTAGACTTTAAACTCTGAAACTGTTCCATATGATGCTTTTAAACTTGAGGTTGTTTGGCTTTCTACACAGCCTACACACATGCCTCTTTATTCCAAGCGCAGATAGGATGCTCCAGATTTTTGTAATTTAGATTTACGTAGGACATTATTTTATTTCATTGTGCAAACTCAAGATGTTCCACTCTGAGATCCTATTTTACTTTATCTGCAAGGCACCATTTCCGATAGTAAAAGTGTCTGCTCAATATTTTGGTTAATGTGCAGTATCTGAAAATACCTACGAAGGCCATGGTTCTGTTGATGGGAAATCATTTCTACTGAATCCATATGCCCAACTCCCTTGGTTCATCGACAACACCTTTAATAGGAAAAAGGCACAAGTTGAAAGCAAGTATTTGTCTGCAGCTTTAGAAATCAGTGGAAATATCACTATTTTAAAATCATGTTTCTAATATTTTGAACGATCCACTTGAGCTTCCCAGTTTATGAAGGAAATGAAAGCAGCAGGTTAAATTTTGTTTGTAAGGGTGCTTGTGAGAGCATGCAGTGAGGAAAAACGCATTTTGATGACTGCAGAAATATAGAAGGCCAACTCCTTAGCCATCCTTCAGTAAATGAAAAGTCCATTGACATGATAGATAAAATACCCCTGAAAGGCCAGTGGCCATAGAAAGCAACATTAACTCTAAAGAGAAGTTTCCTTCTTGGTATCTAACCTTAAATAAAAAGAATACAGCCACTCATTTATCTGCTCACTTCACCTATATTTTCAATGTATCTGTACATTAAGTAAACCTGATGCACACAACTGTTGAAAAGTGTTAAAAGCAAGGATGTTACTTTGTGGACTAAGGTGTGCCTGACTCAAGCCAAGGTCATTTAAAATGTTTCCTGTATGTGTGAAAAGTGGACATTGACTAAGGAAGATAAAATTTTTTTGATGCATTTGAACTATGGTTTTGGAAAAGAATGTTGAAATTACTGTGAAAGAGCAAACATATTTGTCTTGGAATAAGTGCGACCAGAATATTCCTTAGATGCAACGATGTCAAGAGTTAACAACTAATACCACTATGCCCTCACAGAACAGTGGTTATGGATTGGGCTGCTAATCACAAGGTCAGAGGTTTGGAACACCAGCAGCTCCACCAGAGAAAGATGAGGCTTTCAGTCTCAGAAACCCAAAGGAGCAGTTCTACTCTGTCCTACAGTGTCACCATGAATCGGAATTGACTTGATGGCAGTGAGTTTGGGTGTTGTTTTAAGACACCGCAAGGGCACTGAAGAACATCAGACTGACCAGGGCCAGGGTTCTAGACCTTCCTGTGTGCCTTTGTCTCTGAGTGGATCATGAGGCAATCTGCAGACGCCTGGGAGGGTCTGGAGCAGTGGCAGGGGTGATGTGGTACTTGGACAATTTAGAACCACTATTACCCAATGGGTAAGAAAGTATTGCAGCTTTTAAGCAACCAGTGGGGTCATTAAGAAGCATAGAGTGGTTGTGCCTAACTCAGTCAAGGGGGTTTGTGAGTCATGAGCAGACAAGGTAAACAGCCAGGGAAGGAAGCTGCCAAACACATCGGAGGAGAGTCTGCGGTTAGCTCCAACCCTTTTGGAAATTACAATTCCATTTACTTACCTTTAAGTCAAGTGAAAATCCCAAGGTAGAAATAACTCAGCCTGAGCTTAGAAAGAGTAGACATGGACAATTTCAACAAAATAATCATGCAGGTTGAAGCAGTAGTACCCAAGGTACTGCTGAAAACTAGCAAGGGAAGAAGGATGTGGGAAAGAGCAGGGCTGGAAAGATGGCCAGATCATGGAAGCTCATGTACACTTGGCTACAAAGAACTTGCATTCCATACAAGTGAGGATGAAAAGCCTCACGAGGGCTTCAGGCCAGGGAATGACATGATTCGAGATGCCTTTCAGACAGTAAATTCTGGCTCTAAACAGGCCTTCATTGGAGAGACAGGCTAACCGCTGGAAGTCCAATAAGAAGTGTGATCAGTAGTCAGTACAAGCACTTGTCCAAAGCTCCAGGGATAAACTCCTGAACATCTTCACAACTGGTTATGGTGGCTCAAACCACAAGAGTGGATGTGGGTGTGATGAATGCATGACGTGCATTGCTGCACGGGAAGAATCAGAGGAAATGATGCTAAGTGAAGTCAGTCAAGCACTAAAGAACAAATACAACATGAGTCCATTGAGGTAAGCTTAAAAATGCAAAAGGAGCATAGAGGAAAAGCTACTATATACATACATTCCTGGGGTGAGGTCTTGGTACAATGGCAGGGGGCTGGACTCAATCCAGGGATACATATGGCAGTCAACTAAAAAGAAGGGGAAGAAAAGAGAGAGAGAAAAGACATGGGTAGATGGGAAACAGGGCACTAACCCACCCTACAGGAGGGTCTTGTTTATATCTCCACAAAAGAGGGAGAGAGGGACCAGACTTCAACCTGGTGCACCAAGAGATGAATACAACATATAGGCATGAAGCAGGGAACCAACCGAGGTCAGTGGGGCTGGCCTAGAATAATGCACTTCAGAGGACAGCACTGAAGCTACCGCTCAGGGACAGAGGCACATCTGATCAGAGCACACAGGAGCAAACAAAGAGCAAAGAAGAGAGAGTGGAACACATCCTGGACCAAGCCCCAAGGACGATATTCCTGCTCATAGCAGCCAATGCACAGAGAGGACCATAGGGCCGGCCACACCACAAGACACAGACACATCTCTCACTGACGCATAGCACTATGGGGGCCAACTCTGGGGACACAGTGCAGGGATTGTACCTGCTCTGATCCTATCACACGGGGATGAAACACTAAGGGTGTGCAGCAGAGTAGCAAAGGGAGCATTGCAATGAAGTCCTGAGGAATACCAAAAATACACGGGGCCAGGGCATGGCACCCCATCAGACTGGACTGGAAAACACACCTACAGGTCAACAAACAAACCTGGAACTATGTATAGGCTTTTCTTTTGTTGTTGTTTTGTTTTGGTTCTTTTTTGTTTGTTTTGCTTTGTCTTGTTTTTGTGCTTATTATTGTTTCTGTGTGTCTATCTAGATAAGATAGGCGGGTTAACAATCAGGAGGAGAAAACAACAATGCGGGGATCCCATGGTTCTCAGGGGGTAGGGGTTGGGACATGGGAGAAGGGAAGGCAGGGAAAAGAAATTGGGCGCTAACAATGCCAGGGACAAGGGAACAACAAGTGATCTAAAATACATGGTGAAGAGGAAGTAGGATGCCTGGTGGGGCTTAATCAAGGGCAATATAGTCAAGAAAAATTACTGAAACCCAAATGAAGGCCGAATATGACAGTGGGACAAGAGAAGAGTAAAAGGAAACAGAGGAAAGGACTAGGAGGCAAAGGGTATTTGCCTAAAGGTCTAAATACAGGCATGTACATATGTAAATATATTTACATATACCGATAGGGAAATAGATCTATGTACATACATTTATATATTAAGTATTAAGGTAGAAGGTGGATATTGGGCCTCTACTCAAGTACTCCCTCAATGCAAGAACACCTTGATCGAATAACCCAACATTTTGTAATGCTCACCTTCCTGACATGATCACTGAAGACAAAATAGGTGCATAAGCAAATATGGTGAAGAAAGTTGATGGTGCTCACTATCAAATGCTAGAGAATCTGGGGTCTTAAAAACTTGAAGATAATTAAGTGGCCATCTAGCTGAGAAGCAACAAAGCCTACATGGAAGAAGCACACCAGCCAGTGTGATCATGGGGTGTTGATGGGATCAGGTATCAGGCACCAAAGACCCAGAACAAAAAATCATATCAATGTGAATGAGGGGGAGGATGGAGTGGAGACCCAAATCCCATCTCTAGATAATTGGACATCCCCTTACAAAAGGGCCACAAGGGAGAGACGAGCCTATCAGGGTGCAGTATAGCACCGATGAAATGTACAACTTTCCTCTAGTTCTTTAATGCTTCCTCCCCACCCCCACTATCATGACCTCAATTCTACCTTACAAATCTGGCTAGGCCAGAGCATGTACACTGATACAGATAAGAGCTCACAACACAGGGAATCCAGGAAAGATAAACCCTTCATGACCAATAATGAGAGTAGTGATATCAGGAGGGTAAGGTAAGGTGGGGGGGAAAAGGGGGAGTCAATTACAAGGATCTACATATAACACCCTTCCACGGGGATGAACAATACAAAAGTAGGTGAAGGGAGACAGCAGTCAGTGTAAGACATGAAAATATATATATAACAAAGGTTCATGAGGGACAGAGTGTTGGGGAGGGGGTAAAATGAGGAGCTGATACCAAGGGTTTAAGAAGAAAGAAAATGTTTTGAAAATGATGACAACATAAGTACCAATATGCTTGACACAATGGATACATGTATGGATTGTGATAAGAGCCCCTAATAAAATAATTTTTAAAATTTAAAAGGATGAATGTGGATAATCATTTTGGAAAACAGTTTGGCAGATAATTTAACATAAAGTTCAAAATTGACCCCACAATTCTATTCGTAGGTATGCACTCAAAATAAACTAAAGCATTCGTAGCTGCACAAAACACACACTCATAGCACTATTCAAGATACCTCAAAAGAAGAGAGAGTGATGCATGAATAACACATTCAAGCGGAATTGTATCACATTCCAAAGGAACATTCCAGATCGACCAAGAGTTTGAAAACCAAAAAAAACCAAACAAACATATTCTACCTACATTAAACTGAAAGAACTCAAGAAAAAATTCAAGCCTCGAGTTTCAATGGTGAAAGATTCTGTCGGCAAAATAGGGAATGATGCAAGACCGTTCAAAAGAAGATGGTACACAAATTCACTGTACCAAAAAGTACTGGTCAACATTCAACCATCTCACATGCTAGGAAGTATATGGGCAAGAAACAAGGGTCCTGAAGGAAGAAAGTCAAGCTACACTTAGATTAGCCCAAAACAAGTCTCAAGTTTGCAATGGAAACATTTCAACAAGGCGATGGAGCACTGGAAGCACTCACCTCTCTGTGCCATGACATTCTGAAGATAGCTAGTTGGCCTGTATTTGTAGTCATTCCAAAGAGAGGTGACCCAACAGAATGCTCAAACGATAGCACGATGCCATTGATAGCACAAGCAAGCAGATTTTGCTGAATATTATCCAAGAAAAGTTGAAGTAGTAGATTGACGGGGAGCTGCCAGATTCAGGCCAGATTCAGAAGAGGGTGTGGAGCAAGGGATATCATTGTTGATGTCGCCTGGATCTTGCCTCAAGGCCGAGAATATCAGAAAAATAGTTACTTGTGTTTTATTGGCTATGTAAAGGGACTGTGTGGGTCATGAAAGCTATGGATAGTCCTGAGAAGAATGGGAATTCCAGGACACCTCATTGAACTCACGGGAACCTGAGTTGGGATCAAGAGGCAGATGGGCAAACAAGGGAATATTAAATGGCTTAAAATCAGGAAAGCTGTGTCTCAAGGTTGTATCCTATCACCGTACTTATTCAATCTGTATGCCGAGCAAATAATCAGAGAAGTTGTGTTATATGAAAATTAACGTGGTAGCAGGATTGGAGGAAGTCTTATTAACACAAATTAAGCAAGCTTGCTTTCTGAAAGTGAGGAAAACTTGAAGCGTTTGCTGGTAAAAATCCAGGTTTGCAGCCTTCAGTATGAATTAGAAATCACTGCAGAGAAAACCCAAACCTTCACAGCCGGCCTGAGAGGTAACGTCATGATAGATGAAGAAAAAGCTAATGTTGTCAAGGATTATATCTTGCTTGGATCCACAATCCCACCTCATGGAAACAGCACTAAGGAGATAAAAAGACACACTGCCCTAGCGTTAAAAACAGGATGTTAACTTGAGGATTAAGGTACACCTGCCCCAATTCATGATATTTTTCAATTGCCTCATATACATGGGAATGCTGGACAATGACTAAGGAAACCAAAGAAGAATGTATGCATTTAAGTTATGGTAGGGTCAAAGAATATTGAAAGTACTAGGGATTCCAAAAAACAAACAAACAGATCTGTCTTGGAAGAAGTACAATCTGAATGCCCCTTAGAGTCAAGGATGGGAAGACTTGGCCTCACATACTTTGGACAGGTTATAAAGAGAGACCAGTGTCTGGAGAAGGACATCAATGGACGGACAGTGAAAAAGAGAAAGGCCCTGGACAAGATCAAGTGACTGACAAGATGAACTGATGCCTTGGCTGCAGCCAGAGGCTCTATTGGAAGACTCATTGTGTGGACGGAGAACGACTGGGCAGCACGTAGGGCTGCCCGAAGCTGGCATGCATCAAGGGCTGGAGAGTGGAATGGAGAGACTGGAAGAGGGTGGCTAAGGCATGGAGCATTTCTTTGGGGTAATAACAATGCTCTAGAATTGTTGTGGTGATGGAAACACAACTCTGAATATACTAGAAGTCGTTAAATTATATAGGGTGTGAATTATTTCAATAAAAGTACTTATTAAAGAGTGATGACGACTCCTTTATCAAAGTTAACATGATAACGTGGGAAATACCGACATTTAAGCACTAGACGGAACAGGGAACATCCCCTAAAATAGGAAGAGAAATAAGGGTAGAAGGTTTGGAGTACTGAAGGAGTTCATGTGCATTTCAGTGAATTTGTAACTATTTGTGCATTTATAGCTGATGTGTATTTGAGTCTATTCTCACTGTTTGCCTAAGCACATGATAACTGTTTCGTCCCAGCTCCCCAAATGAAAATCAAATCTATTGCCATTGAACTGTGTGGTGGTTATATGATCGTTTGTCAATTTAAGGATTAAGAGTGAAGGGGTGGAGTCTAGCCTGTGAATCAGGTCATAGTCAATGAAGCCTCTGTGTAGGCATAGCTTTCTCCTGAGGATTCTGGGAATTCCTCTTTTTCCTCCTAGGAGGCAGGAGACCCTCTCTCTCTTTACTCCCTCCCTGAGACACTTTACTGACAAGACATATGGCGCTGTGCCCTGGGAGCTGGAGAAGCCACATGGATCTACCCTGATGCAACCAGACCTCTGGAACCAGAGAAGCCACTCAGACACCCCTGCCAGTGCTGAGATGCTTACAACACCATTGGATCCAGAAGACGCCCAACCCACTGCCCTGTGATCTTCCTGCATTCGGCATCATTGCATGTGTTTCATGGAGAGGACTTTAGAGATTGGTATCAAACATATGGGCTAATATTGGACTTGTGGACTTGATCTGGACTGGGCTAGGATGTTTTCTCAATACTCAACTGATCTTGTACATAAAGCTCTTCTTATACACATATGAGTGTGTCTATAAATTTGTTTCTCTGGTTTACCTACACTAACACAAACAGCTTCTGTCAGAGGCCTCACAGAACAAAATAGACTTGCTCCATAGTTTCTAAGTCTGCAAACATTTCTCCCATAGAGTAGCAGGTGGTTCAAGCCACTAATCTTTGGGTTAGCGTTGTTGAGTTCTTTATCCATTGTGCCACCAGGCCTCCTTAAATAGATGAGAGTTCGATTTTATTGCATTGGGGTGGTCCAATTATATCCATAATTATGAAGCAGTGTAAGACAAGGGGTGCAGTTTCTTAAGAACATCAAAGACGGTGTCTAAGAAACTACTTGTGAAATTCAAACAAATTCTCATGAAGGACCGTCTTTCAAGAGCAGGACAGCTCGAGGACAAACAGACAAGTTATTGGCCTTGCACGTGTCCGCTCACACTTCAGGCGTTCATCTGAAGCGAGTGTAATAATCTTTATCCCGCACGCCAACCCAACTACCCTCCTGATGTGTGTTCATCAAAACTGGCCTTCAGTTGACCTTTTTCAGGAAAACGTATTTACCCTTGAAGATAAAGGAGCCAGTCTTTGTATGAGGAAAGGTGCCTCCTCCTTTCCAGAGACGCTGATGCAGTTGCAGTGGGGTGGGCTGCTGACGAAAGGCCATGAGCAATGGCCAGCGTGAATACTCTTCTGCTAGGGCAGAGATATGAAGCCAACCGGAGGGGACTCTTCACTCCCTTTTGGTGGCTCTCAGGGCTGGGTGTTGGGTCTGCTGGGGGAAAGCTTCTCTCTAGACACAAACTGAAGGGAGACTTTGGCTAAATAGAATGTTGGTAACATATATAATTAATTTTATCTCAGGTGAGCTCAATTAGATTGTTTTATCATTGTTGTGACATTGTGTCAACCTTGACCCATAGACCTTATAACTAACCGAGGGAAACGTTTCCCATCCTTGTAGTAGCTTCATGAGTATTAGAATATGGGAGTCTGCTGTAGCTATTTTGCCAATATGAATACCTTCTTCCCGAGAAGCTCCTATTTCAGACCTCTATTACAATAGTCTACTGTTACCTCTGAAGTTTTCATTGGCTGCTTTTGGGAAGTTCTGATGAAATCTATTCACCGTGGATGATCCTCCTGGTATTTGAAATACCTGTGCTACAGCTTCCAGCATCACTGCAAATGCTACACACCACAGTACAGAAAACTGATAGAAAGGCAGGATTTCAACAGTGCCAAGGAAAATGAAATAAAACAAGCCATCAATATAGAGCATTCAAATATTAAAGCTTCTACAAAATCTACAGTTCTCAAAACCAAGCTCGCTGCCTGTGATGTGACTCGGAGGTATAGGGACCTTGTGGAATGGTGAAGAATTGCCCTGTAGGTTCTGAGACTGTAACTCTTTATGGGGGTAGAAAGCCTCTCTCCTGCAGAGCAGCAAGTGCTTTGGACTAGTAATCCAATGCATAATCAATAGGTTTATAGATATCACTAACATATTACTAATTAACTATAGATCAATGTTTCCCAAAGTGGGTGTTACAGACACGTTGGTGCCGGGGCACACTGGTGCGATCCAAGAGGGCTGCCACGTGGATGCCTCACTTTATCTGGGATTATGGGCTATAGAATGCAAGTTGTTAATTGCCAGGGGAGGGTTGAGTAATTATTTTTCTGAAAAGGGGGCTGTGGGCCAAATTATTTTGGCAACCCAGATGACAGACCGGGGGTCAGCAAATTTCATCTTGAGACCTAAATGTGGTCCTTTTGGTATGTACATGTGGCTCTGAAGTAAAATTGAAAAAAAATTTAAAGGATATTATTCAGATAATGGTCATCTCATTTGTTTGTAAAAATATGTTTATGGCTTTTGAATACATTTTAAATTGTTATGATAGGCAAGATTGGCTCTTCCATGTCAAAAGTTTGCTCACCTCTGGTACAGACCATCGACTAGATAAGAGGAGCCCTGGGGCAGAGTGGCTACACACCGGGCTGTGTTTAGCAGGTTCAAAACCACCAGTCAGTCCATAGGAGAAAGACGAGGCTCCCTAGTCCCATAAACAGTTACATGGGGAACTCACAGAGGCAGTTCTATAGGGTAGCCAGGGCACCACTTGATGACAGTGAGTTTTTGTCTGAAATTTAAGGTAAGCATTAATTAACTAATTATTATTGTATTTGAGGTTAATCACAGATTAGTTGACTTTGATCCAGATCATTCTACCAATTCTCGGACACTAGAGCAGCACTTCTCAACCTCCCTAATGCTGCGACCCTTTAATACAGTTCCTCATATTGTGGTGACCCCCCCCAACCATAACATTATTTTTGTTGCTACTTCATAACTGTAATTTTGCTACTGTTATGCATTGAGTGACCCCTGTGAAACGTTTGTTTGACCCCCCCAAACAGGTTGCTACCCACAGGTTGTGAGCCACTGCACTAAAGAGCTGAGCTAATCTGGAGACTGCCCAGGGCCAATGCCATCTCGCCTCTCTTTGCCCTGCTGCTGCTTCCTTCCAGGCAGTGGGGGAAGAACGGAAGAAGCAGAGCTACTTTTCCCAGAGCTCCTGTGCTGTCTCTGAACACAAGGAAGGAAATTCCGCCTTCCGCACACTGCTCCTGCAGAACACTGGTGGTTACAAACCAGAAGAGAGGGAAGTCACCACCAGCCGTGAGAGACACGGAATGAACTATGCCAGGCTGGCTTCCTGAAACCATGAGTCACCAGGAGCAGGTTTGATGTCGGTGGGCCTGCTCTTCTTCAGGAAGACCAGCTTGATACTTGGTTTTTGCTTTTTCTTCCTGGACTCATAACATCTTGAGAGTTGCTAATAGGACCCAAGAACGAATCAGTGGACTTGGTTTGGTGATGAAATGGAATGTAGGACAAGGACCTCACCCTAGGCCAGGTTTTTTTTTTAATGATAAAGTATCCAAAATGTATGGTCTACATACTTTGGCTTAGGTTTTGTCTTGTCTTTTAACAACAGTAGGTGTGCAGGTCTGGGTACAGTCCGATGCCTTTTCCTCATCATTTTCGGAGGCCTGAGTCATAGTAGTCAGCACCCCTAACATAATGCATGGTTTCCTTATCGAGCTTGTGTACTCTCTTCGGTCTGCCTCCCACCACTAAAATTAACATGGGGACCTTTGCCTGTTTACTCATGGATGTACCTCAAGCACCTCGAATGGCCTGTCCCAGAGTACATACCAGTAAAGACTGGCTGAGTGAATTATGAATGAAAACAAAATGAAACATAAATCTCAATAACTTAACTAAACTGGTTGTGTGTGTGTGTGTTTATCATTTTATTAGGGGCACAGACAACTATTATCGCAATCCATACATTCATCAATTGTGTAGAGCTCATTTGTTCATTCATTGCCCTCAGCATTCTCAAAACATTCGCTCTCCACCCAAGTCCCTGGCATCAGCTTCTCATTTCCCCCCTCCCTCTCTACTCCCCCCTCCCTCATGAACCCTTGATAATTTATAAATCATTATTTGGTCATATCTTGCCCTGTCCGACGTCTCCCTTCACCCACTTTTCTGTTGTTCGTCCCCCCAGGGAGGAGGTCACATGCAGATCCTTGTAATCAGTTCCCCCTTTCCAACCCACCCTTCCTCCACTCTTCTGGTATCACCACTCACACCACTGGTCCTGAAGGGATCGTGCGCAGTGGATTCCCTGTGTTTCCAGTTCCTGTCTGTACCAGTGTACATCCTCTGGTCTAGCCAGATTTGTAAGGTAGAATTTGGATCATGATAGTTGGGGGCAGTGAAGGAAGCATTTAGGAACTAGAGGAAAGTTGTATGTTTCATTGTTGCTACATCGCACCCTGACTGGCTTGTCTCCTCCCAGAGACCCTTCTGTAGGGGGATGGCCAGTGGTCTACAAATGGGCTTTGGGTCTCCACTCTGCACTCCCCAGCCCCCTCATTCACAATGATTTTTGGTTCTGATGATACGCGATCCTTTTGACACCTCATGATCACACAGGCTGGTGTGCTTCTTCTATGTGGGCTTTGTGTGTGTGCGTTTTAGAGATGTACTCCAGAATTCATAGTTAAGTGTGTGTACTATCCTTTGAAGGAGTATTCTGGAGGGTTGCATCTTTACTCCAAATAGGTCACCATTCAAAAAGCATTGAAGAATTTCTTTAACTCTTATTAATGGGTCACACAAGTTACTCTTCCGACTCTTTTCATGATCGCATACGCTTCCTAAGGCTACATAAAGAAGTTCCACAGCCTGAGTGACTTAAAGTAACAGGAATCTCTTTCCTCTTAGTTTGGAATGCTAGAAGCATCCAGAATCGGTGTGTTAGCAAAGCCATGCTTTTTTCGGAAGGCAATAGAGAAGATTCTCTGCCTGCCTCTTCTAGCTTCTTGATACTGCTAGAGACCTGTGTGTTCCTTGGCTCCGGCAGCGTAACTCCAAATGCAGCTTACACTGTTATGTGACAAGAGGACCTTTCATTCCCATGTGTCTGTTTCTTTGCATGGTGTTCTCTGTGCTGTGTGTCTCTCTATGGCTCCATGTGTCTCTCAAGGACCTGTCATTAAGCTTTGGTCTACCCTCATCCAATATAAATCCTCATCAAATATAAACTCACCTTTTTTTTCTTGGCAAAGACTTGTTTTTTATTATACTGTTATGATCCAAAGTAACATTTTCAGTCGATTTTTCAACACAGCAGAGTCAAGCCAGTGAACAGAACAATGTGATCTGTTCGTATATGAAAGGCCAGGGAAATGACACCCAAATCCACTGCTGGGAATGTCACAAGTTAGGACTGCACTGTGCCTGGATATGCTAAACCAGAGCTGCTTTTGTTTAATTCTATCATTTTCGTGCATTGTACAAGTTTCCTGAACTTATTGAAGCCACTCTCCTATGTGTGAGGTGGGTTATTTAAGTATGGTATGGTATGGTATGTGTTTTATCTGCCCAAATGTATTTTCTATTTTCTTATATTTCATAACTTTCCATCATTCCAATTTAATTCTTTTTTTAACCTTTTTAAATGTTTTGTTAGAGTTGACAAATAAGGTCATAGCCTCCGGTTCTTGATGGGTGATTGAGAATACCCTGGTTCAGTCAGGTTCACCTTAGTTCTCAAAGTGAGGCCTTGCTCTTAAAGAGGTCTTACATGCAATGCATTATTGATTTCTTAAACATTAATTGTGGATCCATGTAAGATTAATCCTGGACAGCTTTAATCTTTTATCATGATGTCTATTTACACATTTGAAGATTTTGTTTTCCTTTACATTGAATTGCAATCTATACTGATGGATGCTCATCAGCTGAATCACTCACTTCTCAGTATTATATATTATATATTACTAATAACACCTCAAAAACTCACTGCCATCAAGTTGATTCTGAGTAGAATTGCCCCTCTGAATTTCCAAGGCTGTAAGTATTTTAAAAATTTGAAAGGCCTCGTCTTTCTCCCAAGGATCAGCTGGTGGTTTTGAACTACTGACCATGTGGTTGGCACCCCAACTCATACCCCACTACACCACCAGCACCAACACAATGCAAAGACTATGTAAATAGCACTTTCAAATCCTTCCTTCCCTTTGAGAGATTGCTTTGAACACTTAATTGTTTTCTTAAATTTCTTCCTCCTTCTTTCCAAATATTGTTCATCACCGTGGTTAGATCCACAGAAGTGAAACACAGACAAGGAAGGTTGACTATATAAGGGTGGAATAGAGTGTGCTAGTCTTGCTGTGTATCAAATGATCCAAGACTTGATGGATTAAGGAAAAAGTCAACTTATTAGCTCAAAATTCAGAGAGTTGACAATTTGGGTTAAGTTAAAGTGAGTTGTTGCTGCTGGGCTCACTCATGCAGCTGCAAGCAGCTGGCTCTTCAGCTGGCTGTATAATACGATGCCTCACTCAACAAGACGGTCGTAGTCAGGCCACAGGTCTCCAGCAGGTGAGTCAGGGCTCCTTGTCACAGAAGCTGGGTCCCAAAAGTATTCAGAGAAATCACAAGCTCGAAGGTGCAAATGCTTTCCAAATGACCACTTACAACGTTACTAATATCATACTGGTTAGAGCAAGTCACATGACCAAGGTCAAACTCAAGTGGGAAGGAATCACAAGAACAGGGGTACAGAGAGCAATGATTAGCTGTGTGCCAACATTGCCACAGTATATTGTAGAGTAAAGTAAGTTAATTAAAATAATCATTCTTCTCAGCTTTCAAAACATCATCGTAGTAACTGCTGTTAGCAAAGCCATTGACAATCTCTGGAGAGCAATGATGGCTTATTACATCCCAGAGAGCTTCAAAAGTTAGTGGGAAAATCCCATTATCTTTCTATCCCATTTTCCATGAACTTTTTGAGGCTCCCTCATATAACCTCTGTTCAGTTGTTTCCTGTGATCCTGACTCACTTTTTAAAACCTGATGGTAAAAATGTTCTTCTTTTTATACCTCCAAAATTAGAAAAAGCTTAGATTCAGACCCTGAAGTATGTGAAAAATCAATATTTCATTAGAACTGCCATACTTCAAGTGCTACACCAAAAAAAGAAACTGTGGAAATATCTGTCTTTTCAGAATAAATATGGAGACAGCTTCTATAATTATTAAAAATATTGCCGATAATAATACATGGTCTGAATTTCCCTTAATAAGCCTTCTTCCAACCCTGATGCTACAGTTTTCTTCATAGAGTCGGCTGCTCATTAGTTGCTGAGCACACAGATTGGATAAGTGTAGCGAAAGGGCACAACCCCGGCCCCCACCTGGTAATAACAATGGCTTACCAATATAAAATATTTGAAAAGGGAGTATGATTTTGCTTCCAAATGTCAAAATGAAACCTGTTATTAGGCACTATTCTGAGCACAGCACACAGATAAGTTCACCATCACAATAGCTTTATCAGTCCTACAATTGTGGTTGCTACAGACCAACAAGTTACTAACTTCTAAGGTAGTGCCTGGACTCTACCCCAAGAAGTTGACTCCAGATGTAATCCACTTACCTACTTTGTCTTTTTTTTTTGGACAGCAATTTATATCTGTTTGGATTTCTCTGTCTCTGTATTTCCCATAACACTATGTGTTAGTCTATGTAGACTAGAGAAACAAATTCATAGACACTCATAAGGGTAAAGAAAAGTTTTATATAAAGAGTAATTATACTTTAAGAAAACACTACATCCCACTCCAGATTAAGTCCATAAATCCGATGTTAGCCCATTTGTCTGACACTGATATATAAAGTCCTCTCCAGATTCACAAAACACATGCAATGATGCTGAATGCAGGAAGATCACAGGCCAGTGGGTGGGAAGTCTTGTGGATCCAGTAGCACTGTAAGCATCTCAGCACTGGCAGGGGTCTCCATGCGGCCCCTTCAGCTCAGGGTTCTAGCATAGCTCCATGTGTCTTTTCGGTAGGAATGTCTTGCAGGGAGTGCACATATATCCTACCTCCAGCCAGCTATTTATGTCCTTAGCACCTCCAAATGAGGTCATCAAGCACCTAATTGGCAGGCTAAACTCCACCTCTTCACTCTTAATCCTCTCAAATTGACAGCAGATTATGTAACTACCACACACTGACTGAAACATAGAGCTGTTTTCACAGAGTTCACCGTGAGTAAGTAAGGAAGACTTATTAACAGCCTACCATATTCAGATGACACAATTTTGTAGTTGAAGATCAAGGACTGAAGCCTTCAGTGGGGATTAGAAAAAAATCCTTAAAGAAAACCAAAATCCTTACAACTGGACCAATAGGTAACATCATATTAAATGTGGTGAAAAGATTGAAGTTATCAAGGATTTCATCTTGCTGCCACAATAAATGCTCACAGAAGCAGCTGCCAAGAAATCAAATGGTGCCCTGCATTAGGCAAATCTGCTGCACAGAGACCTCACTAAAGTGCTGAAAAGCAATGAACAGACACATGACCCAAGTCATGGGATTTTCAATCACCTTATATGAATGTGAAAGTTGGACATGGGTGAAGGGAGACGTCAGACAGTGTAAGCTATGACAAAATAATAATAATTTATAAATTATCAAGGGTTCATAAAGGAGGGAGAATGGGGAAGGAGGGCAAAAATGATGAGCAGATACAAAGGGCTCAAGTAGAAAGCAAATGTTTTGAGAATGATGAGGACAGCAAATGTACAAATGTGCTTGACACAATGGATGTAAATATGGATTGCGATAAAGAGTTGTAAGAGCCCCCATAAAGTGATTTAAAGAGAGAGAAAGAGGATCAAAGAAGCATCGCTGCATTTGCAGGATGGTGCTGGCAAAGGATATGAAAGTACCAGGGACTTCCAGAAAAACAAGCAAATCTATCTTGAAAGAAGTATAGCGAGAATGCCCCTCGAAAGGATGAACGTTATCCCCAAAACTCTGGAC
The DNA here is from genome assembly GCF_050624435.1 of Tenrec ecaudatus. NCBI lineage: Eukaryota > Metazoa > Chordata > Mammalia > Afrosoricida > Tenrecidae > Tenrec > Tenrec ecaudatus. The sequence continues at coordinate 94,446,640 of NC_134531.1, forward strand.
GTACGGTCAGGAGGGAGGACATCAGTCTAGGGAAAGCGGAAGGGCAGTGAAAAGGAGAAAGACACTGATAAGATGGACAGACACAGTGGCTGCAACGAGGGGCGTGGCCATACTATTACTAGGGTGGTGCAGGGCCAGGCAGTGTTTCTTTCGTTTGTGCATAGGGATGCTGTGAGTCAGAACTGACTGAGGGCATCTAACAACAACAACAACAACAACAACAACCTTCTCCACGTTTCCCACAGGCACGAGAAACCCTAATGACCACAAAGAAGGAAGGGGGGTAGGGGTGGAGCATGTATATAATATACATGTGTATGTCTATATAACAGTGATAATTAAGAATATTAATGACATTTTATGGCTTATCTATAATAATCTGACTTCCAAAAGTCCTGGCTTATAAACAAGTTTCCAAGGCAAATGAAATACCTTCATTTAGTTTAGTGATTCTGGGTCCATAAAGTCAGAGCAAAAATATCACGTGGTTTACTGTTTTGGACCAGTTTAAACATTTTCTGTTCTGGAAAATAACAAACATTTGATAGACCATCATGAATATTCATCTGGAAACTGGCAATTAAAGTGGATTTCAATGTAGATAGATTTTAAGTATTTATTCCTACAACAAGTTATGATCCTCACCTCCTGCACAGCACAAACTACCTACCTTCCAAGTACATTAATACTCTTGATATTTCATACAAATCTCTATAAATGTGAATTCTATACCTCCATCTCCCTTTCCCACTTTCCAATCCAGTCCATTCGGATTTCTTTCTGGAAACCCAGAGGAATGTCATTTTCTCTGTGAAGCCTTTTTCTCTTGCATTCCCTCAACACCACCCACCCACTCCCAACAGAGATAGCTGTTCCGGTATTCTGGTGAATCCTCCAGCACTGTAGTTCCTTTGTCTTCCCAGGTAATATTTGTCCCAGTGACGATTCCTGGGTGGATAATGCAGTCCACTCAGGAACAGCCCAATGAGGTACCTCAATTTCATGATGATACCAAGCTACTTGCTCATTTGGAGAAGAAAGAGGGTGAATTAGGATGACGGGAAGGAAAGAAGGAAAGAAGGGGGAGGGGAAGAAAGGCTGGGAAGGAGGAAACAGGGAGGAATGGAGGGATCAGTAAAGAAAAGCCAAAAGAGTGGCTCTCAGAATAATTAAAATGTGCCAGGCTCTAGGATTCCATACATTATCTTTTAATATTTTTAAAGATCTTTTTATTGGGGGAATCTTACAGCTCTTATAACAATCCATACATCAATTGTTTGGGGGGCTTTTTCCTCACCCCCCTCATACATCAATTGCATCAAGCATATTTGTACATATGTTGGCATGCATCATTATTTTCTAAACATTTACTTTCTATTGGCGCCCTTGGTATCAGCTCCTTTTTTTACCCTCATTCCCCCTCCTACCCTCATGACCCCTTGATAAATTATTATTTTCATATCTCATACCGGCTGATGTCTCTCTTCCCCGAGCATTCTTCCCCCATCCTCTCCGCACCTTCCCCCTACCCTCCTAGGACCACTGCTCCATTGCTACTCCCATTTCTGTTCCTGGGCGGTGTATCTACCTGGATTCCAGGTGCTGTGAGCGCTTATCTGAACCTGTGCTACATGCTCTGGCCTCGCCCACAGTGAAAGGCAGGACTGGGGTCTTAGTAGTGGGGGGTGAGACAGCCTCAAGGAACCAGAGGAAGATTGTGGGTTTCATCGGTGTTTTACTGTGCCCTGGTTGACTCATCCCTTACCTGTGACCTTTCTGTGAGGGGATGTCCCAAGTTAATAGATGGGTTTGGGGTCTCTGTTTCAACCCCCCTCATTCTCAACAATATGTTATTTTTTTGGTTGGTTTGTTTTGGGTCTTCTGGTGCCTGTTATCTGATTCCATCAACACCTCATGCTGGTGTGCTTCTTCCATGTGGACTTGTTGCTACCCTGCTAGACGGTCGCTTGTTTAACTTCAAGCCAGTTTTTTTTTTACAATAATCTTAAAAGCCAAATGCTATTATTACCCTTATTTTTTGGATGAAGAAAAAGAGTCAAAAGGGGACTGAGAACCTCATTCATAATCTCATAGTTTGTAAAATGGAAGAATATTGTAAACAAAATTCTGAATACCTTCAAGCAAGAACAATAACCAGTCCTTGTGGCATAATGGTTACATGTTAGGGCGCTATCCACAAGGTCAGCAGTTCAAACCACCAGCCTCCCCATTGGATTAAGACTTTCTACTCTCATAAAGAGTTGTAATCTCAGAAAATCACAGGTGTAGTTCTACTCTCTCCTCAAGGGTCACTATGAGTCGGCATAGACTTGATGCCTGTAAGCTTGGTTTTACACTTGACTACCACCGGTCAGTACAGTGTAACTGCAGATTTATGTCTGGAAATGCCACTTGACAATTTAATAACAGTACATCTCAGAAAAAAACTATTCAAAGATTATTTGTGGAACCCATTCATTTTGATAAGCAAGCAAAGCAGTTGCTAAGTATTTGACTAAGTATTAAGTCAAGCTAAGTATAATTCTTCTCAGCCTACAGCAGCAATATCCTTCATTATGACGATGCCCCAGGACATATTCACTTGCTGCTTAAGGTCTTGCTTCCTACCAGAAAAGCCAGGGTAAACTTCTCAGGGAACATATTACTGAGCAATCAAGAGGCCAGTCTTTGAGCTCAGGCTTTGCCTCCAATTGTTACTATGTGCCGTATAATGTTCATCGAATTCACTAACTCTGCCTATGCCACGAATAGTACTAGAGTCCTTGTAGATTTGCTGTGAAGATTACACGAGAAAATCCACACGAGTCAATCAGCATCCTCCCTGCCCAGGAGTCAACAGTGTCATCCTCAGACAGGACTCCCAGTGCATAGTCTCATCCAGTTTTCCCCAATATGCAGTGTAGAAGAAGCTTTGCAACTCATAACGAACTCACGTGCTTTTCTTTATACGAACACCAATCTTCTCTTGTAGCTTTAGCCAGCCAGTAAAGTCAGAGCCAAATTTGCACCCCAATCCTAGCAGCTTTGTGGAATTTGATCACTTACTAATAATCTCTCACCTATCACCGCCCTCTCTTCCATCATATTTTCTCACATCCTCATTGACTGTGTCTATATTAATGTATGTACCATTGTAAGCTGCCAAAAATTTAAGTGTGATAAAGCAAACAAATAAACAAATTTATTTTACTTTTTTTTTGACTCAAAAGAAAAAGAGAAAAATTGATCCAAGAAGAGCTTTACTTCCTTGTGCATGTTATTTTAAGATTCCACTTTGAAGAATAAAGTACCTCTGACCGAAGCCATAATGATTTCAATTATTTCATATGGTTTCAAACTGAGGACAATGGATAAGGCAGATGGAACAATTGATGGCTTTAAAGTATGGTGTTGTCAAAGAACACTGACTATGCTATGAAATGCCAGAGAACAAACAAATATGTGTGCAAAGGCAAAGAGTGATGCACAGGCATGGGAAGACATGTAGCTTCAAATGGTGTGAGAGGGAACAAATGGATATACATGAATGTGGTAGAGTATACTGGCAAAGATATGAAAATTTCTTAAATGTTACCTGACATCTTAAGGGAATGAGTTATTGGATTTGGGGACTCAGGCTCACAGTCTTCAGGGTCCTCTGTTCAATTGGCATATCACTGTCAACAATAACAATAAAATGTTCTACAGTCTACTTTTGTGAATAGTGCCTCAGGTCTTAAAAGTTTGTGAGCAGCTATCTAAGATGTCACTATTGGTTTCTTCTTGCCCTGAAGAAAGAAGAATGATGGAAATTGAAGACACATGGAAATAATAATTAATCCAATTGATCAATGGACTATGTAAATATAAGTCTCTTCAACCCTGATACAAGAACTATATAGTGGCCATCATCCACTACCAACTGCTCTGAAATGGGTCAAATTAGGATTGTGTAGGAGTAAATGTGAGACAAAACTAACATCATCATACAGATTGGGGTTACTGGTTGGGTAGAGACTGGCAGAACCCCTGAGATTATGGTTTGTAGTTGTCCTTGAAATGAATTTACCCTCACGGCTCTACTTTCTTCCAGACAATAGACAGGTGTCTAAGGGAACAAAAACACTAGTGAGGTAGACACACCTTGGAGTAGTCAATCATTTGAGATTAAAAGAGTAAAATGTCTCCAAAGTCAAGATTCAGAAGTGTTGGGGAAAGCAGGAGCAAAGGAAACAGAAAGCACAGGAAATGGTGGTCTAAGTGAGGCAACGAAGTGGGGATTGCAATCCGTGAGATGAAATAAAATGGTGACAAATTGTTGAATGAAAAACTGATCCATAACCCAACTTACAATAAATGCTTTGGGGAGGAAAGGGGGGAAATCTGCTTTGAGAGAAATACGAAGAGAATATGCTCTAGAAACCAAGATGGCAAGACTTTGTCCCACATACTTTGGACATGTCACCAAGTGGTTCCAATTCTTGGAGAAGGACACCATGCACTGTAAACCAGAGGGTCACAGGAGAGAGGAAGACCCTCGCCAAGACAGACTGACACAATGGCGGCAGCAATGGGCTCAAACATAGAATGATTGTGACGATGGCTCGGGACCAGAAAGTATTTTGTTGTTGTTCATTGGGTCACTATGAACTGGAACCAACTCAGTGACGCCTAGTAGCAATAACAACAAGGCAGGGAAATGAGCCTTGGGGGCTAGTGGGCAGGTGCGCAATTGGTAACCAAAAATTCAGCAGTTGGAGCCCATCGCCTCTCAGTGGGAGAAAGCTATGGCAGTCTGCTTCAGGGCAGCCTTGGGAACTTAGGGGGCGGTTCTGTTCTAGCTCATCGGATTTTTAGACTCCCCTTCCCCAAATAGTTATATTAGGTTAGATTCTATTTTTAAAACATAATTATAATTTAGTACACTCACCCCCTAAAAGTCAGATCCTCAGGTCAAAGCCCGACACATAAATGCTAAGAATAGAACGTTAATGGTTGCATGCTAATAGAAACATTTGCTGCTCAAAACAAAGAAAATAAAAGTAAATTGTATTACTCTTACTGTCTTTGTAATCTAGGAAGCTTTGTAAAGATGTGCCCAACATCAGGAAGCAGGGTTAGAGATTTACAGATATTTGCATGGTTTTCTTTCTTGCAAATGCAAATTTCTTAAGGAAATAAAAAGATCTAAAAATTGCAGCATGTCAAATGAAAATGAGTCCAGGTGAGAGCAAGATTTGCCTATTGAAGTATCTGCCTTGAAGGGAACAGGAGAACTTCTTTTAATTTTTTTCCTTTTCTTTAAAAACTATTTTAGCCCAAGAAATTGAAAAGAAAGCCTCAAATGTAACCTAATTAAAATATAAAAATTAATAAAGACATATTTTTAGTCTGAGGCTTGTTAAGAAGAGCTCTTGCTATTCATTAAAGGTTCAGTTTCTAGACATCTTATTTTTAGCTCCTTGTTTAGGAATCTAAGTCCACAGACACACTGAAGCTGTTTCTAAATGGGCAGCATTAAGGAGTACTAATTCCATCTCCCCACGAAACTGAGATCCATGAAAGGAAAATTCGTCTTTAATTTTTGTGTCTCATTGTCCATTATGTAATCTAATAGATAGCAGTGTTTAATGGTTGAAAGATGAATGCTAATAAAACTTCAAGGGTAAAAAAATTACCTTACAAAGATGATCTAGATAATAGTCAAATGGTAAAGATCAAAAAATTTAATGTTCAAAGAGATCTTCCCTGTAATTCTTTCTAATCATTGAATGAGACTTTTGCCTTCGGGAGGACTCATACACTTCATCCTTAAAACAAAAAGAAAGGCGATGATATTAGCAAAACGACTTTAAATCTGTTGTTGTTCCATGGGTGGCAGTTCTGTTTCCTAAAAGGCCACCTATCATTCATGTTCTTGTCTGCCGCATCGTGCGCATGATCTGGAGGGCAATGGGCTTGGACAGTGGCTTGTTCTGCTGTGGAGTCACTGCGAGTGAAAGCCGACTGGGCAGCCCCTAACAACAGCAGTCAGTGGGATCGAGGATCATTAGTCATGGGACAAAGTTGGCATCATCAGTTCTGTGATCACTGCTCAGAAGAAAATGACCACGTGGAAGGAAGTTTTCATCAGTCTGAAAACAACTCTATATAAAACTTTAAACTAGAATAGTTTTTGAAGACTCCAAATCAAAGGGCAAAACTATATTCTTTCTTCAGTACCCCGAAACATCATTGCTGCAATACACCTGGGAGCTGCTAGTTTGCATTAAGAAAAGTCAAATAAGAATATACTAGGTAAGACTACCAATTCTTTCCATGATCTGCAGTTTCAGAAGAGAGGTGTTAGCCAACCAAAAAGACGGAAGGTAAACTCAGAGAATGATCATGATATTTGACCTTATCAAGAACATTGGCTATTCTTTTGTATATTTTATATAATTCTTTAAAATCTTACAGATAAGATTGTACTGATTTGAAACTTATTTCATTGCAAATTAACTAAGATACATAAACTATGACATTTCAGGAAAATCTCATTAGCTTGGTTCCTGTAACTTTGGGATTTATGATCAGAAAGTTCAAGTTCACCTTGGTTTCAGTTAAGGATTTAGCCATTTTGTATAAAGTGTACAGAAAGAAGGGTCACTAGTAGTATAGTGGTTACACGATGGGCCACTAGCCAAAACACCAGGAGTTCAAAACCACCAGTCACTCCTATGGAGAAAGACAAGGCTTTCTATTCCTGTAAAAAGCTATCATCTTGGAAACCCACAAAGGCGGTTCCATCCTGTGCTCTAGGTCAATAGGAGTCAAAACAGACTCAATGACAGTGATTTTGATATTTGGGGGTGGGTGGGCGGGTACAGGGAGTATAATGGGAATATGCTGGTTAACTCAACAGCACAATCTGTTTTTGAAATATTTTATAAAACCACTAGTTATGAATAGTCACCATGAGACTGAAATCGAGGATACCTGGTTTATGTAGTAATTCCCGCAGTGTCTAAACCGAATGTACACCATTGGAGAACTCTCGGGTCCTGGCTCAAGTTAGGTCATTGCTACCAATGTGCAAAAACACTTGAACATTCATCAGTTTTTAAGAGCAAAAGCCTAGATAATTTCACTGTGTTTTACTTGTTTCCACTATACAATATCAAATTGTCAACATTGTACTTTCATGCCCCAAGATCTGGCAGTCCTGGGTTAGAACTTTCTAGAAAGGCATTGTTTCTGCTCATACCCCTTGTCATCTTGGCTTCATTCACTCATCCTTTCTTTTTGGCATCTCAGTGCCAGTTGGTTATCACCCAAAGACAGAACCTTTCCCTTTGTTTGGACCAGCATCTTGGTTAGAACAGTACATACACCTATGCTGGACAATAAGCTACCTGCCTAGTTCTTTCTCTTTAGAGACTGATTGCTGAACCCTTGAACAATTACCGGAATAAATTCCGTCAACTTCTATCCTACTGATAATTGTCATTTTTAGCAGCAATGATTAACGCATCAACTTGCTTTTATTAAAGAGCTACTATGAATTGAAGGAAATATGTATTAATTTCCTTCAAAGTATACTAAAAAGTATTTCTTCATCTTAGACCCAGATTGACTCGTCAGTCATACTTCCCCCACCATTTTGCTTTCTTATTCAACCAGCTATATGAAATCTATTGCCAGTCTCAGGAAGGCAGCAGAGTTAAGTTTAAGGGATTTTAAGAATGCACACATTAGCTTGGTCATTGTCTCCTGAAAAACACCATGTGACTTTTGTAATTGCCAAGTCGCCAGCTAACAAGACTCATTGCTTATCATGCATCTCTATTGTTATTACTAATTTGAACCGCCTTCCAAGAGCTACGCCAACAGGAAACACAATCACTTTTTTTTTTTTTACAATAGGGCTTGGTCTTATAATTAGGAATCAAACATGAGCATTCTACACAAGAGAAACACCCCAGCCTGCTTGGAAATGTCATTAGGCCCTTTGTCACATTTCCTTGCAGACATTATGTGTTCAGAATTCAATTCAGGGAAAAATATAAATGTCTTTTCCACATCACAGTCATCATGAGTGCAGAAAAAAGCATAAATAAGAGCAGGGACTGTGGACCAAGAACATACTATAAATAGGTATTCCTTTAAATTAAACCTGTTTCATGAAAAAAAAAAAACCCCAGACACCTGTTTCCACATCAAAATGTAGTTGATCTGCATAAAACCAATAAAAATGAAAAAAAAAAGCTCACTGACCTCTGACCAGTACTTGCCCAGGACCTTTCCCCGTGGGTCCAGTGTGTGTATCATGAAACCTTGACCAACTGTAAACATAAAATAATGTTTTAAAGTGAGAAGAGCCTAAGCTTGTCAAGAGAAAGTTAACTGTACAGCTGAAATCTAGGAGGGATTCAAGCCTGGATCGGAAAAAAACCTGCATTAAGCATCTTGAGGACTGTGGACCACGCTGTTGTTGTTCGGTACCTTCCAGTCTGTTCCAACGCACAGGGACCCTGTGTCCGACAGAACACAATACTGCCCAGGCCGAGCCAGCCTCACCGTGATGCTGCCGGGTCCCGAGATGGAAATCTTTTTCTACCACCGAGCAGCGGGTGGATCGGAATCTCCAAGCTTGTGTTGAAGAGCCCAATGTCCAACCCACAGTACAACCAGGGCTCCTTACACCTAAATTAAAAACTTAAAAAGCCCAGTACCATCTAGTTTATTTCAACACATGTTGTTATTATTGTTGTTGTTAGGTGTCATTACGTCAATTCCAACCCATAATGACGCCAGGTACAACAAAGGGGACACTGCCTGGTCCTACTTCACAGTCGTTACGTCCCCCGCCCTCCTCACCCCCTCCCCGCCCCCTTGCAGCCACTGTGTCAATCTATGTGGTTGAAGGTCTTCCTGCTCTCTCCTGACAACATATATGAAGTATGTGAGACCAAGTCTCATCATCATACGTCAAAGGAGCATTCTGATGGCTCTTTCGATACGTTTTGGCCAGTACCTTATGCAAATGCATCAATTCTTCTTCTAGTTTTCCTTATGCACTGTCCAACTTCCACAAACATATGGAGCCATTGAAAATAATAGGGCTTAGGTCAGGCACACCTTAGTCCTCCAAGTAACATCCTTGTTACTGAGGCGTACTCGGCAGATTTAACCCACGCAATCTGTTGTTTGACCTCTTGCCTGCTCCTTCCATGAGCCTTGACTGAGGAATAATACTTTGGCATCAACAATGGCTCAGAGTAACAATTATAAGGATGGAGCGAGACCGGGCAGTGTGTCATTCTGCTGTGTGTAGGGTAGCTATGGGTCCTAAATGACTTGCCAGTACTTTGCCTATTGTACCATTTGAGTGAATTTTTGTTTTCTGTACATTCACATTATAATCCACACTGAAAGCTTCAATCCTTGATTTTCATCAGGACGTGCTTTAAGTCCTCACTTTCAGCAAGCAAGGTTATGTCATCACAACCCTGGTAGCTTAGTGGATTATATGTTGGTCTGCTAACTGCAAGGTCAGCCGTTCACAACCACTAGTTACTCCATGGAAGAAAGATGAGGCTATCTACTCCAATAAGAGTTGCGGTCTTAGGGGCTGTTAAAAAAAAGGAGGGGACAAGGACAGTTCTCCCCTGTCCCGTAGGGTCATGAAATGAAGAGTTGGAACTGACTTGATGACAATAAGCTTAGCGGTCAAAATCATCATTATGAATTCACTGTGAAAACATAAAGGACTATTGTTCTTAATGACAAGAAGTCAACAAACCAGATGTATGATATAGACCAGCACAAGTGTCAAGCTTTCCCACAGATTTTGTCTAAAAGGGAGCAGGCCATACCCCTGGCGAGTCTTTCTTCTAATTGCATTGACTGTAACCTGCTCAAGGGAACTGTGTTCGCCATAACTGCTGGCTTCTTACCGTGTTCTTACGCTAGAGGCCATCATGTAGTTGATTATGTTGTCATAGATCACATGCTGGGGAATACTGCCAGACTACTGCGAACCCTAGTCAAACTGCGTGGTACAAAAACCTGACTATCGTAACCATTTTACCTAGCAATATGTCATCCAGGGGTGGTCCCTCTGAATAACATGGCCAAAGAAGATGAGCTGAAGTCTTGCCATCCTGGTTTCTATTAAGCGTTCTAACTGTATTTTGTTTGGAGACAAATTTGTTCTTCTGGCAGTCAGTGGTATATTCAACATTCTCCACCAACACCAAATTCAAATGCATCAAAGCTTCTTTAGTCTTCTATGCATATGAGGTAAATGAAAGTACTATGGCTTAGGTGAAGTTCATCTAAGTCCTCAGAGCGATACTTTTGCTTTTTTTACTTTTCATTTCAAAGAGGTCTTTTGTGCAGATTTTCCCAGTAGAATGTGTAAGCATCTTTATTTCATGAGCTAATGCTCCAATTCTCCCTCTACTTCCTAATTTCTTTCTCTTTTGCTCCGGACATTACACTGCAAGTCTGCTGTCATGGAGCCAGCCTCAGGCAGCATAACCTTTTTATAAATTGCAAGCTCTTTTCAGTTTGGGAAAAGAGAGATAATTAAATTGCATGGATGACACCCTACATAAAAGGCATTGAGTGTTAACGGATGCCCAAGAAAGAAGCTTTGACTTCAACTAAAATATTTTTCATTGGAGATCTCATTCCATTATTTTTGGATTAAAATGAAGACTTAAGACCAACAACAAAATGTCCATTTTATAAATAAATTATAAATATCTTTCTACTGAGAAATATGGCCATCATATCCGTTTCTAGTAACACTAAGGTGTTAGAATTAATTAGCATTTTGTCTAAGGACTCAGTCTCAGTTAAATTTTAGAGGAATATAGATTTTTATAAATTATGATTTATACATCATGAAATTATATACACAATTCTCATGTGTTCACTCCTGAAAGAATCACTACTTCAGAGTTTGGCCAAAGAGAAGACTTCATAGTTGAAAACAGCCAACTACATTCCCCAATTGACATGATTGTGGATTCTGCAATGCTGTAGCTGCTTAAATTCCTTCCCTTAGGAACGGGCTGTTAGGCCTAGAAGAATCTACCATTTCCACATCTCTCAGCTTCCATGGATTGGCCTTCTTTCCAGAGGCCAGTAGAATACTAGACCTTTCTTCCAAGGCACTTTTGCAAAAATCCTTCAAATTTTCAGTTAGCAGCAAAACATGTCGACCATTTTTACACCAGTCAAGGGCTAAAAATATGAGCATACGAATAGTGGTTTCTCCCAAGTTGGACCAGACCATGTCCTGGGGGTGTTGGAACCATCCTGGTGAGCTGCAAGAGCAGATCTACATTTTATCCTGAAGCCTGGGCTATAGATGTACAAATGTGTTTCATTGCCAGAGGGGCACTAAGTAATTTTTTTTTTCTGGAACAAGGAGACTACGTGGGAAATTATGGGTCAGAGCGGCAGTGAAAGCGCTGAGGGACTGGGGAAGACGTGCTCATTGAAGAGCTTATTGCAAAGGCTGAGAAGTGGAAGGACAGTAAGAGCGTAAAGAAGGTACAAGCAAGCCCTTCTACCACGAAATCTGATACAAATTTCCTCTAATATTTCTGGTGGTGAACGAATCCAACCAAATCCACTATCACGCAGTGGATTCTGACACATAGTGACCCTCTATAGGGATTCTGAGACAGGAAATTTTTATAGATGGTGACAACCTCATCTTTCTCCCACAGAGTGGTATATGGGTTTGAACCGCTGACCTCATAGTTAAGATTCTAGTGCTTATTCTAGAAGAGCCACCAGATATATAAAGACATATAAAGGGTGAGACTTATATTTAGATGTGAGATACTTGGCCATTTTATAGTCGGAGAGAATAAAGCCAAGGAATAGTTGATGGAAAAGAGGAAAAGGGATTATTTTATATAGCAAGATTCCCAAGTTATTAGAAGGGGAATGTTCCCAATATTAGCCTTGGACAAAGAGAAGGAAAGATGCACCTATGTAGTGGCTCACTTGGCCGAGAAGGCATTGTAGTTCCACGCTTCATAACCCAGGTACCATGCAGTATACAAAATTAGTTGAGAGGATATAAGAGGGGAGTGGGACCTATTTACACCCTTGAAGCTTGAGTAAGGAGCCCTGTGGTGTGGAGGGTTATACATTGGACTGTGATCACAAGGTCAGCAGTTTGAAAGCACCAGCTGTTCCTCAGGAGGAAGATGAGGCTTTCTACTCCCTCAAAGAGTTACAGTCCCAGAAACCCACAGCGGGCAGTTCTACCGTGTCCCCTCGGGCTGCCGTGCTTCAGAACTGACACCATGGCTGTGAGTGAGAAGTGTGAATGGCTTGTTGAGCATTTGTGTTTAGAAGAATACTTAAGGGGATGGTCTAACATGGACTGGATAAAGGAGAACAGAACTACATACCTCTGTGATATCTACCATGGGTGGGGGTGGGGGAGGGGAGCCACCAAATCAACATAAAGACTTAGAAATAGTTTTAAGTTTATAGAAATTACCAAATATTTCCATGGTATATTGATTATTAAAAAATTCATTCACAGAGCTTCACCAACCACTTTAAGCAATTTGTGTTTGTACATACATGATAGAGGTAACAGAAATCCTAGGTGGGCAGAATTAGGTTACATAAAATCCAAAATGAGATTTTTTTTAAATTTCAAATCACTTTTTATTTCCTTTGTTTTGCAAAATTACACACAATCCGAAATGATTCCTTAACAAGAAAGTCTGAAACCTCAAAGTTTCATACTTTGCTAAATGAGTGATGCTCTTTCATTTACTTTTTAAAATTAAAATCAGAAACATATCTTGTTTGGGGGCTAATGATTAGATGCCCAAGAAAAATAAACATTTTCTTTCAATAAACTGGCAATGCTATGGTTTTTACAGTTAGAGAAATATATAGTTTAATTATATCTACAATGACATAAAATCCGAAGTGCTCTGTTATGATGTCTAAATGCACATGGCCTTCGAGCCAGTTTTATTAGAGAAGTAAATTTTAATGTCACTTGTACTCCTTTCCCCCCTCCACTACTGGATGAGTATATTCAATCAGTCAAAAGATCCAGGAGACCAAGTCAGCTAAGGGGAAAAAGAGATTAACAAATTGCCTATATAATCGACAAGCTGTATGTGATCCCTAGGGGAAAACAAAACAAAACAAAAACATTGACTCCCTCAAAGACTGTAATCTTGACAGGAAGAGGGCTGGGCAGAGAATATGGGTACGGAATGTGGTGTGGTACACCCATCACTGCCACAGAGCAGAACAAAGGGCCCTGTATATTTCTTGGAGCGAAAAACTCATGACTCCCTTCCTTGCTTCCTTCACCTGCTTGGAGTTTCACTTATGTGCCCACTGCTAGAATCCTCTTGACATGATGATATCCAGAGAGGGAAAGGGTTCTCTCGATCATTCCAAGAAAGAAAAACAAATGATATTCAATTGTTGTTAGCACCAGATGCTTGAGCACCTTCTATGTGTGTGATGGAGTTCTTAGCTTTAATGTGGCTCTTCTACCCAAGTCTCTGTAATGCCCACCAAAGGATTGGGTGGGACTATGCAAATAGGGCATGTATAACCCTCATCGAGAGGATTGGTCAGGTTTTGCGACCACCTCCCATAACTCTTTGGGTAAGCCATCCAAGGACCTTGGAAGAGCACTTTCTGGTCTGTGGTACAGAGACTCAGAGGATCAGTGGCAAGACTATGGGGTACGTTTTCCTTGGCTGGTACAAAACTATAGAACTATGGGACAGAGAGATAGGTGGGCTGACTCCTGGCCCCTGGAGGAATAAGCCAAGGAATCACGTGGCCGAGAGACTAAGAACGGAGAAAGACTGGACTACCAGATGACTGAACCTGAGAATCAGACAGAGACTTGACTGCTGGCTACGACGACTGAATGACTGCAGCCTTACTGTGTACTGATCCTGACTTGTGGTAACCTACTCACCTCCCAAATAAACTCCCCTACTTGTGAATATTGTGAGTTCCATGTGGCCACTGCAAAGAATAACCGAACCCAGTGTAGACGTGAAGCGGTGTGGGAGAAATGATTGATTTCAGAATAGCGGCAGCAGGATGGATCGTACAAGCTTTTTTGACTCTTGCCTCCTGGCAATGGGGGAATCAGAAGAGGTCAGCTAGCGCCCTCCATTGCCCTTTATCACCTTGTCCTCAGATCTTTGTATTCACTCAGTAAATCCTCAAAAGTCCATGATTATGTTTTTCACACGGTTACCTAGTACTGTGGAATTAATTTCCACCCAGAGGAACCCATGAGCATCACAGTATAACTTTGCTCCATAGGGTTTTTAATGGCTGATTTTTTTCCAGAAACAGACCACCGGGAATTTCTTCCGAAGCACCTCTAGTGGGGCTTCCACCTTCAGCCTTCAGGTTCCCAAGTGGGTGGCAGCAGCCGGTGCCATCACTAAGGGATGCCATAGTATCTGTGGCTGTGTGCCACCCCGTGCACTCCAATCCGTAGCCAACCTTTAGGGCAGAGGAGCGCGGCCGCAGGTGCCTTCTGAGGCTGCCATCTTCACAGGAGCTGGCCACCTGGTCTTTTTCCCTACGGAGGGACTGGTGGAGTCCAACCGCTGACCATGCCATCACGTCACCAGATTAACCAAGGAATATTAACCATATTAACCTTCCTATTTGCTCTAGATCAATTCTAATTGTTCTCCATTTCTCTGAATTTAAAAATAAAGTCAAGAAATGAGACACAGCCTCACCTTTCCAGTTGGCGCTAAGAGTCAGGCTGCAAAGCCTAGTTGCTCTTTTGTCTGACACTCTCTACCACTGGTAAATATTCTCTTTACACTTGGGTTACTTCATCGACTGAAGAAACAGCACTAGTCAGGAGAAGGGAAAACTAGAATAATCATGTCCTCAAATACAAACTTGGTAGTTTACAACAAAGAAATGTGTCTCACAGTTTTAGAAGCCAACAATGTAAAACCAAGCTGTGGGTAGGACCCCATTTCACTGGTATGCTACAGGGGAGAAACCATTCGCTTTCCCTGCAGCCTCTGCTTGCTTTGGCGCCCCTGACCCCTGGCCACATCCCTCCCCGCTCTGGTCCTGCGGGCAGGTGGTCTCATCGGAGAAGCTGTGTGTCAGATGGCTGTCTGCTTGGCTCTCATAAAGACACCTGTCACTGGGAAATCCAGGATGGTCTCCTCATTGAAGGACCCTTCCCTTCATTAAAGCTCTGAAGATCCTCTCACCTAATGAGCTGAAAATTCCTTTCTAGAAATTAAGTATCTAGAGCTGAAAACTGGACATTTATTTGAGTGTGTGTGGAGAGCAGGGTTGATGACTCCTGAATCTACTACAAAGAGAAAGCAGGGGATGTTAACAGAAAGTGGGGTGGGGGCGGGGGAGTAAACATTAGAACGTATGTTAGTTTGAACTAAGAAAGTGAGTGTAGTCAGGCTCATCGATGGAGGCTATGGTTAAACTCTATTCCATTTTTGGTGTTTTTGTCCTTTTTTGTGGGAGAGCCCTCTAGAACAAGGTAGCAGGGGGGGAAACTATTTACTTATTTCTTCAATTATATTTCTATGTTTTCGGGAGTTTTCCAGAGAGATAAAAATGCACATAATGAGCAGCTACAACAGAGTCCTGGAGGTATTAATGGTTACGTGCTTGACTGGTAATATCAAGGTGACAATTGGAACTCACCCAGTAGCTCAGCAGAAGAAAGATCTGCTGATCTGTTTGCATAAAGATCACAGCCTAGAAACTTCTGCTCTGTCACATGGGGTTCCTAAGTAAAAATCAAACAAAGCATGGAACAGAGTGTCCCCATATGCTTTGTGGCTGATCGGCTCAGCTGCCTAATATCCTCATCCAAGATGCTCACAACCCAGACCTGGTTCCAACCAGTCTCTTTGATCCAGACAGAATGCACTCCCTTGTTCCTGGCTAGTCATTCCATAAAAGGTGGCTGGGCGCAAGAGCATAAATATGGGATGAGGTCTTGTAAATCCATCATTTCCATGGAAGGGAACCAAAAAAAACACAGCCACATCCCTTAACTAATCAGATTCCTCAATGAATCCATGCAAGCGCCTCACACTGAGTCTTTACCAGGACAACTAACCAGCTTCGCAGACCAAATTCTCCATAAACTGTATTCAGGAAGGAGCCTGGGCTCAGGCACCATGGCAATGACCTTTCTCAACTGACCCTCTGGGGGGCAATAGTGACCAAGGTGGAGAATGAAATAGGGGAGATTCCCCCAGCCTTACAGTTTTCAAGCACCAATAAAACCTCTCTATAAAGACAAGAGATGCACCAAGTTTTACAGTGCTAAAAATATGGCCCTAAATCTGTTTTGCAGTTCTCTCCCTGAGGGGTGATCAAGAGGCAGGGAGCCAAAATGCTCCCCTCCACCTGCCAGTAGGAAATGGAGCTCCTGTCGCCAGGAGTGGTGGGGGACTCTCTGAAGGCTCATTACTTAGCAGCCTTTGTTTTCCTGTTCCTTTCTTTCCAAAAGCGTGAACAGTTAGAGGCCTTGGGGTGATTTGTACTCCTCTTTATAAAAGCAAAGGTCTTCATTGTACAGCTAAAACACAAACGTTGTGTTTCTCTCTTTGAACATCCTACCTGGAAGAAGTACTAAATATATTTTAGTAATGAAGGGAAGGTTCCTGTTTGAGTCAAAAATTGGCATTTTATCCACTTGGGATCTAGTCTCTCGACACAAATGATGCAGGCAGGAACGCTGGCGTTGTTGCTGGTTGTGGGGCTGCCGTTTTGCGGTATTGGTTTTCTGAGTGTCTTTCTGTGCTCACTCTGGCTGTGAACCAAGAGCCGACACGCGGGTGTGTTCATCTTGTCACACTGTGTCCCTTCCTAAGTGGTGCACTCAGTGCCTGCCGTGTCTTCCTCTCCGAGTGCACTGGACACGTACTGCAGGCACCAGTGCCAAAGGCTTAGGCAGCAAAGTGAAGCCTTCGTGTACCAGGCACCCAAGGCTGGGGAACCTTCCTCAGCCTCTGAACATATTTCTACGAGATGTTTAACTCCCATGACACTAGTTTCCCCATTTTGCGAGAGGCGTTGAATGAGATGAAACAGGAGGACTTTTCAGCAATAAAAATCGAATATGTAACACAATGAACAAGCAAGTTGACAAATTTACATTCCGATTGATGGAAATTGAGTTACCATACGACCCAGCAATCCCCCTACCGGGCATATACCCAGAAGAGGCAAGAAACAAACCAAGGCCAGACATATGTGCTCCAATGTTCATTGCAGCACAGTTCACAATTGCAAGGAGTTGGAAACAACCCAAATTTCCATCAATTGATGAGTGGATTAAAAAGCTGTGGTACATACATACAATGGAGTACAACACATCGATAAAAAGCAGTGATGAACGTATGAAGCACATCGCTGCATGGGAAGAACTGGAGGAAATCATGGTAAGCGAAGTAAGCCAAGCACAAAAGGACAAGTACAACATGAGTCCGCTGAGGTAAGCTTTAAAAAAAATGCAGAAGAGGCATAGGGAAAAAGCTACTGTATACAAACAGTGTACAGTTTGGACCAGGTAATATGGCAGGGACCAGACCAAATACAGGATACATGTGGTAGAAAAACCAAAAAGGAGGTGGGGAAAGGAAAAGAAATAATAATTAAAAAGCAATGGGTAGCAGGGGCACAGGGCATTAACCCACCCAAGGGGAGGGTATTGTTTATATCTCCACAGGGAAACAGGGACCAGACTTCAACCCAGTGCGCCAAGATGTGAATGCAACATGCCGGCGTGGAGTAGGGAACCAGTGGAGAGGTCTGGGGGCCGGCCCCAATCCCAATGACATGGAGACCTGCCCCTCCCCCCAAAAGAATTTATTTCAAAGGACGGCATTGAATATGCAGCTCTGGGAGAGGGACATATTGATCAGAGCACACGGGAGCAGATGAAGGGGGAGGAGGAGAGAGTGGAACATATCCTGGCCCACCAGGCCGTGAGGACGATGTTCCCAATTAGAGCAGTCAGGCCACAGAGAGGACCACATGGCTCTCTCCACTGTGAGACATGACGTCCCTCACTGACCCATAGCCCTACAGGGACAACACCGGAGACACAGTGTGGGAAATGCACCTGATCTGATCCCGCCACACTGAGGCAAAGCACTAAGGGGGTGCAAGATAACAGCAAGGGAACAGAGCAGCAAGGTCCCCAGGGAATGCTGAAGGTGGACTTTGAAGGTGGCTTGGTGTCCCAACAGGCTGGACTAGAAAACACTCCTAAAGGCCAACAAACGATCCTTGAACTAACTACAAGCTTTTCTTTCTTGTTTTGTTTTGTTCTTTGCCAGTGGTTTGGTGTTGTCGCTTTGTTGTATATTGTTGCTTGGCTTTGCTCTGTCTTGTTTTTGTGCATGTTATTATCTCAGCAGGTCTGCCTAAATAAGATAGACTGGATGAACAATCTGGAGGAGACAGCAACAGCACTGACAGTTCCGGGGGGACATGAGAGAGCAGGAGGTGGGGGGGAAAGGTAGTGGTGTTAACAAACCCAGGGACAAGGGAACAACAAGTGATCAATATCAGTGGTGAGGAGGATGTGGGAGGCCTGGTAGGGCGTGATCAAGGGAAATGTAACCAAGAGGAATTGCTGAAATCCAAATGAAGACTGAACATGATAGTGGGACAAGAGGAAAGTCGAAGGAAATAAAGGAAAGAGCTCGGAGGCAAAGGGCATTTATAGAGGTCTAAATAAGGCATGTACATATGCAAATATACTTATATATGAGGATGGGGAAATAGATCTATGTGCATATATTTATAGGTTTAGTATTAAGGTAGCAGAAGGACATTGGACTTTCACTCAAGTACTCCCTCAATGCAAGAATACATTCTTCTATTAAAATGGCATTCTATGATGCTCACCTTCCCAATACAACTACTGAAGACAAAGCGGGTGAATAAGCAAATGTGGTGAAGAAAGCTGATGGTTCCCAGCTATCAAAAGATATAGCTTCTGGGGTCTTAAAGGCTTGAAGGTAAACAAGCGGCCATCTACCTCAGAAGCAACAAAGCCCACATGGAAGAAGTACACCAGCCTGTGTGATCACAAGGTGCCGAAGGGATCAGTTATCAGGCATCAAAGAACAAAAAATCATAGTGAATGAGGGGGGAGTGCGTAGTAGAGACCCAAAGCCCATTTGTTGGCCACTGGACAGCCCCTTACAGAAGGGTCTCAGGGAGAGACAAGCCAGTCAGTGTGTAATGGAGCAACGATGAAACATATAACTTTCCTCTAGTACCTAAATACCTCCTCCTCTCTCACTATCATGATCCCAATTCTACCTTACAAATCTGGCTAGACCAGAGGATGTACACTGGTACAGATAGGAACTAGAAACACAGGGAATCCAGGACAGATAATCCCTTCAAGACCAGTGGTGAGAGTAGTGATACTAGGAGGGTAGAGGGAGGGTGGGTTGGAAAGGGGGAACCGATTACAAGGATCTACATGTGACCTCCTCCCTGGGGGATAGACAACAGAAAAGTGGGTGAAGGGAGACATTGGACAGGGCAAGATATGACAAAATAATAATTTATAAATTATCAAGCATTCAAGAGGTAGGGGGGGTGAGAGAGGGGAAAAATGAGGAGCTGATGCCAAAGGCTTAGGTAGAGAGCAAATGTTTTGAGAATGATGAGGGCAATGAATGTACAAATGTGCTTTACACAATTGATGTATGTATGGATTGTGATAAGAATTGTATGAGCCCCTAATAAAACAATTTAAAAATGTACATTCTGATTAACAGCTTGGCAAATAAAACAAAATAAAATCTTATCAGATCCTAACTAAAAAAAGAAGGTTGGGGGGCACTATGCTATTATAGCCAACAGTTTTATTTAATCCTATCAATAAAATTTGTGTATAAAAATTGGAATAAAGTACCAAAAATTTAACTTCCACTATTAGGTACCTTTTATAATAATATTAAATATAAGAATGTTTTTAAATAAAAATTGTGACTAGAATGGATACATTCATTTGTAATGATATTCTATTCTCTCTCCTGTGGTTCATTCGTGTGTATCTCGAGACATAGCCTATTTCAAGGTGTTTCCTTCTTTAACATACAAAGTTGGTGACAGCATTAATATGACGAATGTACATTTTATAGAGAGGGTGAGACCATAACAATGTAAGGACTACGCTGGGCAGCTATGTTTTGTAAATAAAAAGTATGAGCCTGCATATTTTTGCAATTCACATAACCAATGATTATGAACAGAAACAAAATAGATGTCATTATGAATACAAACACACCAATAATTATTAATGAATTTTAATATGATGAGCTATTTAAAAGGATGAGCTATTTGGAGTTCTACTCAGATCATGCAGCTTATACAGAAGAAAGATGAAAAACAGAAAACATTGCATGACTAGCATATAAACATACAATCACGGAGATACTGAGTTGAAATTAAGGGCATATTATAGAGGAAAATATTATGAGGGAATGGAAACCAGGCTGAGAACTATTTTAATATTTTTTATATTTTAAGAAAAGAAAATATTCCTAGATTCTGTTGTTTAATTTCTTTGAATATAAAATATCTTCAAATATACATTAAACATTTGAGAGTGTAATCATCTGGGTTTTGTGTCAACATAGCTAGACCAGGATTCTCAGAGGCTCCAAAGGAACCCTAGCGACTTAGTGGTTAAAGGTTGGACTGCTGACCTCAAGGTCAGTAGTTCAAATCCACCAGCTGCTCCGTGGGAGAAAGACAGGCTCTCTCCTCTTATACAAAGTTATAGCCTTGAAAAGTCATAGGGGCAGTTCCATCTGGCCCTCTAAGGTTGCTTTGAGTCAGAATTGACTTGATGGCTGTGAATTTGGTTTTTAGAGTTGGCAATCAAGGCCTGATAATCCCTATGTCATGACCTAGCACAATGTAGTCAATTCCGTAATGGGTTCTGCTGTGATCAGCCAATCAGTTGTCAGACGATTAGGGTGGAATATAATACATTTACTCAAGCCACAGCCGTGATGCAGTTAAAAGGGAGTTTCCTTGGGGGTATAGCTTGCTTCCAATATAAATGAACACTGTGGATACGATTGTTTGCTTTTAGCCTGGCATCAATCCTGTTTCTGGATTGATACTGTACCATGGACCTTCTGATTTTTGCACTTCAAACAATGACCTGCCACATTGCCTGTAGATCCTGGGAATTGTCGATGTACTGCCATCTGATCTTCCAACCTTGGATTCATTGGTCTTTCTGCCAATCTTGGATTCATCAGCCTTTACAGATGCAAGTCAAGAGAGGCCTCCAGCTTAACAGCTGACTTTTGGACTTGGAATATGACTGGCCTTGGACTTGACTGCTTCTGCAATGTGACTTACTTTCTTGATAAAAAAATTATATATATATATGTATGTATGTATATATATGACTCTGTATGTATATATGGACTATACTTATATAAGTATCACTTTTTTCTTTATTTTTATTATTTTATTTTTATGATGATAAGATGTCTCTTTTTACTTTATTTCATTTATTTTTTTAAGTTTTTAATCACTTTATTGGGAGCTTCAGTTCAATCACAAGCAGTATTGTACAATTACTACCACAATCAGTTGCTAAACAAATTCTTTCTTAGATAAACCACCTTAAGACAGCTACCAATCAGCATGTATATGGTAATGGGACATAAAGAATGATTCCCTTGATTGCATTATGTCAGGTAAGACTTAAAGTTTGTGAGTGATATGAAAACAGTTCGTGTTTTCAAATAAAAAATAAGCACTAGTCATACAATTAACATAGTAGGGACATTTTTAAGACTTCAGGTTCTAGAAAAAGGCATCCTGGTGACACTGTGAGTTAGGCATGTGGCTGCAAACGGCATGTTTGACAGTTCGAAAACACTAGCCCCTCCATGGGCGAAAGGTGAGGCTGTCTGCGTCCATAAGGACTGAGAGTCGCAGGGGCCCTGTGTAGAAGGGCTGTGTCAGAATGGAGGGGATGGGAGACGTGGTTTGATAAGGCATGGAAACCAAACAAACAAATCTGCATGCAGTCAAAATCAAAATCAGCTTCCCACTTTGGGAATCTCAAGATGACTGTATACAGGAAGAGTGAGCAAACTGCGAGTCATGGGAGAGAATAGCCTGTTTAGGTAAATAAAGTTCCATTAGTATTTTTCAGCTTCTTTTGTGTGCCAATGGAAGATTGAATTGTCATGGCAGAGTGGCTTACAGAGCCTAAAATATATTCTCTGGTCTTTTACAAAAATCACTTTTGACACTATTGTAGTTCATCAAAAACTATTATCCAATTTTCATCTTCTATCTTTCAAAAAAATCTCAAATTCACCACCACTGAGTAGATGCCAACTCACAGTGACCCTAAACAACAGAAATGTCCCTGTGAGTTTCTAAGACTGTAATGGGACTGCCCCAGGAGCAGAAAGTCCTGTCTTTCTCCTGCTACCTCTCTACAACACCTAAAACGAATAGTAAATGATTCAATGAAAGAAAAGCCCTGTGTGAAATAAACTGACATTCTGTAGGCATCACCAACGTGTTGTTTATTGACCCTGGAGTTTGATTTCACACAGACACAAGTACTATTAATTGTGATGGTATTTTGCTCACTTTGAAGGTATTCTCAAAATGGCAAAACCCATCTATTGCTATTCTTGGTCCGGATGTATCAATCAGGAGCCCTGGTGTTGTATTGGGTTAAGTGTGGGGCTTCTAATCTCAAAGTCAGCAGTTCTGAACCGCCAGTCTCTCCTTAGGGGAAGGATGAGGCTTTCTACTCCGGGAAGTAGTTACAGTCTCAGAACCCCCCCGGGGGCAGTTCTCCCCTGTCCTGCAGGGTTGCTATGACTCAGAATGGACGGAACGGTAGTGACAGATGTTTATTTATCGCAACTGTCTTCTTAAAGATTTTAGTGACAAAACACTTTTGGCTGGGTTTTGCTTTTCCATAGGCCTTTGTGTATTGCAGTTCTGTGTGAAATTATACAACCCCCTGTGCAGTAGTTAATTTCAGACCTTGGCTGAGATGAAAAACAATGTGAAAATGGAAAAAATTTAAAAGCCTATTATTGCTTTAGAGATGATCAGATATTTTTTTTGCAATAAACCGCAAATCTATTATTGTGTTCTAAGAAACATACTTTTATTAAGAATCCCGGGTGGGGAAAATTCATTAAGGAATACTGTTTGGCACCATATTGTAAAAGATAATCCATTCAATTAAACAGAAAATACAATTTTAAAAGACTTTAGGAACTATCATCAATTTTGTGACAAAGACATATTGTGGTCCATTTGGAAGATGTGAACTTTGAAACTTGTTGAGGTCTGGATGGGGGCAGTTAGAACATGGATTCAGAGGTCAGGAGACTGGCCTGCTCCACTGGTGGAGAGATGCCTGCGAAGAACACGTAAAGTGAGAAAAGCAATAGATCAATAATAATAATATTATATAGGAAACAGCCCATAATGTTTATAGTATAATGTTATATTTAGATATTCTTATATGTCTGCGGCCTGGTGGTATAGCAGCTGTGAACCATATGGTTGTTAGTTCGAAACTGGGCTTTCCATTCCTGTAAACAGTTACAGTCTAGGAAACTCACAAGGAGTCGGTACGAGTCAGCATTTACTCTATTGCAGAGAGAGAGAAAGAGAGAGAGATCTATTTAAGGTACTCTGCTGGCACGGTGCTTAAGCATTCAGCTGCTAATGGAAAGGTTGGCAGTTCTACCCCCCCCCCCCCACCACCACTCTGTAGAAGAAATAAGTGTCTGTCTGCTCCTCCCAAGATGACATCCTAGTTGACCCTACTTAACAGCTCTTGTCGACCCTGTAGGCCTATTGTGTGGGAATTGACCTGACATCACACAACAACTCTGACATGAATGGTGATTGCATCAGAAACAGGACTCCCTTTCTTTGAGAGAGAGGGCCATCTCTTCATTTGTCAGGTAACAGATTCCCAGTTTTGACGAGGCAACAAACAAATTACGTGGCAGGATTTTTGACTCCCTTTGCTGGCTTTGAGTCACAGGAGAGGAAACCCAGAGGGAGGGGAAAGGCTGCTAACGAAAACCAAGCAGTGAGGTGCCCTCTTCCCACTGCTTAGGGACCACGGGCCAGCAATCAAGCCGCCAAGCAATGGTTACATCTACAGGCTGTCAGCAAGGTGTCATCAAACTATTCTTATAAACAGTATTCCAAAAAGAATCATCCTATTGTTCTCCAATATTTCAGCCCGAAAGTCAGAGACCGCTGTGATCCAATGCAAAATTGGGAAAGCTACCCGTACCCTTTAGTTTTAGGGAAAGTTTTGCACTGATTTTCACGTTCCCAGTTTCCACAATAGCCTGCTTCAAGCCGTAACCATCAGACCCACATTACTAATGCCATTAATCTGTCAAGTGTGAGCATTACTTAACTCCGTACTTTCCCTTAGGATTTACACAGAAACCTGACAGCTCGGCTCGGCACCGCTGGCTGCCTCTGCTCAGCAAAGGCACAATAGCGACAGGAGCTGGAATCAAACCCTCAGTCAAATTGTAGCGCAACGTGCAAGAAATCACTCTGGCTTTTAAACAACTCCATGTGATCCAAACAGATTTTAAATATATATATTGACTATTAAATGTTCCAAATCAATATTTATTTTCTCGGCATAGGAATCCATCCCAAACTCATATTTCCCATTTCAATTTATCCCAGAAACCTTAGATTTATGATCTTTTTTTTTTAAGGATTGAGAGACTAACACAATGGAATGGAAAGAGCCAGATAAGCTACATCCTGGCACACTGCCTCTCACCTAGAGGAGGATCAATAACTATTGACTGAGTCAGAACTCAGTTGCCAAGGTGGCAGATGAACTCTGGCCTTTTGACTTAAACAGACGAAGCCGTCCTCACCATACGCGATTTTCCATGTATTGATATTTCTTAGCTGGCATTGACTGAATGCTAAAATGTACCTTTGACTTTTCCTAGATTACTTAAGAGAGGAATCAAGAAGCTGTAAAAAAACAAGAAAGAATTGTATAACATGGACCTCAGTGCCACGGACCTTTTACAGTCCTCAAAGAAGGTACTTGGCAAATATAAAATTATATGAAAGTTGGTTTACTTGTGGGAAAAACCCATCTTTTTGTCACAGAAATGTACTACAGATTCTTTCAGTACATTCAGAAATCATCCCATCACGTTAGCAGCTAAAACGGAAACATCAAAAACACACGAAACCTGTAGGACATTATCATTGCATAGAGCTGTTGTTGAATAGTCTACATCCAAAACAGAACAACAACCAAACCCACTATCTTCTAATTGATTTTAACTCATTGTGGCCTTTGGACCCCAGAAGAACTGCTCCAGAAATTTCCTAAGAAGTCCAATCTTTACAGGAACTGACAAAATCAGCTTTCTCCCTTAGCACTTAGCAGTCAACATGTCACCAACTACACCACCAGGGTCCGTGGGGACACACTCAGTAAGGTATAAGCCACTGAAAAGTCTTGACATTTCCATGATTTTCCCCTCCTCTTCTTAGAGAGATGTGCTATATCACTAGGAGGTTCTACTTTTTCCTTCAAAGCAATTATACACATGCTATTTTCCCCTTAAGAATAATATAGGATTGGCTCTTTATCAGTTTGTTTTCATCGTAGGGATTTCTCTAAGGAGTCAGAGATGTCTCTACGAACCCAGATGTGACTGGGAGGGTAGCATCATCAGTTATGCAGGGCAGTCATAACTATTCTGGACCTTGCTTCTCTCTTTGTAAATAAAAGAGTGAATTTAATTAACTAAATGTGTAGAGAATCATCTATTTTCTCTTCATTTAAATCTGGCACATTAATTATCTCATGTTTTTACTTTGGAAAGGTATTTCCCTTATAGGTCTAATTCATATTAAAGAGTTTTCATTAAACTCCGCAATCTCAATCACCTTTCATTTCCTTTACCTAGTTATTCATTGAAATATACTTGGCTGTGTATGTTTTATTATTTCCACATAGGAGCTCATCGATTCTATTTCCCACGATTCTGCAGCCAGGCAGAAAAAGAATTACCCTGATATGGAGTGAAAGTGCCCCAACTCTGCAAAATGTTCTTGGAAATCACACTGGACCTCTTATTCTCTCACCAGCACAAGAGCGTGAAGTCAAAGTGTTACAACTCTTTGTCTCAGTCTTTTCCAACTCTCTCTCTACACATAACATTTAGCTTATTTAATATTTGGTTGCTTTCCTTTCTTAATCATTTTCAGGACAGATTTACAAGCAACTCCTTAGCAAGTTCCCACTTAAGAATCTCTGCTACGGTAAAAGTCCAGGGCCCTCAGCTCTGCAGTGGATTAAGGCTTGAAAGTAAACAAGCGGCCATCTATCCCAGAAGCAACAAAACCCACATGGAAGCAGCACACCAACATGTGTGATCATGAAGGGCCGAGTAGACCAGGGTTCAAGCAACAAAGGCGGGGGGAAGAAATCCTATCATCATGAATGAGGGGAGTGTATGATGGGGACCCAATGCCCATCTGTAGACAACTGGACATCCCTTGCAGAGGGGTAGTGGGGAGGAGATGAGTCACTCAGGGTTCAGTGTAGCAATAATGAAACTCACAACCTTCCTCTAGTTCTTAAACACTTCCTCCCCCCAAACTATCATGATCCCAATTCTACCTTGCAAACCTGGTTAGACCAGAGGAGGCAAAGCGGTGCAGCAGTGATCTGGAAACACAGGGAATCTAGGACAGATGAACGCCTCAGGACCAACGGTGAGAATGACGATACTGGGAGGGAAGAGGGGTAGAAAGGGGGAACCGATCTCGGGGATCTACATATAACCTACTCTCTGGAGGATGGGCAGCAGGAAAGTGGCTGAGGGGAGACACCAGGCAGTGTAAGATAAGATAAAATAATAATTTATAAATTATTAAGGGTTCATGAAGGAGCGGGGAGTGGGGAGGTAGAGGAAGGGAAAAGAGGAAAATGAGCTGATTCCAGGAACCCAAGCGGAAGGCGAATTTTGAGAATGATGAGGGCAATGAATGTATAAGGGTGCTTTACTCAATTGATGTACGTATGGATTGTGATAAGAGTTGTATGAGCCCCAATAAAATGATTTTTTTAAAGGGCACACCTAAAGAAAATATTTAGTGAGAAGTAAAACTCTTCTAAAACAAATTGTTTCAGACTACAAATGTATGATATAAACACAAGTTTACCACCAACTGTCTCACTTTCTTAACCACAATTTTGGAATTGTCAGACAGTATACAGTTACATTTGGATTTCAGATAAATCATAAATAATTGTTAGTATAATAGCACATTCAATATTTGAAACATACCCCAAAAATGTACTCTCTTGCTAAATTATTCATGTGCTTAGCCCATTGCCATCAAATAGATTCTAATTAATAGTGACCCAATATAGAGTTTTTGAGACTGTAAAATGTTCCAGAAGTGGACAGCCTCATCTTTCTCCTGAAGGCTGATTATGGAGTCAGCAACCTAATGCCCAGTTCCCAGGACCGCCATGGCTCTTCAGTTATCCAGATAGTAAGAAAAAAATATTCACTATTTATGTGAGATCCAACTTTAGATGGACATCTATATTTTACTAACTGAATCAGACAACCCGACATAATTCTCAATTGTGAAAGGAATTCCAGGGTGACACTGGAACATATACTTACATATACATATACGTACAACCATTCCTGGTAGAAGCAAGAACCAAGAACCAAAGATCCTGAAGGTAGAAGTTCAAACTGTACTGAAAGCATTAGCCAAAAACATGCTCCAGGAATTGATGGAATATTAACTAAATGTTTCAACCAAACTGATGAAGCACTAGAAGAACTCACTCATCTATGCCAGCAAATTGGGAAGACAGCTACTTGGCCAATTAACTGGAAGACATCCATATTTGTACCCATTCCAAAGAAAGGTGACTTAACAATACTTAAATTATAGAACAGTATCATTGATATCACATGCAAGTAAAATTTTCTGAAGATCATCCAATAACTCTTACAGCAGTACATTAACAGGGGGCTGCCATGGGTCCAGGCCTGATTTTAAAAGTACTTGGACCAGTGTACACTCTCTTGTCTAGCTGGATTTGTAAAGTAGAATTGGGATCATGATAGTGGGTTGGGGGAAGCATTAAAGAACTACTGGAAAGTTATATGTTTTATCATTGCTACACTGCACCCTGACTGGCTCATCTCCTCCCCACAACCCTTCCCCTCAGGACCAATGAGAGTAGCGATACCAGGAGGGTGGAGGGAAGGTGTGGTAGAATGGGGGAACCGATCACAAGGATCTACATATAACCCCCTCCCTGGGGGATGGACAACAAGGAAGTAGGTGAAGGGAGATGTTGTACAGCATAAGACAAGACAAAATAACAATAATTTATAAATTATCAAGGGTTCATGAGGGAGGAGTATGAGGAGGGAGGGGGAAAATGAGGAGCTGATACCAAGGGCTGAAGTAGAAAGAAAATGTTTTGAGAATGACGATGGCAACAAATGTACAAATGTGCTTGACACAATGGATGGATGGATGGATTGTGCAAACTCCCAATAAAATGATTTTTAAAAGAAAACAACAACAAAAGTACTTGGAACAAGGGATATCATTGCTGATGTCAAGTGGAGCTTGGGTGAAAGCAGAGAATACCAGAGGGATGTGTACTTTTGTTTTATTGCCTATGCAAGGCATTCGGTTGTGCGGGTGGTATTAAGCTATGGGTAGCCTTGAGGAGAGTGAGAAATTCACAAATCTTCATTGTGCTCCTGTGGAGTTTGTACATGGATCAAGATGCAATTGTGTGGACAGATAAGGGAATATTGCATGGTTCAAAACCATGAAAGGTGTGTGTCAGGATTGTTCCTATCATTACAATTCTTCAATCAAATGTTGAATAACCAATTTATAGCACAATATCATTACTATCACACGAAAGTAAAACTTTTCTAAAGATCGCCTAACAGCAATTGCAGCAGCACATTGGCAGGAAGCTGCCAGAGGTTCAGGCCAGATCAGGAAGACGAAGTGCAGCGAGGGATATCATTACTAATATAAGATGAATCTTGACTCAAAGCAGAAAATACCAGAAAGATATTTCTTTGTGTTTTACTGATTTTACTAAAGCAGTTTTTGCGAAAGTTGATCATATAAGACAATGGATAGCCTTGAGAAGAATGGGAATGACGGAACACTTCATTGGTCGCATGCAGAAGTGGACAGGGATCAAGAGGCAGCTATGAGAATAAAACCAGGAAATACTGCATGGCTTAAATCAGAAAGGGCTGCATTCTAATCTGTATGCTGAGCAAATCATCAGAGAAACTGGATGATCTGAAGAAGAATGAGGTATCAGGACTGAAGAAAGGCTTACTAACAACCTGAGGGATGCAGACGACACAACCTTGCTAGCTGAAGTTGAGGAGGAACTGAAGCACTTGCTGATGAAGGTCAAGCAGAGTAGCCTTCAGTACAGATTACAGCTCAAGGTTAGGAAGACCAAAACTCTCATAAGTGGGCCAGTAGGTACATCATGATAAATGGAGAAAAGGTTGAAGTTGTCAAGGATTCTGTCTTCCTTGTATCCCCATCAATGCTCAAGGAAGCAGCAGGCAAGAGATCAAAAGAAATGTTGCATTGGGCAAATCTGCTGCACAAGACCTCTTTTGAGTATTGAAAAGCAGGGAGTTTACTTTAAGAACTAAGGTGTGCCTGGCTGAACCGACAGTATTTCCAATTACTTCACATGCATATGAAAGTTTGACATTGAATAAGGAAGATCCTATCTGAATTGTTTTGCTGAAGAATAATACTGAAAATACCATGGTCTTCTAAACAGAATAAATAAACCTGTCTTGGAAGAAGTCCTTTCAGAGTGCTCCTTAGAGACAAAGATGGCAACGCTTTGTCTTACAAACTTTGGATTTGTCTTTAGGAGGGACACATCTCTGAAGAAGGATATTATGCTTGATAAAGTAGAGGGACAGTGAAAAAGGGAAAGATGCTCAATGAGATGGACCACCAGTGGCTGAAGCAATGGACTCAAGCAACAGCAAGGAGTGTGGCACGAGACCGAGCAGTGCTTTGTTCTGTTGTGCAACAGGTCACTGAGGGCTGGAACCGACTCACTGGCACCTAGTAACCTAAGCCCTATGTGCCCGAATTGCAAAGATGCTCTTTCTTATTTTTAATTTAAATATTCTTGGTTGAGCCATGGCGTTTCACTGTCTGGTCATTCAAGGCCTAAGACCTTGGCCTTCAGAGGGGGCCCCTGCACCCAGAAAGAAGGATGGCGAAGGCTGTCACTTCTTCACCGGTGTCACACAGCAGCGATATGTTTCCATTATCGTTCCACTGGTGTGAACAGTCACAAAGCCCCACATACATTCAACAGATCTCGTGCTGAATAGTGACTTCCCAGAGACAAGCTGCATCACGAAGACACGGGCTTGTGTGTAGAATTGGTCACGTTGGCCCAGACGCCAGCAAGGAAGCAGAGGAAATCAATACAATCCCCATTCTGTGCCCTTTCACTTCGTTCCTCAGGCAGCACAACTAGTTTGTACACAACTACTCACCTAAATGTTGCTGCTTCAGACTTACCCAGCTGCAGTATGACAGTAAAAGACCTACAGATCTGATTCCCTTCAGATTTTAGCCTAAAACCCCCCATGAAGCAGTCTGCCCTCCCCGCCACTCCCCCACACTGGTGTCGGAAGGGGTTAATATATATCACGTTAATCCATGTCAAAATCTGTCATGAAAATCAAGACACTGGTGTACACTGCTTTGAGGAATAATTCAAATTGCATTCGCATATGGAAAAGAATGTTGCAACATACAAATGTTTGTGATGCCTGTATATTCAGCACAATACAAAATGGTATTTCTAAGTAAAAGCAAACTCAATCTGAAGAATCAATATGACCTATGCTGTCCTGACCTATGAGTTTCCATGCTTTCAACTCTGAGAGGGACTCAATTTCTCAGTTGCTTGCTCTTGACTAAGGTCTTGTCTAAACAAAGGCCTCTGACTTGCACATCCTGCTTCTGTCTCTAATAACTTTGTTCAGCTTAAAGCCCACTGCCTTTGGCCAGTTAATCCAGACATTCACATTTGAACATTGTTAGGTTCTCTGTCTCATGTCCAGGTCTTCAGATGACATATTAACGTCCTCCTATGTAACTGGGCAAAAGGTTTCCAGAGCTTCATCGGCAGCATTTCCCCCACTTGTCTGGTCCCCAGACCAAACACCAAACTCACTGTTACGGAGTCAATTCTGACTCATATTGATCCTACAAGAGTGGACAAGACAGAGCAGAACTGCCCCTGTGGACTTCTGAGAATGCAGTTCGTTATGGGGGTAGAAAGCCTCATCATTCGCCAGGGGGCAGCTCGTGTTTTCAAACTGCTAACCGTGTGGCTGACCGCCCAACATATAACGCACTGTGCCACCAAAGCTACTGGTTGATCTTCATGGGCACCAAATGAAGCCCGGGGTGACTGTTCCTCATCATCTGTATGCTCTGAATTAAGTCTTCTTCATGAAAGCGCCCTCCTGTCACGTTCAAATTGACAAGAGGCTGCCTCTTGCTCTGTGTTCTCCTAGCAAAGAGCTCCAGACCTGCATGGAAGTGAAAAATTCTCAGACTGCCCAAGGCTGGTCTTTCAGAACTATCCCCTGAAAAATGAAATGAGACTGTTGTGCTTACTTTTATCTGTGCTACTCAGAAGAATGTCTTCTCATTTTTCTTCTTTCCTAAGAGCTTTAGAAGCTCCAAAGAGGTAAACCTGCTCTATAGGCATTTAGCGCTTCACATCAACATACTTCTCCACAGTGGCAAGGCAATCAAAATGATAAGTATATCGTGAAACATTTACCAGCTGACTTCCTTCCATACTCCACTGTCACTTAGCTAATCCATGTACTCCTTTTGTCAAAGCAGGCCAAAATACTTTTCAACATTCCTCCCTGTACTGGCTGTTTCTCTATTAAACTGTGCAGTATAGGCATGATGAAAACACTCCTTAGCATTCTTTACAGACATAAAGGAATAATCATAGTATCATGAAACCTGTATGTACAGAACTATAGAGCTATATCTGTGATTTTGCAATGATCTAGCTTTTCACAATGGTCCCTGGTCCAGAATATGCATGTAATAGCTATTTGCCAAATTATTAAGGGAGTTAATTAGGAGAGCAGTGAAGTCTGTCGTGCTGTTGGGTACCATCTCTTTGCTATGAAACCAGGGCCTCCATTGCTTAGAGGTAAGGGCCATGCTACCAGAGGAGAAATCTCCAAGAACTGAGGGGTGTAAAGGGCTCTATGAGACAACAAGGAAAGCCCTCAGCACCACCTAAAATCTTCACGACAGGAAGCCAGGAAGCTGTCTGGACGCGAGAAAACTAGGGGAGCCTGCAGCTTTTTCTCCTCCCCCATGTGCCATTCGATCTTTTAGTCTGCGTGTGTAGATGAGTTTCATTCTAAGTTTTTGAGCTAACAAATACATGTTTCATAAAAGTGCTATAATACAATTAACGAACTGGGAACTTCCTAATGGATCCTAGTTAGCCATTGCATTTGTGTTTTTTTGAATTAAAAAATTAGAAAGGTCATTAATTTGGCCAAGCAGTTATTTGAGAGACATCATTCAAAGTAGTTGTCTTCATAAGTGGCCACAGCCCTCTGGAAAAGAGTGAACGTGCTCAGCAACAGCAACAAACCATGCCCATGTTTGGCTCAGCACGGGTTTAACAACATCAATCTAGAGGCAAACTGTCTGCGGTTGAATCTTAGTTCCCCAACTTACAAGCTCAGTGGCAATTGATTTTACGTATGACTTAAGAAAGGCCTTGAGTCATAAGTACAATGAGGATGATTCTGAGAGGATATTGAATGGGTCCTGTAGCTTCTTTCTGCAAAAAACTGAGGGTAGAACCTGACATAATGTAACTATTCGAAAATTGTTAGTTGTCATTTTAAATTATTCTAAAATTCAAAAAGCATCTACAAGCCAACAATATATTTACAAATTTGATGTATCTCTTTTGTTTGGCTATTAGAAAGCCATTTGTATTTTTCTGCCTGGAATGTTAGCCATGTGTTATCTTTTCCTTTGTCTTCCCAGTTCATGTCTCTCTGTCTACTTTATTTCAACATCTATTATGTTGTTGTAATTGTTAAGATTTTGGAAAGCGAGGAGAGGGAGGGCATATACTCTATGCTCAACTATAAAACTTTTAGTACCAATGAGGAAGACGATATATGAAAACAGTTCTTCAGACACAACAGCATGAACAGAAACAATTAAACTTGTGTTATAAATTTTAAAGTAAAAAAACAAGGGTTTCTGAAAAATAGCCTGTGAAATGGCATTTCCTTTATCAATGCTAAGTACAAGAACTTAGCTTTGCCTCTGTCTCTTAATACCCTTCTGAAGTGGCATCAGCCACGACTTCCAGGCAAGTTTTAATCTAAAAATTATAGCTTTGAAGACTTGCTGCCCTTTAGCAGAGCAAACAGGCAGGACAGGGTACAGCAGGCCCTGAGCCAACTTCATGTTCTTAGCCTCAGTTTGCTTTTCATTCCAAGTGGCTGATTAGTACCTGCTTCAACAAATATTGGTGCCCTTCTGTTCTGTTCCTGCAAGAAGCTGCCCTTTCAGCTCGAGGGGAAATAAAAAGACATTTTGAATTGGGGGCACATAGAAGAAACTGGAAGAATCCTCGAGTTAAAATCCTCTTCCCATCACACAAAACAAAACAAACAAATCCCACCTTCCATATCACAGAACAATCCATTTTCAAATAAATGTACGACTTTTGGTAAAGGCTCTGCTTGAAATAGCTCCTGGAAAAGTCCGAGTTTCCAGGGTAATTGTATTATAAGTGTAAGGGGAAATGCCTTCCTGTGGCCGTGTTTCCTCTCCGTCAACAAGGTGTTCTCAGGACAAGCTTCAGGGCCCATCCCCTCCTGCTTGACTGGCCACCACTGGCATCCACCAGCAACAGTCTTCTCAACCAGACAGTGTGGGTTCTTGTCTAAGTCACTGTGCTGGCACCGAGTCATAGCAGCCCCATGTCAACAGACGAAATGCTGCCCGATACCGCTGGCAAAATCAGTATGGCTTCAGAAACAGGAAAAGCAGAAGACAAAACCAACCAAACGGTTCCTGTCAAAAGCCAGAAATAACCAGAAACACCTGACATTGGTATTGCCTTGGGTTTTCCAGCGGTGCTACCAGGATATCAGTAGACAAAGGACAAAACACAGGCTAGAGAGAAGACAATTTATAGCACCGAAAACACACTTAGTTTGTGTTTGTGTGTTCACAGTATTTTCCCAGTAAAATATGGGTCCTTCCTGAGAAATTTGATATTGGATGACATCGAGTTGGTTCTGACTCATCACGCCCGTATGTACAACAAAACGCTGACCAGTCCCAGCTTCACAATCCCTGCTGTGCTCATCGCCAGGAGGGTCTTCCTCGTTTTCAGTAATCCTCTATTTTACCAACATCATGGCTGCTCCAGAGACAGGTCTCTCATGATAACATGTCCAAAGTATGTGAGATAAAGTCTTGCCTTCTTCACATCTATGGAATTGTCTGGCTGTACTTCTTCTAGGACACATGTGTTTTTTCTTCTTGAAGGTCATGGTATATTCAATATTCTTTGTCAACACCCCAATTAAAGGGCACCATGTTTTGTCAGTATTCCTTATTTATTGTCTAGATTTCATATGACTGGAAATAACATGACTTGGGTCAGGCACAAACTTCTCAAAGTGACATATTTGCTTTGTAACACATTAAATAGGTCTTTCATAGCACATATGTCAATTGAGTATATCATTTAATTTCTTGTTTTAAATTATAATTTTCTTAGTCCTTTTACTTTTCTTTATTACTTCTTTCTTTTAATTTATTATTAATTAATCTTCATTAGCAAGTGCTTCAAGACCTCTTCATTTTCAGAAAGCAAAACAGCTATCATCTTCACAGTGCAGATGGTTAATGAGTCTTCTCCAGTTCTGATGTGGTATTTTTCTTATGACAGTTCACCTTCTTGGTCTATTTGCTCATCATAAAGTTTGAATAAATAAGGTGAATGGATGGATATAAGTCTAGCACATCTTCCTTTGGAGTGTGCACAAGGATGAGGGGCCTCAACTCATGCAATATCACCTTGTTCTGTTCAAATGCCTGCTTCTTGGTCTACTTGCAGTTTCTGCGTGTGCACAGTTAAGGGCTATGGACTCGTTCGTTTCTCAGTGTAATCCATTACACATTCAGATCCACATAGCACAATAGCTTTATAGGTCAAGAGGGCACAGGCCTAACGTTCAGATACTTATGAGGTCCTCGACGTGACATCTTTGTTTTTAAAAGGTTAAAGAGGTCATCTGCAGTAGATTTTCCCAATGTCATAGGCCATTTTATTTCTTCACTGCTGCTTCTATAAAAGTTCATTGGTTAAACAAACAGAATGAAATCATTGAAAACTTCTGTTTCTCTCACTTTGGTCATGTTTTTTTTATTGGTCCAGTGGTGAAATGTTGTATTTTCTCCAGTTTCAATATATGTCAAATTACATAGATTGGTTTCAAATGACAACTGTTCTTAATTATATGTTCATTTTGCTATTTAGTTTTAAGAAGTGCTTTCTTTAGTCTGGGTTCTTTTTAAAATTTTTCTAAAATATTTTTCTTCTGAATTTCTAACTCTACTTCTTTTCATAATTTTAAATAATTATAGTCCATATCCATTCTTAACTTCAAATAATATTTTATACATTTTATCATATTTCATCCATTACCCTTAATACTTAATGCACATTAGCTACACTTTATAAGAACTGTATCATTGGTTAAGTCTATGTACTTGAAAAAAATTTTAATTCATGGAAATTTTTCATTACATGCATTTTTCTTACGTACTTTATTAAAAGTTATTTAAAGAGAGTATTTATTATGTATTGAACAAGAGAAGGACAAGATAACTACAGAGACATAGCATCCAGGTGAGAGAGACAATTAATTGGAGGTCTTAATAGTACTGAAGGGTTTGCTGAGATACAGAGCTTTAAAAGGACATGGGAGGTAAAAGAAAATTGTCACGAAAGCACAGTTGGCAGCAGATCAATACATGCTAGTTACCAGTAGAACTAACTCCCAATGTGGGACTCAAGGCCTTGACTTGGATGTGTACAGTATGTTAGAAGACGGAGGAGGCTACAGTATTGGTCTTGGACCTTCCCTGAGGCAGTCAGGACCTGACTCATGACTATGCTATGGTGATATCCATTTATTTTCTATGCCTGGCAGATTTCTCTTTTTGCTTTGAATGGTTATTTGTCCTTTTTAAATTTTAATAAATCATTTTATTGTGGGTTCTTTCAGCTCTTATAACAATCCATACATCAATTGTATCAAGTACATTTATACATACGTTGCCACCATCATTTCCATAACTGTTTTCTACTTGAGCTCTTGGTATCAGCTCTTCTTTCCCCCCTCCCTCCCGCACCTTCTCACCCTCACGAGCCCTTGATAATTTATAAATTATTTTTATTTTCATATTTTACACCGTCCGCTGTCCTCTTTCACCCGCATTTCTGTTATTCATCCCCTGGGTTGGGTGGGAGTGGTGTGTGTGTACATGGATCACATAAAAGCTAGTATTTTACATTGTTACCTATGAACTAAAGATCCATAGTGCGTTACCTGCTGGGCTGCTAGGCAGCAGTTCAAACTTACTAGCCAACTCAAGGTCAAAAGCCGAGACTTTGTGCTGCCAAAGACGTAAAGCTTCAGAAATCCACAGGGCAGTGCTGCTCTGGCCTAAAAGGTCACTAGGCGCTGAAATTGACTCGATGGCAGTAAATTTGATTTGGTTTCTTAGAAGTCTGAATTCTATTTGAAATAATGTCTCTCAGCCTGAGAACTTCCTTAAATGTTCCTTATAATGCAACTTCCTTTCTTGTTTCTCTGAAATTTCCTTTTTCATGCTGGTTTTTGAAGAATATTTTTTGCTAGAAAGTAGCAGTAGAATTTTGAGTTGACCCTTTTCTCAGCACCTTAAATACTTTATTTTTCATGTTCGGGGCATTACTATTTCTGTAGAGCAGTTGGTTATTGTTGGTATGATTGGTCTTGTCTATGGGATGCATCATTTATTTCTTTGATTTATCAAAGATGTTCTCATTATCTCTGTTTCTCACTAGTCAAAATTTTTTTTCATTTGCACCTATTCTAGTTGTTGTTGTTGTTAGATGTCAACGAGTCATTCGGAACCATAGAAACTCTAAGCCTAACAGGAGGGAACACTGCACAATCTTGTGCCACCCCTACAATGGTGCCTAGGCTGAGCCCACTGTGGCAGCCTGGAGGCAATCCACCTCCTTGAGGGCCTTCCTGTCCTTCACTGCCCCTCCACTGACCAAGCATGATGTCCTTCCCCAGGGACTGGTCTCTCCTGACAACATACCCAAAACATGTAAGATGAAGTCTTGCCATCCTAGTGTTCTAAGGAGCACTCTGGTGAAACCTCTTTCAAGACAGGTTGGTTTGTCCTTTTGACAGCCTGTGGTACTGTTCATATTCCTATCCAGCCCCAAATCCAATTGATCCATTCTTTAGTGGTCTTCCTTGTTCAATGTGCAACTTTCACAGGCATACGAGGCAATGAAAAACACCGTGGTTTGAGTGAGGCGTAAGTTAGTCCCTAAAGTAATATCCTTGCCTTCAATATTCTGAAGAGAGTCTGTTGCAGATGATTTACCTAATGCAGCAAGTCTTTTGATCTCTTGATTGTTGCTTCCATGAGCATAGACTGTGGATACAAGCAAGACAAAATCCTTCACAACGTCAAGGATTTTCTCCACTTATGCTGTTGTCCATTAATTCAGTTGTGAAGATTTGGGTCTTTTTTTTTTTTTTTTTGTAAGTGAGAGAGTGAGAGAGAGTGAGTGAATTAGTAAGTGAGAGAGTGAGAGTGAGTGAGAGTGAGAGAGAGTGAGTGAGAGAGAGAGTGAATTAGTAAGTGAGAGAGTAAGAGAGAGTGAATGAGATAATGATTTGGGAGTGAGAGAGTGAATCGATTTTGGTCTTTTTGACATTGAGTTGTAATCCCTACTGAAGGCTACATCCTCAAGTTTCATCAGCAAGTGCTTCAAGTCCTCATTTTCAGCAAGCAAGGTGGTGTCATCTGCATATCTCAGGTTAATAAGTCTTCCTCCAAACCTGTTGCCACATTCTTTCTTCTTCATATAAGCCAGCTTCTTTAATGATTTGCTCAGCATACAACTATGAACAACTATGATGGGAGGATACAACTCTGATGCACATATTTCCTGATTTTAAATCATTCGGCATTCCCTTATTCTGTTTGCACAACTGTCTCTTGAGCCATGCACAAGTTCCTCATGAAAACAATGAAGTGTTCTGGAATTTGCATTCTTCTCAAAGCTGTCCATAGTGTATTATGGTCCACACAGTAAAATGCTTTTGCAAAGTCAATAAAACACAAGTAAATATCTTTAAGGCAATCTCTGTGAGTTGGTTAGTTTATTGTGCCAACCTAGCCAATAAACATATGTGAGGCTAATTGCAGGGCAGAGAGATAAATGGCTCGGAAAGCCTTGCCTTTCTAGTTCTTGGATCTCTTACTTTCTGATGATTGAACCCAGGTGCAGCTGCCTTAGCCAGTTCCCTGCTTTAGCTGGCAAGGCTCACTTCCTGGGAGACATCCCTGAGGAGAAACCGCATGGACCTACCCCAATACAGCCCTGGGTGCTGGAACAGTCATGTGGAGACCCCTGCCAGTGCTGAGATGCTTATATATTCACTGACTCAGCTTTCCTCCTGCAGTCGATATCATTGATGCTATTTTGTGAGATGGAGGAGGTCTTTGTAGATTGGAGTTGGACATATGGGTTAATGGGTTAATGTTAGACTTGTGGGGCTTGGGCAGCATTGGGTTGGGATTTTTCTTAATGCACACTTAATCATTACATATAGTCTCTCTTATACATGAGTTGCTGTGGATTTGTTTCTCTAAAGTACCCAGACTAACACAAGCATCAAAAGAAGATATATCAAAAAGAATGTGTGAACATTCCACTAACCAATGGTGCTGGTAGGCAGCCTCTAACCAATGGTGCTGTAGGAAGACGTTCAACCTGCCCTGGAAACATTAGTCAAACCAAGGCTTCAGGGATTGATGAATTAGCAATTGAAATGTTTCCACAAGCTGATGAAGCACTGGAAAAACTCACTCATTTATGCCAGGAAATTTGGAAGACATCCATTTGGCCAACTCACCCGAAGAGAGTCATATTTGTAGCCATTCCAAAGAAAGATGATCCAGCAAAATTCTCAAACTATAGAACAGTATCGCTCATATCAGTACAATTTCACTGTCGATCATCCTACAATGGTTGGAGCAGTACATTGACAGGGAGCTGCCAGAGGCTCAGTCAGGTTCATAAGAGGATGTGGAACCAGGGTATAACATAGCTGATGTCAGGTGAATTTTGGCTGGGAGTGGAGAATACCAGAAACGTATTAGTGATCATTCCTCACAGAAGAATCATATATACAGAGATGTTACAGAATGTCCCAAAGAACAGTGAGCTTAAAAGATGAAGCTTTGAGCCTTCTTATGAAGGGCCTCCAAGTGCCTCCAGCTTGCATGTTCAGCAGCCTATGTTCTAGCACCAACACTCCGCAGCCTCCTGCAGCCGGAAAGGACAGTCTGGTACAGACACCAACAGCTTTCTGCCAAGGGTGACATCTGAAATCACCTTTGAGTTATGATGCTCAGATATTGTGAATGTCCAGTTAGCTTTCTAAGGAGCTAATTCTAAGAAATCACATTTTCTTCATTTTTAAAATTAAATAAAGTAACTATCTCTACGCCCTTAAGTATAAAGACGGTCGTTAGCCATCTGGGACCATTTAACTTAGAGTTTGAATTCTTCACTATTAAATTCAATCCACCAAGCTCGTTGCGTTTTGTGCTGGTTTTCATTTAAACCTCTTGTTTTTCCAGCCACTCCTATCCTAGAGATATTGTCCCTGGGATCTCCTTCAATGCAAGCGGGAGAGTAATTCCAAAAACATTAACTTCTAATTTGGCGTCCAGCAAAGATGTGAGGTATTAGAACAAGGAAAACATATTCCTTACATTTACTAGCTGCCTGCTTCCCAATGGTATTACTGGAAACACACAGATAAAAATAAACCTTCCCTATCTTCTTTATGAGGCTCTTTGAAGTGACCAGGTGAGGAAATGCACTCCAAAACATATTTCACACACTGTGGATTGTGTCAAATAGTAAATAAACCTTAAGGGGCATCTTTGTCAGATTCATGGAGAGGTTGGTTATCACACGTGGCTTGCAATTGGTTGCTAACATAATGGTTAATAATTCCAATCCACCCAGAAATTCCATGGAAGAAAATCCGGTAAAACTGCTTCCTTAAGAATTACAGCCAAGAAAACTCTATGATGTAGCTCTACCCTGTAACACGAGTCAGCTCAGAGCCACCAGAAGACAATAGATTTTGTTTGGGTTTGGTGCCAGGTTCAGTGCAGATCTTTCCAAGAAAAATAAGGTTTTTTTCCAAATGTTCTAACTGTAGAGATTTTCCATGCAAACAATGACATTGCAGGGTGCTTCTGACTCATCATACCAGACATAAGCAACCCCCTAGTGGACAAACACATGTACAAAACTAATGATAAAAAGTCCCTAGGTTTGTAAACGCCTCAGCTGAAATTGAGAAATACCTAAGATCCAACCATTGCAACCTACTTCCTGGAAATCCCTGAATGTCATATTTTTAGTTGATTCCCATTCAAAGTAATTCTATAGGAAACAATAGGCCTCCCCCCTGGTCAAAGCCATCAATCTGTATGGAAGCAGAAGCAGACTGGCCACATTATTCTCTCCCAGAGTCTGATGGATTCAAAGCACTGACATTTCAGTTAACGTATGAGTTGTCCAACCACTGCAGCACCAGGGTTCCTTGGAAATCCCACTGTTGTTAGGTGTCTGAGAGTGAGTTCTGAGTCAGAGTGACCCAGAGTGACACAACTCTGCTTGGTCCTACACCATTCCCATAACTGTTATTTCTATTTGAGCCCATTGTTGCAGACACTGTGTCGATCCATCTTATTCAGGGTCTTCCTCTTTTTACACTGACCCTCTATGTCCTGATAACATGCCCAAAATTTGTAGATGAATTCTTAATCTCCTCCCCTTTTAAGGATTCTTCTGGCTATACTTCTTACAAGACTGATTTGTTTGTTGTTCTGATATATCAATATTTTTCAGCAACACCATATTTCCAATACCTCACTTCTTCTCTAGTTGTGTTAGTCCTGGTAGACTAGAAAAAAATCCAGGAAGACTCATATGTGTATAATGGAGACTTTTATATCAAAGAGTAATTGTACATTGAGAAAACATCCCAGCCCAGTCCATAAGTTCAATATTAGCCCATATTTCTGATACCAGTCTATAAATTCCTCTTCAGACTCATGCAACACATACAATGGAAGATCACAGGCCAGTGAGTGGAAAGTCTTCTGAATCCAGTGGCCGCGGAAGCCTCTCAGTGCTGGTGTGGGTCTCCACGTGGCTCCTCCGCCTCCAGGGGTCTGTTTCCATCAGTATAGCTCCATATGGCTTGTCATCAAGCCTCCAGTGAGCTATTTATCTCTGTAGCATCTCCAAATGAGGTCATCAAGCTGCAACCTGATTGACAGCCTAAAATCCACCCCTTCTCTCTTAATAGTCTCAGATTGACACCAGATTATGTGATTACCACAACAGTCTACCTTGTTCATTGACCATCTTTTGTGTATGAGGAAACTGAAAAGACCATGGCTTGGGTCAGGGACACATTAGTCATCAAAGTTACATCTTTGATTTTTAGCACTTCAAAATGAGTCTTTTGTAGCAAGGTTTTCAATGGAATATGTCGTTTCGTTTCTTCAAATGTTCTAACAGTAGAGATTATTCATGTAAACCAACTTGACATTGGAGGGTATTTCTGACTCGTCACATCAGACATAACTAAGCCCTAGTGAACCAATACACTTATAAGGCTAATGATAAAAAAACACACACGCTAGATTTGCAAAACCCTCCATTAATTTAATAGAGGTCTTGAGTATGGATCTAAATAAAATTAAATCCTTGACAGCTTCAATCTTTACTATATTTATCATGATGTGGTTGACTGGTCCAAATGTGAGCCAACCACTTGCTTTTAAGGACCCTGACCTTGTTTGGCCTAAAGAAATTCCTCTTTGGAGACTGTGATTTTTCAGTCCGCTCTCCCTCAATAATCACCAGATCCATAATCTATTCTGGTGGACTTTGATTTCTTTAACAAATTTTATGGAAATTTATTTGGTGAATATTTTAGAAATGACTTAATAGAAAATAAATGTACTATTTGGACACTTGATAACTTTTGAAAATTAGCTTTTGTTCATTCTTATTAAAGATTGATTTTCTTTCAAAAATATCTCTACATCAATAGCGTAAATTTTTTAAAGTTAAAAAAATGTTCTACAGGACTAAAATTCAGAAATCTGTAAAATTCCAGTAAAGTTTACAATTAACTTTTATATTTAGTTTTATGCTATATGATAGTGATGGAAAAGTAGTATCAACCAAACATAAAAACTTCAAAATGTCATCATTCTAAGCCAGCTCATGAGTTCTCATGACTCATACTTTGAGTTAGTTGTTAAGAGAATCAAAGTACATAACAGACAAGAGCAAAAACAATTTTGCCTCAATATTTTCAAC
Source organism: Tenrec ecaudatus (assembly GCF_050624435.1). Lineage (NCBI taxonomy): Eukaryota > Metazoa > Chordata > Mammalia > Afrosoricida > Tenrecidae > Tenrec > Tenrec ecaudatus. The sequence goes on from NC_134531.1 coordinate 94,489,583, forward strand.
CCATTACATATTAGTTTTTATAGTAAAATCATTAAATCTAAATATAATAATTTATTTAAACATATCAGGCAACTCTTTTTAAATGCATGTGCAAAGGCTCATGTTAAAAAACAAACCAACCTGTAGTTAGCCTAAAAATTTAAGCAGAGTAATGCTCATAATTTTAAAAAAGAAAGTTATTCAAAATCTCCTTAGGCTGGTAGCAGATGGACATTGGGCCTCTACTCAAGTACCCCTCAATGCAAGTTCTCCCTTTGTTCTATTAACCTGGTATTCCATGGTGGCACCTTGTGACATGATCCCTGATGACAAAGTGGGTGCATAAGCAAATGTAGTGAAGAAAGCTGATGGTGGCCAGCTGTCAAAAAATATAGCGCCTAGGGTCTTAAAGGCTTGAAGATAAACAAGCAGCCATCTAGCTGAGAAGCAACAAAGCACACTTGGAAGAAGCACCCAGCCTGAGTGATCATGAGATGTCGATAGGATCAAGTATCAGGCATCAAAGAACAGAAAATCATATCATTGTGAATGAGGGGGATGCGGAGTGGAGACCCAAAGCCCATCTGTAGAAAACTGGACATGCCCTTACAGAAGGATCATGGGGAGGAGAGGAACCAGTCAGGATGCAGTATAGCAATGATGAAACATACAACTTTCCTCTGGTTCTTTAATATTTCATGTTCCTCCCCATCCCCCACTATCATGACCCCAATCCTACCTTACAACTCTTGACTAGACCAGAGGATGTACACTGGTAGAGATAAGAGCTGGAAACACAGGGAATTCAAGACAGATAAACCCCTCAGGACCAATAATGAGACAGTGATACCAGGAGGGGAAAGGGAAGGTGGGGTAAAAAGGGCGAACCAATTACAGGGATCTACATATAACCCCTTCCCTGGGGGATCGACAACAGAAAAGTGGGTGAAGGGAGACATCAGACAGTGTAAGTAAGATATAACAAAATAATAATAAATGATAAGTTATCAAGGGTTCATGAGGCATGGGGCAGGAAGGGAAGGGGGAAATGGGGAGCTGATACCAAGGGCTCAAGTAGGAAAAAATGTTTTGAGAATGATGATGGCAACAAATTACAAATGTACTTGACACAATGGATGCATGTATGGATTGTGATAAGAGTTGAATGAGGCCCCAATAAAATGATTTTTAAAAGAAAATAGTTATTTTTTACAATGAAAATCAGAAATGAATGAATTAATTAATTTAAAATAAATGCTAGGAAACAAAAAAATCTCCTTAGGCTACTAAGAGAGAGGCTCAAGAGGGAAAATAAAAATGCAATACTCTCTGACATTCTATATTTGCGCTGTATTTTGTCGCATGGATTGGGAAAGGAGGCGATTTATCTAAGAAGACATCTCCCAAGTCTCCCTGAAGCCACCTACCGAAGCACTTTGTTTTCATTTTTTACCACTGAACCTTCTTCTCCATCTAATGAATTTGAGTTAAGAGTCCCAGAGAGTTCCTTCCCTGTTTCATTTTTTTCAAGCATTTCTAAGAAGGGGAAAATAAGTGTATTGGTTGTCTTGTAAGATTTTCTCTGCTTTTCTCTCTCAAAGGGTGGCTAGTATGTCACTCATAAACGTATTTAATCTGGGAAGAAAAATATACATTCCCTGGACTGACTCTCACTTCTGTTAAAAAAATGTGTTGTCATAATTGAGTCATTGGTAGTGTTCCCCCTCCAATTTCATTTTCTTTGGTTAAGATTTTAAAAGAACTTGAGCTTTGGAACTCTAAACAGCTATATTGGATATATACCTCTTCATTCTCTAGGCAAATTTCAAGCTTTGAAATATATTTATTTTGCTCAGTTTCCTTCCCAATTGTTAAAAGTTACTATGCAATATGTCAAAATCCTAACTAGGACATCAGTATTTTTAAGATTCACTCACTGACCTGCCATCAAGCAAATTCTGACTCACAGATTCTCAAAAGGACACAAGGAAACTGTCTGTATGGATTTCTGAGGTTGTAAATCTTTTTTTTTTTTTCCAGTGAGGAGGTTGTAAATCTTGACTGGAACAGTAAACCTCATCTTTCTCCCATGGAGCAGCTGGTGAGCTTGAACTACTGACCTTTCAGTTAGCAGTACAACATGTAACCCACTAACTACTATATTATCTCTGTATCAAATTGCCTCATGACGCATACTTTGCTGCTACCAAATCCCATGTGCATAGAGAATATACAAATGTTGTAAAATAAACACATGCTGTGGATTACTATACTCAAAGTGTCTTAAGTCATGTCTGTACAACATTTATAATGCAGTATATTGAAGATCTGACTTTTGCTGTTTTGGGTTTTATCTTCCTTTCTCATACTGAAAATATTATGTTGTTGTTGCTGTTGTTGTTAGGTGCCATTGAGCCAGTTCCGACTCACAGTGACCACATACACAAAAGAACAAGACACTGCCCATCCTACCCACAAAACACTTCCATCTTCACAATTGCTTCATCCACTTTGTCAGTACAGCTTGTTGGGGGCGTCTTCTCTGTCACGGCCCCTCTACTCTATCAAGCACGATGCCCTTCTCCAGGGACTGGTCTCTCCTGACAGCATGTCCAAACTACATATAATAGTTGAGCTCTCTGCTCCCAGACACAGTCGCAGTCTCAGAAACTCACGGGGCAGTTCCACCCTGTGCAGCAGGGTGAGAAGAGCAGTTGTCGTGTTCAGGATTCCTTGCTGTAGTGGTTGTGGTGGTTGTGGTTGTTAAGTGCTATGGCGTCAGTGCCAATGCCTACAGCCCTAGGCACGGCAGAAGGACGCATGGCCCGGTCCTGCACCGCCCTCACAATTGCTCTCATCCTTGAGCCCCTCCGTGCAGCCACTGTGTCAATCCATCTTGCTGAAATTCCAATGCATCTTGTTAGAAGTCATGCTCTTTTTATCTGTCCTGCTACGCTACCAAGCATGATGTCCTTCTCCAGGGACTGATCTCTCCCAACAACATGTCCAACGTGTGTAAGATGAAGTCTCACCATCCATGCCTCCAAGGAACATGCCGGCTGTACTTCTACCAAAACAGATGTTTGCAGTCCATGGTACATTCAATATTCCTTGTCAGCACCGTAATTCAAACGCACTCATTCTTCACTGATCTTCCTATCCAATGTCCGCCTTTAACATTTCATGTGCCTGGGATCCCTAGGAAGCTCTCATTAAAGAATATCTGAGGATTAAAGCGGGCAATGGCTGTTTGGGTAACAATGAAAGCACGATTTGTAAGAGGATCTCCAAGGGTGCGGTGATTAAACACTGTGCTGCTAACTGGAAGGTCAGTGCTTCAGACTCAGCAGCCACTCCGCAGACATGGCTCTGCGTGTGGGATGTGCTAGAATGCCCTGTGGGGACATTCGTCTCTGTCCTGATGTGCCACTCTGAGGGGGAATCCACTCAGCAATGGGCTTTCTTGCCGTCCCAGTGATATTTACTACCTATTCTGGGTCAGCAGGAACATCTTGAAGAAATGGATTGTTCTTTGCTGGTGAAATCTTCTGACAGTTTACATCAGCTAAGTTGATACCAACCGAGAAACTAGGAAAGGACATATGAAATTCAAACTTGCAACACTTCACCTGTCTTGTAAATATATCTACCGTGCATCTACAAAGGGTGGTCACTGCACCCACATTGTGCTCTAATAAACTGGATATATTTTTTTAAAATCATTTTGAAGTATGAGTGAAGCTTAATCACGATCTAGAAAGATTTTAAACAAGAATCACTGTCACTGCTCAATATCTCAGAGAGTTGATGCATCTTAGAGTTTGCATCACCTTTTAGGCATTTTCTACTACATGAAACTAGCAACAAATACCCGTTTCTCACTGGAGATAGCCCATTATTCTGAGTCCTTAGGGATTTTTTAAAATAAAATATTGCATATTTGCATTGCACTTTTCTATTTATCGAGGGTTTTCATTTATAGATTACTTCCCTACCATCCTTGGAGGACAAAGTTTATTTGCAAAGAAAGCATGAGATGAAGTGAACGGTTACTCAACTATCCAGATATTCAGGGATCAAAGAATATGTATAGAGTTAAAGTAGGCTATGGGGTTTAAATACTTTGAGGGTTTCACCAATTCAGGGCAATGCATTTACCATCTAACTCATTGAAAACCTTCTTAAGCATCATAGAACACTGTTCTCTAGAGTAAGAGAAACCACTGACACACACAAGCATGCGCTGAGCATGCAAGTAGAGAATAAAGATATAGGATCTTTAAGATATAAATGGGAGAAAGACAAGATTTTCTGCTCCTGAAAAAAATTACATTCTCAGAAATCCACTGGGGGCAGTTCTATCCTGGGATTCTGGTCACCAAAAGTCAGAAATGAGCTGATAGCAGTGTTTTGGATTTCATAAGAAATAGATTTTGTCTTGTATAAGTCAAAGTCTAGAACAGTGGTTCTGAACCTTCCTAATGCCGCAACCCTTTAATACAGTTCCTCATGTTGTGGTGACCCCCCAACCATAAAATCATTTTTGCTGCTACTTCATAACTATAATTTTCTACTGTTATCAATCAAGTGACCCCCATGAACGGGTCATTTGACCCCACATGGGGTCATGACCCACAGGTTGAGAACCACAGGTCTAGACGCGTATGAGTGGTGGCATGTCTTGTTACCATCTTAAATAGTAACAAGATATATTTTAATCTCGACAAAAGCCCTCTGGAGTAGATAGCATCATGCCCATTTTTGCATGGAGAAATCAAAGAATGAGAAATTAAGAAAAGTCACTCAAGATCACACATGGAATAAAATATCTGAGGAAAAATGCATAGCCACCAGCTATATGATTCGGAAGACCTTGCTCTATAGCCAGCTTAACTGCTTTAAGAAGTTATGTGAACATGAACTTGAAACTGAAACGGAAGAGGGAGGGGGACTTAGTTTATGATAAGGCGGTACATGATTTGAGGGGAAAAACATGGAAGACACCCTCCTAAAACATGTTCAACCTCACTAACTTTCCACTAGCAGGATTCACATGTTTAGAATCTGTTCTTACACATTGTCTAATGCAGATATCTAGGGTCATCCACAGTTACTATCCAATACCACAACTTTCAACTAATATCGCGGATATAGTGATTTCTCTTAGGACACCCACATGAAAGAAAATAAAAACCTTCAGCCAGGGTAGTGATGAGACTTAAACTTGCTTGAGAGGAAAAGGCAAACAGATTCCAAGCACAGTGAACAGCTCTCTTACAAACAGGGAACCGGTCAGGGGACGTGGTCAGTGAGAAAAGGCCTAACCTGCTGGTCTCCAAATCATTCACCTCTGGAACTACCAGCCTGTCGTCTTCCTGGCAATTTGGGGTTCATTAGTCCTCTGAGCTATGTAAGTCAGGAGAAGCCTCTAGCCCAGTGGTTCTCAACCTTCCTAATTCAGCGACTCTTTAATACAGTTCCTCATGTTGTGGTCACCCCAAACCATAAAAAATATTTTTGTTACTAATCCATAACTGTAATTTTGCTACTATTATGAATTGGTAGACCCCTGTGAAATGGTCATTCGACTACCAAAGGGCTTTCAACCCACAGGTTGAGAACCGCTGCTCTAGCCTAACATCTGACCCATGAACTTGGAACCTGCCTGGACATACAGACTTGCCAGATTCTATAACTGTGGAATTCACTACTTTCTCTCACAACATATACACAGATATAAACCCCACTGGTCGTGCTTCTCTAGTGATCGCAGCCTGAGTTAGCACCTAGAGGTAGCCTTCAGCATTGAAATCTTTCCGTTAGCAGCTGAGCGCCTTGACCATTAGCATTGTCCCGGGGCTCCATGATGAGCAGACAGATAATTAAATTAATCCTCTGCAAACAATGCTTGGAGGCAGATAACTTCAATTTATACATCTGAACAACAGGCCCAGGAGTATTAACCAGTGCATTAGAAATGAATAGATAAGATACATGGACAATTAGAAAGTGCCATAACTGAGATAGAAACACAAATCTGAAGTCCATGTCCATACCCCCGGGCTCCTAACTACGACACTACAGCCTAGGAATGAAATAATAAATAAGTCATGGTTCAATTTTCAAAGTGCTCTCAAAGCAGGAAAGAAAATAGAATTTCAAGCACATGAAGAAGTGCTATGGAAATAGAGAGTTGGGAGTTAAAAAGCTAATCATAAACAGTGAAGGGGGGTATGTTTGCACTGGGTCATAAGAAGAAAAAGACCAAAATGCTGGATTACTTGCTATGCTTTGGATTGCGATCCACAAGGTCAGTGGTTCCAAACCACTGGCCGCTCCTTGGGAGCATTCTCCTACAGTGAAGAGCTGCAGTCTCAGAACCTCGCAGGGGCAGTTCTACCCTGCCCTACAGACTCACTCTGAGTTGGAGTCAATTCCATGGCAGAGTTTGGTTTGCTTTTGGTTTTGAGTAGGAAAGCGTTTAGCAGGTGGAGAATGGCTGCGGAGATTTAGCCATGTGAGGAATTTATCACCAGTTCATTGAAGTTCACCCTAAATATCCCTGGAATGAGTGATTCAAAGGCATGAGTAATAAGAAAAACTCTAGTTTTAATAGTTACTTACCAAAACACTCTAAGACCCCCGTAGTTCTAAACTATTCCTGTTTTAAGTTTGCCTTTCATTCCATAGACTCATGGATTTTTAAAACTAAGAATATCAAACCACATTAATTTTAATAATGACCTTCAGATTGATACTTAAATTACTGATTACTGATTTCTACTTACTCATTACTGGTTTCTGTAATAGGACACCTAATTGGATACCTGGACATTGTATGTTTCAAAGTACATTCTCTAGTTTATTAGCATATATTTTTTCAAATTCAAAACATCGTTAAAGGTCAAACTTATTGTTTTTCTCTTTTCTCCCTTATTAGCATTGTTACAGTTTGTCACTGAGGAATTTATTATTTTTTTCCCAAAAGCCCACTTATCAAGATTTAATATTTTGAAAAAAAGAAAAAAAGATTTAATATTTTGTAATATTAATTAAAAACAAGATTCTATCTAGCCATCAAAAATTGAATGAACAATAAGGAGCATCTATTCAAAAAATTAAAGATACTTAAACTATAACAGGACAATCCTACAAATCCATTTTTTACCCAAAAGAAACTCCTACCTGATCGGTACAGTACAGGCAAAGATGCTCAGTGAAGTGAAGTACTCCTTGTACAAGTAAAAAAGTGAAAGACACATACATGATCATACGCTGGGAATTAGTTAGTAAGGATTATACATGTAAGACATTTTCCAGCAGGGAGGATATTTTTTGTTTTTGTTATCAATAACCGGTATATGGAAGTTAAAAGGAATGAGGTCAATCTGTATGGAGTGTATAACAAGTCCTCCCAGATATGGCAATGAAAAAACCAAGAAAGGAATATGTGTGGTAAGGCACCAATGACACGGAAACATCGCACACAGTCATACCCACTTACGGATGTGTTTATGTTGGGATTCTTCTCTATCCAAGTGCACAGAGATTGAGATTGAAGGCAGTGGTAGCAGGAGACTTTATCTGCACCTCCCCCCTTTGTTTAAATTATTCTTGTTATAAAACTAAGGAAATTCTATAGGACTTGCATAACTTACAATTAAAGGGTAACATTAAAGAACTTAAAGAAGAAAGTAAAGCATATCTTGATCAGAAATAAATGTAGTGCGTTCTGTTTTTACGCAGTACTATAGTTATCAGTCTTAATTACCAAGTACTACTAAACCAGAATCATGTCCAGCAGAGGCTTTAATAAGCATTCAGCTACACTTGTTCCAACATAGAACTGTTTGGTCTTTTGGTAGTCCATAATACTTTAAATATTCTTCACCAACACCATCATTCAAATGCATTGATTCTTCCTCAATCTTCCTTAGTCTCTGTCCAGCTTTCACATGCATATGAGGTGATGGAAAAGAGCATGGTTCTCAAGTAACCACCTTGCTTTTTCAACACTTTAAAGAGGTCGGGTACAATGGATTTCCCCCAAGGCAATGCATACTTTGATTTCTCGACTCCTGGTTTCATGAGCATGCATTCTGGATGAAGTCCTTGACATCAGCGCTTCCTCTGTTCACCAGGGTCAGACCTATTGGTCTAATTTGGAGAATTTTGGTTTTCCCTGCATTGAGCTGTGATCCACACAGAAGGTTTCAATCCTAGATCTTCCTTATTAGCAAGTACTTCAAGTCCCCCTTATTTTCCAAAAGCAAGATAGTGTTATCTATATATAACACATTGTTAATATTACAAGTAGTCAATAAGCCTGCCTCCAACCCCAATGCAGCATTCTTTTATAACCCAGCTTCTTTGATCATTTACTCAGCATACAGATGGAATAAGTATGGGGAGAGGATCCAACCCCGATGCACACCTTTCCTGATTTGAAAACATGCACCGTGCCCTTGTTCTGTTCTCACAGCTGCCTCTAAACCGTGTACAAATTCAGCATGCGCACAATGCACTGTTCTGGGATTCCTAGTCTTTCCACGGCTATCCATAGTTTATTACGGCACACACAGTCGAATGTCTGAGCATAGTCAATAAACACGTGTAAACATCTTTCTGAGATTCTCTGCCTTAAGTCAACATTAACATGTAAAGTTACAAACTATTACACATATTATGGAATAGAGCTTACAAAAGGATAACCACGCAGAACTGGGAATCATGGCCTCACTGAGTTGACACAAATTTTGAGAGGACACAATTCAACTCATGATATAACTAAGTATGTTTTTCAGTTAAAATTTAAATTTCCCCCTATAGTGTTTACATTTGGTATGCCCCAAGTTCAGACAGTAATAAAAATTCAATTGTATGCTCTCTAAGGATGGCTCATGGTGCTGCCAGGTAAGTGTTGGCTGCTACCCCCAAGAGTGGCAGTTGGAACCCACTGGCTGCTCCTTGAGAAAAAGATGAGGCAGTCTGCTCTTGTAAATATTTACAAAGCCTCAGAAACCCTATGGGTTAGGGGGTCCCTAAGAATTAGAAGTGACTCAAGGACATTGAGTTTGGTTTGTTGGATTGAAGCATGACTAGAAACTTGGAGGAAGTCAGATGTGCCTACTGCCTTTACTCATACCACAAAATGTACCCAGTAAGTATTAAGAAGAGAGGAATGAACCAACCAGTGACTGAATGGCAACAGGAGCAAATATTTGCACAGGTTCTGAAGCATTGGGCACAATTTATAATCTTGCAATCAGAAGGGAACCATTAGAGGATATGCAAGAACATTTTTTAAATTCTGGGCAATATTATTGTGTGGATCTTACTAATAGTACTATTGACTGAATCTCCAGAAACATATTAACATTAGCTTTAAATTTTTTCTCTCGCTCTGAAGAAAATTTAAATTGTTAGTATTTCTGTTAGGGGTTTTAATACATTTAAAATAAAATGTAATTTCCTACAAATTTTTTAAAGCCTCCATATATAATTAATTTAAATGATGTTTTAGGGGCAGTTCTCTAAGCCTTCATTAGCCACTAAGTATGTTTTATTCAAAAGTCACCTTATGTTTCCTTTGGTTAAAATAGCTTTTGAATTTATTTCATTTCAATTTGATGTCTGCCACCCTAATTTTAATGCAATTCCCAAACACTACATTTCTAAGCGAAAGAAAATTAGCTTGCTAGAACAGACTAAATGACATCCTGGGAAATATTATGTGTGAAAATGTTTTTAACATAATATATCGTTTCTTCATCTATTTCCTTTGCTCCAATGTCCCTATTTTCTGATTTGGGCTTTTGGGGTATTTACCTAGCAATCATTCTGACTACTATATTTTTTCATAAATTATGTGCCCAAGCCTAATAGCTTAGGAAAATAACACATAAGGGGGTTTCCGTGGTTGGCAAAAGCATACAATGTGTGCATTATTTGCATAAAAATATAGTAATCATCCATTTAGCTCCATCTGTGCCTGTGACACATCCCTGTGCCTAAATATTTTGAAGGTTACATCGAATTGTTTTTATCCTTTGGGTTCTCAAACACAGGTGTTTTCATATTTTCCATTCTTTAGGGTCCCTGGTGGTAAACATGTTGGGCTGGTAACCAGCAGTTCAAACACACCAGCTGATCCACATGAGAAAGATGAGGATTTCTGCTCTCAGAAAGATTTACAGCCTGGAAAATACACAGGGGAGGTTCTATTGTGTGCTGCAGACTAATGTGCATCAGAATCACCGTGGTGGCAAAGAGAGCTGCATTGCACATGCTTTGCAATGGACTGAAATATAGCTCCCCAAAGTTATGCCCACAAAGAATCTCAGGGTGTGACCTAACTTGTAAGTAGAATCTTTGCCCATCTAATTAAAGATCTCATGGAGAGGTAATTTCGCATTAGGGTGGGGCCTAATCCAGTGACAAGCCCTAATAGAAGAAGACAAGGGAAAACAGAAACTCAAAGAGCAATACCATGTAAGGACAGCAGTAGAGTGATGGGTTCCAAGCCAAGGAATGTGCAGTGCTGCCCAAAGCTACTAGAAGCCAGAAGAGAGAAGTAGAGAGAGAAAGAAGCCACTACCTATACCTTATTCTGAATTCTGGCCTCCAGAACTGTGAAAAAAAATGTTTCGTGCCCCCATTTGTGGTAATGTGTTATGCCACCAATGTGTTATTGTTGTCCTCTCTCAATGATGGGGTTCAAATAATTTAAACATAAAAAACCAAAATACTGAAAGTTAGGTTATCGTTTTATACAGTTAAGACTTAAATAAAACCAATAAAAGAGGTACACAAAGCTAGATTGTGTTATAAGAAACACTTTGGAGGGTGAGTGGGTTGGAAAGGTGGAACTGATTACAAGGATCCACATGTGACCTCTTCCCTGGGAGAGGGACGGCAGAGAAGGGGGGAAGGGAGACTCCGGATAGGGCAAGATATGACAAAATAACGATGTATAAATTACCAAGGGCACATGAGGGAGGGGGGAAAGGGGAGGGAGGGGAAAAAAAAAGAGGACCTGATGCAAGGGGCTTAAGTGGAGAGCAAATGCCTTGAGAATGATTGGGGCAGGGAATGTATGGATGTGCTTTATACAATTGATGTATGTATATGTATGGATTGTGATAAGAGTTGTATGAGTCCCTAATAAAAGGTAAAAAAAGAAAAGAGGAGAAAAAAATTATTAGGGCAAAGACTGTACAGAAGTGCTTTATACAATTAATGTATGTATATATATGAACTGTGATAAGAATTGTATAAGCCCCAATAAATTGTTAAAAAAAACTAATAAAAATATTAAACAATACTTGACAAAAAACAATAAACTGTCATGTAAGGTATTTCCATATTGCTTCTTGATTGTTATCCTCACTTTAAAATTTTTCATTTTTACCTGAACATCATCATCTGTGTCACTTGTCCTTAACTATCTTCTCACTGCAGGACAAGGGTCCCAATCCTTCAGCGGTAGGCCAATCAGACAATAGGCATGGGGTTTGATGTATTAGAAACAGGCGACTTTTCTTCTCTGAGCACATTATGTTCATCTTTGAGAAACCCTTTTCCACTCCCGCTAAATGTAGAGCAATTGTTCTGACAATATTGTTACCTATTTGAACACCTTCAGCGACTGCATAATCCATTCCTATCTCTCGAGAATTTGGAGTGCAACGCAGAGTTGAAACAAATGACAGCGTGTCCCCCTCTGGTTGTTTGGCGCTTTTCCCCTTTACATTATATGCTTGCTTACTGAAGTAACAAATGCAACGAAATGAAAATGTACTAGTTAATTAAAAGTATTATGAGTTTTGTGAAATTAATAAATGTATATTACAAGCATAGTTTGGTCTAACTAATAAACGAATTTATATATAAGAATGAACATTATTATGGGTACTTAGAATGAGTCTGCATTCACTCAATGGCAGTGAGTGTCTTATTTCATAGATGCAATATACCATAGACTCTACCTTTAAGACATGAATTTAAAATGTCTAATGTCTAAGAAGCCCTCATGCCATAATGGGTTAAGCATCAGGCTGCTGGCTGCAAGGCTGGTAGTTCCAGCAGCTCTGCTTGTGAAGGCTGTGACAGTCTGTACCCATGAAGATTTGCCGTCACATAAATACTACAGAGCAGTTCTACTCTGCCCTGTACGTTCACAGGGTCACTGAGTCTGAACCCACTTGGTGGCAGTGGATGGGCTATTGTGTTCCTTCCTAAATAATCCATTAGGCTGAGAATAATTTCTACTGGTTTACCTGTCATGGTGCTCTTTTTTCCTCATATGTCCTCTTGAACTCGATGAAAATATTCACTACCTTCCATTATTTTATTTTGCTAATAAATTCATGCAGAATATAAATTTCTTTTTATATCTGAATTCCTACAGAAATTATAATTATAAGCAGCAGTCATTCAGATGTAACATTAGTATACCGCGTGGCTTAAAAATCAGGAGAGGCGGGTGTCAGAGTTGTATCCTTTTACCACATTTTTTCAATCTGTGTGCCAAGGAAAAGCCCAAGAAGCTGGACTATCTGAAGAAGCAGCAGCATCAGATTTGAAGAAACATCCATTAACCACCTGCCTTAGGCAGTTGACCTAACCTTGCTGGATGTCGAGGGTTTGAAGCACTTACTGATGAAGATCAAAGACTAGAGCCTTCATTATGTAATTAAACTCAATTAAAAATAACAAAAATCCTCATAACTGGGCTAATAGATCCCATTCTGAATTTACCTATTGGAGACATGCCTGACATTGGATCCATGGAGAAAGGGTTGGCCTTAGAAGGGTTTCATTTTATTGGACCCACAGTCGACATTCGAGGAGGCCGTAGTCAAGAAATCAAAGGGTATATTTGTGGTAAAGTGAAATTTCGTAAGATGGCTCTTCTATAAATCCAGACAAATGCTTGGGCAGAACCATGCAAATAAGGTGCAGAGGACTCTGACTGGCAGAATGCCAGTTTCTCTATTCGAGAATCCCGGGACAATCCAGAGAGAAGAGCGATCAAAGGAGCCTGTGCGTACAAGACTGGAGATACACAGGCCAGGAGACAGGACACAGGAGCCATGCAGAAAGACAGAGCAGAAAAGCAGCACTGAGACCAGAGACAAGGAGATGGGGAGGCAAAGCAGCAGGCAGACTTGCCCAGCCCACAGACAACACAAGGCCAAGGGAGCATGTGGCTGAGCAGCTGAGGACTTTGTGACCGATGGCCCTGTTGTGAACATAAGTCTGTATCCTTAATATTGTCAGATCCTGGCTGGTAATAACCTATTAAGTTCCCTAGTAAGCTCCCCAGAACTGTGCGTATGGTCTGAAAATTCGATGTGGCCATTACAACAGATTATCAACACAGCACAGAAGTAGAGAGAGCATGGTGGGAGGAGCTGTTGATGTCAGAAGAGGGTAAAAGGATGAACGGTGGAAGCATACCTGACCTCTGCCTGTGGCAATGCGCTTTGGGCTGGTGTGGAAACAGTCTCCTTCTCCCCTCTGTAGCCCACCCCCTGGCCATTTGCTCTGTACTGTTTTGGGCATATGTGCTATGCAAGACCTCTTTATAGGTAAATTGATCAGAGGGATTATGTCAGGGACTAAGGTGAGCCTAACTAACCCTCAAAGACCAAAAGAGAACGGAGGCATCTGGATTACTGTTTTGCTGAAGAGTAATGAAAAGTCCATCGGCAGCCAGAGAGCAAGCAAAACTGTCTTGGAAAAAGTACAGCGAGGCTGGTCCTTAGAGGTGAGACTTTGTCTCCTGCACTTTGCACATGTCATCAGAGAGACCAGACTGTGGGAAAGGACAGCGTGCTTTGTAAACCAGATTGCCAGTCAATGTGAAAGGCTGAGGCGGTAGTTGCAATAATGGGCTCAAGCCTACCCATTGTGAGGACGGCAGGGGTCCAGGCAGTGCTGCCTTGTATTCAATCCTGTATCTAGGGTCACTGTGAGTAAAATCCAACTCAAGGGATCTAACAGTAATGTAGAAAACAACATAAATGCACTTCGAAAAGCTAATCAAATAAATCAATTGGTTACTAATTGAATGAATGAGTAAAAGTCAATAAAAAAAATTAAAGGCTAAGCTGCCCAAGGAAAGGAAAGCGCCATACTTTCATTATCAGAGAAGAAAAGGAGAGGGAGTGACTTATGACTTAATATACCTCTCAGTCAAGGTCATTAATCTTCAACTCTCAATTAACATGCCATCTTAATGCAAAACTCATTTCACTGGAGCAGATAACTCACATTCTCTTCTCTACTGCCAAGAGAGTCAATATTTTACACTCTTAGATCTGACATATTTGAGACATGTTTTTATTAGATTTTTGCAAAGATTAACTCTGCAAACAGATGTGCCCCAACTTGTACTTTGAAGATGCATGATTGCTTATGCAAATTCCGTGAATCTTGTGCTTGGAAGTCAATAAATACGACAACAGGTGGAATGGAATGATCCCTGGGAGCCCCGTGGTCGTCGTAGTGCCTTGAATCCATAATTGAACATTTTCCAAATTGAAGAAGGGTTTTTACAAGGAACTCAGCATTAATCCCTCTCACCCTCGTGTCACTTAGAACCCTGCCCGCCAGTAGTGGAAAGAGAGAGGAGCGTCTTTCTTGAGTGGGAATGTGGAAGCTGTTAACAGAAAATGGGAGGATATATTCAAGGGAAGAGGGAAGGTGGAAGCAGAATATGCAAGGAAATGCTCTGGAAACCAGGCTTGCAAGAAACTTCCTCAACATGATACAGAGTACCTATGTAGGGGGGGGGGGGAGGTCAGATGCTCACAGGCATCCTCCCTGAGGGCGATCAGTCGCCAGACTGCAGTGGCCCCACTCCCTGCTGTTAAAGACAATGGACACCTGCAGTCATCTATTTGGTTCCAGTAGGTGGGGTTTACGCCCTACTGATAATGGTTCCTGTGGAGATCCAGAGAACAGGTCAAAGTTAAGCCGCCATCCTGACTCTAGGATCTGCCCATCTTGTCACATGTATACCTCCAATCCCTCCTCTTCCTATTGCGTGTACGTCCCTAGACCACCCCCTCTCATTACTGTGTCACCTATAGCATAGCCCCTTCCTGCGACATATGTCCTCACCTGTAATTGGGGGGCTTGCATGCCCCCAGAGAATATAAAAAGCCTGGGCTAGCATTAAAGATCTCTCTTTCTCCCTCCCCGTGGACCATCAAGCGGGGCTGAGTTGAGCATGCTACTATGAATCGTGACTGACTCCATTTATTTCAATACTTCACTTCTATCTCTCATGCTCTCCATAACTTTACTATAATCTTTACTTCTTATCGCTGTACAATTGTGCCTACCGGACCCGTATTGATGTGTTAGGAGCTGGCTTCCCCTGACACCTGCGAGGCTGCAGGGTAGTCAGGTCTCATTTGGATGGAGAGGAAGACAATATCCAAAAAGAAAGTGGGTAAAAATTATTCTAATAACACAAAACAATGGGAGGCTTGATGGTTTGTTGGATATAAATTGATAATCTGATCCTTAAGCCTTCTCCTAATTCACAATACAAGGTTTGTTTTTGTTCTTTTTAAAATAAGTCTTCTATGAAAACCCCACAGCTAGTACCATACCTAGGGAACCCTAGTGGATTGATTACAAGTTGGCCTGCCAATAGCAAGGTCAGAAGTTCAAACCTGCCAGAGGAAGTTTTCTACGCCCAGGAAAACCTCGATGAGGCCATTCTACTTTGTCCTGACAGGCTCGCTGTGGACCCGAATCAACTCGGTGGCAGTGAGGTTTGAGTTCTCATACTTAATGATGAAAGACGGAATGCGCTCTCTCTGAGATCAGGAACATGCCAGTGTGCCTGTTCTCTCCACTTTTATTTACCAGAATATTACAGATTCTAGACAGGGCAATAAGGTAAGAAAACCAAATCAGAGTCATCCAGAATGGAAAAGGAAAACTATCCCTATTTACAAATGGCATGGTCTTGAAATACTGAAAATTGTAAGAAATCCAGTACAAAACTATTAGACTAAATTAGTTCAGCAAGGTTGCAGGACACAAAATCATTGTATACGAATCAATCATTGTACAAAAACCAATCATTGCATAAAAATCTAGTGGATTTCTATACAGTCACAATGAGCAAGTCAAAAGCTTAAGAAAGTAAGAAGGGGCTTCTTTGTTCATTTTCATTAAAAGATCATTTTATTGGGGGCTCTTACAACTCTTGTAACTATCCATACATCAATTATAGCAAGCATATTTGTAATATGTTGTCATCATTATTTTCTAGACATTTACTTTCTATTGAGCCCTTGGTATCAGCTCCTCTTTTTTACCTCCCTTGTGACCCCTTGAAAAATCATAAATTATTATTTTCATATCTTATACCGACCTCAGTCTCCCTTCACCCATGGTTTCTGTGGTTTGTCCCCCCTGGAAGGGGGGTGTGGTTATGTGTAATTCATTGTGATTGGTTCCCCCTGCCTTCCTTCTCCTCCCCTCCCCACCTAGGAAGAGGCTTCTGAATGTGTGTGACAACAATGGCATTTTTCAAAAACTTTTTGAAGCCCTGTTGCAGTTCCATCCATTGTAGCATTATACATTAATCTCTTATTAAGTTTCACCATCACATACCCACGCATGAAATGTCCCCACCCCAGTCGTGAAGTATCATCCAGGGTTGTAAAATCTCATTTTAATACCACTCTACCCCAAAGTTTGAATTTAAATAAATGCTAGCTTCCTGAATAATTTTGTTTTGGTTTGCATCTCATATATTTTTTTATTTACTTTTATGACAGTCAAAATATATAGGCATCTAACTTACTAGACTACAACTGAGTATTTTCCTACTTTTAACATTCAGTTCTTAATATTTAAATGCATACATATTTATAGATTATAGCATACTGAAAAGTATTTTAAAGGATTATTATTGACTGGTAGCATATGACTTATACAACATAGGATTGATTTGGGTGAAAAATGTGTACTTTTCATTTTTACAGATAAAATGCCTGATTTACAGGCATCAAAGAACAAAAAATCATATCAATGCGAATGAGGGGGAGTACAGATTGGGGACCCAAAGTCCATCTGTAGGCAACTGGACATCACCTTACAGAAGTGTCGCAGGGAGGAGATGAGCCAGGCAGGGTACAGTGTAGCAATGATGAAACATACTACTTTCCTCTGGTGTACACTGGTACAGATAGGAACTGAAAACACAGGGAATCCAGGACAGATGATCCCTTCAGGACCACAGGTGAGAGTGGTGGTACTGGGAAGGTAGAAGAAAGGTGGGGCAGAAAGGGGGAACCGATTACAAGAATCTACATATAACCTCCTCCCTGAGAGATGGATAACAGAAAATTAGGTTAAGGGAGACGTCAGGCAGTGTAAGACATAACAAAATAATGGTAATTTATAAATTATCAAGCATTCATGAGGGAGGGGGTGGTGGAGAGGGAGGGGAGAAAAGAGGAGCTGCTACCAGGAGCTCAAGTGGAAAGTAAATGTTTTGAGAATGATGATGGCAACAAAGGTACAAATGCGCTTGACACAATGGATGTGTATGACACAATGGATTGTGATAAGATTTGTTGAGTCCCCAATAAATGGATTTTTTAAATGCCTGAGTTAGTATAAATCTCAAAGAAGTAAACATATTTTGATATATATTCTCAAATTAAAATACAAAATATTTTAAACAATACAATTGCTTCATCTGTTTTTATTGAAGTGCAAGGGGACAAAAAGACGTAGGAATTAACCATCTTCATCCTACTTGTAGATGTTATTTTAATCCGCACAAGCTCTATAACAGCTTCTGTACAAAGTTCCCAGCATGGTCTCTCTGATGTAGTCACATCCGTGACCCCCAAAGGCCGCGCTACACAGTCTGAAACTTCTGACTTATGTGCTGAGGGTTTTATCCTGCAAAAAGGCACTGAGATCTTTCTCTGTATGCCACATGGGAGAGAGACTGGTCTTTCTCTGTATGCCACGTGGGAGAGAGACTGGTCTTTCTCCTTTATGCCACGTGGGAGAGAGACTGGTCTTTCTCTTTATGCCACGTGGGAGAGAGACTGGTCTTTCTCCTCCTGTAAAGAGTTACAGCCTCAAAAATCCACAGGGACAGTTCAATCCTGTCTTACAGGCTCCTATGAATTGGCATTGACGTAATGGCAAGGAGAAGAGTTTTATATCATAAATACTGGGCCTTGAGGAGCCCTGTTAGCATCACTAGTTAAGCTTTGGGCCAATAACTGCAAGGTCAGAAGTTCAAGCCCACCAGCAGCTTCTGTGGAAAAAGACCTGACTGTCTGCCTTGGAACCCTCAGGAGCAGCTCTAGTCTGCCCTTATGCAGTTGCTAGGAGCAGACTGGGAGTTACAACACTGGTGCTACAACAGCCTGAAAAAATATTTTTAAGAATAAAATAAGGTCATAAAAAGAGTTCTAGTAAGCTAATTTTTGCTTTTGCTGAAGAGAGTAGAACGAAATATGTTAGTAGATGAGAAGACCAAAGCACAATTATACCTAAATATCTTATGCTGTGAAGCTTGACTTTAGAATGTAAACCCAATGAGTTTATGCCAGGTTGGAAGCGGGACACTAACTGCCATTAGCCTGACTGAGTCCATTTGGAGAAACAAGACCCTCTGTTATATCACATAATGCCATAAAGTATTACCCTCTAAAGACTAAAGTAGTCTCTTCAGGTAGGTCAACGTCCTTATGAAGGAATATAAACTTATGAAAGTTTAAGACGTGCGACTGTGATTACATGCTGTCAAGCTGAGTTCAACTCACAGCGACCCTGTGAGCTGCTGCCCAGTCCCATACCTCCATCATGATCACTGTGCCACCTCACGGAAGGTCTCCCGCTTTTCACCAGTCTTCTACTGAGCCTGAAGGCTCCTCCTGGCCCGGGAACCACTCCTCCCTGAGAACATGGCCTTCGTACTTCTAAGGCACATGCTGGCGACCCTTCTTCCATGACGGATGTGCTTGTCCGTGGTCTAGCCAATATCTCCACCAACAGGAGAGTTCAGAAACATGTATTGTGCATCTGTTGCCCAACTGTCACACGTGTCTAAGGCTACTGAAAAAATCATGGCTCGGGCAATTTCATCTAAGTCAATTGCACTGAGTGATATGTTTGCTTTTTAATACCTTCAAGAGGTCTTTTACAATATGCCGCATGCCAATGTGCTTTTACAATATGACTCTTTGCTTACTGCTTCCTGGGCATTAATTGTATATCTGTGGTGAGGTGAAGTCATTAAAGATGGCTCTTCTATCCACGTCTCTGCAACTCCCACCAAACGACTGGGTAGGACCTTGCAAATAGTGTGTGAAATACTAAGAGATAGGATTTGTTTAAAATCCACCAGCTACACTGGAGAAGAAAGATGAAGTGTCTGCTCTCAAAAAATATCTACAGTTTAGAAACTCTACCGAGCAATTTTCCTCACATCTATGAAGTGTGTGGTTGATGAAGTACCCTCGAGTCCGTGCTGACTCATAGCAGCCCGATACACAACAGAATGAAACACTGTGTGCGCCTGCGCTGTCCTCACAGCGCCGCTTCTGTGTGAGCCCATCAACGCCACTGGGTCAACACACCTGGTTGAGGGGCTTCCTCTTTTCCACTGCCCCTCTACCTTGCCAAGTTTGGTGGTCTTCTCCAGTGACTCGGCTCTCCTGACAACATGGCCACCATCCTTGCCTCTAGTCTAAGCGGTATCGGGCTGTCCTTCCTCCATTGGTCCTGCCAAATTCATTCATGCAATCTCTAGCTTTATTTCTATCACCAAGATCATATTTTACAGCTACTGTTCTTTCCTCCTTGTTTTCAATTTTGCATTCCAATCACTAATAATTATCAATGCATCTTGATGACATGTTTGGTTAATTTCAGACTGAAAACATGGATAGAAATCTTAAATTTTTTCCTCTCTAGTTTTAGTGATTGGTATATAAATTTGAGTAATATAGCTATATATTGGATTTCCCTGAATGTGGATAACTACAATCCTATAAACAGAGAGCACTGTTATTCAAGATAGATCATGTACTATCTTTTTGATGAAGAATCCAATGCCATTCCCAAGAAAGTAAACCATGTTTTCTGATTCAAAATGGCCAATACCAAGTCATTGCATCCCACTAATACCTAGGATATCGATCTTTATGCATTCCATTTCATTTTTGATGATTTCCAATTTTCCCAAATTCATACATTCCAAATTGTGATTATTAGCATATGTTTGCAGCTGTTTCTTCTTACTTTGCTTGACTCCATTCACGTCATTGTTGTTACCTCTCTTAGAGGAAGCAGCTCTTCCACAGATTCTGAGTGCTTTGGGGCCTGAAGGGCCCATCTTCTGGCACTGTCTCTGACAATGAGCTGCTTCTATTCATTAGGCCTTCCGTGTCTAACAATGCTTTGATGTGACGCTTAAGGTTTTCAGTGTCTAATTTCTCCAATTGGACAGTGTCTTCCTTCTTAGTAATCTGTTCTTGTCTGGAAGCTACTGAAACTGGTTCATTTCGGGTGACTCTGATGGCACTTGAAATAGTTCCAGCATCACAGTAACACACAAGTCACCATAGTACAACATGCTAACAGAGCAGTGGGCTTTATAGAGGAAGTTAAAAAGCTACAATTCAGAATCAGAAATGTTCAAACCATACTTCTTGGGTTCTTCTCAATCATGCCTGTAGGCATGGCTCTCAGGTCCTTAGCCTCTCAGACGTTTGACCCCTTAGACTCTGCCCTGCTCAGGCAAATATATCAGAGCTCATTTAACACTGCTGGTAAATACCCAAGCGGCATGCCACTCCCCCATAAGCCAAAGGTGCTCCACTCTTCTCAGTAGTCAGTAAAGCTAGCTCCCCCATTTAAATGCCTGGCAGCATCCCACCCTGCAATGGAGTTTTCTGCCTATTGACACTCAGCTTTATTCACTCCATGGGAAGTTTGCCACCCTTCTTTGTGCTCTGGCTTTTGGTTCTGCTTCCATCATATAAGGTCACATTTGTCTCAGCAGATAATTTCCATCAAGCAAATTGAAGAGATGACTATATTAATTGGAGCAAGTTCAAAAGCACTACAAAAAATTTAGGAAAGTGCTATATAATCATGTTTTCATGGACTTTTTACTAAACATACTTTTGATTCATCCAATGAAGCCTTCTGAATTTTCTGATAAAGTGTAGAAAATACACTTCAATGCTACCATTGGATGAATTGGTAGCATTAATTGGACTAATGTGTAAATAGATGTAAATTCAGGCACAATTAACACTAACTTCAGAAATGAAACAGATTTACCTTTTCAAATAGACTTTACTATCAATCCTACAATTCTATTTTCAGACATGAATAATGATGCTTATCATGCAAGAAATAAGAGGGTTGAAATATAATTGCACTGATTATGTTGACACTTTAAAAGCTATAATACATCAATAATGCCTCCTATTTTCAACACAGAGCTCATTACTCCCTCAGAAAATTAAAAACACTATAAATATTATCCAAATCTATTTGTCTTCATTATTGCAGTTGATAATTTAGGGTCTGTGGGGGCGGACGTACAAGTCAGTTTAAGTAGACAGAAAATACAAAAGGGACAGAGTGAATTTTCACGGAGGAAAGTGCAAAGGTCAAATCTTTGAAAATGGGAAGCTCATTGAAAAGTCGATGTCTCTGGAGAGATACTCTCCCCCTTCTGTTTCCTCGTGGGCTTTTGCTCCACTTAAACGGCTACCTCCTGATTCCTGGCATACTTGGTAGTGTGAAGTGTCCATTTTGTTCCTGGAAGCAAAAGTATTAAAACCCCTAACTTCAATCTTCAAGAAAGAATATCTTTGACTCAGATCCCATGTCAATGAAAGAGCTTTTCTCTGATTCAAGTTGTCTGGTTGGACAAAATCATGGCAGAAGGAACCAACATGGCAGCTTAAGCTTGACCCTTCAGAGGAAGCGGGCATGAGGGGAAGGCACCTTCATTCCATCTAGCTATACAAACACACCAGCACTTCCTATATTTCAGGCAGGTAATGAAACATAAATTCCCTGCAATTATAGAGAAGTCATGGATCGCTCCAGAGGAGACTGGCTGCATTAGCTTTTCATATTCCTTCAGACCTGAAGGACTGTTGCCTTCGTTTAGATCATGTTTCTCCACATATGGGAAGGAACATGGGCTACAGTCTTGGAAACCCACGGGAGCTCTTCCATCCTATCCCCTGGGATCACGATGAGACAGAAGAACTCGATGGCAGTGAGTTTCTCCAAATATTATGTAACAAAATCTGAGTATATGACATAATTTGCTCACCTATTATATATTTTAAAGAAATAACTATGAGATTTCCCCAAACAGCTCAGCTCAAGCAAGTGTCATTTCCTAATTCTCTTTAAATATAACTATAGTCACACTCATACCCAAAATGAACATTTTCATTCATTTTATCCCTTCTCTCCTCCTGTCTAGAATTCTTCCCCTACATTTTTCTCCAAATTATAAACTTCAAAACGCATCTTCAAATCTTACCCTCAGTGAGACTCACCTGGTTAAACTAATTGATTCATCTCTCACTTGTTAAACATGGCATAGATTAAAACAGGAAAAAATGCAATAGAGAATTATTGAAGAGGTAACATTAAAGATGGATTTATGCAAGAAAGTCGTATAGAATTGTAAAATCTGGGTTCTAAAACTCAGGAATCCAATTGAGGAAAATGTTAAAATATTTAATCTCTCATGGTTGTTTGGTTATTACATTACTCTGAGACCACAATTCAAAGTGACTTATGACTGCTCTCTATATTCCTGCTGGCATAGATTAGACGTAAGTCAGTAAAGGGTACATGGGTCCTCTCCCAAATTCGGGACTCATTCTATGCATTTGATTTAGAGGTATGTTATTACAAACTGCAGCAACAGGAGCTCAGCTACGACTTAACTTTTCTACCACCTTAGCCCGTTGCTTAAGACTTGCTCTTCAATGGGCCTTCTACCTTGGAATTTATTTCATAACTGGCGTTCTTGTCGCTTCTCTTTTTGCCTTTTGGTTTCCAGGAATGCCAGATATTAGAAAGAACAGGTTAAGAGTCAAAGGCAACAGAACAATCATAAGATGATAAAAAGCACAAAATTGTTTGGTATTATTTATTGCTCTCATCCTTCAACCAATGCCTCCACAGGGGGATTTTTGCAAGAATACGTGACAGATTCCTTGAAATAGGTTGAAGGCAAGGGATAGAGAAAAGCGACTGTCACTCCATGACCAGGCCTGACTCAACAGCAGACTGACTCAACAGCATCCTTACACACTTAATCGTTCCCACTGTATTTAGTCAACATTACAAAACCAGACTCGCTGCCATTGAGTCGATGTCTATAGGGCAGGGTAGAACTGCCTCTGTGAGTTTCTGAGACTGTAACTCTTTACAGCAGTAGACGGCTTGTCTTTCTCCTGAACAGCAGCTGGCGGTTTCAAACTGCTGACCTGGCAGTTAGGAGCTCATGTGTAACTGCTCTACCATCTGGACTCTACTACTAACTTCAAAGCCCCAATTTAAATCTTTACATACTAGAAGTTGATATTTAAAAAAAATTTAAATGTAATAGATCAAACTGGGACTGCCTCAAATTTTGACTAGCATTGGGCTATCAATACTTTGATACTTAAAGAATTATTTTTTAAATCATTTTATTGGGGGCTCATGCAACTCACAATCCATAAATACACCAATTGTGTAAATCACATTTGTACATTCATTACCCTCATCATTCTCAAAACGTTTGCTCTCCACTTAAGCCCCTGGCATCCGCTCCTCATTTCCCCCACTCCCACCTCTTTCCCCTCCCTCATGAACCCTTGATAATTTATAAATTATTAATTTGTCATATCTTACACTGTCAGACGTCTCCCTTTACCTACTTTTCTGTTGTCCATCCCCCAGGGAGGAGGTTATATGTACATCCTTGTAATCAGTTCCCCCTTTCTACCCCACTCTCTCTCCACCCTCCCAGTATCGCCACTCTCACCACTGGTCCTGAAGGGATCAATTGTCCTGGATTTCCTGTGTTTCCAGTTCCTATCTATACCAGTGTACATCCTCTGGTCTAGCTGGATTTGTAAGGTAGAATTGGGATCATAATAATGGGGCGGGGGGGAACATTTAAGAACTAGAGGAAAGTTGTATGTTTCATTGTTGCTATCCTGAACCCTGACTGGCTCATCCCCTCCCGGCGATTAAAGAATTATTTTTAAAAGAACCTAAACCTCTACATGACCTGGAGGGACAACATCGTGAAGAAGTTCAATTTTGCTTGGTGTCTGTGAACACAATACTCTTCATGATTTGCTGGACCAATCGTTTCCTTTCTTTGATCTAAACGGAAGCACACCATGCAAAAATTACCTCTCTGATCTCTGTCATTCTTTGTAAACTACTTTTCCCCATGGTAGCTGATGGCATGTTTCTAGTTTCTGTGATAGATAGGTTTCCCTTTCTAACAAAGAAAACGATATACTAGATAATAGATGGAAAATGGTTGTGACTTTGAAAATGCCTTTGTCACTGTCCTTCCTGTTCATTGATGACCCTCTAAATGTGTGCTGGCATATTTGGTGATGGCGTTGTTGCCAGAAATGCTTGCTATAAGATGCCCAGAGACAGCCCGGGCTTTGTTCCAAGGGACTAGAGGTAGAAAGTCATTCCCGGCTTTTCCCGAGAATGACTGAGAAATGACTGCATCCTGTAGGCTAGCCTTTTCCCACAGCTACTCTTACTGTAGCAAAGCAAAATATGTTCTTGCTATTATTCCTCCTACACTGTGTTTTGGTATTTCTCCAGCTCAGAGGCAAGTGAAGCTCCCAATTCTCACAGATATGTTCTGAGATGTTCCAACAAAAATGTCTTCAGCAGCTTCTCCTATGTCAGAGGACATCCCACCAACCGCCAAAGTTCCCTCCCGCATCCCAGCCCTCACAGAATGGACCAGGGGCATTAAGATCAAGCTCACAGAGGAAAGCGATGGTAGCATTACAGATCCTTGCTGGAAATACTCTTGTTATACATGCCAAACTGAGACACTCAGAGTTGCATTAAGGTGATGGGTAATCTGGCATGCAACAAACATGTATTTATTGTCTTTGTAAGCTATTCAACCATGCCGCCCTGATTTACATGTCACTCGTCTCAAAGACTTCATCCTAAAATTACTGTCATTAGTGAGAGTGCGGCCAGCACCATCTTCCCCTGCGCTGTCTTCCCCAACGACTAAACGAAACGAGTGACGTCAGTTCTTTTCTGTTAGGACTTTAATTCATTATGCAGATAGCTCTACCACATGCCTAATTCACAACTAATGACATTCACAATAAAGATTTTCAAAGCCTGAAGACAGATTCACCCTCAAATAAGACTACATATGTATGAACACTGAGGTTACTTCCAAACTTCCAAAAATTCCTATTACTCATGCACTCTAGCACCTTCACACTTCCAAGTATTGTTTCCAAATATTCCTAGCATCTACTGTAAACAATGTTTCTTTCCTGGAGTTTGTCACTGGGATTACTTTTTATATTTGTTCATGGGGTTGCTTCCATCAAAGTCTTCAAGGTTTTTCTTCCCTAGTGAATATCAAAATTAGTCATATCTAAATTTAGAAGGGTAATAGGACAGGTACACCCTCTTATCAAAGCATTTATATAATTCCGCTGAAACTCAGAATACAAATAGCATTTGGGGATTCCACATTCCAACTACATGTGGTTCATTGTATTTGTTCCAGTTAAGGTTTGGGGGCGGCTGTTAGCACAGCTGGAGTGGCCGTAACTCCTCTCCTACTAGCTAATGGATCATAAAACCATAATGTCTGTTATTACACTCGCATGACATCAAATAATCTTCACTGTGATTAATTCCTATGGGGATAATGGGGAGCTCCTTGCAGAGTCCCAGGCCTAGAGTTTGAAAAGTTCTGCTGCTTGGCAAGCATGCTGGAGGCAAGCATCTACTGGGAAACCTGCAAAACAGTGTCACACGCACTGCCATCGAGTCCATACCAACTCATAGTGACAGCACACGACAGGGTAGACCTGCTCCGGTGAGCTTCTGAGACTTCATTTTGAGGAGTAGAATAGCCCCCTCTTTCTCCTTGGGAGTGACTGGTGGTTTCAAACTGCTGACATTGCCGTTAACAGCCCCGTGAGTAATCACTACGCCACCAGGACTCCTTACAGCACCTACGAGAATATCAAATAATAAAAGAGTGCATGTGATTTGCATAAGCCACTCTCAATAAAGGAGTTTCACCCAGGCAATATTTACAGAATTCCATAGTTGGGCTTGATGAGGTGCTTGAGGCCCCAGGGTACATTTAAAGATTAAAGCGATCTCCGAAGCCCTATGAGTCAGAAGTGACATGACAGCAGTGGGGTAACTCACAATCAAAAATAGTACAGAGAAAGAATAATGAGACTCTGAACCTCCCACTACTGATGGGTTCCCTAGGTCCCCCGCCCCACCTCCAGCACCTCTCTGATCTGCATAACAAATTGGCCAGAGACCTGCAGAAGCTCTGCTTACAGCCAGAGATGGATCTTTCAGGGTTTAGTCCATAGTTGAGCTTTAGGCAAAGGTACCAGAATTCAAACCAAACTAGAAACCTGAGGGGTCTCCAATTTCTAAAAATAAATTTCACTGGGCAGTCTCCTTTGGGTAACAACATCTAGCTAAAACAGTAAACTGTTTTTGCTTGTTTTCACCTGTTTTCATTTTGAGAGAAGAATGAAACAGTCTGTTTCCATAAAGATTTACAACCTTAAAAAACCCTATGGGCACACAATTCAACTCTGTCCCATGGGTTCCCTCTGAGTCAGAATCAATTCTGGGTTTTCTTTGGCTTTCGTATTTTCTTTCAGATTTAGTGTATATTTTAGGAAAAGCTACATATTTTTCTAACTTGTAACAAATATATAATTTCCTCTTAAATTATCTATTAAAATAATTGAATTGAATTGAATTGATCTACAGGAAAAGAATTCTAGAAGAAAAGAATTCCACAAATAGTAAAGACCATGGCAAAACCGAGACAATGAGGCTCAAAAGACTTACATTTGGAAAGCACTGTTTGAATTGTCATGGGCCTCACTTGGATTTTTAGATTCTGTAGATGTTCTAACAATAAAGTCTCCTGAAATCATAAGCTTTGGGCAAACCTCCATGAGCCCTCCGCTCCAGTTTTAGATGAGTCATTGATCCAAAAGACATCTCTCCCAGCAGACAGCAATATGAGGCAACAGTCGGTCAAATGCAATGGTTTTGCTTTGTTTGTTAGTAAATTTAAATGTAAGCAGAAAAACCCAACTTTCTAAAATTTGTCATCAATTTCATCTTCTCATTGAAGGGGATCTTCAGTTGTCTCTTTACAGTTATTCATTTGACTCTGAACTATTATGTGAACTTAAAAATACTAAGCTAATTAACAAATGACACTAGAAAGATGAAATAAGAATTTAGAAGTCACGTATCAACTGAAAGTCCTGTTAAACACCACAAAATATTTTGGATAATCCTAATTTTAATTCCAGAATAAGCAAGAGAAAGCTCTCTGACTAAATTCTGGTAAAGCCCACATTACTAAAATGGACTAAATGTATATGCAAACTAACAGTACTGTGAGAATAGTGAATTCACTGGTATCGAGTCAAACACTGGAATTAGCACGGACTGTCAAAAAGCAAGCACATCTGTCTTGGGAGAAGTACAGCATGATGTTCCTTAGAAGCAAGGGTAAAGAGACTTCGTTTCACGTATTTTGGACATGTTATTAAGAGAGATCACTCCTTGGAGAAGAGCATCATTCTTTCTAAAGTATAGGGGCATCAAAAAAGGGGATAACCTCCCTTTACAGAGGGGTCACAGGGAGAAGGTGAGCCAGTCAGGGTGCAGTGTAGCACCGATAAAACATACAACTTTCCTTTAGTTCTTTAATGCTTCCTCCCCCGCCCCCCACTACATGATCCCAATACTACCTTACAAATCTGGCTAGACCAGAGGATGTACACTGGAACAGATAGGAACTGGAAACACAGGGAATCCAGGGCAGATCAACTCCTCAGGACCAATAATGAAAGCAATGATACCAGGGGAGGTGATGCTGATGGGACAATACAAAAATCATGTGGCTTCTAAGGCTTCTGCTTAGATTGAGGGCGCCTTTGAAGTTGTTCTCTGCTTCCCATGATGGCTAATGAAGTATACGTGATTATAAATTGTCTGTCATTGTGGTGACAGAAAAAAAGACACTCAGATCACCGCCATCACCACATTCTAACCTATTTCTTTTGAAAAACCTATACCCTTTCTTTAACATCAAGACAACGTATGGAGCTCCCTGCCCTCTTGGCTCCCAATACAACTGGATTCGTTGGTGTGGGCCACGGAGTCAGTTCTGGCTCATGTCAACCTATGTACAACAGAGCTAACTCTGCCTGGTCCTCTGCCATCCTCATGCGTCCTGCCATGCTTGACCACATCCCTGCAGACATGGTGTCAGTCCATGCCCTGGGGGGTCCTCCTCTTTTTTGATGGGGCTGTTTCATTGGTCCAGCTGACAGATAAGATTTACTCATCCCGATGAGCTTTGGTATCAGTTGTCTCTTTTTTTAGGAGTCAGGTTCACTCAATCCCTCTGAACAACTGATTTCTCTGAGCATGGAGCTTCAACACACGAGAACCTTTGGCGAAGCAGGCCTTAATGCTGTTGCAGACCTGAGAACATGCCATGGAACCTTTATTACCCTCGACGGCCTTTTGGGGGTCAAATGACTTTTTCACAGGGGTTGCCCAATTCATAACAGTAGCAACATTACAGTTGTGAAGTAGCAATGAAAATATTTTATGGTTGGGGGTGTCACAACATGAGAAACTATATTAAAGGGTTGTGGCATTGGGAAGGTTGAGAACCACTGCTCTACGATTTAATCACACACAAAATCATTTCACAGGTGGTCAAAAAAGAGGCATGCGTTGATGTGGTTGTCAGGGTTAGCTTTAACACTAATTCACTGAAACCTCTGAAAATGAGCTGATAGAACACAACCATATGGCTTTATCTATTAAAAGGTGGGGGGGGGGGGATGAGACAGCAGTTGGTGTAAGACATGAAAAAAAAGAGAAGAATTTATAAATTACCAAGGGGGCATGGGGAAAAGAAGGGGGAAATGAAGAGCTGATGCCAGGGGCTCAAGCAGAAAGAAAATGTTTTGAAAAAGATGATGACAACATATGTACAGATGTGTTTGACAAAATGGATATAAGCATTGATTATGATAAGACCTGTAATTTTTTTAAGTGGTGGGGGGGTGGGGGTCAGCTTCCTGCTCTGGTTGGAGTCCATGGTGCTGGGCCCACGCTTTGTCCTTGTTTGCATCCTCAGTGTGCAGCTTCCTCCTCATTGACCTAGAAGTCTGCTTTGTGCTGTCAGCCCTCAGTGCAGCCTCCAGGCCAAAAGGCAGGCGGACGGGCACACCTAGCGGCAAACCAAAGGAAAAATAAAGCCCCATTGTATACATCCGTGAGTCCAGATAGATATCAGGGGTTCTAAAGCCCTTGATTTTGATGAAGATCATGTTACTAATGAAAATCACAGATTATAACTTTCAGTATGGATTATATCTCATTATCCATAATAAATCCAGTAAAAATAAAACAAGACAAACAAAAATCATCACAGCCTGACCAGTAAGTAACATCATGGTAAAGAGAGTTGCCAGGGACTCCCTCAATGCTCAGGGAAGCCATAGTCAACCAAATGATGCATGTCAATTGGCAAATTTGCTGTGAAAGTCTCCTTTAAAGTGTTAAGGAGCAAAGATTTCACTCTGAGAATTCAGGATCGCCCGACCCAAGCCATGGTGTTTTCAATAGCCTCGTGTGCATGTGAAAGTTGGACAATGAATACGGAATACTAGAGAAAAAGTGATGCCTTTGAATGACAGTGTTGGTGACCATGTTGAATATACCATGGCTGTCAGAAAAATCAACAAATCAATCTTAGAAGAAATAGAGTTAGAAGGCTCCTTAGCAGCAACAACGGGGATGGTTTGCTTTAGGTACGTCGCTGGGTTAGCAGGAGGGGCCAGGAGGGGCGCCGTGCTTGGTGAACTGGAGCTTGAAAGGAAACAAAGAAGCCCATCCACCGGCTGGGTCCGGGTCCACACAGTGGCTGCCACAGTGAGCTGAGGCATGACGGTTCGGTGAGGATGGTGCAGGGCCAGGCAGTGGTTCTGGTACGGAGGGTTGCTCCGAGAGGGAAGGGACTCGACAAGCCCTCGCAAACGAAGAAGCCCCTTTCTGGAAGCAGCTGGTACTTCTGTCTCCCATGGAGCGGTGGATGGGTTTGCAGTCAGGCCCTTAACTACGGAGCTCCCAAAGCTCCTAGGAACTTTGCTAGGCTGCTTTAACCAAACGCACAGCCATCAAGGTAATTCTGACTCATAGCAACTGGAAGGAGCAGATTAGAACTGCCCACTTTGGGTTTCTGATCCTGTGACTATGGACGAGAGCAGGCACCCTCATTTGTCCCCTGCGAAGTGCCTGGTGGATTCCCTCAGCTGCCCTTGCAGTTTGCAGTGAGATGTCTAAAGCACTGTGCCACCAGGACTGCGTGTGAGTTGGCTAGTCTTGTTAAGTCGGCTCTTTCTCCTAGCAACCCACGGGCACAGGCCTACTCTCTCCTATAGGCTCGCTTTGAATCAGCATCAACTGGATGGCAGGGAGATTTTTGCTTTTGTTATGGATAAATAAAAGATTGAGTCTCAAATCTATAGTCAAGGTAGTTTCTTTGAGTTTGTTCTGTTTTCATTCATAGTGAGCCATGGACCAGGGCAGGTTTCCAAGGCTGTGAATCTTTAAGGGAGCTGATGGCCGGGTTTGTTCTTGCACGGAGCCCCTGGTGGGTTCGGTTCCTATAGCTAGCCTGCCCGTGAGAAGCAGCCAGCATTGCCAGTATGGTGTCGGGGTTCCTCTGGGGCTTCTTAGCTGAATAAAATCATCTTGATTTCCAAAGAAATTTGCTTGATCATCTTATAGTTTTCTGTACCATGGTATTTATTCTTAACTCATGTGATCCTAAAAAGCAAATGGGAAATGGAAAAATTATAATAAAATGTAAGCTTCAAGGCTTTCCCTTTATTCTAGAGCTTGATTATTGTAAAGGTAAACATGTAGGTGTCAGTTAAAGAAACTGCGTGAGAAAGAAACATCCGAATAGTCTTGTCGCAGTGGAAGACTCGGCACCTCTCCTCCCATTGCGCAGTTAGGTCACTGTGTGAACACTCATTCCTGTGTCCCTTCTTTAGGCACCGAGGTACTTTCAGCTTAACGAGTGGCCTAGATTGGCTATAGGTATATACCAGAAGACAGTAATAGTTGCATTAATGCTATCATTTCATTCTTAATCATACTGCCACAAACGTCATTTGCTTATCTCTAGAAACTGGAAAGTCAGTACAACTGTGTTGATGTTGTTATATGCCACTGAGTTGGTTCCAACCCAGAACCGTCTTACGCCTGGTCCTGTGTCCTCCTCACAATTGTCCCTGTGTCTGAGGCCATCACTGCACTCGCGGTTGTCAGGAGAGAGCCCCTGGAGAAGGGCACTGTGCAATGCTACCAAGACACAATTCTGGAAAACCGGAAGAATAAATGGAAGGACTATCAAATACTGTAATATTCACCTTGCTCTGGTATAGCAGCAGGATCATGGCTTCCTCTGCCACATTAACTTGATCCTGCCTGAAAGTCACTCCTCAAGTTCCTAAGCAGGGGCCATGCACTGTCTGTTTCTAAAGAACATCATACTAAACTTTTATGATGAGTTTGAATGGAATTTCCCCCTATTTTTCTAGATTATTTTCATTGTACACAAAGAGGCTATTTGAAAACCATGTCTAAGAAATATACCCAAAAGCAGGAAATCCCATGCAAACTTTAGGAAATACAGTAAAAATAGGGGAAACTCTGGCCCTTCGCCTCAGAAAATACAGTGGCTCTGGTGGACTTAGCAGTCATACAGAGTGGAATTTTACCCAACAATCGCAACCGATCCAGGAGAGCAGAGCAGCTCCACAGTGCTCAAGAGAGGTGAACGATCACTACAAGGAATATGGCTTCTATTCAACATCCCGAGAGGTGGGAATTAAATCTCTAAATGTCTTCATCCGTAGGCCTGAAAAACCCAAATCGCTTCCAAGACTCATTCTAATCTTGTCATCATCTATGGTTCTTAGAGGTTAAGTCAGATTCAGCTTGATTTCTTATGATCAAAGGAAGCATGACATGCTGAAGCGTACTAAAAATCCTGGCCACAGCCAAATGTCTTTGTTCCAACAACTGTCATGGACGAAGAAGTTGTCTTGTGTTGTTCTTGTAGGGGCTGTCAGGTTGTTCCTGCACCACAGCAACTTGATGCCCATTGATGCAGCCACTGGGTCAACCCGTCACCCATTTTCTTGAGGACCTTCCTCTTTTCTGCTGTCCCTCTCCTTTAGCAAGCAGGGTAAAGGAACTGGTCCCTCCTGACAACATGTCCAAAGCACACAAGACGAAGTTCCTCCATCCGTGCTTCTAAGGAGCACTCTGATCGTACTTCTTCCTAGACAGATCGGTGTGCCCTCGAGCAGTCCAGAGTACTGTCAAGCTTCTTGCCCAGCAACACAATGCAAAGTAATCAGATATGCTTGCATATTCCTTATTCACCGTCCAACTTTCACATGCCTATGAGACTATTAAAATTCCTAGGGCTCAGGTCAGGCACACATTTAGTCCTCAAAGTAACATCCTTGGTACTCGGTGACTAAATAAAATTAGGTGTGTGCAGAGTGACCTATAGGTGTGTAAGAGCCTTACTTTGCTCTGATAAATTAGAATGAGATCATTGCATTTCTTCTCTTAATCCTACATTCAGTGTCATCTTTTCTCATGGCCAAAGTTGTGCCTTTTTATACGGAAAAACAATAGAGATGTGTTTACAACTGCAGCTTATAATGGTAAGCAAATACAAAGCAAAGATCTAGAATCAAGCATTGGTTTTCACTGGTCAGAGAAATAACATTTATGGTCAACTATGCTAGCTCTCATTATCTTTCAGTCTTAGACACGCACACACATACACACAACGGCCTAAAATTCCAGTAATACTAAAAAGTCACAATATTTTAAGATAGAAATTCTTCTGTGTCTCCAGTTGCCAAGCTAAATTCAGGATATCAGATTTCCTGGTTCCTGTATTGTAGGAACTAACAACATGCTTGCTTTGAGTTCAGAAGAACCTTGTATCTACTTTGACCTCAGTCCCATGTTGGGACTAATACTGAAAGTCTGTGAACTTCCATTTCCGTCAGCTTATGATTAGGATGATGTTTAAGTCTAGAGCAGTGGTTCCCAACCTTCCTAATGCTGTGACCCTTTAATGGAGTTCCTTATGTTGGGGTCACCCCCCAATCACAAAATTATTTTCACCGCTACTTTATAAATGTAATTTTGCTACTGCTATGAATTGGCCAACCCCTGTGAAAGGGTTGGTTGACCCCCAAAGGGATCGTGACCCACAGATTGAGAACCGCTGCTCTAGAGCATGAACCATAGATAATAGCACCACTGACAAACACTGAAATTGTGTCCCTGTCCAAACACCCGATACCCATATTTTAGATCGCTTTACCACGTCAGTTCAAAAACACAAGTAAAGCTCATTAATCTATTACTTGATACAAAATGGTCAAAGCAAAATCATTGCCATCGGGTTAATTCTGGCTGAGAGTGACCCTATATTAGGACACGGTAGGACCACCCCTGTGAGACTCCGTATAACTCTTTGTTGTTGTTAGATGCCATCGAGTCGATTCTGATCCATAGAAACCCGACGTCAAGCACAGCGAAAGCCTGCCCCATCCTGTTCCATCCGCACAATTTTTACTGTGTGAGCCCGCTGTTCCGGCCACTATCTTAAATTGTCCTGTGAAGGGCCATCCTCTGTTTTCACTGCCTCTCTGCTTTACTACGCATGATGTTGGCCTACAGAGACCGTTCTCCTGTGACCACAGTATGGGAGATGAAGTCGTCCCATCCTTGCTTCTAAGGAGCATTCTGGCTGTCCTTCTTCCAAGACAGAGCTGGGTGTTCTTTTGGGAGAGCATGGTACTTCCCATATTCTTCACCAGCACCATAATTCAAATGTCTCAATTCTTCTCAGGTTTTCGTTATTCAATGCTCGACTTTCACATGCACATGAGGCAATATCCGGCTTGGGTCAGGCACACCTTAGACCTCAAAGTAACATCTTTGTTTTTC
Source organism: Tenrec ecaudatus (assembly GCF_050624435.1). Classification (NCBI taxonomy): domain Eukaryota; kingdom Metazoa; phylum Chordata; class Mammalia; order Afrosoricida; family Tenrecidae; genus Tenrec; species Tenrec ecaudatus. The sequence goes on from NC_134531.1 coordinate 94,523,960, forward strand.
AGTACTTTAAAGCAGTCTTGTGCAATAGATTTACCCAATGCAATGCTTCCTCTGATCTTTTGATTGCTGCTTCCATGAGCACTGATTGTGGATCCAAACAGGATGAAACCCTTGACAATTTCAGTCTTCTCTCCATTAAACCTGATGCTGCCGATTGGTCCAGTGATGAAGCCTCCTTTCCATTGAGTTGTAACCCATACCGAGAGCTGTAGTCCTTGATCTTCATCAGCAAGTGCGTCAAATGCTCTGCACTTCCAACAGTAAGGTTGTGTCATCTTCATATTGCAGCTTGTTAAGAAGCCATCCTCCGATCCTGGAGCCCCATTCTTCATTTAATCAAGCTTCCTTGATTATTTGTTCAACATAGAGATTGAAGAGTATGATGAGAGGATACAACCCTGACACACACCTTTCCTTATTTGAAACCATACAGTATTCATGTCTGTTCACGCCACTGCTTCTTATCTATCTACAAGTTCCAAAGGAGCACAATGAAGTGTTGTGAAATCCCCATTCTCAAGACTATTCATAATTATTTACCATCCACACATTTGAATATTTTTCATAGTCAATGAAACACAAATAAACATCTTTCTGGTATTCTCTGCTTTCAACCAAGATCCGTCTGATATCAGCAAGGATATCCTTCATTCCAACTTCTCTTCAAACTCTGGCCTGGACTCTGCAGCTCCCTGTTAATGTTCTGCTGGATCAGTCATTGGATGACCTTCAGCAAAATTTACATGCATGTGATATCAATGATATTGTTCTATAATTTAATTATTGTTAGGTCACCTTTCTTTGGAATGGGTAGAAATATGGATCTCTTCCAGTCACTTGGCCCAGTAACTGTCTTCCAAACTTTCTAGCATAGATGAGTGAGTGCTTCCAGTGTTTCATCAGTTTGTTGTTTTTGTTTTGCTTTTAAGTCTTTACGGGCGTAGAAAATCTCATCTTTCTCACACTGAGCAGCTGGTGGTTTTGAACTCATGACCTTGCAGTTAGCAGTCTAACACAAAACCCACAATTGCATCATCCTTGCTTTAACTAATGAAAAATACTGTGATGAACTCACCCCCCATAGTCCACCCCAGGTTTCTTCTTTTTCTACACTCAGAAGAGCAAAATCGATCACATAGTCAATCTTAGTCCTTGGAAGTATGAGAGTATTAGTTTTCATATGCTGGATTATTTCTCACAACTGGTGTTGGAAACAGAAATAGTTTTTAGAAAGTGCTCAACAGATCCCAGTCCCCACCCTCACCCCCTTTACCAAGAGTACCCAGGGTTCATGACAGACCTGCCATGCCTTAGATATGCCTCACTTAACTCACAGGCATGTAGTTTAGGATCAAATGCTTCTAGAACCTAGCACATGCAAAATATGACTCAGGCCAGGCGCCCCGGGGCTGTGGCAGCATGGCAAAGTCTGCGGTGAGCATTGTCCTCGGGGAGAAAGGAAGCCGTCTACCTAAACAGTGTGGCGTGGTTTGGGTGTGTTTGATTGAAACTACCAAATAGTATCATCTGCTCTTCATTTGCTTTCTGAACCTCTTTTCAAAGCAAACCACATGCGCATTTCAGAAGTGATCAATACTTACATAACAAAATGAAAGCTGTCGGCTCAGACATCACAGATCTGGAGAGTAAAGCACTTACGGAAAGCCCCACAAAATTGCCTCCTGTTCAGCTGAGCCAAAGTAGCTGGGAATTCACATTCACTCTTCCTCCTCCCACTTCTCCCTGCACCCCACTCCCACCACACACACACACACACACACACACACACACACACAAACACAATCATGATTCTATTCACTCCACATTCTGGGGGGAAATATAAACCTTCCATCTGGCCTCCCCCTGACTTGGACACCCCTGTTGGCACTGTCAGGTAAGCATCAGACTGCTAACTAAAAGATAGTATTTACAAAAGACCTGTCTCTGCATCAGGCATGTTTTTTAATGACTTACTCATGTTAATGCCTTAAAGCTCCACAACAGCTTTGTTAAAAGTAAATACGATTATTATCTCTATTTTCTTTAGGCCAAAGAGGTTAAAAGATATGCCTGCATTCAGTGGGAAATCTGGGGTTCACACTTAGATATTGTGACTCTACAGTCCCCATGCTATACAGCGTCAACGTGTAGATTAGACACATGGAAAATGAAATGGTTGTGGTGGAGTCTACGGTGGAATTGAAATTATATGATAGATATCCATGAGAACTATATATAGTACTTTAAAATGCACAAGCATATTCACAGTAACATTTTAAGATAGGATTTGTAAAGACAGAGCATAGCACCTGAAGGTGCATTTGGAGAAAACAGGACCCTTCTGCTTACACACTTAGATATGAAAAATAAGGATTACTTTATAATAATTTGCTTCTTTAATTTTAACCTTCTAAAATAGTTAGGCTATTATAAAATTTTGAAATTATCTAAAAATTTTATGTCATCATAACATGTGGATGCTGTTAGGTGCCATCCAATGGATTCTGACTTACAGTGACCTTACGTGGAGCAGAATGAAGCTCTGCCAGGCCCTGTGCTTGCTCACCGTGGTTGTACTGTTTGAACCCATTGTCGCAACCACTTCATCTTGTTGAAGGTCTTCCATGGTTTTGGTGACCCTCCACGTTACCAAGCAGGATGTCCTTCTGCAGGGTCTGGTCTCTCCTGATAACGTGCCCAGAGTATGTGAGACAAAGTCTTGCTATCTTGCCTCTAAGGGGCATTGTGGCTGGACTTCTTCCAAGACATATCATACAGAGCCATTACAAAATATCTATTATAAAATGAGACCATTCTCTGATAGATTTGAGAAGCATTACTTTATAATAATCACAGAGGAAGCATAAAGAAATAAACCACACTCACTGCTACTGAGTTGATTCGGACTCAAAGTGATTCTATAGGACAGAGCAGAACTGTCCCTGGGGGGTTCCAAGGCTGTACATCTTTAAGGTTGTAGAAAGTCTCATCTCTCTCCCAGGGAGTGGCTGGTGGCTTGAACTGCTGACCTTGTGGTTAGCAGCCCAGTGCAAACCCACTATGCCACCATAGTCTCTTTCACAGAAATAAAAGATTCCCTCAAATGGCCACTTTCTCTGAACAGGATCTGAGAGTTGAGGTTATTTCAATGGTATCATACAATGACCTCTGCCTGATGCATGAGTATCCCCATGATCCCAGTATCCTGCCCTTAATATGAACTCCTCCTGTATGCAAACAGTTAAAGGAAAGAGCCCAGATATTTCATTTTAATATCTCAACTGAGAAGAAATTGCTTTGTTTAACTTCTTTACCATGCATCAGAGCCTATTCCCAAATGGAAGTAAAGAACATTTGGAAAGACGTGTAGCAGGAAGTAGACTATAAACTAAAACCTGAGAATTAAACCTAGATTCTGGGAACACACTGGGGAAATTCCAACTCAAGAGAAAGTGAAGATACCTTTCTGATCTAGGGGAAAAGATTCCGATGAAGGTGAAAAGATTCTGAAGGTACCAACTGCAAAGGAGAATAACTGTTAACTGACATGCACAACCTTCAAATGCAAGAGCAAATAGATAAGTAATAAAGTTTTAAAACGAAGAGTTATGTACTACTAGTTGTCCAATACTACTAATTAGCTTATGATATTTCTAAGAGAGCAAATTCTCCAAGTCTAAACTAACAAACTCTTCACCCCTAACAACTTCCCAGTAGATTCTCACTCTCCTCTCGATCTATACTTCTTTGTGTTCCTTGTTTGTTCATCTGGTCTTGTGGGTACTTCCCTCTCTGTATTCTCTTCCACAATCTATCTCCCCATCCGCCTTCCTCTCTTTGCCTGACCATATTCTAAATCTGAGCTAATGTTATTGTTTTATGCATTTGTTGTTTTTATGAATCTAAGATAGTTTGTTAGTCTGGGTAGACAAGAGAAACAAATTCATAGACACTCATGTGTATAAGAAATTTCTTTATATAAAAGAGCAACTGGATATTGAGAAAACATCCAAGCCCAGTCCAGATCAAGTCCATAAGTCTGATATTAGCCCATATGCCTGATACCAATCTATAAATTCCTCTTCAGATTCATGAAGCACATGCAATGATGCCAAATGCAAGAAGATCACAGGTCAGTGAGTGGAAAGTCTTGTGGATCCAATGGCAGTGGAATCATCTCAGAGCTGGCAGGGGTCTCCACATGGCCCTGTCAGCTCCAGGCTCTAGTGTAGTTCCATGTGTCTTCTCCACAGGGACGTCTCACAGGGAGTGTATCTGTATCCTGCCTCCAATGAGCTATTTATCTCCTTACTGCCTCCAAATGAGGTCATCAGGTGCGACCTGATTGACAGGCTAAACTCCACCCCTTCACTCTAGAGTCTTAAATTGGCAACAGACTATGTAGCTACCATAGATAGATGATGATGAAGATAGATAGATAGAAAGAGATATGTTTAAATAGCACATCATCACTATTTCATTCTTTAAAGTTGGACTGTAATTTTAAAGGTGCTTCCCTCCTCTCTCTCCCTGCTATATATCATATGGCATATCAGTCCACCAAACATATCATCCCATCAAAACAATACCCAGGAATATTCCATAATTAGCCTAAGAAGAAAAACAATATGTAATAGCCCAGTGTGGCTATCCACAAGACTTTCCTTTCCTGAAGTAAACCTTGTCCAGTGACATGTACTTCACAGTGAGTGCTCTCTGCAGTTACTCCCCCTCATTAACTAACCTCTTCGCTCACCATTTGCCACTCTCTCAAAAACATTATCCCATTTTAACATAACAACTATTGAAAACTCCTCTCTCTAACATCTATAATTCTATGAGGTTTCACAGATTTGCGTTTGTTTTTCCTTTAATGTGTGAATTGTGTAATATTTTAAGCAAAATGGAACTTTAAAAAATAATTCTAAATGTCCATCAAAATCTAATAATTTGCTGTGAAGGAACAGGCTCATTTCATGTGCTTATTTCAAGATCAATTGAAGCAACAAAAATCAATGAGGTCATGTTTCACTGGGGGTCACCAAGAAAGACCATTCCATTGTCTAAGGCAATCAGAAAAAGGGCTGTCCAATTCAGACAAAAGCCAGATCATGAAAAAGTACATAAATTTAAAAAATTATTTTAAAACAATCAAAAACAACAAGATAACTCAAAAGAGGTACATTGTAGAAGGTCTCGTAAGATCCTTCCCTGGTTCTACCTGCCGTCTGGCCCAGGCACCGCCTAAACTCTTCCCTGGTTTAATGATTAGAAGCAAAACTGTAGAGGGTTCCACTGCGGCAGTGAAATGCCCAGCAATGCTTTGGAAAGACCACGTGTCTGTGCTATCAGCGGTAACAAAGAAAGCACACTCCGTGGAAGACAAAATAGATGAGTGGGACCTATTAAAAATAAAAACTTGTGTTCATTGGAATACTTAATTAAAAGAGTGAATAGAGAGCCCACAGATTGGGAAAGATATTTTGTAATGACATAATGAATAAAAGACTAATTACTAAAGTCAACAGTATTTACAAGCCTACAATAAGATAAAAAGCAGCACCCCCTGAGAAGGTAACAGATGATTCACAAATGATGACACCCGAATGGCTAATATGCAAGTCACAACAACCATGAGAGATCCCCAACTATAGGCCATAACTATAGGCCCCAACTATACCCATAACTATAGGCCAATTAAAAAAATAAAAAAAGCAAAAACAGAACAATTGCTGGAGAGGGTGTGGTAAGATCGAAACACTTATTCGCTGCTGGTGAATAAATATGCTGCTTGTAAATATGTACATCACCTGTGGAAGGTGATGTGGAAATCCCTAAAGCAGATGGCAACTGATACACCATATGACCCAGCAATACCATTATTGGACATACATATTCCCCAAAGTAAGAAACAGACCACAAACAGACGTATGCTCCCCCATGTTCATTGCAGCACAGTTCACAATATTAAGAAGTTGGAAGCAGCCTAAATTCCCACCAGTAGATAATTGGATTTTAAAAACTCTGGTATAAACACACAATGGAATATGATGTACCCCTTAAAAACAGCACTGAAACTATGAAACACCTCAAGACATGGAGGGACCTGGCAGACATTATGCTGAGGGGAGTTAGTCAATCACAAAAGACTAATACGCTACGAGTCCCACTGCTGTAGGAACAAGCAGCAAAATGGGTGATGCTCAGGTGTGTAGGGCGTCCAGTCTGCTGGCCGGCGGGGGGTGGGGGAGCAGACAGCCTGGTAGAGAGCCTGACTGGTGCCAATGAACCATCCACCATCTCTCTAGGTACTTTGGAGGTCCACTTGCCAGATGGCACCTCACGTCAGCTAAGATCCAATAGTAAAAGGAGGGGAAGGGGCTATTGTCTACTGAGTAGCTGCCATGCAAAGCGTGATGAGGTCCCCCAGACGGGTATACAGCCCTATCAGAGGGAAGAGGGATCCTGATGGGAAAGACAAGGCAGGAGCAGGGAAAGGGAGCAAACACATCCGGGAGAACACAAATGCATGACTGTTGGTAGAAAAGGCAGGAGGACAAAACTCAATCAGTTTTGGGGGAAGAATGACTGAAAATGCTTTGGGAGACCCTCGGTGGGGAATATCCCTGGTGTTATGCACCGAAGGAGACACATTTACCCAGGCTTTTGGGTGCATTCTGGAGACCCAAGCCAGTGCCGTGTAATGCTGGGACATTGAATCCTGGATCTTCAGGGCGCACAGCATGCTCCAGAGGCTGCATCAGGGAGATCTGATGCAGAAACTCCACTGGGTGAACTGGACTCTACCTCAGACACACTTGTAACCTGAGGACTTAAGTCAGAAAAATACATGGTGTCTGAGAAAGTAGAAGACAGCTATACTAAGAATGTTGAGTTATTGGTAGACAAACATGGTCTTGCTACATCAATGTCCTATATGCTCTATTAATGTATGTACTAGTCCATCAAACCCGTGACTGACATGCTCAGTGAATATTATTGTAAATTTTTCCAGACAATTAACCTCCATTGTTTGTGTAAATAGCATCCAGCCACAAAAGGGTTAATTCTGTGCAAGTGACTGATTCAGGTCCTGTGATATGGCGTTAGCCTACATTAATCTAATATCCCTCTCTCAACAGGTATTAGAATCAGTGGCTAATCAAATAAAATATTAAGGGAAGATTGTTATGCCCCAGGGTAGATGATCAATAAGACTCTTTGCCATAAATTATCAAAGAAGTTTTGAAAGTAGCCAACAACAGATTAAAAGAAGAAGAAGAACATCGATCCAGGAATAGGTTTGGGGCTTGCACTAACCATTAGTTCTTACATCATGGCTGTGCTTGATACCTGCCCTCAGTAAGGGACACAGGATATGGGTACTATATCAAAATGAAATGAAGAAATTAGATGGTGACCAGCTACCAGATAAAAGAGTGTCTGGGGTCTTAAAGTCTTGTTTTCAAACAAGCAGTCATGTATGAGTGATGTCAACTAAGTTTACCTGGAAGAAGCACACCAACATTAGTCATGGAAGGATTGCATATCATATATCTGAAATCAAAGGAAGGAACAGTATCAGAGCCTAAATGTGAGAATCTTGTGTGCAATAGGCTATACTTGACAGCGGGAGTCCAAGGTACATTTGTGAGGACTGCCTAGGAAATAAACCTATGATAATTTCCTTCTACCCATAAGAGAGGCATGGGGGAAAACTGGTTACTAAACCGAGTGCATTGGCTAGACGACTATAGAAGGTCAAAGGGATAAACCTGACTTGAATGGTTAAAACCTTATCTGTGAATCAGTCCCCTCTCTGATGCATGTACCTATTCTGGTTTTCAACATTGTTTTGTATTTTGTTTGGTTTTGTTTATTCATATTACGGTTTATCTCAGGTGTGTTATGTCATTGGGGGTAACCTTCTTGAGTTTGAGTTCTATGTTTTTCTGTATATGAAACCCAGGATTGATGAACCCGTAGAGACTGCAAGTAGAATAAGGATTTCTGGGGTGGGGTGGGGGGGGGGCAGTGGGGAAGGGAGGCGGCTTCAAGGGGTCCTGGAAGGAAAGGAGTGTGGAGAAAATGGACTGTGGTAGCAACTGGACGACACTGCGTGTTGTGAGTGAGCTACGGAATGACATACGCGTTAACTCCCAATCAAACGTAAAAAGCTGTGAAATAAAATTACAGTAATAAAGATAGACAGACACACCAAGGGTGTTGGAGGATCTGTGCCGGCACTGGCAGCAGCTCAGTGGAAAGCAACAGGATTCAGGCGTAGACATCCGGTATTCCCGGTGGCCTCCACACTCTTCTTCCTGCTCCACTTTCATCACCTCACTGCCTCTGCCCACCTTCTTGCTAGTCACTGTGCCGTGTACAAGGAGGAAGAAAGGAAGCCCCGAGCTAAGCCACACACTCTCGCCCATTGTCCACCAAAGACTCCCTCGTCTTAAACATAAATTATAAAATGGTAAGGACCGTATATACTCGCGTATAAGCCGAGTTTTCACCACATTTTAAATGCAGTTTTGTGGTAAAATTAGGTGCTGCAGCTGATATTTGGGTCGAATCTTCTCGAGTATATATGGTACCTCTATTTTTACTAATCAGACCCTTATAGCACATCTTCTATGTGATCAAACGTGTTCAGATGTACACACACACACACACACACCATGTACTTTCACACACACACACACACACAGAGAAACTTCAAAAACTGTGTGGAAAATAGAAGTAAAAAGCAATAGAAATTTTTTTCACAAAATTAAAAAATAGTTTTATTGGCATGGACTTCATAGAGCATACAATTGAATCAATCATACTAAGAGTTATGAAATCTTTACCACCATCAATTTCAGAATGCTTTCTTCTTTCTGAAACTCATGTTAGTTCCCCACTTCCAACCACCCTCCCCTCACCCCCTGCCGCTAGACCCCATTAATCTACTTACTGTCTCTGTAAATTTATCCATCCTAACTTTCATATATAGGAAATCATACAAAACATGAACAGGAAGCAAACTTTTTGAAGCCTAAACCACATTATAACAAAACAAATTATATATTATATAAAATAATTTTCATTTGTATATATGCATATAAAACAAGTAACCTTCATGATAACACAGTAAGGTTTTATTATTAACCCATTTCAATAATAAGAAAATAGTCATTGAAAAATTAAGTGACTTGCTCTCCCAGTTTGTAAGATGAACCCTGAGCTCAAGCCAGGCATTCATCCAGAGTCCCTGCTCTGGACAATCTTCTGCTGCATCTTTATTCCTATTTTGCTTTTATCCCTTACAACTTGTTTTCTATTGGTTTTGTAGGGAGAAAAAGGTGCTGTAAAGTACACTATATGACCAGTACTAAATTCTCTGTCCATGGTGGTGGTGTTGGTGTTGGTTGTGGTGGTGGTGGAGGTGGTGGTGGTGGTGGAGGTGGTGGAGGTGGTGGTGGTGGTGGTGGAGGTGGTGGTGGTGGTGGTGGAGGTGGTGGTGGTGGAGGTGGTGGAGGTGGAGGTGGTGGTGGTGGAGGTGGTGGTGGTGGTGGTGGTGGTGGTGGTGGTGGTGGTGGTGGAGGTGGAGGTGGTGGTGGTGGAGGTGGAGGTGGTGGTGGTGGTGGTGGTGGTGGTAGCTGTTAGCCAACAGAAAGATTCCAAATTCCACCAACACTATAGGGCAGAGCAGAACTCAGCTATAATCCCTATGGAAGCAGGTGGCCACATCTGGCTCCCACAGAGCAGTTGGTGGATTTGAATTCCTGTCCTTTAACCACTAGACTTCTTTCTTTCTACCTTCAAAACCACCCAAACCTCCCTTTTAATGACCATGTGTATTAGCCAGAAATACACTTTCTGAGCGTTTTAAATTTCAATGAAGAAGTCATTTTTCTGTGAATTGTCACTGACAGCTATAAGAGCACCCCACATACACCCTTTTCTGTCTTAACTGAAATTCTATACTTAGTTCTTTTACGATGTCTCACTAGCCCATGGTGAAGGAGCGTATCACAACTTAGACGGAAGCTTTGCTGCAAAGGTTGCTTTTTGAGTTCTTAATAGAAGCAGAGCATTAAACTTTTTGTAAAGAACAGGTGGATAGAGAATGGAAATGATCGAGAATGGAAATTAAGACTGCTACTGGAGGGAAAAATCTTAATCAATAATAATACATGCTATTACTTCCTGTGGTTTCATAACACTTTCTTGCATTTAGTAGGCAATTAAACATTTTCTAAATGTTACAAAAAGAAAAAAAAAGACCCCCAATATTTTGAATATTGGAGCAACCTGGAGCCATTTAGTACATAAAAACTACTTTACTGTCAAGAATGTTTTCAGAAATTAATTGTACTAAAAATGATTTCTACTCTTCAAGATCAGGTATAAGGTGTATAGAATGAAAGCAGTTAAAAATTAGGAACTGTTAGCAATTTGTGGCCAAGCTTAGTCACAAATAAAACAGATAAATGAGAATATCCTGAACTATATCTAAATGAACTCTAGACTTCCGTTTTAACCTTAGCCTATAAAGGGTTTAGAAATCACCTCCCAACGTGCGACAAGAAAAAAGCTGAACATTTTGAAAGTCACTGACTTTGTTGGATCTGTGGATTCGTCAGAAAACTGAGGTTACAGGACAAATCACCACCTGAAATTTGAAGAGGCAAGTGAATCCAGAAAGGCAAAGCCAAGACCTACTAAGAGCCACAGAGGTCACATCTATTAACACTTAAATAGGAACTGGGATAAATTGCTGGAAGGAGAACTGGAGGTGTAGTGGGTCACACAATGGACTGCTAACCATAAGGTCAGCGGTTTGAAACCACTGGCCATAAAGAGTTATAGTCTTCCATGTGCAATTTGATGCTTCTCAGCTAGATGGCCGCTTGTTTATCTTCAAGCCTTTAAGACTTCAGATGCTATATCTTTTGATAGTTGGGCACCATCAGCTGTCTTCACCACATTTCCTTATGCACACGTTTGTCTTCAGTGATTGTATCAGAAAGGTAGGCACCCACTGATATGATTTTTTAGTTCTTTGATGTCTGATAACTGGTCCCGTCTACACCTTGTGCTCAGCCAAGCTGGTGTGCATCTTCCATGTGGGCTTTGATGTTTCTCAGCTAGATGGCTACTTGTTTATCTTCAAGCCTTTAAGACCCCAGACACTATATCTTTTGATAGCCTGGCACCATCAGCTTTCTTCACCACATTTGCTTATGCACGCATTTTTCTTCAGCAATTGTGTCGGGAAGTTGTGCATCCTGGAATGCCAATTCAATAGAACAAAGTGTTCTTGCATTGAGTAAGTTCTTGAGCGGAGGCCCAATGTCCATCGGCTGCCTTAGTACTAAACCTATAAATACATGCACATAGATTTGTTTCCCCACACTCTTATATATATTTACATAAGTACATTCCAGTCTTTAGACCTCTGTAAATACCCTTTGTCACCTAGTTCTTTCCTCTATTTCCTTTTACTTTCCTCTTGTCCCACTATCATGTTCAGCCTTCATTTGGGTTTCATTGATTTCTCTCAGTTGCCTTGCCCTTGCTGGATCCTTACCAGGCCTCACACACCCTCCTTGCTACTGATTTTGGATCACTTATTGCTCCCCTGTCCCTGGGTTGGTCAGCACCACCTACTTGCCCCCTCCTCCCCCTCTCCCGTGTCTCCCCGGAACCATTGGTCCCATTGTTTTCTCCTCCAGACTATTCATCCAGTCTACCTTATCTGGATAGATCTGTAGGGGTAATATTATGCACCAAAAATCAAGTCATAGCAAGATAGGTGATGAGTGAGAACACAGCTATGACAATAAAAAGGGAAACCAATTACCCATAGTCTTCTAAATTAATTTTTTAAATTTTTAAAAAGAAATAAAAACCTGCAAATAGATTAAGGTCTGATTTTTTTATCTCTAGGCATGTCCTTCAGTCAGGACTAATGGGGTGCCCTGCTTTGGCCCCCAAGTCTGTCCTTTGTACTCCCTCGGGGGCTCCCTGTTCTGCTCCCATGGTTGCTCTGCTGCACGCTTTTAGTGGTTTGCCTCAGTGTCACAGGGTCAGTCTGGCCCAGTCTAGGCCCTGAGTCTCCAGTGTTGTCCCCCTTCGGGCCCTGGGCCATCAAGGGATGGTGTGTCTCGTGGTGGGATCAGCCATATTGTCCACTCTGTCAAGTAGAAGGTAAATGTGTTGAGAATGATGATGGCAACAAATGTAGATATGTTCTGGACACAATGGATGGATGTATGGATTGTGATAAGAAATGTACGAGCCCCCAATAAAATAATATTTTTAAAGACTTATAGTCTTGGAAAGCCCCAGGGGTAGTTCTACTCTGCCCTACAGAGTCACTATGAATCAGAACTGACTGGACGGTTGGGGCTGCTGCAGGTGCGCTTTAAGCACTCTGAGAGGGAGAAGTCCCGGGCTGGGTACTCTTAGGGAAGACACACAGTTTTGAGTGTCTTTCCTTCCGGAACTGCCAGATTCTCAAAATGCAGATCTCAGAAAGATCCCCTGCTGGTTCTGACTAGAAAAGGGTAAAGGATATCCATGGGGAGGACATTCAGAGCATTCTCCATAAGCATTTTACCCTTTAGGGAACTTTACCAAAACCTTAGCTGAGGCGGCGGGGGGGGGGGGGGGGGGCGGGGGATTTGTCCCACCCAGACCATCCTAGCATCCTAGCCTCTCTATCTTATTTAAGCGGCAGCCAAAAAGGCTAAAATTAAAGTAACGGTCTAAGCCCAGGGAAGCAGGTTCACTAAAAGGCTGAGATTAATCATAGGCTAAAAGGGCATTTCCCTCCCCGCACACCTTGCCACCGCACCACAGAAATTCCCATATAAACCAGAACTACAAAATTCACTCTTCCTTGTGAAAGCCACTTTTTTCCCCTAACCATTTGCTTAGAGGTAAGCCAGACATCAGACCATCCCACAGTTTAATCTTCTCACGCAGCATTACCCAATTTCTACCAAAATCCAGTTTTTAGGAAGATGAAAGTGCACTGAGAGCAACCCTGCAGGACAGAGCAGAAGTGCTCACGTGGGCTCCTTAGTCTGTGGATCTTCACAGGGACAGAAAGCCTCATCTTTCTCCTGAAGAGTGGCTGGTGGTTCTGAACTGCATACTCTTGGTTAGCTCCTCGGTATATAGGGTAACTGTGAGGTGAGGCCACAGCAGTGACTTCTGTTTTGGAGTGGAGGTATAATGGTTAGCATTCTACCACTAACCAGAAGGCTAAGCGTTGGAATAACCCAGTTGCTCCATGAGAGAATGTTTCATAAACACGACAGCTTGAGACCCCGTGGGCCATTTCTACTCTGTCCTAGTTGCCACAGTCAGAAGTGATTCAGGGCCAGTGGGTTATAGTCAACTAAGGAAAAGGGGCAGGGGTCTCCAAGGGGATGTGGAGCCTCTGAGACCTACAACTAGAGCAGGCAGTAAGCACAGTGGCACTTCGAGTCAGATTAACATAAAACCTTACACTGGACACGGATTTGCCTCAGTGTCTATTACTCAATACAGCGTCTTGGGCTTTCAACAAAATATCAAAAGGAGGGAAAAAGAGTCTGAGGTGATTACAGCACTATCAGAACCAGGCTCAGGCAAGAAACAGATGGGAGGATGACCAGAAAGGGGACTGGAAACAGTTACCGTTCATTCATGTTAGGACCTGTCATGAAAAAAGTAGACAATATGTTAGAGCAGATGAGATAAAAGCAGTAGAAATTCTATGAGAAAATTGAAAGAAAATACTAGAAAATTAAAAATACAATAACCAATTTAAAATGCTTTTGAAGGTAGAATAATTGACCATGAAAAGAATCAGTGAGTTTGAATGGGTGAATAGAAGCTTCTCAAACTATAATTCAAACTTTTAAAAGTATGATATATAAACTGAACCAAGCATTCAAGAACTATGAGGCATTTCAAGTACATCTGCAGAAATGAAATAACAGAAAGGAAGCATAGACAACGAAACAAGAAATATTGAAAAATTAATTGCAATGTCTTTGTTTAAATTAATTACAGACACCAAAGCACAAATTCAGTAAGCTTAGAGGAAAACAAAGAAATAAATACCAAAATAAAATATGCTTAAGGATATCATTCCCTATTTGTCAGTTTGTGGTGGCTTGTGTGCTGCTGTGATGCTGGAGGCTATGTCACTGGTGTCTCAAACACCAGCAGGGTCACCCAAAGGGAACAGGTTTCAGCAGAGCTTCCAGACTGAGAGCAGACTGTGAAGAAGCAACAGGCTGTCCACTGCTAAGGAACAATTCTACATTGATCGGGAGATTCTGGAGGTTCAGGACAAATGCAGAAGAGGATATGGAACAAGAGTTATCATTGCTGATAGAAGGTGGGTCTTGGCTGAAAGTAGAGAATAATAGAGAGGTGTCTGCTTGTGTTTCGTTGACTCTGCCAAGGCATTTGACTCTGAATCATAACAAACTGCAGGCAACCTTGAGAAAAATGGAAAATCCAGAACACTTCATTGTGCTCATACAGAACTTGTATGAGGAGTGAGAGGTAGTCATGAGAACAGAACAAGCGAATCCTGCCTGGTTTAAAGCAACAAGGGCATGCATCAGGATTGTAGACTCTCACGACACATGTTCAATCTGCGTGCTGAGCAAACAAGCAGAGAAGCTAGATTATATGTGCGTGAGTCCAAGAAACAAATTCATTGACACTCAGATATGTGTAAGAGAGAGCTTTATATCAAAGAGAAATTGTATATTGAGAAACATCCCAGCCCAGTCCAGATCAAGTCCATAAGTCCAATATTAGTCCATCAATTCCTCTTTAGACTCATGTAGCCATACAATGATGCTGAATGCAGGAAGATCACAGGCCACTGGAAAATCTTGTAGCTCCAGTGGCAGTGGGAACATCTCAGTGCTGGCGTGGGTCTCCACATGACACCTTTAGCCTCAGGGCTCCGGTTCCATCAGTGTGTCTCCATGTGGTTTGTCAACAGGAATGCGAAGCAGAGGGTGTCCCGCCTCCAGGGAGCATGGCAGGAGTTCCCAGAATCCTCAGGAGAAGGCCATGCCTACACAGAGGCCTCATTAGCTATGACCTGATCAACAGGCCAAGTTGGCTAGAGAGAGATTATGTAACTGCCACAAGATGAAAAAGAATGAGGCATCAGGATTGGAGGAAGGTTTATTTACAACCTGTGATGTGCAGATGACACCGCCTTGCTTGCTGAAAATAAGAAGGACTTGAAGCGCTTGCTGGTGAGGATCAGAAAATGCAGCCGTTGGCATGGATTACACCCCAATGTAAAGAAGGCCAGAATCCTCACAGCAGGACTATTAGGTAACATCATGGCAAACGGAGAGAAGATTGAAGTTGTCAAGGACTTCGCCTTGCTTGGATCCATAATCAGTGCTCATAGGAGCAGTAGCCAAGACATCAAAAGACACATTGCATTAAGTAAATCTGCTGCCAAAGAACCCTTTAGCACATTGAAAGCAAAGGTGCTGCTTTGAGGACTCAAGTGCGCTTGACTCAGCCGTGGCATTTTCAGTTCCCTGGCACGCATATGAAAGTCAGCCATTGAATAAGTAAGAGAGAAGAAAAATGGATGCGTGGGACTGCCGGTGCTGATGCAGAACATTGAAAGTTCTGTATACTACCAAAGACACAAGTACAGCCATGGGTTCACATGGATGAATCATGCAGGACCAGGCAGTGCTTCCTTGCGTTGTGCCTACAATCACTTTGAATTGAGACCAACAAGCATATCATATTCAAATGATAGAATCACAGATAGGCAAGCATGCAGGGCAGCAGCTTCAGAGCTCTGTGCTGGAGCTCCAGGGGGAGAAAGCCGCACATGGGCAGTGGGGCAGGCTGGCCTGACTGCGAGTGGGAAGGATGCTGTGGGTGATAGGGGTGGTGCAAGGAAAAGAAAGCTGAGTCCAGGAAGGGGGGGCTGAAGGTGACCCCTATTGAACGCCTATGCAATCACCAACCATGGTTGTACCTGCTCTGACTGGCTGTATGAACCCAAAACCATTCATCTGCCTCCAAATTTGTCAGTGGCTCAGTCGCCAATCCCATCCTTCTTCCTGAGTGGGGTCTGGAGCTTAGAGGGCACATTCACTTGGACTTCCAGAGCCGGAGTCAAGAGGGACTCCGGCTGTCAAGGATGGGGCTGTGGTCTTCATCTGAGAGTGGGCATTGCTGAATCTTACTCAGAGAACATTCTACAGAGATCTGATGATGGAAGCCTTGAGAAACCTGGTCTCTCTCAGTCTTTTCTAACACCCTTAATGATGGAGAAAAATCATCCAGGGAACATATAATAATAGTACGATTCATGAAGAATGGCATGGGGTCCTTTACCTTAGGAGAAATCTGTCCCTTGCGTGGTACTGAAGGTCAGCTTAACAAGCAGAGCACACATGTGAGAATGCATATGGCGAGAACCTTCATGAAAGAATAACAACCGGAGCACACACGTGAGAATGCATATGGTGGAGAACCTTCATGAAAGAAATAAAGACCATTAGTGTGGACAAACTTTCCCTAAGATTCCCAATATTTCTATGTTGCAAAGAACTTCTATTGAACCATGCCCCTTTGAATTCCAAAGTAAAACATGGAAAAAGAAAGCCAAAGATAAAATACAACTTGCAGGAAACTAGACGGACTTCCTATGGACAAGAGGGGATAATGGAGGTCCCTTCTACCCTCCTGTTAGAGACAACCAAAAACAAAAATGAAAGCAGGCTAAATAGATGAAATAATAGTTTCAACATTAGCTTTTAATTAACAGAAGGTAGTAAGCCTAGAGAAAGAAAGATATGAGGTGGAATTTATAAGTGTTCCAGATTACTGTTTAGAAAACATGTCAAGGACACAGTTCAGGAAGATGTAACTATGGCAGAAGCCCACCAAACACGAAAACTTAAAGAAAGGTATGCAATGCAAGGAAATGCGATGGAAATGGAAACTACCTATGTAGGAATATATACATATATCTTATTATTTAAATCTCTTTAAAAGAAAACTTATAAATAAAAATAATAGCAGTGCATTGTGGGGGTTAAAACCTAGATCTAAATGAAATACGACACTAACATAAAGACTGTAAGGGGAGAATTAGAAGGACACAGGTTCAACGTTCTTATAGTTTTGCATATGCAATGCTATCATATCACTTGAAGATAGACCAATGAGTCAAAGTAGTAAAGTATAAAACATGAAGCAAAGTGTCTCACCCTGAGTACTTTCGGCTTCTCAGCAAGATCATTCTTGGTTGTGGGGCTGCTCTGTACGTGGTATTTATGTTGCGTATGGTTAGTAGCATCGCTAGCCTCAACCCACTAGATGTCATCCACATCATTTCTCACAATGACCATTGGCAAACAAGTCTGCAGAAATTGGCAAGTATCTTTTGGAGGAAAAGATGATCCAGGCTGAGAACTACTTCCATATATCAACCACAGTAATAACAAAGAAAAAGAGCTAATAAATCCATAAAAGGGATGAAACGGTAACCCACCCCAAAAATGCATTTTCTCAAAAGATGACAAATGAAAAAAAAAAGAGAGAGAGAGAAAGGAAAATGGCACACCACCCCACCAGAAGCCTCATCCCAAAGGCACTCAGCTCCAGTTACACGGGCCAGCAAACCTAGCTCCCACAATTAAGTGCCTGGAGGCACCTACTCCACAAGCCAGCTTCTCGCCTGAAGACATTCAGCTTTACTCTCTCTGGTGACTGGAAAGTACACTGCTCTGACTCAAGCCCTGGCTCTTACTCCTGCTGCTACAGTGACTGCGGTCAAAGCTGTCCCCTCGGACCAAGGAGGTTGCAAAAAAGACCACAGAGCCCATGGGATAAGGCAAAACATGCTTGAAATCCACCCAAAAGGAAAATAATTCTGCAAGATCAACCACAAAACTGAGAATAAAGGAATTGCTTCAGTTCTAAGCATGGCCGAGGGCTAAGGCTATTTGGAAACTATTCTCTGCCTACCTGGATTGCCTATGCAAGAAATGTTGGCTACTAATTCACAGCAAGAAAATCATGCTTCAAAAGGAGGGAAATAGCCAATTTTAAGTTCTTGCCAAACTACTGCAGAGCACAAGAGAGTAAATGACAAAATGTTAAGCACATAGTAAATGTTCCCCAACTCCTCCTTTGATTCATGAATAAAATATAAGAGGAAATTTTTGTATTTATAATACTTGTCCTTCCATTTTTAAAAAAATTACAATTTTCTGGTCTAGCCTCTCTTTCTGATGGACTCTTTGAAGAAGTAGTAGGATTTACCAGCGAGCAGCAGGGAGGTGGACAGTGAGTGGGGTCGCCATGACAGGCCCACAGCCAGGCTGCAAGTAGCCACAGTGGAGAATCCAGCCAGGTCCAGAGTCGCATTCTCAACTCTTCCAGGTGCAACTGTGCCTGAATCTTTCAGCACATCACACATGCAGAAGCCGAGTTGATATGAGAAACCAGAACTGACACCAGGATCGGAATGTTCACCTGGATGAGACCAGCACAGCCTCTGCGAGAAAAAGAAACCTGGAAAAGGGCCAGTCATAAGCCCAATACATCTGACTGAACATGAAATCCAAACCAGGGGACTTTGTTGATGAGGAGAATTTTAGAGACAACAAGCTTCCGTCTCTGTGGTGAGAAAGCTGTGGCAGCCCTGCAAAGGCTTCCAGAGCAGTTCTTGGTAGGTCTCTGCACAATTTCCTTCTCCGACTCTCCTGCGGCCTCACGGGTTTCAGTGTGAATAACTCCCTGCTTTCCCCTTCATTTGATCAGCACCTTATTGATTTTTAATGCGCCAATCTCTCTAGTTACTAGCTTACAGCAAAACCAGAAACAAACTCACTCTCATCAAATCAATGACACCTCAGAGTGGCCTCACAGGACTGGCTAGAACTGTCCCGGTGAGCTTCTCGATGGAGTAGAAAGCCCTGTCTTTCTCCCTCAGGGAGCCTGTCTGCTAAATCCAAGAGGGTTGTTCTGATCTTCCCATCTCTGCTTTTTGACAGATTTATACTTTCCCTTGGAGGCCAACACTTTCTGAGTTTTGGTGGAGGACCTCATTATTACCCCAGATACCTCCTAAATATTATCCAGATGCAACCTGACTGTGACACTCATGTAAAAATCCCTTTACTGACTCCATATTCCACTCAGCCTGCAAGATTGGCCCACGGGTACATAAATCATAGCCAGGAAAAGAACTGTGATTGTGGTCTTCATGACAGAACATGAAACAGGGAATCTTGGAAGGGATGATTCATACCCACTACCCCCCAACACCCATCTCCATAGCTCTTCCTTTGCCCCTTAAAAGTATTCCCATTCCAACCCCAACTGATTCATCATCCAATTCCTAGACTACGGCATACCTAAGTCCTCCCTACTGCACATGGCCAACTGAATATACATACAGGCTGGGTTGGACCAGGTTGACGAGAGAAACAAATCCAGGGACACTCATATATGTGCCAAAGAGAGCTGTGTATCAAAGAGTAATTGTATGTAAAGAAAATGTTCCAGTCCAGTCTAGATCAAGTCCATAAGCACGATACTAGTTCATGAGTCCAACACTAGTCCATAAATCCCTCTTTAGACTCACGTAGTCACAAGCAATGATGTAGAATGCAGGAAGATCACAGGCCAGTGGATCCAAAGGCTTGTAGATACAATGGCAGTGGACCCATCTCCAGGGCTCTGGCTGACATCAACGTGGCTTGAAGTGGCTCATCAACAGAAAGGTGAAATAGAGAGAGGGGCTGTTGCAGGTCTCAGAAAGTCTTCATGTGACTTGTCAACAGGAAAGTGAAGGCAGAGAGAAAGGGAGACTGGCCTCCAAACAGCCATTAATCTGCCCACCAATCAAGATGGGACCTGATTGACAGGCTAATAAACTCCCCCCTCACTCTTAATATGCTCAAGTTGACACAAGATGATGTAACTACCACGCAGGTATATACATACATGTACACACATATGTGTATCTAATGGAGCAAAATTATTCCTCAATCTGATATATATATTTCTCTTTATTCTCTTGGAGAGAGATTCACGCATGCAAATAGATAAGTTTACATACAGCAATCGCAAACTTCTCTATCTTTGAGGACTTTCAAAGATAGTTTGTCTTGGGCATTTGGATGTATCCTTCAAATGCATTTTCTCAAAAGGAGAACGGCTTTGTCTCAAAGTCTCGCTCTCACACAAACATAAAATTTGGTTTTCTGAAAGAAATATTGAGCCACCCAGTGGTAAAATTATAGAAATGTTCTGCTGCATATCCAAGCACCCCTGAGAATGCTAATGGAGGCAAGCGAGTGGAAAGAGGATAGAAAAGCTGTCGATTTGGGGAATTGGGGGTTTTCCTGAGAGCTCTGTAAGAGCATCAGTTCAGTATATGAATGTGACTATTGTCCCAGCTCGATGTTTTCTGAAAAATCTCTCCCAGTGTGTGTGAAGCCTTTCTAACTTTATTTACTGTGCTTTGGAGTTTATGTTCATAGTTGTAGGTTTTAATAAAGAGTTTAATTAAAGGTGTTGCCACACAAAATAGCTAATGAGTCTATTTCTGGGTGTGAATTATACAACTTGTGAAAGTCAAACATACAATTCAAATGGTAGTCATTCTTAGAGGTCTATAATCAAAGACTACATGTCTTCGTTCTGACAGTCTGGCTTGGATTAATGATGTATGAATTTGCCAATTATCCAGTTTTGGAATAGGCATTCCTCTGTGGTGAGTTACATGGTCTCCTGGCTACCTGGATGCAATTCTCCACTTTGCTTCCTAATTTTGAAAGGACTGTGGGGAAGACAGCAGGGAGGAGCCCTGGCTCGTGATGAATATTCAAAACAGATGACCAACGACTCCGAGGTTCCTTACGTCACTCTCTATCCCTCCACAAAATAACCACCAAACAGTTTAGTCACGGGCTTAGCATTGTCCATCTCATTATTTCATTCAATCACATATTTGTTTGCTCATCATCCATGCACAACTCACTCATCAAACATGTGCTGGGTACCTGACAATGACGAGAGGAGCGCTGCTAACCAAACAGGCAGCAAGTCAAAGCCACCAAACACTCGACAGGGGATAGACACCCTTCGACTCCCATATACAGATACAGTCTCAGAAACTCACAGGGCAGTTCTACCCTGCTCCACAGGATTGCTATGGGGTCAGCACTGACTCGATGGCAGTGAATTAAGGTTGAGTCTATTACAAAAGGGTAGTGAAATGGTTAAGTGCTCAGCAGCTAACCAAACCCACCAGCCTCTTCATGGGAGAAAAGACCAAGCAATCTCTTCTATAGATTACAACCTAAGAAATCCCACTTTGCTTTGTAGGGTCGCTGTGAGTTGGAACAGGCTCAACAATAAGCATATAGCATAGCAAACTATATGTATAAACCAACCATAAAGCCAAACCCACTGTCGGGGAGTCAGTTCTGACTTACTGATGCCCCACAGGACAGAGTAGAATTGCCTTTGTGAGTTTCTGAGGCTATATAAATCTTTATAGGAGCAGAACGTCTAATCTTTCTCCATGGGAATGGCTGGTAGTTTTGAACTGCTGACCTATTCTTCAGTTAGCAGTCCAATATGTAGCCCACGATACTATCTGTGCTCTTGGGTATATAATGGTGGGCAAACTAGGGGGCCTGGTTGCATAGAGGGGAGATCCTTCAGGAAGGATAGGCTACATTGAGTGTTCATTTATTCATATATTTTTAGTCAAGTTAACAAAGAAAGAGATATATTATGAACCTTGAGAATATATAAAGGGATTTTTTTTCTTTTATAAATCATTTTATTGGGGTCTCATACAACTCATCACAGTCCATACATACATCCGTTGTGTCAAGCACATTTGTACATTTGTTGCCATCAACATTCTCAAAATATTTGTTTTCTACTTGAGCCCTTGGTATCAGCTCCTCATTTTATTCTCTTTGCTCCCACCCCTCCTCCCTTGCGAACCCTTGATAATTTATAAATTATTATTTTGTCATGTCTTCCATTGTCCGACATTTCCCTTCACCCACTTTTGTGTTGTCCATCCCCCAGGGGGGGATTATATGTAGATCCTTGTGATCAGTTTCCCTTTCTATGCTACTTTCCCCTTACCCTCCTGGTATCGCTACTCTCATTATTGGACCTGAGGAGTTTATCTGTCCTGGATTCCCTGTGTTTCTAGTTCCTATCTGTTCCAGTGTACATCCTCTGGTATAGCCAGATTTATAAGGTAGAATTGGGATCATGATAGTGGTGGGGGGAGGAAGCATTAAAGAACGAGAGGAAAGTTGAATGTTCCATTGTTGCTACACTGCACCCTGATTGGCTCATCTCCTCCCTCAAAACCTTCTGTAAGAGGATGTCCAGTTGCCTACAGATGGGCTTTGGGTCTCCACTCTGCACTCCCCTTCATTCACAATGATATGATCTTTTGCTCTTTGATGCCTGATACCTGATCCCATCGACACCTCGTGATCACACAGGCTAGTGTGTTTCTTCCATGTGTGCTTTGTTGCTTCTCAGCTAGATGGCCGCTTTTTAACCTTCAAGCCTTTAAGACTCTGATGCTTTATCTTTTGATAGCCGGGCACCATCAGCTTTCTTCATCACATTTGCTTATATACCTGCTTTTTCTTCAGTGATCGTGTCGGGAAGGTGAGCATCATAGAATGCCAATTTAATAGAACAAAGTGTTCTTGCATTGAGGGAGTACTTGAGTAGAGGCCCAATGTCCAACTGCTACCTTAATACTAAACCTATAAATATATGCACATAGATCTACCTCCCCATTGTCATTTATAAATATATTTATATATGTACACACCTATATTTAGACCTCTATAAATGCCCTTTGCCACTTAGTTCTTTTGTCTATTTCTTTTTACTTTCCTCTTGTCCACAATCACGTTCAGCCTTCATATGAGTTTTAGTAATTCCTCTCAGTTACATTGCCCTTGATGGAGCCCTACCAGCTCTCCTACACCCTCCTCACCATCTATTTTGGATCACTTGTTCCCTTGTCCCTGATTTTGTTAACACCCACTTCCTCTCCCCCATCTCCTACTCTCCCATGTCACCCTGTGTGTTAGGCAGTTGTGAGACACTGGCAGTCCTTCAAGCCTCAGAAATAAAACCAGCCAGATTAGTGTGTTAGACAGAGTTCTCTAGAGAGACAAAACCAGATTGCTAATAATTATATAGATATATATATTTATACAGAGATAGATATATAGCAAAAGAAATGAACAGTTAAATTACATACAGATAGATATATAATACAAGAAATTAACAGTTAAATTATAAAGCAGTACAAATGGTTCAGTGCATCTCACTCTCAAGAGAGAGTTGTGAGACACTGGCAGTCCTTCAAGTCTTGAGGGCCACCAGGTAGTCCTCTGTAGAGAGATTCAGGCTATCCCAGCACAGGCAGCAAACAGCAAGACAGGTCACAAACAGTCAGTCAGGTCACCAATAGTCAGTCTCCAGATCAAGAGATGTAAATTCCAATTGTGTGGTGAAGCAAGTCTTGAAGAAACCTCAAATGACACAGTCCACAGGCTAGGCATCCCACCAGTAGTGTGCCCTTTAAATTGAGGTGCAGAACAAGCAAGGCAGCTGCACATTGGTCCGAAGATCAAAGAGCGAGAGACAAGAAAGGTGAGGCTTGCCAAGCCATTTATCTCTCCATCCTTCAATTAATCCCACATGTGTTTATTGGCCAGGCTGGCACAAAAACTACCTCAATTAGTGATGCATACATTTGAAAGGAGAGAGTCCGGAAAAACTTCCTCAGCTTTGTGGAAGTGACTACATTATGCGGTTAGAAGAGCCAAGGCAGGAAGTAATGAAGTGCCTGGCGGAGAAGTATGCAATTGCGATTGGAATTTCAATGAGTTTTCAATGTTGCTAGACCAGCAGGCATCTCAATGCTGGAGGTGAAAGCTCTGAAGTGGGTTCTCAACCTTCCTCATGCTGTGACCCTGTCTTGCTGTTCCTCTTGGTGTGGTGACACTCCCCACCCCTACCAACCATAAAATTATTTTCCTTGCTACTTTTATGAATCAGGCAACCCTGTGAAAGGGTCGTTCGACCCCCACAGGGGTCAAGACCCACAGGTTGAGAACTGCTGCTCTAGAGGGTGATCAGGCATGCCCTGAAGGGCAGGTAGCCTTACAATCCATTGAGGTATGGGTGGGAGACATAATGATGGCAGTAGATGAACTCATATGTGTCATGGGGGAAAAAAGAAAAATAGGACAAAGTAAGGGAAATGACAAGTGCTGAGGTTGGGAGAAAAAATGAGACCTTTAAAAATTCCATTACTTAAGCATAGATTTCATTGAGAACCTTCGCAGTGAAAGGTGAGATTGGAAGGAAGAGGTTGAGGGAATCAGCCATCTGGAGGCTTGGGGTCAGATCATGGCAAGCAGAGAGAATATGGAGAGGTAAGGCTGTAGTGTGTCTAGTCTTCCAACACATGATCACTTTTAATGCTTTGTCTCCCTCTATTTTTCTAGTGGGTTTGATAACTCATTGCAATGGCCACACATGGCTCACAAATGATGTTCACAATTATGGGGCTTATTAGGGAAGGTAACAGGTTACAATTCAGGTGAGAAATGCTCAGGATATGGTTGCTCAGTCAGGACAATTTTCCTTTCTTCATACCCTTTGGGCATTCATTGGCTTGGCCTCTGGTACAGAGCTCTTATAGGACTGCCAATGAATGCCCAAAGGGTATGCCACTTCACTGGAAGCTTCAACCCAAAGATATTCAACTCCAGCTCCATTGGTCAGCAAACCTAGCTCACCCAGAGGTACCTACTCCACAAGTCAGCCTCCTGCCCCAGAACACACAGCTCTACTTACTCCATGGACTAGGATGTCTATCACTATGTCTCACTCTCTGGTTCCTGGTTCTGCTGCTGCTCCCACCCCTTCACTCTTCTGGTGTCAAACCTATCTCCTGGATCAAGAATGGTTAATGCAGGAATCTCAGGGTTCAAAAGACAACTACACCCCTGGATTTTCTCTCTAGTTCTTAATGAGGCTCTCTTTCCTGCTTCTGAGATAGCTCATTTTATACCCAGAATATGGCAGTCACAAAGAATCCTGTTAACAAATAGCCACAACTGAATCCTATCATTA
The DNA here is from genome assembly GCF_050624435.1 of Tenrec ecaudatus. NCBI lineage: Eukaryota > Metazoa > Chordata > Mammalia > Afrosoricida > Tenrecidae > Tenrec > Tenrec ecaudatus. The sequence goes on from NC_134531.1 coordinate 94,549,172, forward strand.
ACTCCCCTGCCTTACCTTCCTCAGACCCATCAAGGGAAGGTCAATTGGTGAGAGTTGCATAACCTGGTGGCAGAAGAGTCACATTAAAATAATCTACTGTACTATACTGTAGGAGTGTGCCTGGTGTGTCCTCATGACAGGGAGGCCAGAGAGGCTGGGATGAATGACAGGGGAGAGGAAGAGGAGGCAAGGTCAAAGAAGTAATATACAACTAGATCATCATGGAGGGCATAGTAGGTTTTTGAAAACTTTTGCCAGGAAATGTAAACTGTTGCAGGGATTTGAGCAAAGCAATGGCATGGGTTGACTTAGGTTTTCAAAGAATCACTGTGGCTGCTGAGTTGGGAAGAGAATGGGATGGAGACAAGAGTACAAGCAGAGATCGTAGGGGGATGCTCCGGCAACACAGGGAGAGCTTCAGTGCCTCTGTCATGCTAGCTTCTGGGCTCGTAGCATATGCACTCCCCTCTAAAAGACACACTCACTGACGTGAGTCAATTCTGACTCATAGGACAGGGTAGAACTGGTATGATGGATTTCCAAGACTATTTTACAGTGTAGAAGATCTTGTCTTCCTTTCACTGTCTGTGGTTTAAAACTGCGGACCTTCCAGTTAGCAGCCACGCTCCTCCCTCGGCACTGGGCTGTGGAATGTGATTGCCTTCGGTGAACCGCCCATCTCCTGTCCACTCATCTTTGCCTAATTAAGTCTTTAGACCTAGGCTTTCAGAGCTCTCAAATAGCACTTTCTCAATGAAGAGTCATTCTTAATCAGCTTTTCATCTAAATTAGGTTCCTATTGTTATATGAGGGGCCTTACAAAAAGCTCATGGAAAATGGAATTAAACTATAATGGAATTTTTCCATGAACTCTTTGAATTCCCTCTTTAAAACAGACCTTGAACTACTTACAGACTCCCCCCCCCCCCTTGGGTTTTGTTGTTGTTTTGCTTTCTTTTGTTGCCTTGTTTTGCTCTGTCTTGTTTTTGTGCATATTATTATCTGTGCAGGTCTATCCAGATAAGACAGGTTGGATAAACAATCTGGAGGAGAAAACAGCAACAGGACCCATGGTTACAGGGTGGGGTAGTTAGTTTATTGTGCCAGCCTGGCCTATAAACACATGCGGGATTATTGGAAGGATGGAAAGATAAATGGCTCCGCGAGCCTCCCCTTTCTTGTCTCTCGCTCTTTGATCATCGGACCAGTGTGCAGCTAGCTGCCTTGCTTGTTCTGTGCCTCAATTTGCAAGCTACACTACCTGTGGGACACCTAACCTGTGGACTGTGTCACTGTAATTTGAGATTTCTTCAAGACCTGTTTTGCCACACAATTGGAATTTAGATCTCTTGATCTGGGGACTGACTGTTGGTGACCTGGCTGACTATTTGTGACCTGCCTTGCTGTTTGCTGCCTGTGCCGGGATAGCCTGAATCTCTCTACAGAGGACTACTTGGTGGCCCTCAAGACTTGAAGGACTGCCAGTGTCTCACAACTCTCTCTTGAGAGTGAGATGCACTGAACCATTTGTACTGCTTTATAATTTAACTGTTAATTTCTTGTATTATATATCTATGTGTATATAATTAAACTGTTCATTTCTTTTGTTATATATCTATCTCTGTATAAATACATATATCTATATAATTATTAGCAATCTGGTTTTGTCTCTCTGGAGAACTCTAACACACTAATCTGGCTGGTTTTATTTCTGAAACATTTCTCAGCTCTACCATGTCCCAGTGTGGTCCTCCTCATCTTTTCTCTGGACTCCTCCAGTAACTTAGTAAATGGTCTGACCTCAGTCATTGACAACCTCTACATTGTGGCCCTCCAACCACCAGAGAATGACTTAAATATCATTTCCTTCTTCAAACATCTTCAGAAGATAAAGCTAAGCTATTAAGCTCGGCTGAGCAATCAGCCATGACCTCGCTTCTCCTGGATCTCAATACTCACACAGCCCCGACAGGACACTCTGTGCACTATGAGACTAGCCCACCTGTGGCCCATTCTCTTTCCCTGTACTCCTTCTTAACTTGGTGAAGTGCTACTCGTCTCCCAAGTTAACTTCCCATGAGCCCCAAACTGAGTCAAAGCCCCTTTACCAAGACCCTCTAAGCACTTCTGTTTAGAGGTAGGCAGGTCTTAACACCCACATTTTAACAAAACTGAGGTTCACATTCATTTAATTATAGCAAAATGAATTTAGGGAATAGCAGTGAACCCTTATAAAATGCTTTAATTAATGAGAATTATCATTTTATTATGAAAATTCTCAGTGACAAAAAATATAAAACCACTATTTCTAAGCCTTGCCAGTCACTAGCTCACTCCTGCAGTCACATGTGACACATCTGCTTTACTAAATCAATGCTCGCTTTCAACTGAGATCAGTGGATGTTTCGAGATTCCTCATTTACTCTAATATCTTGCTTTTCTCTTTACACTTTATGTACTATTTATTCTGTGTGATTGAAAGCAATTTCTCCTGGATGTTATTACAATTATGGGTTTTACATCATAAAATTCTTTGCACATACTAGAGTTGATATTCAGCTTCTAATGTGACCCCATAGAATAAGGATAATGATCAAATTTGTTTCCTCTTGGAATATACTTCACTTTTACAAATTAAAGAATACAAGTTATTTCTACCAAAATTATAAATGCTAGGTGTGAGAAGGAAAATGATGTGAGAGTGGCGTCTGACCTTTCTCTAACTTCGCAGGAAAATAATCACTATTATTAGTACCAACTTCCAAGGCCAATTGCTATGAGGGTGAAATCAGACATGTCCCACCCTTCAAACTTTCTTCCAGGTCTGACAACCAGCTGTCTCTCCCACAGCACTATCTACTATTCAACTGAGTTCAATAATTCATTGGAGTGACCACACAGAACTCATAGATGATACTCATCATTATAGGTTTTATTATGGAAGTTAACACTTTACAATTCAGGTAAATGCTCAGGATAGAGTTGTGGTCAAGAGAGTCTCTGCTACGCCTGCAGGCGGGTCTTTCTTTGGCCATTAGCCACTTGGCCAGCCCTCTGCCCTGCTCAGGCAATGTTACAATGCTTTTTTAGGGATGCCAATGAACCGGAGTCCTCCTCAGCCCCAAGAAGCTCCGCTTTTATTCAACAGGTAAGCAAACCTAGCTACCCTAATTAAGTACCTGTAGGCAACCCTACACTGCAAACCAGTCTCTGGCCTGAAGACATGCTAACTTTACTTGCTCTGTGGGCTAGGAAGTCCACTGCTCTGCTTCCTAGTTTTGCTGCTGCTGCTCCTGAAGTTTCAAAGCTGTCACCTGGTTCAAGGAGGTTCTATACACAGGTATCTCAGGGTCCAAAGGACATGCTCTACTCCTGGCTCTTCCTTCTTGCTTCTGAGTTAGCTAGTTTTATACCTAGGAAAATGGCAATCACAGTTAACTCTGTTGTCACTCACAGCATAATCCTGCAATCTTCTCAGTATCTTCGCCTACTCTCTCTGACCTATACCTATCATGGAACGTTATTGGTGAGAATGAAAAACCATATCTGGAAGAGCCAGATGAAATAATCCAGTACACTGAACTAGTACACAGACAAGTAATTTGAAATATATTAAATGATATAATTTACAAATGTTAATTTCTATTTTACTAGTTTTACAAATATTGAATTATATAATCTTATCTTCATTCATCTATCTTGCATTTTTATTTATAGCTTATTATTCATCCCATATTTTGACCTTAAATTTTATTCTTAGAGAAACATGTTTATTGAAACTATGTATGTTCTTCCTAAAGTTACTTAGCTAATTCAATATCTCTTAATATTTTCGCTGATTATCAATATAGTCTTGATTTATTTGGAATTTAACAATCCAAAGTGTTTTACAAGAAAAAACACATAAAGATGTTTTCATTCTAAATCACATCTACAACGCTTACCCTCAATGAAGCCATATATTTGAACGTCACCCTACTTATACAAAAGCTATTGCTATGCAGGATTCGTATGTGGTAGTCAGACTCAAGTTCAGGGATACCTCAGCATTTGCTCCCCAAAGACTGAGACCTGGTAGCAGGTTTGTTGGGCTGAACAGGAGGAATGAGGGAAACAAACATCAAGGTATCCCTAAGCTCCAGATTGGAATTTTTGGTCTACTTCTCTTTTGCCCAATTGTACTATGTAACGTTGAGGACAGATGGCCTATATTATTATCTAGGATAGCACTTGACAATGCACGAATACTCAGTAAACTTGTTGTGCAGTAGGACTCCCACCTACCAGTGAGAATTCGGTCACTGTACACACCTGGGAAGATTCTGGCATGCGCTAGCACACTGAAGTCCACGTAGCATGCCTGTAGGCTTTAACCAACATAATCCTCTGCCTGCAGGCTCACTTACCATCCTGTCATCATCCACACTTCTTTTCATATGCATGCCTGACCTTCTGGCTAGTTATTTCAATATGTCCCTCTTTATTGTTTCAGACATATAACACAGTTACATCTATGTGTATACACACTCTTGGTCTTCATTTTCATGGAGATACAGCACATATAAGAAAATGTTCTAGACTTCCGGGAAGATGGCAACGGAGTGACACACACCAGAGGGACTCCGCAGAATCCAGCCCAGGAGAGTTGCTCAGAGTGAAATTCAACGCCACTGGATCGCAGGAGGTGCATCATAAAGATAAGTAGGCACAGATCCACGGGGTTTTGAGGGGCTGGGGGCTTTTGGCTTACCTCAGTGGAAGCCGGCTGGGGCTCGACCCTAGTCCTGTTGCCAGATCTGCCCAAGCCAGGACCATTTGGAGCCTGTAGCAGGGCTTGGTCTCAGCACAGCCACAGTTTTTCCCTATCTGCCTCAGGGCAGGAACAGGACTCTTGCGGCTCCACCGGCAGGGATGGGGTCCATCTACATTGTTGCTTCTGTTTGCGTCTCTGCTTTATATTCCCACACAGCCTTGGAGGGCTGCGCAGGGGCTTTTTCAAGGCACAGCCGCAGCCGCAGCCACGCCACGTGGTCTGAGCAGGGAATAAACCCAAACCCCCACAGCTCCATAGGCAGGGATCAAGCTTCAGCTACATGGCGGCGTCTGTTAACATCTCTGCTCTCTGTCCCCCCATCTCTCTGGGGGCGGCTCAGCAGTTTTCTTGCGACCCTTCTTGGGGCTCAGCTGCGAACTACCGCTGGGGCTTGGGGCAGGGAGTAAGCCCTTGTAGATCCACAGGCAGGGAGTGGGACTCAGCTACAGTTTCTTTTGCTTCCCTCGCTTCCCTGTACCCCTGCACAGTCTAGTCTCACTTTTTGATTTTTCTCACCCCCCTTGTTCCTGAACTGCTCTCTCACACTCCATTGAGGACTTACGGGGCACTCCCATTGCCCTAGGGCATTTGCGCCTGGGTCACACCCAGCTAGGTGAGCTCCACCCTGCATAGATAGCCCAAGGCTAGGGTAAGGCCTGCTTGCTCTCCAGGGGATACTCCTCAGACTTCTCACCAGGGAGTTCCTGCCTGTGTACCTGGGGACATAAGGCAGCTCAGCCAACACTTATCAATATTCAAACCAATAGCGGGAACTTCAGCCCAGCCTCTGCAACACTGGTGCAGGCAGTCGATCTGCCATCTGGGGCACTCCCCTAATAGGGAAGCCACAGGAAGTTAAAGTGGTAGGTTAATCCCATAGCAAAATCAGCTGTAGGCAGATCAAAGAAGAATTCCTGTAAGTCTTCCAGAGAGAGACTAGAAAATGGCACCTGGTCCCTCAAAAACAACTCAACGCAAACAGCCATCACCCCCAACGACCTCAACGAAAAAACAGGAGAAACAAAAGGCAAAGGAAGAAGATGTCCTGAACATAACAACATACATAGAAGAAGCAGACATTGAGATGCCATACAAAGAAGCTCTCAGAATGGTGCTTGGAGCGATGCAGAATATGAGGGAAACACTACAGAAAAAGGATGAAATGATAGAGGAGATAAAAGACATATACCAAAGGAAAATACAGGAGCTTGAGGAGCAGGTAACGAAAAACAATAGCAGAATCATGTTCCTTGAGAATCGATTGGAGGAATCAGAGAACCGCATCAGTGGCGTGGAGGACAGCCAAGCAGACTTTAATAAACGTGAACAAAAATCTAATAAGAGCATCAGAGAAGCCGAAGAAAACCTAAGAGCCATGTCTGATGCTATGAAGCAGAACAACATTAGAATTATTGGCCTACCGGAGGAAGACACAACAAAGAAGTCATCTGCAACAATAGCGAGAGAATTCTTGGAGGAAAACTTACCCAGCCTAATGAATGAAAACCAAGCAACCATCCAGGAGGCTGAAAGAACACCAGCACGACGGGACCCCAAGAAGAAATCACCAAGGCACATAATAGTTAAACTTTCAAACTTTGAGGAAAAGGAGAAAATCATGAGAGCAGCTAGGGAAAAGCAAGCAATCACATATAAAGGTTCCCACATAAGGATATGCTCAGACCTATCAGCAGAAACTATGAAAAAAAGGAGAGAGTGGAGTAACATATTCCAAAAATTGAAAGAAAACAACGCAAATCCAAGAATACTCTACCCAGCCAAATTATCGATCAAGATCGATGGAGAAGTAAAAGTCTTCCCAGACAAGGAAAAACTCAAAAAATACATTACAACAAACCCAGCATTACAAAAGATCCTCGCCGACTCAGTATGGGCAGAAGAACAACACTCACCAAGCACAAATAAGACACCAGCACATAGAACAACCTCACCCAGAGCACAACAAAGAGAAAACAGACCCCAAGATAGCAATGGCTTAAGGATGGAAAGAAGTCAAGAATGATACACACACAAAACACACACTAATGAGAAAGGAAAGTAGGAAAACTCCCAACACAAAAAGTATAAAATGGCATCACAGAGTCCGCACATGGAAATAATAACCCTGAATATCAATGGCCTGAACTCAGGCATTAAAAGACTGATACTAGCAGAATGGCTTAGAAAACACAACCCATCAATTTGCTGCCTACAGGAGACACACCTCAAGGCTACAGACAAAAATAGGCTGAGAATCAAAGGCTGGAGAAGGACCTACCAAGCAAACAGCAACACAAAAAAAGCAGGGGTTGCAATCCTTATCTCGGATAAAATTGACCTCGAAGTGCAAACCATAAAAAGAGATAAGGAGGGACACTATATAATGCTCAAGGGAATGATAGACAATGAACCACTAAGCATTGTAAACATATATTCCCCAAATGAGAGACCAGCTCAATACGTGAACCAAACACTCCAAAAGATTAAGAAAGAAATCACAGACTCGACAATTATAGTGGGTGACTTCAACACACCACTCACTGAGAAAGATAGATCACAGGGAAAGAAACTCAACAAGGAGACTAGAGAGCTAAACTCCACAATTAGACAATTTGACCTAATAGATATTTACAGAGCTTTTCATCCAAATACAAAAAATTTCACATTCTTTTCAAGTCCTCATGGCACATATTCGAAGATAGACCACATGCTGGGGCATAAGGCAAATCTACATAAATTTAAGCACATTGAAATAATACAGACCTCTCTCTCTGACCACTGTGCCATAAGACTGGAAATCAACAAAAGGAAGACAAAGAAAATAAGAGCAAATAATTGGAGAATGAATAACTCTCTACTGCAAAAGGAGTGCATACTGGTGCAGATCCGAGACGAAATCAGGAAATTTCTCGAAACCAACAAAAATGAGCACACGACGTACCAAAACTTATGGGACACAGCAAAGGCAGTCATCAGAGGAAGGTTCATAGCAATACAAGCACACCTGAGAAAGGAAGAGAGACTCATGACGGATACGCTGACACAAAATTTACAAAAACTAGAGCTGAGTCAGCAGGACAACCCTACTAATAGCAAAAGAAAAGAAATTATAAAAATCAGGGCTGAGATTCAGGAGAGGGAAAATAAAATACTATGGAAAAAATTAATATCGCTAAAAGTTGGTTCTTTGAAAAGATAAACAGGATCGATAGACCATTGGCAAACCTAACCAAAGAAAGGAGGGAACAAATCTCAATAGCAAGAATAAGGGATGAAAGAGGGGTCATTACAACAGACCCTAATGAAATCAAAAGGATAGTTACACAATACTATGAAGGATTGTACTCCAATGAATTCAACAATTTGGAAGACATGGACAAATTCCTGGAAAAACAATCCCTCCCTAGACTATCCACGGCGGACATCAAGAATCTCAACAGACCCATAGCAATAGAAGAAATAGAAAAGGTTATCAAGGGATTACCAACAAAAAAATCCCCTGGACCAGATGGCTACACTGGAGAATTCTAACAAGCATTCAGGGAAGAACTAATACCAATCCTACACAAACTTTTCCAGAACATAGAAAAAGATGGCAAACTCCCAAACTCCTTCTATGAAGCTAGTATAACTCTGATACCCAAACCGGGCAAGGATCCCACAAGAATCGAGAACTACAGACCGATATCCCTAATGAACATTGATGCAAAAATCCTTAACAAAATACTAGCCAACAGAATACAAAAGTATATAAAACAAATAATTCACCATGACCAAGTGGGATTCATACCAGGGATGCAGGGATGGTTCAACATACGAAAGACCATTAGTATTATTCGTCACATTGACATGAAAAAGTATAAGAATCACATGATAATATCAATAGACGCAGAAAAAGCATTCGACAACATCCAACACCAATTTCTGTTTAAGACACTAGCGAAAATAGGAATGGAAGGAAAGTTCCTCAAGACAATACAAGCTACATATGAAAAACCAACAGCCAAAGTCATAGTCAATGGAGAAAAGACTAACACAATCCCAGTGAAAAAGGGAACCAGACAAGGATGCCCCTTGTCTCCACTCCTATTTAATATCGTGCTGGAGGTTTTAGCTAACAGCATAAGGCAAAGAGGTGACATCAAAGGTATTCGTCTGGGGAAGGAAGAGGTGAAACTATCGTTATTTGCAGATGATATGATTTTATATATGGAAAATCCCAAAAGTTCCACAAGGGGAGTACTGGAAGCAATAGAAGAGTTTGGCAGAGTGACAGGATACAAGATCAACAAACAGAAGTCCATCGGACTGTTATACACATCAGATAAGACCACAGAACAAGAGATCAAAAAGGTGGTACCCTTCACAATAGCCAAACACAAACTGAAATATCTAGGGATACACTTGACTGAAAAAACAAAAGATCTATATAGGGAAAACTATAGAACACTATTACAAGAAACCAAGAGCGACCTCAACAGATGGAAGAATATTCCATGCTCTTGGATTGGGAGACTTAATATAGTTAAGATGTCAGTTCTGCCAAAGGCACTATATAAGTTTAGTGCTATCCCGATACAATTACCATCATCTTTCTTCAAAGAAATGGAAAAACTGATTACCAACTTTATATGGAGAGGGAAAAAGCCCAGAATTAGCAGAGAACTCCTCAAGAAGAAGGACACCGTGGGAGGGCTTGCTTTACCTGACTTTGGCACATACTATACAGCCACAGTTCTCAAAACTGCATGGTATTGGTACAATGACAGATACTCAGACCAATGGAAAAGAACTGAAAACCCAGAAATAAAAGCATCAGCATACACACAGCTGATCTTTGACAAGGGCCCCAAAAAGATCAAATGGGAAGCAGATGCCCTCTTTAACAAGTGGTGCTGGAAAAAATGGATATCAACATGCAGAAAAATGAAGCAAGACCCTTATCTCACTCCATGCACAAGAATAAACTCAAGGTGGATCACAGACCTTGAAGTTAAACCCCAAACTATTAGGGCCATCAATGAGGGAATTGGGACCAACTTGAGAACTTTGGCGCAGGGAATACACAGGCTATCAGAAATAGGGAAGGACACAAACACAGAGGAGGCACAAATCGACAAATGGGATATACTGAAGATAAAACACTTGTGTACATCTAAAGAATTCACCAAGAGAGTAATAAGAGAGTCCACAGACTGGGAAAACATCTTTAGCAATGAACCATCAGACAAAGGCCTTATTACTAAAATCTACAGTACTCTGCTAGCTTCCAAAAAGAAAAAAACCAATAGCCCACTTGAAAGGTGGGCAAAGGACTTGAACAGAAGTTTCACAGGGGCAGAAATCCGAATGGCCAACAAACATATGAGAAAATGTTCCCGATCTTTAGCCATAAGAGAAATGCAAATTAAAACAACAATGAGGTACCACCTGACACCCTCAAAGGTAGCCCAATTCAAAAAATCAGAAAGCAACAAGTGTTGGAGGGGCTGTGGGGAGACAGGAACTCTCATCCACTGCTGGTGGGACTGTAAGTACGTACAGCCACTATGGAAATCAATCTGGCGATACCTAAAACAGATGGAAATAGAGTTACCATATGACCCAGCAATCCCCCTACTGGGCATATACCCAGAAGAGGCAAGAAACAAACCAAGACCAGACATCTGTGCTCCAATGTTCATTGCGGCACAGTTCACAATTGCAAGGAGTTGGAAGCAACCCAAATTTCCATCAACTGACGATTAGATTAAAAAACTGTGGTATATACATACAATGGAATACTACGCATCACTAAAAAGCAGTGATGAACGTATGAGGCACATAGCGGCATGGGAAGAACTGGAGGAAATCATGCTAAGCGAAGTAAGTCAGGCACAAAAGGACAAGTACAACATGAGTCCGCTGAGGTAAGAATTTAAAAAAAAATTTTTTTAAAAGCAAAAGTGGCATAGGGAAAAAAGCTACTGTATACAAACATTTTAGGGGTGAAGACGGTGTAGTATGGAAGAGACCAGACCAAAACCAGGGATGTACATGGTAGACAATGGTGGAGGAGGTGGGGAAAGGAAAACAAAAGGATGAATACAAGGAAGAAAAGGGTAGTGGGGTCATGGGGCATTAATCCACCCAAGGGGAGGGTATTGTTTATATCTCCACAGGGAAAGTGGGACCAGACTTCAACCCAGTGTCACAAGGTGTGAATGCAATATCCCGGCGTGGAGGAGGGAACCAGTGGAGAGGTCTGGGAGGCTGGCCCCAGCACCATAAATTAAGTGGATTCCTGCCCCTCCCCCGAAAAGAATTTGTTCCAAAGGACGACATTGACTCTGCAGCTATGGGAGATGGACATATTTGATCAGAGCACATGGGAGCAGATGAAGGGGCAGGAGGAGAGAGTGGAGCACAGCCTGGCCCACCAGGCCGTGATGATGATGTTCCTGAGTAGAGCAGTCAGTCCACAGAGAGAACAACATGGCTGGCCCTACTATGAGACATGATGCCCCTCAGTGACTAAGGACGATACAGGGGACAGCACCGGAGACACAGTGTGGGAATTGCACCTGACCTGATCCCACCACACCGAGGCAAATCACTGGGGGAGTGCAGCGGAACAGCAAGGGAATGGAGTGGCAAGGTCCCCAGGGAATGCTGAAAGTGGACTTTGGGGCCAGGGCGTGGTACCCCAACAGACTGGACTGGAAAACGCTCCTAAGGGCCAGCAAACGATCCCTGAACTAACTACAAGCTTTTCTCTTGTGAAAAAAAAAATGTTCTAGTGTAATATTTTTACTATAAGTGTTATTTATAAGATTTTATTCTATACAAACCAAATATACATATTTTTTCACTTTCAGCACTTTGTTCTTAAGTACATATTCTTGATTTTCTTCACAAATCCTGATTAGTTTCACAGATTAGTTTCCCAATGCATATTTTAAAAATAACCGATAGTAAAATTAGAAATAGCAAAAATAGATTTTAACAAACCTAGGGGAAAGGGAACAACAAGTGATCCAAAATCAATGGTGAAGCGGATGTAGGATGCCTGGTAGGGCTTGATCAAGGGCAATGTAATTGAGTACTGAAACCCCAGTGAAAGGAAAACATTATAGTGGGACAAGAAGAAAGAAAAAGGAAATAGAGGAAAGAATTAGGAGGCAAAGGGCACTTATAGAGGTCTAAATACAGGCATGTAAATATGGAAATATATGTGACAATAGGAAAATAGATCTATGTGCATATATTTATATGTTAAGTATCAAGGTAGCAGTTGGACATTGGGCCTCTACCCAAGTACTACCACAATGCAAAAACACTTTGTTCTATTAAACTGGCATTCTTTGATGCTCACCTTCCTGACACGATCATTGAAGACAAAACAGGTGCATAACAAATGTGGTGAAGAAAGCTGATGGTGCCTGGCTATCAAAAAATACAGCATCTGGGGTCTTAAAGACTTGAAGACAAACAAGTGGCCATCTAGCTGAGAAGCAACAAAGCGCACATGAAAGAAGCCCACCAGCCTGTATGATCATGAGGTGTCAATGGGATCAGGTATCAGGCATCAAAGAGCCAGAACAAAAATTCACATCAATGCGAATGAGGGGGAGTACAGAGTAGAGACCCAAAGCCCATCTGTAGAAAATTGGACACCCCCCCCCTTACAGAAGGGTCACAAGAAAGAGATGAGCCAATCAGGGTGCAGTATAGCACCGATGTAACATATAACTTTCTTATAATTCTTTAATGCTTCTCTCCCCCCCCCACCCCACCTCCACCCCATCATGATCCCAATTCTACCTTACAGATCTGGCTAGACCAGAGCATGTACCCAAGTACAGATAAGAGCTTGAAACACAGAGAATCCAGGACAGATAAATCCCTCAGGACCAATAATGAGAGGAGAGACCAGGAGGGGAAGGGGGAAGTGAGGAAAAAAGAAGAAACCAATCACAATGATCCACATATAACCCCTCCCTGAGGGACAGACAACAGAAAAGTGGGTGAAGGGAGACATTGGTCAGTGTAAGACATGAAAAAATATTTATAAATTGTCAAGGGTTTGTGAGGAAGGAAGGGTGAGGCAGGGAGCTGGGGGGAAAATGAGCTGATACCAAGGGCTCAAGTAGAAAGAAAACGTTTTGAAAAGGATGATGGTAACAAATGTACAGATGAGCTTGACACAATGGATGGATGGATGGATTCTGAAAAGAACTGTATGATCCACCAATGAAATTATTTAAAATATTTTAAAAATAGATTTTATAATCACACCTTCAAGAGGAACTTTAAATCTTAGAGCACCGCCTTAGTTTATAATCTATGCATTTCCGTGTCACTGCATTAACTTATATGTAGGCTGCTACTTTAGACACTGCCATGATTAATCGAGGCTGCCTAGATTATAGAAGAAAAAATTATCTAGCCAAATAGCTAGTAAACATAACTGTGTTTCGTATGTGATGCTCTCTAATCATGAGGGAAGGAGACCTGATGGTGCTATTGGGTAAATGTTGAACTGTTAAATGCAAAGTCAATCATTCAAAGCCACCAGCCATTCCATGGGACACAGGTGGGTCTATCCGCTCCCAGAAAGCTGAGCAGCCCTGGAAACCCTGCTTTGGGTCACGGTGAGGAGGGATCGACTTGATGGCTGTAGGTTTGCTTTCAGTGTTTATAAAAGGGAAGAGAATCCTTGTTGGCACAGAGTGTAAAACACTTACCATTAACTGCAACGGTGGTAGTTCAAACCGCTGGCTGCTCTGTGGGAGAAATGTGTGTCAATCTGCTTCCGTATGATTGCAGTCTTGGAAAACCTAGGGGCATCTCTACTCTCTCTGTAGGCTTGCCGTATGTTGGAATAGCCTCCAGGGCATTGGGTTTGGTTTTGGGTTATCCAAGAGGAGGGAGCGGTGCTTGAAGTACTAACACTAATATCTTTATGAGTCACGCTATGCCTAAAACTACTAACAAAGCACCAATATTTTAAATTGGACTTAAGATGGAAAAAAACATCAACACCTTTTTTAATCACAAGGCCCATTCAAGAGGCTTAGATTTTTTTTTTAAAAAAAAGGTCTCAGAGAAATGCTTATGATTATTTATCTCAAATGAAGCAGCAAGTTAAGATCCCTCATTTCTCAGGATGGAAATTACTGGCCAGGACCATGTAGTATCTGCAACTCAAATTCCCATGGTCCAAAATCGAGGACAATGCCATTATTTTTAGAACATGAAGAAGTCTGCAGAGGAAGATAACTGTACAACTCACTTCCTCATTTCTTTCTCAGAACACAGACTTAACAATTTCTGTTTGGATTCACAAGTTGACGACCTCTTAGAACTTGGCATGGGTGCTCTCGCACACCATGCCTACACTGCACCTGTGCGTCCTCCTGCACAAGCCTGCCTAGGCCCATTTCTATATGGTGGGGATGAAAGACAAAACTTCAAAGAACATGTCATTCTTGCATTAGGCCATTGGCACATTCGGGACATCCATATCACTTTTTAATTTGTCCAACATCTCCCTCCAAACACAGAGCCAACTTCTGAAATTATTTCCCCCCCCCCCCATTTAAATTATTAGGGAAAATGAAATCCTTCAGATTTTAGTAGCTATAAAACTCCATTTACTCTGGCCTGACAGTGTATTTCTACCTGGCAGCCACATTCATCAAACACCTACACGCTAAGCTATATAAATGAGTCACTTCCTCTTCTAGAGGCGACATAAAGCACGATCATCGGTAAAGCTGGAGAGTTACATATTTACCAAAAAGGAAACACTCAACCATAGTCTCTTACTAGTTGAAAATAGGCAGAGAAAGTAAAAATATAAATTGTGTATAACAGACATCAACCTCCTCATGACTCAAAACGCCCAGGCAAAAGACTTATTTTAAAAAAAAACTCAAGAGAAATGTTTATAATCATTTTATTCAAACGAAGACTACATTCTTGACTGGAAATCCACAACACTGCAGCAATTTTAAACTCAGGATAGAAGGCAGACATCTCCTAACAAGCAAAATCAGATTTCTCTAATTTAGTACATTATTCCTCACCTTTCTCTGTGTTTTGTTTCCCACTTATCTTTTGGTGAGGCATTAATGAAAAAAGAGGAAGGAAAGCAATGAGGAAAAGTATGATACAAAGTCACTTATTTGGAGATGTAATTGGGGTTCTGGACATTTTCCAATGGCGGGTATCCTTCATAAGGCAGTCATTTTTTAAACATGAACCCTTAAATTACAAAACTGTAAGAAGCACTGAGGGAAATTTCTATTGGAAGCTCCCAGCCTTATTTGTAATTGCACATTGGGGAAAATGTACATGTCCATCAACTGGGAGACGGATAAAGAAATCTAGAACCTATTCCAACACTAGAATATGGTTACGTGCTTTCTGGTTGGTTTTGACCCACTGTGACTCACAAACAGCCTGAAACCCTGCCTGGTTCTGAACCATCCGCACCGGTGTCGCTGTGGTCGAGCTCATTGTCGTCTGTCGTCGCCAAGGTAGCCCTCTCTCTTGTTGAGGAACGTCCTCTTTCTCAAGGAAGCACATGTCTTTCTCCAGGAATCAGTCTCCTTGATCCCTAGCCCAAAAGAAGTGAGATGAAGTCAAGCCATCTGCGCTCCTCAGGAAATTTCTGGATGGACTTCTTCAAGGCAACTTTGTCCGTTGATGGCGAAGCCAAGTAAAAGGAAATCCTTGGCAAGGTTATTGTTCTGTTTCTCACGCTGCTGCTTTGATCCATTTTTGAAGATTTTGTTTTCTGTAGGTTGAGGAGTCACCACACTGAAGGTGCTAGTCCTTGATCTTCATCAAGAGGTGCTTCAAGTCCTCCAGCTTCAACAAGCAAGGCCTTGCCATCTGCACAGTGCAGGTTGTAAATGAATACTCCTGAGATCTTAATGCTGCATCCTTCTCCCAATCGTCCAGGGAACCAGGAGTCAAAGGGTTTGCTCAGCATACAAAATGAATAAGTACAGTGAAAGAATACAACTAGGTGTACATCTTTCCTGATTTTAACCCATGCACTAGCCCGTGTTTGGTTTGAACAACTGCCTCTTGGTCTATGTACAGGTTCCACATGCATACAATTATATGTTCGAGAATTTCTATTCTTCATACTGTTACTCCTGTTAAGATCCACAGTCCAAGGTCTTTGCAGAGATAATAAAACAGGCAAATACCTTTCTAATATTCTCTCCTTTCACCCAAATCCATTTGATGTCGGCAATGATCACTCATATTCCACATCCTCTTCTGAATCTGACATGAATTTCTGAGGGCTTCCCCTCAATGAATCGCTGCAACCATTTTTTAAATATGTTCAGAAAAATCTCACCTTAAGTAATATTAATGATATTGTTCATCAGTTTCTGCATTCTACTGAATCCTTCCTCTTTGTAATAAGCATGCATAGGGATCCCTTCCTGTTGGTTGTCCCAGTTGTGGTCTTCTAAGTTTCTTGTCATATAAGAGTGAGCACTTCAAGCTATTTGTCTAAACGTCTCAGTTGGTATCCTGTCAATTCCAGGAGCCTTGTTTCTTCTTTTGATACATTGACTCTGCATATTTCTACCATTTCTTTTGATGCTTCCCTTGTGTCACTCAATCTTTTGTCAATGTAATCCTTTATTGTTGCAACTCTGGACTACTAATTAGCGTATATGTTAGTCTGGATACTTTAGAGAAACAAATCCACAGAAACTCATATGTATAACAGAGAGCTTTATGTAAAGGGTAAGTGCACATCAAGAAAACATCCCAACCCAGTCCTCCCCAAGCCCACAAATCCAACATTAGCTCATTTGTCTGACACCGATCCACTAAGTCCTCTTCCATCTCACAAAACACACACAATGATGCCGACTGCAGGAGGAAAGCCGAGTCAGTGAATGTGTAAACATCTCAGCACTAGCAGGGGCCTCCACAGGGATGCTCTAGCACCCAGGGCTGCATCTGGATAGGTCCATGTGACTTCTCCTCAGGGATATCTTCCAGGAAGTGAGCCTTGCCAGCTGAAGCAGAGAACTAGAAAGGCAAGGTTTACTGAGCCATTTATCCCTCTGCCCTTCAATTAACCCCATATATGTTTATCGGTCAGGTTGGCACAGTAACCTAACTACCTCAGCATACAAAGGTATGTATTAAAACCTGAAACGACCTTAATAAATATTAAAATCATTATATGAAAAGAGAGAAGATAAGCAAAATGGTATGCATATGGCATGATTTTACTTATATAGAGTTATAGATAATGCAAAGTAAAACTATGTGATATAAATGAGATCAGGAAAAGAAGATGTTTCATAAAAATGCCTCGCTCGCTCGCTAAGAAATATATAGATATCTGTCAGAATTAGGACATTAAGCACATGTGAATCAATAAACAGGATAATCTTCATCAAGGGATCCACAGATGTATGGCATGAGGACTTAGCTTTCTTTACGTTCATATATGGAAAGAAAAGGTGGCTTAGACCTCAGCCATTTGGCTATGTGGTAATGAGGGACTGTGAATAATTGACGTCATAAACAAAGTCATAAAATTCCCCAGGGGGGTGGGGGGAGAGAAACTGGAGAGAAAAAGAAAGTCAACTACAAAATGATGAAAACAAACCAACAAAGGTTGTTGTGTTCAGGCCTGGACAAACAATGACACACACGGATGGTCCTAGAAAGAAGAGGTACACAGGGGTGAGTCCAAGATTGATTTTCCCCAGGCAGGTCATGCAATAAACACCAGTAAATAAATAGACTAGCGATCTTGGCAAGCTGAGGCAGTCTTTCATTCTGCTGTCCATGGGTTGCTATGAATCAGAACCAACACTCGCCATATTCCTTGGCCACGGGATAAAGGCAAATGTAAAACACCACAAGTCCTGGCAGAGGTCACCCAAATGCAGACTTGAGAGCAAAACACAGCTAACAAAGGTGTTACAGGACTGGATATTTTGGAATTCTGCTGCAACCTGAAAAATGAGAAGGTGCCAGACATTCAAACATGAAAGAAAATAAAACCCTGAATGAAAGAGTTTCTAAGCAGAAGGAACGTCAAATGACAACCACTGTGACAACCTTCTAGAAACAAGGAAGACTGCCGCAACGGTACCGTCCTGCCGCGCGTGACTGAATTATGAGATGATTCGAGAAATGTATTAGTCCCAATTCTATTTTTTCATTAATATTTTAAACTCTTTCTCATCATCTAGTTTTGTGTACTTCTTTGATTGTTCTTATTTAAGCATTAACTGCATGAAATAATAAAGTGCTTTTCAGTAATATATGTATGTATTTCCAATTTAGGGGAAACTTTTGTTTGTTTGTTTGTTTTGCATTAGCTGCCATAAACAAATGTCACAACTGGTTGTTTCTAGGTGACATTATGGTAGTCACATGATTTTATGTCAACTTGATAAATAGGTGTAGGGGTGGAGTCTAGTCTGTCAAGCAGGTCACAGCCTGTTGATGCCTCCTGATGGGCATGGCCTTTTCCTAAGGAGGGTCCTGGGAGCCCCCCCACCCCTCTGTCTCACTCTGTTTTCCCCTTCCTGTTGGTGAGCGCCATGCTGAGACCTGAGAACCCTGTAAGCAGCCACTGCCATTAGATCCACAGATTGCTCCTACTGGCCTGTGATCCTCCTGTATTGTGGATCATGGCATGTGCTGCATGAGTCTAAAGAAGGATTTGAGGACTACTATTGGACTTATGGACTAATATAGGATTTATGGACTTGATCTGGACTGGGCTGAGATGTTTTCATAATCCACAATCACTCTTTGACATGAAGTTCTTTCTTATGCATATATGAGTGTCTCTGGACTTGATTTTCTCGTCAACCTGGCCTAACACAGCATTGATTCAGTTCTGATTCACAGCCACACTGTGCACAACATTGCCCACCCTCACAATTGTTCATAGAGTTGAGCCCAGTGATACAGCCACTATCTCAATCCATCATGTCCTAAGTCTTCCTCATTTTCATTGCTCCATACTTTACCAAGCATGATGCCCTTCTCAAGGGACTGATCTCTCTTGATGACATGTCCAAAGCAGATGAGATGAAGTCTCAACATCTTTACTTCGAAGAAGCACTCTGGCCATATTTCTTCCAAGATAGACCTATTTCTTCTTTTGGCAATCCATTATACTTTCAATATCCTTTGCTGTAATTCAAATGCATAGATAATTATTCCATATTTCTTATTCAATATCCAACTCTCATATGCATATGAGGTAAATAAAAATATTATGGCACAACCTACTCCTCAAAGTAACATCCTTGCTGTTCAATGTTTTAAAGATGTCTTGTGCAGCAGATTTGCACCCCATGCAATGGTCTGCAGAGGAGGCAGTTGAAAATGCCATGGCTTGGGTCAGGTGTACCTTCATCCTAAATGTAACATGCTTGCATTTCAACGCTTTGGAGGGGATTTAAAGTATAGCAGATTTGCCTAATGCAATGCATTGTTTAATCTCTTGACTGCCAGTTCCAAAAGCATTGATCACAGATTCAAGTAAGATAAAGCCCTTGACAATTTTCCATTTACCACAATGTTACCTATTGATCCAGTTGTGAAGGTTTTGGTTTCCTTACCAATGAGTTGTCGTCCATACTGCAGCCTGCAATCCTTGATCTTCATCAGCAAGTGCTTCAATTCCTCCTCCCTTTCGGCAAGCAAGGCTGTGTCATTTTCAAATCACAAGCTGTGAATAAGCCTTCCTTTGATCCTAATTCTACATCCTTCCTCATAGAATCCAGCTTATTTTCTTTGGAGGATGGAAGGTCTGAAATTTTGCATCATTACATATGCTATGTGAGTCTGAAGAGGGATTTGAAGGTGTCAGCGGCTCTCTGCAGGGAAGATCCTTCCTGACCCCATGCTTAGTTTCCGGCACTCCTGGCAGTCTAGAGTGCTCCTTGGCTTGTGGCAGCGTAACTTCAGTCTCCCATCTCGGCCAGTCACAGGCAAGCTTCTCTGTGTGTCTGTCTCTGTTCCTATTTTTATAATGACACCAATCATCGTGGAATGAGGAGCACCCTATTGCAACCAATCACGGGCAGTTTATTCCATTTTGTATTGGGGTCACATTGAGTTAGGGCCACTTGTCTCAACTCACTGCCATCAATGCTGACTCACAGCTACCTCCTGTGGTTTGCCTAGACTATAATTATTTATGGGAGTAGGAAATCCAGTCTTTCTCCCATAGAGCAACTGATTGTCTTGAACTGCTGACCATGCGGATTACAGACCAATGCATAACCATGACCCCACCAGGGCTCCTTAGGGCCACTTGTCAGCCCCTAACAACTTCAATATGACCTCGTGTTAGCTAATAATATCTTCAAAGACTCTGTTTCCAAATAAGGCCACATTCACATTTTCTGGGTTTTAGATCTGCAGTATCTCTTTTAAGGAGGCACAATTCAACACAAGCCATAACGGTATTTGGCTATTAAGCTTCATGTAGAGGCTGGAGTTTGGACTGCTTTTTAAAGTCTTGCTGGTGCATTCCCTACTGTAATGGCCTTTTCCCTAGCTCTTATATACCTCTGGGAGGGTGCGATTGTTCAGAAGGAACCAGAATTTACACAGCCAGACTTTTTCTATATAATAATGGTAGTGAATGGTTCAAATTGATGCATATAGGAGTAATACAGCATTTATGTATTTTGTTTATATGGCACCTCCTGGCATCTGGTTTTGTCTTAAGTATTTAGCATGCATATAATTCTTTAAGTTTTCACTGGGAAAGAGAAAAGGCAGTAATTCTGGAGCCAGCGGTAGTAACAGATAGCTATTAACAGCCCTGGTGGCATCTGGCATCGTGGGTAGGTGGTGGGCTGCCAGCCACCAATGGCCAGCGA
This sequence comes from Tenrec ecaudatus, assembly GCF_050624435.1. Classification (NCBI taxonomy): domain Eukaryota; kingdom Metazoa; phylum Chordata; class Mammalia; order Afrosoricida; family Tenrecidae; genus Tenrec; species Tenrec ecaudatus. The sequence continues at coordinate 94,569,872 of NC_134531.1, forward strand.
TTCAAAACCACCAGCTGCTTCTCAGGACAGAGCCAGGGCTTTCTGCACCTGGAAAGAGTTACAGTCTCAGAAACTCAGAGGGACAGTTCTACCCTGTCCTATAGGGCCGCCATGAGTTCGCATCAACACAATGGCAGAGAGTTTTGTTTTGCAACTTTTTATTAACAGATAGAGATCTGGAGACTTGCCCCACATCATATATCTAGCAAGTAGCAGAGCCAGGAACTGACCATCCATTCTGGCCCTAGGATTTACATTTTGATTTCTTAAAACTTCATTCCTATTTTCCCACATATATAATTATATTCTTAACCATCCATTATTTGCTTTTGACCAATAACAAATGTAAAATTTTACCTTTAATCAATAACAAATATGAAAAATTTTGACCAATAATACATATGAAAAATCCCATAAATTTTCATCCCATTTTTTCCACAAACTTTTCAAAGCGCCCTTGTATATGAAAAAGATCAAACTAAAACACAAAATATCAGAGCCCACGGAAGGACCTTGGGCCTCTACTCAAGCACTCCTTCAAGGCATGAATACTTTCTTCTATTAAATTGGCACTCTACGATGCTCACCCTCCCAACACAACTGCTGAAGCCAAAGCGGGTGAACAAGTAAATGTGGTGAAGAAAGCTGATGGTGCCCGGCTATCAAAAGAGATAGTGTCTGGGGTCTTAAAGGCTTGAAGATAAACAAGTGGCCATCTAGCTCAGAAGCAACAAAGCCCACATGTAAGAACACACCAGCCTGTGTGATCACATGGTTCTGAAGGGATCAGTTATCAGGCATCAAAGAACAAAAAATCATATCATTGGCTGCACACCTCCATGACATGACCGCCCAAGACAAACGGGTGCATAAGCAAATGTGGCGAAGAAAGCTGATGGTGCCCGGCTATCAAAAGAGATAGTGTTTGGCACTTTAGAAAGGGTAAACTACATTATGAGATTCATGGAATGGTGATTCATAGATATTATCATCTTTATTCATGGATATAAACAAATTCAGTGTTTAAATGATTACTTTTTATACTACATAGATTATCTGATTGTCATCACAAATAAGTGTACCTAACAATAGCTTTAAAACGTGCTTATCTGACCTCTTCCTTCCAAACTGTTACTAGTATTTCAAGTGTATGCATGCATACATAGTGATGGTCTAAATCTCGAGAGACAGTATCTAAAGATTACCAAACACATTTTCTGGTTGTGGTGACATATGGTTTTATATTGCTGGAATTTTAATTTCTCTACTTGTCCAACAGTGGTAAAATTTGTAATGTTTATAGTTAACAGTGCCTTAAAATTTTATACTTTTGTTTATGCAAACTATAAAATTTCCCATAAATGCAAAAAAGAGACAGTGTTTGGGGTCTTAAAAGCTTGAAGGTGAACAAGTGGCCATCTAGCTCAGAAGCAATAAAGCCCACATGGAAGAAGCACACCAGCCTGTGTGATCACGAGGTGCCAAAGGGAGCAGGTATAAGGCATCATGCAAAATATATATATACCATAATGAATGAAGGGGGAAGTGCAGAGTGGAGACCCAAAGTCCATTTGTCGGCCACTGGAGATCCCCTCACAGAGGGGTTTAGGAGAGGAGATGGGTCAGTCAGGGTGCGAGGTAGTACCAATGAAGAACACAGCTTTCCCCCAGATCCTGCATGCTTCCTCCCCACAACTACCATGATCCGAATTCTACCTTGCAGGACTGGATAGGGCAGAAGTTGTACACTGGTGCAAATGGGAGCTGGAGGCACAGGGAATCCAGGGTGGATGATACCTTCAGGACCAGGGGTGTGAAGGGCGATACTGGGAGAGTAGAGGGTGAGTGGGTTGGAAAGGGGGAACTGATTACAAGGATCCACATGTGACCTCCTCCCTAGGAGACGGACGGCAGAGAAGGGGGGGAAGGGAGACTCCAGATAGGGCAAGATATGACAAAATAACAATCTATAAATTATCAAGGGCTCATGAGGGAGAGGGGAGTGGGGAGGGAGGGGAAAAAAAGAGGACCTGATGGCTTAAGTGGAGAGCAAATGCTTTGAAAATGATTAGGGCAAAGAATGTATGGATGTGCTTTATACAATTGATGTATGTGTATGTATGGATTGTGATAAGAGTTGTATGAGCCCCTAATAAAATGTTAAAAAAAAGAACTCTAAAAATATATATATCAGAGCCCAGAATGTTCATTGGCTAGTTGAATTCCAAATATTAAGCACCGTGACATATATTGTTCAAATCTATCGATAATTTGGCAATCTTCCTATCTAATGGTGCATTATTAACCTAAGACACCTTAGAGATAAGTAAGATCTTTTATATAACATCTTCCATTGCCACCAAATCACTTCTGACTCCTGGCAACCTTTGGGACAGAGTTGACCTGCCTCCTAGACTTTCTGAGGCTGGCACTTTATGCAAGCACACTGACACTTCTTCTCCCACAGAGCAGCTGGTCGGTGCAAGACGCACACCTTTGGTTAGCAGCCAAGTGCATGACCGCCGTGAAACTGACCCCTTAGTCACCTTCCAGAAGACAATTTTTAAAACCAGTTTGCCACCATGTAGGCAATGCCAACTAGCATATAAGACACACAGACAAAGAATACCTGTTGTCTTTAGACAATGAAAATGGACAGCTAGGACAATAAATATATGGCACATTACAGTGTAAAGGGTTGAATGCACAAGTGACCACATGGGGGAATATGTAAGTGGCTATTTTTAATGTTATTTATATAAAAACAATGGCCTCTTTCAGAGGCATGATTTTATTTGAATATTTCCCTTTTCACACATGTACTGAACAAGAATTTTTATGCATGTGTGGGCAAGAATATTGCCAATAAATGGGAAGCCCACCTGCCTGGTGTGGTTTGAGGAGTTCCTTCTGGCCATTAAAAAGTTAATAGTGTCACTCGATGCAGAGAGCAAGGGAGTGTATGGCAATCTCACTAAAAAGTAACCAGAGTCCAATGAAACTGTGTACCGCAGCATGCAAGGTCTCCTAAGGAGCCCATCCCAAAACTGTCGCCCTTGAAAAGCCCAGCAGCACAGTCCTGTGGGGTCATCATTGACGACTCGGTGACAACGAGTTCTAGCTGCTACCTCACAATCACTCCCCACAGTGAATCCTTGACTCTGCCTGTGCTCTCTCCCAAGGGAAATATACAAAAAGATAGCTACTATAAAAATAGATAAATATGACACCTAATCCTTTATACCTAGAAGACAAACCATTAAAGTAAATTCAATGTCTAAGGCAGAACTAACATATATATAAATATGCAAACTCAAACTAGCATACCACATCAAAAATTTCCAAGTCCTGAAAAGAAAGCATTTTATCCCATTGCATAAGGGATGCAGTGGTGAGGATGGAGAGAGGGACAGAGGGAACTGTGAGCTTGCTCGGTTTTGAAAATATAATTCAATATCATAATAGCAGACAGTCTACTGCTTAGTTTGCAGTTTCCATGACTGCTAAATATATTTGCATTGCCACAAAATACCTGTTATGCTATTAATTTTCTATTGGCTCAGCAATAAATTCCTAGAAATTTTTAAACACAAGTCAGAAAAGTTTACTACTCATGTTGAAAAAAATGTCAACTCAACGCACTGCATCAAGTTAATCCTGACTTATGGCGACACTATAGGACAGGATACAACTCCCTTTGTGTGTTTCTGAGAGTGTAACTCTACACAGGAAACCTCCTTGTTCTCCTGCTGGTAGTTTCTAACTGCCAACCTTGCTGTGTGACCACTACACCATCAATGTCAATTTGTACCAAACTACAAATTAGCATTTTGTTCATGATAGACGAAGAGATTTTCGGATCTTTCCCATCGGTGGTAGTTACATAATCTGTTGTCAATTTGAGACTTAAGAGTGAAGGGGTGGGGTTTAGCCTGTCAGTCAGGTTGTAGCTTGATGACCTCATTTTGAGCAACTAAGGAGGCAAATGGCTTGCTGGAGGCAGGACATTCACAGACACTCCCTGCAAGACATTCCTGGAGACAAGACACATGGAACTATGCTAGAGCACAGGAGCGGAATGAGCCACGGGGAGACCCCTCCCAGCAATGAGATGCTTCTACTGCCACTGGATTCACATCATTGCATGTGCTGCGTGAGTCTGAAGAGGAATTTATAGATTGGTATCAGACATATGGGCTAATATCAGACTTATGAACTTGACCTGGACTGGGCTGGGATGTTTTCTTTATGTACAATTGCTCTTTGATATAAAGTTCTCTCTTACACACATATGAGTCTCCGTGGATTTGTTTCTCTAGTCTCAGACTAATACACTTCCTTGTTGAATTCCTTATAACCCCTTTATACCTTATAACCCCTTTAGCCCTGAATTTTCCACTTAAGGTATTTCTCTATAAACTGCCTATGGAATCAACCAAAAATGAAGACGGCATTGAAAATGCTCATCATGACTGTTAGCAGTTATTGAAAGCTTACTGTGTGCCAAACCCTACTCTAAGTCAGATGATTGACTCATTTAATCCTTGAAACAACCTCACGGGATACACCCATTGCCTTTAAGTCAATTTCAACTATTAGTAACCCTCTACAGGGTTTCGGGGGCTTTATATCTTTATAGGCATAGGCAGTTGATTAGCCATTTCTAAACTCCCAGACATGGAGTTGATTCTATCTCACAATGTCCCTATATAGGATCCCAGAGGCTGTAAATGTTTATGGGAGCAGACAACCTCATCTTTCTCTGGGGAAGTGGCTGATGGATTTAAACCACTGCCTTAGGGTTAGCAGTGTAATGCTTACCTGACAGTGCTGCCTCATGGGATAAGAGGGAAAATGTTCTCAATTCCAAATTAGAAAATGAAGGAACAGAGTAACTAAGTAACTTAGCCAATGTCTCATAGCTAGTAATGTGAACCAAAATTTCAATCTACACAGACTGGCTTCAGAGAGCAAGCACATTTTCAGGGCAAGTTTAATTGTTAATGAATCATGTCTTCCTTTCTGATAATCTACAAATGATTTCATTCGGAATAAATCTCAAATAAAATTAGTATTAATTCTCTCTTTATTATGTCATTATGCTGAGCCACATGAGGTTAAGCAACATGCACATGAGGATGGTCAACATACTCATAGAATGAGAAAGCAAGTTATAGTAAAACCCCAAATTTCAATAAGCATCGGTATGAGACAATAAATACATTCAAGTGGTCATGGCATAGATCAATGACCAGGTTAATTATTGAGACAAGCCAGAGAACTACCGCTGTCAGCTACAGTGCTGCCACCTTCATTTACTCACTCTGGCTTTTGACCAAGTCAAGTAGTGTGGGAGAGCATTACTTTTCTGATTAGCATAGTTAGAATAATGATATTACTATTAGGATTTCCCCCAAAATTGTGAGTTAGAAGCAATTAATGGAACATAATAGCAACTTTTCCTGATGAATCAAAATGGCAATGACATTCATTTAAATGGAAGAGAAATGATCAGTTTCTCCTCAACAGTTTCTTGGCATATGTGTAAGTATTTGTGCATATGTGGCTAGGAGCATACAGTCTGATATAAAATGTGTTCCTTAATATGAACATGGTTTAAAAGTTGAGAAGTCACATCTCTACTTTCACCTTGCATAGAGATTGCAGGCGGTAAGGAGCTAGGTTCTCTTGGCCCTGTGAAAACCTTTCTAAAGGCGACCAAATCCTTTCCACTACCCTATAAGCTTCTCAAGGACAGCAGCTGTGTGTTACTAATGTTAGGATCCCCAGCACGAGCATTGTTCCTGACATAAAGTCAGTCTTTGACAGAGAGCTAGTTGAATAACTGGAAATACCCAGAGCATTTTTAGGAAATTAATACTTACCTACATCTTATAGGAGTGGGTTGATGTGGATAATTTAAAGCAGAAAGTTGCAAGCAGCCTTGGGATTCAATCTAACATTTTATGACTATATTTGGGCAGAGAAAAAAAAGAAAAAACACTTTTCTAGTGAGAGCAGGGAGGAAAATAACTTCAGCAACACTGCAAAGTCAGGCTGATGCCTACAGGGAATTGATCCTACACCCACCCCTTTGAGTAATTGACACTTGTAGCCTGAGGTGGGAAGATAGTCCGAGGATAACTGAGAAGGGCCAATATTAATTCTTTTCTCAGAAAAGATAAAATTGGAGGGTATGATTCATGTTTCCTCTTTTAAACAGAGAGTGTAGAGAACAAAGGTGAACTAGTGCTTACAAAGCAGGTCAGAGAAACAGGAATTCAAGAGCCAGGTTTTGTCCCGTCAAGCAGCTAATTCAAAGGCAGATTACCTAATAAACAAGGGAAGCAGGAATTTACTTGTGCTTACTTATGTAAGCCAGTGCTTACTTTGTTTATTGGGTAATGTGACACTGATCTAATTGCATCCTGCATTAGGAGTGGACCCTTCCCGAGAAATCAGTAAGTTGTTGTGGTTGGGTGCCATGGACATTCACAGCCCGGACCAGGTAGAGGTTCAATCACAAACCAGTACAAGAAACATCAGTTTATCTGTGTCTTTGGATATTTATCCCTATCTGAAGCATTAGATGCTTAAAAAAATCATTGATTTAATTTTTGTTGGTGCTGAAAATGCATCAGAAAAAATATATACCAATACAACGTTTTTTACAGGTATAATTCAGTGGCAATAATTATATGCTTCAAGTGTGTAACCATTTGATTCTATTTTTAGAATTATTCTTCTACCATTAATATCAATGAGTGATATTAAAATCACTACTATCACAGCTCCTAAACTTCCAGACTAACCTTTTGGGGATGTGTTAGCAATTTGATCCCATAAGGATCCTAAAAGCTGACAATCAAAGCAAACATCCTCTACTAATTAAGCTGAACTGCTGTTTACAGATTAATGCAGATGACACATCTAGCTTGCTGAAAGCCGAGGAAACTTGGAGCACTTACAGAAGACATCCAAAGACTACAGATATCATAGGAATTATATGAATTACTACTCACCATAAAAAAACAAAAATCCTCACAACTGCACTCATAATAATATCATGCTAAATAATATTGAAGTTATTAAGGTTTTCATTTTACTTGGATCCACAATGCCCATGGAAGCAGAGGTCAAGAAACCAAATTTGCTTGCAAAAGAACTCTGTAAAGTGTTAAAAAGTAAAGGTGCTTTTTTGAGAACCAAGTTGTACCTAACCCAAGCCACGATAGTCTCTAAGCCACAATCATCTCTAACTCAAGCCACGATGGCTCAAATGCTTCATCCGCATGTGAAAACTGGATAATGAAGGAAGATCAGAGGAGAACTCATGCATTTGAAGTCTGAGGGGTCTTCAAAAAGCTCATGGAAAGTGCATATTACTTTAAAAACTAGGCAGGAGTTTCTCTTTTATAAAATCATATGGGCTTGTTACAGTGTGTCAAAACAGGCATGTCCAATGTACAAATAAATCTTTCTTACAAGTGTAACTGGGCTCTCGGTAGAAGTGAGAATGGCAAGGCTTCACTGGGTTACATCATGTTTTATCTGTAGAGACCAGTCCAGAGAAGGCTGTCATGTTTGGACCACACGAGAGCTCATTCTGGTAAAGTCATTTTCGTGGAAGAAAATGCGGAAGATTCTCAGTGAGATGGGTTGACGCAGCTGCTATCACAATAGGCTCAAGCATATGAACCTGATTGTGATGCTGGGTCAGGACCAGGCAGTGTGTCAGTACCTTTGCTTAAAGAGTTCGGAGGCCATTTTTGATTTAGGGTTCAAAGTTTATCTCAGGATAATAGGGTAAAAACCAAAACAACTGATATTGAGGTATAAGAAACACAATGGATATAGGTATGGATTGTGATAAGAGTTGTACAAGCCCCCAATAAAATGATTTTTTTTTAAAGAAAGAGGAGAAGATGTTCTGAAGTTAAAGTGGTGATCTTAATATGATTGAGCCATTAAGTTGTATGATATGTGAATTACATGGCAGTAAAGCCATTTAAAATATATATTTAAATATTTATTCAACTCATATTAAGCTTGCAATTTTACAAATTTAAAAGGCAGAAGAAAGGATGTTATATGCTATTGATTCCTACTCAATCTTTAAAATTATACATGATATAGTTTGGAAGAATTTTCTTACTACAATTCAATAACTAGTTATTTTTAAAATCTGGAGAGTTAACTGTGTTTTGCCTCATGGAATAATACCCCTTGTGTAACATGAACATTAAAAGATCAATTCTGTGCCTAAAAAAAAAAAAGAAGAAGAGAGAATACTCATGTCATTTCTATACTTGCAAGTACAGTTAAACATATTGTAGTTTGCTGGAAAATTCCATCATTACATGCCTGTCCACAAACTCTCCTCAAAACAGATGTTGGTAACAATCTCTGCTCCACAACTTGCAGATACAGCAAGCACTTGTGAAGCATAGGGACTTAATGATACAGTCTAGGGAGATGGGTAAAATGACAAGGACTGACCTAATTTTGCTTTTTAAAAATATTTTTTTCTAATTAAAGGTAATCAGATTTATTGTATTTAGGAGGACAAAGTTTAATCAAAAACCCCACAGTTCTTTGCTAAATATACCATGTATATTTCCACTTTTTCCTGTACTTTAGTAAGTTTATATCTATATATAATATCATAGTTTATCAAATTGTGAGGGTTTTTTTAAATTGCAGATAATTATAAACAATCTCCTATGTCATCTAAAATGCTCCTGAATAGCAATAAACACATCTAGTTCCCAGATCTTAGCTTTTCACATAAGTCTCGGATAAAAGGACGAGAGTTCCTGGGAAAAGTAGCTGATTCTAGGACGCAGACGGGAAAAACGCAAGATGAGCGGGGCGTTGTACTGGTCCAGAAAGAAAGAGCCATCGGAACAAGGGTGGGGGAGGGGGGCGTGAGAAACCTAATGAGAAGGGATCATGTCGAAGGGAAATAGAAGCCAACTGCAAGCGTTCCTAACCTGAAAGATCCAAGCAACAAAGTAAATAAGAGTCTTAGTTATCCAAGGCTGTGATAACAACAATAATACACACGGTGGTTTTAGCAAACATAAACTTATTTTCTCAGTCAGGAGTCTAGAAATCCCATTTCAGAGAGCAGATTCTAGGGGAAGCTCTCTCTCTCCCCCCCCCCCCCCGTGTGTGTGTGTGTGTGTGTGTGTGTGTGTGTGTGTGTGTGAGAGAGAGTTGTGTGTGTGTGTGTGTGAGAGTTCTGACAGTGGGCAGCTTGAGCCTGTCCTGTATGGTTGCTCTGAGCCGTCATCCACTCAGTGGCAGTGAGTTTGGGTCTGCATTTCTGGTTGCTTGGTGTTTTTCACGTGGCATAGCATCTATCTTCCCACATGTCTGCTTGTTTCTCTTATACCTAAACTGTTAACTTAATATCTCGGAGGTTTAAGACACAATCTGCATTGATAAGATTCATTAACATAACAAGAAAATGCGAATCCCAAATAGGATTATATCCACAATATGCTGCTGTTGTTATTGTTGTCCTTAGGTGCTATCAAGTCATGGTGACCCCATACACAATAGAACAAAACACTGCATGGTCCTGCACCCTCATTACAATTGTTCTCAGGCTTGAACCCACTGATGCGGCCACTGGGTTGATCCAGCTGTATGAGGGCCTTCCTCTTTTGACCACCTTTCCATGGACTGGTCTCTCCTGGCAATATGTCCAAAGCTTGTAAGACAAAGTATTGCCATTCTGGACTAAGGAGTACTCTGGCCTTCCTTCTCCCAATGTAAATCGGTTTGTCCTTTGAGCAGTCCGTGGTACTTTAAATATTCTTATCCAGCACCACAAGTTAATTGCATCAATTCTAGGGTCTTCTTTATTCAATGTCCAACTTTCACATCCACAGGATGCAATGGACAATACCATGACTTGGGTCAAGTGAACCTCAGTCCTCAGACTAACATCTTTGTTCTTCGATACTCTAAATCGGACTTGTGCAGTGGATGTGCCCAGTGCAATGCATTGTTCAATCACTCGACTGCTCTTCCATGAGTGTTGGATGTGGATCCAAGCAAGATGAAATGCTTGACAGCTCCAACCTTCTCTCCGTTTATCATGATGTTATTTATTGTGAGTATTTTTGTCTTTCTTACATTGAGTTGTAATCCATACTGAAGGCTACAGTCCTTGATCTTCATCGGCAAGTGCTTCAAGTCCTCCTCACTTTCAGCAAGCAAGGTTGTGTTGTGTCATCCGCATACTGCAGGTGCTGCATTAGCCTTCGTCCAAGCGTAATGCCATACTCATCTTCATATAACTCAGCTTCCCTGTTGACTTGCTCAGCAGATAGATTGATCAAGTATGGTGAGAAGATACAACCCTGATGCACAACTTTCTTTTTTATTTAATATTAATTGGGAGTTACTGTATATAGCATATCATTCATAGTTCAATCATGTCAAGCAGAATTGTATGATTTTACCACAATTAGTTTCTAAACATTCTTTTTCTTCCTGGACTCCTTGACATGGTCTCCCTTTTACAACACCCCCCACCACCGCCCCCATGCTTCTACATGCATATCTGATTCATACATTTGATTATGTTCTGAGAACATATGCCTGGAGTTCATTCTACTTTTAAAATGTTAAAATATCACATATACCTATGAGAGAGATATAACTAAAAAAAAGAAAAACAAAAAAGAGAGAGATGACTGCAGTAGTGAACAGTAAAATAACATATCTTGTATAATGCAAAATACAAAGTAAATCCCTAAGTGCATCCTGACATGATGTACAAAATAATGTTTGTACGAAATTAATAAATAAATAAGAAACAATAGCTAAAGCTCCATGCTGAAAGATTCCATTAGAGCTTATGGTTTTCTAGTAAGTTCATTCCTCTTGGTGGTGAGGAAAAATTCCAGATATTGGAATTTTACTTTAAGCCTGATTCATCAAGAAACATCTGAGACACTACTGCGCTTCCACAAACGCATCGTTAACCAAGTCATGTATCCGCCTGAAGACGCTGTGCCCTGGACCCGCTACAGGAGCACACTCAGCACTCAGTTCACAGAGTCCTCAGATCAGACAGGAACGGGTCATTTTGCGGTCCTTGAAATGGGGTGGACAGGAATAGCAAGTGGGAGGCGCTTTTCTATTAATTTTCTACAGCGCTTGAATCTCTAGGCCACTGAAAAAAGATGCCGCCCACATTAGCATTTGGTGATTTAAAAAAATGATTATGAAAAAACTAGACTTGCCCTCTTTAATTCGTGTGTGTGTGGGGGGGGTAGCATATGTGATCTCTGTTTAACGTCGCTGCCCTCTGGTGCCCCCTAACGCCCATCTCCTCAAGTACTGGTGTTTTCTCCATACTCTCATAAAAGTTATTTTAAGCCTGGGTGTAACCTAAGTAGCAAAACTTCCCTTGATTGTCATCCAGATGCCCATCTGTCCCCAAGCCCTTCTAAACCTTTCAAAGAACGGTTGCCATTGTTTCCATGACACCTGATTGTTTCTTCCTCACACTTGGAGATCACTTGGAGCAGTTCAGCACCCGTGTGTCTGGCTGAGTTCTTGGAAATATACTCTGCAACTGAGAGATGCATGCCTGTGGTTTTCTGGAAGGGTGGTGGGAGCTACCGTTGTAAGGAAGTAAAGAAGGGAGCACTGGTCGCTTGGGGCAATGATCCCCAACGCAGGTCTCAGCCAGTCCTACAAGGGGTTCTAAAGCTGGGGTAGCCAGCAGGGATGTAGAGGGATCCTGAGGGCTGAGCCTTTATCACCCCTCAGCCACAGCGAAGGGCTCCAGGCACCTCCTGGAGGAAACAAGCCTTGGGAAGAGCAGTGCTCACTGAGGGTCAAGCTGTGCGCCACCACAGCTGATGTCCCAGCAGCCAGGCTCTGAGCCTGTCATACAAGAGGGGATCTGGACAGAATCACACTGTCCATTATGATCCGTCCTCATAAATTCTCCACCTGATGGTTTATCTGCATAGAGCCAATCTTAAATGCAGGATATCCAATGCTTGAAAATAAAATCTACAATCCATTGTCACATTTTAAAAAATCACAGGTGACCTCCTGTTCATTTCAGTCAGGAAATGGTTAAGCAAAGTCAGCCTGACCTGTACCTCGGCTGCTAGCATATGCCTCATATGCGGTGGGTACTCTATCAATATGTGTGACTGGGACTGAAAAATATCAAAACCACCACTTTCCTAAGCACCATACTCATTTTTGGTACTGAATGTAAATGAGGAATAAAAAATAAATAATAAATCCATGCAAAAGGACCCCAAATGTGATAGCGCATTGTGATGGAGTGGATTCCATGCATAGCAAGCCTCCAGGACAGAACAGAACTAACCCACAGTTTCTGAGACTGTACATCTTTAAGGAAGCAGACCTTCACCCTGTTCTTCCCCAGAGCAGCTAGGGAGTTTGAAACACCACCCCCACCTGCCACTGGTCTTAGCCCATTTTAGCACCAGGACCCCCCCAATGTGATGAACACAGAGGAGCCCATTGTGATTCCAGGGATGCCACATGAGTTCTCGGCACACAACCCTGCAGGAGAAGTGTGTGGATAGGTGTGTGCTTAGAATGGGAATCAAATTCCTGAGGTTAGCTGCCATCGAACCAGCGGCGACACTGTGCACAACAGAACCCAACACTGCATGCTTCTGTGTCATCCTTACACTCGCCCCGATGCCTGAGCCTGCGGCTGCAGCCATGATGGCAATCCATGTTATTGACGAATTGAATTAGAACACGGAAATTTGAAAACCTGTTTGCCTACTGTACCTTGAAAAAATAACATCTCTGTATATGTTATGGTAGGTATGTGGGTAATGCTCAAGGAGACAAAATAATTTTTAAAATGTGTGGCCCATCAGCTGGAGACGTTCGCTTAATAAAGTGAGCAATCAAAACTACCTGATGAAAATCAGACAATTATAAAGTAATGACTATGTCATGCTGTATCATCGATCCATAATTTATTCTGCTTTGTACCCCAAAATTAAAATCTTAATGAATAGAAATGCGTGTGTCAATTGTTCGACTTCATTTTCACTGTGTTGGCGTCTGCCATGTACAGGCATTTATTAAGCGAAGGAAATGCCTAAAAGAAGCCCGTCTGTGATCCCACCTTAAGAAGTGGAGACGTCGTACAAGAGAAGGATGACGCATGAGAAGCACATTATCTACGCAGTGCAGGCGGCCCCTGGCTTCCTGAACTGGTGATGTTCCAGACGTTCATTAGGAAGCTCTCTGCTAACCGAATTTGGCCCTGATATAAATGGGAACAGTGAGTCCAGAAGAGCTCTCTGAAAGCAATACCAGTTTTAGGAATAAGAAATCATGAGGGACCACAGGGCCCCACGGAGAGCAGAGCAGGTGTCAGCGGTTGTGCAGGACCCAGAGGCATTTACAGCAAAGAAAAAGCCTGTCCTTAATATTTGTCCAACTCCCAAACCTTGTAACCTTCACGCAGAGCGCCACTGTTCTCAGGTTTCCCAAGAAGCTCTGTGAGGCCCCATCCAAGCACAGCGCATTGCCCTCCATTCCATACTAAACCTCGATGCTGACTCATAGCGACCCCATAGGACTGGGTAGAACTGACCCTCTGAGTTTCCAAGATTTTAACTCTTTTTTTTTCTTTTTAAGTCATCAGCCTTTATGACTATCCTTCATATATTCTGTTAAAAAAAGAAGAAAAAAGAAAGAAACCTCATTTAAAGTCATATGAAACAAGAACACTCTGGTTTGGGATTAATGGTTCCTTGGGGGTCTGACAGAGGAGGTGGGGAGCAGGGGGTTGGGGAGCTAATAACAATGAGTACAAGAATGAAGAAAATGTTCTAAAATGGATTTTTTAAGCCTGATTGTGGTAATGATTTTACAACTCTTTTGGGTATGATTGAACTAGTGAATTGTATTATATGCCAATCAAACTTTGGGAGAAAAAATATTCCAGTGTGAGAGAGGTTGCTTTCACCCACCAAGTGCAGCAGCTGCATTTGTCCAATGCCTCTTTGCAGGCACAGCTCTGGGCAAATGGGCACTGGGCACAGTCTGCAGGGCGGAGGAGCAGCAGCTCTTTGTGCAGGAAGTGCATTAGCCAGAGCCAGTGCAGACACCAGACCCCAGCAGCCCAGGGGAAATTACAGTCCATTTCCAACATGATGGGGGCTAAAGTCAGAAAGCAAGAGGTGAGGATACCAAGGAGGCGGAAAGTGAGGAGACTGGGACCCCTTGTGGAAGGATAGGGCCCTCTGGGAGCGGCTGGGGGGGGGGTGTTCTAACTGCAGCCCAGCGGGTAATCAGTCAGCCTCCAGGGCTGCTCTCTGTATGAATTCCCCACCCTGTCCACCATTTACACTTCCAATGCAGGAATGAAAAGAGAAACGGCTGAGTAAATTCATGCTAAAATGTGAGGGGGCATTCATGCATGTGGCTCTGAGATGCACAGTTGCATCCTGCTAACCCAAATATCAATGAGCTTTTAGCAGTCACACAGAGGGGTGAGAGAATAAAGAACAGTAGCATGGTTGGGATCATTGGTGTCCCAAATGATGAACGATCTCTAAAAGGTGGGAGGCTCCAGTCCTCCTAATGGTGCCGTCAAAGAAAGACCTGGTGATCTCTGTCTGAAAAGTGATTCCTTGAAAACCCAGGGGAGCCCCTCTGAGTCAGACAGGACTTGATAACAATGGCCTTTGGTTGTTCTCGTTGTATTTAGTTGTTACCTTGACAGGTGCCAGGAACTTGCATTGCTGCACAAGACCCTGCTCAAAGTACCACCAGGAAGGGGTGATGTTGTGCCAGTGTTATTGAAACGTCATGTGAGATGGTTTGGCGAGGTTAGAAAACTTCCCTGAGCTCAGGGAAAAACTTGCCTGGTCCTCTCTGTCATGATAAAATCAACCAGCCTGGACCTCACCCTGGGGGCAGCTCTATTTCCTCTCTCTCTTTGGCCCTGAAGCCATCATTGTCTAAAAGCCACCGTTTTACATCTTCACCATGTGATGGCAGGACCAGGAGGAGACAATGAAGCGCTTGCTGGGGGGCCCACTGAAGCATTTGTGTATGAACTGAGCTGCTCCTGAGGGGTGTGCATTGGGAACGGAGATAGGGAGGAGAGGGCCACAGCTTAATTCATTTACTTCCCAAGCATCACTCTCTCCATCTGTAAAGCGTGTTTAATAAACTCTTCCCCAGCTTTCAAGAAGTCACATGCCATAAGCCCCCGGCTGATACCGGGGCTGTCATCCGTGCCACATTTGACTATAAAGTCAGTATTCTATTGACTACAGCCCCGGGCCCCACTGGCTGTCATGTTTACCATACTGTGGTGGCTGGCATGTTGCTGGGACGCTGGAAGACAGGTGCACCACTGGTTGTCGCACACCTGCAGGGCCCTCAGCAGGTAGAAGGATTCAGCAGCGCGTCCAGACTACAGACAGCGCAGGACAAAGGAAGAGGCAGTCCATTCTGGGGGAAGAGCTGCTGAAAACTTGACAAATAGCGTCAGGGCATGGTCTGCGAGAGCAGAGTCACCCTAAAGGACGTGGAAGGAGCAAATCTTTTGAAACCGTCCTTCGCTGGCAAGGCACAACTCCAAGTGAGAAGAAACAACCGCGAACATCCATTCATAATCAGAATGTGGAGCAAACAAAGCCTGAACCGAGGAAAAGCAGAAGTCACCTGGAGTGAAAGGGGGTGTATCGAGCTGCACAGCCGCGGCACACTGAGCTCGACGCCCGGAACTGGATGCTGACAGGTGGCGAGTATGCAGAAGGTGCCTTGGGCAAGAATTATCTCCATATCTCCCATGTGGAAGGAGAGACTGCCACCTCCCGTACCCCATAAAATGCTACATGAAAAACAGAGAAACAAGACCATCTCACATTAGTCCATTATAGCAGGGAATGAGAGGCATCCTTTAGACTTGAGCATGGCTCTTGTTATTGGGAATCCCTGCTGACTTCCATCTCCTACCAAAGACAGCAGTCATGCTTGGGTGTCTAGGGCAACCCCTGCTTCCTGGCAACTCGTTGGCAGAGGAAGACACAGTCCAGATGGATTGGCCTCATTTGAAAAGGAGCTGGCACAATTGCTAACCACGCACAACTGCTGTGCCTACTCGAACCAACCGTCCTGAGGTGTCTTAGAATGGAGGGTGTTAACTTGTGCTGCCACTCCATGTTGGGTTGTTCTGATAGATTACAGTCTCAACAGGAAATTTTTACATCCCACCCCACCCCACCCCCGCCGCCTTCTCCTGCAATACCCTGTGACAATGGTGTTTTGCACGCTTGAACTTGAAGCCTGCCTCCTTTCTTGGGAACATTGCTAAAAATCAGTTTTGTGTGACTATTGACTGTACATGAATGTACAAAAATATAGAACCTCAACCAAGCCTCCTTGCCATGCTTCAGATCTGTTCCACAGGCCTGCCTAGGATCAGGCGAACAAACACACAGAAGGCCCGCTGTACACCTCAATCCAGAACCCCTTTCTAATGTGCAGCTTGCCCTCTCCACCCACCTGAACCTCAGGAAGAGTTGGAAATTCATTAAAAATACATGTTCTCCATAATGTGTAAGATATTACCTTTGGACCGCTGTGCTTTACCTAATTTTAATCACTGCTTAGGCTGCCTATGAGGATCCTGTCCCTGAGTGCTGTCCGGGGAAGATCCTTTAACTTCCAATCGAGCCCAGTAAAAGAGCCATGGGGAAAAGAAACAGCAGGGTTTTCTGGAGGGAAAACATTGTCGTTGACAAGGTACTTTTATTTCTTAAAGTTTTTTTAATACTCTATTTTTGTAGTTAAAACCACTCACTGCCTTTGAGTTGATTGCAACTCACAGTGGCCCTATAGAGTCTCCAAGACTGAAAATCATGACGGGAGAACGAGCCTCATTTCCTCATGAGAAAAGTGATAACTTTGAGGTAGGTGATTGATAAACTAAAACCTGAGCTCTTCAAAAAGTCAAACTCAATGCCCTCCAGTCAGTCCAGATGCATAGAAACCGCACAGTACAGACGAGAACTGACCCTGTGGTTTCTGAGCCCGTAACTCTTTATGGAAGTAGAAAGTTCACAAGGTCAGGCGTTTGAAACCACCAGTCACCCCGTAGGAGAGGGACGGGCCTTCTAATCCCGTAAAGAGGTAGCGTCTCCACAGTGAACACTCCCTGCAACACCGGTCTGATGTGCAGCCCGTGGGAACTCCATGAGTAGAAGCCAACTCGTTGGGAACTGACTATATATTTGGCGTAGAAGTATCTTGAACATTCAGTGGAATATTAATGTGATGCTCTTGAGACAATGAGTAGCACAAGACTAAGATTTAAATTTATTGCTATGACACATTAAAAAAGAAAACAGAAGTTGGACCAAATTTAGGAAATATCAGTTTATATGTTGCCATTTCCTTATTAAAGGAATATATCATCCAAACTTACATATTCACAAACTAATTAGATGTTCAAGAAAAACAAAATCTGTCTTCCTGTCCAAAGTACATAACAACTAAATTAATTGAAGAATATGTTGCTTTACTCTTTACCAGAGTTTAATGGTATGATTTGAAATCAAGATACAGAACTCACAAGAAGAATGTCTGAAAAAGATTCGCTTAGAGTCTCAGGCCTAAGCCTCCAATTAAAAAATGAACCTACTCCCACTCCTTGCATCTTCCTAGACAATTGTTTCCAAGTCATGACAGTACCTTTTTTTAGCTGTCCCTCCAAAACAATGCAAAGATACACAGGTCTATTAGCAAGCCTGGTATTTAAAGGAGAGTCAGGCCCCAACCACCACTCACTGGCGTGGGCACCAGTCACATACCCAGCACCAGGGCACTGGTATTGCTTCACTAACCAGTAGAGCAATGGATAACTTAGACATCATCACGCCTTTGGAGAATCAGACTTCTGTTAATAGCCAGGCTCCACCACTCACTAAGCATGGACAGAGCCAGACCTGCACACAGGTTACTTAGCCTCTCTGAGAATATCTCATATATAATAAGGAACTAATAAAATTGCTATGTGGTCTAAATGAGATAACAAATATAATTCATAATGTTTGTCTGAGATAATGAGTAGGAAAGTGTCTAGCAGACATGTCAGCTTTGGTTCTTTTCCCTAACCCCATACTCTCCCACAGTGGCAGAAACAAGAAGGGACCGTACAATACAGAAGCTTCTGCCAGGTTTCCATGGCCACAGTTTCACACAACCCTGGATCAGAATTATTGGTGGGATGGGGGAGAGAGGGCAATTCAGTGGCCAAAGAGATCCTTCAAAGGCTAAGAGGGGCAGTAAAATTCTGTTTACATAACATTTGCATTGTATTAGACATAAGTAATATGTTGTTGCCGAGTGAGGTTGAGTCCATTCCAATTCACAGCAACCCTGTGTATGACAGAATGAAACATTGTCAGGGCCTGTGCTGGCCTGAGGCAGCCTTTGTTTCAATCTATTGTGTTCGAGTCTTCCTCCTTTTCACTCCCCTTCTACTTTACAAAGCAGGACCAGGGACTGGTCTCTCCTGAAAAGTCTGAAAAATGTAAGACCCTGTGGAGCAGTCTAGCTGTACTTCTTCCCAGGCAGATTGGTCCATTCTTTAGGCAGTCCGCGGTCCTTTCAATACCCTTCACGAGCACCAAAATTCAAATGCAGCAACTCTTCTTCCGTCTTCCTTATTCAGTGTCTAACTTCACATGCATATGAGGTGACTGAAAATACTACGGCCAGGGTCAGGTGCACCGTAGTCCTTAAAGTAACATCCTTGCTTTTTAGCACTTTAAAGTGGTCTTGTGCAGCAGATGTCCCCAATGATGTGCAGTGTTCAGTCTCTTGACTGCTGCTTCCATGAGCATCAATCCATTGTGCATGCAAGCAAAATGAAATCCTTGGCAACTTCAATCTTTTATCCATTGATTATGATGCTACTTATAAGTTATCTAAAGATGAGTTAAACCAAACAGGGGATGTCTAGAAGTCACATGTAAGTATTATATCCTCTGATATAAAGGATTTGAGAATCTATTGATTTGAATATCCTTGGGGAGGTCCTCGAACCAATCACTCATGGATACTAAGGGACAAACCTATATCACAATGAGGTTCTTACAGTTTGTAGAATGTTCCTAATAATATCTACAACAAAAATGATAATGAGCAGCTAGCATACCTAGTGGGGACATTGTTGTTTCTAAATTTGTTGCTATCCGTGCATCCTTCTCTAGCAAACAAATAAAAAGGTCATATATTTTTCTAGCCAAGAAGGATCTGTGCTAAAGGACTGTTGTAGGTCTGCATCAACTTGATAGCAGCGAGTTGTGTTTCGTTTTGTGGGTTTTTTTAAGTAGTGAATAGTGGATCCAAGATTATGTCTCTTCCTTCCATTACACCAACCCCTTTTTCATTATTTACTTATGATGAGAAGCTTAGGAAGAAAAGGCCAGTGTGGAGAAGGGCCATGCTACCCAGGCAATGGGGCAGATTACTCTTTGAAGCTTCATGCCATTCTCCCATTAGAAGTTCAAGTTCTACGATCTGGGTTACTCAGGCAGCACTGCCTTCAGGGGGCCTGACTTTGCCTTAGGGCACCAACTCTGTCAACTGCAAGTGCTGAGTACAAAGCTTGGCTGGGACCTTGGGTAAGTCATTCAATCTCCTGTGGCTTAGTTTCCACATCTGGAAAACAAGGACCATCATCAACCCACTTCAGAAAGTGCTGTAGTAAATAAGTAAGTTCATGGATACAGACCCCGCATTAAACATGCTATGCCTGCCTAGCTGTCAATAGCATTATAACATGTGATTTTCAAATGGCACCCAGGCGAGAGGGCCCAGCCCTCAGGTTAGAGGTGAGTCGGCACAGTGGAACAAAGAAAACCACACTCAGGTGAGCTGGGGTATGACAATCAGGGCTTCAACCTTTCTTAACACACCTTTAGAAGATGGCCTATGCATTGTACTTTAACAACAAACACTGCAAAGGCAGGGAAGTTCGGGGACACCTACACCTGCAACAGACACCAGGGCAGCAGAGATTTCTGCCCAAGCACCTCACACACACTTAAGCAAAACTATTACACACTCCAGATACAATAAAAATTGGAACAGCTCCTTAAAATTCATGTTAGACTTACACTCATAGAAAAGGGAAAAAAAGATTTTAAAAGGTGAAATGCATGACTCAGTATATAACCCAAAGATATAATGAAGAGGATGAATAAAGTGGTCCAAGGAGGTTTCTTCAAATAGCGTCCCAGTAAGGGTATCCGCACGGCAACTGCAAAGACAATGCGTGCTCGTTGAGCAGCCAGCAGACAAGAAGGCTCTGCTGTCCCCAATCCATTAGCTCTTCATCCTCTTCTTTACCAACTCTTTCTTTCAGATGGTTCCCAAAACTGAGCTTCGTATAGTTATAGAAAGATAAGTCCTTATGAACCTGAAAGTCTTACCTTTCCTCTAATTAGAAAACATGAACTCTATCGGCAGAAGCTTGCCAAAATGTCTCCTCATTTGTTATTTATGAAGATCACTGTAGGAGGGAAAAACCAGGCCAGGCTTGCGAAGACTAACGATAGATATTCGTTATTGTGACATCTGGGTTTAAAAGGATTACGGGAATAATTCAATGAGCTCTCTTCCACGGTGGCGGTAAATAAGAGAAGAAAGATTGTTCTACTGAATAATGAGAAAGATCGTTCTACTGAGGAAATGGCTGTCCTTATACTGTAAGGCCCATTTGTAGAACACAACCCATGGGAGACCAGAAGTGTTCCTTGTTTTTAACTCTTATTTGCCTGAGCTGGTTGGTTATTAATCAGCTGCCACCTGAGCAGTAATTGTAGTGCGTGACTGCTAATCAAAAGGTCAGTAGTTAGCACCTACCAGATTCTCTGTGGGAGAAAGTTGTGTCCGTCTGCTTTGGCTTCTATTTGAAAAACTTTCTCACATTACCTTATTACTTTATTCATCCTCTTACATCTTTGAAAACCCTGTGGGGAAGTTCTTCTACTCTGTCTTAAAGGGTCACTATGAGTGGGAATCGACTGGACAACAGTAGCTAGCAACTTGGTCAACTTATGGCATTTGACCAGCCTGTGTGATTATGAGGTGTTGACAGGATCAGGGTCCAGGTATGAAAAGATCCAAAATGACCAATGATATCAATGCGAATGAGGTGGGGGGAGATGACATGAAGACCCAAAGCCCACCTGTAGACGATTGGACATCCCCCAACAGAAGGGTTATAAGGAAGGACTAATTCAACCAGGGTTCAGTACAGCACGGATGAAACACAGATCACTCCTCTAGTTCCTGAATGCTTCCTCCCTCCGCCCCCCACTATCATGACCCAGTTCTACTTTACAAATATGGCTAGATCATAGAAAACATATTGTTACATAGAAGCGCTCTTGACACGTGGAATTCAGGACAGATAAGCCCCTTAGGAACAGTAGTGGGAGTATCAATATCGTGAGGGTAGGGGGATGGCTGCATAGGGAGGAGGGGGAGAAAAGGGAAATCCATCACAAGGTTGGATATATACCCGACACCCCCACCCCTCCCCGCCACAAATGGACCAATAACAAAACTGTGAGTGAAGGGAGACAATGGACAATATAAGATACATAATAACAATGTATAATTGATCAAGGATTCACAAGGGTGGGAGGGTGAGGGAAGGAAGTGAAAAAAGAGGAGCTTATACCATGGTCTCAAATAGAAAATGTTTTTGGAAATGATGATGGCAACATATGTACAAATATGCTGGATACAATTGATGTGTAGAATGTTACAAAAACTGTAAGAACCCCCAATAAAATGATGTAAAAATTAATTAATTAATTAAAAGAAAGAACAATTTATGTCATTTGTCCATCTACTCTGGGGTCAGCAAGCTTTTGAGACACAAGAGCCAATCCCGTCCCTCACAACAATTTAAAACTTACTTGAGAGCCATAAATATAGTTTTGCAGACAACTGAAATCAGCATTATTTGAAAATAAAGCTATGATAGTTTTATTTCAATTTTGAATTTGACTTCAGAGCCACGTATACATAGGGAAAGAGCTTCACAAGGCTCAGGAGCCACAGATCTACACAGACTTGACAGTATGTAACACATCTGTAAGGAGGAAATATTGAATGTAGATTGAATGTGGAAGTGGGAGAATGCTGGGATCCTTCTGATGGAAAACATGCTATGTGTGAAAGATGTACATGCACAAATCATCCTGTTGGGGAGCGGGCTTACAGCATATGTCAAATCATTACAAAGTGCGCAAACACCATAGGACCTCCCAAGGAAACATTATAAAATCTTCTCATAAGATATATATACTTTTGCATTGAATTCCCTTTCTTCAGTCTGCTTGCCTGCTTTCCAAAGAAGAGAGAGCTGAGCAGCAGATAGCAGGAGAGCATCTGCAGAGAAGAGCTAAGACCCAATACCAATCTAGCCCCAAAGATCGGAGACAGAGTTCAGTGGATATGCACGGCAAGTCAAGTGTCGTGGTTCCTCATATTTCAGCACATGACGGGGAGAAGAGTTCCAGGCAGAGAAGGTGAAAATGTCAGATAGAGAGGATCAGGAAACATCTTCCCCTCCCGACAGTAAATGAGACACTTGGTGTTCCTTTCAAAGACCACAGGTGCACGTTATGGGGAGCTCCTCGGCACAGCACAGGTCTGCCCCACACCTTGGTTTCCCTACCTTACTCAACTGCTCCCCCAAGGCTGAGCTGGGTCAGCACAAAAGAGCGGATCTGAGCAAAGGAGCGTTGCCTCCAGAGCAAACCACACCCACTTGCCCGGAGTGCGAAAGAGAACAGACGGGCTGAGGGGCCATGTCAACATGGTCCGATAGTGCTTTTGTTATAGACTTCAAATTCTGGAGAGTTGAATTGGTAGGTATGCCTTTGTAATCAGGCAAGCCTACAATCACAGCTGCCCCCATCCATCCATCCCTGTGCCTGGCTTTAAAAGCAGAGGGTGCTCAAGGAGGGGAAGGCAGGTGAACTCCCTGCCAGGAGACTGCACAGCCCCGTGCTGACTCAAGGTGGCCCAGCTCTGAGGGCGCATGTACCCTGGCAACCACTCTGTGGTGACAAGGAAATTGTCTCCAAAATCTATTCTCATCTG
This sequence comes from Tenrec ecaudatus, assembly GCF_050624435.1. Classification (NCBI taxonomy): domain Eukaryota; kingdom Metazoa; phylum Chordata; class Mammalia; order Afrosoricida; family Tenrecidae; genus Tenrec; species Tenrec ecaudatus. The sequence goes on from NC_134531.1 coordinate 94,593,050, forward strand.
AAAAGATATTTTGGAAAAACACTCCGCTTTCCAATTTGGTGCAGTGAAACCAAAACAAAGCAGAAACAACTCAAAGGCAATGATAGCAGCGCTGGATTTTTCTTGGGTCAGAGTTGTTGACATTTCAGCCAAGTGAAAGGGAAGTCAAGTGGGGCTTGAAGGGCCCGAATGAATAGAATTTCTGTCTTGAAAGAATATGTATCTTCCGTTTCCAGAGACTGGTCAGTTGCCAGCGGAGACCAAACTTGAGTCAGAGAGAGGACTCGTGTTTTAACATATTTTAAGCCCGAGCCCATTGCTGTAATTAAGAGGGAAGATTTCTAGCAGATCCCCTTCAATGTCAAACCCTTTCCTTACATATAACTCTCTCTCCAAATAGTTAGCCACTATGACTTAGAAAACAACCAACAACCCACGGCCATCAAGTCCCTTCCAAGTCCTAGCGAGCCTATAGGCAAGGGTCGACCTGCGTCTGCGGGTGTCGGAGACAGACTGTTCGCAGAGTTAGAAGTCTTATCTCTCTGCAGTGGAGGGGCTGGTGGTTTCAAGCCACTGACCTAGTGTTGAGCAGGCCGGCACATAAACATGCATCACCTGGGCGCCCTAAAAACTCAGATAACAGGGCTACCAGATGTACACAGGCTGATTTTACCTGATTGTTTGATCTAGCAACTATGTTTCCATTGAGCTTGATCTGTTAGCACTCATTGCTTTCTGTACTTAATGCTAGAGAGTAAAGAACTATTTTATTCCGAAAGAATCAAAAATAAATATAATAAATATGAACAATTATAATAGGTGAGAATCTGGCCCTCGGGCACCTGGCGCCCCTCAGCTAGTCTACATAACTACAAACTGAAAAGCCAGGTACCCCCTCCCAAAAAATAAAAAGAGAGAGACTTTTGAATAAAAGCATTTCTGAACAGAAGAAGGAAAAATCACAGACGGAAGCAGACAACAATGTGCTGTGATTGACTCCTTCCAATCCTTTGTCCCTGAAGTCCATTCAAATGTCCTCAAATCTTACTCCTCAGGTTCTCAAATCGTTCTCTATTTTCCATCCTTGAATTCAGGTGTCTACTCAACTCACCAAGACCACTGGGGCCTCCTCCTTGTCCCCTGTCTCTGCTGCCAGCTTCATCCTGCTAAGGCTCAGCTGGACCTCCATCCTTCCTCCGTTCAAATGTATGTAGGAGTCCCTACTGCAACCTGGAGAACATTGCTCTGCCCACAGCAGTCATTTGTATTTTCAACTCTGTTCCCACTCTGCCCCTTCCCTCCCCCTAGTTCTTGAAAACACCCCGCACTGGTTCAGCTCTGTGCCTACGGCAATCTTCCTCTCCCCGGCTCCCACTGTCCACATTGCAAACACACTTCAAATAAGGCAGAGGCCATCATGTGAGGACTCTATTAACTTGCCGCAACCAAGCATACCTGCACCCACGCCCACACCACCTCCTTCTGTTTGCAAGGCTACCGTCTGCTCCGTGTAAAATGCACACTGGATTGTGAAGGCCCATACTTTCCTTCAATACAAGAACATTTTTTTCTAACAAATTGGCATTCTGTGATGCTCACCTTCCCTCCTCCTCCACCCCACACATATGATTACTGAAGACAAAATGGGTGCATAAGCAGATGTGGTGAAGACAGAGAATGGTGCCCGGCTATTAAAAGATATAGTGTCTGGGGTCTTAAAGGCTTGAAGTTAAACAAGCGGCCATCCAACAGTGAAGCAACAGCCCACATGGAAGAAGCACACCAGCTGGTGCGATCGTGAGGTATCATCGAGCCTGGGTAACGGGCATCAGAAGATTCACAACAAACAAAAATGTATTGGTGAAAATGGGTGGGGAGGTGGGGAGAGCAGAGACCAAAAGCCCATCTGTAGACAATGAAACATCCCCCCACAGAGGGGTCGCAGGGAGGGGATGAGTCAGTCAGGGTGCAGTAGAACATCGATGGAGCACACAATATACCTCTGATCCATTGATGCCTCCTCACCCCCCACTATCATGACCCCAGTGCTGCTCCCCACTTGGGACTAGAGAGGAGCATATACATCAGTACAGGCAAGAGATAAAACTCACAACACATGGAACTCAGGCACAGGAATGGGAATAGCGATACCAAAAGGGGACGGGGAAAGGAGGGAGAGGTGGCGCAGGAGGGGGTTACAGATCGCAATGAAGGGCACAGAACCACACGCCCCCATTCAGGGGGAAGAACAACAGAAACCAGAGGGGAAGGGAGACAGTGGTCTGAATGAGATTTGAAAATAATTAACAATCTATAATCTCTCAAGGGGACATGAAGGTTTGGGGGGAGTGGGAAGGAGGGAGAGGGAAAAAAGGGAGGCTACTACAAATAATCCATGAAAAATTAATTAAGAGATGAGACATTTTCCATGTATTTCAAAAAAGTCCATGGAAAATTCTATGATCTTTTTAGTTCATTTTCCATACATTTGGGGGCGCTCTCATTTACATATATTTATTATATATAACATGTATGCACATATCTGGCACATACATAACTAAATATAATTTCAACATGCAATCAAGTAAATAATATAGTAATAAAATATTTGATAGTCTTTTCAAGCGAACGTCATTTTCAGTGCTTATTAGCGCCTGTGGCTAGTGGGTGCCATAAGGGACAGCTTATATCCAGATGCTTGCTGGTGGTTACAAAGCCAGCTCTCAGCAGCAGAGAGAGAAAGTAGTGTGGAGAAAGAAGAAAATAGATAGGATTAAGCAAAGGGGAAGTGCCGTTAAAGGGTAAGAAGTTAAATGGTAGGAAGGTTGAAAGGAAGTGGGAAGCGGGTAGGGACAGCCTCTAGATGCTCAGTGAAAAGATCAACTTCAGCCCAGTGCTTTGAGGAAGGCAAGCACTTCTCTATAAGCACGTTTAGTTCACTGGGTGTTGATGAAATGGCCTGAGAACAATAAGGGATCCAACAAGGTAACAACAGGGGATCCAAATTGGTGGTGAGGGGGGAGTGGCAGGCCTGGTAGGGAATGATCAAGGGTACAGTACGGTAATGTAATGAAGGGGTATAGCTGTAACCCAGGTGGGGATGGAGCATGATGGTGGGGCAGGAGGAAAGTCAAGGAAAATAGAGGAAAGAGCTAGGAGGCAAAGGGCATTTATAGAGGTCTCGACAAAGACATGTACATATGGAAATATATATATGAGGATGGGGAAATAGCTCTATGTGCCTATATTTATAGGTTTAGTGTTAAGGTGGCAGAAGGACCTTGGGCCTCTAGTCAAGCACTCCCTCAATGCATGAATACTTTCTTCTAAAGGAAATTTTTTTTTTAATTTTAATAAAAAGAAATGGCCTGAGGGCCACCTCTGACCTCATCTATCTAAAGGAAGAAAAATCCCACTCCACACAAGTCCAAGACTGATTTCCACAGGGCAGAAGTTGGATCTGCCTGCCCTCCATCCTTCCTTATGCTATTTTGACACCACTCATCCCTCCCACAGCTCCAGAAAGCTCCGCAGGGTTCAGTAAGTAACCCAATGAATACAGTGGGCACACAGAAATCACAGCTAATAGTCTGGATTATGGGAGTTTATTAGGGATGTTAACAGTCATCGTCAAAAAATACTTAGGACATAATCCTCTTGTCTGATACATCTCTTCCAGCCCTGCTGACAGGCATGTCTCTCTCTGGTCCTTAGCATCTCAGCCAAGTACACACCTTGGCTTCTGCCCCGCTTTGGCATGTATTCCACAGCTTCTCTGGTACTGGTCAATGTCCAAAGGGCATCTTGTTCTGCAAGCTAGCCTCCTGCCTGAACGCACTGGAGCCCCATTCATTCTGTGGGCTGGAAAGCTCACCACTCTTCCTCAGGGTCTCAAGATCTGTCACATGGTCTTGCAGCTGCAACTTCTGGTGCCTTTCCAGCTTCCATCACTTCAGGAAGGGACCTTGCATAGGTTCTGCTGGGGGCTCTTCTCTCTTAATGGTAACGGGGTCTCTGTCAGTGCCTCAGAGATGGCTCACTTTCATACAAAGCCGAATGGCAAGAATGATGAATTCTAGTTCAAGTGCTCTACACCATATTTGCAAAATTTCACCTACCTGAATGGAAATTTTCAAAGAGCAGCTCAAGAAGACAAAGTAAAATATTATAATGAAATGTATAAAAGCCTAGAGTTAGAAAACCAGCAAGAACAACACACACAGCGTATCTTAAATTGAGAGAACGCAAAAGCAAAACAGAACAAAACCAAAACCTCAGGCCTCTAGTTGCAATAGTGAAAGATTCTCTAGCAAAATATTATGACACAGGAAGCATCATACGAAAATAGAAAGAATACATAGTGTCCCTGTACCTCGACAGTCCACCATTTCGACAGGCTGTATATGAGCATGGTGCTGAAGGAAAATGTTCATGCTGCGCTGAAAGCATCAGCCCAAATACGAAACCTCTTCAGAATATTGAAAAGCAAAGATGTTACCGTGAGGACTACAGTGCACCAGAGCCAAGCCATGGTATTTTCATGTAAATGTGAAAGTAAGACACTGAAAATGAAAAATGACAAGGATAGATGCATATGAATTGTGGTGCTGGTTAAAAATAGTGAAAATATCATGGACTGCTCAAAGGATGAAGAGATAAATCTTGGAAGAAGTACGGCCCGTGTGCTCCTCAGAGGCAAGGCTACATCTTATTTGGGACATACTGTCAGAAGGAACCAGTCCCTGGATGAAGGACATCGTGCTTGGCAAAGCAGAGTGGCAACAACAATGAAGAGGACCACCTTCAGAAGATGGATGGGTGTGGTGTCTGCAACAAGGGGCTCAGGCAGGGGAACCATTGTGAGGCTGGTGCCTGCCCGGGCAGCGTGTCCTGCCACTGTGCTCAGGGTCTCTCTGGGTGAGAAGTGACTCGATGCCACATGACCACAAGGGCTGCTAACAGCACAGCACATCTGTCTGGGAGAAAATACAACCAGAGGGCTCCTTAGAAGCACGGATGGCGAGACTTCATCTTACAAACTCAGAACATGTTTTCAGTGATGGATTTAATATCTCCCTGTTCTACTCTACATTGTAGTCAGTTTTTCTTAACACAATTTTTGTCCTATCCAGCATCGTGCTTGGTAAAGTAGAATGGGGAGAAAAAGCGGAAGTCCCTGGGCAAGATGGATGGACACAATGGCTACAACAATGGACTCCAGCCGAGGAATGATTGTGAGGAAGCGCAGGACAGGGCAGTGTTTCCGCCTGTTGCTCACAAGGCTGGCATCAGTGAGGACCACTGACTTAGGCTCGTAGGGCATCCTGTCTGATGGTCAGGGTGGTCAGACAGCCTGGTAGAGAGCCTGACTGGTGCCATTGACCCATCCACCATTCTCTCTAGGTGTGGATCTGCAAGGTTAATGTGGCGGAGTGCACCGCACATCAGCCGGGGTCAGATTGCTAAGAGAGGAGGAAGGGATGTGGCCTGCTAAGGGGCTGCCATACTAAGCTGTGATGAGGTCCCAGGACAGGTAGACAGCCCTAGCAGAAGGATGAGGGATATTGATGTAAAGCCAGGAGGAGGAAGGGGAGGAAACATTTCTGGGAGGAGCACAAGTGCATGGCTGGTGGTAGGAAAAGTGGGAGGACTGTCCCCAGGTGGGAGGAAGAAGGATTAAAAATGCTTTGGGGGGACCTAGGTAGGGAGTGTCCCTTGTGCTATGCACCAAATGAACCACATTGACCTGAGCTTCTGGGTGCATCTTAGAGACCCAGGCAGGTGCCATGGAAGGCAGGGCCATCGAATCCCAGATCTTCAGGGCGCACAGCATGCTCCAGAGACTGCATCAGGGAGATCTGATGCAGAAACTCCACTGGGTGAACTGGACTCCCACTTGTTACCGGAGGACTTAAGTCAGAACATACATGACAGCTGTACCAAGATTGTTGAACTGTCAGTAGGTGGACAATAATGGTCTTGCTACATCAATGCCTTATATGCTGTATTAATATATGTATTATTCCAGAAAACCTTTAATGGACATTCTCAGTGAATACTGTTGTAAATTTTCCCTAACAACCAATTCCCATTATTTGTATGAATATCGTGAAGCCACAAAAGGATTGATTCTGTATGAGTGAATAATTCAGGTACTGCGATATGGAGTTAGCCTATATTGGTCGAATATCCCTCTCTCGACAGTGCTTTAAAACATTAGTACCTGTACGAGGGTACATGTTCCAATCTAGTTGGGTTTGTGAGGCAGAACTAGGGTCATGATAGTCGGGGTGGGGGTGTGGGGAAGCATTAAAGAACTAAAGGAATGACGTGCGCTTCATTGGTGCTGCACTGCACCCCGGCTGTCTCATCCCTTCCTTGTGACCCTTCTGGAGGGAATGTCCAATTGTCTACCAAAGGGCTTTAGACCTCACTCTGACCCCACTCGTTCACATCAATATGCTTTTCTGTTTGGGGTCTTCTGAGCTCTCGACACACAGTAACCAAGACAGATAAACCCCTCAGGAACAATAATGGGAGTAGAGATACCATGAGAGTAGGAGGAAGGTGAGGGGATAAAGGGGGGAAAAGGGGAACCAATCACAATGATAGATGTATACACCACCACCCCCTGACTCTGAGGGGAATGAACAACAGAAACATGGGAGAAATGAGACAGCGGATGGTGTAAGATGTGAAAATAATTTATAATTTATCAAGGGGTCACAAGGGTCGGTTGGGGGTCGGGAGGGAAAAAGAGGAGCTGATACCAAGGGTTCAAGTAGAAAGAAAATATTTCGAACATGATAATGGCAAGATATGCACAAATGTGCTTGATACAATTGATGTATGGATTGTTATAAGAGCTGTAAGAGCTCCCCCCAAAATAATTTATTTTTTCAAATATTAATACCAGGGTCTAATCAAAGACAATGTTAACAGAAGATCTTTATGCCCCAGGGTGATGATCAATAACTCTCTTCCATGAATTAACAAGGAGGTTTTTAAAGGGAGTCCAGGGCAGATTAAAAAATCATAGACCCAGGATTGGGTTAGGGGCTCGCACTAAATCCTCGCTCCAATTTAAGAACAATTAGTTCTTACATTATATCCCTGATTGGCACCTGCCCTCAGGAAGGGAACACAGAAGATATAGGTGCTCCATCAAAGTGTGGTAAAGAAATCAGATCGTGGCTGGCAATCAGATAGAATAGCATGGCGGGGAGGTGGGGGGTGGGGGTGGTGTTAAAAGCTTGTTTCCAAACAAGCAACCATCTAAGTGAGATGTCAGCTAAGTCCACATGGAGGAAGCACACCCCAACATCAGTGATTCAAGATTGTAAATCACAAAATCCAAAGCCAAAGGAGGGACTAGCATCAGAGTCTAAATTGTGAGAATCCAGTTTGCAGAAGGCTGTGGATGACAGTGGGGAGCCCAAGATGCATTGTGGGAGCTGCATAGGAAATAAACCTCTGGTGATTCCCCTCCACCCATAATTGGGGGGTGGGAGGAAAGTGGTCATCACATAGAGTGCATTGAAGAGATAACTATAGAAAATAAAAATGATAAACCTGATTTGAATGGTTAAAACCTTGTCAGTTGATCCCTCCTTGGATGAATGTTGGGCCTGAGATCAGATTTCAAGACTTGCACGCAGCTCAAGTCAGAGTCAGCACCAAGACATGTGTCCCTGATCCAGAGCCCTGGGCTGCAGTGATCTTCCCTCCAACCTCCACAGAAAAATACTCGACACAGCAAGCACAGTACAGTGACGATTCGCTAGGTGACACATAGTCCCTCAAACCCACAGGCAAGAGTCCCCACTGAGAAAAATGGCTCCACTAGATGGTAGAGGAAGGGGACGCTGGACACAACTGCCAGGCTGTGGAGGACTTGCCAACCAGAAAGCCTGCGCAGTGAGACACGGATGTAGGTGGCGATGCAGCTCTTCCAGAGGTCTTGCCTGTGAGCCACTCTAGTACATACATGCATCCCTTCATTCGTTCATCAGGCATTTATTAAGTAGTCTTCCCTCGAACTGTTTATAATGCTCATAAAAAGGTCGAGTAGACTAATGCTTGCCAAATTCTTTTCTGGCAGGCGCTGGCGAGACAAGCGAAGGTGCCTCCGGCTTAAGCAAACGGGGTCATCTCGTTCACACTGCAGCAGGTACGCTAACAAAACCCACGGGGTTGTGAGGGCGCAATTGCCCTACACCATTCAAAGATCTTTTTTGTTTTTCCAATCATGTGCTGTAACTTCCCAGGTTGCCTAGAGCCCAAGAGCATGGGATATCAGGCTCCAATAAGTCTTCACAGGAAAGTTGTTCTATAAGAAGCAGTATGGCAAACTGGTAATCTGACAATATTGAGAATACACTGTTTGGCGTTGCCTATCACCAGAATGGTTTTGAACTTCCAACCTCTCCGTTAGCAGCCCCACTCGTAATCATTATGCCACTAGGTCGCTTTTGAAACCACTTTCTCCTCGGGAGGAGGATAGGCTTTCTACTCCAGTAGAGAGTTACAGGCTCAGAAACTCACAAGGGCAGGTCTCCCCCATCCTGTGGGGTCATTAAGAGTCAGCATCAAATTGATGGCACCGAGTTTGGGTTTTGGTTTATACTCAGAACAATGTTAAAGCGAACTACTATGGAGAGGTTAGGGAATTGTGATGGTGCCGGAGGGTAGGGTGGAACGGAACACGATGTACTGCTAACCGCAGGGTCAGTAGTTTGCCTACACCAGCCACTCTGCAGAAGGACAAGGCACTATCTGCTCCCTGTAAGGGCCGCAGCCTCAGAAATCCTAGGGACCAGCCCTACTCTGCCCTATAGGACAGTGGACTCCATGGTGTTGGTATATTTTCAGCTGGGTTTATGGCCTAATCTGGTGAACAACACAACAAATATTTTCTAATGATAAGGGACTGGTACCCACTGTAGGAAAAAAACATATTGAAAAATATTTGAGTTGTTGGCGGAGCAATAATGCCTTTCCACGCCTACTTTTTTTTTCAGATGCATGTTAGAAAAAAGTTACAAGTGGTAAGGAAATCAAATGGGCATATAACACAAGGGAAACAGATATTAGGAACAGTCATAACACATCAAAATTCGCACAAAAGACAGTAAAAGAGAGGTGCCTCGCCTTTGATTCCATACTTAATGTACGGAAAGGTTTGAAGAGGTTGTCTAGTCCATTCTAACCGCATAGACTCTACAGGGCAGAGGAGACCTGGCCTGCAGGGTTTCAAAGTTGTCAGGAGAACACTACCAGTCAGTCAGTCAGTCAGTCAGTCAGTCAGTCAGTCAGTCAGTAACCATCCAGGTTAGCAGCTGACCACTTACCTGCCATGCCAACAGAGCTCCATCCAGAAAGGCAAACATATATCACAAAGGGAGTGTGGCTTAGGTAAATCAACTTTGGGGACAATATCTAGGAAAATATTTACTTCATCCACATTAGTCATACATACCACACAAAAAAAAAAACACAAAAGAAAAAGCCAACATTCAAATGGTGATCTTGGGTTATTGAATAGGGGGTTATTTAGGATTCCTGGGTTAGTGAGTCCCTGGGTGGCACCGCTTCCATTGTCAAGTGATGGAAAGGTTAGAGGTTCAAAGTCGCCCAGCAGTGCTAGCTAGCAAAGAAAAGCCTGGGACCATAAAAGCTCAGTGAGCAGCTCTACTCTGGAACTGCTCAGACCGACACGATGGCTATGGGTTTGGGTGCATTGCAACAGGGACATAGGTCATTTTCAGTAAGTTTACGAGGACACCCCTCTCACCCCCACCACCCAAAAAAGTTAAAGTGTTTGGGATTTCTGCTCATCTACAGGACTGCAAATAGTTAAAAAAAAGAATACTAGCTTTGGGATCGGCAGATGTTATCAGTGCGTACAAAATCATCTAAAACACACTCTACTCTTCTCTAATTTAGGTCTCAAAGGGACCCTTATGGCGTATTGGTTAGGCATTGGGCTTCTCACAGCAAGGTGAGCAGTTCAAAACCACCAGTAGCTCCTCTGAAGAGAGACAAGGCTTTCTACTCCTATTAAAAGTTAATCTCAGAAACTCACAGAGTTAAAATGAGTCAGAATACCCTCACTGGCAATGAAGTTTTTTAAAAAAAATTTAGTTTACCTTAGGACTAAACCACATCATATGTTCCCCAAGGTACCGAAGATCAAGTAAATTAGCCTCTAATTTTATGAAATTAGTAGGAACCCACGAGCAGAAAGGTGAGGCTCTGGGCTGCTGAAATGGTTTAGAGCCTCCGAAAGCCAGGGAGGCAGTTCTGCTCGGTCAGAGGGGCCACTGCGGTCAGAAGTGACGGCGTGGCAGTGAGTTTTAGGAAATCAACTCGTGGGGAAAGAGAAAGGTGAAGAACGTCTGTCTTATTTTTTGTTCTCCTTATCCAGTCTCCATGATAATGAACACACACTTATTTAAAGTAATATGATTGTGTCCATTACAGAGTGAGATTGTGACGTCACCAGTCCTGCTTTCGCTTTTCTTAGGCCATGGACCACACGTGCACGTGAGATAGCGGCATCTTCGATGGAGAGGTGTGCAAAGCTCCCTGCTCGCCCCACCGCCACCACCCACAATCATCTGCTTACTTGTCACGACGGCAGTGACACGCCTTGAATACAATGTTCCACAATAAGAACGACAGACCCAACCTCCTCTGCTAATGGTTTAAGTACTGCTATGTTTCAAGCCTGAAAACAAAATGGCAAATTCACTGCCACTGTGTTGAGTCCACTTGTATAAGACTCGTGCGTGGCTCTACTCCAAGGCGCCAGATGGAGATTAATGAAACCCGTCTATTCCATGCCCACCTGTCGTTCCGCTTATTCCCTTTCTTTGGGGCAAACTGACGATCCTGGTGTTTTTCAAGAACGTCATCACACATCACGCTTTACACTCAGCTCCAAATGCCCCTTTTCAGACTTTGGATTTGAAAGGTGTCCTTGATGAAGCTAGATTAGTCTGGAATTGCCAACATTGCTTTGAGTGACTTACTCTTGAGATTATTAAGCAGGGGTGGGGTTGGGTTGGGGGTGGGGGGAGGCTGTTAGAATTCCCTGGCGAGAAGTGGATAGTATTAGGTTTTTAAAACCATCATACATATTGTTGTTGTTGTTGTTAGGTGACATCAAGTGGCTTCAGCTTGACAACAACCCCATGTACACTGCCTGGCCCTGTGCCATCCACACAATTACTGTTATGTCAGCGCCGCCATCTTATCCCGGGTTTCCTCTTTTTCCCTGACCCCCCTTCCCAAGCATAAGGTCCTCTCTCAGGGACTGCTCTCTCCTGAAAGCATGGCCAAAGAATGTGAGACAAAATCTCACCATCCTGTCTCTGAAGGAACACGCTAGAGGTACTTCCTCCCAGATAGACTGGTTTTAGCCCCTAGCGGTCCCTGGTATTTCAGTATTCGCTGACAACGTGATCATTCGACGCACCAGCTTTAGTTTTCTGTTCATTGTTTGGCTTTCATATGCATGCAAAGCGATTGCAAAAGCCAAGGCTCCGGTCAGGCACCCTGTATTCTTCCAAGTGACATCCCATCTCTTCAACACTTTAAAGGAGTCTGTGCAGCATGGGATGCACTGTTTAGCGAATCTGTCAGTCTCTCATCCTGTGACGGCTTGCAAGGTGCTACGGTGCTGAAAGCTTGTCAGTAACACTTCAAACATCAACACCGGTCACCCATGGGGGACAGGTTTCAGGGAGCTCCACGAGTAAGAACAGACTATAAAGAAGGGATAGGCAATCGACTTTGTAGTGATTTTTCCATCGAAAACCTTATGGTTAGCATCAGACATCATCATATACATGAGGAATTTTATTTTTTAAATGTGTGCCTTTTCCCAATTTAAATTATGGTCTTGGAAGTAATATTTAAAACCTCTGAAGATAGCCAATATAAACCCAATCACATTGCTGAATATTTGGGGGAAATACAGATGCATTCCTTTAAAAGGTCCGGGAATAGATAACGTAAGGTGTTCTTGATAACGTAAGTTGTTCTTAATAATGTAAGTTGTTCTTTATAACATAAGTTGTTCCTTGTAATGTAAGTTGCTCTTTCGCTGTCATTGATTCGATTCTAAGCTATAGGAGGAAGGAAAGTCAGAGCGCTCCTAAGAGGCAAGGATGACAAAACTTCATTTTACCTACTTTGGACATCTTTCCAGGAGAGACCAGTCTCTGAAGAAGGGCATCATTCTTGGTAAAGTGGATGGGTAGGGTAAAGGAGGAAGGCCCTCAAGGAGATGGCTGGGCACAGGGGCTACAACAACGGGGCCTGGCAGAGTAACGGTTGTGAGGAAGGCATGGGACCGGGCAATGTCTGGTTCTGTGGAGCATAGGGCTGCTATGGGACAGAAGCAACTGGGTGGCACTGAACAACGACAAGTCTTTATGAGAGCAGAACCTCTCATCCCTCTCCTGTGGCGGGGCTGCTGGGTTTGAACTGCTGACCTGTGGTGAGCAAGCCAACATGTGACCCACTACGCCATCCAAGCTCCTTCTAGAGACTTAATCTTAGAAGATACTTTTTCTAACCTCTTGTCAGGACTTACAAGATGTATTGTATGAGTTTTACCTCAGGGAATGGATATTTCGCTTACCATGTTTCAAAACATTCCCATCATATGTTAAGTGATTTATCTGCTTTGTTGAAAAAATATCTTCCTCTTCTGTGATTAATTTTGACAAAATGCATTCAAAAGAGAAAACCCAATAAAATGTAACATTCAGAAACACTACATGCTTTTGTTAAAACATGCAGGAAAAAGGCAGTACAATCCTCCTTTTTATCTTAAAATATTGACTTCCTGATACATAGAAAATACAATTTTAGTAACTCATCAAGACAGAGTACACAGAATTGGCATTTTGTTACATGCACACAAATGGAGAAAGCCTCTTTCCCAACTGTTCTTCAGAAAATGAAATGCATCCGGTATGACAATATGGCCCGATGCGTGAACCAAAATCAGAGGGAAGAAAGGGAGGCCATTTTTCTTCTTATTATTATTTTCATAGCAGAATATTGATCATCTGCCCTAACAGGAAGTCACTCAAAAGCCTGTTTACGTGTGTGTTCACAGGTGCATCTGGCTACAGGAGACCCAGCACAAGAAGTCTGGCCGTGGCATGGACGGCAGTACCACGCTTCATTCGGTTGTCATCCTGCATCAGGAACTTCCAAACCGCAAAAGTGTTTTCCCCCTGCATTTTTAAACATTTCCTCCACCCTGTGTCAGAGAAGTGCACAGATGTTGTTGGGAGCCTCATGCTGGGCTGGGGGGGGGGGGAGGAAACTGTGTTGGAGAACATGTTGCTGCCAGGATCAAGCTGGGAAGGAGAGCACAATTGGGTAAATGCATCTTTTTTGCAGTGAGTTTTCCATCTGCCTTGGAAGAAACTGCTTTGACAGTGTGATCTGAGAACGCATGTCCGGCGTTCGCTCTCTTTCCTTGAATGCGCCTCCATCTATGCTTGTGAGCCTGCCCCGGCTACAAACTCCCTCCTCAAGCACTGGCATCTTCAGAAGGACAAGATTCCAGAGGTAAACCTAAGCACAGTCATGAACCCAAGATGAGCCCCTCCTCTAGGTCCTCCTCTCCTAATCAAACAGGTAAACTCAGCATCCTGGGATTTGAACACAGAACTATTGGAAGGACCAGAACTAACCAAACTCATTCCCATTGAGTATATTCTGATTTGTTGTTGTTATGCATGGGGCTGCTAATCACAAGGTAAGCAGTTCGAAACCACCAGCTACTCTGAGGGAGACTTTCTACTCCCGGATTTACCCTGTCCTATAAGGTTGCTATGATTTAAAGGACAGAAGCATCCTCTTTACATCAGCAAATATTTTGGGTATAAAAATGAGTAGTTACTAAAAATATTTGATAAAGATGAGCATACAGATTAATTTAGAGTCTCTATTTTTGTTATGAAAAGTATCTGGGTTCAGTGAACTTTTAAGTGAATGAGCACATTAGTGTTCACTGTAATATGGCACCTACCTTCCAGGATAATTCAATTATTATTTATTATTCTTTATTTTATAGTAAAAATTAAGAAACAGGAAAAATAAGGAGCCCCTGAAACCAAAGTCCTTATACATCTGAAAACACCAAAGCATACTCTCATACATAACATTCACTTATACTGAATTTAAAACATCCTTTCAAAATTAACTTTTAACTTTACTTTTAAAATCCTAAACAGGAATCTTATCCAATTCTGTTCTGAGATGCCCTGAAGGGAGATCTGTGGAGGCGATTGCCATACTATTGCTACCTCCTCTGCTGTGCAAGGAAGACTTTTTCTAAAGCTTTAGGTGTTTTACTCCAAGTATTTATTAAGCTATGAAAAAAATGCCCATACTCCAGTTTATCTGAAGCTGTACCAGTAAATCAACGAGTGTCCTAAAAGCACAACTTCAACGGAAAACCCATCTATTCTTGTATCTTTCCTTTCAAATCGCAGTCTATTGTGTTTTGTTCAGCTTGATTGTTAATCAAGTTGGAGTTTGAATGTGTGTGCCATTCATTCAGCATCATCACTCTCAGAAGAACTAGAGGGCTTAAGTAAGCTAAAGTGTTTCAGGGGAAAGACAGAAAGAAGAAATGCTCTTAAATTGTTGGTGGTGATGATTTTACTACTCTTTTTAATACGACCAGACTGTTGAATTGTATGATATATGAGTTATTTGCCAAAAAGACTGCTTTGAAAAAGAGTTGTTTTGAGTTCCTGGCAGAATGCAGCTTTTTAAATATTTTCAGGTATTAACATAAAGTGATCAACAAAGACTAAAAGCTAGACATTGTCTCTTCAAAACCAAGGGAGGGAAACACAGCCGCTCAGTGGACCGCCTTCCAGAGCCTACTAGTAAAATAGTACAGCATATTAAAACCTCCCTCGTGTCTAGATAGTATGCTGAATGAAATGCTATACTTTAAAAGTAACTGCTTCTGATGACTATTAAACTGAATCAGCCAATCGAACACTGACAGAATCACGCAGATCAAAGGCAGACACTCATTCTTCACTTGTTGGGCTGCCTGCAACTTGCAGAGGAAGTTTTTAGGAGGGGGTGGAAAAGCAAGCAAAGACCAGCTTTCAGGGCTCTCCCCAGTACAAGACCTCCCTTGGGACGACGTGGATCGTCCTTCCTGAAAACCACCTGCTTCAAACAGAGGCCCCTCCTCGCCTCCCGCCAAGGCCGCAAGTGTCAGGAATTGGCTTTTCCTTTGGACAAGGTGCAGTGGACAGCTCCTTCTAGGAGACCTCTGAAAAGTATCCAGGACATGTCTTAACTCCACTTCGTCATATTTTGGCTACTACTAATCCGGCCAGTTTTATTAGCCAGCCGGCTTCTAGGGACAGGTGTCCATTCGGTAGAAAGTAAAAAGTCAGGGCGCAATTCAAAACTCCGCCTGTGCTAAACTGGAGCAAGGCGAGTTCGTCCCTTAGCTTGCCCTATGTTAGGGAGTCGCCGGAGCCCCTCTGACCGCGGTGGCAGCGGCGACACCTGTAAGCTGGAGGCGTGGCCCCGCCCACCAGGCACTCACCTGGCTGCTGCCCAGCTCCTCGCCCTTCCCAGGGGAAGGAGGCTCGGCGGGGCTCCCTGCGGGCTCTGCAGGGGGAGGTGGCGGCTCCAGCAGCTGCTCCAAGCAGGCGGTGCCTGGCAGGGAAGAGCTCTTCTGGTGGCACAAGTGCGTCCCGGGTCCCCGACGCTCTGCATCCTCCTCTCCGGCGCGGTCCCCCCTGGGGGGCGGCTGGGGTGAGGAGGACAGGGAGGACGAGGCTGAGGACGAAGAGGGCGCCGAGTCCGGGGAACGCCCGCCGGGCGGCGTCAGTCCCGCTGCTCCCGAGGCGGCCGCGGGCCCCTTTCCCGCAGGGAGCAAGTGCTCCCGGATCCGGCGGCGCAGCGCGGACCCCGGCTCCGTTCGGGGGGCGCCGCCGCGCTCCAGGGGTGGCGGGGAGGAGCAGCACAGGTTGGGCTGGGACGACGAGAAGACGCGATCCAGGACTTGCTTCCGCTTCTTGAAGCCACTCCACCTGCTGCCCGCGCCGGCGTCCCGCCTGCCCCTTGGGGTCGGGGGAGAGGGCGACGGCGTGTGCGCAGTGCGGCTCTCGGCGCCCCCCGCACGCCCGCCGCTGCCGCCCTTGCTCTTGCCGACCCCCAGCTGCAGGTTCTTCCAGAGCCGGGCCTGGAAGGAGGACGCCGCCTCAGGCTCGGGCTCGCGGGCCGCGGCCGCCGGGGCCTCCATCCTCCACCCCCGGCTCCTCCTCTCCCCTCCTCCTCCTCCTCCGCCTCCTCCGGCTCCTCCGCCCTCTCCAGAGGCGCTTCCTCCCCGGGTCCCGCGGCGGCGGTGGTGGCGGCGGCGGCGGGCACAGCAGCAGAAGCCCGGAGCCCCGGGCGGCTTCAGGCCAGCGCGGGAGGCCGCCGCCGCCGCCCAGGCTCTACAGCCGCGGGGCTGGAACAGCACCTCTTCCGTCGGCACCTGTCGCCCGGGGCTGGCGAGGTCCCCCGACGTTGGCCGCCGCGCTGGCCAAGTTGCTGGCTCGGGGCTCGGCGGCTCCAGTCCCCTGGAAGCCCCCAGGCCGCACCCAGGCTCCCTCTGCTCGCCGGCTCCTGGCTCGGGAAGCGGGACGCGCCCCGGCGTGCGCGCCCAGTGGCGCCCGGGACCGCACCCTGCGCCCTCGGGCAGCACCTGTCCGCAGCGTGCGCCGCGCTCTCCAGACGGGGCGCGCCCGGGGCTCACGAATCAGGGCCACGGGGTGGGAGACGCGCGGCACCGGCGGAACGCCCCGGGGCCATCCTTCTGCTCCGAAGTGGGAGGCCCTGGTGGCTCCGGGAGGGCCCGAAGCAGCTCGTTCCTGGGGCGTGGGCCCCAGATGCCCACGGAGCTCGCTCCGGGCCGGCAAGCCGCTGAACTCGCCCGATGAAGTGAGCGGGAGCGGCCACCGTTGGCCTGGGAGGGTCCACCCCAGGCAGTATCCCCAACTGCTGTCCGAGGCTGGACCCGCTTCCCTCGCCGGTGGCTCCCCTTGGGTCCAAGAAGAGAGTTTGATTTCTTTCCTCTCCACTTCAGCCCCAGCCGCCCCACCCCCGCGCTTCATTTGCATGTGCGCTCCCGAGTTCTTTTCTGAGCAGGGTCTGGCGGTCTCCTGCGTCTCTCAGTAAGGCGGCTCTTTAAGTTGCGGGCAGTTGGTGATGGACAAAGATGCTGATATGCGCACTATTCCTTAACCCGATCTACCGGCGGGTCTTTCTCCGCTCTTGGCACTTCCCTTCATTTTGCTTCAATGGATTTGTGGCAAGACAAACGAAAAGCTTCCAGCTCATTCAGATTTTGCTTCTTCGGAAATCTAAGGGCCCCAAGGTGTTTTGCCCGAAGGCAGGTGACATTGTGCCCCTCACTCCTGCTCTAGAACTTGAAATCCTTCCCTGAACTTTGATGCCACAGTGCCTCGTTCCCATCTGACCTTGTTAAAAGTGTGCTCACTGGAGGTGTTACCAACCTCTCCTAACCTTGTTTTTCTCTCCTTTATTGTATTCAAACAATATTTCCCGAGTACCTGCTATGTGCAGTACTCTGTGATAGATTCTAGGGATATCATTGAGAACAAGACAGACAGGGTACCACCCTCGTGGGGGAGGGAGTCAGACCACAAACAGCATTTCTGACAGTGACTAATTTTTGGAGGCAATGTAAGGGGGCACTATAATAGAGTGGTGGTGGAGATAAGCTTGCCAGATTAAATATGAGGCACTAGTTAAATTCCCATTTCAGATAAACAATATTTTAGCACGTGTTATGCTTCCAGCATAGATTGAAAGCTACCTATACTAAAATATCGTTTCGTTTATCGGAAATTCACATGCTGTTGGATGTCTTGTATTTGTATTTGCTGAATCCAACTATCCTGTACTGGGGGATTTCTTTCAAGAGATTTATTGAAGCAAGTACAGTAAGTCATTCAAAGGGGGAAAGCATAAACACCCCAAGGTCATGAATCCCAGGGGGGGGCGAGCATAACCCACACACACAATTCCAAAGGAAGAACTTCAAACTCAAAATTCTGATTGGTTACAGTGACTGGGGCCAGTCAAAGGCAAGACAAGGCAAAGTGCGTGACCTTCACTTTTATTAGTTAAATTGATACAACTGGCCACCTTGATCAAAAGACATGAGTACAAATGTTCATAATTTTTGAGTGGGGGAAGGTCATACCACTGTCTCAAAACAATGGCATGTCACTAACAGTGTTAGTGTCTCCCTGTGTAACAGAAAGAAGTCTGGAGCCGATCAAAGATGCTGGGAAGAAGTGGTCCTAACCCTCCCTGTGTAACAGGAAGAAGGCTGGAGCCGATCAAAGATGCTGGGAAGAAGTGGTCCTAACCCTCCCTGTGTAACAGGAAGAAGGCTGGAGCCGATCAAAGATGCTGGGAAGAAGTGGTCCTAACCCTCCCTGTGTAACAGGAAGAAGGCTGGAGCCGATCAAAGATGCTGGGAAGAAGTGGTCCTAACCCTCCCTGTGTAACAGGAAGAAGGCTGGAGCCGATCAAAGATGCTGGGAAGAAGTGGTACTAACCACCTCTGTGAAACCAAGAACAAGACGATGCCTGGCTCCCGCTGCTGACCGGTGTGAAAGAGATAACAAGGGGATGCCCTGATTCAAGTGGCAGAAAAATATGTAGCAAAACTCAAAATCATTTTAAAAAATCAGATTTACTGGTCTGATAGAGATCGATGAGACCCATGTGGCTCTATACTTAGTCATACACGCAGACCTGAACCCACCCCTGGGGTTCAACTTTCAAACAATAGATAGGCCTAAGTAAGGGTGAACAATAACATCAGAAGGTAGACTCCCTTAAAACAGTCCACCATTTTCCCATGGAGAAAACTCAGAAAGGATGGAAAGAAGGTGGAATGGAAATGGGAAATAGCGAGGAAGTGGGAAGAGTGATGTTACATTGGCTGGCAATCAATGTCATAAAACAAAATGTGTATGCGCTACTGAATGGAAAGCCAATCAGTTTGTAAACACCCAAATCACAATAAACGGTTAAAAAAACTAAGACACATGGCATTGTGGAATCTTATATTTCAGTTCTTCATTTTTGCTTTTTTGCATTAATTTTTGGTCTTGAAATGTTTACCTGTTAATCTTTCTGTCCTTTTTGGCACACCTTACGTATTGTGCCCAAATGGGTGTCTCACTCATCTTGCCCTAGTCCCGGCTATGCACTGGTTCGAAGCATGTGTCAGAATGTGTAGCTTTTGATAGATTTAGACTTACCTAGATGTTCTTGGGGGTGACTGTGCAGAAAAAGGGAGAGAGTCCCTCTCAGCACTCTCATTATTACCATGATTCATAATATGAGGGGCTCTGATTGACCATCCTTAAGTTCCATCTCCACTCCTTCAACCAAGCACTGCTTAAAAAGTAAAGGATGACATTTACCATGACCTATGAACCTAAAATTCTAAAAGCACATAAGAAAATATTCCAGAAACAATTAAAGTCTAATGATCTTGTCTATGTACTCATAATTTTTGGAGAGAAAACAGAGACCTGGGTCAAGAGTCTTGGGAAATTTTCACACTGTTACCTACTGCAATAGTGTCTACTTCTCCTATTTGGATGGTTTGAAATTCAGTTTGAGACTTAGTGAGTTCAGTAGTCAGCTTTGATATTGGGGCCTTTTTAGCAGAGAAAAATGGATCTATATCTTAAGCCCCTGCTCATTAATAACTCAAAGGTTAGTGAGAATTAAATAGGGCTCCATCCAGTGAGGTCCCAATGAGTCCTTTTACGGTGTCTGTCTCTCTATCAATGGGTGTGTGTATAATCCAACCCACGGCCATAAGTCCACTCTGATGAATAAAGTATAGAGGTTCCCAGTCTATAAATCTTTACCAGAGCTGACAGTCTCGTCTTTCTCCTGAAGAGAAGCTGGTAGGTTAGAACTACAACTTTGCTGTTAGCATACACATGGGTCCATAGTACCACCCAAGCTCTATACGCACACACACACACACACACACACACACACACACACACACAACTCATTGCCATCTAGTTGGTTCTGACTTATTGTGACCTTGTATGGGGTTTCTGAGACTTGAAAACTTTACAAAAGCATGCAGCCTTACCTTTTTCCCACAGAGCAGCTAGGTGTGTATGAACCATAGACCTTGCATGTAGCATCCCCATACCAACACCACTGTGTGTGTGTGTGTGTGTGTGTTTCTCTTCTTGGGGAGTTGCTAAAGAGACTTTTGAGGTCTAGTTTCTGCATATCAAAATTTCATTAACCTGTGAAAAATATATTTTAGACTATTTGATTAAAAATTGTGCTAGAAAAAACATAAGGAAAGACTTTCAGGTTTCGATTAATTACTCTTAATATAGTCATTTAATATTCATTTATTGGAGTCCTCCAGCAGAATCATTTAAAATACTCTACATATACTTGGAATTTTGACATCTTCTAATCCTATTTGAGGTACAAAATTAGAAGGTAATAGAGATATGAACTTGTGAAAGAAATGTGGTTTCTTATCTCTAAACGGTAGAACATGCAATAGCAACAATATTCTTTATAAAAGCTTACAGTGATTTTTTCCCCAGCTGATTGTTGTTGCTGTTAGGTTCCATTGAGTTAGTTACAACCTATAGCAAGTGTATGCACAATGGAATAAAACATTGCCCTCACAATTGTTTCTGTGCTTGCACCCATTATTGCAGCCACGATGTCAATCCATCTTGTCAAGGGTGTTTCTCTTTTTCGCTGCTCCTCTACCAAAGGGATTGGTCTTTCCTGACAATATGTCCAAAGTATGTCAGATTAAGTCCCTGTCATCCTTGCCTCTAGAGTCCTCTGGCTGTATTTCTTCCATGACAAATTGGTTTGCCCTTTTGTACTTTCTTTTTTTTAAATCATTTTATTGGGGGCTCATACAATTCTCATCACAATACACACATACATCTTTTGTGTCAAGAACATATGTATATTTGTTGCCATTATTCATTAGGTTATAAATCACATAGAAAGTGCCATTGTCAAATATGAAAAAATAGAGTATTTCTTTGAATTTTGTCAGTAATGTTTGTCTAATACTATATATTCAGATTATTATATATTATATCTGAAATTCTTTGAAAAATTAAATGAATCATTGTGTTTAGAAATATAATTTCTATAAAGTTAAAAATTAACTTTTTTTATGCTGCATTATTTTGCAATCAATAACTATCATCCAATTTTAAGACACATTATCTGTTAACCATGGCCATGCTGTCTTGTCATTTGCAAATACATTTGTACTTCATGACATGCTGCAAACTCTTGACCAAAATATTTCAACAAATGGACTCAAATGTGGAGAACATTCCAGTGAAGCACAATTTCTAGGACTCTACTACTACAAATTTAAGGTTGCACGGGAAGCAAAATTATCCAAATTGGACTAAGTAAACTGTGGATAACCTTGAGAAGAACTGGAACAGACAATGGACAGAGTGGACAATATGGCTGACCCCAATGAAGTGTTCTGGAATTCTCATTTTTCTCAAGGTTATCCATTGCTTATTGTGGTCCTCACAGTTGAGTCTTTGCATTGTTGGTAAAATATTAATCAACATCTTCCCGATATTCTCTGCTTTCACCCAAGATCCTTCTGACCTTAGCAATGATATCCCTGTTCCACTTCCTCTTCCAAATCTAACCAGAACCCCTGGCAGCTCCCTGTCAAGGTCCCACTGCAACCACTGTTGTGTTATGTTCAGCAAAAGTTTACCTTCGTGTGATTTCAATGATCTAGCTCTATAATTTGCATATTCTGTTGGGTCCCCATTCTTTGAATGGGTGCATATACAGAGCTCTTCCAGATATTGTAACAATCCATAATTCAATTAGATCAAGCATAATTGTACAAATGCTATCACCATCATTTTCAAAAACCCTTTCTTTCTTCTTGAACTCTTTAATACCAGCTTCCCATCATCTCCTCCCTCCTCCACTCTACCCTCCAGGGATCCTTATTATTATATTATTCTTATTTTCTGTATCTTACACCATCCAATATATCCACTCACCTACAATTCAGTTATTCATTCCCCTCAAGTGGGGTTATACAGTATCATTGTTATTGATGACCCCCACCCTCTTCTCATACCTTCAAGGAATCATTACTCCCATTACTATTTCTGAAGGGTTTGTCTAACTTGGATTTCATACATTGAATGAGCTTAATTATACAAATGAACATACACAGGTCTCACAAGGCTCCTGATGCGAAACTAATACCAAAACAATAAGGGGAGAAAATATTAAAGAACTAGAGGATAATTATGTCTTTCATCAGTGTTATCCAGCACCCTGGATATATCACCCCTTCCATGTGGCCCTTCTGTGAAGGATTGTCCAATTATCTAACAGGTGGGTTTTGCGTCTCCATGTTGTCTGCTCTCTTTCACATCCCATCAATCTGATTGCCTGTTTTTAAATTTCTGATACATATTCACATTGACACCTCATGATCACACAGGCTAGTGTGCTTCTTCCATGTGGGCTTTGTTGCTTCTCAGCTAGATGGTCACTTGTTTACCTTCAAGCCTTTAAGACCCTGATGCTTTATCTTTTGATAGCCAGGCACCATCAGCTTTCTTCACCACATTTGCTTATATACCTGCTTTTTCTTCAATGATCGTGCCGGGATCATTGAAGCATAATATAATGCCACATTATTTGAACGAACCATTCTTGTACTGAGGTAAGATTTAAGTAGAGACCCAAAATCCATCTGCTTCCTTATTGTGTGTGTGTGTATCAATGATTATACCTTTAGATATAAATTTTACTTTCTTGTTCTTTTGTCTTTCCTCCTACTCCACTATCATGTTTACCCAACATTCTCCTCTCAGTAATTCCTCTCAGATACATTTCAGTTGATCAAACACGATCAGGAATGCTCACTGTCAATTTTAGATCTCTTGCTATTCCCTTGTTCCTGTGCTTATTTACTCATCGCTCCCCTCCCCACTCCTCCTCCTTTCCCATGCCACGCCCCCGCATATTTTCCCTTTTTAATGATCTCTTGCTTTCTTCCTGTATGATGTTCTTGATGTCTTTCTGCTGCTCTTCACACCTCTTATCATTAATGTCCAATGCAGCAAGTCTGGTCTTGAGATGTTCTTGAAATTCAGATGGAGTCGACTCAGCTTCAATCTGAACTTGTATATGAGCAATTGATGGTCTGTGCCACAGTCTTTCCCTGGCTTGGTTTTACCTGTTGATATTGAACTACTCCATTTTCTCTTCCCAGATATGTAATCAATTTGATTTCTGTGTATTCCATCTCGAGAAGTCCATGTGCGTAGTCACCTTTTGGGTTGTTGAAAAAAGAGATATTTCCACCGAAAAAGTCATTGTTCTTGAAAAATTCTATCATGTTATCTACAGCTTCATTTGCATCACCAAAGCCACATTTTCAACTACTGTTCCTTTCTCTCTGTTTCCAACTTTTGATGATCAGTTCATCCTGATTGCATGTTTGAGCAATTTCAGAGGGAGCGCACCAGTAATATTCGTTCATTCCTGCTTTACCATTTATACTCAGTGGTGCATGAACTTTCATAGTAATTGTATTGCCTGGATTTCCTTGTATGCCTATAGATATTATCCTATCACAGACAGCATTGTACTTCAAGAGAGATCTAGAAATATCCTTTTGATGATGAATAGGAAGTTATTTCTCTTGAATCTATTGTGTGCATAGTAAATCACATGATTTTCTGACTCAAAATAGCTATGATCCATTTCAGCTCACTAATTCTAGGGAATATTCATCTTTATGTATTCCATTTCATTTTTCAGTATTTCCAACTTTTCTAGATTCATGCCATCTAAGTTCCAGTCATTGAAATGTTGTGTCTGCTCACTTTGGGTGATGATGCCCCATCAGGAAATGAAGGTCCTGAAAGCTTTACTCCCGCGGCCTTGACTCCATTCACATTACTATGCTCATCTCTACGCTAAAAAGGAAGCTCTGACTCAGTCAGAGTTTGAGGGCCTTCCAACCTGCAGGGCTCATCGTCTGGCACTAGCTTGCAATATTCTGCTGATATTCATGAGCGTTTCAGTGCCGTGTAATGTTCTGATGGTGTCCTTAAGGTGTTCAGTGGCTAATTCCTCTGAAGTAGACCGGCTATTATATCCCCTCCATGTAGCCTGTTCTTAATCTGGAAGCTCAGTGAAACTCGTTCATTCTGAGGGACTCTGCTGGCATTTAAAGTACCAGTGGCCAAGTTCCAGCAGCACACCAGCCACCACAGTACAACAAACTGATAGGCAAGTGCTGGATAGCAACTACAGATAAGTGTGACTACCTTTTGAAACATGTATTCTTTTGTATGCTTTATATGATACGATGACAAAGCAACGTTTGGAATAATTTAAAGGCCTTGCTCATCCAATAAACAGGTAATTTCTCCTTTTCACTCCACCTTTTCTCTAAATCCATTTGTGTGTGTGGACATTTCTCAGAGTAACTATCGAAACCTAATTCATACAATCAAGGTCAACAACGTTTGATTGGAACCTGAAATTTAGAGCCGTTTCTTGGCTACACAGAATTTCTTTTCAGATTAAAGCCAACATCTCCCAGACACAACCTCGCCCGCCTTCCAAGTGGACACCCTCTTGGGTAGAAACCGTGCATTCCCGGAGTCTCTGGAGCCAACAGTCCAAGCAACAGGCTTACAGGACTTCTATTTATGCTTTTCTGTATGACTTTTGTTTTACAATTACTAACTACAGCATAATATTTTTAAGCAACATAACACAAAACACAGAGACAAGAAGCTATGCAAATCGATACTATTTTGGTTAGGTTATCCTATTTTGCAATTACCAATGCACTCCCTTGGATTCAATCTGAGAATCCTTGCCCCAAATCTGGAAAATAATCCTTGACCCAAACGTTGGACAAGTAACTCTCCCCCCAAACTTGGGACAAGTAACCCCTACATAAAAAAACAGAACAAGCATTTTCTGAGGCCTCCTTCTACAAATGCAATTTAAATCCAGAGTTCTGGACCCAAACATTTGCAAGAGAGCAGAGCAGACAGAAAAAGAAATAAAACAACATATTTGCTGGAGTACAAACAAAAACACTCTTTTTAGAATCTGAATGTACTGGCAACAAAGGGTGTGCTAAGCTTACTGTGTCCCTAGGGAAACAAAAGGAGAAGGTTCCCACTGGAGGGGCGGGTGGGACAGGGTGGGAGGTGTCACCCTTCTCAGCTGCTAGATGCCAGAGTGTCTCACTCGTTTCCGCCCACGTGTTCAGACCTCAAAGAGAAACGAAAAGACTGAAGGCTTGAAGGAACACAAAACACTTCAATACACTTCAATAACAACAACTAAGTCCTTAAAATGAGACTCGGAGATTTTGTTAAAGTCAAATGGAAGGGTTTCGTTTTAAAGCCGTAGAGATAGCGTTGATGTACGCAAAAGAATAAAAGGGAGTTTATGCTGTAAAACATCCATTTAAACCTCAGATTAGAAATAGGTACGTAGAAAACAGAGGGTCTTAGAAAGTTAGTAAACTCAAAAGGGTGCCCGACTATTGGGGAGAGGTGACTGAATCCTGCCGACTACACCAAATCTCATAGAGGAAACCGTCTCCAGCTCTGTTTAAAAAATTAAAGATTTATTAAAGCAAATCTGTCATTAAACAGAGAAGCATCACAATCTCAGGGTCCGGAGCTCATGAATCCCAGGGAGGGACATAAATTATGCAAATTTACAGTGCCATGAGAGGAATTACAAACATAATAACCTGACAAGTTACATCAGCTGAGGTCAAAGGAAGGACAGCGTACACATGACCTTTAACATTAATGGTCACATTGATACAACAGATGCACGGTTTGGCCAAGAGACACAGTTACAGATGTCTGTGATTTCGGAGTGCATTGCATGATTGCCATGATATTGACTTGAAGATTCTCTTGGGAACAGATTGTTAAACATTATCTTTCCCAGAGTCTTAACGCTCCTGGAAAGCCAACACAGAGCTTGACATAGTTTGGGGACAGACTTACAGTTCCAGCCTCACATAAAACTAAATGACAGGGTTGACTCCTAAGGCCCAGGTTCAAATCTATGGGGAAGGTTAGCCCTGAGCTTTGAGAAGTAGTGCAGCCATTTTATTTTATATTCCATATCACTAATATCTAAAGCACCTGGCTGCTTTAAGGATTCAGTGAAAAAGGCCACTTTGCTCAGTATTGGATATTATGGTTATTTTACTAAGCATTGTGCTTTAGGGCAAATACGTGACAAATGGCAAAAAATTATGGACCCTAATTGCATAAATTCTCCAATAATAAAATAATATTCTTAAATTTAAAAAGAATAGAATTACAAACAGAACTGTGATTGTCAGAGGTTGGAGATGGAACCTAAACGAGGTTGCCTAAGGAAGTTCCTTTGTAATAATGAAGCAGTCTGTATATAAGTTATGGTGGTGCTTACATTAATCTATATGATAAAATTACATAAAACTTCACATATGTCTATGTGCACATAAAAACTCATGAAGTATGAATAAGATCAGTAAATTGTGCCAATGCACATCTCTTGGGTTTAACACCACACCCTGGCAGTGGTATTGGGAAAGCACTGAACTGCTAAGTGCAAGGTCCCAATGAGGGAGAGCCAGCCCAACAGCCCCAGCAGCTACACAACAGTGAACTTAAATATTAAAAGAGCACTTACTATTTAATTAATGCTAAATGAATGCAGCCTTCCGAGCTCGCTATTCAGGAGTTCGGGAAGGCGATGTATAAGGTCATATTTGAGGAGAATCCCAAAGAAAGTGAGAGCAGACACCAGGTAGAGAATCTGAGGGAAGCATCTTTCCAGTGAGAGCCTGAAATGGAAACGTGCTCAGTTTGAGAAATAACGGCAAGCTGAAGCAGCGAGAGTAAGAAGACGGCGAGAGGACGATTCCACAGAGATGCCTGAGGGCCCAGTTATGCCGCTCTCAGGGGGGTGACACAAGGGCTGGATTTGAGTGGAGTAGAAAAGCCACTAGCGGTCCTTCAGTAGACTTTCTCCTCTAATGCGCATCCTTAAAACTCCCCCTGGCTCAGTGCGGCCAATGGAGTGAAGGAGGGG
Organism: Tenrec ecaudatus; assembly: GCF_050624435.1. Lineage (NCBI taxonomy): Eukaryota > Metazoa > Chordata > Mammalia > Afrosoricida > Tenrecidae > Tenrec > Tenrec ecaudatus. The sequence continues at coordinate 94,620,269 of NC_134531.1, forward strand.
CGGGAGAGCGACTGTGCACACCGGAGGCCATCACTGTACTCGGCTACGTTGCAATGGACAAGCAGGCAAGGAGGGACAACAAGGGTTAGATTCTTCATACATGATGCGCTTAGGCAGAACTAAGACAATGTGTCAATGGTTTGGAAATGGCATATTCAAGAATAATGCTTAATTGTTTGAATCATTTACCACATGTAGTTCCCACAGTAACTTTGTATCATAGGTGAAGAAACAGTCTGAGCCGTGGTCAGAAACTTGTACAGTTGCTCATGAAGTTGTTAAGGCAACACCAAGGCTCATGAAGATGTTATAACACACCAAGGCTACGCACTTCTAGACTCACACAGTTTCATGAATTTTGAAATAGGTACATCAATAAATGGAATAAAAAATTAAAGAGGTCTCAAAAGATGAACTTGTCCTTCCCGGAGGTAAGCAAGAAAGGCCATCCCGAATAGACTTGTATCTCCCATCGGACGAGGCAAAGAACACAAATGCAGGGACAAAAACAGCATCTTGGGAATGAATTGAGTTAAAGCCAACTAAATGGACCGCTCTTGTCCACAGAGATCTGGCTGTTGGCCCAGTTCCCAGCTCCGAGACAGATGCTTTGAAGCAAACCTTTCCTTCTCAGTCTCTGCTTCCTCTTCTCTGAAACGGGGACAATGATATGAAAAGCCAAATGCAAACTGCATCTGCCATGAGTAAAGCCTGTAGAGAAGACAGGCTACAGTATCATTTGTAGCCCCAGAGCTGACTTGTTCTACTGTGTATACGAAAACCCCGCCGGTAGGCACAGAAGCATTTGAATCTTTCAAAACCAAGACTCTGGTCATCACCGTGGATAAAGTCATTAGCTCTCTCTTCAACTGAACAGGAAAAGCGGTGCACTCAACTCAACAGAATAATACATTTCTGGTCAGAAATAAACATTTTGTCTCTCCCTGCCACCACCACCAACCACCCCTTTTAAGTTATCTCATCAATTTATTTAACTTGAAAGTATTTAACTATGTTTGTTTGAGCTTCAACCACTTTACATTAAGTTCTTAACCAGATGAAAAAATATATATATATATTTTTTACTTTTTGATTCTTGGCTCGTGTACGGAGACAATGGTGAAGATGGTGCAGGACCAGGCCCTGTTTCATCCTACTGTGCATAAGGTCAGTATGTGTCTGAACCAACTCAATGGAAGACAATGACAACAACTGAATAAATAAACAGGCAAGTCCTAGACCAGGAGCACTCTGGAATTTCTAGGTGGGAAGAGCTCATGCATGTCCATCCAGCAGAAAGTAGAGAGAGACTAAAACCTGAATTTTGCCTTGTGAATATAAGCATAAATACAAACAAACCAACAGAAGCCCAACTGCCCATATTAGACAAGAGAAGGTAGTTTTAACTGGGAGTTGGCAGGACACTACAGTTGCCCTCTCTCCTCTACTACTGGCTAGCTCTATGCTGCATGAACTCAGAAGCCTGAATGTTTTTTAAGATTATGCACTTAGGTAGGTTTGTGACTATAGACACCCCCTAAGGCTCAGCTTTTTACTTATAACTTGAAGAAATAGAGCTAACTGTTCTCTAAGCTCTCTTTCCGTTTAAAATCTGAACCTTTGAAACAATTCTCTAGAACAAGCTACAATGTTCCTAGTTTGGATTCCTACTTCAGTAGTTTAACATGAAAGCAGGTAGTACTGGGTAGTACATAAATGATTCACTGTCAATATCTGCTCTGTAGCAGAACACCCAGGTAGCTCCTCATCACATACCTCAGGTCTTAACAGTCAATGCCAGTATCTGCATCACTCTTCCTGGAAGCCATCTTCCAAAACCCCTAGCCCAGCCCAATGCCTGGAACAGCCTTCACCAAGGAATGCTAGGAGTTGATGTATCCTTGAGGATTGATTGGGTGGGATAACTCAGAGGCAAGGGTTCTTTATTTTTCCCAAGTGACAGTACTTCCTGCAGTAGGTGACTTGATAACATGCACTTTGTCAGTTCCCTTCCCTTTCCTGCCTCCCTCAGCCCAATCTTTCAATACTGACCCCCTCCACAGCCATCTAGTAGAGTCTGACTCATGACAACTCTACATAGGCTTTTCAAGACTTTGTAAATCTTGCTGGGAGCACACAGCCTCCATCTTTCTCCTGTGGAGCAGCTGGTGGGTTTGAATGGCTAACCTGTGGCTAGCAGCCAAATGCTTACCTGATGGGGCCATCAGGGATGCTTAAGGCTGGCCTCAGTACTTCACAAATAAACTGTATTTGAACTCTTTCCTCTGGGTTGCTTCTAAGAAATTAAAACTAGGACACCTCATTTAATGCGTCATTGTGATCCATAGCTAGTGAACGAACTTCCCACCTTGACCACAATGGGAATCAAAATCACTTTCTCTGTGACCCTGTGGGTCACAGATTAGACAAAGGGAGTTTCTGGATGGAACAGATGCATACCCTTGGTGTCGAGAACACATTTTTGCTCAGCCAAAGGCTCTTGGAGGAAAAAAAAACAAAGCCCCAAATCTGGTGACGTACTTCTGAAAAACCAGCCATTGACAGCAGGTGTACTCAAGGACAAATAGGTCACTATGAGTCAGTTTCTTGCCCAAAACTGGTTTTATAAAGGCCCAATTTCTGCTGGAACCTACAAACACCCCTGCAGCACCAACAAGTGTTCATCTATGATTCAACTCTTTGATGTAGTCTACTGACCCTTGTATTAGAGCTTAAATACTGAACACTGAGTTTTCAGAGAGCCACGGTTTACAGTGAGAGCTCTAAATTCAGTTTTAGTCTCCACATAGATTCAGCCTCTGTTAAATTCTTGCTAACCGTTGACCTAACTCAACTCTCACTCTCATTGAATGCATTTCAACTCAGACCAGCAAAGGGAAAATACAGTAATCTTGGCCCCTAGACAGAGTGAATTTGTTGAGCCTCTCCTGGCCAGCCCAGGGAAGAATAGTTTATCCCTGAGGGACCTTCCCATGTGTGCCCTTGAGGGACATTCGTGTATGAAGACCCTGTGGCCAGGAGTCACACCCTGACCACGATGATTGGAGAGCCCTGAACCATCCTTGTGTGGTGTTCTCATTGGGCACTACCCCAATGTGGTCCTTTTCCCAAGCCTGTAGATCTACCTGTATCTGTGTTGAATGAATTTGCCGCCAATTATGATTCTGAGACCGTTTCCTTTGTTCGCCCTGTCCTATTTAAATGGCTGCATGGTTGTGATAGTAATGGCATCATGCTGACGGTCTCCTTCATCTGGATGAATGGCCTTTGTCCAGATTCAGATTTAATAAATAGGCCTCTCTAAAATTCCCCCTAGAACATCCTCTAGTGTAAACAGTGATGTCGATTATGGTCCTTCTATCTCTGTTTGTCCGTGATTAAATCAGCCCCAGTGTCCATTCTGCAAACTATAAGGAAGTATAGTTGGGATTGGCTTCAACTATGAATAAACATCAACCTAAAATTCTTGTTTAAGCCTAATTGAGAAGTGAAAAGTTCGTCACCCAGCCTAGCATGACATTTCTTCTGCTTGTTGCTCCCCTCTACATGCTTACCTTCCCCACATTGTGCCAGGCTCTGAGATCATCAGTGGAGTGCCACTCACCAGGCTTACCTGCCCAGCAGCAGATAGAACTTACTGCCATTGAGCCCGAACTCCCAGCAGCCCTCTGGGGCAGAATGGAACAACCCCTGAGGCTTTCCAAGGCTGTGAATCTTCGCAGGAACAGGAAGGCTCATCTTTCTCCCAGGAGATGACATCAAAGCCAGCCCACACAGAGGACGAAACAGCAAGAGGAGCACCCCCTTTCGTAAAGGACACTTTTCAACTCTTCTAGCCTATGGGTTCGAACTGAGGCCCATGGTCATGCGGAACTGCCAAGGAAGTAGGGAGATATGACACTTGTTCTGGGGATTGCTGTGTCCAGAAAAGAAATTGGACTCTGTTATTGAGGAGGACGGCACGGGTAGATAATGCACGACAGTGGGCAGTTTCTGTCAAAAGGGAGAAGTCTTTTGAGGAGCTTCGTCGCTCATAAAAAGAGTGGCGCAGTGATGATGTGCTGGGCTGCGAACAGAAAGCTCAGCGGTTCAAGCCCACCTGTCTCTCTGCCTGAGAAAGACATGCCGTCTGCTTCTATAAGGATTTATAGCCCTAGACAGTCACTGGGACGGTACTACTCTGTCCTACTGGGTCACTGCGAGTCATCATTGACCCAATGACAGTGGAGTTTAGGTTTGCTCTTAAAGAAGAAGTACATAAAAATGATCTCTTCTCTTCATCTACAAGTTTTTGTGCCGAGGATGGAAGCAAACAGCACACTGGCAGAGACGAGAGAGGGCAACAACCTCAGCACTTGACTCACATCTTTAGGCTGCGGAGTCACCCACCCTTGAGGCTGTCCTGAACCCCAATGTTACTGTTACCTAAGGAAAGCAATTAATTAATCGGTTTGCAAAATGAATCATTGTTTTTAAGCCAGTTTTAGTTGTGTCATGCTAGTTTCCATTGCTCTTATAACAAATTTCTATGAACTTAGCCGCTTAAAGCAGTACCCATGTATTATCTCAGTTCCCAGGCAACAAAAGTCAGCCACTTGGTTTCTCTTCCACATCTCTTCAGACTGAAAGCAGAGTGTCTGCAGGTTACACTTCTTTCTGGAAGTTCTGGGAAGAATCTGCTTCCCACACATTCAGGCAGTTGGCTAAATTGACATCCATGAGCTCCTAGGTCTCAGGGCTCCATTGCCTTCATGGCTGTTGATGGGGAGGAATACACGGCTTCTGGTGTGCCCTCTTGACTAGCGGCCCCTTTCCTTATCTTCAAAAGCAACACCCACTGCCAGTCAATTCCCACCCACAGCGACCCTGGAGGACAAGGTAGAACTGCCCCTGGGGTGTTCTAAGACTGTGACTCTTTAGATGAGTAGAAAATCTCATGTTTCTCCCAAGGAGAAAGTGATGGTTTCAAACTACTGACCTTGTGGCCAGCAGCCCAACATGTAACACACTATGCCACCTGCTCCTAAAACCAACAATAGTCCTCGTGGTGCTAATCACTTTCCCAAATGTTGAGACTCACCATATAACCTTGGACCTAAGACAATGTAACCATGTGTCTATTTCAGGTCAGTTGCCCAGAAATCTTCATAACCTCTGAAAAAGTCCCTCTGCTGTACAGTTGTGCTTGCACTAGAGTTTGATCCAGTAAACATGGGATTGGAATCCTAGGGTAATATCTACAAAATTCTGCTTACCTTGAATTCTTATAGCCCTGAGCATCCTAAGTTACACATCCTCATTGTAGCCTAGAATAAAAGGTGAGACTTTCTACTCCTGTAAATATTTACAGTCTCCAAAATACACAGGGGTAGTTCAACCCATTCTTATAGGGTCACTCTGAGTTGGAATCCACTGAACAGCAGTGAGGTTTTAAAATTACATTTCTGCGTATTGCCTCATAGTGTGTGTGTGTGTGTGTAACTGAATCCAGAGGCACATAGTAATACAAAGTACCAGAAATTCCAACATATCAATATTAATTAATGACAAGAACACTGTGATTCTAGTCCAAGTAGCAGGGCAGCCTTTTTTAGCCATTGTTAAACTTTGAATCTGGGCATTTTGCTAATAAGAAGCATATCTCTGTCCCATTTTCTATGAATGTGGAATAATTTTCAGGGGATTATTTCAAATCCTGTCCCTTAATTCACACTTGCTTTCTCTGAATGGCATAAATATGTTCTTGTTCTTGTTGTTAGGCTCTGTCCAGTGGGTTCCAAGTCGTAGTCATCTTCTGAAGAACCTGAAATGTGCATGTGAAAGAGTGAAGGCCATGCCTGGGACAGAATCAGTATTCTGGCCACATTTGCTTCATACAAAATGTGCTTGATGCAATTGATGTATGGGTTGTTATAAGAGCTGTAAGAGCCCACAATAAAATGATTTATTTTTTTAAATATGAAGTGTATGCCATCACAACTGACTTCAGTATCCTTTGTGGTGAAAACAGCAAGATAATATAAATACAAAATAAATGATAGATAGATAGATATCAATATTCCTGCATATGTTGCATGAGAAAATATTGCTCCATGCTAAAAACCAGCTGAGAATCATTTGAGTGAATTTTTCATTGATCCTGTGAACAAAAGATAGTTCTGATATGTGAAACTGGCATAATGTCACAGCAAAAGCTCTTGGGGTGTGTTTGTATTTACTACTTATTGCCAGGCTAACATTCTGGAATCCCCAGCTTTGAACCTATAAATACCAGGTGGCAGACTTGGTATTATATAATTTTGCTCAAATATTGACAAACCTAACTTTGGCCCTATAGTATTAATTTTAAATGTATTGCAACATCTTTGTTTATGATATGATGCAGACAGTTTTGTATCAATTACTTTTCATAGATTTGCTCAACTTTATAAAGTAAGCAGATAGTGAAGAGGGAAGAAATCAATAAAAAGGAGGGAAAGGGTAAGAGAGAATGCCTAATACTTAATGCTAGACCCATTTAGAATAGTAAAGATAATTGCTTTTTTTGTCAATACAATGCTTGCATCCAATGCTTTAGGGGACTATTTAGTTTAAGAATCAATCGGTCAACTATTGAATGAGAGGCCCACACAGGAGTAGTTGCCCCAGTGTGTAGCTACAACCATGCCCCTGAGGTTTTCAAAAACTAACTTGAGAATTAGATTGCCAGGTCTTTCTCCCTAGGGTTCTCCTAAAAAGGAGATTTGCATTTATTATGAATGAGGCTTCTCACTTCTTCTTTTGTTTTCTTTTGTACATTTGTTTTACGCATGTGATTTGTTCTCTCTGGCAGCAAATTGAACAACTCAGATCAAGCAGGACGAGTGACCTTTAAGTCATTAGCTTCCATTTTAAAGGCAAAAATGTTTCAATGAAAGGAACCAGTCACTGAATTTAGCATATGCATTCTGAGCACATTCAAATTGCAGACAGTTGCCTTTGGTGCAAAGTGAACTCAAAGATGACTCTTGTGCCCGCAAAGAACAAAGATTCCAAAAAGAAAAGTGTGACACAGGCACAAATAATTTTTCAAGAATAACCTTTTTTTTTTCTCCAGGGTCGATGAAAGGTGCTTTACGGATAGAGAGAAGAATGACGGGCTTGCAGACAGGTGGAGAATGTCGTTAGAACCCCCTGCCCCCCATCAACGTGGCATCTGGGTAGACTAGAGAAAGGGAGACCCTTGTATTGGATGGGTAGAGATAAAGGAAGGGGATGCCAAATGGAGGTCCCGCCTAAGTGAAATCATGGAGTAGAAAACGAGCGCTCAGCAGGTGGTGTCGTTTGACCAGTTTAATCTGGCAACTAGTTAAGGCAAAACCATACACACCCAGAGGGAGAACAGTGTGATTCTTTATTCATTTGGATGTTGAACTTTATTCTAAGTACTGAAAAGTCACTTAAGTTTTCTGTGTATTCTTTTAAGTTAGAAGAGACATGGTCGAGCTGGGCTTTAGAGAGCTTACTCTGAGTGTCTGCCGGACCAGGGCAACACTGGAAGCAGAGTTTGCACTGGCAAGGGGAAGGTTTTGGGAGAAGGCCCAAATGGTAGCAGGCTTTGGAACATGAGAGTTGAAAGCAGGGAACAGGAGCACATGGGGTGGAAACAGCAGGTATTTGAGGCCGTGCTCTGTTCTTAATACATGAGCATTGAGAACCCTAGGAAATGAGTAGTACTAGCTTCCTTAAGTAAGAGAACTTGAGTAAGCTGCTCTTGAGGTACATCTAATTTGAAGCTGCATGTTCTTCATGGTTTACCATGCTGCCTTCTTCAGCAAAAATTGATTCGGCTTGCTGGGGGAACCATGTGGAGAAGCAAGACACGCACAACTATGAAATGACTCCCTAGCTTTGCCAAGGTGGATGGAGATTGTGGGAATGTCACCAATAAAAATTTTTTTTAATCTTGGAGTGGCATTACAGTTTTAGGTCTTTGGATGTTGAATCAACTCAAAGTATTCCTGTCCTTTGTATCTGATTCCTGGTATCCTGCAGCCCTTTCCTCTTGTCAGATTTTACTTTCATCTTTGCCATGTCACCAAATACCTTATGTCAAAGTCACCAATGACTGACTCACAGCTAAATTCAACGGTCAATTCTTTTTTAAAAATCATTTTATTGGGGGCTCATACAACTCTTATCACAATCCATACATACATCAATTGTGTAAAACACATTTGTGCATTCAATGCCATCATCATTCTGAAAACATTTGCTCCCCACGTAAGCCCTTGGCATCGGCTCCTCATTTTTCATTTCTCATTTGCACCCAATTGTATTCTGCCTGTACTTCCATTGTTGTTGTTATTTTTCTTGGATTCTGTGCTGTCTTATACTTTCTTCTACTTCGTAGATTAACTTTAGTCTTCTTTGCTGTTTTTTTCTTCCTCTTCTTCCTAAACTCATAATAGTATAGCACACGGGGTTCGGTCCTTGAATCTTTTGACTTATTTAGCCACATGCAGCCTCTGGTTGATAGGCCTGAGAGTCATGACTGTTGGGCCTTGGGTCACTGTGGGTCAGAACCAAATCCATGGCCCTCACGACAACACCAAGGTCTGTGGTTCAAACCCACCTGGGAAACCCTATGAAGGGCCACCATGAGGCCAGCTTGACTTGACAGCAGTGGGTTGGGGTTTTATATGCCACCAGGTCTCACGATTATGTTTTTGGTCTGGTATTTCTCCTGGATCCCACACTTCCATAATCCAACACACTAACCTAGTAAACATCACGTTCGCTAGAATGTTTACTGTTCTCAGGTGTTTTTGATTCAATTGTGACTTCCAGAGACCGCATATACAGTTGAATAGTAAACTGCCCGGTCCTGGCCCAGCCTCCCAATCGTTGCCGTGCTTGAGCTCCCTGGAATAGCCACGGGGTCAGGCCATCCTCCCCAGAGGCTTCCTCTTTTTGGATGGCCCTCAATCACAAATAATGTCTTTCTACAAGTTCATTGCTACTCTATAACTGTAATTTTGCTACTGCTATGAATCTGGTGACCCCTGTGAAAGGGTCGTTTGACCCCCAAGAGGTCGCAACCCACAGGCTGAGAACTGCTGCTCTAGAGCCTCGCTTCTCCGGGGCATGATGGCTATATTTCTTCCACGATAGATTTGTTGGTTCATGCATAGCCAATATTCATCACCAACATCATAATTCAAATCCAGCAATTCCCCCTTGACCTTTATTCATTCTCCCGCTTTCACATATATGTGAGGTGATTGGAAATATGATTTGGGTCAGATGCACCTTGTTCTGAAGTTGACATTGTCACTTTTTAACAGTGAAAGAGTGGAAGGTTTTCCCAATGTAATACATCTGATTTCTTGACTGCTGCTTTTTGGGGCATTGATTGAGAATCCAAGGAAAATTATATTTTTGACAATTTCAATATTTTCTTCATTTATAATGATACTGCTTATTGGTCCAATTTTGAGGATTATTGTTTGTTTCCTTAATGTTGAGTTATAATCCATAGTAAAGGGTGTAGTCCTTGATCTTAAACAGTAAAATTTCCATCCTTTCCATTTGAACAACCAAGGTAGAGTCATCTGCGTACTATAGGTTCTTTATGAGACTTCCTCCACCCTTGATGCCACATTCTGCTCCCCCTAGTGCACCTTCTTGCATTATGGACTAAGCACACAGAATACATATGGTAAAGAATGGCACCCTGAAGCCCTGGAATTTAAGCCACACAGGATTCTTTATGCTCCATGTACATTTCTCACAAGCACAGTTAAATGCTCTTGCATTCCCATTCTTTAAAATGTACCCACAGTTTGTTATGGTCCACACATGTGTATGTCTTTGTGTAGTCAACAAAACAGAGGTTGACATTTTTCTGCTCTGTGCCATTGATAACCCTTGTTCCATGTCTACTTCTGACTCCATCTTGAAATTCTGGCAATTCACTGTTGAAGCGCTGCTTCACCCATGTTGTCATTGTAGTTGTTGTTGGGTGACATTTCAGTCAGCTCTGACTAATGGCAGCATTAGGCACAACAGAATGAAAGTACACAGTCCTACGCCACCCTCATGACGATTCCTATGCCTGAGCCTCTGGATACAGCCACTACATCAATCCATGTCCAAAGTACAAGGGGGTAGCCCCCCAAAAAACAATTTAATTTTCAAAGCTATGTTGTTGTTGTTTTTTACAAAGCTGTATAGTTTGTTTGTTTGTTTTTCACAAAACAACCTGATCACATTCAAAGTACTCTCCATTACAATCAATACATTTGTCATATCTGTGATTCCATTCTTGGAAATATTTTTCAAACTCATCTGTTTGGATGGCTGACAGCACCTATCTCGATTTTTTCTTCTCTTCCACATCATCAAATTGCTGTCCTTTCATGCATGTCCCTCTTCATTCTCAGAAACAAACAAAAAATTGTACGAAGCAAGCTCAGATGAGTCAGGTGTGTGAGGCAAGAGCGGCATGCTATTTTTTGTCAAAATTTGGCAAAGTGAGATGGCTGCATGAGCAGGTGCATTGCCATGGTGGCAAAACCAGTCCCCTGTCTGCCACAAATCAGGCCTTTTTGTCACATACTGTTACACTATTTATTTCAGAACCTCTACAAAGAAAGCTTTATTAAGAGTCTAACTTGGTGGATCAAACTCCAAATGCACTACAATGCACTAAAATGCCCTTTTAGACATCCAAAATGAGATTTGTCATCAATCACCCTTTTACCTTTTTTAAATTAAAAAAACACTCATTCAGACACTTGAGTTTTTCCCATAGCACTGTCCTTATAAGCTGTGTTCAACATCACAATAGTTTCTGCCGCATTTTTCCCCAGAAGAAAATAAAATTTCACAGCCACACTCTGTTCCTTTAAATCAACCATCACAAAAAACGAGGTTCCAGGGAAACTGCTTTCTTGAAAACATTCACTGTGATCAGACAGAACCTTCCCAGGCTACGCCACTGGGTGCACTAACTCAGAGCAAGTTGCTTGATGTTTGCCTAGTGGCAAAAACTCGGCCCAGTGAAGCTTTTTCATTTTGTTTGTTTGTTTTGTTACCCCTTATATATAAGATGGAGCTTTGCCATCCTTGCCTCTAAGGAGCTCTCTGGCCTTACTTCGTCCGATTCAGATCTGTGTGTCCTTTTAGCAGTCCATGGTACTTTCAATAGTCTTCTCCAGCACCACAACTCAAATACATCAATTCTTATACAGTATCCTGGCACACACCTTTCCTAATTTTAACCCACTCAGTATCCACTTGTTCTATTTCAACGACTGTCTCTTGGTCTGTGTACAGGTTCTGCATGTGTATAATTAAGTGTTCTGTAACTCCCATTCTTCACAATGTTAGCCAGTTCGTTATGATCCACACAGTCAATTGTCTCTGTTTACTCAATAAAACACAGGCAGAGTTCTGATATCCTCTGCTTTCATCCAAGATCCGTCTAATAGCAGCCTTGTTCCCTGACTTCTTCTGAATCCAGCTTGGACTTTTGCCAGCTTCCTCTCACGTTCTGCTGCAATCAATTCTTCGATTATTGCCAGAAAAAATTCAGATGCATGGGATATTAATTATATTGTTCATGCAATAAAGCATACAATTCATTATTTTTCAGCCTTAGTTCATAAAAAACCAATGCCCCAAATACTTTCATAAAGGACATTGTCACTATAGATGAAAGATGTTTATCTCACATTGTAAGGTTAATGTCATTGGACTATAATATGAGGGCATCGGCACACTGAAGGCACTGGTATAAGCATAAGTTCGGGATTACACCCCCTTTTTAAATGTAAATTTCATCAATCTCAATCAACACTGAGTCCCCACTATATATAATTTTGTTCTCCTTCTACCTCTTTACACAAACTGCTCTTAATACTGATTAGTGGCTGGCTCGTACTTTGAGGATAATTGTTATCCCTTTGTTGAAACATGTTCTTCCTGATTCCAACAAAGCACAGCACATTTATAGCCAAATTACAATTGCCTGAGCAAATAGCATTAAGTACTAAATTTATCCGAATCTAAAACTACTGATGGGAAGGAAGTGTTTTTTGTTCCTAAGATGTAGAATCCTCAATAACTCAGCAAAATAGTTTAACCCAATGAAAACTCAGAGAAGTGAGGTCAAAACATAACACCTCCAGAATTGGGACATTTATTCCATACTAATTGCATTTAGTCAAGTTAAGTGTGAGAAGAAAACAACTCCAATATATCTGACTGTTGAAAAGATCACAAAATCCCCTTAGGTTTGTTTTTTGCCTTTGATAAATGAGCATAATTTTCCTTTTAAGAAGCAAATTTGGCTTCTGGGTACCTAACAAGAAGGTGCTGGCCTGTGAGAAAATTCTGTATCTTACAAGTAATTCTTTCTGACACGTGCAAAGCAATGAAGAACAAGAGAAGCAGTGGTTGGGGGAATGTTAAGGGACTGCAGAAAGGGAGGCCATCAAGAAGAAGTAGGGGTACAGACGGCCCAGTGGAACCAGGAGCTCTAGGGTCCACTGGCCTCATTTCAGGTGGTCAAATCTGCCTGATAATATCATTTTCAATCCGCACCTCTTGCAGTTCATTTATATCACACAAACATTGCAGAATTAATTCCCTGCTGGGAATCCTAGGCAATGAGTCAGAATCGACTTAATGGCAGTGAGTTTTGTTTGGTTTTAAAACTGGGTATCTCTTTAAATTCCAACATGCTGATCTTTTGTATCTACTTCAGTTTCCTAGATTTTTTTTTAATTGTAGACAATTGCATTTTTCCCCCTGTCTTCCTTGTCCTTGAGGTAGTTTTGTTTTTATCTCTGACCTCAGGTATAATGCCTGTCCTTTCCACTAAGTCTCCAGTTCACGATCTCCACTGAATATGAAAAATACATTTCAGCAACCCATGGTTGACTCTCTAAACAATGTCTTAAAACTCGAAGACTCATTCTGACTCCTGGAGACCCTATAAGTCAGGGTCAATGTGCTCCCATGTGTTTCTGAAGCTGTCACTTTTCATAGGAATAGAAAGCCTCCTTTTTCTCCGGAGGAGTAGCTAGTGGTTTCAAATGCTGACCTTGTGGTGATAACCTTGAAGTTTGTTCTCAGGACACTGTGGTTAGCAGTGCAACATGTAACCACCACACCACTAAGGCTGTGTCTTCAGAGGCAGTTTAAATCAATGTTCCAGTACCAGTCTGTCAGTGAGCCCTACTGTGCTTACTGGCATGATGCGGCAAGCTATGCCGTCAGTAATCTAAACGCTAAGAGGATCGTCCAAAGTGGGCAGATTTCAGCTGAGCTTCCAGATTTGGAAAACATGACAGACTAGGAAGAAAGTAGAGAAACAGAAAAAAGGAGGAAGACCCTCTGCAAGTTCAGTTGTCTGTGGTGTCATAATTATGAGTTGGAACTGACTCAATGGCAGGAAAAGCCTTAAATCTTCTTCCAATAAACAGCAAAGGAAACCCGTTTGGATCACAACAGAAGACTGCCTAATGGCATGCTGGAAGATGAACCTCTATGTTAGACGGCACTCAACGCACAGTGGATGCGATCACGGATTCGAGTATATCCAGGATTGTGAAGATGGTAGCAATTCTGTCCTGATGTCCGTAGACGGTGTACATAGAGTTAACATGGACCACTAACCACAATGGCAACTAACTGCCACCATAGTTCAATATTATTAGTCTAACCATCACAATTTAAAATATTAGGTTTAAAGTCTCATGAAGAGAGAGGGCATGTTGATTTTATGCCCAGAGTGTTAACAGGACATGGAAACAACCCTAATTTTGACTGTTGAGTCAGCCTATCTATTTCAGATGATAAGTCTACCACTATGAACAGTACAATCTTTGGAAAATATGGGCAATCTCTTTGGGGCTCAGTTTCATAGTTATTGGAAGAAGGATAATATTGATAAAAGGATCTTCTTATAAGGATTGTAAGGACTACTAATGGCAAAAATAATATAAAATATTTATCATAGTGTCTATGACAAATATGTAATAAATGTCATAATATACAAATGTTCAATATGCTGGTTATTAATTAAGTGCATTGCATTTTATTTGGGTCCACACTCAACACTTTATGGAAATAACAGTCAAGAAATCAAATAAGACATTGCATTGGGCTGACCATCTGCTCAACAAACTGTATTTAAAATGTTTAAGAGCAAAGATATCACCAGACTCAGGTATCTGGGACCCAAAGTTATAGTCTTTTTATTCTCCTTACACATGAAAGCCGGGGGGGGGGGGGAACTTCATTTTTAAAAGCCGTAAAAAAACAAAAGTACCTCAAGGACAAGAAAGAGAGAAAAATAAAAAGAGCAATTGTCTACAATTTAAAGACAAGGAAGAATTGATGTATTTTAACAATAGCATTGATGGAAAACATTGAAAGTTCCAGTGGACTGCTAGGAGAACAAAGAAATCTGTCTCGGATGATGTACAGCCGAATGCTCCTTAGAAGCAATGTTGGGAGTTTGTAATTTGGACACGTTATCAGAAGAGACCAGTCCCCAGAAAAGGACATCATACTTAGTAAAGTAGAGGGCTGTGAAAAAGAGGAAGACCTCAAGGAGATGGATTGACACAGTGGCTTCAGCAATGGGCTCAAACACAGTAACAGTTGTGAGGATGAAACAGTGTTGCATTCTGTTGTACTTGAGGCAGCTGTGAGTCAAAGTCTCCCTAAGAGCCCTAGTGTGGTAGTGGGCTAAGCATTGAGCAGCTAACAGGTAGTTCGTGGTTCAGACCCTGCATACACTCAGAAGGGGAAAGATGAGGTGGCTGTTTGCCCCGGTACAGATTTAAACTCTCAGAAGCTAGAAGGGCTGGGGTACTCCCTCGCATAGGGATTCTAGGACTCGGAATCAACTTAGCGGAAGCACGTTTTTGAGTTTAACAACAACAGCATAGAAATGATTTTTAAAAGGTTTGAATGGGACTATATTATTGTCTTTGTTGCAAGTAGATCATATTTGTATTGCATATATTCCTCAAACAATATAAACTGCTTTATTAGATTTCCAAGTCTGCTTCCAATTGGATTTTTGATGCATATAGTTCAATTCTCTTCATGTATCTTCATTAAACTGAAGAATCTAAAATGTCAGCATGCATGGCTATTTCCTGGTGACTGCTTTGCTATGTTTTGGATAGTTTTGTAATAAATGATGTGTCAGGAAGATAAGGTTTATACTCATGACACTGATTCATAAGCCATTTTCCATTTCTTTTGGACTATTTTAAGCACTACTTGTGGTATTAAAAAACTGCTTTTCTCCTTCTGAGTAAAATTGAATCCACATTTTAGGGTTCTTTTTAAGTAATAAATATTATATCGTAGCTTCTCCTTTTCCATTTTCTAAGTTTACTTCAATGATGACCTACCTTATAACCAATGAATTGATGCCTTGAAGAGAGATGATCTTATCCTTTGACTTTGGTCTTAAGATCTGGCTTTCTTGTCCTAGTGAGTAAACTAATACTAAGATTTTAAGACAATTTTCTAGTCTGAGTTTATATTGGTAATTTTTAAAGGTTTTTGGAGTCACTTCAACGTATGTAGCTATGTAAACTAATCTTTGATATTTTCCTATACATTCGATAATGCCCAAGAGTTTTCATGAAAGAAATAACAAATCTATTTACAATGCTGCCAACAAACTAGATTTCAAGATATCCTTTTACCATCATCTTTCTGTTGAAACAATAGTTGATAAATGTATCTCCTTGAAAAAAACCTCCCCCCCCTAGTATTGAATGCTCATTTATCCCAGGTAAAACGTATTCCAGCTTTAGCACGTCAATGTCATGGCACTTTTAATCCATTAATGAGCACTCACATTTAATAATGTTGTGATCCAAGGCCTATAGTCTCTCACAGAACAAGATAGAAACTTTTACTATCCCAAACTCCATCCCTTGAACATGGCTTTATCATGATCCTTTCTCTTGGTTCTTTCTTTTCTATTAATTCAGAAATATCTATGAGGAGACTTCAAAAAGCTCACAGGAAAAAAGGAATCAAAAGATAATGGAATTTTAATGTACTTTTGAAAATCTTCCACTTATTATCTGGGTAATGAGAGAAGTGTCTTAAAAGACAGCTCTCTCAAAATAGTTCCCTTTCCTCCCAGCCCCAGGAAGAAACGGAGAAACTGAGACATACAGCTATTTGGTATCATCATCATAAATACTAACAAGGTCAGTGGTTCAGGCCCACAAGCCACTCAGTAAGAGAGAGATGAGGCTGCCTGCTCCCATAGAGGTTTACAGCCTCAGATCCCCTGTATAACATCTCTGTCTCTGAATAACCAATTGGCACTAGGTTTGGGTATCATAAATACCAAATCCTGTTCTTCTAAATGAGGTGTAAAAAATATGCATAAATAAATAATTTTATTTCACTCGAACACAATAATCTATTGGATTACAGAGTGAATTCTGTTAAAATAGAAACAGCTTATATTTTTAATTAAAATTAGGTTCTATATGATGGCAGTTCCACATTTGTTATCCCCAAAAGAAGTTTCAGGAAACTATTCTCAAATCTTCATCCATAAAATCAGGTCCATGTTCTTGAGTTCATGGCTATTTTCAAGATCTAAATCACAACGTATGTAACTGTGCAACCGTCCCCTTTCCCCTCTTGGGCATCCAAGTCAGAGTACGGGGTGAAGAACGTGCGTAAGAAACCTGGCTCCTCATCCTGACACCTGAATCAACCGTGTGGCCAGGTGATGTCACTTACCCTCCCGTGTGGATACTTTTGAAAGTATCCACACTTTCAAAAGGATAGAATTGGACTTGACCCTCCTCAGCCATATTAGTACAAATTACAATGAGGATATGTAAACCATTCTATTTACATAATCAATCTGGTCTGTTGGTTGTTCAACGATAGGGAAATTTCTCTGTTCAGGCTGGGAGAGGAAAATGATAATAGATTTAACACCGCAGAGAAAAAAAAGGAATCAGCGACAGAGTTCATGTTCAAAAGAGTAACTTTCCACTGGGAGGAGTAACTCAGTGAGCTGAAACGCCTTGAAACAGTGGACAAGTTAAAGGCTGAGATCAAGGGCAAAAGCTGTGGAAGGGGAAGTCGAAAGCACATCCTAGCAGAGGAATTGGCTGGAATTTCCGCTCTGCCATGTCTTCTAGAAGGGCCATGTACGAGAGGAAGTATTCAAAAGCCAAATAAATCCAGGGTGCAGAAGAAGGAGGGGCTCTTCGCTATGGTCACAAAGCATGGTGGTGCCCGGGTGGTTAAGCTGCACAAAATGCATTTTATTCCACGGAAGACGCGCCTCGGAAGCTGCTGAGCCAGGGCACGAAGCCTGAATAGGTCACCACGTGAGAGTGCGCACCGCAGCATCCCAGGACCATTCGGAGCATCCTCCCAGGCGCCACCGAGGCAAGAGAGTGGCTGACCGGTAGCGGCTGGGCAGGGGCTTGCTGCTTACATCACCCTCAATCGAGGTCCTCTGCGTGGGACACACCACAAATACGTCATGGGCACCTCTACGAACCTGCTCTCAGTGCTGTGAAAATCCCCGAGCGTCTCACAGACGCATCTCACATCGCGACGAAGCTGCGTGAGACTGACGTGACACCAAGAGGGCGAGATCTTTGACACCGAGAAAGAGAAATATGGAATCTCAGCCCAGTGCAAGGTTGATCAGAAAGCCGTGGGTCACAAATTTAGACAAAATCGAAGCTGTTTCTCAGTTCCAAGGCTACTTGGGCGCTGCCCTTCGCATTCACAAATGGAATGTATCCTCACAAATTGGTGTTCTAGATTTCTTGCAAAGAACCTAATTTAACAACTGATTTTTTTGGAGTGGGTGGGGTGGTCAGTGAACAAAGAGTTAGAGTCTCAGAATCCCACAGGGGCAGTTCTAACCTGTCCTATAGGGGTGCCATGAGTCTGAATTAACTCGATGGCAGTGAGTTCATTGGCCATTGCCTGTAGTTTTGAATCTGATCTGTCGATGTCAACTCTGCCTCCCTGGCTCCATGATGCCTTGTAGAGGTGATGGCAGAGGTTAAAAGGCAGTCTAGTGGGCCTGGAGCCTAGCTCCCCGCTTCTGCCTCACTTCCTGAGCCTTTTAACCATCCCATTCACTAACGGAAACTTACAGGAGCATTTCACTGACTTTACGCAATCTCTCCAGTGCAAATGCAAACATTCCAGGTTGGGACCATATTTACTTTTCATGTCAGTTCAAATGAACTATCCAATACTTTTCCTCTAACAAAAGAGGGAAAAGCAAGTGCTAATATAATGCCCAGGGATTTAAAAGCATGTGATTAGCTACTTCAACGTGGCCAATATCCATCTATTTCACTTCACTCACGAGGATTTTTATCTTTGTATGTTTTGTTTTATTTTGGACAACATCCAATTTTCCCAGATTCATCCTACTGTACATTCTATGTCATGTTGGGAAGAGATATGTGTTACTGTTGGGCGCCTTCCAGACAGTTCCCATGCACAGCGGACCATGTAGAATAAAACAAAGCACTGCCGTCCTCATGAGGCTTCTGATGCTTGAGCCCCTCCATGCAGCCAGTGTCGGGCCATCTTGTGGAAGGTCTTTCTCTTTTTTGATGCCCTGCTACATTACCAAGCATGATGTCCTTTTGCAGGGACTGATCCCTGTGATCATATGTCCAAAGATCATGAGATGAAATCTCACAATCCTTGCCTTTAAGGTCCGTTCTGGCCATGCTTCTTCCAAAGCAGATGTGTTTGCTGTTTTGGCAGGCCGTGGTTCTATCAATATTCTTTACCAGCACCACAAGCCAAATGTATCGATTCTTCTCTGATCTTCCTTATTTGTGTCAATCTGGGTACTTTAGAGAAACAAATCCACAGCATATCATGTATAAGAGAGAGTTTTATATAAAGGTTAAGCGAGCATCAAGAAAACATCCCAACCCAGTGCTGCCCAAGCCCACAAGTTCCACATTAACCCATTAACCCAAATATCCAACACCAGTCCACAAAGTCCTCCTCCATCTCACAAAATAGACACAATGATGCCTACTTCAGGAGGAAAGCCGAGTCAGTGAATGTGTAAACATCTCAGCACTGGCAGGGCTCTCCACATGGGTGCTCCAGCATCCAGGGCTGCATCAGGGTAGGTCCATGTGGCTTCTTCTTGGGGATGTCTTGCAGGAAGTGAGCCTTGCTAACTAAAGCATGGAACTGGCTAAGGCAGCTGCACCCTGGTCCGACGACCATCACAAAGCAAGAGACCTGAGAACTCGAAAGGCGAAGCTCACTGAGCCATTTATCCCTTCATCCTTCAATTAACTCCACATGTGTTTATTGGCCAGGTTGGCACTATAAACTAACTACCTCATTAGTCAATATCCAACTTTCACAAATATATGAGGCAATTGAAAACACAGTAACTTGGACCAGACACACCTTAGTCCTCAAAGTAACATCCTTGCTATTTCTCCAAATAGATATTTGCAACTATATTTTCCCATTTTGAATGGTGTTCCATCAGCAAATGAAGGTTCCATAAGCTTTACTCCATCCGCATCACTCTATTTTGAGACTCTTCTTCAGTCAGATTTTGAGTATCTTCCCACCTGGAAGGCTTCTCTTCCAACACCGTATCTAACACAGTGTCACTGCTATTCATAAAGTTTTCCTCCTTCATCATTTGTTCTTATTCTGGAAGCTACAATGAAGCCTGTTCCCTAAGATGTCCCTGCTGCTATTTAAAATACGAGTTCCATAGGGTCTAGCATCACAGCCCCACACACGCCACCACAGTCAGGTGGGAGAATCAGCTGATGTAGCGTTCTTAAGCCAGTCGCAGTTTGAATCCAATGTCAGAAGAATTTCCCAGGGATGTGACCTGACACATCTTTTCTCTTACAAGAGATAAAAGGAGAGGAAGTAAAGCTGAGTTAGGGGACCTCCTACTGTTGAAAACGAAAGTGTCAGGAGCAGAATACATCCTTGGGGCCAGGGGTCTGTACTGGAACCTCCTAGCTCAGGGAAAGACTGATGACAAGACACATGGAGATTGCAAGGAATGCTGGGCATACAGATGCTGAAAGGAGACCAGAAGCTTCCTCTTCAACTGTAAGCCAACAGGGAGAGAAAACCTTCTAGAGCCAATGCCATGCAGTTGGGTTTTTATCTTCCTAAACTGTAAAGGGATATATTTCTGTTAGAGCAATCCTCTTGTGCCATTTCTGTTGTGGCAGTGTTAGATAACTAAGACAAGAAGCCAAACCTCATCATCAGGGAGTGGGGCAAGGGGAGTTACTAACTAACTCAAACCTCTCTTTTAAATGCAATGTCCTCAATAATATTAACGTAAGGACTGAGGTCATTTTTTGGTTGTTTCAATAATTTGTCTCTCCTAAGTCATCATACCTAGGCTCAAAATTCATCTCCTCATGAATATAAAAGAGCCCCCAAACTCTCACATTCAGAGATTATTTTTTCTTTTATTATCTAACTAAAATGACCTCCATCCAGATTCCACACACTAAAAGAAGACTCACCTTTCCCAATGGCTCAGAGGATGCTAGTAGAAGGGACATTCCTTTCTGTGGCCCTTCTTGCTTTACTTTCTTGTTCCAAGATTGGTTCTCAATCACCACTCCTATCCTCTCCTATAACTGGTGTCCTTTCTCATCCTCATGTCACCGTAAATGTGGATCACCACCAAACCTCCATCAATGACAGGCTGTAATTACGTTCAATACGGTTCTAAGTTCTGACAAAAACAGGCTCATTTCTGTCCCAATCAAGAAACAGTTTTGGTTTGAATGTCAGGCTCCACTTTCCCCAAATACACATCGACTACTTCCCAGCTGAGAGCTCTTTGGTTCCTCGGGCTCTGGGTTGTCGCAAATGGCCAGTCTGACTTGGCCTCCTCTCTGCTGCTGCCTCCTCTGACTGCCAGACACCCTGTCCTCCTCTCAGGTCTCTAGTGGGCCACCTAAAACTTTATGCAACTTTTGTGTCGTCTTAACTAGTATTCTCTCCTTTATGCCAAGGTTCTAATATCCATTGCAATGGCTACACAGAACACACAGACACAAATGAATGATTACAGGGTTTACTGAGGAAGTTCAAAGCTTATAATGCAAGTAAGAACTGCTAGGATACAGCTGTGCATCAGGACATGTTGCAAAGTTCTTTAGGTCTGCTAATAAATGGCCAAAGGAGCATACCATTCTGCAGTAAGCCCCAACTCAAAGATATTCCACTCAAGGTCCATGGGGCTGCAAACCTGGTTCCCTGAATTAAGTGCTCAGAGTTAGCCCACTACAGTAAGCCTCAGCCCACAGGCACTCAGCTCCACTTCCATGGGTCAGCAAGCCCAGCTTGCTCCATCAAGTGTCCAGAAGTTCCCCCACCCCATGCTCCTACCCCAAAGCACTCCATTTGACTTGACCTATGGGCTGGGCAGTCCAGCACTATGCTCCGTCCTCTGGCTCCTGCATCTACAGCTGTCGCTCTGACGGTACAGTTGTCTTCTGGATCAGGAGCTTCACTGCACAATACCTTTGGAGCCAGAGGGTGCACTACACTTCTGGGTCATGCTGGTAATGAGCTCCCTCATCCTGCTCAGAGGGCTTATTTTATTCACAGGAGGATGGTTTCCCATGGAATCCTGCTCACAATTACAGGGGAATCCTACCAATTTCTTACCAGACTCATGCAGGGCAAAAGATCATCTGGTGTCAGAGGCTTCAGGGACAAGAATGATATTAAATAACTCACTGCTCCCGCAACTTTATTCTGCAATTAGTTTCATTTCTCAAACTCTATCATATCTAGATGTGCTATATATAAACACACACAAGCTTTATTCCCCTGAAATTAATCATACCCTGTCTTGGATATAATTATGCAATGTGTTGTAGAATGTTAACACAATGACTTTGGTCATCTTTTTAAATAGTATATATATTATTTTTTCTTTCTCCATCACGATAGCAACACTGGTATCTGTAGCCACTCAGAATATCTGTCAGAAAGGTAATTCATAGTTGTTACTTGTTGGGCTTTTAACTAGAAGGTCAAGAGTTCAAAATCACTAGCCACTCTGTAGTAGAAATACTGGGCTTTCTACTCCCATAAAGAGCTACAGTCTCAAAAACTCACAGGGGCAGTTCTACCCTGTCCTACAGGATCACTATGAGTTGATATCGATGCAATGGCAGCGAGTACCACTAGAGTCGTATTAGCCAACATCGACAGGCAGGAGCTGACATGCCAGTCTCCTCTGGCAACAAAGACTGCATTCCCAGATCTGGCAAACTCATAGTTAGAAATATTAGGCAAATCCTCACACAGAGAGCTAAAAATAGTCCCTCCAGTAGCAGCAAGAGATGGTATTCTATTTTGCATATGTTGTTTACTTCTTTCTCTCAGGATGGAGAGCAGAGCTGGACAGAGGCCCAGCTATGTGCTACACGCTTCTGCAATCTATTGACTGCCACCATATCTCTTGTCTGAGAATAAACTGCAGTCACAGTTTAACAGGGATTTTAATTTCCAAAAGAGACTAAAATTGTCTATAGATAATCTGCAGATCATTTCAACCAACAGACCAGTTAGTGTTGGTACAAAAGCTTCTCTTTAGGGGTCAGTTTTAAGGCAAATACCAGGAGATAAACTTATGGCAATTTCTCTTAATCTCTTCCTCTCTTCCCCTTCCCTCCTCTCTCCTCTTCTTCTCCTTCTGTCTGTGTCTACTCTCTCTCATATCCCTTTTAGATCGTCCATAAAAATTCTTACTCAAATAGACCTTTCTGTAAAACCATAAACAAGAGTTTTATCTAAAAAACTGAAAGGATTGGAGTGTTTGGGGCTTTCTGATACGTAGAGTATACACCAGCTAAGTTCTGGGCTCTCTGCTGTGATCTTTACATTCTATAATCACAATCATTCTCCCAACAACACAGTATACCCTTTTCAAATAGACAACTGTGGTGTCCCTGGATAGTTCAAATGGCTAATCACTCAATCACTAGACTGAAGATTGATGGTTCAGACCCCCTCAAAGGCCTTGAAGACAAGTCTGGTGGTCTGCTTCCAAAAGGCCACAGCCATGAGAAACCTATGGAGCACAATTCTACTCTGCACATGTCAGGTCTTCATGAGTCAGAATCCCCTCAGTGACAACCAGCAACAACAACAACACAGTCCAGCTATGTTTACACATAAAAGTGACCTTCAGAAGGGAAAATCACTGCCCAGCGCTCCTGCTGCCAGACCAGAAAATTAAGAGGTAAGAAGGCCAATACTGGGAGGCTAAGTGCAAAAATATAGACAGTGTACTAGAGTCCAGTGCAGACCTCCCCCTTTAATTTTCACCCACGAAGGAATTCAAGAATGCACTGAAATGCTCTATGTTCACCGTATCTGCTTGCAGGCTCCACTAACCCCTCACCAGGTCCAGAAGAACAGCGTCTACCACCCTTTTCTGTGCCCTAGTCCTGAAGCAAGCAGTAATTTCCCCAGACTGCTGTCTAAAAGTAGTCATAATCACAGACTCATAGAGATCCTCTGAGATCTAACCACAAGACCTCACACCTGAGTTCCCTGCACTGCGAGCTGTAGTCTAGGGCATTAAAACTCCCCTCTTCACAAAGGAAAAAAGTGATTGCATTGTCAACCCCCTTCCTGCTTCTCCCCAGTTCCACGTCTGCCAGTGTGGGTAACGATAGGTAATTAGACAATTATTTACAGCTTTTATTGGAGATATTTACCTGCGACAGAACACAGTTCCACAGAGCACAACCGGAGAGAGGGAGGGACAAGGATAGCAGTGGAGGATGAATTCAGAGCCAGTGGGCCCTAAACCCTCTCTGCTAAGCTGGACCCCCCACCTCTGGGGGACAGTGCAGCACAGATCCAATACCAGGGCACCCTACAAGTCTATTATAAAAAGGGGGAAAATATTTTTCCCTTTTAAAAATGCTTTAAATTATAGGCTGTAGTCCTCTGTGAAATTTTGAATATAAGCTTGCAGAATTCTATTAGCATCCATTAACAAAATGAGATAGCCAGAGCTGAACTCCAGAGCACTATGTAGGGTTTTAACATAATAAAACAGGAAAGGCCAACAGGCCCTAGCCTACTTTAAAAGGCTAACAGCCCAGACAAGACCCACAGACAAACTGCAGGCCTGCTCCAAGTCCCCCCAGGGCAAACCTGCAGTCACCACCCTCAACCCAGTCTCTGAGGCCCCCCACCACCACTGACCACTGAGACACTGCTTGTGTTAGTCTTGGCAGACTAAAGAAACCATTCCAGGGAGACTCTCATATGTGTATTAAAAAGAGATATACATATGTGTATAAAAAAGAGATATACAAGAGCAATTGAATATTGAGAAAACATCCTAGCCCAGTACAGATCAAGTCCATAAGTCTGATATTAGCCCATATGTCCAATACCAATCTATAAATTACTCTTCAGACTCATGAAACACATGAAATGACACCATGTAGGAAAATAACATGTCAGTGGGTGGAATATCTTGTGGATCCAGTAGTGGTGGAAGCATCTCAGTACTACCAGGGGTTTCCATGTGGCTCCTAGCATCAGTGTAGCTTCATCAGGCTTGTTGTCAGTAATGTCCCATAAGGGAGTGAGTGTGTGTCCCACCTCCAGAAAGCTATTTATTTCCTTAGCTCCTCCAAATGAGGTAATCAAACTGCAACCTGATTAATAGGCTATACTACACCCCTTCACTATTAAGTCTCAAACTGACAACAGATTAACTGCTGCACCCTGCCTACATAGCAGGCCTACCCACCATCATAGTAGGCCACAGGCAGCTCTAGAAAATACTTTTACAAATTACATGAAGAAAGAACTCAGGGCCCCTTGGTCTGCCAGAAACATGATACCCGGTTCTTCCAAAATGACATGCAAACAGCAACATACTGCAATGCCCTCAACAAGAAAGACAAAGCACAACAGTGAAACTAACAGCACTCATAGAAGGATCAGACGTGGATCTACCACAAAAATAAATCTTTAGAAGGCCGCTTGGACTAATACAGGAGATGAGAGAAGTAATGCAGAATAAGGAAACAATGAGAGAGGAGATGAAGTCCATGATAGAGGGGATGAAATCCATGCACCAAGGGAATAAAAGGAGCTAATGGGTGAGCTAACAGAAGCTAAACACAAGATCATGGATCTCACAAACAGACTAGAAGAGGCAGAGAATTGGACCAGTGACCTTGAGGGCAATCAGGCAGACTTCAACAAATGGGAAAAAGAGTCAAACAAGATAATCAAAGAGGCAGAAGGAAACCTGAAATTGATGACAGATCCTATGAAGAGAAGCAATATTCAAATAATTGGTCCTCCAGAGCAAGACACAACAAAGATGTGAATAACTAAATTAGCAAAGGAATTCTGGAAGCAAACTTCCCCACCTCAATGAAAGAATACAGGCAGCAGAGAGGACACCAATTAGACAAAACTCCAGGAAGAACTCACCAAAGCATATAAAAGTTAAATTATCCAAGTATGAGGAAAAAGAGAAAATTTTAAAAGCAGCAAGAGAAAAATAGACAGTCACAAGACAATGGTGCTCAGGTAAGAATATGTTCAGACCTATCAGCAGAAACTATGAAGAGGAGGAGAGAGTGGAGTAACATCTTTTGAAAACTGAAAGAAGAAAAAACAAACACCTGGCTAAGAATCCTCTACCCTGCCAAACTATCTGTTAAGATAGCCAGCAAGGTAATAGTCTTCCAGAACAAGGAAAAAAATCAAAGAACACACCATAAGACATCCAACTCTGTGGAAAATCCTTGCTGACACATTATGATCAGAAGACCAACATCCACCAAGTGCAAGCAGGAGACCACCATTTAGTCCAACTCTACCTAGAAGCCAATTCACTGAGAACAATTACCAAGATAACATGGCCTCAGAGGGAAAAGAAGACCAGAAGAAAGCCCTACACACAAATACAGCACAATAATATGAAGGAGATAGGAAAACCCAACACAAATGGTACAACATGATAGCAATGAATCCACAGATCATGTTAATAATTCTGAATGTCAATGGATTGAAATCATCCATTAAAGACAAAGGCTAGCAGACTGGCTCAGAAAACATCACCAATCAATCTGTTGCCTGCAAGAGACACATCTTAAGCTCACCGACAAAATTAGGCTAAGAATAAAAGACTGACAGAAAATATACCAGGCAAACAACAGCTTTAAAAAAGCAGGGGTTGCAATCCTAATCTCAGACAAAATTGACCTCAAGTGAAAACCATAACAAGAGACAAGGAAGGGCACTATATAATGCTCAAAGGATTGGTAAACAAGGAACCAGTAGTAAATATATATGCATGTAATGAGAGACCCAGGAAATTTGTCAAACAAACTATGCAAAAGATGGAAAAAGAAATCACAGATTCATCAGTCATAGTGAGTGACTATTATACCACTGTCAGAGAAAGATAGATCATTGAGAAAGATGCTCAACAGGAGTCTACAGAACTAAATGCTACAATTAAACTGGATTTGCTAGAAATTTATAAAGCCTTCCATCCAAATACACATACACCAAAAATATCACATTCTTTTCAAGTGCACATGGTTCATTTTTGACAATAGACCATATGCTGGGGCACAAGTGGTGCCTGAGTAAATTCAAACACATAGAGATTACTCAGACATCCTTCTTGGATCAGCACTCCATAAAGTTGGAGATGGATAAAAGAACAACCATAAAAACAAGGGCAAACAACTAGAGGATTGTGTTCGTCTGGGTAGACTAGAGAAACAAATTCATAGACACGTGTATGTATATGAGAAAGAGCTTTATATACAAGATCAATTGAATATTGAGAAAACATCCTAGCCAAGACCAGATCAAGTCCATAAGTCTGATATTAGTCCATATCATATGTCTGATACCAATTTATAAAGTCCTCTTCAGACTCATGAAACACATGCAATGATGCCGAATGCAGGAAGATCACAGGCTAGTGGGTGGGAAGTCTTGTGGATCCAGCAGCATTGTAAGCATCTCAGCATTGGCAGCGGTCTCCATATGCTTCCTTCATCTCTGAAACTCTGACTGCCTCATGGAAGCTTCATGTGGCTTCTCAGAAATGTCTTGCAGAGAGTAAGCCTTGTCAGTAGAGAGTCTTAAAGGGAGTAAGCAGAGAGAGTGTGTTTCCCACTGCCAAGGAGGAAATACAGGAGTTTCCAGAATTCTCAGGAGAAGGCCATGCCCACACAGCGCCTCATTGGTTATATCTTGATTGACACACTAACCTCCACCCCAACACTCTTAATCCTCAAATTGACACTAGATTATGTAACTATCAGAAGTATTAATAACAATCTTGTGCCATATGAATGGGTATTGCCCAAGACTAGAGAGGAGTTTAGAAATTTTCTAGAAACTAATAAGAATGAGAATACAACATTCTAAAATCTATCAGATACAGCCAAAGCAATTATCAGAGGTAGCTTCATAGTAATAGGTACATATATGAAAAATGAAGAGAGACTTATGACTGATACTCTATCACAAAACCTCTAGAAACTAGAACAAAGTCAACAGAACAATCCCTCCAATAGCAAAAGAAAAGAAATAATAAAAATCATGAAAGAGTTAAACCAGTGGGAAGATAAGAGAACAATGCAAAAACCTGTACAGCAAAAAGCTGGTTCTTTGAAAGGATCAACAGACTGCTGGAAAGCCTAACTAAGAAAAGGAAGGAGCAAACATCAATAGCTAGGATGAGGGATGAAAGAGAAAATCATAACAGACCCCAATGAGATTAAAAGAATAATCACAAAGTACTACGAAAGTCTGTATTCTAATGAATTCAACAATGTGGATGACATGAACCAATACTTGAAAAAAAAAATCCCTCCCTAGGTTATAGAAGTCAAGAACCTCAACAGACCCATAGCAAAGAAGAAATCGATATGGCAATCAAGAAACTACCAACAACAAAAAAGCACCCAGACCAGATGGCTTCACAGGAGAATTCTACCAAGCATTTATGGAAGAGTTGATACACATCTGCCACAAATCATTCCAGATCATAGAAAAGGATGGCAAACCACAAACTCATTCTATGTAGCCAGTATAACTTTGATACCCCAAAAGGGCAAGGATCCCACAGGAATAGAGAACTACAGACGGATATCTCTAATGAACGTAGATGCAAAAATCCTTCAGAATATATTGGTTAATAGAATACAAAAGTATATAAAACATTTCATCCACCATGATCAAGTAGGGTTCATCCCAGAGATGCAGGAATGGTTTAACATCTGGAAATCTATCAATATTATACATCACATTGAGAAGAAAAAGTACAAGAATCACAGAATTTGACAACATCCAACAATTATTCCTAATTAAGACACTCAAGATAGGAATGGAAAGAAAATTCCTCAAGTTAATACAAGTTATATATGAAAAGCCTACATCATAGTCAATAGAGAAAATATGAAAGCAATCCCACTGAAAAAGGGGACCAGATAAGGATGTCCCTTGTCACCACTTCTATTCAACATCATACTAGAGGTCCTAGAAAACAACATAAGACAGCAGAAGGACATTAAAGGTATCCAACTGGGAAAGGAGGAGGTGAAAGTTTGGCTACTTGCAGTTACATGATCCTGTACATTGAAAATCCCAAAAGTTCCACAATGGGAGTACTGACAGAGATAGAGGAATATGGAAGAGTGGCAGGAGACAAGATCAACAAGCAGAAATCTATTGATTTGCCATATATATCCGACAAGACCATGGAAGAGATCAAGAAGGCAGTACCCTTCACAATAGTCAAGAGCAAATTGAAATATCTAGGGATTTATTTAACAACAACAACAAAAACTTACACAAGGAAAACTACAGGACCCTACTACAGGAAACTGAAAGTGACTTCCACAAATGGAAGAATGTCCCATCATCATGGATCAGAAGACTTCATATAGTAAAGATGTAAATCTTACCCAAGGTACTATATAAGTTTAACACTATCTTGATTAAAATATCAACAACCTTCTTCAAAGAATTGGAAAAACTGACCAGCAATTTCATATGGAGAGGGGAACAGCCCAGAATTATCAGAGAACTCCTCAAGAAGAAGGACAAAGGCAGAGGGCTCACTTTACCTGACTTTACCACCTGATACATAACCACAATGGTCAAGACAGCATAGTACTGGAATAATGACAGATATTTAGACCAATGGAAAAGAACAGAAAACCTAGAAATAAAACCACCAGCATACAGACAACTGATGTTTGATAAGGGCCTAAAAAGCATCAAGTGGGAGGTGGATGCCCTCTTTAACAAATGGTGCTAGAAGCAATGGCTATCCTCCTGTAGAAAAATTTTAAAAGATGTGTACCTCACCCCATGCACAAGAACAAACTCAAGGTGGATTACAGACCTAGAAATAAAACCCCTATCAGGACCATCAATAAAGGAATCCAGACAAACTCAAGAATCTTGGCTCAGGGAATACATAGGCTAACTGCAATAGGGAAGGTACATGCACAGGTGAACCTAAAATCTATGAGTGGGATATACTAGGGAGAAAATACCTGTGTGTGTTGAAAGACTTCACCAAGAGGGTAACAAGACAACCCACAGACTAGGAGAGGATTTTCAGCAATGACACAACAGGCAAAGGGCTTATTACCAAAATCTACAATACCCTCCTAGTCTGCAAAAAGAGGAAGACAGTCAACCCACTGAGGAAGTGGGCCATAGACCTGAACAGAAATTTCTCTAGGTAGGAGACCTGAATGGCTAGTACATATGAGAAAATGCTCCTGATCATTAGCCATCAGAGAAATTTAAGTTAAAACAACCATGAAATACCACCTATCACCCTTGAGGATAGCCAAAATCAGAGAACAACAAATGTTAGAAGGTATGTGGCAAGGTAGGAACTCACTTCCACTTCTGGTGGTTGTGTAGATACACATAGCCTTTGTGGAAAGTGATCTGACAATATTTAAAGCAAATAGACCCAGCTATCCCTGTACTGTTAATATATCAGAAGAGGTAAGAAATAGACCACAACCAGTTGTCTGAACTCCAATGTTTATTGCAGCATAATTCACAATCTCAAAGAATTGGAAACAACCTAATCAGCAGACAAGTGGATTAGTAAACTCTGGCACATACACACAATGGGGTTCTACGCATCACTAAAAAGCACTGATGAGTACATGAAGCATGTCATTTCATGGGAAGAGTTGGAGGAAATTATACTAAGCATAGTTAGCCAATTGTAAAAGGACAAGAACAACATGAATCCCTGAGGTAAGTATAATCAGCACAGCAGGTATGGAAGAAAAGCCACTTTTCTCACACTCTACGGCTTGAGGTACAGGCAGTTGGGAGGAGGTCAGATCAAACACAAGGATTTTCATGTTTCCCAACACAAAGAAGGGGAAAGTGGAGGAGGGAGAGGGAGAAAATGAGAGGGAGGAGGGAGATGATGGCACCAGGGGGAAGGGAGTGCGGGGGAAGAGCAGGATACTAAAACTCCCAAGAGGAGAGTATTGGGAGTGCATACAGACCCCACCACAGTGCATCAACCCTTGAGGGCAATGTAGCCACGTGGAGCAATGCATGAAAAGATTGGGCTACAGAACCAGCACCAATCAGAGCCAAACGGAGCCCTCTCCCTAGAAGCATGTGTGACAGAGAACAACACTAAACCTACAGGTTTGGGAGAGGGGCCAGTATGCCACTCCCACATGAAAAAAAAAAAACAAGAAAGAAAGAAAAAAAGGACAGTCTAGACCCCATATCAGCACACCAAGACCGAGGACGACTCCCCTGCATGAGCTGCTCAGGCACAGAGAGGACTGTAGGGCCAACAATAGCTCGAGACATGATGTCCCCTCACTGGACCGTACCACGACAGAGCACAATACTGGGAACACACGGCAGATCAGCAACAGGAGCAAAGCAAAGACACAATGTCCTAGAAATGTCCCTCAAATAGATGTCAGGCTAGGAGAGGCAGCTCCCAGAATTCCCTTAGAACCAGTGAGAAGACTGTCATAAAGGTCAGTGGACAGACCTGGAATGATGTTTGTTTGTTTTATCTTTCTTTCTTTCTCTGTTTTTCCTTCATTTTTTTTCTTGGTTGGTCTCTGTTAATGCTGGGTTGCCTACTTACATAAGGTAGGCAGGGGAAACAAGCTTGAGGAGAAAGCAATAAGACTGATAGTCCCGGAGGGTCTAGAGGGAGAAGAGATGGGGGAAGGGAGCAATGAGCAAACAACACTGTAGACAGGGGAACAACTAGGGAATTAAAATTAACAACAAGAAGGATGTAAGAGATTCCAGTGGTGTTGTAGGAACAGCAATCTAGCTGAGAGGAATTACAGAGAGGCTGAAGTAGGGCGAGCGTGATGGTGGGGCAGGAGGAAGGTAAAAGGAACAATCTAACAAGCAAAGTTATCGATAGAGGTCTAAGCATAGGTGTGTACATATGTAAATACATTAGTTCATAAAAATTAGAGGTATTGGCAAATGTACATATATTTATGTGGCAATACACTGAGGTAGTGGATGGACTTCGGGCATCTGCTCATGCCTTCCCTCAATGCAAGAACACTTTGTTCTAACAACCTGGCATTCTGTGATGCTCCCCTCCCTGCACAATTGCTAAAGACAAAATGCGTGCACAAGCAAATGTGGTGAAGAAAGTGGATGGTGGCCAGTTATCAAAAGATATAGCATCTGGGGTCTTAAAGGCTTGGATTTAAAGAAGTGGCAGAGAAGCAACAAGACCACATAGAAGAAGCACACCAGCCAGTGTGATCATGAGGTATCACCAGGACTAGGTAACAGGCATCAGAACACCCCAAACAAAAAACTGTATTGTTGAGAAAGAGAGGGGTTGGGACAAAGACCCAAAGCCCATTGTCTCCCATTGTGTGGGACATCCCTTCACAGAGGAGTCACAGGGAAAGGATGAGTCAATCAGGGTACAATAAAGCACCAATGAAACACAAAATATTTCTCTGGCTCCTTGAGGCTTCCTAACCCCTCACTATCATGACCCCATTACTATCTTTCACTGCATGTTAGACCAGAGGTGCTAAGGTACAGTTAAGAGATAAGAGACCACAACACACCGAATCCAGGAACAGGGATGTGGGTAGTGATACCAGAATGGTAAGGGGAAGGAAGGGAGAATGGGGGAGGAAGGGGGAACCACTTAGGATGATCAACACATAACCACATCCAGGGGGATGAGCAATAGAAACTGTGGGGGAAGGGATACAGCATTCAGTGAAAGATATGAAAATAAAAATAATTTATAATTTATCAAGGGGTCACAAAGGTGGGGTTGGGGAGGAAGGGTAAAAAGAAGCTGATACCAAGGACTCAATAGATAACAAATGTCTAGAAAATAATGATGGCAACATATGTACGAATATGCCTGATACAATTGATGTATGGGTTGTTATAAGAGCTGTAAGAGCCCTCAATAAAATGATCTTTATATTAAAAAAAACTGACCTTCACAGATCCATATTAAGACAGAAAACTGATACTCATAGAAGGTAAGCTATTTTGTACAGTCATATAATTAATGAGTAAAAAGATCAAATTGGAATCCTATCAAATATACAAATTTTACACTATTTACTTTCTCTGTGCATGATACCATCAAGGTAGCAACAGAATACTAGATCTTTTCTTAGTCTATACCGATCTCTTCTGTTGACATGGAAACTCCATGAGGTCATGAGTCATGGCTATTGTGGTCATATGAACAGCTAAGCTAATCAGTCAATATAGATCAGTTATTCCTGAAGCCTTTTTTCTCTCTTTTTTGTTATACATCATGGTTTAATTAGAGAAACTAAAAAGAAGCTAATAAAGACATTGATCAGATATATACATATATATTCCCACTGCTTTACACATTTAAAATATTCCCATCAATATATCAATATATAATGTCTTATATAAAATTCTGTACAGCCCAGCTATTGTTTTGGTCATTTTACATATTATTGAGGGCAATGATCAATCTGTAAAACTAAAGACAAACACAATGAAATCCTATTAATATAGGAATGAAAGCAAATCTTGATGTGTTTTTCTTCAATCTGATATTTTTTAGAGAAGTAAGAAAACAGCACATGAAAAGTTGCTCAGCATCACTAGCCATTGAAATTAAAGTCAAAACTACAGTGCGATCCCATCCCACCCTCCCACCCATTGACATCAGTTGAGTCCAACGGGTTTCAAGCAGTAAAACTAGAGAAATGGGTATCCTCATCTTTCACCCATGAGTGGCTGATGTGCTTGAACCCTAGACCTTGCAATTGACCGCCCAAACTAATCCAATGATCAGGGCTCCTCAGGGTGGTTATAATTAAAAACAAACAGAAAATAGCAAATGGTGATGAGGATGTGGAGAAATCAGAACCCTCATACATTGTTGGTTGGGATGTGAAATGATGTAACTGTAATGAGAAACAGTTCGGCAGTTCACCAATAACACCAACATATAATTACCATGACATAACCATTCCATTCCTGGCCATTTGCCCCAAAAGTTTAGAGGAGGAATTCTAACAACTTGTACATGAATATTCAGAATCATGATTGATACTAGCCAAAGGTGGATGGAAACAAACCAATTGTCCATAAAGCAATTCAAGTATAACCAAAATATAGTATAATCATACAATGAAACATACATCTATAAAAAGGAGTGACGTGCCAGTTTCACTTATATGAAATACCCGAAGTAGGCAAATCTATAGAGGCCCAAAGCAGGTGAGCGCTTTCCAGGGATTAGAATCAGAAGAATGGAGGGAAGTGATTGCTTAATGGGTATAGGGTTTGTTGTTGGTGTTGCTGTTGTTGTTGTTTTGGGAGGGGATGTGTTGGAAATGTTCTAGAACTAGAATGTTGATGGTTGTATAACATTGATAATGTCACAAGTGACGTGGAATTGTACACTTCAAAACGGTTTAAAGGACGAGAAAGATGCTATCTGTACTTTACTGCACTTTACATTCCTTGAACATGTTATCAGGACATATCACCAGGAGAGACCAGTCCCTGGAGTAGGACATCATGCTCGGTAATGGAGTTGAAGTAGTTGTTGTTAGGGGCGATTGAGTTGATTCTGACACGCACATGCACAGCAGAATGAAACACTGGCTGGTGCTGCCCCCTCCTCACAATTGTTCCCATGCTTGAGCCCATTGTTTCAGTCACTGGGTTAATCCATCTCGTGAAGAGCCCTCCTCTTTTTCCACTGTCCCTCTACTTTACCAAGCATGATGTCCTTCTCCAGGGACAGCATGTCCAAAGTATGTAATAAAAGTGTCTCAATCCTTGCTTCTTAAGAGCACTCTGGGCATACTCCTTCCAGGAGAGATTTGTCTGTCCTTTAAGCAGTCCATGAAACATTCAATGTTCTTCACGTGTACCAAATCCTCACAAATGGACTAGTAGGTAAAATCATGGTAAATGGAGAAAAGATGGAAGCTGTCAAGAATTTTATCTGGTTTGGACTCACAAGCAATGCTCACAGAAGCAGCAGTCAAGAGACCACAGGACACGTTGATTGGGTAATTCTGCTATGCAAGAACTCTTTGGAGTGTTGAAAAGCAAGGGTGTAAGGTGCCCCTGACCCAAGCCAAGGCAATTTCAATAGCCTCATATGCATGTGAAAGTTGGAAATTGAGTCAGGAAGACCAAAAAAGAATCGATGCACTTGAATTGCAGTACTGTTGAAGAATGGCAAAGTAGAGGGACAGTGGAAAGGAGGAAAACCTGAGACAAGAAGTGACACGTGGCTGCATCCATGGTTGCAGACATATTTTGTGGGGCTGGCTCAGGACCAGGCAGTGTTTCTGCTGTTATATGTGAGAGCAGCCTGAGTCAGGCCTGTCCCATGGAACCTCACAACAATCATGTTGCCACAGATGTAAAAATCCCGTCAGAAGAATTCATTTATAATAACTACTCATTTATTCAGTAACCTATTTATCCGAAGATAATTACCTTGGGGAAGAACTAGATTTCCAGCCAAATGCAATAAATGTGTCTTTGGAAACATTTTTTTAAAATAGCCTCAAACATATGTTAAAGTGAAGGAAACTGGCCCCCATTTGTGTCAAATACTCTAGGCATAATGATTGACAAACTAAAGTTATGAATCTGTTAGGTTTAATATTTTTGAGAAGCATCAAATTGTTCAAGGTTTACTGAATTCAATCATTTCAAGATATAATAATCCATGAAAAAGATCTGAAGTGTTTTTTTTTTCAAAATAGCATATCTAATTTCCAGGGAAATTTTATGACAGGTATTCATTGACTCCGTTTCAACCTTAATTGTATCATAAATATTCATCCATTGCCACTAATTATCTATTGTTAAATGGTATTAAAACGCCTTTACAATCTGCACTGCATACTACGAAAAAAAAAAAAAAGTCAGCCTGAATAAATTCTCACTTTTTAGGCACCTAGCCTGTTAGACTGGGTTCTCTAGAGAAACAAAACCAGGGACACTTGAATGTGTATATAGATAGAAAGATATTTATTTCAGGAACTAGCTCACACCACTCTAGAAGTGAGTGAGTCCGGTTCGGTTCAAGGCTATGGATCAGATGTAAACTGGAGCCTTTTTCTGACTCCTGCAGGAGTTAATGAACAGGAGGCAGGAAAGTGAATCAGGAAGACACAGACTGGTGGATGCCTAGCTGAATAAATCAGAGATCAGCCAAGCAAATCCAAGGTTGGCAGTCTGCCCATGCTCCTGGATCCACAGGCTATATAACAGGAGTTCAATGAACCAGATGCAGGATCCAACTAGCCTTCACACACTGAGGGCTGATATTTAGAGCAGGTCATATCCCAAATGAAAGCTCCTTCAAAGTACCAAAGCTGTGACCAGATGAAGGAGATCTATTCTCCCACAACTGCTTGGCTGCTTAGCTGAATCATGAAAGACCTAATCACGCTGTGTTAGATCATATCCCAGGAGAAGCCTGGTCCAGCCAAGTTGATATAAAACTGAATTATCACACTTAGTAACAAAAATTGTTTCACATATCAAATTCAATACAGCCTTTCGTTTTTATAAAAATGGATTTTCTTTCCAGATAATTTACATGGGCAAATATCACTAAAAGAAAATATGTATTCCTCCTACCACTAGAGACAATGCTCGGCATAAAATCTGCAGCAATTTCACCTTCAGAGATTTATTAGGAAACATAATACCACTCTTGGAGTCAATACAGACAGCAACAGAAATTCCAGGAAAAATGCTGTAAAGTTTAATGATTAGCACTTTTCACACTTTTCTTATAGTTATTGCTTTGTCAATACCTGTTCTGACTATGGGCCCTTTCAACTATATTCACTCAAACGTTATTATCTAAAAGCAGGCCTGCTGCTGGGAAAGGTGGAGAATCTATTGCATGGCAGAATAACAGTGACTTTTGGAGCTGAGAGATTCAGATTAATAATTTTGTTTTATTTTGTTTCTAGCTGGAAAATGTTTGTCTTAACCATAGTACTCCATGATTTCCACGTGTAAAAGAGAAATGATAGAATTCGCTGTCCTGTCCATTTTGCAAAGTTTCTTTGAAGATTAGAATGAGTTGGTCATTATGAAATTAAATTGTAAGGGGAGATTGAAAATGATGATGATGAGGAGGAGGTAGGTGGCAACATCCTACACTCTGCTCTCACAAAACACTCTACAAAGGCCGTCTGGTGCCTCCAAGGGGCTCTGATTTCCCCCAGCCCCTCTTCACTCTGGACTTAGAAACTTGTACCTCAAACTTGGAAAAGTTAACTTTCTAAAGAAAAGCTGGGTAGATTTTACTGTGTGGATAGTAAACAACAAAGGAAGGCCAAAGAAGAATTGCTGCATTGCAATTGAG
Source organism: Tenrec ecaudatus (assembly GCF_050624435.1). NCBI lineage: Eukaryota > Metazoa > Chordata > Mammalia > Afrosoricida > Tenrecidae > Tenrec > Tenrec ecaudatus. The sequence continues at coordinate 94,657,278 of NC_134531.1, forward strand.
ATGCTGGTGAAGAACATTGGCAGTACCATGCACTGTCAGAAGCACAAACACATCTGTCATGGAAGAAGGACACTGAGAAGGCTACTTAGACTTCATCGCATGTACTTTGGACCTATTGTACTGGCCAACACATTCTGCCACATCAAATATAAGACTTGTTTCTGGATGTATTTGACGTGCTGGTGGCAAAAATGCTATCAGTTTTCTCCTATCCATCTATTTTTTGAGATACAGAACATATGCAATATACCACTCTTAACTCTGTTTGTCCATTCAAAATCAGGATACCTTAATATTGTGTTAGCTAGCCTGGGATAGAGGAAGTGCAAATTAGCTTTATTTAAAGTCATTTGTGCTGTACTATTTAGGCCAAGTTATATTTCACATGGGGTCTGTTTTAGACAGGGTTCTCTAGAGAAACAAAACCAGAACATTTACGATGATATATATATAGATATAGATATAGATTTAGATATAAATATAGATATATATACACATATATATACACACACATACACAGCATGAAGGACTATAATAGCTAATTAGTCCACACAGCAGTACAGAGGGTTCAGTTCAACTCACTTCTGTGGAACAGTTAATGTTCTGGAAGTCCTTCAACTACAGGGGCTGCTGGGTCCAAGGTCAAGGAGGCAGACAGCTGAGTATTCCCTCGGGCAATGCAAGCTGTCCAGCCACAGACAGCAAACAGCAAGATGGGTCACCAATAGTCAGCAGCTCAAGAGCTTAGAGAAGCAGGCCCAGATGGGATTTCGAATTCAAGCAATGCAAGATGACAGAATCTACCAGCCTCAAGCTCAAGTGATATATACGCCAGCAGCATGGCAAACCAGGTCTCAAAGAAATCTCAAGCTCTAGCGCCATAATCCATAGGTTGGCTGTCCCACGGGTAGTGTAGCTAAAGGAGCTCCATACTGGTTTGATCACCAGAGAGCAAGCAAGAGAGGGGTGGGCCTTGCTGAGCCTTTCATCTTTTTGTCCTCCAATCAAACTGTGAACTTATTAATCTCACATGCTCCTACTGGCCAGCTTGGCACAATCAAGCTGCCTATCACAGTATCTTTTGATCCCAAGATATATTTGAACAGTACCACATACATGAACTTGCAATTTTCCCCAAATATCTCTTCGCCTTTATTAAAGTGACTATCAGGCAGTTCTGATTTTTTTAATCTTAAAAAGGGGCCAGAAATAAGTTACTGTTGGATCAATCAGGGGCTCTGATGGCACAGGGGATACATGTTTGACTGCTAGCCTTTCAAACCCAATAGTCCTTCAGCAAGAGACTTTCTGCACCCATAAAGATGTACAGCCTCAGAAATCCACAGGAGATGTTCCACTCTATCTTACACGGTCATCATAAGTCATAAATAAATTGATTGGTAATGAGTTTGGTACCATAAATAGAGATTCAAATGCTCTGAAACCCCAAAACAGGTCTTTCGGATTTCAAATCTCTTTATTAATAAATTAAAATGTTCCAGTCTCATTATAAAATGGCACAATTTTTCCACCCATGTGTAGACACTCTTAAAAGAAAAATGAGAATTTTTCTTATAAAGAAATTTAGAGTCAATCTCACTTTATGTACTGGGGAAGAATGTACAATATGTGGTGGTTGGGTGGAGTGCTCTGTATCTGTCTAGGAGGTCAGTCCATCCATTGAGGACCTTCCTCTTCTTCGATGCCCCTATACTTCAACAAGCATGAAGTCCTTCACCCGGGTCTGGTTTCCCTTGACGACATTTCTAAAGCATGTAAGATGAAGTCTCACCATCTTCGCCTCTAAGGAGCACTCGGGCTGTACTTCCAAGACAGATATCTGTCCTTTTGGCATTCCATGTGCTTCCAGTATTCTTGTCAACACCCCTATCTAAAAGCATCCATTCGTGGCATGGAAGCATTTCCCTGCACCGTAGTAACCATCATCAATATGTTTGAGGTCATTATTGTAACCAGAGTGTATTTTCAGTTCATTCCAGCCCAGCCTCAGGGGCTAATCCTTCATCATTATATCAGATAACTTTTGGAAGTAAATCACAGTAGATCACCTTCCTAACCTGCCTCATTCTGACAGTGTTATTGAAGCCTGTATAGCATTAATGACTCTGCTGTTGTTTGAAATGGGGCCGTTCTGCTCTGGGTAATGCAATGTGAGTCTACTTGACAGCAGTTGGTTTTGTACCAGTGTCATAGATTACATAGTCTGTAGACACTCCTTGTGCAGCCAGAGAATATTGTTTTCATGTATATTGAACTGTTCTTGAAGAAAAACTTCTTGATTTGTTTTTTAAAAATGGTGGAAGAAAGGGAGAGAAGAAAGAAATAAGAGATGGAGGAAGGAAACTACTACCATTCTTTCAAATGTCCACATTTCAATTGCCTTTGTCCAAGACAGCCTTGCTGGACTCACCTTTCTCTCTTGGTTCTCGTTTTCCCCACAGACTATCAGATCCTTCCTGGGTTTCCTTCTCTCTCCACCAGACCATGTTATAGAAGATCAAGTCAATGACTATTATCAATTTCCTTAGCAGTTCAAAACAACTAGCTGCTCCTCAGGAGAAAGAAGAGATTTTCTATTTCAGTAAAGAAGACTTACAGTCTCAAAAATCCATAGAGGCAGTTCTACCCCATCCATTAGTTAGTGTTGCTCTGAGTCAGAATTCGTTCATCAGCAATGAATTTGGTTTGAGAGTGTCCATCTTTCACCTTGGAACAATTTCTCCACCCTGACTGATAAAAATTTGAATACTACTGGAGTAAATCTCAGAATTTGGCAGTATTGCAAATAGATAGTTTCCTGGTAAAAAGAATACTGCCCCTCAGAAATTGTTCAAATGCCAAACACCAAAATCTCTGAATAGGTTCCCTTACAGAGCAAAGGGGATGTCGTGAGTATGGTTAGGTTGAAGGTCTGGAGATGCAGTGGTCACCGTGGTTATCGAAATGGGGTCCTTGCAATCACAGGATCATTGTGAAAAGAACGCATGAGACTCAGTTTCAGAAGACCAGTAAGGGTGACTACAGAAGCAGAGATTAGTGAGCGTGCTGCAAGGATGGAGGAAGGGAGCCAGGAAAGGTAGTGTCCTCTAGAAGTTGGGGGCTGGGGAGGTGGGAATGGAAGGAAAGTGCTCTTCCCCAATGGTGCTTGTGCAGCAACACTGACACCTTGATATCCCCAAACGGAACTCATTGCCATCAAGTGGCTGCTGACTCACAGCCACAGGGTAAAACAGAGATTTTGCTTGAGACTGTGTTTTCTGCCTCGGAGAAAGCAGAGCCCTGTTTTTCTCCAATGGGGCTGCTGGTGGTTTCAAACTGTGTACCTTTCTATTTGCAGCCCAATTCATAAAATCCACTTAGGAATTCTGACAAAAAATGCTAAAATAAAAAATTGCTTTATTTTAAGGCTCTAAATTTGGGGTGATCAGTTCAGTGTCCAACCTCAAATTCATAGCAATTGTGATGGACAGACGCCAAAGATGAATGCTGGAGTCACTTCCCTTGCACGTGCTCTCTGCACCTCACTTAAAGCAGGGGAATCCATTGCCCGCTCCCTGGGATCTGGGCTGGCCGGATCACTTGCTTTGATCAATTGAATGAAACAGAAGTTGGCCTGTGCCGGTCCTGGGCCTGGTATCTAGGCTGCCTCTACTTCTTCCTTCTTGGAAGCCGTCCACCATGAAGAAGGCTGACTCTCCTCTTCGAAGACCACTGGATGATGCCCAACCTGTTCCAGACACCATCCCAGCTGAGGTACCAGACAGGGGAAGGCAGAAACCACGATGGATGGTCCATCAGATGTTACTAGGAGAATAAAATTGCTCAGCGGAGTCTAACCTTGATGGCATAATCAAATATTGAACGGCTGGTTTCAGACAGTACACGTTGGCGTGGTAGGTCACCGAGCAAGAACAGATAACCAAAAATGAATACTTTCTACTTGGCCACTGCTCCCATCGTCCTTTCCTGCCCTTCTTTCTTTGCAGCTCGCCTTCTCTTCTACTTCAGAGAAAATGTTAATCCTTGCAGTATTTTTTCAGTTTCAAGTTTACTTTCTCTTTCAAATCTACAACCACCGTGAGCCTGTGGACCTCCTTAGTACTTCTAGACATTGCCCCTTCCTGCCTCTTTCAAGATTTCCATCTTTTTGACCCTTGCTCACTGTCAATCCATACAGACCCCCTTCGTTCGCCTATCAACAGGCTCAGGTTTATCCGAATCCTCTTTGTTCTTGTTTCAAGTTGTTAACCCACCATTTCCCTTTTTAGTTCGAATGTATGACGAGTAGTCTATACAGTTGATATAGCTATTATTCAAACATGGGCACAAATCACTAAAGCTAGTGATAAAGTAGCTGAAGAAGTCTACCAACTATTTCAGTCTGAAACTGATCAAGCATCCAATGAAGATGCATTGATAATTATTGGATATTAATGAAAAGTTGGAAACAATGAGGAAGGAACAGTAGTCGGAAAATATAGCCTTGATAGAAATTAAGAAATTTGGCAAGACCAACACTTCTTCATTCATTGAAAATACTTTTTATTCAACAATATAAATGATGACTGTACAGGTGGACCTCCCCAAATGGAATATACAGAAATCAAATTAACTATCTGTAGGAACAGATGATGGAAAAGTTCAACATCAGCAGCCAAAACAAGACCCATATACAAATTCAAGTTGAAATAGAATTACAACCAGAGACTAAATACCATCTTGAGTATATCCCACCTGAATGTGGAGAACATCAAGGAATGGATTTGGTGCACTGAACACGAATGACAGAGGGCCCGATGAGCTGTGAGGTGGCATCAAAAACATCTTGTTAGAAAAAAGATAAAGGTCATTGAAATGACAAGAAAGGAAAAAATACTAAAAGTGAATTTCAGAAGAGACTCTGAAACTTGCTCTTGAATATAGAGTGACTTAAGAAAATGGGATAAACAATGAAGTAAAGTCCTGAATGGAAACTTCCACCAGGCAGCACGACAAGACCAAGGAAGGTATTATAATGAAACATGTAAAGACTCAGAGATAGAAAACCAAAAAGGAACATCATGTTCAGCATGCCTAAACCTGAAAGAACTGAAGAAAAAATTCAAACCTTGAATTGCAACATTGAAAATTTCTAGGGGCAAAATACTGAACAATGTAGAAAGCATCCAAAGAAGAGGGAAGGACCACACAGAGTCATCGGACCAAATGAACGCGCTGACATCCAAGCATCTCAGACGGTAGCATTTGACCAAGAACAGATGCCACAGTAGGAATACGTTCAAGTTGTACCGAAGGCATGCAAAAAAAAAAGTTCCAGGAACTGATGGAATATTGATCGAAAGGTCAAGAAATTTTGAAGACAACTTTCTGGCCAATGTACTGGAAGAGATCCATATTTGTGCAGATTCCATAGAAAGGTGACCTAACAAAGTGCAAAATATTTTCTGCAGAATGTAGAAAAAAGGTATTTATATCAAGTAAGTTTTTGCTGAAAATACTTCAAAAACAATTGGCTCAATAAATCAACAGGGACTTTCCAGAAATTCAAGGGTGATCAGAAGAGGGAGTAGCCAAAGGGATGTTATTGCTGACATCAGATGAATGTTTTCTAAATGCAAACATTGTGTTATACTGGGTTCTCTAAAAAACCAAAAGCAATAACATTTATGTGAGTATGAATATAGAAAGAGATTTACATTAAGAAACTGATCACGCAATGGGAGTGGGTACGTCCAGTCTGGTTCCTATCTCTGTGTCAGCGGGTAAACTGGAGGCCTTTCTTGGCCCACATAGCTGCAGGAGCTGGTGAACTGAGAGGCAAGAAAATGAAGCAGGAAGAGTACCGGCTGACGGATGCTTTTAAATGAACCCAAGGTTGGCAGTACACTGGTGTCCCCTGAGGTCAACAAGCAATATGAGAGACAATTGACAAAAAGATGCAGGATCTAGATCCTGTCGAACTGAAGCTTCCCCAAAGCATTTGCTTCTACGAGAGGAGGCCACACCATACCTGTCCCACATCCCATGCATTACTCTTTAGACCTTTAGTTGGTTTAGCTGCCCTCCTGGCTGAGCCATTATTGATCACTGACACGTCAGGGAAGGTGGATGAGCAGTGTCTAGACTTTTATTGGTGCCCAGTAACCTTATGTGCAACAGAAAAAAAAATCACTGTCTGGTGCCCTGTCATCCTCACAATTGTTGTTTTAACCTGTTGGTACAGCCACTTTGTCAATCCAGCTCATAGTTTCCAGGTCTTGGTATTTTCAATATTTTTATGCACCATAATTCAAGTGCGTCTATTCTTTTCTGGACTGCGGTATTCATTTTCAAATATTCACCTGCACATGAGATGGAAAATAATATGGTTCGGATCAGGAACTTCTTAGTCCCTAAAGTCACATCCTTACTTTCAGAATTTTGAAAAGATTTTTGGCAGTAGATTTGCCAAACCAAACACAACATTTGATCTCTTGATTGCAGCTTCTGTGAGCACTGATTGTGCATCAAACAAAGTGAAATCCTTGACACTTCAATAGTTTCTTCACTTCCTGTGATGGTATCCACTGGTTCGGTGGGAGGATTTTCATTTTATGTTGTGTACAGTGGTGAGGGATTTGTTGTAATGCATACTGAAGGCTGTGATCTTTGTTCTTTTATCATCAACTGTTTTATCATCAACTGTCTTTTATCATCAACTGTCCTCTTGGCTTTCAGAAAGCAAGATTACATCATCTCTATATCACAGATAGTTAGTAAGTCTTCCTCCGATCCTGAGGTCGAAGTATTCTTCATAGAATCCACCTCCTTAGAGTATTTCTTCACCATAAAAATTGGGTAAGTATAATGAATGGAACCTGAGATATTGAAAGGTTATTGTGCCAACCTGGCCCATAAACGCATGTGGGGTTGACTGAAGGGCAGAGAGATAAATAGCTCGGTGAGCCTCGCCTTTGTAGTTCTCGGGTTTCTTGCTTTCTGATGCCCAGACCAGGGTGCAGCTGCCTTAGCCAGTTCCCTGCTTCAGCTGGCAAGGCTCACTTCCTGCAAGACACCCCTGAGGAGAAACCACACGGACCTACCCTGATGCAGCCCTGGGTGCTGGAGCAGCCATGTGGAGACCCCTGCCAGCGCTGAGATGCTTACACATTCACTGATTCTGCTTTCCTCCTGCAGTCAGCATCATAGTGTGTGTTTTGTGAGATGGAGGAGGACTGTGTGGATTGGTGTTGGACATATGGACTAATGTTGGACTTGTGGGCTTGGGCAGCACTGGGTGGGGATGTTTTCTTGATGCACACTTAACCTTTATATAAAACTCTCTCTTATACATACGGATTTCTGTGGCTTTGTTTCTCTAATGCACCCAGACTAACACAGATACATATCTTTTCTGATTTGAAGCTATGCAGTGTCCCCTTGTTTTGTTTTAACAACGGATTCTTGGTCTACGTGCACGTTTTGCATGAGCACAATTAAATGTTCTAGATGGCTCATCCTTCCCTAAGTTATCACAGTTTGGTATGAGCCGCACAGTCAAATGATTTTCCTCAGTCAATAAAATATAGGAAAACATCTTTCTGGTATTCTCTGCTTTCAGACAAAATTCTTCCCATGTCAGCCCATGTTTCTCTTCCTTTTCTGAATCTGGCGTGAATGTCTGGCAAAGATAATTTCCACTGCTCTTCATAAGGTTTTTAGTCGGTAATCTCTCAGAAGTGAATGACGTATCACTTCTTATAGTCTGTTCTTAGACTGAAAACTCCCCTGAAACTTGTCCCTGTGGGCGATCCTCCTGGGTTTTTAAATACTCCACTCATCTGTCAGTTTGTTGTATTGTGGTGGATCGCGTGTTGCTGTCGTTCTGGAAACTATGATATTCTGGTAGTGGAGATAAATTAAGAGGATAAATTTGGGAATAAATCTGTGCACTATGTGAAACAATGCCCCCCATACATACACACGCACCCCAAACATCTCTATGTCTTAAATCCTAGAACAGATGAATACATTCAGGTAGCAAAAAAGCTTCAATTAAGATTGCTAATTAGATGGCTTTATAACGGGGAAATTGTCTTGGATTATATGAACTGGGAATGTAATCCCAAGGACCCTGTGGGTGAGGGAGGCACAGAAGTGGTAGACGTTTTCCAATGTGAGGACTCCCATCCACCCTTGCTAGCTTTAAAGGTGGAAGAAGAGAATAAGGTGTCCAAAATTGTGAGTGGCACTTAGAAGCCGAAAGGGAACCAGGAGCCAAAGATGGTAGGCAACATCTACCAGATGGAAAGGGCGAGGAAACGGACTGTCTCCAAGTGTCTCCCGAAAGGAATACGGCCGGCCAACACCTTGGTGTTAGCCCAGTGAGGCCTAGGTCAGGCTTCGTACTTAGAGAACTCTGAGACAATAAATTGGCGTTGCTTAACCATCAGGTTCGAGGTGACTAACTATGGCAGCAATCGGAAACACCCAGACTGTGTGGTTTAAATCCGTTACCACGGGCGGGGCTTTGGGAACGCTCCTTTTCTCTTCCTGTTTCTTTATCCGGAGGGTTGTTACGTGGCCTCCAGTTGGTGGGACGCGGCAACGACAGAACGCGGCCTGGTTCCACACCTCCTCCCGGCACGTTTGGCCACTGCTGTAGTGACCGTGTCCATCCATTTCCGGGAGGGGCGGGCTAAATGTTACTTTGCCAGTCCGGATGGCCTTCTCCAGGGGTGTGTTGCTCCTGGTACCACGGGCGGCCCAGGTATGCGAGGGCAAGTCTCACCTTTCTCCCTTCTCCGGAGCCCTGGCTGCTCGCGCTTCTTCTCCAGTAGATGCGTTCCTTCTTCTGCTGTACGCCCAGCCACCACCCCGATGCCTCGGTGTTCTTCCGTCACCGCCCAGCTTGTAGATGCACGTGAGGTGCCATGCCGTGTTTGGGTCAGGGGCACCGGAGAATCCTCAAAGTGGATTTTTTTTAACACTTTAGATGGATACTTTTCAGAAGACAGCTCCGGAAGACAAAGTAAAGGATTGTGATGAGATGTACAGTAACCTCAGGGTAGAAACCAAAAGAAAGGACATGCTCAGCAGATCTCAGACAACAGGAACGGAAGGAAAAATTCAGTCTTTCAGATGCAACATCGATGGGTTCCGTGGGTAAAAATTGATGGACATCAACAGAAGGAAGAAATATCCAAAGTCGCTGAATCGAAATGAACAGGTAAGTGTTCAACCGTTTCAAAAGATAGCATAGGATCAAGGAGTGCCTCAGGGCTGAAAGAAAACTCCAAACTGCATGAAAGACAGGTGACAGCCCAACAATATAACCCAGCGCTGTTCAGTCCAAAACAAAGCACAATCAAACCCACCCCCAATGCCGATTCTGAACCAGAGGGGCCCTGGCGGACACGTAGAACTGCCCCATGGGTTTCCGGAGCCGTGACTTGTTAGGGAGCCCTGGTGGCAGAGTGGTGATGCGTTGGGCTGCTTGCACAAGCTGAGCACTTTGAAAGCACAGGCATATGCCTACATTATTGACGTGTTACAGGTTTCTCACGGCTACAGGTCTTCGTGGGTACAGATAACCTCATCTTTCTCTCGCAGAGCAGCCGAGAACCACCAAACTTGGGGTGAACAGCCCAGTGCTTACACCATAGTGCCACTAGGGTTCCTTGGTTTAAAAAAAAAAAAGACTCCAGGAATTGACTCAAAAGACCAAACAGAATTCACTGCCAGCAAGTGGATGCTGACTCCTAACGACCCTACAAGACAGACTAGAACTGCCCCTGTGGGTTCTGAGAGACGGAGTAGGAAGCTCCGCTTTTTTCTCAGAATGGCTGCTGGTTGCCAAATGCAGATCTTGTGATGAGCACCCCCAACGCATAACCATTGCGCCCCCAGGTCTCCTCCAGGAATTGGCAGATAGTTTAATGGAGGTGTTTCTGTACACGTGAGACTCTTAACTATATACATGAATATTAATTGAAATAATTAGATAATAATTAGAATAATGCCAGATACCTAGTAGGTGCTCAACGCTGTTCAGTGCCATCTGCCAATAGCAACTCACAGTGATGCGGGTGATAGACTAGACTGCTGGCTGGGCTGTCTAGGCTGTCATCTTAACAAAAGGAGGCCATCAAAGTTTTTCTCCGGAGGAGCCAGCGAGTGGATTTGATTCATCAACCTTATTATTTGGGGTTTTTCTCCATTTTTTCTCATGCCCCTCCACTTTTACTCAGCACCCAAGAAATTGGATCTCGTGCCTTCTGGCCAATAGCCCGCTGTCGATACTCTGGTTAGCAGCTGGGGGCTTGCTGCTGTGCCAGTAAGGTGCCTCAAGCACCTAATAAATGATGACAATTATTGTTGCTTCTTAGGCATTTTCACCTGTGATTGTCTACCAGGAGATTTGACCCGAGAACCAGGATGCAAATCAGTTTTCCCTACTTCCATTCAAACAGCTCAAGCAAATGCCCGCCACATGTTTCAGTCTTATTGTCCTGAATCAGCTGGTGCTTCTTTTTAGGATATTTTCTTTTTAGTCTTGAACCTCTAGTTCATCTTCCTTGTCTCTAACTTGTTAGAAGAAGTCATGGTAACACCATTTTAAAAGTAACTTTCTTACTTCTGGAGGGCTTAATTATAGTGCTGCGGGTTGATGAGTTTGCATTTTAAACCAAGACCTTGGAATAGACAGTCATTTCAGTCCTTGATACAACTGAATGAAAAGGCATTTGCTGATTAGCTTGCCAGGCTTGGAGCAGAGAGACCTTGGCAAGGGGATTAAATGAGCCACCCTTGCCAATGGCCTGGTACTCGTGCAGATTCTGCAGCTTCCACGTCTTTCATTCTTTTTGAAGAGCATTGAACCTGATATACTCAGTAAGTTGAGGGTTCAGCTAGCCATTTCATTTGGCAAATGTAATAGTATGTGCGGTAGTTGGTTAATTTGAACAATTACTTATTGCAAAATATGTCACAAGAGGAAAACTTTTGTTAAACCCATGAGGCATAAAGCCTCTTCATTTTTAATAAACTCTGGGGCCCTCCCAGAAATCACAGTGTCAGAAGAATAGCTGTCTTTCAGCCTGCAGTGTGTGAAGGGTGACTGGCCTGGCATTAGTTTGAACAGCCCCACTCTCAGAGCATTTAGTTATGTGAACACCTCTTCTTATAATTGAGAGTGATGCCCATAATAAAACGTATAAAGGGACTTTGTTTAGAAACAAGATTTAGTGAAACACCACTTCCCTCGTGACAGTGACAGATGAAAAAGACTGGTGAGCTTCCTTGTTTGCCACTCATCGATTCATTCTCTCCACAGATATCTCGGGAGTCCCTGTCATGAAAAAGAGCACCAGGGGCACAGCTATGCAGACTTGACTGCTGCTGTCACCAACAGGTCAGCCTTTCAAACCCTCCACCCTGCTGTATGGGAGGAAGGTGTGGCAGTGGGTCTCCATAAACTGTATAACCTTGGAAACCCTATGGAGTCATTTTCTCTGTCTTACAGGATACCTTTGATTAGAATCCACTCCAAGGCAGCATGTTACTGCTGCTACTACTACTACTAGGGACTAGGAGATCCTTAAAAGACCAATGACGTACTGCTTACATGATTAAAAAGCAAAAGTCATTTAAAAAACCCACAACACTCTAGAGAATGCTGCTTCTGGGGTGGCAGGGGAACAGGATCAGCAAATAACAGGTCCAGCGGTATTGGTAGTGACAGTTGAGCAGGAAGGAAGTCCTTGGGTCTTACATTACACTAGGAGTTCTCGGGAAGCAAAACCAGTGACATTTATGTATGTGTAGCAATACAAAGAGATTTGTAGTGCACAAAATTGTAGACGTAGATAAATCCATTCTTATTCAAGTCCATGAATCAGACAGTAAGCTGGAAGCTTACGCTGACTGGTGTATCTGTGCGCTCTGATGAACCAGGAAGCAGAACAATGAAGAAGGAAAACTTCAGGCTGGTAGATGGGGAGTCAAGTGAAGTCAAGATTGGCAGTCCACTGATGACTCCTGAGATTGGCAGGCTGTATGGCAGGAGGTCAATGACCCAGATGCAGGAACAAAATTCAGCAGAATTGACAAGTTTTCCCATAGTCTACTTAAATAGGAGCAGGACACATTATGAGAGAATCTTTATTCCAATTGCATCAAGATTGTGACATAATCAGGAGGGCTGTACTCCACCACTGCTGCTGGCTGCTCAAAGAGCTGATTATAGTAGATCTCATCATAGAGCTGATTACACAGTGTTAAACCATATCATGACGACTACTGCCAAACTACTGAGAATCCTGGCCCAGCCAAGCGAACACAAAACCTAACCATCACAGGTATCCATTCTATTATTATTATTTGTAATGGTAATATAATTTATCTATATTTTTTGATATAGCAAATATTCGGGTTTTAAAAGACAAAACCTCTGTTTTTGTTAAGGGTTTGAAGTATCTCAGGTTATCTCCAGAGTTTTGCTATAGCTACATTGTAACCATTGCCTTTCATTCCTCCATTGTATGAAATTCTCATCTCTATTTGGGGGGGAAGAAAAAAAGCGAACTATCTATATGTAGTCAAATTGACAACAGCAACTCAAAAGGAGAGATGAGTGATGATGTGTTGATGGTGGTGAGATAGTTTGAAAATAGTGCTGAGAAAAGTAGCATGATTTGACAAAATATAACCAATGTCTGAATTTTACATATAGACATTATTGAACTATGTTTTGTTATGCTTATTTTCACACACACACACACACAAAGCATGGAATAAAGAGTGTTACATTTACTATTTTTGTTTTGTAGGGTTTTTTTAACTCTTGTTAATGCTGGGGTGGGATGAGATCTGTTTTTGTCTGGATGTGTGTCTGTCAAGTGACTCATGAGCACAAGCATTTCTTCATATGTATGTTGTCACTCTCCTTGGCTGAAGCATGTCTCTTGCCTAATTCCCCCCCCCCTGGATTGTCTGTATTTGGTGTGGGTGAGGTGTTGGATTATTGTACACCTCTTAGATAGCAGTCCCTTGTCTGATATGCTGTCGCCCAAACATTTCCCAGTGTGTAGGTTCTCGTCTCACTCTTTTGGTGAGGTCTTTTGAGATCATTAGTGTTTAATTTTTAGGAGGTCTCTGTTACCTAGTTTATTTTCTCCCCTTTGTGTGGTTTTAGTTATGTTTGATCATGTATTTTTTGCCATGGATCAGTGATCCTGTTTGCTTAATAGAGAAAAGATAGAAGTTGTCAAGGACTTTATCTTTCTTAGATCCACCACCAATGCCCATGGAAGCAGCAGCCAAGGGATCAACAAATGCATTGTATTGGGTAACTCTGCTGCACAGGACCTCCTTAAAGTGTTGAAAAGCAAGGGTGTTACTTTAAGGACTAAGGTGTGCCTGACCCAAGCCATTGAATTTTCAATGGCGTCATATGTATATGAAAGTTGGATATTGAAGAAGGAAGATCCAAAAAGAATCCCTGCATTTGAATTATGGTGCTGGCCAAGAATATCGAAAGTTCCATGGAGCACCAAAAAGACAAATCAATCTGTCGTAGAAGAGTGCTGCCAGAGTGCCCTTAGCGGCAAGGATGGAGACTTGGTGTTGCTTTGGACATGCTGTCAGGAGAGACCAATCCCACCATGTTTGGTAAAGTAGACAGGCAGTGGCAAAGAGGGGGTTACTCAGGAGATGCTTTGACTCTGTGGCTGCAACAATGGGCCCAACTGTGGGCACAATCCCAAGGATGGTACAGGACTGGGCAGTGATTTTGTTCTGTTATATGTAGTGTCATCAGGTGTCGGAACGGACTCAACAGCATCCCACAACAACACTTTTCAGAAGCAGGGAGGGATAGAAAAGGACACACAAATGGACACAGCAATACAGGAAGTGGGATGAGTGTTGCCTCGTAGGCAAAGCCACAAGTCAAAATGGGTATGCCTCGCTGAACGGACAAGCCAAATCACAATAAAATGTCAAAACAAAAACAAACCAAAAGAGCATTAGAAACACATCTATTACTCTCCTGATTCAAAGGATCAAGAATCATCACTGTCTAATATTAACAGAGGTGTGTGAAGTTTGTTTTCTTTATTTTTTCCCTGTTTCCTGTTACTTGATTTCAAGGTGGGGTCAAGCCCATGCATACCTTGTACCTAACACAGGACTAGAGGCACAAGCCAACTCTATCACTAACTCATTGTACTTAACTATTACGCTTCAGCTTCTTGATGATGCAACACTTGATTGTTCTGTGTCAAATACTCACATATAAAAAGTCCAGTCTCCCTGGACTTTGCTCATGATCAAAATAGAATTGCAAATATAAAATCACCATTAAAAGCTAAAGATGAGCTGATACTAAGGATTAAATAGAAAGTAAATGTTTAGAAAATAATGAGGTCAACGTATGCACAAATATGCTTGATTTAATTGATGTTATATGAGCTGAGAGAACCCCCAATAAAATGATCTTTTAATTAAAATGATTTTTAAGTTAAAGGTGCTAAACTAAAGTTGCATGCTAGCATAAGTAATCTTGATATAAGCTTGTCAACTTGGTAGCAATCTTTTGTAAGGAAACCTGTGCCCCTAATGCAGTGAACATCATAAAGTACAAGAGCACGGCAGAGGGAAGAAAGATTTATAAACAGACAAGGTTGGGTTCGAAACTTGGCTGGACTTAATAACGTCATCTTTGTTAAGTAATTTTTATTTTTAGCTTAAATTAATGCATCTGCAACATGGGGTCATGGAGCTAGTCTCATGGGATTATTAAAAATATAAAATAGTGCCTGATTACTCCCTACTGGCAATGAAGCTGATCCCACGTCTTTCCAGGGACATATGGCAACATCCAGCACATGAGACAGACATGCAGTTGGAGCGAGTAACACATCCTCAAGGATTTTATCACAAAGATCCTGCCACATAGCCATGAAATCAAATTACACAGGTTGTTGCTCATTCTAAGATTGTTATCATAATCTGACTTCACAAACATAGTGAATGGTTTAAAAAATGCCTACAACAAAATTAAGACGCCGTTTAAAAAATTGAAAAGATGATGCTCTTCATATACTTATATGGAATGACCGCTACGTTCAATTGTTTAGTGAACATGCCAGGTGTGAAAAGAACAGAGGTATAATATACTTGTGTGTTTAAAAACCATTCGCGTCGTGTGGGGCATATCATTGTAAGGGTACAAGAAGGCCACGTTACTGCAGTGACCTCTGAGGAGGAAATGGGGCAACTGGAGGACAGAGGCAGGACAGCATTTCCCTGACAATCCTCCTGTGCCTCTTGTCTGCTCAGCCATCAAGCCTATTGCTTGCTGGAAAAGGAATGAATGAAAGAATATCATTATCTAGCATAAAATAAGTACTCAAAGCCTTTTGGCTCTCATGATTTGCTCCCCCCTCAAATTATTTTAAAGTTAAATATATAGATTCTTTTAAAAAGCCTTTAATACTTTTCTCATTTAAAACATCCATTTCTTAGAGAAGATAAACCACAATTCTGCTGCTCTGAGCATTGATTTTTTTTATGGCAGCAATTGCAGAAAAAGTAATAGGATACTGTATCTTTCAGCAGATCATGTGTCTCAGAAAAAGAAAAAAAAAGGTCAGTTTAAAACACACGTTGAACCTAAGGACATTAGCAATAAGGATATCCACCCCAGATATCTTTGTACCCACCAGAAGGGAACAAGTGAAATCTCTTCCTGCATAACACAAGCACATCTTCCTTTTGACTTCAGCCTCCTCTCACCACTTGACCTCAACAGACACCTTTGAGCAGCAAAAGGGAATTCCTTGATTAAATTACATGGAGGAAGGGAATGTTCCAGGGATGAGAAGAAGCCAGCAAAGCTACAAATTGAATAGTGCTAGCAGTTGAGAAGGTGCAGAGTAACTTGTCTTTATTATATTTCCAATTTTAATTCCAATGCTTTCATATGACTAAAATGATTTTCCCTTACCTACAACCTAACCATCCTTCCTTTTTTTCCTGATCTATTTGGGGGTGGGGTGGGGCTGGGAGGGGGTGTCTTAATATAATGGAATCAGATTTACCCCCTTTTGGAATTTTCTATTTAAACTCTCAGGTGATCCACCACTCCATCTTTAAAGTGTTCTCTAAAAATGATAGTCAGATCTCAGCAAACGTTTGCCTTTTGATTTCAAGTACCCATCTGTCATGTCCTTAGGAGCCCTGAGACCACAGTGGTTACACACTGGACTGACTGCTCATCACCAGCTGCCACACAGAAGAAAGGCGGGGCTTTCTAGTCCTATAAAGAGTACAGTCTCAGAAACTCACAAGGGCAGCTCCACCCTGTCCTAGAAGGTCACCAGGAATTGGCATTAACTACAGAGCAGTGAGTTTGGTTTGGTTTGGGATCTTGCCTCTGTTGTTCCATAAATATTTGATAGATATTTAATTGTGAAAATGTACACAAGGATACTAAAGAAGTGTATGGCATGGATCAATGAAAAAGTAAATAACAGAATCAAGACCAGGATATTCAAATTGAAATAAGGTCCTGTCATTTCTAAGTAAGTCCCTGGATCAGTTCTTCTTGGATGAACTTGGATCATGAATCCCCATCCAACCAAACACTATGACTGAAGGACAACATACACTGTGAAGATGTACCTGGGGCACATCCCCAAGTGAAACAAATCTGTCCTATGATCCAATTTTAAAAGAATGAATGCCACACAGCCCCAAAATGGATACCCACTTCCAATAGTATGTGTTGTTTATGTTCTCAACTGCTGTAGATTTGCCCCCCTCAAACCCTGGTCATACCGACCCCATACACAATAAAACAAATTGCAGCTGTTCACGATCCTCATGATTGATTACCAAATGAACCACTGTGGTCCATGGGTGCTCATGGCTGCCATTTTTGAAGTAGATCATGAGACTTTTCTTCCTAGTTCATCGTAGTCTGGAAGCTCTGTGGAAACTTGTTCAGGATCATGTGCAAGCCTCCACGGATGACTGGGTGGGAGCTGAACATGAAGAGCGCTGGCTAGAAATCAAACTTGGGACTCCCTTGTGGAAAGAGAGAATTCTACCATTGAACTCCCAATGCACCCTGGAATACCCCTCCCAACTCTGAAATCCTGTGGTGGAGTCCATCTGACTTTTGAGCACCAAAATGCTGCAGTAGTAGACTGTAAACAAGAATACTTCCCAGATTTCCAGTGGGATTTAAAACAAAGTATGAGAGAAGACATTTGGGGGATCAAAAAGAAAATGAATAATAATCAAGCAGGCAGCATATTTCAAATGAAATGTGTTCTTGTCCAAACCAAGACAGATGAGACTACCAATCCTGGGGTTATACAGGCTTATTAATTAAGAATGTATGCTTTGGCTCTTTATTAGACACATAAGAACAAATCAGATAAATTGTGGACAATTAAAAGCTCGGTTTCTCCATCGGTCATAATATTTTTATATGCTATTAGTTTCATTCCATCTGGAAGGAAAGACTCAGAGCCACTTGGCACTGAGTATCAGCAAAGCAAGGCCACCCTCTTCCTCCCCCCTTCCCAACACACACACACACACACACCAGGGTCTAGTGCCTTTCCTCTTCCCTCACTTGGTGACTCTGAATATAATTAACTGTGCTTTTGATATGAAGCTTCAGGATTTCAGCCCAAGTCCAACAATTTTTAGTACTTCTCAATAAAAATTTTAAAGACCTTTGACATCATTTGTGATCAGTTTTATCTTAATTATTCCAGGACTTGGTGCACAAACTCTCACTAAATATAACCCCGCTTATTTGTATATCATCCAGAAATAATTGGACAATGAAGAATTTTCAAACTCAGCTCAAATTAAAGCCACAAAATTATTCTCCAATCCTTTGGTTTGTCAGGCTATTTTTTCTTTTTCTCTGTGCTACCATTAATCCAGTCAAGAGTCCTTCAACCTGAGTTCCCAACAAAGTAATGAATCAAATTTGTTTCTGTTCTTTCTGTCCCATGCTGTTCTCTTAAGCACATGTGAAGGCCAACTCGTGTCTTTATTCCTTCAAGACCATCTCTGCTCAGAGTCAGCCCATAACAGCGAACTTCATTTTTCCTCTCTCACAAAGAAAAAAGAGCCCCAGCCCAACACACTCTCATTATTTCTAATGTATTGTAATAGGTGGGCTGGCTTCTGTGTTGTAAATGAACTATTCACAATTATTGAGAAGACCGGATTTAAAGACAAAATTAAAGAATTTTCTTCTAAAGAGATTTGACATTAAAAAAAAACATTTTATTAGGGGCTTATACAACTCTTATCACAATCTATACATACATAAATTGTGTAAAGCACATCTATAATTTATTGCACTCATCATTTTCAAAATATTTGCTCTCCACTTAAGCCCCTGGCATCAGGTCCTCTTTTTTCCCCCTCCCTCCCTGTTCCCTCCTCTCTCATGAGCCCTTGATAATTTATAAATTATTATTTTGTCATATCTTTCCCTGTCCAATATCTCCCTTCACTTTTCTGTTGTCCGTCCCCCAGGGAGGAGGTCACATGTAGATCCTTATAATCAGTTCCCTCTTTCCAACCCACCCTCCCTATACCCTCCCAGTATCACCACTCACACCCCTGGTCCTGAAGGGATCATCCGCCCTGGATTCCCTGTGTTTCTAGTTCCTATCTGTACCAGTGTACAAACTCTGGTCTAGCCAGACTTGCAAGGTAGAATTGGTATCATGATATTGTGTGTGTTGTGGTGGCAGGGGGGGGGAAGGAAGCATTTAGGAACTAGAGGAAAGTTGTATGTTTCATCGGTGCTATATCGCACCTTGACTGGCTCGTCTCCTCCCCTAGACCCCTCTGCAAGGGGATCTCCAGTGGCCGACAAATGGGCTTTGGGTCTCCACTCTGCACTTCCCTTCATTCACTATGGTAAGATTTTTTCGTTGTTGTTCTGATGATGCCTTATACCTGATCCCTTCAACACCTCATGATCGCACAGGCTGGTGTGCTTCTTCCATGCGGGCTTTGTTGCTTCTGAGCTAGATGGTCGCTTGTTTACCTTCAAGCCTTTAAGGTCCCAGATGCTATACCTTTTTTTGATAGCCGGACACCATCAGCTTTCTTCCCCACATTTGCTTATGCACCCGTTTGTCCTCAGCGATCGTATCATGGAGGTGTGCACCAAATGATATGATTTTTTTGTTCTTTGATGCCTGATAACTGATCCCTTCAGAACCTCGTGATCACACTGGCTGGTGTGTTCTTCCATGTGGGCTTTGTTGCTTCTGAGCTAGATTTGACATTTTAAAGTGTTGTCAACTGCCAAGAAAATTCTAATTATTCAGTTTTGTGACAAATATTAATTGATTCCCTGTATGTGCCAACCGTTATGCACACAAACACAAGATGAAACGAAATGTCCTCCATCCTGCCCTCATGTAGCTCAGGTCCCAGAGGCAGAGGCGGGAAATAACCGAGAAAGCGTGGTGCAGTGGGAAGGCCGGCAAGGCAGCCCCACCATGATGGATGGAGGTCAGCTTTGAAGCTGCTCTGAGCAGGAAGCATCAGAGCCCAGTGACAGTAGGTCAGAAAAAGCCTGGCTGTGGGCTGTCTGGGGCAGCCGTCCAGGAAGTAGAAAGCAGATTTGCATCTATTTCAAAGCTGAAAAGGCTCCCTGGGTGGTGCACAGGGGTAGGGGAAGAACCACTGCTTGAAAGGGCCGTGGCTGGAACTCTCTTTAGAATAAAGACCCGGCACCTTGCTTCCAGATGGAATGGGCTTGTCAAAAGTGACCGATGGCACCCAGTGCCAGAGAGTGAGGAGCACTCAGCAAACTTGGCTAGAACATTCACTTTATTCACCTCGGTGACTCTGTTAGAACCCAATCTTATTAGATATGTGATACAATGTCTCACCTGGGGACAATATTTCTTTTCTCCAACAAACCATTTTCATTTTCTCGTAAGTAAATCGCACCTTGATTTTGATAATGGCTTATTTTTTCTTCTCCAGCGAGGTGGATTCGGGGGGAGTTTGTTGGTTTGTTTTTTCATTCTCTGGGAGAGTGTAACACTTTGAGAACACTGTGTTAAAAACGTGCTCTGCTGCTCTAGTGGTCACCAAGGGTTCATGGAGGGCCCCTCGATCACTGCCAAGAAGCCCTTTCTAACCCGAGGGAACCTGGCTGGAGGTTTGTTGCCATCTGCTACTTAAAACAAAACCTCTCATGCAGAACTGGCCAGGTTTTTAAAAACAATGCAACCAATCCGCGATGCAATCGCACCCATCCGTTGAACTTGGCTGTGCTAAGCTTTGAGTTGTAGTGTGCAGGTTTTAGATGAGAACATTGTTGACTAGCGAAATGTCATGTCCGAAGAGTGCTGAAGCAGGGCCCGATTGCCTCTTTGAACTCAGCAGGGTGCGCATGTCAGTTCCATCTGCTTGCTGGAAGCACTGGGCCAATCGGGAACAAGCCAGTCTGAAGAGCACACAATGCTGACTAGAGAGCTAGTTCTGCGGCAAATGGAAAAATAGGTTTCCTTCCGGAGGAAGGATATGGCAGTCACTGCGAAGTGGATTTCCACTCAGGAAGACTTGGGTATAAACTCCAGGTTTCCACTCACTGGTATAAGACCTCAGTTCTCCAAGGGCTGGCCCCAAACCCAACTACTACGTGGACACCTGCCCCTCCCCCCAGGAGAATTTATTTCAAAGGACAGCATTGATTCTGCAGCTCCAGGAGAGAGATGTATCTGATCAGAGCACACGGGAGCAGATGAAGGGGGAGGAGGAGAGAGTGGAGAACATTCTGGTCCACCAAGTTTTGAGGATGATGACCCCAATTAAAGCAGCCAGTCCACAGAGAGGACCACATGGCCAGCCTCACTATGAGACATGACACCCCTCACTGACGCATCGCTCTACAGGGGACAACGCTGGAAACACAGTGTTAGAATGGCGCCCAATCTGATCCCGCCACACTGAGGTAAAACACTAAGGGGGTGCAACAGAACAGCAAGGGAATGGAGCATCAGGGTCCCCAGGGAATGCTGAAGGTGGACTTTGGGCCAGGGTATGGTTCCCCAACAGACTGAACTGGAAAACACTCCTAAAGGCCAACAAACAGTCCTTGAACTAACTACAAACTTTTCTTTCTTGTTGTGTTTTGTTTTTTGTCATTGGTTTGTTGTTATTGTTATTTTGTTGTATATTGTTGCTTGGTTTTGCTTTGTCTTGTTTTTGTGCATGTTATTATCTCCACAGGTCTGTCTAAATAAAATAATCTGGATGAATAATCTGGAAGAGAAAACAACGGGACCGACAGTTCCAAGGGGACATAGGAGAGGGGGAAGTGTGGGGAAAGGTAGTGGTGTTAACAAACCCAGGGACAAGGGAACAACAAGTGATCCAAATCGGTGGTGAGGAGGATGTAGGAGGTCTGGTAGGGCATGATCAAGGGTAATGTAACTAAGAGGAATTACTGAAACCCAAATGAAGACTGAGTATGAGAATGGGACAAGAGAAAAGTCAAAGGAAATAGAGTAAAAATCTAGGAGGCAAAGGGTATTTATAGAGGTTTAAATAAAGGCATGTACATATGTAAATCTATTTATATATGAGGATGGGGAAATAGATCCATGTGCATATATTTATAGGTTTAGTATTAAGGTAGTAGAAGGACATTGGGCCTCCACTCAAGTACTCCCTCAATGCAAGAATACTTTCTTCTATTAAATTGCATTCTATCATGCTCACCTTCCCGACACAACCGCTGAAGACAAAGTGGGTGAAAAATCAAATGTGGTGAAGAAAGCTGATGGTGCCAGGCTATCAAAAGATATAGCATCTGGGGTCTTAAAGGCTTGAAGGTAAACAAGCGGTCATCCACCTCAGAAGCAACAAAGCCTGCATGGAAGAAGCACACCAGCCTGTGTGATCATGAGGTGCTGAAGGGATCAGTTATCAGGCATCAAAGAACAAAAAAAAAAAAAACATATAATTGGGTGCACACCTCCCTGATACAATCGCTGAAGACAAATGGGTGCATAAGCAAATGTTGCGAAGAAAGCTGATGGTGCCCGGCTATCAAAAAAAATACAGCACCTGGGGTCTTAAAGGCTTGAAGGTAAACAAGCGGCCATCTAGCTCAGAAGCAACAAAGCCCTCATGGAAGAAGCACACCAGCCTGTGCGATCACAAGGTGTCGAAGGGATAAGGTATCAGGCATCATCAGAACAAAAAATCATATCATAGTGAGGGGGAGAGTGTGGAGTGGAGACCCAAAGCCTATTTGTAGGCCACTGGACATCTTCTTACAGAAGGGTCTCAGGGAGGAGACGCGCCAGTCAAGGTGCGATGTAGCAATGATGAAACATACAACTTTCCTCTAGTTCCTAAATGGTTCCTCCTCCCCCCACTATCATGAACCCAGTTCTACCCTACAAATCTAGCTAGACCAGCAGATGTACACTGGTACAGATAGGAAATGGAAACACAGGGAATCCAGGGCAGATGATCCCTTCAGGACCAGTTGTGTGAGTAGTGATACTGGGAGGGTAGAGGAAGGGTGGGTTGGAAAGGGGGATCCGATTACAAGGATCTACATGTGACTTCCTCCCTGGGGGATGGACAACAGAAAGTGGGTGAAGGGAGACATCATACAGGGCAAGATATGACAAAATAATAATTTATAAATTATCAAGAGTTCATGAGGGAGGCGGGAGCATGGAGGGTGGGGAAAAATGAGGAGCTGATGCAAAGGGCTTAAGTGGAGAACAAATATTTTGACAATGATCAGGGAAATGAATGTATAAATGTGCTTTACACAATTGATGTATGTATGGATTGTGGTAAGAGTTGCATAAGCCCCTAATAAAATGATTCAAAAAGAAAACACACACACACACACACACACACAAATGGTTCCTTTCCAATGGAAATCTATGAGTTCAGATGCTGACCACCTGATGGCGCTCTTTGCTATTTCCTCACTCAGTACAGACAACCTGTATAAATGAGTTGGTTTCCTTAAATCAGAACAGTCCCCTTAAAATACCATATTTTCTAACAAGAAATATCATAGAGTTTGAACTCACCTTAAAGGAAGAACGTGGAGGAAAGTAATTCCTGGGTATTTGGCTGGGCAATGATCCCAGTGGGCTCCTCTTTCCCATCCAGCCAGCTGTCCTTCTGCCTAGACATGAGAACATCCAGAGGTCTGGCGTTCGCTGGCTGTCTTCCAACTGCTTGCCATAGCTTGTTGGAGGGTGTCGGCAGGTCCCGCTGCCAGTCTACTCTAGGCTTGTCTGGGAAGCCCATTACAGTAGAAATACTCAGAGGAGGGATGGTTCCCAGGCTGCGGCAAACTCTTGAGTTCATGACCATGACAGACAGACCACAATGAGCTCTTGCCTCCTGCCACCCCTTACCCCTTTCCCTTCCCCTGTCTACCTTTCCTATTTCCCCCACACACAACCTATTCTTGACTGTCTCGAGGAGGAGCATTTCCCATTGGAATGCTTTTCCTCATAATAGGAAGCATCCAGCGCAAAGCTCAAATGCCAAATTCATTGTTTAGAACTCTGTAACACCGTCTGCTTTCTGGGAAGAAGAATGCGGGACTTGAGACATATTTTGTAGTAAGAATGTAGATAAGTAGGATTCCCCAGCATTTTAAAGATTTCTCGATTTGAAATGGAGCTCCCTGGTGATGCAAATCATTAACTCGGTCTGCCAGGAGGTCCTTAACTGAAAGGTTGAGGAGCCACGAATAGGCTCTTCCAAAGCCTTGGCAGCTGACTTCTGAATTACTGGCCATTGAATGGCCTACAGAGGACAGTTCTACTCTGACATACATGGAGTCACCATGAGGGAGACCCGACTCCATGGCAACTGGCAAAATGTCACTTGAAATTCAGAATTCCAAGATGGGCAGCAGAGCTGTATAGCAAGCACCCCTGCCCAGCCCTTACAAGTCCAGGGCTCTGTTTGTCCTATTTTTAGGCCAACAGCATGTGCTTGACATATATCCTTGCATTCCCCTGTACATTATTTTCATAAGCATTAATGTAGCTGACTTTAATTTCATTGTGTTGTTCTCTACAACAGATTTTATGTTAAGTCTTCATCTTGGTGGCTGTTGACAAGGAGGTACGGTTGCCAAGAGCACACCTTCCCGAGTCTACCCTTGAATTTCTAAAGCATCCCCTCTCCCAACAGGATTCTTAGCCTGTTCTCCTAACTGCTCTCTCCCAGGGGGTGGGCGGGTCAGTCCCCTGCTTAAGCCATTTGATTTGAAGGGTGTCTGTTTGACTCTCCCTCCAGTGTAGATGTTGTGCGGCAACAGTCGCAGATGGGTCGGGGGTCCTCTCTAAGTCCAGATGGGTTGACTGCACCAGAGCAAAACTTGTGTAACACCAGTACTATCCTGCCTCTGGCTTCACTGAAGCTGCCAACTCAGAACCCTACTGCTGGAGAGCAACGGCCTCTATCTACCCAGGCAACAGCCAATGCTTGGCCTCTACAGTCCCTCACAGATTCCTCCCTCCCCCCAACACACACACACACACACACACACACACACACACACACACACACACACACACACACACACACTGCCTGTCTCTAGAAGGCCACGCTGGGAACTGTTGAATAGCAAACTCACAGTTTCAAATGTTTATTTCTGGCATGGGTGAAGGGAGACAGTGGATGGTATAAGATATAATAATAATTTATAATTTATCAAGGATCCATGATGGGGGAAGGGGTAGGGAGGGAAAAAAGAGGATCTGATACGAAGTGCTCAAGTAGAAAGAAAATGTTTTGAAAATGATGATGGCAGCATATGTACAAATGTGCTTGATACAATTGATGTGTGGATTTTTACAAGAGCTATAAGACCGCTCAATAAAATGATTTATTTTTTAATGTTTATTTCTGATTATTGGAAGACTCCTAAACTCAGTCCATGACTTCTTAACCACAGCTATATTACATAAATATAACCGAAAGCAATGTTTCCAAACTATTAGAATGAGGATGACAGAGGCCGAAGGTCCAGCTGACAATGGCATGAGGCGTGCATAGTGTGTGAATGGGCATGCTGTTACCAATCTTTTGGGTTTTTTTTCCTGTTTTACACAATTCTGTCCCTTCCACGCGGGTGCACGCTATCTACATGCTCACGTTGTGTGTGGAACAATACATCCCACAGTTTGAATGCCCTTAAGCTGGCCCTGTTCTAACCAGCTCATCATCCACATGATCGTTGTCAATTGTTCTTTTATAGCCCCCTTTCAATTTCCCGTTGAGCACTTAATACAATTTAAAATATTAACATTATTTGCATGCCTAGTCTTTCTCTCTCTGCACCCTCCATTAGCTCCATAGAGTCAGGAATGATGACTGGCTGTGGTCTTAGTTGCGTTGGGCCCTTAGTGCCTAGAATGGTGCCTGGCATATGTGGGTGCTCAGTGAATTACATATTGCACAAATGAATGAATTCATGTTCCTAGACTCTAAGACTGAACTGAGTTTTTATGTAGAAACCCAGTACACAAGAGATGACCTATACAAGTTATAAAGCTTGAGTTGAGTCAGTGTACCGGGCACTCCTGCAACGATATGCTTTTTGTTTCATTAGATATGAATTGCTTTCTAGAATCATTTCACTGCTTAAGAATGTCTTGTCTTCCCGGACTTGCCTGCTAAATATCTAAAATGCAGGAAACTTCCAATCACCCTCTGAGGAACATTTAGAAATGGAGATTATTTTCCTGGCTTCCTACTAGAGACTGCTGAGGGAGGAAAAGAAAACAGAGGATCATTTCTGGTTACAAAGAATAAATGTACACATTGAACTATATGCCATCCTGAAATCTCACTAGAATGATGGAAACGTCCGGGTTGGGATAAGGGGATTGCCAAAGACAAATAAAATGATAAGGAGAGGACATGGCTCTAGAACGAGCAAATAACACCGAACACACTAAAGAAGTTTGGGCTATGGTTGAACTTTATATGAATGCGTTGCAACTTTGGTGCCTGATGTTTAAATGTCACTGGAGTTTGGGTTCATTTTGATGGTTGTTTTCCTAATGATGCTACTGTGTTCATTATTATACATATCTCTTAGTGTGCACATGTCTGCTGAGTCAAACACGGAGCGCATAGAGATGCTCAACTTTAGAAGAGTATGCCAACAGGGTTTCAGATTGTATTCCCATCAGATACGTGTGAAAAGTTTCAATCGTTCCAAGTATGTATCAACTTGATATTGTCTGCTTTTCAAATATTAGCCACGCTGCTGGGTATATAAATGATATCACATTTTGATTATCCATTTTGTTTCAACCATTTTGTGGATTACTAATTAGAATAAGCACGTTTTCATATGTTTCTTAGTCATTTGGATACCTTGTTTTGTAAAGGATCCTAACCATTTTTTATCGAGCAGTCATTTTCCTATGTTGATTTACAGGGGGTACTTTCTATATATATGTCCTACAAATCTTGTTTTAGATATATGCTAGAGGTATGTCCCTTGACTTATCTTTCAATTGTTCTATTGGTGTAGTGGTTACCCAAGGTCAGCAGTTTGAAACCACCAGCCATCCCATGGGAGAAAGACAAAGCATTCAACTCCTATAAAGTTATCGAATCAGAAACACACTGGATCAGTTCTACCCTGTCCAGGGGAACCATGAATTAACATTATCAATTCCACGGCACAAAGTAAGAAGGGTATAATTTGATCAAAATTTTAAGGTTAATTTTAACCTTAATTTTAAGGTTCTTTAATTAAAAGGTTGTCCCTTCATACCTAAGTTTTGACGGGGGTGTTGTTTTGTTAGTTTGTTTTGAGTCTTGTTTTTAAAGTATTTCAGAAGAGGATGGGGAATAAGGTATATCATTGCTGATGTCAGATGGATGTTGTTCAAAGCTGAGAATACCAGAAAGATGGTCACTTGTGTTTTATTACAAAGGCACTCAGCTGTGTGGATCATAATAAACTATGGAGAACCTTGAGAAACATCGGAATTCCAGAATACTTGATTGTGCTCCTGTTGAACTTGTACATGGATCAAGAAACAGTTGTGCAGACAGAGCAAAGGCACACTACATGGTTTAAACTCAGGAAAGGTGTGCATCAGGGGTGTATTCTCTCATCATACTTATTCAATCTATATGCTGAGCAAATCACCAGAGAAGCTGGATTCTATGAAGAACGAGGCATAAGGATAGGAGGAAGGCTTATTAACAACTTAGATGTGCAGATGAAACCATTTTGATTGCTGAAAGTCAGGAAGGTTTGAAGCACTTGCTCAAGTTCTGCTTTCTGACATGATTATCTCTTCCATTGTCCTTCACAACTCTACAATACAGAGCAAACTTCTGAGTCTATTCTGACATGTACTTTAATCTTTTCTTTCTTTCCTGTCCTTGAATGACCTTTTGCTTTCTTTGTGTATGAAGTTCTTGATGAACTTTCACAGCTCAGCCTGTCTTCTGTCATTAGTGTTCCATGAGTCAAATTTGTTCTTGAAATGTTTTAGAAATCCAGGGGAAACAGACTCCTGTCATATTTTGTCTCCACTGGACTTATTTGCATTTTCTTTAGCTTCAGCATTAACTTGCATGTGAGCAATTGATGGTCTCTTGAAGAGGTGAACAGTTGGCCCCAAGCCTGATTTTAGCTGCTTCCATTGGGCTTCTCCGTGTCTTTTCCCACAAACACAGTCAGTTTGATTTCTGTATATTCCATCTGGAGAAGTCCATGTGCTATGTATTATTGAAAAGGTATTTGCAATGAAGAAATCATTGGTCTTTCAAAATTCTATCATGAAATCTCCAGCTTTGTTTCTATCACCAAGACCATATTTTTCAACTACTGTTTCTTCCTCTTTGTTTCCAACATTTATTCCAATCGCCAATAAATTATCAATGCATCTTTATTGCAAGTTTGATCAAGTTCCAACTGGAGACATTCAATTTCTTCATCACTAGCTTTTGAGATTGACACATAAATTTGAATAATAGCATTGACTGGATTTCTTTGCATGCAGACAGAATTATACTTCAAGTTAGTCCTTGAAATGTCCATTTTACTCATAAATGCTACACCATTCCTCTGGTCTCTCATTCCCAGTAGAGTAAACCATATAATTTTCTGATTCAAAATGGCCAATACCAGTCCATCTCAGCTCCCTAGCACCTAGAATGCTGATTCTTCTACAGGCCCTTTCATTTTTAACAACTTGCAACTTCCCTAGATTTGTACTTCCTACATTTCAATTTCCGATCCTCAATAGATACTTGCAGCTGTGTCTTCTCATTTTGAGTCATTCAGCAAATGAAGGTCCTACAAGAATGCCTCCTCCAGGACTTCCTCTAACCCATCAGAGTTGACTCTGCTTTGAGAAGGCTGCTCTTCCTGGGACACATGTCCGGTGCCTTCCAAACTGAGGGGCTCGCCTTCTGGCACTGTCTTTGACAAGGTTCCACTTCTACTCTCCAGGCATTTGACAATGTTTGACAGTGTCCCCATACTAACCCCCTAAGGGTTTCCACGGCTTATCCCTTTGAAATGCAGTCCATTTCTTTAGTCTGGAAACTCCACGGAAACCTCTTCACTTTGGGTGACCTTGTGCTGAAACCAATCATAGAGAAGCCTTCATTTTACACTTGAGTTTCTTCTTGTCAGGATATCTGCTTCTTTTTCTCACTTGAGGAAGAGAGAAAGAAAGAAAAAAAGAAGCCGCTCAGGGCATCTTTCAGTGAGACACTAACAGGAGCTTGGTTCCTCACAGCGCTGTTTTCTTCACTGGCAGACGTCTTTACCAGTTTATCCTTGCATTTTAGCTGTAATTTTTTTTATTTTGAAAAAGGACTTGCTTCTAAATTTCCCAATAACCTGATTTCTGGAAATTGTATTAAGAAACTGGTTATAAGGAACCTATGTGATTTGTGAAATAAACAGTCTTTTTTTTTCTTCCAGAAAGCCCAAATCAGAACAAAATCTAAAATAGGAATTTTTTAATGAAGAAATCTAAGTTGCTTTCATAATGAGATAGATCATTTCCTTTCATTCAGGAAGTTTCTTCCCAGGATCAATTATTGCATAGAGAAATAAGTGCTCCAAGTTTGGGCCAGTTACTTACCACAATTATTAACTATGTTATTAAATATGAACTTCTCATATACAAACACGACTTTTAAATTTTCGGTATTATTCACTTTAAATTCAAGGTTCCTTTCCACTTTCAATTTCTAGAGTAATTAGATCATTATCCCTAGGTACCTGCTTTCCCAAATATCTACAGCTCTCTGTGTATCTACCTGAAAGCCACTGGACTTTACAGAAGTTCAGTCTGACTCTGTGATGTCCCTGAAATCCATCCCGTCAAAGCAACCAACCACTAACACCAAAGATTTCTCTTCTGTTGCCAGTAGATTTGCTGTTGACAACACTTTTATTTGACATTTGCTAAAATTAACCACACTTCGAATGCCATCTTTCTGTTTCATCAGTATAATTACTGGTCTTAATGTGCCTTCCCAACGCTGTTGTTTATAATGATTTATGCTGCAAAAAATATATACAACTTGTTTCTTGAGAGACAAACCATGGCAACTGATTATCATTGTGTGCAGTCCTGGGACAGAGAAGCAAACACCGATCAATGTAAAGACCCAACTTTTCTCCTCTTTAAGCAAAGTATTTAAGTGTGTACGTGTGCGAAGAAAACACACCATTTATATCTACTTGCACACACCAGCCGGAACATTTCTCATTCTAAAAATCAATTAACAGAATCTATTGGATGGCGTATCTCAGCTGGAATGTAGACTATAGATTGGGCAGGTGGGGGAAATCCTTAGACACTTCACCAAAGCTTGGTGATGGAATCCATCAGAGACGCCTCAGAAAGGTCTGGACATATGGTCTAAAGGTCACGTCCTTGAAAACTCTACCAGCACTTCTACTCTGCTCTCTGGGGATCACCTTGGCTCCACATTAACTCAAGAGAAAACAACATCCACAACTAAGCCATGTGTAAGGGCAAAATGAGAGACATGTCTGATCTTATTTCAGGAGCAATGAGAAGGCCTCGCTGTTTCTTCAAACGCTCTCCTTTCCCCGGTTGAACTCAAGCTCATGTCAGTTCATTGCTTTATGGAAGGGTTTGATTCTGGTTAAAATCCTAATATTTCTAGGGAAGCATTACAAGTAAACTTTCTCTTCCTTGGTATTCATGATGCTCTATCAGCACCAAGGTTGGCTTTCCGCAGCTCTGCCTGCACAGCGAATCACCCATGATGCTGTCACAAAACATGGTTGAAAAGTTCTACCTCAAACCAACTGAATCAGGACCTCTGGAACTGGGGCCTGAGAACAAATACTTATAAACTTAAACTGAGCATGTGGCATCTAATGTGGGGCCAGAGAAAGAAATGGAGAAATAAGGGCCAAGCTACACTAGTGGGCAGGGCAAAACATGTGGACACTGACAAACTAAATCCAGCCAGTAATAAAGGGATGAGGGAGAACTTTAACTTACTCAAATCATTCGTTCCATCCTTGCTCTTCCCACATATCCTAGGCTGGTTAGGTTCCCTCTTTGAGGGGTGGGGCATGGGGCAGGTAATGGTGCTGGTCCAGGTCTAGGCAGGTGCACCATTGCATACGTTTAGCACAAACGATTAGTGTGGCCGTGTGTCAACTTCCAAGGAATGCCAGAACAAAATACCACACACTAGACCATGCACTTGGGGTTTATAGAACAGACAATTATTTTCTCACACAGTTCAGGGTAGAAATCCAGTCTACTTGTTGGCTCAGCTATGGCCTTCAAAATCTCTTCAGGAAACTTCTCTCTGGTCTCACTCAACCTCAAGTGTTCCTTGGTAGGTAGATGCCTCTGACTCTGTCATTCTGCCTCTGTGTACTAGCTCTGTTTACCTCTCCTCTTTGATCCAATTGGCACCACTTCGATTGGCTTAGAACTTACCCTAAGTTAATACGATATCATGGTAACTTAACCAATAACATTTTCAAACAACATATTTCCAAATAAGGACACAGCCACAGCTATCTGGAGTTCAAATGTCAACTAATATTTTTTAAGAACACAATCTAATTCATAACAGGGTAGTTTGGACCAGTCAGAAGAAATAATCTCCAGGTGGTGGTGTGGTTACATATTGGGCTGTTTTCCACATGGTTAGCAGTTCAAAACCACCAGCAGCTACATAGGAGATGGGGCCTTCTTCCCCCATCAAGAGTTACAGTCCCAGAATCCCACAGAGTGTCACTATGCATCACCATTTACTCAGTGGTAGTGAGTTTGGTTTGGGGTTTTTATTGAGGGGAAAAGAACTCTCTTTCCACAGACAGTGCTAAGCTAATAGG
This sequence comes from Tenrec ecaudatus, assembly GCF_050624435.1. Taxonomy (NCBI): domain Eukaryota; kingdom Metazoa; phylum Chordata; class Mammalia; order Afrosoricida; family Tenrecidae; genus Tenrec; species Tenrec ecaudatus. The sequence continues at coordinate 94,688,719 of NC_134531.1, forward strand.
ATGAAAGTCTAGAGTTGTTAGTGGCCCCGTTCCCCCAAGTGAGGGAAGAAGCTGCCTGAGAATGGAGCAAACTTAGAGGAAGCAGAACCAAGATGCAGAGCAGAACCAAGATGCAGACAGCCAATCTTCTAGCATCACTGACCCCTGGAACTCGGGACCAAAGGCAACATATGAAGATCTTTAAGTTGTGAGAGCTAGTCACTTTTTTTCACTTGAGTCATTTTTATTTGAACTGCCTATATATTTAACAAAGGAATCCTGAATAATAGAGGAAAATGCTTTAAATGCATCAAGGAAATCCTATGAGCTTAATATTCTATCTGTCACAGTCTCTATCCTTGGCACATCGTGTAGCAATGTTGAAAACACTGCCCAGTCTTGTGTCCCTGTTGTTGCTAAGTTTGAGACCATGGTTGCAACCACCGTGTCAGTCCACCTTGTTGAGGATCATCCTCTTTTTCACTGACTCTCACTTTATCAAGCACAATGCCCTTTTCCAGGGACTAGTCTCTCCTGGTAGCTTGTCCAAAGCCTCGCCGTCCTTTCCTCTAAGGAGCATTCTGGTGTACTTCTTCTAAGACAGTTATAGTTCTTCTTCTGACAGTCCATGGGAATTTCAGTATTCTTCACCAACACCAGCATTTAAATGCATCAACTCTTCTGCGGTTTTCCTTATCCACTGTCCAGATTTCACACGCACATGAAGTGATCAAAAATATCATATTTTGGTTCAGGCACCCTTTAGTCTTCAAAGTGACATCTTTGTTCTTTAATAACTTAAAATATTTTGTAGCAGATTTTCCCAATTCAATGCATTATTTTGTTTCTCTCTTGCTGCTTCCATGAGTGTTGGTTGTGGATCCAAATAAAATAAAATCCTTGACAACTTTTATCTTTCTTCCACTTATCATGATGTTGTCTGTTGTTCCAGTTGCGACGATACCGGTTTTCTTTATACTAAGTTGCAAATTATATTGAAGGCTGCATTCCTTGATATTCATCAGCAAATGCTTCATCAGCAGGTCCTTGGTCTTCATTTTCAGCAAGAACGGTTGTGTTAGCTGCCGATCTCATATTGATAATAAGCCATCCTCCAATTCGGATCCTATGTTCTTAGAGTATTTGGTCAGCATACAAATTTAATAAGTATAGCTTCTTAGAGTATTTGGTCAGCATACAAATTTAATAAGTATAGCTAAATGATACAACCATGATGAACACCTTTCCTGATGTTAAACCATGACATCAAACAATATCATTAATTTCACACCCAAGTAAAATTTTGCTGCAGATAACTGACAAAGAGTGGCAGCAACACATTCACTTGGAGCGTCTACAATTTCACACTGGATTCAGAAGACGATGTAGAATGAAGGATATCACATGGACATCAAAACAACTCTCTATCCAAACAATTGCCTCTGTACAGATTTTTCATAAGCACAACTTAGTATTCTGGAATTCTCATTCTTTACAATGTTACAAAATTTGTTATGATCCTTGCAGTCAAATGCCTTTGCATAGTCAATAAAACACAAGTAAACATCTTTCTGCTATTCTCAGCCAAGATTCATGTCATGTGACATCAAATATTAACTCCTTCATTCACAGCAACCTGAGAAGACAAAGTGGAATTGCCACTGTGGGTTTTGGGGTGTAAATCTCTGCAGGAGCAGAAACCCTCATTTTCTCCTTAGGAGCATCTGGTGTGTTTGGATTACTGATCTTGCAGTTAGCGGACCAATGTGTAACCCATTACAAGACCAGAGCTCCAGCTCATAGCTCCTCCCTCAGTATTGTGACCTGAGTCTTAAATTTATTTTTCAAAGTGAGTTATGCTTGAGAAATTCTGAATGATGTTTCCCCTTTATACTTTCTAATCCCTGGCCTTTGTGCATTCATTATAATATTTCACTTTGTTTTCTCAAATTGTCCTCTGAAATTTTCTGTTCAGCTCCTTGACTTCATCACTTCTTCCACTTGCTTTTGGTACTCTACATCCAATACAAGGTTCAAAGCCTCTTTGTACTTCGCTTTGGTCTTTCCTTGCTTTCCTGTCTTTTTAACAACCATTTGCTTTCTTCATGATGTTATCCCACAATCATCAGATTGTTGTTCATTTGTGTTCAAGGCATCGAAATGGTCTCCAAATGCAGGTGGCATATACTCAAGAATTGTGGTTTGCGTGGGCTTGTTTTAACTTTCTTCAGCTTCAACCTGAACTTACATGTGAGCAATTGATGGTCTCCTGCAGAGTTTGGCCCCTGAGTCTTGTTTTGGCTGGGGATAGTGCAATGTCTATTGTGCACTCCCACAGATTTGGTCAATTAGATCAATGCATATTCCGTCTGTCAAATTTCATTTTTATTAATGATTGCTATTAATGTTATTGAAAAAGGCATTTTCAATGAAGAGGTATGGGTACCAGCCCTTACAATCAAATGGGTCCAAGGGGTGGTTGTGCAATTGAGGAGTGAAATTAAAGAGACATCAGACAAGGTAAACTTTGCAAATGCTCACCTTTGCAACCATTACTTCAGGAGCTAGGCCTGTGCAGAGAGGGATAATATATTTCCAACCAAGGCTTATATACACTTGGGAGGCATGCAAATCCCCCTAATTGCAGGTAATAACATATGTAAGAAAATGGACTGTACCCTAACCTTAAAGGTTCCTGAGTATATCGGAGAAGTAACCTAATACCAGTGCCTGGGGCAGATGGGGGGAGTGGCTGTCTTCAGAGCTTAGAGAGCAATAGCATGAGTCTATTCCTATAGTTAAAGCTGCCAGCTACATAGCAATCACCATGTGCTTATAAGATGTAAGTTTAAGGTAGCACTATTATGGGAAGATATAGGGGGGGAAACAATATTAATTATGAGAATGTGATTGGGACTCACTTCCAACTCACAAGGGTGAAGGCCTCGCTCCACCCCAGAAAGCCAGCCTTCCATTATTTCTTATTATATATATGAGAATAAAGGATACATTTGTGTACACTCTCTCCCCGTTCTCTGATCCCCACAAAATTCTATTGCTATGTATCCCCAGTTTTGTTTCTGCCCCCAAAGCCATATTTTTTAACTACTAATCTTTTCTCTTTGTTTCCCATGGTTGTATTCCAATTATCAATAATTACCTGCATTGTGAGTTCATGTTTAATCAGTTTTGGACTGAAGAACTTGGTAGCAGTCTTCAATTTTTCATCACTAGCTTTAGTGGTTGGTGCATAAATTTGAATAATTGTATTCATTGAACTTCTTTGTAAATGTATAGGATTATTCTGTCGCAGACAGTGTTCTACTTCAAGATAAAATCTTGAAAATCTTCTCTCACTCTTCTTTTTTTCTTATGACGAAGGTAACACAATTCCTCTTGATTTTGCCATTAGCCTCACCTGCTGCATCCTTGGAGCAGGCTAAGATTGCTGTTTTAGCATGACATGAATCACAGAGTGCAAAATTCTTCAGGGAAGGTGTACTCAACTTGATGACTGCATGTGAGTCAATTTCTATAGAAGGTTTCAAAGGACATAAATCTTTTCAGCCTGAGACAGTCTCATCTTTCTCCAGTGAAGTGCTGATGTGGCTTTGAAGCTTTAACCTTGCAGCTAACAATCCCACATTTGCCCAACATCACTACCAGGACTTCTTTCAGGGACATTTAGATATATGGAAGTACCATCTTCTGAAGTGTATAGATCTAAAAAGAAGATATGTCAAGAAACAAGAGCTACATATCTCAAAAAAATTAATAAATATGACTTTTTTTTATTTGTCTTTGTGTATGTCTAAGTTTCAACCCAGGTACCTGTGAAGGTGACTCTTCTTGGAAATAGATTCTTTGAAGTTTTACATGAAGTCATACTGGAGTAGGATGGTCCTTAATTCCATGTGACTCACCTCCTTATAAAAGAGGAGAAGGTACACAGCGACAGAGGCAAAAAAAAAATCTATGTGGCAAAACAGTAAATCTGTGTGGCTGCAATTAAAGGAAGTCAAGGAAAGCTGGGAAAAGGGCATAGAAGAGTTGCTCTTTTGAGCACTGAGAAGAAATCAATATGACTGCCACCCAGGTTTGGGGTTCTAGCTGACAGAACTAGGAAGGAAAACACACACATATTTTCTGTCCAGCCATCTACTTTGTAGAATTTTCTTGTGGCAACCCAAGTAACTGACACACACAACTTAGCTCTTCTAACACAATTCTCTCCAAGGAAATGTGCCTCATAAATTTTCCTTGATCAACAACTGACCTTATTCTATCCCTTAAGAGGGTAAGAAATATTAGAATCATGCAATTGATTTCTGAATATCTACTTAGAAGTTCCTACATCCCACTACTGTTCATATGGTGTTCAGTAGTTAAATCCTTAGAATTGGACTGCCTATTCCATCTTTCTCCTCTGTTCTTAGAGGAACCCTGGTGGAATAGTATCTACATTGCATTAGTCTGCTAACCACATAGTCAGCAGTTCAAAAACACCAGCCACTACTCGGGAGAAAGATGAGGTTTTTTACTCCCATAAAGAACTTCAATCTCAGAAGCCCCTAGGGGAAGTTCTACCCTGCTTTCTAGTGTCACTGTGAGTCTGAACCAACTACATGGCATCTGTTCTTAGTTTAGTACCACCACTGAGACCTGTGATCCTGCTGGCATTTTAAATACCGTAGGATTACTTTTTGGCCTCATAGCAACATGCCAGACACCATAGTATGACAAACTGACAGACAAGTGTGCAACAGAGGCAGACATTGCTTGGTCCTACACCATTTTTCAAAGCATTGTTATGTTTGAACCCACCATTGCAGTCACTGTGTCAATAGACTCAAATATAACAACATTTTTGATGATAGCACCAGGTCAGGTGATAGGTCTGTTCTACATTGGTTTGCTATGCATCAAAACTGACTTGATCGTACCTAACAACAACTTAGACGTGCCATTAGGATGCTCTATTACATTGTTGTTTTCTGGTATTTATAACTGGTTCAGCCCAAAATTTCTATTATAATTTTTTGTTCATTTCAAGTACTTATACAGAGAGCCTGTAGCAGCATCAAAACCCATGAAGTCCTCAGATAAAAAATTAAAAGGGGGAGTTCCGGCAAGATGGCGCCCAGGTAAGCAGTCCACATTGGGAACTCTGTGGTGATCAGTGAACCAATGTCGAGGAGAATGAATGGGGGTGTTCAGGTAAGTTGAAAGACTCCCGTGACAGCACAAGTACTGCCTCAGGCTGGGAGGTAATATTTCCCCCACTCTACCCACAGAGGTGAAATTGTCATTATCCACAGATGATATGATTTATATATGCAAAACTCCAAAAGCTAGACAAGAGGAGTACTGGAAGTAATAAAGGAATATGACAGAATGGCAGGATACAAGATCTTGATAGAGCAGAGAACTCCTCAAGAGAAAGGACAAAGCTGGAGGGCTTGCTTCACCTGACTTTAGCACCTACTATACAGCAACAGTGGTCAAACCATGTGGTACTGGTATAATGACAGCTATTCAGACCAATGGAAAATAACTGAAAATTCATCAAAGAAACCATCAGCATACAGGCAGTTGATCTTTGATAAGGGTCTAAAACACATCCAATGGAAAGTCGATGCCCTCTTCAACAAGTGGTGCTGGAAAAAAATGGATATCTACCTGCAGAAAAATGAAGCAAGACCCTTACCTCATTCCATGCCCAAGAATAAACTCAAGGTGCGTAACAGACCTCAAGGTAAAACCCAAAATTATTAGGGCCATGAATGAGGGAATTGGGACAAATCTAAAAACTTTGGTGCAGGGATTACATAGGCAATCAGAAATAAGGAAGGACACAAACACAGAGGAAGCACAAATTGACAAGTGGGAGGTACTAAAGATAAAGCACCTGTGTACATCAAAAGACTTCATCAAGAGAGTAATAAGAAAGCCCATAGACTAGGAAAACATCTTTAACAATGACACATCAGACAAAGGCCTTATTATTGAAATCTACAGTACTCTGCTAACCTACAATAAGAAAAAAATAAATAACCCATTTAGAAGATGGGGGAAAGACCTGAATAGAAGTTTCAGAAGGGTGGAAATCCAAATAGCCAACAACCCTGAGAAAACGTTCCCAATCATTAGCCATAAGAGAAATGTAAATTAAAACAGCTAAGAGATACCATCTAACAGCCTCAAAGAGCCCAATTAAAAAAAAAAACAGAAAGCAACAAGTGTTGGAGGGGATGTGATGAGATAGGAACTCTAGTCCACTGCTGGTAGTCCTGCAGGTATGTGCAGTCACTATGGAAATTGATATGGCCATACCTAAAACAAATGGAAATCGAGCTACCATATGACTAAGCAACCCCCTACTAGACATATACCCAGAAGTAAGAAACAAACCACAACCACACGTATGTGCTCCAGTGTTCATCGCAGCACACTTCACAATTGCAAAGAATTGGAAACAGTCTAAATTTCCATCAAACAATGCATGGATTAAAAATCTCTGGTATATACATGCAATGGAGTACAACGCATCCCTAAAAAGTAGTGATTGATACATGAAGTACAGTGGTGCATGGGAAGATTTGGGGGAGATTTTGCTGTGCAAAGTAAGCCTAGCACAAAAAGACAAATACAATATGAGTCTACTGATGTGAGCTTAAAAAGCACAGGGGGCATAGAGAAAAGCCACCAAATGTGAAATTCCTGGGTTGAGATCTAGGCACTCTGGCAGGGGTCAGACCCAGCTCAGGGATGCATATGGCAGCCAACTAAAGAGGTGGGGAAAAGAGGTTAAAATAAAAAGGAGGAGGACATGAATAGTTTAGGAACACGGCACTACCCCACACAGAGGGAGGGTATTGTTCATCTCTCCACAGGAAAGCGAGAAAGAGACCAGACCTCCACCTGGGGTGCCAAGCTTTGAGGGCAACACATCAGCCTGAATCAATGACCTAACAGAGAGGTCTGTGAAGTAGGTCCCAATCCCAGATAAGTCACCCCTTCCCAGAAGAATGTGTAACAGAGGACAGCACCAAGACACTGCATGGGGAGAGTGATGGGTCTGACCAGACCACACTGGAGCAAACTAAGAGGGAAACACACACACACACACAGAGAGAGAGAGAGAGAGAGAGAGAGAGAGAGAACACATCATCCTGGCCCACCTAGTCTCAAGGACAACATTCCTGTTCAGAGCAGCCAATGCACACAGAGGACCATGGGGCTGGCTCCATGAGACACAATGCCCTCTCACTGGCCCACAGTGTTAAGATGGACAGCAATGGAGACACAATGCAGGTATTTTGCCTGGTCTGACCCCACACACACAAAGAGCGAAACACGAAGGGAGCGCACCAGAGCAGCAAGGGTAACAAAACAATGAAGACCCCGAGGAATAAACTCTGGAATCGGTGGGCAGGGCGTGACACTTCACCATCAGAAGGGTCATTTCACCATCAGAAGGGTGGGGGTGGGGCCCGCATGGGAGAGAAGGGAGAGGAGAGCCAACAAACCCAGGGACACAGGAACAATAAAAGATCTAAAATTGATGGCAAGTAGGGTATAAAATTCCTGGGGGTGGAAGGGTTGATGAAGCACAATGTAGCCAAGAGAAAATACTGAGAGTCAAATGAAGTGTGAACATGGTAGTGGGACAGGAGGAAAGTAAAAATAAATAGAGGAAAGAACTAGGAGGCAAAAGACATTTATAGAGGTACAAATATAGGCATGCACATATGTAAATATATTAATAGGAATATAGGTCTATGTACATAATTTAAATGTTAAGTGTTAAGGTAGCAGATGGGCATTGGGGTTCTACTCAAGTACTCCCTCAACACAAGAACACTTTGTGCTATAACCTGGTATTCTGTATGCTCACCTTTCTGACATGATCACTAAAGTCAAAATGGGTGCATCAGCAAATGTGAAGAAATAACCAGGCATATTTAAAGATATAGTGCCTGCGGTCTTAAAGGCTTGAATTAAACAAGCAGCCATCTAGCTGAGAAGCAACAAGCCCACATGGAAGAAGCACATCAGCCCGTGTGATCATGAAGTGTTGATGGCATCAGGCATCAAGTAAATAAATATATTGATGCAGATGATGGGGTCAGAGGAGAGACCCAAAGCCCCTTTGTAGACAATTGGATATTCCCTCACAGAATGGTCACAAGGAAGGAAAGAGCAGCCAGAATGCAGCATAGTAACAATGAAACATACAACTTTCCTCTAGTTCTTTAATGCCCCCCCAATCATGTCCCCAGTTCTACCTTACTAATCAGACTAGACCAGAACATGTACACTGGTACAGATAAGAGCTCTCGAAATGCAGAATCCAGGACAGATAATCCCCTCAGGAACAGTAATAGGAGTTGTGATACCATGAGGGTAGGGGGAAGGTTGGGAGAAAGGGAGGAGAAACAGGGAACTGACTACAATGATTGATGTATAATGCCCCCCCCCAACCCTCCAGGGGACGAACAACAGAAACATGGACAAAGGAAAAGAGTAGACAGTGTAAGATATGAAAATACTAATAATTTATAATTTATCAGGGGTCCATGAGTGTGCTAGTCTGGGTACTTTAGAGAAACAAATCCACAGGAACTCATGTATAAGACAGAGTTTTATATAAAAGTTAAGTGCATATCAAGAAAATATCCCAACCTAGTGCTGCCCAAGCACACAAGTCCAACATTAACTCGTTAACCCATATATCCAACACCAATTCACAAAGACCTCCATCTCACAAAACAGATGCTACGACGCCGACTACAGGAGGAAAGCCAAATCAATGAACGTATAAGTATCTCACCATTGGCAGGGGTCTCCACGCGGCTCTTCCAGCACCCAGGGCTGAATCAAGTTAGGTCCACACGGCTTCTCCTCAGGGATGCTTTGCAGGAAGCGATTCTTGTCAGCTGAAGCAGGGCACTGGCTAAGGCAGCTGCATCCTGGTCCGACTCTCAGAAAGCAAGAGACCAGAGAACTAGAAAGGCGAGACTCATCAAGCCATTTATCCCTCTGCCCTTTAATTAACCTCACATGTGTGCATCTGCCAGGTTAGTACAATAAACTAACTAACTCAATGAGGATGAGGAAGGGAGGGGGAAAAGAGGATGTAATACCAAGGGCTCAAGCAGAAAGAAAATGTTTTTTTAAATAATGATGTCAACATATGCACAAATGTGTTTGATACAATTGATGTTCTAAGAACTGTAAGAGACCCCAATAAAATGATTTGTTAATAAAAAATGATTTAAGAGTCTCCCCTTGGCAGAGTTAAAAAACAGCCCTGTGTCATGTCTTTCCTGGAGAACAATTGCTCATGACCACTCCATGCTCTATTTCTCATTCCTAAGATCATCTGACTTGGGGGTGAAAGATTGACAAGTGGCATTTCTTGGACTCAATCAAAGGACAGAGCCACCTTGGCTTTCTGACTTACCTTCTTCCTTGATCTACCTGTAATTGAAGAAGGCTTCCCTCAATGAGGGATCGACGTAGGTTGAAAAGGTATGTCAGTTCAACTTGGTAAGATTTCAAGGGAGAAAAATGTCCTGAGTCTGTACAAGTCTGTTTCCTGCTCTGACATTTCATAACTCATCCATGAACTTTATGTTGTCTTTTAAATAAAAACGTAATTAAATCTATAGTTCGACAAGAGATTAGAAATGAGACCACAGTGGAGGAGGTGGGGAAAGGAAAATAAAAGGATGAATATAAGGAAGAAAAGGGGAGCGGGGCATGGGGACACTAACCCACCCAAGGGGAGGGTATTGTTTATATCTCCACAGGGAAAGTGGGACCAGACTTCAACCCAGTGCCGCAAGGTGTGAATGCAACATTCCGGCGTGGAGTAGGGAACCAATGGAGAGGTCTGGGAGGCTGACCCCAGTACCAAAAATTAAGTGGATTCCTGCCCCTCCCCCGAGAAGAATTTGTTTCAAAGGACGACATTGATTCTGCAGCTCCGGGAGATGGACATATCTGATCAGAGCATACAGGAGAAGATGAAGGGGGAGGGGGAGAGAGTGGAGCACAGCCTGGCCCACCAGGCCGTCAGGATATTGTTTTTGAGTAGAGCAGCCAGTCCACAGAGAGAACAACATGGCTGGCCCCACTATGAGACATGATGCCCTTCAGTGACCAAGGGTGATACAGGGGACAGCACCGGAGACACAGTGTGGGAATTGCACCTGACCTGATCCCACCACACCAAGGCAAAGCACTGGGGGAGTGCAGTGGAACAGCAAGGGAATGGAGTGGCAAGGTCCCCAGGGAATGCTGAGAGTGGACTTTGGGGCCAGGGCATGGTGCCCCAACAGACTGGTCTGGAAAACACTCCTAAAGGCCAACAAACTGTCCTTGAACTAACTACAAGCTTTTCTTTCTTGATGTGTTTTGTTTTGTTCTTTGTCAGTGGTTTGTTTTTGTTGTTTTGTTGTCTGGTTGTACACTGTTGCTTTGTTTTCCTCTGTCTTGTTTTCGTGCATGTTATTGTCTCCACAGGTCTGTCTAAATAAGACAGGCTGGATGAACTATCTGGAGAAAAAACAACGGGACCCACAGTTCCGGGGGGACTTGGGATAGGGGGAAGTGGGGGGGTAAGGAAGTGGTGTTAATAAACACAGGGACAAGGGAACAACATGGGACCCAAAACGGTAGTGAGGGAGGAGTGGCAGGCCTGGTAGAGAATGATCAAGGGTAAGGTTACATAAAGAAGAGGTATAGCTGTAACCCAGGTAGGGACGGAGCATGGTAGTAGGGCAGGAGGAAAGTCAAGGGAGATGGAGGAAAGAGCTAGGAGTCAAAGGGCATTTATAGAGGTCTAGACAAAGACATGTACATGCAAATATATATATGAGGATGGGGAAATAGATCTATGTGTCTGCATTTATAGGTTTAGTATTAAGGTGGCAGAAGGACCTTGGGCCTCTACTCAAGCACTCCCTCAATGCATGAATACTTTCTTTTATTAAATTGGCACTCTACGATGCTCACCCTCCCGACACAACTGCTGAAGCCAAAACGGGTGAACAAGTAAATGTGGTGAAGAAAGCTGATGGTGCCCGGCTTTCAAAAGAGATAGTGACTGGGGTCTTAAAGGCTTGAAGATAAACAAGTGGCCATCTAGCTCAGAAGCAACAAATCCCACATGGAAGAACACACCAGCCTGTGTGATCATGTGGTCCCGAAGGGATCAGTTATCAGGCATCAAAGAAGAAAAATCATATCATTGGCTGTACACCTACATGATATGATCGCTGAAGACAAACGAGTGCATAAGCAAATGTGGCGAAGAAAGCTGATGGTGCCCGGCTACCAAAAGAGATGGTGTCTGGGGTTTTAAAGGCTTGAAGGTGAACAAGCGGCTATCTAGCTCAGAAGCAATAAAGCCCACATGGAAGAAGCACACCAGCCTGTGCGATCATGAGATGCCAAAGGGACCAGGTATAAGGCATCATGCAAATATATATATGTATATGTATGTATATATGTGTATATATATACCATAGTGAATGAAGGGGGAAGTGCAGAGTGGAGACCCAAAGCCCATTTGTCGGCCACTGGAGATCGCCTCACAGAGGGGTTTAGGAGAGGAGATGGGTCAGTCAGGGTGCAATTTAGTACTGATGAAGAACATAGCTTTCCCCCAGATCCTGGATGCTTCCTCCCCCCCCAACTACCATGATCTGAATTCTACCTTGCAGGACTGGATATGGCAGAGGTTGTACACTGATGCATATGGGAGCTGGAGGCACAGGGAATCCAGGGTGGATGATACCTTCAGGATCAGGGGTGTGAGGGGCAATACTGGGAGAGTAGAGGGTGAGTGGTTTAGAAAGGGGGAACTGATTACAGGGATCCACATGTGACCTCCTCTCTGGGAGATGGACAGCAGAGAAGGGGGTGAAGGGAGACTCCAGATAGAGCAAGATATGACAAAATAACAATCTTTAAATTATCAAGGGCTCATGAGGGAGAGGGGAGTGGGGAGGGAGGGTGAAAAAACAGAGGACCTGATGCAGAGGGCTTAAGTGGAGAGCAAATGCTTTGAAAATGATTAGGGCAAAGAATGTACGGATGTGCTTTACACAATTGATGTATGTATATGTATGGATTGTGATAAGAGTTGTATGAGCCCCTAATAAAATTAAAAAAAAAAAAAAGAAATGAGACCACTTAAAAACTTTATGTTGTGTGCCTTTTAAATAAAAATATAATTAAATCTATAGTTTGACAAGAGATTAGAAATGAGACAACTTAAATATATACAGGGGTAGCACATTCTTTGATTATTCTGGAATGCTAATTTTTAAAAATAGATTTTATATTTTTTAGCGTTAATGCTGGCCAGTGTAATGAACAATGTTTTAAAAATCACTTGAATCCCACCAGTAGAAATATCCATTATTTATATTATGTAAACAATTTCAGACATCTTCATGCATAGGTATAGATACATAAGGAGAGACAGTGCTATGAATTAAATCGTATAACCCCAAAATATATGTTAAAATCTTCATCCTTGTATTAAATATAACTTGTTGGGAAACATGGGCTGTTGTTCTGTTATCGTGGTCATATTGATGTAGAGTGAGTCTTACACCTGACCTGTTCTGAGTTATAAAAGAGTAGAATCGACACAGAAGGAGCACCCACAATCCCTAGCAAACACCAAAAGCTAGGAGAGAGGCTCACAGAAGAAATCAACTTCTGTGACTCTGGGTGAAAATATGTAGCCTCCAGACTTTGAGAAAATGAATTTATGTTCTTTAAAATCACTACTTGTGATATTTCCATCACATAGCACAAGGTTGCTAAAGCAGACAGCTAGTTTAATTGTCTATACATAGAGAAGGAAAGAAATGATTTTATTCTTACATTTAAAAGAAACAACAGATTCTTTCTTTTAAAGATAAGAAAAAAATTCATCTAGCTTCCTTAAGTTTCTTTCTAAGCATCAAGTACGTTAGCCTGCATTACACTGATTTATGAAGATGTTGAAGGTTTGTTTCCATCTCTAAGAGAGTAAGAACAAAAAGGAATCGCCTTCAGAGGTTGCTGAAGAGGAGTCAGTTGAGAATCCGGGATGGATCCCTGAACTGTTCACAAGGCGTTGTCAGATGCTGGAACAGAGAGAGACTGTGAGACATTGAAGGCTATATGAGCTCCTTAAGAGGGCTTGGAGATTAGAGGACTTTTGCTGTCATGCTGGTTTGAACAAGAACTTCAACGACATTTGAAATTCCACTGTTGGCATTTTTTTTTAGCTCTGGTCTTGTATTGTCTGCATTTTACTTATATAAAAGTTAATATTGTGACTGTAAATGTCTGTGAACTTATTTTTAACAGCACTCACTTGACAGATACTCTAAGAGATGAGTCCAAGACCAGCTTTGCGCTCAAATTTTTCCCAGTACCATGAGGAAGTAGCACATCATTGAACAGTGACAGTAAGGTGTGCTAAATACTACAGCAAAGTTATTTGCAGAGAGCTATTAGGGCCCCCTTCCCCCCCCCCCGCCCAAAAAAAATAAAGAAAACGTCACTTAGTCCCAGAAGCAGTCCTGGCAGAGGAAGTGGTGTGTGCAAAGATAGGGGAAGTGACAACACAGGATTTATTTCTGGAACAGAGACTAGTTCCACAGGCAGGCAGAGGAGTCTGGCTGCCTGGTCAGCATTCATGGCTGAGTTTGTTGAGTCAGATGTACACCTGTATAGGCTGACAGACATTGCATACATTGAGCAAGAGGAAATGCTTTTGTGTGTTACCCGGATGCCCATCAAGTCAAGGTGAAATCCTCAAACCAACTTGGTGTTTAGGTTCAATGTATGCCTCAGAGCCAGCCACGTCACTCTGTCTGATTCGCCATCAAAGAACTCGTGTCCCTGACACACACACACAGAGAGAGAGAGAGAGAGAGAGAGAGAGAGAGAGAGAGAGAGAGAGAGAGAGAGAGAGAGAGAGAGAGGCTTCTAGTGAACCAAAACAGCATGCTTTCTTTTCCTTCCCCTGCCTACAGATCCGTCTCTCACCTTCCTTTCTTCCTACTTAAAGCATATCGGAAAATTAATGTTTTCTTTGCAAACAGAAAGGATCTTAAAGATATTGTTTCATTTTCCTTAAGCCATCCTTCTAAGAATTCTGTAAAGGAAAGGTGACAAAATGCAAAATATGGTTATTGGTAATGCCTTCCCTTAACCAGGGTATTTAAAAAAAATAGGTTCTTCCAGATCATCAGCATCACTTGGGAATTCATTAGAGGGACCAGCCCATACCCACTGAATCAGAAACTCTTGGAGTGGGTCCCAGTAGTCTGCAGCCTAACAAGCCCTCCAGGCCATTCTGATGCAGGTTTATGTTTTAGAACCACATGACCACAAGCACTTTTCATATAAGACTGTCAATTATGTTATAAGAATTTCCATCGCTTAAAGGTATTTCTTGGGAGTAATGCACAAACCCCTTAGGGTAATGAGGTGAATACCTTCCTTGAGAGAGTCATGTTAGAAAATAAAGACTCGTGGAGCTAGAGCAGTGCCTCCAGGATATTCCAAGCCTCTTCTTTTACCAACGATAGGACCCAGGTCCAAATAGGCCATGTAATTTGTCTAAGGTCATAATTAGTAGCAAGATCAGATATAGCATCTAGATTTCTTGACACTCAATTACAAGTCTATACCGCAGATACTAGCATAAATATACAAATAAATTCATGGACCCTGAGTCAAACAAGCGATTCAAAGAAATGTACCATGGGGAAAACAACTTATTTTAAAATATTTTTTAATATTTTCTTATGAGGAAAGTAATAAAGGTTCACTCTAGAAATATTGGAATGAGTGAAACATATAATTAAGATTTTTTTAAAATAAGAAAATACCAAGACATAAGTGCGTAACATTTCAAGTCATGTGTGGATAAGTGTGAACGTACATAGAGGATCGATACAGAATATATATACACCTATTTCTCACTTAGCAGCATGGTTAGGTTCCAAAGACCAGGTCATTATGTAAAAATCATTGTTATTCAAAAATGGAGAATGATTACATCAGATCAAAAAAATAATTAAGGATGATTACTTCATTACACAACTGCCAAACTACATCATTATATAACTTCCATACCATTGACCATCATGGACCAGATAAGTTGACACATAACATTAACCATTATAGCCAACATTACTCTTGCTTGGTATTCATTATTGCCAGACACACATCATTAAAAGGTGGATAATACAGAGTGCAGTATAACACTGATGAGACACATGACTATCCTCTAGTTCTTTAATATTTCTTCCCCTTACTATTATGGTTTTAGTTTCACCTCATTAATCTTATAAGACCTGTGTATGTTCATTTGTACAGTTAAGATTGTTCTATGCATGAAATCCGAGATAGATAAACACTTCAGAAATAGTAATGGGAGTAATGTTTCCCTGGGGGTATAGGAAAGGAGCAGGGAGGAGGAACTTATAGCAATGATTATGGTATAACCCCACTGAGGGGACGAATAACAGAATTTTAGGTGAATTGATACATTGGATGGGGTAAGATATGGCAAAAAGAACAACAATAATAATATAATAAGGGCTCCTGGATTTAGGGTGGGGGTGGAGGAGATAAAGGGGAGCTGGTATCAAAGAGTTCAAGAAGAAAGAAAATGTTTTGAAAATGATGGTGGCAACAATTGTCCAATTATGCTTGATCTAATTGAATTATGGATTGTTATAATATCTGTAAGAGCTCCCAATAAAATAATTGAAAAAATAATTGTATAGTAGGCTTTTTTTGCTATTGGTATGAATGTGAAATGTTGACTAATAAAATGGTTAATAAGTGATTGATTGATATATATATATATTAAATATATATATATTAAAGGGCGGCTTCAAAAATTTCTTGGAAAAATGAAATTAAAAGATAATTGGATTTTTCCACAAACTTTTTTATGCCTCACTGTATATAGAAAAAAAATAATTTTACATATGAATTGTATAATCACATAGAATTTTGTATCTCTTTCTTTAATTAAAATGTACTTAATGATCAGAAACCCTGTTTTAATAATGATGGATTAATATTCTTGCAGAAATACTATTTTGTAGCTATTCCTTTTGTTTGACATTTGAGTTTTCCCCATGTTTTGCTCTTATGAATAAGGTGGTGGGTGAGACTTGGCGTTTCTCCATGTTGCAGGAAGGTGTCTTATGTAAGTAGGCTATAGTAGAAAACTTAAGAATGAGTCTCTTGGCAGCCAGAGAATTGAAGGGTTAATAGAGGCATCCTAATTAGGGTGGTGTGGGGGTTCTTCTAGTGTCATGTTTCCTGCAAACACCCGAGAAGAATAGATGATTCTAATGTTGTCATAGGTGCCGTCCTGTGTTTGGATGAGGCAGCTTCATCCAGAGAAACCACCTCAGGTGATCCCAGGCCAGCCCAACTCTCTATTTATGAGTCTTAGAGAGAAGCCACCTTTCAAGTAAGCCTCAGCTACGTAATAACAAAGCTTCTCGGTCCTGCATTTAGTTTGGAAAGAACAATTCAATCAAAGCATTGCTTCAGAAGACTTCATCAAAAACTGCAGCTGTTTTCTCCTTAAGCATTCTTAATCAATGCTTTCTGTTTCCACTCATGTGAACAAAGCCCATTTTTTATTCTAGTACCAAAAAAAGTTTCTCAAATAATGATGGATGGTCTATTTATACCATATAAAAATTAGAGTATATTGGCTCTGGCCTAAAGGGCTATATTTAGGTTGTTCAGCTAAAACATTCTCTGGCTATAAAATATTTATAAAGTAATTTTCCTGTTTTGGCTTTTCAACATGTTTGCAATTAAAAAGGTAGTGCTTGGGTGGACAAGAGGTTTGTATTTTCCTAGTTCAACTCTTTTCCCAAATGCAGAAGCACCTGCCTTCAATGGCTCCTTATTCAATAAGACAATGCTTATTTCTTCTTTCATCTAAATTGAAGTGAGAATTTTAATATCCCTTCCAAGTGATAAAAGTTTGCTTTGAGTTGAAATTTAACTCAAACTCGTACGTGGTCACTTTCATTTGCACACTTTCATTTTCAACTCTTTTCTTATTTCCATATCCAAGAGATTATTTCTAAAAGAAGGATCTCAGGTGGGTTTGGGATTGAAGCATTTTGTTAAATGAGAAGATTCTCAAAGATTAGATCATTTATAAAGTTCTAGAATCAAGCAAGACAATGCTTCTGTTGTGAAAGGCCAGGTATTCCCATAGGAAGCATGGCTTCAGTCTAAGGACCCAAACTCCTGAGCACTTCACATCTATAGACGCAAAACTCACCTGTTAGCGAGTTGATCTGACTGATAGTGACTCCAGACGACAGGCTTTAACTCAGCCTTACTTCTCTGTTGAAGGGAGAGTGTCAGTTTGTTAGCGCTGCTGTATTCAAAATCCCTCAGAGCGGGCGGCATTTTCTCCCGCTCTGGAGTCTCAACGTCCAAATCAGGGTCTCCTTGCTAGTTTCTGATCTCTGCTAGCAGTCCATGGGGTTCCTTTGCTTGTACACAGGCGCGCGTGTGTGTGTGTGCGCGTGCATGCGTGCACTGCGTTTTTGTTAAGACTACTCAGAAGAGATTAAATTGAGGACCCACAGTACTCTGAAATGACATGATTAACATAACAAAAGAAATTGTATATCTAAGCCAGTTCTGAAGGTACTCAAATAACTGCCTTCCTGTACACTCCAACTCACTGCAGCCCTCTAGGACGCAGTAGAACTGCCCCTGTGGGTTACGGGAGGAGAACACCTCATCTTTCTCCTGGGTATCGGCTGGTCCATCCGAACTGCTGACATTGCGGTGAGCAGCCCATGCCTACCCCACTCTGTGTAAGAGTAAAGGGGTTAGGATTTCCAGAGTTCTACATTTTATGAAACACATTTCATCTAGGACAGAGAGAATTCTACTTCAGGAGTCCACCAATAAAGACATCCATCAATCTCTAAAAGAATGCAAAGAAAATTACTTTCTGAGCTTTGCATTGAAGTTATTCCCACAAACAAATTATCTGAGGAAAACATTTCTGACATTTTGATTTGTGGACCTACTTCTTCCTTGAGAGGGTAATGATTTTTTTACTGGTTTAAAATAAAGATGATTTCTTTGAAGAACATTTTAAAATAGTTAAAGAAAGTGAAGCCATTTGACGTATTAAACTGCACACACACAAAAAGGAGTTAAGGGAAACAGGATTAGAAGTGAGGATGACAAGACTTCATCTCATACTTCAGACCCACAAGAGAGACCAGTCCCTGGAAAAGGACAGCATGCCTAGTAAAGCAGGGGAAAAAGAGGAAGACACTCCATAAAGAGGATTGACCCAAGGTTTCCAACAATGAGCTCAAACATAAAAACAGTGGTGAGGATGGCTCAGGACTGGACTTGTTTTCTTCTGTTGAACCTGTGGTCGGTGGGAGTCAGAACCAATAAGGGGAACAATGTGTGATATTAGGTTTATTCTGCCAACCTGGCCAATAAACACATGTGGGGTTAATAAGGTGGCAGTTTAATTGAAGGGCAAAGAGATAAATGGCTCAGCAAGCCTCGCCTTTCTGTCCCTTGTTCTCTGGTGACCAGACCAGTATGCGGCTGCCTTGGCTGGTTCTCTGCCTCAACGTGCAAGCTACACTGCCTACGGGACACCCAAGTTGTGGACCGTGCCGCTGTAGTTTACGTTCCTTGAAGACCTGCTTCATCACACTGCTGGTGTATTCATCACTTGAGCTGGGGACTGTCGGACCCTGCCTTCTGGCTGACTGTGGGAGACCTACCCTGCTGGTTGCTGCCTGTGGTCAGACTGTCTGTATTGCTCTACAAAAGACTCAGCTGTCTGCTTCTTGACTTGCACTCAGCAGCCCTCGTGAGTTGAAGGACTGCCAGTGTATGAACTGTCTTTCTTCTCCCTCCCTCCCTCCCCCTCCCTCCCTCATGAACCCTTGATAAATTGTAGATTACTTTTTCCAGATCTTACATTGTCCTCTGTCACCCCTCGCCCACTTTTCCATTATTAATCTCCCTGGGAGGGGGTTCTAGATTGATCCTTGTGATCGATTCCACCTTTCTGCCCCCACCCTCCTCTAATCCTCCTGGTATCTCTACTCTTGTAGGCCCTGAGGGGTCTATCTCTCCTGGATTCCCTGTGTTTGGGGCTCTTGTCTATAGGAGTGTGCATGCTCTGGTCTAATCCAGTTTGTAAGGTAGAATTGAGGTTTTGTTGGCAGACTCCAACACTTCTAAATAGCATGGCTGAGTCCTCCAAAAAATGCCAAAACTGTTATTTTAAGGTGGTATAAATTATAGTGAAGAATTATTATGGGAAACATGATAACTGAATCTCAAGTGGCTTCCAGGAACCCTAAAACACCATTTTCCGAAGTGTCTAGATTTAGATGGAGGGTATGTTGAGGCATACTAGCTTCATATCGATAGTTTGGTTTATGGAAGGGTTCTAGAGTATGGCTTGCCCTTAAATATTCCCCATTCTGCAGGAGTAATGCTGTGGTCCGGGCCTCCTAGTAACACCTTCGCCCTTCTGCTGGATTAAGGGTTTGTGGAATCCAAACTGAAATTAAGAGAAAAGTAAATTTCCTATGAATATGAAACCTTTGCAGTTTCCTTCCATTGACCCATCCTTGACTTCCCCGAAACAATAATGAGGAGTCCAAAAGAGGACTACTTTCTGCCCGGTCCCTAACCAGGTTTTCCCTGAATTCTATGGGACTCCAGGGTGACTGTAGCCTTCAGTATGATCTGCAAATCAGTGGGAAAACTACCAAAGTCCTTACAACTGGGCCAACAGATAACACCACAATCAGAAACCCATTGCCATTAAATCGATTCTGACTCATAGCGACCCTATAGGGACAGGTAGAAATAGAAAAAGACAAATGATTAAGTTTAAAGAATTTCACCTTGCTTGGATCCACGACCAATGCTCATGAAAACAGCAGTCAAGAAATCAAATGATGTATTGCACTGTGCAAGTCAGCTGCACAAGACCACGTTAAAGTGTTGAAGAGCAAGGATGTCACTTGGAGGATTAAAGTGTGCCTGACCCAATCCCTGGTACTCCCATAACTTCAAACCCAGTGGGCGTGAATAAGAAAGACCAAAGCAAAGTTGATGCGTTAGAATTGTGATGTTGGGAAGAATATTGGAAGTGCCATGGACTGCCAGAAGATCATACAAATAGGTGTTGGAAAAAGTACAGCCAGAATTCTCCTTAGAAACAAAGATGGCAAGACTCTGTCTCCTGTACTTTAGACATGTCAGCGGGAAAGACCAGTCCCGGGAAAAGTTCATCATGCTTGGAAAAGTAGAGGATCAGGGGCAAAGAGGATGACCTTCAGCAAGATGGACCACCACACAGTGGCTGCAACAATGGGCTCAGACAGGACAATTATAAGGATGGCACAGGACTGGGCAGGGTTTCATTGTGTCGGTCACGGGGTCACCATGAGCTGGAACTGACTTGACAATACCTGACCACAGCAACAAACTAGAGTGACCAGCCTCCAAGGAATTCCTTGGGCTCATGACTTTCAGTGCTAAAATTGGGAAAGTTCTGGATAAACGGGGAAAGTTTCACTCAATTTTCAGGCACACCACTTAGATTGCAGTCTTTCCTAGTAGCAGGGGCTCCTTTCCACTGATTCCTACTTACAGCTCTCATTCTAGGGAAACTGATAATTATCTGGGTCCTGCAGAGGCTCAGAACTAGAGTGGGGCCCCTTCCCTTCCTCCTTCAGCATCCCCAAACTCCCTCCCCATTCTCTGCAGAGGCCCCTTTGTCCATCCTAATGCCTCTCAGATCTTGGACACAGAATACCCTATCCTGCTTTACTTCAAAAAGCAGCCCTAGTCATGTAGTGGTTACACATTGGGCTGCTAATCACAAAATCAGCCGTTCAAGACCACCAGCCGATCCTCGGGAGAAAGACGAGGCTTTCTACTCCTGTAAAGATTTACAGTCTCAGAAACACACCGGGACAGTTCTATCCTGTCCTATAGGCTCACTCTGAGTCAGAATCAATCAACGGCAGTGAGTTTGGTTTGGTTTGGGTTTATTTTTCCCTTCATTAGTTTCTCATTATAGCCTGAGCTCGCTGTTTGGGGAGCATTCAGCTACTAACCACAAGACCGTAAAACTCATCGGTCACTCCACAGGAGGAAACTTAGTCTGTCTGCTCCTGTACAGTTTCAGTCTCAGAAACCCTACTGAGGAGTTCTCCTCTGTCCTACAGAGTTTCCATGAGCTTAAACCAACCAATGACAGTTAGCTCAGTTTGGTTTTATCATGATTATAGCATCTCATTTTATGAGATAAATTACCTGGAGACTTCATCTCCCTGAGGTCTGGACACAGCAATCGGGTGCTCCCTCTAGACTGCCATCTCCTTGCCATGATACCTTTGGATGCTCTTTCTACGGAGTCATGACTTGTGACCAATGGGACTGATAAGACCTCCTGACACAGTTTCATCCGGCACTGTCTTGGCCATCCGTGGCTTCCTAACATATCTGTCCTCCTTCAGGCAGAATTGGGAGAAAGATGGGGGTTTCTATTCCTGTAAATGTTTCAGGATCTGAAACTCACAGGAGCAGTTCTACTCTGGCCTACAAGGTCACTGTGAGTTGGTGTTCACTTGATTAGGGGCAGTGAGCTTGGTTTCTTTCTTTCTCTCTCTCTTTCGTTCTTTGGTCTTTAGGCAGAAAATAATACACATTAATTAACAGGTGCTAGAGACCAGGATGCACATCTATTTCCATTAGTTTTGGTATTTTTTTTTCTTACAATAAGACTCTCAGCTTGGAGGCAGTAACAGAGACAAATTTCAGGAAGAGTCCTGTAAGACAAATCATACTTCTTCAGTAGATGAGGGGAAAGAAAAAAATCTTAACTATTAATGAAAGTTGTTGGAGGGAAAATGGATCTCAGCTTAGAATCCACTGGATTTCCCTCCAGTTGTGAAATGAACATATCAAAGGGACAAGAAAGGTGAGATTATGTGAAAAAAACATGATACAACCAACCCAGGAACAAGAGAACAGCCAGTGATCTAAAATTGATGACAAGAAGGGTGTAAGTTGCATGGTGGGGCTTAATCAAGGGCAATGTGGTCAAGAGGAATTACTAAAACCTGAAGGAAGGCTGAACATGATAGTGGGACAAGAGGAAGATAAAAGGAAATAGAGGAAAGAACTAGGAGGCAAAGGATATTTCTAGAGGTGTAATATAGGCATGTACATATGTAAATATATTTTTATATAGCACTAGGGAATATGTTTATATTTTATATACTTTTATATTTATATGTTATGTATTAACATATATTTATATGTTAAGTATTAAGGTAACAAGCAGACATTGGGCATTGGCTCTAATAATCCAGCATTCTTTGATGCTCACCTTCCCGACATGATCACTGGAGACAAACTAAGCAAACTTAGTAAAGAAATCCCGGCTATTGAAAGATATAGCAACTCTGGGGTCGTAAAGGCTTTAAGATAAAGAAGAGGCCATCTAGCTGAGAAGCAACAAAGACAGCATGGAAGAAGCCTGTGTGATCATGAGGTGTCAAGGAGATCAGGTATCAGGCATCAAAGACTCAAAACAAAAATCATAGCAATGTGAATGAGGGGAACATGGAACGGAGTCCCAAAACCCAACTGTCGACAATGGGAGGGTCAGAAGAAAGGGATGAGCCAGTCATGGTGCAATATGTACTGATGAAACATAAAACTTTCTCCTAGTTCTTTAAAGCTTCCTCCTCCCCACTATCGTGACATCAATTCTACCTTGAAAATCTAGCTAAACAAGAGCATGTTCACTGCTACAAATAAGAGTTCACAACATAGAGAATCCAGGGCAGTTAAACCCTTCAGGACCAATAATGGGAACAGAGATACCAGGAGGGGAAGGTGGAGGTGGGGAGAGACTGGGAACAGATCACAATGATCTACATATAACCCCTTCCTAGGGGGATGGACAACAGAAAAGTGGGTGAAGGGAGACAGTGGTTGGTATAAGATATGGGGGGAGAAATGATAAATTATCAAGGGTTCATGAGGGAGGGAGGGGAGGAGGGGGGAAACGAGGAGCTGATATCAAAGGCTCAAGTAGAAAGAAAATGTTTTGAAAATGATGATGGCCCCCTGCTTGCTTCCTGTCTCTCCTCTACAAGACATCAAAGGAGAGCGAAGCCAGCTGGCAGAGAGGATGCTGACTCCCATCAGCAAACAAGGAACCCAAATTTACTGCCCTTGCTCTTAGAAACCCCCTGCACGCCCCCCATGGGTTTCTGAGACTGTTTAAGGGAGTAGAAAGCCCAGTCTTTCTCGTGTGTTGCTGCTGGTGGTTTCAAACTGCCCGCCATGCAGATTTCACCCAATGCATAACCACTACGCCACCAGGCTCCTAGGAGACAATCATTTCCTTTGAAGACAAGATTCCTGCCCTGGAAACATTCTTGACTCAGTAGAACATGAATGCCCAGACACGGAGACCTCCAAGGAATGTAGGCACCTCAGATGTTGTAAAGAGACCAGTACTTTCTACAGCCAACCTGTTGAGAACCTTATTTTTTTTTAAAACAGCCACGTCTACATTTCTTTGTCCTGTACCTCAAGGTAAACAGAATAAAGTTCTCTTTGTAAAGCCAAAAAAAAAAAGAAAATGATGATGGCAACAAATGTACAAATGTGCTTGACACATGGATGGATGGATGGATTGAGATAAGAATGGTAAGAGCCCCCAATATAATGATTTTTTTTTTCAAAGAAAAGACTTGATATCTGGACTTGTTTGGTAAGGATTTTCTATGTACTCTGTTTCAGCCATGCATATATACTAATATTTCAAGCTTTCTAATGTCCAATCAGCATGAGAGTAAATTGTTATTCTCCAACCAATAAAATCTTAGCTATGTTTACAACATAATGACTCTTTGATTACTTGAAATATATTTGTTAAGCTTTAACAACTTGAAATATTATACACAACACAGAGGAAAGCGATTGGTTGTACTTTGGAGAAATTCTTACATATTTCTTAATGAGCACAGGGCCATGAAAAACTATGCAGAATTCCAAAATAAATTTACTTTTGCAGACACAGAGTAGTTAGTCTGAGTTTGGTCCATAATAGATTTATCACATTTTACCAAGATGGGGGAAGAGGCCTGCATATATATATATATATATATATATATATATATATATATATATATATATGGATAAATTTGAAATTGAGACTTGAACACATTGGCAAGGCAAGATGAAGTTTTAAAATTCCTAATGTTCCATATAACTTCCATAAAAGTTATTTAAAGCATTAAAAATCATTCAATACTGACTGATTCACTATCCATCTCACAACGAGGAGCCCGGGGGCGGGGGGTGTTGGAGGTGGGGGCTGAGATCCACATGGTCAGTAGTCTGAAACCACCAGCAGCTCCACGGGCAAACGCCTGGCCTTCCCACTGCCATGAACAGTCACAGGCTCGGAAATGTACAGGGGGTTGCTATGAGTCAGCACTGACTGGAAGGCAGTGGGGTTGTTTTTAGCTTATCCATCTCACAATTAAAAGTGATACTTACTAAATCAGTGGGTTAGTTTACAACTTTGATTCATAATTGGAAGCTTTTAAAAAATAAAGATGCTGTTTAACACTTCATTTCTAAAAAGTATGTGCCATATTTTAAAATCATTTATGTCAATTAAGGTTTTTCTAGTTAAAGTAAAAGACAGCTCCCTTCTAGCTGGTGTAAACAATAAAGGGATGACATTGTTCTACACTTGAAAGTCTAATATAGGCAAGGGTTTTGTTGTTGTTGTTTTTAAATCTTTTTATTGGGGGCTTGTACAACTTATCACAATCCATCCATCCATTGTGTCAAGCACATTTCTACATTTGTTTCCCTCATCATTCTCAAAACATTTGCTTTTTACTTGAGCTCCTGGTATCAGTTCCTCATTTTCCCCTCCCTCCTGCTCCCCCCTCCCCTATGATCCCTTGATAATTTGTAAATTATTATTATTTTGTCATATCTTACACCGTGCAACGTTGCCCTTCACCAACTTCTCTGCTGTATGTCCCCCAGGGAGGAGGTTATATGTAGATCCTTGTAATCTTTTCTCCCTTTCTCCCTCACCCTCCCTCCATCCTCAGGGAATCGTCACTCTCACTACTGATCCTGAGGGGTTCATCTGTCCTGGATTCCTTGTGTTTCCAGTTCCTATCTGTACCAGTATACATCCTAGGTTCCAGCTGAATTTGTAAGGTAGAATTGGGATCATGATAGTTGGGGGGAGGAAGCACTCAAGAACTAGAGGAAAATTGTATGTTTCACCATTGCTACACTGAACCCTGACTGGCTCATCTCCTCCCCGCAGCCCTTCTTCAAGGGGATGTCCAATTTCCCACAGATGGGCCCTGGCTCCCCACTCCATACTCCCCCTCATTCACAATGCTATGATTTTTTGGGTCTTTGATGCCTGCTACCTGATGCCTTCGATGCCTCGCGACATCACAGGCTGTTGTGCTTCTTCCATGTGGGCTTTGTTGTTGCTCAGTTAGATGCCCACTTGTTTACCTTCAAACCTATAGGACCTCAGACACTATATATTTTGATAGCCGGGCACCATCAGCTTTCTTCACCACATTTGCTTTTGCACCCGCTTTGTCTTCAGCAATTGAGGTGGAGCAGGCTGGTGTGCTTCTTCCATGTGGGTTTTGTTGTATCTCAGCTAGATGGCCACTTGTTTATCTTCAGGCCTTTAAGACCACAGATGCTATATCTTTTGATACCTGGGCACCATCAGCTTTCTTCACCACATTTGCTGTGCACCCGTTGTCTTCAGCGATTGTGGCAGGAAGGTGAGCATCTCAGACTCCTGAGTTGTTAAAACAAAGTGTTCTTGTGTTGAGGGAGTGCTTGAGCAGAGGTCCACTGTCCATCTGTTTCCTTAATACTAAACCTATAAATATATTTACATAGATCTATTTGCCCCTCATTGTATATAAATATATTTACATCTGTATGTGCCTGTATGTAGATCTCTATAAATGCCCTTTGCCTCCTAGTTCTTTGCTCTATTTTTTTTTATTTTCCTTTTGTCCCGCTATCATGTTCAGTCTTCATTTGGGTTTCAGGAATTCCTCTTGGTTACATTGTCCTTGATCCAGCCCTGCCAGACCTCCTACGTCCTCCTTAACACTGATTTTGGATCACTTGTTCCCTTGTCCCTGGGTTTGTTAATACCCACTTCCTTTCCCCTGCCTCCCCCTCTCCCACGTCCCCCCAGAACTGTCATCCCATTGTTCTCTCTTCTGACTTGTTTATCCCATATAGGCAAGGTATTTGATGATGTCTGAGCTAGTGGCTCAATGAAATCATGAAGAAGCCAACATTCTTCTTATTTTCTGCTTTGCCTTGCATAGATTTGCTTCATTATAAGACTGGACTCAATGTCCCGGCCAAAAGTTGGCCTTTTATCCAAAATTAGATCATATGAAATCACCAGGGTGTATTTCATGATCCTCTTTTGCTTCATCTTCTTCCTCTGTACTTGTGTTTCCGTTCCCACTTGTCTAAACCTAGTCACAAAACCCGAACCACCCATGGGTTTCAAAGAACCCAAATCAGACATCAGACTAGGCTATCTTTCATGCTAAATTGCATCACTCTGGAAACTGCAGAAGACTTGAAGCCAGAGGAGGGGGCACCTCAAACCCCACAAATTCTACACATCTAGGTGCTCTCTCTTCACTTCCCAACCCCACTATTACCTCTTAAGAAAAAAATCAGATATAAAATTGGTGTGTGGATAGCTTCTGACAACCTCCAACTTCATGAGGGGGAGGATCTGCATCAGCAGCCAAAGGTCCGACATACTTCCACCCTCCAAAATTTTTATCAATTCTTACACCAGCCATTCCCAACTCCTTCTGACAGAGCCCGCTCTACTTCTCTGATAGGCTCAATAACTTGTTTCAAGGGCCACACAGAACTCTCAGACTATACTCACGGTTGTGGAATTTATGATGGTAGTAACACGTTAAAATTTAGGAGCAGGTACCATTCAAAATACAATTCTTCAATCAGGACTTGGCTTCTTCTCAGCCAAGCTCACAATCATCCTCTCTCTGGTCCTTGGCTCATTAGGCCCTTGGCCCCTTGGCCTTGCCTCTACCTTCCTCAGGCAGGTGTTAAAAGGTTTTCTAGCTCCACTGACCATTATCAGGAGATGCCCTACTCTGCCCCAGAAGACTCCTGTCTGAAGGTGCTCAGCTCTCTTCTTCTGTGGGTTGGCATTTCCACTGTAACCCCCCAGCTATGTGGCCGAGAATCCCACTGTACCATCTCAAATCAATCTCCTGCTTCTACTGCTGCACCTCTGACTATCTTGTGCCATCTCGGGGCAGCTTTCTCCCTCTCGTTGCTGTGTCTAGAACCCTAAGAGGTTCTCAATGTGCAAACCCCAGCTTCAAAGGACGTGAGCTGTTCCCATCACTTCTTCTTGGGTCTACCTTTCCACCTCTGGGATACTACTGTTGCCCGAACGTTCATGGTTCATAGTCCACTCAGAGACACCTTGGAAGAAAGGCCAGGCAATCTACTTCTGAGAAATCAAATTTTTTGAAAACATTATGGAACATAGTTCTGCCTCTGACACACCTGGAATCATCATGGAAACTTTTTCTTTATTTAATATACACTCTCTTCACTGCCACCTAATGAGCCCTGGTTGTGTGTGCTGCTCACAGAAAGATCAGCAGTTTGAAACCACCAGCTGCTCCACGGATGAAAGGTGGGGTCTTAGGGGTAAAGCGCTATGGTCTCAGAAACATGCAGGGGCAATTCTCCCTTCTCCTCTGGGGTCGCTGTGAGTCAACATTGGCTCAATGGCAGTGAATGGCATTTTCACTCTGGCTCCCACCACCACAGTTAAATGCAGGCCAGTTGCATGGCTCTCCAAAGTTCCTTATGCCCTTCCGTGCCAATGGCAGCAGGGATTTACTTTATTATTCTTAAAGCTCATATGCACTTATGTAAACATTGTACAATGGAGGTAGCATGGAAAATAATCTGCTCATTAGTCATAAACAAGGTTCTAATCACATCAAAGCCGATGAAACTTCTCAAAGTAGAGATGCCATTGCCACCTTTGCTGACATCTGAAGGGAATCATCCACCTCAAAGAAAGGGATATTTTACGTTTCTTGGCATTTTCTGAAATTCTAAAGTTCTCTTACGATGACTACTAAGATAAGTACTTAATATGTGTCAGTGGGCAGGGGAGAGGGAAGCAAGATAAAGGGGAAAATACTTCAATAGATATTTCAGCATACTTCATGTAAAATTATGCAGGTACATATGTGTAGAAATTAAACAGAACATCTAAAACATAAATATAATTAAAGAGATACCTCTGTCCTTGCAGAAACATTGAATGTTTCCGCCCAGTTCCTTTCATAACAATTCTTATTTCATGTCCCATCAATTCCTTTTCGTTTCATCTTCAGGGTTGCTGGGCGGGGGACGAGCCGCAATCTAAAACAGATTATTGACAGACGGAAGTCAAGACGGAGATTTGGAGTAAAAAGTGCTTCCTCAGCCTGAAGACGAGCATTTCTCTTCTGAAAGTGCTTCCCTGCCTGCTCCTCGAAGGATCGATACTGGCTCAGTCGACTGTTTTCCCTGTGCTACCTGCTAATGGACACAGAATTGCAAAATCAGGAACCAAATATTAATTAACTCCAGGTCCTAAGGCCCTCATTGATTCTTGACAGGTGGAATCTGTGTAAGCATCTAGAATTAGTCAGTCTCTCCATCACGATGGAAGACTGATTTTATTCCTGGTCAATGCACCTCACGCACAGCCATCTCCACATGTCTAGGAAGGTTAACCTGTTGCCAGGATGCTGAATAGGTTACAGCATAGCGTCCAGGCTATAAGAGACTAGAAAGAACGGCCTGGGGATCGACTCAATATCAGCCAGGAGATCACAACCATCAGCTCTCCAACTGGTCATAGGGATGGACAAGATCAATTGAACAGCAGCTAAGAATAACAAGTGAGCCTGCTTACTGCAAGGGAGCCAGTGGTTAAAAAGCTTGTGGTTTCTTTGAAGACTTCTCAATAAAATGTAAAATTGGGTGCCCTCTGTGGCAGAACCTTTATCCCAACCCTGACACTCATAACAAACCCTGTTAAAAATGTACAGCAAAGGAAAAGCAGGCTGTCTTTTACTTAGTCACTGAATAATATTGAAATACCTCATATTTAGAAAAATATAAGAAACTGAAAAGAAAAAAAGTTGCCTATAATCCTACCTCCACCAAACTATAAATGCTCTGATAGAATTCTCTTGGTAATTTTCCTTGAACATAGTTGAAATTGAACTGTATACATTTGTATCCTGATTCTCTACTGAACATTGTAACCGATTCATTATCCACCTCATGATTTTCTAAGAGTATTATGGTTTGGGCACATGCAAACTTCTAACAGCTCTCCAGGAGGAAGCCCTAATTCCTTAGCTTGCCTTCCAAGCTCCCCATTTCATAGCTGTATCCAACCCCCGGGCTCCTCTGACACCTCTCTGTCTCGGGTCCATGTCAGCAGGACACTCAACATGCTCTGTCTCTATGCCACAAAACTCAGCAGTAAATTTCAACTCACATGTTGTCAAACGACCTACTGGGAATAACCGCCACTGTCTAGTCTCTAACCACATTCTCCATTTTTTGAAAGTGGGACTTGGATGTGGGTAAACAAAGCAAATCCATTTTCCTTTCAACAATCCATTCACATTTTGTCAGTAATTGCAGTCCCCATTTCCTCTTCCGCCTTCTCTCCCAACCCTCCTAAGCTTTGTCCTTAAGTAAATGCTTCCCCTCGCATCTCAAACGGGTGAGTATTTTAAGGTGTGCACGCCTCCCTATTCTTATTGTTCCCTTCACACACCTGTCTGTTGTTTAGCTTAAAATTGGGCCACGAGTGTGAGTTCCTCTCCAGACATAAAAGGTAGTGAAAAGGCCATGGACTCCATCCATCTCTATCCAACCAGTCAGTAATCCTAGTCTCCTTTATGATTTTGAATTTGATTGACATTCTTCTCCTGCTCTATCCAGGAACTTCCAATGTGATCCCTCTCGGAGCATTTGGTAGCAGTGGCTGGGCACCATCTAGTTCTTTTGGGCTTGGGGTCATGGAGACTGATGGGTGCGTGCTCCTTTAGTCCACTGAACTAAGGTAAGTGTTGTGATGGGCCTTCAATTTTCTTCCCTCTTCTTCTTCTGGAAAAGACCAATTAGTTGTGCCTTAGATGGCAGCTTACAAGATTTTACCACCCTAATTGCTACTCACCAAAGTAAAATGTAGAACATTTTCTCTGTGGATGAAGCTATGGCAATTAACCTTTGTGTCCCAAGAGATTTTGGTCCTGAGTCCCTAGACACAGTGACTCATCCCTGCAAGGTGTTTAGTTATGTCTGAATTTTCCTCACTCTGCCAGCTGTGTGCTCCACGACATGCATGTATATATTTGCAGCCAAGGTAAATGTTCATTTACTAATGGACCCAGATACATATACCCTCTGTCAAACCTATATTTATTCATGTATACAATTCATATATGCACTCAATCAATCTAACTTGCCCTTCCCTCACCTCCCATCTCTGGTAACAACCAAAATTGCCTCATTTCATGTGAAGCCTTTTCTTGTTTTTTTACAGTAGTTGCCTAATATAGCAATTGTGTTTTCCTGAGGGACAGATTTCCCTCAGCAGAATGCCCTCCAGGTTCCCACCTGTTAGGCGGTGTCCCACAGAGTCCGGCATTGGTCTTTCAGATTTGTGCAGCATTCCAGTTTGCGTGTATTCCATAGCTCATTCATTCTTGGTGGGCACTTAGGTTGCTTCCATCTTTTTGCTACTGTGAATAGGGCTGCAATGAACATACATGAGGGGGTATCCCCTCCCCCCTCAAAACAATATTTTTTCCAAGCTATGTGTTTAAATTTTTTTTTTAACTTATCACCTTCAAAGTGCTATCCATTACATCTACTACACTTGTCAAATATGCAATTCCATTCTTGGAAACATTTTTCAAATCCATCTGCTCAAATGGCTGACAGCGCCTCCCTCATGTTTCTCTTCACTTCTTCTATGTCATCAAATCCCTGTCCTCTCATGTCCCTTTTCATTCTTGGAAAGAAAAAGAAGTTGCAAAAAGCAAGGTCAGGCAAGGAAGGTGTGTGGAGCAATAGAGGCATGATATTTTTGGCCAAAAACTGGCGCACTGAGACGGCTGTGTGAGCAGGTGCATTGTTGTGGTGGCAAAACCAGTCCCATCTGCCATAAATCAGGACTTTATTGTTCCACGTGGTTACACACTCTTTTCAGAACTTCTAAATAGAAAGCTTGCTTAAAAGTCTGACCTGGTGGAATGACCTCCAAATGCACTCTCCCCTTCCCATCCCATCAGGGGGTTTTGGTACCCCTTTGTATATTCATGCTGTAACCTTATTTCTCGAGCCTATATGACAAGTAGGGTCTTACAGCATTTCTATTTCTAACAATAAAATTATTTTATCTTACTCTAATTTTTGAAACTGTAGGCTATATTCAATAGTGCTATAGAAAACGCCTTAGCAAGTGGATTACGAGCAAGCTTTTACAAGGCTACTGAACCCATGGCCATACAGAGATGATGTTTTTTTGTTTTGTTTTTTGTGGGAGGGTGAGTGAGTGAGTGAGTGAGTGAGTTAGTGAGAGAGTGAGTGAGTGTGTTAGTGGGAGAGTGAGTGAGTCAGTTAGGGAGTTAGTGAGAGGGTGAGTGAGTGAGTGAGTGAGTGAGTGAGTGAGTGAGTGAGTGAGTGAGTGAGTTAGGGAGTTAGTGGGAGGGTGAGTGAGTGAGTGAGTGAGTTAGTGAGAGAGTGAGTTAGTGAGTGAGTGAGTGAGTGAGTGAGTGAGTGAGTGAGTGAGTTAGGGAGTTAGTGGGAGGGTGAGTGAGTGAGTTAGTGAGAGAGTGAGTGAGTTAGTGAGGGAGGGAGGGAGGGAGGAAGGGAGGGAGTTAGTGGGAGGGTGAGTGAGTGAGTGAGTTAGTGAGAGAGTGAGTGAGAGAGTGAGTAAGTAAGTTAGTGAGAGAGTGAGTTAGGGAGTTAGTGAGAGGGTGAGTGAGTGAGTGAGTGAGTGAGTGAGTGAGTGAGTGAGTGAGTGAGTCCAGAGATGATGTTTTATATAGAACAGAATCTCACGTGATTCAATGGTGACACATAAGGGTAGCAAAGGAATTTATCTTTCTTTTTAGGTTCCATTACTCTATTTATTGGTAAGACAAACACATACAATATTATATTTCATCCTGGAGCCATTTGGCTAAATATAATGATGTCTGGGGCTAAAATTAAATCCATTGATTTTGGGATTAGACACTATTTATATACTTTTCTTTTTAAGTCATTTTATTGGGGGCGTGTACACCTCTTATCACAATCCATACATACACACATTGTGTCAAGCACATGTGTACATTTGTTGCCATCATCATTCTCCAAACATTTTCTTTGTATTTGAGCCGTTGGTATCAGCTCCTCGTTTCAAAGAGATATACCTGGTCACCTTGAAGTCCTCGTGATACACTGGGTGTTGGGGACACCAGTCTTACTCTACAACAAAAATAGGATTGTGGGGATCATGAGAGCAGCAAGTTGGGGTTGCTGCCCACCACCAGCCTGCTCCTGGCAAGCTGACATGCTCAGGAATGTTGAATCAGGATTTTTCACAGCAGACATGCATCCCCAAAGGCTTACTCAGGGGCTCCTTGGCAGAGCAAGCTACTTCCCTGCAGCAATAGATTTTGGAAGGAAGGAAGGGAGGGAGGGAGGGAGGGAAGGAAGGAGGGAGGAAGAGCCAGGGTGAGTGCAATTGACATAAATATCCCTACCGCCAGTGTCACTGAGAGCCCATACATGAATGTAGCAACAGCACAGGACTTTCATTTCCCGGCAATAGGCCTGGGATTCCTGTACTTGGAGTCTACATAAGAAATTGCCTTTAGTGATCTCTCACTTTGAAATATGAACTGACCGACCTTCGAACTGCACCATCTACCACGCGGGATTTTTGTCACTTTCATTTATTTGTTTGTTTCTCTCTTTACACCTGTGACTATGATGACTGACGGGTACACAGAGATACATACAGGCTTCTTCAGCGTGTGTCTATGTGGCCCCTTGAAATTTTATTGTATTGGAAATGATTGGAGTGACTATGTGTAAACACAATGCACATCTTAACATGGCTCATCGATTTACTAGGCTGGGACTAGCCAGGGCTGGTTAAAGGGCAGTGGGAGCTGGAGGCAGGAGCCAGGAGCCAGGGGAGGTGTGGATTTGCCAGTAACCTGAGGACAATTAGGTGTCTGGGGAGAAGCTCTTTGTTCAGAGACAGATACAGCAGTGATCACGGGAAACCAGAGAGGAGAAAAAGAGAGGCTTGCCAACCGTTAAAGAAGTGGCCGGATAGGAACAGGGAGGGAGGGAATGCAAATTGCAGGTTGGCATCTGAAGGGATGCTTCCCTAGAATGTGGCTTTACCTTGGGAACAATATCTCGCAAGGAGGAAAATTCCCCACACAGCTCCAGTGTGGAAATGTCACTAAACACAGACTCTACGGCAGATTGGGGATGGTTGGAATGTTTTATAAGAATACAGTAAAATTTCAAGAGTACCAAAGAGGCCTTCTGACCAAAATCGTCTTTCCATAGTTCTTCAGATATGTCACCTTTAGAAATTCTGTCCTTTAGGGGGTTTTTGTTTTGTTTTGTTACTTTTTATTGTGAGGCTTTGGATTTCTGGATTGAAACTCGCTGTTCACAAACTCATGCAGGTTTACTGGTGGTGGTGTTAGGTGCCAGCCAGTCATCTCTGACCCATTGCAACCCTGTGCATGACAGAACAAAACACTGCCGGGTCCTGCACCATCCCCACAAGCGTTCCTATGCCTGAGCCATGGATGCAGCCACTGTGTCAATCCATCCCGTTGAGGACGTTCCTCTTTTTCGTTGACACTCTACCAAACATAGTGTCCTTCTCCAGGGGCTAGTCAAGACCCTGACAGGATGTCCCAAGTCTATAAGACAAACTCTTGTTATCCTTGCCTCTGAGGAGCACCCTGTCCGTATTCTTCCAAGACAGATCAGTCTGTCCTTCTGGAAGTCTAGGATGCTTTCATTACTCTTCTCCAGCACCACAAGTGAAATGCACTGATTCTTCATTATTCAATGTTCAGCTTTCACGTGCGCTTGAAGCAATAGAAAATATCATGGCTTCAGTCAGGTGCATCTTACGCCTCAAAATAATATCCTCACTTTTTCTTCTTTAATCATTTTATTGAGGGCTCATACAGCTCTTATCACAATCTATACATCCATCCATTGTGTCAAGAACAATTGTACATATGTTGCCATCATCATTCTCAAAACATTTTTGTTCTAGTTGAGCCCTTGGTATCAGCTCCTTATTTTTTTCCCCTTCCCCCTCTCCCACCATCCCTCTGTCATGAACCCTTGATAATTTATAAGCTTTTTTTTCATGTCTTACACCATTGTCACTTTTCAATACTCTAAAAAGGGTTTATTCAGCAGGTTGACCTAAAGCACTCACTCTTTGAACTCTTGACTATTGCTTCCTTGATCATTGATTGTGGGTCTAAGCAAGACAAAACCCTTTACAACTTCAGCCTTTTCTTCACGATGTTATCACGATGTTACCTATTGGTCCAGTTGATCTTCTTGACATTGAAGTCATAATCCATACTGAAGACGACCATCCTAAATCTTCATCAGCAAGAGCTTCAATTCCTCCCCCCTTAACAAGCAAGCTTGTTTCATCTACATATGGCAAGTAAGTTGTTAATAAGTCTTCCTCCAATCCTGATGCCACACTCGTTTTCATATCATCCGGCGTCCCTGAAGATTTGCTCAGCATACAGATTAACCAAGTCTATTGACGGGATACAATCCTGATGTGCACCTTCCGTTTTTTTAAACTCTGCAGCATTCCCTTGTTTCATTGGCACGACTGTCTCTTGATCCATGTATAGGTTCCTTATGAACACAATGAAGGATTCTGGAATTCCCATTTTTCTTAAAGTTATCCATAGTTTATTATGGTCCACACAGTTGAATGACTTTGCATAGTCAATAAACACGAGTAAACAACTTCCTGGTATACTCTGTTTTGATCCAAGAACCATGTGACATTGGCAATGATAGCCCTTGTTCCACATCCTCTTCTGAACCTGGCCTGAACTTCTGGCAGCTCCCTAAACTGCTGAAACTGTTGGGGGATGAACTTCAGCAAAATTTTACTAGTGTATGATATCAATGATATTGTTCTAAAATTTGAACATTCTGTATGACCAAGAAATTTAGAGTTGAGGAAACTCGCCAGGTAAGTTTTATACCCACTAATGTTAGACAATGCCTGGACTAGGCACCATCCCTGGTCAGCTTTCCACTCTATTACACTGGAGCTAAAATTACTTCTAGTAGACAGCCAGCTAGAGGTAGAGCAGGGAGCACCTCTGTTTTATAAATTTCTCATAGTTCAGACAAAATTCCACTTCTTCCACCCTTCATATACATTCATCTACCTGAGTCCAGAAAAAAAGGGATCTGTACTTCTAAACTCCCATGTAGAAATGTGTCTACACATGTTTTGTGGATCTCGTTTACTTATTCAAGTCATGTGGGAATTGCTCCCGATCTGACCCCACCACACTGAGGCAAAATATTAAGGGCGTGCAACAGAACAGCAAAGGGAACAGAGCAAGGAAGTCCCAAGGGCATGCCAAAAATAGACTTTGGAGCTAGAGCATGGCACCCCATCAGACTCCACGTGAAAACACTCCTAAAGATCAAGAAACAGACTTTGAACTATTGACAGGCTTTTTTTTGTCATTGGTTTTTTGTTGCTTTATTTTCTTTTGTTGCTTTGTTTTGCTCTGTCTTGCTTTTGTGCATATTATTATCTCTGCAGATATATCTTGAAAAAGTAGGTTGTATAAACAAATCAGTTGCGAGGAGGGTGTAAGAGGCCTGAGGCCTGGCAGGGCTGGATCGAGGGCAATGTAACCGAGAGGAATTGCTGAAACCCAAGTGAAGGCTGAGCGTGACAGGGGGACAGGAGGGAAGGAGCAGCAGGGAGCACGGGCGGAGGACGCTCCAAACAGAGAGGACTGTCTCCTCAGAGCATCGTTGGCCGTCATGACGTGGGTGAAGGGAGGCTTTCAGGACCTTCCTCTGCCGATGTGGTCCGACGCTGACGGAAACAGCTGCAGACCCCCTTTAATAGTGGTCATTGGGGAGGGACAAAGCATGAGTGTGAGAAAATTGGAAGCCATCAAAAGTGAAATGGAATACATAAAGATGATTTAAAGGTGAAAATAAAAGAGGAAAGTAAAAGGAAATAGAGGAAAGAACTAAGAGGTAAAGGGCATTTATGGAGGTCTAAATACAGGCATGTACATATGTAAATCTATTTTTATATGATGGGGAAATAGATCTATGTGTATATATTTATAGGTTAGTATTAAGATAGCAGATGGACATTGGGCCTCCACTCAAGTACTCTCTCAATGCAAGAACACTTTGTTCTACTAAACTGGCATTCCATGATGCTCACCTTCCCAACATGATTGGGCAAAGTGGGTGCATAGCAAATGTGGTGAAGAAAGCTGATGGTGCCTGGCTATCAAAACATATAGCATCTGGAGTCTTAAAGGCTTGAAGATAAACAAGCAGCCATGTAGGTCCGAAGTAATAAAGTCCACATGGAAGAAGCACACCAGCCTGTGTGACCACAAGGTGTCAAAGGGATCAAGTATCAGGCATCAAAGAACAAAAAAAATCATATCATTGTGAATGGGGGGAGTGCAGAGTGGGGACCCAAAGCCCATCTGTAGGCAACTGGACATCCCTTTACAGAAGGGTCGTGGGGAGGAAACGAGCCAGTCAGGGTGCAGTATAACAATGATGAAACATACAAGTTTTCTCTAGTCCTTTAATGCTTCCTCCCTGCCCCCACCCACTATCATGATTCCAATTCTACCTTGAAAATCCAGCTAGACCAGAGGATGCACACTGGTACAGATAATAACTGGAAACACAGGGACTCCAGAACAGATAAACCCCTCAGGATCAGGAGAAGGAGAAGGTGGGGGAGAAAGGGGGAACTGATCACAGGATCTGTATATAACCCCATCCCTGGGGGACAGACAACAGAAAAGCGGGTCAAGGGAGATGTTGGACAGTGTAAGACATGACAAAATAATAATAATTTATAAATTATCAAAGGGTCATGAGTGGGGACCAGGGAGGGAGGGAAAGAAATAAGGAGCTGATACCAAGGGCTCAAATAGAAAGCAAATGTTTTCAGCATGATGATGGTAACAAATATAAAACTTTGCTTGACACAATGGATGGATGGATTGTGATAAGAGCTGTATAAGCTCCCAATAAAATGATTAAAAGAAAAAAGAAATTACTCTTCCAGGCATTAAAGTATAGCAGAGAACAAAACTCGATAGCCTTACAGGGCTTAGAGTGGGAGAAAGAGTCTGCTCCCATAAAGTGTTACAGCCTCAGAAAAGTAAAGGAACAACTTAATTCTGTCTGACAGAGTCATGATGTGTTGAAATAGACTCAGTGGCAGTGAATGGATGGAATATAATTTCTAGCAGCTGAAAATAGCCAATTAATTTTCAAAGAAAAATAGATAATTCAGATAATGCTAAAGGTAATTCAGAGGGATGTGGTCATAGGAAGTGTATGTATATGGGAACTGTAATCTTAACTAGTCAGAATGGCCTTTCTGAGATGGTGATGGTTGATAAAGACCAGAAGGAGGTAAGGGAGTGATGAGAGAGAAAACTGAAGACAAGTACATTTGAGCAGCGACCACAGCAAGGTCAAGGGTCGTACAGTAGAAGATCATCAGTGTGCAATCAAGTGACCAGAGTGGCTGGAGGAAAGGAAGCCAAAGGAAGAGTAATAGAGGACTGAGAGACCCTATCATGTAGACCTCGGTTCTGCAGCTCTTAGAGAGGTTTGGGCCTTTACTATAATCCAAAGGAAATACTTTGGGAGGATGTTGAGCAGGTGTGCTTCATGGTCATACTTAATTTAGCATCACCAAATTTTTTGTTAAGGATACTGTATTGGGGATGGGGAGTGGGAAGCAATCTTAGAAAAGGGAAGACTGGTTTTGAGAAAGCCATTGCTGCAATCCAGGGAAGCCTGATCTCATTTTCAGTTACTTGGACCATTGTGGTGTCAGCAGAGGTAGTAAGGGGTGACCTAATTCTGAATATATTTTGAAAGTCAGTGAACAGGATTGAAGGCAGAGTATTAGAAAAAGAAAGCCATCGATATGATTCCAAGACTTGGGGCCTGAGCAGCTGAGAAAAAGCTTGTTCCCATTTACTGGGATGAGTAACACTGTAGGCAGAGCAACTTTGTGAGAGCAGGGATTTGGGAATCATCAGCTTATTATCGTGAGATTGGGTGAGATCATCGGGGTAATGAATGTACAAGTCCAAGGACCACGTCCTGCGGCGCTGTAGCATTCAGAGGCAGGGGCACCAAATGATTTGATTTGCCCAAGGCTGAGTGATCTCCAGGAGACAAGACCTTCTAAGTTTCGAGCAAACCGAGGTGATTGGTGATTGATGGGAATTTTTTAGTCATAGGGTTGTGTTAGTCTTGGTAGACTAAAGAAACAAATCCATAGAAGCACATATGTGTATATGAAAGAGATTTATATACAAGAGCAAGTGAACATTGAGAAAACATTCCAGCCCAGTCAAGATCAAGTCCACAAGTGCGACATCAACCCATATGTCCGATACCAATCTATAAAGTCCTCTTTAGACTCACGAAATACATGCAATGACGCCAAATGTAAAAGATCACAGGCAAGTGGGTGGAAAGTGTGGATCCGGTGTCATTGGAAACATCTCAGCACTGGCAAGGGTCTCTGCATCAGGGTGGGTCCATGTATCTTGTCAGCTGCTATGTCTCCCAGGGAGTGTCAGAGAGAGAGGTGTCTCCCACCTCCAAGGAGGAAGTACCAGATTTCCCAGAGGTCTCCTTGACTATCTCCAGATTGACAGGCTAGACTCCACCCCTACCCTCTTAATCCTCAAATTGACACCAGATTAGATAACCACAAGGGTCAAGAGAAGAGTTTGTTGTTGCTGTTGTTATTGTCCTTGGTATCTTATTTATGGCTGGTGGGAGAGATACGATGTATGTTTGTTTACCAATGGGAAAGATCCAATAAAGAGAAATCACTGGAGCTATGCCATGAGTGGGTGAGGACGAGTGGCATCTCTAAGAGGATTGACCTGAACTTCATGAGGAGAGAGTTGGACAGATAGTCTATCCACTCTAACAGGACAGAATATATGGACAGAGATACACAGGATCTTTAGATGTCATGGAAGGGCTCATCAGAATTCTCTTCTAATTTTTTCTGTTTTCTTCTATTTTATGTCTAGCTCTCTTTAGTGTCAGTTTCGGACTCCTGTTTCCTCCCAGAGGAGAAGCTCCTTGAAGGAACAGGTGGTCTGTGGTTTGTCATCCCGATATCCCCATGGAGTCCAACACTAGCAGTACCTTGGGATGGGAGGTTCTTAGAATAAATCCTTTTTAAAAAAAAAAAGATTCCAAAAGTCCCAGAGATTTCTGAGGTTGAGCCGTTGGGAAGAGGCTCCCAGGATGAGAATCATGGTACAGGGCCAGGGGCCAGGTTTGTTTACTGTCCTAGGAGCAGAGAGAAGTCTCCATGAAAGGACACACGGACACAGCTCCTGCCACAGGCTCCTTCCCATCCCTCATGGACAGAGGACAGGGGCTGCCAGTTATTCTTGACAGGTATTGAGGCCCTCCTAAAGAAACTCCCTTGAGAAAATGCAATCTCGCTCACGTCGTTAGACCCAAGAGAATGAGAGCAAACCGTTAGTGAGCATTTGTGGGGCTTCAGGAACGATTAAAACAGTGTTACACGCCTCTTTTTTATAGCAATCTTGATGGCAGGCGCTCCTGTAACCACCATCCCACGTTATAACAGGAAAGCAGGATTTTATGGTTTCTCTGCATCCCAGGTATAGCACCTTGAGGACAGAACTAAACTGCTCTCCACCTCAGAAATAGTCCACTCATTAAATCCCAAGCCTTCATCTTCCCTTTGGATTCAAACATGGAGCATGCTTTTAAAATGGAAATGACCTGGACAGCCACACCATGAGGAATTAAGCATCCCGGGAGGAATGGGACGCAGGCTCAGAGTCAGAAGACTTGAGGTCCATCCCTGCTTCACCGTCGACTTGGGCAAATCATTTCACTTCTCTGAACTTCCTTGTACTTTCATCCTTCCATAAAATTGGATCTTCCTCTGAAGAGACTCATTAGGGGAAAGAGAAGGAATATCGCCTGCACATACCAGAGATTAATGAAGACTCTAAAATTAGAATGGCCAGTTCCCGAGGGGTGAATTCCAAATCCGGGCGACCCTTTAGAACAGAGAGGAACGGGTCCCAAAGGTTTCCCAGGTTGTCATCTTCATGGTTGCACGTGGACTGCTAACTTCAAGGTCGGCGATTTGAAACCACTAGGCGCTCTGTGGGAGAAAGATGGGCTTCTAGTCCCATCAAGCGTTGCAGTCTGGGAATCGCACAGAGGCAGTCCTATACTGTTCTATGTCATTCCTATGAGTCGGAGTCAAGTCATGGCAGTCATTTTGGTTTTGAGTTTAGTTTGGGTTTATCTGGCAGGTTAAAACCACCAGTCTTTTGGTTAGCAGTCAAGGGTTCAACCATTGCACACAACCAGAATAGCTCAAGGACAAGTTTAAAGCCCCAGGGGAGATCCCAGATCTCAGCAGGGCTGGCTTAAAGGTGACTGGGACAACAGGTGAGAGTGACACAAAAGACATTTTTTAAAAAAACTTTAAAGGAAGTCTAAGAGATCACACTTCTGGCTGCTTGTGGCCTGAGGCTAGTTCTGCCGAGGACAGCACTCACTCGACAAGACCTCCAGGGCTGGGGAGATACCTGGCTTAGGTACTCCTCTTGTATAAGTCAGAAATAGGCATCCCTTCTAAACATCTATCAGAAAAGAGGTCTGGTGTCAAAAGCCAAAAGTACTGCTACAAAATAAAGCTGCGAAGTGCGCATGCCTTCTGCCTAGTTCTGTGCCCCTTTGAAGGTGATGTTTCCATCTCTCTGACGCTTCCCTGGAGAATTCTGCCCTCTTCTATTGCCGCACATCATGACAACAGTTTCAACATCCTCAAAAGGTTCACATCATGTTACTTGTAAATGTTCTATGGGTTTAAGGAACAAAAAAGAAGTCGGAAGGGGAACGATGAGGGCTGGAGGCAAGAGGAAGTTAGATTTCCCCAGGACATGCTCAGAGGACAGCCTTTGCTGCCTTGAGAATGAGCAGGGCCAGGGTCGTGATGGAACAAAAGAAAATCCTCTGTGTGTGTCTGGGTAGACGAGAGAAACACATCCATGGACACTCACATGTGTAGGAGGAAGAGCTTTATATTCAAGAGCAATTGAATATTGAGAAAACATCCCAGCCCAGTCCAGACCAAGCCCATAAGTCTGACATTTGCCCACATGTCCGATACAAATTTATACATTCCTCTTCAGACTCGGGCAACGCATACAACGACGCCGAATACAGGAAGATCACAGGCCAGTGGGTGGGAAGTCTTATGGAGCCAGTGGTGGCGTAAACATCTCAGCCCTGGCAGGTGGATCCTCCAGCTCCAGGGCTCTGGCATAGTTCCATGTGTCTTGTCATCAGGAATACCAAGCTGAGCCTCTGTGTGTCCCTCCTCCAGTGAGCTCTTTATCTCTGTGGTGCCTCCAAATGAGGTCATCAAGCTGTGACCTGATTGACAGGCCAGACTCCACCCCTTCCTCAAGTTGACAAATTATGTAACTGCCACACTCTGCAAAAACTCTCCTGGCCTGTTCCTCGCTGATGCAGTTCTCCAGTTTCTTAAAGGTTCTTCATAATAAGCCCACATGTGTGCCTCCTTAAAGAAAATCTATCAAGATTATGGCTTTGGAAGCCCCAAATAAAACTGCCATAACCTTCTGAGCTGAATTTAACCTCTCTGCCTTGAATTCCCCTGTCCCAGCCAAGCCCCTGAGAAGTCCCTGTTTTGATTGGACCACTCTTGAAAGCACCGTGGTTACAGGCCTCGTGGTTACAGGTCGGGCTGAGGCAGTAGGAAACCCTAGCGGCGGTTTCTGGAACCTCTGCTTCCAGAAACAGTTACAGTCTCAGAGACTCAAAGGGCAGTTCCACCCTGTCCTAGAGGGGGGCGCTATGAGTCCGCATGGACTTGAGAGCAGTGAGTTTTGTCTTTGGTTTGAGATGAGTTGAAGGAAGGAAGAGCAGGTTTGCTGTACCCATCGCAAGTTACAGTCTCAGAAACTCACAGCGCAGCCTGACTGAGAAGGTTGCTATGAATTGGAATCAACTCAAGGGCGCTGAATTTTTCTTTTGTTTACTGTAATGAGGCGAAGACAAGTGTTTTATGGGGAGAAGTTGTCTGCAGCATCTCTTGTGCATGTGAATTGGAGCCATGTAGCAATAGTTCTTGAGTTCTCCTTGTCCTTGGCCTTGTTAGATACTTTCTTCTGACTCATGAAAATACGAGGATGAAAAGCCACCGAGTGGCAGCGTGAGTGGTGCCCTCTAGGGGACAGTGATGGTTCAGCCAATGAAAGCCTGATGCAGCACGGCTGTGTGATTCAAGACGGAACGCGCATGTCCCAGGAGCAGAGAGGTCTCTTCCAATGTGCTTGAGGCCATCACAATTAGGAGGTGAAACGATAGCAGCTAGCACCAGCAACAGGGCTGGGGACGGTGCTGCCACACACGGAACTCCTGTCCTGGGTGACCCTCCCACCGCCCACCCCTCCAGCACCAACCACCACAGCAGAGTAATTTCTTTAGGTTTATATTTAATATTAGAATATAGAGCTGCTAACTGTTTCCAATAAGAATAAGACACGTGTGCTTTGTCAGCAGATCACCCCTAGAATGAAGGCTGGACTTGGTCTGGTTTCCAAAATTGTCTGTATATTTGGTTTATATTGTTTGGTTTTTGTTTGTTCGTATTAGGTTGTATCTCAGAGGTGTTATGTCATTGGAAATCACTCTCTTGAAGCTATGTTATATATTTTTTTCCATTTTGGAGTATATAAAACGCAAGACTGATGAACCTATAAAGATAGCAAGTAGAATAAAGGGTAGAGTGGGGGTGAGGGGATGAAGGGGAGATGGCGTCAAGGGGTCCATGTAGAAAAAGAATGTAAACTGATTGTGGTAGCAAATGTACAATTCTGTGGGGTGTGATTGAAGTATGGAATGATATGATATATGTGTTAAATCCCAATTAAAAAAGAAAATGGCCATGCTTCGCTTCTGGGTGTCAGGCCATTGTGGTGGCTGTATTCGATGTCAGTGTGATCATGTCTGTATGCAGGCAGCAGAGGAGTACCACCTGATAATCAGGTGTAGCCTGCTGATGCCTCCCTAGGGGTGTGGCTTTTATATAAGAGACACACTGAGCATCTTTTTTTCTCTTGCTCTTGCCTTTGGCCTTCCTCCCTGATTGGAGTCTGTCTTTGCCTGCAGGGCCACCCCCATGCAGGGAGCTGTTGGTGCCCTGCCTCGGACCCACCTGAGAGCCACACAATTCTGCACCCACCAGCCTGTGAGCTCCCTGCTTCCCACTTCACTTTTCTGCATCATTGGCCTGCACCTCCATGGTCTGCAGAGGGTTTCAGCTAGCATCAGACACACCCCACAGACTTGAGCTTGACTGGGCTGAGATGCCTGCTTGATATAAAATCACTTCTTGAAATAAAGTTCTTCCTTATACATATCTGAATGTCACCAGGTTTGTTTCTTTAGACAATTCATCCCAGCACAGTCATACTCCAGGAAGCTTCAGATGAGGGGGATTTGGAAGGTCGTTGAGTTTCAGGAAGGCTTTTCCATGGATATTTTGAGCAGATAGGGATCCAGTGATGCCTTAGAAACCTTGTTCTGTTAGAAACCAGGTAGCCATTTATGTTTAGAAAACAAACACGTTCTCATTTCAACGGACCCATTTTTCTAACACTCAGCTAATACGTGTAGTTAAGAAGAGAGAAAGACAAAAAAACAGCATTTATTAAGGTCAAATATAGTGGGTTGGTTTTGTTTCTCTTCCTATATCTACTTCTTGGGTAATTTCCACTTTGAGAAAGAATCACTAATAATAACTCCTTTTGGTGGACTCAGCCTGGCACTCAGCTGAGTGCTTTAAGTGTGCTGTTACATTTAATCCTTGCAACCACCTGTGAGATTGCTATTTTCATCTCACTTTAAAGATAAGAAAAGCTAGGCCAAAGAAGTGAGAAAATGTTGCCCAGAGTAGAAAGGCAGAGGGCTCCCGGCCTGCTCTCTGGTTGCACAGCCTCCT
The DNA here is from genome assembly GCF_050624435.1 of Tenrec ecaudatus. Classification (NCBI taxonomy): domain Eukaryota; kingdom Metazoa; phylum Chordata; class Mammalia; order Afrosoricida; family Tenrecidae; genus Tenrec; species Tenrec ecaudatus. Next base: position 94,733,333 of record NC_134531.1, read on the forward strand.
GCACTCAGCGTTTGCGTGTGTCAGTTTCTCTCGGGGCTAGAGAAAATGACGGTTGGAGGGGTGCGGTGAGCTCTGGACAGCTTGCAAACCAGGAAATCCTGGATATCTGGGTTCGGCTTTGTGCTAGAGGACTTATCCTTGAGATCCACATCATGGCTGGTATTTACCTGGGGGATCAGTCTGCCATTCAGCATCCGGAACATTGTGTGTTGAGATCCACATCATGGCTGGTATTTACCTGTGGGATCAGTCTGCCATTCAGCATGCGGAACATTGTGTGTCCTGAGAACAAGGCAAACTCAGCCCCGTAATGTGAAAAGTAAATGAGCCAATCACAGCATTTCTGTAGATGAGGGCCAAGTCAGTGATAACAAAATATGCATTTTTTTCTCTTAAAAATAAGGAAATATTTCAGAGCTAGGCCAACTCATACTTGGCCACATAAGTGAATAGAATTTCCTCAGCAGAGCAAACGTTCAAGATTTCATGCTACTGAAAGCCCGGACTCATTTGTCTGTCCTCCCGACTGCCTTATTTGGCCCAGAAGAGTTTGTTGCTTTAAGGATCATGCTTGGAGAAGACACTTTTGAGAGTTCGTGGAGCGTTTCATCTTGTTTTTCTTTGTCTGGCGTGATGGCACCAACGACCTTACCTCACTGGAAAGGTGGATTAGAAAGAGTATGAACAATCTATGCCAACTTCCCTCGCAACGAGGAAAAATATTTTTTAAGGTGAAAGAAAATCATTTGTATGACAATAAGCATTAAAGAAAATCCTGAAACTGTTAAGTCCCATGGGACCTAAGGGCTTAACGCGTGGGGACAAAAGTCACTGCAGTCACAGGTGCCTCCTGAGTCACAATGCTGCTGCTGATCACCCCTGGGAAGATGCCCCCGCCCCTCGCATGAAGGGCTCTGCCCAGGATGCACTCAAGATCCCCTCGTACTGGGACCTTCTGAGAGAGAGGGAGAGAGAGAGAGAATTCCTGACCCGTTTCAAAAACTCAAATCAACAAAAAACAAATGAGTTCAGGTATTTGTTCTTGGACTACTTTCTGTCCCCAGCTCTTTCCTGTTTCACCATCTTACTTGTATTTCTTAATAAATAATCTCAAAGGAGCCCTCGGGTGTCTTGGGAGCCATGGGGGAGGAACTATTGTCTGATTTTAAACTGTTGGCTTTAAATGATTTAAGCCTCAACACGGTCCAAAATGTCCTGTCATTCTACCTGACTGTAGGTACCATGGAGGTAGAGAATCGGGGTGAGGGGGAAGGACGCAACACGATCATCAGAGGAACTGGAAATTCCCTTAGTCATGCGCACAGCAACTGCCCTTACCGGCACCCCTCGAATGTACGCGTCATAGTTTGTGCTCTGATTCAGCATTCTGGTTGCCTAGATACGGATGTAAACAGAAATGCCTCCTTGACTGCCGAGGAGCAGCCGGATAAACAGCCAGACGAACCTGATGGCGCCCCTCCTGGCTCCGCCAGTGACGAAGAAGAGAAAGCAAGTACTTTAAGCTACTCTTGTCAGAAAGCGCGCCTTCTGCTGACTTAGCATTGCTTATGGGGTTTGAAAGAATGACCTTTTTTTCACTCTTCCCGCATGTCCTGTTTGTAGTGACTTCATACTTGTGGCTGCTGATGGTGTCAGCTGGAAAGGGTTAGGGTCTCAAAGGTGGAGAACATTCCTTGGACTGACTTAAGATGTGGGCCAGAGACCACAAGCAAAAGCTTGATAACGCTATGTTGTTGTTTGCTGGAAAGGAGCCATGGCAGACTCAAGGGCACACTTACTCTCACGTGCAAAGGGGAACACGGAAGAAAAACCTGTCCTTTATGGGGGATTAGCCGATCTTCTCCAGCAATTAAAAAGAACATTGAAAGCGAGCACTGCCCTCCGGCTTTGTTTTGTAAGCGTCATAAAGCCTCACCATAGCATTATGGAAGGAGCCACAGAAAGTAATTTAGCATCAAGGTCTGATCTTTAATATCTAGGCTGTGCAGCTTTGGACAAAGACTTGCCCTCTCTGTTCTGTTCTCTAAAATGGAGATAATTGGGCCTATCATACAAACTTGACCTGAGGTTTAAACGAGTCACGTGGATAAGGTCAAGCATGTAGCGGGTAGGAAAATGGCCATCAACAATGATGGTTGTCACTATTATCTACGTAATCTTGAGCAACTTTGTTTTTGGTTCCATTTCTCAAATCTCTCAAATTAAGTATATTACATTATTTCTGTAATAAGGAAATATTTCTAGATGAAATAACTAAGGCCATCCTCAAAGTAAAGAGAGTGTTTTGGGAAGAATGAAATCGCGTATTATTGTCCCTAAGTGACTGGCATTTAGAAGTATTATTATGGACCAGGTGGAAACTAGCGCAGGTAAAACGTCCTGAAATAACAGATGGGTCCTTCAATGCCATCAAGTTGCCTGCGAGGTAATTTTGTTAGTGAAACAGTTAAAAAATTTAAAAGGTAGATAACTCAAAACTGGTTCCCATCTTCAATTATCAAAGAAAAGAATTTTAAATGCAGTACATCAAAAGTACACGAAAATACATAGAAAAAAAGAGGAAATATATTACAACCTTTACTTTGTATGGCTTTTTAGTGAGATTTTGGTTTTGCCTTTTCTATTTTACTTTTTCTAAATTTTCCTTCTGCATCAGACTTAACATTTGTCACTTTAAGAGAGTGTTGTGGATGTGCTTTTAGGAGAATAGTCCTGTATGGTCTTCCAATCAAACAGAAACATTTTAAATAAAAACCGAGGAGCTCGATATCTAATTGTAGTAGTTCAGAAGGAGAAATGGAGAAAGTAATCCAATCATATTGTGGTTTGGGGCCCAGCGGGCATCATATTCCACAAAGGCATGTGGCGGCTGTTGTTGTTGTTTTTGTTGTTGTCAGTTGTCATCGAGACAGGGACCCCCCCCCCCCAGTCACTAAGTACTATCAAGCCAGGAGGAACGGTGGATAAAAGGGGAGGGATGAGCTGACATGAAGCAGGTGAGAAGCTCAGGGCTCAGAGCTGTCCCAGCACGAACCTGCAGTGAAACCAGGAACCGGTGCAGGAGGCCAATCGAAGCCTCAGAAACGCAGTTAGTTTCCACAACGAAGGCACCTGTTGCTCAGTGGATCAATTTATCAACCCTGCTAAGATAAGATTCAGGAACCATAATAGCCCAGTTAAGCATCCAGCTGCTAACTGCAAGGCTGGTGGTTCAAACCCATGAACTGCACCAGGGGAGAAAGATGAGGCTGTCTAATCCTGCATAGATGCTCAGTCTCAAAAACCCTACGGAGCAGTTTTATTCTGTACTACAGGGTCAGTATGGGTTGCAGTCAACACAGTGTAAACTCAGAGCAAAGGAGGAGATTGGGCTTAAACCCCACTCCACTATGGAAAAGAGGGCCCACAGCACTCTCAGAGTGGCCCTCTGGCTCCATCCTGGGCACCAGTCAAGCCTGCTCAGGTTGCCAATCACCAAGTTGACTGTGTTTGGGAGCCTGACAATGGCTAGGTCTTGTTTGTTACCTATTTCAAGCTTGATTGGTAGAAGAAAACGTTAAGTTTCTCGGGTCTTAAAAGAAGAAGTGACAGTTCCTTGGGCTTTAGCCAAAGGAATGATTTCTGCGCATGGATATTTACAGACGCTGTCTACCATTCTAATATACAATAACCCAAGCCAAGTAAGAATTAACCTATGAACATATTTTGTCACGATTTTAATAGGTAGAATGTCATTTATACTCTCCCATCTGAACCTAGTACAATGTCAGGCTATTAAAATTAGGATATGACTGTATCCTGGTTTTAGACTAAAACAAATTTTTTTAAAGAAAGTTTAATGCATTTTCAGCATATGCAAAAAGGGTGAGTACATTAAATATCTTCTATTGTCACGGAACCCCCAAAATTGTTAGCTTTCATGCATTTTTAACCTTCTAGTAGTATCATTTTATTGGATTTTAGGTTGTCATTTAAGTTTAAGTATATGTAGGGCAATCTATGTGTAATAATAGCAAATTATCTAAATAGCTGTGTTCTAGAGCCCTGATAGTGTGTTCAGCGTTTCACTGCTCACTTCAGGGTCAGCAGTTCAAACAGGGGAAAAGCAGCTATTAAGATTTCATCTCAGAACCCATAATGCGCAGTTCTGCTCTGTCCTATAGCATCAGTATGAGTCAGAATCGCCTCGGTGGCAAGGGGTTTGGTTTATAGTAATCTCTCATCCAGGTTTCTATCCAGTTTGGGCCTTTATTGTGGAAATTAGCTGACTCTCCTTAGGAATCAGAAGGTCAGGAATAATTTACTCCGCCAGTACGGCTTTAGCCATTCAGTCAATAATCATTAGATATCTCATTAAAAATTATCAAGGAATAATCTATGAATTTGACTTTTCCACAAAGGTTTTCCGACCTGTGGATACCAAACCCATGTACTGCAACTCTCCAGTGCTGTCTTAGAACTTAATTTCAGTTTTCATCAATAGCATAAATGGGGCATCCTCAAGGTCTATAATATGCAGTGGATATGTTGTTTAAAATTAAAAATATGTATATAAGGAAAGAATACATAAGGTTTCCCTGTAAAGCAGCGGACAATATATTTTAAACCCATGACCTTTGTTTTAGGTAAGATTATCTCCAGACAAAATGTCAACCAGGAATTCTACAGATCTAGTTGAATATATTGACAAGTAAGTCTACATTACAAGTCTTCATTAAAATGTATTGTCTGTAATGACTCAGCACTTGATTAAAATACCTGAATGAGATCTGTGATCTCAGATAACTTTGTCTTCAGAGGGACTTCATTTAAGCAATCTTAAAAATATGAACCCCTCTTTCCTCCTCTTTTCTGGCTGGCAGATCGAGCTGACTCCACTGGCTCCTTAAATAATCCCATAAGCTTCTGCTGATTTTTTAAAATTAAACAATCATTTTATTGGGGGCTCTTACAGCTCTTATAACAATCCATACATCAATTGTATCGAGCATATTTGCACATATGTTGCCATCATTATTTTCTAAACATTTGCTTTCTATTTGAGCCTTTGGCATCAGCTCTTCTTTTTCCCTCCCTCCCCCCTTGACCCTCGATACATTGTAAATTATTATTATTTTCATCTCATACTGACGGCTGTCTCCCTTCCCCCATGATTTCTTTTGTTCATCCCCTTGGGGGGTGTGGAGGGTTATGTGCCGATGATTATAAATCAGGTCCCCCTCCCGGTCCCCCTCTTCCACCTCACCCTTACCCTCCTGGTGTCACTACTCCCATTCCTGTTCCTGGATTCTGTGTGTCGTGACCTCTTATCTCTTATCTGTACCTGTGCACATGCCTGTTGACTTTTGGATCATTGATACAACAGAGACAGTGAGCGACAAACAAGATTTGAATATGATTAAACTGTTACCTTCAAAATAAATCAAATACATCTGTTGAGCTTATATGATAAAACTTAAGGACATTTTGAAATACATTAATCATTATAAAATTTTGGCTTATTCTTGTGAGGTGAAATTACTTGATACAGGTCTTCTAGCCATAGTCTTTGTCACTCTCACTAAATGGTTGGTGGGAGCATGCAAATATGGTGTCAAAGGCTCTAACTCAGGGATCGGTCAGTTTTGACATTCTGATGGGTATAAGAGTGAGCCATCTCCGAAGCAGGAGCAGAGAAGCCCAAGACCATGCGGGGGAAAAAAGGTCACCAGCAGAACAAGTGCACCTTTTTTGCCTGAATCGGAAGAGGCAGCAGAGGCACTAGAAGCTGCTGCTCCCAGACGAGGCCACAGAGCAGAGAAGTTATGCTGAGACCCTGAGACAGAAGGGTGGGCTTTCTGACCCACCAAAACGACACTGGGAGCCTTCAGGCAGGAGGCTGGCTTGCAGAGGGGTTCCCGTTGGGCGTTTATCAGCATGAAAGGAGCTTTGTGACAGTTGCCTGAGCAAGCCCCTGTGGCTGAGAGGCAGAGCACCAAAGACAGACACGCCTTTCACAAGGGCTGAGAAGAGGGACTGAGGACAACAGAAGGGATCCCGAACGTGGTGCAGCCTGTTCACCCTCTCAATGTGAGTATTGTCTGTGCATTCTGTGTGGTCTCTGCGATGCTTCTAGGAACTGGAGGCAAAGTAGAGTGCCTGGGAGATGGCTGGTGGCAGAATAAGGTTAAGAAGGATGGAGAGGGCAGCATGTGTGACCTGGCCTCATAGCCGTCATCTCCATCTCCCAGGTGTCGCTGGGAGCTCTCAGAGAACAACAGCTCTATCCAATGGCCTGTTCCTAACACGTGCACACTGTTAGCCCTAGCCCTCTCTTCTAAGGGCATGGTTGAGGAGGCAAGGCATATAAATTTGAATGTGTGGTTTTGTGTGTGTGCTTTTGCTGTTCCATACATCAAGTAAATTTGGGCTGCTGCCTCCAGTAATCTCAAAGCACTTGGAGTCTCAGCACCTTTACTGATTTGCTGCGTGGCCTCTGTCAGGCCTGTGCTAGGTTGGGTTGTCCAGAAAACCAAAACCAGTGGCATTCCTACATGTATAAGAAAGAATTCTCTATCAAGAAATAGTCGTTTAGCAAGAGGCACCCCAGCCCAGGCCAGTTTAATTCCGTGGGTGTGACACTAGCCAGAGCCCTCTTCTGACTCACAGAGCGGCAGGCTGAGGATGCAGAGGTGAAGCTGGAGCAGGACGATCACAGGCTGATGGGTGCCAAGTTGAGTGCACCTGGAACAGTGGGAACACGGCAGGGGGCTGACAGCTCCCAGGGTGGAGTGGCCCGATTGCAGGCGCCCCTAGAGGCAGGCACGGAATCAAAATGAGCAAATAGTTGACCTGAGTCCATGTGCGGGGAAAACTCTAAATTCAAGACTTTTTTTTTAATTACCAGGAATAATGAAAATGACAACATTTTATATTCCCTAATTTGTGATATTCTCTCTCTGAAGACGTCCCTGACTCTGTACCTCTCCAGCTGAACGCAATACAGTCTGCATTTCAGCCATCCTGTATGGCCTCTCGGCAAGCCAATCACTACTTGTATTCGATTGTGAAAATGTGTCTACACTTTAGAGAAAATGGAACCAAACCAGAGAAAAGACATTTTTTAAAGCTTAACCATATATTAGGACAGGCACTTTTAAAATTAAGAGAATGGATGTGGTTTGCATCAAAACAGTGGTTATAAATGGCTGGTAGCTGACCTCATCATCCATCATGGAGAGGTACATGGAAACTTTTGTTCCTCCCTGAACCTGACTTTCTGCACGACAAGCGGAGAGAGCAGTCATCCTTCTGTCAAATTCCAAAAGGACCCCAAGGGGGTTGCTGTAGCCCAGACTGGCGACCCCACCCCCCAAAGATGAAAGTGAGAACAGGCTCCTGGGAGATCGCAACAAACTGAAAAAGAAATCCAAGGACATCGCTGTTTCTTGTATCGCTGAGAAAGTATTACACAGAGAAGAAAAATGATTCCGTAAAAGTCAAACCAGAAGTTGGAGGAATGGTAATTATGTCAATATTCATGTCACCTTCCTTTCCTCCTTGCTCTCCCTTTCTGTTGCTGCCGGAACCTGAAATCAGGAGCTTCCACTTGGGAGGGTCAGGTCTTTGTCCCCTTGCGCACCGCTGAAAGGCCCAGCGCTCATGAGGACTCTGGGGCCTTATGCTTAGCCGTTAATGGAAAGGTTGGCGGTTAGTCAGACCCACTGAGCAAATCTAAAGGCAAACACCTGATGGATGCTCTGATCTCATAAAGATTACAGCCTTGAAAACCCCATGGGGCAGTTCTGCTCTGTCACATGGAGTCATCAGAGGTGGAAAATGACCAGGTGGCACTTACAAACAAAACACAATAGCCTATTGAAGTTCTGAATGAAATAATCAATTAATGACCTTGACTGCTAACCAAAAGGTCTAGCCCACATAGAGGCACTTTGGAATAAAGGAAAGCCTGGTTATTTACCTTTTTAAAAAACTCAACCATTGAAGACCCAATGGAGCACAATTCTACACTGACATGCATGGGATTTCCTGGCTCAGAATGAACTCCCTGGGAACTGGTTTTGGTTTATCATGCCGTGTGGAATGCAAACAAACTCTGGACAAACGACCATTGTCAGGCTTCATGGAAAGCCATGTTGGACCAATTGAATCATTAGGACGCTACTTCAATGGAATCATGAAAGAAATAGACTCTTGGTTAATTGCTGAGCTGGACAAGCAGTTACGTCACCCTTCAAGTCACAGTGGCCACTGAGTGGCAATAAATTTGTTCCTAAGCAAATTTACTGACACAAGTAAAAGTCACCTAGGCGTTATGTTGCCTGAATATAAAGTACATATTCTCAGAAGTTCTGCCTTTTTGGACTATGTTTACAGATAATAAAATAGCAAAACCAACAACAACAATAAAAAGCAAATGCCAGCAACAACAGAGATAATATCTGTGCTACCCGAAAAGGTGGGTTCCAGATGCACCCATTATAAAGAGGCAGGCCTGGAGTGCTTGTGGGACCCTTCCTCCTTCGGGCAATTAAAGCAACACCTAGCACGATTATTTGTTTAATGTTAAAACCAAAACCAAACCCATAGCCTTGGAGCCAGTTCTGACTCAATGCCACCTTATTAGGGTTTCTGAGACTTTAATCTTGACAGAAGCAGACAGCCTCCTCTTGGTCCTGACAGTGGCTGGTGGGTTTGAACTGCTGACCTTGCAGGTAGACCCAACACTTACCACACATAATAGAGGGTCCTGGTGATCCAATGAGTTAAGTATTCAGCTTTTAATACAAAGGCTACTGTTCAGCTCACCACTGACTTTATGGCGGGGGGGGAGGGGGGAGTGGAGAAGGCATGGCAATCTGCTGCCAGAACCCCCCGTGCAGCTGTTCTACCCCCGCTAAGAAGCAACTCAACAGTAACAACATTAATAATGCAGAGGAGCTAGAATGCTTGCAATCATTTATAGGAAAGTTATAGTGATGCTATATTAAAGACAACAAATAATTTTTATCCCCCCATCTGTTCATCATTAATTCACGATGACCAGCCATCCACAGTGGATGACTGTGGGTGCAGGGAAGCTTGACTGGAGAGGAAATAGGGAAAGCTCTTTTCTTTCCTTTCCCTTCTTAAGTCGAGCCTTGCATCTGCCTCTAATCAACTACATGACCTTAAGCAAACGAAAATATGTTCTCTTCCCTGGCCAAACTATGCCCCTCTCAGAAAATGGACTAGGGGATTCAGCTCACCAGGAAGGAGCAGCCTGAGTGCCCCTGCACTGTTGGAATTCAGAACAAGACCCAGGTTGCTTTACCAGGATTCAGGTTAGAAAGCTGACCCTGCTGGCTGCTTCTCAGTTTTCCTACATATTAATCTTACAACCAATTTTCTGCCAAGTATCCTATGTAATAAAACAGGTGGCAAAGTTTTAAGAACATATGTTGTACCCCCAAGGAACTTCATTTTGAATAGAAAACAAGAGCTGACCAAAGGCCTTTTCCTTTAAAAAAGAAAGTTTTTCTTCTCATTGCTGAATCAAATGATTTGTAAGGGTTGTTTTTCCCCCATCCCCCAGGTTCTTTGGTCTTCAAAAAATGATTATCACCTTTTATTCATTTAACATCTATTTACTGAGGACCTACTGTGTATCAGGCACTGTGCTAGACATTTGCAGAGTCCTTGGCAAATATAACGAAACCCCAGACCTCATGGAGCTTCTGTTCTCATGAGAGGGAGAGGCTTGCATTGCTAGATAATGGGTCTGGGCAGGTCTCCTTGAGAAACTGACATTTCAGCAAAGTCTAGAAAGAAGCAGGTAAGGAAGTTAGGCCTGTGTTGATCTGGGAGTGAGGGGAAGCCACATCACTAAGGCAGAAGCATTTCTGCTGAATGCCAAGAACAGTATGATATCTGGAACAATGAGAAGTATGAACTTGAACTATGTTGCGATCTGCACTTGATTCGAAAGTCCCTGGATGGAAGGAATCTTAGGTTCTTACTGTCTGTGGAGAAAGGTCTAAATCCCCTGACCCAAAAGGACACCAGGGAAATGAAGCTGTTCTGTGCTGAGAAGCTGTCTGGGTTGGGTTGTCGCCAGTGTATATTTCAGGAATTCCCTTGGGAGCACATTTTGAGAAGACTAGGGACTGGCTGACAGCCAAAGAATGGCTTTGAAAATCTGGATGCATACAGCTTTCAGTACGTTAAATGGGAAGAATAATAAATGATTAATGATTTCTCTTTGTGAGGGAAATATGGCATTCCAAGTCTGAAAAGTATTCATTTTTAAGGGTTTTTTTGCTTAGCACCGTGGCAGACATTTTATTATGCTGTGATGCATTGCTTTTGTTGCTACACAATGAAGACAAATATTTCACATTGCAAGAGACCAAAAAGAATGACTGGTTAATCTTTGATATTAGGTTAGAGAGCTGTAGGCTTTTATGATAATATTGGATCCATTTTTGAGGGAAACTAACTCTTGAGTGAGAAGGCTGAAAGTAGATTGCATGGTTTATGAAGAAAGGGATTTGGGGGGGGGTGCATTGAGGTTGTTGGAAAGTGTTCTATTAACCAGTGGGTCCTCACCTGCTGCAGTCTCCTGCATGCTGTTGCCAAAGATTTGAGTTCTGCCTCTATCAAAGCATCTCTTTTAATCCTCACACTCATGCCGTGAAGTGGATATTATCCCTATTTTAAACGCAGGACACTGGAATGCAGAGGCAGGAAGTCATTGGCCCAAGGCCACGCAGACACTACGTAAGAAAATCAAGATTCTAACATAGGAATATATGCCTATGTTACTCCAAAGCCTATGTTCTTAACCACTAATCTGCCCACCTACCCTCCCAACATGTGCATAAACACACACACACACACACACACACACACACTTCTGGCCATTCCCATGCAGCTTGGAAGATGTGACATAACCAGAGATTTCTGGTTTTCGTCCACCCCTGCCCCTTTGTGGGCACAGGACGGATGGACTCATGGCCCTTGGAAGGAGCTATCTTCAGCCACAACCCACAAACCAACTCAAACTCACTGCTATCAAATTAATTCTGGCAACTCTATAGAACTGCCCCCTGTGTGTTTTCTCAGATTGCATCTCTTTATGGGAGTGAAAAGGCTTTACCCCAAGGAGCCGGTGTAATTTATTCTTTTCTTTCTATCACCGTTCTGTCCATCTGGGATGCCTAAGCCTCTGGCTGTGGCAAGCACAGGTACAGGGATCAGTCACAACAATCCCGAGGTCAGTCAGGGCAGGGCCTACCAAGATGAAGCTCATTTCCTATCACCCTGTAAACACTTCAGCCTCACACCATACCCAAGAACTGCTGGTCAAGGGTGTGGACTGCTCTTTAGGTCATGAGGAGGCCAGCCTCGTTCCTTCACACACAGAGAGAGCCCCTGGGCTTCAGAGAGAGTTCATAGGCCCCAGGAAGAAAGTTCATCAAGCCGTAGCAAGAGTAAGGGTGAAATGACATGATGTTGGGAGAAGTTACCTATGAAACAGCAGGGGAATTAATCCACCTTATTCCTTGGAGGAAAAAAAATCCAAATATAACAGATAGAAACCACTAGTTTCTCAAATCTGTGACATAGGAGAAAGAGCACCAAGAAGTCTGGTGAAAGCTCCCAGCTGAGTTACTTATGGTCTCCAAGCCTCAACTTCCTCCAGAATTTAGAAAAATTACACTTATGCCACAGGGTAGTCGTGGGAATGAAATTAAATGATGTTTATGAAAGTCATTTCTTGACTATAAGATCAATATAGAAATAGGGTAATATTTCTCATATGATATCTTATATTTCTCTTAATATTCCACCCATCAAATATAAAATCTAATCATTATTGTTAATTAGAGTTAGAACAAGGAGGAGTTATAGAAGTAAAGAACGTGGCTGTTGCCGATAGGTTGGCAGTGCAATTGCACCAGTTGATCCACAGGAGAAAGATGTCATCGTTACCTTCCATAAAGATGACAGCCTTGGAAACCCTTTAGGGAACTGTCTCTGTCCCATGGCATCTCTAGAATTAGAATAGACTCAATAGCAATGGTTTTTGTGATTTATAATTACCTATTCATTTAGTTCCTTAAAAGAACATCAGACACTATAAACGGAACGCCTCCGAAAATTGGACCCAGATTTGAGATAGGGCAGAAAAGTGTTCTCTTCTGAGCCTCCTAAGAGAGGTCAAAGGTAGTCATTGACCCAGGTCTCTTGCCTCTTGAATATAGTATAATTTCCTCTGCACATTCCATTAAATAGCATTCACCCCAAAAAGATAGCAGAGCAGGCATTCCGTTTATAGTGAAAAAGGCCCTCAAGGGTATTATTCTAACATGCGGCAGGACTCCACATATTCTCAAAACCAGCGGACGGGACCGCTCACAATGGCTTATCTGTGCCGCCCAGACGCCCACCGTCCCTCCTGCACACGGCGACTCTGCTTGGAAACTGAGCAGTCTGCGACTTCGACTAGAAAGCAAGCCGGCACGCCAGGTAAGCGTTGGCTTCGCAACGGTAGTGCAACGTCTATCACGTGAACCTGAAGAGTGTGCCTTTGAGGTGGAAGAGACCCATCACCCATCTCTCTCTGTTTTTGTCAGTCTCTTCTTGGCCGTGACGCTATTTGGAGCCCCCTCCTTTCCTGTCTTCTGGATCCAGCCTGAACCTCTAGCAGCTCACTGCTCATGTACTGCTGCAATCATTATTGGACGATCTTCCGGAAAATTGCAATATCAATGCTATTGTTCTAAAGTGTGAGCATTCCGTTGGGTCCCCTTTCTTTGGAATAGGCACAGATATGGCTCTCTCCCGTCAGTTGACCAAGTAGCTGTCTTCCAAATTTCCTGGCTTAGATGAGTGAGTGCTTCCAGTGCCTCGTCAGCTTGTTGAAACATTTCAGTCGGTATTCCATCAATTCCTGGAGCCTCGTTTTCGGATAATGCTTTCAGTGAAGTTTAAACTTCTTCCTTCGGCACCATTGGTTCTCGCTCATCTGCTACCTACTGAAATGGTGGAAGTCGACTAACTAGCTTTCTTTGGCTCAGTGAATCCGTGTAGTCTTTCCATCTTCTCCTGATGCTTCTGTCATCATTCAGTAACTTTTCCAGCCATAGAATCTTCCAGGATGCTTTCCTCAGTTCTTTCCCTTGAAGATTTGCGGAGCCTCTGCTTCCCTTTTGGTTTTCTAATTCTAGGTTCTCGCACACTTTATTAAAACGTTTGTCTTTGTCTTCTGGAGATGCCCTTTGAAATTTTCTATTCAGTTCTTTGACTCCATCCTTCTATTTGCTCTACCCTACTCTTCTGACATCCATGCGGATCTTTTTCTTTCCTGTCTTTTTAATGACTTTTTGCTTTCTTCATGAATGGTGGTCTTGATGTCCTCTCACAGCTCATTGCTGACAGGGAGCTGACAGAAGTCCAGGCCAGATTCAGAAGAGGATGTAAAATAAGAGATAACATTTCTGGTGTTATATAGATTCTGGCTCAAAGCAGAGAATATCAAAAACATGTCTATTTGTGTTTTATTGACTATGCAAAAGTATGTGAATCTGTGGATCATAATAAAGCATCAGTAACCTGGAGAAGAATGGGAATTCCAGAACACCTCATTGTGCTCACGAGGAACTTGTGCATGGATCAAGAGGCAGTTGTGCAAAAGGAACAAGGGACTATTGCATGGTTAAAGATCAGGAACGGTGTGCAGCAGGGTTGTATCCTCTCGCCGTATTTGTTCGATCTGAATGCTGAGCAAGCACTCGGAGAAGCTGGATGATAGGAAGAAGGGGTGTCATCAGGATTCGTGGAAGGCTTATTAACAAGCTGAGGTTTGCAGATGACAAACTTGCTTGCTGAATGCGAAGATGAATTGAAGCACTCCTAATGAAGGTAAGGATCGCAGCCTTCAGTATGGATTGCAACTCAATATAAAAAAGATCAAAATCTCCACAACTGGACCAGTAGGTAACGTCTCCATTCATGATAAGGGGAGAAAAGATTGAAGTCGTCAAAGATTTTGGCTTGCTTGGATTCACAATCAATGCCCATAGCAGCAAAAGGTGTGTTACATTGGGTAAATCTTCTGTACAAGACCTCTTTAGAATATCAACAATCAAGGATGGTTCCTTTGAGGATTAAGATGCGCCTGAACTAAGCCATGGAAATTTCAGTTCTCTGACAATGCAGGTGAAAGTTGGACATTGAGTAAGAAGGACCAGAGAAGAATACATGCCTTTGAACTGTGGTGCTGGAGAAGAATATTGAAAGTACCATTGTGTTAGTCTGGGTACTTTAGAGAAACAAATCTACACAAATTCATGTATAAGACAGTTTTATATAAAGGTTAAGTGCACATCAAGAAAACAGCCCAACCCAGTGCTGCCCAAGTCCACAAGTCTAACATTAACCATATGTCCAACACCAATCCACAAAGTCCTCCTCCATCTCACAAAACAGATGCAATGATGCTGAATGCAGGAGGAAAGCCGAGTCAGTGAATGTGTAAGCTTCTCAGCGCTGGCAGGGGTCTCCACACGGCTGCTCCAGCACCCAGAGCTGCTTCGGGGTAGGTTCATGTGGCTTTTCCTCAGGGATGTCTTGCAGGAAGTGAGTCTTGCCCACTGAAGCAGGGAACTGGCTAAGGCAGCTGCACCCTGGTCCGACCATCACAAAGCAAGAGACCTGAGAACTAGAAAGGTGAGCTTCACCAAGCCATTTATCCCTCCTCCAATTAATCCCACATGTGTGTATCTGCCAGGTTGGCACAATAAACTAACTACCTCAACCATGGATTGCTAAAAAGATAAACCAATCTGTCCTGGGAAAAGTATAGCCAGACTGCTAAGAAATAAGGATTGTGAGACTTCACTTTACACACTTTGGACAACTTATCAGGAGAGACTGGTCCCTGGAGAAGGACATCGTGCTTGGGAAAGTGAAGGGGAAACGAAAATGAGGAAAGCCCTCATAAAGTGAATTGCCTCAGTGGCTGCATCACTGGGCTCAGGCATAGGGAAATTGTGGGGATGGCACAGGACCATGCAGTTTCTGTCTGTTGTGCTCAGGGACACTATGTTGGAATAGACTCAAGAGCACCTGTCCCTTCCCTTGCAGGCCCCACATAGCCCTGACCCCATCAGCCTTGGTTTACCTCCTCCTCCTCTGGGCCCATTGAAGCCCCTTGAATTACCTCCCTCACCCCACAGAACACTCAGCCCTGCAACTACCTTAAAAAGCAATGAAGAAGCTCAAGAAAATAATGTTTTCAATGCTGTGCTCCCCAGATATACTCAGAGATTGTTTTTTATGATGCATCAAAGTTGTTTCCACAATCTTACTTCATAGTGCGTTTTTGCAGCACCCTATGCGCTGAGCATGTTGTTGTCGTAAGGTGCATCCAGTCGTTCTGGTGCATAGTGACCCTGTGCACAACAGAAAGAAATTCTCCCTCCTGGTTCCTGTGCTTGAGCCCCATGTTGCAACCACTCTCATCAATCCAGCTCATTGAGAGCTTCCTTCTTGACCCTTTCCCTCTGCTTTACCAAACGTGATGTCCTGTCCCGGAGGCTGATCTCTCCCAACAACATGTCTGAAGTATGGAAGATGATATCTTGTCATCCTTGCCTCTAAGGATTAACTCTGGCCATACTTCTAACAAGACAGATTTTGTTTGTCCTTTTGGCCATCCATTATTTTAAAAATAAAAATTGAAATTTTTTCCCGGTTCACCCATTTGTGTTCCAGCAAAAGTTTAGAATGTTCTGCTTTCTACCTCTGAGGATGATGGGTTGCCAGAATAGCTAGCAGAATCGCCTAAGTAAATTTAGTGCTCTATTCACAAGAACAGAACAGGCAGGGCAGCAGAACCTCTGTGTACCAAAGAATCCATGTGTCTGCCAGCCACAGCCCAGCTGGTGTGAGTCACACCAAACTGCAGAGAAATGGAACTCCGAGTGTGTGGAAAATCTGTTCTGATTCCGTTGTTAGCTACATAATCAATGATCTATGAAGAGCCTGCATTTCTCTGGGAAAAGGCCCTGTAGGAATTCTTCCTTCTGTAATGACTGACCCCCATCTGGATGGTCTGGACTAATGAGCCCTGCCCCCGCCCAACCTCCTTTACTGTTAACTTTAGATGTAAGTCCCATTGGTAGAATAAACTAGTGGGTTTCAAACTGCTTGGAAATTTTTAATTAAAAGACAACGGGATTTTTCCTTGAACTCTTTGAAACCCCTCTCATATTAAGAATGCATCTGATTTTTATTTATTTTCTTTCCTGATGAGGACTTGAAATGAGTGAAAGGCTCTAGTTTTCTTGGATAATTGATGATTCAAGTCATGCCAGCATCAGGAATCTCTCTGAGAAGCCTGAGACTATTCGTGTATTGGTTCTTCCTTTGGTTGATTTGGGAAGGTCAGTCAGCAAACACGTGGTGAAAACAGGGGGATACGTATGACCTGTTGCCACAGTAGCTGCAACAGTGGGCTCCGGCACAGGACCAATTGTGAGGATGGCGCAGGACTGCACACTGTTCCGTTCTGCTGTGCAGAGGGTTACTCTTGTAGGTCAGAACTGACTTGATGCACCTAACAACAACAAAGATAAACACATCATAAAGATCAAGTATATACAACTGACACAACAGCATCATGTGGTGCTTCATTACACTTTATTCTTTTGGCAATTTGTAACTGTTTCATTATCAATGGATTATAATAAATTATGGGTACCATTAGAAGAATGGGAATTCCAGAGCATTCAGTTATGCTCATAAAAACCTGTACATAATCCCACAGGCAGTCATTTGGATGAGTCAAGATAATGCAAGGATTAAAATTAAGAAAGGTGTGCATAAGGACAATATTCCCTCACCATTCTTCCTCCACTGTGTGTGAAGCAAATAAGAGAAGCTACAATATAAGAAAAATAATGTGACATCAGGATTGGAGGGAGGCTTATTTTTTAAAATAGTTTTATTGGCATATAATTACACATTCTGCAATTCATTAGTTCAGTCATATTAAGAAGATTGGTGCAAGCATCACCACAATCAATTCCTGACCGTTTTCTTCTTCCTTGCACTCATCGTAGTGAGTGCCCCACCCCCACCCCCAACATCCCCCACCATGCTCCTAGATAATATTCATCCACTTACTGTCTCTCTAGATTTACCTATCCTGGATCTTACATACAAAAATCATGCAAAACTCAAACAAGAAAAAAGCAAAACAATGACAAAACAGGAAAACATCCATGGGAAAGATATCAGAAAATATTAAAAATGAAGCAACTTTAAAATGGGTTAAAAGGGCGATCAATTGATATTTGTTTTAACCTAACCACATCTGCCATCATCCATTTTACAAGGCTCTCTGTCTGATAGGAAGGTTAATCATGCCCTTGGACGATGGTCAGAGGGGATTCCATGTGCCAACGGGTCTGGGGATTTCACTGTCATCCACAATGTCATTTACACAAACAAAAGTTGGATATAGGGCAAAACTTTCAGTAATGTTTATTCACAAAGGCAGAACCATGCAGGCAAAATGAATATACGTCATAAAAAAGCAAAGATAGCAATAAAATAGTAAGTAGATGACAGTCCCTGGCCACTATTCATTGGGCACTCTCAAAGCAAGGTCTCCAAACCAGAGCCCAACCATGACCAATTCCATAACCTTGGGATAGTGTCATCGACTTCTTCTCACCTTAGGGTGTATCAGCCGTAAGTCCATGGGGGTAAGTCAGCTCCTTAAATCTGCCACAGGCGAGTTTAAGATAAAGGCCTGTTCACTTTGTGAGGTTCCAGATTGAATCCGTCTAGTGTGACCTGTGAAGGATGTTATGTGCCTCAAAAGCACACTTGTCGATAGCAAGTGGCCTGGTCAACAAGGCTGGATAGAAAATAGGTCAAACGTGTCCAAAGAGGAGCAAATAAATATCGTTAAGTATTTTTGCTGTTATTGTTATTTTCCGATGGCAGATTGCCCCACCCAATATACCAACCAACAGAAGCATTACACATCCTTCTAAACTTCACTCCCATTAAGTCAATGCCAACTCCTAGTGACCCTATAGGACGCAGTAGAACTGCCCCTGTGGGCTTCTGAGACTAAATCTTTACAGAAGTAGAAAGCCTCATCTTTCGCCCACAGAGTGGCTGGTCGTTTTGAACTGCTGACCTTGGGGGTCACAGTGAAAAAGTGAGCCAGTACTCCCCAAAGGCTGCTTCTGCACATTACTAGGATGCAAGAATGATAATTCTCTCTGTTGTTAGTGATCAAGTTGGCTCCAACTCATAGCGACCTCATTACAATAGAAGGAAACCCTGCCATCTTCAAAATCGTTTGATACACTTGGGCCCGCTATCGTTGGCACTGTGTGTTTTGAGTGCCTTTCAACCCACAGGGCTAATCCTTCTGCACTATGTTAGGTAATATTCTGGTATGGCTCATAGGATTTTCATTGGCTAATCACCAGACCTTTCCTGTTTGTGTAGACTGGCAGCGCTTCAAATCCTGTTCAGCACAAATGACCCTTTTGACATTTGAAATACTAGTGAAATCATTCCCTTTATTATACAAACACACAAGCCGCTTCAGTGTGATTAACTGGTAGATGGGTGTTTTGATAATACTCAAATTTTATCACAATCAAAATATAAATCTTAGTCATGAAAAGGAAATTCAAAGAAGAAATCTTTCCTCTTATACGTAAAAAGTGTCCAAAGTAAACTGTAACCGCTGGTAGGCACAATGACATCGCTGCAGTGTAGCATCAAGGTAAGTACTTAGCAGCACCAAGGCCAAGGCCAAATCTATTTGCATATCGCTAGGTGTTGCCTGCCGAGAAGCTCCTTTCAAGTGCCAACAGCAACACTGAGGCCCGCCTGGACAGGCGTGGCCACAGACTGGCCTCTGAGCAGACGGGCACCCTGTCCCACTGCTGCCTCTACTGGTGTAGGTCTGCTTCCTCACTGATCTTTCTGGATACAACCTTGACCGTCAACCAACACTACCTCTCCAGCCTGAGTGCACTTGGGCCACTCTTCAGTCGGGACTGCAGACAGGCTGCCTGGCGCTGACCTTAGCACCCTCCCGCTACTGGTTGCTTCTGTGGCCTTATGTAGAACTCACAACCCTCAGCAAGGTTGACCTCATCTAAAGGTGCAGGAACCGGAGCACTGTGTGCTAAGTGTAGATCTTACCACGTTGCTCTTCTGAATGTCTAGAGGAGTTGAGGGTTCGTATTTCATATTTCACACTTTAGCACCTCATTATATATCCTATCTTTTTAACTCATTTACTAAGTTACGTGATCAATCTTAAATAAATGAATGGTGTTCCATCTTTAGAATATATTAGAACCATCTAAGTACTTGCCTAAAACACCAACTCTTCCTTTCCTTCATATGCTGCCCCTCCCCGAATTGTGATTTAATAGGTCCGTGGTACCCTGTCCAGTAAGCATTGGACTGCTTACCACAAGGTCAGCTGCACCTCTGGGGGGAAATGAGGTTAAATGCTCCAATTAAAATTTGCCGTCTCAGAAATCCTAACTACAGAAGGTGGATATATGAGGTGAAATCAACTCAGTGGCAGTGAGTTATTAGGAGAACCTAAAACCCTGCATTTTAACAGCCCCCCCCCACCCTTTCCTCTTAGGCCAATGATTCTAATTCCACTTTGTAAGAAAAACTGAATTTCACCAAATTCCTAAAGGGACAAAATACCCAAACACATGCCTATAGATTAGATATTTAGTAAATAATTATTGAACAATATTTTTCTATCTCAAATCACAATTTTATTTTAGTTGCGCATCACAGAAACTCTATCTAAAATTGCTCGATTGATTCATTTACATAACCAACATTTTGGTGAATTTGGTCAATTTGGTGGCTCAGCACCACCATCAAACACCAAGGCCCTTTCTACCCTTCTTCCCTGACACACTCTCCCCTCACGATCACACTGTTGACGGCAGGAGTGCCAAGTAGCACATCCAAACATAACTACGGCCAGCAAAGGAGGGCTTCTCCTCTTCTGTATGTCTCTTAAAAACAGCAGCAACAACAAAAGCCTTCCTCAGAAGCCCTCCAGAAGGTTCCCAACCAGAATTGCTTCACATATTCTTACCTAAATCAATTGCAATTTCAACCCAGAAGAATGGGACCCTTATGACTGCCCTGCCCCCCTGCCCCACTGCAAGACGTGGGAAACAGGAGACTGAGCCAAATTAGGCCAAAGAAGAATGGCTCTTGGGTGGATCATCAGCAGTGTCTGCCACAAAGGAACACCTAAGAGTTTAAATTAGATTTAGATCTTTATCAAGTGAGAAATAGATGATAAAGCTGCATGTTTCTATGAGAGGCGCATATTTTACACGTGTCTGTACAGGAAAAAATACTAAAGATCAAATACCTTTTCACTGGCAACACCTGACTACATAGTGTCTGAAGGCCACACAAAAAGCGTTCACTCAAGGAAAATAATGAGAGAACTGATTGTCCCCTGAATTCAAGGAAAATAATGAGAGAATCTATAGTCGACGGCCGGGCCCTGTGTTCGTTCCATCAGCAGTTCCCGCTGCCTCTGACTCTCACATCCCATCCAGAGCAGCAGGGTCAGCACGTGGGATTGATAGAGAACTGGATTGTATGTATCTGAACCACCATTTGGTAATTTTCCAGAACCTTTTTAAGTCAAATGCGTGATAGATGGAATCTGATTAATGTAACGCCTTGAGAAAACCTCTGCCTCTCCCAGATGTTAGCTAATAGCAAAGAAGGATCTTACCAAGCTCGAGGCTATTTTCTTGGGGAAAGAGGAGGGGCTTGGTCCGTCTCATAACTACAGGGGTGAACAAAATGAGCTATGAGCCTTGAGCTGTAAACAGCCTGTAGCTTTTATGGAGCCATTATTTTTTTCCTCCGATTTTCAACAATTGTGTTCTGGGCGAGAGAAAACAAGCAGCCAGTGAACAGATACATATTGACCACCCACTCAGTGTCGGGCCCTCCTTTCAGGGCTGAGTGCACTGGGATCACCATGTTACATAGCAAGCCTGCCTCCAGGCCAGAAACTAAAGCCAAACACGTACACAGGAAGAGTTTTGCTCACGACAAGTGCTATGGAGAAGAGAAAAGGGCATGCTGTAACAGAAACTAATGAATAGGATGGTATCTCTGGAGAGGGACTATTGGAATTGAGACCGAACCAGAAGGAGGCAGTCAGTCCAATGGTGACTCTGGGAAAGAGCACGAGGATTGCCAAGTGCCCGCTCTGCGCTTGCCGTGGTTCATGGGCGGAAGAGAGTCATGTGGTTGCGTGAAGGAAAGGGTGTGGGGGCACAATGAGGGAACATGGACCGGAGAATGAGGAGCCCTCACAGAGCTATCAGCAGTGAGCGGTAGCACTCTCTAATGACTCCTCTAGCTGCTGGGCAGTGGCTCTCCACCTTCCTAACGCCACGCCCCTCCCCTAATCAGCTCCTCAGGTTGCGGTCACCCCAACCATAACATTATTTTCATTTGCTGCTTCATCACGGCAATGTTGCTATTGTTATGAATCGGGTGACCCCTGTGAAAGGATCGTTTGACACACACCCTCCCGCCAAGGGGTCGCGACCCAGATGTTGAGAACCGCTGTGCTAGGGAAGTACGCCCTCTGCTGCAAGGCAAAGGTAGAGACAGGATGGGATCCAGGACCAATACAGCGCTAACAACGGATGTAGAATCTGTGGCTGCATGTCCTTTCTGCAGCTACGATACATCATAGGATTGCTGTTTATCAAAGTGTGTTCTGCTAGCTACTTCCTGGAATCGCCAGAAAACACGAGGGTTGGAGTTGACATTCAATTTGGGAGTCAGACGAACATGAGTTTTAAGTCCTGGTGCTGACATCTCCACTTTGGGTGATCACTCCGTCTTTCTTCCTTAACTTCTAAACCACGTCTGCGTTCTTATCTTTCTCCTTTGTCATATTTCTCTCATTTTTATTTATTTCAACTATGTTTTCCATAATTAATATTGCTCATTGCTGACTTTTTCTATTTTCTAGCCTTTGCTTCCATTTTGCCAATGGTTTCCTATCTTCGATGCATTTATTATACTTTTTTTTAACAATTTATTGGGGCTCATACAATTCTTATCACAGTTCATACATATACATACATCAATTGTATAAAGCACATCTGTACAGTCTTTTCCCTAATCATTTTTTCTCCTCTTTTCTTTTTTTACATTTTTTAGGGACTCATACAACTCTTATCACAATCCATACATATACATACATCAATTGTATAAAGCACATCCATACATTCCCTGCCCCAATCATTCTCAAGGCATTTGCTCTCCACTTAAGCCCCTTGCATCAAGTCCTCTTTTTTTTCCCCTCCCTCCCCTTTCCCCCCTCCCTCATGTGCCCTTGGTAATTTATACATCGTTATTTTGTCATATCTTGCCCTATCCGGAGTCTCCCTTCCCCCCTTCTCTGCTGTCCCTCTCCCAGGGAAGAGGTCACATGTGGATCCTTGTAATCAGTTCCCCCTTTCCAACCCACTCACCCTCCACTCTCCCAGCATCGTCCCTCACACCCTTGGTCCTGAAGGTATCATCCACCCTGGATTCCCTGTGCCTCCAGCCCTCATATGTACCAGTGTACAGCCTCTGTCCTATCCAGCCCTGCAAGCTAGAATTCGGATCATGGTAGTTGGGGGGAGGAAGCATCCAGGATCTGGGGGAAAGCTGTGTTCTTCATCGGTACTACCTCGCACCCTAATTAACCCATCTCCTCTCCTAAACCCCTCTATGAGGGGATCTCCACTGGCCGACACTTGGGCCTTGGGTCTCCACTCTGCACTTCCCCCTTCATTTAATATGGTATATATACATATATACATATACATATATACATATACACACATATACACATACATACACACACTTACATCTTTTTTTTTTTGCATGATGCCTTATACCTGGTACCTTGGCACCTCGTGATCGCACTGGCCGGTGTGCTTCTTCCATATGGGCTTTTTTGCTTCTGAGCTAGATGGCCGCTTGTTCACCTTCAAGCCTTTAAGACCCCAGTCACTATCTCTTTTGATAGCCAGGCACCATCAGCTTTCTTCACCACATTTACTTGTTCACCCACTTTGGCTCCAGCCGTTGTGTCGGGAGAGTGAGCATCATAGAGTTCCAATTTAATAAAAGAAGGTATTCATGCATTGAGGGAGTATCATCTTCTGTAGCACATTGGTTGGTGGTAAATTGGGCTACCAAAATCTATGCTCCTAAAACGTCTCATGGTTTTGGCCTGTGAATTCATTTTCCATTGGAGATTGTGATCGGAAATCTCAAGATCCAAAAGAATCGGGTCAGATCCACTGAGCTCAGCGAGCAAGGTCTGCATGAGCCCCAGGAACCAGAAAACCACAGTCAACCTACTCTCCGTGCTACAACGTGACACCTCTACTCAGGTCTTCACTTTTGTCCCCCAGGGTAAAGAGACATTAGGAGAACTGTTACTTACCCATCGCCCCGGCATTTGGAAGTGGATCCATGGGAAAGTGATTGCATAAGATCAGTTGTGACCCAGCTTCTATTGCTGGTTCTGCTGTGGGCCAACACAGTCCTTTTGCCCTGCCTTAATCTTACTCTTAGGGACACCTGTAGACCAGAGTCCAAAATGTCATGAGTTGGGAGGTGCTATTTTTCCCAAAGCCATTGAAGAGGAGAAACAAAAGCAGTTCCCTACCTTCTCACAGTCGTACTGAGCTGTCTCTTGCCCCAAGCCAAGGCTACCATCTGAATCAGGTTGAGTTGCCCAGGAAACAGACTCTGAGACAGAGATGGGGGAACAGAAGGCTTCCTATGGAGTGCTCTGGAAACCACATACTGAAGGCGATGAAAAGAAAAATTAGACAAGGAAATTGTGAACTCTCTTGGTACATTGATGTAGTACCAACAAAAGCCTAACTGACCACCGCAGGGATGTCCCTTTATGTTATTCTGAAGAGGAGAAAACATCCTAGATATTGACACACTCATATTGACCAGTCACTGACCATGAGCTGTTTGGGAAGTGGGCATGACCTTGGGTAAGGTGACACTCTTCACCAAGGCAATGATCAGAAAAAGTTGTCAGATGAGCACTGGATAGTTAACCACAACACAAGTGGTTCAAATGCACTAGCTGTTCTGTGGGAGAAAGTTGAGGATAACTGGTTCCATACAAGTTCAGAGCCTCAAAAGCCCTATATTGGTTGGCTCTGAGCCAGAATCACCACAATGGCAGAGGGTTTGGGTTTGGTATCAGCTAGTAGTTGGGGAAATAACATCCTTTCTTCCTGATGTGCAGGGGCCCTGGTGGCACCGTGGTTATGGATTGGGGTGCTAGCCTCACTCTGCAGGAGAAAGATGACATAACGCTCTCTACTCCAGTAAAGCAGTACAGCCACAGAAATTGACCGGGGCGATCCTATAGGGTCACTATGAGTTGGAATCTACTAACATGTGCCTCCGCACATGTTCACCATTTCCTCGTGTTCACACTCTACGGCCTCCCTGGTTTTACTGGGGGCGGGGAGACGATATCACCACTCCTACTAGTGCATCATGATAGTTCAGCCTTTGGGGTGGGACCATAGTTAGGCCAGGAATGGTTTACTCAGAAAATTGCGTAACTCGTTTCCTTTCTTCCTCTGCTCTCTATTTCATGAGCTGGCATGTTCCACTGCAGCCAGAGCTCCCTGGAGCCGATTTATTTTCGCTGACATCTTCACAGTCGATCTCAACTCTCTCACGCTGAAAGGCTCAATTTGATCACGAGACTGAAACTGGGTGGATTTTTTAAATAAGCAAGGAAACCTGATGAGCAGAGGTGCACTGTGGCTGAGAGCAGCCTCACTCAAGAGTTCTGCCACCACACCTGACGCCCTGGGAGCGGAGGGGCAGGGGGATGAGGAGCGGCAGTGTTTGCCAGAAGACCAGAGGCTGTAGCTCGTCCGAACAGCTTCAGATGTACCTTCCTGTAAGAGTTTTCTGATGAAGTGGGAGGAGAAGAGGCGGCGAAAGGTGCAAGTGGAGACAGATGGCTGGACAGTGCGGCCGTCCTGCAGGGCACCCCGGGAGTTTTGCAGTCTCCAGAGGTGGAGGCCAATAGCCCTCCTCTTGTGTCAAAGCTGGACTCCGTGGCTGCCTCCGAGAACCTGGACTACAGCAGTCGTGATTGTGTATGACTTCAGCAAGGAGGTCACGAAAGTGAGCAGGTTCAAAAGTACTTCAAAAGAAAGCAGGAACCGTGCAAAATCCTGAAAGACCGTCTTGAGATTTGTCTTTTGTCACTTCCCGCTGCAAGTGGACTTCCGGGAGGAGGCAGCTAGATGTGATGGGTCTTTCCTTCACGGCAATTCACTCCGCTCTCTCTGAAAACCTTCCAAGCCATTGCAGTGGTTTCTTCCAAGATCCAAATGACCTCTGCACTCCACAATTTATTATTTCATGTTGCAGAGATACGTAACACTGCTTGTCATGTTCCTCCGAGCGGAAACTCCCCCTTGTGGGACATCATTCTTTCTGTTTCCCTCCTCGCTGCAGTCCTCTTCCTTTTCAGCTTCCTTCATCACCTGCACCGCCTCACATCAGGCTCCCCCACAATGTGCCCTGACTGTTTCCTCCTCAGTAGTGGTTCTACTGTTTACTCCATTGCAGTCTCTTCTGAGAAGCTGGGTTATATGAGGAGGAGGGCAGCGTCGGAGTGGGCGGAAGGCTTGTTAATACAGCCTGCAACATGCAGCTGACACACCTTGCTTGCTGAAAGTGATAAGGACTTTCTGATAAAGATCAAGGATTGCCGCCTCCAACATAGATTGAGATTATCTATCTAATTGATGTAGATTGCAACTCAATGTAAAGAAGACCAAAATCCTCAAAACGGGACCAGTAGGTAACATAATGAGAAATAGAAAAAAGATTGAAGTTATCAAAGAGTTCATCTTGCTTGGATTCATAATCAATGTTCATGGAAGCAGCAGTCAAGAGCTCAAGTGACGCATTTCATTGCTGCACAAGAACTCCTGAAAGAGTTGAGAAGCAAGGATGTTAGTTTGAGGATGAAGGGGTGCCTACCCGAAGCCAATAGCCTCACATGCGTGTGAAAGTTAGACAATGGGTAAGGAAGATCAGAAAAGAATTGACGCGTTTGAATTGTGGTGCTGGTGAAGAACAATGAAAGGACCATGGACTGCCAAAAGAAGAAACTAATCTGTCTTGGACGATGTACATCCAGAACGCTTCTTAGAGGGAAGGATGGAGAGGCTTCATCTCACATACTTAGGACACATCGTCAGAAGACATCGGCCCCTTCTGAAGGACAGCGTGCCTGGTACAGTAGAGAGGCAGCAAAAGGAAGGCCCTGGATAGGATGGATTGACACAGTGGCTGCAACAACAGGCTCAAAAATAAGAACAATTTTGAGAATGGCCCAGGATCGGGCAGTGTTTCATTCTCTTGTACAGAGGGTCACTATGGGTCGGTACAGGTTCAATAGGGCCTAACGACAGTGTTATCAGGATGAAATGGAGGGCAAGACAGATCTTGAAAATAAATAGGCATGGGAATAGGGAACCCAGGGAGATCAGTGGGATATGGACTGGTACACGGAGGGGATTGAAATGGATGAGTTGAAGGAAAATGTGTATTCAACGTTGGATATAAAACTGATGAGATGCTCTGTAAACCTTCACATAATTCACAGCAAAAGTGGTTTCTTAAAGTTGCCATTAGCCTTACACAAAACAATTATTTTGGCTCTTCTACATGGAGCCTTGGGGCACAAGGGTTAAGCACTCGGCTGCTAACTGAAAGATGGGTGGTTTGAACCCACCCACAGGAGCAAGACCGGGCAATGGGGCACAAGCACTCCCCGGGCAGGTCTGCTCCCATAGAGATGGGCCACCTTGGAAACCCTCAGGGCGTTCTGCTCGTCCTATTAGGACACGCGCTAGCACCATGAGGTTTACGTGGGAATCACTGACTGACCAGCAGCGATTGGTTTGGTTTTAGTCATACCTCCTGAGACAGAATCTGTTTGATTAGAACAATCCAGTCTTGCTTTGCTTTTGTTTCTTTTACTTAATAATTATTAACATTCTGCAGAGCGGATTTTTTTATCATTTTATTGGGGGCTCATACAATTCTTATCACTATCCATACATACTTCCATTGTGTCAAGAACATATGTACATTTGTTGCCATCATCATTCTCAAAACATTTGCCTTCTACTTGAGCCCTTAAAATCAGCTGCTCATTTTCTCCGTCCCTCCCCACTCCCCCCTCCCTCGTGAACCCTTCATCATTCATAAATTATTATTATTTTGTCATATATTACACTGTCCGATGTCTCCCCCCGCCTTCTTCTCTGCTGTCCCTCCCCCAGGGAGGAGGGTATATGTAGATTCTTGTAACCAGTTTCCACTCTGCATTCTCTCTACCCTCCAGGCATCGCCACTCTCACCACTAGTCCTGAAGGAGTCATCTGTCCTGGATTCCTTGTGTTTCCAGTTGCCATCTGTATCTATGTATATCCTCTGGTCTAGCCAGATTTGTAAGGTAGAATTGGGATCATGATGATGGGGGAAAGGAAGCATTTAAGAACTACAGGAAAGTTATATGTTTCATCATTGCTATCCTGAACCCTGACTGGTTCATCTCTTCCCCACAACCTTCAGTAAGGGGTGTCCAGTTGGCTACCAGTGGGCTTTGAGTCTCCACTCTGAACTCACCCACATTTTCAATGATATGATTTTTTTGTTCCTTGATGCTTGATACCTGATCACTTCGACAATTCGTGGCCACACAGGCTGGTATGTTTCTTCCATGTGGGCTTTGTTGTTGCAGAGCAAATTTTAAATGAAATCGCAGTGATGTGAAAGCAGTGTTCCTTAAAGCTTATTCTGGATACGAGTTTATAAAAGTGTTTTTTAAATAAAATTTCTCAACTAGAGTGTTGTAAAATTCTAATTTTATGTACTTTTGCAATTTTCTAACTTTTTCAAGCTTTAGTTATCTTTATATGGTAGCCAATTTCAGCATATTTAATATTAGAAATTTACTTAAGGAATATCAAAACTTTTTCAGTTTGCTTTCCCTTCATAAGATAGTAACAATCATGAAGAAATATAATGGTCTTACAGGAATATTTAAAGTAAATGTCTAACTTTGTTCCATGGCAACGTGGGATGTTTCCATGCTCATGTGTGCAAACTATATCCTGGTCAGGGATCAGAAATCAGTACACACGCCTTCGGAAGTGACTTGTGTTTAGGGAGTAAGATAATCAACTGCATTAGCCCGTGTGCTCAGCAGAGCCAAGAACAATTCCTGAACAATGATGAACTACTTCCTCATCTGTAAAATGAGAAAGCCCATGCTGACCATTAGTTTGCTAGTGCACAATGTGAACCATTAAGAGAAGGGAATCATCTGCAAAGTTTTTCAAATTTATTTGTTCATACAATTGTTTTTATAGTGGCCTATTTTACTGGACTAGACAGATTCTTCCACTTGGCACTTAACAGATTTCTACAGTTAAAGGAATTTAGATGGTTTCTAGATTAGTGTTGTCTATACAGGGATATATTAAGACATGCATCTGGAGAGAAAGGCTTCTAATAGCTTCCTTCATGAATCCTCTCCTTTCCACTCCTACCCATTTGGCTTGAAAATATACCATCATAATGTATAGAACGTTCCCTGCTTAAGTAGCCTAAAAAATGCATGCTACAAGACCAAAGCAGGCATTAAGTCTGACTTGCTTTCTAGCTGACATTTAAACCAAGATTCTAACTCCATTGGTACTTAAACTACTACTGAATTTCTCCTGGTGGAGAAAAAATAGTAGTGACGATGTGAGTTCTGGTTCCTGAGTCCTCTAGCTTCGTTTTGTAATATCCACTCTGTTATTTTTCCTGACCAGGGGTCATTCTTTCCTTCCCGTCATTCCAAACACCCAGAGAAGCCAGTTAGAAGACAGGCTAAACAACCAGGAGCGCACCATCGCCTTCCTCCTAGAGCAAGCCTTTCGCATCAAGGAGGACATCTCTGCCTGTCTTCAGGGGACCCACGGCTTTAGAAAGGAGGAGTCACTTGCCAGGAAGCTGCTGGAGAGTCACATCCAGACCATCACCAGCATAGTCAAGAAACTCAACCAAAACATTGAGGTGGTTCTCTATTTTTCATATGTTGGCATTGCTTGACAACATTTATCAACCAACAGCATCATTTTCCATCTCAGATATGTGTAGCTACTATTGACGTCTAAATGGTTACAAATTTAGTCATCCCAGAGGAAAATGGTTCAATTTTTCAACTGCTTATTTATGCCAATGGAACATGTATTGCTATATATGAATTTGTGAAAGCAGCAGACATTGTGCTAAGGTTCTTATTTTAGCCTAACTATCCGAGTTTCCATAACTGCAGTCATGTTAATAAGAGGTTTTACTAAAACATTACTAATGTTTTGGGAATGAAGGTTCAGCTGGCCCGTTATAATCTGGTCCCTGCATTCATTTTGACTCCATCTCCCACTCTTTGCTCCTCTACTCTGGCCACACTGACCTTCTGTTTGCTTGTAAAATATAGCAACGTGCTCTGGTGCAGGTTTTTGCCCTTGCTGCTCCCTCTGGCAGAAGTGATCTTCCCTAGGTTTCCCGTACTGTGGTAGCTCCTGATTCTGGAAGCTATGCTCTGTTATTTCAAATACCCGAGGCTCCCCTGGGGTGGATAGTTTAGATGATGCTTGCAGACTAAGACAGATCGTGAAGAAAGGCCTGGCAATCTACTGTTGAAAAAAATTGATGAGTGAAGCCCGATGAGTAGCAGCAGAACGCTGTCTGATCGAGTGCTGGAAGGTGAGCTCTTCAGGTTGAAAGGCTCTCAAAATGCAGCTGGAGAAAGGCCCCCTCCTCTAAGTAGATCAACGTGAATGACGTGATGGATCAACGCGAATGACGTGATGGAACCACGTCCTCTAAGTAGATCAACGCGAATGACGTGATGGATCCACGTGAATGACGTGATGGATCAACGCGAATGACGTGATGGATCAACGTGAATGACGTGATGGAACCACGTCTTCTAAGTAGATCAACGCGAATGACGTAATGGATCAACGCGAATGACGAGTGGATCCACGTGAATGACGTGATGGATCAACGCGAATGACATGATGGAACCACGCACTCTAAGTAGATCAACGCGAATGACGTGATGGATCAACGTGAATGACGTGATGGAACCACGTCCTCTAAGATCAACGCGAATGACGTGATGGATCAACGCGAATGACGTGATGGATCAACGTGAATGACGTGATGGAACCACGTCCTCTAAGGAGATCCATGCGAATGACATGATGGATCCACGTGAATGATGTGATGAATCAACGCGAATGACGTGATGGAACCACGCACTCTAAGTAGATCAACGCAAATGACGTGATGGATCAACGCGAATGACGTGATGGATCAACGTGAATGACGTGATAGAACCACGTCCTCTAAGTAGATCAACGCGAATGACGTGATGGAACCAAAGTTTTCAGGGCTTTCATTTACCAATACGGCATGACTCAAAATCAGAACATAAAACCTACAATACATGGGCCAAGGAAATCGTCGGAAATTACATGGAATGCTTGAGATAACCATCCCAACAGTAGTAGACTGATGGTGACCGTTTTAAATCAGACAATAATATGTGTGATCCTGTGCCAAGAATGGCAATGTGAACAGTGAACAAAAATGGTGTCACATTCATTGTCAAAAGGAACGTTGCAAGACCTATACTGAAATCCAATGTTGCCAGTGAGTGGATAATGCCTATCTGCATAAAGGAAGACCAGTTATTGAAGTAATTATTCAAATTTACTCAATTAGCAATTCCACTATTGAAGATATTTATTGACTTCTGTACTCTGACATTGATCAAACATGCAATCAAGGTGCATCAATGATTACTGGTGATTAAATGGAAAAGTTAGAAACAAAAAGGAAGAACCAGAAATTGGAAAGTGTGCACTTCGAGACAGACCTAGCACAGGGATCGCACAGTGGAATTTTGCAAGACCAAGAACTTATTCATGATACATACCTTTTTTAAACAACAGTAACAGTAACTATACACAAGGACCTTATCGGATGGACTACACAGGAATCAAATAGACTAGATCGATGGAAAGAAATAAGGGAGAAACAATAGCATTCATCAGTCAGCAAAGCCTAGTAGCTGGCTGAGAAACAGACCACCAACCGTTCATACGCAAGCTCAAGTTGAAGATGAAGAAAATGAAACAAGTCGATGAGAACCACAGCTAAACCTTAGGTGTATCTCAGCTAAACTTGGAGACGCTCTCGAGAAGAGATGTGATGCGTGGAACATGAATAACCATAAGCCCAGAGGAGTTGCAGAATGATGTCACGGATAAGAAAACAAGACCACTAACAGGACAGGCGAGGAAGAGAAGGCTTAAAGGGGGTGTCAGCTGAGACTCTGAAACGTGACTGCAAGCTTATCTAAAACTAAAGGGTTTTTTACATTTAAAAAGAAAAACTAAATAGGGAGGGGGAGCAGGGACGGAGGGGGACAATGAGGAGCTGATACCAAGGGTTCAAGTAGAAAGAAAATGTTTTGAGAATAATGATGGCAACAAATGTACAAATGGGCTTGACACAGTGGATGGATATATGGATTGTGATAGATTTGTACAAACCCCCAATAAAATGTTTTTTTACTAATAGAAAATTTTGAAAAGCAAAGTATTACAATGAAATTTGCAAAGACCTAGAGTCAGAAAACCAAAAGGGATGAACACACTCAAGATGAAAGAACTGAAGAAAACATTCAAGTCTAGCGTTGCAATATTGAAGGCATGATGTAGGAAGAATCTAAAGAAGATGGGCAGAATGCACAGAATGGTCAACATTCGATCATCTGGAAAAATAAGGTGACGAAGAGTCAATGACAGTGTAGGAAAAGCCTGAGTTACACTGAAGGCTTTAGGGAGGAACATGCTTCCAGGCACTCATGGGATATCAGTTGAGATGTTTCAACAAACAGATGCGAACTGGAAGGACTCAATTTTCTATACGAAGAAATTTGAGAGAGCTACCTGTCCAACTGACTGGAAGAGTGTGTATTTGTAACCATTCCAAAGAAGCATGATCCAACAGACTGAAGGAAATATTGAGCGATATCACTAATAAATATTACATTGCAAGTGAAATTATGCTGAAGATAATCTTTAAGTGGCTGCAACATAACATGGACTGAATACTGCCCAAAATTGAAGTCAAATTCAGAGAAGGACCTGCGATGATGGATATCATTGCTGATGCCAGATAAATAATGACCGAAGGTAGAGAATACCAGAAAGATGTTTACCTGTATTTTTTATAGACTTTGCAAAGGCATTTGACTGAATTAGGACAAAGTATGTGTGGCATTCAGAAGTATGGGAATTCAAGAACCCTTCCTCGTGGAATCTGTACATGGAACAAGATGCATTCACTGAAAGGAAAACGAACATGCTTTTGCATGATTTAAAATCAGTAAATACGTCAGGGCAGTGTCTTTTTGCCATACTTTTTATCAATCTGTTTGCTGAGGAGATCGTCTGTGTTAGTCTGGGTACATTAGAGAAACAAAGTCACAGAAACTCATGTATAAAAGAGAGCTTTATGTAAAGGGCAAGTGCACATCAAGAAAACATCCCAACCCAGTGCTGCCCAAGCCCACAAGTCCAACATTAACTCATGTGTCCAACACCAATGCATAAAGTCCTCCTCCATCTCACAAAACACACACTATGACGCCAACTGCAGGAGGAAAGCCGTGTCAGTGAATGTGTAAGCATCTGAGCACTGGCAGGGGCCTCCACACGGCTGCTCCAGCATCCAGGGCTGCATCAGGGTAGGTCCATGTGGCTTCTCCTTGGGAATGTCTTGCAGGAAGTGAACCTTGCCCACTGAAGCAGGGAACTCACTAAGGCAGCTGCACCCTGGTCTGACATCACAAAGCAAGAGACCTGAGAACTTGAAAGGCAAGGCTCACCGAGCCATTTATATCTCCATCCTTCAGTTAACCCCACGTGTTTATCGATCAGGTTGACACAATAAACTAATTCATAATCCAAGAAAATGGAGTATATAAAGAATAATGTGGCATCAGGATTAGAGGAAGACTCATTAAGAACCTGTGACGTGCAGAGTGACAGTCTTGTTAAAAGTGAAGACAATTTGAAGCACCGAATGATGAAGATCAAGGCTTACATCCTTCAGTGTGGATTACACCTCCGCATACAGAAAACAAAAACGTTCACCTTTGGACTGATACATAACAGGACACTAAATTGAAAAAAATACTAACTTAGTAAAGGATTTTATTCCGTTCGAACCAGTCCGCACCTATAGAAGCATCAGTCAAGAATTCCAACGATGTGTTGCATTAGGCAGATGTGCTTCAAAAGACATCTTAAACGTGTTCAAACACAAAGATATCACTTTCAGGACTGCTGTGCACCTGACTCGAGTCTCGGTGTTTCACTTACCTCATATGCATATGAAAGCTTCAGAACAAATAAATAATGGATGCATTTGAATTATTAACATGGAAAGTATGCCAGAAGAACAAACCAGTTTGTGCTAGTAGTACTCCATTACACTTCTCAGAAACGAGAATGGTGAGATTTTTGTCTCACTTACTTTAGACACGCTATCAGGATGGACCAGAACCTGGAGAAAGACATCATTCTTGACAAAGTAGAGAGTGTGAAAAAGAGGAAGAATCCACGTAATGTGAACATGAAGATGGGAGGTGACATGTACAGTCAGCTCTCAGCCGTAGGTGTGTGCTGGCCCCGGTGTACCACTGAAACCTTGGCTTTGCTATAAAGGTATTTGCAGCTTGTTGTTTATATCTTAATTGTGCTCATAATGTTTTTGCAGGGCTTTCATAAAGCCTTACTTTGTGATTTCTCTCATTACTTTGAAGATTAGCAACTTCATTCAGAGGTGAAAGTATTTTTATTATACTTTATTTTAAGGCCTAATTTTTAACTTATGATTTCATTATATATTTTCTATCGTCCATTCTGATGTATGTAGGGCATAAGGTAAGGATCTAAATTCATTCTTTTATGAATAAATAATCAGAAATCCCAATATGAGCTGTGAGATTCTTTCCCTATTGATCTATGAGTTTCATGTAGAGCACATTTCTTCCTGACACTTACCAAGACCCTCATTACATTTTGCTATGTTATTTGGCTATATATCATTTGACTCTATAGCAACACCACATTACTTTAATTTTATTTTATAACGTTGTGATATTTAGTAGGGAAAATTTTCTTTTACTATTATTTGTTAAGAAAACAAAAACTAATTAGATTTTTGACACCTTTGTTCCTTCAGTTAAGGCTTTTTTTTCCTTTTTTGATTTTAGGTTGTTTCAATCTGCCCATGTATAACTGAAAAAAATTGTTAATATTATTGAATTCTTTGAAATTATTTGAATTCACTGGCTACAGGAACTCCTGTATTCCTGGTATAGCACATAAACATAGTTCAAGCATAGTTGAGGTCTTTGTCAAATATAATAACAAAACTTGCATGTATTTTCCAAAGTGATATACTCTAATTTCAGAGTAAAACCAAATCTCATATATATTCCTAGTTTCTCAAGTCAAATTCAATATTTTTAAATGTTAAACAAGACTTAAATATGCTCTTCAAGTAGAATTATTTTTATATAGAGAGTTACAAAAAATTAAGACCACTGGTCTGAGGACCAACCACATGGTAGTGTAGGAAAGTCAGTTTATTTCCAGAACCAAGATATAATAAGGACATCATTACAGATACACAAGGATAAAATCTGAATACACCCACAGCTAAGCCTCGAATGCTTTTGAAGAAATTTAGAACAATGCAAATCCTTACAATCCGATGTGAGACAAGCTGAGCGGGATCTGCTCACATTCCTGTGTGAGCTGCACTGCGGTTCAGATTAAATCTACGAGGGGCATTTCCTGATGCCACATTGACAATTACTTTTTCTAAACTTGTCACCTATTAAGGAAACTGTGTGTGTGTGTGCGTGTGTGTGTGTGTGTGTGTGAAAACCATGATCCCCCAGAAAGCAAACCATAACTATATCTACCAATAACCTGTAACTGTTCACCAATAAATACGTGTTGTTTGACCCATATCAGTTTTATACAGGATGTTGAATAAGATGTCTACATTTTTTTAAAATAAGGAGAATCCATATGATCTTTTTTCTTATATATGATGATAAATTAATGAAATTTTAACTAAAAATTATAGGTTTTGGAAGAACAAATAAGAGCAAGAGATGAGGCGGCCACAGGGACTAATTTTGCAGTTCAGGAGCTAAACTCCAAACACTTACACGGAGTTGGAGACCTTCGAGGAAGAGTAGCCAGGTGAGAAAAAGAATAATATTTAATAGCACTTAGCAGTCACTTCTTTGTCACTAAAGTCTCACATGCACAGTTTCATATTGTTATTAATAATACATGGTCTGATATTAAGCTAAACTGGTTAGATGGTGGCCTCAAAGTCACAGGACTTTGAAAGCCTAATGCTGCCTCTGAGATGCAGGATTTCCATACCTTTATGCAGAATGTTCACTTCAGTTCCAGCTAGAAAGTTAGCAGAACAATCTTTAAAATCCTCAACTGTCCGAATAAAATTCTCGTACAAAGACAAGGCCTTATAAAAATCCTCAGGTGTGTCAGATTTAAACATTAAAACATTAAAAATGTACAATAATTATTTATGTCTTATAAAAATTGACTAACAAATAGATACTATTTTTGAATAACATCTCTTGCCTGCAAATTAAATATCAGGGTAATGCTGTGAAGGTCAGAGAAAGTATGTAGGTCTTGACAAGGTGGGGACCGCTCTGAAGGCGTGCCAAGGATGACTGAAAAATGGCTAATCATGGACACCACTCCATCGCTAGATAAGAAAGTCACCTGGCATAAGAGAAAACGTGTGTGCAAAAAGAACTGAACGATGAATTGCTTTGGCATGTTCAAGGGCTTACCTATGAGAAGAGTATTTTGGTTATGATGTTTGTGTTCATATTTAGGAGGAGAGAGGTGATAAAGTGGTCCAGAGTTGGAGATAATGTACATACACACATGCATACATATAGATATTACTATTTTCATAGATGTATAGATACATTTGAAGGATACATGGTTATATTTTGCTATATAATATTTGATACCTATGAAATAATTCTTATAATATTAGACACATTATGAAGAAAGATAATAAAACAAACATCCACCAATATGCCACCTTCCTTGGATGCACCATGTTTTGTTTTGTTTTTGCACCATGTTTTTAAAAAGAATCCAAGTACCAAAGGACCATTATAAATGAACCTGGCGATTTGGTGTAAGTTGGTAGTGTTCACATAGCACTCTCAAGGTCTATTTCTATTTGCAAACCACTTACAAACTTATCATTTTGCCTACAAGACAAAACAACCAACAAATTTAAATGAAATTAAATGGTGGATAGAGTCATATCAGGGAGAAGATTGACAGCCCTTTGATCTGTCCATCTTCTTATTACATATTCTTTTTCATTCTTAAGCAGTGATTTCAGGACACCATGTTATTTTTCCTGGAAATGTCTCACTTTCGTGGAAAATGTCGAGTCTGTTTGGTAATTCAAACAGAATCTGGCTACACTTATCTTCACCCTCCCACTGCCGTTTCCTTTCTGTGTTTTTGGAAGATGAATGGGGGCAAATTAATCACTATCTTTCCACTTATTTTGACCCTAGTTCCATTTAACATTTTGGCATGAGTAAAATTAGGTTGATGATTTTCACATAATTCTAGAAAGCATTTTTCTACCTCATGAATTAAGCTCAGTCGTTTATAACTGCAATGAGCTTCACACTCTTCATTCCCACCCCAATATAGTAGCAGTTTCAAAAGCAAACGTTTCCAATAAAGTAAGGTTCTTAAAGTTTCCTAGTGTGTTTCTGACACCTTCTCCTCTATTCAATCAATCTTACAGCAAGAAAGGGAAAGGAGTGCTAGCCGAAGGGCACCCACAGGGGTAGATATAAATTCCAGTCGCAGCAACAACAGAGGAGGTCCACAGCCTAGCTGCTAGCTCTTGGCAGAGATCCATACTGGAAAAATCTATGTGTGATTAAAAATAAGAAGCATGTTCCATGTTCTATGAAGAAACAACAAAGATATAGATTGCTGATATTTCAAGCCACCACTTGTGTGAACAGAACAAGGGAACGCTGCGTTGTTTAAAACCAGGGAAGGTGTATGTCAAAGTTGTGTCCTCACATCTTGCTTGTTCCATCTGAATGCTGTGAAAATCATCAGAGAAGCTGGATTATATGAAGAAGAATGTGGCACCAGGCTCATTAACAACCTGTGATGTGCAAATGGCGCGACCTTGCTTGCTGAAAGTGAGGAGGAATTGAAGCATTTGCCGATGAAGATCCAGGATTGCAGGCATCGATATGGATTACGGCTCAATGTAAAGAAGCCTACAATTCTCACAACTGGGCCAATAGGTGGCAACATCATGATTAATTGTGAAAACGTTGAAATTATCGAGGATTTCATCCTGCATGGACCCACAATGCATGCTCATGGGAGCAGCGGTCAAGAGAACAAAAGATGTGTTAAGTCGACCTGCTGCACAGGAACTCCTCAGAATATTGCCACTTTGAGGACTAAGGTGAGTCTCCCCCAAGCCATGGTGTTCTCATTGGCTCATGTGTGTGTGAAAGGGACATTGCATAAGGAAGGCCAGAGGAGAACCGATGCATTTGAACTGTGGTGCTGGAGAAGACAAGTGCCGTGGGCTGCTACAAGGACACGCCAGTCCACCTTGGGAGAAGCCCAGCCAGAGTGCCCCTAAGAGGCAAGGCTGGGAGACTTCATTTCACGTACTGTGGACGTATTATCAGGAGAGACCAGTTCCTGAAGAAGGACATGCTGCTGGGGGCAGTGAAAACGTGGAAGGCCCTCCACAAGCTGCATTGGCACCTTGGCTGCAACAATTGGGAGGACGGTGCAGGACCTGGCAGCATTTCTTCCTTCTGCATTATACGGCGGGTTGCTATGGGTCACAACTCGAGGGAACTAAACAACAACCGCAAAAGCTAAGAACAATTGATTCAATATTTCACTCTGCTTTTATCACTTGGGTCATAACAAAGCCGCTGAAGAATAGAAGGAACACAAACTCTCCATCTTCAATGTAACAAAGAAGTTGTCACAAATACTAACCAGAGACAGTAAAGAAAGTTATAATAAGGTCATCTTTGGATTGATACAGGCATCCTTAGAACATAAACAGTGATTTTCCCCAAATCAAGAGCCATGATCCTGAAAGACTTAGGAAAAACCATTTGGGTGCGATTTAGAAACAGCTCAATGGCAACAGGCTAAGAACCCTTTCTCCAAAAGTAACTAGCTATTATTTCTCTGCAAACTAGCAATGCTGGCTATTGGTTCCATTTGTTTTCTTTGCCCTGAGTTGTAATTCGTAAGAAATCCCTGGTCTTCAGCAGCACTTCTCCATGACCACCTGACTTTCATCATAAGTTGTTAATAAGCTTTCCTCCGATCCTGATGCCGTGTTTATCTTCATAACAACCAGTTGCTCAGTTTACCTGCTCAATATATGGATTGAATGAGCATGATGACATACTTCAACCCTGATGCACACCTTCCCTGATTTTCAACCCTACAGTATTCCCCTGTGCCGTTTGTTTAACTGCATCTTGATACAAGTACAGGTTCTGCATGGGCACAATTAAGTGTTCTAGAATGTCTATTTTGCTCAATATTATTCATAATTCCTTAGACACTTGAGTACCCCTGCGCAGTCAATAAAACACAAGCAACCATAGTTCTGGTATTCTGTGCTTTCAACCAAGATCCATCTTATTTAGCATTGATATCCCACGTGCAAGGGACGCTTCAGAATCTGCCTTTAATTTCTGGCAGCTCCCCGTTGTTGAATTATCATGAGCAAAAGTTTACTTCCTTGGGATACTAATGATCTCGTTCAATGACTGCCACATTCTCTTGGGTCCCTTTTCTTTGGAAAGGGCACAAGTATGGATCTCTTCCAGTCAGTTGGTCGGTGACTGTCTTGAAGATTTGTTGACATAGAGGAGTGAGTGTTCCCAGTGCTCCGTCGGCTTGTTCACACATTTCACAAAACATTCTCTCAATTCTGGTGCCTTAATTTTTGCTAATGCCTTCAGTGCTGCCAACACGCTTCTTTCAAGATTGTGGATTTATGTATAAATATTTCCTTTTGTGATTGACTTCTTTTAATCATCAAAATATACTCCAGGCCCAGCCATGTTATGAGGCATTTCTGAACATCTTTGTTATTCTTTAAAATTGCCTAGAATTTCATTGTATGTCTTTGCCAGAATTTGTTTATCCATTTATCCATTGATGGGCCCTTGGGTGGCTTCTATTTGCTATTGTGAATAATGCAGTGAACATGGGTGTACCTATTTCTATTCATGTTCAGCTCTCTTTTCTTGAGGATATTTAGTGGTGGAACTGCTGGATCAAATGCCATTTCTGCTTTTTTCAGGAAGCACCATACTGTTTTCATTGGCTGAATCATCTTACAAGTTCACCAGCAACATATAGGAATTCCAATTTCTCCATGTTCTTGCCAGTATTTGCTGTTTTCTGTCTTTTTTCACTTGTTATTGTTGCTGTGTAAATATCCCATTCTTGTTTTGATTTGCACTTCTCTAATGGCAAATAATTGGACGCAGTTATAATGTGTTTGTTTGACACTTGGATGTCTTCTTCAGACAAGTGTTTATTCATGCCTCTGCCCATTTTTAAAATTGAGTTATTTGTCTTTTTTGTTTGTGTAGTATTGAAGTTTCCTATAAATTTCAAGTATTTGTCCCTTGTACAATGTGTATTCTCATCCCCTCAAAAATATTTTCCTCCATTTCTTTTCCTGCTGCTCCTCTGTCTTCCAATTGGCTGTGCTGTGCTGCAGTCTCTCTCTCTCTCTCTCTCTCTCTCTCTCTCTCTCTCTCTCTCTCTCTCTCTCTCTCTCTCTCTCTCTGTGGCCTCAGGTCACCATGTGTGAGGTGCAGTCCTGTGTTCAGTTAACTGTAAAACCTGAAACTTCTTCTATCCTTTATGAAAACACACTTGAATCACACACACACAAAATTCCCCCAAAATTGGAAGTTCTCTTTTTACTCTTTTGGTAACCGTAT
This sequence comes from Tenrec ecaudatus, assembly GCF_050624435.1. Lineage (NCBI taxonomy): Eukaryota > Metazoa > Chordata > Mammalia > Afrosoricida > Tenrecidae > Tenrec > Tenrec ecaudatus. Next base: position 94,773,726 of record NC_134531.1, read on the forward strand.
AAATGGTTCATTGTTAGAAGATCTTTGTTTTCTAACTTGTCTTCTGCTATCTGTGCATTTTAGTTATGCTTTCTAGTATACTTCTACCATGTGTTAGAGTCCCTAAGATTGCTGCTCTTTTCTTTTTATGATTTTAATACTTTCTGTTTTATAATCAGCTCTTTGACTCATCCTGGCTAACTTTTTGCGTATCGTGAGAGATATGGCTTCTGTTTCATTTTTCTCTAAATGAACATGCACTTTTGCCAGATTAATTTGCTAATGAGACTCTCTTTCCCCATAGAATGGATTTTGTTCTTTCATTAAAGATCAGCTGTCAACAGATATATTTACGTCTGGGCTCTTAACTCTGTTTCATTGGTGTGTGTGTGTCTGTAGCTGTAGCAATACCAGGATGTTTTGGCAACCATGCCTATTTTGAGATTTAAAAGTATAAGGTCTCCTATTTTGTTGTTTTTCTGTAGCAGAGCTTTCCTTCTATAGGGTCTCTTTTCCTTCCCTAGGAAGATAGTGATTAAGTTTTCCATCTCTTAAAAAACATTGATAAAATCTGGACCAGGAATGAATTTTGCCTATGGATTGCTTTGTGTAGTACTGACATATTCACAATGTAAGCCTTCCTATCCATGAGCATACATTCTTGAGTATATGGCACACGAACTTAGAAACCCACTCAAGAACATATAAGACAAATTAAACAATATTACCACAGACTAGATGAGTTGTGGAAAGACATCATGAACATCATGCATGAAGACAATAACTGAGCATTAATGGTACAAGGCGAAAAAAGAAGCCAAAGTAGATGTTAGAAGAGACTCTGGATATCGTTCTTGAATGTACAGTATCTAAGGTAAATGGACAAAATAATGAAGTAAAAATTCTTAACATTTCAAAAGGCAAGTCAAGAAGAGATACTAAAGTAGTAGAATGAAATGAGCAAAGACTTGAAGTTAGAAAGCGAAAGGGAACACGCAGCATATTTCAAGCTGAAAGACTAGAAGGAAATTTTAGATCTTTAGTTGCCATATTGAAGAATTCTATAGTTAAAAGAATGAATGACGTAGGAAGCACAAAAATAAGATGAAAGGGGATACACAATCACCATATCAAAATGGTTGTCATTCAATCATTTCAAGGGTAGCATAGGATCAAGAACTGGTATCGAAGGACCTGTGCTGATAGCACTGGTGAAAAGCAAGCCTCCACAAATTGACAGAATACAAATTGCTCATGAAAGCAACAGTCAAGAAATCAATTGATAAATCACTGCATTGGGTAAATCTGCTGCACAAACCCTTTGAGTGAAAAGATATCACTTTAGACTATGGTGCACCTGACATAAGTCATCGTATTTTCATATGCATGTGCAAGCTGGACAATTAACAAGAAAGACTGGAAATGGATGTTGACATTGGTAAAGACTATTGAAAATATGGAATATCAAAAGAACCAACACATTTGCCTTGGAAGAAGTACGGCCAGAATGCGCCTCAAAAGTGAAGATGACAAGGAGTCCAGGAAGAAAAGGAATATTTGGAAACAGATTGTGGTAGCAATCGTACGATACTGCTTGACATGATTGAGCTAGGAAATGACATGATATACATATTAAACTCCCCATGGATAATAAATTTATTTTAAAAATTAAAGCTTACAAGACTTTGTCTCACATATTTGGACATGTTACCAGGCGGGGCAAGTCTCTGGAAAAGCACATCATGCTTGGTAAAAGAAAGGAAGAGTGAAAGAGAGGAAGACCTTCAAGGAGATGGAGTGACACGGTGACTTCACCACTGGGCTCAAACAAGAGTGGTGCAGGACGAGGCAGGGTTTCATCCTGTTGTACACAAGGTGCCTGGGAACAGGAGCGCACCAACTCATCGACCCCTGACAACAGCTGCCGCAGCCCAGCTGCAGCAAGGTCCGGGGGTCCCTCGAGGTGAGTCAAGGCGTTGGCGAATGGGAGACAGAAACCACACGACTCAAAGGTTGCGGGTGACTGTTCCAATTTTATTCATGCAAAGCTTCAACTTATATAGTCTTTTTGCTTGCCTTAAAGCTTATGGCCTAAGGTCATACATCAGGAAATTCTCAGGCCACAAGACCATGACAAATTACGTAATCACATAATGATTCTTGGTTAAAAATTAGTACACCTTGAAACTAAAATTGTTTCAACCACAAGGGTGATAGACAAACCTTCTAATAATACTGAGCACACTTTATCCAACTAGGGAGCATTGTTCTAACTATGAAATCAATAAAGCATTAATGCATTTTATTATCAATCACAAAAATTACTTGAAAGGCTTTGGCTGTTCTTTCTGTTCCTTCTTAGCTGTTCCTCTAGGGCTTTCTTTTTTTTTGTTGTTCTTTCTTTTCCACTAAGTTCCCATAAATTAAACTCCCCAAAGTCTTTCTGTACCAAGGTATGAGTTCCCTCACAATAGGTAGCTTTGCTTCAGTGGACTTCAAACATCACAGGGGCCCTCCTCTTGCTAACCCTTCCATAAAATTTAAACTACTAAAAGGAAATTGTATACCTTCTTTGTTAACCATTCTTATGCTATTTTCATTACAAGCCCCTGTACAAGGTAAATCAGGACCAGGAACTCTATTTCTCTTTGGGTTATTTCCTGGAGGGGGATGCCATATTCTACCCCCTATGCGGTAACCAATATAAGGAGAGGGAAAAACCGTGGGAAGAGGATGATAAACTTTTTTAGAGTCTTGCTCAAAAGCTTCCAAATGAGCCTCTGAGATTTCCGTGGGTTTTGGTTGCAATAGTTCAGCCTGCTCAAGATGTAACATAAATTCCTTAAGGGAGGTTTCTGGCTTCCAGTTTCTAGTTTTATTATACAATACACTTTGCACGCTATCAGGACATGGATCTTTCAAAGCCATAGGAAGGGGAGTAACCTGAACTTCTGGAGAATATTCCTCAACTGACATCAGGTGCTTCCTAAAAGGGGAAGTGATCAAAATTATCAGGAACCAGAGAGCAGCTGCAATAATGATATCAGGCCAATAATTTCATAGGGTTCAGAGAAGAGACGTCCTTGGTGGAGCCTTCTTTGAATGCTCCTCCTCCATGCGCTGACTTTGTCAAGGCCCATGGATGGAAGTGGTCTCGGGACACAGCATCTATGAACATGATGTCACCCTGTGTTTGCAAATCTCTGCTTGCTTTCAACAGTGCTTTGTAGGTGTCTGTATGTCTTTTTTATTTCTTGTTGCATTTATTCCTAAGTAATTTTTCTTTTTGGTAACTATCAACCAATCCATCTGACCTCCTCTGGCTTCCATATTGCGAAGAGACAGAGGTCAGACGTGCTCAATGCGCCCCACTGGTTTACGTATTCTGACCCCAACTCTTCCTCCTATGGCACTCTACTTCTGTGGTGGGTTTGCTAATTCAGGAGATTGGCCCCACAGAAATCACAGACTCATATAAAGGAGGTTAGCAGGGAAGCTGAAGAAAGATGGGGCTTTGTACTCCCACAAGGAGTAATGGTCTCAGAAAATCACAGAGGCAATTCTATCCTGTCTTAGTGGGTGGCTGTGAGTCAGCATCAACTTGATGGCAGTGAGTTGTTGGTTATTAGGAAATTCCTTAGGTTACTACAAACCAGGATCAGCAACTATTAGGGATTGCCATTGGTCCACAGCAACATCTCTTCTCAGCCAGAAGACAAGCCTCTCCCTGGTCCTCAGTCTCTCAGCCATAAGGTCCCTTAACCTTTTTCTTCGTGGGCTAGGAGGTCAGTTTACCCCTTTGCCTCACAGTCCCACAATCTCAGGCCAGCCGAGGACAAGGTACCCATAGTAACGGAGCTGCTGCTCTGGGCCTCTGAAGCATCTGCTCTCAGCAGCCTCCGCTACTTGGGCACAGTAATGATCCCATCCGTGCCCTCTTTTTTCTTTGTAATTGTCACCATTTTCCAATTGATGCCTCTAATTACCTAATTTCAGTTTTGTACTTTTTTGTTTGGTTACTTATGGTTTTTGAGAATTATTTCACTGGATTGGTTTCTGGGTGATGTGTCTAAATCTCTGGTTGTTGTCTGACTTGGTTGATGCTCTGTGCATAGAATTCCCTGTAGGATTTCATTTAAGGTTAATCTGGTTTGTATAAATTCCTCTATCTTGCTTAACTGAAATATCCTAATTTCAACATTATAATCAGGGAACTGTTTTGTATGATATGTAATTCTTGGTTGGTAATTTTTTTTTCTTTTAGGGATTTATGTCACTCCATCGCCTTTTTGCTTGCATGGTTTCTGCCAAGAAATGTCTAGTTTTATTGGATCCCTTTTAAAGTAACGTTCGGTTTTCTCAACTGCTCTCAAATTCTTTTTTGTCTTTGGTTTGCAAAAGTTTTATTATATGTCTTTTTTTCTTAAATACTTTTTCTGGGGCTCTTACATCTCTTATCACAACCCATACAGTCATCCATTGTGTTAAGTACCTTTGTTCATTTATAGCCATCATTATTTTCAAAGCATTTTCTTTCTATTTGAGCCCTTGGTATCAGCTCCTCATTTTGCCCTTCCCTCATGAATCATTGATGTTATAGATTATTCTTTTCATATTTTATATCATCCTCTGTCACCCTTCACCCACTTTTCTGTTCTTCATCCCCCAGGGGGAGGGGGATTATATGTTGCTCCTTGTAGTGATTCCCTCTTTCTCCCCCCTACCTTCTCCTTATCCTACTGGTATCTCTCTTCTCATTGTTAGCCCAGAGGGATTTATCCATCTGGATTCCCTCTGTTGCAAACTCTTATCTGGAGCTGTGAACATGTTCTTGTCTAGCCATATCTGTAAGGTAGAATTGAAGTCATGATAGTGGGGAGGAGGAAGTTTTAAAGAATTAGAGGAAAGTTGTATGTTTGATCAGTGCATACTGCACCCTGACTGGCTCGTCTCTTCCTTGTGACCCTTCTGTAGGGGGGTGTCCAATTGTCTACAGATGGACTTTGGGTCTCCAGTCCACGCTCCCCCTCATTCACATTGATTTGAATTTTTGTTCTGGGTCTTTGATGCCTAATACCTTATCCCACTGACACCTCATGATCACACAGGCTGGTGTGCTTCTTCTATGTGGGCTTTGGTGCTTCTCAGCTACATGGCCACTTGTTTATCTTCAAGCCTTTAAGACCCCAGGTTACATATCTTTTGATAGCTGGGTACCACATTTGCTTATGCACCCATTTTGTCTTCAGCAATCGTGTTGGGAAGGTGAGCATCACAGAATGCCGGATTGTTAGAACAAAATGTTCTTTAGTTGAGAATATTTGCGTCAAGGCCCAATGTCCATCTGCTACCTTAATTTTTAACATATAGATATAAGTACATAGATCTATTTCCCTATCATTATATATAATTATATATATTTATTTATATAGACCTCTATAAATGTCCTTTGCCTCCTGGTTCTTTCCTCTATTTCCTTTTACTTTCCTCTTGTCCCACCATCCTGTTTGACCTTCGTTCGGGCTATTCCTCACTGTTACATTGCCCTTGATTAAGTCTCACTAGGCATCCTATGCCTTCTCTCCGTCAATTTTAGTTCCCTGAGTTCGTTGTTGCCCACCCATCCCCTCCTTTCTCCCACCTCCCCTTCTCCCGTATCCCCCAAACTGTCGGTTCCATTGTTTTCATCTCCAAATTGTTTATGCCACCTGTCTTATCTAGATAGACATGCAGACATTAATAAATGCAAGAAAAACCAGGCAAATCCAAACAAAACAACAGACAAAACCAACAAAAACAAAATAACAACAAAAAAGAAAGCCAATGACAAAAAAGGAAGAAAAGCCTATAAATAATTTCAGGTCTGGTTTTTTTTTACCTTTAGGAATGTTCTCCAGTCAAGTCTGATGGGGTGTCACACTCTGTCCCCAAAGTCTGTTTTTGGTATTCCCCAGAGACTTCATTATATGCTCCCCTTGCTGCTCTGTTGCACACACTTAGTGTTTCACCCCAGTGTGGTGGGGTCAGATCCGGCACAATTCTCTCACCGTGTCTCCAGTGTTGTCCCCCGTAACACTATAGGTCAGTGAGGGACGTTATGGCTCGTGGTGGGCCCAGCCATATGGTCCTCTCTGTGCATCATCTGCTCAGAGCAAGAATATCATCCTCGGGCCTTGGTGGGCCAGGATGTGTTCCCCTCAATCTCCACCTCCTGCATGTTCTAATCAGATGTGCCTCTCTCCACAAGCTGTAGCTTCAGTGTTGTCTTCTGAATTGCATTCTATTTTTGGGGGGGTGGGGGTTCCACATAGTTGGGATTAGGGCCAGCTCCACAGACTTCTCTATTGGTTCCCTGGTACATGCCAGTATGTTGCATTTACATCTTGGTGCATTCGGTTGAAGCCTGGTCTTTCTCTCCCTCTCCTGTGGAGATATAAACAATAACCCTCCCCTTGGGTGGGTTAATGCCCTGCTCCCCACCTACCCATGTCCTTTTTTGTTTTCCCTCTTTCTTTCCCCCCTCCTATTAGTTGGCTGCCATATATATCCCTGGATTGAGTTTGGCCCCTACCATAGTACCTGGACCTTTCCCCAGGAATGTATGTATATAGTAGCTTTTCCCCTATGCCCCATTTTTTAAGCCTACCTCAGTGGACTCATGTTATACTTGTCCTTTTGTGCTTGGCTTACTTCGCTTAGCATGATTTCCCCCAGTTCTTCCCATGCAGTGATGTGCTTCACGCATTCATTGCTGCTTTTACAGGCTATGTAGTACTCCATAGTATGTATGCACCACAGGTTTTTGATCCATTCATCCACTGATGGAAATTTGGGTTGTATCCAATTCCTTGCCATTGTAAATCGTGCCGCGATGAACATTGGAGCACAGAGTCTGACCGTGGTTGGTTTCTTGCCTCTTCTGGGTCTATGCCCAGTAGGGGGATTGATGGGTTATATGGTAGCTCAATCTCCATCTGTTTAGATCTCACCAAATCGATTTCCATAATGGCTGTACATAACTACAGGTCCACCAGCAGTGGATCAGAGTTCCTATCTCACCACAGCTCCTTGCTACTTTCTGATTTTTTGAATTGGGCTATCTTTGAGGGTGTTAAGTGGTATCTCATAGTTGCATTAATTTGCATTTCTCTTATGGCTAATGATCAGGACATTTTCTCATGTTTACTGGCTATCCAGATTTCTGCCCTTGTGAAACTTCTGCTCAGGTCCTTTGCCCACCTCCTCAGTGGGCAATTAGATTTTTTCTTTTTGGAAGCTAGCAGAGTATTGTAGATTTTTATAATAAGGCCTTTGTCTGAAATGTCATTGCTAAAGATCTTTTCCCAGTCTGTGTGCTCTCTTATTACTCTAATGGTGAATTCTTTCAATGTACACAGGTGTTTTATCATCAGTATATCACACTTGTCAATTTGTGACTTCTCTGTGTTTGTATCCTTCACTATTTCTTATAGCCTATGTATGCCCTGTGCCAAGGTTCTCAGGTGTGTCCCAATTCCTGCATTGATGGTCCTAATTATTTGGGGTTTCACCTCAAGGTTTGTGGTCCACCTTGAGTTTATTCTTGTGCCTGGAATGAGGTGAGGGTCTTCCTTCAGTTTTCTGCCGGTAGATCATCATATTTTCCAGCACCACTTCCCATTCGATATTTTGGGGCCCTTATATGATATGTCTTAATGACTTTCTTTTAGTGTCTATCCTGTGTCGAGTTTTTTGAGCTTGTTAGATGGACATCTTTTCATTTTCCTTGATATTCGAGACAATTTCTGCTAGCAAATATTCCATCCTACATACATTATATGTATGATAGATGTTTGATGTTAAGTATAAGTGTGATTTCATTAATGTCTGGAAAATAAATATGGCTAAAGAATTGTGTATAGGTGCCAAGTTGGCAATTATTCAAGAGAGAGGTTGCTTTGATTACAACAGAAATCTTGCTGTCTATTACAATAACCACGTCCACCCTGTTTCTGCTGATTCAGTGCTGACACCTGCCCTCTACCACCATGGGACCCAATCAGCCCCATTGTAGGCAAAAGTGGGAGTTCACTTAGGGCAGTTTCCACTGTTAATCCTGGTGCACTTAAATAGCAATCATAGGAGTCTTCAGAGATGCTGGGGCCCACTTCAAAAACTTGTCCTTAAGGTCGTGGTGAAGGGTATGTCCTCAGGACACCCCCTTTTGGGGTCTATGGGAATATCCTGATAGATCCATTCCAACGTACCAGTTTCTCTAAGCTTTTGGATGCCTTCCTCTACAGTGTACCAAGGTAGGTCAGGTACCTCAAATTGGTCTAATCTGGGTCACCTGGCAGCCCATGCTTCAGTGAACCAACTAAATAAGCAATTAGATCCACTCTTAAGCTCTCTCCCTGAGACATTGAAAGAGGAATCTGTGCTTAGGGGTTCCATATGCAGAAACTCAGACTGGTCTAATGTTACATTCCTTGCACCAGTGTCCCACACCCTCAGTAACCATTCCCAGGGAGATTCCCCAGGCTTCTGCTTGTACGTATTCGAAAACTGCAGCAGATCTTTATGGATATAGCATGCTTCTTCCTGAGTAATCATCTCAACCTCGCCGTTAGGAGCTTTCTGAGCCTTAATTTTAGTGACAGGCCTAAAGGAAATAATGGGCTACAGATGCAGCCCCACCTGAAACTTCAGCTTGAACAGTGTAGTTAATCTGCTCAGGTGTGGGTTGTTTTACTGTTAGTGGATTAATCCCCTCAGCTGGGAGGGGTGGATCTACTGACTGGGGTGGCTCAATCTTTTCTAGGGGCTCGATATTCTCCTTGTCTGCATTTTCAGTCCCTATGTTCCCATCCCATGTTTCAGGGTCTCAAGTTTTTCCTATAAATGTAATTACTTTAGTATCAGGTGTTTCTCTAGATCTGCAATTCAGCTGATGTTGTAATTCAGCCATTCGCATGATGAGACTCTGGACCTGGTTCTCAGCAATGTCAGCTCTATCACTGGAGGAGAGAAGACTCTCCTTTGTAGCACAGGCAGAAGCTTTTAGGTCTGTTATTCTGCACTTATGATGCGCTTCTGGGGTTCTGAGACCATCCCTCTCCTCAATCACACTTTCCATTGTCAGGAGGACCAGCCATCCTTCCTTCTCCCAGTCTGCACGTAGGGCCTCGTGGGGAGTTCCTTATGGTAATTTAACTGAAGACCAGAAAAGTCATGCTTAGTTTACGGATGGCTCTGCACGATATGCAGGTGCCACTCGTAAGTGAACAGCAGCAGCACTACAGCCCCTTTCTGGGATCTCCCTAAAGGACAGCGGTGATGGGAAATCTTCCCAAAGTGCAGCACTTTGAGCAGTGCACCTGGCCATGCAGTTTGCCTACAAGGAAGAATGGCAAAATGTGAGACTGTATACTGATTCATGGGCTGTGGCTAATGGCTTGATTTGATGGTCAGGGAACTGGAAGGAACATGATTGGAAAATTGGTGACAAGGAGGTGTGGGGAAGCGGTATGTGGATAGACCTCTCTGAAGTGGCCAAGAAAGTAAAGCTAATCATGTCTCATGTGAACGCTCACCAAAGGGCTACCTCTGAAGAGGAGGACTTTAAAAATCAAGTGGATAAGATGACACACACTGTGGAGACTGGTCCTCCTCTTTCCTCTGCTACTCCCATCACTGCCCAATGGTTAACATGAACGAAGTGGACATGGTGGCAGGAATGGAGGTTATGCATGGGCGCAGTAACATGGTCTTCCATTAACCAAGGCTGGCTTGGCCACTGCCACTGCTGAGTGCCCCATTTGCCAGCAACAAAAATCACCATTAAGTCCAAGATATGGGACCATTTCTCGGGAAGATCAACCGGTAACCTTGTGGCAGGTTGATTACATAGGACCACTTTCATCATGGAGGGGACAGTGTTTTGTTCTTACTGGAATAGACACCTACTCTGGATCCGGATTTGCTTTCCCTGCACTCAATGCTTCTGCCAAAACTACCATTTGTGGACTTAAAGAATGTGTCATCCACCAGCACGGCATCCCACACAGCATTGCTTCAGATCAAGGAACTCACTTCACAGCAAATGCAGGGTGGCAATGGACCCACGTCCGTGGAATCCACTGGTCCTATCATGTTCCTCATCATCCTGAAGCAACTGGCTTGATAGAACGACGGAATGGCCTCCTAAAGAAAAGTGACCAGAGTTGAACATTGGTAAAGCGGGACACCATTGATAAAACTCATATCCTGGGGAAATAGCCACACGGCAGCCGAAAACCATATACCCTAGCTTGTCGTGCATTTATTCCAAAAATTGGAACGTTTTAAAAACGCCGTGGGATGCAGAAACAATTGTTAAAAATCAGGACTGTCCTGCCAAAAGTGGTACGTCAGGTCACCTTATCCTAAAGACACAATTATGGCACCAGCTAGGTGGCAACAACTTGCGGGGCTGGGGCAATGTTCTCCAGAAGGCTGCATATTCTCTAAATCAGCGGCCAATATATGGTGCTGTGTCTCCAATAGCCAAAATTCATGGGTCCAGGAACCAAGGGGGCAAAGCTGGGGGGCACCACTCACTATTACTCCTCGTGATCCCCTTGCAGCATTTTTGCTTCCTCTCCCAGCAACCCTATGTGGTCAGACCTGGAGGTCCTGGTCCTGAAGGAAGGAACTCTCCCACTCAGAAACACTGCATGGATTCCAACTGGTGGCTGAGAATGCCCCCTGGCCACGTTGGGCTCCTCATGCCTTTGGATCAACAGGTCAGGAAGGGTGTCACTGTACTGAGTGGGGTGATTGATCTTGATTACCAACGAGAAATTGGACAGATCCTACATATGGAAATAAAGAAGAATGTGTCTGGAATCCAGATCTCATAGGCTGACTCAGTGCTATCATGCCCTGTGATGAAAGTAAATGGTAAACCACAGCCACCCAATCCTGACAAGACGTCTAATGACCAGGCTGCTCAGGAATGAAGGTCTGGGTCACCCTACTGGGCAAAAGAATCACAGCCAACTGAGGTGCTTGCCAAGGACAAAGGAAATACCGAAGGGGTAGTAGAAGAAGACAGTTCTACCTTTCAGTTAAAACCACATAATCAGTGGCAAATGCAAGATTTGTGATGGTCAGTTTATTTTCTTTATATGTGCTTAATGAATATCTTTCTTTTGTTCATGTATGATGTATCAGATACAATTGGACTTGGTGTGTTTTCATTTATATGTATGATAGATGTTTGATGTTAAGTATAAGTGTGATTTAATTAATGTCTGGAAATTACACATGGCTAAAAAATTGTGTACAGGTACCAAATTGGCAAGGAGTGGATTGTGATAGGTAGGTTTACTGTGCCAACCTGGTCAATGAACACACGTGGGATTATTTGAAGGGTGGAGAGATAAATGGTTTGGCGAGCCTTGCCTTTCTTGTTTCTTGCTCTTTGATGATCAGACCAGTGTGCAGCTGCCTTAGCTCGTTCTCTGCCTCAACTTGCAAGCTACACTACCTGTGGGACACCTACCCCATGGACTGTGTGACTATAGTTTGAGGTTCCTTCAAGACATGTTTTGCCACTCTACTGGAGTATGCATCGCTTGAGCTGGGGACTGTTGGACCCTGTCATCTGACTGACTGCTGGTGACCTGCCTTGCTGTGTGCTGCCTGTGGCCAGATTGCCTGAATTGCTCTACAGAGGAATCAACTGTCTGCTTCCTTGACTTGCCCCCAGCAGCCCTCAAGGCTTGAAGGACTGCCAAGTATATTAGCTGTCTCATGGAAGTGAGTTGCACTCAGCCATTTGTACTGCCTATAGACTAATTAGCCATTTATTTCATATGATATATATACTCATAAGTGTCCTGGTTTTGTTTTTCTAGAGAACCCCGTCTAACATATAATCTGATCCATTATCTCAGTCTTAGGAGTTTCAGTAGATTTTTATATTTCAGGGATACAACCTGATACCACTTAGTGTTAGGGAAAATAGATATCTTTCATTTACTGTTTAAATCATGAGTATAACTTTCCCTTTCTCTCTTTAGCTTCTTTCTTTGGACTCTTGGTGGTACAGCACATTTTGTGTTGGGCTACTAACCACAAGGTTAGCAGTTCAAACCACCAGTTGCTCCACAAGAGAAAAATTAGGCTTTCTACTCCCCAAAAGAGTGATAGTCTCAGAAACCCACAGGAGAAGTTCTACCCTGTCCCATAAGGTGGCTATCAATCAGAATAGACTTGATGGCAGTGAGAGACAGAGAATGGTATTGAAAATGTAGATGATTTGTAAGGTAGAATTGAGATCATGATAGTGGGGGGAGGATGCATTTAAGAACTAGAGGAAAAGTTGTATGTTTCATCATAGATACTCTGCACCCTGACTGGCTCGTCTCCTACCCACTACCCTTCTGTAAGGGGGTTTCCAGTTGCCTACAGATGAGCTTTGGGTCTCCACTCTGAACTCACCCTCATTTACAATGATATGACTTTTTTGTTCTTTGTCGCCTGGTACCTGATCCCTTCTACACCTCAAGGTCACACAAGCTGGTGTGCTTCTTCCATGTGGGCTTTGTTGCTTCTGAGCTAGATGGCTGCTTGTTTACCTGCAAGCCTTTAAGACCCAGATGTCATATCCTTTGATAGCCAAGCACCATCAGCTTTCTTCACCACATATCCTTATGCACACATTTGTCTTCAGTGATAGCTTACAAATCTGGCTAGACAAGAGGATGTACATTGGTACATATAGGAACCAGAAACACAGGGAATCCAGGACAGATGATCCCTTCAGGACCAGTGGTGAGAGTGGTGATACCTGGAAGGTGGAGAGAAGGTGGGATAGAAAGGGGGAACTGATTACAAGGAGCTACATATAACCTCTTCCCTTGGAGATGGACAACATTAAAGTGGATGAAGGGAGACATCAGACAGTGTAAGATATGACAAAATAATAATAATTTATAAATTATCAAGGGTTCAAGAGGGAGGGGGAGCAGGGAGGGAGGGGAAAAATGAAGAGCTGATATCAAGGGCTCAAGTAGAAAGAAAATGTTTTGAGAATGATGATGGCAACAAATGTACAAATGTGCTTGACACAATGGATATATGTATGGATTATGATAAGAATTGTACAAGCTCTCTATAGATTGACTTTTTAAAAGTTTATGAATCTATTGACCTCAAAACCCATTTTCATATCGTCAATAGATGTGATTCCAGTATTGTGAAGCTTTCTGGAGATATTAACTTCATGAGGCATGAGTACCGTCAAAATGAGAAAGCAATTCAAGAGCTCATTTCAGCCCTGGAAAATATTTCTAAGAATTTGGATATGAAGGTAACTGAAAACAGATGAAAGTCTTATATAATGCGTTATTTCCAGAAATAAGAGCATTCTGTGTCGTATTAAAATACCCATCAAATGATAACTGTTTTACGTTATGTGTGGTTTTTCTCCCCAAGGGTTCAAATATGCCAACTAATACATAGACACGATGCATATAGTCAGCCCAGTAATGAAATATTTAGTAAGTTCTTCCTTGTTCCAAAATAGTCACATATTTTGAGTAAATGACCCTTAAGCACACTGTTACCATTAGTCTTACTCTCTGGGTTCCCATCAAAGACTGGGGAACCAGGAATTGTAAGCAAAGAATTTCCAAAAGAAACTATTATTGAAAGATCAACATAAATGTGAGTTGATCACTTATTTACATCACTGCTTAAAACTCTGTAATAGAGTATTTCACTTACAAATGAGAAACACATCTCTGGGCCTGGACTTTAAAGGCCACCCGTTCCTGTATCCTGGTCATCCCTTCAGTCACATCCCTTTGTTTCCTGGCTTACCCAGGAGTAACTGAACTACCTGAAAGGTAGTCCCACTCACACCAAGCTATTTACACACCCTCCACCTTGTTGCTGCTCGTTTCTGCCTGGATTATCTTCCTCCCTTGCCCCTCCACCCAGCCAATGGTTTGACCAAAATGGAGTCCACTGCAAGGCCTTCTCTGCCCGACGCCATTCTTGCCCTGCAGAATGCAAACACATCTCTTTGAGATATTTTGGGCAGCGCAAGGCAAAGGTCCTTTGGAAACTGGAGGATAAGAAGTTAAGGTGTTGGCTTATTTGGTGTCGGAAGCAGCAGATGTTGTAGGAGAATAGAGTTTACTCCAATGCCATTCGGATTCCCTTGTTCAACTTTCTATTGACCGATCCAGTTCGTCCCAGTATTATGGAGGGTTGTTTAATTCGCTTCATTTTCAAGGCATTCAATTGTATTAACTACTAATCAAGACAAGTTTGTGTCTGGCTTTCTAATTTAGAACCTCGTCACTTAAAAAAAATTCATAGTCCAGATGAGAATGTGCAGAACACTGTTAAATAAAAAATATCACTATAGCAGGAGCCCTGTGGTCTAGTGGTTTCAACTTGGGCTGCTGACTGGAAGGTCAGTAGTTCAAAGACACTAGCTGCTCTGAAGGGGAAAGATAGGACTTTTTACCCCCATACAGGGTTATAGCCTCAGGAACTCTCCGGGTGGCTGAGAGCCGGCACCAACTGGGTGGCAGAGTAATGGGTTTGGTTTTTGGTATAGAAAGCAGTCTAACTTCTGAGGAACACTGGGGATATCTCTATTATTGATGTTAGTTGTTGGTTTGATAAAATAATTTTAAATTATATTAAGGAAGCTTCCATTGATTCCTACTTTACTTAATTTTACAAAGACTTTACATAACTAAGTCATTATATTGATTGTCTTTTGGTCTGACTTCTGTTTGTTGTTTATTTTACTTCTCTGGTCTTCTAATATCCTCTGCTGATACTTGTCCTATTCCTGAAATATTCTTATATTTCCCTAATGAGAGTTATACAATCTTTCAGTCTTTCATTTGCATTTAAATTAAAAGGTGAAGTTGGGAGATTGAATTATAGTTCTCCCTCCTGCTTAGTTTTTGGGGTTTTTTTAACGTGATACATCAATCTAATAAGTCACCATTCATCAAACCCCTCATATGTAATATTTTTATTATTATGTGAATCTTTTCAGGATGGCTTTATTAAGAAATTAGCAAATATACATATCTATTCTTATTTATCCCTAAAAATCAAAACATATACTACACACTTTGCTTTTGTTTTTTAAACAAACCAAATAAATCCTTGAGATATTTGTTTATGCATACTGGTCTGTACGATAATACAATAGTTCATTTAGGTAAGTCCTTTAGAGGCGGACATTTCAAATTTTCACTCTTTCAAACGATGCTGAAGTTATAACCTTGTGTTTTTGTCATCTTAGGCGTATGGAATATGTGTATGATAAACACAACCAGATAGCGGGACTGTGGGGTGAAAGGGTGCATGCATGTTGGTATGATTAATCTTGTCAAATTCCTCTCCATAAAACTTTAATACGACTGCATCCCCACCAGCAAAATGTAAAATGTCCTAAATTCCCATAGTTTCATCAGTGGAGCGATGCTCAACTTTTGGCATTTTGATGGGGGAAAAATGGTCTGTCATTTTAACCAGCTTTAAAATAATTATCATTATGAGTGAGATTGAGCATCTTTCCGTATGTTTAAGAAGTCCTATGTGTCCTTCTTTCTGTCTGTGGGCTGCTTCTTGGCGTGGCCTGCCCGTATTGCACACCTTTGTCTTGATTTCTGGGAGCTCTTTATAGGTCAGCCCTGACATCGTCAGGTAAGGTTAGACTGCTGACCCGAGGTGCGCCATTCACGCCATCAGCCTCTGAGCAAGAGAGGAGGCTCTGGACCACATGGGCTCACCCAGCAGGTGCCACAGGGAGCTCGAACACGACAACAGCGGTGCGATGGCGCGGGACGGGTCACTGAGTCAGAACCAACTCCACGCACCACACAGCAGCCACCGCAGCGGCTTCTCTGAAGAGTTATAGCCGCAGTTACTCTAGAGTCACTATTTGTCAGGAGTGTTGCATTGGGGGTGGGTCTGGGCTTTTCCTCTAGATGTTTGAGAAATGAGCCTTTTCTCTCTCTTATGAGCTCCAGATACATTGTCCCAGTTTTTAATCTTTTCTCTTGGAAAATGAGAGCTAAATGTAATTCTTTGGTGGCTTTGAGATATTTCAGTCTTAGTGGGCAAGCGCTTCCTCAAGCAAACACTTAATGTCGCTGACATTGTCTCCTAACACTACCTCGGACTTAGTGTTGGCATTGAAGCCCTTGGCCCGTTTGGACTTTCCCATCGTATTCTATGTCTTATTGTTTAAATAGTGAGGCTTTCTTCTACCCTGCTAGAACTAGTCCTTGACTTTGTCTTACTTTTTCTACTTTCTCAAAAACAGTCATTTGATTATCTTTCCACTTTTTTTATTTTACCACTTTGTGTCTTTATATATTTGTATTTTTACTTTTTATTCTGGCTTTTCTAAAGTGATCCAGTCTTATTATGTCTTTGTCCCTTGTTTTATTCTGCTGTCTAATTTTCTATTCTGCTATCACTAATTTTAGCCTTTCTTTTTATTCATTTTTTTCTTCTTGCCATTTTTGTTGTTATTTTTCTAACTTCTTGGACCACATTTACTTGCATTCTTTCTTTTTTCCTGAAACACACACTGACGGAATGTTCCTGAAAGCATTCCTTGTTCCAGTATACCCTAAGACTTGACGTGTAATGTTGTACCTTTGAGTTAGAGAGTTTTTCCTTTGATTGAGTAGTTAAGCTTTTTTTATCACGGTCACTGTTGGTTTTCTCCATGAAAAGCACTCTGTTTCCACACTAACATTCGTGTTTGGGTGTATCTCAATGAAATGTTCTTGTCTGTGCCAATTTTAATATTGGGAGTACTTGAAAGGACATTTTTTAAAATTTTGGTGACCTAGTGTATCCATTTTTTATAAATGTTTTAAATGAAAGTAAATTTTCTAATTGGGTTCTCTACATAAGAAATAGCCAATTGCTTAGGATTTCTGTATCTCTTATTTAATACTTGGTCGACCCTTTTGCTTGGAATTGAAAGGAATGAATTAAAGTCTCCTATAATCACTGAAAAAGGAGCCCCAGTGGAGAAGTGACGATGCCTTGGGCGGCTAGCCTCAAGGCAACAGTTGAAACCACAAGCCACTCTGTGAGAGGAAGGCAAGGCTTTCTGCTCCAGTAAAGAGTTACAGTCTTGGTAACCCACAGGGGCAATTCTACCCTGTCTGAGAGGGTCACTATGAGCTGAGCTGACTCAAGGATAGTGCGTCTTGAATTTTACAGTTATTGAAAGGATCCCTGGTAGCTCAGCGGGTTAAGCATTCAAACCCACCGGCCACTCTGAGACAGAAAGAGGAGGCCATCTGGTCCTATCAAGACGTATTGCCTTGAACACCTACCGGGCACTTCTACTCTATCATTTGGACTCGTTCTGCACGGAATTGGAACTGACCCAACAGCAGCCGAGGGGCTTGGTGGGGGGAGCATTGTAATTATTAAGCTCCGATTTAACTCGCAATTTCAGCTTCATGATTTTTTTTTTGGCTAACTTATTTGCTTTGTTGATTTCATAACCATCTAGTCTCATTCCTAATTTTAATTACTTTAAACTGTTTTATTGGCATATAATTCATGTATGATACAATCAATTCCATGGTTTAAATATATTAAAAGGATTGTGCAGTCATCACAATTGATTTTAGAACATTTTCTTCATTCTTGTACTTAGTATTAGCTTGCCAGTTCTTCCCGCCAACCTCCCCTGCAATAATTCTAAGTAACTCTGCACCTAGTTAACTATTCATCTAATTGTTGATGTTTTTGCCTTTTCATATTCAGCATAGGACAAAGCCTAGGATTTACATGTAAATTTTATTTTCTCATTCCCAAAACATACATGTATTGGTTTTCGACAGCTGCCCAAACACCACAAGCCGGCACACAATTATTTATCTCATAGTTTCTGTGGGGCACACTGGGTCCCCTGCTTAATACCTGACAAAGCTAGAATCAAGGGGTTGACTGGGCTGCATTCCTTCGAGAAAACTGGAAATTCATCTCCTTTGAAGCTCATTGAGGTTGCTGGCCAACTTCAGTGTCTTGTTCGCGCTGTGTCCCTTGCTAGCTGTCAACTGCGAGCCATTCAGCACTCCCAGCAGCTGCCTACATGTCACGTGCTATTTTCCATGAGGCTGCTGTACAGCCACGGCAAGTGAAGACTCTCAGCCTTCACCTCTCTCTGACTTCAACTACTGCCTCTCTCTGCCTGCTGTTGAATATTATCTGCTTGCAAGGGCCCCTGTGAGGAGCTCTGGTGTCACTGTGGATTAGGCATTAGACTGCTGACCACGAGGTTGGTGGTTCAAATACAGCAGCCACTCAAAGGGAAAAGATGAAGCAATGGCCTGCTTCCATCCAGAGTCACAGCCTCAGAAATCCGAAGGAGCAGTTCTCCTCTGCCTTCTAGGGTCACTAGCAGTGAGAATTAGCACATTGGCAGTGGGTGGGTGTGATTAGATTGGGCCTATTTAGAAAATCCGAGGTAAAACTACCCAGATCTTAAGGTCTGTTCATTACATCTGCAAAGTCCCTCTTGCCAAGCTGCATACTATTGGCTGCAAGGCTCTCTCCGAGGGCCTGCCTACCTAACACAGATGGTTCCTTCATTCTGCTTTCATGCACTCGGGTCTGCGACTCCGTTTTGTGATACGAAGCTTGTACATGTTCATTCTTTCCTTTGTAGTTACAAAAATGTTTCACAATGATAAATTTGTGTTCTTCAGATCTGTAACATATCATTGCTTCCCAGGTAAATTGGACAGTGTTGATTTACTTGTGGAAACCGATATTCGCCCAAATCCATTTGAAAACAAATGCCAAAATAGCATCAGATGTACAAGAGATTTATAGATGGGAAACCCTGTGAGGGAAAAATGAGAAGGGGGTCACGGGGAGCCTTCAGACCACAATACAGGCCTTACTCCTGGGAGAAACGTTAATTTTACAAGTCTGAGACTACCTTCAGACTCAGAGCAACCAATGGGACAGGGTAGACCTTCGCCTGTGAGTTTCGGACACTGTGGATGGCAGTGAGAGGCTGCCTTGAGAAAGTTACAAATTACTAGACCAATCACAGGAGTATGACTCCGATCTAGACTGGGAACAGGAAGCCTAGCATCAGCACAGCGGGAGGACCCGTTATGTTCCCCACACCAGGAAGCCTGGGAGATGCAGCTCCATGTTGACAACACTAGAACCAAGAATGACTTTTTTGTGGTTTTTACTCAAGTGCTTGGATTTTTGTTTCTCTATATTTTTCTGATTAATTTCTAGCCTTTGTGCAATAATTCGGTAGCTCTTTTTGTAAAGATCTTTTTTATTTCTTTCTTCATTTTACGCAAAGGGAATTTCTCCAGGCTTCTGGCAACGTGGAAGGCGCTCCCAGCCTCATTTCCAGACCTGGAGCTTATCTTCGCCCATCTTTATACGCCCTGATTATTTTCGTTTGGGATTCCTTGGAGCTCGTGTCTGAATCCCACCTGGAAACGTCGAGAACTAATTCTGGTGTTTGCCTCCGCTCCTGCTTGCATTTGTATTCCTTGTATTCCATTTGTTGTGTTCGTTGTGTTCCCTAAGTATTTGTTGAGTGTTTACCTAGAGGAGTGAACAAGAACATTTGCATTACACCTGGGGAGACTGCAAGTAAAGTAATAATCAAGCTAGCAACTTAATAAACACATTAATGCTATTCATGTGGGTCTGTGCATCACTAGATGCCTTCTTATCAAAAGAAGTATTTCAGACAACAGAACGGAACATCCCCCACTAGCCTTTCTTTGGAGAGAGTTCAATAAATATTGAATCATACTCATTTGAAAAGCATCTTTTCGATTGCAAACTTGCTTTAAGTTCAAGTCTGTTTCCTGACCCTACTAGGCATCAAGTGTAATTAATATAAGAGCTCGTGGTTTTGTTCACACACGCAAACAAGCTCCTTCTTATACTTCCATTAGGTAATGCAGCTCTTAGGAAAGATAGAGGCTTCCAGTTCTGAGCAAACCTCAAACTTAAAGATGATCCAGGGGGATTATCACCACGAGATGAATCTTTTGGAATTCAAGTAAGTGAGTAGAAGATTTTTAATTCTGTTAATGCATTCCAAAGGCTTTTGCCTAATGAAAATATTGGCATGAATTGTCTATACTAAAGTAGTGTGTGCATTATTCATAATAAAAGAAGAAATGTGAGTGGTAATGTTTTTGTCGTGCTTTGTTTTGGTGATTGATGTTGTCTGCATGACAGCGCGACTGAATTGGAATGTTCATTCTGACTCTCCCACTTGAGTAATCTTCTTTCATCAGTAACTATATACTGAAATACCGGAATATAAAGCATTGCTGAAAATAAACGTAACCCCTAAGGTTATCAAATCACTTTTAACAAAATCATTTGGATCTACAAGCTTTTCCTTTACGATTTTTCTCTTCAAAGATTCACCACTGGCCCCATTGTCTTTTAAGACTGTCGGCTCTAGCCCATCTCAGATATCCCCCCTACTCCATAGAGAAAGCAGTAAAGGAAAAAAGGCTCTACAGATTCTCAATTCATTGCCCTCCTCCTTCTTCAACCCCTTCCTTCTCCTGATTAATCGGCCCCCATTTTCCAGGCTCGTGATGAAGGAAAGGGAAAATGGATGATATTTTCTTACTGACTGCTTCTATCTTTGTCCTCCATCCTCTCTGTTCACCATCTTGGTCAAATCCAGTACTTTGCTAATGTTCCACTTGCTTTATTTCCCCTCTGTCTGCCATAATTCGTTAACGAAGTGCCATTGGCGTTAAGAGACACCATTTTTTTTCTGTATCTCTAGGACTCTCCTGTGAGCCATCGTGGTGTAGTGGTCAGCGGTTGGAAAGCACCAGCCCCTCTGTGGGAGAAAGATGAAGCTTTCAATTCCCATAAATAGTTACGGTTTCAGAAACCCACCTGGGCAGTTCTCCCCTGTTCTTAAATTCTAGCATAATGAGGTTAATCAGCAAATACTTAGGTGGCACTTGATCTACGTATTTTCACTTAGAATTAAGGTAAAGAAAAATATCAATAGAAGAAGTAGGGGGAAAATGGTTTCTAGACATACAATTTAAGAATTACCCTCGTGGCATAGTGGTTATGACTAGGACTGCGAACCACAAGGTCAGCAGTTCAAAATTATCAGCCACTGGACGAGAGAAGGCTAGGCTATTTCGGTAAAGCTGCTTGTCTCAGAAACCCATAGAGGGGCCAGTCTACCCTGCCCTCCAGGTCGTTTGTGCATTCTAATCAGCTCAACAGCAGTGGGTTGGGTTTGGTTTTTGTAGGGAAGAGACAGAAATTATATCCTGACTTAAGGGGAAATTTTTTTTATTTAGAGCTGAATGTTTCACTAATGAGATTGCTTGCTTTTTCCAAATTAAAAGCAGAAGTCATCTAAATAGCTAAATTTGAATCTTTTAAAATGAATATTTTATTCACTTTAAGTAATGAAGCCCAAAGTTTCATTAGTATTACAATAGGGAACCATGAATTTATAAACTAGATTTTTACCAGGAAAATAATTAAGAGCTCTAATAATTCAATTATATGATTGAGTATCTTATAGTTAAATTTTCACCATCATTTTAATTAAAAAATAATATTTCTTTATTACAACCAACCAATAAAAAACAAAAGAGATGAAAAAGAAATACTTAACCAGATAGATAGCTAGCCAGGATGTAGTCTTCTGTATTTTTGTCTTTGTTTCTATAATTAAATATATAACAGACAAAAAGATGTCATACAATGAACTTCAAAAAGTTCATGGAAAAGTTTAATGAAAATACACTGAAACTTTTCCATGAATTTTCTGAAGTTCCTTTATATATGTATGTGTGTGTGTTCATATATGCACATATTATATAAATTACACATGTGAAGATAAGGGTTTTGAAAATAAATTCTGCATCATTATTCAATTATTTGCTTTTTCCAGATATTTCTCCAGATCAGTAAATATTATCCTAACATTATTTTAATGACTGCATAATATTCTAAATCACAGATATGCCATAATTAATTCAACTATGTATCTTTTGTGGAATAGTTTATTTCCAGTTTATGAACACCACAATTAATATTTTACTAATAATTCTTGTGTATTTGTCCCTGGGTATTCTTAGACACTGTTTTATTTCTCTAGAGAAGATTTCTGGGTTAAAGAAGATATCTCTCTGTTAATTTTTATAAATAATTTCTAGAAGTGTATTAACTCACTCTCACAGGAAATGTATGAGAAGAACTTTCTCTATATTCTTGCCGGCAATGAGCTTCTCTTTTTATTACCAAAAACCAAATCAAACCCATGGCTACTGAGTGGATTCTGATTTAAATGGACCCTATAGGACCAAGTAGAATTGCTCCTTAAGGTTTCTGAGACTGCACATCTTTTTTATTATTATTAATCATTTTAATGGGAGGCCCTTCCAATTCTTATAACAATCTATCATTCCACTGTATTAAGCACACTTGTACATATGTTGCCATCAACATTTCCAAAACATTTTCTTTCTACTTGAGCCCTTGGTATCAGCTCCTCTTCCCTCTCGTGAATCCTTGGTCAGTGAAGTATTATTGTTGTTATTTCATGTCTTACCCTGTCCGTTGAGACTGCACATCTCTAAAGGAGTAGACAACCTTATGTTTCTCCGTCACGGCAGCTGGGGGATCTGAACCAACAACCTGGTAGTGAGTAGGCCAACATTCGTTCAATTGTGCCAATACAACTCCCTCTCCTTTTAATGAAAAAGAACATTTCTGATGTTCAGTTGTCTTTCCTTCCACATTTGAATTCTTTTTCTGTTAATTGCCTGTTTGTCAAACGTCGCACTGGGATTTTTTCAAACATTTTCATATAAATTGGTGAGATTCCTTAACATTAGAAATATTAGCTCTTAAGCTAAGATATATATTGAAAACAACTTGACTCAAAAGAAAAAGGAGGTAGAGCTCTTTCTCTTTCAGTCAGAGCAGTCTGCTTTTGTTTGTTTGTTTTAAAGACCATTTTATTGGGAGCTCTTACAGCTCTTATAACAATCCATACATCAATTGTATCAAGCATATTTGTACATATATGGCCATCTTTATTTTCTAAACATTTACTTTCTATTTGAACCCTTGGTATCAGCTCCTCTTTTTTCCCTCCTCACCCTCTCCTCCCACCCTCGTGACCCCTTGATAAATTATAAATTATTATTATTTTCATATCGTATACTGACTACTGTCTCCCTTCCCCCATGGTTTCTGTTGTTTGTCCCCCTGGAGTTGGTGGGGGGTGGTTATGTGCCCTCTTTGCTATCTGCTCCCCCTTTCTCCCCTTCTCTCTCCACCTTCCCCCTACCCTCTTGGTATCGCTACTCCCATTTCTGTTTCTGAGGTTTTTATCTGACCTGGATTCCGTGTACTGTGAACTCATATCTCTCCCTGTGCACATGCTCCGGTCTACCCACAGTGAAAGGGAGGCCTGGGGTCAGGCTAGTGGGGGCTGAGGAAGCCTCGAGAAACCAGAGGAATACTGTGTGCTTCATCAATGCTAAAGCGCACCCTGTTTTTATCTCGTACATTGGATTTCAGCTTTGGGCAAGGTGGCCTTCAAACAATAATTAGACAAAAAACTTCCATAACTCCACAAAATTGTATGGTCACCATTGCTAATGTTAGGAGGATATTGTGGTTCATAGAGATTTTTTTCAAAGGACAGATGGGGAATAGTTTTTTTTTTTTTTTTTAAAGAAAGGACTGTCTTATAGCAAGGGATTCACTTTAAAAGAAAAGCACCCAATAAAATTAAAAGGTGAGCCTTATGAGCCCCAATAAAAAGATTAAAAAAAAGAAAAAGGAAAATGACTAAGGCAAAGAATGTACAGATGTGCTTTATACAATTGATGTATGTATATGTATATGTATGGATTGTGATAAGAGTTGTATGAGCCCCTAATAAAATGTAATATATATATATATATATCCCTAAAAAAAATTAAAAGGTAAGTTTGACTCCGAAATGTTTGCCTTTAGAGACTTTTACACATTTGAATTGAATTTCTGCTAAACTGACTGAACGTACAAGCCGCAGAGCGGTCTGGGTTTTCTGGTGGGTTCCTGGGATTTGGGGTGCTCACTGGACCTGACTGACACAGGAGGCCCATAACTCTGTACTCTTTGATCCCTCCTTTCAGCCTCCCCCTGCCAGAGGGGGCTTAGTCAGATGTTGAGCTAATCAATGTCCGAAGCCTGCAAACTCAGTGCTCACATAGCAGAGAGGCTTGCCCAAAGATGTGACAGCATAAGCTCCTGTCAGTCACTCCCCGGATCTAGTCAACAGTGATTTATTTCCAAGAAAAGAACACATCTTTGAAGTAATGAAATGTTCACTCACTGCATAGACTTTTCAGTTTGATAGTGCCTGATTAAATGTACCCAACCCACAGCTGACACGGATTCCACCTCCTAGTGCAGGACAGGACAGAGCAGTACTGCCGCAGGCGCTGCCGTCGGCAAGGACGCAGACTGACTCGTCTTGCTCTCGCGCCGGCCGGCGGGGTGATCTGTGAACTTTTCCAGGCAGCAGCCAAGCGCTTTAACTTAATGCATCATTCAGACTCCTTAGGACACGATTAAGCACTTTTAATCACTATCGACATCCGCTCTTATCTTTTTTGTCCTTTGTCCTCTGTTACGTAACATGCCTATGTTCCCTGGGGGGTGCACACTGTTGAGCTCCCAGCTACTGCTACAGAGAGACAGTGTGCACCCCGCCCCCACAGGTGTCAACATGGCTGGCTCATGAGCCTCAGTAGTAGACCCATTTTGTGATCGTATGTCGTCATTATCCCTTTGGGGATCTGCTGTCATTAGTCGGCTTGTAAACCCTAACCTCTATGGTGGCATGAGACCCGATGCAATCTATAGGATTAGGGTGTATTTTGACTCCATCTCTTTTGGAATGTAGAAGGAGGAGCAGAGATCAGAGGGAGTGGCCTATCCAGAAAGAAGAGCCAGAAGCAGACCCCATCCTTTGGACCCAGGATCCCTGTCCGTCCTTGGCCCAGGGAATGACTGGTCCCCACACACATGGAGAGCTTCGAAAATCACCAGGCCTACAGATGCTGGAAGGCAGCCAGGACCTAGCTCCAGAGCCCACAGAAAGATAAAGCCTTCCATCAGAGTCAGCGATCTGAATTCAGATTTCTAGCCTCCTGCTCTGGAGAAGAAAACCCTCGTGGTGCCCTGGGTGCAAGGCTGGCAGTTCAGACTCACCAGTGGATCCACAAGGCAAAGCTGAGGTTGCCTGCTTCTGTACAAGAAAGGCAGGGTTGGAAACCCTGTCGTCAGGATCACGATGAGTCAGAAATGGCCCAATATGAGTGGGTTTTAAAGTGCACCAGGGTACATTTCTGCTCAGCAAAACCCGCCACTGGCGGTATGTCTGCTACAGTGGCCCTACACAGGTAAGACAGTGACACCAAAGGGGCTGCAAGTTCACCCAGAGGAATCTCGGATGGAAAGCTTGGTGATCGGCTTCTGAAATATCCGCCATCAAAAGCCCTGTGAAGCACAGTTCAACTCGGACACACTTGGGGTCACCATGAGTCAAAATGGGTTTTTTGGCAGCTGGGAAATAATAGTATACAATTCTGCTGCCCTTAGCACCCTCACGGACCTCTGCCCATTGTGCCTGATGGTGCCCCACACTACAGTGACCTGACCGCCTCTAAATCCTCCCTCTCCCCAAACACATACATCAAAGAATCACGGCTAGCAGTGGGGACTTCACTGAAGATTCCACCAGAGAATGAGGGGGAAACCTGGACGCTCTACTTCCCCAAAGTTCTTGTTCGTGTGCTCGTCTTCTCTCTGCTCCCCTCAAACTTTGCTCCTCTCTAGCAGACAGTGCTGGCCCTCGGGCCCCACCTCCCCGAGCCTCACAGGGGCCCTTGTGAAGAAGGCTGGCAAACGGGCCCTCAGCTTTTCTTATACACCCCACCGCTAAGAGTGGCTCTTATATTTTAAATCATGTGGGTGTGTATATCTAGGTCTATGTATGTATACATGCACACATGAACTACTCTAGGATTTCATGCACACATGAATATTTCATGGCAGGTGACAATGATATGAAATATAAATTTCAATGTTCTTAAACAGAGTTTGACGATAGCATGTCCATGCTCGTTCATTCATAGATTGTCCGTGGCCCCTTTTCCATAGCAATGGCAGAGTTGAGAGTTGGCAATGGACAATGTGGCTCACAAAGCTACTGGCTCTTTCCAGAAAAGGTGTGCCAACTGCTTCCACAGACTAGCCCTCTCCACCCCACGTGACTTAGCCGAGTATATCGGTCAAGGGCACAGACTTCATGGAGCCCTGCGCGGAATTACACCAGGCGTCCCAGGCAGGGCCGGCTAGCCGTGGCTGTGCTCTTGGTTATTGCATGTAGAGGCTGTACATGAAGAGAGGTGGTGTCAGCCACTAGACAGAATACAAGCTCGGACCAGGGGCTCACAGTGTATTTCCATTGGCTTCCCATCTCCCGCCAGTGCTTTCCAGGGGCAACCCTATAGGGCAGAGAACGGCCCACCGGGTTTCCAAGGCAGTAAATCTTCAGGAAAGACATGACAGTGGTTGGTGGGTTTGAACCATTGACCTCTCCATTAACAACCAAGTGCTTCACCATTGCACAATCAGTGCTCGGTTCACTTCCCCCAAGTTTAAACCCAAACCATTGATTCTCTTCCAACCCCTGGTGACCCAGTAAGACCGTGGAGAGATGTTCTGTAGGGTTTCTGAGACTAGAAATCTTTTCAGAAGTAGAGAGCCTCATCTTTCTTTGGCGGAGCTGCTGCTGGTTTTGAACCACTGACCTTGCATCAACAGCTCACCCTGTGCACCACCATGCCTATCTTCTGTCTCACACAGAATCCTATAAGCACTTGACTCAGGACATTGAGCCAAATCACCTGAAAAACCAGCAGAGATTTTCAACACACTAAATTTGGGATGTTTTTTTGTTTGCTGTCTTTCACTTACTTTAAATGGAACAAAATTCTTTTTTTCCCCTCTTAGATTTAATTCACTTTCAAATAATCTCTATGAAGAAATTGAAAACAATAAAAAATGGACAGAGAACCAGCTGGTCAACTATGAAAAAGATAACCTCGGCTATATCAATCAAGGTTGGAAGCTCCTACAGGATAAAATGGTAAGAAGTTCTGTTACTTGATGTAGTAAAACGTCATTGTGTTCATTCGGTCAGGCTGCCACAACTAAATACCATAATCTGTTTCTAAGGCTTTGAGACTCGACAGGACAGAGTAGACCTCGATGGGAGCAGACAGCCTCATGTTCCTCCCTCTGATTTGTTGGTGGGTTGGAATCATTGACCTTGTGCCAGCATCTCAATGTATAGCCCACTAGGACACCAGGGTGTGTGGTGGGGGTACGGTGATACGTGAGCACAGCTAAACCACTGATCCTTTCTAACTGGAGCTCATTAGTAGATCAAATATGATCATTCTGGTATCTGAGCAGAGAGACTTCCTGAAGCAACCCAGTAAGGAGTACCCTCAGCCCCCTGCCTGAATTTATAAGCAAGTGATAGAGACAGGAGTCCAAGAGGAGGAGATAAACTTGCCAACTTTGTGCTGATTGGGACTTTTCAGTTGATGCATTACATCTGTGATCATTTGGGCCTGCTCATTCTTTACCCCTGAGGTAGGCAGACTCCCTGAATCTGGCATTACCAGGGGACCACGGGGTCACCTTACAGGCGGAGACTCCCACCATAAGGCAGAGAACAGAACCCACAGCCCATAAGGTAAGCAGGACCATACACAGAAAAACTAAATGGGCCAGTAGCTCCCAGTTCCTGCTCACAGTTTTATGTTGGGGGAAAAAAATCACTGCCCTTCAGTCAGTGCCAACTCATAGCAACCCTGCAGGACAGGGTAGGTCTGCCCCTGTGGGTTTCCAAGATTGTAACTTTACAGAAGCAAAAAGCCTCATTCATTTCCTGAGGAGCAGTTGGTAGCTTTGAACTGCTGGCCTTGTGGTTAGCAGCCCAATGTATAACCACTACACCACCAAGGTTCTCACATGAGGTTGTCTCTGCAGTCCCCATGCTAGCTGCACATTGAGATCATCTGGAGAGCTTTAGCAACTGACCCATTCCTGGGGGCCATTGTGGTGTTGGTATTATTAGCAGCCACCTAGGCGGCTCCCAACGCATGACAAACCTATGGTCAACCAAGCCAATGTCACCTGCTTCTACGCCATCCCCGTATTTTGTTGTGGATTACAATTTTGATCCAAAGAGCTTTCATTGTCTGTATTCTAGAAATCCAGCACCAGGTCTTCCTTCCTAGTCCTTCTTAGTGTGGAAACTCCACTGAAACCTGTTCGTCCTCAGAACCACACACACGCCTCCACTACCAGGTGGCTGGTGGCTTCAAATTAGGTGCATTGACTGGGAATTGGACTCGACCCCCAGCATGGAAAGCAGCATTCTATTACTGGGCCATCAGTCCCTCTCATGGGCTCGCTTGAAGAACAATTAAATACTTCTAGAGAGGGGCATGGCCCAGGTGATTCCGACTGAGGCTGTGGGCATGGAGAATTTCTGTCCATGTGGAAGTATGCATATCAGCCGAGGTGTCATCTCCAAACCCTTCCTTGGCTACACTTCTTTAGCACTCTCTTAAAACGCCAACCCGCAGTGCATTTCAGGAAGGCTGCACATCTTTCTTCCCTGTAGAAGTCCAACGGCCCCCTATATTATACTGGAGACTAAAAGTTGTCAAAGAAGGGGCTCTAGCATGGTTTGAGATGCAAAAGAATCTGAATTTTCATGTTTAACATGCAATTTATTTAAAACACACATTTTCTCTAAGATCCTGGTTTTCCTTGTCTGTGGAATTCCATCACATGATCTCTCTTACAGGAAAAGTCTGAAAATAAAATGGAAGAAAAAATGCTACAACTTGCAAGCAAAATAGAGAATTTCATTAACGCACAGAAACAGGAAGCAGAATCGAACAAAGTGAAGCAGGTAGAAAATAAAATGTCTAAAAAGATTAACCAACTGGAAAAGCAGATCTGGGATGAACTAGAGAGAATGCAGATTGAGTATCAATCAGGTGAGCAGCTATGGTTTGTTAAGTAAAGGAAATACGTTCTTCCCTGTCCTGAGTTTTCTACTTTTAGCGAGTGGCCAGGGATCAGTCTCGGCATTAGGGACAGCCATATGCGTATGATTGGATTTGCACAGCATGCCGGCACGCCACTGCAGGTAGGTAACCACAGCATGTAGGCATGCCACTGCAGGTAGGTAGTCAGTGCAGGTAGGTAAGCAAATTAGCTTCCTTCATTCACTAGTGGCAGTCTCAGCAGACCGTCAAATCTGTGGAATGCTTGCATCTGAGATACTGAAATCTCAGAATCTTTTAAGCAAGAATGGTTTTCGGAGCTCGCCAAGATGTGATTGGTGAGTCTACCAGGAAAATAGGAGCTTAAAGCAAATCCTCCTCTCACTGAACTCCAGGTAAGAAGCCTGGACAGATGTCAGACTCAGGCCGGACCTTTAGAAGTGACAGGAAAGAGGAATTAGCCAAGCCCCATCTACTGGTTGCTTTTCTTCTTGAGAGGCTAATGGCAGCAGTGTCAAGATGAGCTAGCATGGAAGAGGATTAATGTGAAAGGCTCATCTAAGTTGTGAAAGAGAGGGGTTTGGGATGGGTGCTTTGGAGCGACCATCTGCCTGGAGTCACAAGTAGAAGGGCTCCTGCATTACAGGAGCCCTACCCAGTTTGTCTTCTCAGTCTTTGGGGGATGATGTGAACATTCTGTCAAGTCTAGCCCTTCGCGCAGATGCCCAGAAGGGGCCTGGAGGAGAGGTGGCTGCGTTGGCCAGAAGTTCCCAGCATAGAAAGAGAATTCGCTGTCTAGAAAGCTGGCCACGCACCCCAAGTCCCCACCACCGCCGCCAAATTAAAATCACATATTTTTGGACCAGGAATTATATTCCAAATTTAATTAGCTGTTCTTTTAGGGCCCTGCTTTCGGGAGAAAGGCTGGGGGTTCTACTCTCGTAAACAGTCAGTCTCGGAAACCCGTGGGGGTCACGCTATGAGTCAGCATTGACTCCAAGGCTAGTAGTACCCCTTCCTGGGGGACAACCCAGAATGAGTTGAAGGGGCCTTTACAATCAACAGCAGTGGTTCTCAAACTTCCTAAGGCTGAGACCCTTTAATACAGCTCCTCATGTTGTGGTGACCCCCCCAACCATAAAATTATTTTTGTTGCTACTTCATAATTAGAATTTTGCTACTGTTACAAATCGGGTGACCCCTGTGAAAGGGTCGCTCAACCCCCCAAAGGAGTCGTGACCCACAGGATGAGAACCGCTGATCTACATGTTTCTGCATTTTACTAAGTGGAAGTTGTGGCTGAGGGAGCTCAGCATTTATGGTTTCCAAATATGTTGGGACTGGAATGGGTGATGCCTTAAGGAGCTTGAGGTCTGGTAGGTCTGGGGTCATGAGTGTCTATAAATGTTATAAAAGACACAAAGCGCTTGCAGGTTGTGGAGAGGCAGGGCAGGACTTCAGCAAGTTACTTTTCATTCAACTTGGTAATAAGAATTGAGAAAGGGCTCCCTCATCTCTTATCAAAGTCTTCAGAAATAAGTCAAATTTTCCATTTCCTTCTTGAAATGTAGAAATGATTTTGTTTTATAATACACTTAGAGGCGGGATAATAAGAATTGAATTCAATTTTCAATTCTTTCAATTAATTTTAAATGAAAAAAATTAAAATGTTTAATGAAACCAGATGCCAAATGTGTTACTATTGCTAATGAATCTGCATTCCATACAAGAAACTGGGCTGCTGTACAATTTTAGGTTGGTCGTGCTGGACTATAATGTGTTTTGAATTAAATGGTCAATTGTAATGAGAGGAACTGCTGATTAGCAACTCATGTTTTTTTTTTAAAACTTGCTCCAATGCATAGTTTAATTTCAGTATGCCTTTTCTCATCCCAGGGTTTAAATCAATTCATGACTCTCTCAGCTCCCTTCAACAAATACAGAAAACAAAGATGCAATTAGAGAAGCACAAAGTCCAAAAAGATCTAAAGAAGTTACAGCGCAAGCTAGTCGAGCTCCAAGAATAGCGTTCCCAGCGGAAGGCGTGGCTGTGCGGGAGGCGTGGCTGTGCGGGAGGCGTGGCTGTGCGGGAGGCGTGGCTGTGCGGGAGGCGTGGCTGTGCGGGAGGCGTGGCTGTGCGGGAGGCGTGGCTGTGCGGGAGGCGCTGAGGAGGAGAATGTTACCATCTCTGCGAGCTGAGGGCTTC
Source organism: Tenrec ecaudatus (assembly GCF_050624435.1). Taxonomy (NCBI): domain Eukaryota; kingdom Metazoa; phylum Chordata; class Mammalia; order Afrosoricida; family Tenrecidae; genus Tenrec; species Tenrec ecaudatus. The sequence continues at coordinate 94,805,085 of NC_134531.1, forward strand.
TGTCCTCTCTGTGCTTCCCAGCGCCTTCTGAGGGGATGAATGTATTAAAAGCACCAATAAAGCAATGGAGCCGTATGATGTGTACTAATTTATTAAAGAAAAGATGATGGCACTTATTCACACACCAATTTATATTCTTGTTTTCCCTAGGTCAGAACAATGCACATAAAAGTAGACCAAGAATAAAACATTTTAAAAAGGTCAGAACTATGGTTAATGGGAGAAGACTTACACATATAATTAGCATGTAGGAGGACGCTCCAAAAGGATCGTGGGGAAACGGAATTGAATTTTTTCCACAAATTTTTTGAAGCCATTTGTATTTAACCCATTATTCCTTTTTTTAAGAGAAAAGAGACCTATGAAATATCTGTGTTTTTTAAACAGAAGTGACTAGTTTAAATGTTTTTTAAATGATGAAACAAATATCTGTGGGCATATTATATTGGCTACCAATTCTTGTCTCTGACCCAGAGACATTAGTTTTCTAATACTCCCAATATTTCTAGAAAATCTAATTTCTGCATGTTTCCAAAGTAGATTGCAGACCATATCTGACCTCTCTTGACCACCCAAGGTTAGAGAACCCATTTTCACCCCAACCCAAGGCCTGGTGTCACAAGGCAAGGGTCAGACATGTCTCCACCCTTCATCTTTCTGTATCCAGTTCTCACATCAGTCATTCCTCTCATGAAAGTCTAATTTTCTGTTGAGCCTGATAATCCCGCACATAACCCATAAACAACACTCATGCTTCTGGGGGTTAGTAGGGAAGTTAACAGAGTACCACAAGTCAGGATCCTAAAGCCTTAAGGATATAGTCTTTGGTCCAGAATAGCACCTCTCCTCAGCCAGCAGCCAAGTCTTTCTCTGATCCTTTGATCCTCAGCAACATGTTCTGTTGGTCTCTGTCTCGTTCCATGACCAAGAAGCCCACAGTCTCATGAAGCTCGGCCTCGCTGTCTCATGGTTTCTCATCTCCCATGCCGTGGCAACCTCTGGTCTGGTGCTTCTGGACCTCAGTGTGGCATGTCCTCTCTGCCTCTGCCACTTTAGGCAGGAATCTCAAAAGATCTCACCCAGTCCTTTGGTGGGAGTTATATAGGGACATGAGTAGAAAAGCCATGTACTAAGAAAATTCACGATCTATTCAAAGCATAGATTCATTGTGCTCAATATATCAGACTACATGAGCAGGGAAAAAGCAACCTATGCCGAATAGAGAAGCCAAGAGCCTTCATGGAACATACCCAGCTACCACATTCAAAGGTACTACTAAACCACTATTTAATTTTCCAAAACATTAACACACATCTAACTTTTCTAGATAAACATGAAAATCATTAAAAGTAGACCTTGATCCTGGGCAACGGAATCAAGAAAGAAAAAGAAAAAAATGGGGGGAAAGATGCTAAAACATTAGCATTGGCTTGGAAAGGAGAGTGGGAATATCTATCTACTTTAATAAAGAACAAAGGTACCGCCCACAGAACTTTGACCCCTTTGTACCTCCCTGGAGTTTACTGCGTGAAATTTGTCAATTCCCCACCATTATTAATGTGCATGTAGTATCAGCTTCACATCAGGACTTTGAGAGCTTTAAATGCAATAGTAAATGACGACCTTTGAACTCAAATGCCACGCTAGAGTAAAAAGGTAGTATCTCGATTAATTAAATAACCCTTACAAGTCAGTAAGAAACCAAAAATATACCCAATGATTTTAAAAAGCTGCCAAAGGCTAGGTACCTGGTACTAGATGAGCCACGGCAGGACACAATGTCATAGTCATGTCATGGATTGCACTTTTAAAATCCAAGGCCTCTGACTGTGTTGAAGGCTGTCAATGTGAGAACATGGACCTAATATAGGTCTTCATGTCCACCCGACACCAACCTTTGGATATGTTCTTTAACTTTGCCGTGTCTTGGCTTCCTTATGTTCAAAAGAGGATAGGAATAATGTCACTTGTAGCTTTGGAAGAACGTTTGCTGTTAGTTGCTGTTGAGTTGATCATAACTCATTGTGCTCAGAGTACAATTGGTCCATACGGTTTTCAAGAACTGTGTCCGTTGGAAGCTGACACCCCCCCCCCCCCGCAACCCCCAGCCTGTTAGCTGAGGTGGCTGGCACCTGGTGTGTTAAAACCACCCATGACTGGCAGTGCAGGCCTTAACCACTTGTGCCCTTCATGGACTCCACCAAAAGAGTAAGTGCATTCATTGAGTTATTACCAGGTATCAGGCTTTCTAAGCACTTGACATAGATTAACTCAGTTAATCCTCCAAATAAGTGCCCGTGATTGAGGCACAGAGACGTTAAGCAGCTTGTCCAAGGCCATGCTGTATAATAGAGAGGAGCAGTCAGGATTTGAACTCGGCAGTTCAAAGAACTAGTCTTGAGCATTCTGTTATGCTGTCTCTATAAATAGATGTAGCTGAGCTTGAAGTAACCTCAGTTAACAGGAGCAGCTCCGTCTTGTTTCAAACTGCTAGCAGTTAGCCCCCTTCTCCTCTTCCCTCTCCCAGCTCTCCCAACAAGACCTTGACTCTTCTGAGATGTCTCTAAACTCTGTCTGCCCAATTAGCAAGCAATGCACACTATCTTGTAAGACCTTGAACGAGCATCTGCTTCTGTGCTGTTGCCCCCAACCCCGTTACCCTGCCAACCTGATAAGGATGTAACAGCTAGAATAGCCCTCCCCTTGAGCCAGCTCCCTATTCTGAACTATTAAAAAGTTTGGAATTTCATTGTTCTGATTGAGAGGTTTTCCGGGTGCTAGCCTACTCTCGGTCCAGCTGCATAATAAAGGCTGTGATTATTTAATATCGTGACGTGGCTGATCATGCCCATTTACAACAATCTAATGAAGTGTTTGATACATAGTAGGAACTGAACTTGATCCATGGTAGTAATTAATAATAAACAGAGGCTCCAAATAGGATGGGGGAAGAAAGACAAGTCCCATGGTACTTTGAGTAATATGTGGTTCAAATCCGTATCTAGAAATAACTTGTTTAAAATGCCCTTTTAATAATTATGAGAAGAAATACCCTGCCTTGCAAGATTTCTAGCAATAGCCAAAGCAGAGGGAAGTGCAAAATATAGATTTCTCCTGGAACAAGATTCTGACGGGGAATAAACCCTCTCCTTCTACCAGCGCTTCTTTCCATGAGGGAGGCGAAGGGCTGCAGAAGCATCAGGGACATCGGTGCCAATGTCCAGGGTGGCAGACATCCTCCATACGCCCTGACCACGGAAGCACAGCCAACAGCCATTACTGCAAGTGCAAGCCATCAGTATCTGACTGCAAGGTGTGTTTGCAAAGGCCACGCACTAAGTTCATATGTGAAGTATTCAGGGAGGAACCTCCGGTCAGGGAGCCCACCTGAAAGCATGAAAAATATCCTGGACAAAACCCACCCTTCCACCGGAAACCAACTCCTATGCGAAGGAATCCTATCATTTACCACTTGAAAGCGCTGAGGTATTCACAACACCCGCCACCAGGGCCTCAGCGAATGCAGGGTGGATTACCAGGAAGCTCGCATGAGAACCAACGGGCCTGCCTGGCTCTCAGGTCTCCTCTGCTCTGCAGGGCCGATGGGTTGATAACTAGAGAACAAGGCCCTTCAACAGCAAGGAACAGAGTCCCTAAGGACGCAGGGGACAAAATAAAGCTGACGGGGTTGTAAAAGGCCGAAGAGAAAACCCATTAGGTATGGGTTGTGATATGACCCCCAATTAAATTATTTAAAAAAACCAACCACCCCAATACCTTTTCCCGTCAAGTGTAAGCCACAGCAAACGTCGCGTCTCCGCTATCACCGCTAGGTTTTCGTGTGTAAGTTGGTCCCTGGGAGGAGGCTCTCCTCCCACACTCCTCCTGGGATTCAGAGTGTCGCCGGGAAAGCAGTGGTAGGTAGCATCTGAGCATCTCTAGGATGATGGCGCCAGCGCCCGCACAGTTACAGTCTTTGAGGGGACAAGCGTGATTAACCATCATTAACAACTGCATTGGAACTCATCACTGGGCTCCATGCCACTGGCATAAACACCCTCACTAGACCGTGTTGCCGAAGCACCTCCACAAACCGGATTGGCGCAGTACGACCCGAGGGGCTCAGACCTATCACAGGCGAGGAGGGGCAGGACCCGGCGGTATTTTGTGCAGCTGTACATAAAGTTGCTATGAAACAACAACAAGACCACGTCTGAGGAGCTCTGAAAGTGTCGTGGGCTACCCATCTGGCTGCTAACGACGAGGTCGGCAATTGGAAACCACGCTTGGAGCTAGCAAAGATCAGCTGCCTTTGGAACCCACGGGGGCAGTTCTACTCTGTCCTGCAGTGTCTCTATGAGTCAGAATCAGCTCAATGGCAGTGATTTTGGGGGAATATTTTTTCAGTGTGTGACAATTTTACTCTAAAAACACTGTGGTCATGTTCACAGACATGGGGTCTGACACACTAAATGTGGGAGTCTCTCTCTCTCTCTCTCTGCCCTTCAGTCTATTCTGATTCAGAGACCTTATAGGGCAGAGCGAACTGCCCCCATGGATTCCCAGAACTGTACACTGCATGGGAGTCAGAAAGCTTTATCCTTCTCTGAGGAGACACTGGAGGGTTTGAACCTCTGACCTGGGAGTTTGCAGCTCAACAGGGAACTCGGGTCTCCAGATGTGAGGTCTCAGTGCCAAAATAAAGCCTGCTGTGTGGAAAAACTTTCAATTAAGGGTTTTGTACCAATATATTTTTTATACACTTCAGTGCATCATCTATTATGCACTATTCTCTTCAGTTAACCTTACTTCCAAAGTATTCTAAATAACCCCAAGTACCTTTTGTGTTAGGCAGGGTGGACTAGAGAGAGAAATCCAGTGACATTCATATATGTATTAGAAATAGCTTTATATCAAGATGCAATTATGTATCATTAAAGAAATGTCCCAGACCAGTCCAGATCAAGTCTGATACTAGTCCATAAGTCTGATACTAGTCTATAAATCCCTCTTCAGACTCACACAGTCACAAGGGCAATGATGCCAAATACAGGATTGGAATATCAATGGCTAATGGATGCACAATGTTGGGGATCTAATAGTGGTGGACACATCTTGAGGGCGCTGGCAGGTCTCGGAGCGGCTGGCTGGCATGAAGATGAAGTGGAGAGAAGGAGGTTCCAAGACCCTGTATTTAAGAAGGCCATGCCCACAAGGAGGTGCCATCAGGCTGTGACCTGATTGACAGACCAGATTCCACCCCTACACTTTCATATCTTCAAGTTGACATGAAATTCTATAACTACCACACCTTTCCTGAAACTGATTTACTGTCAGGTTTACACCATCACAGACCCAGTAGGCACAATTGTACAGCAATAGTAAGTAAAGATTATAGCCAAGTCATAGAGAATAAGGAGAGACAGAGAGAGATTGAAATAATGGAGTCAGACACATTTCATGGTCACATGCTCACCTCAGCTCCTCTTGGTGGTACAGGGCAGGTGAGAGGGAAGGCTTTATTGCTAACCAAGCCTTATATATCTTTTGGGGATGTGCAAGTCCCCTAATTACAGGTAAAGACATACATCATAGGAAAGGGTTGTACTATAGGTAATACAGTAATGGGAGGGGGACAATCTAGGGGTATACATGCAATAGGAAGGGGAGGAAGGGGAGGGATTGAGGGTATGCATGTGACAAAATGGGCAGATCCTAGATTCCCCTAGAACTGGAGACTTTATTTAACCTAAGCTTTCAGGGGAAGCAATCCACTGTCCCTAACAGCAGGGAGTGAGCTCTGCCTATTGAGGGAGAAGCAATGATGTCTGCTTGCTCTGGATGGCTGGAGTCTTCAGGGAGGTAACTTGACAGTCATTTGCCATTTATTGCAATCAGAGTCCTAGGTCTAACATATATATTTGGGGGAGTCGAGCTGGGGAAGTCTTTTTGTATCCCCCAGTTTACTACCATGGGATACTACTGATCATTTTGACAGAGGATCAGTAACCAGCTCCTTCATTGATGTTAGGTTTGCAGCACCATGTGCTTGAGCATCTGCTTTAAAGGTAGATATCTGTGAATGATAATATTTTCCTTCATTTAAGTGTCTGTTTAGTGCCAATCAAAAAAATTTAATGCCCCAAACTTCATGGTCCCTGATATGCAGTAACCTAAACATAATTCATAGAAATTTTGAAAATCAGTTCTATTTAGCTAGCCTCAAATTATGCAGTCATGACACAGTAGTAAAGAATGTGAGACCCTCTGGGCCTGGATGATTAAAAGAGCTGTATTTTCAAACCCCTTCGCACGGTCACAATACCACTGAAGATAGACTGGCTCGATAGCTTAGGAAGCACAGTTGTGAAGTTGCGAAGTTTTTATAACTATTACTTGTTTTCATTTCAAATGGTTACAGCATGCTTTTAATGAACTGGCTTACACCACTATACCTATTCAGGGTGTTTATTCATTTGGTGGTTTGCAAGTGTTTGCTCCATAATCAATCTGAAAAACAAAATTCTAATTCAATATGAGGGACAAACAAATAATGACTAAGGGAGATGTTGGACAGTGTAAGACATGACAAAATAATAATTTATAAATTATCAAGGGTTCATGAGGGAAGTGGGGAGGTACAGGAAAATGAGGAGCTGATACCAAGGGCTCAAGTAGAAAGCAAATGTTTTGAGAATTATGAGGCCAACAAATGTACGCATGTGCTTGACACAATGGATGGATGGATGGTGATAAGAATTGTACGATCCCCCAATAAAATGATTTTTTAAAATGAATAATACAGGCAAGTGTAGGATTTATCTGAGCCTATCGTTCATTCATTTCATTACCTGTCAAATGAGGATAACACCAACTTTAAAATCATTCGTAGGATTTAAAGAATTATAGTGTGGCATGTAATCTTCATTTGCTCCGTCCCTATCCGTACATTCATGGCTGGGGAAGCCCTAGCATGTGACATCTGCCTCCTGACAAGAAGATGAAGCTCCTTTGTATGGCAACAATTAGCTGGCATGGTAAGATCCTTTGCAAAACAAGATCCAACTTGGACTTTGATAAAGCTACTTGATTTGTAGCCCTAATCCAAGAATTAGTTCTTATGACCAGCCCTATTTGCCCTCATGAAAAGATCACTGAAGGTATGGGTGCTATAGGAAAATGTGAAGGAATCAGATTGTGCCTGGCTCTCAGAAGGAATGCTATTGGGGATCTCAAAGGCTTGTCTTCAAACAAGCAGTAATCTAAGTGAGACAGAAACTAAGCCTACATGGCAGAAGCACACAAGCCCGTGTGATCCAAGGATTGTAAATAATAAAGTAAGAAAGTGAGGAGGGAAGAGAATCAGAGCTTAAATTCTAAGCACCGGGTTTTCAGAAGGCTGTGGATGACAAGGAAGACCCAAATCCGTCTGCAGAATCCACACATGGATTAAGCCTCCAGTGAACTCCCTCTGGCCACTGACAAGACCCCAAACCTCCAAACTCAATGTCACGGAACCATTTCTGAGATTGCAATTCTCTATAGGAGTAGAAAGCCCCATCCTCCTCCCTCAGAGCACCTGGTGGTTTTGAACTTCAGACTTTTGTGGACTGCAGGTCTGGCTGATCGCAGTCTACTGTGTAATCACTAAGCCACCAGGGCCCCACAACCATGGACAAGGGGTGTGAATAGCCTGGTATCAGAGAGTGCATTGGAAGGTGGGCTCGTATTTTCTGCCTTCTTTTTTATTAAAGTTTTTCTCTACTTATTTTGCCACTCTTGTTTTTTTATATGCTTTTCTTTATAAGAAATCCAGGATGGATAAATCTATAGAGACAATAACTAGATTAATAGTTCCTTAGGAGCATAGCAGGGAAGGTTAGTGGAAAACGGGGAGCTAATACTAATCAGTATGCAAAATCCCAAAATTTTCTAAAATGATTGTGATTTCAATTATTTTTAAATATATTTAAACCATTGAATTGTATATGTGAATTATGTTAACAAAATGAAACACACGTATTTTTCTTTGATTGTCCCCAAGGACAATCTCATGAATTAGAGTGCAATGCAGTGTTGTTGAGCAACATGCGCTGTCAGCACCATGTGGGGTGGGAAAAGTTCAGATGTTCTCAAGGAATTAAATGCCCACATAGACTTAAGTGTAAAATCCTATTTCAGGGTTACCCTCACGGCAAGTCACCATTTTCATGAACACATTATCTGATCACTCCTTTTGCAAAAATGCAGAGGACGATCCTTTCAGTGATCCTGTGAAATTCAAACTCAGAAGAAAGTGCACTCAATTTAAAAGAATACACTGAGCAAGAACTAGTTTTGAATTATTGTCCTAAGTTCCACAGACTCCGGGCCTTAATAGGTTTTATAAGTTAAACAGCTGTCCAAATTGAAAGCTGGATGTAGGCATGGCTGCCGTTCCTTTCTGGCGGCTTTAAGAGAAGAACGCTTCCTTGCCTAACCCAGTTTCTAGAGGCCTGTGTTTTTTCTTAGCTGAGGTTCCTTCCTCCATCTTCAAAGGCAGCAATGTCAAATCTCAAAGTTCCTTCTGTGGTTACATTTTTCTGACATCTTTTCCATGTTTTCTGTTAGATTGGATTGGGCCCATCCCCCAAAAAAATCTAAAATAATCTCCCTGTGTCAAGACCCAATCACTTATTGACATCTGCAAAGTCCCCTTCTTGTGAGGTAAGGTACTCATGGACTTCGAGGGGTTGGGGGGGAGCGCAGTCATTATTATGCCCATCACAAGCAAAAACAGCAAGATACGTATTTTTCTTTGAACCATTTCTTCCTTTTTTTAAAAAATATAAATCTTTTTATTGGGGTCTCTTACAGCTCTTATAATGAAAAAAATATTTTTTCCTGTGAATTAGGTGAAAGTTTTACAGAGCAGCTCCTGTTGCACATTGAACAAGTCATACATTTTGTTTCAACTCATCCATTGCCATCCCAATGTACCATCACGTATCCCACTTCCTCATGTTCCTGTTTCCATTACCCCTTCTTCTTTCCTAAGCCTCTAAACTTTGTCCTTGGGAAAATGCTCTATGTTTGATCTTAAATGGTTGATTATTCTAGCATGAGGGTGAATTCAGTCTGAGACCCAGAGACTAAAGGCCATACCCTGGGGGTTCCTCCCACCCTCTATTTGACCAGTCACCCTGGTTTCTTTTTTTGAGTTATTTTCCACATTTATTTTCCTATTCTATCCAGGACCTTCTACTGTGATCCCTTTCTGAGCTGTTGGCAGTGGAAGCTGGGCACCATCTAGTTCTTCTGGTTTCAGGGTCGTGAAGACTGGTGTTTGCCTAGTCATTAGTCCATTTTCAATACTCACCACCGTTCTTTCTTCTGGACAAGGAGAGAACCACGAGTTGCTTTGCGCTTTCAAGACTCCGTTGCTTCTCACCAGAGTTAGATGTAGAACATCGTCTTTGTGAACTCTTAAGCCAATTAACTTGGTTTCCTCCAAGACCTACCGTCCTCGGTCGCCAAACCCCGCAACTCACTCCTTATAGGCATTTGTTATGTCTAAGAAGTTCTCATAACTTTGGCTCCTGTATGCTCCACCACTTTCAAAGCAAAGGCAAAGGAACAAATTTCCTATCAAACCAAGTTCCTTGTTTTCCCTCTAGCATGTGACTTCCCCTCCCTCCCCGTTCTTCCTAACCCTTTTTCTAATGGCGGTCTCATACACCATTTGTCTGTTTATAATGAACTGATTTCACTCAGCATGATGTTCGCCAGGCTCATGTGTGCTACGAGGCACCTCACCATTGTTCTTTACCGATGTGTAGCATTGTGTAGACATAACTTTATTATCCATTCTTCCTCTGATGGACAGTTGGGTATTCTATCTCTTTGCTATTACAGTGCTGTGATGAATGTAGGTGTGCGTATACTTATTCCTTTTATTTCTCTAATCCTTCAAGTGGGATTGCTGGGTCAAATGGTATTTCTACTTCCAACGTTTTGAGGAAAGGCCATCCCACTTTCTGCAGTGTTTGCACAATTTTACAGTCCCACCAACATGGTTTCAGGCTCTCCACATCCTTGTCAGTATTTGTTGCTGTATTTTTTTTAACTCTGTTGGTAATGCTGGGGCAAGGTGATATTTTCCCATGTCTGTGATCTCTTTTTATTTTTCATGAAATCTTCTGATACAGTTAAGTGTCTAATTTTGGGGGTCCTAGCCATCGATTTTATCATCTGTTGTTTAAAATTGTGTCTTATTGTGTGTATTATTAGAACCACAATTGAGAGCGCCTAAAAAACTCTCACTGCCATTGAGTCGGTTCTAACTCACAGTGACTCTAGAGGACAAAGTAGATCAGCCACTGTGGATTTACAGGACCATGTATTTTTATGGGAGTAGACAGTCTCATCTTTCTCCCACAGAGCAGCTGGTAGTTTCAAACAGCCAACTTTGCAGTTAGCAGCCCAAACCATAACGCTAAAAATTTGTCTCTATTTTTTCATCGATGATCTGTGCAGTTCTAGCTTTTACAGTCTAGATTTTATTTCTTTTTTGACAATCTGAATGTCTTTAATTTCCTTTTCTTGCTCGTGGTTCTAAGACTTCCAGCACAATACTGAAATTAATGATGATAAAAGGCATCTTTTGTCTAATTTCTGTTCACACAGGGCATGACTGGTTTCTCTTCATTGAGAGTAATATGGCTATTGATTTTAAATGTGTCATTTATCATCCTGTGGAATTGCCCTTCTATTCAGTGATTTTAGTTCTCCTCTTTTTTTTTTTTTGAGTGCTCGGGAGAGTGAGTGAGAGAGTGAGTTTGACAGTGAGTTATTGAGTGAGTTAGGGAGTTAGTGGGAGGGTGAGTGAGTTAGTGAGAGTGAGTGAGTGAGTGAAAGAGTAAGTGAATGAGTGAGTGGGAGGGTGAGTTAGTGAGAGTGAGTGAGTGAGAGAGTGAGTGAGTGAGTGAGTGGGAAGGTGAGTCAGTTCTTCTCTTTTAATGTGTATAATTGCCATAAATTGTGCTCTAACTCTTGCTTTTGTTAGAGCCCAGAAGTTTGGATAGCTTGCATTTTTATTCTCATTTTATTCAAAAAAATGTTTAAAATTTCATTTACACTACTTCCAATTTTTAAGTACAGGATTATTCAACTTGCATTACTTTTCCCCTTATATTTTCCTAGTGTTGATTTCTAATCTTATAGCACTATGGTGCTTTATATTTCATAACACACAGTTTTACATTTATTGAAGCTTGCTCTGTGGCCTAACACGGTCTACTCTAGAGAATGTTCCACATGCACTAGAAAATAATGTGTACTGTCATAATGTTGTTGAGTAGAATGTTCTGTATGTATTGATGAGGTCAAGTCTTTTGATTGTGTTCAGTTCTTTTGCATCTTTGTTGTTTCATTTTATCTTCCCTCAAATGTGGAGTATTAATGTCTAATACTATGCTTGTGGAGTTATTTCCTCTTCCTCAGTTCTGTAGGCTTAATGTATTTTGCGGCTCTCTCATTGCATGCATACATTTTATGGTTATGTCTTCTTGTTTCGTCAACCTTTATTAATTACATAATACCCTTGTCTAATGATGGATTTTTCACCAAAGTGTATTTTATCAGAAAAAATATTGCCACTTCTGCTCAATTATCATTAGCTGTTTTTTTCTATCCTTTGATTTTTTTAGTCTATTTTTGTCTTTGTGTCTAAGGTGTGTCTCTTATAGACAACATATTGATGGTTGTTTTTTTTAAATCTATCCTGCTATCTCTCTTGATGGGTACATTTAACGAATTTACATTCAAGTGTAATTGTTGATAGGTATGAGCTTAGTGTTATATTGCTGCATTTTTGTGGTGCTACTAATTTCTTTATTCCACATTATTTTTGTATTAAGTTCCTTTGGTTTGTGGGTTTTTTGATATTCTTTATTGCTGTTTAGTCCACCAAATATGACTTTGCACTGGTTTATTTTTATGAGATTTGCCATTTATATTACTCTTCCTCTTTATAGAAATATTAATACAATTCATGAGTTGCTTTTTATAAGAGACACTATACACAGGAAAAATATCTGGTGTAAAATGATGCCCAAATGACATTGTACACTGATTCAAACTCAGCAGTAATAAGGACATGCAACCAATCCTTTTTCCCAGTGTGTCCGCCAGTGAAATTAGTTTGTTCTTGGTACATTTTTCCTTAATTAAAACAAATAGGTGTTTTTCAATTATAAGTTAAAATATTTCAAACGTTTCTTAATAGCTATTCATTAATGAGTTAACTGAGCCTACGTTTCCTACTTCAAGACATTTGAAGTGTAATTATCATTAATATTTATTAACAAATTTTAACTGAGTAGGGGATTTGTTTAGGTACATTAGAATTTAAAATACTACCATTATAAGATTCCTATTTCATTAAAGAAAGGGAAACACATTACTATACAGAAGGGACAGGTACACATCATGAGTCATCTCTGAGTATAAGAGGGCTCACACTCTAAACAAAGGAATTTTCTTATTTTTTACTTGTCTATATGAAGTCTTATAGAAGCAAATATGGGAAAATACACAGAAATATAACAACTATATTTGTATATACAAAATACATCCTTCTAATATTAAAAAAAAACTTCTGGATAATTGGGGGTCAACTAACAAGCAGCAGGTGTGTGCTATACCTTATAACAAAGAGCAAAGTTACCTGAGAAGTCCCCTAAAGTAGGAAAAAGACTTGTTTCAAAAGCGGGGCCAATTTTAGCAACAAAAATAAGTCTCATGTTTTAAATATGCAAAAATTAAACTACAACTGCAAAATTCATGTCAGATATACTAAATGTTTGTGTTTCTATAAAAATTCCATTATAGATCAAATATGGAACCAAATATATTTTATATTTTCATTACATACCTGTATTTACCTAATACTCTATACTTAAAAAATAACTGTATCATTTAGTTCTCTTAAGGTACAACTAGAACATTGTGTCCAACCTCATTTTTGACATTTCCCAAGTTAAAGGAAGTTTGTTAATAACTTATAAAGTTAAGAAGAGTTCAGCATTTTAAACTATTGTTGTTTCCCGATAGAAACGAATGTCAAGAGCACTTCGGGAACATGACGGGGGGGTGGAGGGGGTAATCTTTACTGCCATTGAATCAATGCTGACTCACAGCGAAACAGCAGGCCGGGGTAGAATTGAGCTCCTGAGACTGTGACTGTTTTGGGGAGTAGAGAGTCTTTCTTCCTTGGAGCAGCTGGTGGTTTCAAACTGCTGGCCTTACAGGTTGTAGGCCAGCCCACAACCTCCAGGTCTTCTTGTGGCAGGAGGTCAGATGCTTACAGACATCCTCCCTGAAGACAGTTCATCACCAGACTCCCTGCTCCCTGCTGCTGGGGACAATGGATTACTTCTCCCTGAAGCTTGCATCCATTAGCTTGGTTCCTGTAGGTGGGGTTTACACCCTACTGATAATGGTTCTTATGGAGATCCAGAGAACAGGTCAAAGCTAAGCTGCTATCCTGACTCTAGGATCTTCCCATCTTGTCACATGTATACCCCCAATCCCTCCTCTTCCTATTGCATGTATGTCCCTAGACCACGCCTCACTGCTGTATAACCTATAGTGCAACCCTTCCTTGTGACGTGTCTTGCACGCCCCCAAAGGTATGTACATATGCCTCCCATCCTCACTCCCCTTTCCCCTTCCCCTCCTTCCCTTCCCCCTCTCTACACATGGACCATCAAGCAGGGCTGAGATGAGCATGCTACCACGGCTGACTCCATTATTGCAATATCTCTTTTATCTCTCATGCTCTCAATGTCTTTAATATAACACATATATATCTCAACCGTACAATTGTGCTTACTGAACCCGTGATTAGTGGTGGGGGGCTGGCATCCTCCCAACTCATACCACAGCTTAAGGAGTCAAGTGATCCCAAAATAGCAGATTATGCTCCAAGAATTCTGTTATAAGCTGTGATACACATTTTTAAATGATCAAATTGTCCATTAAAAACTAGGACATGTTAGCTGATGCCCAAAGAGTCTATGATAATCCAATTAATCAATAATAGCTACATTAATAAAAATTAGCAAATAATAAATTGTTAAAATTTTAAAGAAAAATAATTAATATGCTAATATTAGTACATCAGGACATAAGCTTTGACTTAATTTAGTAACACTTTTTCATCACTTCACACTTTCTTTGTTTTAAAAGCAGGCTGTGCAGCATTTCTCTGCTATCCTAACTAGAATTAAATGGCAATGCTTAAAACACAGCCCAGGTGATCCGAGTGAGCTACATAGAAGTTATCAGTGACTGGACAAGAATTTGAAGCAGCAGCAGCAACAAGAGACTATGTGAATGCAGCAATGCAAAAAAGAATTACCTGAGAAACTATTAACTACGTACGGTGTCTTCCAATCTTGCTTTCTAAACACCTGGATCTGAGATCCCTGGAAGCAGAGTTAGGCTGTGTAACCTTGATTTGATTAGTCTTGCCTGAAGCAACGGCTAACCAGGGATTGAAACCAGTCCAATCGCTACTGAGAATTTCCACAGATCATACATGTATGTATGCACGTATGGAAGAACCACACAAGGATCATGCTAGCTGGAGATTCTGATTCACGATATCCGAAGTGTAAGTGCAAATTCTCAGCAGGAGATCAGGCTGGAATTAGGGTTTGAAAGTCTGCTGTAAAATCCCAATCTAGGTGCAAGTAACCTTGGGAAGCAAGGGACAGGGCAGAAAGCAGATGGAAGACAAGAACTGAACCCTAAACCTTCCAACAAGTGCAGCCGGCACATCCTGAAAGCAGATGCTGAAGCGTTTCCTAAGGGAACAGGAGAAGCACAGGAACCAGGGCTAAGCAGGCAGCCGTTTTCTGTGCCTCTCTGGTAAGGTCTTTGGCTTGACAGTGTGAGCATAAGAAAGAAATGGACAGTGAATGATACTGCTTGATCCTGTTACGGAAGAACTAATGGAAAGACACATCATTCATTGGGTTAATCCAGTGGCTCACACACCTGAACGAGCAAAAGAATCCCAGAGGTGTTCCTTTACAATGCAGAGTCCTGGGTCTCCATCCTTAAAGATTCCGATTGCATAGGTCTCAATTTTTTTATTCATTTCAAATAATTACAATGTTCAGTTCAATGTGGGGTTAACCGCTTTTAGAGTTCAGTTCAGTAGATCACTGAGAAGTATATTTTAATACTGCATATCTATATATAACATGCATAGCATATAGGAAACAGCACTCAAAGGAACTGAGTGGCTTGCCGAAAACTGTATAATGCAGCAATAATGTGAAGGTGCTCATTTGGAAAAATGTATACATAACATATACAACCACAACCATTTCCATACAATAAATAAACATCAACATCTGAACACATTTCTAAAAGTCATAGTAAATATGAAGTAAAACTAAAAGTAAATGACAAATTTCTTAAAATATAAAAAGTAAAAGCCATTTGGAAAAAAAATAATAAAATAGATAACTGTGCTTTCAGGTTTTAAAATTTGGAGGTTACACCTGATAAAGAAAATAAGACACTATATTTTTTTCTATTTAAAAAGATCAGTCTTTTCATAATTGAAAGAATTACATGATTAACTATTGTCAGCACTACTGTCCAAACCATTCCATTTAATATTTTTAAATATAGTCACACACCTGAGTATAAAATTACATAAACAAATTCATTAGTAGTCTAGGACTCACTACAACATTTATGTTATGATTCTTCAACATAATCTGAGATGAACTAAAAAAATAGGTTACACGACTGGATTTCATCATGAATTGCTCTGCTGAAATGTAGTATTCATAGAATTTAATTTACTTTGACAACTGAAAATTCTACATTGTGGGAATCTGTTTTTGCATATTCTTGAGAATATTCTATAAGGCATTTTTAAGGGATTATAAAAAGAGGAATCCTATTGTGGACCACAGAAGATGCAGAAAACAATGGTTTACAAATGATTGTGGAAGAGCTCTGGGCAGTCATGGTTTTCCTTTCATTAGGGAATTTCCAAATTCAAACATGTTTTTCAGATTCAAGTTAGATGAAAAGTTCATGGAAATTACATCACTAGATTAAGAACGTCAGCTTTTTTAGATTTCAGAGAGAAAAGGAGTAGATAATAGTTAACTCTAGTTTAAAGAAAATTTTGCCTGCAGGGACGTCTTGATTCATTGCTTCATTCTTTCTTACAACTTCTTTGCTTGCTTATAATAAAATAATCCATTGTTACTGTGAGGACAACTTCTGATTCAGTTCCAAGGCTCTTATATCTCCATGAGTTTGGGCATTTTTTACTAGTACCTGTAAAAAATCAAATACAGAAGCATTACTCTGTACATTATCTATATTAAGTTATTATCATAGGAAAACATTCCTAGTTGGGCAGTTTTGAAAAGGCATAGGCAACTCTACAAGAAAATGTGATACAATCACTTCTCGGCCTTTTGGCTAAGATCAAGTGTAAAAGCGTGATACAACATAATGTTTCCACAGCTGCTGAACGAACTGCTTAGCAAGGCTAGTGCAGACAGAGCACAGTTTATTCACACGGTCAACATGTTGGCAGTTACCACGATCAGCAATGCATAGAGAAACACAGGGTTTACAGGGTGGCTTTGCTTACGATCTTGGTCACCTCTAAACCATTACTCAAAATGATTTTATATACAGAACTGTCCAACTGATGTCACCCACCTTTAAAATGATAGCTTAGGGTGCAGACTTTCATTTGTAGGCTCTACCAAAGAGCTATGGAAATGGTGGAAAAACCACAAAAACACACACTCATTTTATAAACGTCCAAATACAAAGAAGAGTAGTTTTGAAAAAGCAGCTCCAAAATGCTTAGAGCTGAGTGAAATTAAAGAATATATATATGTATCTTACATCAATTAGCTCATCATCATTTTTGGCATGTAAGTGTCTCAGCAGGTACCAACGAGCAGTTGACACAATAGATTTGGGATACCCAGGCTGATAAACCACTCTCTCCAACAGTCGCCGTGTCTCTCTGTGGAAAATAGACTTATATTTAGTCCAAAGCTTTTTAAAAAAATTATTTTATTAGCTCTTACAGATATCACAACATTCTCATACTTCAATCAGATCAAGCATAATTGTACAATTGCTACCACCATCAGTTTCAAAACATTTTATACTTGAATTCTTAGATATCAGCTCCCCTTTGACCCCTCCCTCCCTAGAACCCTTATTATTCTGATTATATATTATTACTTAGTCCAAAGCTTTTAAATTCACATAAGCTATTTCAAAGACTAGTATCACACACAGAGCACAATTCTCTTATTTTTAATAAATATGATATCTATTTTATTAATTTATTCAAGTAATAATACACTTATTAATTGTTATGCTAGGTATTATGCCAGTGTTTTACACATATGGTTATATTTAATATTCACAACTTTACAAGGTAGGTCACAATTATATTCCCATTTGGTAGATAAGTAAATTAAGGATCCCTTCATATAGAAAGGGAAAGGCTCCTGTTTTATGAGCACTTCTCAGCGGCCCACTTCTAATCATTTCAGAAAAGAAAATACATAAATCAGTCACTAACACACAGGTGATGTACGAGGTGGCCTGCAAACGTTTGTGGAAAACTTCCATTGTCTTTTAATTCCATTTCCCCACAAATATTTTGAAGTTCTCATGGAATGGGAGAAGTAGACATATTTAACACCTGCACTTGAGGTTTAGCATGTAACGCCCGGGTTGGGCTGGGCACAAGTGCATGCGTTGAAGGAGTGGAGGGTAGAGGCACCTGTGTCCTAGGGCTGCCCTTAGGAGTTGTGGTCTAGCCTTGTCCTTCCCGGTTTGGCACATCTGTGTTCCAGTAACCTCTATGCTGCAGGAACAGCATCAACAGCAGGTAACTTCAGAACTACCAAATAGGCCGCCAATGGTTGGAAGCAGGAGCGAAAGCAAAGATCTTCCAGCTGCTTTTGAAAAGGAAGCACCGCTTTCCTTAGGCTGGTTAGGGGTGGCAGCCATTGTGGGACGGGGGCAAGAGAAAAGGGGAAGTGTCGCTAAGCTCCTCTAAGGAGGTCACCCCACTGAGCAGCAGCAGGAAGAATTGGTTAGGGTGTTCGCACTAAGCTTAAAACATTTCCCAGTAAAACTCGTCAAAGGGGGAAAGGCTCGGGATAAATATTAATAAGATGCCACGGGGATGCTAGTTAGCCACAGTGTCTCAGCCTCCCCTCCCTGCTATTTGTGGCAGGACCTTTGCCACCTACTTAGGTGTGGAAGTTCAACTGCTACACCACCTGTTCTGTCCGCTTTACTTGCGGTTGCTTTTTTGGCTTGTTTTTGCATTATGTTTGATAGTGATTAGAACTAGGTGCTATTTTCAGAATTCTAAATAATCATCCCATAGAGTCCTCTATATGCTCTTTGAAGTCATTTTAAAAAATTAATTCCTCCCTTAACCCATGTCCACTCTCCAATAAAAATATTTGTAGCTTTTATATTTTAAACTGAGAAGCATTGGATTTTCCCCTTGTAAAATCATATTATTTGCAAATAATATGGCTCTGTCCCTTCAATAATACTTTTCCATCGCTGTTATGTTTGTGAAAACCTCTGTTACTGTGTCCTAGAGCCTCTGTCTTTCTGACTTAGGTCCTTTGGAGAAGCCACACCACACTGGTAGCTCATTCTACCGCAGGAGAGGAACCCCCCACCCCCAAGCCTTTCTCCTCTCCAAAGGCTGGCCAGCCAAACCTCCATCTTATCCTGCATGCCGAGTTACTTTTTAAAACAAATGCAAGATTTAATTTTCCCCATTATTGGGTTATTACAACCAGCTTTTCCAAAGTTGTTGCAGCTATAAGACTAACGTCAGTTTGTTACATGACTTTAACTCACTATAAAGCTTTCAATTCTAAATTTGTTTTATTTCCTCTAGAAGGGATGGAAGGGGACAAACATTTCTCAGAAACACGAAAACAAAAAAATGAAACAAATATTCTTCATACCTTGCACCCATTTTACAGTTGAACTGCAGCAAAGCTTGGACAAGAACAGCCAGTGGACAAAAGCAAAGCTTCAAGGCCTCGGTTGTGGCTTCTTTGACCAAGGACGGCCAGTGGTCACTGGATATATTTGCCTGTAAAGTGAGAAAGGCAGATGTTAAACTATGCACCCGTTTCCTTTCAGAGTGCACACTTCACCTCTCACCCCTGGCATCCACCGAGACAAATCCCCACGGGAAGGCTCAAGAGATCATCATGACGGCACAGCGGTCAAAGTCGCATGCCTTCCCACAAGAAGCTGCAAGAAATAGGACCAGCACACACTTTTACCTTTGTTTCCCACTTAGCTCTTCAATGGAAGTTGGATTTTCGTCCACTCCTGGATGGACACTGTAGGCCCCGTGACCCTTACACCCATGGTTCCTACATCCAGTCACAGTCTCATGAGAACGCCCTCTGCGTTCGCAACACTCCAGTATGCAGTCACAGGTAACACGGACACCCCACGCCCCGGCGCCCAGCCAGGGATGGGCACAGCGGCGACAGACGGCTAGCTCTTGTAGTTTCTGAGCCCCACAGAACTGACCAGAGGTTTGCAATTCACGGGAGCCTGACAGAGATGGAAAGCTCTTATTCTCAGGAAGAGATGCTCCTGGTTTGATCGGAAACTCACAGCTTCACGGGTGGCGTCTCATCTGAAGGAACAGCTCAGAGCCTAATGAAAATGGAGGCCCCTGTCCAGAGTGTCAAGAGCGTCATGATGGCAACTACAGAGCCTTAAGCAAGCACAGAGCTCTGTGCAACAGCGCAGCACCTGGCTTGTGACGCTAGCCCCGCTCCTGGCTAGTTCCACCAACCTGACAGGTGTACTCAGGGCTGCTTTGTCCCTTCCCCTCTCTAGCAAAGTGGAAACTTCTAGCTGCGACACTCGTTCTGGGCTCTCACAAACTCTGGGAATACTGCGGCCCCAAATTATAGCCACTCTCCTTCACTTGCTCCATCCCTATTCCAGACAGAAAGTGTATGGCTGCCCATTCTCTCCTGGAAGCACCCAGCCACTATCCAGAACACTGGGTCCCTCCCAGGACCTCAGACTAAGAGCCATGTATCAGATGCTCAACCAGATGCTTCTAGGCAGGTGCCTGCAGGGCTCCAAGAACACACATCAGAGCCTGCCTCTCTCTGGGAGCACGCCCTTGCTCACATTTGTGCTCAGGGACCCGAATGAAAATGTGTATTGGTAGTCCTCACAACCAGGCAATGGCTGTCTTCCTCACAGAGCCTTCCTCAGTGATGACTCTCTGCTGCTCACACCCTCACACTCACGACCATCCGGCCGATGCCAACCCAGGGAACCTCCAGGGCAGGGGAGAGCTGCCCCCACGGGGCTTTTCCATCTCGGGGTCTCCTCTGCTGTATTCTGCCATTGTCGTTAGCTTTCCAGACTTTCTGTTATGGACTTTACTACACTTTTCGGTACACGAAACCCGGGATGGATGAGTCAATAGAGAAAATAACTAGAATAAGGGTTCCTGGGGGGGGGGGTGGCAGGGCAGATGGGGAGTGGGGTCCATAGGGGCTGATATCAAAGAGTTCAAGAAATAAAATAAGTTGATATTGACTGTGACAGTGATTATAAACACGACTTGATAGGACTGAAGTATGGAATGATATGCTGTCTGGATTACGTCCTAATAAAATGGTTTGAAAGGAAAATATATATGTGTGTATCTATTTAAGTGGTCTCTAGCTATGGTGACATAGGTTATGCACTGAGTGGCTAACTGCAAGATCAGAGGTCAAACCTACCAACTGCTCTTTGGAAAAAGTTGAAATTCGCTACTCCCCTAAAAATTGCAGCCTCCGAAACACAAAGGAGCAGTTCAATTCAGTTCTGTGGGCTCACGATGAATTAGAATAAACTCAGTGAATGTTTTCTGGGTCTTTTTGGTTTGGTAGTTACAGCACCAACACTGAAAAGAGAATCCTAGTTCCTGTATTTCGCTGTGAGAGTGTGCGGTGACTGGGCATAAAGCACATCCGCCCTGGTTACTATGGAGAACACAGGAGGTAACGCAGGCCCGTCTCGAAACTTCTTCTGCTCATGCAAACTAGAAACCCAAATACTTCATCTTTTAATTAAAGAACACACATACAAAATGACTCAAGCACTATCAATGGCTATAAACTGAAAACTGCTCCTCTGCCATGCCTTAAAGCCACACCTTCGTCTCTAGTGAACTACTCTTAAGTTTCTTTTGTCTGTCCACTGCGTTCTTGAATTGCACTTTCCTATGTACCCATAAGAACATAGGCATGCTCATATATGCACACACAGGGCCATATTTAGAGATTTACAACCTTAAAAGTATACACAAAATATAAATACACCCAAGTCATGCTGCAGCCCCTATTTAAATGTTTATGATTCCACATCCACACATAAATGTTTGTCCATGCCAGCAGATAAGGCGCTGAGATGAATATCCCCAAATTGGTATAAGGAATCAGGATGTCAAGCCATAAATTTGTCAATCTTTAAAATATCCTCTAGTTCTTTAATGTTTCCTCCCTTTACTATTATGGTCTTAGCTTCACCTCATTAATCTTGTGAGACCTGTGCGTGTTCACTTGTATAACTAAGGTTGTTCAATACATGAAATCCAAGACAGAGAAACTCTCCAGAAATAGTGATGTTTCCCTGAGGGCACAGGAAGGCGGGGAGAGGGGGTGAGAGGGGGGAGAAATGAGGACCAATATAGCGATGATGACTGTAAAACCCCACTCAAGGGGAACGAATAACAGAATTGTAGATGAATGGACACATTGGATGGTGCAAGATAAGGCAAATAATAAGGGTTCCTGGGGGGAGGGGAAGAGGGAGGGAGGGAGGGAGGGAGGGAGGAAGGGAGGGGAATAAAGTGAGCTGATATCAAAGAATTCAAGAAGGAAATGTCTTGGAAATGATGGTGGCAGCAACTGTGGAATTATGCTTATCTAACTGAATTCTGGATTATTATAATATCTGTAAGACCTCCCAATAAAAAGATAAAGAGAAAAATGTAAACATGAATTGAGAAAATGGCTGCGGTGTGAATAGCTGCATCTTTAGGCTAATTCCAACTTAATTCACCAGAAAACAAGAATGCATATTCTATTACAGATCAACTCTTAATGTTCACACTCATGATTGTAATATGATCTTACCATGCAGACTTCTAATGCAAGAAGCGCTAGTCTCAGGAGACTCGAGAGCTTCCCACTCCAGCTGCCCTGTTGGGAGGCCACTTGTAGGCTCTTTCTGTAGCACATCTCTGCAGCACCCATCATTCCTTGAGACTGATACACATGTGCCAGCCACTAAGAACAGAAAAGAATGGGACCCAAAGACTCATTTCGTACAGTCTAGTAGCCCAGTCCAACAAATTCAGTCAGCTTGAGGAAGGTCACACTTTCACTTAACTACATTTACCCCTCACTTACTGACTATCCTATTATTCACATTCCACATTTACAATAGTAAAAAATCTACTATTTTTGCACATTAACAACCTACGTCTGGTAGTAACAAATGCCAGAGGCAAGATAACACTGGCAGTCATGGTCAAAGGTACGTGTCAATTTGGGTGTGTGTGTGTGTGTGTGTATGTGTGTGTCATGATTCTTAGTGGCCTGTGTGTGTGTGTGTCATGATTCTTAGTGGCCTGGCAGTTATGTAAGTATGCACTTTGACAGTTACATAATGATGTGAAGGTACCCTGGGAGCACAACAGGTGACCCATTGGTGGCTGACTGAAAGGTTGGATATTCAAACCCACCAACCACTCTGCAGAAGAAAGAAGTAGCCTGCTTCCATAAACATTTATAATGTCCAAAACCCGAGGGTGCATCTACTTTCTCCTACAGGATCGGTAGGAGTTGAAACACAAGTCTATGGCATGGGTTTGGTGTTTTGGTGTGAGATAATGTAATTTGGCAGTTGTGTAATGATGTACTTATCCTCTAGTTTGTAATTTTAAGTAGACAATATTCATTTTCAAGTAACACTGATTTTCTCATTAATGACCTGTCTTTGAAATGTAGCCATGTCAGTAAGTGAGAAGTGAGTGTACTGTTTTTATGTCTGAAGGTTTATGCTTGAAAAACAAAAACTACAGGTAAAAGTGACAGGACTGAAAAACTTATTTTCAGTACAGAAGTCTTCTAAAAACAAAATCAAGATGTCATGTGAAAGCATATAACTACTAGTCCAAAGCAAGTTATTTAATATCAGATAAAGTATCAGATAAAGATTAAAAATATTAAGATAGTACGAGATTTTAAAATAATTCAATAGGAAGCTACTACAGTCCTGTATGTGTACGCAAATCCTAACAGCTTCAACATTTATAGGCAAAAGACAGTAGAAACTAAAGAACCAACAGAAAATCAAGAATCCCAGTTGGAGTTTTAATACACTTATCTCACCAAATAATTTAGGAGACTGAATCAGCAAGAATATAATAGATTTAAACATGATTAAGCAGCTTGACTTCAATGACATCGTTAGAAGACTACCCTCAATGACTGGACAATATGCATTCTTGGCCAGTGTGTAGGACAATTTATTAAATTTGACGATATGCCCAAACATAAAGCAGACCTTAACAAATTTTAAAAGGTTGAAATTAATTTAATTTAATTACACTAGAGATCAGTAGCACATGACTAGAAAACTCCTACCAATTACTTGAAATTTTGCAACATGCTTTAGAGCAAAGGGGGAAAAATTAGTCAAAAGAAGAAATATTAGAAGATCTTCTGAAATAATAACAATAAATTAACTACATAAAAACTGAGAGGCTACACAAATTAGAGGAAGACTAAAAATCTCTAAGTTTCTATCTCAAGAAATGAGGGGAAAAAGAAGACAACTATATTAAATTCAAGGAAAGGAGAGCAAGCCAACAAAAAATGAAAGAGAAAAAAACAAAACAAAAACCAGTAATAAGTAAAAACAAACCAAAAAAGCACTGCAATAAGGACATCCAACAAATCCAAAAGACAGCTTTTTATAAGTTCAATAAAGCCCATCTATAGCTAATTAGCTATCTCGCCCCACCCCCAGAAGGCTAATAAGAAGGATGATTCAGACAAGGTGCAGTATAGCGCTGACCAGACACACATCACCCCTCTAGTCCCTGAATGCTTCACCCTGCCCCCACCCCCACCATGACTCAGTTCTACCTTACAAATCTGCCAGACCGGAGAACACACACTGGTACAAATGAGTGCTCTCCACACATGGAATTCAGGACAGATAACCCCTTGGGAACAGTAGTGAGAGTAGCATTATCATGAGGGGAGGGGGACAGCTGGGGAAGAGGTAGGGGGTCAAGGGGAACCCATCACAAGGTTGGATATACCCCTTTAAAAGGGATGAATAGCAGAAATGTGGGTGAAGGGTGACAATGGATAGTGTAAGATATGAAGTAACAACAATATATAACTGATCAAGGATCCACACGGGTGGGAGATTGGGGGAGGTAGGGGGAAAAAGAGGAATTTATACCAAGGGCTTATGTAAAAATGTTTTCGAAATGATGGCAACATATTTGCAAATATGCTTCATGCAATTGTTGTATAGAATGTTGTAAGAAAGAGCCCAATAAAATGATTTTTTTAAATAAAGGGGAAAAAAGTTGCTAAAGCTACCAAGAAAGAGGAGAAAACTCAGGAAGACTAAAAGAGAGAGAATCATTACAGATCTTACAAAAGCGAGTGTGATGAACTAACTTGATGCCAATATAGTTGACATTTAGTGAAATGTCAAAGCCAGTACCAATACACTTCACAGATCTTCCCGCACAGAGTCCTTGCAAGACACCAATGGTAATGAAGAAATCTTAAGAGTGGCATGGCTATTAAAGAAATGCAATCTTCATCTCAATTTTCTCACAAAGAATACTGCTTGCCTCAATAGCTTTACCAGGGAAATTTCCAAACATTTCAAGAGTAAATGACAAAAAAGTAAAAAGTGAAAGACAAACTTTTCCAAAAATTACAGGACAAGTAACAAAAATAAAAAATGGCAAAACCTAACGAGGACTTTATGGCAATGAAAAATCATGAGCTACAAGTAAAAAGGAAATGTTTTGAAAATGATGATGGCAACATATGTACAAATGTGCTTGACACAAGGGATTGTGATAAGAGTGGTATGAGCCCCCGATAAAATGATTTAAAATAAATAAAATTAAGAGCTATTCGTTCTTTAATTCAAGTGTAACATCTCTAAACAAATTGAATTCAGCAATATATAATATATATTCCAAAAATGTGATTTTGATATAGCACTTGAAAATCAACACAATCTGCTACATTAAGAGAAGAAAAGGGGGAGGAAAAAAAAGAAGAAAAGGGATCATCCCCACCCCCAAATTGGATAAATTCATCACCCATTCATAAAAATAAGCAAACAAATATCTCTAAAAAAATCAGATTAGACAAACTGCCTTAATCTGGTAAATATTCTACAAGTATCATACTTAATAATTAAATATCAGATAGTTTCTACCTGAAGTTGAGAATAAGTAAAAAATATTTACTTACCGTATACACTCATGTATAAGCCAAGTTTTTCAGCACATTTTTAGTGCAGTTTTTGTGGGAAAATTAGGTGCCTTGGCTGATATTCAGGTCAACTTATACTCGAATATATACGGTAATACTGTATTAGAGGCTATTGACAGTGCAATAAACCAAGAAAGCATTTTCAATATATTAGTATTAGAATGAAAAACGTTAAGCCATCATTCACAAATGTCAGGATTATGTACTGAGAAAATTCAAAATCATTTCAGAAAAGTGTACTTATTAGCAAGGTTGCTTTGCTGGAGAGTCAGTGTACAAAACTCAATTGCATTTTCTAAATGTTTGATCTACTAAAAACACATCCGGTACCATCAAGTCAATTCCAACTCAGAGTGGCCCTATATAAAGTTTTCAAACCTGTAAATCTCTACAGGAGAAGCAAGACTCATCTTTTGCCCACAGCATCCCTGGTGGGTTTGAACCGCTGACCTTGCAGGTAACAATGAAACATCTAATCTGTTAATGCCATAAAAGCTCCTTTACATACAGCAGAGCTGGTGGAAGACACTCAACAATTAAGAAAACGTTGAAGAATTACATAAGTAGATCCCAAATTAGTACTCAACTTCT
This sequence comes from Tenrec ecaudatus, assembly GCF_050624435.1. NCBI lineage: Eukaryota > Metazoa > Chordata > Mammalia > Afrosoricida > Tenrecidae > Tenrec > Tenrec ecaudatus. Next base: position 94,831,334 of record NC_134531.1, read on the forward strand.
TTAATTAACTACAAAACCCTTTTTATCTTGAAAGTAGAAAATCTATTGAGAGTTTAATAGGGGCAAACAAAAATGGAGCATGCCCCCGACCTCATCAAATATCACGCAGTATTTCCTGAGAAAGAAGGGAACATACCTGCCAGGCAGGAGCAGAGGTGGAGTTAGACAGAACTGCTTTTTGCAGCTCTTCAAGAACGGCATCTGAGAGAGGTTTTTGTGACTCCAAGAGTGGTTGACACTGAACTTGTCTCAAAAGTAAGATAACAGCTGGCTGATCAGGGTTACTCTTTAAATTCTGAAAATTAAATGCCACATTGAAATACATCAAATATGTTCTTAAATTTTAAATGTAAACAATAATTATGCTATTTTCCATGCTAGAAAAAAACATTTCTGGAATTAGATTCTTTTATGAAAGAGTAAATGACTGCAAAATCTGAATAAATACAACTTTGAACATCCTTGGTAATATTAAACTACATATTTAGGCATTCTTTAAAGACAGCTGAGTAATTTTACACATTATAAGCCTTTTCTTTTACTTTGTTTTTATTATCAGGTGGGATCCTGAAAAATTTAGGTTCTGGATATAGATAGCTGAATTAAGAACATATAAAATTAAGAGTGAAGGCAAGCTCTATTCCTTACTGGAACAAACTATATTATATAAATAAAGAAATATTCGCATTGTCTTTCTCAATCTCTTAAAAAAGGTATCTAATAAATGTCCTTTTCTAGGCACAAACTTCTTCAGATCTGGAGCAAAAAATTCACCTGTTTTCCCATTCCCCTAAGCTAATACGTATACTCTGAAGCGCATACACACATGTACTTCTGCATACATGTAATTCCTGAGGGTATCACACTCATCTCCTCCATCACAAACTCACTGCCCGCAAGTGGGTGCCCCTCATAGCAACCCCACAGGGCGGCGCAGAAATGGCCCTGCCAGGTTCCAGGACTGTAAGTCTTGGCGGAATAGAAAGCCCTTTCTTCTGCAGTGCAACCGGTGGTTTTGAACTGCGAACTCTGAGGTTAGCTCAGTGCATAACCACTCTGCCACCAGAGTTCCTCTTTCCAGACAAATATATAAAGTTAAGTAGTTCTTCAAATAAACCCCCTCTATTGTTTTAACTTCCTTTACTTTCACCTTTCTCTATTGCCTGTCCCTGAAAAACACACTTCTGCTTTTTATTTAGTCAATCACAGACATAAGTGTGTTTCTAACAAGCATTTGCTTTCTTCTAACTAAGACAACAACAATATAGGGAGGAAATGTCCATAACTACCTCACTTATTCTTTCAGAAAGCGCTCCACTGTCAATGAATGCTTAGTAAGTACCCACTGCATCTCAGCGGGCATTCCCGGTGAGGTAGGCACCGAGTGGTAAGGGGTCAGGCAGGAAAAGACCGAGAGTCTCTGAAACCCAAGGATCAGTTCCACTCCTTCCTTAAGGTCGCTGAGTCGGAACCTACTCAATGGCAGTAGCTTTGGGTTTGGAGTATATTACCTTGCCCCATCTCAGAAGGAATTCTTTAAACAAGACAAAATGTATTAATATTTTTCAGAGTTCAAAAACAAACAGATGGTTGTGACCTTCAAAAGTCCATCATCCTTTCTCTATAAAATCTATACTGATCTTTCAGAACACATTTCTAGGAAGGCAATGCCATCTTCCTGGTATGGAATATGTTCTAATGAAAAGTTATGCTTCAAGCTCTCTTTTTCTGTTGAATTATTTCTGAGTGGGTTTATGAAGCTGCTCCTTCATTCAATACATAGGCACTGATCCTCTACCCAGAACGAGGCAAACAGAATGCCCGACCCACAGCCGTGGTGTTTGCTCCAGCTCAGGCAACCACACCCAGGGTTTTACAAGGCTCTATGTCATTTTAAGGGAGCCTTAGCCTCACCGTTCTCCTGAACCACAGCTGAGGGGTTTGAGCCCCCGGTCATGCGGTTGGTTAGCAGGCCAATGCTTATCCCAAAGTGCCAGCCGAGCTCCTGGCCTACTAGACAAGGCACTAGGAATTGAGAAAAGAGTCTGCATTCACAGGTCCCTACAATCCTGGCACAGAACTGACAACTGAAGGTCTATATTTCCAGGTGTCCATTAAGTAACTGTCACTGTCATTCTGTATGGTCTAAAACTTTGGAAAATAAACGGGCATTAAAAAACAGCAGTCTGAAAGTAGTCATTAAAACTGAAAGTAAAATACTACTTCTCTAATGCATTTTTAAAGAAAGAATATGAAGAGTCAAGGTCATATAGTCAAGGTAAATGTGAGTTCAAATGTCAGTTTCTGGCTGAGAGGACCAAAGATTTCCCCTCTGTACCTCTACTGTTCTCATTTGTAAAGATGGGGATGCTAACAAATATCTGCAATGTCACAGAGGTGCTGTGAATGTTAACTATAAAGTGCTAGACATCGTGATTGGCTTACATCAAGTACCCAATATACTAGTATCATCATCCCTATCACCACATTCTTTTTATGAGATTATTTCCCAAGTAGAATAAAAATTAGGGAATCTCAGGGGCTATATCAGAAGGACTTAACATAGAGACCTAGCTGAATGAACTGAGCCCTGCCTCAAAGCTGCTTGCACCCTTAGGTTGAGGACCGGGGTAGTCAGATGGACGGTGATATGACAGGTTTTGATCTAGTGGGCAGGGATCTGCACTTGGAAGAACTGGTCCAGGAAGATTCCCCTGACTTCGATCCCCAATGCTTAGTGCAAACAGGGCAATCGAATGGGAGATGGAACTTGTAGCCAACAACTCATGGGTTGTGGCTCATGGTGGGACTGTACTCGCAGAGATGCCTCATATGGACAGTGCCCAGAGGGCCGTGTCACTGGGCAAATTGATGATGCTATCGGTGCAATTACCTTACACCCAGGGGGAAGACTGACAGTGTTGTACTTTTGTTTCTTTGGGTTTTTGCTTTCTTGCCTTTTGTTTCTGTTCGCTTGCTTGCTGGTTGGTTTGTTGCTGTTGTTGGAGCAGTTGGTCTTCTAGGGTTTGGATTTTGTCATAATATGACTGCCAAAGCCGCCCTGAGTCGTGCACATCCCAGGGACAGGCAGGTGGGCTCTGGCTCCCGCTCAACTCTAGCCCCGATGCAAGAACAGTTAGTTCTGATCACATGTCCCTGCTCCAGACTCACCTTCATGAAATGGGCACTGAAGATAAGGGTGCTACAGCAAAGTGTGGAGAAGAAAGAAGATGGTGTCCGGCTATCAAACCAGAATAATGTCTGGGGTCTTAAAGGCTTGTATTCAAACAAGCAGCCATTTAAGTGAGGAGTCAACTCAGTCCACATGGAAGAAGCACACCAGTTTGTGTGATCCAAAGATGACAATTACAAAATCCAAATATGATGAAGGGGAAAATATCAGAGCTTAAATTGGGAACACCCAATTTATAGGCGGTTATGGAGGACAGTGGGAGCCCAAAACCCATCTGCAGAGTATCTAGTCAGATTCAGACTTTGGCAGATCCCCTCCAGCCATAGGCAAGGGGCTCCAACAGCATTACTATCCGACAGAGATTATCGTAAACTGGATTATGCTGGATCGAACTTGATACTTGGTCAGTTGATCTCCCCCTTGACCCAACTTGAATTTGTTCTAGGCACTAGTATTTCTTGCTTCTTTCATGACAAAAATTTCTTCCCTGGCTTTTTAAAATACTGATGCTTGTCTTTTCTTTCTTACTCATTATTTGTTATTTTTATCTTGATCTCAGCCTTATCACTTTGTTTATTATTGTTTGTGAAACAGAAGGAGTAGCTGCACAGAGATGACAACTGATGCACGGGCTTCTAGAGGTTGGCTGTAGGGGTGGGAGGCGGGAGATGGGAGGGTAAGGGGATTTGGGGAGCATACAATGAATGAGGGTGGGTAGAGGGAGCACTAGAACAGATTGCGATTACACAACTCCTCTTAAAAGCAATTTAACCATGAAAATATATGATATGTGGGCACTACATCAAGAAAACCACGGAACAAGTTTTAAAAGAAACCAGCCTGGACCACGGGTGACTACAAGTGAGGGGAAGGGCTGCTGCGTTTCGGTCGATGGTGGAAGGACAGTTTGGCAAAGGACATCCCTGTAGCTGTGCAGAACAAAGAGTATGCGCGATGCACTGAAGTATACAAGGAGAAGTTGTGGATTTGGAAAATGCTCTTTGCGCATATTTTTGCCACGATTAGAAAAAATTACATGAATACCAATGACAAGGAAGAAGGAAATGTTCTAGAATTGAATATGATGACAATTATACAACTCCTCTTGATATGACTGAGTGACTGAACTGAATGGCAGGTGGGTAAAGTGCTAATAAAACTGTTAAAAGTAAAAGGAATCGGGGCATCCTGGTGCCTAACTCCAAAAAAATACCTTTGCACACAGGGCTTCAGCTTCAGACGTTCTTCCTGTCTCTAGGAGACCACTGACCGTTTGGGAGAGAGACCACTTCTCCAGAGACTGTTTATACTTCTCAGGGAATGCATTTTCTTTTACTAAACGAAATAGAAAGAAATTAAATGCTATCATCGTCTGCCATTTGTGCTCTCACAGTAGTAAATAGTTGCTAAGAGGTATTAGGTAGGTCATGCATATATAATTTTTTGTAGTTACAATAAAATACAATACAGTTTATTCTAATAGAAAAGCTTTATGTTAGTATTTGTGGTTAAAGAACTTACTATTTGTGAATTACATCAACAATCACTAAACCTTAAAAAAACTACAAGGAATTCATCCATCAAGACACACAATAAACCATGAGTGTGCATATCTTTAAGCGATACAATTGAATATTTTACTTTGAGAGTACAATCGAGGCGATCTTTTCCTCCTACACCTTTGTAATCACTTCTACCTCCAATACGCCCTTACCAACCAATCCCTTTATGCGGTCCCCAGGTAATCATGAATTAATCTGTTTGCTTTTATAGTAGACTTTATTTAATATTCGGGGAATCAGTGAAACTTTCGTCTATCAACAAAACTCATTCCCTTTATTGTTGAGCGGTATTCTATTGGCATAGCGATTCCGCAGTGTGCTATATCAATGGCTAACCGCAGTGTTTTATCATTTCACCCGAGGGACACATGGGTTGTTTCTAACTAGATATCAACTTGCTACAAACATTCGGGTACAAGACTTCACAAATGATCTATGTTTCCATTACTCTTGGGTAAATACTTAGGAGTGCAATGGCTGGTCTGTTGGTTTTTTGATTTTGGGCTTTTTCATTTGTAAGTAATTGTCACATTCCTCCAGAGTGGTAGAGCATTTCCACGTCCTCATCAGTACGGCAGGAGCATTCCAGTTGCTCTGCATCCTCAACATGCATTGTGGGCAGGCTTTATCATTTTAACTATCTAGTAGGTTAGTGATATATCACTGTGGCTTCAATGTCCATTTCCCTAGGAATATTCAATCATCTCATATGCATGTGAAAATGGATACTGAATACGGAAGATCAAAGAAGAATCCATGCATTTGAATTATAGGGCTTACAAAGAAACTGAAAGCACCATAGACTGTCAGAAGAACAAACAGATCTGTCCTGAAAGAAGTGCAGCCAGAATGCTCCTTAGAAACTAGGAGGGTGAGAGTGCACCTCATGTACTTTAGACGTGTTATGCGGAGACCAGTGCCTAGAAGGGAGCGCATGCTTGGTAAAGCAGGACAGTGAGAAAGAAGCAGCCCTTAGTGAGATGAACTGCACAGCGCTGCAGCAGTGGGCGTGAATTTAACAACTGTGAGGAAGAGGCAGAACCAGGCAGTGTCTCCTTCCGTTGGATACAGAACTGCAGAGTTAGAACCAGCTTGACAGTCGGCCACAAGTACTGTTACCCTACTTTTCATGTGCTTATGAGGGCTCTTCAAACATTTCTCAGGAAAAATGTATTGTGAAAAATTGCTCATTCCCCTCATCAAATAATTTCCAATTGTTATACAGTATATAGAGAAATATCAAATGTCCCTATTTGGACTGTGGAGGGCACATCTGACCTCTTCTGGCTACACAAAAGGGAAGGAGAATCCAACTCCACAGCTATGTAAGGATGACTCTTAGGAAGCAACGGTCTACACACCTCTACCTTTCAACCTGTTTTACCCTGTTATGACCCACCTTCTGGCCTTTACTGTATTCAGAGCCTACCTGTCCGTACCATAGTATTCACAGTATTTCTCTGCTGGGTTTGAGAATCAGTTGCAATGGCAACACAGAATTCATAGCTCACTCTCCTCATCATGGGTGGGTTTTTAGGAAAGAGCGCAGGTTATGTCAAGCCTGGTTCAGAAAACATTAAGGATACAGTCCTTTTGTCCGCAGCACCTTTTCTCAGCCTCTCTCTCTCTCTCTCTCTCTCTCTCTCTCTCTCTCTCTCTCTCTCTCTCTCTCTCTCTCTCTCTCTCTCTCTCTCTCTCTCTCTGGTCCTAGGCCTCTCAGCCATGTAGTCCATTGATCTCTGCCACATTTAGGCAATTGTTACAAAACTCCTTCAGCCTCATAAATGCTCAAAGGGCACCTCCACTCTGCAAGTCAGCCTACTGCTGGAAGATACTCATCTTTACAAACCAGCAGACCAGGAAGTCTTCCACTGTGTATCACCACTGCCTTTCCTCACAGGGATCTTGGATGTGCTCGGCTCCTGGCTCTTCATTCTTGGTGGCGATGAGATTCTCTCTTCCTGTTTCTCAGATGGCTCACTTTATACCCATTAGAATGAGAAAACTAACCAATCCTCTCCTATTAATTTCATACACCTTATTTGCATGCTCCCACACAGTCATTTGATGGACGTTACAAAGAATGTATAGAAGAGTCATAACAAGTAATTTTACTTCACTGCAGACCTGGTGACCCACAATGCTGCTAAATTCACTAACCAGCTGTTTTGTGTAGATTCCACAGGATTTTGTACATAACAATCACACTGCCTATTAATAAAGACAGTTTTATCTCTTCCGTTGCAGTTCATATACTCTTTCTTCCTCATTCTTGCCTATTGCACTGGCTGGAACCCCTATTACCTCTAGATGTACGCGAAGAATCTTTGTCTTATTCTTGATTTTATGGGAGGGAGTTCAAGTCTTCATCATCAAATGTTAGTGGTAGGTTCTTTCAGATGGCCTATTTCAAGTCTTCATCATCAAATGTTAGTGGTAGGTTCTTTCAGATGGCCTATTTCAAGTCTTCATCATCAAATGTTAGTGGTAGGTTCTTTCAGATGGCCTATTTCAAGTCTTCATCATCAAATGTTAGTTGTAGGTTCTTTCAGATGGCCTATTTCAAGTCTTCATCATCAAATGTTACTTGTAGGTTCTTTCAGACGGCCTATTTCAAGTCTTCATCATCAAATGTTAGTTGTAGGTTCTTTCAGACGGCCTATTTCAAGTCTTCATCATCAAATGTTAGTTGTAGGTTCTTTCGGACGGCCTATTTCAAGTTGAGGTAGTCCTCATTCTTAGATTACTAAGATTTTATCAGGCATAATTTTGTTACATATTTTTGCTTTTTTAATCCATCAGTATACTGAATTACACTGAATTTCACATGTCAAAGCAATCCTGCATTCCTGGGACAAACCTCATTTGGTAACAATGCATTATTATCTCTTTGTGTATAATTTTATTGATCTACTAATGTTTTTATTATGAATTTCTGCATGTACATTCAGGAGTGCTATTTTTCTAATAATGTCGTGTGAGTTTGGTATGAGGGTTATACTGGCCACATAGTAGTTAGGAAATGCTCCCAGCTCAATTTTCTGGTAGAATTTGTATAGAATTGGCCTTATTTCTTCCTTGAATGTTTCATAAAATCAGGAAAGCCATCTGATCCTGGAGTTTTCTTTATTGGATGGTTTTAAACAAAAGTCTCTTTAATATAAAGCTATTCCAATGACTTCTTCTTGAATAAACATTACTGTTTTGTGTCTTTTAAGGAATGCATCCAATTCATCTACATTTTCTAATTTAATGTCATAAACTTGTTTACAAGATTTTCTTGCTAGCTACCCCACCGCCACCATAGTTCATTGAGGGCAGCTAATAATGGTCGGTATTTTCTAGAAAAAAAGAGCTGATCGCTTAAAACAAATTCATTGAAAAACTAGTGCCCTAAGGCAAAAAGTAGGTTGGCTGCCTATTTTGATGCTATCTAGAGAGCAACTTTTCAATTAAGTGATTTATGGATATATAAGGCAAAAAACCCTCGGCACTGCTATGGCGTTGATTCGGTAACTGAATATCGTAACTGAAACTACCAACTCTGTCCACGATCCATGCGAAGATTCACCGGACAAAGTCAATGCTGGCTAAAGACCCTTTGCTGGTTCTGCGTATCCATGAAACAGCAGTCAAGAGAAGAAACAGGCGCACTCTGTGAAAGAAAGGTTTTCGCTAACAGAATATACTGGACTGTTAAGTCATACAGGAGAAGAAAACGCACACGCCCATTACCTTTCTCCATAGCTATTATACATGCACGACCCAGTGGCTTGTGATAAACGGCTAAACTAAGTGTTGGTGGTTCGAACCTGCCCAAAAGACTTGGTGGAAAAGAAAGGCCTGGTAAACATAGCCAAGAAAACCCAAAGCAGCAGCGTCCCCCTGTTACACATGGGGACAACGTGTGTTAGGGGCCATGGAGTGTAGATTTAAGGGCAGCTAGGGACAACATTGTACCTACAAATCTTTAGTTAATGTATCTTTATAACCTATGCAACTTAGATGGTTTGTGTTCCTGATTTTAATAACCCTTTAAGGAATGTGAATTAAATAACACCTAAATGCTTTTTAACTTACGTGAAGCAGAAATAGCAGAGAGAAGTGCTAAGTATAAATCCATCCTCTTTGGCTGAGCGTTGCTCACTAGAGCCAGCTTGTCATCAGCATAACAGGCTGCCATCAGCCCAGCCCAAACAGCAGGGTCGCCTAGAGACAGGGAATATAAGTCCATATTGCTACTGTCAACATGTTGCTTACAAATTACAAATAAAAACAGAGTTTACAAGTTCAAGAAAGACAATGAGTTGTATCCCAGAAATCTTGAAACAAAATGTCCCTTTCCGTGGGACACTGAGGACCTGGCAGAAAGTGTAAGCGGCCTACTCTGTGATTATATAGCCGGTCACTCCACTGATTTGCCCTACCTTCTTTCACACCTTGACAGAGCTTCAGGGAACCAGGAGAAGCTTAGCGGCAGAGGGCCGGGGAGATAGCTATAGAAAGAGATTATGAGAATAGACTCCTCTTTCTTCCAAAAACGCTAATTGTGAGAAACGGAAGTTGGCAGGAGATCGGGAACACAGGACTTCTTCGCTCTTTTATTTTTATAAATTTTGTAACTCACTTCAATGATTAATATTTTAGTCCTGCTACTCTTAAAAAAATTTTAAATCCACAAAAGGGGTCCTTGTTAAGAAGTCATTTAAATATAATTTTTCCTTAATTTTTCTGATGGCCCTAACAAATACCTGAAAATATACATCTATTTCATTTATAAATGATCACTCTTACCACTAATAGTACAACAATCATGATAAGTTTTACACAGATAAAAATTGATAAAAAAATTCAATTCATAAATCTTTATTATAAAAAATGTTTCAGGAATTTACATTTATTTTAAACAAGTATAAAAACAATGTTGAGATGTAATAACATTTCAGGATAAAGAAACTAGAACCATTGTCATATCATGGATCATCAACCCTCAGATCTGGGTTTCATGCCTAGCAAGAGCACTAACTTCCCATGGGGCAGTTTTTCCTTTGAGACTCATCTATCAAATGAGGCAACTGAAATAAATGAGTGACCTGCCATCTCAGTGTAAACTCCTGTAATTCCAATTGAACTGAAGTTGACTCAATTTCAGAAGAATACTAACTTACTTCTAAAATCAAGCGGGCACAATCTCTAGGGATCTTAGATATTTTATAGTTTAGATTTGAGGGATACTGAATAAGTATTAGCAGGCAGTAACGTTTTCCATACAAAAAATTTACTGTTTCCATTAATTCTTTCAAAGATATTCACTGATCCAAATTCTCCACGAAACAAAATGTCTCTGGAACAACACAAAATGACAAACTTAACAGAATTTAAATATGGTTTGTCAAAACTACATTTACTTCCTAATGTCAAAGAAGCTCTGATCAAAAACAAGTTGGACTCCATTCAGTCTGATTTCCATTTTCCGGGGCTATATTTAAATTCCTGAGAAGATTCCTATGAGTACTCTCTCTCAATACCATACTTCGTTCAACTAAAGACCCACGGAGACTAGGTTTACAGCCATCGCTTGTCGCTGTTGTTAGTCAAGTGTGTCCTGACCCACAGTGGCCCTGTGCGCGACAGAACAGAACACCGGAGCCATCTTCACAACCGTTAGGTTTCGACACCTGGTTGCAGCCACTGACGGTGCCAAGCGATTTCAGTCCTGGGTCTTCCTCTTTTTCGCTGCCCTTCAACTTTACCAAGCATGTCCTTCTCCAGGGATCGGGCTGGCCTGACAAATCCAAAGCACGTGAAGCGAAGGCTCGCCATCCTTGCCTCCAAGGGGCATTCTGGCTGCCCTTCTGAGGCAGATTTATCTGTTCCTTTGGCAGTCCATGGCACTTTCAATATCGTTAGCCAGCACCACAATTCAAATGGGAATGCGCACAACCGCATTACATTCACTGTCACTGGACCCCGGGACAAACCTCAAGCAGGTGCTCATCTTCCTCACTCGGTGCCTGATTCAAAGCACCTCCTCTGATGGCTGGGCCCTGCCCGAGTATGCATTTCTCTAGGAGATTATCAGACAAGACCTTCCCTGGGCAATCTTACTTTTCTAAAGTTTATGCCGCCTACACAGTCAAAGACGTACAGGTCGTCTATGATCTTGGGTTCAAAGTAAGACTCCTTGAGAATAATTCATTCTACTATTTGCTATCAAAAATCAGGAACTCAACCAATGCGTGTAATAGGCAAACTGAAGTCTCCCAGATATCTTGTTATTCATTGAAGAAAGTGGGATGTTGGTTTGTTTCCTTGTTTTACAGTATAATCTAGGAGATGTTGGATATTTTTCAGTTTAGTAAGGATGTTTACAATTTATTATGAATATAACATTCGATCTGAGTTTTGTTTCCCGGGACTCTAACCAAAAACAGTAATATTTGAACTAACAAACAGTGGATGTGTTCTGGGGAAATCACCGCTTATGCAATATTTCATATTTAAATAATAACGATACACTTCACAGCCCTGCAAATGCTACACAGTCAAGTCTTCTACATCATTTTCCCCAGAAAGAGCAATGATAGAGTGTCAACTGCAACCCCGCCTTGCCCTTTGTGATCACAAGAGCACAGGTTACAGGTAACTGGAATAAGGGAAGGCTAGCTCAGGTGAGGCCACACAAGACCCAGCTCCTCCCTTTAAGGTGAGAGCAACAACATATCAAAGCAACTAATTGTGCTCAGTAGCTGCAATTATTAAACAAGAGTGATAAAAAAAATAAAATACAACTACTTGGAAAAATGTAATTCAGATTTTTAGGAAACAGTACAAGCTGAACATCTAACAAGGAGGGAAGTTCTAACCACCAGCTGCTCCGGAGGAGAAAAATGATGCTGTCTGCTCCCATGGAGACTGACAACAGTGGATGCCCTCCCTCTCTAGGGAGACTAGGAGTTGGGAAGGGTCCCCTGGTAGCACAGTGGATCACTCGCGGGGCTGATAGACACGAGAACCAAGGAAGAGAGATGAGGCCGCTGCTCCTATGAAGATTTACAGTCTCAGGCAGTTCTACTTTGTCCTCTCGGATCATTGTGAGTTAGAATGGACTCAATGTCAGTGGGTTGTTTTTTTTTTTGAGTAAAATGGTCTCTTTAAGTAAGCATTCCTTTCAACCCACTTTCATAATTGATTATTTTGTAATTATTAGCAGCCTGATGCAGATAATCCAGTGACTGGCAAAATTTTAAAACATTTTCTTAAAATTCACTTTTGATCTTATTTCATAGAACTACAAATGCCACCTTTTTAAATCACAAATGCAACATGTAAAAATATTTAAAGAAATGATTATACTATATTCACCTGGAGAAAGGAAAGCTGCCTTCTGAATGGTCTTTAGAGCAATATTTTTTGCATCATCGGTTAGACTGCTCCCCATGGACAACTGATTCACTGCTGTGTACAATAGTGCCTTTTACATAATAAGAGAAAGAAGTATATGAGTCAATCTATAGACACTTTATTTCAAAGTAATTAAGGGATGCAAGTTCTTGATAATACGATACAATCCAGAAAGCCGTCAAGAAAATTAATTCTAGTCCTCCCTCCAGGTGAACACTCCTTGTGACTGGGGCAAACTCACCTTTCCATGATTTGAGTCCAGTATGTGAGCCACATGTCCTGCTATAGCACCTCCCTAAAATAGAAAATATTGATTATTTAGACAGTGGGAAAAACCTTCACTAATAAAAATTAAGACAGCTAAAATATTTCCATTATATCAATTTAAATACATGTTTTGCTACCTTCACAACTTTCAAATTCCTGAATGGTTTAATTACTACTCCATGGTATGAAGACCACTGGGATATTTGGGGGAAAGGAAATCATTTCTTTTGTGATCTGCTTTCAACTCTGTCCTTCTATGACACTCACAGAGTCCAAAGTGACATGATTTGACATTCGTATTAAATATGTTTATGCATTTCCAACAAATAGAAATATGAAATGGAAGAAGGGTAAGACACTAAGATACAGATCTGTACAAAAAGATAAACAAATCTGAATTGTGATAGTACATAGTATTAATAAAAATCACTGTCATTACTATTGACTCAGATCTGACTCAGAGAAACCCCACGGACCATGGATCTAAACATTACCTGTCCTGTGCCATGCTCACAATTTGTTATGTTTGATACTATTGCTACAAGCACTATTTTAATACATCCCATTGAGGGGCCCCCCCCTTTGTCATTGACATTCTGCTTCCCCAGCACAATGTCCTCTCTAGAGACAGGTCCCGTTCTGACTGTGTCCCACAGTGAGCAGACAAAGGATGGCCATCATTGTTTCTGAGAAGTGTTCTGACTTACTTGTACCAAGAACAAATAGTTCCGTTTTTGGCAGCCCATGGACATTCAGTATTCTTCACTCATGCTGCAATGTAAATGCATCAATTCTTCGTCCTCTGCCATATATTGTCCAGCTGGTTTTTTTTTTGTATTGTAACCTTTTTCCTTTGATTTTTCCAGAGATTTGTGCTGTGATAAACATTTAGTTTGTTTCTGATCTTTTGGGTTGATTGTTTTGGGGTGTTTTGTTTTGTTTTGTTTTTTTTTAATACTTTTATTGGGGGGCTCTTACATCTCTTATCACAATTCATACATTCCTCCAGTGTGTCAAGCACATTTGCACATATGCCGCCATCATCATTTTCAAAGCATTCTCTTCCCACTTGAGCCCCTGATGTCAGCTCCCCATTTCTTCCTGCCCACCCTCCCTCATGAGCCTTTGATAAGTTATAGATTATTTTTCCACATCTTAAATTGTCCTCCGTCATCCCTCGCCCACTTTTCTATTATTTGTCCGCCTGGGAGGGGATTATAGATTTATGCTTGTGATTGATTCTCATCTCTACACTCCTTGTTGGCCCTGAGGGGTTTATCTCTCCTGGATTCCCTGTGTTGAAGGCTCTTATCTGTAGCAGTGTGCATGCTCCGGTATGATCTGATTTATAAGGTAGAATTGAGGTCATGATAGTGGGGGGAAGGAAGCACCAAATAACCTGAAGAATGTTGTGTGTTTCATCGGTGCTATATTGCACCCTGAATGGCTCATCTCTTCCCTGTAACCCCTCTGTGAGGGGATGTCCAAATGTTTACAGATGGGCACTGGGTCTCCACTCCATGCTGCCCGCCACATTCATCTTGGGTATGGTTTTATTCTGGGTCTTAGATGCCTGATACCTGATCCCACGGATACCTCTTGATCACACAGGCTGCTGTGCTTCTTCCATGTAGACTTTGTTGCTTCTCGGCTAAATGGCCACTTGTTCACCTTCAAGCCTTTAAGTCCCCAAACACTATATCTTTTCATAGCCGGGTACCATCAGCTTTCTTCATCACATTTGCTTATGCACCCATTTTGTCTTCAGCAATTATATAGGGAAGGTTAGTATCATAAAATGCCAGATTGTTAGAACAAAGTGTTCTTGTGTTAAGGGAGTACTTGAGTCAAGTCACGATGTCCATCTACAACCTTAATACTTAACATATAGATGAGTGCATAGTTCTAATCCACTCTCATTTTATATATATATTTACGTATGTACATGCCTGCACTTAGGCCTCTAAAATTGTTCTTTGCCTCCTGGTTCTTTCCTCTATTTCCTTTTTACTTCCCTCTTGTCCCACCATCGTTTGGCCTTCATTCGAGTTTAGTAATTCCTCACTGCTACATTGCCCTTGATTGAGCCCCCAGTAGGCATCTTACAACCTTCCTTCCATTGATTTCAGTTCACTTGTTCCCTTGTCCCTGGGTTGCTCTCCCCTCCCCCCACTTTCTTTCTCCTACCTTCTCTTCTCCCGTTACTCCCTGGAACCACTGGTCCCATTATTTTCATCTCTGAATTATTTATCTGGACTATCTAGATAGACATGTAAATGCATTAATAAGTGCAACAACCAGGCAATGCCAAATAAAACAAAGGAAGTCAAAACCAACAGAACAATAACAACAGCAAAAAAGCTAACACAAAATAACAATAGCAAAAAGAAAGCCATTGACAAAAATGGAAATGCCTATCAATAGTTCAAGGTCTGTTTGTTGGCCTTTACAAGTGCTTTCCAGTCGAGTTGGATGGGGTACCACTCTCTGTCTCCCAAATCTATTTTTGGTATTCCCTGGGGGTTTCATCGCTCTGCTCCCCCTGCTGCTCTGCTGCACGCCCTCAGTGGCTCCCCCCTGCATGATGGGGCCAGACCGTGCACTATGCCCGCACTGTGTCTCCAGTACTGTCCCCGCAGTGCCATGGTTCAGTGAGGAACACCATGTCCCATGGTGGGGCTGGCCCTCCGGTCCTCCCCCTGCGTTGTCTTCTCCAAGCAGGAACATCATCCTTGGGCCTTGGTGGGCCAGGTTGTCCTCTCTTCCCTCTCCATCCCTTTGCATTTCTCCCATGGTCCGGCTATTTTTAGCAACATCTGAAGCGACTGAAAACACCAGGTTACGCAAGCACACTAACCCTCAAAGTGTTCTCTTTCCTATTTAATATTTTAGAGAGGTCTCTTGCAGCATATTTGCTCAGTGTGATACTTCATTTCATTCCTTGAGTGCTGCTTCCTTGAGCACTGATTGCGGATCCAAGCAAGATGAAATCCCTGACAACGTCAATCTTTTCTTTGTCTATCATGATCCTGCTTACTGGTCCAATTGGGAGGATTTCCAAACTGAAGGCTAAAATCCTTGATCTGCATCAGCAAGCGCCTCAAGTCCTCCTCACTTTCAGCAGCAAAGTTGTGTCGTCTGCCTATCACAAGTTGTTCATGAATCTTCCTCCAATCGTGATGCTGCCTGCATCACATGGTCCAGCTTCTCGGATTATTTGCTCAGCATATAAATTGACTAAGTGTGGTGAGAGGTAACAGCCCTGACACAACTTTCCTTATTTTAAACCAGGTAGTATCCCTGTATTCTGTTCTAATGGCTGCCTCTTAATCTAGGTTCCATACGAGCACAACTACAAAAGAACAAACAATAACATAACACTGTCGTCGAGTCAATTCTGCCTCATCCCAACCCTATAGGGCAGAGTAGAGCAGCCCATGTGGGCTTCTAAGACTATACATCTTTACAGGAGCAAAAAGCCTCCTCTTCGCCCTGAGAACAGCTGATGGGTTTGAACTGTAGATAGCAGCTAGCAGCCCTGTCCATAATGCACTAGGCTACCAGGATGTGACAGCACTTTCTTTGTTGTTAGAGAGAGGATTCCAACACAGACTTGACAGGTCACACTAAAACTGTTTCCTGCACTATTCCATATCTTTCCCTTAGAACCCGGAATGAACTCATTCATTGAAAATAACTCAAAGTGTGGAATAACCTGACTTCAAGAGTACTGTGTACCAGCAGCATCAGCCCTCACTGTAAGAGTGAAAAATGCAGAACCACAGGCCCCACGCCAGGTCTACTGAATTAGAATCTGCATTTTAACATGATTCCCAAGTGATTTTATTTGCATACTAAAATTTAAGATCTACTGGAAAAAATTTAAAATTTTAATATATGCCTAAAAGCACTGAATAACAAGTGCTTGCCAGGCCAAAATTGAAATGGAAAAGTGGAATCAAAGAGGGAAGCAAGTATGGAAGCTACTTCTGCCATTTGCAGATCAATTTTCCCTTTATTTTTCTAAAATTTTATTTGTTTTATTATTAATAATTTATTGGGAGCTCTTACCCATATTATAACAATTCATAATTCAGTTAGATCAAGCATAATTTACTTTTATATCAGCTCCCCTTTATTATTTGCCATATCTTATACCATCCAATGAATCCATTCACCTGCAATTCTGTTATTCACTCCCCTCAAGTGGGGTTATACAGTCACCATTGCTATCCCCCTTCCCATAGCCTCATTACTCCTGTTACTGTTTCTGAAGGTTATCTATCTTGGCTTACATGTATCGAATGCTCTTAATTATGCAAATGAACATACACAGGTCTAGCAAGAGTACTAAGGTAAAATAAAGACCATAACAGTAAGGGGAAGAAATATTAAAGAACTAGAGGATAGTTATGTGTTTCATCAGTGCTATGCCACTTCCAAAATATATCAACCCTTCCACTTGGCCCTTCTGTGAGGGACTGTCCAATTTTCTTACAGGTGGGGTGGGGGTCTCCACTTTGTCTATGCTCCTTCACATCAATTTGATTGCTTGCTTTTGAACTTCTGATACCTTTCCCAGTTGACACCTCATGATCACACAGGCTGGTATGCTGTTTCCATGTGAGCTTTACTACTTCCCTGCTAGATAGCCACTTTTTAAACTTCAAACCTTTAAGACCCCAGACACTTTATCACTTAGCCGGCCACCATCAGCTTTCTTCACCACATTTGCTTATGCACCCATTTTGTCTTTGGCAACCATGTCGGGAAGGTGAGTAACAGACAGTGCCACATCATTAGAACAAACTGTTCTTGCACTGAGTTAAGATTTAAGTAGGGGCCCAGAGTCCATCTGCTTCCTTGCTGTATTCACATGTATTGTGAATAGAGGCTTCATGGTGGTGCAGTGGTGATTCAAAACAACCAGCAGCTCCACGATAGACAGACTGGGCTTTCTATTCCCATCAACAGTTACAGTATCAGAAACCCACAATGCTGTCAATCAGCATGACTGTGAGTTTGGGTTTTTCTTGAGTTGGGCAAGTTAATTGAAACTAAAGCCCCAGGTCACATACGGGGAGAGTATCTAGGAAGCTCATCTCACAGTAAGCTGAGATCTTAAGAGGCTATTCCCTCAAACTTCATCTGTACCCTCAGATTAAAGGTGAGTGAGAAACCATACCTCAAATCTCCTTGCAACCCAGGCACACAGTAGCCCAGTTAGTCAAGAAGCCTCCAACTCGAAACCTTGGTCCCTGATTACTGGACGGCTAAAGCACCTGGCAGAAGCAAGCATCAATTCTCTCCATGGTAAGGTTCCTTAATTTTAGGTCTCAAATTATTCCTACAAATAGATTTTCAAGTATGTACGATGAAGTACATAAAGAAAAAAAGCTATCACATGTGAAACCAGTAGAAATAACAAACAAGAGACAAAGACCCACTATGACTTCAGGTGGGAGACTCTGGGGGCTACTACAAACAGTTAAACCGCTTGGTAGCTAAGCCAAGTATTGACAGGTTACCCAGGTTACCTCGTAAGCAAAGCCTAGCAATGTGCTTCCGAAGAATCAGCACTGAAAATCCAACAAAGCACAGCTCTACTCTGACATGCATCGGGTTGCATGGGACAGAACAGATGGAAATAGGGTACAGAAGACTTCTGACACTAGACTTAGATTTATTAACTGCTCAAAACATAATAGCTATCACCATGATGCTGAGTAAATGTTAGGTGAGCTAATGGGAAAGGATATTAGGCATGGAGGTTAGCAGAATACCTTATAGGCTCCTGAAAATATCTGGGTGATACAAACTACAGTACAAAATCTCTTAAAGACCATCAATATCTGTTCATATTTATATTTTTGACATTAGCAAGGATCTATTTATTAATGCCTTACATTAAAGTTCAAGGTCATTAAGTCAATTCCAACTCAGTGACCCTCAGAGTAGAATTGCTCCTTGAGGGCTTCTGAGACTGTAGGTCTCGAAGACAGCAGACTCCCTGGTCTTTCTCCTATAGCGTGCCTAATTGGTTAGAGCCCTCAGCTCAACATGTACCCCAGTGTAGCAACCACCAGGGCTCTCTCTATGGTCAAGGAGCTTTGAAATAAAATTAGATTTGGGGATCGGAAACATAATAAGGCTTATTATAAGGCAATATTACTATATACACTACTTCATAATGTAGCTATCAACATAATCTACATGTTTAAAAAAGTCCCCCTACTTCTTTGCCTCTTCCATAGCACCTAGAACAGTACAGCAGTGGACAGAGGCAACTCAGTGTACCACCTGTTGAGCGACTAACGGGAGATGGGGATCAGTATCACAACTCCGTCCTCCTATTAACTGTTTTCTAGAATGATCATTTAGATTTGTGTGATTTACCACAAGCTATTTACTCTTTTCATGTTATTGATTTTTCCCAGACTGATAACATTACTTACTTTTGCATTTCGCTGAGCATACTGAACAGTCACTCGAGACAGCAGAGACCAAAGAGCAGGGTCGGCTGGGTTACTGTGGAGACATCAAAAGCAGCAGGCTGAGGAATGGGGTCACTTTACCAAAAAAGACTATCAACAGCCAACATTTTATTTAGCACCTGAGTTTAAGAACTTCCAGACAGCTAAAACTATTTCATATTCATTATGCACATTTGGTGGAAAGTTTTAATTTGTAGAAAACAAACTTTATGGCTATTATAGATACCAACAATCCTTATGAAGGTATGAACAAATGGGCAGAAATGTGATAATTACAAAGTTATGCAACATGAAAGTTTATGGAAATGTAATAAGGTGGGTTCAGAGAAAATAAAATATGAAAGATTATAAGCCAAATAATGAGGTATGGAAGGAAAATGAGTTCAAACAGAAATAACATCATAAGGAATATGCTTCATATTTTAATAGCAAGCAAGGATTACCAGTAAAAATGTTTTACTGCGAAAACTATAATCAAGATTTCGTGTTGCTGTTGCTGACAGGTTTCTATTTCCTCAAATTGTACAGTTTTAGTTAATGAACAGTTCAGAGCACAAAAAATGCTTAAAATTATAACGTGGACAGTAGCAAATAACAGACTGATCATAATACAAACTCAAGATGCCATAAGAACTTTTATATTAAAATAGGTTTGGGCTTTCGCCTAAATAGGGGCCAAGTTTCTATTCTCTATCTCTTTATAAACTGAGTTTTAAAAAAAATCATTACAGGTAAAATAATATGTCCAGGCAGTCACCTGGTCCAATGTAGTTTCTTAAAGCCCCAATTTGGTTTCTATATATCTATGTCAATATAGACATGTCCATTCACACAGATACACACTTACCATTCTGTTAAGAATGTTTACATGTCACACTACATCATGAATATTACTGTCTCATATTCACACTGACAGAAGCTACCTGTGAACAGCTTTGGCGGCTTGTCTCTGTACGGCCACACTGTGGCCTTGGAGCCCGTAGACAGCTGACGTCAGAAGGCACCTCTGATACTCATTGTCTTTCTGTCTGATGTGCTTCAGTAGCTCATTAAGTGCAGCTTTGGAGAGTGTAACATCCTGCATTGCCAATCCTAGAGCACACAGGGCTTGGAGGCTTTCCGCGGTTGGTTCCTTTAAGATAGAACTGGAAATATACTTTTTAGTTGTCTATTGGCCATGAGCACGGTCATTTGTATATGCAACTGGTCAAACATTTAGCATTGAGTGCATAATGAAATTTATGCAAAGTTCACAAACTCTTTTAAAACATAAAACCAAATTTCTTGGCTTCCAGGAACACCCCCTGATTTCCTGAACCAGCTGAAAATACCAATGGTCATTCATGGAATAATATCCAAGTTTCTTTTCTGATCATTATATTTAATTGGATTTCAGTCCTCAGTAAACAGAGTACTTTTCCTAAAATGTTTAGTTTTAATAAAATCCTAAAAGGTATAATTAAGAAAAATAGAAAGCTTCTCCTTGATCTGAATTTTATCATTCTGAAAAAGCAATTTGCTAGATAATATTGAAACCAGATGTTTCTAAGTTCTAATTTTATCTACCTTTACCATATTCTCATTAATCATTGTATACATTTATGGCGAATTTATGGGTTGTATGCACTCAACTAGCATTCGTATTTCTCTATGAAATCAGATGCAGTCTAATGGATGGAAAACACTAATGCTTAAAAATCCTTATTAATTTTTAGAAAGAAAACCATAGCTGTTGAAAAACTTAATGCTTTAATAATTATTATTCATTTTTACTATAATAAAACACA
This sequence comes from Tenrec ecaudatus, assembly GCF_050624435.1. NCBI lineage: Eukaryota > Metazoa > Chordata > Mammalia > Afrosoricida > Tenrecidae > Tenrec > Tenrec ecaudatus. The sequence goes on from NC_134531.1 coordinate 94,852,041, forward strand.
AGAACCTTCCAAAAGATTCTTAACATTAAAATGTAATTAAAATTTTTCTTACATTAAAAATATCACATATTTACCAGTATGATTTCCTATGATTTTTCGGAAGGGCAAAAAAACTGTACTTAATTTTTGCAAACAAGTATGAATTCATGAATTTTCACAGGCAGGTCTAGAGTAAACAGTTTACTTTAAAATGTGCACCCAACTTTTTTTACAATAAAGATTGATACAGGAGTCTAAACATGAAGGAATGTTAATTAGCCAAAGTCAATTCTAAGTACACAGAATACCGTAAGTTTGTACAAGAGAAGCAATAAAAATAGTGATATGAATTCCAATATTAATTTAAAAAGAAAAAACAAATACTTAAATTCTTACTAATATACAAAAATTTTACAAATCAGGTGATGAATTACTGTTTCAAAAAATTTAATAAGACACCCTAACCCATTGCCAGGAGCACTAGTGGCTTGGTGGTTACAAGTAGGGCTGCTAATCATAAGGTCTGCAGTTCAAAACCACCAGCCACTCTGCAGGAGAAAGATGAGGCTTTCTACTTCTGGAAAGAGCCACAGTCTCAGAAATCCAGGGGGGTAGTTCTGCTCTGTCCGATAGAAATGCTAGGAGTCAGAATTGACTGTAGGGCAGCGAGTTTGGTTTGTTTGATTGTGTTTTTGGTAACCCACTGCCTCGAGTCAATTCCAATCGCAGTGACGCTGTAGGACAGAGTAGAACTGCCCCAAGAGCTCTCCCAGGTTGTATTCTTGATGGAAGCAGACGGCCACAGAACAGCTGCTAACCTCTGGATGAGCAGACAGGTACTTAACCACTCCACTACCAGAACTCCTTAAGATATGCACAAGGTAAGGAAAATGATGGCTCTGAAGCACTGATGGATCCAGGGAATAAAATTAAGCCATAATCTTCAGAACCAGGTAGGAACAATCCTTTTTCTCAGTAAAAAGCTCCTAAAAGGTTAAAGATTTCATTCACTTTACTTCAAATTTTAATCCAAAATTGAAGTTTCTGGTCATGTTTAATAATAATGCCAACCATACATACCATTTAAAGAGCAACGTCTTGGCTACATCCATTTTTCCTTGTTTATACTCCGTTATTGCCAGAGCTGTCAAGATATGTGCTCTATCTTGCTCTGATTCAACAAGAGACAAGGCTCTTTCATAGGCTGTTAATACAGTGAGAAAGAAAAATAAAACCAACCTTGACTGATGAACTGTTATAAAAAATTTTCTTTCCTAATCCTATTTCTTCAAAAAGACTTATGGGCTCTATTTTAATCATGCCTATTTACCATGTGGCAGTATATGAATTTATAATAATTTGAGTTTAACTGTTCCAAGGTGATCCTGGGGATGTCATTCGAATTATTATGTGACAGTCCTTGGCTTCTATCTAAAGAATCTGGGTCACCATCTTCAAGATCCAGTTTAGGCCATAAATGGACCCTGCCGCCTTTGAGACACAGCCAAAATCCCCACGTGGAGACCAGCAATTCCATCCTGTAGGGCAGCCACTTACAGGCAGCTAGACCCCTATACATGGACATGCACTAACATTTTCCGATACCCCAAATCTACCATTGCCAATAACAGTTGAAGTACTCATTTTTCAGACAGTTATATTTAAGCAGTGTGTGGTAATGAAGAGCTGTTTTCAAATGCTAACTCTGATCTCTACCTTAAGGAGATTAGGGTTCATGTTCCTCATCTGTAAAACAAAGATATCACTCAGCTCATAACCATCCTCGAAGGGCTATTCATCATAATCATGTATTAAATACAGCTAAAAAAAGATCAAATATCATTCTGACTCCTCATCACCTGATTCCTAATCTCATTTCATACAGAAGAGCCACCACCACCCCACCCCCATATCTTAATTCTCTTTCTGCATGTAAGCTCATCATGAATATGTGCTACCCAGATCTGCCTATGGAGGTAGATGCTCTGTAGCTTCAAGCAATCTACTCACCTTGGCCGCTCTCTTTATAGAGACCCTTCATAAATAAAGCTAATGCAAGACCTATGATGTCTTCCAGCTCTCCAAGGGATGTTGACTTAAAAGCCTGGATAGCTTTATCATATTCACCAATGGAACTATGAGATAAAAATGCAATTTACTTTTCACATAAAAAATAATAGCCAGTATTATTAAAAATATAATAGTGCTGTCTACATTTACATGAGTTACATTATGTACTATACTTTACTCCTTACCACGTTTGAACTATTTATAATAAAAACAGAAAGAAGATAAACTATTTTCAATGAAAGTATACATGTTCTTCTAAGATACTATGTTTATATTTAATGAAACATCAAAACTAAAGAGGACATATATTAAATTCTGTAAGATTTGCTAAAACAGTTATTCTCTGCTCCAAGGGACTGAGCTTTACCAATTTTAGACAGTTTAGAAGACCTGAAACAGGTGTGGATAAGATTCAGTTACAGGGTGACAACAGGAAAAGAGTTCTAGTTGGCTCAGATTTTAACTAATTGATGGAAGCACTAAAACAGAAACATCAAACTCAAGTTCTAATAATGTTTCATACAGAACCCCGTTCCATTTGGGGGAAGCTCGAAATTGTTAAAAAAAAAAAAATTGAGCCAGAAACCTTCTTCTCATCATACTTGTCCCTTTCTGGTCTGTGTACTACCCTCTACAATAACTGGTTTTCAGTATTTTTGGAGCAGATACCAGACATTTTTTAGAATCTCTACCCTCAAAATGCACATGTGCACACATACACGCACACACCCACAATTCTTTGCATGTGGTTTCAAAGGGATTCCTGGACCCCTAAAAGCAATATCAAATTAAGAAAACACAGTAAAAGACAAATTAAATAATTTATCTTCCAATTACCCAAGCTACCACTATACAGAAGTCACTGCCTCTCTTCCAAATGTCCTCTTGTCAGTCTGCAAACCATAAGTTGTAAACTTGATCTAAAGCACCAGCTCTCTACCCTGGGGTTAGGTGTAGTTAGAGGTTCAGGAAAGAAACATGGCCTGGTAGTGTGGGAATTACATATCCTGGAGGAATGTCACCATCTTCTTCATTTATTCATGCCCACAACCCTGAAAAACTGTTTACTGCTCCACTTCTTTCACCAGAAAATCCCAATAGAGTCACAGAGTTAATGGGAAGAAAAATGCTTACCATAACACTCTGCCATAATTTCTTACTGTAGCATTATAAGTACCTTGGTCTTCTGTATTCTGTAACAATAAAATTGCCCTTTGAAAAAGGACAAGGTATTTTAAATTAGCTATGTGCAATAATTTCATTCCACTAATTCTTTAATGCTAGTGAAAATTGGTACCAACAGCACATATAGTTAGATTTTTGGATTATTAAGAAAATAATGGAAAGTCAAACAATTTAATGAACTTGAGTTCTAAACACTCCAAAAACAATTCAGCTAAATATGGTGAACATCAACATTTTAAGTGTTAAAATACTTGGGGAACATGAGAAATATTCTAAAAAATAGTTATATACATGTAGTTGGAGCCACAAAATTGAATGTTTTCACGTGCCCTTGTTATATTCAGAAAATCTTTTCAATGGCACTGAGTTCAGAAATGAGAATGAGCCCTAAACAGTTCCATTGTAGACACTTTCAATAAACCCAAGCAAGCATGTGATGGCAGAATTAAAACACTGGGCTGCTAACTGAAAGGCGGGCAGTTCAAACCTCTCAGCTGCTCTGCCTGATTCTGAACAGATTTACCAGCATGGAAGTACTAGAGGGCAGGTCTCCTCTGTCCTACAGGGTCACTGACTGGAATAGGGTTGGTTTCTTTTATGTGCAGAGAACTGGCATTTCCCGTAAAATGTTTGTTTTTATTTTCTGTTGTTGAGTTGACTTAATCTTATTCTGACCCCGTGCGACAGGACAAGTGCCCCCACAGGATTTTCTAGGTTGTAATCTTTATTGGGGAGCCCTGGTGGCATAATGGGTTATGCATGGGGCTGCTAACCTTAGGCTCAGTGGGGTGAAACCACCAGCCGCTCTGCAAGGCAAGGCTGGGGCACGGAATGAGGCCTCTGCTCCCACAAAGAGTCCGTCACAGTCTCAGCAGCAAACAGGGGCGGTTCTAGCCTGTCTCACAGGCTCACTTGGAGTCAGAATGGACGCAATGGCAGGGAGTTTAGCTTGGGCTTTAATCTTTTTAGGTCGAGTGTAGGTCTTCCTCCTGGGGAGCCACTGGCTAGATTCAGATCAGCAAGCTTCCCAACTTAACTGTTGAGAAATAGTTAAGACAGGCTTTTGATCCCCCTGATGTTAGAATGGAACAAAAAAATCTGCTAACAGGTTTACAGAGGTTGAAAACCATAGGCTTTGTGGTTAGATTTATAACTAATATGGGTTTCAAGCCTCAAATATCTTGCTTAAGGAAGAAGAGTAACAGTGGTGACGACTCAAAGAATACGTATCTCCAGCGGCTGCTGAGTTGTCATTTTAAGTTGTCATAATGAATGTTGGAGTCACAATATCTGCAAGTATAGCAATACGTACAAAGGACGTTGCAAGCTGCCCAGAGCTGCCTGGGTTTCTATTTGAAAGTTGGTATTCTACCACATTTACACAGTTGGTTGAGTGACATTTATTGACACTGAAAGAAATACTTCATATAGTTTAAGTATACTTTCTAGCTTCCCTTATGTTGCTCTTCACATACACCTGAAAGGCAGTTTGATTATCCTGCCTCCAGTACCATCTGCTGATTACTCCTTTGAACTGCAGGTCTTTAAAGGGATCAGAAAAAACACTCGAGAGATCTCAGTTATTTACCCAGCCAAACTTCTTTTAAATACTTATTGACTAAATGATGATCTGAAATGTAAATCCCACCTAATTCACAATAAAAAGTTAAATATATATATATATATACATACATAATCAATTTACTTAAGATTGGGGCAATAATACGTCTCAGAGATTAAGCAATCAGGTCTCTGAACATTCATCCAGCAATTACTCATGAGAGCAATAGTGATTTTCTTATTTGCCAATCAATTCGTGTTCACACAGTGAAGGAAGTGAAGTTTATTTCCTGCCCCTCTCCCCACTGATCTTTCCGCTGGATCACACTGGTGTCCTGGTGTCTCAAACACGCGCAGTGCGCTCCTGCTTCTTGTCCCTTCCAGCTGGAATGCCCCTCCCTTGATAAGCCAGTGAGTGGATTGCTGCCCCTTCATATTAAGGTCAAGGCTCAATGCCTCCTTAGTAAATAAATCTTACACCTCTTACATTTATGTACAATGTCAGCAACCTCCTGATCCGGCAGCCCTAGTCCTTTACCCTCCTTAATTTTCCTTCCTCAATAATTCCATCCAGTGCAGATGCCTATTAGCTTTCTGTGTGTCTCTTGTCCCAGAATGTGAGTTCCCCATGAACAAGGACTGTGGTCTTTTAAATGCACCAATAAAAAGCACATGTTTGTCAATAAATACCGTATATACTCGTGCATAAGCCAAGTTTTTCAGCACATTTTTAATGCGATTTTTGTGGTAAAGTTAGGTGCCAAGGCTGACATTCGGGTCGGCTGATACGCGAGTATACACAGTATGTAGTATGTAGTAAATTAAGGCATCCTGGTGGCACAGCTTCCAAGTGCTGTTTCATATCCACCAGCTGCTCTGAGGGAGAAGGATGGAAGTGTGGGGCAAGCCACTTTCTTAAAGGTGGGTAGCCTTGGAAACCTTACGGAGGAGTTCCACTCCTATCTATCCTAGAGGGTTGCTCTGACTATGAACAAGAAGAATCAAAGTGATCATAGGGTTTGGGGGAGGTAAATATTAAAATTATTCAAATGTATACATCACAAAGTTCCCATTTCTCCTCTAAGTATATATATTTAATAAGGCTAAATCAGTTCTAAGGGGTAATATTTTTCAAAAACAAAGGTTTTTGGTTTTCCTCCTTTCTTTCCGTCCTTTTAGGTTAGGGAATCAGGAACAAAATGGGTTAAGCACTAGGCTGCTAACCATAAAGTTAACAGTTCAAATCCAGCACATAGAGCATGGGAGAAAGATGAGGCTTTCTATTCTGCAAACCCACAGCGACAGTTTTGCTCTGTCCTAGTGCGTCACTATCAGTCACCATTGACTCAAGGGCAGTGAATAATTTAGGTCTTTTTGGGGTGGTGGGTGGTGGTGGTGTTAGGCAACAAAAACAAAATAAAGGTAAAAACTTGGGGACTCCATCATTTCCCCATTCGTGTTGTACACGGAAGGATTAAGAATGGAGTCACAACACTTCCTTAGTTTCAAGAACTAGACTGATTAAGCACACCACCGGACACATACTCAGATACACATATCGTTACCTCTGGTACGCATGAGCCGCTTCCTTTTTCAGCAGTAGGTGCTCATTTAAGTAACCCAACATGGAGAAAGCTGGGGCATAATCCTGAAGTCTTTCTGGAAAACCAGAAATAGCGTTACTTCACATGCACACTGGCTGTATTTGTAAAATGTTAGTTTTATTTAAAATTTCTCCAAGATCTGAAGCCCCACACTACCCCGGCCCAAAGTTACTGGCATCGTTCAAAAGAATGCTCTGATCTTATCATGGATATAAGACGACAGCAATCATTTTATAGGTTCTGTGTCAAATAATGTTTGATGACTATGCTTTAAAGTTTAAGCATGTTTACTCTCTGTGATAAAATAATTTGAAAGTCTACCTCAGGTTAAAATTAATCGTGAAACTTCTGAGGAAATGCAGTTACGTGGCTAATCACATATGCCTTCCAGTGACTACATTTAGGAACAAGTACTCTTGGTGGAGTCCTCATTTCCACGTTCTTTAGAAAGTAGCTTGGTCCAGACACGAGAAACAGAAGACGATTTGGGCACTCAGTGCAGTCATTTTAACGCCGGAAGGCATCAACCATGTCCCGACGAACACTGGAGGGAGCGGACTGGTGAAAAGGAGTTTTGAGACGTGCGCCTTCAAACGGCTCTTTAGGTGACAAATTGGTTCTAACATTAAAGTTTAAGCTCAAATGAGGGAGTCAGGTTATTCTTGAAAAAAAAAAACCCCACAATCACCACACAACAAAAACTGAGTTCATCAGCTTCACCCTGAGGGAAAAACACTGACTATAAATGTCCACATTCTCTCTCTCACCCCCACCCCCTTCTCCTCTTCTAATTGCGTTGTTGAAAATATATACAATTGAATGAGTTATGTGAGTTTATAAATTAGCTCTACTATAAAAACCTAGCTATCAGAACTGATAGGAGATGGTTTACTTGTTATTTTACATATCTGAACTTTTCAGAGATTTATCTCTTCAAGCAAATCCTTCACAAATATTGTCCACCATTCTAGGAAACATATGAATAAAATTTCTAACCAAATATTTTCTCAGTAGCTCTAGGTGATCATTAGGGACATTCACCTGGGCATACTGCCCAACTTGGGAAAGCCCACAAGTGCTGACATTTATAAACCAATGCCCTTCTATTCAAGTTCCCCAGGCTCATAGCGTGAGAGGTTTTGTAATCCCTCTTTGCCCTCTCTTCCTTTTCACATTTCATCTGATTCTTTATACTACGGTATGTGACAGCTACCAGTGCTTCTGCCATGCTCCTGGCTTCTAATCTAATACTTGGCCAAGTATTTAGAGTTTTGCCAAGGAATAAATATAATTTCAGTGAAGCTAACATTTCTTGAGCACTGAGCATATGCCAGACACTGTGTGGTACTTTGCATAAGTCATCACATTTAAGTTCTAAGCAATATGTACATTTTTATTTATCTATTAAAAATAGAACAGGAGAAAGACAGGGCTTTCTATTTCCATAGAGAGTTGGTCTTCAGGGAGGGAAGAGAAAAAATGAGAAGCTGATACCAAGGGTTCAAGTAGACAGAAAATGTTTTGAAAAGGATGATGGCAGCATATGGACAAATTGGATGTATGGATTGTTATAAGCACTGTAAGAGCCCCCAATAGAATGATCTTTAAAAGAGTTAATCTTGGAAACTCACAGGGGCAGTTTTACTCTGTCCTATGGGGTCACTAAGGGTTGGAATTGACTTGATGGCAGTGAGTTTGGTTTGGCGTTATAGATGGGAAAACAAAACTCAACTTGAAAGCATGCTGAGGACCGTATCATGGTTGCTGAGCGTAGAGAAGGGATTAAATCCAGCGGCAGTGCTATGGAAGGAAGGAGGCTACTACTGTAGATCGTTACTATTTCACGGGTTGTCATTTTCCTAAGCCTACACTCATTTTTCAAATATCTTGAATAAAGATCAGGTGTTAAAGGAGGGGATTAGTGGAATTGGGTTGGCATTTCATTTAATTATCACAACTAACTCTACAGCCTAGGTATTATCTCCACTTTCCAGGGAGTACACAGAAGTTAAAGGAGGTCAAATAAATGGCCCAAGAGAGCAGAGCAAGGAAAACGGCAACTCAGTACTGTCAGGCCCCAAACGCTCTCCTCTGCAAGGAGTCTTGTAGGAGAGCACACTTGCTCAGGATAATAGCAATCCCATCATTCTTAAAAGCCCCTGCTAAAGTTGACAAGTAGATTGCTTAGCCACTTCTAAAAGAAACATGAAAAAGTCTAATTCAATTCTTGAATGGTATTAAGGTTTAATTTTGAATTAATTGCAAAAAAATTGTTTAAATTACTTCAACAGGTATTCATCTATCTTGCCAACACAGCAGGAACCTCACCTGTGTATTTACTCAACACGACCTGCGCTGCCGGAATTGCATTCATCTGGAGAATGTTGTAGCGGTACAGCTCTGTGTCCCTGTTGCTTTTATCTTGCAATGTTGTACACACCCAATATGCATAACCAATTGCACCCTCCGTCTTTAAAAAAAAGGAAAAAAGGTAGCAAGTGGGTATAGTGCAATAAATATACCAACAAAAATTAAGAAATGAGCAACACACTTCAACACAATAAGTATCCTATCTTAGCCTCATTTAAGTGAACTGCTAAATCCCTTAAATTAAGGCTCACTATGACAAAAGACATTTGTAAATCACTTGTTCCAATGTTACGTAGAAGAATCGAATGGGATAACTAGATAATGCAGAAGCAGCCACACCTAGTGGACTGGATTCCCCCTTCTCTGCAGCATCTTCATCAAACAATAAGCCTTTGAAACCAATAGCAACAAACAAAAGAATTCCAAAGGACTTTCATAAATAATGTGGCCTGTCAACCATGTCTGGTTCGTATCGAGATCTTTCCTAGATCTGTTTCTCTGCATGGCTGCTACTGTGCCCGCTCAATGCCAGTGTCGTTTCTTCATGAGCTGGTGGGAAGATGAAAATGAAACACATACTTGAAGACAGCTTATCGTTTCTTAGAAGGAATGAGTGCAGGCAAATGCTGTCACTAGCATCTTCTAGCATTACTGATACATTTGCTTAGCAAAGAGCACACCTGCTCCACTAATGAGGCCTCGGGAACAAGGCGCCAAGGCTTACATGCATCCTGAGTTCTGTCGTGTGTCGGAAGAGATCCATAGTGTCATAGCTGCCAACTGCCTCAGCAATAAGAGCCTACAGAAAGAAAAGAGATTCTTACTGTGTTTCACACCGGACAATTCATGTACATGAAACTGCTGGAAGGAACCCAAGGTCTATTAGCCAGGCTAAAGCCCATGCCAATTTCTCTTTTCCAGTCTTGGTTACTGTGGCTCTCAGGACCAGAATGGCTTGCTGATTTGACCCACTGACTAACAAAAGCTTCCAGAGATCCATCTGTGACCAGGCAGTGGTGAAACAGTCCACAGGACATTCCTTAGACACCGCTGAGGCTGCGCTACGTTGCCCACCCCTCATCTGTCCACTAATGGTACTTGGCGAGAGTGGAGGTTCACAGGAACCCTTGGAAAAAAATAGTCCTGACCCTAGAAATCTTGCTCCCACGAGTCTGTGATAAAGCTCAGCATGCTTTTTTAACTCGATATTTTTAACTCCTTCATAATTTCAAATATCATCTCTATGCATTTGACTTTATAAGAAATATATAAGTTAAAATAATTTTTTAATTCAGCTAGCTTTTATAGGAAAGTAACTATTTTAAGTTATCACATATTACTGATATCATCAGCCAATTAAGCCTCACTTCTATTACTATCATTGAAATGGAATCTGATACCTGCTGATTTAAACTACTTTAAAAAACAAAAACAACCTTTAAAAAATGTTTAAGTACTATTTGGGTGGCTCATATAAGCACCTGAAAGTGACTGAACTTGAGTACTACTATTCAAAGTGAGGTCCCTGAAGCAGAAACATCAACATCATCATTACTTGGGGACAGTTAGAAATGCAAATTCTTGGGTCTCATAAGCACAGTAACTGTCCCTGGGGGTACCCCACTTAGTGGGAGCTGTAGTTTACCTTTCATTCTCTGCCTGCCTCAAGGATAAACCTAGGTCTTCAAGAATCAGCCCTAAGAGTCAGGAGTAAAATGAAAGATGTCAGAACTCGAATAACAATCTCTGATACTGGTGATGAGCCTATCATCTTAATAAAAACTGTTTTCAACTCATAGCAACCCTTGAGGCAGGAAAGAACTGCCTTTATGGTTTCCTAAACCATAATCTTTGGGGAGCAAGTCTCTAGGTCTTCTCCCAATGGAGCTAAGAGGTCTATTTGAACTGTCAACCTTTGGGTTAGTAGCTTAGCACCTAACTGTTGGTGTCGCCACATATCTTTCAAAACCATTTACTACTTACCACAATACTACAATTTCATAATTAATCCAATCTACCTCTTTTTCAAGTAAATAATAAGATAAAAATCTAGAGCAGTAAAATGAGATAGTAAGGTAAAATAATAAGTTGGTGAAAATATTCAGATTTGTAGCCAATAAATCTATTTGACAGAACAAAAATCTAAACTTGAGGGAGAAGGAACCCTAATAAAAAGTGTCCAATTTTTCATGGGGAGCAGGGGGAGTTCACAGAAAGTAATGTTAAAACTGCAAAAAGTAATAAGAAAAAACCTGCCTCACAAGGCCTCCTTAAAGTATCGAAGAGCAAGGATGTCACTTCGCAGACTAAGATGCTTCTGACCCAAGCCATGGACTTCTCAGTAACCTCATGTGCATGTGAAAGTTACACAATGAATAAGGAAGATCGAAGCAAAATCGATGCGTTTGAGTTATGTACTAGCAAAGAATACTGAAGACACAAGGGACTGCCAAAGTATAAACAAATCCAGTCTCTCATGGAAGAAGTACAACCAGAATACTCCTTAGAAGTGAGGACGGCAAGACGGCCTCACATACTTTGGGCACGTTATCAGTGGGGGATCAGTCCCTGGAAGAAGCTATCACAGTTGGTAAAGTAGAACGTCATTGAAAACAAGGAAGACCCTCAACGAGACAGAGCGACGCAGGGCCTGCAATAATAGACTCAAACATCGTAACAACTGTGAACACAGGGTGGGCCCAGGCAGCTTTGTGTCATTGTCTTACACAGTCACACAACAACAAGAGAACATGATCATCAAAAGTACCTTTTCTTTGCAAATATAATATCAACAATGCAGTTTGGGATTTGTTTCATGAACACGAGGAGCCCGAGTGGCACAGTGATTAAGCACTCGGTGCTTCAAACCTACTCAAGCTATCCTGTGGGAGAAAGAGGTAGCAGCTGACAGCCTACATCTACAAAGATCTGCACACAGCCTGGAAATCCAGTGAGCTGCTTCTAGTCTTCCTCGAGGGTCACGACGACCCAGAGTCAACTCAACAGCAATGCGGTTTTTTATAAGCACTGATGTCGTTCCGAGTTTCCCAAATCAAGCTGTGTGACCTTGAGCATAATACTAAAGATCTCTGAACTTCAATTTTGTACACCTAAAAAAAAAACCAAACTATAACAATGACCACCAACTCAAAGGACTGATAATGAAGATATTGATTGAACTTGTTCTCCTAGAAAGATATGATAAAATCATAGCCTCTATGTTTGTGAATGTGATCCTGCTTCGGACCAGGGCTCTTTGGGGGCATGTTAATGAGGTCCTATTAAAGTACGTGGGTCCTAAACCTAATCCTTTCTGAGAGTTGTGTCAAGAAGGAAAAACATGCACACATACGGGGGAAGGTGGGTCACAGGACGGCATAGACAGACACATCTATAAGCAGCAAAGGAGGGCAAGGGCCAAGGACTGCCACTCCTGTGGCACGAAGACACGAAGAGTGAGAGCACCTATTCGGAACTCACTCTTGTCTCCAAACTGGGAGATAATAAAATTCGCTTCTTTAAGCACTTGTAGCATTTTTGTTACAGCAACACTGGAAAACTAAAAGGATTTACTGAAAGAATTATGCAAATTGCTTAACATAATAACTGGCATGAAATAAACCGCCCAATTTGCCTATGATCATTATTGCTAATGACAATGGCAGCTTATCAGGAGATGTACTAAGAACTTACTTGTCCGATCCAGCACATTAAATAAGAAGGCTCTAGAGACTGGGCGACTTTGAAGGCTTCATGTGCTTGCTAGGAGGGAAAAAAATGAAAATAAATGACAAGAACATATCGTATCAAGTTATTTCATAAATTTAACAGTAAGTTGCTTATCTTAAAAAGCCGACAATAAGAGAACTTTCAAAGGGAAGACCTCTCACCATAAGTGTGCATGAACCTAAAACTTCACAGTAAATACCCATTTCGCAATGCTTAAGGCAGTGTTCTGGCTTCATAGTGCCTTACCAGAACAGATTTCTCTCCAGGACCAAGAGGTTCAGTTCCTGAGTGAAAAGGGCAGCACAGGTATAATGTGCTTTGCCATTCATCAAAGGACATGCGTATTAAAAATGGCCGCATCCCCTGCCCTTTCTTTGAGCTTCACAGTGGAGGTACAGACAAGCACCTGGCTAATGGAAGAAAAGCAACTGGGAAGCCCCACACTCCGACACATTACGGTACACGCTCTTTGTCTGCTACAAGGAATAGCATTGTTATATGCTGCTTTGTTAGTATTTATGTTGTGTTCTCCATAGATCTATGTGTGGCAGGAAACTGTCTTTCATTTCCTGTAAACTAGCAAATTCCCATAGCACCACACTCCTAACTTATTCACTAAGGTGTGCTGTGTTATTAAATTTTTCACATATTTCAAGATGCAAATATTTGTAGTCCATCTAATTAAAATCCTCTAATACTACTCCTCTTTGAAGTGACCTCATGTTGCTGAGATTATTATTGAAGCTAATCAAAATAGATGAGATTTAATACACTGGTTGACAGGCAAGAGTAAGATGCACTGATAGCTACAGACTTGAGAATTTCCAAACATGACCTATACACACTCCCCCTGTTATTTTCGTTCCAAATCCCTGATGTATACAGCTCCAGTATGACAAACTACATTGTGGTATTTAAAGAGATTTAATATCTACTGAAGTCAAATCTACATTACCCAACCAAAGGTTAAATTTAAGTTTCTATAGTATGAGTATAAGTCACCTCCCTCCCTTTGCCCACCCCTCTCCCTCTCCATCCTCATCCAGCCTACACAGGGCATCGCTTACAAATGGAGGGATAAAAAGTAAAATTCTCAAAATAATTTCAAATAGATTTCTTTAAATCTCTAAATGAAATACAGTATATACTCGAGTATAAACCTACCTGTATATCAGCCAAGGCACCTAATTTTATCACAAAAACTGCATTAAAAATATGCTGGGGAAAAACAGCTTATACACAAGTATATACGGTAAGTATATATTAGGAAACCAGACATTTCTTGAATATATCTTGAACATATATTATTCAATAGGATAAACTGAATGTCATCAGTTAACTAGTATACTTGAGGATACATGAGATAGGTAACCCTGTTTCAAGTATTTCTCTACAAGAAGTGGCTGACAGAAAAATTTCTATTTTAATATAGCAAAACAAGTAACACGTTTACCTCAATATTTTCATTTGCAAGGTATAACACTCCCAAGTTTGTCCATGCAACAGCATTCTAAACAACAGATTTAAGAAAGAAAAATCAGACCCGTGGCCTGTTTACGTAACCAGCCTCCTAAGTTGCAAAGTTCTTTCGCACACAGGGCACACTCACGATGTGTTCCGACTGGATGGACTTGATGAAACAGTGCTGAGCGAGGGCGTAATTTCTAACACCTGAGAAACAGAGAGTTCGATGAAGCTGGACTTTATCATCTGAAACAAGTACTCTACTGAAAACTAAGTAATATGCAATTCTCACCATCACAACAAGTGACTACACCGAGTGCATTCCAGTATAAGTGGTTATTACTGTCCAGTCTGATGGCCTTTTTCAGACACTGAAAAAAAGTTAGATTCAATCTTATTTCTTGAAATAGCAGCACGTTCGCAGAGGGCGCCAGGGGTCAGAACTGGCTTGCTAGTGTAAACAGGATTTTACGTGAAAACATGACAGTATACAATGTGCCAAAAACACCTTTCAGGAAAACATTCAGTGTTTTCAAAACTTTATAAAAAAAACTTGCTCAAAGCCATACATGTAAAGATTTCTCCAACAACTCTTTAAGGTCATCCGTGTGGCTGCCTGTTTCCGCTAACTGCTGCGCTTGTCGGTAATAATTAATTCCAAGATCGCACCATGTACTAGATGTAGACATCAGCTGCAACGCACGGCCGTAACACCTACACGGGAAGATAAAAGTGAGTGTCGCGTCTTCTTACAACCGTCTATTCCGTTTGAATGTCAGTAACGAGTAAATTACCTTCCCCCAAGATGGAGGAGCTCATTTTTCTTCAATACTTGTTTGCCTTCTTTCTGACCTAGAAGGATTCCGGAAACATTAACATTCACTTTAGCCGGAGAGACCGCATACAGACTGGTGCATGCATCCCCCAGCAGCTTCCAAAGGCAAGACATATCAGCGCGATGCTGCAGCGCCCTAAGACAGAAACAGGGAGATTCTTTGTGAATTATACTGAGAAGGCACCGAGTTTGTCTCATTACTATGAAAAATTAAAACAGAAACACTGTACATGCAGTCCTAATTAGGAGCTACTTCTTAAGGGCAGCAACTGCTTTGCTAACCTACTAACTGAACAAGGAAAAGCTGGAAGGAGACAGAGGCAGAAAGTTATTAAACCGAACAGCTTCTGTGTTATGGAAATCCTTTGGCAGTCCAGCTCATGTTCAGTAGAAGCAGCAGAAATCATATAAATAAACCAATAAATTCCCCAGGACCAATTTGATGTTCGTTTTAAAACAATACTCCTCCAAGGTGCCCTGGTGGCACACAGAGATAAACGGTGGACTGCTAACAAAGGCTGGCGATTCAAACCCACCAGTGGTCCTGCTTCCAAGGTATGCATAAGCCCAAGGTGTCCATGGGCTCAGGCACAGGAACAATTGTGAGGATGGCCCACGACCACGCAGTGTTTCCTTTGATTGTGCACAGGAGTCCCTATTGGTGGGCCCTGACTCGATGGCATCTACCACCAACAAGTCCCACCGCAGGAGCAAGACACAGCAGCCCTAGCTGTAAAGCCTACGTACACCCTAGGAAACTACGGAGCAGCTCTGCTCTGTTCTATGGAGCCACTGAGCGTCAGAAACAGCTCACAGGCCATGGATGATTCTGGATTTTATAAGCCTTTTGCTTATTTGCATGCAAGCCTGCTTCAGCACTGGCAGCGGTGATAGGTGGGTAGCTCTTACCAAACCCTGGATTTTGTTTTCCCAGAACTTCCCTCAACTTAAAAAACAGCAGTAAAAGTATAAAATATATCAAAATACATTTCATGAGCCAAATAATTTTTAAGATCTAACATCAATCATAATAATAATCTAAAAATGACAGTGGGAAAATTCACATTTATTAAAGCCAGTGTGAGCAGTTCAATGGGCAAGCTCTAAAGGTAAAAGAAATATTAAATATATTGATAGAGGATCAGAAAACCTCTTTTTAGGAATGATAAACCTTCAGCAATACACTTTTCTTCATTTTTATGCTTTTTCAGATTTTACACAGAAAAAAATTCCTTGAAGCCAAGTCCAGGCAACCAACCATCAAACAGCCATGTTACTGGCAGATGGACAAGCAGATGGAACATTTGTCATAACTTTAATGCTCATGGAGTTCAGCCAAATCATTTTCCAGTGTCTTCCAAAGATATAAGATTAAGCACTGCAGCCATGTCTGAATTTTTTCATGAGGACCAAAAGTAAGGAAAACACTATTTGGAGTTACTTTGCCTAAATATCCCAGCAAACATTGTAAATTGACAGCATGGAAGGAGGAAAGCTAAAAATAAGCTGTTGACTCATGGCGACCCTGTAGTGCAGAGCAATCTGTGACCTTCTAAGATTGTAACTCTTTACAGAAGCAGAAAACCTCATCTTTCTCCTGCGGAGCAGCTTGTGGTTTAGAACTGTTGTCCTTGAAGTCAGCAGCCCAACTTGTAACCACTATACCATCAGGCCATACAGGTTGGTAAAAATTTACAATTTCTTTATTTCAGCATTAGTGGTTGGTGTATAAACTTGAATAAATCATATTAACTGGACCTCCTTATCTCAAACTCTCCACCATCAACTGATGCCAACTCAGAGGGCCCTCTAGGACAGAGTAGAACCGCCCTTGTTAGATTTCCAAGACCATAATCTGGATAGGAGTAAAAAGCTGCATCTTCCTCCTGAGAAGCAAATGGTGGTCTTCACATGCTGACCTCTGAGTTAGCTGGTCAATGCATGGCCCACTACACCACCAAGGCTCCTTGGACCTCCTTACAGGTGTATGGATGTTATCTATCACTGGCAGTGTTACACTTCAAGAAGGACCCAGAAATGCTCCTTTCTAATGTTGAATGCGATGCCATTTCTCTCCAATTGTCATCCCTGACCGAGTAGACCATATGGTTGTCTGATTCTACATGGGAAATTCCAGCCCATTTCATTTTAATAATTTCTTAGAGAGATCAGTCCCTAGAAAAGGACTTCATGCTTGGCAGAGGATCATCAAAAGAGAGGGTGACCTCAAAGAGGTGGACTGACACAGTGGTTACAACACCAGCCTCAAACACAGCAGTTCTAAGGATGGCCCAGAATTGGGTGGTACTCTATTCTGTTGTAGGAAAACTCTATCACATATATTTTGTACCTGAACACCCATATTCCAGTCCGTTTGAATGAGAGATAAGCTCCCATTTCCAGGTCACCGGAAAGAAGGCACTGGCATGTGGTTTCAGACCTGTGGTTTCTCTAGCAAACTGTTTCCTGCTTGCCAGTCCTACCCAGGCATTCAGCGCAAAAATGAAAAAACCTGCATCTATTTCCTAGAAAACTGTATGTATGTATGTATGTATGTGTGTATATATATATGGCAGTCCTGGATCTATTTCCCAGAAAACCAACTCGAATACTCTCTCTATATATAAATATATATATATATGGCAATCCATTATGCTGTGCTGAACATTCAGAGTTATTACTAAATCTAAAGAATAAATAAAATTATTCTCTAAACTTGGCTTTGTGAAAATACTAAGAAATAAGCACCAGAGTAATAAGAATAATACAAACCAAGTAAAATATTCCAGTGCTTTTTCTACGTAGTCTACAGCTTTCCCATCAAGGTAATCGGCTAGAGCTGCCTGTGCCATCGAGAGATGGCATTCACCCAGACCTAAAATAGGTAAGTTAGAAGCAGTCATTAAAACGTAAAAAGAAACACGTAGAACAAGCTTCAAATACATATACTGGTATTGTTTTAAAGCACTCTCCAAAAAGTAAATCTTAATGATATATATACAATTTTCTTTAAGTATTATTTTGTATTCATTTAATCTATAATTCAAATGGCAAGGTATTACTTGAGTAAGTATAAACTAAAATTGATAAACTTACCTATTAGTAAATTGATAAACTTACCAAGAATACATTTCTTGACTCTAGGCAAGGTACTTACCTCTTTAACTTTGAAAATGTAGATATTATCTGAATGATATCTATATTATGTTACTATTTATTAACCATTATGAAATAAGATTTTATTTTTTGATATTTGAATCGGTAACCAAGCTATACTATAAAGGTCAAATAATGTTTTCCTAATGTAATTAATAAGAATCTAATAAATGTGAGTTCTTCCCTTGAGAAAAGATTGTTATAAAACTAAAAAGGAAAAAGTTTCAAACCTTAAATTGCATGTTATTTAAAATATACAATATTTGTTTGATTTAAATCTCAGATGCCTCTTTAAAAAGTAAAAGGAAAGAGTTGAAAAGCAGTTACAAGGGGCTCCAGGTTTTTACAAAGGGCTAGATACAATCTTAAAACTTTTAGATTATGTATGGATGGTGTTTCACTTTATATTATCAAAATAATAATTTATTAAGGAATATGTATGTTCAGAGGTACTAAAATTAAGGTATTATTAAACAGTTCTGGTTGCAAAAGTATTTTAATTGAGCTTCTATAATTTACAATGCAATAAAGGGTATTATAATAATCTAGGATATAGGGAATTAACAAATAAATCAGAATGCAAGAGATACCAGAGAAACTCCTGCTTTAAAGATCCCTTTTTAGACCCAATAGTTATAATACTGCTTATCTAAGTTGAATCTCTATCATATTACTATTTATCTTTGTTGTCAAACAAGATTCAATGTTCTTATATCCAAATTTGTATGACACGCTGTATTAGATTGGTTGACAATGAACACCTACTATTGACTGAAGAAGTACTTTGCAAGTTACTCGATGCATTTATAAAACTTACTCCAAGTTTTTATAATTTAACACAACAAAAGATCAAATTTTTAAAAATACCTTTCAATGCAGGTACATAATCTTCGTTCTTTTGAATAATCAGCTGGTATTGCGACACAGCCTCCTTATATTTCCCTAGGATTTGCTGTATTGCCGCAACCTTAAACACACTGTATGTGGATTCTGGGTTCAGCTCACTGGCTCTGATGAAGGATTTCAAAGCAGTTGTATAGCCACCTCTGCTTAAGTATGCCTCTCCTAACGACTCCCAACAATTGAAGTCCTTGGGGTCTGCCCTTAAGGCTGCCTGTAAACTGAGGATTGAAGATAAAGGAAAAGAATTCAAAGTAAGAGACCGAAGTCCACATTCGAAAAAGAATGTAGCAGTAATGCAACTAAATCACCTGTCTCTAGGGCTCCCCAATTGAAAAGTGCTACTAAAGACCAGCACACCTCTTTCTTTATGGTCTGCATTACGTTTAATACTAAGAATTTTATTATTACTTTACAATCAAATAAGAACAAACTACGTTTGGGAAATAAACTGCTCAGAATACTATTTTCCTTAAATATCTGACTTGCCTCGCACTTGTTTTCTACCCTGTCAGTTTGCCGTCTAGCAGAGTTTAATATAATAAGGAGTCTTACTCAGCCACTGCTTGAGAATGTTGACCTGCTTTCAAATAGTAGAGTCCCCGCCTAAGCCAGGCCCATTTTGCAGTTCCAGCACTTGCCTTCTGAGTTACTGCTGTTAGGATAGCTAAGGCAGTTTCCTAATAATGAAAGATAAATATTAGAGACTTTGAATATTATAGAAATGCAGACTACAAAAGTAAAATACAGATCTATTTTCCCTTTCAGCTTCTGATATATAATGCTATACACATACACTGTAAAATTTTCCATTTAAATACCCAAGATAAAACAACAAAACAAAAGTGTTAAAGTTATTTGACATACCATCTCTTCAAGCTCTACACTGAGGTCAACTGCTGCAGCTCCTGACTCGGCATCAGTGTCATCTAATTCAAACGCTTTCCTGTAACACCCGCGGGCTCTGTTTTTATCTCCCACTACATCTCTGTAATAATGACCTAAATAGCAGAAAACTTTGCCCATGTACGTATCCAGTCTTGCAGCCTTTGAAACAAATATTAATATGAACAACATATAAAAGCTTCTTTGGATAAGTCTCTTTAAAACATAAAAGATAAATACACAAATGTAAAAAGGAACAATTTTATGAAATATTCATAAACAGGCCAAAACATTTTTCAACATAAAGTTTAGTTCACACTTCCTGCTTATAGAAGGCATATACAAGTGTAAAAACTCTGATATGTTTTGTTAAAAGAAATGTGAAATTGGAGCTATTATTATTATTTTTTTTTTTTCTGTTGAAAACATGCACAAGGTTTATTTATTTCACCATAGGAAGAACGCTTGCTCTCGCAGCATACAGATAAGGAGATGGCCTTTAGAGACTTTGTCAAGTCAAGCAAAGTGAACAAGATTTGGATCTTCTGTTGTTATAGATCACTGGTCTATCAAACTTGGATTTCCATTTAATTGTAACAACTAAGACAAGGATGACTGCTGAAAATCTACCTGGCTAATAGACTGGTCACCAAGAAACAAAAATCATAGTCATATCTCTTAGTGAGGCTGGAGACTAAAACCCTAAACCAAAATTACAACTGTAGGTCATAGCCTACCAGAGTGTTTGTGTTCTTCATGTTATGTAGAATTATGTTGCAGATGGACAATAAGTAGGAAAGGCAATATAGCAGATAGTCAAGCATTCCCATCTCTTTATTGTTTCAGTTACTTATTAATATTTATTTTAATCATTTTATTGGGGATTCATATAGCTGTTACCACAGTTCATCCATCTATCTATTGTGTCAGCACATTTGTTGCCATCATCATTTTATTTTTATTTATTTATTTTTGGTTTTAAAATTAAACAAAAAGGCATTTATTCTATAGACTATGTTTCTTCCAAATGAACTGGCCACTTCCCTCTGGGGTACAGAATAGCCAACAGACCATAGGAAGACATGGCTCTTGGCTCCTGTTTGAAACCAAAAGTTACTGCAAACCATTGGTCTTGATTCAGGGCCTTTGGAGCTATTATTTAAGGGAATGTAAGACAACTAGGTATTAGCTGAAAACAAGAAATAAGACTCCAATGCTCAAACACAGTGGAAATTCCCTTTTAAAAAACTGTCACCTAGAGATAATCTATCAAGTCTTCTGTAACATGCATTGATCAAAGTAACACTGACATACTTGTGTTTAACAGCCATCTGGGGAGCCCACATCACATTCACACAAAGCCTCATCTGAGAGATAAAGCATGCTGAAACAATTCAGCAAAGAGTAATTTTATGACTCTCGCTTTTATGTAATGAATCTAATTCAATTAAGATGCCACTCTGAGCATGTCTTTACCTTCAGAAAGTGGGTAAAAGCCTTTGTCTTATCTTTTCTTGTTTCTTCGCCCATGGACCAGTATGTTACCCCGAGGTGGTAATGGTACTCAGCAACTTCAGGGTCTTTCTCAAGAGCCCTCTGAAAACTAAGCACCAAAAGAGCAAATATGAGTCCTCAGGCAGCACTCTCAGCGTTCAAGTGACTCAATGACAGCAAGTTAGAAACCACACGTGTACTTTAGGAGTTATACTACAATGTGGACAAAGAAAGATTTGAGCTATTTTTTTAAGAGAAGCTTTAAAATGTAAGCTGCTCTTTTGCACTACCAATGTGTTAGGTGTTCAGAGCACACACCAAGTGTTAGAAACACTTAATAAAGATTGTGATAAGCTAATTAGATTTCAAACTCATCCACAGATTTTTAAAAATATTTATTGCACTACATAGACAATACATTTCTTAAAAAATACTAAGACTGGATGCTTACAAATACAAAATGTAAACACAAATCTTCATCAAGTACACTCACTTTGAATTATTGAGAAACATAATAAACAAAGATGTGACTGGATTGATGAACCATCAATGGTTTCCTTACCATTTTTCTGCCAGTAAGTAGTCCTTCTGGGTAAAATGAATCCAAGCCTGAAGGGCATGTACACTAGCAAGGTCAGGGTAAGAAGAAAGAAGGTCTTCCATAATCTATAAAGAAGACACCTGTTAGTTTAAATCCAAACGGAAATGACTCTTAACTCTTAAAAAAGGCTCAGTTTTAATACTAAAAACAAACAAACATAAAAACTCACCTTGGTAGCGTCATCTAGTAAGCCTTTGTTCAGATAGGCCAAACTCCTGAGAACCAGAAGTCCTGGGACATTATTTGCATCAGAAACCTAGAAAATAAGTGGTAGGAATTGCTACTCCTTTCACATAATTCATCCCTACCCAAGGAAGGTCCATAGCACAGCTGGGTCCTAAATTCAACTTAAATATATGCAAAATGAGACCAAGTATATAGCGAGCCCATGTGTACCCATCATCAGACTTAAAATGATCGGCTCAAAATCAGTATTTTTTCCGCTATGCCTCCACCTCTTTCACTACACACCAAATCAGATTGCTTTGGAAAAATTCCCAGATAACATCAACTTTTATCTGTAGTACCTTAATAGCTTCTTAATTTTATAAGGATCATTTTAAAGTAACATACCCACATTCCCATTATCACATCTAAATAAAAACAAAATTAAATCCTTAATACCATCAAATCAGTAGCCAGTATTCAAATTTTCCCAGTAGTTCAATAAAATATTGGAACAATTCGTTTGTTTTCCTTCCAGATAAGGTACAAGCATCTCAGTTAACTGTTAGGTGTCTGACGTAACAGCTCAAGTCTGAATTTTGCTGACTGTATTCTTCTGGTGGGTGATGCAGTGAATAAGCTCTCAGCTGGCAGCCGAAAGGCAAGTGTTTCAAAACTACTAGCTGTTCCACAGGAGAAAGATGTGGCACTCTGCCTCCTTACAAATTCTAACTCTGGAAACTGCAGGGCAGCTCTCCTCTCTATGTCAGGGTCTCTCCGAGCAAGTATACACAACAGCCAACAGGGACAGCATCCTCAGGATGTTAACGTATGTCAACTGGTAATTAGAGCTAGAAATTTGATCTGATTCAGGTTTGATGCTTTAACAATCATACTTCATGTCAAAGTGCATCTTGATTATTTGTTCTTTTCGTGACATGAACAAATTAATGCCAAGTTAATTGGAATCAAGTAGTTGTAATCTGAAACGGGGAGGAGGGGAAATGAAAGAAGAACATGCAATGTATGAGGAGTACATAAGCAGATAACAGACAGGAGAGCTAATAACTCCAAGTGTTAATTATTGACAAAAGCTCCAAAGTGGTGAACTCATATGCCTAACACAAATGTTTCTAAGTAAATGCTTGTGGTAGAGTGTTTGATGTCTGGTTGACTGAAAACGGAATTAAAGAAGATTCAGTGAAAAAATTACCTGATCAAGAACTTGAAGAGCTTCCTTTGAAGCTTCATAATCTGAAAGTTTAATCAAAGCCTCTGCTTTCAAATGAAGACAACGATTCTTCTGATGAAGACTGCCAGCAGACACCCCGAGATCATCTATCTTCTTCAGAGCTGATGAGATTAAGGACATTCAAATGAAGACAGCCATATAACTTCACTGTTTTTAAGAATAATATGACATAGGTTACAGGTCCAAAAAGCATAGATTATCAAAACAATATAAATTCGTTATGTTAGGAAATGAGTGTGGAGAAAGTATTCGTGAAGATCCTGGAGCATTCTGGAAATCGTCTTCATTCAAAGATCGAGCCCTTCCACCCAAACCTAAAAGGATGCTTTAAAAAGAGCTTTAATTCTCCTGGAATCCAGGCTTCTGAGGTCCATAGTTGTGGTGACTCCCAGGCCATTGCCCTAAGATGAATTGTTGAACCTCGAGTCTGGAAGACACTGGTTTCTGAAAGTCACCTTTCAACCCACCAGCGGTCTAGATAAATTAGTCAAGACAATACAGTATCTTGTGGAATTATCTATTGCAGTCAGTTCTAAGAAACAGAGATACCAAAGGTCAGGCTAGATCAAGGTTTTAGAGCAATTCAGTAATAATTCTAATTATTCTTCAAGACAATGCTGTACACTATCCTTCCTTACTGCAGACTGTTCAACCAGTTTTTCCCCGCCCTTTGTCAGGGCAATGTCGATACAATAAGGTATAAGTCTTTAGAAGTTCTCACATCATTGGAACACTTTAGACTCCTGAGATTGGAAATCAGGTGCAGGGTGTCCCCAGTTGATGAAAGGTTACAATAAACTGCACTTAGATTGTTATTGGTTGGGGGTTTTATTTATTTTTTGGTTTTTGGTACATCTTATCATTAGCAATATGTACCATATATAATATTGCAATGTATACTTGGCTGATGTCCTCATTCTCGGGGGTTTACTCTCAAATGTTTAATATTATGATTTACTGTTTAAAACACTGCCAATTAGCAGCAGGCTATAGCAATAATAATATAAACTTTTTAAAAAGTTATTTAGCTTACATCTCAGACCTTAGAATGGGGTTGTCAGAACAGAACCCTATTATAAATGTCAACCAATTTCTAGTATTGGTCTTATATGGTTTGGTTCAAACATGATGTTACTCATTGTCAGTTAAAAAACAAATACACTAGTAGAGACTGATGCAGACTTGCATTCTTTTAACCTCTTCAATAAGATCTACAGTCGCCACAACTTACAGTACAAACTATAGCATGGAGGTTTACAACTGCTCGCTCTCTTAAAATTAAGGCGGGCCCTCTGTGTAAGCCTAGAAGCGATCAAGCGTACCTTGATTGCATGAAAGTATCGCTTCCTTCGGTTTATGCATTTTGACCTGGGCTTCTGCCAGATGATACCATCCAATTGTGCAGAGAGGGCTTTCCTTTAACCCTAAAAGAATATAAAATAAAAAAAATCACAATCCCAAAGTGGTGCCACCACCTAACACTTCAATCAGATTGTTCTCTTCTATTTTGTCTCACATCACAGCAGTCACATTGATTCCATGCCAAGCCCATTTCCCACTACACACCTGTCTCCATTTATTTCACCACCACTTCCCAGCCCTGGGATCCTAGGACCTTCTCCCAGCCTAGTGCCTGCCCAGTCCTGGGATCCTAGTATGGGAAGTGCTTGCTACCCATAAATTCACTCTCTACAGTTGTATTTTTAAAAATACAACTCAGATTATAAATTTACCCTACTTGAAACCTTTTGGGTTTCCCACTGTTCTTCATTAGGGAAAGGTGCAAACTCCTTAACGAACTTTCCAGGCTCCCCTCCATCCTCACCTCTTGGCCTTCTGGTCCCTGTGCATCAGTGTCAATGCCTGCTAAACGAGCAGCCTCCCCCAGAACACCAGCTTTTTTTTCTCACTACAGGAACCTTCACAGCTGCTTCCCTTGCATCTGACGAGGCCAAGTGAATAGCACTTGGGACTCTGAGCTTCCCCTGTGTTTAACAGTCACCACTGATTCTGTATTTGCCTTTTGACAATCACGTCTGCACTCCTAGTGCATAAAAACTATGGAAACCAACAACTGAAGTGACCCTTGAAGAACACACATACAAAAACAAATAGGCAGTAACAGTGAAGGGGAAAAATATGGCTGTGATATAGACATATTTTAACTTCCAATATCTTACTGCCACTTTAAAAACAGCACAAAAGCCCAACAGTATTTAAAAATAAGAAAAGGGGCTTATTTATGTATTTGCTTCAAGGAGAAAAAAAACACTAAGCATGAAACAATCAAAGTCTGCAATGTTATTTTTAAAAGTTTTGTAGACTAGTAATTCCCAGACCTTATACAGAAAAGACTTTGAAAGAAAACATCCCTTCAAGTCTTACATCATTAAACGTAATGCATCAAAAGCCATCTGATTTCTTCCTATTAACAGGTTCTTCCCCCATGTTTTATTTTATTTTTAACCTTTTCTCCTATTTCCTACAATGAAAATCAAAGAAATAGAATGGTTCTAGAGAGAGCTATGAGCTCTTTTTGCCAAATAGTAGGGCTACCGGATTAGAACTTATACAAAAATCATGCCAGTACCACTAACAAATTAACCAAATTTTGGAAAAGTAAAATGAAAAAAAAAACAGATAATAACAAAATATGCTTTCAAGGAATCATCAATTTATGACAAAATAAATACAATGACAGACAGCAGATTTTCAGAGATTTTTAAGACTTTCATAAATGTATTGTTTTTAATACAATACGACACACCTTTGTTTTCAAATAGAAATCTTTGCAAGTCTCGCATCTTATGCAAGTAAAAAGAGTGAGGATTTTATTTTCCTATTTAATTAAGTCTAGTACCTTGAATGATGTACCTGAACTAAAAGAATTTTAAAGGCTCTAAAGGCAATCAAGATCTAAAGATAATCTCGAAGATACCTAGAAATAATTACTCAATTAAGATTCAATTTGAAAAATTATTAAAACTATAACTATAGTAAAGAATTAAAGTGATTTTTTAAATTGTTCTAGACAAACAGTTACTATTGAAGTCTACAGCGCTGTTATCTGTCTACATTACGAATTTCCTAGAAAGCACGATTAGAAAAGAAGAGAAAATCCCCAATTTTTTCCATGGTGATTTTGAGTCAACAGATTTGAGACTTGGTGGCCCTGAGAGTCTTACAAGCAAGTAGGTTGAAAAACAAAAAAACATTTTAAACAGGTATTTTATGACTGACTACACAATGGTAAAATCATATTTGTAAGTAGGTATATTAATAATACCTATTGTTAATAATACCTATTATTATAATCATCCACAGGTACTTTACAGGTAATTCACTGTCAAAGTTTTAGGACATAAACTACAATGTGAATATTTCTCTACTCTAAGAAACATTCTTAAACAAGTTTGGTTTCTATACGTAATATCATGATGATTTTGCTAATACCTTACATTGTTTTCTAGCTACTATAATATTAATAGCAAAAATTTACTGAAACTGGTACTAGACACTTATTCAAATCAAGTAATAACAGCCATAACAAGCAAATTATATTATTGCCTTTATTTTACACATGAAAATATGAAGCCACAGAAATTTTGGTTACGTTTCTCAAGGTCATGAACTTAGTAAGTGGCAAGGGTGGGAAATCAAACTTAAGCAGACTCTAGAGTGTGTGACTCCAGTTTTTGCCTTCCATCTGAGATACATAATCTTCAAAGAAAGGCCAAGGATAAATGCCTACTGAACAAATATCCTGACACCCCATATACTACATATTATGAACACTGCACCTTCTGCGAGGCTCTTTACAGCATCTTCATACTTTCTGTCGTGTGAGGCTTTCAGGCCTAAGCCAATGAGGCCTGGACCACTTCTTGAATCCATTTCCACTAATCTGCAATAATACTGTTGTGCTTCATCAGTAAGACATCCTGGATTTAAAAGAAAGCATGATTAGCATGAACATGCATACCTCCTGGTTCTAGGAGCAAAACCTGAATGTTTTATAAAGAAAATCATGCTGTTTCAGCTTCTGAAATATTAGAAGCAACGTTAGCCCACAGACACTAATGTGAAGTGATACTTAAGAATTTCAAACACGAAAACGCTACTTTGCCATTAGGCAAAGACACACAGACTGGAGCAACTCTGAATGTAAAATACAGAAATCTCTGTCAAAGGACACTATCTTTGCCAGTCCCCTTCCACAAATGTCAAAGACAAGTTCTTTGCATGATGCCATTTAGTTTATAGATTTAAAATATATCTTATAATCTTTTATAAACAGATTTACAAGTCCAAGCTAATACGGAAATTGAAAGCATTAATAATAGTTTCAACCCTGTCTGGGACAATATAAAAACAAAGGGGAAGAAATACTTTGATAAGCAAGCCAGTAAAAAAGACATAAGCCTGATGCTATTATGTCTCAACAGGAATTTCCTGGCAGTATTACCTGCCAGTAATTGCTTTAAAAATTATAAATTCCCAAAACATGCAAATCTAGCTCCACATACCTCATATACTCCCAAACAACATGGTGGATTTTTCTCCCAGCAAGAAGTATTTTCTAAGCCACTAAATGTCAAGCAGTGCCATTGATCAAAATCACCAGAAGTACTTGGGCCCCACCGCAAGGTTGCTAATTCAGTAGGCTTAGGATGACACGTGAGAATTTGCATTTCTAAGTTCTCAGCTGATGCTGCTCTGGGCACTGTACGAACCACAGGTCTGCACTACTGTCTACCCTCTTTATGACTGATCTTATATATGCTCTGTCTTTGAATCTAAACGTACTTTCTGGAAGGAAGGGACTAGCAATGGTATCTTGTGCAAGGTAGAAATTCAGTAAATAATGCTTGCAATGATACTTTAAAATGTCATGAAAATACCAAGAAAATTTAGTTGTTAACAGGTAATAATAGAATTGCTATGGGAAAAATTTAAATCTTGCCTTTTGTTAAAATAAAAAGAAACAAAGAAAACTGTTTATTAATAAATCTTTGGTGCCTCCACAGAAAAGAGTAACAGAAACAATTTGTTGACAGACAAGTGAGGTTGCATAGAGTGCCTTCATTACAGAAAGCACATCTGAGAATGATAAAAGGAAATCCCATCATTCACTGCTCAATGACCCTGGTGTGAGCTACCTAAAAACTGCACGCAGGTAAGCACACTGTGGGAGGCAAGTGAAAACAGATTCCAAAGGCTGAGATGAATACAAACAACTTAACTCACTAACATCAAATCCCAACCGACTCAGTGACCCTATATGAACAGGGCAGACCTGCTCCTGTGAGCGTCTGAGAGTGTTACTGTTGACAGGAGTAGGACGTGTCATCTTTCTTCCACACAAAAGCCAGTGGCTTCAGACTGCTGACCTTTTAGTCAGCAACCCAAAGTGTAACCACGACACCCCCAGGGCTCCACTTATGTAATACAGTCCAACCTATTTTACAAAAAGATGTCTTTTTTATTCCTTCCACTACAGCAAACAAACCTATTTTATCATTCCAAAAATACACTGTGAGGACCTAGCTCCAAATTACTGCTCATGCTATACAGAGTTTCTTTCACCCACTCCTGTCTTTCTCTGACTTCTGTAAATTCAATCTCCATTTCAGTTCACAACCCCCAAAATACCACTAACCGACAACGAATTCGGTAACTCAAGTTCCTCTGGCACACTGTACTTGTGCTCGTCAGCCTTTCCTGGTGGATAAAGTATGGTTTATAGTATGCTTTCCTTTATGTCTAGAAACACCAGGGCAATATCTTATACAGGGCAGGTGCTACAATGGTTTCTTGGTTCACTGACAGCACTCTCCCTCCCAAGCTCCCCACTTTGGGCACAATAACATAATAAAGAAGAAATTACCTGACTCAATTAAATGCAAACAAAGCACTTCTAATGGATATTGCTCAGTGGGATAGAGATTTATCATTCCTTCACAGGCTTTCTTCAACCGAGCAGTCTCATGAGGAAACTTCAAAATATCAAAGAAAAATAAACTAAGTTCCAGCACCAGTAAAATATACTTGTGAATACGCTGCTATTTTAAAACATATAGGTCCCATGACAGATGTTTTCAGTCCATTTACCTTGGACAGACACTGAATGAACTGTCTGTAAAGTACTTGGAGTTCGTCACTCGGAACCTTCTCTGTTAAGTCCAGTGCATTCTCAAAAGCTGTCAAAAGCTGAAACAAAGAAAAAGCAATTATCTGTAGCATATTTAGATGATGCATGTAATAAGTGGCAGAATGCATATGACTCCCTTGTATAAATTATACCCTTAACTAACTGAAAATATATATCATTGCCTGATCTTAACAATTTCATGAGAAAAGAAAAAGGAATTTTATATATATCTATAAATTTTGGAACTATGACCAGTAGACAGCACTGAACTCATACTTGTCAACGATAAATGAGGAAAAATTCATTTAATTCAACACAACATTTTCTGTTTCCTGTCCTCTCCAAAGCAGCCCACCAGAGGCATTGTAAATGTACAAGGCAGAAGGGTTTTTAAAAACATAAATAAATAAAACTAATCTAAATGGAAAATAGGTGCTACACTTTTTAACATATTTAAAGAAAGCAGTTATCTTTAGCATTTGAGGTTTTAAAAACCTTAACATTCTTTTTCCTCATTTTTAACAGCTAGAAATCAATTCTTAACATTTTAAGGATAGAACAGAGCACTAACGCACCCACAGGGAGCATACTGTTTATGTCTCCACAGGAAAGGGAGAGAAGGACCAGACTTCATCACGGTGCGCCAAGCCTTGGGGGCAACATACTGGCAGAGTGCAGTGAAATAAGAGAGAGGGCTGTGGGCCGCCTCCAATCCCAGCTACGCTGACCCCCTCCCCAAAAGAATATGTACTACAGAAGTCAGCACTGAAGCCACTCTCTCTGCAGCTAATGCAGAGAGGAACACAGGGCTGGCCCCACCATGACACGTGAAGTCCCCTCACTGACCCACAGTGCTATGGGGGACAGCCCTGGAGACACAGTGTGGGAACTGTGCCCAGTCTCTCTCTCTCTCTCTCTCTCTCTCTCTCTCTCTCTCACTCACACACACACACACACACACACACACACACACACACGGGCAAAACACGAAGGGTGTGCAATAGGGCAAGGGGAGCAAAGCAACAAAACTCTGAGGAACCCTAAAAATAGACTTCGTACTGGGGGCAGGACTTGGCACCTCATCAGACCCCATCAGAAAATATTCACAAGGGTCAACAGACAAACCTGGAACTACTTATGGATTTTGTTTGTTTGTTTGTTTACCACCCATATCTATCTATATAATATAGGCAGGATTGTTTACAATGCAGAGTAAAAAACACCGAGACTAACAGTTGGGGGGCAGGGTGGAAGGACATGGTGGGAGAGGAGGTGGTGGGGAAAAACGAGTGGGGAGCCAAGAAACTCAGAGACAAGGCAACAACAACAAGAGATCTAAAATCGATGAGGAGAGCATAGAATGCCTGATGGGGTTGATCAAGTGAAATGTAGCTGAGAGAAATTATTGAGAGTTGAATGAAGGTCCAACACAATAGTGGGAAAGGAGGAAAGTAAAAGGAAAAACAGGAAAGAACTAAGAAGCAAAGACTATTTATAGGGAGATAAATAAATGCAGGTATGTACATATATAAATATATTTATATACAGTGCTAGGGACATAGCTCTATGTGCACATGTTTATACGTAAAGTATCAAGGTAGCAGACAGACATGGAGCCTCCCTCAATGCAAGAACACTTTGTTCTAATAACCAGACATTCTGTAATGCTCACCTTCCCAACAAGATCTGAAGACAAAATGGGTGCATAAACAAATGTGCTGAAGAAAGCTGATGGTGCCCGGCAATTAGAAGATATAGTGGCTGGAGTCTTAAAGGGCTTAAGTTAAACAAGCAGCCATCTAGCAGGGAAGCAAAAAAGCCCACATGGAAGAAGCACACCAGCTTGTGTGATCAGGAGATGTCAATGGGATCAGGTATCAAGCATCAGAAGACCCAAAACAAACAATGAAATCGATCCAAACAAGGGAGGATAGCGAGGAGACCCAAATCCCACCTATAGACAATGGGACATCTCCTCACAGAAGGGGCAAAAGGAAGGAACGAATCAGCCAGAGTGCAGTATAGCACTGATGAAGCACACATTCCTCTAGTCTTTAATGCTTCCTCCTCCCACCACTATCATGACCCCAGTTCTACCTTACAAATCCGGCTAGACCAGAGCATGTACACTGGTACAGATATGAGCTTTCAACACACAGAATCCAGGGCAGATAAAACTCTCAGGAACAGTAAAGGAAGTAGCAATACCATGAGGGTAGGGGGAATGTTAGGGGAGAAAGAGGGAACTGATCACAAAGATCAACATATAACACACCCACCCCCAAGGGGACAAAGAACAGAAATGTGGGTGAAGGGAGACAGCAGACGGGGTAAGATATAAAAATAATTAGAATTTATAAAGGGTTCACAAGGGAGGGAGGGAGAAAAGAGGAGCTGACATCAAGGACTCAAGTAGAAAAAATGTTTTGAAATGATGATGGCAACATAGATACAAATGTGCTTGATATAATTGATATATTAAGAGCTGTAAGACCGCCCCAATAAAGTGACTTATTAAAAAAATTAAGTATAATTCAATTATCTTTTATGAAGGAGCAAATTATAGGCAATAGAATTGTATTGTTTTACTAATTTTGATATGTTTGGTAATTTGATAATCTATACTATTTCAAAGAAAATAACAAAACCATATTATTAGAATGTGATTTAAGAAGTTGGCAAGTTACCTAATTTTTCAATGAATATTTACTGCTCAATTTTACCCACAATTGAATCTGTACATAGGTAAATCAGCATTGTCACACAAACAAGGGCAATTCTTACTCTCACATTTTTATCCCCAGCACTTAACACAATACTTCCACATAGTGGATTCTCAAAAAATGTTTTTGAATAAGACTATTTAATGATTGAAAAAATAATAACAAATAAATTCATTTTTAATTCTCTATACGAAGCTTAAAAGCACAAAATTCAATTTGGTAACATACATAATAAAAAATTAAATTTACTTGTAAACTTAGAAAGCAAAAAAATGAAGCTTATTTTTCAATTATAGTTCAAAACCAGTGATTTTTGTCCTTAAATATCCTTTCAGTTACTTCAAAATCTGAACATTAAAATATATTTTTAGATAATGAAATACTAAATATAAGTACTCTAAATCCTCTAGTTGAATTATTAAACTTCAAAGTAATATAGTTCATAAAGAAACCTAGCTTTAAAGTATATCTTTTTTTCAAATTATAGATTTCCTAAAACCCAGTTTTAGTTTTTCTCTCACAGTGATTGTTGATTCACTGTGAATTCTTAGGAACATAGGGAGTGAAATTCTGATATATGGAGTACCAGTTCCACTCTCCAAACGTCAGTGTGAGAGGGCAGACTTACATTCTGAGCATCAGGAAGAGCTTCTCTGGCAAATGAAGGATGAGCATGATAGTGGGGCAGGAGGAAGGCCAAAGGAAACAGAGGAAAGACTGAAATAGTAAAACCATTGATAGAGGTAGAAACACAGTTGTGTACAGATGTAAATACATCAATGCAAGAACACTTTGTTCTATTAACCTGGCATTCTGTGATGCTTACCCTCCTGACACGATCACTGAAGACAAATGTGTGCATAAGCAAATATGGTGAAGAAAGTTGATGGTGCCCAGATATCAAAAGATATAGTGTCTGAGGTCTTAAAAAAAGTTAAATCAATGGTCATCTAGCACAGAAGCAACAAGTCCACATGGAAGAAGCATGCCAGCATGTGTGATCACCAGGTGTTAGTGGGATCGGGTAACAGGCATCAGAAGACCCAAAACATAATCATATCATTGAGAACGAGGGGGGTCGGAATGGAGACCCAAAACTCATCTGTAGACAATTGGACATTCTAGCAGAAGGGACAAGTCAGCCAGGCTGCAGTATAACACTGACGAAACACGCAATATTTCTCTGGTTCCTTGAGGCTTCCTCACCCCCATTATCATCATGACCCCAGCTCTAGCCTACAAATCTGGCTAGACCATAGCATGTTTACTGAGACAGAAAAGAGCTCTCAGCACACAGAATCCAGGACAGATCACCCCTCAGGAACACAAATGCAAGTAGTGATACCAAGAGGGCAGGGGGATGGTGGGAGGAGAAGGTGGAGAAAAGGAGGAACTGATCACAATGATCGACATATAACTACCGACCCCACTCCCAAAGGGGACGAACAACAGAAACATGGGTGAAGGGAGATAGATAGTGGTCGGTGGAAGATATAAAATAATACCAATTTATAATTTTTCAAGGGTTCACAAGGGTCAGAGGGTGGGGGACGGAGGGAAAAAAGAGGAGCTAATAGCAAAGTCTCAAACAGAAAGAAAATGTTTAGAAAATGATGATGACAACATTATGTACAAGTGTGCTTGATACAATTGATGCATGGACTGTTATAAGATTTTTAAGAGCCCACAAAAAAATTATTTTTAAAAGCACTGCCCTGAATGTAATATTGAACATATGTGTCCAGTGTGACACAGTCTCTTCTACACTGTTTCCCTAGGCTTGCCCTCCTAGATGACTCATCTTCCTGAAACAAACTTCGAGGACGAAATGGGTCTGTACCGATTGCTGCGTTTCATTATTCTGCTCCTCGGTACTCTCGGCCAGCAAATGGGTCAATTTCCTCCATAGCTGGAAAAGTTCCTCGTTGTCGGCACCTTCTTCTTTCCGGGTTTTTATCAATTTGTGCCATGCTCGGGCCACCTATCAAGGAGATTTTAAATGATTTGTTTTATGTTAAAATAATTAAAATGCCAACTTTAAAAACTCAGAAAATATGCTAATACAATATTTCTTTCTGCTCAGAATTAAAAATAACACAAATGGGTCACCAAGTTCCAAGATGACAATTTACTTATTTATTTTTATACCTTGTCCAGTTTCAAAGAGGCTTGGAAGTCATGACACCTTACATTTGAATTCCAATTGATGGTTTTCAAAGGACTATTACTTGTATTAAATCTTCCAATCCTTCAATAAACACATTAACCATGTAAATCCTCAACATGCCCATTACACGAAATGAGCTCTCTTGTAAGAATGGCTTCACTAAAAGAAACCCAGCACCCGGCTAATCCATTACCAACCTCAATGTGTTTCTTTTCTTGGTGATACAGATCCACGAGTTTCTTACAGACATCACACCACTTCTGTTTGTCAACACTTGGAGGAAAACAAGCAAACAACAAAAAACAAATATCACTTTTTTTTAAAAACCAAAGACTTAGGCACTAAAACATTTGAATAATATCGTCAAGTACTATTTTAAATTAGAACATGCCATCTTTCGGACTACAGTAAAGTCTCATAAAGTGAGTCTTTCAAGGAAAGTTTAAGAAATATTATCTCCATGATATGCATTGAAGATCTCATCCAAAAATCCCAAATTAGTTCTCTTTGATTTAATTCCAATGGCAATCAAGAGATTCTGTAAGAGTGAACACTAACACCCAGAGGTGGGGTGGGGGCATGCGCCTCAAAACAACCAGATCCATGAGAACAAAGGGCAGCACTTGCCCAAAAGCAGACAGCTGTGATGGTAGGAAGGGGTGTGAAAACTGAGTGAGTGGAAAGCGGGGACCCCTGCAAGGTAGAAACGGGGAGAGTGCTGACACACTGTAGTGCAGTGGTTCTCAACCCTCCTAATGCCGCGACCCTTTAATGCAGTTCCCCCTGTTGTGATGACCCCCAACCATAAAATGATTTTCGTTGCTACTATATAACTGCAATTTGGCTACAGTTATGAATTGTAATGTAAATATGTGATGCGCAGGATATATTAGGCAACCCCTGTGAAAGGGTCCTTTGACCCCCCCCAAAGGGGTTGCGACCCCCCGATTGAGAACCGCTGCTGTAGGAGCTGCAACCAACCTCGCAGAATAATCTGTGTGTCACTTGCTGAGTGATTAACTAGCTTGCTCTGCCAATTTCCACCTAAACCACAAAAAAAGTTCAGTATTTCTATATAAATTAAAATAAATGCAAAAATAACCCAAAAGGTAATTCTGTAGAACAGATTTTAAAACTTATCTGATTGCCATTTAATGTTGAGTTTACACTATACTCAGTGCCAACCTCGTCAGCAGTTTACTCTAATTCAAGTTACTAAGAAGTGGCTGTAGTCCGTACATTCGTTACCTTTCATATAGATCTAGAAGCTTTTGGTAGACACCAGGTAAGTCGTCCTTAGCGTTTATGTGATTACATTTCTCATATAAGCTTGCTAACCCCTGAAAGAGGAAGTAGTACTGATTAGTCTTACAAAAACATCTGATATTTCCACATTACATTCTTTTGCTGAAGTGCACTTCTATTTAAGAATCTTTATGACAAAAGATTGCAATTTATAGAATTCTGGGATTTGCCACCAAATAGGCAGGGTGGAAGGAACAGGTAATAGTACAAATTTTAAAATACACATGTTGACCATGGGGAGCTGAGCAACGGACACAGAGGGATTCACTGTACTGTGTTCCCTACTTCTGAAAATCTTTGCAATGTTTCAAATTATAGAACAACTCTTTAATTGTTATCACACCATCTTAACTTCTAAGACATTAGGATTCCTACATAAGAAAGAACTTATACTTGAAGATAAATAATTTTTATATTGTTTTTAAAAAACATCCATATACATTTACTTTTCTCTCGGGTAAGCATAAAGAAAAATATTCTGGATAACTGTTTACGTCTATATGCAATATAGTTGGTGATTTAAACAATCACATCTCAAATCCTCATATTTGGAAATAATCCGTTAGATTAGAAGCTCAAGGGAAAAATAGCATTCTTGACACCCCTTTTTAAAAAATAAGCTTTCAGCTTTAGACCAATAAATTTTTATAAGGAGAAAAGAGAGGGTTAAAGGCTTAGTTTAAAGGTGTAACAGAATTTTGATAAATGAAAAAAAGTCATTTTCTGTCATGTAAAATTTCTTTCGACATACCTGCCATGCTAATAATTGGTCTGGCTCTAGTTCAGCGGCTTTCTTATAGGCACCCTGGGCCTGGTCGGGCTGTTCCAACTCGGCCGCAGCAACACCAATAAAAACCCAGGCATTGTAGTTATTTTTCTCTTGTTTCAAAACTGTCTGATTGAAGAAATTTTAAAAAGCAGATGAGTAAATTTTGAAGAGCAATAAACAACAACTGCAAGAAAAGAGAGGTCTACTTGAGGCATCAGGAAATAAGGGCCCAAACACGTGTGTGTTTGCTGGTAGGGAAAGAAGTTGTTGACCTAGATCAGTGATGACAAGAGGTCTAGAACGTCGGGGATATTATTCTAAACGCTGCCTATGGGATTCCAATGATTTCCCCACACTGAAGATCCAGTGGATACTGGGGCCAATCAGAGTCCCAGTCTCCCGACTACTCAGCCATCCAAAATCTGGATTCCCATCATGTTACTATTCTGCCCCTTAGGCCTGTCCCCCAAGTATAATTATTCTAATAACTCCAAAGTGGTAACTCTTTAACTTCCTATAACTCTAATTACTGAGCCTTGCTTCCCTGCTCATCATCTACTCCTCATTTTCCTCCTTCCTTTCTCAGTTCAGACTTAAGATCACCACTGCCATCTCACCCATATACACATCCTTACCTGCCCTTCACCTTTCTCACCATCCATCCTTAAACCCAATACCACTGTTTTCCCACTCTGAATAAAAGCCACTTCACATTTTCTTGGGTGTCAAGACTTCTGTGCCACTCCTCCCTGCACTCTCAGCTTCTTTGTCACCAAGTAAACAGAACATCTGCCCCGCAGCACCACATCTGCAAGCTACCTGACACTGTGGCCCTCCGCCTACCTTCCTTCCCTCCTGTTAATAATGAAGAAGGATCAAAAGCTCCTCACTCACATTCCAGAACCCAACTCTCCCCTGCCCGGGCCTCCTCTCCTCCCACCCCGCCCTGCAGCATCAATTTCCTCTTTTGGACTAGAGCACTCCCATGTGAAAAGGAGACTGAAAAACTTGACTCTGAGCCACAAACTACAGATTCAATGTATCAATAGCCCATTAAAGAATGAAAACTTCAAGAAAACAGTAATGTTTTATGATACAATCTATCAGAGGATACTTTGTAGATATTCAGGCTTTGAGAATTTGACTTGTTTCCATACAGAGAAAGACAAAATTAAGTGTGACAGCAGTAGCTTATCCTGATAATTGGAGTTAATTAGCCCAACTACTCCAGGGTCTTAGAATGGTTCCAATACACGGTCTTACACTCTTACTGTTCTCAGATAGTCAACGATTCACAGATTACAGATAGTTAAAACTGAGATATGGGAAAATGCTTGAATCTTGAAGGGTAAAAACAAACAAAAAAAGTTTACCTTACAATGTTTCAAAGCTTCCTTGTATTCTTTGTTTCTGATAGCATCTCTAGCATTTTTGAGAGCTGTCTTCACTTCTTTACTTGACATTCTGTCAAGGAAAAGTTGGATTAACTCCATAATAATACCTATCTAATCTTAAGAACCATTGCATTGGGTTAATCTGTACCACCAGACCTCTTTAGAGCACTGAAAAACAAGGACGTGACGTTGAGGACTAAGGTGTGCCTGACCCAAGCCATGGCATTTTCTATTGCCTCGTGTGCATATACAAGCTAGACACTGAATAAGGAAGAAAGAAGAATCAATGCATTTGAATTGTGGTGCTGGAGAACAGTATTGAAAGTTCCATGGACTGCTAACAGTACTGTTGAAAGGATTTGTCTTGGAATAAGTACACCAGAGTGTTCCTTAGAAGGACGGTGAGACTTCGTCTTGCACTGTGGACATGTGGACAGGACAGACCAGTCCTTGGAGAAGGACATCATGCTTGGTAATGTAGGGGGGAAACAGGAAAACAGAGAAGGCTCTCAACAAGACGCATTGACACCAAGGCTACAATGGGCTCAAACATAAGAACAATTGTGAGGATGGCACAGGACCCGACAGTGTTTCAATTCTGTTTACAGAGGGTTGCTATGAGTCAGAACCGACTCCACGACACCTAACACCAGCAACAATCTTAAGAACAATTCAAGATTTACCTTGAAGTACAGTGCTACATGTCATAAGATAGTATCTCTACACCTACAAAGAAGAAGTTAATATTGGTCTATGATTCCAATTTACCCCCCAACAACTAAAGCCAGTGAAGAAGAAATTGAAAATTCCAAGAATTGCTTTAGTATCAAATGGATCAAATATGCGATCACGACGATGATTAGATAGTGAAATTTGGAAACAAAGAGGAAGACTAGTAGCAGGAAAATATGCCCTGGTGATAGAAATGAAGTTGGAGGTCGCATGATTGCATTTGGCAAAGCCAATGCTTCTTCATTGCAAATACCATTGTCCAACAGCATAAATGGCGACTTTATGATATGCAGTGCACAGGGATCAAAATGCCTACATCTGAGGGAAGAGATAATAGAGAAGCTCAGAACTACCGGTCAAACCAAGGCCAGGACCCACCTGTGGAACAGATCATCAATTGCTCATACACAAGTTGGCGATGGTTAAAAAGAAAGAAAAAACAGCCTTTAGCAGATCCCGCCTGACTTCAGGGGCCATGTCAAGTACAGGTTTAACACACCAAACACCAAAGATGATGTGTGGACTGTCATCAAAACAGCAGCCACGAAGAAAGCAGAAAGTTACCAATAAGACAGGAAAGAGACAAAAGTAGATGCCACAAGATCCTCTGAAGAAACATGCCCTTGTAGATTAGCTAAAGCACATGGAAGAAATGATGGAGTAAAAGAACTGAACAAAAGTAAGCCACCTCTAGAAGACAAAGTATGCAAAGACCTAGAGTTAGCAAACCAAAAGGGAAAAACACAGCATTAACTCAAGTTAAAACAACAGAAGAAAAAATTCAAGCTTCAGGTTGCACAAATACAGGAGTTGCTGGGTAAAATCTGGAACCCTGGTGACCATGCAGTGATGACGCATTGGGGGTGATCCCCAAGGTTGGCATTGGAAACCAACAGCTGCTTTCTCAGGAGAACATCAGAGCGGTCTACCCCCAACAACCATTTCACTCTCCGAAACTCAGAAGTTCCACCTGTTCTTTAGGGTCACTATTAGGAGGCACCCACTCAATGGCAGAGAGTTTGATTTCTTTGGTTTTTATGGGTCAAATGTTGAATAAAACAGGAAGACAGAAGAACTGATGCAATTTAATTATGGTGCTGGAGAATAATAATGATAGACTGCCAAAGGCACAGATAAGTCTGTCTTGGCTGAAGTACAGTCAAAAGCAAGGACATGAGATTTTTATCTCAAGTGTTTTAGACATGTTATCAGGAGAGATCAGTCCACGGAAAAGGACATCTTGCTTGGTAAAGTAAAAAGGAAAATGAGGAAGACGCTCATCAAGACAGATCGACACCGTGGCTGCAACAATGGGCTCACGCATAACACTGTGAGGATGGCGCTGGGCCAGGCAGTGTTCCATTTTGTACACAGGGTCACTGAGTTGGCAGCTAGCAATAACATAACGCAAGGCATCACACTCGTTAAGGAGCTTACATGTATTATCTCCCATGCTGTATGTTACTTTTGCACCCCTACTGTCAACTCCTTGGAGACGGCCAATTTTTTATATTTCTGAATTGTCCCACAGAGCTTAAACATGCTGCTTGATTTAAAATTCTGCTTCAGCTAACAGGAATGGAGCTCACTGGATTGTCATGGCATTTTGCAATTAACTTGTAACGAGTTAAGGCACAGACGGCTGGAGTACACGTCCTGCTCAGATTGGATGTCTGTGTAACTCTGAACTCAGTTAAACTCTCCAAGCCCCAGTATTCCTATCTGCCAAATGGTAAAAGCTAAGATTACTGAAAACAGTCCATGTAAATAACAGTAACAGGTACAAGCTAAATGATCGATAAATGCATAGTATAGTGCTCAGCACGCATAAGTGCTATGTGTATATTAAGTAAAATTTGGCCCTGATTACAATTACCTTAACCAAAAAGCTGCCAGGTATTGTGCTAACAGTCGAATGTATGTTTACTGAGTAATGGAACGCCTGTTTCCTGTTAGAGTGCTAAAACGACTCGTGGCGTGCCAATTATATACCTGAAACAATGAAAATGAAACTTTTTAAAAAATGGATCTGGGTCAGAAATCTGCTTCTTCTAGACTTCTCTAAAGTCAAGAGGCCTGGGGTTTTTCAACAGGCAAACAATGGAGTTCTGAACCTACGTCACTTAAGGGAACACGTCACAGTGCCCAACATTTCTTCCTTCCAGCAGAGCTGGTTCGTCTCTCTCCTTTGCACTTGGAGGTAAGGGGCATCTGCGACGCTTCTCCCCGCCTAGAACCGAAAGCGTCTTCCTCACTAGGCCCCGCTCCTCTGCCCACGGAAGCTCAATAAATCGGGAGTGCTGAGGCAAAGCGAGGCAATACGAAGAGGTGCACTGGAAATTCCTTGAAGGAGGGTATTCAAGGGGGCCCAAGAGCTCCAGATCGCCCCTAAGGCCATCCGGTCTGAGGCTCCACAAAGCGCCTCCCATCCAACTGAGTGACAGACGCGCTGCCACCTCACCATCGCCCAGTCTGTCGTCTCGCCTAACCCTCTGTCACGCTTCCGGGGCGCAAACCGAGCCCATCCGGCCCACGGATTCTTTCTCTCTCTAGGTATGGCTTCAATTGCCCACTGGATCCAGCTTCCCAAGAGCCCCACGGGCCCGAGCTGACCTGGACGGACGCTTCTCGCCTTCAAACGCCAACCCTGGAGCCGGGGCGCG
Organism: Tenrec ecaudatus; assembly: GCF_050624435.1. NCBI lineage: Eukaryota > Metazoa > Chordata > Mammalia > Afrosoricida > Tenrecidae > Tenrec > Tenrec ecaudatus. Next base: position 94,893,194 of record NC_134531.1, read on the forward strand.
TGCGCAGTCCCCAGCCGGCGCTCACGTGACTGGAAAGGGCTGGGCTTTAGTTAGCTCGGTACTTGATTAACAGGTCTCCGGTGAGTTGAGGCCGGGATCCTCTTCCACGCATGTCCAGCCTCTGCGCCTGATGGGAGTTGTAGTTCTGTCGGGGGGGGAGTTGAAGTAGGAAAAAGTTCCGGTCCCAGAGCTCCGTTCTTCTGGAGGGAATTTCAGGAAGGAGGCGGAGCCAGGGGACAGGAGCTGGGCGTTGACGCTGCCGGCGATGCTGTCATTGTGGATGTCAGTGGTCGCAACTTCTGCTGTTGCCTCGCCCGCCCCCGGAGCAGCTGTGCCGAGGGTGCCGGCGGGTCGGGCCCAGCCCGAGGCGCCCAACGTGGTGCTGGTCGCGAGCGACTCTTTCGTAAGTAGGCCGGGCCAGGAAGGGGCCCCGTTCTGACCGGCGACCAGCCCATCTCTTGTCCTGTGCCGCAGGCTTTGGGGAGCAAAAGCGGCGACATTTTAAATGGGCTTCATTTACCCTGATGCACGTACACTACATAAACATGCTTATTCAAAAGCTTCTAAAACGGAAAAAAAAAACTGCTGTCACCCTGGCTCATAGCGACCCTGTTGCTTTCCGCGGCTGTAAATCTTCATGCGCGCAGAAACTCTCATCTCTCCTCCCAAGGAGCGGCTGAGAAATTTGGACTGCCCCCCTGGTTGGTAGCCTTAGCCAGCCAGGGCATAACTCGTGGCATGGCCAGAGCGCCTGGGGTGGGCGCGGGGTGCTTAGTGTTGACATCAGCCTACTAAACTGTTTTACCACTCCTAGTGAACTTTATGTTGGGCGCCCTGGTGGTGAGGTGATGAAGCGATTGTGGGTTCTCCTGCGATCCACGTGTTCCGAAGTTCGAAACAACCAGCAGCTCCGAGGGAGAAAGACTGGGCTTTTGCTCCTGCCGAAAGCAGTTACCGTTTTTGGAAAGCCACCATGGGGCCCAGGAGGCAGCATTGACTCCATGGCAGTGAAAGTGACCCTTGGAGGTGCCTTGGGTGTAGTGCCCATGGGAGAAAGACGAGACTCTGCTCCATAGAATTACAATCTCAGAAACGCATAGGGCGGTTCTACCCTGTCCTATAGGGCAGCGATAAGTCGGAATTGAGAAAGGTTGAGTGAACTTTACGAAGGAGCTTTGGTGGTGTCCCGGGTTACATGTTGGGTTGCTACCAACTAGGTCAGCAGTTTGACACCACCAGCCTCTCAGACGAAGCTTTCTACTCCAGTTAAGCTTTGCATTCCCAGAAACCTGCAGGGCAGTGCCTCTCTTGTCTTGCAGGTCGCTTTGAAAAAGAATCTACTCATGGCAGTGAGTTGAGTTGAAAGTGAACTTTGTAAGGTTGCTCTCAATTTGAAACGATCCATGGGCTTGGACCTGAACTTTCTCAGAGTCATAATCAACTTCACCTACTTTTCTATTGTCTGTCCCTCAGGGAGGAGATTATATGTAGATCCTTGTAATCGGTTCCCCCTTTTTACCCCCTTTCCCGATATTGCCACTCTCACCACTGGTCCTGAAGGGATCATCTGTCCTGGATTCCCTGTGTTTCCAGTTCCTATCTGTACCAGTGTACATCCTCTGGTCTAGGCCAGATTTGTAAGGTAGAATTGGGATCATGATAGTGGCGGTGGTGGGGAAAGGAAGCATTTAGGAACTAGAAGAAAGTTTCATTGTTGGTACATCGCACCCTGATTGGTTCATCTTCTCCCTGCAACCTTTCTGTAAGGGGCTGGGTCTTGGGTCCCCAATCTGCACTCCCCCTCATTCACAATTTGATTTTTTGCTCTTTGGTGCCTGAAACCTGATCCCTTATAGTGGCCTGGTAGGGCCGAGTAATCTGCCCTGTGGGTTTCCAAGACTATAAATCTTTAGGGGAGCAGAAAGCCTCATCTTTCTCCACCCAACACTTGGTGGTTTCCAACTGCTGACGTTGTGGTTAGTAGTCTGATGTATAATCTACTATGCCACCAAGGCTCCCCCATATACCTTTGGGAATAATAAAGCATGCGCTCATACTGATAATATCCATTAAAGGTCATTTGTGAGGCCAAAGGAACAGACAGGAAGCAGAACTTTATAGCTGGAGAGTTGATTTTCTGTATAACTTTAATAGTAGCCTGGGTGGACTATATAGACAGTTCTCAAGCTCTATGAATGCTTCAGAGTTATCCCCGTTGGGGTTAGAGAACCAGGCTTTTCTACTCATACCGGGGTGTTCATTGGTTGTGGACTGCCCCAGAATGAAACATATTCTTGGGGGTGGATCACCTAAATTTTCTCCCATTGAGCAACTGGAGGGTTTGAACCATTGACCTTGCAGTTCGCAATCGAATATTTACCTGCCAGCACCACCAGGGGTCCTAATTTAAGAGGACAGGGGTATTCATTCTTACGGTTTTACATGTGTATCTCTTTTATGTCAAATATTTTAGATCCTGAGGGCACTAATATACTTGTGTATTTGCTCTATTTAAATAAGTATTCTTATTACCTGCTGTTGAGTTGATTCTGACTCATAGCAACCCCATAGTCGAATATGCAAAGTAGAACTTATTCCATAGGGTTTTCTGATCTACAAGGGCTTCCTCTTTGGGGCATCTTTGTTTCCTCTCTCTAAATTCTTCTGTCCCCTAAAAAATTAACTCATCCCCCTATTTCCCCCAGTACCATGGATGGGCTAAAGACCAGGATAGACTGAGCTCCATGTTCCTGTGTGTCCCTCACAATCTACTTCATCTCCCTGTCTAGAAATCTCATCATCTCAAGGGTTGATTTATGTACCATATTATCAGATTAGTACATATTCTAAACAGTCACTGGCTTACATTCAAAAATCATATAGCTGTCACTCTAGAACTGGAATATCTGTGTGTGTGTGTGTGTGTGTGTGTGTGTGTGTGTGTTTTGCTCCTTAACAAAGGGAGTACTTCAATTCTCAAATGCTTCTCTTCAACACAGCCATCTTTTGTCGTCTTCTCACTCATAGACCAAAGCAGACTCACTGCCATCAAGTTGCGGCCGACTCAAAGTGGACCTGCAGGTCAGGGTAGAACACTCCCTGTGAGAGGCCAAGACAATAACTCTTTCCAAGAGTAGCAAGCCAAATCTTTGCCCTTCAGAGCAGCTAGTGGTTTGGTTAGGTTTCTGGGTTGCTTTTCCCTGATTCTTGCTTCTCAACAAAGAATTCACATGGCAGAGCACATCTATAAATCCAAGTAACTTTTATGAGGGAAAGGGAAAGTTGCAGGTAATACAGTCTCAGATAGGACATGCTATCTTTGGAAAGCATGCAAGGCCGCTGCGACGGGACCATGCAAGAGTTCGCAGTGACCAAAGTTGGCTGCTTCAGGGGATCGTGGAAAAATCAATTAAGAGGAGGCCACTGAACCAAAAGAGGAGTGTAGGGTACTGTCATAACCCAAAAAGAAAGCTCCAGACTGAAAGTGATAGGGTCCTCAAAGGAGAAGGTGGCTCCAGAGACAGAGTGCGGGCGAGAGAGCCAAAGAGAGGGAAGAGTGCAGCAGAGAAAGGTCTGAGAGGCACCGGCATGCAAACTGAGCATGCAGAAAGATCCTGCCCACTGAACTGAACAGAGTCTGTCCCCAGTTTCTACTTGTTATCCCATCCTACCCCCACAAGGGTTGGGGGTGGGAAGCATGGTTGAGCGCATTGACTGTTCTTAGTATCTGACGCCGTGTTCCTGGTCTCTAGTGTGCACACCCAGGTTGCCTTCATCAACATGCCTAGGTGATCTTCATCTGCACCTAGGTGACCTTGATCTATGCATGTCCAGCTTTGGACCTTTCCCCATAGGTGTCTAATGTGTGCCTGGTTTCTCTCTAACCCTCCCTGTGTTGCGGCATGGCCAGCTAATGTTCATGTATCAATGGCATTGGTGGAGACAACCCCTTTATCCCAATCTTCCTACCTCTCAGTGTTGAGCTGCTGACCTTGCAGTTAGCAGCCCAGTCCTTAACCACACCCGGGCCCTTCACACTGATTTCCATCTCATCTAAGTGAAGTTTCCTTCATGATCCTGTATCCTGTATCCCGGGTTGTCTTCAAAGCCCTTACCACAATTTGTAATTAATAGTGGTTTATTTACCTTTTGAATGTGTACCTTCTCCACTAGGGTTTAAGTTTTATAAGGATAGGGATTCTGTTATGGTCACCATTGTACCTCCAGCTCTTGCATAGTGCCTGGCATACAGTTACTCAGGCACAATAAATGTTGGTCCATCATCTCTCAAAAGAGCTTTCTTATATTCGATTGAATCCCAGTACAGCTCTGCCATGAATGCTAGCTACTTAGATGGAAATCTCCAGAGACATTCTACACTTGCTTTTACCTCTTAAGGATTCTTAAAATCATATTAAAGTCATTTGCCACTTACGTTGTATACAGTGAAAATTAAAGGAAATAAACTTCTTTTGTAACGTAGCCATTGTTATTTAAATTTCTTTATTCTAGGATGGAAGGCTTACCTCAAATTATAGCCATTTGCTCCTTAAGTACTTTACAGTGAAAATTAGAGGATATAAACTTTTTCTTTTGTAATATAATCTGTATTATTTAAATTTCTTTATTCTAGGGATGAAGACTCACATCATGTGCAGCTATCTGCTCCTTAGGTATTTATGGTGAAAATGAAAGGAAATAAGTGTCTGCTTTTGTAAGGTACTGAAGAGTTATTTAAATTTCTTTATTCTAGGATGGAAGACTCACTTTCCACCCGGGAAGTCAGGTCGTGAAGCTTCCTTTTATCAACTTCATGAAAGCTCACGGAGCTACCTTTCTCAATGCGTACACCAACTCTCCAATTTGTTGCCCATCACGAGCAGGTATGAATAGGCAGAGTCCAGCAGAAGTACCTTGAAATCGCATTCACAATGAAAACGAGCATGCCCAAAAGTGGAATAATAATCATGTGTGTTATTTAATACGTTTAGGTTTTTGTTTGTGTAAAATTAGCGAAGTGCAACATCTGACCTCCTCAGACTTATAGAGACTATGAAGAATGAGCAAGTAATTCATTGTGGTTTATTTCTTTGTTTTTCTTGTGAGATAGGTTTTCAGCGATCAGTGGGAGTATTAGAATTTCTAATTAATTTTTCAAAGACAGGAAATCAAATGATGGGTCTCACTGAGCAAATAAGCTACAAACTATCTCTATGAAGTGTTAAAAAGCAAAGACGTTCCTTAACGATTAAAATGTGCCTGATCAGGCCATCAGAGTTTCCATGGTATAGTGTAAGTGGAATTTAAAAGTACAGTTGCCATTGAGTCAGCTCCAACTCATGCTCACCCTGTAGGACAAAGCAGACCTGTCCCTACTGGGTCCCCAGGCTCTCATCTTTAAGGAAGCTGTCTGTCACATTTTTCTCTCTCAGAGCACCTGGTAGGCTAGAATTGCTGGGCTTGCAATTAGCATCCAAGTGCTTAACCACTATGCTCACTTATTAAACCACAAATCATTAAGAAACAGGAAAAATAGTGTTTCTATGAATTCTGTTGGTCTGTAGGACTTCTGACAGGAGTTGTTTTTATTTTTCCTTTTTCTGGTTTTGGAGTGTTTGATTTGGAACCCACAAATAGCATCTAACAATTTAGTTTAGTTCTTTAGCTACTGGTATAATTTTTGCCACTATTTTGTATTATTTTTCAGCAATGTGGAGTGGCCTCTTCATTCACTTAACACAGTCTTGGAATAATTTTAAGGGCCTAGAGCCAAATTATACAACATGGATGGATGTCATGGAGAAGCATGGCTACCGAACACAGAAATTTGGAAAACTGGATTATACTTCAGGACACCACTCTGTTAGGTAAATAGATAAAAGTATAGAGAATGCTGTGGTAGGTCAGGTTGACTAGAGAAACCAATGTGTGAGGACGAGCTTTATATCAAGAAGTGGGTATATATCAGGATATCATCCCAGCCCAGTCCAAATCAAGTCCATAAATCTGATACGAGTAGTCTATAAGTCCCTCTTCAGACTCACGCAGCCACATGCAATGATGCAGAATGCAGAAAGGTCACAGGCCGGTGCGTGCCAGGTCTAGTGGAAATTCAATGGCTCACTTCATCTGTCATGTCTCAGAGTGACTTGCCGGTAGGAGGTGAAGGCAGAGAGGAAGGGAAAGTTCCCAGGATCCTCCTTATGAGAAGGCCACGCCCACAAGGAGGTACCATCAGGCTGTGACCTGATTGACAGGCGAGACTTGTTACAGGTGCCATGTTGGCCCAAAGGATCCATAACTATCACAAATACTAATAGGCAGCCTTCTGCTATAGCCCATATGTGGACTCTTTTTAACTTTTTTTGTACCCCTTGCTCAAATGTTAATTCCTTGATTATATTAATCTAGCATAACTTTTAGCTTTCTGTAATCTTCTGGAAACATTTAAATTGCTAATATGCTGGTCATTTTGTTTTTCTTAAATATTAAAGGGCCATAGTGTCTTTAAAATCGGTTAAAATATGATTTATTTTTATTGACTTCATGATATAATAGCTACTTTATTACTGATCTTATAATCTGCTTTTAAAAATCACAATCCTTTTTGCTCCTTACCTACGTAGTTCTTTCCAACGTGAATCTATTATAGGGCAGTTCCTCTGCCCTACGCCTGCTTGATTAAGTCCCCAAGCACCAGGCCGCCCAGCGCAGTGCTTCAGAGTGCAAGTCTAGAATCAGACTGTTCCATCTCTACCAAACTTCTCTCGTATTGTCCTGGGCACAGTACCGAAGCTAGCTGACCACACTTCCATTTCCTTGCTGTGATGATTAAGTGTAATAGCACGTGCTGGAAAATGCTAGCATATTAGGCTTCCAGGTGAGTTCTTGACTGGTGTCTAGAAAATTGGAGGTTCCTGGTTCACCCAACATTTCCTAACTGCTAAGAGTGGCTCTCTGTCCCTAAACCCTTTGTGCGGTGTTTAGCCCAAACATTTGCTCTCTTTCAGGGAGTCTGGAATTTTGCCGCTTATTAGGCAGAGAACAAATCAGAGAATGATCAAATCTCTCTAGGAAGAAGTGCAGCCAGAATGCTCCTTAAAAGCGAAAATAGTGAGACTTTGTTTCATGTATTTTGGACATGTAAGCAGGAGGGGCCCATGCCTGGAGAAGGATAGCGTGCTTAGTAAAGTCGAGGGTAAGTGAAAAAGGTGACAACTCAGCAAAGTGGGCTGTTACCGTGGTTACCCTGGGCTTAAACATGGGAGCAGTTATGAGGATGGCGTAGGATCAGACAGGACTTCATTCTGTTGGGTTATATAGGGTCCATGTGACTTGGAACTGACTAGCAGGCAAAAATGCCTTTGTGAGCAGCCCCCAGTAAAAACCCTCTAATGAGTCAACTTGGTAAATGTTCCACTCATGCTGTCACAATTCAGTGCTGGAGAAATTAAACATGCCCTGTGTGTCTCCAACTCATTGTCTGAGTCAGTGACCTTTTAGGATGGAATAGAACTATCTCTTTGGGTATCTGGGGCTGTAAGTCTTTACGGGAACAGAAAGGTTCATTTTTGTTTCACAGAGCAGCTGGTGGGTTTGAACTGAGCACCTTTTAGTTAACAACCCAACTCCTAATCCACTAGGCTACCCAGAGCAGTGACGTCCTTGTTACACACTGGGCTGCTAATTGCAAGGTCGGCAGTTTGAAACGACCAGCTACTTCTCAAGGGAAAGCCGAGACTTTCTCGTCTCCTAAAGAATTATAGTCTCGAAAACCCAAAGGGGAAGTTCTGCCTTGTCCTATGGGGCTACTGTGAGTCAGAATTGACTCGATGGCAGTGTGAGTTTTTGAGCTTTTTGTGTGTCTCCATTGGAAAAAGATTCTGGGAAGCTTCTGCCTGGTTTATTCCATACTATCCTGAGTCCTTCCCCTTTGGTTGTCCTACTTTGTATCGTTTCTGTCTTCTAACTCATAGCCATGAAGATAACTATTGTACATGCTGAGTCCTTTTAGTGAACCTTAAGATGAGCTAGGGACCCCTGACACAGCACTGGGTAAGACCTTAGAGCAGTTCCTCTTACTTCCAAAGAACCATACTCACTGCCACTGCGTCGGTCCCAACGCATACCGACCCTATAGGGCAGTGTAGAACTGCCCCTGTGGGTTTCCGAGACTATTTTTATGAGAGTAGAAAGCCTCATATCTCCCACAGAGCAGCTGGTGGTTTCAGACTGTTGACCTTGCAGTTAGCAGCCCAATGCACGATAGCAGATATTAAATGAAGTTAATGGTAGTAGTAGTAAATTAAGATAAAATAATTGTGGTAAATAAGAACATAAAAACTTTTATTTAAAAAATGGTGAGTTGGAGTAAACTGGTAATAACTTAAAAAAACAAAAACACTGCCATCAAGTCAATGGTAACTCCTACTAAAGTATAGGGTAGAACTGCCCCTGTGAGTTTCTAAGACCATAACTGTTGACGGGACTGCACGGCCTGTTGTCTTTCTCCTGCTGAGCAGCTGGTGGTTTTGAAGCGCTGATCTTGCAGATCACAGCCCATCACGTAGCCACTGTGTCACTAGGGCCCCCTAACTGGTAACAACATACCCTAGAATAAACCTGAGTATTAACTTTTCTCATCTGGTTATTTTCTTTTTTCTTCTTTTCTGACTTCCAAAATCTAAAAGGAAGTAACACTGAAAACCCAGGAGTGTTCCCAGCATCTCCTCTCTACTTCAGTCTCCTCAGTCCTCACCAATCGCTGTCCTACTTCTAAAATAGTTGTCCTTTTTATTCACTTCTTACCACCACCACCAGGCTATTATCCCTCCTGTGTAAATTACCGATGTGGCTTTCTAACTGGACTCTTCTAACATTACTTGACCCAGTTTCCTTAAGTATCCAGAATGACCCTTTTTAAATGTACACCTCATTACATGACACACCTACTGAAAACCCTGCAGGATTGAGCCTTTGCAGGTATATCTTGAAACCCCAAATCCGCAGCATGGATTTATTATAACCTACATGATGATCTAGCCCTGACCGACCTCCAGGATCATGTAGTCGCACTTCCTCCCTCCCTCAGTATGCACCAATCACTCAAGTTTTCTACGTTTCTGAACATGTTTTTAATGATCTCTGGACCATTGCAGAATTGGCCCATGTAAAATGTTCTCCCTCCTGCTGCCTGGCTAATGTAGAAGAAAGAAAGGAGGGAGGAACAAGGGTAGCATATAGTGAAAAGGTTTTTAAAGCTTTTATAATTTGAATAATAGTTATGCTAACTGGTTTTCCTGTAGGTGTACTATAACACTGTACTTCAGGATAGATCTTAAAATGTTCTTTTTGATGATAAATGCAAAATTGTTCCTCCCAAATGTGTCATTTCCTGCATAGTAGCCCGCGTGATTGCCCATTTCAAAATGGCCAAGACTGTCCGTTTCAGTTCAATAATGTTACAATTAATCTGAAACAGATCAGACACGTCACCAAGGTACACTGAGAATTAGTAGTTGGAATTTGAATACAAGAGTTGGAAACATGAAGAAGGATCAATATTTGAAATACCAGTACTGGTGATAGAAACAATACCAGAGAGCATGTGATAGAATTCGATAAGACCAACAACTTATATCGCCTAAAGTCCTTTTTCCTTTTTTAAATTAAGTATTTTTATTGAATAAATCATTTTTAGGAGCTCTTAAAGCTCTTATAACAATCCATATAGCAATTGTATCAAGCACATTTGTAGATATGTTGCCATTATCCTTTTCAAAATGTTTTCTTTCTGCTTGAGTCCTTGGTATCACCTCCTCTTTTTTTCCTCTCTCCCCCACCTTCCTACCCTCATAAACCCTTGATAAATTCCTAGTTAAGACCTTTTTCCGTAACACAAATGTCAACTCTACACAGGGACCTCACCAAATGGAGTATGTAAGGAACAAATGGACTACATCTATGGAAAAAGATGGTAGAGAAGCTCAGTATCATCAATCATCATGCAAGTTCTAATTGAAGCTAAAGAAAATGAACGCAAGTTTACAAGAATTAAAGTTCAACCTTGAATTATTTCTGAATTTAAAGACCATCTCGAGAACAGATTTGACTTATGACACTAATCTAATGGCTAGATCAGAGTAGTTATGGGATGATATCAAACATAAAGCAAAAGTGCATCCAAAAAGCAAGAAAAGGTCAAAATGAATGTCAGAAGAGATTTGCTCTTGAGCACAGGGTAGCTAATGTGGAAGGAAGAAATGATGAATTAAAAGAGCTGAATAAAAGATTTCAAAAGGTGGCTTGAGATGACATGTAAAACAGTACAATAAAGCATGCAAAGACCTGGAGTTTGAAAACTAAAAAAACACAGTATGCATTTCTTAAGCTGAAAGGACTGGGGGTGGGGGGGTTGTCAGCCTCAAGTTACAATACTGAAGGAGTCTATAGGCCGAAAATTGAATGTTGCTAGAAGTAGCAAAAGAAGATGCAGAGAATATAAGGAATCACTGTACCAAAAGGAATTGGTGGACATTCAACCATTTCAGGAGGTAGCATGTGATCAAGAACCAACAGTACAGAAAGATGTCAAAGCTCACTGAAGGCATTGGAAAACCTAGGCTTCGGGAACTGACAGAAAGCCAGTTAAGATATATTTACATATAATAAAAGATAAATAGATCTATGTACATATATTTATATGTTGAGTATCAAGCTAGCAGATGGACATTGGGCCTTCACTCAAGTACTCCCTCAACTCAAGAACACTTTGTTCTAGTAATGCGACATTCTGTGATGCTCACCTTCCTGACATGATCACTGAAGACAAAGCGGGTGCATAAGAAAATGTGGTGAAGAAAGCTGATGGTGCCTGGCTATCAAAAGATATAGTGTCTGCAGTCTTAAAGGCTTGAAGATAAACAAGCGACCATCTAGCTGAAAAGCAACAAAGTCTACATTGAAGAAGCACAGCATCCTGTGTGATCATGAGGTATTGATGGGATCAGGTATCAGGCATCAAAGACCCAGAATAAAAAAATCATATCAATGTGAATGAGGGGGAGGAGGGTAGAGACCCAAAGCCCATCTGCAGACAATTGGACATCCACTTTCAAAAAGATCACAAGTAAGAGACAAGCCAGTCGGTGCAGTGTAGCACTGATAAAACATACAACTTTCCTCTAGTTCCTTAATGCTTCCTCCTCTCCACTATCATGACCCCAATTCTACCTTACAAATCTGGCGAGACCAGAGCATGAACACTGGTACAGATAAGAGCTGGAAACACGGGGAATCTAGGACAGATAAACCCCTCAAGACCAATAATGAGAATAGCAATACCAGGAGGGGAAGTTTGGGGCAGAAAGGGGGAACTGATCAGGGATGGACAACAGAGAAGTGGGTGAAGGGAGACAGCAGTTGGTGTATGACATGAAAAAAATATAAGTTATCAAGGGTTCATGAGAGAGGAAAGGAGTTGTGGGGGGCGGGGGGGGGGTGCGAATGAGCTGATCCTAAGACTCAAGTAAAGAAAATGTTTTGAAAATGATGATGGCCCCAAATAAAATGATTTAAAAAATAAAAGCTATGAAAAAAAAGATGGCAACATATGTACAAATGTGCTTGACACAATGAATGTCTGGATGTCATGATAAGAACTGTAAGAGCTCCCGATAAAATGATTTAATAAAAAAAATTTGTCAACAAAGTGATGCTGTGCTCACTTGCAGAAGATTAGATCACTTATCCAGAACCCTGGTGGTGTAATGGTTACATGTTGGGCTATGATCTACGTGGTCAGCAGTTCAAAACCACCAGCAGCTTCTTGGGAGAAAGACTGGGCTTTCTACGCCCATCAACATTTATAGTCTCAGAAACCCACGGGGTGTTGCTATGAGTCAGCATTGACTTGATTGCAGTGAGTTTGGAGTTTTTTGGTAGGCATGGACCAAGAGACATTTGCTGAACCAGAACAAGGCGATACAGAATGGTTCAGGATCAGAAAAGGTGCGCAGCAGGGTTGTAGCCTTTCGGCAACCGTATTTATCCATGTGCTGAACCAGTCGTGGGAGAAGCTGGTTTATATGAAGAACATGGCATCTGCACTGCGCAGATGACACAGCCTTGCCTGCTGAGAGTGACAGTGCCTTGAAGCACTTACTGAGAAAAACCCAAAGACCACAGCAGCAGCCTCCAGCATGAACTACACCTTATCAGAAGAAAACAAAAATCCTGACGCTGAACCAATTAATAGACAAAATACTGAAGTTGGATGAATAATCAATACCCATGGTAGCAGCAGTCAAAAAATTAAACAAATCTGCTACAAAAGACCTCTTTAAATATGGAAAACCGAAGATGTCACTGTGGAAAGTAAAATGTGCTTAACCCAAGCCATGTCATGCCCAGCCACCTTCTGTGAAACACTAGGCAATGCATAAGGAAGACCAAGGACTAACTGATGCACTTGAATGATAGGGAAGATGGATGCGCTCAAATAGGGTAAAGAATACTCCCTAAACCATTGGCTGCCAGAAAATAATGAACAAACCCGCCTGGGAAGCTGGACAGCCACGTGTTTCTTAGACCTCATCACATGTTCTTCGCACATGTTATCCAGAAGGCCCAATACCTGGAGAAGGCCATTACGGTCGTAAACAAGAGGAAGACCTTCAGCAAGATGGTTTGAGGCTGGCTGCATGGTGGGCTGGCACATTCCTACTATTGCAAAGATGGTGATGGAATGTAGAAGGTGTGAGCCAAGCCCCACCCTTTGTTTCCTTGGGGATGTGGTCTACTGAAAGACACAAACCATGCCTCCACCCAAGCCACTCCCAGTCCTTTGTGTATGAGTGCCTTCTCAGAAACACAGAAATCCTAGGACCAGCAGGAGAAGAGGCCCCAGAGGAACACATTCGAGATCTTTGAAGTGGGAGAGGCCTATGCCAGAGGCATCAGACACTGCAGATGGAGACCGAGGGGTGGGCAGAGGGAAGCTGTCTCAGACAAGAGGCTCAGGCAGGGAAACCTTGAGAGAGAGCAGAGGAGCTGCACCCCAAGTATGAGCCTAATGCCAAGCAGCAGACGGGCTGCCAGGTACATTGAGGCAGAAGCCAAGGGACCATATTGCTAAGAGACTCGGCTGCTGGCTGAGAAGAGGTGTTGCTGTGGACCAATGACTCCATCCTTGCTGACTGTGGTGACCTGTTAGCGTTCCTATTTAACCCACATAATAGTGAGTGTTGTCTCTGAGTTCTGTGTGACCATGGCAACAAATTGTCAAACCTAACAAAAGTAGCATTATGGGAGGAATGGTTGGTGGCAGAAGGGAGATCAGATATGATATGGCCTCTGTGTCATTTACCCAAAGACCGAGGAAGAATTGACATATCTGAATTACGATGTTCTTGATGACTATTGAATAGGTCCTGGTTGCACCTAGAGTTAAATCTTGAGGTAATCTAAAGTTGCCATTAGTTAAGTTGTATTACAGGCCTGCTCGTAATTCCCCAACCATATTTTCCCATGTAACATTTCCTTGATTGAAAAGAAAGCTCTCTTGATTATTAAACAGTTTGTGTGTATCTTAATATCCTAATCCTGCTTATCTCCCAAAACTTGGACTGTACCATGACTATTACTTATGTTAAAAACAAACAAATATACCATCAAATTTATTCTGACTCATAGCAACCCTATAGGATGCACAATGTCACTGTGGGTTTCTGAGACTGTACATCTTTACAGGAGTAGAGGGCCTCATCTGTCTCCCAAAGAACAGTTGGTGGTCTTGAACTGCTGGCCTTGCAGTTAACTGCCTAACACATAACCCACTTTGCTACTAGGGTTCCACTACTGGTGTTAATAATCCCCTAAACTCCCACTCCTCTGTAATAACTCTTAAGGATCACATAATGAGCTTTCAGCAGTGATTTAACACTGAGAAATTAATGGTATGTTGTTATGATAAGACAATGCTATTTTAGGAATGCCATCTGTTAGAATATGTAATTCTTTTGCAATTATATTTTTTAGACTTTTATCAAAGCATTGAATATCTACTATGAAATAAAAACAATTTTTATATTGCTGCCTAAATTTTTACTTGCGGGCAAAAAATAAAATTGTTTGTTTGACTTCTCTTTGGGCTTTGAAGGAGACCTAGTGGCATATTGGTTTACACAGGCTGCTTACTGCAAGATTTGTGGTTCACACCCACAAGCCACTTCTCAGGACAAAGATAAGGCTTTCCGTTCCCCCCAACATTCCCTATAACACCTTGTATCAGTTATTCTCATTATACATCCACTCCTCCTCTGCTTCACAGCTGGGGGACCCAACAGAAGACAATGGAAAACAAGTCGTACTCAGTGGTAAGGATAAGATCATATAAAGACGGTAATACAAGCAATGAGAGGGAGAAGACCCCATCAACATTCAAGAAGCCAGGGAAGAAATTGCCGTCATGGAACATCTAAGAGACACTTGCACCCAGAAAAAATTCAGGTCTTATCTATAGAAAGGTCACCTGGCCAACTAATGAGCTCAATGCAGCATAATCAAGATTACCGTGGTCTCTGCCTGGTAGTAAAGCTGTCGGGACTCTTGCCTTTGGGTCGAGAAGGAAAGGGGATCTTGGGAGTAAATAATAAAGGAGGAGGCAGGGGGCAGAACTAGAACTATTCATGATTGCACAACTCATTTTAAAGGCGATTTTACCATGCTGGGGGGATGGGGCACAGAATGCTCTTAAATAGATGCAGTGCTGAATGTACAATTCCCCTTGATATGACTGAATGATTGAACTACTCAATTGTATGATATGGAAATGTATGGAAAGTCAGAGGGGCAAGCAGTTCTACTCTGTCCTAAGACAGGGTCATGATGAGTTGGAATCAACTCAGTGGCAATGAGGTTTTCTTGGACTTGGGTCCTTAGGTAGACTGAATGTTTTATCAAGTGGAGTAAAATTTTAGGTATAAAATAGTATTTATTTTCAGATTTGTATCTGAATTTTTTTAATTACCATAAATGCTCGAGTATAAGCTGAGTTCTTTCAGCACATTTTTTTTTTTTTGAGCAGCATGTTTTTCATGCTGAAAAGGCCCCCGTTTATTTGTGGTCAAATTAGGTGCCTGAGCTTATACTCGAGTATATAGGTATATGCAACTTCAGAGAAACTTGCCTCATCTGCAACTTATAAAAAAGAAACTTCTTAGAAATATCCAGGACTGTTTCCTAAACCACTTGCCCTCTACATATACTTAGACATTGACTGAAAAAAAAAGAAGATAAAATAATCTAGAGATTTGGACAACTTGAATTGATCGAGTCATTGACTCAAAATCAGATAGCAACGAAAATAGCTCTAGTTTAAGTAATGGATAAGAAATTTGTATTACTATGCAATCGCTCTGACCAAAATTAAAACTGTTCTTAAAATGAGAAAGGATACATCTGAAAGTAATTCTTAATTGGGAAGTCAAGAATATATGAGATAGATATGAGGTATGAATTTTAAAAATACATTTAGTGATAAAAAGAAATTATAGTAGCTATCTTCTAACAGGAAAGGAGCAACATAACAAAAAATTCAGTGAATAACAAGAAATTCTAGGGATCAGATACATTGTTATTTGATCATCTTGCTCCAAGAAAATATAATCATTATGAGTAACTTACAGTTGTAAGAACACACAGGCAAATGTGTGATTCTTGGTATGGTTATTTTTCAGTTTGTTCATTAACTTCCTTGTTGAGATCTATAATTTTTTCCTAAACTGGCTGAGTCTAAAAAATTGTTTTCCATATTATTTTCTTATGTTTTAAAAAATATTTTAATATCTTATGACACATGTGTTGGTTTGTCCCCACAGCAATCGTGTAGAAGCATGGACAAGAGATGTTGCTTTTGCACTCAGACAAGAGGGCCGGCCTGTGGTTAGTCTTATCCCTAGAAAGACTGAAGTAAGAGTGATGAAAGGGGACTGGGTAAACACAGACCGGGCAGTACATTGGCTAAGAAAGGAAGCGGCTAATGAAACGCAACCATTTGCTCTTTACTTGGGATTAAATTTGCCACACCCGTACCCTTCACCGTCTTCCGGAGAAAATTTTGGAGCTTCAACTTTTCGCACATCCCTTTACTGGCTTGAAAGAGTAAGTGTTCTCGCTGTGTGTTCAGATGTGCAAGCCAACATGTTCTCTGGAGGGTTCTGGAATTTGCTCATTATTTCTTTAATTATCACTTGTAAACTTAGTGAAGCTTGCACATTCTCCTTCACACTTGACCACTGCTTAATTTAAAAAGGGGGAGGGGCGTCAATCTTACAAATATTAAAGAAGTCTTGAAACTCGGAAAGCTACTTCAGAATGGAATCTTATTTGCTCAGGGTGGATGTGCAGAGTACAGACATCCTTGCTTTGCCTGGTAACACAGGTTGTAAAAGTATCAAGCAAGCCAAAACCTTATAAAGATATCTTAATAATCAATAGAACCTTTAAAAATATTTGTCATTTTATAAATATATGGGGGGGACAAAGAAATGTATGGGGAAATGGAAAGTAATAGTGAAACTAGTACTTATTTAGTAAACTATGATTGAAAACATTTTTGTTTAATAAAGCAAACAAGAACATCACCAGTAGTACATAGTTTGAACTGTGCTTACCTTGTTATCACTCCAGGATAAGATGTAAGGCAGGTGTGTCTCCCTCATGTTGATGAACTGACCTGTTCCTTTGTAGGTTTGAGTCACCACCAGCAATTTTTCTTTTGCTCTTGCCATGCAGTGAAGCACTCATCTCCTTTATGTGGAGTTCTTGCTGGTTTATTCCTCTGAGACATGTTCAGTCTTCTGAGTCATAGCCGCTCTCCTCATCTGTAGGTTGCCTTCAGGGAACGCTTTCTGCTACAGATCAAGCGTGCCTCAAACAGTAGCAGTGTAAACATTCCCAGGGTCTACTGTGTCCCCAAACTGCATGTAGGTTTTAATCTAATAGCACGTCCAGCATTATGACTTGGTTTTGTGCTGGGTAGTTTCCTTTCATGTTTGTTAGCCAGGTTCCTCGTCTGAGTGTTGTAAATTGCCCTGTGGCACTGGGAGACGACGGGCAGCACCGCCTCACATGCGGTTCTGTGCGTGAACTGAGTAACAAGTGTGTCCTGGCCACGTACTGACAGAGTGTGAAGGAAATGATGAGCTTGGTCATTGCCCGATGCAATTCTCTTATTTGCATAATGTTTACAGACAGATAAGCTGGCCGCAAAGTTTTTGCTTCGTACAGTTATAATTTGTATGAGGATAAGTAAAAAAAGTATTGCTACAAAGTCATGGAATCCATTTTTAAACAATATGTCCAAATCCAAAGTTGTTTCTTGACATAGCTTCCATCAGGTCTATACGCGTCTGAAGGCATCTTTGCATCTCTCGAACCCTTTCCCAGAGAATTCTGTGCTCTGCAATTTGCACCGTGTCAAAGGGGGAAATCTGGGACTCACATCACACTCCTTTGAAATGTTCTTTGAGTTTGGAGAACAAACCATTCTGAAGGGGCATGATCAGAACCAGAAGGTGGTGGGGAAAGGCTACCCAATGAAATTATCACACGACAGCCCATGCTGCCCTTGAAGGGTGAGCAGGTGCCACATTGTGTTAGAAAACAATTCTTCAGCATCACTTACCTGGCCTTTTCCTCACCAGTGCAGTTTCCTTTAAAGAAAATGTTTTTCCTAATAAACCCCCTGACCTCCCCGTGTCCTTCAAGAAAGTCTAACAAGATTGTCCCTTTGGAATCCAAAAAACAATCAACACAACCTTCTGAGCTGTTCTTTCGATCTTGGCTTTAACTGGCCCAGCAGATCCCCTCAGAAGCCACTTTTGATTGGACTTTATTCTCTAGATGGTCTTGGTAGATTCAAGACTAGTCCCTGGTTGTGGTTTGTCCTACAAATCATCTTAACTTCAATCCTGCTTAAAAGACGGAGGGGAAGAGCAGCTCTTTGAGTGAGTTGACCTCACAACACTTTTGCCCCATGGAGTCCAAACTTGCCAAAGTCAAGCTGCTGATTAAACTGCCAGCCCATGGGAGATTCCCAGCTTCAGTGACAACTGCACCACTGGTAACTCTGTGGATGTCTTCATCGTCATTCTTGGCACATGTTTAAGGTCTTCCGTAAAACACTGGGTCTTTCTAAACCCTGTTGTTTTGCATGGAGCGGCATTCTTATAAACTTGTTCACAGCTTCCTTTGGAAAGATGTACACCTGAGTTTGTTAAAATTTTGATATTAGCCCTAATCTCAAAATCATATCTTTTAAATGCACTGGAAAATATCCTTCTTAATGGCACTCCAATGAGATTAAAAAGGAGGCCCTGGTGGAGTAGTGGTTACAAGTTGGTCTGCAATCCTCAAGGTCGGCAGTTTGAATCCACCAGCAGCTCAGCAGGGGAAAGACGGGCCTTTTAATTCCAGTCTCGGAAACTCCCAGGGCCGGTGCTAGCCTGTACTATACGGCCACTGTGAGTCAGTATTGACTTGATGGCAGTGAGTTTGTGTTTTGTTTTGGAATGGAACTAAGACAAGTGTATTACTAAGAACATTTTTCCACGGTCATCCATTGATCGCACAGACATGCCTAAACATGAAATAAACCAGGGCATTATAAAGCAGGCGCTTAGCAGCTATACTTTTTGACTTGTCCTCATATACCCTGGTCACTGAAACTTTCCCTGGGCTGTACGTAACTAAGCCATTGTAATTGGAATCCATACACGCTTTACCAGTGCAAAAGATCAGACTATTTGGAGTATGTCATCCTAAATCAAATTTAAGTTACTTTAAAAGTTCTAATCAAAAACCATTTTAGGGCATTCTATTTTAATCAGGGCTTTAATTACTTAACACCATCTTTAAAAGTTCTGGGTAAATGGCAATACGAACAATGCTATGACATGGGCAAGCCATGAAAACATTTACGTGAAACAAGCCAGACACAAAACGACCAGTACCGTAGGCTACCGTGAATTCTGTCAGGACTACTGCAATAAACGAATCACACCTGGGCCTTGTTTCTCGGTGCTTTTAAAGGTTATGCTTGTGCTCTGGTCTATTAAGTGTTCAAAAGTGTAATGAGAGAGTCTGAAATATTTTGAGAATTATCAAATGTGACCCAGAGACAGGAAGTGAGCTCGTGCTGTTGGGAAAATTGCTCTACCCCGTTGTCAAGTTGGCAGGGGGTTAGGAAACTACCACAGACAGGGATTTGACCACTGGAAGAGGTGAAGGGAAAATACAAAGGAGGTGCTATCAGCCATCCAAAGAGATGAGCTTGAAAAATGTTTCCAAGAATGGAATTGCGGGATGACAAATGTGTTACGTGTAATGGAGAGGACTTTGACTAAGGTTGCTTTGTAAAAAAAAAAAATTAAATACAAAGCTTTGGGGGAAAAAATCCCGTTTTTTTTTAGGTACCCCTTCATATACTTATTGGTGAGTGAGAGAAATAATACTGCTACATTTTATTGCTCAGCTGAAAACCAAAAGGTTAGGAGTTTGAAGTCACCTTGCTGTTTTCTGAAGAGGACATAGTTGTGGGGTACAGCCCCACAATGGGCCCAAGGAGTGACACATGCAAATGAAGAAGAGGAGTGAAAAAGGGCTCAGGGGACTCAACTCCATTCTCAGGAGAAGCGAGAAAGGTATAAGAGCCCGGAGTTCATTCAACAGTGGATTTGTGCAGTTCTTGAGGCTTGCAAGCCTCTCAGTCATCATATACATCAAGCACATGAGCAGTGTAGTAGTCTTGGTATTCTGAGCATTCAGAGGGAGTCGTTCAAAGAGAGTGAAGAAGCATGCAAGTGGGGCAAACCTGCTCTGAGATGAGCATCCTTTATCGTCTGTGAGGAGTCAAGCGTCCGTAGAAAACAACTCTGCCTAAGCATCGATGGGGAGCAGGTGTGCTGCGGAGAAACATCTCCTTCCTGGAAGCTTGGGGTTTGAGGCTTTTTCCTAATGTCTGACTGCAGAGGCTTGCCTCATACACGGAATGGCGTGCTGGCAGCAGACCACGGACACGTCGTTCCAGGTCCTCGGTTTCCCACACGTAGCGTTCGGCTTCCATCCAGGTCACAGCCAGGAAGACCCCGTTCACTGGGTCACGTGAACTCCCAGTGAGTCATAGAGACTCAACAGTACCCAAGAGCCGCACAAGTACAGCTGTCTCGTGGTTAACTAAGTGTTCTCTCACTCTTTTAGGTATCGGAGACGACCATTAAAATCCCAAAGTGGTCTCCTCTGTCAGAAATGCACCCAGTGGATTATTACTCCTCTTATACCAAAAACTGCACTGGGGAGTTTACCAAGGAAGAAATTAAGAAGATTAGAGCATTTTATTATGCAATGTGTGCTGAAACAGATGCCATGCTTGGTAGGTGGTATAGTTAATAAATAATTACATGAAAAAAACATAGTGTATTCCTCACCACACTGCTCATGCTGGTGAGTGATATGTATGAACATTGTCAAGTATTTCCTTTAAACAGTTACTTTAGTACTTCAGGCTTACAGTCATAGAAATCTTGATCCATATAAAATTAGGTATTTGCATTATTAATAGAAAAAATTCAAAGTCTCATCTTTCTTAATTACTCATAAATTAACAAATGCCCAAATTTGTTCAAAAGTAAAAAGAATATAGAAGATTAGCATTTGCTTGAAGCAAAACTTTTTATGGACTTTAATCTAGAACCTATTCAGCCAAACACTGGTTGACATGTGGAAGATGATTGGAAGGCAGCTTAGGTTCTGGGAAATGAGAACATTTACTATAGGATCTTCAATTCTTCTAGACTTGTAAAAACTGTCAAACAAACAAATTCCCTGGAATTCCTTTAAAGTCATGTCTATTCTGATCCATAATCAGACTGAATTTCCTTCTTGTTGAGGCTCAAGTTCAGCTCAAGCTAAACCTCTTTCTCTAAGATTATTATCAAGGTTCTTGTCTATTTATTCATGGTAATTTTCAGTTCAGACGTGGAGACAGTAGCAAAGTTTGCATAGAACCATATTGTTTATTTTGCTGCACATGGAAGTAGAATGATATTGTATTGGTGAAGTATGGGTAGCCCGTCTTCTGTACAAAGCAAACCTTGGGACTGAACAAAGAATGGTATTAAGAAATAACCATGGGAAAAAACAGAAAAGTATGCAGCAGAAAGCAAAAGAGCAAAAAAAAAAATTAAAAATTTTTAAAAATTTAAAAATTTAAAAAATAAAAAAAAGAAAGCAAAAGAGCCATATTGACAAATTTATAAATAACTTTATAAAATATAGCATTATAAAAAATGTCTTTAAATCAAAAACAAAGTACTCACTGCCGTTAAGTAGATTTCAACTCACAAAGTCCCTCTCAGATAGAGTAGAACTCCCCTGTGAGTTTCCATGACTGTAAACCTTTCCAGGAGCAGAAGCTTCATCTTCCTCCCATGGCGAGCCTGCTGGATTCAGGTTGCTGACCATGTAGGGAGCAGTCCACACATAACCCAGCATGCCCGGGGGGGCGGGGGGAGTGCTTAGTGTGTCTGAAGTCCAGTCCAGTCAGAGTTGAAAAGGACTTCCATAGAACTTGTCATTTTTGTACATATCCGTAGTTATCAGTTTGTCTAGGCTATTTATTGGCAGCTAAAGCAGTATGCGGGGTAGGTGCTCAAACATTCATATTATAATGGATATGCATATTCACGAGGCTAAACACATAACTGACACTTCAAGAGATGATTCTCAGTTTACAGTTTTGGAAAACAATAAAGCAAGCATTTTATATGTAAAGACTAATTCCTAGGACCTGCAATTCTTCCTCCCTTATGAGTTTTATGTATTTATTATTTTTAATTTTAATAAATCATTTTATTGGGGGCTCTTACATCTCTTATAATAATACATCAATTGTATCAAGCACATTTGTACATATGTTGCCATCATCATTTCCAAAATATGTTCTTTCTACTTGAGCCCCGTTGGTATCAGCTCCTCCTTTTACCCCTCTCTCCCTCATCTTCGCCCTCCCCTCTGTGTTTTAAAAGATGCTAAGAAGTGTTCTGAAAAACTTTCGTAGCATATAGCTTATAAATTTAATATGATAGGAAAAATCATGAAGTAGAAGCGAGTTCAAACGTATATTTGTATTGATCCATGTTGTAGGTGAAATTATTTCGGCTCTTCGCCAGTCAGATCTCCTTCGGAATACCATTGTTATATTCACGTCAGACCACGGAGAGCTGGCCATGGAACATCGACAGTTTTATAAAATGAGTATGTATGAAGCCAGCGCCCATGTTCCACTTTTGATGATGGGGCCAGGAATTAAGACCAACCTACAAGTGTCGAATGTGGTTTCCCTTGTGGATATTTATCCTACTATGCTTGGTACGTAATGCATTTCTGTGAATGCTTATCTGAATAATACCAGAGCATGACAAGCGCAGTAGTCAGAGGCCCTGCCAGCTCCTAGGTAACCTTAAGCAATTCATTTAATTGTGAGTCTCATCTCAGACTTTGAAAATGAAGATAAGACTCATCCTTCTCTGCCCTCCACTTGCTATAGCCATCAGAGATGAATAATTCGGGTCTGCTTATAAAGGCTAGTCACTTAAGATATTCCTAACTTTACAGATAATGATTTGTACATCCTCCCATTCCCTAAAGTCTGATCATTTCCTTTTTGGATTATTCCACATACTTTGAAGCTATGCCCAAACCAATTGCCATCGACTCAGTTCTGACTCACGTGACCCTAGAGGACTGAGTAGCGCTGCTTGCTGGCGTTTCCCAGACTGTAAGTCTCTGGGAGGAGGAAGTCTCATCTTCTACCCAAACTGCTTGCTTTGTGGTTAGCAGCCCATCCTGTGACCCATGCCACCACCGGGCTTCTTATTTTAAAACGTTAGTGTCCTTTCATCTGCTGTGTGAATATTTTGCCTCAAAACCTTTAGTTAATTTTTACTCAGTGCTTCTTAATGTCTATAAATATAGCGAAAGATTGGGAACAGTGATACTTAGGGTTTGTTAACAGCTTTTGTGAAGATATTAAAATAATGTATAATTAAATGTAAAGAATTAAACCTATATAGAATTGGCAATTGGTTTCTAGAGGATTTGGCAGTTTTTCATGAAATACGTGGCAGTTCATTATTTTATTCAACTGTTTAATTGCTAGCATTATTTTCTATATTCTATCAAATACTTTATTGTACATTAAAACCTGGAGCTCTCAAGCTAGAAAGAGGGTCACGGAGACAACCACAGACTCACAATAAGACTATTCTGGGGTGTGGCTATAATCATAAGTTTCATATAGCAAAATGTGGACTTCCATATAAATACCTTTAAATCACTTTTAAAAAACAAAATGTGTTTAAGTTAGACATTTCTCATTCTATTGTTTTGTGTTTGATAAGAAAAAAACATATTATTTCCCCCAAATCAGTATAACCCTAAAAATGTACAAAACATTAACCTCTTGGAATGCTCCTTGGGGACAGGAGAGTTCTACCATTAAAAAACTGGGAGCATATGATATACAATATACCACTCAAAGATTTATAGTACATATTAGGAATAAGTTTACATCTACAACAAATATACTTATCACATTTTATTTGACCATTGCTTTGTAAACTTATGTAACTACTTAACTCCCCTCTCATAAAGTTTGTATTAATATCCCATTGAGCAAAGTTGAGAAGCAGCTGTGATTATTAAATCATTCTGGGAAAGAAAAGGGGTCCTGATTGATTATATTAGCTAATATTTGTTGAGGGTTGTCTGTGTTCCAGGCACAGTTCTAATCATTTTACCTAAATTGTTTATTTAAACCAAAAAAAAAACCTTTAAGGTAATACCAAAACCAAAACCCACTGCCCTTGAGTTGCTTCAGACTCATATTGACCCTATCTAATAGAGTCGAACTGCTTTTGCTTTCTAAGACTGCAAATCCTCATTGGAGCAGAAAGCCTCACTATTCCCTATAAAGGAGGAAGGAGCCTTGGTAACACTATTGGATAAATGTTGTGCTGCTAATCACAGGTCAGCAGTTCAAACCCACTAGCCGCTCCTTGGGAGAAAGAGGCTATCTACTCCCCTAAGGATTTATAGCCTGGGAAACCCTACATAGGGTCTCTGTGAGTCAGAATAGAGTAGATGGCAGTGGGGCCGAGAATGTGTGACACGAGGAAGCCGAGATTCCTAGAGGTTAATAATGTATCCAGGGTCAAATGGAAAGTGGAGTAACCATTTACCATCAGACATTGCATTTGCAAAATCCATATACAATCTCTAGTCTCTGTGACCTTGGATTATAAGGTCACAATGTAAATTATGTCATTTATGAATGCTCCACTGATAAAAATGAGTTGTTATTATGGTTTTTTAACTTGGTTTTTGTTACATAGATATTGCTGGAATTTCTCCACCTCAGAACCTGAGTGGATACTCTTTGTTGCCATTATCATCAGAAACATTTCAAAATGAAACCAAATTCAAACACCAGCATCCACCCTGGATCCTGAGTGAATTCCATGGATGTAATGTGAACGCTTCCACCTACATGCTTCGAACCAACCAGTGGAAGTACATAGCCTACTCTGACGGTGTTTCAGTGCTACCTCAACTCTTTGGTAAATTTGCTGATAGATTTTTTTTTCCTAGTGTAAAATACATGCAATGAGCTAACCTACCCCACCTTTCTTACGGGACCTAGTAATCATTAAATAAATTAATATCTGCTACTTCTCAAGCTGAGACAGTCTACGTAAGGTTGCCTGTGTGAGAGGTAGCTTGTTTACAAATAAGCTTCCAAGTTTCAGAGCAAATGGTTTCAGAGCAAATGTCCTTAAGGCTTTTGATTTGGGGCCTGTGATGAAAATCACTTCTCCTCTAAGGAAAACTCACTGCCAGTGAGTGGATTCCAAGCAGCCCTATAGGACAGAACAGAATGGACCGTGTGGGTTTCCAAGATTGTTTGTCTTTACATTGAGCAGAACGCTGAGTCTGCTGCTGGTTTCAAACTGCTGACCTTGAGGTTCGCAGTTCAAATCATAACCCACTGCACCACATCTTTTCCAGTTAGCAGGCAAGGTCCTACTGCTCCACAGGATTAACTCCTGTTTTAGGAAGCCTGGCTTTCTACCTCTATTATTTCCTTGCCTGCACAAGCCTGTCCGATTATGCTGTAGGGAGTCAGAGAGCTCCAAAGAGCCATGCAAGTTCTCACACCCAAGACATGGGAGGATCAGGATTTCAACACAGGTCTGACGCAAAATCCCATGCCCGTTCCACACCATAAAAAGTACCTAAATAGTTTCACCATACTCTGAATTCATTTTTAAGTAATATTATTGGATTTCAAGTTTTACTTAACATATTCCCACTGCTTTGTACTTAAAATATTGCAAGATTCATTATTCACATTCATTTCTTTCTCATTTCCTTCCCAGTTACAAATATCAAAATCATTAATCCAAAATAATCGTTGACTCATCCTCAGCTCTAAGAGCAAGACTCTTTAGCTTCAAAAGGATTCAAATTCACTGCCATCAAGTCAATTCTGACTCCTGTCAATCCGTATGACTGGTTTTGAACCACCAGACTTAAGGTTAGCAGCCCACTGTACACCCGTTCTCCCTTAGCTTCTAAAGCAGCGGTTCTCAACCTGTGGGTCGCAACCCCTTTGGGGTCAAACGACCCTTTCACAGGGGTCGCCCGATTCATATCAATAGCAAAATTACAGTTATGAAGTAGCAATGAAAATAATTTTATGGTTGGGGGGTCACCACAACATGAGGAGCTATATTAAAAGGTCGTGGCATTAAGAAAGTTGAAAACCACTGTTCTAAAGGAAACCCTTAACTCTTACTCTTAATGAGTAAAGAGGATTATTTTTCCCTCTGGATCATTCGTTTTCCTGTTCTAAAACTAAGACAAAGGATCAGTGCAGGAGACAGCCTTTGCTTCAGTCTTTAAGGTTCGACTTCCTTTTCGTAAAGAGCAAAACCACGTATGTCTTCAGTTGCCTCATGCGTAATGTACTCAGATAGGCCCATTGCAGTTTTCCTCAACATAAGTTGTCATTTCTTAAATCAGAAGATTTTTTCATTTGCGTTTTGCCAATTAGGTTGGCATCCTAATTATAGCCTATCTCCCCACTTCACGTGTAAAAGAGTGTGTCCGGGTCTGAAGTGTTTATTGCTTCCCTGCTGGTGATGATGGAGAGAGTTGCCCTTCTCCAACTCCCACCACACTCTATGGCTATTTATTCAAGTGGACAATACTGAGAATAGAACTTGCCAATAATTCAAAACCAAATGCTGAGGTATAAGAAAACTAGGACTAAGTGAATTTGTAAGAACAGACCCTGGCTATATCAAAAATTCATTTTAAGAGTTTTTTCTGTTATTCTTAATCATTTTATTGGAGGCTCTTACAACAATCCATACACCCATTGTGTCAAGCACATTTGTACATATGCTGCCATCATCATTTTCAAAACATTTTCTTTCTATTTGAGCCCTTGGTATCAGCTCATTTTTTCCTCCCTCCTCCAGCCTCCCTCCCTTATGAACCTTTGATAATTTATAATTATTATTTTCATATTTTGCACTGGTCCAAGGTCTCCCTTCACCCATGTTTCTGTTGCTCATCACCTGGGAGGGGGGGTTGTGTGAAGGGGTGTTATACGTCAATCATTGCGATCAGTTCCCCCTTTCTCACCCCACATGGTATGGCTACTTCCATTACTCTTCCTGAGGGGTTATCTGTCCTGGATTCCCTGTGTCGAGAGCTCCTATCTGTACCAGTGTACATGCTCTGGTCTAGCCGGATTTTTTTGTAGGGTAGAACTGGGGTCATGATAGCAGTGGGGAGGGGGAATATTAAGGAACTAGAGGAATGTTGTGTGTTTTATTGGTCATATACTGCACCCTGGCTGGCTCAACCCTGCCGACCCTTCTGTAAGGGGGTGTCCAGTTGTCTACAGATGAGCTTTGGGTCTCCACTATAATGCCCATCATTCACATTGATATGATTGTATTGCGTCTTCTGATGCCTGATATCGGATCCTGTCAACACTTCATGATCATACAGGCTGGTGTGCTTCTTCCGTGTAGGCTTTGTTGCTTCCTAGCTTGATGGCTGCTTGTTTGTCTTCAAGCCTTTAAGACCCCAGATGCTCTATCTTTTAGTACGCTGGCACCATCAGCTTTCTTCACCACATTTGCTTTTGCACCCGCTTTGTCTTCTCCAGTGATCGTGTCAGAAAGGTGAGCATCACAGAATGCCAGGTTATTAGGACAAAGTGTTCTTGCACTAACAGAGTACTTGAGTAGAGGCCCAATGTCCGTGTTATTTTAATACTTAACATATAAATGTATGTACCTAAATCTATGTTCCTATCAGTGTGTATGTAAGTATATTTATGTGCCTGTATTTAATAGCTCTTTAAATGTCCTTTGTCATTGTAAGGGTTTTGTTGACATATAATTCACATATCATATGATTCAAAGTAAATACACTGAAAAGTTTTGCAGTCTTCACCACAATCAATTTGAGAACATTTTCTCCATTCTTGTACCCATTGTTATTAGCTTGCCCCAACCTTTCCTGCCATAACCCTAAGCAACCACTAGTCTAGTTACTGTCTCTATAGACTCGCCTATCCTAAATTTCATACAAAGAAAATCATACCAAAGTGAAAACAGAATAAGACAGAAAAAGTTCCATCCATCCAAAAGAAAGCAGAAAGTA
This sequence comes from Tenrec ecaudatus, assembly GCF_050624435.1. Taxonomy (NCBI): domain Eukaryota; kingdom Metazoa; phylum Chordata; class Mammalia; order Afrosoricida; family Tenrecidae; genus Tenrec; species Tenrec ecaudatus. The sequence goes on from NC_134531.1 coordinate 94,920,995, forward strand.
ATAAAAACTAGAACAAGTTAAAAGTGAGTCAAAAGGGGAAACAAAATGAGAAGAAATTACATTTTAACTGTATGTGCAGTAGCTGCTCTAGGTTTCCAACCACAGTAGCTCAGACCCACCAGCCGCTCTGGGGGAGAAAGCCTGGAACGAGGCCACTGCCTCCCGCAAAGACCCCCAGCCCAGAGGACCCCACGGGGACAGCTCCGGGGTTGCCGTGAGTCAGAGCCAGGCAGTGGCAGCGGTGTGAGTTTGGTAACGGCAGTACTGCACTTCCAGTGCACGCTGTCTCTCCGAGGGCAAGGCTAGTCACATCCCTGGAGAATGGCTCCAGGAGATTCCATGAAGACTTGTCTGCTTGAGGACCATGCAAGTGCATTTGGGCCTTTCATTGTCATCCATAGCTACCAAGAAGTTTTAGATCCAGAAAGTTTGGGCAACTGGATTGGACGGCATAAACACGACTCTATTTTTTCTCTGCAAGTCAAAAGAAGTAAGACAGTACAACAGAAAGAAGTGGGTCTGCATCTGCCACTGTGAAGGGTTTGACTAGTCCTGCAGTCTAAGGGTGAGTGAGAAAGCTAGCAAACTCATTATAGCAAGATGACGGAAGGAAGGAAGTTGGAGGCTCACACTTAGCATGAGGCCTATTATTCTGCCATTCACATGGCCTTTGTGCACGGTAATGAAAGACTAGAAATAAACCCGCCGTAGCGTGTCTTTAAAGAGACATTTACCAAAATATGTTTGTTAGCTGACAACTGTTTTTTTTTAATTTTAACAATTTATTAGGGGCTCATACAATTCTTATCACAGTTCATACATATACATTCATCAATTGTATAAAGCACATCTGTACAGTCTCTGCCCTAATCATTTTTTTCTCCTCTTTTCTTTTTTTACATTTTATTAGGGACTCATACAACTCTTATCACCATCCATACATATACATACATCAATTGTATAAAGCACATCCATACATTCCCTGCCCCAATCATTCTCAAGGCATTTGCTCTCCACTTAAGCCCCTTGCATCAGGTCCTCTTTTTTTTTCCCCTCCCTCCCCTTTCCCCCCTCCCTCATGTGCCCTTGGTAATTTATACATCGTTATTTTGTCATATCTTGCCCTATCCGGAGTCTCCCTTCCCCCCTTCTCTGCTGTCCCTCTCCCAGGGAAGAGGTCACATGTGGATCCTTGTAATCAGTTCCCCCTTTCCAACCCACTCACCCTCCACTCTCCCAGCATCCCCCTCACATCCTTGGTCCTGAAGGTATCATCCACCCTGGATTCCCTGTACCTCCAGCCCTCATATGTACCAGTGTACAGCCTCTGTCCTATCCAGCCCTGCAAGGTAGAATTCGGATCATGGTAGTTGGGGGGAGGAAGCATCCAGCATCTGGGGGAAAGCTGTGTTCTTCATCGGTACTACCTCGCACCCTAATTAACCCATCTCCTCTCCTAAACACCTCTATGAGGGGATCTCCATTGGCCGACACTTGGGCCTTGGGTCTCCACTCTGCACTTCCCCCTTCATTTAATATGATATATATATATATACACACTTATACATACACACACTTATACATACACACACACATATATACATACACACATATATCTTTTTTTTTTTTTTTGCATGATGCCTTATACCTGGTCCCTTTGGCACCTCGTGATCGCACTGGCCGGTGTGCTTCTTCCATGTGGGCTTATTTGCTTCTGAGCTAGATGGCTGCTTGTTCACCTTCAAGCCTTTAAGACCCCAGACACTATCTCTTTTGATAGCCGGGCACCATCAGCTTTCTTCACCACATTTGCTTATGCACCCATTTGTCTTCAGCGATCCTATCATGGAGGTGTGCAGTCAATGATATGATTTTTTGTTCTTTGATGCCTGGTAACTGATCCCTTTGGGACCCCTCGATCACAGCTGACAACTGTTTTGACAGATATTTTTTTCTTTTAGACCTTTCCTTGGATCCAGATGAGCTGACAAATGTCGCCGCAGAATTTCCAGATATTACCTGTTCTTTGGATCAGAGACTCCGCTCTATTGTAAACTACCCTAAAGTTTCTGCCGCTGTTCGCCAGTACAACAAAGAGCAGTTCATCAGCTGGAGACAAAGTCTAGGGCAAAACTATTCAAACGTTATAGCCAATCTCAGGTGGCATCAGGACTGGCTGAAAGAACCAAGAAAATACGAACGTGCCATCAATCAGTGGCTTAAAAACCCACATTAGCCCAAGAGTTTGATCACAAATAAGAAGGGAACATTCCAGTTACTTATGAATATGTGACAAATCATAATCATTGATATATTGTAAATATTATAAAAGGCATGACTAATTTTCATTTTAAGGAATTTATTATATTTTTAAAATAAAATGCTAACAGTTAAAGAATTCTCTAGTTCTCTTTCCCAGTGGCTGCTACATAATGTAGCGCAGCTGGGCCGCGGACTCTGTCTGACTTGTGTTCCATTTACTGTACAACCTGAAACTGCTACTATTCTCTATAAACTCACTTGGATCACACACACACAAAATTCTCTATTTTCAAAATTACGATTAAAATCATACTCTAATTACCAATACCTAACAACTTAATGGAAATATCAAAGGCTGGGAAGCAAAGAATGTAACATAAAACCTCATTTCTCTAAGATTTATGGATTATATAGAGGAATCCATAAGAGAGCTCATTGTGTTTAATGACACGTCAACTGTTTGTCCAGCCCTGCCTGTGCCTGACATTGTTACTATGTTCTAAAATAAGCAATATTTTCCCAGAGTGTGTGCTCCAAAAGGTATAATAAGCTTAACCCTGAACATGAAGCCGTCCCCCTCCTTTCTTGGTCCCCCAGCCACCAAGGTAACTGCTAACCTATATGCATAGACAAACATATTTTCTCCCCACATAAATGGGAGCATATACCCATTTTTCTGCATCTTGCTTTTTCTCCCACCTGGAAGTGAGACTGCTGGGTCAAGAGTACCTAGAAAAATTTTACTAATTCCTGCCCAGCTCCCTTTCAAGATGTCATTCCTATTAATACTCCCGCCAGCAGCGCATGCCCTCACGCCCTTGCCTGTATGTACGTTATCAAGAAACTATCTTTTGTCAACCTAGTAGATAAAAATGATTATTATAATGTTCATCTTTCTAATTTTGAGCAAGAGAAATGCTATTTTTATATATTTCACAGCCATAGGATTTCCTTTATTATGGCATGTCCTGTATCCTTTGACTATTTTTCTTTTAAATTGGTGGACTCTTTTTTCCACCTATTACAATAAAAGCTACTTATGTGTTCTTTTCCAGTACATCATTTTTGTCGTTTGGCTTTGCCTGGTGGCTTTTAACATACAGAAATGTGTCTATTAAAAAGAGAAAGAAATGTGTTTATGTAATAAAATTTTAAATCTATTTTTTTCTTTTGGGTTTGTATGCCTTTGCCGTTTGTGCCACATTTAAAATGAGCAACACCACTCATCAGCTTCAGTTAGGGTTTATATCTACCCTTAAATGTTTGATCCATCGGGAATGTATGTTATGTTAGAGATCTTTTTTATGTATAGGAATAAACTTTATATCAAAGAGTAATCTAGTCCAGTCCCGATCAAGTCCATAAGTCTGATGTTAGCCCATATGTCCAATACCAGTCTGTAAGTTCTCCTCAGAGTCACACAACACATGCAATGACCAGTGGATGGAAAGTCCTGTGGGTCCAGTGGCAATGAAAACATCTCAGCGCTGGCATGTGTCTCCATGGGGCTCCTCCAGCTCCAGGGCTCTGCCTCCATCAGCATAGTTCCATGTGGCTTGTCAACAGGAATGTCTCGAAGGGAGACGAAGCAGAGTGAATGTATCTGGCCTCCAGTGAGCTATTTATCTCCAGCTCATCTCCAAAGATATGTTAGAGATCTTTATGTCTTTAGATTATTTCTAATATATCTTTATTTTTAAAGATGGCTTCAGAGTTGACCTTTTATTGATGGAGTAAACTTTTTTCTCGTAGGTCTGAAATGTCACTTTATTAAATACTTTTGTTGAGTTAATTATCCTTTCCCCATTGATTAGAAATGTCATTTTGTATTCCTAAATCCTATTTATGTTTGAGCCCTTTATTAAAATTTTTTCACTGGGTCATTGTAATAAACTTTAATATGTATCAATATCTGGTAGGCCTAGTCCCTTTTCATTGGTGTCTATATTGGAAGTGCCCTGGCTACTGTTTTTGACGTACTTTTTTGGGTATAAATTGAATCCATTTATCTAGTTATAAAAATAAATAATCCAATTAATCTTTTGAATCACTTGTTGGGGAGAGTTAGGAGTCCAATGCGCTATCCATTGCGCCACAGAGCCCAGCTAATCCAATTAGTCTTTTGATGAAGTCATATTAGACATGTAGCCAAATGAAGTGAGAATGGAATTCTTTATGATATCCATTCATTCTAACTAATGTGGTGTTTCCCCTTTTCGGGTCTGTATCATCTTCAGTATTCTAAATTGTCTCCACATAGATCATTTACTTCATGGAGATTTCTACAAGGCCGGGACCTTGAAAGCATATTACCAAGGTCCCGCACCCTAGTGGTATAACAGTTCAGTGCTCAGCTACTAACCAAAAGATTGGCTGAAGCTGGCTCCCACCCAGTGGCTGTGCAGGAGGGAGACCTGGTGATGTGTTTCTGTAAAAACTACAGCCAAGCTCTCTCTCTCTCTCTCTCTCTCTCTCTCTCTCTCTCTCTCTCTCTCTCTCTCTCTCTCTCTCTCTCTCTCTCTCTCTCCTCACTTCCTGCGAGACATCCCTGAGGAGAAGTCACATGGACCTATCCTGATGCAGTCCTAGGAACTGGAGGAGTCATATGGAGACCCCTGCCAGTGCTGAGATGCTTCTACCATCACTGACTTTGCACCCAGTGGCCTGTGATCTTTCTGCATTCAATGTCATTGCATGTGTGTCATGAGTGTATGGATTGGTATTGGCCATATAGGCTAATGACAGACTTATGGACTTGATCTGGACTGGGCTGGGATGCTTCTTCAATAGTCAACTGCTCTTGTATATAAAATTCTGTCTTATACACACACACACACACACACACACACACAAAAGACTACAGCCAAGAAAACCCTTCTGGCCACTTGTACTCTGCATGATAAGGTCAGTGACTCGATGGCAGTGAGATTTGTTCTTAGTGTTGTTTTGTTTATTGTGAGGCGCTGAGAATACGAGGGTGATAATTACAGACGTATCTGGTGGTAGAACAGTTATCTCAGGAAAATGGGTTCCTATAGCAACTGGCAGCCTTTAATCTACTCATGTCCAAACACACTCACCCAGTGCAAATGTTTCCTTGGCTGGGAATGTGAACACTGTCCTATGCACCACACCTCCAGGACCCCCAGACTACCAGAAGTTCAGGAAACTCTTCTTTCACTGTGATTGACGGCCAGCCAGCGTGCATTAAGAAACCAACTGATGCTTCCAACAGAAAAACTAAAAATCTGCTTCTTAGGAGGTAGGGCCAAGCGAAGGAGAATTTGCGCTAAACCATTTCCTGTGCCTTAGATTTCTTTTTTAAAAATTGGCCGCCTTTATCATTTTCTTAGTCACCTCTCTAGACTCATTGGAGGCGTAGTCCCTCCTAACAGCCTTCCCATCTGCTGGAACATGGAACCAAGAGAATGATGACACATCCCGCGGTGGATGAGAATACCAAGGGAAAAGAAAGACGTGTACGATTTACATGAAGCCTATGAATGCCTGCTTCTGACCAATAAAATGGATTTTATATCAGCAAGGCAGCAGCTGCAATCCCCTGCTTCTGGAAATGAGTCTTTGAAACAATCTGCAATGCGGTTGCTTGGCAATTCGGCGGAGCACTGGTTTCACTGCTGCTCTGAATTGCCAAGCCACGTCCTGGACGATCGTTCTTCGCAGTGAATTGCTCTCAGTCCTTGACCTGAGGGAGGCATGTCTCTCTTCGTTGTGCTCTAAAGCAATTACGTCTGGCGTCCCAGTTGTTCTCTTGCTACTGCCAATACATGGTATCTCAGCACCCCTTTTTTTAATCAAAAGAGATCACCCCCCCTTACTGGCAACCATGAAAAAAATTTTGGACTTTAGTCAAGAGATTCCTCTGTCGTGTGTTCCATGTTAAAACTCAGACAAAGCTTTCCATTTAAAAAGCAGAGAGAAATGCTTCCTCCGCCCCAACTACCATGATCTGAATTCTACCTTGCAAGTCTGGATAGAGCAGAGGTTGTACACTGGTGCAGATAGGAGCTGGAGGCACAGGGAATCCAGGGTGCATGATACCTTCAGGACCAGGGGTGTAAGGGGTGATACTGGGAGAGTAGAGGGTGAGTGGGTTGGAAAGAGGGAACCGATTACAAGGATCTACATCTGACCTCCTCCCTGGAGGATGGACAACAGAAAAAGGGGGTGAAGGGAGACACCGGACAAAATAATAATTTATAAATTATCAAGGGCTCATGAGGGAGAGGGAGTGGGGAGGGAGGGGAAAAAAAGAGGACCTGATGCAAAGGGCTTAAGTGGAGAGCAAATGCTTTGAAAATGATGAGGCCAAAAAATGTACAAATGTGCTTTACACAATTGATGTATGTATGGATTGTGATAAGACTTGTATGAGTCCCTAATAAAATGTTTCAAATAAATAAATATATAAAAAGCAGAGAGGGCCTCCGAACCGAGAAACTCCTGGCTCTTCCCAGGACTGCGTGGGGGTCGCATCCTCTGGCTGCAGCATCTGGAAGAAGATCCTGAGATGGGAGGTCTGGGGAGGGGGAGCCCAGAGGAGGCTGGCGAATAGGAATCACGTGGGCTCCGCCGGCGAACAACCCACATTGGAGCAGCAAATGAGCAGAATACACACACAAAAAAAAACTAAAAAACGAAGCGCAAACCCGCCCGCAGCCTTCCTCCCGCTCTCGGTGAGTGTGCGTTATCAACTAACTTTGGGAACTTGTAGATCCAGAGTCGCGCCCGAGCTGCCAAGCCGCCGCCGTCGTGGTCTTGCCCGCCCTACCGCCCTCTTCGGTGGCACCTCTTCTTCTGAGCTGAGGATGGACAATCCCTTTGGCTCCTCTGCTGTGTCGCCGGCGCCCAACGTCTCCATCCCCAATTCGCTGGGCTGGGGTCTCAACCTTACGCCCGGGCAGGAAGTACCGGTCTGGGGACCCCCGCCCGGGCCCCGCGTCCACCTGGTCTTCCTCGGGGTCATCCTCGTGGTGGCGGTGGCCGGCAACGCCACAGTGCTGTGTCGTCTGCGCAGCGGCGGCCGCAGGCTCCGGCCCGGGCCGAAGCGTCGCCAAATGGACTTCCTGCTGGGACAGCTGGCCCTGGCCGACCTGTACGCGTGCGGGGGCCACGCGCTCTCGCAGCTCGCCCCGGAGCTGCTGGGCGAGCGGCGCGCGCCCGCGGGCGACACGCCGTGCCGCCTGGAGCAGCTGCTGCTGGTGTCCGGCCGGGGCGCCGCGGCCCACCTCGTGGCGCTCGTGGCCTTGGAGCGCCAGCGCGCCGTGCGCCGTCCGCTGGGCCCGCCGCTGCCCGCGCGCGCCCTGGCCGCCCTGGCCTGGCTGCTGGCGCTTCTAGTCGCGCTGCCCCCGGCCTTGGTGGCGCGCGGGGGCGCGCCCTCCCCGCCGGTGCCGCCGCAGCTCGCTGCGCCCGGGGCCGCGCGCGCCTGGCCGGGGGAGCGGCGCTGCCACGCGGGCCTCCTCGCGCCCCTGGCGCGCTGGCACCTGCAGGTCTACGCCCTCTACGAGGTCGTCGCCGGCTTCCTCGCGCCCGTCGCGGTCCTGGGCGTCGCCTGCAGCCGCCTGCTGGGCGCCTGGTGGCAGCGCCGGCCCCGCGCCCCGGTGGCCGCAGCGCCCGGGTCGGCGAGCCCGGGTCGCGCCTCCGCGCCCGGCGCGCTGGCCCGAAGCAAGGTGCAGAGCCTGAAGATGAGCCTGGTGCTGGCGCTGCTGTTCGTGGGCTGCGAGCTGCCCTACTTCGCCGCCCGCCTGGCCGCCGCGTGGTCCGGACGGCCCCCGGGGGCCGCGGCAGGCGAGGGCCTGGAGGCGGCGTTGCACGTGGTGGAAGCGGCCAACTACGCGCTCCATCCCTTCGTCTACCTCTTCTTCCAGGAGGGCCCCGGCCGCCTCTGGTGGAAGCGCCTAGGTGGCGTCTGCTGCGGGCGCCCGCGAGGCCCCGAGGACGACGAGGTAGCCGAGGGCCACCGGGCTCTGCACCGACACCGCTGGCCTCACCCGCACTATCACCACGGCCGGCCCGGACCCAGACCCCCACCGCGGTCCCGGGCGCCGCCCTGCTCCTGCGAAAGCGTCTTCTAGGGGCTCGGTAACAGAGACAGGTCGTCCGCCAGCACCACGAGCTGTCCACGCAGGACGAGGGCAGATGGGGTAGGTGTCGGTCAGAGACACCATGACGAGCAGGGGTGTCTCCCGAGTTACCCTGAGCCCGCCTGCCCCCTCCCCCTCAGTCCACTGTAAAGATCTCCTGAAGCTGACCTCGTCCCCGCATTCCTGCGGGTTCTGTCCCCTTCCACCCCTCTAACCTTTCTCCCACTCCGTCTGGAGACAGCGAGCCACTGGGAGCTTGGAAAACACCTTTCCTATGTGTGCAGTTCGGTTCGCGTTCAGTATTTGCTGTTACCATCTATTTCTTACTCAATTTGAATCGTGTTTAAATCCAAGTGTCTCTTCAGGAACAGAGAATGTGCCTTTATTTCCAGGAGGGAAATTAAAGCCCCACCCCCATCCCCCCCCACACGCACCCATTGCTCTCCCTTGGGAGAAGGGAAACTGTGTGGCACCACTGTCTGAAGTGGAACGTGGTTTTACTGTAGAGGCACGGAGTTATTTGCAAAATAAAAATACTTCCCACTGAGCAATGAGTATGTTTGTTGTTTTTTTATGGCAATGTGTTTTCTCAAAGACAATCTGTTTGGCCTTTATTTCCAGTAAAAGCTGGGATCGTTAAAAAGGAGGCATAAAAGCTTGCCTTGCTAAAAAAAAATAAAATAAAAAAAGCTTGCCTTGCTAATAACAATGCGTATGAGAATGAAGAAAATGCTCTAAAATGGATTGTGGTGGGGATTGTACAGCTGTATTTTGTGTGACTAAACTTGAATGGTATGATATATGAGTTACATGCTAATAAAACTATTGAAAAATAAACTATGTAAATTTTGAAAGTAGAAACAAAAGATACATTTTTTAAAATTACTTCCCTGGTCCCTTTCAGATATGCCATGTCTGTAGGACATTGTTCCTGTGCCCAGAGCCGTCTTTCACACTGTGCTGCTCTGTCCGGGGACCTTCTGCATGCGAAGTCCCCAGCACACTGGGGTATGCCACAGTGGAGTCTGCACAGGGCTTCCCCTCCCAGAGAGAGCCTCACACACAGGTGTGCAGGGGGAAGAAGCGCGGTGATGAAGGCCATGCTCATGGTGTGTACTGCTGAGAACGAGGGCAAGACGCTGTTGAATGGGTGGCTTTCGCGTAAATGTCCTTGGTTCTGGAGGGAGGAGGTAGCACTTAGGAACAAGTGTTCTCATAGTCTACAAACTTTCCAAGAGAGAGCTTCCTGTTCACAGACAAATGCAGGACTAAGCTGCAGACAGGGGAACTGATTGGGCAACGTTTACTTACAGAGCTAATAATGCTTTCAAAGGGCAGGGATGATTTTTGTTCACAGATACATCTTAAGCTCTTAGAACAATGCTTTTGCACATCGTAGGCACTGAGGATATATTAGTTGAATCATTCATTATATGGGCCAGGTATAGATAAAAGAAATTTCCATTAAGTTTACCTTGTCTTTCTCTAACATTTTGACAAAGGATATTCCAGTTTGGGATTTCCCTTCCTCTTTCTTACTAGCCTGATGAAGATGCTAAACACCAGAATAAGTTACCAACAGAAAACACACGCTTGGGACTCAAGTCCCGGATTTAGTATAGTCTATTCATTAATACGCGTTTATGACTAGCTTGTTTTGTGGGAAAATAATGTGCTAGGAAGGAGTCCCAATGGCACCATAGTTAACCAAAGCGTTCATGATTCAGACCAACCAGGGGTCCTATGGGAGAGAGATGCGGCGGCCTGCTTCATAAAGATGACAGCCTTGGGAACCCTGGGGCAGTTCGCCCCTCTCCTCCAGGGTGGCAGCGAGTCAGGATGCCCTCATCAGCACAGAGTTTGGCCTTGTTTGCTTATGCTACAATGAGTAAGACACGTCTTTCCCTCGGAGCCTTTTTGGTCAATGGAGGACACAAATAATCTGACAATTACAACACAGTGTTACAGGTGCTTTCATGGGGGGGTCCAGTCAAGGTCCCAGAGTGGAACATCTATAAATGGGGGATGCTTGCCTGGAAAGCTGGGCTGGAAGTGACCCATCAGACAGGGAAGGGACTAGAAGCAGTGGGAACAGCACTTGTAAAGCACGTCGTTGTTGTGAGGTGTCGTCAAAGACAGTTTCCACTCATAGCGACCTTATGAACAACAGTACAAAACACGGCCCACTTCTGCCCCATCCTCCCAATTGCTCTGTCAGGGCCCATGGTGGCAACCATTGTGTCAGCCCATCCCATTGAGAGACTTCCTCTTTTTTCCTCACCTTTTTTACCAAGCTTGATGTCCTTTTTCAGGGTTTAGTCTCTCCTGGGAGCCCTGGTGTTGGGCTGCTAGCTGCCAGGTCAGCAGTTCAAAACCACCCACCTCTCTGAGGGAGAAGATAAGGCTTTCTACTCCCATGAAGAGTTACAGTCTTAGAAACCCTCTGGAGCAGTTTAGTGCTGTTCTCTAGGATCACTGTGAGTCAGATGTCCCTCGATGACAGTGGGTTTGGGGTTTTTGTTTGTTTTGTTTTCAGTGGCTCTTGGTAATGTATCCAAAGGATGTAAGACAGAGCCTTGTTATCCTCTCGTCTAAGGATGCTTCTGCTGTATTTCCTCCAACACAGCTGTTTGTTTTTCTGGAAGTCCATGGTACTTTCAATTTTATTCATCAACATCATAATTCAAATGCATCTATTGTCCAGTCTCTGTAATCCATTATCCAACTTCCATGGGCATATGAGTCCATTGAAAATACTATGATTTGGGTCAAGTACACCTTAGTCCTCCGAGTGACGGACTGACTCTTCAACACCTCAACAAGGTTTTTGTGCAGCAGACTTGCCCGAAGCAATGTGCCACTTGGTTTCTTGATTGCTGCGTCCATCGGCATTGATGGTGGACCACAGCAAGATCATTCAAAATCATGGAAAACTTGACCTATCTCCATTGATCATGCTGCTGTCTGTTGGACCAGTTGTGAGGATTTGGGTTTCCTTTACAGAATTGTAATCCACAGTGAGGCTGGCGGTTCTTGATCTTCAGCAAGTGCTTCAAGTCCTCCTCACTTTCAGCAAGCAAGGTTGTGTCATCTGCAGATCACAGGCTGTTAATAAGCCTGCCTCTGATCTTCATGCCACATTCCTCTCCATGTAGTCCAGCTTCTTTGATGATTTGCTCAGCACACAGATCGAACAAGTATGGGGAAAGAAAACTCTGACATAAACCCTTTCTGAATTTAAACTATGTCCGCAAACGTTTTCTGTCCCACAACTACCTCTAGATCCATGTACAGGTTCTGAATGTGCAAAAAGTTCTCTAGTTCCCCTTCTTCTCAAGGCTTTCCATGGTTTGTTATGATCCACACAGTTGAATGTCTTTGCAGAGTCAATAAAGCCCAAGTAAACATCTTTCTGGCATTCTCTGCTTTCAGCCAGGACCCATCTGGCATCAGCGATGATATCCCTGTTACGTTTTCTTTTGAACTCACCTTGGTGTTCCTGCAGCTTCCTGTAAGTGTACTGGTGCAACCATTTAAAAATTACCTTCAGCAAAATTTTATCTTCAAGAAAAATTAATCGCATTGCTCGATAATCCCAACATTCAGTGGAGACATCTTTTTTGGGAATGGACTTACAGGTGGTTCTCTTCCAATCAGTTGGCCAGATAGCCATCTGTGGTGGAAGGCCAGCCCCCACAACATATCGCAGGTTCAATTGTACGGTTAAAACATATAAAGATTATAATAAAGTCATAGAGAATAAGGAAATGGAAAAGAGATTGAAATTATGGAGTCAGACACATTTCATGGTAGCATGCTCACCTCAGTCCCACTCTGTGGTGGTCTATGTGGAAATGGGAGACAAGAGGGCAGGAGAGAGGGGGAGGGGACAGGGGAGAGAGGATGGGTAGGGAGGGGACCAGGAGAAAGCTGGGGGAGTGAGAGCCAGGGAGAGAGCTCTTTATTTCTAACCAAGGTTTATATATCTTTGGGGGACATGCAAGCCCCCTAATTACAGGTAAAGACATAGGTCACAGGAAAGGGCTGTACTATAGGTTATACAGAATGAGAGGAGGATGATCTAGGGGTATACATGCAATAGGAAGGGGAATGATTGGGGCACACATGTGACAAGATGGGCAGATCCCAGATTTAGGGAGGCAGCCTGATTTTGGATGTCACTGACCAGCTTTGACCTGCTCTCTGACTCTCCATTGAAACCATTACCAGTAGGGTGGGAACCCCCACTACAGTGGACCAGACAGCAGTCTGAATGCCTTCAGGGAGAACATCTCTAAGCATCTGACCTCCCACATGTGTTGGCAAATAGCCTCTAATGTTTGGCATGTCTTAGCAGGGAAGTCTTCTGTATCTCACAGTCATCTTCCCTTTGTCGTGGCCTAGACAAGGGAGTGCTTCCACTGCCTCATGGGCTTGTTGAAACACTTCAATTGGTATCTGTCAATACCTGGAGCTTTGTTTATCACTAGTGCATTCAGTGCTGTTTGGACTTCCTCTGGTATCATTCTTAAAGTGGTTGAATGTCAACCAGCTCTTTTTTGATACAGTGACTCAGTGTTCTTTCCATTGTCTACTGATGATTCCTGCATCGTTCAATAGTTTCTCCACAGAAATTTCAATAGCTTCCAGCCACCACAACATGTAAGCCACAATAGAATGACAAAATGACAGACAAGTGTTGGTTGTAAAGCATGGGGGAGAGTAAGCATGGCATGTGATAAGGACTGACAATAGTTTGAATGTCTAGCACTAACCTGACAGGCCCAGTAAAAGGAAGGTCTTATGCTCCATGTCAAAAAAGCAAAATGTGATCTTTGAAGGGTTGAATCAAAGTGATACCATGATCAGGTTTGACATTTATAAAGACCAATCCAATGGTGAGGCAAAGGATCAACTACCTGGACAGGGACTTCCTGGAGGCAGGGATAAAGGCAGTATGCCTCAAAGTGCAACACTTATGCTCTCCACCGAGGCAATAAAGTTCAGGCAGCTGAGTTGCGTTTTCTGATAGCTGAAGGTGAGAGCACTAAGTAACAGAAAAGAGGCATACGCTGGTTTCAATGTGTATCTCACATAACAAGCATGGCCGTGCTATGGTTGCCCACGGTTTATTCGTTGAGTAATGTAGGTTCACACTTCCTTTCTATCTTTTCCTTCTGTCATCCTGAGTTGATGGCCTTGACACAGAATCTCCCTGGTAGCTTGCTTGCCAGGACTACACCACAGATTCAGATCTGTCATTGCAAGGGAAATAGGGCCACTCGGGGGTAGAGGGACTTGCAACAGGAAAGGGTTAAAGTAAACGGGGGGGGGGTTTCAGGAAACAAAGATGGGAAGGAAGTGGGTGTTTGTTGAGAAGGCAAGAGCAAAAATTTAAATGCTTGCATACTTGTTAAAGAGATTTATTTTTATCATAGTAGGGGAGTTAAACTATTTCCAACTGGAGATTCTAGCTGGGTCACAACTATCAAATACCAGCTAAAGTAGTTGATTTATAATTCAATAAACCCTAGATTAAAACTTACTGTAGATTTTTTAAAAGGCTACTTTATTGGCATATAATCCACATATCATGCAATTCAATAGTTTAATAATATTATCCTAGATCAGTGGTCCTCAACCTTCCTAATGCCGCTACCCTGTAATATACTTCCTCATGTTGCGGTGAGCCACCCCCTCCCAACCATAAAATTATTTTCGTTGCTACTTCATAGCTGTAATTTTGCTACTGTCATGAAGCATAATGTAAATATCTGATGTAAATAGCAGAATGAATTTTCATTGTTACAAATTGAACATAATTAAAGCATAGTGATTAATCACAGAAACGATATGTAATTATACATTTTAAAATATGTCTTTCTTTTTTTAAATCGTTTTATTGGGGCTCATACAACTCTGATCACAACTCTTTACACATCAATTGTGTAAAGCACCCTTATACATTCGTTGCCCTTGTCATTCTCAAAATTCGCCTTCCGCTTGGGTTCCTGGAATCAGCTCCTCATTTTCCTTTTTTCCCTCCCCCTTCCTCCCTGTTCCCCACTCCCTTATGAACCCCTAATAATTTATCCAGTGTCTCCCTTCACCCACTTCTCTGTTGCCCCTACCCCAGAGAGGAGGTTATATGTAGATCCCTGAGATCGGTTTCCGCTTTCTAACCCCCCTTCCCTCCCGGTATCACTACTCTCTCACTGTTGGTCCTAAGGGGTTCATCTGTCCTAGATTCCCTGTGTTTCAAGATCCCATCTATACCACTGTGCATCCTCTGGTCCAACCAGGTTTTCAAGGTAGAATTGGGATCATAATAGTTGTGGGGAGGAAGCGTTTAAGAACTAGAGGAAGGTTGTGAGTTTCATTATTGCTACACTGAACCCTGAGTGACTCATGTCCTCACCACCACCCCTCTGCAATGGATGTCTGGATGTCTACAGATGGGCATTGGGTCCCCATCATGTGCTCCCCTCATTCTCAATTATGTGATCCCCCCCCACCCTGACTTTGGTGCTTGAAATCTGATCCCCTTGGCCCTTCATGATCACACATGTTGGTTGGTGTGCTGCTTCCATGTGGGCTTTGTTGCTTCTGGGAAAGATGGCCACTTGTTTACTTTCAAGCCTTTAAGTCCCAAAACGTCATATCTCTCAATAGATGGGCACCATCAGCCTTCTTCACTACACTCAGTTATGCACACATTCGTCTTCAGAGTTTATGTGGGGAAGGTGATCACAGAGTGATGGCTTTTGTTCTTTGGTGTCTGCTACCTGATCCCTTCAACACCTCGTGTTCACATAGGCTTATGTGCTTCTTCTCAGTGGGCTTTGTTGCTTCCGAAGTAGATGGCTGCTTGTTTGCCTTCAAGCCTTTAAGACCCCAGACACTATATCTTTTGGATAGCCACGCACCATCAGCTTTCTTCACCACGTTTGCTTATGTGCACGTCTGTCTTCAGCGATTATGTCGGGAAGGTGGGTATCATGAAATGACTGTTTAGCTGAGCAAGGTGATCTTGTATTAAGGGAATGCATGGGAGGAGGCCTAATGTCCACCTGCTACCCTACTACTAAACTTATAAAGATATGCACATAGGTCTATTTCCCCCATAATCATAAATATATTTACACATGTGCATATCTGTATTTAGTCTTCTCTGTATGCCCGTTGCCTCCTACTCCTTTCCTCTATTCCCTTACACTTTCCTCCTGTCCCACTACCATGTTCAGCCTTCATTCTGGTTTCAGTAATTCCTCTCAGTTACCTTGCCCTTGGTCACTCCCTACCAGTCCTCCCATCCCCTCTCTCCACTGGTTTTGAACCACTTGTTCCCTTGTCTCTGGGTTGGCCAACACCTCCTCCCTTCCCCTACCTCCCACGCTCTCATGTCCCTCCGGGACTGTTGGTTCCGTTATTTTCTTGTCACATTGTTTGTCCAGCCTATCTTATCTAGGTGGACCTGCTGATATAGTAATATGTGCATAAAACTGGGGATGGCCTTGACAGCACCAAAGTGGCACATAAGAACATGGTGATGACAGCAGCAACACCGACAAGCTAACAAACAAAAAAGCCACTGAAATACAAAATTTAAAAGATAAAAAAAGAAAAAAACACAACAAAAAGACAGCAAAAAACAAAAGGCCTGTTAGTAGTTCAAGGTCTGTTTGTTGACCTTTAGGAATGTTTTCCAGACGAGGCTGATGGGGTACCACTTCGTGGCCCCAAAGTCCATCCTTTATACTCCCTCGGGACCTCCTTGCTCTGCTTCCCCCGCCGCTCCATTGCACACCCAAGTGTTTTGCCTCAGTGTGCTGGGGTCAGCTAGTGGCACATCCCCACTGTGTCTCCGGTGCTGTCCCTTGTAAGGCCATGGATCAGTGCAGGATGTTTCATCTCACCGTGGGGCTGGCTATACGGTCCTCTCTGTACATTAGACCCTCTGAGCCAGGCTATCATCCTCTGAGCTTGGTGGGTCCAGGTGTGCTCCGCTCTGTTCTTCCTCCCTCCTTTACTTCAGCTTCCTTCTGGGTGTGGTGTGGTAGGTCAGTTCCTTTCCCACACCAGACGATCTGTTTTCATTTTCTGTGGAACTCCCTTCGATGGTCAGGCAAATTCTGGTCCAGTCTCTTTGTGGATTCTTCGGGGCATTACGTTGCCCTCCTGGTTTGAAGTGTCATGATGGTGTCCGTATGCATGTTCCAGTTCTGTGGGGACACAACCCGCTGGGTGGGTTAGTGCCCTGTTCCCCCACCTCCTCTGTGCCACCCACTCGGTTTCTCCCCACTCCGCTTCTCCCTCCTCGGCCCCCTTTCCTCTTTATGTTGGACTCTCATGCCCTCCCTCCAACTATCTGTGCTTCCACTCATTTATTGTGAGATAGGTGTTTATTCTTCTATTCCTGGCATGTTGATTGTACTTACCTCAGGGGACTCATGTTATACCTGTACCTCACCTAACATGATTCCTTCCAGCCCTTCCCACGAAACGACGTGTTTCATGTGATTGTCCGGGCTTTTCAGTGCTGCATAGTACTCCATTGGGTGTATGTGCCAGAGTTTACTAACCCACTCATCAATCAATGGAAACTTAGGATGCTTCTAAGACTTTGTGATTGTGAATTGGAGTGCAGATGACTGGTCGTGTTTTATTTGTTGCCTCCATCGTGTATATGCCCAGTAGAGGGATGGCTGGGTCATAAGGTAGATCAATTTCCATTTTCTTTAAGTATCTCCAGATTGCTTTCCACAGTGGCTGTGCAAATCTGCACAACCACCAGCAGTGGAGGAGGGTTCCTACCTCCCCACAGCCCCTCCAACACTTGGTGCTCTCTGATTTGCTGATTTGGGCTAGCCTCAGGGGTGTTATGTGGTATCTCATGGTTGTTTTGATTTGCATTTCTCTTATGGCTAATGACATGGAACACTTTCTCATATGCTTATTGGCCATTGGGTCTCCTCCCTAGTAACAGTTATTTTCTGTTCTTTTGCCCACTTCCTTAGGGGGTTAACTGTTTTCCTCTTTTTGCAGGCCATGATGGTGTTCTAGGCTTTAGTAAGGAGCCCTTTGTCCATGTGTCATTACTAATATCCTCTCCCAGTCTGTGGGTTGTCTTGTCACCCTATTGGTAAAGTCTTTCGAGGTGCACAGATGCTTTATTCTTATTAAATCCCATTTGTCGATTTCCAGTTAACCTATGTGTGTACCCTTCCCTATTGCAGTGAGCCTATGAGTTCCCTGGGCCAGTGCTCTGAGGTAAGTCCCAATTCCCTCCTTGATGGTCCTAATGGTTTGGGGTTTAGATTCTAGGTCTGTGGTCCACCTTGTTTATTCTTGTGCATGGGGTGAGGTAAATGTCTTGTTTCATCTTTCTACATGTGGATATCCATTGTTTTCAGCACTACTTGTTAAAAAGGGCATCCACTTCCCACTTGATGGTTTTGGGACCCTTGTCGAAGATCAGTTATCTATATGCTGATGGTTTTATTCTTGGGTTTTCTATTCTTTTCCACTGGTCTGAGTGTCTGTCATTGAGCCAGTGCCATGCTGTTTTGACCACTGTAGCTATGTAATAGGCATTAAAATCGGGTAAGGCAAGTCCTCCAACTGTGTCCTTCTTCTTCAGGAGTTCTCTGCTAATTCTGGGTTTCTTCCCTCTCCATATGAAATTGGTGGTCAGTTTTTACAATTCTTTGAAGAAGGTTGATAGTATTTGAATTGGTATAGCATTGAACTTGTAAAGTGCTTTAAGTTAGACTGTCATCTTTACTATGTTAAGCCTTCCAATCCATGAGCAGGGGATGTTCTTCCATTTGTGGAGGTCGCTTTTGGTTTCCTGTAGTAGGGTCTTATAATTTTCCTTGTATAGGTCTTTAGCACTTTTTGTTAAATATATGCCTAAGTATTGCAGTTTGTTCTTAGCTACTGTGAAGGGTACTTCCTTCTTAATCACTTCTTCTGTGGTCCTGTCTGATGTGTATAGAAAACCTACTGACTTCTGTTTATTGATCTTATATCCTGCTACTCTTCCATATTCCTCTATCGATGTAAATACTCCAGCTGTGGAGCTTTGGGGGTTTTCAATGTACAAGATCATGTCGTCTGCAAATAGCGATAGTTTCACCTCTTCTTCTCCCATTTATCCATGGCTTCCATGTTTCTGAATTCACTAGAATACAGACCTTCTTAGTACTTTTTGATTATCCTTTTAATCTCATTGGGGTCTGTTGTTATTGCCCCTGATTCATCCCTCATCCTGGTTTAACTCCGCCCTGATTTTTATTATTTCTTTTCTCTTGCTATTAGAGGAGTTGTTCTGCTGATGTTGTTCTAGTTGTTGAAGGTTTTGTGTTAATGTATCTGTCATATGCCTCTCTTCTTTTTTTACATATGCATTTAATGATACCAAGCCACCTCTGATAACTGCCTCTGATACTCTGATAACTGTATCTTAATGGATAACTTGGCAGGGTAAAGGATTCTGGGGGAAGCATTTTGTTCTTTCAGCTTTTGGAAGATGTTGCTCCATCTCTACTCCTCTTCATGGTATCTGCTGATAGGTCTGAGCACATTCCTACCTGTGCTCCTTTGTAAGTGACTGTCTTCCTTTCTCTTGCTGCTCTTAAATTTTTCTCTTTTTCTTCTAAGTTGGATATTTTTACTATTATATGTCTTGGCGTGTTCTTCTTCAGGTCTAGTCTAGCTGACTTCCTTTCTGCTTCTTTTATGTGTGCCTGGTTCTCCATTGTTAGGGTGGAAAGGTTTTCTTCCAGAAATTCCTTTGCTATCTTGGCTGTCGACTTGTGTGTTGTGTTGTACTCTGGTAGACCAATTATTCAAACACTATTCCTCTTAATAGCATCTTTCATTGATATCAAGCTATCTTCTGTTTCTTTAATTTTCCTATCTGACTGTCTTTCTTGCTTGCTTAGGTCTATTTGAGTGTCCTCGAGATCAATGATATGGTTCTCTGCCTCCTCAAGTCTAATCCCAAATTCTGTGACCTACTGTGTGGCTGCTACTACCTCCTCTATTAGCTTCTGCAGTTCTCTTTGGTGGGTGGATTTCATCCCCTCTATTGTAGACTTCGTCCCCTCTACTGTGGACTTCATCTCCTCTTTCATTGCATCCTTATACTGGGTTTCTTCCCTCAGTGTCTATATTACTGCGAGCATACTTCTGAAGATTTCCTTCTGTGGTACATGTGTATCTGTTTCTTCTATGAAAGACATTAGCTCTTTTACTATGTTTTGTCTCTCTGTTGTTGTTTTTTGTTGGGAGTGATGTGGTCTTTTGATTTTTTTTCTCAATCCTTTCATAGGCCCCATGCTTCTGGGAGGCCAGGGGAGCCTTATCTGTGTTACTGTTAAGGATTCTTTCAGGTGACTGCCTATGACATACTATAAGGATCGGTCAGACTGCTGTGTAGGCAGAGTTCCCTGAAGGTTTAGTGACCCGCAGTGGTGAGATGTTTCAGCAAATGGAGGGGGGACTGTAGCCTCAGTGAGAGCCCTCAGGCGTCTATGACCCGGTTTGTCAGGGTACCCTTAGCAGCCCTTTTTATTGTTTAGTAATAAAAGGTAAGAATTTAAAAGTCTAAAAATTTAAAAATAATTTTAACAAAATTTTGGGAGGAAAAAGAGAAAACTGCAGCGAGAGGAAGAAGGGGAATCTATAAAAGAGGAGAGAAAATATGTGATAATAGTGGAAGTGGAAGGAGAAGAAAGAATACAGAAGGAAAACCTATACAAAGAGGCAGAAGAGAAGTACTAGCAGTAATGGAAAAAGGAGGAGGAAAGACGAGAGAAAAAGAAACACAGAAAGTAAAAGAAAGAAAAGAGAAAATCCAGCACGAGATAAAAGATATATATACATATATATATATAATTTCCCCCCCTCTTTTCCCTCTAAGTTCTAGTGATGCCTAATAGAAGGCGGAGGTGGGCAAGGACTCACAGCCATGGGACGGGACGTGGTGCTGATCTGGGCTCCGGAGCCGCGCTATGTGGGGGTGAAATGGTCTTCAGATCAGCAAGCCCTCCCAGGTCCCTGCAGGCCTGTAGAGTTGAGCCTGTGGGCAGAGGCTACACAGGCAGGACCAGCCCCCCAAGGGCGGGCCCCCTGCACCGGACAGAAAAGGCTAGGGTCGCAAGTCGTCCTGAGAGAGGCACAGGTCACCGTGCCTGCCTCCTATGCCAGCTGGGGAGGGCTGAGGCAGGCTTAGGGGTTGGTGCTGGGGACCCCACAGGGCCCCTCGGTGGTGAGAGCCGGCTGGGGCACACAGATGGCTCCGACGGGGACTGCAAAGCCATGTCCTAGGCTCCCTAGCAGGCGGGGACGTTTATTGCTTAAACCACCAGCCCTGTGAGTGGTGCCGGTTCCGCAGCGAACAGTGGCGGTTCTGACAGGAAATAGCAGCAATGACGCTTGCCTTCAGCCCTGGGAGGAATGTTTTAAGGCAGGCTCAGAGCTCGGAGCTGCAGGCCGCTGGGATCCCCGCAGCGCACTGGGGAGGGCAATGCTGCTCTGGCATGAGTGCCAAGCCCGGTCACTCGCGCAGTTGTGCCCACTGTTATGCCCAGGGTTGTCCATGTTGGAAGGGGGCGCTGGGGCAGGCAGGTCTAGCACCCCAAGCCGTGGGCACAGGGCTCCACAGTCGCGCTGGCCAGACTGAAGTGGCTTGGGTGGCCGAAACGCAGTATGGGGGGTAGAAGCAGGATGTGCAGGCCGTGCCAACAGGAAGTGCTCAGCGCAGGTTCCCGGGCAGTAAGTGGAGCAGTGCTAAGCTGGTGGGGGTGGGCGGCCGGGCAGACAGGTGCAGGTGGAGAGGTCCCAGGCAGCAATGGGGGTGGATGGTCCCCCGTGGGGGTCGCCCAGGCAGCCCCCGGTGGCCTTCAGGTCAGTTACCCTGGCCTTGGATGAATGGAGGGAGGCACACGGGCCCAAGGGCAGATCAGTGCCACGTGGGGAGACCAGAGGGAACCACAGGAAAGGGAAGCTTCTCTCCTAGTGGGGTCCCACGGGTGGGCAGCTGCTATAGGGGGTCCCTGGGACCACTGCACGTGTCTTGGCAGAGCAGGCAAGTGATTATGGGCTTGGGGTCCTGGTCTGGGGATGGAGTGGACTATAGCTAGTCGTGGCCGCGATGGCGGCAGCCTAGTGACCCGAGATGTCCCACGAATCAGGTCCTGGATCACCTAGGCTGCGGCTCAGGAAAAATGCGTGGGGTGGGGTGCTGTCCCGGGGGAATATTTCACTCACCAGACTCCTACCACTCGGCTACCTGGACACCAAACCCACTTTGGTCAAAAGAGCTCTCCGAGTATGCGGGTCCCCTGGTCTGCCATCTTCCCAGAATCCGAAATATTTATTTCTAATTATAAGTAAATGAAAGTTTGTCCTGAACATGGGGTAACATGGGTAAGTCTTCCCACCGGGTACCCGTGTGTGGATGTATCTGCATGTGGGCAGAGCTCATCAGAAATGTTTTCCAATGGTCTTAGGTGTCTCCTGTGAACGGGTTATTTGACCACCAAAGGGGTCAAGACCCACAAGTTGAGAACTGCTACCCTAGATTTTTATGGAAGATTTGGTTAAGCCCAATTCATACTGAACTAACTACGGAACTTCCTTAACTTCTGACTAAATTTGAAAGTTAATTCACACTGGAGGCGTTTGTAGATTAAGAAATTTGAAGCACCCTCTCATAATGGCCATTCTGTTCATGTTGATCCTAGGACATCCACAGTCATGTAGGTGGTGCGGAAACTTGTCCCAAACAAGGAGGACCCAGAAGACTATTTTAGATTTGACCTTTTCTAGAAGCCCAATTTGGAAGCCTTGCCACCTACCTGGTCAACCACCACAAAGAGATCCACATTTTTACCCATTCAAAGGGGATAGAGGGTGACCCCACAGGACTCACAGATTAAAGAATAATATTGATATCACATGCATGTGAAATTTTGCTGAAGATTATTCAACAATGCTTGCAGCCGTATATTGAAAGAGAACTGCCAGAAATTCAAGCTGATTCAGAAGAGGCCGTGGAACAAAGGATATCATGGCTGATATCAGATGGATACTGGCTGAAAGTAGACAATATCAGAAAGATATTTACTTGCATTTCATTGACTAGACCAAGGCATTTGACTATAGATAATAGTCCATTGTTGGATGATAGCCAGCAATGGATAGCCTTGCTAAGAATGAGAATTCTAGAGCACTGTAGCCTTGCTAAGAATGAGAATTCTAGAGCACTGTAGCCTTGCTAAGAATGAGAATTCTAGAGCACTGTAGCCTTGCTAAGAATGAGAATTCTAGAGCACTGTAGCCTTGCTAAGAATGAGAATTCTAGAGCGCTTCATAGTGCTATGTGGAACTTGTATGTGGATCAAGAAGCAGTTGTGCAAACATAACAAAGGAATATTCCATAGGTAAAATCAGGAATGGTGCAACAGGGTGGCATCCTCCCACCATACTTATGCAATTGGTATGCTAAGCAAATCCTCAGAGAAGCTGGGTTTTATAAAGAAGATTGTGGCACAAGAGCGGGAGGGAGGCTTATAACAACCGGTGATGTGCAGATGACACAGCCTTGCTTGCTGAAAGTGAGGAAGGCTTGAAGCACTTGCTAATGAAGATCAAGGATTGCAGCCTGCAGTGTGGATTGTGACTCAATGTAAAGAAGACCCAAATCCTTGCATCTGCATCTATAGGTATAAGTGGAGAAATTAATGAAGTTGTTAAGGATGTTTTCTTGCTTGGATCCATAATCAGTGCTCATAAAACCAGTAGTAGAGACTCCATAATGCATTGAATTGCGTGAATCTGCTGCATGAGACCTCTTTAACGTGTTTAGAAGCAAGGCTGTTACTTGGATGACTGAGGTGTGGCTGATTGAAGCCATGGTGTTTTCAACCACTTCATATGCAGTGGTAGGATTCAGCCAGTTCTCACTGGTTTGGCAGAATCAATACCTAATTTTTAGTTGAATTTGGCAACTGGTTGTTAAAATAGAACTAGTCATCAGATTGGGAAATGGTAACCATAAGATGAGATAGAAGAGGTTGTTACAGTAATTGCCCCCGATAAATAACTCTATAGTATAAAAAATTAGACGGAACTCCGCTTGTAATAGAAGCAAAGAATATTTCAAGTGAGGATGCCAATCAGAAAAATATGGAAATATCTGAGAAAAATAGTGGGTTTTTTGTTTTGTCAGGTATTATTTAATATTTTTATTTTTATTTTTAATTTTCTATTTATTTATTTATTATTTATTTTAACAATTTATTGGGGCTGATACAATTCTTTTCACAGTTCATACATATACATACATCAATTGTATAAAGCACATCTGTACAGTCTTTGCCCTAATCATTTTTTTCTCTTTTCTTCTTTTACATTTTATTAGGGACTCCAACAACTCTTACCACAATCCATACATATACATACATCAATTGTATGAAGCACATCCATACATTCCCTGCCCCAATCATTCTCAAGGCATTTGCTCTCCACTTAAGCCCCTTGCATCAGGTCCTCTTTTTTTTCCCCCTCCCTCCCCATTCCCCCCTCCCTCATATGCCCTTGGCAATTTATACATCGTTATTTTGTCATATCTTGCCCTATCCGGAGTCTCCCTTCCCCCCTTCTCTGCTGTCCTTCTCCCAGGGAAGAGGTCACATGTGGATTCTTGTAATCAGTTCCCCCTTTCCAACCCACTCACCCTCCACTCTCCCAGCATCGTCCCTCACATCCTTGGTCCTGAAGGTATCATCCACCCTGGATTCCCTGTACCTCCAACCCTCATATGTACCAGTGTACAGCCTCTGTCCTATCCAGCCCTGCAAGGTAGAATTCGGATCATGGTAGTTGGGGGGAGGAAGCATCCAGGATCTGGGGGAAAGCTGTGTTCTTCATCGATACTACCTCACATCCTAATTAACCCATCTCCTCTCCTAAACCCCTCTATGAGGGGATCTCCATTGGCCGACACTTGGGCCTTGGGTCTCCACTCTGCACTTCCCCCTTCATTTTATATGATATATATATACATATATACATATACACATATATACGCATACATACACACACTTATATCTTTTTTTTTTTTTGCATGATGCCTTATACCTGGTCCCTTGGGCACCTCGTGATCACACTGGCCGGTGTGCTTCTTCCATGTGGGCTTATTTGCTTCTGAGCTAGATGGCCGCTTGTTCACCTTCAAGCCTTTAAGACCCCAGACACTATCTCTTTTGATAGCCGGGCACCATCAGCTTTTTTCACCACATTTGCTTATGCACCCATTTGTCTTCAGCGATCCTATCATGAAGGTGTGCAGTCAATGATATGATTTTTTGTTCTTTGATGCCTGGTAACTGATCCCTTTGGGACCACTGGATCACACAGGCTGGTGTGTTCTTCCATGTGGACTTTGTTGCTTCTGAGCTAGATGGCCGCTTGTTTATCTTCAAGCCTTTAAGACCCCAGTCACTATCTCTTTTGATAGCCGGGCACCATCAGCTTTCTTCACCACATTTACTTGTTCACCCACTTTGGCTTCAGCCGTTGTGTCGGGAGAGTGAGCATCATAGAGTTCCAATTTAATAAAAGAAGGTATTCATGCATTGGGGTAGTGTTTGAGTAGAGGCCCAAGGTCCTTCCTCCTCCTTAATACTTGACCTATAAATATAGACACATAGATCTATTTCCCCATCCTCCTATATATATTTGCATGTACATGTCTTTGTCTAGACCTCCATGAATGCCCTTTGACTCCTAGCTCTTTCCTCTATCTCCCTTGACTTTCCTCCTGCCCTACTACCATGCTTCATCGCCACCTGGGCTAGAGTATACCTCTTCTCTAAGCAACCTTACCCTTGATCATTTCCCACCAGTCCTGCCACTCCCCCTTCTCTACCATTTGGGGTCCCATGTTTTTCCCTTGTCCCTGGGTTTGTTAACACCACTTCCTTACCCCCCCCAACCCCCCCACCCCAAGTCCCCCCGGAACTGTCGGTCCCGTTGTTTTTCCTCCAGATAGTTCATCCAGCCTGTCCTATTCAGACAGACCTGTGGAGTCACTAACATGCACGAAAACTAGACAGAGGAAAACAAAGCAACAGTATACAACCAGACAACAAAATAACAAAAACAAACCACTGACAAAGAACAGAACAAAACAGTTCACAAGAGAAAAGCTTGTAGTTAGTTCAGGGATCGTTTGCTTGCCCTTAGGAGCGTTTTCCAGTCCAGTCTGTTGGGGCACCACGCCCTGGCCCCAAAGTCCACTTTCAGCATTCCCTGGGGACCTTGCCACTCTACTTAATATTTTTAATTAATGTTTTAAATCTCTCATAATTAGTTTGTATAACTCTTTTCTTTCTCTTATTTAAGTATCAACTGTATGAAACAATAAGTTACTAATATATATACTTAAAGTGGTTTTTAGGGCATCCAACCACTGCTTAGATCCATGTGGAAGTTGGATGTTGAATAAGGGAGGCCGAAGAAGAATCCATGTATTTGAATTATGGTGCTGGTGAAGAATATTGAAAACACAGTGTGTTGCCCAAAGAATCAACAAATCTGTCTTGGAAGAAGGACAACCAGAATGCCCCTTAGAGGGAAGGATGGGAAAGCTTCATCTCACGTACTTTGGACATGCTGTCAGGAGACAGCAGCACCTGGAAAAGGATTGCATGTTTGGTAAAGTAGAGGGGAAACAAAAAAGAGGGAGACCTTGCACCCAATGGACTGACAGAGTAGTTGCCATGACGAACTCAACCCTAACAAGCGTGAGGATGGTGCAGGACCGGGCAGTGTTTCGGTCTGTTGTACTTAGGGTCAGAATCAGTTTGATGGCACCAAACAGCAGCCCCCTGCAGTCCTGATGGCACTGTGGGAGAAGCAGTGGGCTACTCACAAGATTCGAACCCCTTTAGCTGCTCTGTGGGACTAAAGTGAGGGTTGCCAAGTCTGAAAAGATTTGTAGACTCAGAAATGATTTACAGGCTCAGGGAACAGTTCTACTTGACTCAGTAAGGCCACGAGGAGTCAGGATCAACAGGATGGCAGAGAATTTTGGATTTACATAGTGAACACACCCCCATTTACATCACCAAGCAAAGGTGGATGGCCAGGTTGACCTGAACTTGTCTCTTCTTATCATTCAAATAGGAAATGGCAATGGAGAAACCAGATCCACATACTTGAAAATGGGAAGGAATCCACTTGGCCTCATAAAGTTGAGAAATAATACTCCCTGACACCCCTCACCCTACCCACCTACCCACCTCCATACATTCCCCTTGGAGTTAGTTTTCACTCAGTCACTGTGCACAGATCTGGATTGTAAGACTCCACCCCACTGCTATTAGTATAGATGATGGTGATGTGAATGTCACCTCCAGCTATGCGCAACATGGTGACCCTGCTCTCAATTTGAACGTGACATAACGGATAATGGATGGATTGTGAAAAGAGTTGTATGAGTCCCCAATGAAATGATTTTTAAAAGGAATAATGAAAGATTTTGCAATACAAAAAATCAGAACTTTAAAGACTAAATAAAAAGAATTCAATATATTTAGGAAAGAGCTAATCTCATAGTAACACACAGCTGCAATAAGTAGACATGATCCATTGCATAACTTGAAGCAGAAGCTGTGTAGAAAACAGCCAAACAACCAAGTAAATCAGCTAATGATTTATTTCAGTGTAACTAATACATTGAAAGTGTCATCTCAAACCCAAACCAAACTCATAGTCATCAAGTCGATTCAAACCCATAGTGACCCTATAGGATGGGTAGCACTGCCCCTGTGGGTTTGACTGTAACTCTTTATAGGAGTAGAGAACCTCATTTTCTCCTGAGGAGCTGCTGGTGGTTTCAAACTGCTGACCTCGCAGTTAGCAGTCCAAGTCCAACGCTCGACTACTACACCGCTAAGGATCCTTTTAAAAGCATTATTGTCTAGCTCAATTGTGAGAGAGGAGATCACTTTACAGCCTTTTTGGTTTACCCCCCAAGCCATTTCCTAAGTAATAGAAGAATGCATAAAATCTGAGTTTTCCTTCTATTCCTAAAATGTTTTTACTCGATCAAAGAGCAAATGTCATAATAATGTGAATGACTACTAAATTGAACTGCTGGTTTGCGGACTAGGAATGCAGTGAAATAAAGTGAAAGGAGCAGAGTCCTTAGAAACTAAAGGGCTCGACTTGAAATTCAACTCTGCTGCTCGGTAGCAGTGTGAATTGAGGTAGCTTGTTGAATCATTTTAGAGCTTGGTTTTCTCAATAATAAAATGAAGTTCATATGACCTAGTTCATAGGGTTATTATATGTAAAGTATTTGATAGGGGGTAGTAGGTATCGTGTCTGCTTTTCTCTTTAGACTCACCGTAGAACTCAAGAGATAATAGTTTATAACTCTGGGCTGTCAAAGACGAAATCTCATGGAGTAAATACTGCACAAAGAAGAATCATCATGGAGATTAATATAACAGTAGTGGGATCCAGTAACATAGAAATGGGGCCTTGAACAAGGTGAAGCAGACATGGATGATTGCCTCCCTAAATGGATTTCTCCTGTGTTTGTGTGCGTAGACTAGAGAAACAAATCCATGGACACACATATGTGTATATGAAAGAGCAACTGAACATTGAGAAAACATCCCAGCCCAGTCCAAATCAAGTCCATAAGTCTGATATTAGCCTATATTTCCAATATCAATCTATAAAGTACTCTTCAGACTCACGAAACACATGCAATGACACCAAATGTAGAAGATCACAGGCCAGTGGGTAGAAAGTCTTTGGATCTAGTGTCATTGGAAACATCTCAGAGCTGGCAGGGTTCTCTCTGTGGCTTCTTCGGCTTCCGAGGTCTGGTTGCATCCATGTGGCTTGTCTTCTGCAATGTCTCCCAGAGAGTAGCAGAGAAAGAAAGGTGTCTTCCACCTCTAAGGAGGAAGTACCAGATTTCCCAGAATTCTCAGGAGAAGGCCATGCCCACAGAAGTCTCATTTGTTCTCTCCAGATTGACAGGCTAGACTCCACCCCGACACTCTTAATCTTTAAATTGACACCAGATGAGGTGACTGCCACACTTCCTAACCATTTTCAGATTCTCATTAAAATTTGTCAGTGTTATGTGTTGGCCTGTGATCGCTTGGTGGGCAGTTCAAAACCCTCGGCAGCTCCGAGGGAGAAAGACTGGGTTTCTAGGCCCACAACAGTGACAGTCTCGGAAACCCACAGGGATTCCTATGAGTTGGCATTGACTGGATGGCAGTGAATGAGCTACCTTTTCTGAAGGGTCCAGTGCTTTGAAGGAAGCAGACCCTTCTCAAACTCCAAGACTAGACTTTGATTCTTTAGCTTAAGCACATCAACATAATTCCACCTCCCTCAGCAGCATGTCTCTTGGTCAGGAATGGGCCTCTCAGTGAGGCCAGTGAGATAGGAGGGGAGGCTTGTTAGGGTCTTTCAAAAGGAAGCTCTTAATTCTTCTGGGAGAGATATGGGAGCCAGCATAGCCTGTGTTTTCTCTCTCCCAGTGAAGGCAAACGAGGGAGCATGGAACCCTGAGAGGTGATAGCACATCCCAGACCAGGAAGGAGGCCAAGCCGAGGATGAAGTCCACATGATGGATCTGTGTGGCAGAGTGGAGACCCAGAAAGAACTTAAGCCCTTGTTGAACTGTCTTAAAAAGAAAAAAAATTTCACTGAAGCCCTGTGAAGTCAATCAATATGCTTTCTGTCTGCTTAAGGCAGTTGACTTGGATTTTCTGTTATTTGCAGCAGCAAGCAGCCTCTAACGAAGGAAAAGCTTGGCAAGAGCTAGAGTCCCATTTTAGCCTGTTGCATAATGCTTTATGTTCTTTATTAAAGAAACAGGAACATTTTTTAAAAATCATTTTACTGGGGGTTCATATAACTCTTATCACAATCCATACATACAACCAAAATGTGTGTCCAGCACATTTGTACATTCATTGCCCTCATCATTCTCAAAACATTTGCTTTCCACTTAAGCCCTTGGCATCAGCTCATTTCCCCCTCCCTCCCCGCAGCCCTCTCCCTCATAAACCCTTGATAATTTATAAATTATTATTATTTTGTCATGTCTTATACTGTCCAATATATCCCGCTCTTCACCCACTTTTCTGTTGTCCATCCCCCAGGGAGGAGGTTATATGTAGGTTCTTATGATCAGTTCCCCCTTTCTACCCAACCTTCCCTTCACCCTCCAGGTTCACCACTCTCACCACTGGCCCTGAAGGGATCATCCGCCCTGGATTCCCTGTGTTTCCAGTTCCTATCTGTACTAGTGTACATCCTCTGGTCTAGCCGGATTTGTAAGGTAGAGTTGGGATCATGATAGTGGGAGGGGGGTGGGGGGAAGGAAGCATTTAAGAACTAGACGAAAGTTGTAGGAAACAGAAACATTTTAAGGGTGTTTTCACTTCACACATCAGGCAGTCTGCGTTGAGGGATTGTAATGGACATTATGTTGGACATTCAACTCAAACTAACTGTCACCAAGTGGATTCCAACTCACCGCGATTCTAGGACAGGGAAGAACTGTCCCTGTGGGTTTCTGAGACTGTAACTCTGTATGGGATGTGGAAACCTCATCTTCTCTTAAGGAGCAGCTGGTGGTTTCAAACTGCTAACCTTGTGGTTAGCAGCCCAATGGTTTACCCACTACACCAACAGAGCTCCCTATGTGTTGGACCCAGTGAGGCAAATTTGTATTCTACAAAGAACTATAATATCTATGATAGGGACTTTGTTGGGAAATGTCAACCTACAATTATTAATGTTGTAGGACATGTTTTTCCAACTATTGCCATTGGTTATTTTATTCATTAATCTGACATTAATTTTGAATGATCAATCATGTACAAAGCATATGATAAGCTTTATCATATATAGGCATATGACATCATGGAAATAGATTCCATTTAAATTTTAGCTTCTGGGTAGGAACATACTGTTATTTGCTATCCTTTTTTATGACCAGAGAAGCCCCCTTGGTATAGTGGTTGTATGTTGGACTACTAACTGCAAGGTCAGCAGTTTGAAACCATCAGGCACTCTGCAGGAGATAAGACGAGGCTTTCTACTCCCATAAAGAGTTACAGTCTTGGAAACTCACAGGGGCAGTTCCCCCTTGTCCTGCAGGTCATTCTGAGTTGAAATTGACTTGATGGCAGTGAACTTGGGTTTTTGTTTCCATGAACAGATTGGAAAATGCAACCATAAAATGAGATAGAATAGGTTGTTACAATTATGTCCCCCAATAAATCACTCCTCTTGGCATCCAGCCAATGAATTTTCTCCCATATGTAGTCATGTGACTTGCTTTGGTCAAGGGAGAATCGGCGAATGTTTCAGGAGTAGGGGCTTGATAAGCATTTATCCATGGAGACTTGCCTTCTCCCTCCTCCCATGAGAACTACAGTTTCTGTGATAAGGACTTGTTGACAGTCCACCTCATCGCGGGTTTCCCTCTTTGCCGCTGCCTCTCTACTTTGACGAAGCATGCTGTTCTTTTCGAGGGACTGGTCTCGCCTGACATGTCTGAAGCCCATGAGACTAAATCTGGCCCTCCTTCGAAGGAGAATCTGGCTGCATCCTCTTGAGACGGGGTTGTTTGTTCTGGTAGGCCGTGGCAGTCAGTATTCCTCATCGTTTTTTATTTCAGTCTCCTCATGAAAGTGCTCTATGTAATATCCATTTCCCGGGACTCTTGAAGCGCAAAAGGATGCAGCTGATGAAAGCTGGAGCCTGGCTCGTTTTCCGTGGGGTGATGCTGCAGTAAAGGAGGTCGGTTCTACATCCTCACCTCCCTGCCGCTTAGTCAAGTCTGACTCACAGCAACCCTGGGGGTTTCTGAGTCTGTAACGCTTTCCCAGAGTAGAAAGCCTCCTCTTTCTCCTCAGGAGCAGCGGTGGGTGGTTTTGAACTGCTGATCTTGTGGCTACAACACCAGGGCTTCTAATGTATACTAGACATTCCGTCATCGCAGGCATGCTGTGGCCTTCGTTTGTGTGGCCCTTGAAGTCACACCATTATGTTCAATATCAGGACTGTTTAATTAGTTAGCAAACAAATCTGTTAACCAGATGAGTTTTTTATTCCTAACCACCGTTTGAATTTTTCAAAAATATTTTGTATTCTTCATGAAGTGTTCAGCATTATTGGACATTTTAAAATAAAATGACTAAGAGTCTGTTCTAGGTTAATGTGTCCCAGAGTGGGCTTTGTAAATCAGTTGACACCTTAATAATAAGAGAAAAAAATAGTTTTGTCGTCAAATATGTTCAGAACACAGTTAAATAGGCTTCTCTATTTTTCACACCATTTTATCATAAAATATAAAGAAAAGTTGAAAGAATAATACAAAGGTACACCTACATACTCATACTGATATTCAAGTTGAAAAACAACCAGTTTGTCATATGTGCATTCTGCCCTGCAGTCAGTTATTTAATATGGCTTGTCTAGCCAAGGCCTTTGTTACTCCCACCAAATGACCTTCCTTTTCCTGATGGGTCTGGTTAAGGAGGTGGAGGAAGACACTAATTGGATGATATGATTCAGCTGTGAGTGATGGTTAACAAGGTTAATTGTGGTTGTCATCCTGCTGGGTATGAAATGAACCCCCACAGAAGAAGAAATCGGGGCTCTTCTTGCAGCAAGAGCTAAGGGCCAGCCAGGAGTGGAGTGTATCCTGTGGGCTCTGAGCTCCCTGTGGACTAAACCTCCCTGATCCAGAAGACAGCTTTGACACCAGCGGAGCAGCAGCAACAGAGCCAGAGCATGGGAGGAAGCCGTGAACCTGCCCATCCACGGTCCACTGAGCAAGTAAAGCTGAGTGCTTTGGAGCGGGATGCTGACCTGTGAAGAGGGCCCTGGGGCCCGTGGGCACTTAATTTGCTGACCCATATTGCTGGAGCCCAGTGCCTTCGGGCTGAGGCGTATAGTGGACTGGTGCTCCCTTTGGGCATTTATTAGCAGCTCTAGAAGGGCTTGAGCAGGGCAGATGCCAGGTCGAGAGGCTGAGGGCCAGAGAAGCCTGCCTGTGGGCACAGCGCAGATAAAATGGTCCTGGTTTACCACTGTGGCCAGAGTATTTCTTACCCGTTAACTTCCCCAATGAACCCCATAATCACGAGCTCTGTTTATGAGTTCTGTAGCCACTGCAATGCATCATCAAACACAGGCCCAGAAGCAGAGTGCTGGGTGATGAGGGACGACTGGAGTCAGGGTAGAGGAAAGGGAACGGAGATGAGGGTAGTCATAGACAACACAGGGTTCCAACATGTGAGTGGAAAAATGGAATTAAATTATAATACAATTTGCCAGTGGACTTTCTGAAGCCCTTTGTGTATTATTCTTTTTGCTGAATAACTTGAACTTTATTATCTAAATACTTGAGCAAGCATCCTCTACCCATAAAAGCAGAATGACATCTAAGAAGTTGAACAATTCCATAATATCGTTTATAACTTGGAATCCACGAGCTGGCAGTGGGTTCGGGGTAGTTGACAATGTCATTTAGTACAAGGCCATATTCACATGTCCTTTCTTGTCCTCAAGTTGACTTGAATGGATTTTTTTAAAACTTGAAACAATATCCAGTTATCATTTACATATCATATTGAAACATATATTTTTAGTTTTGTTTTTATTGTAAAACAATATTCCCTTAAACGATGCTATGTTTTTAATAAAAACCAACCCAGTTGTCTTGTATACTATCTCACTTTCTGAATTTTTCTGATTTTTTTCCCATTGTATTTTATAATTTTCCTTCTATTTCCAACCGAGTTTCTTTATCGCAGTAGTTCTCAGACATTTCAATCTGTTAATGTGCAGAATGATTCTCCAAGTGGATACCTTTGGAGCCCCTGCCACTTCACAATAACCTTTTCATTGAAAATTGATCCCCATCCCCAGTACAGAGAGAGAGAGAGAGAGAGAGAGAGAGAGAGACCTCTAGTGTTCAGTTATGGATATTGCCATCCCACCTTCCTAGCCAGTCCATTAGAACTAACTCTGATGCACAGGGCAGATAAGACAAGTGGTAACAGAAACGTGGACAAAATTAAGGGCAGGGAAGACTGAGGAGTTCAGGGTAAAACATTCAGCTATTGGTGAGCGCAACAATGATGTCGTTATTCTAGCTGTGGATACTGGTGATGTGACCACTTCGAAGGAGCAGGCATAAGAACTGTGTTGAACAGGCCTCTAGGGAAGGCGCAATCAAATGGCACCTGCTACAGTGGAGCCGGGCTGGCCAGTAACACAGAGAGTACAGGTCTTGCTTTGAGGGCCTTCTGGTGGAAGGTTAGCTCCTTTTGGGCTCATCGAACTAAAGGGAAAAGTGTTTGTATGGGACATGCATTGGATAGGCCCAAGGGGGTAAGAACGTAGGTGGAAATCAAGAAGAAAATCAAGGCACTCAGGTTTGGCAAACCATTCGTGTGGAAGAGATGGAAAGAAACCAATTTAAGTATCAAGGTAAACTGTAAGAAACTCAGCTGAGCTTTCCCTCTCCGGGATCACTGTACAGTGAAGGGAATGGAAGCACCGAGCACTCAGACATTCAAGGCCCGGAGAAGAAAGGGACTGAATGTCTTGAAGAGCAAGTGACAGGGGCCTCTCCCTCCCCCAAACCGAGGACACCAGATGCAGCAGCATCAACAGCAGCCGCCAAGGGCACTTTACAAATGATCCTGCACATGGTGCCACCATGAGACATCCTGGGAAATCAGCCCTAAATAAGAAATGAATTATAGAAAAATAGCCTTCAGATCCTACGCAAGGAAAATTCTGCCAAAGACAATTCAAAAATGATTACAGTGGTAATTGACAGTAAACTGCAAGAAATGCAGTTGGATTCAAAAGATTATGTGGCATGAGGGATGTTATTGCTGATGTCCAATACATCTTGGCTGAACACAGAGAATACAAGATAGATGTCTACTTGCGGTTTTTGATTATGCAAAGGCATCGAACTGCGGGGAGCCTAACTAACTCTGGATAACATTTCAAAGAATGAGAATTCCAGAACACTTCGTTGGGCTCTGGCCGAACTTGTACACAGAGCGGAAGACAATCATTTGAATAAAACAAGGAAATACTGCATGCTTTAAAAGCAGGAAAGGATACATTGTTTCCTTTCACCGTAACTACATATTCACGCTATATGCTGAGCAAATAATCCCAGAAGCTGGACTGTATGAAGAAGAATGTATTATCAACATTGGAAGAAAGAGCTCATAAACAACTTGAGATAGATAGATGACACAACCTTGCTTACCGAAAATTCAAGAGACTTAAAGCACTTACTGATGAAGATTATAGACTTCAGTTTTCAGGATGAATTACAACCATATCCTCGCAACCTGAATCAGTGGTTCTCAACCTTCCTAATGCGGTGATCCTTTAATACAATTTGTGTCGTGGTAACTCCCCCAACCATAAAATTATTTTCATTGCTACTTCATCACTGTAGTTTTACTACTGTTATGAATCGGGCGACCCCTGTGAAAGGGTCGTTCGGCTCCCAAAGGGATCACAACTCACAGGTTGAGAACAGCTGCCCTGAATCCTTACAGCCAGACCAATAGACAACATGATTTAAAAAAAGAGACCGAGGTTGTCAAAGATTTCATCTTACTTGAATCTACTATTAATGCTCATGGGATAACATTAGGAAAAATCCGAAGCAAAACTCCAGGCTATCAGCCAATTTGGACTCCTCGTGACTCTACTGAACAGAACAGTATTGCCTTTTTGGGTTTCCAAGGCTGTGAATCTTTATGTGAGCAGAAATCCTTAACACTCCCCATAGAGTGGCTGGTAGATTTGAACTGGTACCCTTGAGGTGAGCAGCCCAACACATAACCCACTAGGCCACCAGAGTGCCTGCTCATGAAAGTAGCTGCTAAGAAACCAAATAACAGTATTTCTTGGGCCACTGTGCTGCACAAACCCATTTAAAAAGTTAGAGCAAAGATATCACCTTTGTAAGACTAGGGTGAAGATCATGAGGATAGCCTCGGGTTCAGGTCAAATGAATCAGGGCCAATGCAACAACAGCTAACAACCACAGCCTAGCACATATGGATTCATGGGTTACCTGTTGAGCTGCTAGCAACAAGGTCAGCAGTTCGAATCCACCTGTTTGGAAGAAAGATGAGGCTTTCTGCTCCTGTAAAGATCCACTGCCTTGGAAACCCACGGGAGCAGTTCTACCCAGCTCTAGAGTCACTATGAGGTGGGGTGCGCTGTAGCACCCATGAAACACACAACTTTCCTCTGGTTCTTTAATGCCTCCTCCCCCCACCCCACCCCACCCCCACTATCACGACCCCAAATCTACCTTACAAATACAGAGAAGAGCTAGAAACAGAGAATCTAGGACAGATAAACCCCTCAGGACCAATAATGAACATAGCAATACCACGAGGGTAAGGGAAAGATGGGGGGGGGGGAGATAGGGGGAACCAATCACAATGATTGACATATAACCACCACCACCCTTGGGGGGATGGACAACAAAAATGTGGGTGGAGGGAGACTAGTCAGTGTAAGACATGAAAAAAATGATAAATTATCAGGGGGTCATGAGAGAGATGGGGTGGGGGAAGGAGGGAAAATGAGCTGATACCAAGGGCTCAAGTGGAAAGAAAATGTTTTGAAAATGATGATGGCCACATATGTACAAATGTGCTTGACAAAATGGATGTATGTATGGATTGTGATAAGAGCTGTAAGAGCCTCCAATAATATGATTTTTTTAATGGAAACAGAGGAGAAAACTGAAGATATCTATGAGATGTTACATTAAATTTAGCTATGTTGTGAAGATAAATAAACTTAATAGTCCAGTGGCTGAACACAATAAAGTTCATTTCTTACTTAAGTTGCATGTTTTTTGCAGATTGGTGGAAGCTGAGGAGGTGAGGGCCCAGGCTCACTCTACATCATCGCTCAAGGACCCAGGCTGGTAGAGGCTCACCATTTGGAATGTTGGTGTGATGGTTACCTAATCTGGGGTCAATTTGAGGATTAGGAGTGAAGGGGTGGAGTCTAATCTGTCAATCATTGTATAGCCAATGAGGCCTCTGTGTGGGCATGGCTTTTTCCTGAGAATTCTAGGAAATCTGGTTTTTCCTACTTGGAGGTGGTAGAGAGTCTCTGCTCACACACTGAGAGACATCGCAGCTGACAAGACACATGGAACTACCTAGTGCCTTGAGCTGGAGAAGCCACATGGACCTACCCTGATGCAACCAGACCTCTGACGTCAGAGATGCCACGTAGAGACCCCCGCCAGCGCTGAGATGCTTACAATGCTAGTGGATCCAAAGACTTTCTACTCACTGGCCTGTGATCATCCTGCATTCGGTGTCATTGCATGTGTTTCATGAGTTTGAAGAGGACTTTATAGACTGATATCAGACATATGGGCTAATATTGTATTTATGGACTGGACTGGACTGGGTTGGGATGCTTTCTGAATGTTCATTTCCTCTTGTATGTAAGCCTCTTTCTTATAGACATATGAGTGTGTCTATGAATTTGTTTCTCTAGTTTACCTGGACTAACACAGTTGGTAATTGTGAAAAGAAAAATGGCAATTGAAGTGATCTCCTCTCATGTCAGGTAGGAGTGACACACTTTATGGTTGCCCACATCCATCGGCCAAGGAGCCCTGGTGGCACAGTGGGTTATAAATTGGGCTGCTAACGACCAGGTCAGCAGTTTTAAACCACAAGCTGTTCCACAGGAGAAAGATGATGTTTTCCACTCCTGTTGAAAGTCCCAGAAACCCACACAGGCAGTTCTACCCTGCCCTGTAGGGTCACTGTGAATTGGAATCCATTGGATGGAAGTGAGTGAGAGCTCATTGGCCCAAACTAGTCACATGATGCTAATCAACTATAAACAGGGCTAGGAAACGTGGGGCAGCACGTATGATA
Organism: Tenrec ecaudatus; assembly: GCF_050624435.1. Classification (NCBI taxonomy): domain Eukaryota; kingdom Metazoa; phylum Chordata; class Mammalia; order Afrosoricida; family Tenrecidae; genus Tenrec; species Tenrec ecaudatus. Next base: position 94,958,388 of record NC_134531.1, read on the forward strand.
TTTGGTGAACACCACCGTTTCTGCTCTCACACCCGGGTGGCTATGCCAAGTAGCCCTCCGGATGGATCTGGATCCTTTTGTATAGGAGTCATGAGCAGACAGGTGGCATTTAAAGCCCATCATTCTACCCTGACTTTCTCATTATGAATCTCAGTGGTAGGGAAACAACATGTCCTTTTTCTGACATGAAGGAAATGAAAATCCAGATGGGTGGACACTTTCAAACATGGCGGTGTGGTGGATTCCACATTGGGCTGTTAATTGCAAACTTTCGCACTGGAAACCACCTGCTCCTCACTGACCCACAGGTGAGGCTGCTCACTCCCATGCACAGTTCCCCTCTCTGAGCCTGAATCAATGTGATGGCAGGGGTTTGCTTCCTCCTCCTCCTCCTCCTCCTCCTCCTCCTCCTCCTCCTCCTCCTCCTTCATAGTGAAATGAGCAGCATAGACTTTGCTTGGGATTAAAGGCAGCCTTTTAAAAAAATAATTTTATTGGCAGCTCATATAACTCCTATCACAATCCATACATTGATTGAATCGGGCATGTGTGTGATTGAGCTAAGCAGAGGCAGGTCAGGCCCTGCTTCTCTGCATGTCCCCAAAGGTCAGCAGTTGCCCCCTGCAATGAGGAGATCAAGAAATGGCACCAGGGATGCCTTACTCCCCAATAACCAGACACCCTGCCTGCCAGAGCTGATAAACTGCATCCTGGGCCACAAACCTTACCACTGACCTCCTAGGCCATAAACCTCACTGCCGACATCCTGGTCCACTATAGCATGGACCTCCCCTTCCCCCGTTTTCCTTTAAAAATCCCAGACCCCGAACAGGACCCTGCAATTCCCCTGGGCTACTTGCTAGACCGTGGGTCTTTGCCTGGGAGCCCCCCTAATAAAGTTATTTCTGTTTCTACTCTCCCTTTGTCCTGTCAGCTATTTTTGTCCATCTCCCTGTGCCTCAGTTAATCTCTCACTTGCCCTGTGCCTCAATTCCTCTTTACAGCTTGTACATATATGTCCTTCATTCTTTTCTGGACATTTACTTTCTATTAAGCCCTTAGTATCAGCTCCTCTTTTCCCCCCTCCCCCCCACCCTCATAACCCCTGACAGACTGTGCATTGTGATTATTTTCATCTCTCACATCGACCGTCTCCCTTCCCCATGGTTCCTGCTGTTCTTCCCCCTGGAAAGGGGTGCATGGTTGTCTATCATTGCGATTGGTTCCCCCTTTTTTCCTTCCTCTCCCTCTCTTCCCCTTCTGGTATCACGGTCCCCACTCCTGTTCCTGGATTCTGTGTGTCGTGAGCTCCCATCCCTTTCTATCCCTGTGCATATGTTCCAGTCTAGTCCAAATTGAGAAGCAGCACTGGGGTCATGGTAGTGGGGGTGAGGAAGCCTCACGGAACCAGAGGAAGACAGTGTGTTTCATTGACTGCACCCTGGTGACTCCTTCCTTTCCCTGTGGCCCCTCAGTAGAGAGAGTGTTCCACTGTCGATGGCTTTGGATCTCTGCTCCAGCCCCTCTCATTCTCAATAATATGATTTTGTTTGTTATGTGTCTGCTGATGCCTATTACCCAGTCCCTATGACTCCTCATGATTGCCCCTGCGGTGTGCTTCTTCCATGTGGACTTGTTGCTTCTCTCCTGAATGGCGGCTTGTGTAACTTCAAGCCTGTAAGACCAACCTCTCTGGAGGAAAGGCTTTTTCGGCTAAAGCCTTCCCAGAAGGTGCCAGAGGCAGCAGGGCTGGACTCACACAAAGGTGAGAAGGAACCTTTGAGAGTTTTACCAGGAAGACGGGGAAGGCCAAGATCACAAAATCGAAGCCAGAGTTGTTTCAGGTGATAGTTAAGAAAAGCTAGGTCAGGAAGATCAGTTCATGCGTGGTACAAACGGTTACAGTTACGTGCTCAGCTGAATGTTAGGAAACACCTTGCAAGGTTTGGCCTTAGCTGGGTGCTGTGCACTTGGGGTAGTGAATGGCTTAATACTGCCATATAAGAAGTTCTCTAAGGGAGAACCACGTTGTCTAAGCAGTTTGTACAAATAATGTACTTTTTTACTGACATCTGTTTTCCCTCTCAAATTAAAAGACGGATGCACTGAACGGCTGGTGGTGTAAAAGCACCAACAGTGCCTTGGAAGAAAGTCCTGGAAATCTGCTTCTGAAAGATCATAGTCATCGAAAACCAGTGGAGTGCAGTTCTGCTCTCAAACACGTGGGGCCATGAATTACTTTGACTTCTAATGTTGCCTGGGAGCTCTGGTGGTGTAGAGGTTATGTGCTAGCCTGCAATCTCAATAGAGGGCGGTTTGAAACCAGCAGCTCTGCAGGAGAAAGACTGGGCTTGGGTATTGTTATGAGTCAGCATGACCTCAATGGAAGTGAATTTTGTTTTGAAGAAAATCCGTAAAGCTAGGGTTACCAATAGATGGCAGTAGTAGGCCAAAGTTAGAATCACAGAACCGAAAAGGAGGAATAAAGTATAGACGAAGATGCAGATTTGCTTCAATGAAAGAGTGAGTAGACAATAAGACATCCAAACTCACTGCCATTGAGTCCTAAGGAGTGATTCAGACTCCTGGGGGCGGAACTGCCCTGTGGGTTTCCGAGACTATCTGTTGACAGGGGCAGAAAGCCCGGTCTTTGGCCCACGGAGCAGTGGATCGTTTCAAATGGATGACCTGGTGGTTAGCAGCCCAGACTGCGTGTAACTCTCCCCGTGGGGCCCTGGGGTATAAATCTCCATGGGAGCAGGAAAGCCCATCTCCTCCCAGGTGGTTAGCAGCCCATCGTGCACCTACTACAGCAGGGCTCCTTACAATGGCCGTGGGAACCCTGAATTTCTTTCCTAACTGGAATGACTTTCACATGGTCTCAGATGCTCCTGCTGGTAATTATGTGTGTGCATCTCTGTGGGTATGTCCATTTGGGTGTGTCTGTGTGCGTGTCAGGGTTAAGCGGAGAGAGGCGGTTGGTTCTGCTGCCACTACAGCTTTTCCAGCATTTAACACGCCTGTGAGCACATTATAAAACTAGGTGGAGATAAAAGACAGCTTTGTTTATCTCTTTTTTTTCCTTGAGTCTTCATGGGTGCCTTATTTATTGAGCCTGTCAGTTAATTTCACATGGTGGCAGTGCCTATGAGTCAGCATCGACTTGATAGCAGTGAGTTTGGTTTCCTGGTTTTAGTTTATTCAAGACCAGATTTATAATCAATGGATCTAAAATGTGATTTTTCAATGCAATGCCAAAGTAAAAGAAAAGGGCCTTTAAAAAATTTTAAATGACAATCTTTATTTAGTCCTTTGGTGACATAAGCTAGGGACTTCTACCACCCTCTATGTCCTACCCAAGTATTTGGGATACATAATAGATATGGAAATTAGAATAAACCTAATCAATAAAGTGTCCCTTCAAAATTAGATGGTTCCTTTGTGCTTGGATAAGTAAAACAGTGGCCCAAAAGGAAATTATCCCATAAAATATTATGTACTGGTTACCATGCAACTATACTGAGCCAAATAGAACAAGAAAAAATTAGCAATGGAGGCAAATCCACTAGTCTGGGCTTCTCCACATCTTCCATGTTTGTTGTTGTTGTTGTTGTTAGATGCCATAGAGCTGGTTGGTTCTGACTCATAGTAACCCTCTGCACACCAGAACAAAACCCGCATGTCCCGCCCCATCCTCCCAGCTGCTCCTATGCTGGAGCCCATTGGGGCAGCCACTGTGTCAATCATCTCCTCGAGCACCTTCTTTTTCGCTGCCCCTCTACCAAGGATGGTGCCCTTCACCAGGGATTAGCTTCTCCTGACAACATACCCAGAATACGTCAGACGAAGTCTCGCCATCTTTGCCTATGAGGAGCACAAGGGCTGTGCTTTTTCCAAGACAGACTTGTTTGTCCTCTTAGCAGCCCGGGGTACTTTCCTGATTCTTCATCAGCACCAGAAGTCAAATGCGTCAATTCTTCTTGTGTCTTCCTTATCCAATGTCCCCCTTTCACACGCATAGGAGGCAATGGAGAATACCACGGCTTGAATCGGGCACCTTACTCCTCGAAATCCTTTAAAACAAAAAGGATGGCTTGCTGGGGGTATATGGACAAGGCTGTTCCAAGCCCATTGGGTCTTCAGGGTCCAAGATCAGTATGTCAGCAAACTTGTAACCCATTGGGAGCACACTCAATACAGGTTGTGGTGCTCAACCTTGGGTTCACATTGGAATCAGTATGGTCAATTTTTGTTCCATTTGTCTTGGGTGCAGACTGGGCAGAGTGTCTTTTAAAAATTTCCCAGGTGGCTTACTTTTAAGTTGTACTAGGGTTATAAACTACTACATTAAAATCAATGAACCCTGGTGGTGCCTTGGCTACACACTTGGCTGCTAACTGAAAGGTAGATTGTTCGAACCCACCAGCTGCTTCATGGGAGAAAGACCTGACAATCAGCCCTGTAAAGATCTCAGCCTAGGAAGCTATATGGGTCAGTTCTGCTCTATCCTGTGGGATTTCTGAGTCAGAACACACACAACACTGTGGCAGCACAGTGGTTAAGAAGTTGGCTGCTAACAAATGGTTGGCAGTTCAAACTCACCAACTGCTCTGCAAGAGAACAATGTGCAGTTTGCTCCTGCAAAGATTATGGCCCGGGACTCTGTGGGAATTGACTAGATGATGATATAGATATAGATAAAGAGCCACCAATCAGGCACATCCAGTTTTTAGCTGTCTTTAAAAGTGTAAGGGTTCGAGCATCTATATGAGGCAGACACAAGACCAGGCAGTGCTTTGTTCTGCTGTGCATGGGGTTGGGTCGACCACATCAGAAAGGTTTGGCTGAGACTTAGGGACACAGTGGTTAAGTAGCCAACTGCTTACGGAAAGCTTGACTGTTCGAACCTACCTGCTGTTCCTTGGGAGAACAGTGTTCCATTCTGTTTCTGTCAGATTTAATCTTGGAAACCTTTCGGGGATAGTTCTACTCTGTATGACACATTTGGGTAGGTTTAGTCAGGATAGGTGTTTGATTTTTTTAAAAAGAGAATGATATATAAAGAAAAACAAAAAGTTGTTTATAAATCGATCAAATAACTCCGTTTGTCATCTTAATAAAATATATACCCCATGTGTATTTAATTCAAAGATTACGGTAAGGTTCAAAAGATGAAAGTGCAAGGTTTTCATTAATTTTCCCACAAGAAACACTATTAACATTTTTGAATTCCTTTTTTTAAGTTAATGTATATACCTGCACATTTTCTTTGTTGTTGTTGTTGTTTTAAATGTTTTATTAGGGGCTCATACAACTCTTATCACAGTCCATACATATACATACATCAATTGTATAAAGCACATCTGTACATTCTTTGCCCTAATCATTTTCTTTTCTTTCTTTACATTTTATTAGGGACGCATACAATTCTTATCACAACCCATACATATACATACATCAATTGTACAAAGCACATCCATACATTCCCTGCCCCAATCATTCTCAAAGCATTTGCTCTCCACTTAAGCCCTTTGCATCAGGTCCTCTTTTTTTTCCCCTCCCTCCCCGCTCACCCCTCCCTCATGTGCCCTTTGTAATTTATACATCGTTATTTTGTCATATCTTGCTCTATCCGGAGTCTCCCCCCCCCCTTCTCTGCCGTCCCTCTCCCAGGGAGGAGGTCACATGTGGATCCCTGTAATCAGTTCCCCCTTTCCAACCCACTCACCCTACACTCTCCCAGCATCGCCCCTCACACCCTTGGTCCTGAAGGTATCATCCACCCTGGATTCCCTGTGCCTCCAGCCCTCATATGTACCAGTGTACAACCTCTGCTCTATCCAGCCCTGCAAGGTAGAATTCGGATCATGGTAGTTGGGGGGAGGAAACATCCAGGATCTGGGGGAAAGCTGTGCTCTTCATCGGTACTACCTCGCACCCTGACTGACCCATCTCCTCTCCTAAACCTCTCTATGAGGGGATCTCCAGTGGCCGACACTTGGGCCTTGGGTCTCCACTCTGCACTTCCCCCTTCATTCAATATGGTATATTGAATATCACATTTTCATTGCTAGATATTCTTATTTGTAATAAAGAGAGCACACTACACACAGTATTTGTGAGGTAGCCAGATAGGGGGTTGTTCCTCTCCAGGCCTAGGGGTCCCCTAAGGGAAGTTTAAAGCGGATAAAGGCTAAAGGGCATGTGCCAATTCAGATCCCAAACCACGGGGTGGGGCGGTAAACCTAAGTGGGCAGTACACCTGGGTGGGCCCCAATCTAGGCCAGGTGGGCTTAATTTAGCCACTGGAGTCAACCAGGACCATTGACCACTCCTCCCAGCAGAAGGCCCTAGAAAGGCCAGAACCCAGGAAACCACCCAGCCCTTGGTCGGTCTCTCTCTCTCTCTCTCTCTCTCACACCCTCCCTCCCTCCCCCATCCCCCCTCCTACCTCTTACCTCCTCCCTCTCTCCCCCCACCCTCTGTCTCTCTCTCTCTCCTTTCTGTCTCTCCTCTCTTTGTCTGTCTCTCCTCTCTCTGTCTCTGTCTGTTTCTCTCTCTCTCCCCTCAAGTCACCATGCGGCTGTGCAGTGCCATGAGGTGCTGGTGATCAGTTACTGTAACACCTGAAAAAATTTCTATCCTTTATTAAAAACCAACTTCGATCACAAACTAGGCTTCTGCATGAATTCTTCTCTTGCAAAGCCAAGGACAGAGGCATTTCCCAACCGAGGAATCTAACATGTCTATCCTTTACCTTTTAACATTCAGTATCCCACTGTGTATACAGATACAATGTAATAACTATATCTACAGTCTTTTATTTAGCCATTGCCCCGCTGATGATCAGTAGCTAGCTCTATTCTTTCCTTCAGTGTTGTTATTGATAGGTGCCATTGAGTCAGTGCTGGCTCCTAGCCATATCCAATCTACCACAAAAGAACAAGACACTGCCGGCCCTGTGCTATCCTTAGAGCCGTCTCTGCTGCAGCCATAGAGCCCATCCTCTTCTTGAGTGTCTCCTGCTGTACCCATGCTCTTCTACTTTACCAGGGACGGCTTCTTTTCCCAGGGACTGGTCTCTCCTGATAACATGTCCTAAGTAAGTGAGACAAGTCAGACAACTGAAAATACCATGGTTACACGGTCAGGAGCACTTTAGGCCTCAAAGTGACATTTTCACTCGCAATAAACATCCTTATCTTTCTTGGAAGAGGTGCAACCAGAAGGCACATTAGAAGCGAGGATGGTGTGACTTCATCTCATGTACTTTGGACATGTTATCAGGTGGGGCCAGTCCCTGGAAAGGACATCATGCTTGTTAATGTCGAGGGTCAGCAAAGGAGAGGAAGACCTCCATAAAACAGTGGCTGTGACAAGGAGCTCAAATATGAGGATGGTGCAGGGCTGGGCAGTGTTTCATTCTGTTGTAACTGGGGTCGTGGTGGGTCAGAACTGACTCCAGAAGGCATCTAACAACATATATAGATTAAGGAACCGTGGTGGCCACAGGAAGTGTTCCTAGTAGAATCCACCTAGCGCTTTTAGGAGGAAAGAGCTAGCTAGCTGCTTCCTTAGCGAGTACAGTCAAGAAAACCCTTTGAGGAAGTTCTATCCCGTCGAATGGGGTCACTGTGAGTTGGAATCGATTTGAAGCATTCCAGTAAGAAAACCAAGGATTGCATGCATCTTGATAAACTTGCAAATATTTTTAGAAAGTAAATTCCTAGAAGAGAGATCTCCGGAGTATGTTTAACCTTTAGATACTGTGTCGAGATCAACAAGTATTTTTTTCTTTAAGTAAGTTGATGTCACGTACATCTTGCAAACACATTGTGCTTGACTCTCAATTCGGTGGTCTGGGCAGAGTGGAATCGCCCAGTCGCCTCCGCGCCACCAGCGGGCAGTGACCCCGACCCGGGGAGCCGGAGCTCTCGGGTCATGTGGCGAATTGGTCCCGCCCCACAGGCGCCTCGCGCAGTCGCAGTCCGCGGCGCCCGCCGGGACCGGTTCCCTTGGAGGCGGAGCTTAAGCTCTTGGACAGTAAGTTCTTTTCGTCGGGAGGGGTGGGTGGTAGCTGGGTGGCTTGGCGCGGGGCGGCGCTCCCGGGACCCGCCGCTGGCGGTCTGCACGGGGGACTCCCGGGACCCGCTGCTTCCAGCCTACACGGGGGCTCCCGGGACCCGCCGCTTCCGGTCTGCCCGGGGGCTCCCGGGACCCGCCGCTTCCGGCCTGCATGGGGGCTCCCGGGACCGGCCGCTTCCGGTCTGCCCGGGGGCTCCCGGGACTCGCCGCTTCCGGTCTGCATGGGGGTTTCCGGCGGCGGCCAGGCAGTAGGCGGACGTCCGCGTAGAATGGCCTTTCCCCCGGCTGCGGCTCGGCGCTGGGGAGGCCCAGAGGGCGGCCTGCGGAGCCTGTTCACAGGGAGGAGCCGGGCCTCCCCCTGGAACTGCCCTGGAGCCAGGAGAGCTTTGAAAAACAACCATGACTGCCACTGCCCCTTCAAAATGGAAAAACTGCTCCGGGGTTGCTGAACCCCACTCCTTAGGTGCCGGGCTTCTGAAATCTACAAGCCGGAAGATTCTGAGCGTCTCAACAGTGGAGCCCTCACTGCCCTTTGTGGCTCCCCATCCTTTGGAGTACCACCTCAGGAGTGCCCCCCCAGGGGGGCGAGGGGAGGGTGAAAGCCGTTCCGTGTCACACGTTGGGCCTGGACCCCCACGATTCAAAACCACCAGGCACTCCAGGGCTTTCCACTCCGGAAATTAACCAGGGCAGTTCTACCCTGTCCTTTAAGGGGTGCTATGAGTCGACCTTGACTTGGAGTAACCCGAGGGTTGACTGCAATGGAGAATCTGAAGGGGAGGGGCTCGTCCTGTCCCCTTTCAAAAGGTCACACCTGTGGAGCTCGGTTCTACCCTGACCCACGTGGGTGGCCATGAGTTTTCACTGATGGTTTGATTTGAGCTCACCTTAGGGTAGGAACTGCAGGCCTCTACTGAACTGTTAGGCACAGCTAGACTATTAAAGCTGCAAGGACCCGAGAGAGACATTTGAGTATTTCCATGGTCAGGCCTGACTAAATGCTCTTAAGTGTATTAGAACATTTATTCCTCACCTCTCCCTGTAGCTTGTTGGCAATTAGTATCATTAACAAAAGCTTTTCTTTGGAAATTGCTGACCCCAGCCTGCGCAACTTACCCCATAGAAAGAAGGTAAACTACACACTGGGCGATCCCTGATCTCAACACCACAGAGGGAGCCGTTGAACACTGGTGGTTTCCATCCAACTTTGAATTAGCACAAGAGCACTCACCACTGAGGATCCAGGACTCACTCTATAAGTATTGGAAAAGTCAGTCCAAAAGTTATTGGATTTCAGTTCATGCCCACACAAGTATATTCCAAAAAAAATTTTTTGTAGGCAGTTCTCAGTGGATGGCTGTAGACATGACCACTAATAACGTGTGTGTATCTTATTCTCCTCAAAATGTCTTCCCAAAAGATCTAATCAACGTGGTAGCTTCTGAGGAGACCTGCTGGAGCAGTTAAATTCAAGACAGCGCAACTCGGAAGGTTATGAAGACTGTTTGGGGGTAGCACCAAAAGAGTCATCTGAAAACATTGTCTGAGGGAAACAGGATGACCAAGGGAGTTTATTATGAAGACGTATGAAGAGTGTCCTAGAACTTCCCTGGGAAACAACTGGCTCACCCGACAGCTCTGGTCTGGCCCCTTCAGATTTGTTTTGCCCCCCCAAACTCAAAAGACCATTTCAAAGGAGCACTTGAGTCCTTGGAGGGCCCCAGATTGCTGTTTTGGCTGGGTGTGCACGCAGAGCAAAGGATTCCCCTGAGAAGGGTTTGAGAGATGGAAACCCTGCCTTCCGAAGGTTCCAGACCTGGATGGAGGATATGATGAGAAACAATAGCTTCTCATTTTCATAGGTTTATTTAATAAAGTTCGATTTGATAACAACACTTTAAAACTTACTTTGATATATATATATATATATTTGCAAAAAGGTTTTTGTTCCATTAAGATGGTTTACATGAAGACTACATGTTTTTATAAACCCATGGATGCTATCTAGCTAGGTGAGATGCAAGATTTATATATCAATATTTACTTAGTTTTAATTTATAAGATTAGGTTTGAATTCAGATCTTATAAATCAAAATTAGGTAAATATTTATATATAAACCCTAGCATCTCACCTAGCTAGATAGCATTCATAGGTTTATAAAAACAATTGGGGGGAAAACTGGGTTTGAGTTAGATGGGGTAGTGGTTATTCATTGGACTTTGAATCGAATGGCTGGCAGTTCGAAACCACAAACATCTCCAAGGCAGAAAGATGAGGCATCTTACTCCTGTAACAGTTTTGGAAACTCACAGGGACAAGTCTACCCTGCCCTTTGAATCAGTTTCAACTTGATGGCATTGAGTTTGATTGTTTGGATTTGAATTTTGGTTCCACAACATTTTGAGTTTAGATGAGGTTTTTTTGTTATGTTTTCACCTTGCGCCTTATTTTCCTCATCTGGGAAATAGGAATAATACCTGTACCTTGTGAGGCGTGGTAAGATCATATATGCAAAGTACTCAAGTAAAAGGAAAATGAGTATTATCTATCCTTATTTATTCAGTCTTCCAGAGAAACACAAAACGACTAGCAGAGGCAATCCCCCCTCTCTCTGAAGCCAACAGCAGGGCGTCACCCACAGCTAGGCATCTAGATAATGCATAGGTCAAGTCTGTAGGTCAAGTCCCCAGGCTAGTGAAAGCAGCGTTGTCAGTGCTCAAGAGGAGTGACAAGTAAGTACCTCCAATTTTCCCACTCTGATCATGTTGCCTTTGTTGCCAATGAATGATGGGAAAGTAATTGAGGAAAAATAGGTTTTAAAAATTCATCATAGTGTAGTCTCTCTGTCTGAAAGTTATCTAATAGAGACGGAGGAGCCATTTAGAGAATGTGTCATTTTTTTATGAAGTTACCACCACCGTGAGATAGCTAACTTTATGCATATGTGGGGGGAAGGGGGATTGCTCAAAGAGAATTGTGACAAAAAGTGGAAACTTTTCTCTGAGGGAAATTTTCTTCATCCAGTCCCTCAAGCCGGGGGCGGGGGGGGGGGGGCAAGGGAGAGGGGGGGGCGGGTCGAAGGGCAGTTAATTTCCCACTGTCTGGTCCTCAGCTGATTCTACCATTGTAAAGTAGACTTGGGATGAGGAAATGTGGAGGAGTGTGTGAATAGCACATCCAAGCTACAGTAATTTAGAGGGACAATATCCCGGCTCTTTTACTATTGTCTGAATAGGCCGTGACAGTCCCCAGTATTTAATTAAGAATAATATGAGGGTTAAATATAAGTGTTGACCAGCTATCATAAATAGATAGTGCCATGTATGATGTGTACAGGGAACAATTATTTGAGGAATGAGACAATGCTTTCTTAAGCAAAATTCATAGTTCTCTGAAACCTTTATCACTTGGCCTCAGCCTTCTCTGCTTATCTTTACGGCCTTTGCAGAGTTTACTAAAGTACAGCTTTTCTTGGTGGGAGGCAAAGACAATATGGTTGAAATTTGACAGGAGACTAAATTTGCTTCTCATTTATGGGAGGGAAAGACTTAATTCACTTTTGATGTTAGTCTACATTTTCTGTATTCTTGTTACCTGCTTGATAATAGTATTTCTTTTGTAGTTTTTGCCTGGAAAAAGAGTGCTATTCACTTCCTCTCATGCCAAGTTTTGAAGTGAACTCTATGTACAGAATTCACAGTTCATTTGTGAGCTATGCACAGACATATTCCCTGCGAACAGAAAGCATCATTTTGTCCCACTTTTCTTCACATGTAGGAGCCCTGGTGGCATAGTGGATATGTGTTGGACTGCAATCTGCAAGGTCCTCAGTTCAAAACCACCAACCACTCTGGGGCAGAAAGACAGGGCTTTCTACTCCCATAAACCGTCGCAGTGTTAAAAAGTCACTAGGGCAGCTCTACCCTGTCCCATCTGGTCCCTATGAATTGTTTCCAACTTGCTGGCAAATTGGCTTTTGGTTTGGATGATGTTCCAACTACGTCTGCCAGAGAGCTGTCAGCACTGTAACCTAGTGAAGCACTCACAGCAAGCATGGTGACTGGACAGTACTCTTGGGTGATCCATAACCTTTCTTTCTTTTCTCTTTTTTTCAGAGGTAATTGTTAATTCGGAGGAGGTGAAAGAAATTGTTACGATTTGGAGAGTAAATTATAGAGTACTTTTTATGTATACATAGTATATTAAAGCTTTCAGATGTGCTATTATTATTCTTAACAAAAGTGATTTTAAGGCAGGTGGTTCCTGCTTTGAACATTTAAAAAATTATTAAATACCTTTATTAGGGGATCTTACATATCTTATCACAATGTATACATTCATCCATTGTGTCAAGCACATTTGCACATATGCTGCCATCATCATTTTCAAAGCATTCAATTCTCACTTGAGCCCCGATATCAGCTCCCATTTCTTCCCCCTCCCTTACACGCCTGCCCTCCCTTGAAAACCCTTGATACTTAAAGATTATTATTATATCTTACATCATCCTCCATCGCCCCTCATCCACTTTTCTGTTGTTCATCCCCTTGGGAGGGGGTTCTAGGTTGATCCTTGTGATCGATTCCCCCTTTCTTCCCCCACCCTCCCTTAATCCTCCTGGTATCTCTGCTCTCATTGTTGGCCCTGAAGTGTTAATCTATCCTGGATTCCTTGTGTTGTGGGCTGTTACCTGTAGCAGTGTGCACGCTCTGATCTAATTGGATTTGTAAGGTAGAATTGAGGTCATGGTAGTGGGGTGAAGGAAGCACCAAAGAGCTAGAGGAAAGTTGTGTGTTTCATCGGTGTTTTTGTATGGCTTGCCAAATCAGAATCAGGTCAAACCAGAAGGCGGTGGAGAAGCAGGTTCCTTGTCTCCTAGCAGCCAAGACTAACCCAGAAGAAGGTGGCCCTGTTCTTTGCAAATAACCAAGTTAGGTACAGTAAGCATTAACAGTGCAAACTTCAGAAAACAAACTGACCTTCCTCCAACTTCCTCAGGCTGATTGACACAATCCTTCCCTTAGTACACTGCCTTGAGAGCCTTAATTCTCTTCCAACACACTAGTCTCCCTTTCTCTCCTGTCCCCCTCTGCCCCAGACACTCACCCGCACACATCTCTCCCTATACCTGTTTTGGAGACCCGATTTATACACGAGATCTGCTGACACCTGTTTTCCGTAGACTCTGGGCTACACCACTCTCAAAATAAGCCAGACGAAGCCACAGATGAAGTCAACTCCAACTCATGGTGACCCGCGTGTGTGGAATAGAACTGCTTCCTGCATTCATCAAGGCTGGGACCTACTGGAAACAGCCTTTCTATCTGAGACCTGTGGGTGGATTTGAATCACTGATCTTTTGGTTAGCAGTCAAATTCTTGCCCATGAGTGCCATCCCTCTCATAGCCGTGGCCTATAAAGTCCTTCTTTTGAAAACCTGCTCATAGCAAACTCAAGAGAGGTTTCATTTCTAAACAATAATTTCTCTTTTATAAACTAGGAGCCTTGCTGGCACTGTGGGCTTGGCATTGGGTCACTGCCTATAAGGATGGCAGTTCAAAACTACCAGCCACTCTGGGGGAGAAAGATGAGGCTATCTGCTCCCATAAAGATTTACAGTATTGGAAACTCTAGAGGGCCTCTGAGTCAGAATCAACTTGATGGCAGCGGCTTGGGGTTTGGGGTTTTGGAAATTTGCTTTTCAGATGAAGTATGCTTTATTCCTCCTAATATTTTAAAACTCCTAACCCGTCATAAAAGATTCACTAAATATTTAAGAGAAGCCATCCCCAGAAAATCTCCTTACAGATGGCCTGAAGTCACTGGTACAGCCAGGTCACATCTTTTCCCTCTTATCAGGAGGCCGGGGGTGCATAGTTTGCCATCACAGTGTAAGTACATCAAGTCCCAAGTGTGCCTTTTAATGATCCTGAGTGTTTGTATTTGCATTATAAAACCTAAGACTTGAGTGTAATGAATATGCCACATTCCTGTTGACTATTGAATTGGACAATATTACTAAGGTTGTAGAGGGCGTAGATTGTGAAGGATCATTTCCCCCAGTTAGAATACTTACTTGAAGTTGACAAGGAATTCGAGGTTTTCTTAAATACCTTAAAGTGTAGAAGTGCGGTAAGGTTCCTGGAACCCTAGTGGGACAATCGCCAAGCTGCAAACCCAGTGGCTTCACAGGAGCAAGGCCTGGTGACCTGTTCCTGTGAAGGTTACCCAAACCAAACCTACTGCCATCAGGGTGATGCCAACAAAGAGCGACCTTGCAGGACTGCCCCTGACCGTAACTCTTTACAAGACTAGAAAAAGCACCGTCGTTCTTCTGTGGAGCGGCTGGTGGTTTCAAACTGTGGACTTTGTACGTTGCAGTCAGATGCATAACGACTATGCCACCAGGAGTCCGTACAGCCTAACAAACCTGATGGGGAAGGTCTACTATATTACTTGGTATTGCTATAAGTCAAAATCGACTTAATCTAGCATCTGAGAGTAAACACAAGGTCCCTCAGTCAGCTCTTGACTTCTGGAAGGTGCTTAGTTCAGCCAGACCCTGCTATTTTGTGGCCCCATGGCTGGGCATCTGCTTACATAAACATGGTAGCCATCAAAACCCAGTTTAACTAGTTCTTCCACACACATGGAGCTGCGATGCGCTATAATAAACTAGTTTGCTTTGTCATAATGAGTTTAATACCCAGAGGATTTCTGTACCATGTTGGAGAGCAGCTCGGTCCCAGCAGTAACAGAGCCAGCACTTTCACTCCCGGCCATCCTTGCCATCCGTGTCCTCGTATCTGACACCCGCAACTCTGGGCACTTCTCCGGTTATAGCTCCCCACTCCAATTCAAGAAACCTATGCAGAGATGATGTTGTGTTACAGTGAAACTTTTAAAGAAGCATATAAAGATGGTTGGAACTATAAAAGTGAAAAGATAGAGAAATTTTCTCTAGAAGAACCTTTAGAAAAATTGCCATCCCTCTTTTAGAAGTCTTAAAGTGAACATGACTATTGAGATGACCAAATAGTTATTCTGCATTGAAAATGCGAACACATGCCATTTTTAAGTCTTACAGATGTGTGCTTAACATTGGGTTTTTGAAGAATATTTATTAAATGTTACACAGGGATGAGTATGAATCATTGTGACTCAAGGACTAAGTCAGACCTGTGTAGTGTTGACCCTTGAGCCTCTCCCTAAGAACAGTAGTTATGGGTTTCTCTTTTAATGTCTGTGTTTGGTCAAAAAGACGTTAAAGAGTAGGAAAGGTGAACTTTAGAAAGACAGGGAAACGAGAAGTGATAGTTATGCTCTGGGTGTCAGTCCTTGCTTGGGTGCTAACTGCTATTTGATTTCTCTGAGAGTAAGTGAAATTCCACAGCGATGGCTCTGTATAAAACCACCATGATTTGGAGGCTACATCGATGTGTTTATAGTTAAGGGGGTATTACCTCATTGTCTTTTTTTAATGGACTACTGCTTATTTGCAATTCCAAGGGAATATAGGCTAGAGAAGCCATGAATTTATGTCACTTGATTAGCAACAAATTGGACACTCAGCTGGTCTTGTGTCTTCAGTCTCTTCAGCGTCTGTTAATGCTGAGGAGCTTCAGGAAGTATGCGGGGCCTCTTCCCCAGCTCCCACTGCGGGTTATTCTATCAAATTCCCTAACTCGGAAACTCCCAACTCTATCTGCGTAGCGACTCTCAACAACGCACTGCTGGCTTGACAGCTTCACCTTAATATCTTAAGCACCTCAAACTGAACATGCTCAAGCTGTAGCTAGCTCTTGATTTTCACCTCCCTCAAAAATGCTGCTCTTTCTGAGCCTTGCCCATTCCAGCCACTGACCCGACTACCCACCTCGTTGCTCAAACCTAAAACCCGGGCACCATCCTTCTCTCTTTCCCTGCGCTTCCTGCATTCAAGCAGTCATGTCAGTTTGCCTCAGCATTGCCTTCTGCAGGTAAGATACTCTATTAGTACCTTCTTTGTTGTGCTATGTTGGGACATTTAATAAGTCAATAAATGAAATAGATAAAGGCCTTACAGTAGTGCCTGGTTTGTAAATCAGGCGTCATGGTGTCAATGCCAACTCATAGCAACGCTATAGAACAGGGCGGAACTGCCCCCTTGGAATTTCCTGGACCATCACTGTTGACAGGAATGGAAAGCCTCATCTTTCTCCTGCGCGGTGACTGCTGGTTTCACGCTGCCGAGTTTACGGATCGCAGCCCAGCTGGTGATCACTGCCTGCTTTGTAAGCACACCGTACAAGTAGCTGCTGCTCTTGTTGCTGCTGCAGTAGGACCGCCCTGCGCCAGCCACCATCCTCTCCCGTGGGCGCATGCGTCGGTTTTCTGATCGCTGCTACAAGTCATTCTCAGCGACCTTTAGAAGCCCACCGTGCCTTCACCCTTCAATAGCTTCCATTGCTCAGAGAATACAGTCCACACCCAACTGGCTCCTGGCCACCTTGACACCCCGTCTTCTCCCCGTGTTCTCTGTGCTCCTGAGCCCTCTTGCCCCTCACTGGAAGAAGCCTTTCTTGAGGGTTTCTGTATTTGCTGCTCCGTCAACCTACAGCTCTCTTCCCCAGTTCTTCATGTATGTAGTGCATTTGGACTTGCATGCGGGGTGGCGCTTCAGACCACAGTCATCGCCTCAGCCCAGTCTTTGCAAAGTGGGCTCTCCTGTTACTCTTTCTCTCGTTGCCCACTTTCTTTACTTTGTGTCTCGGAACTCAGTGTATCGTTGCTTGTGGATTTGTTTTATCTGCCTCATCAGCCAGAATAATCTGAGAACTGAGAGTTTATGCATGTTACCTCCTGAATTGCCCCAGGGAGTAAGTGGATATTCAGAAAAGATTGACCAGGCAATGGTTGTTGAGCTCGATGGAGGAAGGAGAACTTTGCAGAGAGAGGCCCTGAGGGTGCTCTGTTGAGTGTTCCTTTGAATTGTATCATTCGGCTACAGATGGTCTCTTTTGCCTGTCTGCTCTTCTCAAACACCTGCAGCTGTTGTTTGCCACAGAGTGGAGTCTGCCTCATAGTGACCCCACAGCGCAGAGTAGAACTGTCCCAATGGTGCTGGGACTGTAACCTGACAGCAGCAGCAGATCGCCAAGGCTTCTCCCATGTTAACTCTGGGAGGACTCAAGATGTCGACCTTTCAATTAGGAGCCAAGTGCTTAACCATTATACCTCAGGACTGCTCTTCCAACACCTGCGCCTTCCTACACCAAAGAGAAAGGTTTCCATCGGTGCCCCCAAATATAAAAATTCTAATTAGATGTCACTGGGAGCCTTTACTTCTCTGTCACCTATTAACCACAACAAAACAAACTTCTATGGTCAATTCAGACTCATAGTGACACACACACACACACACACACACACACACACACACACACACCACATTCACTGCCATCATGTCAGTGCTGACTCACAGTGACCCCCTGTGGGTTTCCAAGACTCTAACTGTTTACCAGAATAGAAAGCCCAGCCTTTCTCCTGCAGAGCTGCTGGTGGTTTTGAACTGCCAACTATGCAGACTGCACCCCAGTGCAGAACCACTACACCACCAGAGTTCAAATGCACTTTTTTTCCCCCTTTGGTCTTTCGGAAAAAGCAAACAAAAACCTATCATAGGAAAGGAAATTAAATGTCCCCATATACAGAGACCTGAGAAAAATCCTCTAGAGGGGGTCCAACCCTATTGTCAGAGAATCCCACCTTCAACAGAAAGTGGGAAATAATTTAGATAATTGGATATTGTTTAGTTTTGAAGTTGATAGGGAAAAAAAGGATACTCAAACTTTACCCTCCACACTTTAGAGTTCCGAAATTTCCACCTTAAACTAGCATTTAAGCTAATGCTAGTCTGGTTTCCAGAAGGGGGTTCCTTCCCTAATGTTGGCAGTCCCTAGCTCACTACATTGACTTGATGACATCAGTGTTTGAGTGCCTCATTTCTCACACAGCTTCCTCAGTCTCAGAGAAATCCAGACTTCTCTGTAAGATTACTTCTGTGGATTAGAAATGGTAGCCAAACTAACAAAGGCCACTGGCAACATTCTTTTGTTGTTCAGCTAGCATGGACCACAAAAGCTCTCTCCAAAATCCTGAGAAGAAAGAATATGCTTCCGTATGTGTTGGCAGAGAAGATGAGATTAAAAAACGTAACAGGATGACAGCTGTTGTCCATGGTCGAGAAGTGGTCATTTTCTACCACCAAGGACAGTACCATGCTATGGACATTCGCTGTTACCGTAAGATCTTCTTTCTCACATGTAAACCTTGTATTTATTTACTGACCACAAAGCCATCAATGTATCATGTAGTTTTGTGACCAGATGTCATTTTCCATTCCTTTCCAGATTCGGGAGGGCCTTTACATTTGGGAGAGATCGAGGTATGTAAAACCAAATCCATTTTCAAGAAACTCAAATGTTTCCTGTTATTATTGTTATGTCATAATTTAAGATAATTGATATTTGCATGTGAACAATATTTTATTTTATTTCTCCAGTTTTATTTGCAAGTAATTTACATATATAATTCAATAGTTCAGTTTTTCAATCAGAGAAAGTGTACAGAGAAGTGTACAATCACCACCCCCATCAATTTTAGAGCATCCTCCCTCCTCCATGGTCAAATCGCCTTTAAGATGATTTATGTAATCACAGTCTGGTGAACCATGTTTTAATGTTTTGAGTAGGATCACTAATATTCCAGGAATTCACAGCTCTACCATTTAAAGAAACCCATTACAAATCACCTTCCTTTCACCCATACGCACATACATCCACACATATAAGTGTTTGTGCAGTTATAGTTTGAGATGCTTGTTTTACAGATAGAATTGCACAAAAGCATGTGTGTGAGCACGCATGCATGATGAGGTTTGTGCAGCATTGCTTATTATAATGGAAATATTGCAGGCAACCTAACTATTTTGACAGTAGGAAGATGGACAAGTAAATTATGATCCAGCCATGCAACGAAGTACTGCATAACCATGTGAAACCACCAAACCAAACTCACTGCCATTGAGTTGGTGCCGACCCACAGCAGTGCTATAGGACAGGGTAGAAGTTCTCTTGACGGTTTCTGAGACTGTGACTCTTGATGGGAATAGAAAGCCCAGTCTTTCTCCCAACAAGAGACTGGTAGCCTGTACTGGGTAATGAGTTGGGCTACCAACTGCAAAGTCATCAGTTCAAAACCAGTGAAAATCCCTTAAGAAACTTGAAAGGCCTGTGCTCCATTTCGACCAAAGAAGTGACATTACATCCAAGAGAGATCAACCCGGGCACCGCCACATGACACACTTGCCTAGCAAGTCATCCTTAGACCTGACTCAATGACAGTGAGTTTGCCATATGAGCAGGATGTCAATGATAATATGTTTTTGAGTGAAAAAAGCAAGAGGAGGAATATTAAGTCTAATGTGACCTCTTTCTGTGAAAAACAATGTTCACTTTTTACTTGAGACACTTACATGAAAACAGTTTAAGTTTCTATAATGAGTACACATTACTTTTATAATGTAACACAAATCTATGTAGATATGTAACTGCACACCCACACATAAATAAGTGGAACCCCTCTTCAAAGGCATAACTGAGGAGGACCTGGGGGAACTGCTTTGTTAGATTACAGAGCTCGCTTGGGAATTCCTTGGTGTTCCAAGGAATGGTGGACTCTCTCTGACCAGTATAAACCACAAGCCCGAACTGAGTTTTGTGTCCATGCCTCTGCTCCTTACATTGAGGGACATGCATGTGTTTAATTCCTGTGAGAGTGTGCTGAAGGGTCTGTAGGAGTGCAACGTCCGGGCTCCTGCACTCGAAGTGCAGAAGGGAAACGTAAGCACCGGTGGTGACTGTCCTAGAAGAGCTTCTCTCTCTGTCAGTCCACAGTGAGAGCTCTCAGTCATGCCTCAAGGTGTGGTCCACAGACTGGCAGCGCCAGAGTGTCACCTCAGAAACCAAAAATCCAAACTCACTGCCACTGAGTCCATTCGGAGCCAGGCCGACCCTGGAGGACAGGGTAGAACTGCCCCTGTGGGTTTCTGAGACAGTAGCTGCTTATGGACGTAGAAAACCCTAGTCTCTGTCCTGAGAAGCAGCTGGTGCTTTTGAACTTCAGACCATGCGGATCGAAGGCCAACACACAACCACTGTGCCACCACAGCCTGGAAGATTTGTAAAACTGCAGACTCTCGGAATCCACCCTAGTCCTGCCGAGTCTCAGGCTTCATTTGAAAAGATTCCAATGCAGTCCAACATTCCGGTGGCGCCGCTGCTCTCTAAACATTGAGCAGCACCGCTTCGACTAAGTCACAAACCTTCCGAGTTGGGGTCGACTTATTTGGATCACCAGTTTCTCTTCAATTAACATAGGGGCTCATGCATTTAGTAACACCCCAGAGTTTACACCCAACGTTTATAATTCTTGTAGCAGTTAGTGAAAGTTCCTTCAGAAACCGGCAAAGCCTCTGCTCCATTTCTGCCAAAGAAGTGACATTAACATCCACGAGAGATCAGCCCTCCCCTGTGGCACAGCTGACTACATAACCCCCTGGGTTTCTAATCAGCCAGAAAGGACATGATGACGTTACTCAGATTAGGCTGCACCCGAAGTCTGCTGAAGGGTTTGTCAATGAGAAGGAAAATAAAGGAACTTTGGGGCCTGCTCTTTTGCCTGGTTCTTCTGTAGGAGGTTCTGAATCTGATGTTATTGTGAACATCTGAAATGTCAGGCTGTTCAATCGATTATTTTCTTTTCTAGGATTTCAATGGACAATCCTGTATTGTTTGTCCCTGGCATAAATTCAAAATTACCTTGGCAACAGGAGAAGGATTATATCAGGCCAAAAACCCGAGAGACCCCTCAGCAAAGCCCACGTGGTGCTCCAAAGGAATAAAGCAGAGGACCCATACGGTGACAGTGGACAACGGGAACCTTTATGTGACTCTTTCTAAAGAACCTTTTAAATGTGACTCTGATTTTTATGCTACTGGAGACTTCAAGGTTATTCAGAGTTAGTTCATGTAAAGGATCTATGTGTGGCAAAGAAAAGAAATTGTGTGTGCTTTGAAAATATTTTTATAATAACCAAACATGATGGATTTTCTTTTCAACATCTTTAAAAATCATGTAAGTTCATTTTAATCATTTTATTGGGGCTCGTACAATTCTTATCACAATCCATACATACATCCATTGTGTCAAGCGCATATGTACATTTGTTACCATCATCATTCTCAAAACATTTGCCTTCTACCTGAGCCCTTAATATCGGCTGCTCATTTTCCCCCTCCCTCCCCACTCCCCCCTACCTCATGAATCCTTCATAATTCATGTTATTATTGTTTGTCATATGTTACACTGTCCGACATCTCCCCCCGCCCTCTTCTCTGCTGTCCATCCCCCAGCGATGAGGCTATACATAGATTCTTGTAATTAGTTCTCCACATTCAAAGTTTTAATGCACATATATTTCATTTAATATAAGGATTACCATCAAGACCTGGAGAATCCAGTTTATTTCAAAACCAAATAACCTTTGGCTCCATGACTTCCCAGAGAAGGTCGGCAGACAAGAAGGCAGCCCCGCACAGCCACTGCCCGGCCTTGAGATGAGGGCCGGAGTGCTGTGAATGCCTCCCGCATTTGTTCAAATAAAGGGTTTTCCTTTCCGATCACTTTGTACACCTGGGCACAACAAAGTGTTTCACGTCAACACCAGAGAAGGCTTTGCGTTTTCTCCAAGTCCTTCCTGCTGAGTTTACTTGGCCCGCTGTGGTTTGGGCCTGCTCCCTGTTTCTGGCCACTGCGCTCTGGTGGCCGGTGCCAAGGCCATGCTAGTTGTTCATTATTAGACTGTGCCGAGTGACTCCTGATCTGGTTACGTACTGCTCAGCATCTCATCGTAGGGTGAGTGTGTGGGGAGCAAGTGGGACCAGAGAGGAAGAAGGTGAGCAGATGATGACTGCAGAGTGGAGCAGAGCTATTGGTCAACATGGGAACCTAATTTCAAACTTGGTAGTCTTTTAGTGTGAGTGCCGAACCTGACACTGAATCATTCCTAGCCGGAACCTTGCCCCTGGTGGTGTGAAAATAGTAAGTGCAGTAGGTGTGCGGCACACCAGTTCTGCGTAGTCCCTTGCTACGCATTGTGTACTGCATTGCCTTATCTGCCAGCATACGGGTGAGTGTGAAAGTAGACCACACTTGCTATCGTGTCCCAGACTGCCGATGAACCAAACGGAGACGGCTCTCATTACTGGCAGGGCAGCAGCAACTCATCTGGCACAGGAAATGTGTATTTTGGGAGGGATGCATTTCATCTTGTTCCCCGGGTGCTCATCCTCCAGTGACAGAATTTAAATTGCATGGACGAGATCAAAGTACTCGCTAAAGGCTAAAACATGGCCCTAGTTTGTAGGACCAATTACAGAAACAACGCCACCCCCGCTCTCCCACCAACCCTAGGACCCAGTGGTAAGGAGCTCTGGTGGCATAGTGGTTGTGGGCTGGGCTTCTAACCGCAAGGCCTGCAGTTCAAAACCACCAGCTGCTCTGTGGGAGAAAAGCAAAGCTTTCTAATCCCATAAAGAGTTACAGTCTCGGAAACGCACCAGGGCACTTCTACCCTGACCCACAGGGTGACTGTGAGTCTGAATCAACTCAGCGGTCATGAATTTGGTTTTTGGTTTTGAGGACCGAGTGGTAGCAATGACAAAGATTTGACTTCTAGCCCCAAGTTCCAATTTTCCCCCCAAATCTGTACATAAAAAAAATTATACCCTGACTCGTCCTTGAGTATAGAACTCTTCTCATCAAATTTACAAATAGTATGTTGTTTTTATCAATTCACGGTATCTCTGAATTTCAAGTCTTTTACCCTGCTGATAAATTGTAGAACAGTTTTTAATAAATCCGGAAACTAAAACGATGCAGCCTGCAGATAAAAAACACCCACTTACTATGTCGGAAAGAAAATAAGTGCTGTTTCTTTCTTTTTCAATATGTATTATCTTGATAGAGTTTCTACCTGATAAATATTTGGAAAGATACCCCTGCTAGGTTTTGACTGAAAGAACTTTTATTTAAAGAGGCCCCCTCCTTACAAATCACAGCAGAAAATCTAATCGACTAAAAGGTGACTTTTCTTGTTCATTAAAATAAGGTCATATGCATATTCCATATCAAGATTCATTTTAATTTTTTGTACCATATAAACACTGGAGCCATGACATTGCTGTCATGGTGCCCCACTCCCTTTAATACAGCAGAGAGCATCCCCTGCTACAGGTATACTCCAGCCAGAGTCTGGTCAGATGAAATGCGCCACCAGAGAGACTTTTTAAGCGCTGCTCAGTGATATTGCTGCTCAAGTCTGCTCATTGATCCATTGCAGTTAATTAGTCAAACACAGAATGTAGAACCTGGATCTTACTACTCGGCTCCTTAGCAGGCCTCCTGGGCTGCTGGGAAATGTCCGGCTTCTCTGGCAAGGACCTGTAGGGTTTCGCTGCGATTTCACCATCAGGAAACGGAGGCTCAGAGAGCACGGGCTCAGAGAACGCTTTCCGGGTCTTCCCACTATCCTCTCTGTTTTGCCTTATGGAGTCTTCTTCTTGGAAAATGCTCGTTACCTTCTCCACCACAGTATTGACACAGACTGTCTAGAGGATACAAGAATGTGTTTGAAAAGTAAGGCTTTTACCGCCGCTTCCTCTACGCATAATAAAATATGTTGCACATATAATTACTAATCTACATATCCTAATTCAGGAACCTCTGGAACCTGATAAGCATGAGAAGATTGATTCCTAGTTCCAATTTTAATTTTTCACAGCACACTGTAAACCAAAATCTAAAATCTAGAATATCTTCATAAAGATAAGCTTTACACTCCACTCCATTTAGGATATAATTGTTCTCTCAGATCAATGAAATCTGTTGTGAGGGATGGAATTTATCTCCAAATATGCTAATAACTCAAGGTGGGTGGGTTGGTTTTCATTCACCCCAATCTTTGTTTCGTCCTTGTGTGTACAAGGGAAAGGGTATAAACCTTCTGGCAAGAATCTAAAAAGTAATTGTCAATGACTTCTATGCCAAAGTGTGACCCGTTTTTTCTTGTTAAAAATGCCATTCAATACTTTAAGGAGAATAGTGTCAAAATCAAACATAGTGAAAATACGGCTTGAGAGTGACTAAGAGCTGCATCTGATGAACTTCCTCCGTAAGTTACCAATGGCAGTGCAAGTACGTCTTCCTGATGGATGAGTCCAAAACCAAGCTCCCTGCCACTGAGTGAATTCTGACTCATAGTGACCCTTTAGGACAGGGTCGACCTGCCCCTGTGAGTTCCCCAAACTAACATTACAGGAGCGCTGGTAGTTTCAAAGTCCTGGTAACCAGCCCAATGTGTAACCTACTATGCCACCAAGACTTCTGAGAAAATACATGAAAGACTTAAAATAATTGAGGGGATGGATTATTTTCAACTTTCTCCCTCAGAATGACTAGTGGCTTTAAACTGTTGACCTTGAGATTGGCAGTCACCAGCTCTCCTTTCAAGGGTTGGAAGGAGGACTTATTCTACCAGTTAAAAATGTCTTATAAAAGTCCCATAAATAATACAGTGTTGAACTGGTGCAATTGAATGAGCCACATGAATAGAACAGAAGGACTATGATTAAATCATACATATGAGGACACTTGACTTACAATAAAGGAGGGTTCAGGGTAATAAGAAAAGGGCCTCCCCCACCCCCAATATATTGCATTGACTCACCTGGATTTCCATGGGTGGGTGGGGGGGCTTGGGGTAGTTGTAAAGAATCTGACCCTTACCCGGTGCCATACTCCCAAATCAATTCCAGATGGATTATAAATCCCAAAAGCAAAAGGTAAAATAATGAGGTTCCTGGAAGACAACTCACCCTACCTCACTGCTGTCTGGCCAATTTCAACTCATAGGGACCCTATAGGACCCGGCAGAACTACACAGTGTGGGTTCTTTATGAAAGCAGACTGTCAAATCTTTTTTCCCACGGAGCACTTGGTGATTTTGAACCCTTTTGAACCTTCCTTTAACAATGAAGAGCTTTATCCACTGTAACAGCAGGGCTCCTTCAAATAGAACTCACTTCCCCCTGTCGATTCTAACTCAGAGCAACTCGTTAGGGCAGGGCTTTTCCAAGACTGAACTCTTTGTGGGAGTAGATTGCCTCATCCCATAGTAGATAGCCTCATCGTTCTTCAGAGGAGCGGCTGGTGGCTTTGAACTATTGATCTCACAGTTAGCAGCCTAGCACGTAACTCGCCATGCCACCAGGGTTTCTTTCAAACATAATGGAGGAAGTTATTTTTAAAACCTTGGGGTAAATAGATGTAAGAAGCGCTACTGAATTATGGCTCCAGTTACAATTAAGAACTTCTGCTTCACATGCCGGCATGGAGTAGGGAACCAGTGGAGAGGTCTGAGGGGCCAGCCCAATCCCAACTACATCCCTCCCCACAGAAGAATTTATTTCAGAGGACAACACTGAAGCTGCAGCTCAGGGAGAGGGACATGTCTGATCAGAGAGCACAGAAGCAAATGAAGGGGGAGGAAGAAAGAGTGGAGCACATCCTGGCCCACCAAGCCTTGAGGATGATATTCCTGCACAGAGAAGCCAATCCACAAGAAGACCATATGGCTGGCCCACTATGAGACATGACATCCCGCACTGACCCATAGCCCTACAGGGGACAACACGGGAGACACAGTGTGGGAATTCTGCCCGATCTGACCCCACCACACCGAGGCAAAACACTAAGGGCATACAACAGAACAGCAAGGGAAACAGAGCAACAAAGTCCCCAGGTAATACCAAAAATAGACAGGGTTTGGCACCCCATAAGACTCGACCGGAAAACATTCCTAATGGCCAACAAAAAGTCCTTGAACTAACTACAAGCTTTTCTTTTTTGTTGTTGTGTTGTGGGGTTTTTTGTTTTGTTTTTGTCATTGGCTTTTTGTTGTTTTGTTTTCTTTTATTGCTTGGTTTTGCTCTGTCTTGTTTTTGTGCATGTTATTATCTCTACTGGTCTGTCTAAATAAGATAGGCTGGATGAACAATCTGGAGGAGAAAACAATGGGACCGATAGTTCCGGGGGAACATGAGAGAAGGGGAGGTGGAGGGAAAGGAAGTGGTGTTAACAAACCCAGGGACAAGGGAACAACAAGTGATCCAAATCGGTGGTGAGGAGGGTGTAGGAGGTCTGCTACAGCATGATCAAAGGTAATGTAACCAAGAGGAATTACTGAAACTCAAACGAAGGCTAGGCATGATAGTGGGACAAGAGGGAAGTAAAAGGAAATAGAGGAAAGAGCTAGGAGGCAAAGGGCATTTATAGAGATCTAAATAAAGACACATACATATATTTATATATGAGGATGGGGAAATAGATTTATGTGCATATATTTATTAGTATTAAGGTAGCAGATGGACAATGGGCCTCTACTCAAGTACTCGCTCAATGCAAGAATACTTTGTTATATTAAACTGACATTCCATGATGCTCACCTTCCCGACACAATCACTGAAGACAAAGCAGGTGCATAAGCAAATGTGGTGAAGAAAGCTGATGGAGCCCAGCTATCAAAACATATAGTGTCTAGGATCTTAAAGACCTGAAGGTAAACAAGCGGCCATCTAGCTCAGAAGCAACAAAGCCCACATGGAAGAAGCACACCAGCCTGTTTGATCACAAGTGCCAAAGGGATCAGTTATCAGGCATCAAAGAACAAAAGATCATATGATATCATTGTGAATGAGGGGAGTGTGGAGTCGGGACCCAAAACCCATCTGTAGGCAAATGGACATCCCCTTATGGAAGGACCACGGGGAGAAGACAAGCCAGTCAGTGTGCAGTGTAGCAATAATGAAACATACAACTTTCTTCTAGTCCCTAAATGCTTCCTCCACTCCACCCCCACCCCACAATCATGATCCCAATTCTACCTTATAAATCTGGCTAGACCAGAGGATGTACACTTGTACAGATAGGAACCGGAAACACAGGGAATTCAGGACAGATGATCCCTTCAGGACCAGTGGCAAGAGTAGCAATACCAGGAGGGTAAAGGGAGAGTGGGGTGAAAAGGGGGAACCGATTATAGGATCTACATATAACCTCCTTTCTAGGGGACGGACAACAGAAAAGTGGGGGAAGGGAGACGTTGGACAATGTAAGATATGACAGAATAATAATTTATAAGTTATCAAGGATTCATGAGG
Source organism: Tenrec ecaudatus (assembly GCF_050624435.1). NCBI lineage: Eukaryota > Metazoa > Chordata > Mammalia > Afrosoricida > Tenrecidae > Tenrec > Tenrec ecaudatus. Next base: position 94,985,793 of record NC_134531.1, read on the forward strand.
GATGGGGAGCAGAGAGGGAAAGGGAAAAATAAGGAGCTGATGCCTGGGAATTATGTGGAGAGAAAATGTTTTGAGAATGATGAGGGCAATGAATGTACAAATGTGCTTTATTCAATTGATGTACGTATGGATTATGATAAGAGTTGTATGAGCCCCAAATAAAATGATTAAAAAAAAACTTCTGCTTCAAAAGGCAGTACTAAAGAGTAAATAGGCAAGCCATAGAATAACAAGAATTTTCCCCCATGTAACCAAAAGAAGGGTTGTATAACAAGACTATGTAAAGAACAAATCAATAATAAAATATCCAACGTCTTGTATACAGAAGATGATCTTCAAAGGCTCCAAAAAGAGATGAGAAGGAGCCCACTCTCCAGATGAAACCCACTGTGAGGCAGCCCTTCTATGGGGCCCACACCAAGCTCACCCAAGAATTTAGTGTCTGCCTCCCATTCCTGAGAGACGATCTCTAAAAATCTTGGAATGTATATGTCTTCTAATGCATTACCTGTGAATCTTCCCTACAAATTATTCTTAAAGAAGTAGTGGGATCCAGCAGGTCAGAAATGAGAGAGCCCAGGGGAAACCCCTAAACTTGCAGCTGGCATCCTGAAACTGTTGCCAGCAGGTCAGAAGTTGAGATGGTGTATCCTCCTATACTTGTGCCTGACCTCTACTTGTTTAGTAGTCGAAGGACAGAGTCCTTATAACTTGTTAGATGCGACCTAGCTCCAGGTGGCGTGGGACAAAGAAAGATGTGTTACATGGCCAGCTAGTTTAAATAACAGTCTTTTACTTTGTAATATCAGGCCTAGCCCTGACGGCCAAACAGAACAAGGGAGTACTGCATGGTTTAAGATCAGGAAAGGTGTGCTTCAGAGTGACATTGTCTCACCGTGCTAGTTCAGTCTTTATGCTGAGAAACTGGATGATATGAAGAACTCAGCATCAGGATTGGAGGAAGGAAGGTTCAGCAAGCGGCTAAAAGCAGATGACTCAACTTCACTTGTTGAAATTGAGAAGGACTTGAAACACGTGATGATAACGATCAGGGATTTCAGCCTTCAGTATGGATTATGACTCAATGTAAAGAAGACCCATATCAGCTTCAGAGTCAAGATGGCGTCCAGGGAGAATTAACTGCCCAGCACCCCTGTTGCTAGGCCAGAACATTAAGAGGTAAAGAGGCTGATACTGGGAGGCTGGGTACTAAAAATAGATTCAATGTGCTAGGGTCTGGTTCAGAACTCCCCATGTGATTTTCACCCATAAAGCAACTCGAGAACTCATGAAATGCTCTAAGCTCACTGTCTCTCTCCATGGGCTAAACTAATCCCTTGACAGTTCCAGCAGGATGGCATCCACTTATCCCTTCCTGTGCCCAAAATAACAGATCTGCAGTGAGCAGTAATTTCCCCAGGCTGCTGTCTAAAAGTGGTCATAAGCCCAGGCTCAAGGAGAGCCTCTAAGAAATAGCCACAAGACCTCACACCAGAGTCCCCACTCGGCTATTCTCCCTGTTCCTGCAGTCCAGGAACGGAGTGACTACATCAGTCACCCCCTTTCCCTTTCTCCCCAGCTTCACGCCTGCCAGCGTGAGTAACAGTAGATAATTAGGTAATCATTTGCAGCAATTGAAGAGTTGCTGGGATATTTACGTGTGCTAGAACACAGTTTCCCAGAGCACAATCAGCAGTGCTATGCAGGAATCAAGAGAGGATTGGCACAGAAGAGCAGCCAGAGGAGAATTAGTTCCAGTCAGCCCCAAACCCATTCTGCTAATTCGGTTCTCTTCTCTGGGAGACAGCATGGCACAGTCCTGGTACCAGGGGACCCCACAAGCCCATTATAAAAAGAGAGAAAATTTTTATAAACAAACAGCTTTCAATTCCAGGCTGTGGTCCTTTGTGTAACTTTGAATGTAAGCCACCACAACTCTGTTTTTTAGTGTAACATTAATTTAGTGTAACATTAATTTAACAACACTAATCTTCAGAGCACAGCCTAGGACTTTAACATAATAAAATGGGAAAAGTGAACAGTCACAGTCCAAGCCAAAAACTGGCTCTACCAGTTCTGGGCTCCATAGACAGTCTTTAAAGGGTTTCAAATTGTGGCCATACAGTACAGACTAAGTCCGCGCCCACACTGCAGTCCCAACCTACCCAGCCAGTGACAAACCTACAGTCACCTGCCTCGGTCCAGACTTCAAGGCCTCCCACTCCCAGTGGCCATTGAGTCACTATAGCTATTGAGTCCTACATAGCAGTCCAAACCATCACCATAGTAGACCACAGGCAGTCCTCGAAAATACTCTTACCAGTCACACAGAGAAATAACTCAGGGCCCCTTGGTATCCAGAAACATGGTACCCAGTTCCAAAATGACAGACATGCAAACAAGACATACTTCAACATCCTCAAAAAGAAAAACCAGAAAAAGAAGACTCAACAGTGGAGGAAATTGTAATCCTAATGACACTCATAGAAGAATCAGACGTTGATCCACCACAAGAAGAAATCTTCAGGATGCTGCTTGGAGTTATACAGGATATGAGGGTAGCAACGTGGAATAAGGATACAATGACAGAGGAGATGAAGTCCACTACATAGGGGATGAAGTCCACTCACCAACGGAAATATAAGGACTAATGGATGAGGTAACAGAAGCAAAACACAAGATCACAAATCTTACCAACACACTAGACGAGGCAGAGAATCGTGCCAGTGACTTCAAAGATATTCAGGTAGACTTCAACAAACAGGACAGTCAAATAAGATAATCAAAGAGGCAGAAGAAAACTTGAGGTCAATGACAGATGCTATGAAGAGGGATAATAGAATAATTGGTCTACCAGAACAAGACACAATGATGAAGTCAACAGCTAAATTAGTGAGGGAACTTCCCCGCCTTAATAATGACAATCAGACACTCATACAAGGAGCAGAGAGGACACATACTAGACTAAAACCCAGGAAGAACTCACCAAGGAATATAATAATTAAATTGTCTAACTTAGAGGAAAAAGAGAAAATTTTAAGAACAGCCAGAGAAAAAATATGCTCACTTACGACGGTGTTCAGGTAACAATATGGTCAGACCTATCAGCAAATACCATGAAGAGGAAAAGAGAGTGGACTGACATCTTCCAAAAGCTGAGAGAAAAAATGCCAGCCTGAGAATCATCTACCCTGCTAAATTATCTATTAAAATAGATGGTGAGGTAAGAGTCGTCCAAGACAAGGAAAAACTTAAAGAATTTACCATGCAGCAGCCAACCCTGAGGAAAATCCTTGCCAACTTACTGCGGTTAGAAGACCAACATCCACCAAGAATAAATAGGAAACCACCATATAGCACATCTCCACCCAAAAGTCAACACACTGAAAACAATTAGTAAAATAACATTGCCTCAGATGGAAAAGGCAAGAATGCAGCTCTCTACACAAACACAGCACACTGATGTGAATGGAGATAGGGAAACAGCCAACATAAAATGTACAAGATGACAGCAATGAATCCACAGATGGTGATAATAATCTGAATGTCGATGGCCTCAACTCACCCATTAAAAGACAGTGGGTAGCAGACTGGCTCAGAAAACATAACTTATCAACCTGTTTCCTGCAAGAGACACATCTTATGCTTGCAGACAAAAATAGATTAAAAATAAAAGGCTGGTGGAAAATATATCAGGAAATGGCAACTTACAAAAAGCAGGGGTTGCAATCCTAATCTCTGACAAAGTGACCTCAAGGTGCAAACCACAAGACACAAGGAGGGGCACAATCTACTGATCAAAGGAACCAGTGGGCATAATAAATATATATGTGCCTAACAAGAGACGCACAGATTTTTTCTAACAAGCTATTTAAAAGATGAAACAAAACAAAAAAATCACAGACTCAACAGTCATAGTAGGTGACTTCAATACACTGCTATCAGAGAAATATAGATCAGTGGGGAAGAAACTCAACAAGGAGACTACAGAGCTAAACATTACAATTAGGCAACTGGACCTGATAGACATTTATAGAGCTCTCCCTGCAAATGCCAAACAAATTCACATTCTTTTTAAGTGCACCTGGCTCATTTTAGAAAATAGACCACATGCTAAGACCAAGTTGAGCCTGAATAAATTTAAACACATAGAGATTAGTCAGATGCTCCTCTTAGACCACCAATCCCATAAAACTGGAGCTCAACAAAAGGATGGCCAAAAAACCAAGGGCAAACAGAACATGAATAACTTATCTCCTGCAACATGAATGGGTATTGGCCCATTAGAGAGGGAATTAGAAAATTTCTAGAAACTAATGAGAATGAGAATAAAACATACCAAAACCTGGGAGACATAGAAAAAGCAGTTATCAGAGGAAGTTTAATAGTAATTAATGCATATATGAAAAAGGAAGAGAGACTTATGACGGATCATACATTATCTTATACATTATCACAAAACCTTATACATTATCACAAAACCTTCAGCATCAATAACAGAAGAAAAGAAATCATAAAAATCAAGACAGAGTTAAACAAGTGGGAAGACAAGAAAACAATGCAAAAAATCAATGCAGCAACAAGCTGGTTCTTTGAAAGAATCAATGGAATTGACAGATGACTGTCAAGCTTAATCAAGAAATGGAAGGAGCAAACATCTTTAACCAGGATGCAGATGAAGCTGGGGAAATCACCATGGGTCCCAATAAGATTAAAATGATAACCAAAAAGTACTATGAAAGTTTGTATTCTAATGAATTAAACAATGTGGAAGACATGGATGCCGAGACCACTTCCAACCGTGGGCCTTGACAAAGTCAGCGCATGGAGGAAGAGCATTCAAAGATGGCTCCACCAAGGAAAGTCTCTTCCGTGAACCCTTTGAAATTATTGGCCTGATATCATTATTGATAACTGTAGCTGCTCTCTGGTTCTTGATAATTTTGATCACTTCCCCTTTTAGGAAACAACTGATGTCAACTGAGGAATATTCTCCAGAGGTTGAGGTTACTTCCCTTCCTATGGCTTTGAAAGATCCATGTCCTGATAGCGTGCAAAGTGTATTGTATAATAAAACTAGAAACTGGAAGCCAGCAACCCCCCTTAAGGAATTCATGTTAGATCTTGAGCAGGCTGAGCTATTGCAACCAAAACCCATGGAAATCTCAGAGGCTCGTTTGGAAGCTTTTGTGCAAGACTCTAAAAAAGTTTATCATCCTCTTCCCACGGTTTTTCCCTTTCCTTATATTGATTAACGCCATAGGGAGTAAAATATGGCATCCCCCTCCAGGAAATAACCGAAAGACAAATAGAGTTCCTATCCCTGATTTACCTTATACGCGGGCTTATAATAAGAATGGCATAAGAATAGTTAACAAAGAAGGTGTCCAAGTTCCTTTGAGGAGTTTAAGTTTTATGGAACGGTTAGCAAGAAGAGGGCCTCCGTGATGTTTGAAGTCCACTGAAGCAAAGCTACCTATTATGAGGCAACTCATACCTTGGTACAGAAACACTTTTGGGAGTTTAATTTATGGGAACTTAGTGGTAAAGAAAGAACAAGAAATGAAAACACTAGAGGAACAGCCCAAGAAGGAACAGAAAGAACAGCCAAAGCCTGTCAAGTAATTTTTGATAATGAAATGTATTAATGCTTTATTGATTTCATAGTTAGAACAATGCACCCTAGTTGGATGAAGTGTGCTGCTCAGTTATTATTAGAAGGTTTATGTCTATCACCTTTGTAGTTGAGAAAGTTTTAGTTTTAAGATGTACTAATTTTTAAACAAGAATCATGATGTGATTTATATAACTTGTCATGGTCTTGTGGCCTGAGAATTTCCTAATGTATGATCTCAGGCCTTAAGCTTTAAGCCAAGAAAAAGAATATATAAGTTGAAGCTTTGCATGAATAAAATTGCAACAGTCACCCTTAACCTTTGAGTCATGTGGTTTCTGTCTTCCACTCGCTGATGCCGTGACCCACCTTGAGGGGCCCCCAGACCTTGCTGCAGCTGGACTGTGACACCTGGACAAATACTTGGAAAAACAGTCCCTCCCTAGATTATCCCAGATAGAGGTCAAGAACCTCAACAGGCCCACAGCAAGAGAAGAAATAGATATGATTATTAAGAAACTACCAAAGAAAAAGTTCCTGGACCCAATGATATCACAGGAGAATTCTATGAAGCATTCAGAGAAGACCTGACACCAATCCGTCACACATTATTCCAGAGCATAGAAAAGATGGAAAACTCCAAAACTTATTTTCCAAAGCCAGAATAATCTTGATACCCAAACAGGACAAGGATTCCACAGGAATAGAGAAGTACAGACCGATATCTCTAATGAACATAGATGCAAAAATCCTTAACAAAATATTGGCCAATAGAATACAAAAGTATAGAAAACACATCATTCATTATGATTAGGTGGGATTCATTACAGAGATACAGGGATAGTTCAACATCTGAAATCCATAAACATTATTCATTACATTGTTAAGAAAAAGGATAAAAACACATAATATTTATAGATTCAGAAAAAGCATTTGACAACACCCAACACCTATTCCTAATTAAGACACTCAAGAAGATAGGGATGGAAGAAAAATTCTTCAAGTTAATACAAGCTATCTATGAAAAAAGCAACAGACAACATCATAGTCAATGGAGAAAAGACTAAAACAATCCCGCTGAAAAAGGAAACCAGACAAGTATGCCCCTTGTCCCCAATTCTATTCAACATCACAGTGGAGATCCTAGCTAACAACATAAGGCAGCAGAAGGACATTAAAGGTATCCCGCTGGGAGAGGAGGCAAAACTATCACTATTCAAAGACATGATTCTTTACATTGAAAATCCCAATCGCTCCACAACAGGAGTACTGACAGAAACAGGAATATGGAAGAATGGCAGGTTACAAGGTCAACAAACAGAAATCTGTTGGTTTGCTATATACATCAGACAAGCCCATGGAAGAGGAGATCAAGAAGGCCTTCACACTAGCCAAGAACAAATAGAAATATCTAGGTATATATTTAACCAAAATAACCCAAAAGACTTATACAAGTGAAACTACAGGACCTTACTAAAGAAAACCAAAAGTAAACTCCATAAATGGAAGAATAGCTCATGCTCTTGAATTGGAAGACTCAATATAGTAAAGATGTCAATCTTACCCAAAGCACTATCTAAGTTTAACCTATTCCTAATTCAAATACCAACAACCCTCTTTAAAGAATTGGAAAAACGGACCACCAATTTCATATGGAGATGGAAGAAGCCCAGAATTAGCAGAGAACTCCTCAAGAAGAAGGACAAAGTCAGAGTGCCAGCCTTACCTTACTTTAACGTCCCTACACAGCCACAGTGGTCAAAACAGCGTGGGGCTGGAATAATGACAGATACTCAGACCAAAGGAAACAAATAAAAAGTCCAGAAGTAAATCCATCAACCTATCAACTGATTTGTTGACAAGGGCCCCCAAAGCATCAAGTGGGAGGTGGATCCCCTTTTTAACAAGTGGTGCTGGCAACTCCAGGTAGATTACAGACCTAGAATAAAACCCCCAAATCTCAGACCATCAACAAAGGAATCTAGACAAACCTAGGAACCTGGCTCAGGGAATTAATAGACTAACTGCAATAGGGAAGGGTACACACTTAGCAAACCAGAAATCGACAAGTGGATATACTAAGAATAAAACGCCTGTGTGCATCAAAAGACTTTTATTACCAAGAGAGTAACAAGATAACCCACAGAATGGGAGAGAATTTTTAGCAACTACACAACAAAGAGCTTATTATTAAAATCTACAATCCTCCTACCCTGCAAAAAGAAGAAAACAGTTAACACCCCCTGAGGAAGTGGACAAAAAACCTGAACAGAAATTTCACTAGAGAAGAGATCCAAATGGCCAATAAATATATGAGAAAATGCTCCCAATCATTAGCCACCAGAGAAAAGCAAATTTAAACAACTATGAGATACCACCTAACACCCTTGGGGATAGCCCAAATCAGAAAACTAGAGAACAACAAATGTTGGCAGGGATGTGGCGAGATAGGAACTCTCCACCACTGCTGGTGGCCGTGTAGATTTGTACAGCCTCTGTGGAAAGCAATCTGGTGATGTTTAAAGCAAATGGAAATTGAGCTATCCTATGACCCAGCTACCCTGCTACTAGGCATATACCCAGAAGAGGTAAGAAATAAACCACGGCCAGTCATTTGCACTCCAATGTTTATTGCAGCACAGTTCACAATCACAAAGAATTGGAAACAACGTAAATTTCCATCGATAAACAAGTGAATTAGGAAACTGGCACATACATACAATGGAGTGCTATGCATCCCTAAAAAGCATGGATGATCACAGGAAGCACATTGTCTCATGGGAAGAGTTGGAGGAAATTATGCTAAGCAAAGCTAGCCAATCACAAAGGACAAGTGCAATATGAGTCCACTGATTTAAGTATAATCAGCATAGTAGGTATAGAAGAAAAGCCACTTATCTCACGTTATATGGGTTGAGGTATAAGTGGTAGGGTGGGGGACAGGCCACACCCAAGGATATTTATGCGAGTCCAATACAAAGAAGGGGAAAGGGGGCAGAGGCAGGGAAAATGGGGGGAAATGGGGAAGGACGATGGCACCAGGGGAGTAGGACACTAACCCACCCAGGGGGAGAGTATTGCTTATGTCTCCACAGAATTGGGAGTGTGCATGCAGACCCCATCACTGTGCACCAAACCAAGGCAATGTAACAACATGGAGCAACACATGAACAGTGCGCTGGCTACAGGGATGGCCCAAATCAGCCAAACTAACCCCCACCCTAGAAGTGTGTGCAACAGAGAACAACACTAAACCTACAGGTTGGGGAGAGGGGCTGGTTTGCCCCACCCACACAGAAGCCAACCAAGAAGGAAAAAGAGAGTGAGGGGTATAGAACTCAGATGGGCACACCACGCCTGGAGGATGCCATCCCTGCACAGAGCTGCTACGGCAGAGAAGACTGTAGTGCCGACCATGGCTCGAGACATGATGAACCCCTTGCTGCAGCATACCGCGGCAGAGGACAATACTGAGGACACACAGTGGGACAAACCAAGAAGGGAACATAACAGATCAGCAATGGGAGCCAAGCCAAGTCACAATGCCCCTGAGAAGCCCCCCACCAAATAGACTTGAGGCTAGGTGGGGTCGTTCCCTGAACCCTCCAGGACCAGTGGGGAGGTAGTCATAAAGGTCAGCGGACAGACCTGGAATTAACTATGCTTTTTCAGTGGTGGTGATGAAAGTTGATGCTGCCAGCTATCAAAAGATAGAGTCTGGGATTTTAAGACTTAAAGTTAAACAAGTGACCATCTAGCAGAGAAGCAACAAGTCCACATGGAAAAAACATACCAGCCTGTGCGATCATGAGATGACAGGAGCAGCTAACAGGCATCAGAAGATCCAAAACAAACAGAAAGTATTTTTGAGAACAAGGTGGGGAGGGGGGCCAAAGCAAAGACCCCATACCCCCTCACAGAAGGGTTGTAAGGATGGGATGAGTCAACCACTGTGAAGTCTAGCACTGATGAAACACACATTCCTCTGGTTCCTCGCCCTCCCTATCTCTACTCCAACCCTGCCTTTCACTGTGGGCTAGGCCAAAGCATGCACACGGGTACAGATAAGAGCTCAGGACACATGGAATCCAAGTCAGATAAGCCACTGAGGAACAGAAATAGTAGTGATACCAGGAGAGTAGTGGGAAGGTGGGGAGGAGAGAGGGGAGAAATCATGGAAGGGAGCCAGCGGTAGGTTTATGATATGAAAATAATAATAATTTATAATTTATCAAGGGGTCAGGAGGGTGAGAGGGAGGGTAAAAAGAGGAGCTGATACCAAGGGCTCAAATAGAAAGTAAATGTTTAGAAAATAACGATGGCGATCTATGTACAAATATGCCTGATATATTGATGGGTGGATTGTGAGAAAAGCTGTGAGAGCTACCAATAAAGTGATCTCAGAAATAAAATAAAATATACATAGAAAGGCAAATAAAATCACTTTACAGTCTGAAGAAAAAAGAAGACCCCAATCCTCATAACTGGAACAATAGGTAACATTATGATAAATGGAGAAAAGATTCAAGATGTCAAGGATTTTGTCTTGCTTGGCTCTGCAACCAATGCTCATGGAAGCAGCAGTCAGAGATCAAAGGACACATTGCATTGGCTCCATCTGTTGCACAAGACAAGTTGCTAGTTTGAGAGGCAAGCATGTTCCTTTGAGGACTAAGGTGCATCTAACCCAAGCCGAGGCATTTTCAATGGCCTCACATGCATGTGAATGTTGGACACCAGCTAAGGAAAATCGATGCGCTTGAATGGTGGTGTTGGCAAAGAATATTACAAGTACCACGGCCTGCCACAAGAACAAAGAGATCGGGCTTGGAAGAAACACAACCAACATATTCCTTTAGAAGCTGCGGTGGTGAGACTGCTTCACGTAATTTGGACGTGCTATCAGGAGAGACCAGACCCTGGAGAAGGACAGCCTGCTTGGTAAAGTGGGGGACAGAGGGGAAAAGGCGGCCCCCACGAGGTGGATTAGCACAGTGGCTGCAATAAGGGGTTCAAACATAAAAACAACTGTGAGGGCAGCACGGGACCAGGCAGGGTTTCGTCTTGTTGTACACAGGACCGCTATGAATCAACAACCTCGATGTCACCTGACACCACCACCACCACCAGGGATGAACACATGCCTCATTTATAACCAACAAGCCTACTCGTAATAGCCCACATGGGAAATAATGTTTATATGTATCCATGGTAGGATGAATATTTACCCACTCAACATATCATAACGTACGTAAATGAACAGCTGACTCTTACAGGCGGCAAATGAACATCATGATACATGATTTCATCTACATGAAATAGAGAGAGAGGAAACGCATGGTGTTAAATGTCAAAATAGTGGCTGGCAGTTGTGAATGAACGACAAAGTGGCTTCTGGGATGACAGTACGATTTTGTTCCTCAATCTCGGATATTACATTCAAAATTCATCAAGCTATGCACTTTTCTTCTCTGTATGCTCTACATCAAAAAAATAACACATGAGTAGAAATAGAATTCTGAAAGCTGGAAATGAAAAAGAAAGACTCAAAGAAGAATTGCAGGACTTGAATGGTGATGTTAGAGAAAAATATAGAAAAACACCACAGACTACCAAAGACAAACCTATCAGTAACAGAAGAAGAGCGGTTCTCAACATAGTGTTTTGTGATCAATCACTATGCTTTAATTATGTTCGATTTCTAACAATGAAAATACACCCTGCACATCAGATATTTACATTATGCTTCATTACAGTAGCAAAATGAAGTAGCAACAAAAATCATTTTATGGTTCGGGTCAGTCACGGCAACATGAGGAACTGCATGAAAGGGTCGCGGCATGAGGAAGGTTGAGAACCACTGCCTTAGATGCACGGATGGCAAGACTTCATCCTGCCTAGATTGGACGTGTTACCAGGAGGACATTGCGCTCAGTAAAACAGAGGATGGGGAAAAAGAGGAAGCATGCATCTCGATGAGCGGGACTGATCCAGTGGCTGCAACAATGGCCTCAGACAGAGCCGCATTCGGAGGACGGCCGCATGGCCGGGTGACTTGACCGGGCAACATTTCCGTGGTGAGTTGGAGCCGATCCGATGACAATTTACAACAACAATATAAATGGAAACTGATGAAAAGATAAGCACTAGTTATCGTTTATAAACTCTTCCATGTGTTTGTGATCCACATCTCTAACTCAAAGCACATTAGTGCTGGTGTTTTCCAGAATCACAGATCCAAAGTGATACAACCCTGAACTTCAGGTAATGACAGCGCAATGGCCACAACAAAGCAACTGTCGTTAAACGAAAGCAGAACTACACCATTTGCTTCAAATGCTAAGGGACTATCAAAATAAAACAATGTTAGTGTTTTAAGCAAGTTGATTTGTGGTAGATTGACCTAAACTCATCAGAAAGGGACACCTGTTGTGTAAAATTATTTTAACAAAAGAATGATACCTCCGTTTATGAATAGACTGCATAGAAAATCCTTAACATCACATTTATTTCAGGATTCTAATAACTGGTAAATCTTTACCATTGCATTCACTTCTAGATTCTAATAATTTTCTCAACTTACCAAGTAAATCAGTGCTGCGTATGAAGCGTACATTATGCTGGTTAAAGCAGTCTTTGCGGGGAAGGAAATAATTTCAAACAAAGAACCACCTCTGACCTGTGAAGCAGAAAACAGTTTTACTCAAAACAAAACTTCAATGATAGGTTTATCGTCCAGTGAAAATTTAAATATTTCTTTCAGTTTACAGCTGTCTGGCTTCCCCCTACCCCCAACATTCAGAGAATGCATTGTTTATTTTTTTACTTTTAAAATAAAGATATTTTCTTGTTATTTAAAGCCTTTTTGAAAAGTTGATAAAAATCTGTCACTTTTTTTTCTTAAATGTCTTTCTGGATATGAAATTCAGGATAGGTAAAGCAATAGACAGTAACTGGATTAATGGTTCTAAAACAGAAGACAGTATTATAAAATTTATTGTGATGATAATTGTACAACTCTCCTGTAGATGACTGACTACTGAATCGTGAGATTTGTGAATTATATTCCAATAAAACGGTTTTAATACTGTTAGAACTTTTTACCATTAAAACTTTTTACAATGACCAACTATGGTCACTAGGGGGTGCTGCTATGCATAGTAGAAAAAGTCTTTTCTTTGTTTAAATTCATGTAATCATTCTTTACAAAATTATTCACATCCTCAATTAAAGCCAGCAGTAATCAAAATATGAAGCATTTCCCAGAGATTAATGGTCTGTGTGGAAATGTTAATCATGAGCTGTCTGAAGAGCAGCAGCAACGTTCGATGATCACTACGCTTCCAAAGGTGCTCAGTACTCACATCCAGCAGGCTATTCTGAAATGTAGAGGTTTATGCCAGTAACAATTTTCCTCCCCGATATTTCTAGTTACAGGCAAAAGAAGGCATTTCTGCCTCAACTATATCAGAATAACACATTCAGTTTAAGGGGATGAATCTGTTTACAGGTCATGCTTGTCGCCTTGAATAGGATGAGAAAGGAGGACATTACCCAAAGCATTCCTTTCCCGTTCAGCAGAGGGTGGCAGTGAGCCAGGCTCCTCTGAAGAGCCCAGACATCAGTGGCTTCAGAGAGCTCCCTGAAAGGCCCAGGCTGAGTGGAACTAATAAAATTGTGTGCGCTATGAAAATGCACAAAACCAAAAAAAAGTAGTGAGTAACATCCTCACGAAAGAGTTGTTTATGACAAAAATGGAATGAACCAGCAGCAGACTCATAGGTAAATGATACTATATCCATCCAGTGGTGTACTGTGCAGCCTTTGAAACAGTGGCTTCCAAAGAAGATAATGATATAACCTTTTATTGAACAAGCTTACTATATGAAGAGTCCTGTTGGCCTGTGGCCACCAGGTTGGGGGGGTGCAGAGGGGCAGGGAGGGTGGGGTGTTAGCAGGGAAAGCTGGTAATCAGAAGAGCAGCCGTTTGGACCTAGCACCTGCTCCAGGGAAGAAGCTAGAGGCTCTTTACTCCATATAGAGATTTTGTCTCAAAAAGCCTAGGGACCATTCTTTCTACTCTGACCCATTGGGTGGCCACGAAGCAGAATCAACTCAGTTAGCAATGGCTTTGCTTCTTTATTTCACATGGCGCTATGGGCCAGGCCTTGATCGAAGTGCTTTATGAACATTAGCGCCTGTAATTCCTAAGACAATCTCAGGAAGTGGGGTTGTGATCACCGGCCTTTTTCTGATGGACAAACAGAAAAGGAGAGGTAGGAGATGTGTCCATGACGACCCAGCTACCCAGTGGGTAGCAGAGCCGACTATAAGCCGGGTATTGTGTGCAGGGCTGGGGACTTGCGAGGGTGGCACTTCACCTGACCTTCAATTGTGCTGCCGTGAGGGCAGTGCCTTGGAATATGCTGCTTATGAAGAGGTGACACAGAAGAGTATTAAAAGGATGCCTTTGGATCTGAAAGATAAAGGTTTGTGTCCTGGCTAGGATATACTAAGCAATGAAATCTTGGTCAGATTGGGTATTCCCTGATTTCGAAAGGTGGGGAGAAGAGCTAGTAGAACCCACTTCATAGGTTACTGTGAAGATCATAAGAAAGTGCTTGAATAAATAAATAAATACATTAAAAAAAAGAAAGTGCTTGAAAATATCGAGTGCCTTTACACGGGAAATGTTTACGGACTGGGTGCACATTATTAGTACGCTTCTCAAACATTAAAAAGATCAAAGGTCAGCCTGGTAAGCATAAAGCAGTAAGAGCCCACTTATGAAACATACAAAAATGGGACAAACTAAGCCACGCTGTTGGAAGGCAGGCTAGTTGGTGCTGGGTGGGATGCATGGCGCGAAGGCCGCACATGGAGACTGCTCGGCTCCAGCTTATTGAGGTGTGCTTAAGTTACTAATGTGCATGAAAGCGCACACTTCATGAACTGGGCACTTTTCTGAATCTTATACTGTACATTATATCCTATTTTCCCATTAAACCAGTTAAAGAATAATTAAATGACCAGTATTTTTATGATTAAAATAAACAGTTGGAATGCACTAAACTCTTCATAGTTGCTATGTTTTGGTAATAGAACTTCGTGTAGTTAATGTTTATAAAGCGCTTATAACAGCAGCTCTGGTGGTGGATTGGGCTAGGCATTGGGCTGCTAACCATAAGGTCAGCAGTTTGAACCCATCAGTTGCTCCTTGGGAGAAGGATGAGACTGTCAGCTCCCACACAGATTTAAAGTCCTGTGAACTCAGAGGGGCATTTTGTTCTACTTGGTGCTATATGCTCGCTAGGAGTCAGAATGTACTTGATGGCAGTGAGCTATTTGTTTATTTGTTGTTTGTTTGTTTTCTGTTGTAAGGAGCCCTAACGGTGCAGTGGTTAGCGTCTCAGCTGCTAAATACAAGATTGGCTGTTTGAACTCACAAGCTATTCTGCAGGAGAAAGATGTGGCAGTCTGCTTCGGAACCAGTTTCAACCTTGAAACCCCCCTGGGACAGTTCCATTCTGTCTCCCCATCAGGTCACTATGAGTCAGAATCAATTTAATGGCAATGGGCTCGATTTCAGGTTTTGCAATTACATGCTAGACCTTCAGTTGATGACTACTTGCATTGTCTCAAGCTATCTTCTGACAAGACTATGAATAAAAAACACAGGTCCAGAGACTTCAACTCTCTCTTGCCCCCTCCATTTTCAAACTTTAGGACCACAGAACACATGCTATAAATATTAGAGATTGTGCGTGCTTTACATCTTGATGTACAGTGTTGGTTGTGACTGCTGCCCCTACGGAGTGCGGAGCAGAAAACCCCATCCCAGTTTCCCTGGCTCCCTTTTGAAGGACTTGGAAATGCTGAAGCCAGGATACTCTAGCCTAGCAGACAGAGAGGAGTTTATTTTCTCCTCCACTCTTCAGGCCACACCAGCTCCCAGATGTAGAGATAGGCGCAGGGGTGGAAAATTCTGGAAAATTTCCCAGAGTGCCTGGCTTCTGGAGAGAATTTCAAAGAAATGAAGCAATAGCTGCTACTCTTCTCCTCTTGCTAGAAAACGGTAACATGAGAATGCCTTTGAATCCCACTATGAGGTGACAAGGAGACAAACCCAGACAGGAAGAGAACAGAGATTATGAAAAGCCTCCCCAGCCCAACAATCTGCCGTCTCACAGAGGAAAAGGACTCAGGAGTTTGTGAACACACGAGCAGCCGCACGTGCCAATGGCCGGAGTCAATCACGTCAAAGGTTGAGCTTATCAAAGATTCTCTTTTACTTCGATCCGCAGTCAATGTCTGGGGATGTGGCAATCAAGAAATAAAATAACATTAGGTTGCAGCAAAAGACCTTTGAAAGTGCTAAAGACCAAACATGTCACTTTGAAAACTAAGGTGTGTCTAACCCCAAAGCGGTTACTTTTGATCACGTCACAGGCACAAGGAGACTGAAGGAGTGATGTGTTTGACCGACGGTGCTGGGGAGGAACATTGCATATCCCACGAAGACCAGAAGAATGAGCAGTTCTGCTTGGGAAGAAGTACAGCCTGAATGCTCCTTAAAAGCAATCCTGGTGGGGCTTTTGTCTCCTGTACTTGGAGTATGTCATCCGGAGAGACCAAACTGGAGACATGAAACTTAGTCAAGTGGAGGGGCAACTAAAAAAAAAAAAAAAAGACCCACAACGAGATGGATTGACACAGTGGCTGCGACAACGGGTTCAAAGCAGTAGAGGCTGTGAGGAGCGCACAAGGCTGGGAGCATTTGGTTCAACTGTCCAGCAAGTCAGAAGCACCTGGACAGGACCTAACAGCAGACCATGTCGTTAAAGAAGGAAAGTGGTATCTGCATGAGCAACTGTATCTCTATTTCTTTCTCAGATGGGGTCACCTACAGTAACTAGAATGAATCCGAGTCTAAATCAGTATAGATTTGATATACACTATATCTGGCGGTATGGGTCGCATGCTGCACTGCTGGCCAAGAGCTCGCGGCTCAAAGCCACCCAGGGGCCTTCGAATCTCCAGGCTTGGCCATCTTCCCAAAGGTCAGCTGAAAACCCAATGAAGCCATTCTTCTCTGCACAAAGGCGGTGGCCAGGACTCCTGGCATAAGCTTGGTGACAATTTACAAAGGGAACCACATGTTTCTGAGTAATGAATTTGAAACTTGCCTAGGGGCCACTATTTTTTTTTGCTATTTTAATACTTTAAATAAATACTTGTTATATCTGTAACAAATCGTCTCTGTAGAAAATACATTTCCTCCAAAATTTATGTGGCTACTGGCAAGTAGCCATTTCCCAATTTTATGACTCATTTGCAATCCATGCTTTTCAAAATCTAAACCACCGTGCTTCATTTTTAGCTTGCTCTGAGCAGGAAGAGTGCATGGTAGAAAGGGGGGACACAAGAGAAACTCAGTAAATGGGAGGCTTTGTTAGCTTTCTGGGTCTCTTATAATTTTTTGTCATAATCTTATTACATTAACTTCATTTTATTTGCATATTTGAGTTTTAAAGTATCTTGGGATCAATGCTATGCATATATATATATATTTGAACTTGGTAATATGAACCTGCCAAAGATATTAGTATTTTTACCTTCAATAAATCGTGGTCATGCCACTTTGTAGCTGCTTCATCTCATAAATATAGGCACTTATCTTAATACCCCTGTAATGATGGTATAAATGAGGTAAATTAATGAGGCAATAATATTGTACTAATGAGGCAATTCCCAAAATAGCCAGGTAGAAGCAGTTTTGTATAAAATTCCACTTATAGATGAACTGCAGGTCGAGGAGTGGTCAGCTCTGTCTTTGTTAATGTGGGCTAAAGCGATCTTGATGCGGTGTGCAAAAAGAAAAATTGGCAAAGTACCTCAGTGCTTCTTCAATAGGTGTTACAGGAAACATTAACTGTGGTTAACAGATAAATCCAGGAAAAGGGTTTCCTAAAAGTCTAGGAAATTTACATAACCATGTTTCTGCTACTTATACAGTGATACGCCTGCCTGCTTTCCCAACCACGTCATATGAGAGTTTGGAAAGGAGTGTGATTTTGGTATCATTGTGTCTTTCCTAACATAGATTTCTAAGAAGCTGGACGATAGGAATGATGAGGCATCCTGACTGGAGTTAGGACAGGTTCACCCAACCTTGCTTGCTGAAAGGGAAGAGGACTCGGAGCACTTCCTGATGCCCATCAAGAACCAAGCCTTCAGTGTGGCTTGTGCCTCCACAGAAAGATGACCGAAACCCTGGCAAATGCACTCGGAAGAAACAGCCTGACGGGGAGCAAAGGGCGGGAAGTGGTCGAGGACTTTGTTTCCCTTGGATTCACAGTCAACACTCACAAAAGCAGGAGTCAAGAGACCAAGCGATGCACTGCGTTGAGCAGATGAGCAGCGAAAGGCCTCGGGCAAGTGTTAAAGAGGAAAGATGGCACTTTGAGGGCTGAGGTGCCCAACCCTTGTGCTTCAGTGGCCTCACGTGCAAGTGACAGCTGGACAATGACCACAAAAGACAAAGAGGAACCGAGGCTCTCTCCTGATGGTGTTGCTGGACAATGTTGGAAGCACCACCAATTGCCAGAACTGGCAATCTGGCCTGGGAAAAGTACAATCAGAATGCTCCTTGGGAATGAAAGGGGGTGAGACGTTGTGTCACCTACTTTGGACATGCTATCAGGAAGGACAAGTCCCTGGAGAACATCCCGACTGGCTAGGTAGAGGGTCGATGAGAAAAAGGCAGCCCGTCAATGAGATGGACTGACACAGGGGCTGCAACAACGGGCTCAAACTCAGGCAGGTGAGGCGGGCTCGGCACCATGCAGTGTCTCACTGTGCTACTAGATTTCACCGATAGCAACCTCTCTCTGCTTAGCCACTCAGTGTGCACAGAGCCCACTACTAGTCTACAGCAAAGAAAACGATTTGACTTTGTTTACCATACTGCGATCAACATCCTGGGGAATGTGGTTCTTCTTGAACGAGCTTTTATTCAAGTAGTCCTGAAAGAAAGAAAGAAAAAGAAAAATCTCACTGCCATTGAGTCGATTCCACTTTGGGTTTTCCAGGCCGTCAATCTTTACAAACACAGAACGTCTCATCCTTCACCCGAAAGATGGCTTGACCTGCAGGTCTGTGAGTGAGTAGCTCAATGTGTGCGCTGCTCCTTCAGGTAGCCCTAGAAGGGACCACATGTCCAACCGGCTGACGAAGTTGGGGCAGTGTGTCTTCCAACCCCAAGGGTCCTACTTACTGGGAAATGCCCGCTCTTCCCAGGTTTGAATGTTGCCAGCCAAGGAAGCCTCATGTCGGCTCTATCAAAGACTGACGGGGCTTTCTGATAGCTTTGAGCCTGAGAATTGAAACCACAAACAAAAATCTACCTCGGAGGGTTGGGATGAGAAATAAATGCGCTTCTGACCCGCTTCATGAACACGGAAACGTCTGCCGGGGTCCAGCTCCTGGTCCAGCCACTTCAGAAGCTGTGGGCTTACTTCACGTTTCCACTTATCTTGTCCTACTCCTGTCCTCAGGGCCAGTACTTGGTGGACACAGCCAGCCCCCATGCCATGCAAGAAAGACTATCGCAGGAGCAGCACCTGACCCCGTGGCCCTGCCTTGGCCTGCCAAAATCCACAACTATGTCTGTGAGCTGACATGTCTTGGCTGAAGTCAGCATCCAAGCCAGTTATCTAGGTCACTGCAGCGTCGCGCGGCTGCAGGCTGCACACACGCAGCCAGGCAGCCCACAGAGCCGAGAAGATGCACCAGGCTGCAGTACCAGTGCCGGGGGATGTTTCAACTCCCAGGCAACTCTACTCAGAGTTTCCCGTTCCTGCTGGGTCTGCTTATAGAACCCAGGAGATATTGTCAGTGCCACCTGAGCCCAGGGTCGGTGCCTTGCAGAACCTGGAGCAGATTGCATCCTGACTCACCACCCAAAGAACCAGGAGCAAAGGAAGCCTTTGCTAACAAATGGCCGACAAGAGGTGCCTGGCTCAATACTCCAGTCACAGGAAGCCACCAGGATCCCTTGAGGTCTTTCTGTGGCTCATATTTGGCACACCTTCCCATGTGCTAATAATACTGGGGCGTGCTCTAGAGCTGGGCATCTCACCAGAAAGGCCTAGGAAGCGTGTAGCAGAGCTCCTAAGCCAGCTCTCATTCTCTGGCAATCGAGTGATCTTGAGATGACCTTTCTGCTGGCGTCCTTCCAAATGGGGCAGAGACCCTATCCGGGCGATGGTCAGTGTCTTGAGGAAAGCACTCCTCTGCCGCCTGTTCTTGAGGGAAGTGATGCGCCCGCCTGCTTTCCCAGCCACGCGGTATGAGAGCTTTGACAGGCTTGTTTAAGGTGATCTTGGTATAATTGCATCTCTCCTTCATTCATCCCTTTTGGATCAGCATGGGAAGAGGGTCATTGAGACACGCAGTTTCACTAGGTCACTCACTTCCCTGTGTCTCCCCCACATCCACAGCACATACTCTCTTGCACACTAATTCTGGCTTTCGCTCTCTTTACTTCCCCATACCACAAAGCACAGGCAGCCTGGCAATTCTTAGAGAAATTAATCTGAATTTACTCTGGGCGAGCTGAACCCTGTTCATGGCAAAGCAACCACAGAGTGTTCTAGATCTGATGCTGGTCTTCCAAGCCACAGAATTTATCCCTCAATCCACTCTGGGCCACATATCTACAATGAATCCAGTACCTTCTGTCACATATTGCACATCACTCTGTGGTATCTTTGGGTCCCTGGGCCACAATCTTCGCTATCTATACTGCTAGTTCAGTTCTCAATAAGCTGTTTCATATTGGAGATGGGATATGTTCTTCCTTGCTATAACTTAGGTGACAATCCAATTCTCCACAATAGGTGTTTCATATAACCCACGTCACACTTATTCTTTTCAGCCCCTCCCTAAGCACTCTGGGAAAGTCCAACCCAGCCAGGACCGCGCACTCTTGTTTCACTCCAGGCATATGGGACTTACCATCTCCACACAAGCCATGGCCTTTCTCATCTTAGCAATGCTTGTGAAGGCAGTCTAGCACCGTGCAGCGTCTCATTGTCTGATTCAAGGTCACTTGACAGCAACCCAACTCTGCTTAGCAACTCGCTGTGAGCCTACTACATGTCTGCGGGAAAGAAAGCGATCTGACTTCCCTGGATTGATGCCTCTGCTTCGTCATCGGCTAATTCCTCCTCCGTCAAGCCTCGCGGCCAGTATCATATTTTGTTGAACACCTGTGTTGACTTTCATACCCTTCTTTCCTAGCACGTTTGATCATGCCCTTGGGACTCACCGTTAACTTTGTTTGTTAATTGGTCTATCATCCCCACAGTCCCTAGGGCCAGGGAGAGACCCCTCTGAATTCCCGAGTTACTTAAAATGGTGCGTTTACACATCAGGTCCCAGTCAATGTTTGTTGAGTGAATGAAAAAGGTGAAGTATACTTTATTTACTTCCTCAAACCCATGTAAGCACCTGTAATATTTCTACCTGTCACGAGGATATTAAAAAGGAAGATCGGGACTTCTGGTGCCAGCAACACGGCAGACTGAGCTCCTGTGGACACCTTCACACCTAGAAATTCTGTATGAAATTAGACCCTCAAAATTTATGATAAGGCTGAATTTAAGGGGGTGGGTAATGGGAGGAAGAGAGGGTGGGGATCCCTCCCTCCATGTCAGGAACAGAGGGAATGACACCAGAGTAGTAAGTGTGAGAGCGGGTGCATATGGACTCTGAGGATGGTCTTGAACCCTAAGCCCATGGTTGGGGCTGTTTTGAGACTTGTCCATGCATAAGAGGTAGGTAGTGGCCTTTACAGAGCCGGGATCTCAGTGCCAGTGGGAATAGACCCACCAGATCCCCTGGTGGAGGAAGAAGGTCCGGAAGCTGTTCTCCCTCAGGGGCAGGAATTCTCTGACCACATAATCCAAACAGAACCAAACTCACAGTCAACATCTGTGGCTCACGGTGACCTAATTGGAGAGAGTGGAAAGCCCTCCTGGGTCTCCGAGTCTGTAAATCTTCAGCAGAGCAACTGACCCCATCTTTCTCCTGCTGAGCTGCCGATGGTTTCAACCTGCCGACCTGGCAGCTAGCAGCCCAAAGTGTAACCCACTACACCCCCGGCTCGGGGTCTGACCGTAACCACACCAGCCGGATGCAAGAAAACCTAAAATGAAACCAGAACCTCTGGATCGATACACGAAGAGGGAGCATGGCCTGGGTCCTGGCTTAACACCCCAATGGTGGTTCCGCCACCAGTATCTGCGGGAATTTTTGTTAAAGTTCCTGTTGAAGAAGAATTTGATGTTAAAATTCATAAAACAATGCTCGATTATGAAAGAGACACAAAACAGATTAGAATAGTCTCTGAAAGAGCAACATTCCCCAAATAGTTCAAGAAAGAACACAAAACAATCAAATAGGGTTTTTTTTCTTTTAAAAAGCTGTAAATCTGTGAAAGACTCTTGGAGAAGAAAAAGGCAGGGAATTTCAAGAAGACATCGATTAGAACTTCTAGAAAGAAAGTGGAAGGTCACTGGGCGGCACAAAGGATTCACACTTGGTTGGCTCCCAAAGGGACATGGTAGGTCCCACCCAGCAGCTCCTCCCAAGGCCTGGTGACGGGTGTCCACACAGACTCGGTCCACACAGACGTCAGTCCACACAGCCCCAAAGGAGCGGCTCCTGACTGTTAGCTCATGGGGCCACGGAGAGTCAGAAACAGCTTCCAGCTCAACAGCAGCAGCAACATACAGGATGTGGTGTTTGACATTTAAAATGTATCGGGTAAATAACATGGCGCATTAGACCAAGCGGGAGCGAACTGGTGAACCAGAAGGAAGATCAAAGGAAATGTGTGGGATGCCTCAAGGGAGGTGAAGAAAAAGAGCATCTGGGAAAGGCAAGGGGATACGAGAACGTACTGTGAAGATTCGAGGGTATGTCCTACAGACATTCTAGAAGAGATTAAGTGAGAAAATGGCACTATTTGAAGAACTAATGACAAAGAATTTTCCTGAACTGAAGAGCGTATCCTTCGAGCCAGGCAGCAGAGGCGGCCCAGGAAAGCGTACTTATTCTGAAGCGCAGCTTGACAGCAGCTAACAAAGTGGTAGGTGCACACCCCCTGTCACCCAGCAAGCCCAGACATATATATCTTACATGTGTCTCCCACATGTGGCAAGGAGTAATTTGCCAGAATAGTCACTAAAACACAGTAACAGCAATGCCAATAATAGCAAAAACGCCCCAAACTGTCCCTAGGTCCACCATAGATCAGCTTGGGTTATTGTTCCCATCATGGAATACCATAGAGGAGATAAAAGTAATGCACTGAAGTGGTATATATCAATGTTAAATTAAAAAAAGAAGCTTAAGAAGAATAAAAATAGTAATTATATGAAATGAAACATATGTAAGAACTGTTAATTCACAAAACCAAACCTACAGCCACCAAACAGACTAACACATAGCGACTCTACACATGGTTTCTGAACCTGTAAATCCTTATGCGAACAGACAACCTCATCATTCTCTCTCAGAGTGGCGGGTGGGTTTGAACCACCAACCGTGAGGTTAGAAGTTCAAGGCTTACCAGACAGTGCCACATCTAAGAACAATACAAAATGCTAATTGATACAATATTTGTATGCATCAATGAACATAAGAACAATAGTATGTTAAGTGATACACATAAACATACTAAAAATATAAAAATATACAGCAGAAGCACATCAGCATCAGGATAAAGGGGAAAGGATTGGGGCATGGTTAATTATCTTTCTTTTTATAGAGAAAATATCTGAAGCCCAGATGGTTAAGTAATAGCACCGGTTTATAAGTGGGACTTCTGAGGAACTACATTTTGTTAACAAGGGACGACAACAATTTCACGAATGCATTCCGTTATCTTCTCCATCTATTTCTTCACATAGTATTTGAAGCCCCCTCGTATACTCTTAATATTTCCTTGATGAGAAATTTCAAGGAGAGGTGGATCCTAAGATTCCTACCAGAATAAGGAAAAAAGAGATTCCATAGCTGCTGATTTTGAACGGATGTAGAGACACAGTCACAGTTCGTGTATGCGCAGGTCACTTAACTCCCTAGGGTGGCTTTGCCTTTCTCTCAGATTCCCGAAGAAAGTTATCAGAACTGAGCCCTAAATGCATCTGAAACTCTCTTCCAGTCAAGGCAAAAAGGCAAACACATCATATTATTAGACCATCGGAAAGTCTCACATTCAACTCACCATGAGGCCGACTGTTCTGCCACCCCCACCTTTCCCTGAGAGTTGCAAACAATTCTCCATGTGTTTCTCTCATTCCTGTACAGACCAGCTCATCTGGGTGGAGGACATGTTTGACACACCACACGGCCTTGAAGCTAGAGATAAGGCGTATTCCTTTGGAGAGAAGTCTCCTTGCAGATGCAAAGATAAAGCCCCCTTCTCCTCTCCCCTGGAAAAGTGAGCTCCCTCTCCAGGGCTCGAAATTTAGGGACAAGGTCTCCTGGTCCTGGGGAGGAGATCTGTGTCCGTATCGAGGCCAAGAGGAATCCGGCAAGAGGAGCAGATGAACGTGCAGTCCCTGAGCAGCTCAAACTCCCTAATGCCAGGGGCCCTCTTCTGTGGTGTGCTGTACGAGATGGGCAGCTAACAGCTAGCCTTGCCGGTCTTGCCCTAAGGTCATGAAGCATAAGGAATGGACACAGATATTACTCTTGATGCTGCTTTGGCTGTAAATAATCAATGACCTGTGTCTCTGACCCCAGGGGTTTATGTCTTCTGTTAGAGAGAGAGCGTGCATGAGAGAACCAATGCAGGAAAATCTCAGCCTTTCCCTAGACTTAACATCGAGGAACAAAAGAAAACCAGGACGGTTTTAATCACATAAAGGGCAGTGTCTTTCAACACGATTATGTACTAAGCTTGGAGATGATCTTCAAAGGCTCCGTCTGATCCGGACCCTCTGTTCCCAACCATGTGTTTGACAGAAGATGTAGATCAGCATGGACAGCTCCAGGGAAGGTAGAGGAATGTGAAGCATTAGAGTCAGAAAGATATTTCGAAGGAATTAAGGATAATGCTGCTCTGCTATTCTTTTTGATGATCTAATGATACAGAAAGAAGACCTACGATCCTTAAATGTTCATTAATTAACCAACAGAGATTTGAAAAAATCTCAGGTACCAGGTATATTTACAAGGGAGTCTTTTATACATACTGCTTTCTGATAGTTCATCATCAAAATGATCTTCCCCTCCTGAAAGTTTTTCTGAAAACTTTTTGGAAAATGTCCAAATCTTTGTTTAAGGAGAGCTTCTTCAGTCAAATGCATGTAATGGCTATTTGTTGGTCTGGGTCATTTGAGGATTCACCCCTTCCCCACTCTCAGGCCACATGTCTGGAAGAAGAGACACCCCCAAACCGGAAAGATGCAGCCGGTAACCCAGGCTGACACCACCAGTGCATGCCTGGCTTAGAGGTGAGCACGGAGCCACTAGCAATTCTGTAAGTGTGAACCTCAGCATCACCCAGGAAGAGTGGGTCTCGCACTCCCTATGCCGCTGCACTTGACCAGGGAAGGTGTCGCCCTGGAAACTGCTGCAAATCATCTGTGACCACAAGAGGGGAAAGAAAGCTGGTCTCCGAATGGCATGGACGTAGAGCAAAGCTGGGAGACAGGAAAACGGGAGCCTGAAGGCATCGTTGGAGTGCTTGCACCCTGCTATGCCTGAACCCTATCAGCCCCAGAAAGTTGAACCACATCAGGGACATCTTTTTGTCTGTCAAGGGCCATTTGTATATTTATATGATCATTCGAGGGTCATACAAAATTACCAACTTAAAATGAACCTGCTAGATCTGCGCAAACATTTCATGAATTCAACCCTGATGTGACTGCCGGAACTGCTTGCTTCTCTGGTGTAAGCATGTGACGTTAGCTGGTATTGATGATTTTACGGGCTTCTCTGGTGTAAGCATGCGACGTTAGCTGGTATTGATGATTTTACGGGCTTCTCTGGTGTAAGCATGCGGCGTTAGCTGGTATTGATGATTTCACGGCCTCTCCGGTTCTGAACTAGAGGAACTCATCTGTCTCCTTTTGGCTTTCCCACATTCGAGCCAGGTTTTCATTCAGAGATTTAGCTACCAGCCTTACAGGAGTCAAACCTTTTGTTGTTAAAAACCAAGACCTTGTTTGACTAAGGCCCAGACTGAAAATCCCTGAGTTCTGTGACATAAAGTGTAGAAAAGGAAATCGGTCCTTAAAAAGCTGGAAGAATAGTTGTCTTTCACAAAGTACTACCACAGATCCTCAACAAAACAAATTAGAAGATGGCATTTGAAGTACACCTGAATGTTGACGGGCCTATCAGAGAGAGTTCGGAGTTAAACATATGCTCATTCTTAAACACTGAAAACGAAATTAACCTCACTGCTCTTGAGTTGATGCCTCCTCATAGTGACTCTCTAGGAAAGGGTAGGACTGTCACTGAGAGTTTCTGAGGCTGTGACTGTTTACAGGAGTGGAAAGCTCCATTTTTCTCCCTCAGAGTGGCCGGGGGTTTTGAACCATCTACCTTCTGGATCACAGCCCAACTCATAGCCACCAGGACACTATGGAAGCATAAGGTTATCGGATGACAGTCCATCACAAGTGCAAAACTAAATACTTACATTTTCGAGGTTAAATGCGCTAAAATGGACAACTGAATATCAACCAAGTAATGAAGCAGAAAATAATCCGCATCATTTCTCCCTTCCGACTTCATTAAACCAGAGAATATACTACATTGGGGGGAGAGGCGCAACCATTCAGTTCTTATCCAAGTATCTCCTTTTTGTAGGGAGTTCAAGTACCATGTGCTCCCCACCCTTTCATGGTCCAAACCGTGCAGTTCCTAAACAGTTCCTAACACAGGGGGCAAGTCTGGGGCTCAGGAAACGTGGTCCACTCACCTGCGTGTGGTACAGGGGCTGCTTCGGGGTGTTCACTTCCCTCAGCAAACGGCCAGATAGTTCCCTGAGCTCTAACAGCCTGCAAGCGAGCTGAGGCTGCAGAAGCTTGGCCACGGATTTAGAAGACCTGGAGATGCTGTTCAGTCCTCGAAGGAACGTTCCTCGATTGATCTTCGCCAAAACCATAGCCATCCTGACCTTGGAGGGTTTGTGGATGGCTTCTGTTCTCTGGGGGAGGGGGGGAGTGGGGGGAAGAAGCCTTTAAAAAGTAACTGACACATGGTTCTCCACGACTAAAATCGACTTCAGACAAAGACAGTGCCATCTAACTTTGTATTCATGTTGAATAAGGATCTCCCTCCCTACTACATACAATTGCATCAATGTCCCCCACATACTTAGGTTTGTATATGAAAACCTCATTCCCCACCCCTCTCAGGATAAGCATCCATAGGTGAAATCACTAGTGAAAAGATACAAAGGTTTCAATTCTCAACCTGGGTTCAGTTTATTTGCATTTATTCATTTTAATTAAATCTAATGCATTTCTTAAAGGGAGATTCACAGTTTTTAGTTTGCTAATGTATTTCCCAAAGAGAGAATCATAGTTTTCATTTACTAAACAAACCTTTTTATTGTAAATTAGGTGGGGGTCTTACATTTCAGACCATCATCTTTGCATTCAGCAACGTAACCTATCCAATCTCCCAATGGCCTGCCCCATTTGTATTGATTTTTACAGGTTTTATATTTCCAAAAGTCATACATATTTTCTGTTTCTTTTTAAAAGTTCATATTAAAAGATAATAGCCTGCACATGATACGCATACTATGTTTGCAGTAAAAAGGGGGGAAATCCTTTGTACGTAAGTCAATAAGTTTACGGAACTTCCATTTCTAAAAACTTCCAAGCTCCTTGCGGCATTGGGAGAGAAAAATGTGGGGGCAGCCCCGCCATGCGGGCCTTGTGTTCCTTTCTCCGTTCTCCCCGAGAGCAGAGCACACGGAAAACGCTCACGATGTAGTTCGACTGCATTCCAGGCAACCGGCAAGTGTAGTTTCCATGTCCATCTTAAGGGCTAGCTGACTTTTAGTATATACTTAGCAAAAAGTATTAGTTAAAGGCATAAACGAGTAACTTTGTTTTATTTCTTAGCAGTTTTACTGACATATAATTCACACCTCATACAATTCAATAGTGTAAACATATTAAAGTGTTGTACACCCATCACCACAATCAATTTTACATTTTCTTCTTTTTTATACTATTACTAGCCACCCATTTCCACTCAGCCTCCTCTGCTACAACCCCAAGAAATTATGAGTCCAGTTACGATCTTTAGAGATTTGCTTGCCCTGGATTTCATATGGGAAAAACACACAAAAGCAGCAAACAGAAAAGAAAACCCAACAATAGCGCCAATCCTCGGTTGAAAAGATAAGAGAAAATATTAAAAACTAGAACAAAATGAAAATGCGTCAAAAGGGAGAACAAACGCCAAATGATAAGGGGTTAAATTTTAACCTGATTCTATCTGCCTTAGTCCACTTTCCAACAAACCCTGCCTGATAGCAAGGCTACCCACATCCCTGGGCAAATCTCAGAGAGGATCATTGGAGACTCAATCCAACGGAGACCATGCAAATGGATTTGGGGGTAAATGTGTAATTTTGATTCTTAAGTAGCTATCTATTTGATCTCATTATATAAATAAAACATCTCTTTTAAAAGGATAATTTTTGTTGCTATTCAACAACAAAATAAACACCATAAACTTGTCTAAGAGCAAACACGCTTTGTAATTGATTTAAAATGCCCACAGCTTTAATGCTAAAATAATGTTACAACTGCTGGTTTGTTACCAAAGTTCGGCCCTTCTCTCACCATTCAGCATTTGTCATCAGAGACAAGCAACGCTATTCTAGTCCGTGCATGAGAAAGCCCGACTGCATCATTTGGACTCCTGCTTTGGCCTAATCTGTTCATGTTCCTGGGAATAACCCCCCTAAGCCCCCCTCCCCCTCCCCCTCTGGCAGTCTCATCCCTCCTCACTCCTCTCTCACTCATTGCTGTCAAGTCAATTCGGATTCATTGCAGCCCTTTGGGGCGGAGTAGAGCAGTCCCTGTGGGTTGATTCATACTCCAAACAGAACACTAGATTTTCCCTCTGATTCTCTCAATCACTCCCTTCTTTTTGTAAGGTGGTGCTGTCAGCCAAGCATTGGACGGCTGACTGCCAGGTCCCCTGTTCAAACCCACCAACCACTCCATGGGAGAAAGATGAGGCTATCTGCTCCTGCAAAGATTAGACTCTGAAACCCTACTGAGGGTCACTCTTAGTTGGAATCGACTCAATGCCAGTGGATGAGGATGTAAGTCCTATGATCAGGCTGTTTTACATTTTGGCTCACTGTTTTTCTCTTAGTGCCAAGAATGCTATTTGGCATGTGGTAAGTGCTCTATAAATATTTGCCAAAATGAACGAATGAAGACTATCAGCAAATATGATGTTGGGAAGCATCAAAGAATTAAACCAAATATGAATTCAGAAACCACCCAGTGAGTTTGTAGTGCACAAGGTGCTGTGTCCCTTTCACAACATTACTAGAGATCCACAAAAACAACCCACTGAAGGGGAAAATAGAACTGAATTATAGACTCTGCTTCTGTAAGTGGGTAGCCTTGCTCATTTGGAGCTGTTACGCGGATCAAGAGGCAGCTATGTGAACAGAACAAGGGCACACTGCAAGGTTTAAAATCAAGTCAGGTGTGCCTCAGGGTTTATCGTTCAATCTGTATGCTGAGCAAGTCATCAGAGAAGTGGCTTTACATCAAGTAGAATGTGGCATGAGGATTGGAGGAAGGCTTCTTAACCTGCAGCATGCAAATGACACCACCTTGCTTGCTGAAACTGAAGAAGAATAGAGGCACTTGCTGATGAAAATCAAGAGTTGCATACTTCAGTCTGGAGTACAACCCAATCAATGTAAGGAAGACCAAAACCCTCACAACTGGACCAATAGGTAACATGGTAAATGGAGAAACAGTTGAAATTTTTAAGGATGTTTTCTTGCTTGGGTCCACAACCAA
Source organism: Tenrec ecaudatus (assembly GCF_050624435.1). Classification (NCBI taxonomy): domain Eukaryota; kingdom Metazoa; phylum Chordata; class Mammalia; order Afrosoricida; family Tenrecidae; genus Tenrec; species Tenrec ecaudatus. The sequence continues at coordinate 95,015,505 of NC_134531.1, forward strand.
TGCTCATGGAAGCATCAGTCAAGAAATAAAAAGACATTGCATTAGGCAAATCTGCTGCAGAAGATCTCTTTAGAGTATTGAAGAGCAAGGACGTTAGTTTGAGGAATAAGGTGACCTGAGCCCAGCTATGGTATTCTGCATGGCACCACATGCATGTGAAAGCTGGACACTGAACACGGAAGACTAGAAAAATTGATGCATGTGAATTACTCTGCTGGAGAATCATATCGAAAGTACCATGGATTGCTAAAAAGGACAAATCAATCTGTGCTGGAAGAAGTAAGATCGGTGTGATCATGAGAGGCAAAGATGACAAGACTTTGTCTTTCATACTTTGGACATTTTGTCAGGAGAGACCAGTCTGTGGAGGGGGTTCGGTAAAGTGGAAGGGCAGCAAAACAGACCCTCAAGAAGATGGACTGACACAGTGGCTGCATCCATGGCCTCGGGCATGGAAACAATGGTGCGGCTGGCACGGGACCGGGCAGGGCTCTGCTCTGTTGTGCACACTTGATGGCACCTGACAAGAACAATTTAAAGTCCCACTCTTGTTTAGAAGCTGCAATACCATTACAAGTAATTTTCCAGCCGTTTTTCTTCCACATTGAAAAGAGTGAGAAATCTCAAGTACTTATTCAATGCAAGAACACTTTGCTCTATTAAATTGGCATTCCATGATGCTCACCTCCCCTACATGATCGCTGAAGACAAATGGGTGCATAAGCAAATGTGGTGAAGAAAGCTGATGGTGCCCGGCTATCAAAAGATATAGTGTCTGGGGTCTTAAAGGCTTGAAGGTGAACAAGCAGCCAGCTAGCTCAGAAGCAACAAAGCCCACATGGAAGAAGCACACCAGCCTGTGTGACCACGAGGTGTCAAAGGCATCAGGTATCAGGCATCAAAGAACAAAAAATCATATCATTGTAAATGAGGGTGAGTGCAGAATGGAGACCCAAAGCCCATGTGTAGGCAACTGGTCACCCCTTATAGAAGGGTCATGGGGAGAAGACGAGTCAGTCAGGGTGCAGGGTAGCAATGATGAAACATACAACTTTCCTCTAGTTCTTAAATGCTTCCTCTCCCCACTATCATGATCCCAATTCTACCTTACAAATCTGGCTAAACCAGAAGATGTACACTGGTACAGATAGGAACTGGAAACACAAGGAATCCAGGACAGATGATCCTTTCAGGGCCAGTGGTGTGAGTGGCGATACTGGGAGGGTGGAGGGAGGAGTGGGGTGGAAAGGGGGAACCGATTACAAGGATCTACATATAACCTCCTTCCTGGGGGATGGACAACAGAAAAGTGGGTGAAGGGAGATGTCGGACACTGTAAGATATGACAAAATAATAATAATAATTTACAAATTATCAAGAGTTCATGAGGGAGGGAGAGCAGGGAGGGAGGGGGAAAATGAGGAGCTGATATCAAGGGCTCAAGTAGAAAGCAAATGTTTTGAGAATGATGATGGCAACGAATGTACAAGTGTGCTTAACACAATGGATGGGTGGATGGATTGTGATAAGAATTGTATGAGCCCCCAATAAAATGATTTTTTTTAAAGAGTGAGAAATTTTAAAAAGTGCATCTAGAGTTTTTTTTTTAATTTAAAACTCCAGACTTTTGCATAGGTTCTGTCTTGTTTGTTGTCAGGTGCCATGGAGTCGAATCCTGATGCATAGCAACCCACTGTGAGAAAGTAAAGCTGCCCCCATGGGCTTTCTACCTGGCAATCTCTACTGGTACCGACTGCCAACCCCTGCCCTGTGAGGAGCATTTGGCCACCGTACCGTGAGAGCCCTTCTGCTCTGTCAATGGCGGTGTGTGGCAAGATGACAGCAGAAAGAATCACCACTCAAAGTTAAAACTCACCAAATCAATCCCATTTTCCGCAAGACACTTCCCTCTTTCTATTAAGAATCACCTTGATTTTCATTTTTAAGCCCCCATTGTAGCACACATTTGCATTTCTTCAAATTTAAAGGTTTCATTTTGTAAGTCTTCTTAGAGACGTTATTTGTTGTTGTCAAGTATGGACCTTAATGTATTTTTCTGTTTATTAAAGGAAGCGGATAACTGAGGGCACTGGGGTCTCAGCCGGGTGAGGCAGCGGCCGGTGGGAATCCATGAGCTCAGAAGTCATGACCTCAAGCCAAGATTCCAGAATTAACTTCCCAGTGTGTTCTTGTCAGAGAAACCCATGAGGAAGTTCTGTTCTGTCTGACAGGGTCACTATGAACCCGCATCAACTACATGGCAGGGAGTTGAGACCCAGAAAGAATATTTCCTGAAAAACACTTAGCTCTGAGTGAATATTTAATAGCCTGGGTCTATTCCCATATGAAAATTTTACACACACACACACACACACACACACACACACACACCATCAAATTCCTTCTTGTTGCAGTCTGGCATAATAGCCTTTCCCTACATAAATAAATGTCTGAAATATATTTTAAGTGATTTATATACAAATCACAATTTTAATTTAGCTATTTCAGATGCAGCTCAATGAATAAAGCCCTCTGAGCATTCTTAGAACACTGCATCTGGTAGGTTTAGAGCCTGGAGGTCATCGAAGTGCCCGGTGGCTTAGCGGGTTAAGCATTGAGCGACTATGCACAGTTGGAGGTCCACCGCTTCTTGGGGGAGAGACAGGCCGTGTGCTCGGAAAGACTGAGAGCTTCGCAAACCCTATGGAGCAGCATGACAGCGGGGCTGTGAGTCAGCCCGTCCTTGATGGAGGTGGGGGGCTGGTGGTTAGGGTTCATCCTGGGAATAATAAAATCGACAGCATTTTAATCTGACCTTTAAAAAATCCTCTAACAGCCTTAAGCAATGCTATCTGGGAATTTTATTTTTGAAGAGTAAACAGATTCGTGATAATATTCATTTAGCTCCTACTCATGTCAGCAATCCAGCCTTCAAAAGAAGCCGAGGGAAAGAGCACTGTAGGAGTGTTGCGACTGGGAAAGGCACCCAACCAGAGACTTTTGTGGGCCTCTCTGGGTGGGCACAGTCCATGTTAGGAAACGGCTTCAGTGAAGGGAAATAACAAGGCAGAGAGCGTCCTTGGGAATCAGAATATCAACCGATGGTGCCATAAATCACTCTGATGGCCTTAGTGAGAAGAAGGCTAGTTAGAGGGTAGGAAGAGATAGGGTAGCTTCAAAGAACACTGCATCTATTTTACACTTTTTAAAAGCCCCTGTTTCCCTAATCTTTACAAAGATGAGAGAACCAGGAGGCAACATGGGTTTCCAGGCCTATCTCTTGTGTCAGAGGAAGCACCTTGAGACAGTCTCCATCATTACTGCTCCTAACTAACTACAGCGTCAGTGTACCCTGCTACATCTTGTCCAGGCTTGGGCATCTTCCCATCGCCCCCCTTAATAACCTGGAGCGTGGCCAAGAAAACCTCCAAAGTCTCAAAAAATGTAGACTAAAACTCAAAAAACCAAACTCACTGCCTGGAGTGTATTTCCACTCCTACTGATCTGACAGAACAGAGCAGAGCTGCCCCCTTTGGGTTTCCAAGATTCTGGGTCTTTACAAAATAGAAAGCCTCGTCTTTCTCCCTTGGAGTGTCCGGTGGGTTCAAACTGCTGATCTTGTGGCTGCAGCCCAATGTGTAAACCATTCGGTCACCAGGGCTCCCAGACCAAGTCAGGCAGCACACAAAAAGGAGAAATCATTGGAGTCTACAGTGAAGAAGTATGCATGTGGGTTATCGCATTAGTGAAGAATATTCCAAATACCACTGACTGTCAGAAGTACAAACAAATCTGTTTGGGGAGAAGTACAGCCAGGAGGCTCTTTGGAAGCTAGGATGGTAAGCCTTCACCTGATGTCCTTTGAACATGTCATCAGGAGAGACTAGTCCCTGGCCCAGGATATCGTGCTTGCTAGAGGTTGAGGAAAACAGAGGAAAAGCCACGACGAGATGGATGAACCCAGGGCTATTTAATGGGCTTAAACAGGAGGCTGGCACAGGGCTGAGCAGCATCTCGCTCTGTTGTACAGAGGGCTGTTATAAGTGGGAACCAATTCAGCAGCACCTAAGAACGAGGTGCAATTATACAAACTGAATTACCCTCTAGTCCCATGTTAATTTTCAGCTGACTACCATCTGGAGGCCGCATTATCACTGTGAATCCAGACAACTGCACTTCAATCGCACTCCTCAAAGTCTAGACCCTCGAGAGGGAGCGCCGTAGGGCTGCTTCCCTGCCAGCCTAAGGCCTGCCATCTGAGACATGATGACAGATAACTGAAACATCTACTTCCCCTAGGACTACTGTCTGACCTTGCAGGTCAAACCGGTTTTCTTATTTCACTTCAGTGCATTCAACTCTGTGCCCATCCCCTTCATACCAGAAATCTGCTTGTACAGTGGCCACGCAGTATTCATTTGGTTACAAAAAGAGAGGCTGCTGTCGTGACATCATCTAGAAACCAACTGGACACTCCTAAACTCTACCATAGCCAATAACAGTCAGTAGGCTATGCCAGTCACAATCCATATGTGATTCCACGGTAATCAAGAATGCACCAGAAAGGCCCCAACATGTCGCCACCCGTTGATTCCAACTCACAGTGAGCCTATGTGAGTATGTGTGTAAAGTCGACCCGTGGAGCTTCCGGGTTCTCAAAGCTTCACCTTTTGAAAGCACACCACTATGCATACCTTCTGTGGGGTCTCTGGGTGGGTTTGAACTACCAATCCTTCAGTTAGTCGTCAAGTACCTAAATGTTGGCACCACCCAGGGATCTGAATCCTTATCAATGAATTTAATTTTAGACATGTATGAGTTTAGTAATTTGAATCACCATCATACACAGCAATCACCTATTCTGGGGAACTGAAAATTATTTTTGCTAAATAAGAGTTAAACTGCAAAAAACACAATAATTAATTTATTTAAAAAACGAATTAAACTGCAAAGGTTATGGATGACGGTGGAAGCCCCAAATCCATATGCAGCATCCACACTTTAATTAAGCCTCCAGTGAATTCCCTCTGAACTTAGTCCAGCATTGTGAGTAACCTTGCTAATATATTTTATATGTTATATTACATTATGTTATGATTTCCAGACACAGAGATTTGTAAAGTCAATTATGGCAGATGTAGTTAGATTAAAATGTAATACCTTATCATGCGGTCTCCCTTTGAATCCATTTTAAAGTTGATTCAGTTGTTAATATTTCCTGCTTTCCTTTCCATTGTGGTTTTTCTTTGTCTAATTATTGTTGGTTTGGTCTGTTTATTTATTGTTTGTATTTTATTTTACTTTCTGTCTATGAAATCCAGGATAGGTAAATCTACAGATGCAGTTAGCGGGGTTAATAATTACCTGGGGCCATAGCAGGGAGGATGGGGGAAATGGGGAGCCAAAAACAAGTCCAGGAAGAAAAGGCTGTGAAGTGGATTGTGGTGGTGATTGCACAATTCTGCTAATATGATTAAATTGTGTGACATGTGAAGTACGAGAGGGGGGACCCCCCAGAATGCATCTTTTTTCTTTTAAGGGCAGAAATTTATTGGAGCCCATGCGGGAAACCCTAGGGGGGCCCAGCATACCCTTGTGTAGGCATGCCCAGCAAAGAGTCATACCATTCACTGTAACCCCATGCCCCAGAGGGACTCCTCTTGAGCCAAGCAAGCCCCAAAGCCCCAGGACTGGCTGGGGATGGGGATGGCATTTTTTTTTCAAAGGTATGTATTTAATATATATTTTTACAAAAACAACCTTATCACCTTCAAAAAGTACTCTCCATTACACTTAATATATTTGTCAAATCTTCAATTCCATTCCTGGAAACATTTTCAAAATCATCTGTTTGGATGGCTGACAGCACCTCCCTCATTTTTTTCTTCACCTCTTTTATGTGTCCTTTCATGTTCCTCTTTATTCTTGGAAGCAAAAAAGAAGTCTCATGGAATGAGATCAGGCGAGTGAGGTGCATGAGGCAAGAGAGGTGTGCTGTTTTTGCCCCAAACCGGCACACTGAGATGGTTGTGTGAGCAGGTGCATTGTCACGGTGGCAAAACCTGCCCCCAGTCTTCTACAACTCAGGCCATTTTTCATTACAGACTGTTACGCTATCTTTTCAGAACCTTCAAATGGAGAGCTTGATTAACAGTCTGACCTGGTGGAATGAACTCCAAATGCACTTCAAGTCAACATTTTTATCCATCAAGGAAGTTGACAAATGTCCAGAACAAGGTTTGTCATTAATTGACATTTCACTTTTATTGAAATTAAAAAATAACTCGCACACTTGAGTTGTTTCCAGGTAGCACTGTCCTTGTAATCTGTGTTTCACATCACAACAATTTCTGTGGCATTTTTCCTGAGCAGGAAACAAAATTTCACAGCCTGACGCTGTTCTCTTAAACCGGCCATCCACAAAAAAAAATGAGGTTTAAATGAAACTGCTTTCACAAAAAAATTCATTGTAACTAGAGAGAACCTTTCCAGGCGATGCCTCTGGGCGCACCAACTCAGAGCGAGTTGCTTGATGCTTGCCTAGCAGGAAAAATGTGTACTATATGAAAGCTTTGCCCAGCAGAGCTTTTTTCTGTTTTTTTGGGGGGGGTGGGGGTGGGGTGGGGGAAATCCCCCTTGTATATGCCAATAAATTATTTTTAAAAGAATTCAAATCCAGAGAAAGCATGTAAGAGGGGGTAATACTAAGTAAATTTCACTCATGAAATCTTGGCTTAATCTTATGAACCTGTAGGATAACTTTCAAGTTGTCTCTCACATTTGTCTTACATAAGGATCTGGTGGTTGCAAACTCCTCCATCTTTTCTCCTTATTCCTTTCATAGTATTTCACTATTTTCGCTCTGCTTTCTTCTGAGTCCCTGATGACTTCTGTAAGCAATGGCATTCCATGGGACTTTACCCCATCCCCTCCCATTCCTGCACTCTCTTCTTGAGCAATGGTATGTACCACCTTGTTTGAAGTGCACACTATTGTTATGAAGCACCTCTTATCTGTCAGTGTTTTGTGCTGTGACGCTGGAAGCTATGCCACTGGCATTTAAAATACCGGCAGGATCACCAGAGGGAACAGGTTTCAGCAGAGCTGCCAAACTGAACTATCAAGGATTCCTACATCTTCAGCCCTAATTTCTCCAGATTTCCTCATCAATATACCCAGCATTCAGCTGACCCCATGCTCTGCCAGGATGTGAAATAACCCCTTCACCAACAATCAAATTAAGCTTGCTATCATCCTCTCCAAACCTGCTCCTCTCTGTGTAATTTTCTATTCTACTTAACGAAATTACTATTCTTCCAGCTAAGAAATCTATGAGTCTTCCTTCACTCCCACATATCCTTCTCACTCCTGTCCACTTAAAAATACATGAAGCATCGCTTTCATCCAACCCATTGTTTCTATTGCCAAAGTAAATGTTGTGTTCTTGACTGGCATTTAGCAAAAGCACTTACTACAAGTTCTGCCTTGGTTCTCCCTCACTAACACTGGGGAGGCCTTCTCAACGGGCAAATCAGAGGTCATTTCCAAACTCAAAACCTTGCAGTGACTTGCTCGTGTCTGTATTATAAAGAAGACAGCTGATCTTTTTTTACATGGCATGGGCACACTTTCCTTTTCTGACTCATTAATAGTTTCTCATTTTGATTCCCTGCTCCAATATTCCTATCCCACAAGCCACTCATTCAAATTTACTTGATATTCTGTGAACATGCTGGGTGTTTGCCTACTTTTTGGCCTAAGTCACACTGCTTCCTCTTCCTCTTCCACAATATTCTCCTTTGACCTCTTTCTTCAACTTGAAAACGCCGATTCATCCTGAGATAAATTTAAGTCTCCTTTATCTCTGGAGTGTTCTTTTATTTTCCCAAATACAATCATTTACTCATTCTTTTAAATGAGTTACATAATACTTACTGCCAGGAGGGCCAATCTGGCTTGCAGTGGCCCCAGATGACGGGCTAGGACCACCTCCTGGGTGTGGACTGTACCTCCTTACGGGAACAGAAAGCCTTGCTTTTCTCCCACAAACCACAGTATGATACAATTATTTACAGCTTTGCCTTGTCGGCTGAAAGGGTTACATCATATTTATCTTTGTGTTTCTCCTGTGCCAAGCTTTAATATTTCCTAAATGTCCAGTGACTGGTTGTCTGGGTGAATGCCTAACGGTGGCTCTATTACTTCTCCTTGCAGGGCAGTAGTAGTTCTACGGCACAGGAACCTGGGTCAGATGCCCAGTCAATGCATCTTCAGTACAGCTAACATCAATTATCAGTGGAGGCTGGCAGGTTACTCTGATGCTAATCAGGTTTCAGTGAAGCTTCTAGACTAAGTCAGAGAAGGAAAAAAAAAAAAAAGGCCTGATGCTTTCCTTTTGAAAAGTCAGCCAGTCAAATCATTATGGATCACAGTGATCGAACTCCATTGTGTATGGAGTCTCCACGAGTTAGGGGCCCACTCAACAGCCACACGCAGCTCACACCAGAAAACAGGAACGACATCAACTTTATGGTAATGATGTTACACAGAAGACTTCTTGTCTATGGACGATTTTGGATATCCTTCTCATTTGACATAGCCCAAAGTCTGATATCTGGATAAGCAAATTGTTTACTGGACTATGTACCTTTACTGTACTGTGCCCATTGTGGTCAGAGTGACAGAAACACGGTTTTCCATCATGAGCTGTGCTCCTTGGAGTCAAGCCAAGTCACATGCATTCCCTGACCAAGATATGACTTCTTCCTGATCAAGTATCCCTTTAAAATTTCCTATTTCCCCTTGCAATATTTTATGTCTTAAATGCTTTTTTGGAATTGAGTTTAAAATGTATTCGTTCTTTGCACTATTGCCAATATTTACTTTTCATATTTAAACACATACCAATATTATTATACTCATGCTGTTTTATATGTATTGTTTGTTACACTTCCTCTGAATTTTATCTTCACTTAGTATACATTTTACTTGAAGATATTTTTTGTTTTGTGTTTGTTGTTGATGTTTTATTTTTAATCATTTTATTGGGGGCTCATACAATTCTTATCACAATCCATACATACATCTATTGTGTCAAGAACATATATACATTTGTTGCCATCATCATTCTCAAAACATTTGCCTTCTACTTGAGCCCTTAATATTGGCTGCTCATTTTCCCCTCCCTCCCTACTCCCCACTACCTCATGTACCCTTTATAGTTCATAAATTATTATTATTTTGTCATATGTTACACTGTCTGATGTCTCCTCCCACCCTCTTCTCTGCTGTCCATCCCCCATGGAAGAGGCTATATGTAGATTCTTGCAGTCGGTTCCCCCTTTCTACCCCACATTTACTCCACCCTCCAGGCATTGCCACTCTCACCACTGGTCCTGAAGGAGTCATCTGTCCTGGATTCCCTGTGTTTCCAGTTGCTATCTGTACCAGTGTACATTCTCTGGTCTAGCCAGCTTTGTAAGGTAGAATTGAGATCATGATAGTGGTGGGGGAAGTAGCATTGAAGAACTAGAGGAAAGTTGTATGTTTCAATGCTCCTACCCTGCACCCTGACTGGCTTATCTCCTCCCTACAAACCCTTCAGTAAGGGTGTGTCCAGTTGCCTACAGATGGGCTTTGAGTCTCCACTCTGCACTCACCCACATTTACAATGATTCTCTGTTCTTTGAAACCTGATAACTGGTCCCTTCTACACCTCATGGTCGGACATGCTGGTGTGCTTCTTCCATGTGGGCTTTGATGCTTCTCAGCTAGATGGCCGCTTGTTTATCTCCAAGCCTTTAAAACCCCAGACGCTATATCTTTTGATAGCTGGGCATCATCAGCTTTTTTCACCACATTTGCTTATGTGCACACTTTTCTTCAGCAATCATGACAGGAAGGTGTGCATCCTGGAATGCCAATTTAATAGAACAATGTGTTCTTGCATTGAGGGAGTACTTGAGTGGAGGCCCAATGTCCATCTGCTGCCTTAATACTAAACCTATAAATATATGTACTTAGATCTGTTTCCCAACACTCTTATGTAAACATATTTACATATGTACATTCCATTCTTTAGACCTCTATAAATACCCTTTGTCACCTAGTTCTTTCCTCCATTTCCTTTTACTTTCTTCTTGTCCCACTATCATGCTCAGCCTTCATTTGGGTTTCAGTAATTTCTTTCGGTTACATTGCCCTTGCTGAACCCCTACTAGGCCTCTCACACCCTTCTTGCCACTGATTTTCGATCACTTGTTGCTCCACTGTCCCTGGGTTGGTCAGCACCACCTCCTTGCCCCCACATCCCCCTCTCCCATGTCCCCCCAGAACCATTGGTCCCATTGTTTTCTCCTCCAGACTATTCATCCAGTCTATCTTATCTTGATAGATCTGTACAGATAATAATATGCACCAAAAATCAAGCCATAGCAAGATAGGTGATGAGTGAGAACACAGCGATGACAACAAAAGAAGGAAACCAATTATCCATAGAAGAATAAATTAATTAAAAGAAAAAATTTTTTAAAGAAATAAAAACCTGTAAATAGATCAAGGTCTGATTTTTGATCTCTAGGCCTGTCCTACTTGAAGATGTTTTTGTGAAGCAAATATTAAGTAAAGAACGTGGCAATTGTGGCTATAAGACAGTTGCAGATTTCCAATCTAGCAGCACACTGATGTTCCTTAAACTTAATTCATTGATCTAGTTCGTCCTGGTCTGCAATCACTCTGCTTTACACAGGCCCCACTCAGCCAGTCAGAGCTGGAGTTTGTTTCCCTGAGGTGAAACACACGCTGTCTTACATTCCAAGCCTAATGTCAAAAGCAGACTTTCTATAATGGGTGGAACACTGAACGTACACGATGCTTTTTGTATTCCTTTTCAAAACCACGAAATCGCATTACCTGATTTGACTGTGATAACCGGAGGATGGCAGGGAAGTCATCCTTAAACTCGTCGACCAGGTCCATGAGGACTTTCTGGAGGCCCTCGACTAAGACCGGAAAGAGAGAAAGAAGTTGAAGGACAACGTTCTTGAGTAGGCACCTGCCCTAGACGCCATCGATCATCACAGGGCACACGAAATCTACCTCCTGGAAACCGTCGGGGCATTATGCTCTGTTGTTTCCATACCCAAAGCCCCTTTACAACAAAAAATTGTGCATACCTCTTCCAGAAAAGTTCTTCAACACCTGCCCGCATATCCACCCAACAGGTTTGATTGGCATGATGAGTTTTTGTGGGGTTGCTAGTGTTCAGCAAGCCTCGAGGCCTGGGCCGCGCTTGGCCTGCTATGCCATTTTGAGCTAAAGAGGCCGCTCTCCTCATAGGAAAACTGGCCAGGTCAGAAGCGGCAGCTCAGAACCGGGTGGAATTCTTTGTTACTGCACAATGGGCCTCTGGGCGCTCATCACAGAATGTTCTGAAACCACCCAGGCAGCGAGAGGAGGCCGAGGGAGGGTGGAGGTGGACACGGAGGAGGAGGACTGGACAACAAATGTTGAATTTTGTCCCAAATTCTTCAGTGATACCTCAGTTACGGGATCATTAGAGCACAAAGCTCTCTTGGAAGGTGCCCATGTGATGCCAGCGAGGAAGCCAGTACCAGCCACTAACTCAGAATGACTTCCCAGCAGTCACTCTACCGCACCCCACCGAGAATCGATGGGTGAAAGCCGGGCAACCTTGTGAAGTCTTGGGTGGGTCTTATCATCTCTCGCTCTTGTGGCCTTCTCCATCTTTGGCCTTCTTTCACCCGATCTTTAGTTATGGATGACAAATTAAGACTAAGTTCACTCAAACCATCATTTGTAGCTTTTATATTTACTGAGGTCGAGACATTTCCTTTCCCAAGCCTAAGGCTGGGCTGCTAGGCCTGCTCATGAAAACTGGGAAGGGGTGGTGGCTGCCACGTTGGTGAAGGCAGACAGGCGCCCGGAGCTCCGGGATGGTCATTGCCATCTTAATAAAGTGAAAGACTGGCTGGGTTTCCCTGCACCGACCCCCTAACTCCCTCTTCTCCCACCCTGTTCCCATGACACAGGTCAGTGGACCCTTTCTCGCCCCCACTTGCCTAGCCCCTCTGCCCTCAGGAAGCAGAGCCGCCATCGCCCCAGAACAGGCCAGGGACCACGACGGAGTGGGACAGGGAGATGCCCACCAATTGGGGCGGGCTCTGCTGTGACCCAAGAGCACATCCACATGGGCTTCTACAGATGTCCCTTGGAGCCTAGAAGAAGGAAAAAATGGCGTCGTCAAACCGTTGTGCCTGGAAATATACTTGTCTTGGTTGAAAACACTTTGAAGTTTCTTTTATTGACCTAACATGGCAAACTTGAAGGCTGCTGTTCAGCTATTTTGTATTTTTGTAGCCATATAAAGCCTATGAAATGCAAGGGATGTTTTTTTCCCTTTGGCAGGGGAGGGGTGGAGGTGGGGAGGGGGCAGGCAACACAAAACAGTTGTCTTCCTGCAGGACCATCTGAAGCAAACTTTAGTAGACAGCAAGTACTATTTGAACACATTCCTTCAGGAATTCCATGGAAGAAGCAAAAAAGAGGGTAACTAAACTGGAAAAGCAAATGTTGTTAGCTGCCACTGAGTCGGTTCTGACCCACTGCATCGCCCTGCACAACGATGACTTCTAAAATGGGTCGGTTTGTCCACTTAGCGGTCAAAACTCTTCTGCAGCACACGGCTCAAATGCATCGACTCTTCTCCAGTCTTCCTGATCCGATGGCCAACTTTCACTTGAGTCTGAGCAAATGAAAGGATGGTGACTTGGGTCAAGGGAAAAGAAAATAGCAAGCTTCAAGAGAACCCAGAAAACTTGCCCACAGAAAGGGCGCAGAACAACTAGGAGATGGATCAAAGTCACAGGCTGGTGAAGAATTTAGAAGCAAATAACATGTTCCCGAAGGACACTTCAGAACACCTTTTCCCCACTGCTACAGGCAGTCTTCCTTTGGGAAATTGCATAATTCTCCAATGAGAGCAACAAGATCAAGCATGATCAGTTCTATAATCCTAAAACAGACCAAGTGTACAGCTTGCCCAGAAACAGCATACTCGCCCTTCATGCCGTGCCGTGGTAAAGAAGTTTAAGGCAACTACACCCAAAATAAATATTTAATAAAGTTTTATTTGAAGTAACAACAACACACAAAACACCCCTTGTCTGTCAGTTTGCTGTGCTGTTGTGGTTTGTATGTTGCTATGAAGCTGGAAGCTATGTTCATTTCAAACGCAAGCAAGGTCACTCAAGGTGAACAGGTTTCAGTAGAGCTTCCAGACAAAGAACAGACAACAAAGAAGGATGGGAAGACGACTTCTTACATCCTTTGGACATGTTGTCAGGAGAGACCAGTCCCTGGAAAAGGACATCATGCTTGGCAAAGTGGAGGCACAGCAAAACAGAGGAAGGCCCTCAATGAGCTAGATTAACATCATGGCGGCAAAAATGAGCTCAGGTATGGGAACAATTGTGAGGATGGTGCCAGACCAGGCAGCGTTTCATTCTGTGTGCATAGGGTCACTATGGGCTGGAGCCAACTCGATGGCACCTAAAAACAATGATGGGGGGGGGGGGGGGAGAATGTTCCCATTTCCCTAAGTCCATAATTTGCCTGAGAACACTCTTTATCTACACTACACCCACCTCAATGAAGTTTAACTAAACCTGCTCCCTCCATTAGGACTGTCATGTTTAAAATATTTACACCATTAACATTTGCAAAGTACAAATCCACTGCCAGAAAGGGCAGTGATGAACACGTCGGGTGTCTGTAAAATAATGAAACACTTTTCCTAGCTTGTCCCATCATACAGTTGACTCTCAGAGTCTACTCACAGAAGGGATTGGCAGCCCCATCTCTCTCTAGCTTTTGCTGCTTCCCATGACCACAATCTCCTCTTTCTTCTTCTTTTGTATTGAAAAAGTTTATGTTTAGCATTAGCCAGCTGGACTCAGCTTAGATGATTCAATTTTGTTGGCAACATCTAAAGCATCATAGTCAGGAGTCAGTCGAACAGGCCCGATCAAGGTGTTGACCTTGGCTACCCATCAATGTCACAGAGCTTCCTCACAGCCTGTTCAATCTGGTGCTTGTTGGCTTTGACATCCACAATGAACACAAGTGTGCTGTTATCTTTGGCAGACTCTGTGGTCAAGGGGAATTTGATGATGGGCAATGGTCCAGCTTGTTTCTCCTGGGGGCACTTTTCCCAGGGTGTTGGGATTGCTGCCTTAGCCTCAGAGTGTTAGGCCACTGGAAGGTGGGTGACATTCAGATCTTTTTTGTGTGTAGCTGTGGACACCTTTCAGCACAGCCTTCCTTACCTTTAATGCCTTTGCTTTGGCTTTAGTTTTGGGAAGGGCAGGAGCTTCCTTTTTTTAACTTTGGCACCATCTATTTTAACTCCTCCCCCCACATGTCCCCTTCTTTGTTGGCATCCTCCCACCCCTCAGGGTTCTAGCTCCCAAGTAAATGAGTGCTTTTTTTATCAACAAGATTTTTTTTCCCTTTGTTCTATTAAACTGGCATACCAGGAGTCTCACCTTGCAGACACAATTGCTGAGGACAAAGGGGGTGCATAAGCACATGTGGGGAAGAAAGCTGATGGTGCCCGGCTATCAAAAGATATAGCAACTAGGGTCTTAAAGAACTGAAGGTAAACAAGTGGCCATCTAGCTGATAAGCAACAAAACCCACATGGAAGAAGCACACTAGCCTGTGTGACCATGAGGTATAGAAGGGATCAGGTATCAGGCATCAAAGCACAAAAAATCATATCATTGTGTGCTCATCTCCCCGATACAATCACTGAAGACAAATGGGTGCAGAAATGTGATGAAGAAAACTGATGGTGCCGGCTATCAAAAGATATAGCATTTGGGGTCTTAAAGGCTGGAAGGTAAACAAATGGCCATCTAGTTCAGAAGCAACAAAGCTCACATGGAAGAAGCACACCAGCCTGTGTGACCATGAGGTGTAGAAGGGATCAGGTATCAGGCATCAAAGCACAAAAAAGCAAATCAATGTGAATGAGGGGAAGTGCAGATTGGAGACCCAAGACCCATCTGTAGGCAACTGGACATCCCCTTACAGAAAAGTTGCGGGGAGGAGACGAGACTGTCAGGGTGCAGTGTAGCAACGATGAAACATAGAACAGTCCTATAGTTCCTAAATGCTTCCTTGTCCCCCCTCATCCCCTACACTATCATGATCCCAATTCTACCTTATAAATATGGCTAGACCAGAGGATGTACACTGGTACATATAGGAACTGGAAACAAGGAATCCAGGACAGATGATCCCTTCAGGACCAATGGTGAGAGTGGCCTATTACAAGTTTTGTTGACTAGTATTTCACACAACATACTATTTAACAGTTTAAACATATTAAAAAGAGTTGTACAATCATCACAAATTCTTCATCTGTATCCTCATGGCTCACAAAAGAGTGCTCCAAAAATATAAAAAAGAGTGCTCCATACTATAAAATAAAGTAAGAAACAGATATAAATCTCTTTACATGATTTTATTGAGTCTCTGTAGACTCACCTGAACTTAAAGTACAGGAAAACAACCAACAGCAACCAAAGCAAACCCTTTGATTTGTACTTACCTTTAAGGAACAGAATCATTTCTTTAAAAATAATTTTAAATAATACAACAGAAGGCCTTTATAAAGCTACTGTTCGTAGTTTCTATGAGCACTCCACAAGTATTTTCTAAATGAGAACAATGACTGTAAATGATGTCTCAAGCAGGATGACGAACATTGTCATTAAGAAATTCAGCATGGAGGAGCTGGCCCCAATTCCAACTATTTTGTGGACACCTGCCCCTCACCCCAGAAGAATTTATTTCAAATGATGATATTGAATCTTCAGCTCTGGAAGAGGGACATATCTGGTCAGAGCATATGGGAGCAGATGAAGGGAGAGGAGGAGAGAGTGGAGCAAATCCTGGCCCACCAGGCCTTAAGGACAACGTTCCCGATTAGAGCAGCCAGTCCACAGAGAGGACCATGTGGCCGGCTCCACTATGAGACATGATGTCCCTCACTGACCCATCACCCTACAGGGGACAACACCAGAGACACTGTGTGGAAATTGCACCCTATCTTATCCCGCCACACCGAGGCAAAACTCTAAGGGTGTGCAACAGAACAGCAAGGGAATGGAGCGGTGAGGTCCCCAGGGAATACTGAAAGAGGACTTTGGGGCCAGGGTGTGGTGCCCCAACAGATTGCACTAGAAAACACTCCTAAAGGCCAACAAACTGTCCTTGAACCAACTACAAGCTTTTCTTTCTTGTGTTTTGATGGTTTTTTGTCATTGGTTTGTTGTAGTGTTTTTGTTGTGAGTTGTTGCTTGGTTTTGCTCTGTCTTGTTTTTGTGCATGTTATTATCTCCGCAGGTCTGTCTAAATAAGATAGACTGGATGAACAATCTGGAGGAGAAAACAACGGGACTGAAAGTTCCGGGGGGACATGGGAGAGGGGGAGGTGGGGGTGGGGGAAGGTAGTAGTGTTGTTAACAAACCCAGGGACAAGGAAACAACAAGTGATCCAAATTGGTGGTAAGGAGGGTATAGGAGGCCTGGTAGGGCATGATCAAGGGTATTGTAACCACAAGGAATTACTGAAACCCAAATGAAGACTGGGCATGATAGTGGGACAAGAGGAAAGTCAAAGGACCTAGAGGAAAGAGCTAGGAGACAAAGGGCATTTATAGAGGTCTAAATAAAGGCATGTACATGTGAAAATATATTTATATATGAGGATGGGAAAATAGATCCATGTGCATATATTTATAGGTTTAGAATTAAGGTAGCAGAAGGACATTGGGCCTCCACTGAAGTACTCCCTCAATGCAAGAATGCTTTCTTCTATTAAATTGGCATTCTATGATGCTCACTTTCCTGACTAAATCGCTGAAGACAAATGGGCGCATAAGCAAATGTGGTGAAGAAAGCTGATGGTGCCTGACTATCAAAAGATATAGCATCTAGGGTCTTAAAGGCTTGAAGGTAAACAAGCGGCCATCTAGCTCAGAAAAAATGAAGCCCACATGGAAGAAGCACACCAGTCTGTGCGATCATGAGGTATTGAAGAGGTCAGGTATCAGGCATCATCAGAACAAAAAAATCATATCATAGTGAATGAGGGAGGGAGTGCGGAGTGGAGACTCAAAGCCCATTTGTAGGCCACTGGACATCCCCTTACAGAAGGGTCTTGGGGAGGAGATGAGCCAGTGAGGGTGCGATGTAGCAACGATGAAATATACAACTTTCCTCTGGTTCCTAAATGCTTCCTATTCCCGCCCCACCCCCACCCCCCCACTGTCATGATCCTAATTCTACCTTGCAAGTCTGGCTAGACCTGAGGGTGTATGCTCGTACAGATAGGAACTGGAAACACAGGGAATCCAGGGCAGATGATCCCTTTGGGAGCAGGGATGTGAGTGGCAATACTGGGAGGGTAGAGGGAGAGTGGGTTGGAAAGGGGGAAATGATTACAAGGATCTACATGTGACCTCCTCCCTGAGGGATGGACAACAGAAAAGTGGCTGAAGGGAGACGTTGGACAGGGCAAGATATGGCAAAATAATAATTTATAAATTATCAAGGGCTCATGAGGGATGGGGGAGAGGGAAGGGAGGGGAAAAATAAGGCACTGATGCCAGGGGCTTAGGTGGAAAGCAAATGTTTTGAGAATGATGAGGGCAATGAATGTACGAATGTGCTTTACACGATTGATGTATGTATGGATTGTGATAAGAGTTGTATGAGCCCCTAATAAAATGATTTTAAAAAAAGGAAATTCAGCATGAATGCAAGTAACTGATAATGTAAACACAGAACATAGAAGATAATGTCATACCTCTGTAACACACACGTACACACACACACTTTAAACATGGGAGGAAGTCTTTCCCCCCGCACATGCAAAGGATTGCATTTGTATTTTTTCTTATCCATCATAGTGTACTCTGCCTTATGCGATATTCGCTAGATTCTAGAAGTTTTTCCCTTGCTACTAACATATTTCTGTCTTCAGAGATTCAGTAACCAAGAATCAGGTATTTGGTTGTCCTTCTATACAATATTTCCGTTCTATAAAACATTCCTTAATGAACTTATAGTTCATCTGGATGTAGAATATTATAGGATGCTTCAATATATCAAACACATAAACGCTCGTTTCCTTGTTAGTAATAATATTGGTTTGTGATTTGGAATTACTTTCTTCATCACATAGGACATACTCATTATTGAATTAACAATGTTAGGAGTCAAGAATTTTAGTACAATAGAAAAACAGTTATAAAGTCTAAAGACCAAGCAAAATATTGGTATTGAATTGGAAACTGTAAAGATGACCTGAAGCATAGGACGAGTGAGAGGTAAACTGAGGCCCCGGGAGATGGACAAAGATAGCTGACAGGACACAGGGAGAGCAGAAACAGAAATAGCTTTATTAGGGGAGAGCTCCCAGGTGAAGCCCCATGGTCTAGCAAGCAGCCCAGGGGAATTGCAGGCTCTTTTTGGGGTCCCGGGTTTTAAAGGGAAGCGGGGAGAGGGAGGTCCATGCTGCAGCAGTAAGATTTATGGTCCAGGATGTCGGCAGTGAGGTTTATGCAGTTTATCAGCTCTGGCAGGCTGAGGATCGGGCATTCCTGGCACCGTTTCTCAATCTCCTCATCCCAGGGGACAACTGCTGACCTTCGTGGATGTGCAGGGAAGCAGGGTCCCAGCTTAGCCCATAGAGAAACATCATCTTGAATGAAAATGTACTTTTTCCCTAGCTCTAGTTCAGAGGTTCTCAATCTTCCTAATGCCGTCGCCCTTTAATACAGTTCATGCTGTAGTGATGACCCCAACTATAAAATATTTTTGTTGCTACTTCATAACTGCAATTTTGCTACTGTTATGGATTGGGTGACCCCTATGAAAGGGTCATTCGACCTCCAATGGGGTTGCGACCCACAGGTTGAGAACCACTGCTCTAGCTACTGAACTGGCCTAGAAGCATTACCAATCCAGGGGGTAAAAAGCACAAATAATTAGGCAAGGCGCTCTGGCAGCACAGTTAAAGCACTAGACTACCACGCACCAGGTTGGCAGTTCCAACCCCCAGTCTCTCTGTGGGAGACAGATGTGTCCATCTATAGCTGGAAAGCCTATGGGGCAGCTCTACTCTGTCCTACAGGTTCATTTAGGGTTGAGGGGAGTCCACAGCAGTAGGTATGGGTGATCTATGTGCATAACTGTATGACATGAGTGAGTTTCAAAGCATTGTGGGAAATTTCATTATCTTTTTATTTCAATGACTTTTTTCATAAACTTTTTGTAGCCCCAGAATTCAAGTCAGATGCAAAAGAGGGTATGAAATGTCACTCTAACTTCAGCTGGATCTTGGATGAAAGCTGGGGTAACAGAAAGGTGCTTGTCTTTTACTGACTCTGCAAAGGCATTTGGCTCTGCCACTATGGGTCACAATGGGAAGAGCGCACATACCAGAGCACCTCATTGTGCTTGTGGGGGGCATGCACACAGACCAAGAGGCAGTAATTCGAACAGAACAAGGAGATACTGAATGCTTTCAAATCAGGAGAGGTTTGCACCAGGTTTGTGTCCTTGCACCATACTTTTCAATCATTTTTGTTGAGCAAATAATCCAAGAAAGTTGTTCTATAGACTGAAGAATGTGGCATAGAAGAAGGCTCATTAACAACCTGAAATATGCAGATGACACAACATTGCTTGCTGAAAGCACTTTCTGATGAAGATCCAGGAATTTAGTATGGATTCTACTTCACCATAAAGAAAGCAAGTATCTTCAAAATGTACCCATAAGGGGCATTATGATAAACAGAGAAGAGATTGAAATGGTTAAAAACTTCATTTTACTTGGATCCACAATCAACACTCATGGAAGAAGTCAGACAGTGTATTGCACTTGGAAAAACTGTTATAAAAGACATATGTATAAGAGCCAAGATGCCACTTTGAGGACCAAGGTATGCCTGACTCAGGCCATGGTATTTTCAATGATCTCATAATACACACGAGGCTGACGAAGATTGATATTTGAATTATGGTGTTGGTGATGAATATTAAATATACCATTGTGTTAGTCCGGATTGATTAGAGAAACAAATTCATAGACACTCATATGTGTGTAAGAGAGGACTTTATATCAAAGAATAATTATATAATAAGAAAACATCCCAGGCCAGGTCAGATTATGTCCATAAGTCAGATATTAAATCATATGTCCAATACCAGTCTGTAAATTCCTCTTCAGACTCACAAAACACATGCAATGATGGAGAGTGCAGGAAGATCACAGGCCGGTGGGTGAAAAGTCTTGTGGATCCAGTAGTGGTGGCAGCATCTTAGCACTGGTGTAGGTCTCCACGTGGCTCCTCCAGCTCCAAGGCTCTTGCTGCCCTCAGCATAGCTCCATGTGGCTTGTCAATAGGAATGTCTAAGTAGAGTGTGGGTCTGGCCTTAGTGAGCGATTTATCTCTGTAGCACCTCCAAAGGAGGTCATCAAACTGCAAACTTAATTGACAGGGCTAAACACCACCCCTTCACTCTTAATAGTCTCAAGTTGACACCAGATTATGTAACTACCACAACCATGGACTGCCAAAAGATGAGCAGATCGGTTTTAGAAGTATACCTAGAATCCCCTTAGAAGCAAAAGCCAGTCCTTAAACAAAGACATCATGTTTGGTAATACGGAATGTCAGTGAAAGAGAGGAAGCCCCTCAATGAATTGACGCTACCAGTACAGCAATGGGCTCGCATAGTGACAGTGATGAGAACGGTGCAAGATGGGGCAGCATTTTATTCTGTTGTACGTAGCGTCGCTGTAAGTTAGAACCAGACTGATGGCACTTAGCAACATCTACAAACGAGAGTCCGACGGGGAGGCAAGCTGTTGAGCACTTGACTTCAAGCCACAAGGCTGACAGTTTCCGTGCCCCAAGAGACGCTTAATAAAAGAGGAGGGGACGTACTGGCGATGTGTATCTGAAGAATCACACAGTCTTGAAAGCTGGACGTATTTTGAAGACGACATGACAAACGTATTTGAAGACATAGTAATAACAAAGATCTCGGATAATTTACATGAAACGATTAGAAAACTCGAGCTCCCGTATTTTGTTTTATACTTAGATTTCTTTTCCACATAAAAAGTTTCTTAAAATTGTAGGAAGAAAGAAGGTATACTCGGGGCCCTTGATATATTTAAAGAATATGTTTATCTTTTAACTAGAAAATTCCTGTTTGTGGGGGGCGTGTTGTTGTACTGTGTGTAACTTCATTATATTAAAACAAAAACACACATACACACACCCACAAAAAATCCTTCGTAAAATGGTCTTTTCCTCCCAAAGTAATTCTTCAGCTATTTCCTATACCTTGTTGGGATATAAACTCTGTATTATTTTCATTTTGCACATTTTTATGTAGTGGGTTTAAAAACACAGTCCACAAGCCAGGTGGAGGTTGCCAACTCTTACTGGGCCGGTGGCCAGTACTCGTTCTCATCAACTGGATCTCCAACAACATCTGGCTTCAGCTATTGCCTGTGACCAGTAAGAGCCTGCTGCTGCTGCCACGTCTCAACAGTCTCCGCTTCCACAGGAGGGGACTGGGTGTCTGCCTTCCCATTAAATTGCCGCCACAGCAGAAGAGGCCTCAGTGCCTCCCTGTATGCACAGTGGCAAGTACCTTGGCGTGTGATGTCAGCACCTGAACACACAGGTTGGGGCATTGAGAGAGGAGTATGGACCAGACCTGAGAGTGGACCCTCAAATAGCTTTGTTTAAAAATTGAGTTATAATGAAAATATCATACAGTTGAATGGTCAATCATATCAAGAAGGGCTTTGCAGTCATCACAAACAACTTGGGAACGCTTCCCCCACTCCTTTTACACCTGGACGTTGATCCCCCAATTCCCGACCCTCTTCCTCTGTGTTCCCAAGTATTCATTCATCCAGTGACTATCTTCATGTTTCCCACAATCCCAGTTTCCCAATACAGATACAGATACAAGACTTGTGTAGAGACTTCAAGCTAACAGAAAAAAAGAAAATGTTAAAAGTTTACAATACATTCACACTGGGTCAGCAGGGAGATCAGATTATAAAATGTTGTATTCCAGCCTAAGTCCAGTTTCTGAAATTCCCTTTATAATGCTCACCATCGGATTTTGGGACTGTGGTCATTTCCAGTAGTGCTTGGGGATTCACTGGAGGCTCATCCCATGTGGGGACCCTGAAAATGGATTTTGAGCTGCCACTATCTGCAGGCTTCTTGAAATCCAGGTATTTAGGAGTGGGGCACTGGTTTCCTGCCCTTGCCCAGGTTTCGATCTTATTATTAGTTATCTTTGGACCACACAGGTTGGTGTGCTGTTCCATGTGGACTTCGCTGAATCCTTGCTTAGATGGCGTCTTATTTTGACAGAAGCTTTTTCAACTCCAGATGCTTTTATTCATGATAGCTGGACACCATCTAGTTTCTTCAACACACTTTGCTATGGCACCCATGTCTTCAACGATCTCTTCATGGGTGAGAACTAATCAGAACTATTTATAACTGTTGCAAGAACTAATTGTTCTTCTATTAGGGCTCTGATGAAATGATAGCTCAAAATCCATTCTATTATTGTATTTCTATAAGTCCCTGACTCAATTTTTGGAACATTACTGTCATTTTATTGTAGTACATTTAGGTTGGTGTGGGTAGACTAGAGAAACAAATCCATAGACACGGACAAGTGTATAGAGAGAGTTTTTTGTTTTGTTTGTTTTTTAGAGAGAGTTTTATATAAAGCGTAATTATACATTAAGAAAGCATCACAACCCAATCTCGTCCAAGTCCATAAGTCTGATATTAGCCCCGATACCAATCTACAAAGTTCTCTTCAGACTCATGAAACATAGGCAATGATGCTGAATGCAGGATGATCATAGGCTAGTGGGTAGAAAGTGTTTGGAGCCAGTGTCATGGTAAGCATCTCAACACTGGCAGTGGTCTCCATATGACTTCTCTAGTTCCCAGAGCATAGGGTCTATCAGCATAGTACCATGGGTCTTGTCAGCAGAGTGTCTCCAAGGGAGTAAGTCAAGAGAGCGTCTGTCTCCTTTCTCCAAGGTGGAAATGCAAGAATTCCCAGAATTCTAGGAGAAGGCCATGTCCACACAGACGCCTCATTGGCTATGATCCAATTGATAGACTAGACTCCACCCCTTCACTCTTAATCCTCTCAAGTCTCAAATTGACACCAGATGATGTAACTACCACAGACCACCCCTTGTCAATTTGACACTTTCACACAACTCTCCCCAGGGGTTTCACACCAACTCTTCCACCCTGTGCCATAATTTAGTCTGAAGAGGGACCTTGATCGCTCGTCTCTTCCACAGAATGTTACACTGGTCCATTATATTGATGACATTATGCTGATTGGACCCACTAAGGAGGATGTATCAAAGACTCTAGATTCATTGGTACAACATCTGCTTGCAAGAGGTTGGGAAATCAACCCAAAGAAGATTCAGGCACCCTCCACCTTTTTAGGGTTCCAGTGGTGTGAGCCATGTCGAGTCATTCCTACTAAAGTAAAGGATAAGCTATTGCATTTAGCACCCCCAATGACTAAAAAAGAGACACAACACCTAGTGGGCCTCTTCAGATTTTGGAGGCAACATATTCCTCACTTGGGTGTTCTACTTCGACCTATTTATCAAGTGACACGAAAGGCCTCCAATTTTGAGTGGGGCCCAGAACAAGAAATGGCTCTTCAACAGGTTCAGACTGCCATGCAAGCTGCTTTGCCACTGGGACCATATGATCCAGCTGACCTGATGGTGCTAGAGGTGTCAGTTGTAAATAAAGATGCAGTGTGGAGTCTTTGACAGACTTGTATTGGTGAATCACAGCATAGACTGTTGGGATTTGGGAGTAAAGTCCTGCCATCCTCTGCAAACAACTACTGCCCTTTTGAAAAATAGCTGTTGGCCTGTTACTGGGCCTTAATGGAGACTGAATGCCTCACCATTGGCCACCAAGTCACCAGGAGGCCTGAGATGCCCATCATGAACTGGGTATTGTCTGACCCACAGAGTCATAAAGTTGGACTTGCTCAGCAACACTCCATTGTTAAATGGAAGTGGTATATACGAGATCTGGCCAAAGCAGGACCTGAAGGTACAAGCAAGCTGCATGAAGAAGTAGCCCAAATACCCACAGTCTCCACTCCTGTCACAATACCTTCTTTCTCCCAGTCTGCACCTATGGCCTCCTGGGGAGTTCCTTATAATAATTTAACTGAAGAACAGAAAATTCATGTTTGATTTACTGATGTCTCTGTACGATATGCAGGTGTCACTCATAAGTGGACAGCAGCAGCACTACAGCCCCTTTCTGGGATCTCCCTAAAGGACAGTGGTGAAGGGAAATCTTCCCAATGGGCAGAACTTCAAGCAGTGCACCTGGCCATTCAGTTTTCCTGGAAGGAAAATGGCCAGATGTGAGACTCTATACTGATTCATGGGTTGTGGCTAATGGCTTGATAGGTTGGTCAGGAATTGGAAGGAATATGATTGGAAAATTGGCGGCAAGGAGGTGTGGGGAAGAGGTTATGTGAATAGACCTCTCCGAATGGGCCAAGAAAGTAAAGATAATCGTGTCTCATGTGAACGCTCACCAAAGGGTTACCTCCGAAGAAGAAGACTTTAATAAACAAGTGGATAAGATGACACGCACTGTGGAGACCAGTTTCCTCTTTCCTTTGCCACTCCTGTCATTGCCCAATGGGCACATGAACAAAGTGGGCATGGTGGCAGGGATGGAGGTTATGCATGGGCGCAGCAACATGGACTTCTATTCACCGAGGCTGACTTGGCCACTGCCACTGCTGAGTGTCCCATCTGCCAGCAACAGAAACCAACATTAAGTCCAAGATATGGGACCATTCCTTGGGGAGATCAACTGGCAACCTGGTGGCAGGTTGATTACATAGGACCACTTCCATCATGGAGGGGACAGCGTTTTTTTTTCTTACTGGAATAGACACCTATCTTGGATATGGATTTGCCTTACCTGCACGCAATGCTTCTGCCAAAACTACTATTCGTGGACTTACAGAATGCCTCATTCACCAGCATGGCATCCCACATAGATAGTATTGCTTCAGATCAAGGAACTCACTTCACAGCAAATGCAGTGTGGCAATGGGCCCATTCCCATGGAATCCACTGGTCGTATCATATTCCTCATCATCCTGAAGCTGCTGGCTTGATGGAATGGCCTCCTAAAGATACCATTATGGTACCAGTTAGGTGACAACTTGCAGGGCTCGGGCAATTTTCTCCAGGAAGCTGTGTACACTCTAAACCAGCGGCCAATATGTGGTGCTGTGTCTCCAATAGCCAGGATTCATGGGTCCAGGAAACAAGGGGTGGAAGCTGGAGTGGCATCACTCACATTACTCCTAGTGATCCCCTTGCAGCATTTTTGCTTCCTGTCCCAGCAACCCTATGCGCTTCAGGTGGTCCTGGTCCCGAAGGAAGGAACTCTCCCACCCAGAAACAGCATGGATTCCACTGAACTGGCAGCTGAGAATGCCCCCTGGCCACTTTGGGCTTCACATGCCTTTGGATCAACAGGTCAGGAAGGGTGTCACTGTATTGAGTAGTGTGATTGATCCTGATTACCAAGGAGAAATTGGACTGGTGTTACACAACGGAGGTAAAGAAGAACATGTCTGGAATCCAGGAGATCCCATCGGCCGACTTAGTGCTACCATACCCTGTGATTAAAGTAAATGGTAAACTACAGCAACCCAATCCTGATAGGACATATAATGACCCAGACCCCTCAGGAATGAAGGTCTGGTTCACCCCACCAGGGAAAGAACCACAGCCAGCTGAGGTGCTAGCTGAGGGCAAAGGTGATACAGAGTGGGTAGTAGAAGAAGGTAGTTCTACCTATCAGTTACGATCATGTGATCAATTGCAAAAGCGAGGTCAGTTTGTTTTCTTTATATGTACTTATTGAATATCTTTCATCAATCTAGAGTTTAAAGCTATTCTACATTTCTCAGAATATTATTTTAGTGAATGGCATAGAGAATTTCACATCTATTAGCAGTGTACATGTCTTGGGAGCCAGATCCTGTCTTTGTTTTCGTTTTTAATCCTTATAATGGTAAACTCAAACATATTTGTCCATATTTGACTGAGTAATTTAACTCAGCATAATGGCTTGCAGTGTCCTCCATGTCATGAGGCATTTTGTGGTTTCAGGATCATTTTTTAGATATACCATCGTTTCTTTATCCATTCATCATCTGATGGAGATTTGGGTTGTTTCCAGCTTCTCGCTGTGACACACGTGGGGGAACATAATAGGTCTGTACTTGTTCTTTCTCTGCGTCATGTACTTATATTTCCCGTTGTTTCCGATGCTACCATTTCACTGTCCGCTATGGTTCCACATGCGTGCAGTCCCGCTAGCAATGCACGAGAGTTCCATTCCCGCCCCCCGCATTTTTTGCTTCATGTTTTTTTTAATGCTATTGTTGTGACCCCAGCTAAATTTGTTTCTGTGGGCTTTATCCTTTGATATTTACCTTATAGAAAGCAAGCCTGAGCAATTCATACCTCATTGCTGTCTCATCCGTTCTGATTCACGCAGCTTTAGAGAACGCCGAGCCAGACAGACTTCCAAGGCTATGAAGCTTTACGGAAACAAAGTGCCTGCTCTTTCTCCCTCGGAGCAGATGATGGGTTTGAACTGCCAAACTTTCAGTTAGCAGCACAATGCTTAACCTACAGCACCACAAGAGTTCCTTTCAGAACTTTCTAAAATAATGATTAATTCATGGGGTAGCCAGCAGCCATCCCTGCCTCCTGATAGCCAAGCCCCATGTAATCCCCGCTTTTGAGTAAGGCTCATCCTTATTGACTCTTTAAATGAAGAGAACATGACAGAAGTGATGGGATGTGTCTCGGAGAGTAAGTTACAAAAAAGACTGGTTTTATTCTTGTTTATCCCCTCCTCTCCTTCTCCCCCCAGTCCCTTTCTCCCCTCTCTCTGTCTCTAGGAGGTTACCTCCCATGTTACGAGCTGCCCCATAGAAAGGCCCATGTGGCAAGGAATTGCTTTCCTGGTCAACAACCTGGGAGTGTCTGCATCCTACAAACAGTCACACATGAGTTTATAGGCAGAGCCTCCCTTGGAGAGCCTCAATTGGAGTCAGTGCCAGTTGGTATCTTGCTTGTAGCCTTTTGAGAGACGCCGATGCAGAACTGCAACTCAGCTGCATTTCTGACCCACAGAAATCAGTGTTCTCTGAAGCCCCGTGGCCATAGAACACCAACAAAATTAAAAATGACAATCACATTTTCTATGAAGAAGTAACTGTTTTCCAAAGTAAATTAGTAAGATGAGTATTATTGATTTCACTTTTTAAAATCCCTTTAATATCTAGCTTAGTATAAGACAGCTGCTTCTCACATCTGTTTCTAAATTCAATCTATTTCAGTATATTTTTCAAGTGCATGAAGAAAATCTAGCTTCATTCAGTTTGGTAGCTGTGAAAGGGAGGGATATTTCTTCTTTGCCCTATGCCAACACTGAACAAGTGGTAGTTTCTTAAAGGTTAGTGGATCTGAAGCCATACCAGCAAACATTTTACACTCTTGAATAACATTCATTTTTATCTTGAACCTTAAAGAGCCCAGGGGTGCAGAGGTTAGGACTTGGTTGGTAACCAAACGGCAAGCAGTTCAAACCCACAAGCAACTCCACAGAGAAATTGTGGCAAGCTGTAAAAGTTACATCCATGGAAACCCATGGCTCTCTCCCTAGGGTCACTAAGAGTTGGAATTGACTTGTCAGCAAAGGAACTCTCGTGCTTTGAATAGAACTTTTATCAATTCATGATTTTTTTTTACCCATTGACCATTTGAGTAATATTTCTCTGAGTTATACAGATCTTCCATTGACATGCTTCATTACTAAATAACCAAAACTAGAACCAAAAGAAGTGAAAATCAAAACAAACAAAGCCTTTGTTAATGTCATCACTGATCTCATCACAAAAGCCTTAACTTGGAAGAATCTATCATATTCGTCATCTGGGTGGAAATCAAAGATACCAAACATAGTAGTTTACAATAATATGCATATAGTTTCACAGTCTCTATAGGCTAGAGACCCAGGAGCATTTTAGCTGGGTTGTTCTACTGAGGGTAATCTCAGCAGGTTGCAGTCAATTTGTCAGCCAGGCTACAGTGATCTCAAGTGTCAAGTGAAGGAGGGGCCATTTCCAAGCACACTCTGGCTTTAGCAGACCTAAACTTCAGACCTAAACAACTGCTTCTCAGGTGACTCACACGGCTGTTGGCAAACCCAGGTCTCCATGTGGGTCTCACCATATGCTGCTTGATGGTCCTTACGGCATGGCAGCTGGTTTCCCTCTTCCATGGCAGCTGACTTGTCCCACAGTGAAGAATTCAACAGCAAGACAGAAGGACAGAATGCACATAAGACAGAAACAGCAGTCATTTTACAACCTAACCTGAAGGTGACAGCTCATCACTACAATCAGATTCTTTCTCTTAGAAACACTCAAACCCATACGCAGGGGAGTGGAAACTAAGCTCCACTTCTCAAGAGATGCTGTATCAAATACGTAGCAGGCTTAGCTACAAACGACCAGGTGTTCCAAGTGCAGTAGACTGGTGTAGTTTGAAAACACTGTTGAATGTTAATTGGCATTAGAAGTTACATGGTAGAATTCTTGCTTTCCATGCAGAAAATCTGGGTACAATTATCAGCCAGTACACCTCAAGCACTGCCATTACCATGATCTGTCCTGTATGATGCTCAGGAGATTTCGGAAGAGCTTGCAGACTAAAGAGGGCCTAGGAAGAAAGCCCTGGTAATCTGTGTTAGTCCGGGTAGACTTGAGAAACAAATTCATAGACACTCATATGTGTATAAGAAAAAGCTTTATATACAAGAACAATTGAATATTGAGAAAACATCCCAGCCTAGTCCAGATCAAGTCCTTATGTCTGATATTAGCCCATATGTCCAATACCAATCTATAAAGTCCTTTTCAGACTAACGAAACACATGCAATGATGCTGAATGCAGGAAGATCACAGGCCAGTGGGTGGGAAGTCTTGTGGATCCAGTGGCATTGTAAGCATCTCAGCCCTGGCAGGGGTCTCCACGTGGCTTCTCCAGCTCCAAAGGTCAGCCTCTCTCCATGCGTCTTCTCCACAGGGATGACTGAGTGGACAGAGTATCTCCCCCCTCCAACGAGGAAATACTGGAATTCCCAGAATCCTCAGGAGAAGGTCATGCCCTCACAGAGGCCTCATTGGCTATATCCTGATTGACAGACTCGACTCCACCCCTTCACTCTTAATCCTCTCAAGTCCCAAATTGACACTGGGTTATGTTAACTACCACATGGTCTTTTTCTGGAAATCAGCTGAAGAAAAACCCTACAGATCCCAATGGCTTGATCTGCAAACTCATGGCAATGGGTTGGTAACATTTCACCCCACTGTGCTTGGAGCCCCACTGGGTGGGACGCCAACTTGACCTCACTAACAACAGCAATGGCAACAACAAATTTTGCTTTAAAGTTCTGATTTATCATTGGCAACAAAGCTAAGAATTTTTTTCCCCCTTGAAAACATGACACTCCTTACATTCATTTTGAGAAACTATCAAATACCCAAGTCTGTATGACCCCAGTTTGCCTGTCAGTTGGGCTTTTCGGTGAGTGACGTGTTTTTAAAAGGGCACCTGCTGTTTTAGCCTCCAGCTCACATAAACACACAGTGCTTTACCTGGAGGCACTCCTGCATGTCCGTCTGCGACAGGAACACTTTATGTGTACTCCCTGGTCAATCACACCGGAGTCTGAGGTGATGTGTACTTAAAGGTTAATGTTTAATAAAATGGATAATCTTTATGGCTTCATCAAGGATGTTTTTAAGTTGCACTTTTTTTCCTTAGCTGTAACTTCTTGGTTTAGATTCTTGTCAACTTATCCATCCTTTATCTGTCATTATGCTTGTACCATTCATTCACATGCCAGCAGCGTTGAAAAGGCATATAGCCTGGTGTAGCACGATGACTATTTTGACCTCCCAGACTCCCTGAGAGTGTCTCGGTGACCCCTCAGGTCCAAGGGCACCGTGAGAATTGCTATGGGAACGCGACACCTTCAGTTCACCAAAGTAAATAGAGCAGAGCCACTTAATCCCAACGGACACCACACGGCTTGTGACTCCAGCAGCTCACAGGTTTTGAACGGTTATGACAGGCTGTGGGGAATATTTTGAAAGTTAGCTCAAGTTAGGACTACCTCAGTCCTCAAAGGGACATCGTTACTTTTTAATACCTTAAAGCGGCCTGTGCGGACTGTTCCGTTGCACCACGTCATGTGATATCTTGACCGCAGATCCCAGGAAGGGGGACTGCCTATCCAAGTAACAGGAGGTCCACGACAACGTCAGCAGGCTCTTCATGTGTCATGATGTTGTCGATTGATTCACCTTTGAGGAATTTCGCTGTCTTTATATTGAGTGTGCCATCCGTACTGAAAGCTCGATTCTGTGATAGCCATCAATAAGAACCTTCAATCTTCCTTGCTTTCAGCAAGCAAGATCGTCTCATGTGCTTATTACGAGATGCTAATGAGCCTCCCTCCAATCCTGATGTGCTCTCTTGTTCATATTGTCCAGTTTTAGACTTATTCGCTTAGTGTACACATTGAATAACTATGGTGAAAAGCAACCACCCTGAGGCATGTCTTTCCTGATTTTCAACCCCTTGCTCTGTTAAAGGACTGCCTCTTGTTTATACATAAGCTTCCCAGGAGCACAACAGAGTGTCCTGGAATTCCCATTCTTCTTAAAGTTATCCACAGTTTGTTATGATCCAGACAAATGCCTTCGCATCCTCAATAAAACGCATGTAAACATCTTTCTGGGGTGAACAAGCGGCCATGTAGCTCAGAAGCAACAAAGCCCACATGGAAGAAGCACACCAGCCTGTGTAATCACGAGGTGTCGAAGGGATCAGGTATAAGGCATCATCAGAACAGCAACAAAAAATCTTGCCATAGTGAATGAAGGGGGAAGTGCAGAGTGGAGAACCAAAGCCCATTTGTTGGCCACTGGAGATCTCCTTGCAGAGGGGTCTATGGAAGGAGATGAGTCAGTCAGGGTGCAACGTAGCACCGATGAAGAATACAGCTTTCCTCTAGTTCCTAAATGCTTCCTCCCCAACCCCCCAACCATGATCTGAATTCGACCTTACAAGTCTGGATAGGGCAGAGGATGTACACTGGTGCAGATAGGCGCTGGAGGCACAGGGAATCCAGGGTGGATGATACCTTCAGGACCAGGGGTGTGAGGGGTGATACTGGGAGGGTAGAGGGAGAGT
Organism: Tenrec ecaudatus; assembly: GCF_050624435.1. NCBI lineage: Eukaryota > Metazoa > Chordata > Mammalia > Afrosoricida > Tenrecidae > Tenrec > Tenrec ecaudatus. The sequence goes on from NC_134531.1 coordinate 95,047,022, forward strand.
GGGTTGGAAAGAGGGAATCGATTATAAGAATCTACATGTGACCTCCTCCCTGGGGGACGAACAACAGAAAAGGGGGTGAAGGGAGACGCTGGATAGGGCAAGATATGACAAAATAATAATTTATAAATTATCAAGGGCTCATGAGGGAGGGGGAATGGGGAGGGAGGGGTAAAAAGAGGACTTGATGCAAAGGGCTTAAGTGGAGAGCAAATGCTTTGAAAATGAGGGCAAAAAAAGTACAGATGTTCTTTATACAATTGATGTATGTATATGTATAGGTTGTGATAAGAGTTGTATGAGTCCCTAATAAAATGTTAAAAAAAAATCTTTCTGGAACTTACTTTAAGCCAAGCTCATCTTACAAAAGCAGTGATATCCCTCATGCCATGTCGTCTTCTGAGTCTAGCTGGAAATTCCTGACAACTCCCTGTCTATGAACTGCTGAATCTGCGCTTGAGTTATTTTAAGCAACATTTTACTTGGAGGTGACATTTACCTGTGGCTTGGTTCAATCATTTCCCATCTGTTGCAGCACCTTTCTCTGGAATGGGAACAGTATGAACCTCTTCCAGGTGGTTGTCACAGAGTGTTCTTGCACATCTCTTGGCATAGATGACTGGCTGCTCCCAGCATAGCATCAGTTCATTGAAACATTTTAATGAGATTCAATTCGCATAGCCTTGTTTTTGCTAATGCCTTCAGCAGTTTTTCTTCAATACCATTGCTTCTTTATTATTTGCAACCTCTTGAAGTGGATGAATACCTAACAGTTACTTTTGGTAGAATGATATCATTTATACTTAATTATTCATCTTCTTTTTTATACTTAATTATTCAATATTTTGCCCATAGAATCCTTCAGTAGTTAAGCTCAAGGCTTGAATATTTTCTGCAATTCTCACAGCTGCGGATGGACTGTTTTTTCCATTTGGTTTCCTAACTCCAGGCCCTCTCAACGTTCATTATAGGATTTTATTTTGTCTTTGCAAGCTGCCTTTTGAAATTTTCTGTTCTGAGTTTTTGCTTCATCTTGTCTTCTGATTGCCTTCGCTACTCTTCGTGTGAGACCAATTTTCAGAGTCTCTTCTGACATCATCTTTGATTTTTTTTGTTCTTTCCTGTCATTTTAAGGACTTTGGCTTTCCTCCTGCGTGATGTTCTTAAAGCCCCCCCCCCCTCATTTCACTGCATCTTCCACCATTAGTGCTCGATGTGCACAATCTGTTCTTAAGAAGGTCTCTAAATTCAGGTGGAAGTTACTCAAGGTCCTGTTTGGCTCCCACGGAATTGTTTTCGTTTTTTTTTCAACTTCAATCTGAACTTGCCTGTGAACAATTGATTGTTCCACAGTTAGCCCTTAGCCTTGTTTGCGCTGATGATATTAAGCTTCTTCACTCTCTCTTCCCACAAATATAATCAATTTGATTCCTGTGTATTTCATCTGGTGAGGTCCACGGACAAAATATCATTGTTTGTTGTTAAACAGGTTGTGTTTGCAATGAAGGGATAATTGGTTTTTAAAATTCTCTCATGTGATCTGCAGCTTCATTTCCATCACCAAGACCACATTTTCCAACTACTGATCTTCTTTGTTGCCAAGTTTCACATTCCGATCACTAGCAAGTGTCACTGCATCCTAATTGCATGTTTGATCGATTTTCAACTGCAGAAGTTAGCAGAATTTTCAGTTTCTACATCACTTTGTTTAATGATTGGTATGTGAATTTGAATAATTTGCAATATTCACTGGCCTTCCTTGTAAGCATAGACATATTATCCTATCACAGACACCATTATATTTAAAGATAGTTCTTGAAATATTTTTTGAATATGATATGACACTTTTCTTTAATTTGCCAATCCTACCTTAGTAAACCACATGACTGTCTGATACAATAGGACCCATATCAGCTCACATGCGTAGGCCATTGATCTATCTTTATGCATGCCACTTGGTTTCTAATGGCTTCTAAATTTCTTAGATTCACTTTTTCATGCATTCCATATTCTGTTTACTAATAGCTGCTTGCCATCCTTCCTTCTCATTGTGAGTCATGCCCCACCAGCAAATGAAATTCCCCCAAACTTTACTCAACCTATGTCATTTTGGTCAACTCTATTTTGATGAGCTAGCTCTTCCTCGGTCATATTTTCAGTGTCTTCCAACCTGAGGGGCTCATCTGGCTCTGTAACAATTTTGGTTATTATTGCGGAGGCAGACCTGCATGTGTGCGAGCGTTCACCATTGCTGGCCTTTATTCTGCAAGCCCCGCAAGGTCTTCCTGTACTTGGGCCATGTTGTATTGACTTCCCCATAGAGTGTATTGCCTTTCCCCTCACCAGAATTAACAGGTATGTACTTGTTGCTGTCAGGTAAACATTGGATTCGAACACATCAGCCACCCCATGGCAGAGAGGTTGGGTTGCCTCCATAAATATTTACATGCTCGGAAACTGTATATAGGGAAGCTATGATCAGAACTGACTTGATGGTCATAAGGTTACTATCTAGTAAGTGATTCTGCTTCCCTCCCTTTTTCATCCTTGGTAACCATCAAAGGCCACTGCTGGACATTTTATAAAAACATGAACATACAGCATTTGTCTTTTTGTGGTTGATTTATTTCACTCAGCATAATGTCCTGTGGATTTATCTGTGTTATAAAATGTTTTTAGACTCATCATTAGTCTAGTTACTGGAGGTTTTTCCCCCCTTAATTTTCTGTGCTGAGTTCTTTTATTTTTCTATGGATTGTTCCCCTATCAATAAGAATTATTTTTGTTTGTTTTATGAATCTTTTTGTTTCTTCTTCCTTTGGTTCCTTGGATGTATCCTACTTTATTTACCCATTCGTCCATCGACAGACACTTAGCTTGTTTCCATCTTTTTGTTATTGTGACTAACTCTACAATGAACATGCCTATGCACATGTCTATTTGTGCTATTGCTTTTATTTCTCTAGGATATATACCTAAGGGTGAGATTGCTGGATCATATGGTATTTTTATTTTTTGGTCTTTTGAGGAAGCTCCATACCATTTTCTACAGTGGTGGATTATTTTAGAATCCCACTACCAGTGTGTAAGAGTTCCACCAGAGTTTGTTGTTTTCTGGCTTTTGATTGGCATAATTTTTTGCAGTGGTGAAGTCCGATGATATCTTCTTCTAGTTTTGATTTGCATCTCCCTAATGATTGCATCTGCTTACGTGTTTGCTAGCTGCTTAAATGATTTATGGTGAAGTATCTGTTCATAATTTTTGTACATTTTATTGTATTATTTAATCTTCATTTCATAGAGGGGCTGAGGATTTTATATTTTAGAGATCAGACTTTTGTTGGATCTGTGGCTGCCAAAATTTCTTTTCATCTATAAATTGTGTTTTTCTTTTTATGATTTTGATAAAAAAATTTTTGGAAACATAACATAGTATTTCATTTCCAGGAGGTTCCAGTCATCTAGTTTATCTTGGGGTGTTTGTACCTTTGTTGCTGTGTTGTATAGCATATTTATGCCTAAAATTTGGACTCCTTAGATTTTCCCAATGTTATCTTTGAGGAACTGTAGTTTTAGGTTAACATTTAGGTCTCTGATCCATTATTAGTTGCATTTTTATGTTGTGTGAGGTATGACGCCTGTTTCATTTTTCTCCAACTAGATAGCCTACTTTTGCCAGCACCATTTGCTGAAAAGATGAGGTCTTGACCACTAAATAGACTTCAATACATTGTGAAGATCAACTGTCCACAGCTAGATTTATGTCTGGATTCTCAATTTCGTTCATTTGGTCTGTCTCTGATTTTGTTACGGTGGCTGCATACTGAGTTCTGAGACTGAAAAGCGTGAGATCTTTACTTTGTTGCTCGTCTTCAATGATGCTGCATTCAGTGCTCTTTGCATTTCACATAAAGTTGGAGATTAGTGCTTTTTCCCCATTTTATGTTGTTAGGATTTAGATCAGTAATGCATTATATCTATGGGTTATATTGGGCAGTATTGACATTTTCACTGTTACGTTTTCCAATCCATCAGCATGGTTTGCTTTTCCATTTTTGTTTCTTTTGATTTCTTTCAGTAGCTTTAAATAAGTTTCCTTGTATAAGTCATTTATGTGCCTCTTTACATTTATTCCAGGGTATTTCATTCTTTGGGGAGTTATTGTAAATGATATAATTTTCCTGATTTCCTTGTTGGAGTTTTCCTTGTTAGTGTACAGGATTTTGTATGTGATCTTGCATGTTGCCACTTTGCTGAACATTACTGTTAATTCCACTAATTTTCTTGTGAGTTTCTGGGATTTTCTCTTTAGGATCATACTGTCTGCAAAAAAAAGGGGGGGGATGGGTATGTGTGAGTTCACACCTTTTTTACCAGTTTGGATGCTCTTGACTTCCCTTCCAATTTGTTAGATTCTATTATGATTTTCCTTGTCTCAATTACTTTAGTTGTAAAGTTGCCCATTTTATTTCTCTTTTTGCTATTTGATCTTTCTTACTTTTCTTTGACAGTATAGCTAGCGGTTTGTCAATTTTATTGATTCTCATAAAGGACCACCGTCTAGCTCTGTCGGCTCTCATTACAGTTCTCTAGTTCATTTATTCCTGCGTTAGTCTTTATCATTTCCTTTCTTCAGGGTCTGCAGACGGCGACTGCTCCTTGTCCACTTGTTCAAGTGGTCAGGCTCACATTCATTTTTGAGCCTTTCTTATTTTGATATGTGCATTTATTGGCATTAACACGCCTCTTAACATTGCTTTAAAAATTATTATTTTTACTGCTTTTGCTTTTTCCCAGCGATATGGAGCCCTGGTGGCTTAGTGCTTATGTGCTCAGCAGCGAACTACAAGGTCAGAAGTTCCAGAGCAGCGGCCTCTCCATGGGGAAGGATGAAGCTGTCGACTCGTGCAAAGAGCTGCTGCCTCTGAGACCCACGGGGCAGCTCCCCCATGTCCTGTAGGGTTACCGTGAGAGGCACCCACCCGATGGCAGTCATTTTGGTTTCCTTGATGAGTCTTCATTCCCATTTGATGCTAAGAATTTAATTTTTTTCTTTTTTCCTTAAATAGTAACCATTTATCTTATTTAATATGTATTATAAATTATTATTAATTTAGTCAATGAATTTCCATGTACTTAATTATTTTTTCTTACTCATTCTGTTATTGATTTCTACTTTTATAGCGTTATTTATTAGATAAAATGCTTTGATTACGTCAATATATTTTTTAACTTATTGAGGTTTGTTTTGTGACCTCATATGTGGCCTACTCTAGAGAATGACCCATGTGTGCTGGAGAAGAATGACACATGCACGGTGCTACTGTTGTGTGGTGTGTTATGTGTGTGTGTGTGTTTGGTCATCAGTTCATTGTGTTATTTAGATCTTTTGTATAATTTCTAAATTTTTTTTTAGTTGTTCTGCCCATTGTGGATACAGTTTATCAAAAAGTCTTCTATTACAATTGTAGAATGGTCTATATCTCTTTTCAATTGTTAGTTTGTTTTATGTAGTTTGGACTTCTGTCATTTGGGGTATAAATAATTACTGTTACGCTTTAATCATCACATACTACCCTTCTTCATCTCTTATAATGACTTTTGACTTAAAATTTATTTCATCTGAAATTATTTTGCTATTGCTACTTTCTTTTAGATACTGTTCATTTGGTATATTATTCACTGTCCTTGGATTTTTAACTTGTTTATGTTTTGTATGTGAAGTGTGTCTCTTGTAGGCAGCATGTTGATAGGATGTTTTTATTTTTATCCACTCTGCCACTTTCTATCTCGTGATTGGCACACTGAATTCATTTACATTCAGTGTGAATAATGCTAGGTACGGATTGGCTCCTGCCATTTTGTTATGCTTATCTTTTATGGTGTTACTATTTTTTTAATTCCTCTTATTTATCTGTGCTGAGTTGTTTTTCTGCCTGGATTCCATGCCTATCAATCAATGTTTTTCTACTTACTAAATCTTTATGGTTTTCTTCTCCCTTATTTTGGTGGATAGATTTATTATATTTCTTTGTGATTACCATAAAGTTCACTTTAATCTCTTAAATTAAAAAAATTGTTGTATGTTGGGAGCCGATAGCCATTAAGACCCTGGCCTGAGACACGTAGCAGAAACTTGGCCGCTTTCTAACAGCAAGGCTTTGTTTCCTGCCCAACTTCGCCCCCACATTCCAAGCTACTGTAGCATGGGCAGTTCCGATAACTGACCTTGTTGCCATTAGTCAAAGTACTGAGCACCCATTGAACTGCAGATATATCATATTAGGAACATAGTGATAAGTTCACCCGGGAAGCCTTGATTTGCATGCGGATGTCACCACGGCCGTCTTTGAGTACTGTTGCGCACCCTTTGTACCTTATTGGGAACATGTGGCTGATTGGTTGTTGTACAGTGTGCGGTTGTTACACAGTGTGCTTCATTGGAATATGTGCCTCCCACTTCCTTCTCTGTTGTGAATATATACCCAGAGTTTTGGCAAAATAAACGGGCTTGATCAGCACTTGTCTTTCTCTCTTTCTTTTTCCCATCCAGGTTCGTTGCCCCTCCGGGTCACCGCGTGAGGGTCTCGCTGGACGAGACCCTAACAGTTGTATATTGAAATCACATTGCTTTCCTCCCCATATAAATGTTCTATTACAATATATATATTTTTAATGTGAACTGGGTGAGAGTTTACAGAGTGGACCAGTTTTCCATTCAGTAACTCATATATATTTTATTTCATGCCATTGATTACAATTCCTACAAGTAACATTGCTTATCTCAGTTTCTCCACATGATTTCTATTTCCATTCCTCCTTCTTTTCTAACATTTTTGAACATTGTATTTGAGCAAATTCTCCCCTTTTCATCTCTAGGAGTTCGCTATTCTAAGGAGTGTGCAGACCCTCCTAGTGTCACCGGTCCCCTTATATGCCTGCCTATGGTTTGGCTGAAAATTGAGTGATTGGGGTGGATTCATTTTCAGTTCCAAAGGGTAATTAAAGAATAGCCGTGTTATCAGAAAGCATTGTTGTGTTAGTCTGGGTAGCCTAGAGAAACAAATCCACGAACACACTCATATGTATATAAGGGAGAGGTTTATTATATACAAGAGCGATAGAACAATGAGAAAACATCCCAGCCCGGTCCAGATCAAGTCCATAAATCCGATAATAGCCCACATGTCTGATACCAATCTATAAAGTCCTCTTCAGACTCATGAAACTCATGCAATGATGCTGAATGTAGATCACAGGCCACTGGGCAGAAAGTCTTTGGATCCAGTGGCATTTGAAACATTTCAGTGCTGGCAGGGGTCTCTGAATCAGGGTGGGGCCATGTGTCTTATCAGCTGCTATGTTTCCCAGGGAGTAGCAAAAAGAGAAGTAAGTGTCTCCCGCCTTCAAGGAGGAAATACCGGATATCCCAGAATTCTCAGAAGACCATGCCCACACAGAGGTCTCATTGGCTAACTCCAGATTGACAGGCTAGACTCCACCCCTACCCACTTAATTGTCAAATTGACACCAGATTAGATGACTACCACAATTGTAAAGTTGATTAGGGCAGATGTAGGTCAAAATATCATATCATTTGTTCTCTCTTTAGACTCATTTTAAAGAGGTTTCTTTTTTAAGTGAAGGGGGCATACAAGTAGATTAAGCATGCAGAATGCACTGGAAAGTGGGTTATTGCAGAGCAGTGAGGTCAAAATTTAACACCCTATCATTTTATCTTTCTTATGATCCATTTGCATTTGTTCTCGTTTTTAATATTTTCTGCTATTGAAATTTTTACCGGTTTTACTTTTTATTCTTGTTAGTTTGTTTTTTCATGTTTTTCTGTATATGAAATCTAGGATAGGTAAATCTATAAATACAGAAACTGGATTAGTAGTTCCTTGTGGGGGTGGTGGGGGAGGTTGGGGGAAATGGGATGCTAGTAATGAGGAATACAGGAATGAAGAAAGAAAATGTTCTCAAACTAATTGTGGTGAGTATTATACAGCTCTTGTTGATGTCATTGAACTATTGGATTGTAATATGTGTTAATGGTTTGTCAATAAAATTGTTGGTGGGTAAAAAAAGAAAAAGGTGACTAAGGACCAGAGTCTTGGGGCTCTACCAGTCTCTATACAACTAGGAAATCTGGCCTTTTCATGATTTTGCATTTTTAGTTTTGTTCCACTTTTTCTTCCACTCTACCCAGGGTCTGCCACCAGGGTTCCTTCAGAGCAGTTGGTAGGGTACCAGCTCTCTCGTGTCATGGATCCTGATGTTCACGTGGTCCATGAGTTCATTGGACTAATTGTTTCCATGTATCTTCTATTTTCATCACTAAATTTTCCTCCAGGGAGGGTAGACCAATAGTTGCATCTTACATGAGCCCTAAGAAGCTTCAATGATCCCAGTCACTATTCACTAAAGTAGAACGTAAAACATTGTCTTTATGGATTTTGAGTTATAAAACTGCATTTTTGCCCCCCCCCTGTATGTTTTTAAATTGCCATTATTTACAACTTAGCTCCTTTAGCCCCATGTAATCGATCTGTTAACTTTAAGCCTTTATCTGGGTTGGATCTGTGTGATGTTGTAAGTCTTTGTCTCAAGCTATTTTCTAATGTCTTTGGTTCTTTTTGCAAATGACTGCTTTTCAATTTTTTATGAGACTGGACTGGTTATTATAAGCTTGGTTGGTTTCTGCTTGTCTGGTTATGTCTTCATTTCACCATAATTTTTGAAAGATAATTCTGCAGAATATGATTCTAGTTTGACAATTGTTTTTCCTTCAATATTTTATACATATCTCTTTACCTTCTTGTCTGCATGACTTCTGTTGAGATATTAGCATTTCATTTTAATGCTATTAGCACTTAGTGTTTAGCACTGATGCCTCTTTGTAAGTGATATTTTCTTAATGACAACTTGTTTTCAGAATTCTTTCTTTGCCTTTGTTTTTGGAGAGTATGTTATACAGGGTTCTCTAGAGAAACAAAACCAGGACATTTATGATTTTATATAGATTTACATATACAACATAAGAAATAAACAGCTAATTAGTCCACAGAGCAGTACAAATGGCTCAGTTCAACTCACTTCCATGAGATAGTTAATACACTGGCAGTCCTTCAACTCACAAGGGCTGCTGGGTACAAGTCAAGGAAGCAGACAGCTGAGTCTTTTGTAGAGCAATACAGGCAATCCAGCTGCATGCAGCAAACTGCAGGGTAGGTCACCAACAGTTAGCCAGATGACAGGGTCTGACAGTCCCCATCTCAAGTGATATACACCAGCAGTGTGGCGAAGCAGGTCTTAAAGGAACCTCAAACTATAGCAACACAGTCCACAGGTAGGGGGTCCCACAGGTAGTGTAGCTCACAAGTTGAGGCACAGAACTAGCTAAGGTAGCCACACACCGGTCCAATCATCAGAGAGCAAGAGAGCAATCCCACATGTGGGATTAATAAGCTTGCAATTTAATTGAAGGGCAAAGAGATAAATGGCTTGGCGAGCCTCACCTTTCTTGTCTCTTGTTCTCTGAGGGGGAGAGCTGGACTGCCAGGAGGCAGAACTGGGCCCTGAAGCTGCCTGTTAGTGTGAGGGAGTGGCTGTGAGAGGAAGTAAAGAGATAGGGAAGGCGACAGAGATTAAAACTATATACACACTTGCCTAGAAATCAGCCTGGTGAAAAGTGTATTTGTTTTAATGAATCTATTGAGTGATAAAGTTTACAAATTTACATAAAGATCATAACATTTAAGATTAGCGTTCTTTTTACAGCAAACGTTTACACTCTTTCCACGGAAAGTAGACTAAGCTAAATCGTGTCCCAGGGTCGAAACTGCTTGGTCAGTCCTCAGGAAAGTTGACTTTGCTCACTTTATTACCGGGCCACGCTTCCACAGGGCACATGGCCTTTTGATCCCGAGCCCCCAGGCGGCTGTGTCAATCTTCATTTGGAAAAGCCACAGTCAGGGTTAAACATGCTATCTGTAGACAACGCAACTGCCTCCACCTCTTTCAGCAAAGTTCTCAAATGCTTGCTTTTAATTCATGTCCAAAGAGAATCCCGCTGCTCTCAACTCGACTCAGGTGCCACTGAGTGCGTCCCCACTCCTAGCGACCATGTGCGCAACGGAACAAAACACCACCCGGGCTGCGCTGTCCTCACAGTTGCTCTTACGTTTGAGCCCGTCCATGCAGACACTGTCAGTTTACTCTTGTTGAAGGTCTTTACCAACTTTACCAAGCTTAATGTTCTTCGTGAGAGAGTCACAGCTGAAGTATGTGAGACAAAGCCTCTCCATCCTTGGCTCTAAGGAGCATTCTGGCTGTACTTCTTCCAAGACAAAGTTGTGTGTTGTTTTGGCTGTCCGGGGGCCTTTCACTATTCTTTGACAGCACCATAATTCAAACATGTTCCAACTCCGAGATCCAATGCTGGATTTCCAGGGCTGCAGATCTTTATCGGAGCAGGTAGCCTGACCTTTCTCTCATGGAGTGGCTGATGGACTTGAACCTCCAGTTTTGTCCAATGCTCACCTAAGAGTGCGACATTTTTTTTAACCTACATATTGTGCTCAAGGAGCCCTGATAGCAAAGTGAGTTAAACTGTCAATGGCTGCTAGTCACAAGGTCAGCAGTTCAAACCCACGAGCTGCTGTGGGAGAAAGATGACGCTTTCTCCTCTGGTGAAGGTGTGTAGCCTGGGAACCCCAGGGTAGCTCCATTCCGTCTACGGCGCTCCTGAGGGTTGGAGTGGACTTGTTAGCAGTTCGTGAGTGGGTGCTTCTTGTCAAGCACAATTTGGCTTTTCTACACAGAGCTGATGGTACAGCAGGCTCGCGGGTAGGAATAAAACAGCCCTCTGCATCTGTGCTGGCTTTACCCAGGAATAAGACGAGTAAAGTCAACTTTGCTGAGGACTGACTACACGGTTCCTGGTCCTGGGAGTGACTTTGGTTAAGGTACTTACTCTACGTTAAAAGAAGTGTGAGCGCTTGCTGTAAACAACAAACACACACCGAAATTGTGACCCTCCTGTGGTGGCAGGGGGTTCCGCACTGGGCTGCTCAGCACACAGCCCCTCCAGGGAAGAAAGACGGCTGTCTGCTCCTGTAACTTCCCCAGCCTTGGAAACCCTGGCAATCGGTCCCCTCTTCCTGACTGGTCCTTGGGAGGCAGAACAGCCTTGACCCTCTTCCTGACTGGTCCTTGGGAGGCAGAACAGCCTTGACCCTCTTCCTGACTGGTCCTTGGGAGGCAGAACAGCCTTGACCCTCTTCCTGACTGGTCCTTGGGAGGCAGAACAGCCTTGACCCTCTTCCTGACTGGTCCTTGGGAGGCAGAACAGCCTTGACCCTCTTCCTGACTGGTCCTTGGGAGGCAGAACAGCCTTGACCCTCTTCCTGACTGGTCCTTGGGAGGCAGAACAGCCTTGACCCTCTTCCTGACTGGTCCTTGGGAGGCAGAACAGCCTTGACCCTCTTCCTGACTGGTCCTTGGGAGGCAGAACAGCCTTGACCCTCTTCCTGTCTGGTCCTTGGGAGGCAGAACCTCCTGGATGGAGGTGGGTTTGAACATTTGGTCCTAGGCCCCTGTGGTGGTTTTCAAGCAACTGTTCAGTTTTCAGTTGAAATGTTGCTTAAAACGACCAAGAACATCTGTTTCTTTGAACTAGGCTTATGTTTCTACTAGCATTTTTCAAAGGACCGAACTTAAAAAAAAAACCTGGTTCCTTGCACTTCAATACACTTGCTCTGTTATTTAGTTCTTCACAATCTGTAAGGCTAGTTTCAAATGTGAACTACCACTCCCAGGAATTTAAGAAGGGCTTCAAAAGTTATTTGAACAAGTACATTATCTCTCAATCATGTCTCCCCCTCCCCCCTGCTTTTTGAAGCCCCCTGGTATATAGAAATAGGTACAAGAATGATGGATTATGTCAACTTTTTTTTCATTCAAGGAAATCTCTAGCATGACTTGGTAGTGTTTAAATGGGCATTATTCTATTTCCATGTGTTCCATTTTTTCCTCTATCTTCCTATTGCCGATTTAAAATTTTATAGCCTTATGATCTGAGAGGATGTTTTATAGTATTTCTATGGTTTTAAATTTTTTGAGGCTAACTTTGTGTTTTAATATATGATCTATCCTGGAGAATGCTCTTCAGGTACTGGAGGGAAAAATGTGTGCTTTATCCTTGCTGAGGGTTTTTTCCTCTCAGGTGGAAAAAAAAAAACCAAGGAAAAAACACCAAAAAACCCAAGAAGGGGAAAGTAGACACATATAGCCAGTAAAAAGGATTTAATAACTTTTGTGTAGCCATCATGAGTGTGCATTTGGGTGGTCAGGCCACTCTCGTCATGGAATGTGCTTGCCCACACTCCAGATGGTTGCGCTATGCGGTCAGGCCAGCCAGCAATTAACTCACCTATCTCTTCTCTCACTCATTTTGTTCGGCTTCTTCCACTCATCAGTATGCAAGCTACTTCTCTATCCCTTTTCCTTATCCACAGGGTTCCGGAATGATGGTCCACATCGGTTCCATTTAGTTTCCAGTGCGCTTGGTGTTGAGGGGCTGTGTCGCGTGTCTACCTACTCTGCCATCTTGTTGGCAGTCCTGTGTCATTCATTTATTAATGATATTCTTAGGAAAGCTTTCACTTCCACTGTCCCATTCAAGTCAACGCATGGCAAGCCCACGTTCTGCAGAGTAGGCCTCCTCCACAGGGGCCTCCGTGACTGCCTTAATTATGACAACAGGTCTCCAAGGTTTCCTGGCCTGGGAAATCTCAGTTGATCCAAACCACCAGCTTCAGGCCAGGACTGAGTATACACTGGTTTTTCCACCAAAGGGATTTTTCCATTTCTAAACAAAAAGTATACAATACTGTATTTAAGTTGTGTAATAGTTTGCTCATATACATTATTTTCCAAGAACGCCAATGTATTTTAAAAATAGACTCTCAGATATCATGCTAAGTCTTTGACAGTACTGGAAGCTGTGCCGCGTGCCACGGTAAACTACTCTGCAGTCTTCCCTCCCTAGCTCTTGCACTCCTTTCCTTGGCTACAGGCGGGTCTCTGAAGATCTCCTGCGGCCGTTCCCGGGGTAGTCCCTCAACGGGGGAATTTCACTAGCATTCTTGAGAATAGTCTCTTTTCCATTCAAACACTATCTCAAACCACATCATCTTTCTGCCCACACAACACACAGTATTTTTTCCAACTTGCCAATTGCTTTACCAAATTTTGAGTCTGAGTCTGCAGTTAAAAATTTGGTGTGCAGTTAAAAATGATATTTTATCATACATAGCAATTGAAATATTCTTAGACTTTTTCCCCCGATGATGTTCGTAAATATGAAATTGACAGCTTGCCTCTTGGTGAATAGTCCTTTAGGCATTCCAATAGATCAAACACTCTGACTGACACTGACCTTTATGTTCCTTGTGAAAGCTTTGTGAGAGGTGGATGATTTTATGTCAACTAGACATTCCTGCTAGGGGTGGAACCAAACCTGTCAATCAAATGGTAGCTTGATGACACTTCCTTGGGGGGTTGGTCTTTTGCATGAGTGTGAGGGACTCTGGGAACTGCCCATCTCTCTCCTCCTTCACCTTCCTCCTCTCTGGGACTGCAGTGGGATCCTCAGCCATGTGGGTCACCTACCCCTGAAGGCTCTTGGTGCCCTACATCCTTCTACTGACTTTTGGATCCATGTGACCCTGCACCCAGCAGCCTGTGGTCCTCTGTTTCCCACCTCACCATTCTGTGTCACCAGCATGCAGTGAGGTGCATCTGAAAAGGGACTATGGACTAACATCGGACTTAAGGTCGTGAGTTGGGCTGGGCTGAGATGCCTTCTCGATATGTAATTACTTCTTCATATAGAGCTCTTTCTTATACATAGATGAGTGTCACTGGAGTGTCTCTAGACAACCCAGCTGAACACAAGCTTCATTACATGTCTTTGAAAATTTAAGTTGGGACTTTAGTATTAGCTTCAACTGGTGTTCCTTTTTCTCTTAGCTTTGAATGGAAATACCTGTTGTTGTTTGTTGTTAGGTGCCATTGAGTTGGGGTGCACTCTATAGTGCCCACTCTATAACCAAGAAAAACAAACTCACTGCCATCAAGGCAGTACCTTTAGGACAAGGTAGAGCTGCTCTGTAACTTTTTGCGACTGAAACTGTTTACAGGGAGTAGAAAGCTCCATCTTTCTCCCACCAAGGAGCCCTGGTGGCCTAGTGAATACATGTTGGGTTGCATTCTGCAAGGTCAGCTGTTCGAAGCCACCAGCCACTCCTGGGGAGAAAGACAGGGGCCACTGTACAGGAACTCTGTAATACACAACAGGATGAAACACTGGCTGACCCAGTGCCAGCCTTACAGCTGTTACTGTGGAGGCACCTGTGTTGCAGCCACGTGACTTTGAGTCTTTGTGATGCCCTCTCATAGAAGGCCTTCCTCTTTCCGCTCACTCTCTACCAAGCCTGATGCCCTTCTCCAGTGACTTGCCTCTCAGATAACGTTTAAAATACAGGCATGTTCAGTTTCAGGTCACCACAACAAAAGCAGGTAATAGACTAAAACAACGCAAGCCACACATCCCACCCCCCCCATTTGGTTTCCCAGTGCATAAACTACAGTCTGGCCCATGTGCAATAGCATTATCAAAAAATGTTATCAATAGACTTGCTAATCACCGAGTTGCCACACATCTTCAATTATACAAACCACAATATCTGAGAAGCATAATGAATCGAAAAGCAATACAATGGGGTGTGCGTACAGGTTAGGTACAGTCCAAACTCCTCGTATCTAAGAAGTGTTCTTCCTGTTCATTTTCCAGGACAAATGTCATCATTATTCTGAAAATTCATGGTATGTTCAGTATTTCTGGCCAACATCATAATTCAAATGTATCCATCCTTTCTGATATTCATTCATCATTGTCCAACTTTGGCATGCATATGAGATGATTGAAAGTATCACACGTGGCTTTGTTCAAACCTGGCCTAGTCCTCAAAGTGACATATCTAGAGTTTTGTAATTGTTATAGAGTGCCTGGTACACTACTATCTCCTTACTCCTCTGGGGTCAAATCCAAATCTCTTCTCAACTAACTGCTGCAACTCCTATAGGGCCAATTCTGTTTCTGCAAGCAAAGAAGGTAGCTTTACTGCTTCTCTGCTTGGAGATTTCCTTGGTTACAAGTGTCTTCTGTTTGAAGACCAAAATAGGACAAGGGTAATCTCAGTCTACCTTACAGGACATTCAGGCTTTCCTCAGTGAAGTGATAAGTAGGAACATCAAAGCGGGATGCTTCCATGCCAATCCTAATGGGAAAGAGAACTTTCCAAATGTTTCTAATGAAATATCCCCTGCAAGAGCGCTGTCTGAGAAAACTCTCCAATATTCCCACCACTAAGCTCCCATTCAGGCTGCAACGTACATAGTTCATGGAAAGCTCAGGTTTGGTGTTAAGCCATTGCACACCGTTGTTGAGTGATATCAAAATAAAGTTACTCAACACCAGGTGAAATGAACGGATATACCATGTTGATGTTGTGTCTTTTCTTCCTGATGCCTTGCTTGGCTCACTGTTTTGAAAACTAGGAAAGCACAAATAAAAGTTAGCAAACTCCGTGGGACCAGAGAACTAACTCATTCTTTTAGTGAAACTTGGCAAGGAATGACATTTTATTGAACGGATTAATGAGAAACTATATTTTTGTAAGTGAGCAGAAACAAAAGAATAAGCAGTAATTTTTTTTAAATTTATTTATTATTATTTTTTTTAATTTTAACAATTTATTGGGGCTCATACAATTCTTTTCACCGTTTATATATATACATACATCAATTGTATAAAGCACATCTGTACAGTCTTTGCCCTAATCATTTTTTTAATCTTTTCTTCTTTTACATTTTCTTAGGGACTCATACAACTCTTACCACAATCCATACATATACATACATCAATTGTATAAAGCACATCCATACATTCCCTGCCCCAATCATTCTCAAGGCATTTGCTCTCCACTTAAGCCCCTTGCATCAGGTCCTCCTTTTTTTCCCCTCCTCCCTCCCCATTCCCCCCTCCCTCATATGCCCTTGGTAATTTATACATCGTTGTTTTGTCATATCTTGCCCTATCCGGAGTCTCCCTTACCCCCTTCTCTGCTGTCCCTCTCCCAGGGAAGAGGTCACATGTGGATCCTTGTAATCAGTTCCCCCTTTCCAACCCACTCACCCTCCACTCTCCCAGCATCGTCCCTCACACCCTTGGTCCTGAAGGTATCATCCACCCTGGATTCCCTGTACCTCCAACCCTCATATGCACCAGTGTACAGCCTCTGTCCTATCCAGCCCTGCAAGGTAGAATTCAGATCATGGTAGTTGGGGGGAGGAAGCAACCAGGATCCGGGGGAAAGCTGTGTTCTTCATCGATACTACCTCACTCCCTAATTAACCCATCTCCTCTCCTAAACCCCTCTATGAGGGGATCTCCATTGGTCAACACTTGGGCCTTGGGTCTCCACTCTGCACTTCCCCCTTCATTTAATATGATATATATACATATATACATACATATATACATATACACATATATACACATACAAACACACACTTATATCTTTTTTTTTTTTGCATGATGCCTTATACCTGGTCCCTTGGGCACCTCGTGATCACACTGGCCGGTGTGCTTCTTCCATGTGGGCTTATTTGCTTCTGAGCTAGATGGCCGCTTGTTCACCTTCAAGCCTTTAAGACCCCAGACACTATCTCTTTTGATAGCCGGGCACCATCATCTTTCTTCACCACATTTGCTTGTGCACCCATTTGTCTTCAGCGATCCTATCATGGAGGTGTGCAGTCAATGATATGATTTTTTGTTCTTTGATGCCTGGTAACTGATCCCTTTGGGACCACTCACTCACTCAGGCTGGTGTGTTCTTCCATGTGGACTTTGTTGCTTCTGAGCTAGATGGCCGCTTGTTTATCTTCAAGCCTTTAAGACCCCAGTCACTATCTCTTTTGATAGCCGGGCACCATCAGCTTTCTTCACCACATTTACTTGTTCACACACTTTGGCTCCAGCCGTTGTGTCGGGAGAGTGAGCATCATAGAGTTCCAATTTAATAAAAGAAGGTATTCATGCATTGAGGGAGTGTTTGAGTAGAGGCCCAAGGTCCTTCCGCCACCTTAATACTTGACCTATAAATATAGACACATAGATCTATTTCCCCATCCTCCTATATATATTTGCATGTACATGTCTTTGTCTAGACCTCCATGAATGCCCTTTGACTCCTAGCTCTTTCCTCCATCTCCCTTGACTTTCCTCCAAGCAGTAATTTTTATTGGAAAGTTTGCTCCGTTGCAGGGTGGGGAGAGATTCTGTTTTCACTGGTCATTGGGCTTCGCTTCAGAATTGTGGTAAAACTTTGAGACTCTTTTTAGGGCCACACAGAATCAAACACTCAGAAGTTTCCAGTGAAAATACCCCAAAATGTGCAACATAAGAGCTCCAGCAATTAAATATAACAGAGTAAAAAGAAAGCAAACAAATAAAGGCAGAGTTTATTTTACTTAAAAGAAAAGCAAACAGTTTAGTACTCACTAGCTATTGACTTAAAATGGAAGAGTCTGCAAATTCTAAAACAGCTGAAAATTGCACCCTGTTAGTAGCGCTCCATGCTAAACTCTAAAATTACGGAGCATTTTCAGCCCGTGCATTTTATTAACTCACCATGACTGCTGATAATTTACTCACTCCTCTTGCATTAATTATGATTATAATAATGTTATACAAGTCACCTCGTCATGGACTCAAAGTTTTTCCTGCAGGGCATCAAATTGATCTAAATGCAGTGGCCATTCACAATGACCAATCTAAGTGCCACTGCGGGAGGCCAGCGGGGCTGTGGGGGCTGGGTCGTGGGATGGTAACATCTCCCTCAGCCAAGTCACGATTCCCAGGACCTGTTCTTTGGTTTTGCAAGTCTAGAAACTTAATCTTTATCAGAGTGCCCAGGGTTGAACACACTCAAGGGACCAGGCTTGTGCTAACTCAATGCACAAGGGGCTAGTTTTGTAAACTACAATACCAGTTTGCTCATTTATAATGAGAAGGGCAATCATCAAAGGGAGCAGGAGCCTATGATGTGTGGCCAACATCTTCTGTCGCCTGCAGAAAAGTCTTCGTGGGAAGTCTCTGGTTTTTCTTTTTACTTCGGCAAACATTTATGAACCACCAAGGGCTTAGGCCATTTTGATTCTAAGGATATTTTGCATATATACACACTTTACTCAGAATTATGACAATAATAAATGGTCATGAGCCCCTGCCCTGGAGTCAATCTGACTCACGAAGACCCTCTGGGACACAATAGGACTGCTCTTCCGCGTTCCAAGTTGTGGATCTTTAGTGGAACAGAAAGTCTCATCTTTCTCCCTCTGGGTGGCTGTTGGGTTTCAAACGGCATTAAATCAACTTATCACTTCATCAATTTTCAAAGTAGTTTTCCTTTCTGCTTGATTGGGAGGTTTGGCCATTTAGGAGGGACTATGTGCATGATGCCAATAGTTCACCCAATGCGCACAAAGCTGCCCTCTGAATATGGTATTTAACCTGGAACTGCAAAGAAACCTAATAACACAAATAGCAATCACATGTACACTCTTGTGTATATATGCATAAATAGTTGTTTTCCCTTACTAGTTCTCAAATCAGGGTGTGATTAAAAAACTTGAAGTCTTCCAGAACCAACCCAATATCTAAGCCACCAATACCTCCCACCTTCAATATCATTAATCCTATTTCCAGTGCTAATTCTTCTTGACATTTTATAGTCAGTTTAACCTATCATGCCTCATTCCCTGACATCTGCTGCTACTATTTCTACTCATGAACATTGTCATTTAGTAAAACTGTGCAGTCAATGGGACTTTGAGGATGAAAGGTGTTCATTAGAGCAATTTAAATAACTTTGGTAGGGATGTACAAATGTCTATGAGAACACGGTATATACTTGGAGACTTTGGCGGAGTTATATTTATGTGGCGTAGTGGTTGCACCTTGGGCTATGATTCAAATGGTCTGCAGTTCAAAACCACAGCTCCTTGGCTTTCTACTCCCATAAACAGTTACAGTCTTGGAAACTCAGAGGGGACTCTATGGGTCAGCCTTGACTCGACGGCAGTGAGTTTGTTTGTTTGGTTTGCTTTGTTATTAATTTGGCACAGAGAAGCATGATATAAATGAATCTGTAGTGATAGTGACTCTGAGCCTGAAGGCTCAGGACCATCATCTCAGAGGACACCAACTTCAATTGGTTTAATAGGCCACAAAGACAATACCTTGGTGAGGAGCAGCAGGGATCTTAAGAGCTCATGGGTGACCATCTGAGGTGCAACTCTGGTCCTCTTCCTCCATGGCAGAAGGAAGCATGAAGGAAGTCGAAGATAAAGGGAAGCAAGTAGCCTGATGGACTAACGGACCATGAGCAAAGCAGCCCGCATCACCCTGAGACCCATAGAAGCTACTTGGAAAGGGGCCACATTAGGCTTTACACAGAGTGGGGCAAAAACCCCAAACCAAACTTAAGATCACGAAAAAAGACCAGGCTTCCTGATCAGGTGGAGACTGATGGAGCCCTTGAGACTAGGGCCCTAGTTACCCTTCAGGTCTGGGGCTGAACTCACCCCCAGGGCTCAATTTTCAGCCAAATAACCAACACCTCTACAAGAGGAATAAAAATACTAGGGAGGCACACACTTCTTAGAAGAATCAATCATTTGTGATCACAAGGGCAGCATTCACCCAAGGATAAATTCCAGGCGGGTTAGGAAAGTTGGGCGACTAGAAACAGGAAACACAGGGAAGAAGTGGTATCAATGATATAACATTGTGGGGATTGCAATCGATGACATGAAACAAAATGTGTACGAACTGTTGAATGGAAAATTGATTTGCTCTGCAAACCTTCACCTATCACACACAAAAAGTTAGAAATAAAATTTAAAAATTATTCAGAGAATTTGCTAATATGAGTATATAGGTCACAAGCATTGGGTTCAGTAACAAAAATCATAGCACATGGAAACAATTTCCAAACATCAGTTCATTAAAGAAACATTGAGTCTACTACTAAATACCAAGCAGGTGTTTTAGGTTCTGGGAATAAGCAGAGAGAGAAAGAGATTAACAGGGACAAAATCCATGCCTTCCCAATGCTAACATTCTGTTTTCAAAGGCTTTCTCCACAGCACAAGTTTCTTTCAAAGACCTGTTCCTTCCTCATTCACTAGTGAAATGTCACTATTATCTTGTATAGAAACAAGCTTAAGTGTGCCTACATATATATTTTTTCCCGTAATGCTTACTACGGATTATCTATTGGGTGTCTAACCACAAGGGCAGCAGTTTGAACCCACCAGGAGAAAGATGAAGCGCTCTGCTCCATCAAGGTTTACAGTCTCAGAAAGTCACAGGGCAGTTCTCCTCTGTCCCAAAGGGTCCCCATGAGCTGACCCTGACTCACAGCCAGTGGGTCCTAAGGGTTTCACAATACTCTCAGCCGCCTCTCATTACTAAAAGGTCTGTAAATTTGGAATAATTACCTGTCTGTAAAGACACAGTTTTTCTTTAAGTTTGACAACAGGAACAACAACAACAAAATTATGTGTTTAACATTGTTTATTATAATTACACCCACCTTGTTGACAAAACGGAAGTGTGAAAATATCATGTCAAACACTGGTGGAGACAAAGCAGCATGGTGGGTAGGGGCATGTTCTATGGAGCCAGTTGCCTGTGTGGGGACTCCCCGTATCTGCTTATTAGTCACGACGCTGTGGGCAAGTCACTCAACCCCTCTGCGCCCTGGGTTTCCTCTTCTGTAAATTACAATAAGACCAACTCTGCCAATTAAATGGCTCACGGTTAATAAAGAACTCAATGCAATTCCAGACACACAGTAAGTATAAGTATGTAAAGGATTCTAGGGAGAACTCTCATGACTTACTGATGCGAGTATAATAAGTAAAATAGTTTTAATGCTAGTTGAATATTATTTACTAAGACTAGAAATGCTCTTCGGAGTCCTGGTAACACAGTGGTTACCAGCTGGGCTGCTAACCTCAAGGTCAACAGTTTGAAACCATCAGCTGCTCCTACTCCCATAAAGAGTTACAGTCTCAGAAACTCGCAGCAGTTCTACCCTGTCCTACAGTATCACTATGAATCGGAGTAAACTCGATGGTAGTGAGTTTGTTTGTTGTCTCTGTTTGTGGTTTGGATATTGTGCTAGGCTGGGTAGACTAGAGAAACAAATCCAGGGAGATGCATTACTTTTAAGTGGAAATAACAATTCCATTGGTAGTTATATAACTTTCCTATATAAAAAATATAGTTTTTAAAATCCTGATCATTATTTAAAGTATTGTTGAAAGCGACAGTAGAGGAAGTTTAGCTTCCTAGCTTTTCTTTAGTGCCTTGGGTGGAAAAAAAGGCATTTGAAAATGTATTCCATTTTTGAAACACAATCTAGCAAACATCACACTGAAAAAGAATTTATCAAATATAAAAAGTGGGGCACATTAAAAACATCTGTGCTTTCACTTTAACCTTAAAGTGCGTACTTCCCACATTGAGAGACTTGTTCAAACACTTGTTTCTTCATGTCTTTAGAAGAGTTTTACATGCATACTCTAAAGACATTTGCTGACAAAGAGTGTAGCTTCTTTGTTCTGCTTTTTCCCATTTGTGTTTTATGTGTTATTTCAGGCATTTTTTTCTTGGCAAGAAGAAAAACTACTTCCTGAATGGTATGTTGTTTTTGACTTTCATTTTTAAGAAAGTTCAAAACAGACTTTGAAGACTTTACCACTGTTGACTTTTCTGTAAAGTACTGGCTATGGTAGTATACCACTCTCCTGTGCATAGAACAAGTCTTCACGTTTGGAAGTTGAGTTTGAAATCCACCATCTGTCAGCTTGTCCGACTGTGACCTGCATGCCGCTGTGATGCTGGGAGCTAGGCTAGCTGTATATCAAACACTATCAAGGTCACTCCTGCTGGACACGTTTCAGCAGAGACTCCAGAGTTAAGACAGATGAGGGAGGAGGATCTGGCAACCTATTTCTAAAAAGAAATTGGTCAGTGGAAATCTTTTTTAATACATTTTTATTAATAACTAGTTTGAACTTTAAAAGATTATAAATCAAATGAAATGAAAAAAATGTTTACACAAACACACAAACATTCACCTACAGACAATGCTGGGTGCATTATTTTGGTGTTATTAAAAGCAAAACTTGTTGCCTGAGTTTTAACTTTCTATCTTTATACATATTCTTTGGTGGGAACACACATATTAATATACTACAGAGTTAAAAGTTAACTAAATGTTTAGGGCTTAATCTACAGTCATCTGTATGAAGGCATATTGAAAATACGAGGATGCTCACAAGGTGCAGATCTGGGCAGGTAGAACTGTGCTCACGAGCATTCAGGATGCAATCATCAATATCCTTTTCACATCTCAATCCCGCATAGCCAGGGCTGCGTACACAGGAGAAGCCACCAATCCGTTGGCCCTGGAGCCCATGGGGGAAGGTTTCCATATCCATTTCTGCTCTGCAAACAGCTCCATTCTCACAAGGGTTGTTAGCCTCACAGGGTCCAAATTCACAGTTAGAACCTCAGAGCCAGAGTGAAGGAATCATGCATTCTCTCACCAGCTTACAGAATCTTGGGCATTCAAGCCACATCCCACACATACATAACAGGAAGGGGTTATGTTAGAGGCATGCATGTAACAGGAGAGGGACCAGCTGGGGCTATCGGTCAGTGGAAATCTTAAGAACAAAACATCTGATAGAGTATCAGAGATGAGCCTGTCAGGGGGAAGGCACTCAAAACAGGATTGGGATGAGCTGCCTCTTTAAAGTACAGTTGATGGTAACCATGAGGATGGAGCAACGCTTTGGGGACCTTCATTTGCTGATGGGGCAAGACTCAATACGAGAAGAAAAATTGCAGACATTCATTAATAATCAGACCTTGGTGTGTATAAAGTATGAATCTAGTAAAACTGGAAGTTGTCATAAAGGAGATGGAAAGCTTAAAGATTGATATCCTAAGTGTGTTAGTCTGGGTAGACTAGAGAAACAAATCCATGGACACACATATGTGTATAAGAAAGAGATTTATATACAAGAGCAATTGAACATTGCGAAAACATCCCAGCCCAGTCCAGATCAAGTCCATAAGTCTGATATTAGCCCATATTTCTGATATCAATCTATAAAGTCCTCTTCAGACTCACGAAACACATGCAATGATGCCGAATACAGAAGATTACAGGCCAGTGGGTAGAAAGTTTTTGGACCCAGTGTCACTGGAAACATCTCAGCACTGGCAGGGGTATCCCTGTGGCTTCTCCGGCTTCTGAGGTCTGGTTGCGTCCATGTGGCCTGTCTTCTGCAATGTCTCCCAGGGAGTAGCAGAGAGAGAAAGAGGTGTCTGTCTTCTGCCTCCAAGCAGGAAGTACCAGATTTCCCAGAATTCTCAGGAGAAGGCCATGCCCACACAGAAGTCTCATTGGCTATCTCCAGATTGACAGCCTAGATTCCACCCCTACACTCTCAATCCTTAAATTGACATCAGATTAGGTGACTACCACACTAAGACATAGTGAGCTGAGATCGATCGGTATTGTCCATTTTGTATCAAATAATTCTATGGTCTATTATGTTGGGGGGGAAGCAAATTGAAGAGGAATGAATGCCATCATGTTCATAATTCAAAAGGACATTTTAAGATCTACTTTGAAGTACAAAGCTGTTGGTGGTAGGATAATCTCCATGTGCCCCCAGGGATGACCACATAATTTGACTATTATCCAAATTTCTACATCAAACATTAGTGAAGAAATGTAATTTTGTATCAACTTCTGCAGCCTGAAATTGATGAGGCATGAAATGAAGATAATTACTGCTAATAGGAATGAAACAGAAACAAAGGAGAATTGGTAGCCAAAAATGTAGCTTACAAATAGAAAGGACGCTAGAGATGACAGAGCAAAGTTTTCTTCAGGACCAACAGCTTATTCTTTTCAAATACATCACAGGCTATCGAATACACAGGAGTCAAGTCAATACTTCTATGGAAATGGACAATGAAGCAGTTCAATAGCGTCATTCTGGACAAGACCAGGGGCTGACTGCAAAGAGATCATCAATTGTTCATAGGTAAGTTCAAGTTGAAGCTGAAGAAAAATTTAAAAACTCCATAAGAATCAAAGTACCACCTTGAGCACATACACCTGGATTTCAAGAATATCTTAAGGAGAATCCAAAGTAGACACCGGAAAAGAATCTGAAACTGATGACTGAACCTAGAATCACTAAAGGAATTGGAAGAAGTGAAATAATATACAGAGCTGCAGAAAAGATTATGAAGGGTTGCTCAAGAAGACCCGGTAAGTATTAAATGTACAAAGACATGATGGTATAAAATCAAAAGTGAAGAACTTGCCCAGTATTTCACAAGCTTAAATAACGGAAGAAGTCCAAGCCTCTAATTGAACTCCTGAAGGGCTTGATGGGCACATTATTGAACGATGCAAGAAGCACCGAAACAGATGGAAGAACAGAATTCGTAACCAAAAGAAACGACTGACGCCCAACGTTCCAGGAGGAAGCATCTGGTCAAGAACCAACGGTATGGAAGGAAGAAGCCCAATACATTCAGTTCTATACTAAGGGCATTGGTTAAAAACAAAGATCTATGAATCGATGGGATACGCATAGAAATGTTTCGATAAATGCAGAGAGCACTCACTTGTCTGTGTCACGTGATTTAGACAACGGCCAACTGATGGGAAGAGATCCATTTCAAAGAAAGGTCATCCAGTAGAATGTAACAACCATTGAACAATATCACTTATGTTAAGCAGATCATTTAAAAGTGAGGGCAGCCAACTATTAGAACAGTGGTTCTCAACCTGTGGGTCGTGACCCCTTTGGGGATGAAGAGCCCTTTCACAGGGGTCGCCCGACTCATAACAGTAGCAAAATTACAGTTATGATGTAGCACCGAAAATAATTTTATGGTTGGGTGATCACCACAACATGAGAAATTCAATACAGGTGAACCCCTCAGGAACAGTAATGGGAGTAGTGATACCACGAGGGCAGGGGGAAAGTGGGGGGACAAGTGGAGAAAGGGGGGACCAATTACAATGACAGATGTACAACTCCCATCCATCTACCACCCGCCCCCAGGGAGACTAGTGACAGAAACATGGGTGAAGGGAGAGAGGACGGGGTAAAAGAGAGGAGCTGATACCATGGGTTCGAGTAGAAAGAAAATGTTTTGAAAATGATGATGGCAACATATGTACAAATGTGCTTGGTACAAATGATGTATGGGTTGTTATAAGAGCTCCAAGAGCCTCCAGTGAAATTATTATTTTTTTTAATGGTGGCAGCAGACATCAATAGGATTGTTGTTGTTGTTAGGTACCATTGGGTTTGCTCCGACTCATAGTGACCCTTTTACAACAAAGAAAACGCTGCCCAGTCCTGTGCCGTTCTCACAGTTACTCTTATGTTTGAGCCCATCCATGTAGCCCTGTGTCAACCTACCTCGTCAATAGGGAGCGCCTAGGATTCAAGAAAGATTCAAAAGGATGTGGAATGAGGGATCTCGTTGTCGATGTCAGATGGGTATTGTCTAAAACTAGCAAATACCAGGAAAACATTACTGTTTTATTGACTATGCAAGCCATTTCCTGTGTGGATCATATAACAAATTGTGGATAACACTGTAAAAATTAGGCATCAGGGGGAAATTAGTTGTGCTCAGGTGGGCCTTGTACGGAGACCAAGCGGCGGTCACTGGAATAGGATTCTGTTATTTAAACCTCCTCAAGGTTGAAGAGTGCTCATCAGGGTCAACCCTTGTAGTCACAGTGGTATACGGAGTACATAATCTGAAATGCTGGACTGTGTGAAAAAGAAGATGCCATCAGCACCGGAGAAAGTTCATGAACAACTGTGCCACGCAGGTGACACAACCTTGCTCTGTGAAAGGACTTACTAATAAATATCAAAGGCTTCAATATGTTTTACCTCAACATAGAGAAAAAAAATCTTCACAATTGTACAAACAGAAAACATCATGATAAATGGAGAAAATGCTAAAGCTTTCAACGATTTCATTTTACTTGGATCCACAGCCAATGCTGATGGACGCAGCCGTCAACAGATCAAATAATGCACTGTAACATCTGCTTCAAAATATGCCTGTAAGTGCTAAAGACAAAGATGTTCCTTTGAGGATTAGGATACACCTGGCCATGCTATTTTCCCTTGCCCTGTGAGCATGCAAAAGCTAGATAAGGAATAAGGAAGACTCATGGGAAACAGAAAGGTTAGTCCCCAGGTTGTCCCCCATATTACATGCCACACCCAAGATGCTGCTTGCTGCACATGGTCAAGGGCTACACACTTGGAGGTCAACTGCTTAAAGGTCATATCAGCCATCTCGAGCGAGCAGACCCTACAGTCTGTTGGCCCCTTCTGATCAGGATAGTGCATTGTTCCTCTGAAGGGAGCCCAAAGACAAGGTCAAGCCAACTCAAAGGACCAAGGTTATGCTGCCATGTTGATTTCAGAGTCCAGATGTCACGTATATACCTCTAGTGCCGTCCCTTCCCACTGCATGTACACCCCTAGCCTGTCCCCCTCCTGTTGCACGTCTGCCTATTTCACAACCCCTCCCTGTTACGATGTACTTGGGGCAGGGGGAGCTGGATTTGCTCTCTCTGCACAGACCTGGCTGCTGAGGTCATGGCCGTCCGTAGGTGAGCAATTGCATGGTTCATATTGTCTGATGTCTCTTTAATTTTACCCCTCAATTACACAACTGCCCTTTGGACCCACTTGATTGTGGGGGCTGGTACCCCACAGAAGACCGAGGAAGAATCGGTGTATTTGAATGGTGGTGTTGGGAAAGACTAGAAAGAACACTGTGGAATGGTGAGACAAGAATAACATATATACTCATGTATAAGCAGAGTTTTCCAGCACATTTTAAATGCAGTTTTTGTGGTAAAATTAGGTGCCTCGGCTGATATTCAGGCCGGCTTATACTGGAGTATATACGGGAAATCTAGTTTGGAAGATCTACACCAGAATGCCTCTTGGAAACACAGATAGCGAGACTTAGTCTTATGAACTTTGGACATGTTATCAGGAGAGACCAGTCGCTGCAGACGGGCATCATGCTTGGTAAAGTAGAGGGCCAGCACAAAGCAGAAGGTCTTCAGTGAGAAGGACTGACACTGATTGTGAGGATGGCACACACCCGGCAGTGCTTTTCTATTGTCAGAGGGTGGCTATGAGTCAGAACTGACTAATGGGATCCAACAACAACAACTAAATGGGTTGCTAATTGTGTTTCAGAATATCACTATCTGAGTATCCTCCCTTGCCCCCCCTGAACAGTGAACCACACAGGTGTGCATTCAGGCATATTGTCACCTTAATATTATGATCTCATATACCCTTAGGTGGCTCGGGGTTGCTGGGCGAGGAGATAAAATACCGTTGTTGTGGGGTTCATTTTTAGTGGAACTTTTCTTAGAGTCCATTCTTGTTTGAAACCTCCAGAAGCGGAGTTTATTAGGTCTTCCTTCTGTGGGGTCCTTTGATTGGGTGGGTTCAACTTTCCAACCTTCAGGCCAACAGCTAATTGCAGAACATTGGTGCCACGCAGGCTCTTGGTTAACAAACTCTAAATTCATATTTAAAACAAGGTTCTTTGTGATTTCAATCATTTTGCGCTGATTAGTCATCTCCTGTTCACCTTACAGTGCAGCTGCCGAGGGCTGTGAGAACTGCATCTCCGCCCGTCGTCCATTCTTGCATTCCTAACACGACTTTGTAACAGTTTGTTTCCTTCACTGACAAATATCACTCACTGGGCCATTTACCTAGACACGGAACCTGCGACGTGCGTCAACAGGTGAAAATGAACGACGAAGCACCCCGTCCTCACAGCTCCACGAGGTGTGCGTCCGCCATTCCTCAGAAGACCTGGGGCCCACTTAGGCATCAAACGAGGGGCCAGGAATGATTCCTGCATGCACCTTAGGTAAAGCTTAAGTTCTTTCCTCTTTGGGAGTTAAAAAGTACAGGTGTTTATCAACAGCAGTTCAAATATTTTTTCCAGGAATTTCAGGGGTTATCTCTGCGCATATCACTCAGCAGATCCTTGTCCTAGAAGAGCAGCCGTGTTAAGCAAGTAAGGGATTACAGTAGGCTTGTTCTAATAGACTGTGGGGAGAGAGGAAAGTTTACCCTCTGGCCACTAAATAGCCTTCCCCCTCACTCCTCATTAGCTCCTCTGTGCAAAAAAAAAAAAAAAAAAAAAAAAATTACGTTTCTCAAAAGATAGTTGGAAAGTTCTTGTGCCCAACCTAGATTCCACCCTCGCCCTTACCTGTACTTGCTTTCTCTCTGCTCATTAAGGAACCCCCACAGGGTGGTTTCAAAAGGCAGTACACTGTTAATCCCTGCCTCAAGCACAGGGGTAGGTTACTGAGTTACCCTATACACATGGCTACATTTTATCAAGGGAAAAGAACATCGAAGAGAATGAACATAAAGTAGTAACATGTTGCCACTATAAAGGGAAAAAAAAAGACCTTTTGTGTATCCCTCAATCACTTTGAGGTCAGAGGATGTTTGAGAATCCAATTTGTTATACTTTGGAAACTTCGTTAACTATTTAGATGCAACAAAGGAAGGAAATTTATAAACCAAATAAAAATCTGAAATGAAAGTGAAATACTTTTTTAAAAAAGTCTTCAGATAACTATGACGATGACTCAACATGGAGCCTTAGTCAGATTCATCACATGGTCTCCCTAGAGCGAAGACCTAAGAAACGATGTGAAATAGATCCAGATGAAAATCCTGGTGCTCTGAGCACCCCACAGCAGGAGAGAGAATTAGTCCAAACACTGATCGGAAGCAGAGACAAACCAAGAACAGAGAATAGGGCAAATACTGAGCAGAAGTGTTGTCAGACTCTCCGGGAGATACTGTCACCATAGGCCAAAGCAGAGACCAGGTTGATTTGAGAAATTCTAAGTTTATTCCTGTAAGCACTTACCGTATACACCCTTGTGTAAACCGAGTTTTTCAGCACATTTTTAATGCAGTTTAATTAGGTGCCTCAGCTGACATTCTGGTTGGCTTATACTCGAGTATATATGGGACTTGTAGGAGGAAAACAGCCAGGTTTCTCCTCTGAGCTGTTTCAGAGTTCTGTCCTGACCCCACAAGTTAATATACAAAGTTTTTAATAATGATTAAAAGAAACTAGTAGGGTTTTACAATGTCACAAGATGTAAGTGTAGCTGGACATCCCCTTACAGAAGGATATCCGGGAGGAGACAAGCCAGTCAGGGTGCGATGTAGCAACGATGAAACACACAACTCTCCTCTAGTTCCTAAATGCTTCCTCCCCTCCCCCACCCCCCACTATCATGATCCCAATTCTACATTGCAAGTCTGGCTAGACCAGAGGATGTCCACTGGTACAGATAGGAACTGGAAACACAGGGAATCCAGGGTGGGTGATCCCTTCAGGGCTAGTGGTGAGAGTGGTGATACTGGGAGGGTGGAGGGAGGGTGGGTTGGAAAGGGGGAACTAATTACAAGGATCTACATGTGACCTCCTCCCTGGGGGATGGACAACAGAAAAGTGGGTGAAGGGAGATGTCGGACAGAGAAAGATATGACAAAATAATAATTTATAAATTATCAAGGGTTCATGAGGGAGCGGGGACAGGAGAGGGAGGGGAAAAAAGAGGAGCTGATGCCAGGGGCTTAAGTGGAGAGCAAATGTTTTGAGCATGATGAGGGCAATGAATGTACAAATGTGCTTTACACAATTGATGCATGTATGGATTGTGATAAGCATTGTATGAGCCCCTACTAAGATGGTTTAAAAAAATCAAAGATGTAGTGCAGGTTCTGCAGTGATCATCAGAAAATGATCTCTTCATTTCTCCAGGGGCCATTTGACATCCTCCTCTCCGCCCCCCTCTCCCCCCTGCCCACTGAAATTTCATGCCCCCTTGTTTATCTGCATCGGGGTGATGTTGTATGTCTGGCGATTTAGCTTACTGACCTTGTTAGCTTCCTTCTTGAATTGTAACATCTCTGCTAATTCAGCTTAAAGGGAATGTTTATTGTAAGGGAGTGGAATTTTTGTTGTTGTTGAGGATTTTGGTTTTCTTATCATTGAGTTCTTTTTTTGTTTGCTTCTTTTAATTTTTTATTATAAATCATTTTATTGGGGGCTCATACAACTCTTATCACAAGCCATCCATCCATCCATCCGTCCATCCATCCATCCATCCATCCATCCATTGTGTCAAATATATTTGTACTTTTGTTGCATCATCATTCTCAAAACATTTTCTTTCTACTTGAACTCTTGGTATCAGATCCTCATTTCTTCCCTTCCCCTACCCCAATCCCTCCCTCATGAACTCTTGATAATTTATAAATTATTATTATATTTCTATGCCTTATACTGTCCAATGTCTTCCTTCACCCACTTTTCTGTTGTCCATCCACAGGGAGGTTATATGTAGATCCGTATGATCACTTCCCTCTTCTACCCCACCTTCCCACTTCTCTACTCTCATTATTGGTCCTGAAGGGCTTATCTGTCCTGGATTCCTTGTGTTTCCAGCTTTTATCTGTACCCGTGCACATCCTCTGGTCTAACCGGATAACTAGAAGAAAGTTGTATGTTTGGTGCTATACTGCACCCTGACTAGCTCATCTCCTCCCCGCGACCCTTCTGTAAGGGGATGCCTAACACACAGTGACACCAAGGATTCTTCAATAAAAATGCCCCAAACTCCAAAACCAAACCCAAACCTTTGTTCTTGAGTCAATTCCAATTCATAGAAAATCTATATACAGGGTTAAAGATTTTCATATAAATCTTTATGGGAACAGCAAATGGGTCTGGGCCATTGACCTTGGGATTGCAGCCCAATGCTTGCTCCCTAGCACCATCATGTTCCTTTCAATACATAAGATCTAAAGAGCACAGTCAACCAAATTTATGAAGTATACAGACACAGAGCATACCCACAGAAGCACAGAGCCCCTGTGGACCACTCTCCAGGGTAGAGAATATTCCAGACAGCAAAGTAGCCTCCACAAATGAAAAACCTTTGACATAGTACAAAGCGTTTTCTCTAACCAAATTGTTATAAAACTAGGACTAAATAGAAGAGCAAGAAAAAATATGGAAACTGAATAACACCTTGATCAAAAACAACTGGGTTGCTAACAGCAATGAGTATGAGAAGAAAATGTTCTGAAAGTTATTGTGGTGATAATTGTACAACTTTTCCTGATACAATTGAACCATTACATTGTATGGTATGTGAAATATACGCCATTAAAATTATTTTTAAAACTGGGTCAAGGAAGAAATTAAAAACGAAACTTTAAATTCTTAGATTCAAATGAGAATGATGACATAGCTTCTGGGGCACAACAAAAGCAGTGCTGGGGGGGAATTTATACCAACCAATGTACACATGAAGAGAAGAATAAAAAACATCAATGACTTAGCTCCATACGTTGAGCTCATAGAAAGTAGCAGTGAGAGATGTCCACAGACAGCAGAAGAGGGGTATAGTAAAGACAGAAACACACAAACCAGAGAAACCATAGAGAGAATGCACAGCACCATTAGTTGGTTCTTTGACAGGACCAATAAGATGGACAAACCACTGGCCAAACTGATAAAGCAAAATAAGGAGAAGACACAAGTAGCTAAAACATAAATAAAATGGATGGCATTACAGCTGAGCCAAGTGAGATAAGAGAATATTAGGGGGGAAATTGTACTCTAACAAATTTGAATACCTAATGAAACGAACAAATTTTTAGGAACACACTACGTGAAACAAAAACAACAACAAAAAGTGAGAAACCCTAAATAGACTCGTAACAAAAGGTGAAATGGAAGACATCATCAAAAAGGAAAAGCAACAAGAACACGTCAAACAAACAGAAAAGGACTGATGGTCCATTTGAACTACAGCTTCCTCAAGCATGATACCGGAAGGAAATGACCCCTGCTTATCTGACTGGCCACTTTGACCTGGGAAACAATAGAAGTTCCGTTTAGAAGGGGATAAAATGTGGACCCAAACTCAAAGTCCTGAAAAAAGACCAGGAAAAGGCTAACAGACTAGAGGAAACCTGAGACTCTGGCCTGAAGACGCCCTTGCACCTGCAACTCCCTGAGGCTCTCCCTGAGGTTGCCTCTCAGCCAAATACTAGATTGGCCTACAAAACAAGCAATCACACCTATGACGAATGTGCTTCTCAGAACAATCGCCTATGGAAGACCAAACTGGCAATGTGTGCCCCCAACCAAAATGGGAAGGCAAGGGAAACGAGGGATGGCTCCATAGGGTGCTGACACACTGGAGCTGGGAACTACATCACAGCACAATTTGTGGGTGAATTGTGGATCGGAAAATTACTTTGTTAGGTAAACTGCTACCTGCAGACTCATCAGACAGTTTGGCTTTCAGGTTCTGTGATGGGAGAAGATGCAGGTTTCATATGCACACGAGATGGTTGAAAAGATCATCCTCAAGTGACATCTTTTGTTCTCTTGACACTTTCAGGAAATCTTTTACAGCAGATTTCCCCCAAGGAAATATGTCATTTGATATCTTTACTCCTGAATCCAGGATCACTGATTGCAGTGCAAGTAAAATGAAATCTTTTTTCACTTAGACGTTTTCTCCATTTGTGATGATGTTGCTTAGTGATCCAGCGGTAGGGCTGCTTGCTCTTTCATGCTGAATTCTAATCCATACAGAAGGCTGGAATCTTTGATCTTGGTAAGGAAATGCTTCAAGTTCTCCTTGCTTCCATCGGCACATCACAGGGTACTGATGCTTCTCCCTCCAAACCTGATGACATGGTTGCCTTCACAGAGTCTAGCCTCTCAGGCCATTTGCTTAGAAGATAGTACGCATGGGTGTGGTGAAAGGATACAACCGGGATACACACTTTTCCTGATTTTAAACCCTGGCTCTATTTGTATGACTATCTCTTAATTCCATGTCCAGGTTCTACATGAGCACAGTTAAGTTGTCCGGAGCTTCCATGCTTTGCAATGTCCACCATAGATCGTTATGACCCACCAAGTTCAATGCCTTTGCAGAGTCAAACACAAGCAAACATCTTTGTAAGTACTCTCTGCTTTCAATCAAGGTCCATCTGACAGCAGCAGTGCTTGGGAGAGAGATGGAGCTTTCTACCCCCCTAAAGACTTCCAGTCTCAGGAATCTATGTGGGCAGTTCTACCCTGTCCTGTAGGATCACTGGGAGTCAGTGTGGATTCCATGACAGTGAGTGTGTGAGCGAGTGAGTGAGTGAGTGAGTGAGTGAGTGAGTGAGTGAATGATAATTCGACGTCCTCTTTTGAATCCTGCTTGAGTTTCTGGCAGCTATGAATGATATTGTTAAATAATTTCTGCAATATTTTGGGCCCTCTTTCTTTAGAATGGGTATAAATATGTTTCTTTTCTGGTGAGATTCACCATCAATGCCCATTAAAATAACAGATAAGAAATCAAATGACCATGAATTGGGAAAATCTGCTGCACATGACTTCTTTAACATGTTTAAAGGCAAAGGCATCACTCTGAGGACTAAGGTGTGCCCGGCCAAGCTAGGGTATGTCCAATGATCTCACATGCATGTGAAAACTGGCAGCAAAAAAGAAAGATTGGAGAGAAATTGATGTGCCAGAATTACAGTGTTGGCAAAGACTAGCGAATGCATTATGGACTGCAGGAAGAAGCGATGTTGTCTTAAGGGAAGGATAGCCGGAGAGCTGGTGAGACTTTGCCTCACCTACTTTGAACATGTTATCAGGCAGGATTGGTCCCCACTGCAGGACATCAGGCTTGATAAGGTCAGCATAAAATCGGAAGACCCTTGACTCAGTGGATTGACACGTGGCCAACACTGAGGAGGGCACAGACCAGGCAGTGATTTGTTCTGGTTCACATGGGGCAACCAAGAATTGGAATTGACTTGATGGTATCTAATAACAGCAAAAAGCTTCATGACAGTAATAAACACCATTACATTTTCAAAAAGAGATAACCATGGAAAGAATTTTTAAGATATAAGAAAATGAACCACTGTGATATTATATCATTTATAGTAGCTGCCTGTAAGAGTTGTGTCCCAAAGCATCTATTTCATCTCAATAAAGAGAGGTTTTTAAAAATTGTCAATTTATACTGGAAGGACGTTCTGCCACGGTCAGCTATCCAGGCAGTCAAGCTTCTTCCAACCTGCAGTTCTAACATCTTCAAACTCAGGGCTTCAAGCTTGGCCTGGTTTTATTCCAGTTAAAAACGAGAAGGGTAAAAGATCCTTGAAAAGGACACATCTGCTCTACTGCAGCAAGGATTATATTCCATGAGTGAGAACGAATCATCTGGTCCTACTTGCAAAATGTTGGAATATGTATTTTAGCTATGGGGCCTGGAAGCGGAATGAGTCTGGTAAACATTTAGCTGGGCTAGGCTTAGGTTCCTTTGTCTAACATGAACACCACTTAGTCTGAATTTTAAAATCTCCTGTGAAGCATCCTTGCCTCTTCTCTGCCTGCCTTCACCCAGGAATCTGCAGGCAATACTCATGTCACCATTTGTGACTCCTTGCGGAAGCCATGATGCTCCATGTCTCCACATCTTTGCATATGACATCTGTCTCTTTGCCTGATACTCCTTTCCTTCCAACTTCCTCTTCCTCCAAATATGGCAGGCACCTCGTTTCAAAGGACTATTTCCTCTGTGATGACACAGAAGACACAGATTCTCCTTAATGCTCACTGAACTTTAGCCTGCACATGTAAGTGTTACGTAATCTCCTGTCAACTTGAGCCAAGGGTGTAGTCACAGCCAATGATGCTTCTGTGTGGGCATGACTTTCTCCTGAGGATTCTTGGAATGACTGGCTTTCTCAATGGAGGCAGGACACTCATTCTCTCGGTTTCACCTTCATGTTGACAAACTATGCTGACGGCAGCTAGAGCCCTGGACCTGGAGGAGGCACATGGAGTGCTGAGATGCTTCCACAAGACTTTTCACCCACTGGCCTGTGATCTTCCTGCTTTCAGCATCATTGCATGTGCTGTGTGAGTCTGTAGAAGAATTTAGGGACTAGTATGGGGCATAAGGGCTAATATTGGACTTATGGGCTAATATCAAATTTATGGACTTGATGTGAACTGGGCCAGGATGTTTTCTTAATATACAATTGCTCTTTTATCTCAAACCCTCTCTTACATACACATGAGTGTCTCTGGATTTGTTTCTCTAGTAAACCCAGACTAATACAATAAACTTCTGCTACAGTTATTTAAAGGCATAACAATTCAATGTAAAGAGAACCAAAATGCTCACCACACAGTGCCTCTTTGAGAAATAAAGTGCACCTGCCCCAAACCATGGCGTTTTCAATCACTTCATATGCAAGTGAACGTTGAATGTATAAGTGAGACCAAAGAAGAATTGATGTATTAAATTATAATGTTGGTGAAGAATATTCAAAATACCATGGTCTACCAAAAGAACAAACAATTCTGTCTTGGAGGTGTAGATAGAATTCATTTTAGCATGGAGGATGGTGAGACTTTATCTCATGTACTTTAGATATGTTATCAGGAGAGACTTGCCCCTGGAAAGACATCTTGCGTGGCCAAGTGGAGGGTCAGAAAAAAGAGGAAAGCCTTCAATGAGATGGACTGATCCTGTGACTGCAATAATAAGTTAAAATATATCAATTGTGAGGATGGCTCAAGACTGGGTGATATTGTGTTCTGTTATACATGAGGGACGTTGCTATGGATCAGATCCAACTCAGCAGCACCAGACAACAAGGAGCAGGATTTTCCCCCAAAGGACACAGTTCATTAATATCCATATTCTATTAACCCTTGCTTCTCAAGGGCCAAGACTGGGTCCTTACTATCTTAGTAGCCTTTGTGCACAGGGCAGGCTCTTCTACTCATTAACTGAGGACAGAATGGCTAATGTCTGCATTCCTGCAGCTGCTCAGTGACTATACTCTTAGTGTCCTTGTTTTGACTTGTGGATTACGGGAGGGGCCTGATAAGGAAAAGCATTTTCTATGGCTATAAAGGGAGGCCTGGTGGTACAGTGGGTTTGGCTGCTAGAATGCAACGCTGGTTGTCCAAACCCACATCTGCTGGCAGGGAGAGTGAGTCTCTCGCTCCAGTAAAGATGTCCAGCTTCAGAAACCCTAGGGAGAGATTCCAGTCTGTCCTATGGAGTCACTATGAGTCAGAGATCAACTCACTGGCACTAGGTAGGCAGGTAGGTTGGTCCGCAGGCAGGCAGGCAGGC
The DNA here is from genome assembly GCF_050624435.1 of Tenrec ecaudatus. Taxonomy (NCBI): domain Eukaryota; kingdom Metazoa; phylum Chordata; class Mammalia; order Afrosoricida; family Tenrecidae; genus Tenrec; species Tenrec ecaudatus. Next base: position 95,083,552 of record NC_134531.1, read on the forward strand.
AGGCAGGCAGGCAGGCAGGCAGGCAGGCATTGATCTAACAGAAAAGGTGATCCCTGTGCTCTTGATTTCCTCAGGTTCTAGAAACAAAAGAGTAAGCTGACTGTAGCCTGCAACTGAAATTCTATTACAACAACAGCAAAATCAGTGACCTCTTTTACATGCCTCCTATTTTATCCTGAGGATGAAAAACAATTACAATTACTTTTTCCCTGAACAACAAAACGATTAGCCAAAAACAAACTAATAAGTCCAAATGGATACATAGTGACCCAAAGGGAGAGGGTAGAACGATCCGGTGAATTTCCAAGAAGTCAGTAGACAGCTTCTTTGTCCTACAGAGCCGGTGCTCTGTTCAAATTGCAGCCAACATGCAACCATGATGCCATCAGGGCTTCTAAGCAGAGCAAAAACTCCAAAGAAACCCTCACTGCCATCGAGTCAGTACTGACTCCTAGTGACCTATGGGCTTCCGAGACCAGGAGTAGAGTAGACATCCCAATGGTTTTCTAGTGGTTTCGAACTGCTGACCATGCGGATCGCATCTCAGCTCATAATCATTACACCACTAGGGCCTCAAGTTAAGAAGTTCTAGAGATGCCAAAGGCTTCTTTCACTAGTCTGCAGTGCCCTAGTCCTTCAAACCCTCAAAATAGCTGAGGATTTTAAAGTAGGGGAAATAAATAAATAAATAAATAGATAGATAGATAGATAGATAAATGATTAAATAAATAAATAAATAAAAGGATGAACAAGAACTCTGCGTACTTGCAAGACTCATCATGTTTAAGGAGAAGCTGAGCCCCAGAGCACCCCCTACTGTTCTCCTTGGTATTTGAAGGTGGCCTCCAGTGTGTTCGGAGGTGGCTTGAGGTCCTGGGGGAACGTACATAATGTTAACCTAAGTGCATTGTCATCAAAGCATCTAAAGTATCCTTTCATTAGTATGATTGCCTTTTCCAGTTCTTTGGAGAAACTACAGTTATGTAGCCATCAGGTTTTAGAGGTCATTAGCACTTGTAAACATGTTAAGAACCTCACCCAGAACTTCTTTAAAAAGCTATCACAATAAAAGCCCCAGCACTTACAAACAAACAAAGAACTCCTGCGGTTACTACAATTTGCCTAGAGTTTGCCAAATAGCCCAATATAGCTAGACCTAGTAAATAACCCTTTAAAAGTGACATTAGCAAATCACTTGACGTCTGAACAAAGAACCCTTTCTGCAGCAGCATGAATGATGCCTTTATTTTTTCGAACGAGCATGATTTTCGAAAACAGCTGTACAGCGCATGTTGACAAATGACAAAGCAGCAGACGTGGTAAAATACTTTCGGTCAAGGCCAAGCATGGACAAACCCCTCCCCCAAAGAGGGTTGCCAGCAGAGGAAAGCAGCCTGAATCCCAATCTCCCTTGCCTCTTTTCCGTGGTGTTCTGTGAACCCCCACCCCCCCACCCCGCCCCAACGCCTCACTCCACCCTCCTGGGCTCGGGTTACACGCAGCCTGGCGAGTTCAACCAACTGGCTGCAGACCGATTGGTGGCCGCGGGCTCTCGGGCCGGTGCGCTGCGTTAGTTCGTTTCCCGCTGTCCCCAGGGCCGGCCAGCCGCCCTCCCCACCACCCTTTGTGTCCCGCGGAGGCTCCGGGGCCCCTTGGGGGAGAGCCCTCCACCCCGGGGCCCCCGGCCCCCGGCACGTGCCGCGCCCGCCCGCCGCCGGGTGCACCGAGGGGGCGGGGGTCGGGCTGGGCTCCGCGCCCCCCCGCCCCCCGGCGGCGGCAGGAGGCGGAGCAGCAGCAGGCAGGAGCAGCAGGCAGGAGGCGACAGCTGCGCGGCCGCGGAGGCGCGGCGGAGAGGGGCTGCGGTCAGCGCAATCCACTCCGGGCTGCACACGGGCCCTGCGCGCTCGGCCGCTCGCGGCCACGGCCAGGGAGGCGGGGGTTCCGGCACTTCCTGACTGGTTGGCGGCGCGCACTCTCCGCCTCGCCCGCTCGCTGCCTGGCGCGGCCTCGCTCTGCATCGGCCGCACCGGGTGGAGGCGCGCGGGGAGGGCTCGGCCGGGGATGAGCGGATTGCGGGTCCACTCGCCACCGACGGGCCCCGAGAGGCAGTGAGAAGAAGCCGCTTTGCTCGGAGCCGCCGCCCTGCCCTTGGATTCGGGATCATGTACGTACGCGTCGCCTCCTGCCATTGTCCGGACCCCGACCGCGCGTCGTGCGTCCCGGGCGAGGGGCTCGCGCCCATCCTCGCCGCGCGCCCGCCCGGCCCCCGCACTTCCTGTGCCGATCCAAGTGCTTAGGTGCGCTGACCGTGGTCTTTTCTCCCTCGCTCCCTTCTCCGCCCGTGTAGGTCTATTCACATCGTGGCGCTGGGGAACGAGGGCGACGCGTTTCATCAGGACAATCGGCCGTCGGGGCTGATCCGCACCTACCTGGGGAGAAGCCCTCTAGTCGCCGGGGACGAAAGCAGCTTGTTGCTGAACGCCACCAGCACGGTGGCGCGGCCGGTGTTCACTGAGTATCAGGCCAGCGCGTTTGGGAACGTCAAGCTGGTTGTCCACGACTGCCCTGTCTGGGTAAGGGGCAGCAGCTGCGCTGTGCCCAGGCCTCAGGAGGCTTTGCCTTCGCCTCTCCCCTCCACCCCCTTTCTCCGTTAGCCCCCTTCCATGAGTGCGGGCGGGGCGCCTGGGTCAGTCACCTGGGTAGAGTTGTAAAGCACTTTGCCGGGAACTCTCCGATTCTTTGTTTCAATGAGCAGAGGGAATACTCCCAGTTGCGGAATACTCCTGGGAAGTAAAAAACCCCAGTGGGCATGCGGAGCGTTTACTCTCCACTCCACTACTGTGGGTTGTCCCTTGGTAGACAGCTGACAGCCAACTGTGCCAAGCCCAAGCGATTGGGTCACTGGGTTTCACCAGCAGCACTAGGGAGCAATACTTTTTCATGATAATGTGACAACGTATTCAGGGGGGCCCTTCAGAAATAGGATCCCTGGAAATGGGGGTGGGGGAGGGGCAGACTATGAATTAACTTCCAAGTAATTCATTTCTAGAGTCCACTTCTGAAAATTTTAGTGTTTTTCTTTTGAATCATAATGACCATTCTTTTAGGGAACATTATTGATGCTGCTTGGATTTTTTTTTTCTTTTTAAATTTTGGGCGAATTGAAAGAAATAGTAACAGTAGACCAGTTCCAATTAATTCCTGAGTATTTGATAAAAGGAGAAGGGAATGTATTTCCTCACACCTAAAGGTTTTCAGGATGTAATTCCATATATTGATTGAACACGGCATTTGTATATTAAGTAAAATATCATACAATTCCAGATACTAAATGAACACTTTCTAGATATCATTCATTTAATATTTGGAATTTTCTGATATTGGATTTAAAATTGTAGTTTAAGATAGAATTTTATAATGGAAGAATCTTCAGGTTTGAAAAGAAAATATAGATTAGTATCAGATGAGAGTGTTACATTCAAACAGCAATTGAAAAACAACAAACGCAACACCTGGAGTCCGGAGTCATAAGGAAAGAAAGAGTATATCTTCCTATAGAAATGTAGACAAGTTGAATAGAAACATTCCGTACATAGTTTCCATATTACGGAAAAGACATCATATGCCCAAATGAACTGTCAACTAATGGAAAGTTCATTGTTGCTATTGTGTGCTATTGAGCCTATTCCAACTCTAGCAACCCTGTATGATAGAGCAGACCTCCCCCATAGGGGTGCCAATGCTGTAATCTTCACTAGAGCAGATGGTCCACTGCTTGAATCCACCGGCTTGAATCCGCAAGAACTCAGACCTGGTCTTTGCTTCTGTAAATACTCCTTTCAGGACATCCCACAGCTGCTACCACTTGAATTTCACCCCAAGGCAAAACCAAAACCAAACAAAAACCAGAAACTAACAATAAATAAAACCATGCCTTTTCAATAATTAAGTCCCTAATGATGACCATGGTGATACTGTTCATAAAAAATATTGATAGATAACTTGTTAAAACTTGGATGGCTATTCAAACAACTGAGACACCTCCTTTAGCTCAACCCTTTTGTTGTGAAGAGCCTTAGAGTCTGTCCGCTTTTATTGGATCAGCATACAGTTGAATACATAATGAGAGAGTAGAGTAAATAAATGTAGGGGGAAAAATAAGCTGATTTCGGATGGTAGAATTGCCTTTCCTGCCCCACATCCCGGTTTGAGCTATGAATTCCTTCCTGTTTATGCTGCTAGTTTAGCAAAAAATAAATAATACACTGACCCTATGTATTGTGTACACACAGTGAAATCTTTCATATGGATCCAATAAGCCTCTTTAGTCTGGCGTTTTGCCATACTCTCTGATTGTATGCTTTATCATGTTAATCATTTTTTGTTTGGTTCAACCCAGGCCCTGCTTGAGGCATTGAGTTTGTAATGAGATGCAAGTGTTTAGGTTATAATGGTAGATTTCTAGGGTTAATCTTTATAAAGTGATTTTTTTCTTCTGGTGGTAAGGAAAGCCCATCAGAGGTACCAAAGTTCATTATATCTATCAGCTGATATTTGATTATGTAAAATGAATGGGAATATTAAATATATCAAAAGGATTTGATTTTAAAAGTCTACACTGCACTGAATGACTGTGTGTGTGTGTCCTTGGTCGGCATTTATCTTCTCTCAGTCTTATATTCTTGTCTCCTAGAGCTGTGTAAAGGGTTACATGAGATCCAAACCAAAAGCTCTGTGCTATCAAGATGATTCTGACTCACAGTGTTTCTATAGAGACCATGCACCAGTCTGTACTATTCTGGCTTACTAAGGGTACTTGTTGGGCTGCTAACTGCAAGGTCAACAGTTAGAATCCAGGAGTGGCTCTGAGGTGGGACTTTTTGCTTTCATAAAGGCATATAGCCTCAGAAACCTCTGTCCCATTGGGGTTATTATGAGTTGGAATTGACAGATGGCGATGAATTTGGTTTGTCTAGTCTCCGATCTCTTACACAAAGCAAGAATCAAGTGTTCTTGCACATCAATCATTATTTACACAAAGTACCCCGAGGCAGCGATGTTACCACACATTTGCAGTTAGTAATAGTTACAGTTGCATAGTCAAGTAGAATAAAATTGTTTCACTGTAGAAAATCAATGTTTTTAAATGAAAGATCTTTCCAATGAGTCTCAGTTCTCTAAGTTCAACGCTGTGCCTTGAGTTGCGTAAGGCCCTGGAGGAAATCCTGGAGCTGGTTCACCCAGGGTGGGAGAATTTCATTTTCTTCGTCATTCTGGAAGCCACTTTCTCTTGGACCTCCTTTGACAAGAAGCGCGTTGTTTGAGAATTGGAATGAGATAGTTGTGCTTCTCCTCTGTAGGTCTTTAATCTGCCTCTGGCTCCTTGCCCTGCGGCCTTGGCCCTTTTTAAATAAATATGTTTCCCATTCATTAGCTGCGCTCATTATTTGGTAGCTCTCTCCCCCACCCACTCCCTTGTCCCGCATATGGTTGCATTAGTATTTCTTTGCCCACTTCTCTGTATCTTCCTGTTTACCAGAAAGGCTCCATAGAAGGCAGTGAGGTAATGCATTAACAATGTGTGTGTGTGTGTGTGTGTGTGTGTGTGTATGCAGTATTTGAAACCCTGGTTTGTATTATATGCTTATAATTGTGGTCTCTCTCTTCTCCATTCCATGGTATTAATGATGCCCAAATCCATTTTCTCAAGACAGTTTTTCCTTCAAAGTTTCCTTTCTCGCTGTATACTTTTTCTGGTAACCTGAATACCCAGAGAAAAAATTTTTTTCTCTTTAACTTCTGTTCTTGCAGTGTGAAATGGCTGTTAAATATTGCTCTCCTTTGTATTGAATTTCATGGCCACTCCACTCACTTGGCCACACTCTTTGTTCCAGTTGTATACTTTGTAACACTTCTATGTTGGAAATTGATGAATCAGGCAGATCCAGTTACAACTGAAGGGGTTTCGTGGTTTGGGATTCTGAAATTAGGGTAGAATTCTGCTGGGAAGCTTGCACATTGCCCTGCCCTGTCTCCCTCTACTTTCACCCACTATTGCGTCCTCTGCCTAGTGCAAGCGTTTGCCTTTGTCTTTTTACGCCAGTTGGCCAGTTTTTGACGTGTTTAAATTTCCTTCAGCCAATCTATCGGTCCCACTTGTGCAGTCCTCTGACTGTGGTGTGTGTGTGGGGGGGGGGGGGGGGGAGGGATGGGAGAAGCTTTGCAAGGGCAAAGAGCCCAGATGAAATGTCAAACCCACCACTGCCCCTGACAGAAAGGTGCGGCTGTTTGCGTCTGTAAAGATGACAGCCTGAGGCCATCAGTCTGTGGGCAGTTCTATCATGCCCTTAGGGACGCTGGGAGCTGGAAACTGACAGATTTGCGTGTAAGTTTGGTTGTAGGAGGCTGGGGAGACCCTGGAGAGGCAGCTCTCACAAGGAAAGGGTGTTTCCTGCCTGCACTCCTCAGAGCAAAGGTCTGTCATACTGATGGGGATGGACTGATTGCTTCACATACTGTTACCCAGATTTAGAAGAATCGTGTTTCAAAGCACACACTTTCAAAAGTCCGACAATGTTCAGATCCGTTAGTCACATCCAGTTGTCTATCCCTTATCAAGTTTTATGAAGCCCTAGAAACACATGGCAGCAAACAGTGATGAAAAGTTAACTTGATTAGATTCAAGCTGTGGATGATATATGTGTCACCGATGTTATGAGACATAAAGATATAACCAAAACCTCACGGAATCCAGGTAATTCTGACTCATAGTGACCATAGCTATAGGATTGAGCAGAACTGGCCCTCATGGTTTCCAAGACTGACTCTTCCCGGGAGGAGGAAACCTCATCTTTCTCCCAAGAAGAGGCTGCTGGCTTCAAACTGCTGACCTATGGTTAGCAGACCAATGTGCTAACCAAATATGGAAAATCATTTTAAAATGCCAATATAAACATCCAAGTACTGAGCTCCAAGGAATGCGATTTGTAATAAATTTCTTTTGGTCTCAGTCGCAATCTAAATATTGTTAAAATGTAGTTGTAAAGATTTCAAACTAACAAGATTTATCCTGATCTTTTCATATACTTTTGCAATACACTAATGGCAAATAAATCTCTTACCATGTTAACCCCTTAACAGAAAACACAAAACCTATTTTGGAGGCATAAGACTCCCCCTCTCGTTCCCCCTACCCACATAGACAAACACTACATACATATTGTCTTATCCAAAGAATGGATCAAGTTGAAACATAATATATGAATTTTGGAAATAGGAATGGGAAATGCATGGAATAGCAGAGCTCATAGTTGATTTACCATATCAAAACTCTGAAAATCCGGCAGTGTACACACAGGTAAATAGCCTTTGAAGTGTCTATATTTAATACCAGTGCATCATCTCTGCAGCCATGGTATTGCATATTTGAGATTTCCATACCTGGGATTTAAACAGAATAATTTTGATGCCCCAAAATAGTTGAATATAAATATTGAAAAAGCGTTTATCAGATTCTCAGGGATTTTCTAGGTCTTCTGTTTTACAACTGATTTCCCACTCCCACTCCTTAAGGCTAAATGATTAATTTAAAAAAATTAGACTTGGAAAAAAGATGGCCAACTTAAAACATCTAAAATTTTATGTCACTTTTAAAACATCTAACAATCACAAAGAAGTGTACAAATTAAAATGGAGCAAAACATTTCCTATGTTTCCATGGGTTTTGTGATTGAATTCATATCAAGCAAACTAACAACTACTTTTTGCCTTTTGGTTTAGGATATATTTGACAGTGATTGGTATACCTCTCGGAATCTGATCGGAAGCGCTGACATCATTGTGATAAAATACAATGTCAATGACAAGTTCTCATTCCACGAAGTCAAGGATAATTACATTCCTGTCATAAAGAGAGCATTAAATTCTGTGCCGGTGATCATTGCTGCTGTCGGCACCAGACAAAATGGTGAGTATGATTATTTTTTTGTGTTGTATAATGAGATAGCAAGTACCATAGTACTTACCAAAGCACTGACTTATAAGGAGTGGGGATTAAAATGGAAAGGACAACAAACAATAAAGAAGTGGGATTCATAATAAATTCCTTTTGGTCTCAATCTAAATATAAATATTGTTAAAATCTACTCCCAAAATTAAGATTTCAAACCTAAATAAGGTTTACCCAGATATTTTCATAGAAATAAAATACTCTTACTGCAAATCAATCTCTTACCACGTTAACTCTTTAATAGCAACTATACAATCTTTTTTGGAGGCTTAATATCCCCTCTTCCCCTACACACATATACCTTACACATCTTACATGCACACGATCTTGTCCAAACAATGGATAAACATGATATATATATATATATATATATATTATATATTTGGAAAGGTGAGTGAAATATATCTAATAATAAAGCTGCCATTTCTCTATAACTGTCTATGCTAATACAAATTCAGAGAAGAGTCTCTCAAACTTCTGGGATTCTGATGGATACAAACTTGTCTTCTAAATTGCTCTCCTACCATAGTGAATGAAGACAGTAATTGTGCTCTTTTGACATATGAGAAGTTGGAGGCTGGCACAGTCCTCTGTTTTGGCAATCCATTGATCCGTCCAAGTGGGAAGGATAGATCGCACACAGAAGGATATTGGCAGTACTTCCAGGTAGACAGTCAGTAGTGAAGACACTGACAATGTTGCCCGTAAGAGCAAGGTTTACTCATGACCGATGGGTTTATGAATGACTGATATGCAGATTATTCTAGAAAAAGACAGGGTTTTAGACTCCCGCAAAGATTTCCAGTCTGGGAAACTCACGGGCAGTTCTACGCAGGCCTGTAGGGTCGCTATGAGTAGGCAGGGACACATGGCAACGAGTTCGGTTTGTTTGGGATGCAGATTATTGTCAAATATTCCCAGGCCGACTCAAGATTCACTGTGACTTGGCGGTGATTTTCAGATCATCTTAATGGTTCTCGCCCCACTAAAGCAGTTCTTAGTGGTTGTTGCTTTGTGCTCACTTTTTTATTGCAGTATGGAGCAAGGTCAAGTACCTACAGTTCACTCATCTTAGGGGTCAGCGTAAGGCATTTTCACCTGGGGAGACAGCCTTGCCAGTGTCGCCCAGGTCAAGATATAGAGCATTCCCGGCCCTCTCCAGCTAGTAATCCCTCTCCCCCCAAAGCCCCCACTCCTCTGACATGGAACAACTTAAAGTTCGTGTCTTAAAATGTACTTCAAGTACAGTTACACGGCATATAGACTTTGGGGTCTGGCTGATTTCCCAGGGCTCCAGCATTGGCAGTTCATCCATGCTGTCGATAACCTGTAGTTGGCTCTTCTTGCTGCTAAGGTTCCAATGCATGAATGGGTTTCCTTAGTGCCACGCCCCTTTTGACAGTAGGTCTGGGTCATAGGCTCGCGTATGCTTAGCCTTAGTAGATGCAAATGAAGTAGCATGACTCCCCTTGGACCCTATCCCTACACCACTTCCGTCCCTTCATTTTACCTTGTCTGTGATTCTAGAAAGAGGCCTGTTTTCTTCCTGAGCCCTCCCCCTGACTTCCCATTCCTTCTCCAGACCACTAGGGTCTGACGTCCACTTTCACAGTCCCACGGAGCATGTGCTCAGTCATGTCGCCAATTACATGCTGATTGCCAAGTTCAGTACACTTGAATACCAATTCTTTCATTGAGCTTATTCAAACATACCTTTCCCCCTGCTTAATACAGTTAGTTTTCCTATCCTGGTTCCCCACTCCCCGTGCCTCACATATGGTCTAGTGGTTCCCCAGGGTTCCTTCCATCATTTGGCTTCTTTTCCTGCTCTATGCCTGGACCGCGGGCCTTCCAGTCCGTTGCCCTGGCTTCTGCATTATCCATCACTGCTGATGGTCCAGTTGGCTTCTCTGTACCAGTCTCACTTTGATCTGCATTTTCTTAGACATCATCTTTTCCCACTGAATTCCGTGTCTGGGTAAAGGGTGCTAAGACTGCCCATCCATGCCAGCCAGTACCATCTGGAGCCCCCTTCTCTTGCATCCCCGATAGCTAGTTGATTAGGAGACACTTGATTTTCATGTTAAAATAAGTCTCAAACTTAGCACTCTGCCTTCCTCTCTGTTGGACATCAGGTTTAGTTATTTAATTATCGATAGTAGCCTTATTTGATTTTCCAATGGACCAGTTCTGGATTCTATAAAGACTAAAACTTGTATCATTTGGGGTGGCCTTTGTTTAAAAAAAAAAACTCAAAAAATTACAAGTAGATGTCTCCCTGGCGCGTGCTCTCGCCCTCCCTCCATCCCTCCCGCGGCGACGTACTTTGGGGCAGCACCGAGCGCCCCACCCCCATTCTCTGCGGAATCACCATGGCGGCTGGGACCCTGTACACATATCCAGAAAATTGGCGGGCCTGCAAGGCTCTCATCGCTGCTCAGTACAGTGGGGCTCAGATCTGCGTACTGTCCACAACACCCCACTTCTACTTCGGCCAAACCAACCGCACCCCCGAATTTCTCCGCAAATTCCCTGCTGGCAAGGTCCCGGCGTCCGAAGGTGATGATGGATTCTGTGTGTTTGAGAGCAATGCCATTGCCTACTATGTGATCAACGAGGAGCTACGGGGAAGAACCCCAGAGGCAGCAGCCCAGGTGGTGCAGTGGGTGAGCTTCGCGGACAGCGACATCGTCCCCCCAGCCAGTACCTGGGTGTTTCCCACCTTGGGCATCATGCATCACAACAAGCAGGCCACCGAGAACGCCAAGGAGGAGGTGCGGCTAATCCTAGGCCTGCTGGATGCTCACTTGGAAACCAGGACTTTCCTGGTGGGTGACCGAGTGACCCTGGCTGACATCACAGTCGTCTGCACCCTCTTGTGGCTCTACAAACAGGTCCTAGAGCCTTCTTTCCACTAGGCCTTCCCCAATACCAACCGCTGGTTCCTCACCTGCATTCACCAGCCCCAGTTCCGGGCCATCTTGGAGTAGGTGAAGCTCTGTGAGAAGATGGCACAGTTTGATGCTAAAAAGTTTGCTGAGATCCAGCCCAAGAAGGACAACCCTTGGAAAGAGAAGGCACCCCGGGAGGAGAAGCAGAAGGCCCCGCAGAGCGGAAAGAAGAGAAGAAGGCCGCGGCTCCTGCCCCCGAGGAGGAGATGGACAAATGCGAACAGGCGCTGGCCGCTGAGCCCAAGGCCAAGGACCCCTTTGCACACCTGCCCAAGAGTCCCTTTGTGCTGGACCAGTTCAAGCGCAAGTACTCCAATGAGGACACCCGCTCGGTGGCGCTGCCGCATTTCTGGGAGCACTTTGACAAGGAAGGCTAGTCCCTGTGGTATGCCGAGTACCGCTTCCCCGAGGAGCTGAGCCAGACATTCATGAGCTGCAACCTCATCACTGGAATGTTCCAGTGATTGGACAAGCTGAGGAAGAATGCCTTCACCAGCGTTATCTTCTTTGGAACCAACAGCAGCTCCATTTCGGGGGTTTGGGTCTTCAGAGGCCAAGAGCTTGTCTTTCTGCTGAGTCCAGATTGGCAGGTGGACTATGAGTCGTACACATGGCGGAAACTGGATCCTGGCAGTGAGGAGACAAAGACGCTGGTCCAAGAGTACTTTTCCTGGGAAGGGGCCTTCCAGCACGTGGGCAAAGCCTTCAACCAGGGCAAGATCTTCAAGTGAACCGCCTGCCACTGGCCCACCGCCTGCACCTGCCCTGTGGGACGATGGATGGGGGGGTCATTAAAGGAAGCTGAGCAGTGAAAAAAAATTACAAGTATATATGTGCACAAATGTAATTATTTATTTAGGATATAAAAAGAAAACACAACAAACTAGAAATTTAAAGGGAAAAAAAAGCTGCCAAATACCCACTTTCCAGATTAGCGTGATGTTTTTATTGTGTATCAGTGGGATATTTCTTTAACTTTACTTCCTATATTTTTTGGGCTGAATACTCTTTCATGAAAATTTCCCTTCTAATTTGTGGGTGCTGTTTGCATGTTTCTGTCCCTGTCTCTTCCTCTCTCTTCATCCCCCAGTGGTTTCTAGGCTGTGGCAGGTGGAGGAGGTCCGTGTGTGGGTGGAGGTAGCAGACCATCTTGAAATCAGAAGTGAATGCATCCCAAGTGCGGTAACTCATGGAGTCAACACCCATGAACCTCTTGAGGCACCAAAGCATCCCAAACCCTCAGTAATATGTATTATCATTTTAATTCTCGAATAGAATCTGCTACATATAATGACACATTACCTAAACATATGTTCAGGAATACCAAAAACAAAGCTGAATTTTGGAAAATGATTCTACATTGAATCACATCATTAGGAACTGAGTGGAAACCTTCCTTTCTTTACCAGCTCATTCCCCAAAAAGTTATGGATAAATGTCTGCAAATCCTAATTGCCACAGTATGATAGCTCAAACACTAGAAAATGGGACAAAATCGGTGACTGTAAAACACTAGTAGCACGTGCATGGCAGTGCGACCGGGAAAGACGACTGTCGCTGGTTAACAACGACACCTCGGATAGCAGCACCGAGAAGCTTCACAAAGCAAATGTGTACAGCATCTTAGCCTGTAAGCACACTGATAGAAAAAAATATAAAAGCTAACTAGCAAACCCAAACCAACCTCACTGCCGACTCATAGCAAGCCTGTAAGACAGGGTAGAACTGCCCCTGTCAGTGTGAGTTTCTGCGACTGCCATCTGGATGGCAGTAGAAAGCTCCATCTCTCCCAAGGAGCAGCTGTGGCGTTCACAGTGCTGGCCTGCACAATGGGCTCAATGTGGGGCCATTATGCAACCAGAGCTCCTGCTGCAACTGCAGGGGTAGTTTTAACAATAATACATTTCAGCTGAAACTCTGCTCCAAACTATCAGAGAGTCCTTTTGGTATCACGCACATTGCCAGTGCCACCTGGTACAAGGCACATCCCACTCTCCTACAGACCCCACTGTCCCTACAGCCCCCACCTTATCTGTGTAAAACTTCATATTTATCTTAAATCCTTACCTTTCCTGTAGAATCTTTCACGGTGCTCTCGGGCACAGGTAATCTCTTCTCTGTCCTCTTGGTGACTGTATACTTCTATTACAATGCTTCCCATGTTATGCTTGCTGCCAGTCATGTCTATCTGGCCTCAGATGGGCTTCTTTTATCTCTGTAGCTGTATCCCTCCTGTTCCATGTGTGGTGGGTCCTCAGTCAACATTAGCTCAATGAGTGATTGGATGGCTTCATAAATGATTTAAATAAGTGAGAAACTCAATTTCACGACAAGATGAAATGACCCTACTGCATACAGAATGATTTCAACTGATGATTCAACTCAAGGGCATCCCCTGCCCCCAAATACGCATCACCATGCTTGGAGTTCTCATTGTAACTCCCTCTTAGAATTCGTTTTCTAATTCATTCCACAAAACCATCCGTCTCACCTCTCTCCTTCGTCACACATTGTTTTTGACAAGCTTGGCTCTGTGTGCCTTCTAGATCAGACTTGGCTCTTCATCAGTTTGGTTGTTTTATAAAATGTGGAATGGGTGAATGACTTTAAAGGGAACCCCCCCCCCCAATTCCTTAGAATATGCCTGGATTACATTCATTGCCTCAAGGTCCTAAAATTGGGAATCATTTTGTGTTCTTTTTGGAGTGCTGATAAAGGCTAATACCTTGCTAGCATAAGAATACATGAATAGGCTTCTAAAAGGTTTCTAAACAGAGTTAGCATTCTAAAAATAAGAACTCTACAGGCCCTCAAAGCAATTACTTTGAAGGAAATGCCATTCGTTTGAATTCCAGAGATGCATTTTTTGGAGGGGGAGGGGCGGCTGTTTTCCTAAGTGGACATCTCATTATACTACTGTGAAAGATAACATGGCAGCAGAAGACTGTCAGACGCGTAGGAATAACTCCCAGTCACTATGACCTTGAGACACAGCTACCAAGGATGGGTTGCTGATATAGACACGGCCATGTATGGTGTTGGTATGTCCGCTGAATGTGCCTGCTTAAAGGCTCAAAGTTCAGCTGTGTGGTTTGGAAATGTTTTATTGGCTCTCCTGCTGTACAAGTTAGACTTTTTCTTGGAATGTTCGGTTCCACAGTTGGCCCGTGTGGAAGAATATAGGGATGGTTCGGAAGAGAGCCCCAAATAGCTCAGGATGGATGGAAACTCACTACAAAGGACGTTGTGCAGCCAAGGATGCTCTAGAGTCCGTATCCCGGTTTGCTCAGTTAATTCCAGGTGCTAGTGTGAGAAGGACGAGGCGCTCTTCCTTGGCTGGTGAGCGTGAACAAGAAGACACGACTTCAGTGTGCTGTGGTCACTGCAGAAAGAGCCGCTCCCGAGAGCAGTGGAGCTCTGACGGGGCTTACAGCAGTGGGGCATGCCCTAGAGAGCACAACTCGGCAGACTTGAACCTGAAATTAGCTGTACTTTCCCCTCAAACCGTGATTAGTTATGGTTTTCACATTGTTCACATTGTGTTCACATAGCTTTTCGCTGGAAACACTACAGACTTCGATAGGCTTTCATCCAGGAACCCAGTTTGATAGGATGATCTGCCTGCCCACCCCATCCCATCAGCACAAGGGGAGCTTTGTAAACAGAGGGTCCTCTGTCTTCAGACTTTCTTTCCGAAACCAAAGGCACTGTTTATGAAGCCCTCGTGAAGAATGCGAAATCTAGCATGTTGCATTTTTGAGATAGGCCACATTCTTTGCGAAACCTTTATTTGCTCCAGTTCCAAGAGGATGGTGTGAAGAGCAAAAATTCAAATTGGACTTCTTGGCATAATTTAAGGTCCTCGGGCTTGATATTAAAATCAGCATATCTTTGGCTTCAGTACTTGTTCACTGAAACCACATCTCTGTCTTGCCCATTAACGTCACAGTTCTGCTCTTGTTTCTCTGTCTAACTCACAACGGGACGGGACAAATTGCTCCGACTCTCCAGTTTCAGTTTCTCCTCCAGAAAATGGCAAGGTGAACACAAGGTTTCTAAGCTCTAAATTGCTTTGTATGAAGCCAAAATTATGCAAGTTGTGCTTGTGCACACGCACACACACGTATGTTTGTACATGCATAGTATGCAGATGCATAGCATGTCCCTCGTGTGTAACCATGTGTACACCTCCAGATGCTCCTTCAAGTCCGCTGCGCCTGCGCCCTCCGTCACGGACTTGTTGGCTGCTGGCTCCTCAGAGCTGACAACGTCTTTCAGGACTTGCCCTTTGTGGATGGAAGTGCCTTGCCCAAGGTTATACCCTCGTTATCCAATTACTGGTCAATTTAGGAGTACAAAGACTCGGCCTTCTTTCCCCAAATGGAGAACCGCCTCTACACGGCCATCCGGGCCCTGAAGTGTCCTGTAAGACTGACTGAGGTCTTTGTTGCAGCTGCATATTGCAATTCAGCCTTTTTCCTGCCCGGTCCCATGGCTGTCACCCCTGGGAAGACCTCTTCCCAAGATCACTCTCGAGCCACCCTGCACTCAGTCGTTCTCCGAGTCTTATTTCCTAGGAGGTCATCTATGGCTTCATGCATTTCTTTTAGGGACATGAAACCCCCTCTTTTAATTCAGCTGCCTTTGGAACAACCCATTCACATCTAGTGTGGTGGTCATAGAAAGCAGCAGTATCAACCAAGAGTTGAGCTCACACTTTTAGCTTCCTGAGAGAGTCTTCTTAGGTTAAGTTCATCGAAGCTGACCTATATAAAGAAGAATGTGCCGTCAAGATCGGAGGAGGGCTTATTAACAGCCGGTGGTATGCAGATGATACAGCTCGCTTGCTGAAAGTGGCGAGGACTTGAAGCCCTTGCTGATGAAGATCAAGGATTGTGGCCTTCCGTGTGGGTTACAACTCAATGTAAAGAAGACCAAAATCCTCACAACGGGACCAATTGGTGACATCACGATAAATGGAGAAAAAGCTCAAGTTGTCAAAGATTCTGTCTTGCTTGGATTCACAATCAATGCTGATGGAAGTAGCAGTCGAGATCAAAAGATGAGTTGCATTAGGTAAATCTGCTGCACAGACCTCTTTAGAGTGTTGAAAAGCAAGGATATTACTTTAAGGACTAAAATGCGCATACCCAAGTCATGGTATTTTCCATTTCCTCGTATGCATGTGAAAGTTGGATTAAATAAGGCACACTGAAGAAGAATTGATGCGTTTGAATTGTGGTGCTGGAGAAGAATATCGAAAGTACCATGGACTGCTCAAAGCATAAACTGATCTGTCTTAGAAGAAGTGAGGCAGAGTGTTCTTTAGAGGCAAGGATGGCAAGACTTTGTCTTACATACATTGCGTATATTGTCAGGGGAGACCAGTCCCTGGGAAGGAAAAGATGCTTGGTGAAGTGGGGGCGGGGGCATAAAAGAAAGAGGAAGGCCCCCCCAATGAGGTGCATTGACATTTGGCTGCAACATTGGGTTCAGGCATAAGAACAATTGCAAGGATCATGTAGGACCATGCAGGACCATGCAGGCTTTTGTTCTGTGGTGGATGGGTTGCTGTGGGTCACTGTCAGCTCTATGTACCAGCAGTACCAGCACCTACCTACAACAATAATCATAGACATAGAAATGAGGCCATTCAAATTTTGAGTGAAATTCTCTTTATTCTTCCTATTTAAAAAAAGAATAAAGAGATTGAATATGGTCTCTGTATCTGCACAGTCGAATGATTTGGTTTAATATTTTAAATGTCTAGGTTCATGGGAATATCCTTTGTATGAAATTTATGAAGAGAGTGGCAACTTGTAGTCTTGAATACCCCAGAAAATTGGGGATTCTATTCAGACTTGGTGAATATGTTGTTGTTATAGTTAGGTGCCCTTGAGATGTCTGTGACCTAAAATAACCTTATGCAGAACAGAACACTGCACGAGATCTTTTCATCTCTTGACTGCTGCTTCCATGAGCATTGATTGTAGATCCAACCATGACAAAATCCTTAACAACTTGAACTTTTTTTTCCCATCTGAACATTTTCTCCATTTATCATGATATTACTTATTGGTCCAGTTGTGAAGATTTTGGTCTTCCTTACATTGAGATGTAATCCACACTGAAGGCTGCAATCCTTGATCTTCGTCAGCGAGTGCTTCAATTCCTCCTCACTTTCAGCAAGAAAAGTTGTGTCATTAACAACTTGCAATATGTTAATAAGCCTTTTTCCACTCTTGATGCCACATTCTTCTTCATATAATTCAGCTTCTCTGATGAATATATTGAAAGTGTATCTATCTATCTATCTATCTATCTATCTATCTATCTATCTATCTATCTATCTATCTATGCAACTCCCTCTTCTCCCTGTTCTATATGCATCATTAAGTTTTTCAATTTGTATTCTTGCCTGTTAGCTGAGAAAGAATGATGCTCAGAACGTCAAGGAAGCAGGCCTCATTACTGGCTGGTTGCACTGTAGTCATTAAGTGAATGTAGATAATGTACATCTATCACTTTTTAATCCTTTTGATTTTCTAGAATATTATTTGTTCTTCTTGCAGTTAAGGCTTATTTAATTGCACCTTTGCATTACTACCGACACTTTTGATTTGGAGTTTGTAGATGGTAGATTTACCGAAGATGCTCGAATGGAGATTCTGATAAATGAAACCAAACTCACTGCCATCGAGTCAGTAGGGTAGACCTGCCATTGTGAGTATCTGAGACTGTAGCAATTTATGGGAGTGGAAAGCATCATAGTTTTCCTGAGGAGCAACTGTGGTTTCGAACTACTGACCTCGAGATTAGCAGCCCAGTGTGTCAGCACTAGGCCAACAGTGCTCCTTAGATTTGAATTCTTAATTTGTTATTCGGCACTCACTTTGTCTATAGATCCTCTTTTCTGTGTAACTTTAAACTCTTCTGTTATTCAAATCATTTTCTCAGAAGAATTACCTTGCACGTGCCCGCTCTGTACCTCCGACCGAGGGAGCTGCGTCAGTACCACCGAAGGGATCCAACTCGCCAAGGAGCTCGGGGCCACCTATCTCGAACTGCACAGCCTCGATGACTTCTATATAGGAAAATATTTTGGAGGAGTGGTAAGTGGAAAACCCAGTTACATAAATTAAAGCAATCTCTGAGGTCGACTAAAGAGCTAGTTTATGGAGCCTTAATGAGAATTTTCCTTTAAGAGACATGATTAGTGTTAATTGAGAAACAAGGTAGGAGTAAGTAGAAATGACTGGAGGATCCTCAGCGTTAAACAGTGGTTAAGTGCTCGACTGCTGATAATAAAAGCTTGGTGATTTGAATCCATCACCCCCCCACCACCGGCCACCACCCCTTCCCCCCTTCCCCCCCCCCCCGCCCCCTAGAAAAAGATGCGGCTGCTGCTTCCATAAAGCTTCCAGCCTTGGAAACCCCGGGGGCAGGTCTGCGCTGCCCTGCGAGGGTGCTGTGACTCCGAGTCAGCACTGTTTGTTAGAAAAGGTTTTGTGAGAGTAAAATTAAAATTCCATTTTTCTCTTCAATCAACCAGTTTACATTTCTTAATGTGATGTTGAGTCATTTTTTCCCATTTGGTGATACTTTGGTTCACATGCCAGATGCTTGATTTCGTTCTCAAATCTGTGGCGTCTTTTCATCCTCACCGTCATCACTGGAAGAGTCTGTCGAGCTCACACAGTGCGCCCCAAAGGTCTCCTCTTCCATTGCCTGGTGAAAAGAAGGTTGTTTCTCTCTGGTTGTATGTTTCAGCAAGATTTTTTATCTTCTGACCTTATGGTAGGTTAAAAATATCCAGAGAAACTATTAATAAAAATGATTTATTGTCAGCTCTGCAGGGAGTCAGGAGTTCCTTGCTTGGTTGCAAGGACAATAAGTGAGCTTGCAGGAATTTTGAAGCTCTGTTAGCACGCAGCAGATGCCCTAAATGTTTGGATTGCAAAGTGCTTGAGAAGACAAGGGAGTTGCATCATTTAAGCATTTACTGATTTGGCAACTATCTTCGTAACTCTCCAAATGGTAACTCTTCTCAACAGGTATCTGATACGTGTCAATAAAAGGTTCAGTCCAAAGTAAACCTTCCCATAAGGAGGAGCACCTTGGAGTTCCTCATTGACCTGTTCTAGTCGTACTCTAACGAAACTTCCCTAACCCCAAATAGAGTGAAAAGCCCACTGCCATCGAGTTGATTCCAAGTCCTAGCAAGCCTAGAGAACACAGCAGAACAGCCCCCACAGAATTCCCAAGACTGTAACTTCATGAAAGCAGACTTTTCCCAGTTCTGTAGAATATTCATTATGAAAACTCACGACTGAGTATTTTGAAATAAGGATGTTTCTACAGAGGACAGATGGCTAAAGAAATTTTATTTATTCTGAAGCTACTCAAGGGAGTTAAGTAAATAAATAACCAATTATAAATGGTTGCAAACCAACATAGATACATAGTGATCCGATAGGACAGGGTGGAACTGCCCCTAAGGGTTTCCAAATCCTTGATCTTTGCAGAAGCAGATGGACGGTCACGTCTCTCCCCACAGAGTGGATGGATGGTCACGTCTCTCCCCACGGAGTGGGTGGTGGGTTCCAACCTTGGACCGTCCCACTAGCAGCTGCTTCGTGTTTAACCACGGTGCCACCCAGTCTGCATTTACACACTGGGAATTACTTTCATTGGCTCAGGGATGTCAAAAGGTGTTCATGATAAAGCACGCAGGATGCTATACCTGCAATGATCCAAGACAGTGACAAATTTTTGCTTTATTTTGTTAGTGACACAGTGAGTGGAATGGGAAAGAAGGACAAACATCTAATTTTTCTGTCAAACAGATGCTATTCTAGTGACTTATTAAAATTCATTTTGTCTAAGAATCATCCATTCCTAGGAGTAGACATGGGTGTTGGGCGAAGGCAAAGAGAATATACAGGAAAGGGAACCAGCCCCAAATGACCAGGGCCAAGGAGACATTGAGGGTCGAGCCAGGGCTAAAGGCAAGAAAGGTCAATACTACCACATGCACCGTCCTGCTGGACCATTTCATGAAGGCGCATGCACAGATGGCCGCTCAGGCAGAACGGGGAGGAGGCTAACAGATCTGCATCCCTGGATCTAGGTATAGTTTTGGCAGAGCGTGCCTATGTGCTTACGTGTGCTGCAACTATGGGTCTCTCTTACCTGGAACACAGAATGACAAAGGGACAGACAGTGTAACACAAGGCGGGAGCGGGGGGAGGGCTGCTGTTACATTGTGGGATTGCAGTCAGTGTTACCAGACACAGTGTATGTGAATTGCTGAATGGAAAACCAATTTGCTCTGGACATTTGTACCCGAAGCACAATAGAACACTAAAAGACACCAACAAGCTACATCTCCCCCTCACAAGGCCGTGAATTGACTGCTCGTGGGCCTGAATGGACCTGGCAGCCATGGACAGCTTTGGAAATGAGGTGTCGACATAGGGGTACTCATTTTTACACACAAACACATGCTTCTCTCGGAGGTAGGGGCGAATCTTACATTGCTCATAAGACCTCTGTAGAGTTGGGAGCAAATTCAACTTTGGTGTCGTTTGTTCAGAGCAGAGGAAGGGACTGGTTCCTTTGAGGGCCTTAGATCTCTTTGTTTTTGTTTTAAATTCCTAAACCTGAAATACTCAAGTTCACGGTTCCTAGCTTCCAGACACCTAAAAAGCTGTGAAAGCCAGAGCTAGACTGGATGGCCTTGTTTTTCTAGGTCTCACAAGTTCCTTGCTTTGACAGGGTGCAATCTGAATACTTTTCTGTGGCTCTTTTTAGGGCAGTGGCTCTCAATTCTCAACCTTCCTAATGCAACAACCCTTTCATACAGTTCCTCAATTGTGGTGACCCCCAACCACAAAATTATTTTTGTTGCTACTTCATAACTATAATTTTGCCATTGTTATGAATCAGGTGACCCCTATGTAAGGGTCGTATGACCTACAAAGGGGTCACAACTCTATCCCTTTTTCTTCTCTCTCCCCAGTGTGTGTGTACGCATTCATTTTGGTTTTATGTCGTTCCTGAAGCCTGGGATTGCACCTGGGGTCAGCTGTGTTGAGGACTGTGGTGAAGGATGGGATGAAGACGGGGTCATTTATTTTTGCCTCCACTCACATTTTAATGACACGATAGAAATAAGATCCAAAGGGCTCTTTGTAGGCACTTGAAGGGCAAAGTAGTACTGAAATCTTGCGAAGTGGTGACATTTACAAGAATCATGGATAGGAATGATTGTGTGAGAAAGAAAATCTGGCATTCGAGAATCAGGGATGGATGGAGAGCCATGCAGCCTGACCATGAGACCTGGGCAGGAGATGGGCAGGCTCTGTCTCTGAGTTTGAGAGTCCCGTCTTGCTGTCCTCCAGAACTCCTCCTCCCCATAGAACTTGAACCTGTGGGACACAGACTTTTCCCACAGATTTTTGAAGTGCTCTTATGTAAGGAAGCTGGTTGGTTGACCTTACCTTTTGCTGGACAAATGGTGAAAAAAGATGACCTCAGGGCTTTGGAGTCCCAGCTCAAGCATCACACACAAGGCCTGAAAGTTGCTACTTGTACCTGGAAACTAAATCCTATTGCTTATAGCAACAGCAAATAAAGACAAAAACAAACCCAGAATCTTTTTTTTTAAATCATTTTATTGGGGGCTCATACAACTCTTATCACCATCCATACATACATCAATTGTGTAAAGCACATTTGTACATTCATTGCCCTCATCATTCTCAAAACATTTGCTCTCCACCCAAGCCCCTAGTATCAGGTCCTCATTTTCCCCCTCCCATCCCACTCCCCTCTCCCTCATGAACCCTTGATAATTTATAAATTATTATTTTGTCATTTCTTACCCTGTTTGATGTCTCCCTTCACCCACTTTTCTGTGGTCCGTCCCCGAGGGAGGAGGTCACATGTAGATCTTTGTAATCGGTTCCCCCTTTCCAGCCCACCTTCTCTCTACCCTCCCAGTATCGCCACTCTCACCACTGGTCTTGAAGGGATCATTCGCCCTGGATTCCTTGTGTTTCCAGTTCCTATCTGTAGCAGTGTACATCCTCTGGTCTAGCCAGACTTGCAAGGTAGAATTTGGATCATGATAGTGGGGGGAGGAACCATTTAAGAACTAGAGGAAAGTTGTATGTTTCATCATTGCTACATCATACCCTGACTTACTCGTCCCCTCCCTGTGACCCTTCTGTAAGGGGATGTCCAGTGGCCTATAAATGGGCTTTGGGTCTCCACTCCACACTGCCCCCCTCATTCACTATGATAAGATCAAACCCAGAATCTTGTCATAAGAATGGCTTGATTATTAATTATAACACTGAATGAATTCCTAACTTTAATGATGTTGGCAACTAATGGGAAGGCAATGGCTGGGAAGAAAAGAGAGCGGGGGACATATGGACCATTGATTAGGAAGCTGGGCACATAGAGCCCCTAAATTAAGTCTAATCATGTTTACCAAGAGAACCAGCCCTCTTACTTCCATCTGAAGTGATTCTCCACCTCTGTCATATAGGTCACCTTGCCCAGAAAAAAAGACATTTTTCCTTCTTGATCAGATCAGTCCAGCTCTTCCTGAAGAGTCTTTGCCCGAGACAGGTGTCTTACAATTCAATGCCAAATGTCGCCAGGACCCACTTTCACCAATTTGTTTCCAGCTTTGTACCTAGCCTTGGGATACAGTAAACCCTGAAACACAGTGGTGAAGGGAAATCCTGAGCACCTGCATGTCCGTTTTGTCTGGAAGATGTACGACTCTACTGATTTATTATCCAGTGCGGGTAATGATTTGGCTGAAGGTTAGGTATTTGAAATGAACAAGATTAGAATATTGGTGACAAGAAAGTATGTGGGTAAACCTCTGTGTATAGACTAAAGAGATGTAGATATTTGTGTTTCATATGAATGCTCCCCAAAGGTTGACTTAGTTAGAGAAGGGTTTTAACAATTGTAAAGATAGGCTGACACCATCTGTGGATACCAGCCAGCCTCTTTCCCCAACCACTCCTGTTATTGCCCAGTGGGCTCATGAGCCAAGAGTTCATGGTGGCCAGGATAGAGGTTATGCATGGGTCCAGCAACATGCCCTTAGACACACTAAGGCTGACTTTATGACAGCTACTATTGAGTGCCAAGCGGAGCAGCAGAGGTCCGCACAGAGTCTGCGACAGGGGACTGGTTCTAGGGGAGCTCACCCAGCACCCTGAAGACGCAGGTGGATTTCAATGGAAGAGTTCCATCCTGGAAAAGCTGCTGTTCCATTCGTACTGGG
This sequence comes from Tenrec ecaudatus, assembly GCF_050624435.1. Lineage (NCBI taxonomy): Eukaryota > Metazoa > Chordata > Mammalia > Afrosoricida > Tenrecidae > Tenrec > Tenrec ecaudatus. The sequence goes on from NC_134531.1 coordinate 95,106,824, forward strand.
TTAGACAATGTAGATATGGACCTGTCTTCTCTCCATGCAGTCTTCTGCCAAGACTACCATCGATGGACTTACAGAACACCGGATCCACTGTCTTGGTATCCCATGCAGCATTGCCTAAGATCAAGGAACTCACTTCGAAACAAACGAAGTGTGGTAATGTGCCCATGCTTGTAGAATCCTCTGGCCTCACCGTGTTTGCCGTTGCTCTGAAGTAAGGGTGTCATGGCATGGTGGAATGCCCTGGTGAAGACAGTCACCATATCAATTGGTAGCAGCACGGGGTGGGGGGTGTTCTCCAATAGGCGAACTATGCTCTCAACCAGTGTCCAGTAAACGTGCTGTTTCTTCCATCGCCAGGATTCATGGGGCAGGAACCAAATGATGGCAATGGCAGAGGCTTCATTCACTGTTCCTCATAGTGATTCATGTGGAATTTTTTTGCTCCCTGATCCTGCAACCATATGCCTTTTGAGTCTGGTGGGTCGTAGTTCTAAAGAGAGGGGTACTCTTACCTGGAGACCTGTCTCTGATTTAATTGTACTGGAAGTTAATAACACCCCACGGATCACGTTGGGCTCCTCACGTATCTGCTTCGACAGAAAAACAAGGGAGTTACTTTATTGGATGGTGTGATTGACCCTGATGACCAAAGGGAAGTCGATTTGTATGATGTAAGAGGGTAAAGAAGAATAGTTCTGAAATGCAGGAGATTCCTTAGGACTTCTCTGTGACGAAACTACAGCAACCCAATTCCAGCATGACTACTAATGGCCCAAACCCTTCAGGAATGAGCGTTTGGGTTACTCCCTGGCACAGAGTCATGGCCATTTGGGGTGCTTGCTGGGGGCAAAAGGAATCCAAAGTGGATGGGAGAAAATATTTCTAAATACCAGCTCCTACCACGTGGCCAGTTATAGAACTGAGAGGACTATAATTTTTTTCAGTATTTATTTCTTGTTTTGTTTTACATGGTATATGTATATACGAGGGGAGAATCAAAAAGTTTGTAGAAAAATTTCAGTCTTATTTTCCCATGAACTTTTGAAGCCCCCTTTGTGTGTGTGTGTGTGTGTGTGTGTGTGTGTGTGTGTGTGGTTTGTTTTCTTCCCTCCCTTACTCCATTATTTATTATAAATTGTAAGATGTAAATGGGGCTAGTACCATTTTGGTTGTTCACATGTTCGTTATCCCATGCAAGGAGTAAGTATGACTTCGTAATTGTCTTTATGTAGAGTTCATGTATCGGTTAAGATGTACATAAATGTCAGGTGGACACGGGGTGGACTGTAATGGTTATTGTTCTGTGTCAACTTGGCTAAAGTGTGACTCGCAGTGTTTTGATAGATACTATGTAATAATCATCCTCTTCTCTTATTCGTGGGAGTGAGCCAACAGCCTGACTTCTGACCTATTGGTTTTGGGTTCATCAGGCCTCTGGACCTTGTCAGCCTCCACAATGGCTTGAACAATTTTCTTGAAATAAATCTCTCTCTATGCTTCTATCTGTACACTAGAGTGGGTTTCCTCCTCTACGTCACCTCACCTAAGGCGTGCGTGGTTGGTATGTGGACCGCCATGTGCTTTGCTCTAGCCACACAGTGCAGACCCAGAGCCCCAGCAATAGCCAGGGACGGAGTTTCCAGTCACTTGTCAAACAAAGGATGGACTTGAAAGTATTCTGTTCAGGAAGAAGTTCGAGCATACATGACATTTCCTAGTTGACATAAGGATCTGTAGGCAGGGACCCCACCTCGCCTCTGTCAGTTTGTTGTACTGTGAGAGCATGCGTGCTGTGTGAGGCTGGAAGCGCTGTCGCTGGTTTTACAAATACCAACGGGGCAGAGCTCCCAGAGAAGAGACTGGGAAGAAGGATTGGCAGCCGACTTGTGAGAACATTGCCCTGAAGACGTCAAGAATACCAGCAGAACACTGTCTGATGTGCAAAAGATGAGTCCCGCAGGTAGCAAGGCACTCACAACCTGCCTGGGGGCGAGTGGCTTGGCACCGTGGCTGAAACAATGGGCTGAAACCTAACAACAGCTGTGAGGGTGGGGCTGGACCAGGCCGTGTGCCGTTCTTCTGCACGCGCAGGGTTGCTGTGGGTCGGAACTGACCTCATGGAGCCCGACACCAACAGATACAGAGCAGAGCGCTTTCTGCCGTGCATTGCTCCCCGTGTTGAGTCCTGTGATTGTCTACCGGGATGACCCACAGCCACACAGTGGAGGGCTTGGATTGCTTCGTTATTCAAAAGTATCCGTAATCCCTCCACGAATGGATAGTTTATTAATACTTTAACAAGGTACAGTATGTACCACTTCTTTTGATAAGATGAAAGCATTAAAAAATAGATCTGTAATAAACACTTGCTGGAACGTTAGTAGGTTTACATAAAATGTTAAAAGTCTGTTGCTGTTTACATGTAGATAACACACAGTTGGCACTTGTGATTTGGCAGATAATTAATCATGAGATACAATCTTGTTGGTGCTTTCATTGAAATTCTTCTCATGCTCTAGTTGGAGTATTTTATGATTCAAGCCTTAAATCAGAAGACAAGTGAGAAGATGAAGAAAAGGAAGATGAGCAGCTCCTTTCACGGAGTCAGGCCCCCGCAGCTGGAACAGCCAGGTGTGTTGATGAGCAGTGTCCAGCTGTCCCATGGCGCTGGGTCTTTTTGCTTATTAATTAATTCATTTTCATGTAGTAAAATAATATGTCATATCTTTATCCTTAGGAGAGGAATGTAAAGTAAGCAGAGGCAAATGTCCAGATGGGTAAAGCTTATTTTTAGGTGATTCAGTGTTGTGTGTGTGCCTGTCCATATGCAGAGAAGGCAGTTCTGCTGATAATTGCTGACCCTGAATGGAGGATATATGGGTGCTCACCTTTTTTTAATAGTTGGAAATTTTAAGAAGTCACAGAATTTTAATTTGCTTAGGCTTCCACCCCGTCTTCTAGACGACCTGGGAGGAAGAAGCCGAGTGTAGACGCGGGGTTCTTTTCTTTGGAATTCATTCAGTGATAGGAGTGGATTTGCAACCAGGTGAAAGTAAAGGATGGTGACTGCTAAACGTCAGTATTGGGAGGAATGTTTTATTTTAAAAGCAAAACGATAACCCTGCAGCTGTCAGGCCGATTTTGACTCCTGGTGGCCGTCTCGGGCAGAATAGAATGCTCCTGGAGCCTTCCTACGGTTGGAATCTCTATCGAAGCAGGCTGTCACACCTTTCCCCTTCGGAGTAGCGGAGAGGTTTGAACCCGCACCGTCCGTGAGCAGCTGAGCGCATAACTACCCGGCCACCATTGCACTGTTGTGTTTGAAATGGAAATCCTCTGCCTGTGAGTGATTCGGATTCGTCACAGACCCAGGACAGGACAGGGTAGAACTGCTCCGTAGAGTTTCTGAGGCTGCAGGTCTTCTGGGGAGTGGAGAGCTCATCTTTCTTCAGCAGAGTGGCTGGTAGATTCACACTGTCCACATTTCAGCACTTACCCTAGTTCGTTGCTTTTATTTTTTTTTAATCATAACCACCTGCCACTGTGTCCATTCTGACCCATAGTGACCCTCTGTAGAGTTTTGCATCTTTAAGGAAGCAGAGAGCCCATCTTTGTTCCACTGGTGAGTTTGATCTCCTTCGCTGGCAGCTTGCAGGCCAGCACTTGCCCATTGTGCCATCTGGGCTCCTTGAGGATTATTATTTTATTGCTCTCTACATCATTGGATAGGAGCTCTGGTGTTTAGTGGTTATGCGTTTGGGCTGCGATCTGCAAGGTCAGCAGTTCAAAACTACTAGCCACTCCTTGGGAGAAAGACGGGGCCTTGCACTCCTATAAACAGTTAGTCTCTGACACTCAAAGGGCAGTTGGATCCACGTCATTAGTAGGTTTCCTATTTGCACTATAAAAAGTACCATTGCATAAATGCATACATGTTCAAGTGTGTGTCTCTGTTGTGAAATTCTACAACAGAAAAATGCATTTAAATATTGTTCTTAAGTTATACAAAATTGCTGCTTTTATTGGTGGAAATTTGGCCATTTCATTTGGTTCAACCTACTATTTTGTTGTACTTAAAGAAAAGCTGAAATCATAGATCTAAATAGAAATTAAATTTTTTTCTTTTCTTTTTTTTTTTAAAAAACAACAGAGAAGATGCCCGTCTTAAAGGCTGAAGCATCCCACTATAATGCTGATTTAAATAACTTGCTCTTCTGCTGCCAGTGTGTCGACGTGGTGTTTTACAACCCTGATTTAAGGGAAGTCGTGGAGGCCCACAAGATCGTTCTGTGCGCTGTGAGCCACGTGTTCATGCTGCTTTTCAATGTGAAGAGCCCCAGTGACATCCAGGACTCCAGCATTGTCCGGACTGCCCAGGATCTCTTTGCTATCAACAGAGAGCCTGCATTTCCAGGTGCTAGCCAGGAGTCCTCCGGCAACCCACCCTTACGCGTCATCGTGAAGGACGTCCTCTTCTGCGCCTGCTTGTCAGACATCCTGCGCTTCATTTATTCAGGTACTTGCCCAGCCGTTCTGGTCACTTCCACTGCCTTCGGCTCTTGAAGTGAAGTCAACCTGTGTGGTCCTCCAGGGGCTTGGCTTGTTTTCTATCTGTCTTCTCCCTCCCATCCAAGGAAGGACTGTATGGCTACTGAGCTCAGAAACCCGGCCACACTTTCTGCCTTTCTTGCAAGTTGATTTGCCTTATTGCTAAACCTACTAGTAAAAACCAAAATCCCTTTTCCTCCTGAGTGGGGATGTTAAGAGGTTAAGGACCCCAAATAGGAAAACACAAGGATCTACTGTCTAATTTCACTTTCAAGAAATACAAATTTCCCAGTGTATGCCAAGTTTCTAAATCTGCAGACCTAGCTCTGGATTCTTTATTTTTAAAAAGTTTATTATCAATTGAGAATTAATACATATATTATCCCATAGTTCATTCATGTCAAACAGAATTGTCCAATTGCTACCACAGTCAATTTCCAAACATCCTTTTTCTTTCTGAACTCCTTGACATCGTCTTTTCCTCCCCCTCTCCCACTGTAACACGCTCCCCAAACGGATTCTACTTGCTGTCCCTATAGGTTCATCAATCCTGAGTCTCATATGTTTAAATATTTTTTAAATTATAATTTAATAATGTTTAATCTTGAATCTCACAGCTCAGAATTTAAAACTAACATCGAAGAACCAAAATGATAAACTGAAAATAGCAAAAATGTTTTAATGGTGCACTTAAGGAATCATACAGGAGAGTGCTTAGTTTCTCTTTTCAATATGTTCCTGTGGAAAGTATGTCTGACTTACTCAATGAGTTTGCCCATGACACCCATTGAGTATTCTTAGAGACTAGTGAGGCCTTTAAGGTGGTGGGTGATTGCCTGCTTAACATAGTAGCAATAAAAGAGCCAGATGCATTCCCAGTGACTAAGCCTGCAAGTAATGTTCTCCTAAGGAGGAGTGGTTTCTACCTTACTTGCAGGATTAGTCCATGCAGGTAGACGGGGAAATATAGGAGGATGGGAGAAAGGGGAAACAATAAAAAGAAACATTGTCCGCATCTGGCAACTACCAGTTTCCATGACCCTTTCCTGAGAGCCAGTTACTTACTATGTGTCTGATGTCCTCTGATAATGTTTGAAAGAGATGAATATTTACCCACTTCTCACTTAGGACTACCTCCTTATTGACAGGTCACATTTAACATAGTAAACAATCCAACCTACTGTATATACTCGAGTATAAGCCAACCGAGTATAAGCCGAGGTACTTAATTATTACCTGGGAAACCAGAAAAACGGATTGACTCGAGTATAAGCCTAGGGTGGAAAATGCAGAAGCTATTAATGAGTTTCAATAATCAAAACAAATGAAAATAAAATTACTAAAAATTGAGACAAAAACATAAATAAAAGGACAAGTCGTTTAACATTAGTAGATCAGCACAGTAAGTGGAAAATAGGTTCAACAAAAACAATAAGGTATCAACAATGATACCTTGAGTACTAGTCCCTGAGCTCAATCAGCAATGTAAAGAGTTAAGATCCTTCAAAACTGGATTCCTCATCATCATCCGTATCCCAATGCAGAGCTTCAGCTGGTGTGAGGTCATCATCATAGACGCTGTCCTCACTGAGATCACCGTCATCACCATCACGGCTGTCATTTTCATACAAAGCACAGTCTTCACTGCCATCCACAGCATTGCTAATACTACATTTCTGGAAGGCACGTCGCACCATGTCTTCTGAAATATCTTCCCATGCATCTCGAACCCACTTTGCTGTTAACTCTATGTTAGGCTTCATGAGATTTCCTCCTTTTGTTAGTTGGGCTTGACCAGATGACATCCATTCATGCCACATCCTTCACACATGGTCTTTAAAAGGCTTATTTAAAGATACATCCAGAGGCTGCAGTACAGATGTAAGCCTACCTAGAATAACAGCTAAAGTAACTTTACTAGATTTTGCCAGTTTTTTTATGTCATTCGATAGGTGGTCTCTGAACATATCCCAAACAAGTAACGGTGGCTTTTTCTTTAAGGCTGCTCCTGGTTGTCAGTTCCAGATTTCTTCCAGACATTTTTTGTTCCATTTTCACCATCCAGCCTTTAACATGGGCACGCACAGTAATTTTTGGTGGGAAATTGATCTTTTTAGGCAAGGTCTTTCTTTTAAAAATAATGACAGGACACAGCTTAGTTCCATTAGCCACATATGATAGAATAACTGTAAAGTGTTTTTTTTTCATTTTCTGTGGTTTTGAGAAAAATGTTTTTTTTCTCCTAAACTTGCCACAGTTCTGTTGCTTGGAAGATCAAAAGTCATGGTAGTTTCATTCATATTCCCAATATTTGCCAGGTCATAATTATAAATCCTTTTTTGTTTTATAATAAATGACTGGAATGACATAATTTTTTCTTCAAGGTCTTGTGGCAATTTCTGGGAAATCTTTGTTCTTTGTCCAAACTTATTCATGAAGCAGGTAGACTATCCTGCTGAAGCAGCAAATTTTTCAATGCCTGGTGCTTTATATTTGTCATCCTTAGCCATTTGTAGAGCACGTATGTGGATTCCCATGCGTGTTACGCAGTTACCATTTTGACGACTCTCCATAACCCATTTATGCAATTCACTTTCTAGAGCCCCATAAAGAGACATTAAACCACGACAAACTTTTTTAGCTTTTGGAATCTGTTCCAAGTCAGCCTTGATTCTCCACCACTCCCTCACTTGCTTTTCGTCAACAGTATTTGCAATACTGTTATTGCTCTCTTCTGCTCTTGACACAACCTTCATTTTGAAACCAGCCTCATATGACCGGCATTTTTGTTTTGGTTCAATAGTATCCATTTCTAATAGGATAAAAAAGCAAGACTTTGAAAAAGAACTTTCATGGTAATGCCCCCCCACCACCACCACCCCACCCCCCATGTGTTAGTTGGGAGGAGGTCGGGGGGGCACAGTCCATGCAGCTGGCCAGGGATGCAGGATGTGAATTAACATAGAGACCAGAGAGGAGAGAAGGAGCGCAGCCACAGACACATCCTTACCAGTTCATTGGCGGCATAGGTGAATCACTATGGGTGCTTCTGCGAATTGGAGCCTTCGACATCATTGGACGGCTTTGATTGGTTAAATGTGAGTAAACAAACATTCAAAGCCCTGCAGTGTCAGTGGGACTTTGAATGAACAGCAGAGGACTGGCAATCACCTGCTAGTTAACAGGCGCTCGCCCCGTTACCTGGGGGGGGAGCAGCGAGGTGTAACATCTCGCTGGGTTACCACTGACTGTGCAGTAACCCAAATAATAACATCTGGCAGCAGTGAATGCTGAAGTGCAGGGCAAGTGTACTGCTGACTGTGATGCTTATGGTTATGTGCCCACTTGGGTGGACATGATTCACAGGGATATGGCAGTTATGTAACGGTGAATTTCTGCATTTATGTAATGATGTAGTCATTTTCCATTTTGTAGTTCTGATGTGATAATTCTCCATTTTCGAGTAATACCGATTTTAATGTAACAGCTTGCTCTTTGGAGCCTAACCAGGTAGCTAAGTGAAGAATGGACATCCTAGGGAAATAGGAGTTAGTAATCTTGTAATTCTTGGTAGCTGTTGTTTCCAGGAGCATAAAGTGGAAGGTGATGGCTGGCAGGAGTAGAGGCTTGTAAAGTTAAGTGGGAGCTGTTCCTACTGATCTTACCATTTTCTGCATCATATTGGGTTCTAGGAAGCTCATTTCTGGTATATGACAAAACTCAAAACACCCTTCTCATTGTCATCGAGTTGACTCTGACTCATAGCAACCCTATACAAAGTTTTTGAGACTGTGAACCTTTACAGGAAAAGACAGCCTCATCTTTCTCCAACAGAGTGACTGGTGGGTTTGAACTGCTAACCTTGTTGTTAGCAGCCCAATGCCTAACCCACGGTGGCACCAGCAGTACTTCTGATGGTGTCATTCATTCACTCACTGCCATGGAGTTGATTTAAACTCAGTAGGACGCTATGGGTAGAACCACCCTTGTAGGTTTCTGACTGCATTTTTATAGGAGCAGAAAGTTTCATCTTTCTCCCTTCCCGTGCTTGGTGAGTTTGAACTACTGACCTTGTGGTTAGCAGCCCAGGGCTTAATCACTTGTGTCCCCATGGATTTTTTTGATAATGATAGGGGGATGGAATAGAGTGGATTAGACAGGAGCGTGGTTAGAACTCTGAATAGGAGTTGGTTTGATCAGCCTCAAGAAGGCCTAAGGTCTGAGGTGGAGGACTGCAATTGCAGTTTGTCCCTCATGCCTCTTAAATGTTGAAGGGCATACAAATTACCTGATGATCTCGCTAATAGGCACATTCTGATCCAGTAGGGGTGGACATGGGGGTGGGAGGACTGAGAGTCTGTGTTTCTAACAGCCAGCCAGGGGACCTTTTGTTGTAGACCACAGGAGGTAGTTAGAACACTTGATCTTGGCATTCAGCCCAGAGGCCTAGGAGAGGAACCCAGTTAATCAGTCTTGGGCACAGTTAATCAGTTTTGGGGTCAGCAGCAAGGCCTAAGGGATGCTGAAATCTCCCGAGCTTGGGCTCCCTGGACTCTGCTGAATCCACTGCCTGAAGATGGAGGGAGTTAACTGCCTGGGTCAAAGTGAAGTGAGCCTGGAAAGAGATTGGAGCTAGAAGTGCATGATCTGATCTCTTGGGTGTGTCCTGGCCAAGGTGGGAGGTGGTATCAGGTGTGAACAGGGGCCAGATGACTGACTAGGGGTTATAGGGGGACCTTGATGGTGATTGAAGAAAAGGGGGAAAATACTGGTTCTGCAAAGTCCCTATTAATTACTCTTTAATGATTTACAGATATTCCTGACTCAAGGAAAGGCTGTGCATACTATGCTTTAAAAGGTATTAAAGCTGTATTGCACAGCAAAGACATGTTTGGCAAAATAGAGAAAAAGTGAAAACAAAACAGATCACATGGATTCTCACTATTAGGAAAAAAAGTCTAAGCATTTATTTTGGTATTTTGTTTGCCCTCCAGTCTTTGCTTTTCTCTAAGTTTCTGTTTGTTTTTTATACATTTTTATGAAATCTAATAAGAATTTCATTTCTACATTTTATCAGATACATCAAATATGGAAATTAAAAATTTAAAAATATTTCAAACATTTTAAGCAGGTCCTGATCTTTAAGATAGTTCTGCAGTAGTTTCCTCACAGAGAGACTAGTCCACCCACAGGCTATGTTAGGGAAGTGTGTAAGTTAGACTAGTAATGCAGACATAAAGTTTCTTGGCAGGAGTATTTGCTCTAAGAAAACATAGGTTGAAATACCATATAAACTTATCCCTTGCCATTTTCCCAATGAATGTCTTAATCTTGGAATAAAATAGCATATCTTTCTGGCTTTCGAAATTGGAAAATGCATGTGAATGTATATATAAGCATAATGGCTCTGAAAATATCCTTTGTAGGTATAGGTGTGTTTGTGTTCTCAGCAGACTCTCTTTATTTTTAGCCACCCAACTAAGCATTTACTTCCTCCAACATCCACTAGAGAATTCAACAGTGCGCGCGCGCGAGCACACACACACACAGTCCTGTATTTGGGAAGATGCTGTTCACTACTAGTCTGGTTAACATTTTTTTATCTCTCTAGAAGGCTTCAGTTACTAAGTTTTATACTCACATTTCCAAGTAAACAGACACAGTAGCAAGACTGCCTGTTTGGCATAAATTTTCTGTTGGATAATCACCAGCATGGCATAATGTATAACTGTGGAGGGGGCTTCAAAAGGTTCGTGGGAAAATGTCATTCCTTTTAGCTGTTTTTCCACGAGCTTTTTGAAGCCCCACCCGAAGGAGCGATCCCTGGAGGGAAAGGAGCCCTCTGAGAAAGGAAGCCAGGACCGAGCAACTCCGTACATGGTGTACAGTGTGGACATTCTTTAAATATTTGATGCAGCCTTAGGCTGCAACTATTGAGTCTCACGGTCCCAAGTGGTTAGGAATTTAAATATTTGTAACCGCTTCAAGAATTTAGCTTTGGGTTCTTTCTGCTGAGATGGACCTTGGAATTTCATGTTCGTTGTGGAAGTGCTGTCGAGGCTGCGTAGGTAGACTCTGTGGCAAGGGGATTTCATTTCTCTGCAAAGTGCTGTATTCGGATGCAAACCATACACCCCCCCCCCCCCCCCCGCTATGTGTTTGCAACCACCCTTCCCTGCTCCCCAGGTGTTTTTGTAAACACCCTCTGCTAACTCTTCTTTCTTTTTTAACATCAATGTGTAAAAAGAAGTTGGCATCGGGGTTCTGAATAAAATATCTCCCAGTGGGGAGATAGCAGCTGGCAAACAAACGTAGGAGGCGTGTGTTATTCAAGTGAAAATGGGGTCTCCTCCAGTGCCTGGTCATTCTGTGCTCTGTTCTTTACTGCACTGCCCAGACACACAGCCCACGATGCAGGAATGCACCGTTCTGGACGTACATTCAGTAAAGCCCATGTGAAATGAACTAAAAATCACTCCAGTATGCGGATCAAGGGCATCAACTAACAATTCTAAAATTAGGAAAGTGCCCCAGTCATTTGTTTGGCCTTGAGGAAATTCGTCTTCCTTGTATTAATTAGGCATGTGTATATATTTTTTCAAACAGATCAGTGGCCCCTGGGGATTTTTTTTTCCATGAGAGGGGTTGCGTGGATCCTGAGGCCTGGTCCTGCCGTGTGTTATGCGGGAGGGCGTCTCTGTAGGTTATTTTTGTTGTGAGTTGTATGGAAGCAGATCACCGTACCTTTCTTCTGTGGTCTCACTGGGAAGGTTTGAACTGTCAGCCTTTAGGTAGTAGTTGAGTCCAGCCATGTGTGCCACCCATGTACCTCGTGGAGATTTACCTGTTACTAAATCTGTGTGTGTGGCGGTGGGGGGTGGGAGGCTGTGGAAAGAGATGACGGAGAAGCTTAATGTCATCAGCCAGAACAAGTCCAGAGCCAGCTGCAGAACAGGACCATCAGTCGCTCACACACACATTTAAAGTAAAGCTGAAGATGATTGAAACAAGTCCCTGAGCCCCAAGGTGCTACCCTAAGTATTCCACCTGATACCTGAAAATGGCACAAAGGCATTAAAATGTCGGGAAAGACAGAAAAGAAAGTCAGGGGAGATTCTGAACTTGCTCTTGAGCATAGAATAACGAATGCAAAAGGAAGAAATGATTAAATAAAGTTGCTGAACAGAAGATTTCCAGGGGGAGGGGTGGGATTGAAGAAGTACAGTGAAGTACTGTACTGACCTGACTCGACAATCAAAAGCAGAATCCTCCCAGCATTTCTGAAAACTGGAGGGGAAACTGGTTGCAGCACTTCAGGATTCTCGGGACAAACTATTAAAGACCTTAAAAACACCTTAAAAGACCACGGAAGAAATACAGTCACTCTACCAAAAAGAACTGCTCGGTGTTCAACCAGTTCAGGAGTCGTGTATGACCAAGAACCATTGGTATTGAAGGAAGAAGTACAAGTTGCATTGAAGACATTAGCAGGCAAGAAGACGCCAAAATGGACATGGTGGTGGGGATGGAGGTTATGCATGGGTGCAGCAACATGGTGAACTGGTGCATAGTGTTGCTGACTGTACGGATGGCCTGTCTGGATTTGACTTTGCTTCTGGATGCACACTTCACAAGGTTCCAACTGGAATGAAGACTCTTCATGTTGAAAAATATGATTGTCTTTTCAGAGCACTAGGTTGATGTATATAACTGGGCAGTATATAAATTGGATACCCAAAATTGGGGGAGAATAAAGGCATGAAGTAGTTTGCTTTGGAGACAGCACACCAACTAAAATGTTACCACAAATGGACGCAGTGTTGGATATACTAATTTGTATATGCCAAGAAATTTGGAAGGTATGTACCTCACCGCCTGGCTGGAAAAGATCCATTCATACTCATACTAATTTCAAAGAAAGGTTACCTCGCAGAATGTGGAGATAGCAAACCATATCAATATATGTACGTTAACGGGACTGTCAGCAATGCAACCCCTTTCAAAAAAAGGATGTGGAATGGGGACTTTCATTGCTGATGTCAGATGGATCTTAGTTGAAAGCAGAGAATACGAGAAAGATACTTGTGTTTTATTCCCTATGCAAAGTCATTTACTTGTTTAGGTCTTCACAAATTATGGATAACATTGCAAAGAAGAAAAATTCCAGGACATTTGATTGTGCTTTTGTGGATCCTGCACATGAACCAATAGGCAATTGTTCAGACAGCTCAAGGGGAGACTGCATGGTGTCAGGATGTAGCCTTTCACCTTGTTAACTCAGTGTGCGTGCTGAGCAGCGACACGGGACTGTGTGGAAAAGAGCCCGCCATCAGGATTGGAAGAAGGTTCAACAACATCGGATAAACAGATGCTGAAACTTGCTTGCTGGAAGTGAAGAGGATTTGTGGCGAAGCCTGATGAAGGTCCGAGACTCCAGCCTTTCTTATGGGTGACACGTAAACCTAAGGAAAGCCAGAATCTTCGTTACTGGACCAAGAAGCAACGGCATCATAAACAGAGACATTTGAAATTGTCAAGAAGTTTATTTTCCTTGGATCCAGTCGGCACCCATATTGCATCAGGCAAATCTGCTCCCAAAGACCTCTTTAAAGTACTCAAAAGCCAGTATGATACCACTCGGAGGATCTCGGTGACCCGAACTATGGTGTGTTCAGTCACCTCATGTGCACGTGCATGCCGGACATTGAACAAGGACAAGACTGAAGAGGAATCGGCACATTTGAATTAGGAGGTTGGCTCAGAGAAATGAATATAGCATAGACTGCCAATCTTGGACGAGCTCAGCCAGAATGCTCCTTAGAGGCAAGGAATGTGAGCTTTGTCTCATGTACTTTGGACATACCATCAGGAGGAAGCAGTCTCTAGAGAAAGACATCATCCTTGGTTAAGTGAAGGGTTAAGAAGAGAGAGAGAGAGAGAGAGAGAGAGAGAGAGAGAGAGAGAGAGAGAGAGAGAGAGAGGCCCCTCAACAAGCTGGATGGACACAGTGTCTGCAAAAGCAGTCTCGAACCTAACAACTGTGAGCAGGACCAGGCAGTGCTTCATTCTGTGGTTCTGTGGGCTCACTATGAGGTGGCACGTAACAGTAGCAACATATAATTGGATTATTTGCAGCTGCTTTCAGAGAATCTGCTACGTGAAGTTCTTAGATAGGTGTTCTCTAGGTGGTATTTGGGTGCTAAACAACATCTGTGTTCCCTGAGTGTAGACCACCAAAATGGCTGGCATCTTCGGTGGCTGGGAGTCCCTAGGTGAGGAAGACAGGCTGCTTGGCTGCTAAGCAAAACTTAGAGGAGAGAGTCCACCCACACGCATCACAGAGGAAGGCCTGGAGATGACTGCTGGAAGTCCCCCGGGAATTCCTATAGAGCACTGTTCTCCTGAGACCCACGGGGCCTCGCCGTGCCAGTCAGACATACCATAATCCCCCTGAGTTCTGATAATGGCGGCCATCAACATTCAATGCTCATTTGAATCACTTGGAAACTTTTAAATAGTCTGGATGCCTGAGACCCAGCTCCAGAAAAATCTAGTTTAATTGAGGTGATTTTATAGAAGGTCTTTGTGTAACTTTAATGCACAGCTAGGACTGAGAATCCCCGGTACAGGGAAGATGCTTAGAATCCACTGGACTCTACAGAATTCTTGCAGGCCTGATGTCTTATGTAGACCCCCCCCCAAAAAAAAAACCACCCAATTTTAATAGGGAGCTAATCCAGCCATCATACCATTCCATAGTTCAGTCATGTCAAGCAGTACTGTAAAATTGCCCTCAAAATCAGCTTCAAGCCTTTTCTTCCTTCTTGAACTCCTTGATATCTCTATACAGACTTTAATGTGCATGTGTGCTGGTGAAATTTCCTCTAGAGGAGACCTGAAGAAGTGATTTGATTTTAAAGAGTCTGTGAGCCCCCTCTCCCAAAGTTAAAAAATATATATCATCAGCACAGGGAGAGAACAAAAAGCTTCGAGCCACCTCGATTCTAGACGGGGGTGTCCTTGGGAGTACAGGGTGGAAAGAGAGCTAACAGAGGAGTCCGGAAAGCAGCGATCAGAGACAGGAAGCTACAACAGGCCAGGCAGACTGGCTTTTTGAGAGACTTTATTAGTCTTTTCCTCTCTGTATTCTGCGATGTCTTGATAATAGTCGAATTTGTCCAAGGTTGGGACTACTTAGACCACAGAGACGGGGAAAGGACTCCCCCCCACCCCACCTGCCGGCACACACAGTAAACAGGCAGACCGCGGGAATGGGGGTGAGAGGATGTGGGAGGGCACCGAGTGCTGCAGGGATTCAGTGGTAATGAGACCGCAGGACTACAGGTGTATCAGATTAGCCTTCTGACCCTTCCGAGTCCGGTCGCTGCTTGATCTCCTTGTTGAAAAAAAAATTATTGTGTGCCTTCCCTACTGCCAGATCCATGAAAGCATCTAGCAGCAACGTGGCTTGCCCACGGGAAGCATGGGGAGACACAGATTGGGAGCAGATGGAAGAGAATCTTGAGCCATGCAGACAGGTGTGTGCACTCAGTCCTGCCACTCACAACAGACAGAACTAGAACTAGAACCCCGGTCTCCCAGCTCTGTCCTCCCCACGACACCTTTTAAATGACTTAGAATCAGGGATTTTTTAAAGCCAGAATTGTACCTTGCAAGTCTGGCTAGACCAGAGGTTGTACACTGGTGCAGATAGGAGCTGGAGGCACAGGGATTCCAGGGCGGATGACACCTCCAGGACCAGGGGTGTGAGGGGCGATACTGGGAGAGTAGAGGGTGAGTGGGTTGGGAAGAGGGAACCAATTACAAGGATCTACATGTGACATCCTCCTGGGGGACGGACAACAGAAAAGTGGGTGAAGGGAAACATCGGACAGGGCAAGATATGACAAAATAATAATTTATAAATTATCAAGGGCTCATGAGGGAGGGGGCAACGGGGAGGGAGGGGACCTGATGCCAAGAGGACCTGATGCGAAGGGCTTAAGTGGAGAGCAAATGCTTTGAAAATGATGAAGACAATGAATGTACAGATGTGCTTTACACAATTGATGTATGTATGGGTTGTGATAAGAGTTGTATGAGCCCCTAATAAAATGTTTTCTTTAAAAAAAGCCATGAAGTAGACAGAGACAGTAAAAGCCAGAACCTGTGTAAGGCAGAAACCTGTCAGAGGAGGAACACATAAACGGAGTGAGCGCTAGAAAGTAGGAAGGCTGTGTCCTCTGAGAGCTCCGTCAAGTCTGGGCTCTGCGGTTTCTGGGGGTGTTATGAGCGGAATGGTCCTTGTCAGCATGGAAAACATGGGACAAATTGGACAGGGGAAAAGAGCAGGAGCCGGCAAGCTGTACAGGATGCTGCCCTTGACTAAATGGGAAGAGTCCTTGGAGGAAAACACAGAAAAGGGGTTTCATGAGGAAGAGAAACAGTATCTAACATTCATGTAAGACACCGAAGTGAAGTGAACCTAGGAGAGAGAGCTGTGAAGTGTCTTGGGTCACTATAAGGACAAGAGAGTCCTTGTGGCGTGATTTCATTTTAATGACATGATCATGTAGCGCTTCCGAAAATTAGCTCCTCCTTCAGCTTGGTTCCATAGAGTTGGCTCTTGAGCATCCTCACCTGACCTTTGCAGTGTACCTGACCTTAGCCTCATCCTCTAACCTGCTGTAGGCATTGCCCTTCTTGATTCCACACCCACACCTACTGCCACGGAGCCGATGGTGACGCATGGTAGGGTCTCTGCAGATAGAAATCTTTATGGGCACACTGAGCCTCCTCTTCACTCCATGGAGTTTCTGGTGGGTATGAACTGCCGACCTAGTGGTCCCTCACTTACCCAGGCTCCTTCGTTCCATGATTACTAAAAAATCAAATCACTGCCATCGAGTTGTTCCCGACTCTTAGTGATGCTACAGGACAAGATAGAACTGCCTTTGCGGGTTTTTGAGACTGGAACTCCATGGGAGTTGAAAACCCCCTTTTCTCCCTCTGAGTGGCTGGTAGTTTCAAACTGCTGACCTTTGGATTAGCAGCCCAACATTATGTAACCATGATGCGACCAAAGCTCCTTCCTTCCACGATTAGTATGGTTTAAATCAGCTGTGGAAGAGACCACATCTGGACTCTTATCCAGGGCAAATACCTAACTTGGGTGGTGGACCATATGTAATGTCAGCTCCTATACTGGCCGCCGCCGCTGCTGTTCCTTCCCTATTACAGAGAGGCAGAGGCTCTTCCGAGAGCAAGGCTTCGTGCCTTGAGAAACAACCTGGCAGGGATAAGAGCCATTGACACTTTAGCCTAATTACAAGGCTATGTGCCTAATAAAGAAAGAGTAAAAGAAAATACCAAGGAAAAGGAAACATTGTTAGCTAGTAGAGGTTTTCTTTTTCTTGCTTATTGCTAAAGAGACAAATTTAACACACATTAATTTGTTTACAGGTGCTTTTCAATGGGAAGAATTGGAAGAAGATATCAGAAAGAAGTTGAAAGATTGTGGAGATGTTTCCGATGTAATTGAGAAAGTTAAATGTATTTTAAAAACACCAGGCAAGGTAAGTTTTTTTATTATAAATTAGTTTAGCTTGGCTTTCTCTGAATTATAACTGATAAGCTCTGAATAACACAATATTGAGTGGTGGAAACATTTTCTTTAATGTATTTTTGCCATTTAAATATGTTAGCATTAAGATATTATATTTTTCACTATCTTAGATTTTAATTTTGTAAGAATTAAAATCATCATGACTTATATAAGTGGTTCTCAACCTGTGGGTCATGGCCCCATTGAGGGTTGAATGATCCATTCACAGGGTTCACCTGATTCATAAAAGTAGCAAAATTAAAATTATGAAGTAGCAACAAAAACAATTTTATGGTTTGGGGGGTCACCACAACACAAGATGCTGCATTTAAAGGGTCACGGCATTAGGAATGCTGAGAACCATTGGCTTATATCTTTAAAGTGTTCATTTGTGGATTCCGTCCTCTTGTAGCTCCAAGAACATACAGTCTATACCAAAAACCCAACAACAAAACAGAACTCGCTGTCATTGAGTGGATTTAGGGGAGCAGATCACTGCATCTGTCTCCCCCTGAGCAGCTGGTATATGTGAACCTCAGACTCTGGTCGGCAGTTCTGCGCGTACCCAGCAATGCCACCAGAGCCTCTTCCGGCAAGAGCAGAACTAAACCAAGCGCACTGCCCTGGTCTCCATGCCAGCTCGTGGCGACCCTACAGGACAGAGTAGAAAGACCCTGTGGGTTTCCCAAACTGTAACTGTTTATCTAGGAGTGAAAGCCTCAGCCTTCTCCCAGGGAGCGACAGGGGGCTTTGAGCTGCTGACCTTGCCGGTAGCAGCCCCACACATGCTCCTCTGCACCACAGGGGCTCCTCTGCTTTGTAGAGTTGGGGTTCACCTAATTAGAGGGGATGCCTTTTCCCCTCTCCAAATAGCCTTCGGCAGCAAGACAGTGTGCTCCTTGTTCAAGGGTTCTGAGAAATGATCTATTTAACCAGGGGTAAGGTAAGATTTTTTTCTCCTCGAGGTTCAAAGTTTCAAAGTAGAATCAAGTGTTTTGAAAAATACATAAGGTCCCAAACTTCTGCACATTAAAATGCTAGTAACTAAACTTGCATGGAGCTTTGTAAAGGCCTTGAAAGTAGATTTATTACATTGTAAGATAAGAAACCATATAACAGACTTTAAAAACCATAAAACTATGGTTTAATGTATAACATAATTGTTACACATTAACTCCTGTAAAGTCTATTATGTTAGAAATTTGAGGTACATACAATGGTTCACGAATAAATGGGTGGTACTTGGCATCAAAACATTTTAATTATTACTGTGTTTATTATGCTTTAGTGTATCTGGAACTATTTCTTGTGTGTGTGTGTGTGTGTGTGTGTGTGTGTGTGTGTGTGTTTTAATGGATAGAAGGGTGTCCTGTACCCTGCGTACAAGGAGGCGTCCAAAAGTTCATGGGTAAGTGGAATGAAGAGACACTGGGTTTCCCCGAGCATTTGGAAGCACTCTCAACACTAAGATAGACACTTAACGGACCAACATAAGATGAACACCTTACTTCTCACTTAGGTACGAATTGCATTTAAAGGCAGACTTACAGAATTCATTTGTAACTAGAAGACTGCCTGGAATTTTAAAAAGTGATTAATCTTTTAAGTTTTCACAAATGACTTTTGTAGTTCTGAAGTCTAAGTTAGTAATAGCTTCAGACTGATCTTTTAAAAATGTTAAACATTAGGTTTTAATGGTGATTCCTGACTATTCTTTATTTGGGAGGGGCGTATGTTTGAGTATGGAAACACGGACTAAAGGGACGTCGTCCTTGTCTTGTTGCGACACAGTGAAGCGGATGGACACACAGCAGTAGCCCAGCTGTGCATTTTTGGTGGCGCGGTAGTGCCCTTGTCGTTTCCTTGGACTGAATCATCCTTTCACAGTACCACGACTTAACACAGGCTGCTTCACTCCCGCGTTGCTCGGGTGTGTTTTGTGCCCCTTGTGCAGGGGTAGTGCATTTCCCTCTTCTCTACGATATAAAGTGTCCCCCTATGTGTCCACAGTGGATGGATCCCAAGTGGGGACTATATGGAAATACACATACATGTTGGCTCTGTGTGTGGGTGTGTCTGTGTGTGTGTACATGGGAGAGAGATGGGGCTCTCCACTCCTGTGGATGGTTCGTCGCAGAAACCCACAGGGGCAGTTGTACCTGTGGGTGAACCAGCCCTCGCCAGGCTCTTTGCGATTGTGGAGACCTGCTGAGTCACTTTGACTCCGGTTGACCCAGTGGCCCTTTTCCTCTAAGGCCTCCACAAGTCGAAGTCAATTCACTGGCAGTGCGTTTGGATGTTGGTTTGCATGTAAATTCTATTCACTCTCATTCCCGCTGAGTTTGTATATTAGATGATTTCTTAGAGATAAAATGGGCTGTGTTCCAGAGCTAGCCAAATAGGCCCAGGGCTTTCATTGGAGCTGAGGCTCTGAAGTTCAGCAGGGAAGTGAGCGGAGGGGAAGGAAAGGGGGAATGACCCTCAGCTTCTGGAGTTAGAACAAACAGATGTCTGAAACGTCCATGGTAGGGGATAGAAGTGGGACTGAGGAGCACAGAAAGGACAAAGCCCCCAGCTCTGAATGGGAAGCCAAGAAATGGTGGGGAGAACCAGGAGACGGAGACCATGTTGCTGGCAGCTGCCAGCTGAACTAAGCAGGTGTGAGAGGATGGATGGAGAGGGTTTGCCCAGTGAAGAGATGTTCTGACATTTCAAGTGAGAGATCCAGGGATCCTTTCATAGATCCGATAGTCTCTTACGAGTAGTGGGGAAGGTATTTAGGATTGTGACATGGGATATAAAAATGGAGATGAACCAGTCTGTCACTCAAGTATTTTTATATCCATGCTTTGGGGAGAAAATCCTGAGCTAGTTAGCAGTAATGGGATATGATGTGATAGAAAAGAATACAAATTCTGTTATGTCATTTAAAAAATTACACATTAAACGTTTCCGTCTATCCTTAATTAGTGACCAAAATGGCAGATGACACATGAAAACATGTTTTACTTGGCATTCATATAAGGTTGGACTGGTATGGGCTCTTTCCCAGAAAACAAAGACTTGTAGGGATTCGGGCCCATATAACTCACCAGCTGTAGTGATTGACTTTCACATGGTCAACACTGAGTAAGTGCAGTGTTGCTTATTAACAGGGAGCAGATATCATTCTTTTAATATCGTTATTAAAAGATTATTTTATTGGGGGCTTTTGCATCTCTTATAACAATCCATACATCAATTGTATCAAGCATATTTGTACATATGTTGCCACCATCATTTTCTAAACATTTACTTTCTATTTGAGCCTTTGGTATCAGCTCCTTGTTTTTTCCTCCCTCCCTCCCCCCTCCCACCTTCATGACCCCTGATAAATTATAAATTATTTTCATATCTTACACCAACCGCTGTCTCCCTCCCCCCATGGTTTCTGGATGTTTGTCCCCTATGGGAGGGCGGGGCAGATGTTATATGTCCATCATTGCGATCGGTTTCCCCTTTCTCCCCTCTTCTCCCCAACTTTCCCCCACCCTCTTGGTATCGCTACTCCCATTCTTGTTCCTGGATTCAGCGTGTCGTGAGCTCTTACCGCTTATCTGTACCTGTGCACCTGCTCCTGCTGCCTCTCACTGTGGGCTAAACCAGATACCAGTCTTGAGAGTAAGTTTCTCTGGAAGCTATGATCAGACTTGCCAGAGCGTACTCATTATTTCTTTAGAAATTTATCACCGTTTTGCATATTCTCTAACAGCTCATGTAGATTCTTCAGGCATGCTGTACAACCTCACACCTTGTTTTCTTTTGTTTTTACTTGTAGATTAACTGCCTGAGGAATTGCAAGACCTATCAAGCCAGAAAACCTCTTTGGTTCTACAACACTTCCCTCAAGTTTTTCCTTAATAAGCCTATGCTCGCGGATGTTGTCTTTGAAATACAAGGTACGGGTCAGCTGTTGAAGAGCCCTTTTACGCGGTTTTAGCTCTTACTTTGTGTCCTCAATTTCTACTGCAGCTTTGGATACTTTGGGGGAAAGAAAGCTTATTCTCTGTGTCCTATGTAGGTTAACATTCCTGAACCTCAACACGATTTTCCAGAAAATGAAGATATAATTATTTTATCATATACTTCATTAGCTTTTGAGGTCCAATGAGTTTGGGCTAGTCTGTATTATACCGTTATATGTCTTTGATTGTTTATTTCTTAAAGATCCTAGTTTTTTTACTGGTCTGAAACCAGCCCTCATAAAATCACTTTGTTACTGTGGAGAGCCGTTGTGTCACTCTTGACCCAGATGGGTCCAGTGGGCAGAGTAGAACTCCCCACAGGACTTTTCAGGGTGTGATCAGATTGCAAGGAAGCCTGGTGGCACCGTGAATTAAGCATTGTGCTGCCTAACTGCTTAATCAGCTACTTAAGATTCGACCAGCCCTTGCAGGAGAACAGTAAGACTTTACTCCCATGAAGATTATAGCCGTGGAAACCCGAAGGAGCAGCTCCACTCTGCCCTAGAACCCCACTGCAAAACCCCAAAATGACGATCAACAAGTGGGTTTGGACTATAGGCCAGGGTAGAACTGCCCCTTTGGGGTTCCTTTAAATCTTGACGGGAGTAGAAAGCCTCACCTGTCTCACAGTTAGTGGGCTCGAACCACTGACCCCGTTGTTGGCAGCTCAGCACACAACCTGTTACCCCACTAGAGCTCAGCGTGGCATCACTGGCAGCGGGAATGGCCCTGGCAGGGATGTGGTTCGGTTTTACCCCGTGGAGCCATGGGTAGGTTTGGAGCACCAAACTTCTGGGCTACAACCAAGAGTCCAGCTTTTCGCATCAGTACCACCAGTTGATGTTATTCGGTCTCCTCCTGCCTGGCCTGGAGCCGGCCCCAGTCCTGTGTGTCTTCGCCGCCACACCGAGCGTTGTG
This sequence comes from Tenrec ecaudatus, assembly GCF_050624435.1. Classification (NCBI taxonomy): domain Eukaryota; kingdom Metazoa; phylum Chordata; class Mammalia; order Afrosoricida; family Tenrecidae; genus Tenrec; species Tenrec ecaudatus. The sequence continues at coordinate 95,128,898 of NC_134531.1, forward strand.
CTCACAGCCGCTTTTCTGGACGGAGAAGAATGCGGCCTCATTTTAACCCAGGTGAAGCCTTCTAATGCCCATTGCTAACTACGCTCCTGGGCGATTTTCCCATTTCGGGACATTAAAAGCAAAACCTTACAAAGGACTTGTCAGATAGATACCTTCAATTATGCAATTAGGATTGAACGAGTTGTTTCCAAACTAACTGTATAGAGCTTCAGCCGAGCCAAGAGGGAAGGGGAATTCTGACTGGTAGAAATGTATGGCTGCTAACAGTCAGTTTACATTGGCAAATCTCACCCAGAGAGATTCATTTTGTATCTAATGTTGGTCACTTGCTGAAGCAAACGGTGAAGTGGAAAATTCCCCAAAGTGCCTTCAACAAAGCTCTGTTAGCACTGTGTGCACTCTGAGCCTGGACCTTTGAGAACGGGACAGGAATAGTGACTTTGACGCGCAAGCGTGCGCTTGTGTGTGTGTAAAACCAAACCAAGTTCATTGTCATCAAGTCAGTGATGTCTCATAGCGACCCCCTGTGGGTTTTCCAGACTGTTTACAGGAGTAGAAAGTTGACTTTCTCCTTTGGAGCTGTTGGTGGTTTCGAACTGCTGACCATGTGGATGGCAGCCCAACACATAGCCGATACATCACCATGACTCATGTATATCTATGAATGGTATGTGTATGTATGTGCATGTATATATGTGCACACACACACATGTATGAAAGGTTTGAAATGCAGGTATTTTACTAGAGCTTCGTAGTCGATTTACTCCAAGTCAGAGGAAGAAAGAGGTTTTTTTAGAAGGTAATCCCACAGGAAGACGATAGGAAAGCAGCGGTGCCCTGTTTGAAATCAGACACAGGGCATATATACCCGTCTCTGGGATTTACACTTTGGGGAGCCACATGCTGACGTTTGACATTAACATCTGTTTCAGGGTAACTATGGGAAACCACCATTGACGGGAGCAGGCAAACAACAGAATGATGTTCTTTAAGGCGTAAGCCCGTCTCAGGATGTTTTTGTTGACTCACTAGAGAGGGGGGTCTAGCTTTTAGTCCAGGACATCGGCGGAGACGCTCAGCGTTCCTGAATCTTTCAGGTGACGTCTCACTCCATCCTGCCTGCTTTTGAGCAGCATAGGCAGTGTGAACAATTCCCCAGAGCCTGCCTGAAGAGCCGCAGCTGAGGCTAACTGCATTTTGTGAGGGGGACTTTTCTAACTACATTAATTTAGGTTGCAGCGACAAACGAAGCTAAGAGGGAAATACAGACCACATAATCCTTTTGCCATTTTAGAACACCCGCTGCCCCCACCAGCCAAAATGGCCTCTGAATTAGTCCCTAATATTTTTACAGCCTGATTTACTAGTTGCTTGAATAAAACTCCAACTTGTTTTTCTAACACCAGCTCGCATAAATTATTCATTGAAAGTAGACCACGCCTTGTCAGGGCCAAGGCTCTGGGTGATTTCAGAATCCCTTGACTAGCTTCTTAGAGAAACAGCCCTGTGAATGGTGGTATTTAGTAAAAATGCGTGGTATATTCTGTTCATCCAAGAAAAACAGTGATGATTTTTCTTTTACAAATCATCTAATAAGCTTCACATTCAAATAGAAAAAACCACATGCATGGCAAGAATAAATGTGATCCGCAAATTAGATGATCTCTCTTTCCAAAATTAATTCAGGAAAAACAACACCCTCCCCTCCCCCCTTGCATCTAGAAAGACAGCACTGAGGTATGTGTTCCCAACAGAAGTTGCAGGTGCCACAGGCAAAGCCCAATGCTGCTTTTCAGATAAGGAACTCTCCCTGGGCCCTGAGCTCTGGCCCTGGCCATGATGGTGTTGGGGGTTGTTTAGATTCCCACTGAGCAGGCTCAGGGAGATGGGCATAGAGGGAAGGCAAGCATTCCTGGCAATAGTCAAGAAAACGAAACAAAACCCTCTTGCCACCACACTGTTTATGACTCATGGCCACCCCTGCATTTCAGTGTGGATCTGTTTCCCACTGGGTTCCCTGTGGCCAGCAGAGAGCCAGGCATTTTTTCAGATGTGCCTCTAGGTGGATTTGAACAGTCAGCCTTGAAGTTAGTGGCTAAATGTTCACCTGATTGCTCACTCAGGAATATATCTGATAATCTAGGGCACTGATGTTCATAACCAGAGGTGAAAAAGAGGATTCTGAAGATTGTATGCATTTTTTAGTGGCTGTTTGCATTTTCTAGTGGTGTTTATTTGGGCCATGGTGAGTTCTGTTGAGTGTCTTCGACTGTATGATAAACTACAGTGTTCTTATTGATGAGATGAATCACCTTTGACCTGCCTGGATGATGCTAAGAATAAACACTGCCAGCTACTGGTTCTTTGGCCTGGGCTGATTCACTTCTTCCACATTATTTCCTGACATAGTATTTTCTGTAAATAAGGTCCAATCCATATAGTTGATTAAGTACCCACTTCGTGAATCAGAATCATGTTCTAGCTCTCCTTCCTTTTGCCCGAGGGACGTTGAAGGGTGATTTGAGTGTTCCTCACTCTTCATCATCATCATTTAGAGACAAATTTTTGTGGGATTATCTCAGAAGATTAATGACATCCTTCATGCGTGTGTTTTTGAAGCTTAACTAGAAGAAGGGAACCCGATTTACTGATCTCACAAGGAAACTTAGAACGACCATTGAAGAAAGGCGCTATGTCCTTACATTTCTGTGTTCTTCACAGTTCCTATAACAAGGCCTTGTTTAGTAAATGATTACAGTTGACTCTTGAAACGCACGTGTTTGGGCTCATTCACACGTGGGTTCCTTTTCCTGGTTGCTGTTGAAGTCAAAAGGGGAAGGTCAACCTAAAAGGACGCCCTTGACAAGAGCCATTAGCATAGTGGCTGCAGTAATAGGCTCCAATGACGCCCACTGTGAGCTGGTGCAGGAGCGGGCAGTGGGTGGTCCTGTGGGGCACAGGGTGCTGTGAGTCCGAGCTGAGTCAACAATACAGCAGCAACAACATGGCGGCGAGCTCACGAGCGACTGCTTAACCTGCTGCTGAGTGAGACGAATCATTTCCGTGAAAGGATATGTTGTTGTCTCTCCAGGAACTGCAAGCGTCTCACCTTTCCATCTCCCCTAACTGGAAAGACAGACTACTCAGGTGAGATACTGCACATCACACAGATCACCTGTTGAGCTCACCAGGTATATGCGGCCCCTGCAGTTCAAACCCATATTGCCCGAGGGTCAGTTGTATTGTTGACTTAGTGATCCGTTGATCCTGAGGACCAACAACTCATGCACAAATGCTCTCCAACATAGACATTGCCTTATAAAGAGTCCTAACATGAGAGACGGTTGTTTTTCTGCCAGAGGCGCTACCGAGGTGGCAAAGTTTGAGAGCCATGTTTCTCGGGGACCCTGCATAAATGTGTGATGCTACTAGAAGCTACTGATGTAGGGATCGTCTCCTGTCCCACCTTGTCTTTCTTGCTGCATTATGACATGGCTGTCATATTTTCTTTAAATTTTTTATTTTATCTTTTATTTAACCCAATACATCTCAAGTATTATTTCAGCATGTCTTCAATATCATTAACAATTCAAGATCACTAACAAGGTACATATTTTTTTCATTCTAAATCTTTGCAATGCAGTGTGTATTTTACTCAAACAGCACATCCCAATTTAGATCAAAGATGGCTAGTGGCCTTGTAGACAGCAAAGCTCTGTTGTTCTTGTCCAGTTGACCCTGACTCGATGTGACCCTGTGTACTCCTGGACAAAACTGCTTGGTTCGTGCCGTCCTCTCAGCTGTCCCTGCTTGCTTTTAGTTGACATAAGAGGCATGTCTAGTTTGGTAGGTGTGGAAATTCTGACTCTTGGTGACTCTATAAAACAGGAGAACAGCCCCTGTGGGTTTCCAGGCATATACATCTTTAGTAGAAAGCTGAAAGCCTCATCTTCTCCTGCAGATGGGACTGGTGGTTTTGAACTTATAATCCACTCTGCCATTAGAGTCGCTGTAAATTAGAATCGACTCAATGGCAGTCAGGAAAAAAAAAAAAGAACGGAAATGCATTGGATGGTATGCAGCAATAATACTTTGTGTAAACGCAATGCCCCTGGCTAGGCACTGGACTGCCAGCCACGGGGGCATCAGCTCAAACCGACCAGCCGTTCGGTCTGCAGGAGAAAATGGAAGCTTGATGCCCAGAGAGACTGACAGCTTCAGAATTCCTGTACAGAGGCACTTTGAGTTGGAATCAACTCCATGGCAATGGGCTTGGTTTGTTTTTTTGGACGGGTGGATATCCAGTTGCTGGCATACAACAATAATAATTGATGCGAAAAAGCATTGCCCCAAACAATATGCCGGTGCCGCCCACTGAAAAGATGTCAGAGGGAGTGTGCAGCCTCTGAAGACACCAAGTTATAGTGAGAAGAGGTAAGCAGAGAATAATTTCACTCACTCGCTTCCTTTTCTGCCATTATTCTGCCTCTGACTCTTGCCAGGACCTGTTCCCACTCCCCCACCTACGAGGGTGACTGGGGTCAAGAAGAAAGAGCTATTTGTGTGCCTAGCAGCAGCTGTAGGGCACCCTGATAGCCTCCCATCTCAAAAAGGAAGGGCCTCGGGGAGTCAGGGACAGAGTAGCAGGAATGTGGTGGGATGAGGAGCCAGGGAAGCGGGAGTAGTGTTACAGAAGGCCACAGTGTTTTCTGTTTTGAGCCTACATTCTTCGCTCCTGCCTTGGCTTTGCATTTCAACTTGAGTCCCTGGGCAAAAGGCAGTTCCCATTCCTGGACTTCCTGACTGCTCACTGGCCAAAGGAGATGAATCATATAGATTCTAAAGTCTGTTTTGGTTGTTAATAGCCTCCCTTCTCTGATTCCTCCTGCCCAGTAGGTAGTAATGCCAATACTAGGGAGAAATTCTGAGTTGGGAGAAGTTGAGGATAAGATAGGAGTTGTCTTGCTAGAAAGTTGGGGGTGTTTTTATTCATGTCAGTGTGGTCACTCCGGCCCTGTGGCGGCAGGTCCAGGTTACCAGGGCAGGTCTCTGATGATCTTCTGGAATTCTTCCAATTCCAGAAGTATAGGGGAGTGGAAAAGCCAGAGGCATGCTAGAGGCGGGAGGACGTAGAGAGAATCACTAGTCGATAGCTCTCCCAAAGTATCAAATAGTTTGATAGTCATGAAACTATATTCTTCTGATTTTGAAAGTCAGATGTGATTGTTACATAATAATAGTGTGTGCAGAATGATACCATTTATAGAAGATATGTCTGTTAGGTTTATAAATGTAAAAGAAAGTTTTAAAAGGTATTTTAAAAATAGAAGACTCTGTAGAGCATTGTGAGCAGTAGCTATTTTTTTTTTGCAGTAGCTATTTTTCAAGAATGATATGGGGTGTTCTGATTAGAAAAAATGGCGTAATTGCTGGACCTTTTAAAGTATAAGGAGAATCCGATAATACATAAAGACACCCATGCAAGATCATAAACAAATGTATTCAAAAGATTGATAGCACATAAAGATGCACACAAGTCCACTCATACTCTGCTCTCCAATAATAATCACTATTGACATTTTAACACATTTCCCCGTAGTCATTTTTCTTCTGTTTAAGAATAGGGGTAGGTAAGAAAGAGTATCCAATTGTGTATCTTGTTTTTAAACATGTGCCACAAGATTTTGCATGGCGTTAAAACCTTTAATAGCATTACGTATAATGTCATATGTAGTTATGTCCTGTTTTTCTGTTTGGACATGAATTTAGATGTTTTCTACTTTTTCAGTATTACAAAAATTTAGCTGTATTAAAGATCTGTCATTTTCTCATTCTGAAATTAGAATTACTTCCTTGTGCTAGATACTTAGGCAAAGGGTTTGAACATCTCTCACTCAGGTCCCTGCCGTTGAGCTGATGTCGACTCATAGGGACCCTGCAGGACAGAGTGGAACTGCTGCTGTGAGTTTCTGAGACTGTCACTCTTTATGGAAGTGGAAAGCCCCATCTGTCTCCTGTGGAGCAGCTAGTAGTTTTGAACTCATTACCTTGTGGTTTGCAGCCCAACACATAACCACTATGCCACCAAGATTCTCTTTGAACATCTAAATGCAGGCAATTAAGTTATTTGCTATTAAATTGTTTATGCTCAGAAATACTGTACTAATGCCCATTGGTGGTGTCTCAAGGGTGGTTGTTTTACTAAGTAAGCCTCTGTCAGCATTATGTATGCTTATATAATTTTTTCTTGCAAATTTGGTAGAGCCGCTTGTTTTTAACACTTAAGCCGTGTTCATAAAAGCCAACTCTGCACTAAGCCATTGAAGTTTTAGTATCAAGACACTCTTAGATGAAGGATAATAGCACCTATGTGCTGGCTGCAGTTCTGCTAGGGATGATGCATGTCCATCAAGCTCAGGTGCCTCAACTGCCCCCTGCTCGGTATTGTCATTCCAACAGTTGAGGAGAGGTCAAGTAACTATTTCCATGTCACAGTATAGTCACCCAGAAGTAAACCAAACCAAACTCTCTGCCATTGAGTCAATACTGACTCATAGTGACCCCATAGGCCAGGCTGGAACTAACCCTGAGAATTTCTGAGACTGTAACTGAAGCCGCTGGTGGTTTTGAACTTTGGACCCTGCAGGTTGAAGCCCAACCTGTAACCAGCTCTACCACCTGGACCCCTTACCCAGAGATAAGGAAACAGCCATTTGCACCCAGACCTCTCTAACTCAAAGACTAGTCCAGAGAATATTTAGCACATATGACTGAAAAGTTTAACGTGATCCTCCGAATGACTGAGTCATAACTTTAGTTCCGTTCACAGTTAAAGTGTGTTCTCTGCTATACACTATTTTAAATTTTAACACCTGCAAAATTTACACAATAATACCTCGGTAGTCTAAAGCCTCCAAGCTCGAACTTTCCACTATTCATAACAGCTAAGATAAAAAAGAAATCTGCTTAGTGTTTGTAACTTTGCTCGATAGTCGAATGAAATGCCACTTGACAAACCTACGAGACATGTGTCTCATGTCGCCTTGGACACAAAGGGACGACGCTCAGTCTAAGTGGCCCCCCTTGCTCAGACGACGTATGGTGCTTATGTTAGTGTGTTAAAACATTCGCTGTTGTGCTTTTTTTAATGTGTATGTGCTTTATTTGTGTAAAACGGGTCCTCAAACTACGGCCCGCAGGCCACATGCAGCTCGCTGAGGACATTTATCCAGCCCGCCGGGTGTTTTTGCCCCATTTTGTGTTTTTACTTCAAAATAAGATATGTGCAGTGTGCATAGGAATTTGTTCATAGTTTTTTTAAACTATCGTCCAGCCCTCCAAAGGGGCTGAGGGACAGTGAACTGGCCCCCTGTTAAAGAAGGTTGAGGACCCCTGGTGTAAAATATCATCACCATGGTCGTTCCAAAGAAAGTTCATGATACCAGCCGTAAAGCTTCTAAAGAAAGTAAGTGATTCCAAGACTGTAACTCTGTATGGGAGTAGAAAGCCCCATCTTTCTCCTTAGAAGCACTGGTGATTTCAAACTGCTAAGCTTACTGTTAGCAGCCCACTGTGTAACTGCTACGCCACCAGAGCGTTGGTGCGTGGGCTCAAAAGGAGAAGAGGGGAGGCTGCGAGGTGTTCCCAGTCTTCTTTCTGCCCCAAATCAATCAAACTCGAAGCCCAAGGCCAGAACTCAAGGTAGCATTTGGCAGACAGCGGCAAATATTTTCTCTCTGAGACGTGCATCAGCCACAAATTCAACTTATCTGTACAGCACATATTTTGAAAAGCCTATTAATGATACAGTTAAAGAAAGAAAGAAATTGAAAAATTTGAAAAGGAGAGAAATCATTGTGGAATATGAATCAGGTTGTTGCTTGTCTGATTTAGCAGCTGACTACATGGTTAAGACCACATTATCAAGGTTTTATTTAAAATCACCTTTAAAATAAGTTGTATACACATAATCACAATCGGTTCTAGTTCTCCCCCACACCCCACATTCAGTTTGCTCCCCAAATCCCTTCACCCTCTCTATCTCTCCCCTGCTATGTCCCCAATAACCATTGCATCAGTTATTGTCTCTGCACAGCTACTCCGTCTGTGCTTCACAAACTGGGAAACCCAACAGAAATAATTTTTTAAATGGCAAGGATAAAATAATATAAAGATAAACATACAAATAATGAGTAAGAAAGAAAAGACCACTATTACATCAATATTTAAAAAGCCAGGGAAGAAATTTTTGTCATGGAACAAACAAGAAATACTTGCGCCTAGAGCATGTTCAGGTTGGGTCAAGAGGGAGGTCAACTGACCAAGTATCAAGCTCGATCCAGCATGATCAAGTTTACTCAAGATTTTTGAAAAAAAAAAGTGATTAAAGCAGCCAATATAGTGAAAGGTGTTGTGGTAGTTACCTTATTCATGCCAACTTACAGACGAGTGGAGTCTGACCTGTCAGTCAGGTCATAGTGAGGCCTCTGTGTGGGCATGGTCTTTACCTGAGGATTCTGGGAACTCCTATTGTTCTTCCTGGAGGTGGAACACACACACACACACACACACACACACACACTCTGCTTGGTATTCCTGACGACAAGCCATATGGAGCTACGCTGATGGGAGCTGGAGGAGCCACATGGAAACCCACGCCAGCACTGAGATGCTTCTTCTGTCACTGGATCCACAAGACTTTCCACCCACTGGCCTGTGATCTTCCAGTATTTGGCGTCATTGCACGTGTTGTGTGAGTCTGAAGAGAAAATTATAGACTGGTTTCAGACATCTGGACTGATATTGGGCTTATGGACTTGACCTGGGCTGGGGTGTTTTCTTAATATACAATTACCCTTTGATATAAAGCTCTTTCTTAAACACATATGAGTACCTATGAATGTGTTTTTCTAGTCAACCCAGCCCAACAAGGTGGGAACTCGTTAACTAGGAAATAAAGAATCCTGACCATCGAAGAGGTTGGAAGGTGATGGCTAATTTGGATGAATCAGAAACAGCTCGATGGTAAAGCGATAAGCGAGAAGACTACAAACCTCCATAGTGATTTGAAGTCTGTGAAAAATGAAGCTATAAGAGTCATTTTGGAACCTTAGAAGCAATTATTTGGTTTTCCATTATGGGAAAAGTATAGTCAGTTCTCAAACTTTGCTGTGTTGGAACACGAGTTTGGAAACAGTTGATTCAGTTCTCCACTGAGGCTTTACTTTGCACCTGGCAAAGAAATGTGCTGTTAGGTTAGGTCCTATTGCTGCCTCCCAGGGGGCAACATTTAAGGCTCTTGGGCTTCAGTTGCAGCCAGCCTTCAATGTCACTCTGGAAAATTGGCTCATGTCTTTTTTGCGCTGTAAATTAAATAGCTGTTATAATTGTGAACATCTTTCTAACTTTCTGATGGGGAAAGAGCATTAATATATCTCAAATGTATTTATATTGAACTTAAGATTGACTCTCAGAGTAATAATTAGATGACAACCTTTCTTAAATCTTAAATATAAAACTTGCTTTTTAAAGTTACAATGGAATTTTCAGAAGACCTTGCAATTTAAATTCTTTACCTAAAATATTTATAATGCCAAATATACATCTTTAAATATTTACATTTGTGACATAATTCAGATTGAGCTGCCACTTTGTTCTTAATATAAAGTTATATAAAGTAATTAGAATAGCTTAAAATTAATTATACATATAAACATAATTTTCTACTCACGTGACAATAGTAAAGTTGATATTGTATGTAATAACTTCACTTCTATTTTTAGCATCAATATGACTCAACCTTCTGAGAGACTCAATGAAATATGACCGAGAATAGACTCTGGCTAGGTCACGGCTGAAGGGCTGAGGCGACAGCCAGATGAGAGGGTGGGGAAGGGAGCCTTGGATAGAAAGACTTGGTTGTAGTCACTGCTTTGAGGCAGTGTTACTGCAGTGGTCTGGGGGAGTTACTTTCTGGTTCTGACACTTTGTTCCTCACCTGTAAAATAGGGATATGAAGTTTTTCTTCATACAGTTTATCACAGGATGGACATGGAGCCCATACAGGACTAGCGGGGGCCTGTAGTGTAGAGTCCACTCTGTGCCAATGCTGTTTGATCACGGTATTCTTCCTTACTGAAACCAGGTACACAATCAAATCCTCCTAAAATGTCCTAGCAACTAACGGAAGTAGACATGGGACCCAAAACTTCTTTAATAGCCTTGAAACAGCTGTACATTTTCCTTGCCATCTTCAGCTTCTTTGTATCCGTTTGCATTAAGTAACAAAAGCTCTCTGGAGGAATCACAGCTCTGTCCTGATTACTCATGTTGTATCTCTTTCAAATCTCTCTCGAGCTAGGAAACTATCCAGTTTTCAGTAGAAAACAATTAGCCATCTTATTGTTGAAGCTGAAATGCAGTTTGAAGAAGGTATGACTAATTTTAGGCTACAGCAAAAACAAAGATCTTTGACGATTAAGCAATGACTACAAAATTGGGGGCGGGGATTGTATATTTTTGTCTCACTTATAGTTCTCTCCCTTATAAAAATGTTCTTCAAACTCTAACAGCAAAGGAAGGAAGGAAGAAAGGATCATTTGGGGCCTTGACATTTTCAAAGTACATGTTTATCTTTTAACTAGAAAATTGATGTCTTGTGGAGGTATCTTGTGGAACCTGATGTTGAATTTAATTATACAAAAAAAAAAGCAAAAGTATGACTTTCTCCCGAAGGAATTCTGCAGCTGTATCCTATTGCTGACTGGTATATCACCACGCCATTTTCTTGATTCAGCATATTTTTATATATGGTGTTTAAAAACACGACTATACTGAGGTATCGTACAGCTTCATAATCAAATGCCCACAACACCAAAACAGCAGCCTGGAAAGGTGGAAAATTGAAGCTGGTGTTCTCTGAGCCCAGCTGTTGTCAACCTTTCCTACAGTTCCTCATGTTGTGGTGACTCCAACCATAAAATTATTTTCATTGCTACTTCATCACTGCAATGTTGCTACTGTTATGACTCGGGCGGCTCCTGTGAAAGGGTCATTTGACCCCCAGGTGGAGAAGGCTGTGACTTAGCTGAACGTATCAGGGCTTTTCAAACTAAATTGCAAGCCTGAAAAAGATTTGAAAATACTCAGGGCGTGGAGGGTTTGGCTGGTGCTCTGTAAGCACAGTAACTAACTGGACAGCTCAGTTCAACTGTCAAGCTTACTTCTAAAATTCCATGCCCCCGTCCTATCCTATAGCCGATGGGTTTTTTTTCTTCTCTATATTCAAATGATAGGCTATTTAGGTTGCTTAAAATCTATTTGTAATTTTCCCTCCTTTTCTTTTTTTCATGTTACCCTGTTTAATATTTGAAAAACCTTAACATTATAAGTCAAATGTTTACTTATTTGACTTGCTTGTTAATCACCACGTACGAGGAGGCGCCCCAAAGTTCATGAAAAAATAGAATGAAAAGATACCGCGATTATTTGTTTCAAGAACTCCTTGAAGCCCCCCATGCAGATCACGTAGCGAGGAGGGCTGGCACAGTTCACGTGGAAACCGGTCCCCCGATGGGCGCTGTAACAGTGCATGTGAGCGCCAGGGCAGGCGAGGAGGCGAGCTGCTGCGAGGCGAGGCAGGGATCCTGCTAGTGGGTGGGATTGCTCATGAGCGGTGTGCTTGGGCTAATCACAGGTGTAAGCGGAAATGGCTCAATCAGCTAGTGCTTGCTTGTGGATCCTGGGGGGGTGAGTGGCTTTGAAGAAAGAACTCTTTTCTTCCTTCCTAAGCCAGGAAATGCCTTGCTTGGGCTTAAAGGGAATGGAGCACTCCATTGTGAGTACTTTAGAGAATGATTCCTGCCCTTGATAGGCTGTTTTAGGGATGTGTAAGTGAGCCCTCCGGCACCTCAGAGAGTGGCTTTCTGGAAGAGTGTGAGCTCCATCTCTCAGACTGCCAGTGGGATTTTCTACCACACTAGCACCTTTGCCTGCCCCAAAGTGCCCTCCTCTTTGTCTCTTTAATGCCCCACCTGGTGGGTGGTCAATAAAGATCTATTGAGCAATTCTAGCCTGAACGGAAGGCTCACAGTGTGGACTCGTGGTTTCCTGAGGCGGTCCCAGTGGCTAGCACCCTGCCCTCCTGTCTCCTGCTTTGGAGCCATCCTGGGGAACTTACCAAGCTGTAACTAGCGTGTCCGAGGCAGCCAGCCACCGGCGAGCAAAGGGCCCATAGGCGCAATTGTACAGCGGTCCTATGTGAAGTGCATAGTACATCGTAGAGGCTAGGAAAGACAGGAGAGAGAATAAACCAAGGGCTCAATGCATCTTATGGCAGCATGCCTGCCTCAGCTCCTCTGGAGGGTCCACATGGAACTGGGAGAGGGAGAGGGAGAGGGAGAGGGAGAGAGAGAGAGAGAGAGAGAGAGAGAGAGAGAGAGAGAGAGAGAGCCTTTATTATGTTGGGACATGTATAGGGAGCCGTAGACGTTCACATTCAGTAGTTCCATATGTCACCAGGTGGGTGCATTCTACGTTAAGGTCCCTGAGCTCATAGGCAAGGAAACGGAATACCTACATTGGGGGAGGTGCCAGGGGGCTGGGTGACATGGCAGGAGGAGACAGCAAAAGGATGTCTGCTTCCATAGGGAGAAAAATCAGCTGTGTGCTCATTTTAGGGCAGCACAGCTGTTAAGGGAAGAATCTGTGGGAAGATTTAAAGCAGGATAATGTACTTGGACTTGACCTCTAAGTTACCAAAGTGGAGGCTTTGCTACAGTGGAATACCAGTCTTCCAGATCCCCTCTGTCATCAGTTAGGGATATAGTCCTTGTCTTATTCCCTCAGTGTTAGTGTCCCACACAGAGCCTCAGTTTAACGAGCTTCAGTGAACAGGATAGGCCGAGGGGCCGTTTACATTCAAAATAGCTCTAGCTCTCTCAGAAGCTGATACGGTTTGTGTGGGAGAGAGAGGTCCCCTAGGGAGGCAGCATGGGTACTGTGGTCCTGTCCTTCCAAATTTTCCCTAAGTTCTGAAATGCTCTTCATGACTCCGCAAGATTCAAGAGAACCCTCTTGTCCTTCCTGCTGTGACCGATGGACCACTTCTGTCTAGAGTAGTTTGCATTTTAGTTTTCTGTTACTAAGAAGAGGAAGCCTGGCAAGAACTCTGCTCTGAGCATGACCAAGAAGGGTGAGGGTGTTTCCTGGGAAGGCACATGGGCTGGCGGGGTGGTATTATTTTAAGCCAGTTGGAAAGGGAAAATGTTTCACTATAAAAACATGAAGCACAAATATGTTACCCGAGTCCCTCTATTTTCAGGAAATACCAACTCAGTAACCAATAGTTGTAAAGTGTTGGTGTCAACATCAACTTTTGAACTCTCCTTTTTCCTTTAAAAACCAAAACGTTAGCATTTCCTTCCAAGTTGGGTTTGGTCTCACTTATCTATAATTTAGTCTTGTTTTGTCCATAGAGCTCTGGGTGGTGTAGTAGTTACGTATTGGGCTGTGATCCACATGGTCGGCAGTTTGAAACCACCAGCAGCTCCATAGGAGAAAGATTGGACTCTCTACTCCCATAAACAGTTACCGTCTCAGAAACCCACGGGGGTTGCTGTGAGTCAGCGTTGACTCGATGGCAGAGAGTTTGAGAGAGTTTTTCTGCCTAAGGAGAGGGAAACTGGCTAGAAGAAGCACACTAAGTATCATACTTAGCTGCTGGTTACCACTGTTTCTCTTTTGGCTCTTGCAGGTGCAACGGTGCCAGCCCACAGGGCCATCCTGGTGGCCCGTTGTGAAGTGATGGCAGCCATGTTTAATGGTAATTACATGGAAGCAAAGAGTGTGTTGATTCCAGTGTACGGTGTTTCCAAAGAGACGTTCCTCTCATTTTTAGAGTACCTGTACACCGACTCTTGTTGCCCAGGTGAGAAAGTATAAGTTGTATCTCGGAATTCATTCTTTTCTTTTCACTTGTTTTGTTTAATTGTTTTTCTGCCAAATCGGCTACGTTTTATCACAATTGGGACCGTGGGCTGTGCCGAGCAGTGTGTGGTGGGATTGGCACAGCAGTGAATCTTCAGTCAGCTCATGGAGGCGAGCAGGCAGAGAGTCCCTGTGGGCTTTCTGACGAGCATCATCGCAGTGACGTGATGGCCATTGTAGGTACCCCATAGGTTGTAGGCTGCTTTTGGTAACAAATAATGAGCCCAACCCTACAGGTTAGATCAAAGGGCTCTCTTCCAAGAGGGAGGTGGAAGTAGGGGGGTGATGCATGCTTTTATGGAGCTGATACTGGGATTTTTAAGACTTGGAGTATCCTGAGACATTCACCCACTCCCGTGCCTCTCTCCAGACTCCCCTGTCCCCGTGTCCCAGAAGGTATAGGATATTTTTCAACAGCCTACCTCAGTGTGGCTTATTCTACAATGTTTTCTGGGGCCAGATGTTATTCTCCTTGTATTACTGATATAAAGTAACCCTCCTTGGTACCGACAAAGTTGAGCACATCTGGTCAATCAAAAGCAAACTCACTGCAATCAGGTTGATAACAGCAACCCTATAGGGCCGATTCGAAGTGCCCCTGTGAGTTGGGATGAGCCCTTTATGGGAGTAAAGAGTTCTATCTTTTTCCTTAGGAGCAGCTGGGGGTTTCAAACTATTGACCTTGGGGGTTGTAGTCCAATGTGTAATAGCTATGCCACCAGGGCTAGAGGTACCTGGAAGACTGCAGAATCCTTTCTGTAGGCCTGGAGCCTTGGGAGGCAGTCACGGAAGCCCTCCCTCTGTTTCCAGTCTTCACCCTTCCACCTGTGCCAGGAGCCTGGTGGTATATTGGTTATGAGTTTGGCTGTGATCCTCAAGGCTGGCAATTCGAAGCTACCTGCCACTCTATGGGGGAAAGACGGGCTTTCTCCTCCTGTACAGTTGCAGTCTCAGAACTCACAGGGGCAAGTGAGGGAGTTTCTTCCTCCTTTGGCCACCAGATGGCTCCCACTACAAACACAATTAGAACACCACTCAGCCCCAAGAGATAGACCTTGATTACAGAACCTGCCAAGCTCCTCAGCACATGTAGAAAACACTCATTTGAGACCATATCTCTCTTCGGGTTCACAGTTTTACGTTGAGATTTGAACTCTCCCTACATTTGGTAGTGAAGTCTCTTGTCTTCATCAAATCATGAGTCACCTGGTGAACGTTTTCAGAACTTACTAAACAAGACATTTGTATTTCAATAGAGTCATTTCTGGGCTTACCCCTAGTCATATAGTATTTTGGAGTTGATTACAATCATGAACTGTCAAGGATGTAAACTAAGATACCATATTTACTTTTTAAAAATTGAGGGGGAAAAACAAAGCAAACTCCCTGTGCTCAGGTTGCGTCTCACACATAGCATCACTACAGGAAAGAGTAGAGCGGTCCCTGTGGCTGGTGGCTTTGCACTGTTTGCCTTGCAGTCAGCAGCCAACTTACAGCCCACTACAATAACCCCACCAGGGCTCCTTATGAAAAACGAAGTTATTGGTTTCTATTGAAATTAAGGCTTACTGCTTAGAAAGAAATGATTTCCATACTGGACATTGTGTACGTTGAAGTTAAATTTGACCAGATTTGAATTCATAGGGAAACTTGGCTTCTTAATCATCTTCTCCCTAGAGACATTGAAGATAATTTTCCATTTTGCTTTCCAATTAGGTAAAAATGCTCAGAAAAGCAAAAGTAATCACAGGACAAAGCACGCTTGAAAAATTGATTCAAAGGTGTTGGGAGTGGGTGGTGGGTGGGATGTGAGTGAAAATAAGAATTCAGCAGTGAGGTTGCAGCCCAGAGCCTATGCAGTAAGAGAACCACAGAGAGCAGGCTCATCCATCCAGTGCTAGTGTTCCAGGTTCAGTAGCTACAGAAGAATGTATGGCGTTTCTGGCTTGCTAAGAAATAGGAGTTACATTAAAAATCAGATTTCTAAGGAAGTGTCAAAAACACAAATCTGGGCACTCAAGCCAGAAGAAGCATCAAAGGGTTTGAGTTTAGCTAACAAGAAGGTTTAGTCAGCAGCCCTGGAACTGATTATTAAGGGCGATTGTAGAATTCCCCTATCTCAAGAGTTGAAAATAGAAAAAGATTAACTTCTCGGTGTAAAGGTTTACATTGCTTTTTCTGCAAATAGAGTCATGGCGTAAGAATGCTGATTCCTTCAGGACTTCTCCTCCATTTGATGGTATGGCCAGCATTTCTTTAAGGTTGTAAAACGACTTAGTGCCTATGTTCTTTCTCTTTCCAGTCGGCATTTTCCAGGCCATGTGTCTCCTGATCTGTGCTGAGATGTACCAAGTGTCCAGACTGCAGCACATCTGTGAGCTGTTCATAATCACACAGCTCCAGAGCATGCCGAGCCGAGAACTGGCCTCCACGAGCCTGGATATAGTGGACCTGCTCAAGAAAGCCAAGGTAACCGCTCTGGAGTCTGTGGTGGCGTTTAATCTTGTAAAACAGAAAGAAACACACACACACACACACACACACAAACGACTCTTGTTAAAGTTTTTGTTTTTGAAGTAGTAAAGCAGGGGCTCCAAAAAAGTTGGCAGGAAAATGGATTCAAAGATCATGACTTTTTTTTCCCCCATGAACTATTTGGCGCCTCTTCTTGTATTATGACTGTGGTGTTGATTTTGGGGGGGTAAGAATTAATAACAATTTACTCTCAAGGAGTTGGCGATTGAAAAAGTCTCAAAAGTCCAAGTCTCACAAGAGGCTAATCTGCTCCACGTAGTCCCCACTTGTCCCTTGAGCATATCCCCCACTGTGCAGGGTTCTGTGAATTGCTCTGGTGCCCCACAGAACGCATGAACATTTGAGGAAATGTCTTACGTGGTGGTAGGTGCGGTTGAACCCAAAGTCTGAAGGTCAGGCAGGGTTCAGCCAGATGCTGAGTCCAGAGGACACACGCCACTCCTGGCTCCTGCAGCTGATGAGCTTACACCCTCTGCTTCTCCATGGACTCATATGCAGCAGGATGGCATTTCAGGGACTCTTGCTCCCAATTATTCACAAGTAGATTCTTTCAGTATCTTCCTCCGCCTTCTAACCAAACCCATGCAGAGACAGACTGGTGGATGGGAGTTAACCTGGTGCAATCAAATTTCACTCAAATGTAATCACCGTGTCTCCATCCCTGGACTGTCTCTTATTTACACACATATGACCCGAGGATTCTGGCAAGATCTTTCCAGTAGGCATTGACCCCCTGCTAATCTTAAGCAGCCAGCTTTCCCCAGGCCACTCCATGAACCGGTTTCTTTCTCTTCTCAGCTGTAGTCTAGGATTCCTTACACCCATTGGAAGTACTAGTAACGAAGATAACCATCCAACCAATGTGGTCCGATTCACACCCTCTACTGAGGTCAGAACTAATCTCATCCGAGCTCTGTTCATTAGCAGCTCATGCCCTCCAAAATGGGTCTGTAGGCACAGGCATATGCTGTCCAGAATGCACAACATGTCGCATAAGGGAGCAGGGCCTCAGGGTCCTATTAATTAAATATAACTCGCTGATCTTGGTTAGGAACTTTGGCCTAAATCATGCTTCCGTGGCCTCACCGTAATTTCTATGGCCAGCTAACTTAGTCTTAGGGCTTTTGTGCATTCCTTTTTTAAGGAGGTAGAATTGTGGGTGTGAATCTTTTTCCAACTAGATCGTGACCCTTAAGGAGGTTTGGCGGCTTAGTGAGCTATTAGTGGGCTATGCATTGAGTGCCTAACCGCAAGGTCAGCAGTTTGAATCCAGCAGCTGCTCAGCGAGAGGAAAGTGAGGCTGCCTTGGAGACCCTGTCCTGTCGGGTTGCTGTGCATCAAAACGCACTCGACGGCAGTGAGTTTGTTTCTTTCGGCTCTCACTTCGGACCCTTAGCAGGTTATTTGAATATGGGGCGGTCCTAAAACGAGCACACGGGTGGTTCCAGACAGGGTAACGGGAGCCTGGTCCATTCCTACTAGGAAGCACTAGGTGTCTTCAGGTCATTGTCACTCACAGTGGCCCAGCCTGTGCACAGCTGAACGAAACCCTGCCCGGGCTGCTCCGTCCTCACAATTGCTAGGTTTGCGCCCACTGCTGTAGCCACTGCATCAAGCCTCGGATTGCAATCTTTCCTGACAGGAAGACCTTATCTCACATGCTTTGGACAAGCTACGAGGAGGGATTAATAGAGATGTTTAGTCTCAACTTAGTCATATACTCCTTCAGTCTTGATTTACTTTCAGAAATAAGTGTTGAGTCACAGGTGGGGAGGAACGCGTGGTGGCCTGCATGCATGTTTTCAAAGCTTCCTGTGGTGGTATGTCTTACTGTATCGGGAAAATGTTTGAAGTCGAGAATCACGGTGGTCCACCGTGTGACCTCTGAGCATCTTCTAAGTTCACGGGCCCTTTCCCTTTTCAACATTGTACTGCCACTCACTCGGGGCCATCGACGGCCCTTATACAGTTCAGCTAATCCAGCGTAATCACAGTCACAACGGTTCCAAAACTTGAGTCTGACGAAGAACTGGACCTCGTCTGGAAACAAGCGAGGCCAACTCTCTGGAAATGTACTTTGTGAGGCCACACGCACCGCCATCAATTCAACGCTGACTTATAGCTGCCCTATAGGACAGGGAAGAACTGCCCCTGCGGGTGTCCCAGACACCAGCTCTTCACGTGGAACCGACTCTGTGCTGTAATAGAAAGCCGCCTCTGCTCCTGTGGAGCGCTTAGTGGTTTCAATCTGCTGACTTGCTGTGAGCAGTCCGACAGGTAGCCCCGGGGCCCTTCCTCACAGGTGTGGGCCTCGGAAAGAAAGGCCCAGCTCCTTCCTTCTGGCCGCTTACATTTCTGAAAGGGTCAGTGTTCTGAGCAGGCCCGTGCTCTCCCCGCTCGTTCTCCCATTGTGTCCACTCCCCTCAGGCCGTCGGAGGGCTCGCTGTGGATGGATGTCCTGCCTGGGCAGTGCACAGAGCCCTGTAGACAGTGGCTCTCAACCTTCCCAATGCCGCAGACCTTTTCCTACAGTTCCTCATGTTGTAGTGACCCCCCAACCATAACATTATTTTCGTTGCTACTTCATCACTGTCATTTTGAATCGGGCGACCCCTGTGAAAGGGTCATTTGACCCCCAAAGGGGTCTGAACCCACAAGTTGAGAACTGCTGCTCTAGGCCTTTTTCATAGAAATATATTTGATCCATCAATACAAATGATAAGGAACTTTTTAAAAAATCTCTTCTTTAAAATATTGATATAGTAAATATCTGTACCCCCAAATTTGTGACTTTAAACATGTTTAAGGGTACAATTCTGTGATATTCACCCAGAAGTCCTGGTGGCAGAATAGTTACAGTCCCAGCTGTGACCCCAAAGGTTGGTGGTCCAATGCCACCAGTCACCCCCCCACCCCACTCCCAGGAGAAAGATGGGACGGTTGACTTTCAAAAGGCTTCCTGCTCAGAAATGGTGTGAGGCAGGTCTCCTCTGCCCGGTAGGGCCACTGCATGTCTGAATCAACTGGACACAGTGGGTTTGGTGTTTGTTTTCTGACTATATTCACCACAATTGCATAACCAGCGCCACAACCTGTTTCTGAACGTTGCCCGACTCTTCGTGAGTGTTCTAGCATTTTTGTAACCTCGATTTTAATGTTTTAGTATCATACTATTACACCAAACTGTGTTAGGCTGGAGGGACAAATCCAATGAGACTCATCTATGTATAAGAAAGAACTTTATATTAAGAAGCAATTGTACTTCAAGAAGGCAGTCTAACTCAAGGCCCTAAGTCCAATACAAGCCAGGGCCTCTTCAGACTCACGGAGCTGATGCTGATAGGTGAAGCAGGAAACAGGCAAATCACAGTCCAGTGAGTGCAGTCACGTGGACCCAAATATGGTAGGGCACTGACCATTCTCAGGCCCCAGTGGCCCCCGTGGACTGCTCCTGGAGGCAGGCACATGGTCCCAGTGATGTCCCAGCGAGGGGAAGCTGATCCAAGCCATGGTATTTATTCTCCATTGCCTCACATGCATATGAAAGTCGGCTATTGAATTAAGAAGACCAAAGAAGAATTATTGTACTGGGGCGTATTGAAAGTACCACAGACTGCTAACAGGACAAATCGATCTGTCTTGGAAGAAGTAAGGCCAGATGTTCCTTAGAAGTAAGGATGGCAAGACTTTGTCTGACATATTTTGGGCATGTCATTGGGAGAGACCAGCCCCTGGAGAAAGACATCACGTTTGGCAAAGCGGAGGGCCAGTGGACAAGAGGCAGGCCCTCAAGGAGCTGGGTTGACACTGTGACAGTGACCGTGGGCTCAAGGCAAGGAGCAGTTGTGAGGAGGCCCCAGCAGTGCCTGGCCCTGCTGTGCCCAGGGTCTCGATGGGGCACAGTGGACTCCTTGGTACCTCACAACACCAACAATATTCCATCTCTTACCAAGAGCCCACAGTTCCAATAGCTTAAATCTTGGTTAAAATTATAATGCATTTTAGCTATGCTTTTGTAGTCAGTTGCTCGTTACCATGATCTCCCTCCTCTTCCAAAATTGCAGCCCTTTGTCTCCTGACCTTCTTGGGGAGGGCATCTGCTCTGGAGTAATCATCTCATAGTGCTGCGGGCTTCCCCTGCATTTGCTAGACTCCATGAAGGCCACAAACGTTCATCTGCAATAATATAAGAGGGAAAAGATGTGAAATGTCAGGTGGGATTAGATGAGCTGTGGAGCCCCTTCCAAAAGGAAAATTCTGATTTCATAAGTAATAAATCTGAAGTCAGAAAATATGGCCGTGGTGATAGAAACAAAGCTGGAGATTACGTGATAACATTTTGGGAGTCCAGGGATGCCTTCATTGAAAATGCCTTTTTACAACCACACAGAAGGCAACTGTTCCCGGGACCCCTCCACATGGAAGGCACAAAATGCCCATCGATGACCTCTCTGGGGAAAGACCATGGAGAAGCTCAGTCTCAGCAGCTAAACCAGACCAGCGACTGTGAAACAGACCACCCAATGCTCACCTGTAAGTTCAGATTGAAGATAAAGAAAATTAAAACAAGCCTATGAGAGCCAAAATACATCCGCGAGTCTGCCCCACCTGCATGTCACGGACCTCTGAAGAACAGGTCTGATGCGGTGAACACCGATAGCAGAAGAACTGATGGCTGTGGGAGAGACCTCAAGAACATTACACATGGAGAAAAGTAGGTCAATCAAAAGACAGGAAAGAAAGAAAAGATCTGCGTGGATATCAGAAGAGACTCTGAAACTTGCTCTTAATCTTGGCGTAGCTAAAGCAAATGGAAGAAAGGATGTGGTCAAAGAGCTGAATCGAAGATTTCAACGGGAAACCCAAGAAGACAAAGTCAAATACAATGAAATGTGCAAAGACCTAGAGTTCGAAAACTAAAAAGGAAGAAGACACTTAGCATATCTTAAACCAAAACACCCGAAGCAAAAAGTCAAGCCTTGAGTGGCACTATTGACGGATTTTATGGGCAAAATGTTGAATGAGGCAGGAAGCATCCGAAGATGGAAAGAATATACAGAGTCTCTGCACAGAGTAAAACTATGAACCTTCAACCATTTCAAGCGGTAGCACATGACAAGAAGCACTGGCCCAGGTGCTCAAGCGGGGGTGGGGGGGTGGGGGTGGGGGGCCGTGGACACATCGCCGCAGCCACGGGCGGAAAGACAAGAGCCACCGCGAGGCTGGCACAAGGCTGGAAGAGGCTTTGTTCTGTTGTGTATAGGACCGCCGTGAGTCAGCGCCAAACAAGTTGTGAAAATGTCAGTTTTCTTATAAAAAGATTCCCATATTATAACTTTTGATTTTAAAGAACAACTTTTTAATTTTGTTGATTTGAAATTACAGATGTCTCCTAACTTTTGCATTATTTATTTAGAGTGCCCTCCACAGAGCTGGGCTCGCGTATGGAAATGTTCTGCCAGCAAGCTGGTGTGGCTGGGCGGAGAGGCACAGGTGACTGCATGGCCACCAAGGGAGTGATGTCACAGCCATGTGGCGCTGAGTACCCCTCCTACTAGCAGCTGTTGGCACTCCAGCCGAGGACACATACAGCAGTCACCCCTCCGCTGTCTGGCAATACTCCGCGTTAGGAGAACCTGTTCAGCTAGAACTCTCTTACAGAAATGTTTACACATTGAAATCCACATTCTTAGGGCAATGCTATTTTCTCTTCAAAAATATTTTTCAGTTTGCTCCTTGGAGGACCTGGTTTGGATCTGACCAAGAATATATACCATGGTTAGCCGCCATTTCACCACTGCCACACAATGGGCTGTGAAGGCCATGCCTTCGAGTAAATTTAAATGTCAGTTCTGTCCCAGGGGGAAAAACCACTTTTGAAGCCTCTTCAAATTTAAAAACCTAAGTGTTCATGACATTGAAAGATCATTTTGCAAAACAGGGAAACAAAACCAAATTACCTTTGCCAGAGAGCTCTGAGGAGCCTCACAGATCCAGAGGTGGGTGCGTTTGGGGCATATTTGAATAGGAAACACTTACAAAACTGTAGGTTCTGGGGTCTTGGCTGCCCCCCTCTGCAGGGATCAGTCTTCTTTGTCAGAGTAGCTGGAAGTGACAGGATTTGGGCTAACCTAGGGTTCCTGGAACAATTATGCAACACAGGTATCGGTGCCATAAATGAGGGGCTTGGGGGCATTTTCTGAGACTTGGCTGACCACCAAAGTCACATGTTTCCTGGCACGTTAGATCTCTAGACACTTGTAGCCCAGCTTCTGAGGCCAGCAAAGCTCAGAAACAGTTTCTGAAATACGGTTACAGGAGTAATAATGGATTAGATGTGTATTCTACTGGTGGATGGTGTAAACCAGCAAAATCAAACAGCTTGTCATAAACACAAAACTATCATAAATTAAAATGCTTAGTAATCTTAAGATTAAGGGGAGAAGAATGATTTTGATGCACACAAATGAAACAACCCCCGCCCAAAAAAAACTAAAGGCATGTCCGTGCTTAGTGTTAGTTTAGCCTCATTAGCAGTTGCTCTCACAGAAGCTTAGCTACAGCTTGTTGTCTTTCTACGTGAGAACTGTTCCTATCTCAGTCGGAGTTGCAGTGGAAGTTTTTACAGATGGATCCTACGACTCTGCTGTGGTCCTCAGAGGCACAAAGCAGTCTCTGAGGACAGGAAGAAACCTGGGCTAGACTTTACTTAAAAGTCATGATAAGAGTCTTAATTTTTAGAATATTTCCCCTCGTTCCTCAAGAACTTCGAAGTGAGCCAGTAGGACAGGGTAGAACTGCCCCTGTGGGTTTCAGAGACTGTAGCTCCTTACAGGAGTAGAAAACCTTGTCTTTACAGGAGTAGAAAGCAGCTGGTGGTCTTGAACTGCGGACCTTTCAGCTCACAGCCCAAGTCATAACCACTACTCCACCACGGTTTCTCATCTGCATGAAGAAGGGGGCTATTCCAGCATCCGTAGCTTGTGATCTACTTCAGTGTTTGGCTCACAGGGAGGTGGAAGGTCTTTTGGTTTCGTCATTGAATGCCGTTATGTTGTTGTTGTTTGTTAGTAATGCCCCCTTGACCTCGGGCACGGCTGCAGCGCACGGGCACTTTGCACGAGGCGATGGCCTCCCAACTCCACGCAGACTAGCCCATGTGTTCCGCATTGCTGACGGCTACGTACAAAACTGTTTCGCTCTCCGTTTCCCCACAGTTCCACCACTCGGATTGCCTTTCGACCTGGCTGCTTCATTTCATTGCCACCAACTACCTCATCTTCAGTCAAAAGCCGGAGTTTCAGGATCTTTCAGGTAGATTGCTGATTTTCACTGTGAAAAGAAAATGTGTTCTGTTTTTGTTCTTAGGTTTGAGACGTAATTAGTTGGAATGTTAAAATGTGTAAGAGTCGTCACTGCTGTGTAATTCTTTTCAATCGGGCGGCGAAGTGAGGATGGTCTGCTTTGCAGGTACTTGTGTTACCTTCGCAGCTAGACTTGGATTGTGCAAGGCATCTTCTAACGATCGCCTGACAGTGCTCACCCACTGCCCCCACGGAAAAGCAGACAATCGGGGGGAGAAGTGCATTCTCAGCCTGCCTTTGTTGGTAGGAAATAAGATGACGGTTTTAAGCACTTAAGTGAGAAGCAGCACTTAAACAGGTCGGCTTTTAAAAACGTCTTGTGAAAGAATTATAACCATTGCTTATTATTTATAACATATCATTTGTATATCTTATTTATAATTATCATAGCATTCTGTTCTATTGAATTATAGAGTCGATCATAATGCTTTGGAATTTAAAAAAAGCAGTGTTTTTTTGGTGAAAAATTTTTAAAAACTTACTCAGCCAAATGGATCTGTAAATGTGATTTTTAAGTGAAATTACAAAGGCCAAAGCCAAACAAAGGGTGACCTTCCAAGTACTATAGAAGAAGAAAGAAATTGAAAATGAGTCACCAGATTAGACTATCGGTTTAAAATAGCTTGGAATGTTCGTGCTGTTACCACGAACAGCACCAAGGAATGTTAGAACTGAAAAGGCAGGGACCCGAAACACCACTCAGTCAAGTAGTTTTCAAATGCTGAACAGGCCGTAGCTGCTCATTGTGCCCTTCCGGGAACCAAAGGGGCACACTAGCCCTTGTGACAGCCTTGTTCAGCCGTTCAGAGTAGGGCCACTGGCGCCTCTGGAGCCTCTTTGTAGCAAGCTCAATTACGAATCCGGGAGATTCACATAATCAAAGCCAAACAGCAAAACCAGTTGCCGCAGAGTTGTTGGCCAACTCGTGGTGGCCTCATTGGGTCACAGAACCGAGTTCCAAAGGGCTTGCAGGGGTCAGTGTTCTGTATGCAAACCCCCAGACTTTTCTTCCAAGGTACGTCTGGGTGGACTCAAACCCACAGTCTTTCAGAGAGTAGCTGAGCACTTGACTGTACCAAGCCCCAATTACATGCCAGAGAAAACCAACCTGTTCACACAGATGAGCGGGGCTTCTGTTTGCTGTCAGTGAGGTTTGGGTGATTGGGCCCTGAGTCCGCACTGCGCCCCAGTGGTCCCATCCCCGTACACAACCGAAGAAAACACCGCCTGGTCCAGATCCCGCCTCACGGCTGCAGTTATATATGAATCTGTTGTTGCCCCCGTGGTGTTAAACCACTCACCGAAGGCCTTGCTCTTTGTCTGTAGTAGGGCTAGTTTATAGCCATCCGTCTGAAGTCAAGTAACAGACAGGGCTAACATAGCGTTGCTCTCATCATGCCATCGTAGATCGCCTTCATTTGCAAAAGCAGAATGAGGTTATTTTCCACTTACTCTCTTATAAAGGGTACCTTAGTGGTACAGGGTTTAAAGCACTCGGCTACCAACCAAAAGGTCAGTGGTTCAAAGCCACCAGCAACGGTCTGGAAGAAGGATATGGACATCTTCTTCCATCTCGTGTTACAGCCATGGAAACCAGGGTGACCATTTACTGTCCTATCGGCCACATCCACTGGGCCAACTTGATGGTGGTGGGTCTTTATCTTGAATAGTTGCATGTCAAGAAGATCCGAAAAGAGGATGACATGGCATTTGACTGTATGGCTCCTAACAAACTATGGATAATCTTGAGAAAAATGGGTATTCCAGGACACTTCATTGTGCTTATAGGGAGCTTGTACAGGGATCAAGAGGCAGTTGTGTGCACAGAACAAGAGAATACTCTATGGTTTAAACTCAGGAAAGATGTGTTGTATCCTCTCACCATACTCGTTCAGTCTGTATGCTGAGCAAATAATCAGAGAAGCTGGCTTATATGAAGAAGAAGGTGGTGTCAGGATTGGAGAAAGGCTTATTAACCCCTGTGATGTTCAGATGACACAACCATGCTTGCTTCAAGTGAGGAGGACTCGAAGCACTTGCTGATGAAGATTCAGGGTTTCAGCCTCACGTATGAGTTATAGTTCATGTAAGAAGACCCAGATCCTCACAACTGGACCAACAGGTAACATCAGGATAAACGGAGGCACGATTGAACTTGTCTTACTTGGGTGCACAGTCCGTGCTCACGGAGGCAGCGTCCAGAGATCAAAAGGTGGGTTGCATTAGGTAAACCTGCGGCACGAGCCATCTTCACAGCGTTGAAACACAAAGATGTTCCTTTTAGGACGAAGGTGCACCTGACTCCATCCATGGCCTCCTAAATTGCCTCCTATGCACGGGAAAGTTGGGCATTTATCAAGGAAGACAAAAGGGAACCAATACATTTGAACTGTGGGGCTGGAGAAGAATATTGAAAGGACAACCCAATCTGTCTTTGAAGACGTACAGCCAACCATGGCGAGACTTTGCCCCCCATACTTTGGCAGCGTGCTCAGGGAAACCAGTCCCCGGAGAAGACATCATGTGTGGTAGCAGAAATGAAGGCGGCCCCCAAGGGGACAAACTGACACAGCGGCTGCAGGAATGGGCTCCAGCATAGGAACAATTGTCAGGATGGTGCAGGACCGGGCAGCGTCTCATTTGATCAGCCCTGATTCTGTGGTACTTAACCCCAACATAGACGGATGATACTGTGAAGGAAGATTTTCCACAAATTTTTTAAAAGGTGCCTGATTGACTTGCATGGTATTATATTAGACTATTGCCTGCAACGTCCAAACCTGACATAGTCAAAGAAAAGGCAGGTCTACGGGCCTTAGTTTGAGACAGCAGGGCAAGGCTCTGAGACTGTGTCTTAGGTTGCTTTGAAGGGAATTGAAAGGGCATCGTGAGTTCTGGGTCAGCGGTGATTGCGCAGGACCAGGAGCCCACTGGGAGGCCCCTTTTGGGGCAGAAAAGAACATTTCTTCCAGGATAAGAGAGAATTCGATAGTGTGCATCAGAGATCACAAGCTAGCAGTCCTAGGGATCAGTGCAGCCTGCTTAGGGTTTTCTTGTGTGGGGAAAGTTGCACATTGAATAAGGAAAAATGTGGAGGAGTCAATGCATATGAATTATGACGTTGGCGAAGAAGATTGAAAGTACCGTGGACTGCTAGGGGAACAAAGAAAATCTACCTTGGAAGAAGTACGCTCACAGAAGAACAAACAAATCTCTCTTGGAGGAAGCACCATCACGATTGAGGACGGGAGCCTCCGCCCCTGTGCTTTGAACATGTTGTCATGAGAGACTAGTCACTGACCCTCAAGGAGATGGATCGGTACAGGGGCCGCCACAGCAGGCTCTGACATAAGTAACAACTGGGAGGCTGGCACAGGACCAGCGAGTGTTTCGTTATGGTGTACATGGGACTTCGTGAGTTGCATCCAACTCAGCAGCACCTAACAACCACAGGCGCGTTTTGTTTTGTTTTGTGGGTAGATTTTTTTATTTAGTCATCACACAGTATTTTTTATTTAGTGTCAATGACAGAAAATTGTGACATGTCCCCAATTCTAAGGCTTCCGCTCTCTGGCTTCATTTGAATAGCTAAGAGATCTGGGAACTCCAGCCCACCTCCCTGTGGCAGCAGTCACCTGGAGACAAGCATCGGCTGTGTATTCAAGGCTCCCTGCTCTCTGTCCATCAGAGTCCCTCTGCTCCTGCGGTTTCATGCCTGGCTCACACGTGTGAGAAATGTGTCATCCTGAACCCTGCTGGCATTTGAGTTGGTGACCTTTTAATGCTGTGAGAGACACTTCAGGGTCCCTTGTTGTGGGCACACATGAAAAAGGACCTCTGTCAGCTCTCTGTTTAAAGATGTGAATTGAGCAATAAGGGTCTTTTGCCCCGTGGGGCTCAGTTCTGGTGTTTTCATTTGTCTGTGCTGTTAGTCGTTTGCTTGGCCCTGACTGAACAGATTAATATCCTCTTTCATACCCCTCTGCGCTTCAGAAGTTTTACATTTGTATTGTTGGGAAGGTTCTGTTTATTAAAGTGATTTCTCTGGAGATTTGTGCAGAGGTAAAGGGATATGAGCCGCAGATGAGAGGTTTGTTCATATTTAGTCTTGTCAACTCCCCCAGCTATTGGAGATTTTATTAAAGTTCCCAAATGCTTTTCTCAAGCATCAGATATTACCTCTAGAAATACATTGTGTTGAGATAGGGAACTGGTGGGGCAGGGGCCGATGCTCACATACACAGAGTAATTCATGATCTCATAACCAATTCCTTATTTTTTAAACTTTAGGAATCCTCTCAGAAAAATGTATTCAGATTTTTTCCCATTATATTATTTTGTAATACCATGTCTCTATCTTTTTTATTACACTTTGAAAGTCTACAGAACACTGTTTTCTATTGAAGAATGTATGTCTATAATTTGAATACTTTATATACATTTTATTTCCTGCCCTGATTATAGCCCCCTTAATGTAACAGCCCTCTGCCTACTTACTCTCCGAGTATTCCCTCTTAGCAGTCTTCTTTGGGCCCCTTCCTGTCTTTTGGACTTTGGGGCAATTACTCCCTTTGGGCCTCATATGCATATACTTAGGTGTGTCATCATTCACTGTATGGTGTTGTTAGGTGCTGACGGGTCAGTTCTACCTCAGCGTGACCCTGTGTACAACAGAACCAAACACCCCCCCGGGCCCGCGCCAGCCCCACAATTGTCTTGATGGGCGAGCCCAGTGCGGCAACCACAGTGTCCATCCATCATGCCAAGGGGATTCCTCTCTGCAATGCCCTTCTACTTTACCAAGCGTGAGATCCTTCTCCAGGGCATGGTCTCTCTTGACCCCAGGCCCAAAGTATGTGAGAGGAAGCCTGGCCATCTTCCTCTG
The DNA here is from genome assembly GCF_050624435.1 of Tenrec ecaudatus. Taxonomy (NCBI): domain Eukaryota; kingdom Metazoa; phylum Chordata; class Mammalia; order Afrosoricida; family Tenrecidae; genus Tenrec; species Tenrec ecaudatus. Next base: position 95,157,668 of record NC_134531.1, read on the forward strand.
GGGAGTCTTGCCCATGTTTCCTTCAAGAGAGATTTGTTTGTGCTCTTGGTAGTCCCCGGTACTTTCCTTTGTAGGCCTGTCTATGGTTTGACCGAAAATTGATCTCCAAATAGTGGGTTCAGTTCAGCCTGGTGGTGTGTCCAAGGCCACAGTCTTAGGTATATACCTGTCTCTCTCAGATCAACCAATCTGGTATTTTGTTTGATTTGGATTTTTCCCCACGTTTTCCCCCTCTCCTTTTGTTGTTGGACCTTCTATTGTGAATCTGACCAGAGACATCGGTAATGGGAATCAGGCACCACCGACTTCTCCTGGTCTCGGGCTGCGGGCCACATGGTCCACCAGTCCTTTGAATGAATTGTTTTCCCGAGTCTTTCCTTGTCGCCCCTGTCCTCTGCTCCAGACGGAGAGGCCAGCTTTACATCAGCGGTGCAGTGCAGAGTTTTAAGATTGCAGTCACTACTCACAGCAGCGGACTGTCGAGCCTTGTCTTTGTGAGCTCACTTGTGCCAGTAGAACTAGATGTCCCCCGAGACTGTGGTCTGAACTCCGCAAGCCCAGTGATTGAGTCGATCAAGATGTGAGGGTTAGGCTAAGACTTTCTCAGAATGCCGCCCCCTGTAGGCAGTATTATATCTTTGGATATATTTACAGCGCATACAGATACATACGTAGAAACGTCCCCTGCCAGACGCATAAAGATGTGTGGTTGAACCCCCATTCATATTCCTGCATCTCTTGAGCTTACATGTTGTCCTCGTAAGGAAGTTGAGAGGCGCCAGAGACCAAATCAGTCGAATTTGAGCAAACAGGCTGGGGAGAAAGACCCAGCCTGGGCGAAGTCCCACGGTCCACAGTGTCTGGGCCGGAGGAGTCCCACTGCAGGCTACAGGGGTGATGCTTATATATGGACAGGTGTGTCCGGGTTTCTGGAATGTAAGGTGTCTTCCTGGTTCCGGGCATATTCGTGCCGGGTGCAGAGCGGTGGGCAAGAACAAAGCGGGCACTGAGCCAAACGGGCCATGAATAAACGGACCGTGAGTAAAAGAAGGAGAAAAACGTGCAAAGCTGCTGAGAGGTTACATAGCCAGCTGTGGTCAGCTCCACAGGTGGGGTGGGGTGGGGGTGAGATTCAAGGCCACTTGCTGCTAGTTGTTTCAGCCAGCTCTGGTCAGCTCCCCTCAGGTGGGGGAGATTCAAGGTCACTTGGTGCTAGAAGCCGGCCTGCCATTGATCTGGCCATACAGTCGTATGGTCATATTTTTAATTAGCCTTTATTTCCATGGACCCCTTAAGAGAACTTGTTTTTCTCTGGGCCCTGGGTTGACTGCTCTCCCCACCATTCTGATGTCATTTCCCACCTCTCTCCCTGCCCCTTGCTGTGTTCCAGCCACCCTGCCCTGCTTACCGTCCATCCGACTTGCCAAGCCTATTCCCGCCTCTGCCCACAATGTTCTTTCCCCACATCTCAGCAAGGCCCCTGCTTCACTTCATTGGGATCCCTTTTTCCAAGCAGCCTTCCCTGACCGCCTGACCTGCGTGGCCACCCCTTCTCTGCGGGCTTTCTGGGCTTCGTTTTGGGTAGAGCACTGCTTGCCCCCCGATATTGCCTCTTTAAGTGTTAGTTTATCCGTTCATTGTCTGGCCCTACCACTGCTGAATAAGCTTCCTACAGGAGAGGGACTTTGTTGTTCTGCATTGCTGCATTGCTGAGAGGCCTGGGGACGTGGTTGTTCAGATGCGCCACTGAAGACCTATCGTTGGACCCACCAGCCACATTTTGTGGAGGGTGTGTCAGTCTCCTTTGCTGAGAGCTCTACTCTTGGGAACTCTGGGGGCACGTTGACTTTGCCCTCCATGCTTGCTATGAGCTGGAAGCGACTCAATGGGCAGTAGATTTAGAGATTTGCTGTTTTCTTTTTTTCAGTTTACTTTAGCTTAATAATATATTGTTGTTGTGAGGTGCTATTAAGTCAATTCGGACTCATGGGAGCCCCATGTGACAGAGTAGAACTGTCCCCATGGACTTTTTTTCTCCTCCTTCTAAGATTCTCTAGAAACAGACTATAGGTGTTTCTCCTGGGGAATTGTTAGGTGGGTTTGAACCACCACCTTTGTGTTAACTCCTGAAAGTTGAACCATGGCTCCTCCACACTCGTTCATGGCCATGTAGTTGATGCTAGGTGCAAGATAGCATTCTTGGAGATGAAAGACATGAGAGCAAAAGTCAAACAAATAGTAAGATTAAAGATTTAAAAGATAAAGTTAAAGTCTCCCAGGTGAAGACAATTTTTAATAATTGGAAGCTCAATCCAGGTGTTGCAGTAGCTAACTGATAGAAGTCCATGGAGAGGGGAGGGGAACCCATGAGGAAGAATGATCCAAGAAGCAAAACAAGGAGTTATTCGACTGCTTAACAATCAGAGGGAACTGGTGGAAAGGACTCTCTGAGTTTTCAGCTCTGGGCGTGTTTAAGGCATATCTTTGGGAATAGTCAGAACACCGAGTTTAAGTGTAGAACATCGGATAGTTTTTAGGATTTCAAAGCAAACCAAACAATGGTGCAGGTCACATCCGTGACTAGGAGTTTGAAAGGCAGTGGAGTTCTGTCTTCTACATTCTGAGGGAAGTTTTCAGCCTATAATTATGCACCACACCAAGTGATCCATCATACATCATTATCAATCATCAGTAGCCTAAATGATCACAAGTCCTGCCTCAAAATACTTCGTATGTACCCCTCCCTCATGACAGGTGGTTCTGTTCCCAAACAGAGGGAGGGGCCTGGCATCAGGTGGGAGGAGCAGGCCCAGGAAGCAGGGAGGGTGGGGCTGTGGCCACAGAAGACCTTGGGAGCAGGCAAGGCAGGAATGGATACTTAATCTGATGCTGTGACTTGGTGGATTCTAGAAAGGAAACCAATCAGAACATCAAGTTAACCACCAAGACAAACACATGAGAAAACACGTCCTTTGTCATCTTCAGAGGAAAAAAGAAACACAAAAATGTTTCATTAAAAAAAGAGAGCTGTCAAGTACTTCGTTAAGCCATGGACAAAGTGTATCTAATTATCACGCGAGTACAAGGTCCATCCTGGTTATTGCTGTAACCAGACCTGCATGATAATGGTCTTGGAAGATTTGATGGCTGGGTGAGGAATGGCTAATGACAGAACTTGACCCCCACTATTGCGGAGAGCAGCAGTGAATCTCTGAGAGTTCTAGTTTCGAGAGATGGAGAAATTAGCAGGCAAAGCCCAGAAGCGGCAGTGAGCGTTGAACGTGGTTGTGTCTGGGGAGCGGGCGCCGCGCGCCGCAATGGGCATTGACTGGCAGGGGGTCTTGCTGGTTTGCGTTTGAGTCTTTGCAGTGCTTGGTTTTCAAAAAACAGGTGTGTGTATTACTTGGCTCTAAATGTGAAACAATTCAAATAAAACGTGCTCAACTAACACTCTCTTTCTAAACGTTTCAGTGGAAGAACGCAGTTTTGTTGAAAAGCACAGATGGCCTTCAAATGTGTACCTGAAGCAGCTTGCGGAGTACCGGAAGTACATCCACTCCCGGAAGTGCCGCTGCTTAGTCATGTAAGCGGGGCCTCTGCAGACTTGCCCGTCCTTTTCCAGTTATGAGGATGGAGAAGGGGAGAAGACTGGGTCCCAGGTAAAACTGCTGTGACACATAGCAACATGGGTGTTTAAAAAAAAGAAATCACCATTCGGCTTCATGTGACCGTTCGTCCTCTGTGAACACACTAGCAGGGCCTTAAAGGGGAACGAGAGACACAGTAGGCTAAGGCTTTAAGCCGGTGCAGAAAGCTGTGCTAAGCTACCTTTTCCCTTTAATAGACCCTCTTGCTTCAGTGACTTTAGGCTGCCTAGTTAGAAAAAGTTTAAATGAAAACAAATTTAAAAGCCCCACTTAGGATTAATACAGAAATTATATCATGTCTAAGTGCTCTATTAAAATAAGGGGCATTGAAAGATCCAGTATGGCTATTTGTATAGTGACAACTCTAGGGGAAAATGACCAGTCTAACTGGAGATTTTGGGAATCGAAATTTACCTGTGATTCTGGCAATGAAATGCCATTTTGTTCCAAATCAGTGACTGAGCCATCATGACAAAAATAGCAAGTCATTTTTCATATGGATAAGGCAACTGAGGCACCTTGTCTCCCCAGGGACTCAGGTTAGGCAGCTGGGTGGTCACAGGGGCTCTATGCCCATCAGGGCTTCGAGTTTGGTTCAGTGCTCGGCTGCCACCGTTGTGAAACTCTGATTGATCTTGAACAAGGAGCCTGCAGGCTCGCTGTGCAGTGGGCCACCCAAATTCCGTATATATCCTGGGAAGAAGGGGCATGTTTTTGTGCTCAAACATCATTCCCTCTGGAAACAGAAGAGGTTGCTGCTATCCCAGGGCAGGGATGCAGGCGGGAGGGAAGGGAATGTAGTCGGCCTCCTTCCTCGGGAAATCTCGGCAACCACGGCTTCCACTGAGGAGTGAGAAACACATTAACTTCTGCTTAGCTTTAAAATAGTCACAGGTCTGGCTCTAGATCCTTTTGTAAGACCCGGATATTATGAGAGTGATAGACCAGTGTGGCCTTTATACACATTCAAAACAAAACTCGTTTAAAGAAAAGAAAAAAAAGACGTTGTTTGGAGAACTTGCTCTGTAGCCTCAGGCTTTCTTGTTTCGGTGTACTTACAATTAGAACGTCGGCGGCTTGATGCATTGGGATTCTTTCTAAGGACTCTGCACTTCATGTTGAAGAGTAGCACAAATCTTGTCCTTTAAACCTAGTGAGTTCAAAAAAAACCCATCTATATAAATCAAAGGAACCCTAGAGACACTGGCACTGTTGGGTAAGTGTACCGCTGACTACCAGGTCGGCAGTTCAAACCCACCATCCACTCCACAGGGATAGTTAAGGCTGTCGACGCCTGTAAAGGTTTATAGCCTGAGAAACCCTAACGAGGTTTGCTGTGAGTTGAAATAGACTTTGTGGCAGTGGGTATATATATGAGTTAAAGACTTTTGGTACCTGTAGAGAAAATGGTACTAGAATAGGGGACAGAATCTTAGTTTCTCTGGATCAGACGTCTATACAAATATATCAGAAGTTCACAAGCCTACAGGTGGAAAACCAGATTGCTATTTGTTAGTGTCATTCCATCTGAAATCCAGTATTGAAATGTATTTTCCTTTTAACTTCCAGTGATGTTAGAATGCCCACACTTGTTCCAGCTGTTCAAAGGTTTAGTTAGTTCTGTACTGTAGTTTTAGGGTCACGGGAAGTCGGCCCTTGGGTAGGTAGCTACACTTGCAGAGAAAACAGAAAAAAACCCTCCCTTCCAGTATATACTCATAAACCTGACTTTAATTGGACCGTGTCCATGAAGACTAATGGAACACACTATATATGTTTGAAAAATTGTTTAATCAACTATTTACAAATCCCACTTGACAAGATTAGTATTGTAAAGAATAGATAACTGTATTCAAATTTCTAGAAATGTATTCCCATTTAAGAACTTTTAAAACAATTTATAGCCTTTCATCATAAGCATCTTCTTCTCAATGAATTATGATATTTAAAATTCTAAGTAGAAACTTTTAATGTAGCCTGTGGGGAAATGTAACTTCTAAAGCAAACCGGTTTCTTGAAAATGCTATTTAAAGTTTAAATAGACTGTGGGCAGTTCTTTAGGTTGCTTGGCCCCAATGGAAGCTGCCTTTGGAAGCAGCATGTAGATCTATCACTTTTGTTCCTGCTTTGTTTTGCTGTACTGAAAGCTTGTCACCACTTTATGTGACAATCACCCACCCACATGGTGACAGCTGTCCTGATCCAGTCAAAACAGCAATCAAATTCGCGTTTAAAGGCCTTTGGAGGTAGGCGCCGAGTTTCCACCATTTAAAATAACAAGCACAATTTAAAAACTCTATTGGAGAAATCAGTGCTTTTCTTGAGTTTTTGTTTGAATTGAAGGATTATTTGTAGAAGGATATGTGCTTTGGGCTGATCTCTTGCTTCAATATTACCAAATCTATGAATTAGAATAGAAACAATGTTAGAAATAAGGTCTTTCTCTCGTGCGCTCTCCTTTTTTTTTCTGAGCCAGGTTTTTTGCCTCATTTAACTTTCTGTACACTTTTGAGTACTATGCCTCATATTATGGGAGGCTAGACTTGTACTCGGGAAGTTTCAGTGACATTCATGAAATCCACCTGGGTCGAAGCCAGCATGGTGTCTTTGGACTTAGTAGTAGAAGACTGGAGAATTGGATAAATTTTAAAACAGCTAACTAACCTTTTCACCTGTTTGAAAATAACACTACACCGAGGTAACTAGAAAAAAAAAATGTCTTCAAAGAATTCTTTATTTTATTTAAAGCATCTGTTTAATTCAACCTTTAATAATTTTGCAAAGAAGGGTATGTGTATATTTTAATATAGCCTGACATGAATTTATATGTTTTTAGCTTTAGTATTTAATATTTTGTAACAAAATAAACCTTTTTTTAAACAACTTTACAAGGGTGTGCTGTGGTCATTTTTGCCTTGGATATTGAAATACTGAAATAACGTGAAACACACACCACCTTGCACAATCATGCTTCACACGAAGGACGTTCCTTGTTGTGTGTAAAATATTTGGAATGTGAGTGCGGCGAAGTGAAGAAACTTGAAATAAATTGGTGTGCGGGCATGTCAAAAACGATGGTTACGTTCTGTTCCAATTCATATTTCACGGATTTTGTTTATTCCACCCAAAATATGTCCCTGTACTCAGTGGGTGGTTCCAGGCCAGTTCCCTCAGGGAGACACTGGTCTCAGCAGAGAGGTCGGTACAACAGGTTGTAGAGACCTCTTTGGAATAGCTAAGGGGCAAACTTGGTAGAGTTTCTCAATGGACTCAGGGTGAAGACAGGCTTATCATGAAGTTTCCGAAGATGGGAGAGCGCCCAGGTGAGGCAACGGGTTCGGCAAGTGAACGTGTGCTTCTTCTTGACGGTGACTGTGCAGCTGCTCCGGCTCTGAGGGCAGCCAGGGCTTTTCCTGTGAACGTTTTATTGGGAAGCCTTCTCCCAGCTACCCGAGAGCCCTGATCTGGCCCCTTTGATTTGTTTTCATTCCCCAAACTCAATAATATTGAACAGGAACACATGGGAATCTCTCTGTTTGGCATCAAATGCCATCAAGCCCCGCTCTGGCTCCTGTATAAGAGCTCGAAACACTGCCCGGCCCAGCACTGGCCTCGCAGTTGGTATTTTGAGCCTAGTGTTGCAAGCCATCCCTTGGAAGGTCTTCCTCTGTTCCCTGTCCTCTACTTCACCCTTCGTGATGTCCCATTCCAGTTTGGGTTTCTCCGGATAAGCATGTCCAAAGTGTGTGACACCAGGACTCACTCTGCTCACTTTATGCTTGGTACACTTAGCATTCCTAGTATACTTCCTCCAGCACAGGTCCGTCTGCTCTGGCCGTCCACGGCGCGGTTACAGCTATTCACCAAAGCCATCTCTTGCACTCTGACCTCCTGATTCATCGGTTAGCTTTCACATGCCTGCAAGGTGACCCACCATACCCTGGCTTGGGTCAGGCACACCCTTGTCCTCAAAATGACATCTTTGTTTCTGTGAGCACTTTACAGAAATCTCATGTAGCAGATTTGCCCAAGGCCGTTGTCATTGGGATCCTTGACTGCGCTGCCATGAGGGTTGATCGTGGATCCAAGTGAGATGAAGTACTTGTCAACCACGGTCTCTTCTCCATTTCTCGTGAGTTGTATGTTGGTCCCGTTGTGAGGAGTTTTGTTTTCTTTAAATCCCTCAAGGATGACCAACCTGCCATTTTGACATGGCGCTAACCGAGGAATTTCAGGGAAGGCTTAGAGAGATGGAAGGCCTGTCTGCAGTCATGTACAGGCGTGGATGAAGGATATGTAGAGAAACAGGAACTTCACATTTGGACATTTTTATGTTTCTAAATTAGTAGCAATAATTTTTTACTTACCCTGGTATTGCTACCAACACCTGGTACCAGAAATCTTAGCTAGATCGCAGCTTTTTTTAGGAAAATACTTTGATAGTTATTTAGCATTGAAGTGATCCTTCTGCAGTCTTGAGTGCCCAGGGACAAGACTTTGGAGAAGTTGCACTGCATAAGGTCAGGCTAAGAACTTGGAACTTGCTGTAATGGAGGAAGGATGTTCGTTGCCATCATGGGTTCGGGTTTGGGCTGCTAACCACAGAGGGGGAACTCAAACTCGCCACCCACTCCAGGGGAGAAAGGTGAGGCCCTATTCTTTTGTAAAGGTCTACAATCTTGGAAAGCCTCACGAACAGGCCTTCCCTGTTTTATAAGGTCACTGTGAGTTTGGAAATATGGAGACTTGGTTCTATAGTGGGTCACGTGTTGGGCTGCTAACATGTAACCCACTCATAAAGAGTCAATAGTTCGAAACCACCATGAGCTCCACTGGAGAAAGATGAAGCCTCTGAAACCCAAATGGGAAGTTCCACTCTGTCCTGGAGGCTCACTGTGCATCTGAACCAAGTCTCTGACAGGAGAGGAGTTGAGATAGAATCGATGGTAGTGACTCTGGGTCATGCAAGGTAGGAGAGGGAGAGAGACAAGGCCCTCTGCAATTATCTTGATTCTCTAGTGCCGCTATAATAAAAGTACCACAAGTAGATAGCTTTAACAAGTTTATTTTCTCACAGTGTAGAGAAAACACCAAGTTCAAGGTGATGGCTAAACACACCAAGGCTAAAACACCAAGTTCAAGGTGATGGCTCTAGGGAACAGCTTTCTGTTGATTCTGGAGGAAGGTCCTTGTCTCTTCTGAGCTGCTACTCCTGGACAGTCTTCATGTGACTTGACATATCTTCCCCTATGGCTGCTTCTCTCCTCAAACCGAACCAAACTCAATGCCATTAAGTCAGTGCTGACTCATAGAGACCCCCGGGGAATTTCCGAGGCTGTAACAGCTTACGGGAGTAGAAAGTCCAGTCTTTCTCCTATGGGGCTGCTGGTGGTTTCAAACTGCTGACCATGAGGACTGCAGCCCAACCGGGTAGCCACTACCCCATCAGGGCTTCACATTTCACTCACTCTTATATCTCAACAGAAATTGACTCTAGGTATACCCCACATTAATCATGCCCCATGGCCAAAACAACCCATTCCCCCAAAGAAACTAACCATAGGCATAGATGTTAGGATTTACATATACTTAGAGGGGTGCAACTAGAGGTAGTTACATAGTTTCATGTCAACGTGAAGATATAAAAGTATAGGGCTGAAGTCTAGACTGTCAATCAGGTCATAGCCTGATGGTGCCTTCTCGTGGGCGTGACCTTCTCATAAGGAGAGTCCTGGAAACATCCCCTCTCCCCCCTTTGACTTTTCCTTCCTGTTGATGAACCACACTGACACCTGTGTGAGCCCTGTAGATGCATCCGCTGCCATGGGATCCACAAGAGTTTGCACCCGCCAGCCTGTGATGTTCCTGCAGTCTGCATCATTGCATGTGGTTTCCTGAGTCAGAAGAGGGACTTAGGGACTAGTTTCAGATTTAAACGAACTTGAGATGAACTGGGCTGAGATGTTCTCTTAATATATAATTACTTTTTGATATAAAGCTCTCTCTCAGACATATGTGTCACTGGACTTATTTCTCTAGTCCACTAACACAATCCTTCCTCTAAGGATTCCCAGTTTTCAAGTTGCAAAAATGACATGGAGTCTATATCTGACCTTCTCTGGCTACAGCAGGGAGGAGAATCTGACTCTTCACCAGCCCAAGGCTGAGCTCAGACCTGCCTCCCCGTCTGTGCTCCTTTCTCTCTACTCTGACACCACCCGTGACAATCTTGGATGGGTTTGATCCTCTGCCACAGTAGCCACACAAAACTCACAGTCAATACTCATATTGTGAGGGTGGGGGAGTTACCCCAGCCAGGGTCAGAAAACATTCATGATGCATTCATTGGTCCACAGCAATGCCTTTCTTCAACCAATAGCCAAGTCCTGAGCCTCTCAGCCCAGGGGACCTTGGTCTCTCCTTCAGTGGGTCAGGAAGTCCACTGCTCTGTCCACAGACCACAGCCTTAGCACTGCTCCTCTGTTCTGTCTCAGTCATCTTGCCTTGACCCCTGGCATTAGCCTAGCATGTGTCTGCTGCCTCCATCACTTCAACCAGAGATTTCCAATGCACTTCTTTAGTCTTCCTTGGTGGTCCCTGGAACTATTTTTTCTCTTTCTGCTTCTGAGATAGTTCTCTTATAGGCAGAAGAATGGCTCTGATGGATGCAGGAGAGTGAAGTATTGTGGTTCTTCTAGCCATAGTCTGTAACTCTCACCAAACCACGTTTATCTGATGGGTCCAGGGAAGAGAAAGGGGGCCGGGGGGAATAATGGTTGGATTCTATTGTGAATACTTGTCAACAGGATTCATTATGATTGCTATTCCACTGGGCATAAATATTGAGCTATTTTGGAAGCGGGGGAAGAGTGGGACAGGGAGAGGGGAGGGGAGGGGAGGGATCTCACTGAAAGAGGAGTGGAGTGTGTCCTCTAGACCCTGAGATCTCCTTGATCCAGAAGACAGCTCTTGTCATCTGAGAACTGGCAGAGAAGCAACAGAACCAGAAACCAGATCATGAAAAACAGCTGTGCACTTTCTAACCCTCCAAAACTGTTAAAGCTGGGTGTTTTGGGGACAAGAAGCTGGTGTATGGAGTAGAATACTTCTGAGCATTTAACTTGCGGAGTTGGGTTTGTAGATCCTTGCAGCTTGAGCGAATGTCTCCAGGGTTGAGGCATACTGGAGTGAGATGCCCCTAGGCCCTTCGTACAGTGATCTGTGCTCCCCATCCATGGAGCTAGAGCTCATTGCCTCTGACTTGAGTCCTACAGTGGAGTGGCATGCCTTTTGGGTTTAGTGGGATACTTCTGGGTGCTTAATTGGGGACCCACAGAGTTGAAACTGAGTACCTTTGGGTGGAGGCTTACAGCAGAGTGATGTGTATTTTTGTCACATGTCCTTATTGAACAACTCCATCCTGAATCTTTCCACCTGAATTGTAACCTGTTAGCTTCCTCCATACGCCCTGTCACCAGGAGCACTGTCTGTGAGTTCTGGGTGCCTGCGGCGATGTGGTGCAGAAGTGGAGAGCACTCTGAGGCCCAGAACAAGAAAAGTGCATAGTCTTGGTTGAGGATGAGCAAGGGAAGTGTCCTTTGTGTCTTTCAGGCCCTGCCCCCCAGGCAATAAAGGGGGGTGACTTGGCTCACACTCACTAACAGAGGAGACTGGAGTAATCCCACCTTGATCCTGTCCATTAGCATAACAGAGAACTGCCTTCAAATGGGATTATAACCACCATAGAGAGGCCAGGATTTACTACAACCACCAGAGATGTTAGCTTAAAGGGCATATTAATCGATTACATTTTACAAGTCAAGTCACATTGCCGCTAAACTAAACTGCAAAAGAGCTCTCTACACTTCCATTGGGTTTATGCCTCATACACAAATCTGAGAGCACAGTTACCTTTCTAGAAGACCCCCATTGCCTCTGAACCAGTGGTTGTCAACCTTCCTAATGCTGCGACTCCTTAATACAGTTCCTCAAGTTGTGGTGACCCCCCCCCAACCATAAACTTTATTTTCATTGCTCCTTCATCACTGTCATTTTGCTCCTGTTATGAATCAGGCGACCCCTGTGAAAGAGCTGCTCGAGCCCCAGGTTGAGAACCGCTGGCCTAGACGCAGCTCCCTGGTCTGCATTAGGTTCACAGTTTCCTGTGCACTGAAGGCTGGACCGCCCTTGCCGACTGTGCGTCTGCGCACCTCATACTCTCCTAGGGGTTGCTACCTTGTCTACTTCGAAAATTTCTACACACCCAATAATGTCCAATGTAATAGCACCTCTTTTTTATTTTTAAACATTTTATTAGGGGCTCATACAACTCTTATCAGAATCCATACATACATCAATTGTGTAAAGCATATCTGTATATTCTTTGCCCTCATCATTTTCAAAGCATTTGCTCTCCACTTAAGCCCTTTGCATCAAGTCCTCTTTTCCCCCCTCCCTCTCCGCTCCCCCCTCCCTCATGAGCCCTTGATAATTTATAAATTATTATTTTGTCATATCTTGCCCTGTCTGATGTCTGGCTTCACCCCCTTTTCTGTTGTCCGTCCCCCAGGGAGGAGGTCACATATAGATCCTTGTAAGGCCGTTCCCTTTCCAACCCACTCACCCTCTACCCTCCCAGTATCGCCACTCGCACCCCTGGTCCTGAAGGTATCATCTTCCTTGGATTCCCTGTGCCTGGAGGGCACCAGTGTACAACCTCTGCTCTATCCAGACTTGCAAGGTAGAATTCGGATCATGATAGTTGAGGGGGAGGAAGCACTTAGGAACTGGAGGAAAGCTGTATTCTTCATCGGTGCTACATCGCAACCTGACTGACTCATCTCCTCCACATAGAGGGGATCTCTAGCGGCCGACAAATGGGCTTTGGGTCTCCACTCTGCACTTTCCCCTTCATTCACTCTGGTAAGATTTTTTTGTTCTGATGATGCCTTATACCTGATCCCTTCGACACCTCATGATCGCACAAGCTGGTGTGCTTCTTCCATGTGGGCTTTGTTGCTTCTGAGCTGGATGGCCGCTTGTTTACCTTCAAACCTTTAAGACCCCAGACACTATCTCTTTTGATATCTGCACACCATCAGCTTTCTTCGCCACATTTGCTTATGCACCCGTTTGTCTTCAGCGATTGTATCATGGAGGTGTGCACTCAATGATATGATTTTTTGTTCTTTGATGCCTGATAACTGATCCCTATGGAACCACATGATCACACAGGCTGGTGTTTTCTTCCATGTGGGCTTTGTTGCTTTTGAGCTAGATGGCCGCTTGTTTATCTTCAAGCCTTTAAGACCCCAGACACTATCTCTTTTGATAGCTAGGCACCATCAACTTTCTTCACCACATTTGGCTTCAGTGGTTGTGTCGGGAGGGTGAGCATCATACAGTGCCAATTTAATAGAAGAAAGTATTCATGCATTGAGGGAGTGCTTGAGTAGAGGCCCAAGGTCCTTCTGCCACCTTAATACTAAAACTAGGCATATAGATCTATTTCCCCATCCATATATATATTTGTATATGTACATGTCTTTGTCTAGACCTCTATAAATGCCCTTTGCCTCCTAGCTCTTTCCTCTATTTCCCTTGACTTTCCTCCTGTCCCACTATCATGCTCCGTCCCCACCTGGGTTTCAGCTACACCTCTTCCTTATCTTACCTTTGATCATTCCCTATCAGGCCTGCCACATCCCCCTCACCACCAATTTGGATCACTGTTGTTCCCTTGTCCGTGAGTTTGTTAACACCACTTCCTTACCCCCCACGGACCCCTATCCCATGTCCCCCGGAACTATCGGCCCCGTTGTTTTTCCTCCAGATAGTTCATCCAGCCTATCTTATTTAGACAGACCTGTGGAGATAATAACATGCACAGAAACAAGACAGAGGAAAACAAAACAACAGTTTACAACAGCATACAATGAAACAACAACAATAAACCACTGACAAAGAACAAAACAAAGCACATCAAGAAAGAAAAGCTTGTAGTTAGTTCAAGGATCATTTGTTGGCCTTTAGGAGTGTTTTCCAGTCCAGTCTGTTGGGGCACCACACCCTGGGCCCAAAGTCCACACTCAGCATTCCCTGGGGACCTTGCCGCTCCATTCCCTTGCTGTTCCGCTGTACTCCCCTGGCAGCACCTCGTTTTACTATCATACTCCGAGACCCCATTAATTACTTCGACATGTGTCTTTTGCTGTCTTTTTATTCATACTTTTCTCATGGCACTTGCACCTCTAGTCTTGGTCTTGGTAGTCTTACCTTGGTTATGCCTGGAGGCCAGGAACCATATCTTGATTTATCCTTGGGACCCTCTCACTAACCCTCCACCCAGCAGACAGACTAGCATAGGGACAATAAATGACCCTGAAAAGGCCCGATGGTCTCAAGTGGAGCAATCACTGGAAAACTGGCTTACACTTGCACCTTCGCTTTCCCCTGGGACAGGAATGGTCAGAGGCAGTTGGCATTGGCATGTGGGACCCAGGGTGGCCATCTGCCAGGGAAGCTGATGCAGATTCAGAATGGGAAGATCATGGACCATGGACGGGATCAGGTCTCCATTGGAGGTAAGGCGGGAAGATGAGCTGGGGGTGGGTAGGCTCTGTTGGTGAAGGGAGGCAACCCCCCGTGTCGCAGGGTCAGAAGCACTGGAAGTGGACAGCCCTTACTGCATGTGACAGGCTGCTTCTCAAAATCTTAGTGTCCTTGCTCTCCTGTGACAGGTTCATGTTCAACAGTGGGCTAATAATGATCAAGGCTGGGTGTTGTCTTCATTAATTTTCTCTATTTTCCTTTCCTGGGTGCTAATATTTCTGGATTCAACATTGCAACAGCTGCACAGAATTCACAGCCAAGATTGATAATTAAAGAGTTTATTAAGGCAGTTAACAAGTTATAATGCCAGTGAGAATGGTCACATTAGAGTCAGGCCATATTTCAAAGTGCTTCCTGACCTGTTACTAAATGCCCAAAGGGCCATTCCACTCCACTGAGAGCCTCACCCCAATGGCATCCCATTCCAGTTCCCTGTGTTGGCAAACACAGCTCTGGGAATTGAGTGCCTAGAGGCATCCTAATCCAGGAAGCCTCCACCTGAAGGCACTCAGCTCCACTTTGGGGAGTCAGCAAGCCCAAGCATCCCAATTAAATGCCGAGAGGTGCCCCACTCCACAAGCCAGCCTCCTGCACAAAAGCACTCTCATGACTTGCTCCCCAGGTGGGTGGGCAAGTCCGCCACTCTGTCCCACGCTCAGACTCTTGGTTTTGCGGAGGCTCCTCAGGTGTTACAGCTGTCTTCTGGGTCCAGGACAGGGACTCTCAGGGCCGGAGGGTACGCCCTACTCCTAGCTCCTGCTGGCATTAGAATCCTCCTGCTTCCAGGGGCTCATCTTATACACGGCAGGATGGCACTTCAGGGGACCCTGCTCCTAATTACTCACAGGTGAATCCTACAATAGCTCCCCTTCCTTCAGACAGGCCCAGGCAGGAAAGGGCCATTTGGTGTGAGTTAGAGACGTTAGTTAGAAGAGCCACGTGAGATAATTCACTGTTCCTGCAGATGGTATGTGCATATCTAATATCCTTTTGTTAAAAGGATATTTTATTTTTAGAAAATAAGGTGCCCTTATTACTCTAAATAAAAATAGCATGTGACTTAGTTGGCTTAATATTTGAATATTGTTTTAAAAATTAAAAGTGGTGAAAAGGGAAAGACTGTCAGCCTCTCTCTTGAGAACGGTGACAGGAACGTGTGCTGGAGAACGCCTTGATTTGAAGCCAAGTGACAAACCCCAACATTAATGCTTCCTTGCAGGCTGAGTGTACTCCCACGTATCTCTGTTGGGTTTCCACCATGGTCTGTCCATCGGAGCCCTGCTGGTGCTGTAGGGTAAGCAAGCATTGCGAGTGAGTGCAAGGCTGGTTCAATCCTCGGCTGCTCTCCTTGGGTGAAAGTTGGGACTTTCCATTCCTGTAAGGATTTGCAGCCTTGGAAACACTCCATAAGGTTCCTGTATCTGAATCCACTTGATGGCAGTGGGGTGACTTTGTTTTTTATTTTTGAGTCAGGTTGGGGAGTAGCTATTTGTCTCTATACTTACATTTACTAAAAGTAAAGGGAAAATAATCTGATTGATATCAGTGGGTTTTTTAAAAATTTCTTTCTATTTTGTCTTTTACTTCAATTTAAATTTTCATAAAATGTATATAGAAACTTTTATTTTCATAGCTACCTTATCCAATCCTGTCCCCATTGTGGCCTGGGTTGTTAGAAACTTGGCCTTGGGGGATTTTGCTCCTTGGATTTTGCTCCTTGGATTTTGCTCCTAGGTTAGTTCTCTAGAGCTCTTCCTCTGCAGAGCAGGAGCCTTGGTGGTGGTGGACGCCTGCACCTGCTTACCTCAAGGGCGGCTGTAGAACTTTCCAGGGAGAAAGCGCACGGTCCTAAAGACTCTTAAAGTCTTGGAAACCCAAGTGGCAGTTCAACTCCATCCTGTATGGTCGCTATCAGAGGAATGGTGCCAAGGGCAGTACGGTTGGTTAAGGCTGGTTTCTTTGTGGATGGAATTGCCTCAGGACATTAAGGACATTTCCGTCTAAATCGAGCCCCCCCCCCCACACTGACATCTACACACTGCTGCCCAACAGAGCCACGCCCGTTGCCCCGTCTAGGTGACTAAATAGAAATGAGAAGTGTAGGACTTCCTTGGCAAGAATTCGAATGAGGTTGCTGAAAACAGGTGAGATCAACCATAGCACTTTATTAACAGCTAAAGCCTTTACGAAACACCTGGATCGAGAGTAGGCTGGCGCCTGGAAACCTCTTGACCCAGAACAAAGAACTTTCAGAATGTTTATAGTTCAAAATGCTGGGCTGCCTCAAGGGGAGGGATATTCTAGACATTACATTCTTATCAGGTTGGCAGGGTAATGGACTTGGGGGGAGTGGGTCGGAAACAGCACAGCTGTAGGTACCGATTCAAAGTCTAACGAGATAGTGTACCTTTCTAGCTAATTGAGCAGGCCGAGTTAGGAGATGTTTCAGAACAGTCAAGGTCTTCACAGGAGCAGGGAGAGGTAGGAGGAGAAGGGGGCTAACTGAGTGCAGGGGTTAAAGGCAGGGCAAACAGAATGGAGTTCCTCATGTTAAACTAGGTTACTATAATGGGGATGCTTATTTAAATAGCAAACTATCGTGCGTGCCATCTCGTCAAGTCTCACTTGCAGCGACATTACAAGACAGGGTGGAATTGCCTCCTAGGGTTTCTTAAGCTGTGATATTTATGGTAACACATCACCAGGTCTTTTCTCCCACAAGGCAACTAGTGTATCGAACTGTCTGCTGTTGAGTGAGCTGCCAAGTGCTTAAGCAAAGTGCCTACTGGTCTCCTTCCCATAATGAATCTCACCCAAGTCACTGCCATCTAGTTGATTCTGACTCAGCAGTCCTAGAGGACAGAGTGGAACTGCCTCTTTAGGTTTCCCAAACGGTAAGTCTCCATGGAAGCAGAAAGCCTTGACTTTCTCAGGCAGAGCAGCTGGTGGGTGGAACTGCAGGCCTCATAAGCTACCACGCCATCAGGATTCTTTATCACAAGCCAATGGGTACTAGCAAATGGTGCCTGGAAATTACCTGAGCTGCACACTATCACTCTTTTAACTGGGCATCCCTAACTAGGAGACACGCTCTGAACTTAATTGCAAGGCCAACTCCAAGGTCGGAGGAATCATCAAGGTCAGAGCCCCTCTCCCAACTTCACCCTCTTCTGCATCCCATACCTCTCCCGAGATCTAATAGACAACCCTCTATGAAGCTTCTGTTCCCTGGGAACGAGAGCAAGTTGCCACCACATTAATTCTGACGCATGGGAACCTGTATGGTTCAGGGCAAAACCATGCTCCACAGGTGTCCGATGACTGTGACCCCTTAGAAGTAGGCCACAACCTTTCTTTCCAGACACTTTTGGGTGGGCTTGAACCTCCAACCTTACAGTAAGTTGCCTGCTGCTTAACTGTTTATGCCATGAGTTGTTAATTTTTTCACTTCAGCTGACAACACGTTAGACACTGAAGTGAAGGCTATTGTTTGAAGCGGATATTTTAAACTATTTGAATGGTTCATATCCGAAGTGGGTTTTTTTAAGCTGCTAACAGGAAATCCAGCAGTGTCACAGACCATCCTGTTATGAAACGGCCAGAGGAAATGGCTAGTGGTCGCAGGGCTCCCTCAGCCCCACAGCCAAGGAGCCAGGTCTGTCTTTTCTGAGGCTGTTCCTCGAGGCAGTGCATATTCGGAGAGGCACTGGGCCTGCATCCCGACGTTGCAGGTCCACGGATGGACATTTGATGCTTTCGGAAAGATGTGGGCTGGATTCCGATCCTGGTTAGGCTGTTGCCTAGCTGTGCCTGTCAGCCAGTCTCTCAAGTTCCGATTATTAATTCATGTTGCAGTTGTTTCTTTTCATTTCAAGTCCTGCCCTGTCAGCTAGTGAAGGCCCAGAAGGCTGTCCTCCTTCTACATCATTATGGCTAACTCTACTCTGAGAAGGAATTCCTACCTTGGCCATATTTTGAATGCCTGACAATCTGCAGGGTTCATGTTTTCATGTTATCCGTGACAGTGTAGTGCTGCTAGTCATAGGCTGTCAATATCAGATGCTTCCATGCTACCCAGACAGTTTTCTGTGGTTAATTCTGCAGTGGTAGACAGTCTGTTCCTTGTCCATAGTCTGTTCTTAGTCTGGAAGTTCTGCTGGAACCTGTTCCCTTTGGGGCACCCTGCTAGCATTTGAAACACCAGCAGCACGTCTTCCAGCATCACAGCAACGTACAAGCCACTACAGTAGGTCAAACTGACAGACAAGTGCATTTGAATTATGATGCTGGCAAAGAATATTGACAGTACCATGGACTGCCTAAAGAACGGACAAATCTAGCTTGGAAGAAGTACACCCAGAATGCCCATCGAGCCAGCAGGTTGAGGCTTCCACTCGTGTGCTTCGGACGTGCGGTCAGGAGAGATCAGCCTCTGGAGAAGGGCATCATGCTTGGTAAAGCAGAGCGGCAGTGTGGTAGTTATAGAATGGTTTGTCAGTCGGAGGATGAAGAGTGTAGGAGTGGAGTCTAGCCTGTCAATCAGATCATAGCCAATGAGGCCTCTGTGTGGGCATGGCCTTCTCCTGAGGATTCTGGGAACTCCTGTGTTTCTTCCTTAGAGGTGGGAGACACTTCTCTCTCTCCGCTCACTCCCTGGGAGATGTTGCAGCTGTCAAGACACATGGGGCTCTGTTAGTGCCCTGAGCCTGAGAAGCCACCTGCACCTACCCTGATGCAATCAGAACTCTGAAGCCAGAGAAGCCACATGGAGACCCCTGCCAGTGCTGAGATGCTCACAACACCACTGGATCCAAAGACTTTCTACCCACTGGCCTGTGATCGTCCCACACTCAGCATCATTGCATGTGTTTTGTGAGTCTCAAGGGGACTTTGTAGATTGGTATCAGACATATGAGCCAATATCAAACTGACGGGCTTGGACTGGACTGGGTTGGGATGCTTTCTTAATGTACAGTTACCCTTTACATAAAACTCTTTCTTATACACATGAGTGTCTACGGATTTGTTTCTCTTGACCACCTATACTAACACAGGCAGTGAAAAAGCGGAAGGTCCTCTACTGGATGGATTGACTCAGTGACTGCAACAATGTGCTCAAGCGTAAGACCACTTGTGAGATGGTACAAGGAGCGGACCGTGTTTTAATCTGTGTACTTAGTTTAACAACAACATCTTAGGGGGAGAAGTGAGTGTTACATGTTTGAGGAATGTTGTGAGAGCATCAGTTTTAAAATTCAAGGACCAAAAGGCTTGGGACTTGAGAAATAAGTACAAACCAGTGATGAGATTCAGCCAATTTTCACTGGTTTGGCAGAAGCGATACCTAATTTTCCGTTGAGTTCAGTGAGTCAGTTGTTAAAATGGCTATTATAATCAGGGTTCTCTGTAAGAACTCTGGTTTACATTGCTACTCTTTTTTAATGTTAACCTGTGCAACCGTGTATTCTAGACTGTCTGCAAAAATGTTCCTTCTATCCATAGGTATAAAAACTTAGACACAACTGTGCTTTTGATATTAATTCATCCATTTCACAAAACTCTTTATACTTTTGATGAAATACTACATTTTTATTCCCTTGCGTCTGTTCCTTCAAAAAGCAAATATTTTGTCCTGGATTTAATATCCAGAAAAGCATGCAAAGCAAAACACAATCATATAAAGCAACAAAAAAACACACACAACAATGACTAGACAAAACAGAAAAACCTCCAAAAGAAAGCAAAAATTATTGAAAACTGAAACAACTTTAAAATGGGTCAAAAGGGAGATCAAATGATAGAGTATTACATTTTAATCTAACGATATCTACTATCATAGACTTTACAGTGCTCTCTGTATACTGTGGGCCCAGTTTCCTGGGAAATCTATTCTGGGAAACAATGCACTAAAAGTCCATCTCTGCTGGAGAAGAATTCAATGTCAGGACTGGAGGACGGTTTATTAACAACCTGAGACAGGCAGATGACACAAGCCTGGCTTCACTGAAAGTGAGGAGGATTTGAAACCCTGGCTAATGAAGATCGAGGACTGTAGCCCTCAGTCTGGATTACAACCCAATGTAAAGAAAACCAAAATCTTCACATCGGACCCACCGGTGGTAATGTCATGATCAATTGTAGAAAAGATGGAAGTTGTCAAGGGTTTCATCTTGCTTGGATCCAAATCAATGTTCATTGAAGCAGCACTTAGGAGCTGCAACGACCCACTATTTTGGGTAAATCTGTTGCATACAACCTCTTTTAAATGCTGAAAAGCTAGGGTGTTTCTCTGAGGAAGAAGGTGCACCTGACCCAAGCCATGGTACTTTCAATGGTCTCACAGGCATGTGAAACTTGGACATTGGATAAGGAAGACCGAAGAGAAATGGATGCATTTGAATGCAATCTTAATGAAGGGGGCCCCATTTGTAACCTCCTTAAAGTCCTAGGAAATATTGGCTGAGACTCATAAAGCACTGACGTTAGTATGACTAAACTATTATTTCAGACTGGAGCTATGTGCTTAACTCTGATCTGAACAGGTAGGAAATCTAAGTGTTAGCCAGCCCTTTGGTATCTGGCAATGGTTCCTAACATTGCCAGGCTCGAAGACCCTGCTTGTCCAATAGTAAAAGCTGGAAGACCACAGCCTCTCCACATGTAGGGGCTGTGCTTTCACTGTTGGCTGAGAAAACAATAATGACCAATTGCTACTGTAAATTTGGGGACACTTTTAGAACAGTAAGTCATTTATATTTCAACATATCAGTATATGCATGTAGCAAAGATCCTGTACATAAACTTGTATTTCATTCCCTGGTGCTGCCTTACAGACACACTGCCAGGTAAAAGTTGTGAATAAATCCATTGTTCTCCAATTACTCACTTTTATCAAAATATTGGGAAGATAACCACAGTGATTGATAAGCAACACAGCACCATTTTGTATACAGAGCGTGGAAAAGAGGAGAGAATACGAATGATGTGTTTACATTTTAAATGTTGGAAATGAGAGGTTTTCCACTTCCCCTTCTCATAAACGGAAGCTACTATTGCTACAGCCATGGAAAAATGTCTCCACATGTAAGTTCCACAGAGACAGATTATTCATACAGATTGTGGAAATGCCATGGGGTCACACACGGACTCCTGGGGCTACACGGTGGAGGAGAGTCCAGCTCCACACTAGCCCAAGGCCCAATGCCAGGAGGCAGAAGTCCGAGATGCCTCCCCGGCCATTCTTCTTTACCTAGTCTGCCTGCAACCTTTCCTCCCAGACACTCGGCACTCTAGTTCTCTGCATTGACACCACGAACTCACAGACAACACTCATGATTGTGAAAGTTTATTGGGGAAGTTAAGATCACCACAAGCCAGCAACAGAAAACATCCGGATACTCGTTGCTTCATATCAACACTGCACCTCAGTCAGCAGCTAAGACTCTCTCGGGTTCTCTGTCTCTCACCCATGTGATCTCTTGCTGTCTGCCAGGGCCTGGAAATCAGCTTGCTGTTCTACCTCATTGTCTCAAGGTCTCAGTGCCGCTCCTCTATTCTGTCTCATAGTTTCCTTACCTCGGCCTCTGGTCTTGGCCTGGCTCCTTTGCTGTCCCCTGGTCTCCAAGTCACAGCCTCTGATACCCACTAAACTTGAGTGCATTCAAACCATTGATGACTCTGCAGGACAGAGCAGAGCTGCTACGTAGGGATTTCTAGGTTGTCAATCTGGAGGAAAGCAGGTTGTTTCATTGTTCTCCGGAAAGGGGTAAGTTCGTTTCCAATGGTAGCCTAGAGTTACGTCATCTGCTCCCCGATGTTGCCTTCCCTGTAACTCCTAGCCTGGGAAAAGACCCGGGGCTCTCAGTGGTTCACCTGTCTGAAGTTACCCATCCCTTCCCTCCTGAAAGCAGCCATGACACTCTTCTGCAGAACTCCCTGGCACACCCAGCAGATGCAGTCATGGGCAGACTTGGATCCTCTAAGCAGGGGACTGGGCAGGGGCACCCAGAGTCCCTACACACCCCTCTTGCCACACATGGGGGCCATACTCTAGACGTGGGGGAAGACACCTCCAATAATCTGCAGGTTCCGGTTGAGTTCGCCAGCCTTACTTTTCCAAGGTGCAGTTGGTACTCCATTTCCAAAGTGGCCCTCGGTCTTCGTCATCCCAGGTTGGAACTGAGGGGACACTCTAGCTTCACAAGCCTCCCTCTCATGCACACTAACGTCTCCGAGGCGTCAAAGACCACCCATCCCCAGTCCCCAGGGATGCCTTGGAAGGATGGTAAAGAAAAGCAGGGAAATCGCCTTTGGATGAGCATATCATTTTCAATGGGAAATCCCACAGATTTCATAAGCCACCAAGAGAAAAGCAAGAGGGCAGCTGCTCTCTGCTCTCCTGAGAAAACTCAGAGTCGTGGGGCCAGCGAACTAGAAGGGCCCCTGGGTACAAAATGCAAGGACCTGTGGGGTTACACAAAGTTCTGCCCAGGTCACCAGAGAAGTCACACCTGCGCATAAATGTAGACCCATGCTGAAAGGAGCCAAGCCAGATGTTTCCACTAACTGGCAAAATTCAATCCCGCCCCTTCAGTCAGAATATTTCATAAGAAAAGACTGCTATTAATGTAAAAGGGATTTAACCTAAACTCTCATAGAGAACCAGTTCTTTAAAATATTTGCCAGGGTCTGTTAGTAATTATTCTGGCATAGTGAATTAAGGAGGATGATTTTCTTTTTCAACCCGGCTTTCCGATCACGAGGATTCCTGGTGACATAGGAGCTGTGCATTGGGCTGCTATCTGCAAGGTCAGCAGTTAGAAACCACCAGCTGCTCCACGGGAGAAAGACGGCACTTCCTACTCCTGGAGAGAGTTGCCATCTGGGAATGTCACAGGAGCAGTGCTGTCCTGTCATGCAGGGTTGCTATGAGTCAGAGTCGACTTGATGGCAGCGAGGTGAATGAAGGCCATGGTCTAGTAATACTCACTGGTTCTACAGATGGTGTGTTCTGATCCACACAGACCCTCCGTTTTGCTGACTGTTGAATGCCCTGCTGCCTCCCCTCCCACCTTGGAAATCCCCGCGGGCGATTGATTTCACAATGTGCTCTTATGGCCCTGGCATCAGAACGCTGTAATCACATTGTTCTTATTGATGCTGTAACCACGATATCACTATTCTTATTTTATTAACCTGGATGTTATAATCAATCCTGTACCCCGCCACACTCACGCTAAAGCCGTGGTTCTCAACCTTCCTCATGCCACGGTCCTTTAACACAGTTCCTCATGCTGTGATGACCCCCAATCGTAACATTATCTTCATTGCCTTCTTCATAACTGTAATTTTGCTACTGTTATGAATCAGGAGACCCCTGTGAAAGGGTCGTTCCACCCCCAAAGGGGTTGTGGCGACCCACAGGTTGAGAACCGCTGCTCTAAAGAATAATAACATTAATTTTGTCTGTTTTTGTCAGACCTGCTTGCTCTCTAGGAAAGTTTCTGATAAATGGGTTTTTGCCTATTTAAACGGGCTATTATCTCCACTTCAATCAAAAGAATTGCTTTTCGATTCTAGCACTCCAGTTAGAACAGAATAAAGACTCTTCTAAATCATCAAGCCATTATAGTGACTATTACTTATTTGGACCGGCAACATGGGAGGAGAAGTCATAAGTCAGAGGCTAGAAAGGTGTTGACTTGGGGGAAAGAGAAGACACTATCCTACAAGAGAGAGATGGGGAGAAAAATGGGGAGGGGGCGTTGATACATTTAAAAAGTTACTGGATGCAAAAATACTGATCTGATAGATAACCAAAAACTCAAAACCCCCAAACCAAACACTGCCATCAAGTCAATTTCACATCATTGAGACCCTGTTGGACAGGGTGTAGGACAGCACCACCCCGGCGGGTTTTCGGGACTGTACCTCTAAATGGAAATCGAAGCCTCATCTTTCTCTCACAGTGTGGCTGGTGGGTTTGAACTGAGGACCTTGTGGTTAGCAGCCCAAGCGTAACCTCTCCACCACCAGGGCTCCTCTACTATGTAAACTCCACAATTAGAAGTTTGAAAACAGGAAAGCAAGGGAAAGGCATCGCAAGCACTGAGCGAGCGTTGGGAGGAGGTGACATTTCAAATAGGGTGACCCGAAGGACCTTCCTAAGAACATGACCCTTGGAAAGGAAGTCTGCAGTGAAGCTTTGATGAACCGGTTAACGCCCCAAGTCTCCACCCCATCTGTCAGTCTCTCCTTGTTCAATATTAACAGAACTCCCAATGTTTAAAGAAGGCCTTTACATGCAAAACTGAACTCAGAGGAAAAGGGATACGACAGGAATCAGAAGGCATCACTGAGGAAAGGAACAGCGACAGTTAACAAGAGGAACTCGGGTGGCTCAGCTGTTAAGGCGCCGGCTGTCAATGGAAGGAGTCAGCCCAAACCCACTCCATGGTGCCGGGGGAGAAATACCTGCTCATCTACTTCCACAAAGATTACAGCTAAGAAAACTCTGCTTCTCTGGGGATCTCCATGAGTCAGAATTGTCTCAAGGCACCAAGCAATCACAATGATATCTTCTCAGAGATAAGATACAGAAACAATGGAATCCATACAGCAAGAAGGAGGAGAAACTACCACCATTGAGAACAAGAAAGAGCTCTTGTTCTTTGAAAAAAAAGTTGGGATAAAGGTAGTAAGAGAGTTGAAACAATAACCTCAGAGAGGTCATGCCACAGAACATTCAGATGGTCTCGGAGAACCATGGGAAGCGATGAGCACAATACTCCAAAACAAGAAACCAAAGCAACGCACGGCCACTGCGTCCACTCAGTCTCACAGCAACCTTCTCGGCCAAAGGAGAAGTGCTCCATGCAGCTCCCGAGACCGCAGACCTTCCCTGGAGCACACAACCTCATCTCTCAACCGTGGACTGAGCGGCTGGTAGACCTGAGCCATTGACCTTGTGGTGAACAACCTAATGCTTCATTCCCTACCCCCAAACTTAATAGACGGATAAGAAGATGATGATAAATGAATGCCTCAGGGGACACCAATAACTAATATATATATATATGACACATTAGAGGTTATGTGTAGGCCAACCCATATCTGATTACTTAGGAGCAGCAGAAAAAGAAAACAGAAAAAAAATGTATGGGAGGAAATGATCGACAATCCAGTGTTTCTAAGGACAGGCATTTTCAGATTGAATGAGCCCTCCAAGGGTCTCTACATGTATGAAGCCAGATGCACATAGAGATCTGTTCTTCTAGTGAAGAGTGCAACAATCTAGTGGAAGACTGTAAGCTCCCGGTGGGGGGGGGGGGTGAGGAGGGGACAACAGCGCAGACAGGTGACAAACAAGGAATCAAATATCAAACGGCCTTTAGACTTCTGAACAGCAACACTGAAGGCAAAACAACAGCAAATGAGTGCTGCCTTCAGCCTTGGAGAGAAGAGAATCCTTAGCGAGAACTGATGTTTAGATGAACTGCCATTGGACTGAGCGAGCAGAGCAAAGACCTCTGCAGGAAAGCCAGCTGTCGAGAAGTTGTACGTCTCAGTCTCGCTTTCTCAAAATCTAGGGGAACTAACTGCCGTTAAGAAGATTCTGGTTTATATCAGTCCTGTAGGACAGAGTAGAATTTACCCTGTGAGTTGTAAATCTTTTTTAAAATTTAATTTTTTCATCTTAAAATGCTTTTATTGGGGGCTCATACAAGTCTTTTTTTATATTTTTAAAAACATTTTATTAGGGGCTCATACAACTCTTATCACAATCCATACATACATCAATTGTGTAAAGCATATCTGTATATTCTTTGCCCTCATCATTTTCAAAGCATTTGCTCTCCACTTAAGCCCTTTGCATCAAGTCCTCTTTTCCCCCCTCCCTCTCCGCTCCCCCCTCCCTCATGAGCCTTTGATAATTTATAAATTATTATTTTGTCATATCTTGCCCTGTCTGACGTCTGGCTTCACCCCCTTTTCTGCTGTCCATCCCCCAGGGAGGAGATCACATGTAGATCCTTGTAATCGGTGCCCTCCTTCTAACCCCCTATCCCACTACCCTCCCACTATCACCACTCACGCCCCTGGTCCTGAAGGTATCATCCACCCTGGATTCCCTGTGCCTCCAGCGCCTATCTGCACCAGTGTACATCCTCTGCTCTATCCAGACTTGCAAGGCAGAATTCGGATCATGATAGTCGGGGGGGGGGGGGTGAAGAAGCATTTAGGAACTGGAGGAAAGCTGTATTCTTCATCGGTGCTACATCGCACCCTGACTGACTCATCTCCTCTCCTAGACCCCTCTGTGAGGGGATCTCCAGTGGCCGACAAATGGGCTTTGGGTCTCCACTCTGCACTTCCCCCTTCATTCACTATGGTAAGATTTTTTTGTTCTGATGATGCCTTATACCTGATCCCTTCGACACCTCATGATCGTACAGGCTGGTGTGCTTCTTCCATGTGGGCTTTGTTGCTTCTGAGTTAGATGGCTGCTTTTTTACCTTCTAGCCTTTAAGACCCCAGACGCTATCTCTTTTGATAGCCGGGCACCATCAAATTTCTTCACCACATTTGCTTATGCACCCATTTGTCTTCAGCGATCGTATTATGGAGATGTGCACTGAATGATATGATTTTTTGTTCTTTGATGCCTGATAACTGATCCCTTCAGAACCACGTGATCACACAGGCTGGTGTGTTCTTCCATGTGGGCTTTGTTGCTTCTGAGCTAGATGGCCACTTGTTTACCTTCAAGCCTTTAGGACCCCAGACACTATCTCTTTTGATAGCCGGGCACCATCAGCTTTCTTCACCACATTTGCTTGTTCACCTGCTTTGGCTTCAGTGGTTGTGTTGGGAGGGTGAGCATCATAGAATGCCAATTTAATAGAAGAATGTATTCATGCATTGAGGGAGTACTTGAGTGGAAACCCAATATCCTTCCGTCACCTTAATACTAAACCTATAATTATAAACACATAGATCTATTTCCCCAACCATATATATATATATATATATATATATATATATATATATATATATATATATATATATTTGCATATGTACATGTTTTTGTCTAGACCTTTATAAATGCCCTTTGCCTCCCATCTCTTTCCTCTATTTCCCTTGACTTTCCTCCTGTCCCATTATCATGCTCCGTCCCTACCTGGGTTTCAGCT
Organism: Tenrec ecaudatus; assembly: GCF_050624435.1. NCBI lineage: Eukaryota > Metazoa > Chordata > Mammalia > Afrosoricida > Tenrecidae > Tenrec > Tenrec ecaudatus. Next base: position 95,185,119 of record NC_134531.1, read on the forward strand.
ATACCTCTTCTTCGTTACATTAACCTTGATTATGCCCTACCAGGCCTGCCACATCCACCTCACCACCAATTTGGATCACTTGTTGTTCCATTGTCCCTGGGTTTGTTAACACCACTTCCTTTCCCTCCACCTCCCACTATCCCATGTCACTCAGGAACTGTCGGTCCCGTTGTTTTTCCTCCAGATAGTTCATCCAGCCTATCTTATTTAGACAGACCTGCGGAGATAGTAACATGCAGAAAAACAAGACAGAGCAAAACCAAGCAACAATATACAACAAAACAACAACAACAAACCACTGATAAAGAACAAAACAAAACACAAGAAAGAACAGCTTGTAGTTAGTTCAAGGATCATTTGTTGGCCTTTAGGAGTGTTTCCCAGTCTAGTGTGTTGGGGCACCACGCCCTGGCCCCAAAGTCTACCTTCAGCATTCCCTGGGGACCTTGCCACTCCATTCCCTTGCTGTTCCGCTGCACTCCCCCAGTGCTTTGCCTCTGTGTGGTGGGATCAGGTCGGGCGCAATTCCCACACTGTGTCTTCTGTCCCCCGCAGGGCCATGGGTCAGTGAGGGATGTCATGTCTCATAGTGGGGCTGGCCATGTGGTCCTCTCTGTGGACTGGCTACTCTAATTGGGGTCATCATCCTCAGAGCCTGGTGGGCCAGGATGTGCTCTACTCTCTCCTCCTCCCCCTTCATCTGTTCCCATGTGCTCTGATCAGATATGTTCCTCTCCAGGAGCTACAGATTCAATGCTGTCCTTTGAAATAAACTCTTCTGGAGGGAGGGGCAGGCATCTACTTAGTATTTGGTACTGGGCCAGCCTCCCAGACCTCTCCACTGGTTCCCTGCTCCACGCCGGATGTTGCATTCACACCTTGAGGCACTGGGTAGAAGTCTGGTCCCTCTTTCCCTGTGGAGATAAAACAATACCCTCCCCTTGGGTGGGTTAGCACCCCATGCCCCCACTCCCCTTTTCTTCCTTATATTCATCCTTTTTTTTCCCTTTCCCCATCTCCTCCCCTGTTGTCTACCATGTGCATCCCTGGAGTTGATCTGGTTTCTACCATCATACAAGTCTTATCACAATCCATACATACATCCATTGTCTCCAGCATATTTGTACATATGTTGCCATCATCATTCTCAAGACATTTTCTTTACTTGAGCCCTTGGTATCAGCTCCTCATTTTTTCCCCTCCTTCCCTGCCTTCCCTCCCTCATGAAGCCTTGATAACTTATAAATTATTATTTTGTCATATCTTACACTGTCTGACATTTCCCTTCACCCACTTTTCTGTTGTGTGTCCCCCAGGGAAGGGGTTATATGTAGATCCTTGTGCTCGGTTCCCTCTCTCCACCCCACCTTCCCCTAACCCTCCTGGTATCGCTACTCTCATTATTGGTCCTGAGGGGTTTAATCTGTCTTGGATTCCCTGTGTTTCCAGTTCATATCTGTACTAGTGTACATGCTCTTGTCTAGCCAGATTTGTAAGGTAGAATTGGGATCATGATAGTGGCAGGGAGGAAGCATTAAAGAACTAGAGGAAAGTTGTATGTTTCATCATTGCTATACTGTACCCTGACTGACTCATCTCCTCCCTGAGACACTTCTGTAAAGGGATGTCCTGATGCCTACAGATGGGCTTTGGGTCTCCATTCTGCACTCCCTCTCATTCACAATGATATGATTTTTGTTCTTTGATGCCAGATACCTGTACAGGCTGGTGTGCTTCTTCCATGTGGGATTTGTTGCTTCTCAGCTAGATGGTTGCATCTCTTTTGATAGTCAGGCACCATTAGTTTTCTTCACCGTATTTTCTAATGCACCTGCTTTGTCTTCAGTGATCCTCTTGGGAAGGTGAGGATCATGGAATACCAGTTTAGTAGGACAAAGTGTTCTTTCCTTGAGGGAGTACTTGAGTAGAGGCCCAATGTCCATCTGCTACTTTAATACTAAACCTATAAATATAGGTACATAGATCTATTTCCCCATCATCATATAAAAATGTATTTCCTTGTATACATGCCTTTATTTAGACCTTATAAATTCCCTTTGCCTCCTAGTTCTTTTCTCTATTTCCTTTTACTTTTCTCTTGTCCCACTATCAGCCTTCATTTGGGTTTCAGTAATTCCTCTCGGTTACATTGCCCTTAATCAAGCCCCACCAGGCCTCCTATACCCTCCTACCATCGATTTTGGATCACTTGTTGTTCCCTTGTCTCTGGGTTTGTTAACATCCACTTCCTTTCCCCTGGCCTGCCCCTTTCCCATGCCCCCCCTGGAACCATTGGTCCTGTTGTTTTCTCCTCCAGATTGTTTATCCCATCTATTTTATCTAGATAGACCTGCAGAGATATACACAAAAAACCAAGACAGAAACACAGGGAATATAGGACAGATAAACTTCTCAGGAACAATATTGAGATTAGACATACAAGGAGGGGAAGGGGAAGGTGGGGGGAGAAAGGGGGAACCGATCACAGTGACCTATATATAGCCCTCTCCCAGGGGGATGGACAGCAGACAAGGGGGTAAAGAGAAACATTTGACAGTTGAAGACATGAACAATTTTTGTAATTATCAAGGGTTCATGAGGGAGGGGGGAGAGTAGGAGAAAAGGAGGGAAGGAGGAAGAGGGAGGGGAAAAAAGTGAGGAGCTGATACCAAGGACTCAAGTAGAAAGAAAATGCTTTGAAAATGATGATGGCAACATATGTACAAATGTGCTTGAGACAATGGATGGATGTATGTATGGATTTTGATAAGAGTTGTAAGAGCCCCCAATAAAATGATTTAAAAACAAAAAAACCCAAGACAGAACAAAAGAAAACAAAAAAAACAACAACAAACAAATGACAAAAAAAAAAAAAACACCCCAAAAGCCTGTAAATAGTTCAAGGTCTGTTTGTTGACCTTTAGGAGTGTTTTCCCATCAAATCTGATGGAGTGCCACACCTTGGCCCCAAAGTCTATTTTTGGTATTCCCTAGGGGCTTTCTTGCTCTGCATCCCTTGCTGTTCTGTTGCATATGCCCTTAGCGTTTTGCCTCCGTGTGGTGGGATCCGATTGGGTATAATTCCCACACTGTGTCTCCAGTGTTTTCCCCTGTATGGCTATGGGGGAGGATGTCCTGTCTCATAATGGGGTCGGCCATATAATCCTCTCTGTGCATTGGCTGCTCTGAGCAGGGATATCATCCTCAAGGCTTGGTGGGCCAGGATGTGCTCCACTCTCTCTTCCTCCCCCTTCATTTGCTCCCATGTGCTCTGGTCAGACATGTCCCTCTCTCCAAGCTGCAGCTTCAGTGCTGTCCTCTGAAGTAAATTCTTCTGTGGAGAGGGGGGCTGTCCTTGTAGTTGGGATTGGGGCCGTCCCCTCAGACCTCTCTATTGGGTCCCTACTTCATGCCAGTATGTTGCTTTCACATCTTGGAGCACCGGGTTGAAGTCTGGTCCCTCTTTCCCTCAGAATATATAAGAATATATAAGCCACTCAAACCCACTACTGTAAAGTTGATTCTGACTCATAACAACCCTCTATGAGGTTTCTGAGACTGTAAGTCTTTATGGGAGCAGAAAACCTCATCTTTCTCCCTCATAGCAGCTGGTGGACTTGAACCACTGACCTTATGGTTAGCAGTCCTGATGGCACCACCAGGGCTCCTTAGAAGAGTATAGAGCACACATAAACTGAACACTCATGGATCTGTCTCCCAGGTTAACAGATAAGCACCCATATACAGAGCACCTCTAAGGTACCGTTAGAGAACTAGCAGATCCACTTGCTTTCCCCAAGTGCATCTCCCTCTGTCTCCACAGAGGACACCTTTGTCGGAGCATTTGGCTTCCACTTTGCTTGGGGCAGCTAGTGGATTTGAACCACTGACCTTTTGCTTAGCAGTTCATTGCTTACCTCCCCGCAAAACAAAAGACACATCTGCTAATTTTCCTGCAATATAAATCTTCCCTTTGTCTTTTGGTATAGAACCCCCTGAGTTTTGGTTAGGCAAGAGGCTTGCTAACCACAGGGAACACTGGCGCTGCAGCTGAGTGGGGCTGGGCAACTAGGCTGTGGGGCAACAGGTGAACAGAGGTGTTGGCAACAACTTCACCTAGACTTCATGGAGCAATGTCACCTGCCTGCTTCTGAGCTGTCTCCAGATATGACATCCTGTAATGTTCTTATGCCTTGGTTACTGAGGCGTCGCTGGTATTTTAGTTTATGTGGGGCACAGGAAACAGGAAACAAAGCCAGGAGATCAGAGGAATTCTCAGGGAGACCATAAAGAGCTGTGTACTGTGCATAGACATCGAGCCAGTCCAGACTGGACCGCAGCTCTCCCCCTGGAGAAGGCTCAAGTGAGCCTGACACAGTTCTCCTAATTTGTCCCCTGCTACTGACATCCTTTCTCCATGCCACAAATTGGACCAGTTGAGGAGACAGTTGACAAATCTGCCCCTCCAAAAATGGTGTGATTTGGCCTACTCCTAAAGCCTAGAGGTGGGCCAGGCTGAGTTTAGGAGCAGCAGACGCAGCACAGCCTCAGTTGAACTCTATCTGTGGAGGAGATTGTAGGAGGCATTGGCTGATCAAGGTGTTTATTGATGGGTGACCAATTAATCCTCTGTGCCTCTGCAGACAAAAGCATTGCAAAATGACTGTTATTTGTGACTTTGCTGCTAAAAACATTGAGAGATAACTCAGTTATTTCTGATTTCTTTAAGATTCTTTTGCATCTTGCACATCCATGTGACTGTCTTACAACCTAGTGCTTTTATTATTCAAATGTTAAGAAAGTGTGACTAGTTAAGTAACATTTGCATAGATAATAGTTTAGGAATGTTTTTTAAGTTCTTTGATGTTTGTTTTGTAACCAATCCCATGTAAGAAGAGTATAAAAACCAATCTTCGAATATACTGGGGACTTCAGTCCCATACTTTGTACATATCTCTTTCTTTTCCTTTTATCCACATGCCTCGTTTCGGACCCAGCTTGATGCGGGATAGCTGGTCTATCACCCACGGGAGATGATGCCCAGTACCTAGCTCACACCCTAGCCTTCCCATCCGTGGCATTCCAGCACTCACTTGGGCCTACCCTGCTAACGCCTTCCCAGAAGAGGATCTTGTAAATCTATGGAGTGTCTCTTCAGATTATCTTGTAGAATTGTTAGGTTTCTCTCTCCGGCCTAAATCTCAGCCTCGGTCCTTGGCTCCGCGTGAGAAAAGATTTCACCCTGAAGCTGGGCTCGTGATCCAAGTGAATTTAATGAAGGTTCAAAGAAGCATCAGGTTTTACGTGGCACCCATAGGATTCCTTTGACCATGCGGCCTGGCGGAGATTGCTCCGGGACATGCAAGGATCTCTCCCCTCCCAGACCACCCAAGCAAGACAAGACCAAGAGCCCAAGAGCCCCTCTCCCTTCCGGTCCCTGCCTTTTCAAGGGTTTCCGGGGAAGGTGTGGTGAACGACCCCAGGTCGATCCCATTGGCTGAATTGCAGTCACCTGGCCCAGGTGGGCTGTCCAGGTGTAACGCCCAGCTGGGCCCACCGGCAGGAAAATCCAGCTTTTGTCCTTTGCTGGCTCCCCTGGGCATGCGTAAATGGACTTCCCAATTCCCTAGGCTAAGCTACCTAACATTGTGTGTGTGTGTGTGTGTGTGTGTGTGTGTGTGTGAGAGAGAGAGAGAGAGAGAGAGAGAGAGAGAGAGAGAGAGAGAGAGAGAGAGAGAGAGAGAGAGAAATGTCCTCTGTGGAGACAGAGGGAGATGCACTTGGGGAAAGCAAGTGGATCTGCTAGTTCTCTAACGGTACCTTAGAGGTGCTCTGTATATGGGTGCTTTATCTGTTAACCTGGGAGACAGATCCATGAGTGTTCAGTTTATGTGTGCTCTATACTCTTCTAAGGAGCCCTGGTGGTGCCATCAGGACTGCTAATCATAAGGTCAGTGGTTCAAGTCCACCAGCTGCTATGAGGGAGAAAGTTGAGGCTCTCTGCTCCCATAAAGATTTAGTCTCAGAAACCTCATAGAGGGTTGTTATGAGTCAGAATCAACTTTATGGCAGTGGGATTGGGTGGTTTATATATTCTTCCATAGCTCTAATATATTAAATAATATTTTTATATAGGCAGATGTGCCCCTAAGAAACTGTTGATGTGTGGTCAGGACCCAAGAAAAACCGAAGCCCAGGAACTGTGGTGCCAGCGCAGTCTTGAAGTTACCATGGCTGCCAAAAGGACAGGCAGAGCTGTTGGGGAAGAAGTACAGCCAGAGTGCTCCTTAGCTGCAGGATGGCAAGGCTTTATCTTAGATCCTTGGACATGTTGTCTGGAGAGACCAGTCCCCAGAGGGCATCATGCTTGGTAGAGGGGCAGCAAAAAAGAGGAGAGCACCAACCAGTCTGGGATGGCCCTGCTTCACGTTCTTGTGTCGTTGGCCTGCGGCGTCATGAGTCTGAAGATGGCCCAGTGAGCATCACATCTCTGGATTTGAGTTAGACAGGGCTGGGAGACCTTCTTGAGAAAGTTCTTTCTTGTACAGTGATGAGTGTCACTGGATTTGTTTCTCTAGATAACCTGGCCTAATAAATACTCTCATTGCCAGCAAGTCAATGCTGACTCGAGAAGGAACTGTTAGTGGGAGTTGAAAGCCCAGTATTTTCCCTGAGGAGCTGCTGGTGATTTTGAACTGTGGACCATGCAGGTCACAGCTAAATCCCTACCTGCTATACCACCAGGTCTCCTTTAGACATTAAGTTTAAGTGGTGAGAGAAGAGACATGCAGAGGAGGACCTCTGTATATCAGAAGAGTGAAGAGTGTGGGAGAAAGGAGAATGGCACTGGAGGAGAAGGAAACATAGTAAGTAGGGACCCTCCATGCAGGCGAGTGAGGCAAGTGGTCCGAAGGGGACCCAGGGCTGTGCAGATGACACATCACAAAGGAGGAGGCACTCACAGTGCTGTCCAGGGCACGACCTGGACAGTCAAAGAAAGAATCCAGAAATACATGGGTCTTAGACATGAAATATGAAATGGAAAAAGATGATAATTAACCATATTTAGTAGGTCCCAAATTCCAAAAACCAAACTCACTGCCATAGACTCAATGCGGACTCATTGCGATCCCCTGTGGGTTTCTGAGACGAACTTTACGGACACAGAAAGCCCAGTCTTTGTCACGTGGAGCAGCTGGTGGTTTTGAACTGCCGACCACATGGATCTCAGGCCAACTTGTAAGCACTACACCACCATAGCTCCCATTAAGTAGGTCAGTGCTTACATGCTACAAATGGTCATGTTGATGTTAAAATTAAAAACCACAGCAACGACTAGTAGTCAGTGAGAGAGAGCAGCTCCAGCCTTCGTGCCAGCGGGCACCAACAAAGCTGCCAGTGGGCGTACTTCAGCTACGGCCATTTGGTAAGCCCTCTAGAATGTGGGAACAAATTTGACACCAACCACTGAATCTATCATTGATGCATATTTCTTTATTGTAAATACAATTAACCACTTGTACCAGAGACCACATAAGGAAAGTAACTTAACATTCTAATTCTTGTATAGAAAAATTAAACCTTACAGTAAGAAATTAAAGGTTTTCAAGAATGTAAAAAAAAAAAATCAAGAGCGGAAGGGAGAAAATCATTTAAGAACAGTATTTATCCATCTGACTCCTTCTAGGGGGGGGTTACTTTTTTTTTTTCAAGGCAAGAGCAAAAGCCTACAATTTAAAACTGTTAGATAACCTAAGTCACAGCAGTACACACTTATTCGGGATGACTCGATGACCCTGTTTGTAAGAGTAGGGCCACATGGTCTTGACCCGCACACCCATGGCACCAAGCAGGGTGAACAGGGTGGCAGAGCTTCTCAAATTGGGTCCTGCGGCCCTGCACAGAGGGATGGGGCATTTCCTGTGATATCTGGCGGCTGTCAGGGATGCCACCAGTAGCTCAGCGCATGACTCACAGTGGGGTGAGACGGCCAAAGGGCAGGTCTACGTCGTCTGAAAACATAAACATGCTCGAAGGGCGTATCAGAGACATGATTTCAGCTGTGGGCAGTCGCAGAAGACCAACTGTGGACGCTTCCTGTGGGGCTTGGGATGGGCCTGGTTAGACACAGTGGACTCAGAGGTAGAGAAACGCTGCCACGTGGGGAGTAGTTACTGGGAACCAAAACCAACCTGTGAAAAAGGATTGCTCCCTTCTGTTGGGTGAGTGAGTCCTACGCCAGAACTGGAGCTGGCCCTTTTGCAGGCCCCAAGCCAACCCAGGGGAAACCCCACACCCTACATGAACCTTCTGGATGCTTTTAGATAAGGTGGTCCACTCTTAATATTGATCCAAATGGAGCCCTTTTTGCCAAATGCCAACCCCTCTCAGTCCGCGTTTCGGTTAACGTTTTGAATTTTTCAGTGAACAGCTGCCGTAGCTGAGGAAGAATAGGTCGCAGATCCATCCGTCTGGCAGGGCAGTCAGCGTGAGTGATGCCACCCAGCCCGAAGCAGGGCACCAGCACGGGGGATCAGCGCTGCCAGGAAAGAAACAGAGAATTGGGACCTTATTGGAAAGGTAAATTGCCCCCATTTCCTCCTCATTCCGACAACAGTCACCGTCACTGTTTCAGACACTATTTGTTACATGCGTGCAGTGGCCGGGAAGACGCCGGCAGCACATAATGTACAAACACCAGCCCCACAAACCCAGTCGCAGAGGAGATTTTGAGTTCCTGGGGCCCAGTGCATGCTAGGAGTAGCACTAGGCTCCATAGGGTTTTCAGTGACTGATTTGGGGGAAGTAGATCTCCAGGCCTTTCTTCCAAGGTACCCCAGGGAGGATTCAAAGTTTCCACCTTTCATTTAGCACCTGAAAGCTATTTGCATCATCCAGGGACTCCAAGGAAGGAGAAGGAGAAGGCAAATAAGTAGATCTTTTGAATGTGCAGGAAATTCTAATGCTCACCCCAACATTAAGCAAAAAACAATTCCAATTCTACCTTACAAATCCTGCTACACAGGTATGGATAAGAACTAGAAACACAGGGAATACAGGACAGATAAACCTCTTAGGACTAATAATGAGAGTAGCGATACCAGGAGGGTAAAGGAAAGTCGGGAGGAGAAAGGGGAACCGATCACAATAATCAACATATAACCCCCTCCCAGGGGGATGGGCAACAGAAAAGTGGGTGAAGGGAGATAGCGGTCAGTGTAAGACATGAAAAAATAATAATAATTTATAAATTATCAAGGGTTCATGAGGGAGGGGGGAGGGAGGAAATGAGCAGTCAATATTAAGGGTTCAAGTAGAAGGCAAATATTTTGAGAATGATGATGGCAACAAATATACAAATGTGCTTGCCACGATGGATGGACAGATTGTGTTAAGAACTGTATAAGCCCCCAATAAAATGATTAAAAACAAAAACAAATTCACTGCCATCAAGTCAATTCCAACTCGCAGCAACCCTTCCGGACAGGGTAGAACTGCCCCAGTGGGTTTCCAGGAGTGCGAATCATATGGGACGCACAGCCTGTCTTTCTCCTGTGAGTGGCTGGCGGATTCAAACCATGGACAGCCCAACAGACAACGCACTGTGCCACCAGGGCTCCTACACCTACATAAGCTAGTTGGGAAAACAATATTTCCCATTGTTCCAGGAAAACGATCATTTCCTCCCATTTGTAACCTAAACCTCAATAGCTGGAAGTATTTCCGGTTAGGGAAAGTTCGGCACAGCTGTTAATAGGGGCTTACGTGGTTTGGTGCAGGGGGGGGGATGCCAGTATGCTGACCTAACCAGAGAACCCATGCACTGTAATGATGCAGATTGTGGTCAGGTGATTTATAATGGTGACATAATTTTATTTCAGGGACACGGTTGTTTATGTTGCTTCCCCCCATGCCCAGATTAAAACAAAACAAAACTTCTGTTGTTATTCTGAAGCAGCATCGCACACTATGCGAGCTCAATCAGACATAACTCAGAGAGCATCTTGATTAAAGAACCATAGTTTATCCCTCAACAACAACAACCAACCCTGACCTCCTCTGCCTGTGTCAGGGGAATTGGCCCATTGAAAAGCTAACTGGCACTCTGCGTGTTGGAGAGCAGGAGTTGGGAGAGGTCATTAGACCCCGATTCTCTCTTGGGTCCTGTCTCGAGAGTCCATCACCCAACGGATTTCCTCTGCAGTCTGGGATCTCCCTTAGGTGAGTCATTTTAGAAAATGTGTTTTTAGAATTTGGGGAGCCAGTCAAATTAATTTGCCACATGGGCACAGGTACAGCAAAAATACACTTTCCCTTCCACTGTACTGAGAAGGGATCCAGACGGCCGTGTGCTCGGCTCTGCTAGCAGTCTTTCTCTGCACCGCTCTGTACACGATGCGCCCTTGCGTCCTCTCTGGTCCTTGACCCAGGCTATTCTGGACTTTTTTTCTTTATTCAATGAAAAGACCATTTTATTGTGTGCTCTTACAGCTCTTGTAACAATCCATTCAGAAATTGCATCAAGCATATTTGTACATATATTTGTTGCCATCATTCTTTTCTAGACATTTACTTTCTTGGTATCAGCTCCTCTTTTTTCCCTCCCCCCTCATGACCCCTTGATAAGTTATAAATTATTATTTTTTTATCTTATACCAACCGCTGTCTTCCTTCCCCCATGATTTCTGTTGCTCGTGCCCTGGAGGGTGTGTGTGATTATGTGTTGATCATTGCAATTGGTCCCCCTTTCCTCCTCTCCCCTCCCCACCTTCCCCTACCCTTCTGGTATCACTATTCCCACACCAGTTCCTGGATTCCGTGTTTCATGAGCTCTTATCTCTTACCTGTACCTGTCTAACAGGCAGCACTGGTAGTGGGGGGTGAGGAAGCCTCAAGGAACCAGAGGAACCCTGCGTGCTTCATCGGTGCTTTCCCCTCAGGCTTTTGGTTTGCTACCCCTTCTCTCTGGAAAGTTCATTTGCTTGGTGTTTACCTGGCTGCCTCCTGCTCATCAATCAGCTGAGAAAGGCTCTCTCTCATTACCTTAGTTGAATTTGCCCCCAGGGCCCATTCATGTCCTATCCCCTTAGCCTAGGTTGTTTCCCCGCCCCCCAGGAGTTGTTTGCTTATTGGTTTTTTGTTCCATCTTGTGATCTACCACTGTAGAATATAAGGCCCAAGGTTCCTTTTTTTCTCCTGAACTGTATTCCCAGTGCCTGGCACCCAGTAGGTGTTCAACAAATGTTTGCTAAGTGAAGGTTGAAGGAAAGGAGTTCTCCCACTACACAATTACATGAATACAAAATTCATGAGTGATGTCACATTTCCCTAGCTGGATGATCTTCCTGGAATATAATAGAACACGGGAGCCAAATTCCATTGCTGCCCCAGACTTCTGGTTCCACATCCCACCTGTTACATGCCCATCCACCTACCCATTGCCACCCAGTGTGTCCAACTCATAGTGATGCTATAGGGCTCCCTCACAGAGCGTCCAAGGTGCTCAGTCTGTGTGGAAGCAGACTGCCACATCGTTCTCCAATAGAGTGGCAGCTGGGTTTGTACTATCAACTTTTCAGTTAGTGACGGGGCACTGACCCAGTTCACTGCCAAGATTCCTTCCCACCGGTAACTCACCTGTAATTATTGCAGAACCCCCATGGCTGTTAGTCTCCTCACCAGCTCCCCACTCTGTTGCAGAATCTCCAAATCAGAGCATCCACCGATACACTCCTGACCCAGAAACACCCGAGGTACCTACAAAAGCCAACAAAGAGGGACCTGTAAGGGACTCAGTACACAGTAGAATGATTATTCCCAGCCCAGCCCAAATGCTCTTGGGCTAGGCTTCCTGTGTGAGGACCAAAGGGGAGGAACCTGTAGCCCCCCCCAAGTGGGTAGAGACTAAGACTTCAGAAGGGTTTCCTCCCATCCTCAACTAGGACAGACATTGTTCGCAGAAAGAACATCTTATCCTTCCTCAACCCACAACTTTTTACATCCCTAGACCACCTCTTTATGTGTGTACTTTCGGAACAAATGCTCGGAGAATTGAGTAAATTTATATTATATTACAAACATATATATATATTATGAGTAAAAGGATTTCTTAAAGAAATCTTTTAAGGGAGCTGATGTTTCAAATTGATGTACGGTGCAAACTTATCCATATGATGTTTAAAAATTCTCTCTAGAGCAGCAGTTCTCAACCTGTGAGTCGCGACCCCTTTGGGGGTTGAATGACCCTTTCACAGGGGTGGCCAGATTCCTAACAGTGGCAAAATGACAGTGATGAAGTAGCGACAGAAATAATTTTATGGTTGGGGGTCTCCACCACATGAGGCACTGTATGAAAGAGTCACGGCAAGAGGAAGGCCGAGAACCATTGCTCAAGAAGAACCTGTTTCAGGGACAGAAATTGTGGTTTGCTAAGTTCAACCACTTTTATTGAACTCAGATAGCTGGGATCCCACCTGAGCTCCCCCACCCCCCACCCACCCTCCTGAGCCACCCAAACCAGGAATGCATTTACAGAGATAAGGAGAAAAGTCATTAAGGTAGGTCCCGCCCTGATTTCTAGTTTCCTAGAATCGCCTCTGTCAGCTGCCAGTGAGCTCAGTGCTCAAGCGGGGCAGGGGTGGAGGGATCTGAAGCTCATTCTTCACTCTCTGCTTCATCAGAAGGTGTTCAAATGTCACAGCGCTGGGGCCAAGGACACCCATCTGCTCTGGCTTCATGCCAGGCACGCCAGGCCGATAAATCATTCTCCCTGGCCCTGGCCTCCTCCCAGGCACCCTCAGCCCTTCCTCCCTGCTGAGCGTTTGGAGTCCCGGAAGGGCGAGCTGTCCGTGACAACTTCTAGGCCCAGGATGTTACACAGGGAGGAAAGGGGCACACAGCAGACCACCCGACTGAGCGGAAGCGACCAGGGCCTTACCCCCCAGTGCTAGGAACCTACCAGAAGGGGCGGAAGAGATGAACGGCAGGCCGTATTAAAAAATATTTTCAAAGGGTTTTTTTTGGGGGGGTTGTTTTTCTCATTTTCCTCAGGAAGCTTAATGCTTCAAAGTGCGGGAAAGGGGTGACTTGTTGCAGGGAAGGTTCTGAGTTATTCTGATTCAGCAGGGCGCCCCCATGGGGAAAATGCACTTCCAAAGGCTCGCCACCCTGGGTCCCAGGCCGAGGACTGAGCACTCCGTTCTGAGGACAGTGTGGGGTGCCAGCTAACACCGCAGTGCCTCCCGGCTCCCGCTGCCCGTCCCGCACTGCCAGGTGGTGGCAGGGCCTGCGTTGTGAAGAGCCACCGAGGCACCACAGGCGCCATGGCCCTAGAGAACAGCAGAAGGAAACAGGTAAGAACCGGAAGTATTCCTCAGTGTTTGCGAGAAAATAAAGCCCCAGCCCCACCCTCCAACTGCGGGGTCTTCAGCTTGGGCCCTGCCGGGAAGCGATGGCTCAGCGGCTGTCCCAGTGAGCAGGGCAGAGCCTAATGCAACCCCAGCGCAGTTACACCGCCCGCTCGCTCGCTCGCTCGCTCCTTCCGTGGAAGCCCTTGCCTCCTCCAGTAGAAATCACGTGAGCTTAACGAAGGAAAAGGCTGCCTCACTCCTGAGCTTCTGTGTTTTCAGAAAGAATGGCGCACTTGTCATGACCCTGCTCTTCACGCATCGATGACCTTGTGGTTCCATTTCGCGTCCACTGGATGGTACCTGTGTGGAGGTAGCATGGGCTGGAGTCCAGCCTCGCCATCCGATCGGAGTGCGGTGAGGCCTCCTTGGGGTATGGCCTTTTAGAAGCGAGAGACTAGGAACTTCTCTCTTTTTGCCACGGTTTGTCTTCCTGCTCGCCCGCGGGGCATCTAGCGCTGGAGTTGCGGGCCCATGTGGCCTGCCGAGCCTGCAAGCTGTCGGCACCGCCATGCTTCTGACACCGTGGGCCTGCGATCTCCCCATTCCTGCTTCCTTGGTGCGTAGCTGTGAGTCTAAAGATGGTTTCGTCGACATTGGACCCACAGACTTGAGTTGGACTGGGCTGGGCTGCCTTTTGGATTTAAAATTTTTGTTTGATATCAAATTCTTCCTTCTACATATGAGTGCCACTGGTTTTGTTCCTCTCGAAAGCTCAGCCTAACACACTTGTTATGTGACACTTCACCTTTATGACGAGAGAAAAAAATCCGCTATCCCACTATTACTAAAGCAGGTGTGGCAGTACTGACCATCAAGGATGTGTCTCTTTGACCCAATCTTCAGTCTCAGTTCTGTAATGATGTGGCTGTCCTCCATTTTTGCAGAATGCCCTGGTCTTTTTAACAAACAGATAGGGCAGTGATGAATGAGTGTCTTTCGAAGGCCTGCAGCATCTCCACCTTTGAGTAAGGTGTGGGCGGCTCTCGCCTCTGTGTTTAAATGGGCGAGGATGCTCCAGTAGGCGGAAGGAGCCCTGTCACTTGAGGTTCCCAAACCTGAGCCTCTGTCAGAATCAGTGAAAGGTCTGCGAGCCCACAGATTTCTGCCCCCACCCGCTGCGTCCTAAAATGACTGATTCAGTAGAGCTGAGTTGGAACCCAAGACTTTCCCTCCGCACCTACATCCCCTCGAGAGGGGCCGTGAAAAATGGGAAGGCCCTCAACGAGGTGGCTTGCCACTGTGGCTGCAACAATGAGCTCAAGCACAGGAACAATGGTGAGGACAGTACGAGACCATGCAGAGTTTTCTTCTGCTGTGCAGAAGGTCGCTATGGGCCTGCACCTAACAACAGCAACACGCTCCCAGGTGGTAGTGGAACCAATGGTCCCTGGTCACCCTCCTTCAACCGCTGGTTTAGATTGTTCTTGGGGGCCATGGGGATGTTGAGGCTTTGCCACCCACGTGACAGAGCAGTGTTCTTTGCTGTCATCCTCACAGGAGCAGGTCGCAGGCCTTTCTCTCATGGAGCCGATGAGTGGGTTTGAACTGCCAGCCTGTCTGTCAGCATTTGTTCGGTGTGCCCCAGGACCCGTTGGCTTAGCTTAAGCAGCCATTTCTTTCTCCCAGGATACCTGAGGCTTTGAAATCCCACAGTCTGACGGCTGCCCTAGCTGTCTCAGCCACGTGCTGAAATATGACCGGGCTGTCTCCTGGGCAAGTCTGTCCTCAGCATCTGGCGAAGCAGCTGATGGGGGAGGTGATGGGGCCCTCCCTCTGCCCTCACACCACCCGGAACAGCAAAACCACCTTCAAGCACACGCTGCTGCCACCTCTCTGAGGAGCTGCACAGAGCAGTGTGGGGGCTGTGTGGTGACACAGGAAACCCAGAGGAGGCTCTGTTGACCCAGCTGGAGAAAAAAGAAATCTACTCTTCGCTGCACGCCCCCTCTTCCCGTGGCGGAACCCGAGCGCCTGGGCCTCTGTAGGAGAGAGAGAGAACCCCACCACAAGCCCTCGTTGGGGCTCACGGGGGCCCTGAGCCTCTTGCAGATCTGCAATGCCTGCTGCATTCTAGTGTTAGCTACTTCCCAATATTTCTCCCCCATCCGTGGGCTAGCTCCAGGGTGCCAAATACCATTTTTATCAGGGTGACTGCTGAAACCTCCAGTGACTGCCAGCTGCCACCCTCACCCGTGCATTCTGTAGTCTCTTTCCCTGTGTGGCATGTTTCATGTGTAAATCAGGTCAAGTCACTCAGCTCACACTGAGTATGAGCCAAGCTTGAAGGACTTGTCCCATTTTACACCCCACCCCCACGTTTCGTGTCTCAAGTCCCATCTCCTCCTACTCCCCACTAGTTCACAACACTCCAGACCCACTGACCCTCCTTGCTGTTCCACGAGACAGCCAGTCACATTTTTGCCTCAGGACCTTTGCACATACTGTTACCTCTCCCTAGAACACACTACTTCCATGTTTCTGCATGTCTTGCTCCTTCACCTCCTTTATATTAAACAAATCAGATGTGTTGCCATTGACTTGACTCAATCCTAATGCTCACAGAGACCTCACAGGACAAGGAAGAACTGCCCCCGTGGGTTTCTAAGACTGTAAATCTTGACAGGAGTAAAAAGCTTCATCTTTCTCCTACAGAGCAGTGGGTGGTTTTGAATTGCTGACCTTGTGGGTAGCAACCCAACACATAGCCCATTTACTCAAACCATGTCTTCTTAGTGAGGCCCTGTCGGCTCCACTTAAAATTCCACTGTGTGCCTTTACTCCTGACTTCCCTTTCCTACTTCATTTCCCTCCTTACCGCATAACACCCACCACCTGTTCTTGTATTCATTGTTCTCCCCCCTCCCCCTAAGAAGGACGTCCCCTGGAGCAGGTGTGTCTGCTTCACAGCTGTGTCATTGCGTGTCCTGGACTCTATCGGCCGCATGTGACAGAGTCCCTCTACTCTGTAGGACTCTCTGGGGCTGGACCCCTTACAGAAGCAGCTGCTCTTTCTCCTGAGGGTTTGCACAGCCGGCCTTTCTGTTAGCAGTTGAGCACGGCATCATTGCACCTTCAAGCTGTCCTTCCTGTAAACGCCCACTGCGGTAGAGGGGATTTGAAGAGCAGCAACTCAATGGAACCAAACAGAAATGGATCATTGGGTTTTCTGGACTTTCAGAACTTTTCCTCTGAGGAGCAGTTGGTGGGTTCAAATTGCCAACCACCTGGATCACACCCAGCTGCTTAACCATGGCACCACCAGGGCTGCTTAACTGAGTCTTTGTTAGGTGTTGTCCAGTCAGTTCTAGCTCATCCGTGCAACAGAACAAAACGCTCCCTCAGCTGGCACCATCCTCACAAATGCTGCTGCGTTACAGCCACTGTGTCAGTCCTTCGCACAGGGGCAGAGGGGTCCCTGCTCATTCGTTCTTTCTTTCTTGCATGATCTCTCTCTTTTTCTTTTCCCCCTGGTCCTCTATCAAGCCTGTAGTCCTTTTCCTCAGAGGCTGGTTCCTCCTGGTAACATGTCTAAAGTACACGGTAAAGTCGCCACCCTCACTTCGAAGGAGCATCTGGCCACACTTCATCCAAGAAAGATTCGTTCCTTTTTCCGGCAGTCGATGACATTGTCAATATTCTTCACCAGAACCATAATTCCAAGGTCTCAGATCTCCGGTTTTCCTGATTCCCCGCTCAGTTTTCACATATGCGAGGTGACCAGAAATACCAGGTCTTAGATGAGATGCCCTTTAGTCTTCAAGGAGACATCTTTGCATTTTAGCCTTTGAGGAAAACCTTGAGCAGCAGCTGTGCTCAATGCAATATGTCTCTTGATTTCTTCACAGCTGCTTCTGTCTTGAGAGAAGTACAACCGGAATGCTCCTCACAGATAAGGGTGGCAAGACTTTGCCATTTTTATCAGGAGAGACTAATCCCTGGAAAAGGACATCGTGGATGGTAAAGTGGAGGGGCAATAAAACAAGAAAAAGACTTATCAACAAGGTAGGTTGACTCTGTGTGGCTGCAACAATGGGCTCAAATGTCACAATTGTGAGATGGTGCAGGATAAAAATAGTGTTTCTTTGTGTTGTACTGAACAATAGCAGCAACTTCCATAAGTGTTGGTTGTGGGTTCAAATAACATGAAAACCCTCTTCGATATTTTCTCTATTCTGTTGCTCATTGGTCCAGTTGTGAGGCTTGTGATCTTATGCTGAGGTATAATCTGCACTGAAGGCCACAGCCTTGGATATGTACCAGTAAATGCTTCACCTCTTCTTTACTTTCAACCAAAACAGTTGGATTGTCTGTATATTGCTGGTTGTTAATGACTTTTCCTTCCATTCTTGTGCCGTGTTCCTCCTCCTCCAGCCAGTTTCCCAGATGATATGCTTAGCATACAGCTTGAGCACGCAGGATGAAAAGACACAACCCCAGCACACACCATTCCTGATTTTTATCCCAAGAAGTGTCAACTCATTCTGTTTGAGCCACTCTCTGCAGGTCGATGTTCAGATACCACGGGAGCACAAAAAGTGTGCTGGAGTTCCCATTGTGTGAAATGTCACCCATAATTTATTATGATCCACACAATGGAATATCTTACCACGGTCAATGAAGCACGGGTAAACAGAGCTCTAGTGTGCTCTCTTTATACACACCAACACCCAAAACTTACTGCCATCGAGTGTCTTCTGACTCACAGCAACTCTACATGACTGAGTAGAATGGTCCCTTTGTGCTTCCAAGACTGTGACTCTTTACAAGAGTAGAAAGCCAACTTATAACCACTATGCCTCCTGCCATCACTCCCTCACTGCCATTGCCTTGATTCTGACACATAGGGACCGGTAGGTTTCTGAGACTGTATCTCTTTATGGGAGTACAAAAGCTCAATTTAACAAGTGCTTAAACACCTTGTTGAATAAAGGCAGCAGAGAAGATTGTCTTGCTTCCTGGAGAACAGAATGCTGCCCAATGCTGCTGGCTGGACAGCGGTGGCTCAAAGTATGGTGCAAGTTGGGGGTCACCTGAGGATTTATAAAGAATGCTAATTCCTGACTCCAGCCCATAGACATTCTGATTTAAACTGTTTGGGTGTGATCAAGACATCAGATTAAAAAAAAATTCCCCAGGTGATTCTAATATACAGCAAAGTTTGCAAAACATCAAGCCCAAAACCATTGCCCTCAACTCAATTCTGACTCATAGGATAGAGTAGAACTGCCCTTGTGAGTTTCCAAGACTGTAACTCTTTACAGGAGTAGAAAGCCTCATCTTTTCTAATGTGGATTGTCTTGTGGTTTTGAACTTCTGACCTTGAGGTTATCAGCCCAGTGAGTAACCACGATGGCACCAAGGCTCCCTGGCAGTTGAGAGAAACCCAAAGGCAAGGTATGGCTTTAGCTGCATTGCTTTCTCAGGGGATCTGACTTAGGCAGGAGTCTCTTGTATCACTGGGTCCTCTCTTCAGGACCTAGCAGACTCTAGAGTTCTCTTATCACACCTGGGGCCCTGGCAGCAATGAGGTTCACATTTAGCCTCCTGCTCCACCAAGATGCTGCCATCTGATCGAGGAGGAGAGAATCAACTTCTACTGCCTAGGTTACCAAACTTGGCTGACCATTATAATCACCTGGGAGATCTAGTGAACCTACAGATCCCTGGCCTCCTGCCCAGCAAGATTCTGATTTATTTAGTTGCAAGTGGAGCCCAGATACGTGTATGTTGAACCAGATCCCAGGTGATTTCAATGATCAGCCAAGTTTGGGAGCCTAGACCCTAGTGCACTAATACTCAGAACCCAGAGAAAACCCTAAAGGTTTAGTCAAACTCAAACAGAAATGGGGCATGCACGTCTGTGGCCCACCAGAAACCAGGGCCTCTAAGGAAGCAGAGACTTCTGTAGGTGTTGCTGTGGTCCTCTCGTAGCCAAGGGACTCACAGAGCACCTCTTAGTACTATGGAGCCACAAGGTGCGGGGTGATGGCACGTTAGGTCCACAGTTGGAGCTAACCAAGTGCTCCAAGGCCTGGTCTATTCCAAGGGAGAAAGACTGGGCTTTCTACTCCTGTAAAGAGTAGAAACTCACAAGGGCAGTTCTACTCTATCCTATAGGTGACCAGACGTCCTGCTTTTGGTGGGACAGTCCCGAGTTTTAACAATTTTTCCCGCATCCTGCAGCATTTTAAAAAAGTCCCAATTTTTGGAAAAAATACATGACAAGCCAGGGTATGCAGTTTTCGGCTGCCATGTGGCTATCTCGCCAGGATATGAGTTTCATCAATGGTGTCCCACTGGTGTCCCGCTTTACCAATGTTAAAATCTGGTAAAATTGGCATCGGCATTGACTCCATGGCCCCGAGTTTTTTCTAGTACTATGAGTGGACATCTACTCAATGAGTGAGTTTTGTTTTATTTGTATTTGGACATGTTATCAGGGGAGAACAAACCCTGGAGAAGGACGTCATGCTTGGCAAAGAGGAGAGGCCGTGACTAAACGGAAGAGCCTCAGAAAGACGAATGGGCACAGTGGCTGCAACCATGGGCTCAGACACAGGAATCATTGTGAGGACGGCGCAGGGCTGGAGGGTGTTTGGTTCTGTTGAACATAGTGTCGCTATGAGTCCGAACTGACTCTACAGCACCTAACATGACAACAGCGGTCTTATCTGGTTTTGCGGCCAAGGGCCCTGAGGGTCACGGAGGCAGTAACTTGGCCATGATCACGCAGCAAGCCACTGGTGAAAGTCAGGCCAGAGCTCAGAGAAACCACCTGCTCACTCTGACGGCTCTGGAAACACACCGCAATTAAGCCCGGGGCATGTTATAGGCCATCAGATTTTTGTTCTTGTGGGTGGAGTTAGGCAAGAGAGGAGTGAGCAAATTAGGTTATGGTTAAAGGAAGCCTGGAGGAAAGACTGAAGGTCAGAGAGTCCCAGGCGGCTGTGGGAACACAGAAGGAACTGGCACATGACTTCTTTGTTAAGAAGCAGAGCTACACAGACCACTACACTTCCCTCCCCAACTAGCCCTGCAAGCTGAAAACTGTCGTTTCTCCGCAGCCCTCAAACAAGGACTGCAGAACGCTCCTATCATTGCGAGCAGACAGGTCCTCTAGCCCTGGGCCCTTCTCTGATTTGGGAGGACTGCAGGCTGAAGCCTTGTCACAGCGCACTGTCTTGGCTCAACCGCTCTCCCTCCCCCACTGTGCACAGCCCTCTGGGGGCTGGAATGACAAGAGTCCTAGTCACATCCTGGGGAAAAAAGCGCAGGCGTCCCCATTCACAGCCTGGACAAGAAACAGGAATCTGAAGCCTTTCCCCCTGTCTTCTCCAAGGCAACCCCACTCACGGTTCTGGCTCCGGTGAGCTGCTGGAGATAATCTTGAACCGCGTTGGTGTCGGGGGCAGCCGTGATATCGACAAATTCTAAAAGCCCTTGTTTGAAAGGCAATTGGCAGAGAATCCCCTGGGTCTTTCTGCAGTAGGGGCAGGTGGGCTTGATGAACACCACCACCTTCCCGGGTTGGATTTTGCTGTCCACAAACTGTTGAGCCATGCTGACCAGCGGCTATCTGCTCAGAAGGATTTCTCGATTGCAGGTATTGCTCAGTGGAAGCTGGAGGGCTGAGCCAGCAGGCTCCCTTTTAAAGGAACCTCCCTGGAGGAGGAGTTTCCTTAGTTGCGTGCTTGGTTTTAAAGGGACAGCCCCAAAGTCATTTCGATCTGGAGTGATTCACTGGGTGGCCACGCCGGTGAATGCAAACCTCTTGTTTAATCACCAATAGCTCTGCTCAAGATGCTGCTGCTGTTACTAGGCCTGCCCTTTGGCAGAGTTTAGCATCAAAGCAGCTTCTGGGAAAGGCTAAAGTTTATAGACTGGACTCAGGAGGGGGCTGAAGAAACAGTGACCTTTTAGAGCTAAGAATGTGTGTGTGTATGTGTGTGTGTGTGTTCCCTGCCTCCACTTTCAAGGTATATGTTTAAGCACACACATAAGCAGAATCACCATTTAAACAGCAGAATGCTTTGAACTCTCCTTAAAGGAAAATAAATAAAAATTGTGACCGTATGTCAAGTAGACGGAGCTGTGGTTGTTTTCATGATATTTGTTCACTGCCTTTAAAGATGTGGAGATTTCACCCCAGCCTCTGAAAACACAGGTCTGACAGCAAATATTGTGCTGCAGTAAGCTTGCACAACCCGATGGCTGTCATTGGCAGCGGGGACTTGTACACGGAAAAATACAGACGGAGCAAATGTTGGGCTGTGTGTAATTTCCCACCAATTTGAAAAGTATAATTTCAAAGGCCAGGTACTGGCCATAAGGACTTTGCTTTCTTTTGTGGCAGCATCTGGAGCTGGCTGGTCACTGTCCCCCTGGGACAGGGCAGACAGTGGACTCCAGTTTGCGCTGGGCCTTGCCCACCTGGGTGGCTGCTGGCTTTGAGATAGAGATTCTAAGTGGGTCATGGCAGTTTGACAATTGCTGAGAATCTGCCTGCCTAACCAAGATCGACTGAATCAGAACCTACATTTTAAAAAGACCTGTAAGACTCACCTTGGGATTTTTTTCAAATGTCAATTCAGATTCCATGTATCTGGGATGGGAAGCAACTCCGCAGCGGGATCTAGACTGAAATCAACTGATTGGAAGCTCAGTGGTGAAATACCTGCTTCATCCCATAAATTATTTCAGTTTGCAAGTCTTAAGCAGCAGATTCATGCATATGCAAATCCCAACACAGCCTCTCTGTTATCCATATTTGTAGGCCAAAGGAGTGGAATAACTCAGCCAATCAAAAACACACAACACAAATGAAGATGATGTGAAATGAATAATGTCTGGGCTGATGTTGATGGAACCTGGCTGGTATCTGAGAATAACAGAAAGATGTTTACTTGCATTTCATTGATTATGCAAAAAAAAATTCAACTCTGTGAATCATAAATAACATTGTGAAAAATGATAATTCCAAAAAATTTAATTGTGCTCATGTGGTAGCTGTACGTAGTGGTTCAGACAGGAAAAGGGGGTATTACATAGTTTACAATCTGGAAAGAAGTGCATTGCTGCTGCATCCTCTCACCATACTTATCCAGTCTGTATGCAGAGCAAATGCACCATCTGTCCACTTGTCGTACTGTGGTGGCTTAGCACTGCGTGATACTGGAAACGATGCCACCTGTATTTCAAGCACCAGTGGGGTCACCCAATGTGTACAGGTTTCCGTGGAGCTTCCAGAGCAAGAAGAGACGAGGGAGAAGGAGTAGACTGTCCCCTCCCGAAAGCTGTAGGAATTGCAGCAAAACCTTATCAAAGATCGTGCTGGAAGACACGCCCTCCCATGGGAAGGCACGCCACCCATGACTGGGCAGAGCTGCCTCTTCAAAGTTGACTTGAATAGAATGATGTGGATGGGGCCAAACTTTTGGAACTTTCATTTACTAAAGGGGAATGACTCAAAACGAGAAAAAAATGGCTGCAATGTCTATTACTAATCATAATGTGGAATGTGCAGAGTAGGAATCATTGGCAAATTGGACGTCATAAAAAATGCAACAAAGCACAAAGATCTATATCCTGGGCATTAATGAGTGAAAGGGGCTGATATGGCCACCTTGAATCATGAGATCTCTGTCTGTGATAGGAAAAATCTCTATGCCTATAAGAAAATACAGTTAATACAATTATTGTTAAAATGTATGCATCTAGTACTAAAGCTACTGGTGAAGAAATTGAAGAATTCTATTGACTTCTTCAATCTGAAATTGATCAAACATGCAATCAAGATGCATTGATAATTACCGGTGCAAAAATTGCCGAGGAAGAGACAGTATTTGGAAAATATGGTCTGGGTAATAGTTGGAGATCACATATAGAATATGGCAAGGCCAGAAACTTCATTGCAAAATCCTTGTCTCAACAACACAAACAGCGATGGCACATGGACCTCACCAACCAGAATACAGAGATGATGCTGCGGTTTCTTGAGCAGGGAGAATGAACATGGAACCACACACACACACACACACACACACACACAATACAGGACTGCAGCACAAAATAGACACAGACAAAGAAGGTACAAACTGCAGCCTTGATGGACCGCAGCGCTTTATTTTTAAGTACTAAATACTAGCAATGTTCCCAGTTAAGTTTGCTATTCCCACGTTTGAATTTCTCACAGCCTTGAGAGTGAGTTCCGTATCTCAGCCCATACCGTTTTTGTTTACATTCTATCAGGGAACTCTGTTTTCAGCTGCCCCCCCAAATGCCTTACCGTTTTCAGTAAGGAAGCAGTTTATGAGAACCACCTAAGACAGACATTCGCCCACTGTCCTCCATGACATGAGACACAGCCCTCCTTTCATGGCTCCCTCACAGCGGAATCAAAGTGACTACATTCGTGGGAAGAGATGATGGGGAAGCTCAGTATTAGAAGCCCAAATGAGACTGGGTCAATTGTGGACAATCAATCAATTGCTCATTTATAAGTTCTGCTTGAAGCTGAAGAAAATTAAAACAAATTCACAAAAGCCAAAGTATGACCTTGCATCTATCCCACTTGAATATCAAGAACAGTTTTGACACATTGAACACAAATAAGCGAAGACCTCACACACACACACACACACACACACACACACCACACCACCACCACCACCAAAAAAAACAAAAAACAACCCAGTGAACTGTGACATCAAAAATATCATACAAGAAGAAAGCAAATGGTCATTGAAAAGACAAGAAAGAAAGAAGAAAGAAAGAAAGAAAGAAAGAAAGAAAGAAAGAAAGAAAGAAAGAAAAGATCAAAATGGATGCCAAGAGAGACTCAGAAACTTGCTTTTGATAATACAGTAGCTAAGGCAAAGGGGAAAAAATGATGAAGTAAACGTTGAACAGAAGATTTCCAAAGGCAACCAACTTGAGAAGATAAAGTATTACAAGTATGCAAAGACCTAGAGTTAGGAAGTCAAAAAAAGGAATGTCCCCAGTGTAGCTCAAGGTAAAAGAACTGAAGAAAAATTCAAGCCTTGAGTTGCAGTACTGAAGGATTCTATGGGACAAATCATGGCATTAGGTAAATCTGCTGCACAAGACCTTGTTAAAGTGTTGGAAAGCACGGATGTTCCTTTGAGGACTAAGGTGCACCTGACCCAGGCGGTGGTATTTTCAGGGGCCTCATTTGCAGGTGAAAGTTGAAAGAAGGAATAAGGTAGACTGAAGATGAACCAATGCATTTGAATTGGTGAAGAATATTGGAAGTACCTTGAGTGTTACAGCTCTTTTGGAATTTGTCTAGCAGGTTTTCTGTTTGTTTGTTTTTCCCCCAGAAAGCCTCCCCCACCTCCCTACACACACACAAAGAAAGTGCTCTGGACTGCTAAGAGAACAAACAAATCTGTCTTGGAAGAAGTACAGCCAGAGTGCATCTTAGAGGCAAAGATGGTGAGATTTTGCTTCAAGTACTTTGGACGTGTTGTCAGGAGAGACCATTCCCCAAGAAAGACATCATACTTGGTAAAGTAGAGGGACAGTAAAAGAGAGGATGACCTTCAACAAGCGGGACCCGCACGGTGGCTGCATAGACAGGCTTAAACACAAGAAGAATTGTACACAACGTTTCCTTCTGTTGTTCACAGAGCCCCTGTGGGTTGGAACTGACTTGCTGGCAGTAATCACAGCACCATGGGCAGACGATTGAACGATGTAGGATCATCAAAAGAAGATGGGAGAAGCTCAGAGGGTCGCCGGACTGGAAACAGCTGGCTGACATTCAAACAATTCAAGAGGTAGCATCACGAAACGGTGAGATTGAAGGCACTGACGAGAAACAAGGCTGGGAATTGACAGAATACCGACTGAAGTGTTGCAACCAGCTGATGAAGCACTCACTTGTCTATGCCAAGAAATGTGGAAGATAATTACCTTCCCACTGACGGGAAGAGATCTGTATTTGTACACATTCCAAAGGAAGGTGACCCAACAGAATAAGGAAACGATCTAACGACATCATTATCACATGCAAGTAAGATTTTTCTGAAGACCATTCAACAATGTTTGCAGCAGTATGTCTACAAGGAGCTGCCAGAAAGTCAAGCTGGATTCAGAAGAGGATGTGACATGAGGAGTATCACTGTTGGCATCAGATGGATCTTGGCCCGAACCGAAGAGTACCAGAAGGATGTTCACATGTGTTTAACTGACGATGCAAAGGCATCCAACTGTGTAGATTAAACAAACTATTGTGTGAAAATGGTGTGAAGGGAAGAGGGGGGTATATTTTGTCTCCTCGGCCTTCCTTATTTCCACGAGACAGGGGATAAGACATGCCTCCATTCTCCATCTTTCTTTACCTGTTCAGACACCAACCATTCCTCCTGTGGCACTCTCTATCCATGCAGGGCGCAATATTTCATTGCAATGGCCACTCAGAACTCTCTGATGACACTCACAATCAAGAGGCTTACAATGAGAGCACTAGAGGCGCAGTGGTTTCACCTTGGGCTGCTAACTCCAGGGTCTGCAGTCAAACCCCACCAGCCACTCCTCGGCCTTGGAAACCCACTGGGGCAGTTTTACCGTGTTCCTAGGGTCGCTTTGAGTCAGAATTGACTGAATAGCAGTGAGGATTTTTTTACTAGATGAGTTCACAAGTCAAGATCAGTAAAGAGTAAGGATACAGTTGTTGGTCCATAGCCACACCTTTCCTTCGCCAGTAGCCAAGTTGCTCTCTGCACCTCAGCCTTTCAGCCATGGGGCCCCTTGGCTTCTGCCTCAATGAGCCAGAAAGCCTGCCTGTCACTGTCACTCTGTTTCATAGTTACATAGTGCCAGCTCTCCTCCTCTGTTCTGTCTCATAGTTTTCTTGTCTCGCCTGTCTCCTTTTCTCTGTTCTGTAGTCTCCATACCACGGTCTCTGGTGCCTCTGGTCTGGGTCCCCGTGATTTCAGACTAGGGTCCTCAACAGCCTCCTAACACACTCCTCCCATCATCCTGGGCCTTCTCTCTGCATTTGAGATGGCTTTTAGACACAGAGGGAGGTGTGGTTTTTGTGGTTCAGCTGATCATATTGTTATTGTTGTTGTCTGATGCCATCAGGTTGGTTCCTCCCTACGGCACAACAGGCCCCTCACTGTCAGGGCTTGTGCCACCTGGCAAGTCTCCCTATGCTTGAGCCCACTGCTGCAGCCACCGTGTCAATGCATCTCCTTGGGGCCTTCCTCCTTTATAAGCATGATGTCCTCCAAACCACGTGTCCAAAGTACTTGAGACAAAGTCTCACCAACCTTGCCTCTAGGGGGCCCTCCAGCTGGGTACTTCTCACATGGACGTGTTTGCCCCTTTGGGCAGGCAGTCCATGGGACGTGGGACATTCTTCACTAGCGCCCAAATTCAAATGCTTTAATGCATCTTCAGTCGTCTTTGTTTAGTGTCCAGCTTGCATATGCATATGAATCGGCAGACTATAACCCCAAGGAAACAAGACTTAATCCCACTTTCATCCCATCTATTAGCATAGTAGAGAGATACCTCCAAAATAGGATTTTAGCCAAACACGTAGAATCCAGAATTATAATATATCACATAAGGGCTTATGGCTAGAAGGACCATATTACTTGACTAGACTGCATACAATTAACATAGATAAGATTTGGAATTTAAGGCACTCACCATGGCCATGTGGAATCTGTACATTTGATCAAAACAAGGGAAGACTGCACAGTTTAAAATCAGAAAAGGCGTGTGTCAGGGTAGAATCCTTTCATCATATTTATTTAATCTGTATGCTGAACAAATCATCTGAGAAGCTGGTCTATAAAGAATATTACAGCATGAGGATTAGAGGAAGGCTCATTAACAACTTGTGATATGTAGGTGACACAACTGTACCTGCTGAAAGGCAAGAGAATTTGAAGCACTTACTGATGAAGATAAAAAGATTACAACTGAAGAACACAGCTTTCCCCCAGATCCTGGATGCTTCCTCCCCCCAACTACCATGATCCGAATTCTACCTTGCAGGGCTGGATAGGGCAGAGGTTGTACACTGTTACATATGAGGGCTGAAGGCACAGGGAATCCAGGGTGGACGATACCTTCAGGACCAAGGGTGTGAGGGGCGATGCTGGGAGAGTGGAGGGTGAGTGGGTTGGAAAGGGGGAACTGATTACAAGGATCCACATGTGACCTCCTCCCTGGGAGAGGGACAGCAGAGAAGGGGGGGAAGGGAGACTCTGGATAGGGCAAGATATGACAAAATAACAATCTGTGGATTATCAAGGGCTCATGAGGGAGGGGGGAAAAAAAAGAGGACCTGATGCAGAGGGCTTAAGTGGAGAGCAAATGCTTTGAGAGTGATTAGGGCAAAGAATGTACAGATGTGCTTTATACAATTGATGCATGTATATGTGTGGATTGTGATAAGAGTTGTATGAGCCCCTAGTAAAATGTTTAAAAAAACAAACAAACAAAAAGACTACAACCTTCAGCATGGATTTCAACTCAATGTAAAGAAAAAATCCTCATAAATGGACTGATAAACACATGATAAATGGAAAAGAGGCTGAAGTTTTCAAGAATTTAATTGTATTTGGATTCACCAACAATGCGCATAGAGAGAGTAGTCCAAAAAAAATCAAATGATATATTATCTTAGTCAAATGTGTTACAATTTTAAAAAACTCTTTAAGGTGTTAAAAAGCAAATATGTCACTTTCAGACTAAGGTGCACCTGGACCAAGCCAGGGTATTTTCAATCATCTCATATTCATGTGTGAAAGTTGGACAATGACTAAGGAAGACCGGATATTAACTGATGTGTTTTAATTATCGTGTTGTTGAAGAATATTTAAAGTACCATGCACTGCTAGAACAACAAACAAATTTGTCTTCCAAGTAGACCCAGAATGCTCCTTAAAAGTGAATTTGGTAAGCCTTCCTTTCATATACTTTGGACATGTTATCAGGAGAGAGGAAGAAAAGGACATCACATTTTCTCAAGAAAGAGAAAGCCCAATAATTCCTCAATGCAAGAACCCTTTGTTCTATTAATCTGGCATTCCATGATGCTCACCTTCCCGACATGATCGCTGAAGACAAAGCAGGTGCATTAGCAAATGCGGTGAAGAAAACTGATGGTGCCTGACTATCAAAATATATAGCGCCTGGAGTCTTAAAGCTTGAAGATAAACAAGCGGCCATCTAGCTCAGAAGCAACAAAGCCCACCTGGAAGAAGCACACCAGCCTGTGTAATCACGTGGTGTCGAAGGGATCAGGTATCAGGCATCAAAGAACAAAAAATCATTATCATTTTGAATGAGGGGGAGTGTGGAGTGGAGACCCAAAGCCCATCTGTAGTCAACAGGACATCCCCTTACAGAAGGGTCTTGGGGAGGAGAAGAGCCAGTCAGGGTACAGTATAGCAATGATGAAGCATACAACTTTCCTTTAGTTCTTTAATGCTTCCTCCCTGCCACTATCATGATCCCAATTCTACCTTACAAATCTGGCTAGACCAGAGCATGTACACAGGTACAGATAAGAGCTGGAAACATAGGGAATCCAGGACAGATAAACCCCTTAGGACCAATAATGAGAGTAGTGATATCAGGAGGGTAAGGGGAAGGTGTGGGGAGAAAGGGGGCAGCGATCACAATGATCTACATATAACCCGCCTCCCAGGGGGATGGACAACAGAAAAGTGGGTGAAGGGAGACGGTGGTTGGTATAAGAAAATGAAAAAAATTAATAAATTATCAAGGGGTTCATGTGGGATGGAGGGTGGGGGAGGGAGGGGAAAAATGAGTAGCTGATACCAAAGGTTCAAGTAGAAAATGTTTTGAGAATGATGATGGCAACAAATGTACAAATGTGCTTGACACAGTGGATGGATGGATGGATTGTGATAAGAGTTGTACGAGGCCCCAATAAAATGATCTAAAAAAAAAACCAAGAAAGAGAAAGACCTTCCATGAGGTGGATCGACACAGTGGCTACAGCAGTGCACTCAAATATGACAATGGTTGTGGGGATGATGCAGCACCAGGTAGTGCTTCGTTCTCTTGTTCTGGGGTCACGAGGCATTGGAGCTGACTCAGTAGCATCTGCCTTCACCGATGAGCATTGGCAATGTGACACAAAGAATTCAAAGGGAGTTTGAACTTACCAAGACTCAAAATAGAGTATGACCTTCCATAAACCAAGTGCGTTTAGATTTTAGGCTCTACTACAGAGCCTAAAGTGTCTTGGAAGAAAATCCTAGAATTTAATTTAGAAAAACCAATCATTAAAAACAGAGCACAGTTCTAGTGTGTCACACAATTAGATTGCTTTGAGGAAGAATTGACTGGACATCAACTGGTTTTTCTGGTAGCTGATTAACTGATAACATACTGACTCCTAGCCATTCATCCAACACACACTTATTAATCACTAACTTTGGGCCAGATCCAAAAATCCATCATATACAGCCTTGTTTATCAAGTAATTTAACCTAGTGGAGGATACACACATGGACAATAACGAGTGTTATAAAGTAGCCTGGGGTCATGAGAGAAATTTGCATGGGCACTAAGGTACTTGCCTCAGGAGCGGTTAAGAGAAGGGTTGTATCGAGGGTGAGCTAGTGACGATCTTGAGAGATGAGAATCCTGAGAAATGAAAAGATGCTTGAAAGTCCATGAGCTAAAGAAGGACACTTTAGGCAGAGAACGCAATCACGTAAATGGGGCTCAAAGTCAAGTATCCTTGAGTGTGTACAAACCACTATGCTTTGCAATGGCGTGAGAGGCAAGATACAATAGGCAGAGTGTCGTGTCTTTGTCGTGCTAAAGAATGATGAGTTTAATCATGGGTAGTAAGGGGCATGATGGATACATTTTAAGTATGGATTGATTTGCAATTAAAAGTTTGATGAATCAACAGCTGTGTCACATCTCCCAGTGACACCCTCACTCACTGTCATCCAGTCCATTCCAACACCTACTGACCCTGTAGGACGGTAGACCTGCTCCTGTGGGTTTCCAACACTGTAACTCTTAATGGGAGTTGAAATTATCACCTTCATTTCCTAAGAAACACAACAAGTGCCTATATGCAGGCTATCACAACCCCTCCCCCCAACCAAACCTATTACCATTGAGTTGATTTCCTACTCAGTTTACCCACTGAGCCACCAAGCCTTCTTAAATTTGATCTCAGAAGAACTCTTGGAGAATCCAGGATAGATAAAACTCTCAGGACCAATAATGAGAGTAGCAATACAAGGAGGGTAAGGGGAAAGTGGGGGGAAAAAGGGGAACTTATCACAATGATTGACATATAGCCCCTTATCAGAGGGATGGACAACACAAAAGTGGGTTAAGGGAAACTGTAGTCAGTGTAAGACATGAAAAAAATGATCAATTATTAAGGGTTCATGTGGGATGGAGGGTCAGGAGGGAGGGGGAAAATGAGGAGCTGATACCAAGGGCTCAAGTAGAAGGAAAATATTTTGAAAATGATGATGGCAACATATGTACACATGTGGGTGACACCATGGAGGTATGTATGGATTGTGATAAGAGCTGTTAGAGCCCCCAATAAAATGATTAAAAAATAAAATAACACATTTTTAAAAAGAAGTGACAGAAAGTTTTGAAAGAAGTGAGCCTTTCAGGGGAGCTTCAAAGCTCACTCTGGGGCAGGCAGTCTTGGCTTCCCAATGCTCGAAGTGATGCATGGTACAGAGGGGGCATCAGAGCAGGCCGTGGACCCACCATCGCTTTGAGTGCTGCTGTCCTTGACCCTCTGGTTGTGCCGTTGTCTGGGTCCAGGTGTGACCCAAAAGAGAGCCATGTGACTGGTAGCTCTTTGCAGCATCAAACACGTGACAGTTCTGGTTTATCATTGTGCCCAGTTTTCAGGATTGAACCTGTGTGACACCCTTTCTCTGACTCTCATGAGATTTGCACATAGAAAGCTACTCTGACTCTGCAGTCCATCCAGCCCAATTGTGTCCTCCCCTTCCAGCATTATGTGGGGTTGCTTGATGCTGAACTTTGATCTATATCTTTGATCTTTCTGGGCTCTTACTCTTGCGATTCCTACCCTGCTCCCTAACCTAACAACACGGAGCAAAACCACCTAAGCTCTTTTAGGTGGGGCTCTATTAGGAGCATCTGGAAGGAATGGCATTATTCCTTTTCCCACCCCTCGATGGCAAGGTAGGACATGCTCATAGAATGTCACATTTGCCTTCTTCGGAACAGAGGTGGGAATATGTAGAAAGTTAGTCATGCCTCTTAGGCTGTGGCTTGGATACCTGCCTTCTTATAGGTTCTGGAGTACTTGTTTGGGGGAAGAAAATTTAGGGTGTTGCCTAAACTGGGCTCTCAGTCAGCTCCAGGGAAAGAACCTTCTTTATCTCGTGCTTTGGACAACCTTGGGCTTTTGTGGGTGTTCCTTGGCTCATAGACAGCTCTTCGCCCAGCACTTGCCCTTGTGTGGGTCTTTCTCTGTTTAGGTTCTGCTTCTTTTAGGATACAAACCACAAAGGATTAGGAGCCATCCTCCAGGATTCAGATTTAACTGATAACATCTATAAAGAAAAACCCTATTTCCCTCCACAAGGTCATATTCAAAAGGGCAAGGGAAGAGATAGTCAGTGAATATGGCCCTCCTAGTCATAGTCCCTTGTGTGATGTATCATCAATTCACTCTAATCCCATTTTTGGAGAGAGTTCACTGCTGTGCTAATGGATGGGATTAAGATGGGATTAAAGACCTACTTTAGTAGAGGGCATGAACCAAGCTTTCACCCCTTGTTTGCTTGGCAGAATGGTGGATGAAGGAAAACCACCCTCCATCCAAGCCATTCCTCTTGATATAAGAGCCATCTTAGAAGCAGTGATTCCAAGGAAAATCCCAGAACCCTCAGAAGAAGGGGCCCCAGGGAAGCATGTTCAAGATCTCTGTATGCAGTGGCAGAGGCCACCACCAGAGGCGCCAGAGGACACACAGGAAGTAATGAGCCGAGACTGGCTCTTGGGGCATGACTTGGGCACTGAACCCAGGTGAGACGAGGGAAAGACCTGATTGATTGCAAAACCTCTTGAGCTATTCTGTTTCCCTGTTGTTCCATGCATATGGCACAGTCGTTCAAGTGCTTGGTTGATGGTTGGAACTCTACCAGCCCTTCTGCTGCAGAAAGGTGTGGCGGTCCATTTCATAAACTTTATAGCCATCGACACCCTCTGAGCACTCTCCTCTGTTCTGCAGTGTTGCGATAAGCCATAAGCAACTCGACAGCATTTAATTTGGTTTGAGCTTTTATTACATAAAATATTGTGGTTGTTTTTAGGTGTCATGTGGTCGGTTCCCTCTCATAGCAACAACAGAATGAGGCACTGCCGGGCCCTGCACCGTCCTCACAATTGTTCCTGTGTTTGATCCCATCATTGCAGCCACTGTGTCAGTCCATCGCCTTGAGGGCCTTCCTCTTCTACTTATCAACCGTGATGTCCTTCTTCAAGCTCTCTCCTGACCAACCTGTCCAAAGTATGTAAGATGCAGTCTTGCCTTCCTTGCCTCTGAGGAGCAGTCTGGCTGTACTTCTTCCCAGACAAATTGGTTTGTCCTTTGAGCAGTCCCTGGTTCCTTGAATATTTGTCCCCAGCACCACAATTCAAATGCATTGATTCTTCTTCAGTCTTCCTTACTCAGTGTCCAACTTCCATGTACAATGTCATAAAATAGGCATGCCAAAAACAGTAAGGCGGACCAGGAATAAAGAGAGACGTGGAGAGAGCAACCTTATAGATCTCAGAAGATGCCATCCATAGTCAGCTAGTTCTCAACCATGGGTCTCAACCCCTTTCAGGGTTGAACGACCCTTTCACTGGGATCATCTAAGACCATCGGAAAACACATAAATATTTCACAATATGTAATTACATATTGTTTTGTGATTAATCACTATGCTTTAATTATGTTCAATTTGTAACAATGAAAATACATCCTACCTATCAGATATTTACATTATGATTCATAAGAGTAGCAAAATTACAGTTATGAATTAGCAACAAAAATAATTTTGTGCTTGGGGGTCACCACAACATGAGGAACTGTATTAAAGGGTCGCGGTCTTAGGAAGGTTGAGAACCAGGGATTTAAGGTAACACTGAGGTGTGAAACTGCAATCCCTTTATGTCCCAGCAGGTGCAGAAGGAGAGTAAGGAAGCTTTACTTGGTATCCCATTTGGTTTCAAGAAATAAACAGAGGGAGCGAGGATCATTGAGGGTGTTCACCGACGACCTGTGTTTCGGAATCAGCCTGTTTGGGTGGCAAGGGTAGATATTATGGGAGGCACACAGCCTCCACCTTCATGGCCCGCACCTAAGGGACTTCCCACCCACATCCTGAGTCATGAGGACATTCCAGAAGGCCAGGAAATGGACCCTTCTCCTTACCTGAATTTCCTGCAAAGACTCATCCAGAAAAACTCACCTCACTCAATAATGAGTCAGCCAACCGGGAACAAGACGTAGTGCAGCTGGAACACGGAGAAACAAGCTCAAGAACAGGAGAGAGACAAAGTGCCACCAAAGCACGAGAAGCATGTAGACTACAAGGTGGACGCACACGGGTTTCCCTGTGGAATTATTTGTAATAACAGCAATGGTTTTTAAAAAATTAAACCTCAAAGAAATTGAAGCAAAATGTTTCTTTTAAGTAGCTATTCCACATGCAAATAGGGAGAGCAGTCTGATTTTTAAAAAATAACAAAAGGCTGGAAGAAGGCTAGTTACAATGATGCTTATAAAGACAAGAGTACTTGACGAATGAACCCCGCCCTCCCTCTCTGACTGAGATCTGGTCACAGGCAGTCTGGCTTGGCTGCTGGAATCTGCCTCTTCTTTTACTGACAGCCATAAGGCCTTTTGAAATTGGAATGAAATGAGTCTAGTCTTTGAAATTAAATCTCTAGGTATCAGCTTTGCTACTGACTGCTCTTCCCATGGAAAGAGAAACTGATTAGCAACTTCCGGTGAAAAATAGGCTGATGAAGTGTACACACACACACACAAATTAAAAACAAATGCACGGCAATTAAGTCAATTTTGATGGACTGCAAACGTACAGGAGAAAGTAAAATCATCCCAGAGCCCTGGTGGCAGAGTGGGTTACACGTTGGGCTGCTAACCACAGAGTAGCAGCAGTTCGAAACCACTAGCCTTTCCAAAGGAGAAAGAAGAGGCTTTCTACCAGCATAAATAGTTAGTCTCAAAAATCCATAGGGCAGTTCTACTCTGCTGTATCTGAGTTGTCTCAAACCCATTCTCATGGAGTCCATTCTGGCTTAAAATGGTCCTACAGAGAGTTCCCAAGGTTTGGGAAATCTGCATTGAGCAGGAAGTTTCATCTTTCTCCTGAGAACCACTGATGGGTTTTAGCCACTGGTAGGTTTGAACAACCAACCTTGTGGCATCCTAAGGGTGAAAAAAACCAAACACCCAAACACCCGAACTTGCTGCCATCAAGTCAATATTGACTCATAGTGACCCCCTGTGGGTTTCTGAGACTGTAACTGTTTACTGGAGAAGAAATCCCAGTTTTGTCCCTCAGAGCTGCTCTTGGTTTTGAACTGCTGACTAGGGAGATCACCGACCCATGCATAACTATTATACCACTAGGGCTCCCAAAGGAGCCAAATTCAAATATAATTTATGGAGGCACATTTATTAAGCCTTTGAGCAGGACAAGGACAGACAAAGAGAGCTCATCTGATGAAGGAGACCATCGGCAAGAGGCCACAGTGGTGTCTGAGCAGTCACAGAAACTCAGCCGCTTAAACAGGATACAGAGAACAAAAGAAACCAGCACGAAGTCATGGTTGGCGACAGATCAATTCACCACCGTTCCAGTGGAATCTAGAACAAGGGGAAAGGGATCCCAATTGGGATGCAAACACTACCCAGAGAGAAAGGCTTACAAGGCTGGTTCAGGGCCTCCAACCAAGGTCGTCATGGCTTGACTCAAGGCTGTGCAATCAAGGACCCCCAGTTCCATCAAGGGCACAGGCAGGCAATACCCGAAGAGCTAGGCTGCCCCTCCTGGGCGGACTCAGGGAATGGAGGCAATCTACTTGCAAACATACTCTGCCTGAGGGCAAAGCTTTTATAGGGTTGGTTAATGGGCAGAAAGAACTCAATGGAGGCTGATTTTGTGCGGAGACTCAGAAATCTATCCAGGCGTGCCCAGCGAACAGTGGCCGTCTGCCAGTCAACGCTCAGAAGTTCAGCTCTAATACATCTGTGTGCGGCCTGCCGCGTGTGCCACAGTGCCACCCGGGAAGTGCTCTGCCATCTCCATTGCACAGCTACTAAGCTCCTTTGCCGGGGCAACCACGGTTCCCAGCTTCTTTCCCAGGAAAATTATAATTTTCTTAAAATAAAAAAAAGTAAGGTCAAATAGCATGATTGAAATTGTATAAAAATTTAAAGTTTATATATGTATGCATGTAAATGTACATATATGTATAAATATATGCACATATATGAGGGGGCTTTTGTGGAAACATGGGGCCCTGTGTCTAAGAGTAGAATCTCTGAAGATCCATGGAAATTAGGAGGAAAATACCCCTTTCTCGGAGCCTCCTTTCCTTTGAACCTCCAGAGATGACACGAAGGAAAATATCTTTGAAATATTGTTTTCAATTACACCATTTGGGCACAGAGGTGGCCCCAAATCTCAAGTATAACTCAAGGAGAACACTTATTAAGTTGTAAACAGGGCAAAGACACATCATTTGAATGAGGGAGCTCATTAGCACCAGGTTATAATGGTGCCCGAGGGTTTACTGAGATTCAGAGGTTTAAAAAGGACATGGAAGGACAAAGGAAAGTCCCAGAAGCACGATTGGTGACAGAACAATACAACACCTTCACAGGTGGGACTACAGAAGTGGGAACAGGACCGTGATTGGGACCTGCACATAATATTAGACAAAAGATTGGTCCAGGGCCTTCTGACCAAGGCAGTGGGCATGACTCACAAACTCATGATGGGTGGAAGGTCCCTATATCATAGCTGCTGGTGGAACCACAGGAACAGGGCCATGACTGGAACACGCTGCCTGTGTTAGATGGAAGGGCTTACAGTATTGGTCCAGAGCCTTCCAACCAAGATAGGGTGAGAATGAGAGAGGACTGGTCACTCCCTGTGTAGTCAGTCCCCAGCAGCCCAAGTGGCACAGTAGCAGCAAGGTCAGTGGGAGAAAGACGGGCCTTTCTACTCTCACAAAGAGTGACAGTCTTGGAAACTCACAGGCACAATGCTACCTTGTCCTATAGGGTCTCTGTGAGTTGGAATGGACTCCATAGCAGTGAGCCAGTCCTGTCCCCATTATGGTAATATCCATTACAGACATAACCAGGCAAACCCTTAAGATTGCTCCTCCCAGGACTTGCTAGAGAGATACGGATATGTGTTCTGTGGGGTGGAGGTGGGGTGGGGCGGGGGGGGGGGGGAGGAGTGATAATCTACTCTGCCTTTTGACCAGATTATCTACAGCCTTGGCTAATGATCAGAACGAATTCGTGCCAGCCTGACTGATAAACACAAGTGGGATTAATTGAAGGGCGGAGAGATAAATGGCTCAGAGAGCCTTGCCTTTCTTGTCTCTCACTCTTTAATCATCAGACCAGTGCATGGCTGCCTTGCTTGTTCTGTGCCTCAATTTACAGGGTACACTACCCATGGGACCCCTAGCCTGTGGACTGTGTCGGTCGCTGTAAGTTGAGGTCCCTTTAAGACCACACGATTGGAATTTACATCTCCAGGGCTGGGCACTGATAGTTGGTGACCTGACTGACAGTTGGTGACCTGCCTTGATATTTGCTGCCTGTGCTGGGATAGCCTAGCTCTCTCTCTACAGAGGACTACCTGGCAGCTCTCAAGACTTGAAGGACTGCTAGTGTCTCACAACTCTCTCACGGGAGTGAGTCGCACTGAGCCATTTGTACTGCTTTATGATTTAACTGTTCATTTTTTGTGTAATCTATCCATCATTATAAATATGTATATATAGAACTATCCACAATCTGGTTTTATCTCTCTAGAGAACCCTGTCTAATACACTGAGGTTTAATCTGCAGATGGATTTGGGGTTATCCCTGCCCTCCGTAGCCTTTTGTAAACCAGGCTGCTCAGAAATTAAGCTCAAACACCATTGTGAGAGTGTGCGGAGCTCACAGTCACAAAGCCTCAGACCAGGCTCCCTGGACAGGGACTGCTGTCAGTGTACGCACATCCTGGAAACAGGAACTGATCCAGATACATACGACTCCCAGTCAAATGCTTGCCTCGTAGGTTACTGAGCATCTGTGGGGGCGAGGGGTCATTTGATGGCCGGAGGGCACATTTTTTTTATTGTAACATCAAAAGTGATTATCAGGCACAGGTTTTTCATAGTGTGTTTGCTGGGTTGACGAGAAGGGATTTTAACCATTTCTCATTGGTTTTGCATTTTTGAAACTCTCCTGTTTCCTCATTCCATGAAGGAGGCTGATCCATTACGTAGCATGATGAGACATGTAAGGACAGAGAGGAGCAACCGTGAACAGCTCATGTTTCTTATGAATAGATAGGGTTTCAATCAGGCAGCACCAACCTGAAGTTAGGCAGAAGGTACTCCCGATGAGGCTGGTAGGGCAGGGTTGGGAGCTAAGGATCCCTGTAATTCTGCACGAGAGGCCAATGCTGAGGGCAAAACTGCTTATTAGGCTGTTGTTTGATTTGAAAGTGACTTTAGATAAGTAGTCCTGAAAGTCTGAAGTTTCCAGAGGCACCTCAGGGCGGATGCCATGAGTGGGCCACACCACCCGGATTCCAGGTGAATGCGCCTGGAGGTACCCAAGAGGACGTCCAAAAGTTTGAGGAACAATGGAATTGAGAGACAACACGATTTTCCCAAGAACCTCTTGAAGCCCCTGCAGATGGACGCACCTATGTATGTATAAAGAGCTCCTGTGATGCAAAGGTGAATGCCTGGCTGCGAGTTAAATGGTCAGCAGGTCAAACCCACCAGCTGCTATCTCCACAAGCGAAACCAAAAAGACTCACGCCCATGCAGTCGATGGTGACTCAGAGAGACCCTGTTACACAGGGCAGAAGTGGCCCTGTGGATTCCCCAGATTGTAACCCTCTCCGGAGTTAAGAGTTTCCTCCGGAGGAGCAGCTGGTGGTTTCCAACTGCGGATCTGACGGATCGCCCGCCCCCTGCACCCCCCAGTGTGGAACCACTACATCACCAGAGAAGACCGGGCGGTCTATTCCTCTCAAGGTTCCTGTGGTTCTCTGATGGGAAGTCAAGGCTGACTCACAGCCACCCTCTCAGAGAGCAGCACTGCGCCGGCTTTAAATCTTTATGGGAGCAGATGGTCAGCATTTTTCTCGCACGGAGCTGGCAGTTCCGAACTGCCAACCCTTCGGTTAGCAGTGGAGCATTTAGCTATTGGGCCACTCGTCCTCTCTCTGTGAAGACTGCAGCCGAGGAAAGCCCGTGGGGCAGTCCTACGCCGTCCTCTGAAACTCACCAGATGGCCCACGACCACTGTGTGTATCAGATACACCTATACATTAGTGGGCCTTCAGAGCTCATGGAAAACTTGAACTACAAAATAAAGGAATTTCCCCACGAACTTTTTGAAGCCCTCTCATCTATCGTATATCATCTAAATATCTTCTGTATCTGTGTGTCTGTCTATACATACAAGGGAAAGTAAGAAAGAAAGATTGCTACAAAATAATAGAAACTTAAGATATGAAGCTAATTTTTCTTGACATAGTCTCAATCTAGGCCCATGCATTTCTTTCTTTAAAATCATTTTATTGGGGCTCATACAACTCTTATCACAATACATACATACATTCATTGTGTCAAGCACATTTGTATATTTGTTGCTATCATCATTCTCAAAGCATTTTCTTTCTACTTGAGCCCTTGGTATCAGCTGCTCATTTTTTTCCTCCCTCCCCAACCCTCACACCTTCATTAACCTTTGATACATTGTAAATTATTATTATTTTCATATCTTACAGGGTCTGCTGTCTCCTTTCGCCCATGGTTTCTGTTGTTCCTCCCCCTAGGGTGTGTGTGTGGTTCTGTGTGATCGGGATCCCTCCGATCATTGTGATCAGTTAACCCTTCCTCCCCTCCTCTCCCCACCTTTCCCCTACCCTTCTGGTGTTGCTACTCCCATTTCTGTTCCTGAGGGGTTTTTCTGACCTGGCTTCTCTGTGTCTCGAGCTCTTATCTGTATCTGTGCACATGTTCCCGTCTAGCCTTAAGTGAGAGGCAGCACTGGGGTCATGATAGTGGGGGGTGAAGAAGCTCAAGGAGCCAGAGAATATTGTGTGTTTGATCAGAGCTGTACTGCACCCCGGTTGACTCATCCCTTCCTTGTGACCCTTCTGTGAGGGGATGGAGGACTATACATTTCCAAAGGCAACGTGTTTACCTTTCTAACCCTTCCCTGGAGAATTCTGTGCTGATTTCTCCAATTCGCACCATAGCAAAATGACAGTTTTAGCCTTCTCAAAATTCACATTGGGCTCCTTTTCGACGTTCTTTGAATTTTCTGAACAAAAAGAGGTGTGACAGAGCCAGGTTAGGGCACAGGGATAGGGGAGCATGGGTTTTCCAGTGACTTTCTCATAGGACAGCCCCTGCTTTACTCTAGACTGAGTAGATGCACTGTTATGATGGGGAAAATTACTTGAGGCAATATGCTGGCATTTGTTCTTTCACCAATCTAGGTTTCAATTTTCTGAAATCCTTTTCAAAGTAAACCTCTGTGATAGTCCTGTGACCTTGGAGAAAATCTATCAAGATTACCCCTTTGGAATCTCAAAAACCAGTATTCCTAATCTTCTGGACTGACCTGACCTATCTCGCTTAAATGTAATTGGCCCTGCAGTTCTCCCACAGAAAATCACTGTTGGGTTGGACCTTGATCTTCGGATTGTCTTGGTAACTCCAAGACTCATCCCAGTTTAGAACTGGTTTTGTAAAATCATGTTTATTAGGTTTGATCTTGTTCAACAACTGGTGGAAACTCAGCTTGCTGAGATAACTGATCTCCATGTGACTCTTAAATTTTTTTCCCAGCATTCTTTCTTTTAAAGGGAGCTTAACACGGATAAGACAAGGGTGTAACTGGGAACTCTTGTCAGCACCCACCCACTGATCACAGAGACATGAACATGTGTGGTTTGGAATAAACCCGTACATATGTTAACAGGAATTCCAGTAACAGATTTCTTACTTATCTTTATGAGGTGTATGTGTGTAATGCCAGAGATTTTATAAAAAAGAGGGCATTAAAGAGAATTATGTAAAGCAACCTTCAGCATTTGTATGATTTTGATTCACAAATGGGAAAACAAGAAAAAAGATTCTTACACTGAAATGAAAACTTGAAAATTAATCCTGATGGATTAAAATAATGGTATTTGGTTTCTCAATTGTATGGTGTAGGCGGTTTTTATAAAAAGACATTCAAAGTTGTGTTCTTTCCCTTACAATGACTTCAACAGTAATTTTGTAGGAATATTTTGACTCACCCTCATGCACATATATGTGTATGTGTGTATTTATGTATGTATCTCTCTAAAGGAGGCCTGGTGGCATAATGGTTAGGCATTGGGCTGCTAACTGTAAAGTCAGCAGTTCAAAACTACCAGCCAGCCCCATGGTTGAAAGATGAGGCTTTTCACTCCCATAAAGAGTTACAGTCTCAGAAACTTACAGGAGGAGTTTTATCCAGTCCTTTAGGTCTTGATGACAGTAATTTTTTTTGTTTTATTTATGTATCTAATTATGAATTGTATTAGTCTGGGTACACTAGAGAAACAAATCCAGAGACAC
Organism: Tenrec ecaudatus; assembly: GCF_050624435.1. Taxonomy (NCBI): domain Eukaryota; kingdom Metazoa; phylum Chordata; class Mammalia; order Afrosoricida; family Tenrecidae; genus Tenrec; species Tenrec ecaudatus. The sequence goes on from NC_134531.1 coordinate 95,226,446, forward strand.
TCATATGTGTAGAAGAAAGAGCAGTTGAATATTGAGAAAACATCCCAGCCTCGTCCAGATCAAGTCCATAAGTCCAATATTATCCCATATGTCTGATACCAATATATAAAGTTCTCTTCAGACTCATGCAACACAGCAATGATGATGAATGCAGGAAGATCACAGGCCAGTGGGTGGGGAGTCTTGGGAATCCAGTGGCGGTGGAAGCATCTCAGTGCTGGCATGGGTCTCCATATGGCTCCTCCAGCTCCAGGGCTCTAGCATAGCTCTATAGGTCTCGTCATCAGGAATAGAGCAGAGATCTATGTGTCTCCCCTCCAGTGAACTATTTATCTCCGTAGCACCTCCAAATGAGGTCAGCGAGCTGTGACCTGATTGACAGGCTAAACTCGCCTCTTTGCAAGTTGACAGAAGATTATATAACTGCTACATGGGTTTTCTAAGAGACTCAGTAACCTTTTAATAATGACCATCTTTGGGGAAAATGACTAGTGGTCAACTGGTGTGATAGGATTTTGTGTCAACTTAGCTGGGCCAGAAATCTCAATGTTTTGCCAGTTGTTGCTATTAGGGTTAGATTCTGTTGTGAAGGGTTTCAACACATAGCAACCCTGTGTACAACAAAACAAAACATTGCCCGGTCTTGCACCATTCTTACAATTGTTGTTATGTTACCTTACAGCCCAGGTTGTCACCACTGTGCCGATCCATTTCACTGAGGGCCTTCCTCTTGTGCTGTCCTTCTACTTTACCAAGCATGATGCACTTTTCCAGGCACTGGAAAGTGTTGTCTCCTGATAACATACCCAAAGTACATGAGATCAAGTCTCACACCCTGCTCAATTCTAAGGGGTATTCTGGTTGTACTTTTTCTGAGACAGATTTGTTTATTAGTCTGGAAGTTCATGGTACTTTCAATATTCTTCACCAGCACCATGATTCAAATGCGTCAATTCTTTTTTAAACTTCTTTATTTAATCCCTAACTTTCACATGCATATGAGGTGATTGAAAATATTATGGGTTGGGTCAGGTGCACCTTAGTCCTCAAAGTGACATCCTTTCTCCTTAGCACTTGAAAGAGGGTATGTGCAGCAGAGCTGGTTGGTCTGACTTAGAACAGACAAAATGTAGTCACACATCAAGCACCACACAAAAGACCTAAAAGTTTCCACTTCTGCCCTGAAAGAAAACCACATTTCTTCTTTTAACAGAGATGATATTGCTGAAAACTAAACCATAAATTATAACAGTGACTGACTTACCACCACAAATGAATTCCCAACCTTGAATGGTATCTAATGTTAAAATGAGGTCAATTCCTGAGGAGAAATGGGATCTTACAACTTGGTATGGGGGCATGTAGGCAAATCATCAGGATTATGGGAACCTTGAGAGCCGAAATTCTGTTGATTCACTTCTGCCAATAGAACCAGCCTTCTTATCTTGATGTGCTCAGATAGATCCAGGTGTGCTTGATGAGTCAACCTCTGAGATACTACCTAATTGTCTGGGACATCACCTGAGACCTTATAAGACATTACTAAAAGTATGGAAATGTGTCCCTCAGCCCCATTATTGCTTCTAGACCTATAAGTAGACTTAAGACCCAAGCCACGAAAACCAGACTCATGGCCATTGAGTCAATGCCAACTCTTTGAGATCCTGTAGGACACAGTGGAACTGCACCATGAGTTTCTGAGACTGTAACTGTTTATGAGAGAAGACAGCCCCATCTTAAGGCTTAAGAGCCAGTGGGCCCATTCAGAAGGCACAGCTTTTACCACTAGGGTGAGGAACAGATTGGTGAAGGGAGCCCTCGTGTCCCTGAAGACTGCTGAGATAGACAGCAGGAACTTCCCTAATTCACCTAAGTTTTGATGAGTGTTCTTGGTGTTGTACTGATTACCTGTTAGGCTGTGATCCACATAGTTGGTGGTTCGAAACTACCACCAGCTCTAAGGGAGAAAGAGTGAGCTCTCTATTTCTGTAAATGGTTATAGTCTCAGAAACCCATAAGCGGGGAGGGGATGTCACTGTGCCTCAGCATTGACTTGATGGCAGTGAGTTTGTCTTTTTGCGGGTAACTATGGGCTAACTTACAATAGGGTTTATTGGGCGCTGTGGTAGTAGGAGCCGAGTGACACCACTTAATCCACAAAGACCTCTGGGCTACAGAGGACAAGGGGTGGAGCCCAGTTACTGTGATGGACTGCACAGTCAAAGTAGTAAGCAGAAGAGTCTGAGTCTTACAGACGTATACCACTGGCTACTTACGTAGAGTGTCACTTGAGTGAAATATACAGGAAAACTACTAACTATTTACTTGATTTCTACAAGCAGAAGAGTTCTAGGTCAAGTGAACAGTAGTTTAACTTGACAGACACCAGTCCCTCAATCATTTCCCAGACTTGAGCCAGTTTACTTCACACAGATTTGAATGTAAGCGAGACTGGATTTCCCTGAGGAAGGATTCCCAGTACACCACCAAAAATTTTAAATTTTTTAATCATTTTATTAGGGGCTCATACAACTCTTATCACAATCCATACATACATCAATTGTGTAAATCACATTTGTACATTCATTGTCCTCATCATTCTCAAAACATTTGCCCTCCACTTAAGCCCCTGGCATCAGGTCCTCATTTTTCCCCCTCCCTCCCTCCTCCCCCTCCCTTATGAACCCTTGCTAATTTATGAATTATTATTTTGTCATATCTTGCCCTGTCTGACGCTTCCCTTTACCCACTTTTCTGTTGTCCATCCCCCAGGGAGGAGGTCACATGTAGATCCCTGTAATCGGTGCCCCCTTTCCAACTCACCCTCTCTCTACCCTCCCAGTGTCTCCACTCACACCACTGGTCCTGAAGGGACCATCCGCCCTGGTTTCTCTTTGTTTCCAGTTCCTATCTGTACCAGTGTACATCCTCTCATCTAGCCAGACTTGCAAGGTAGAATTGGGATCATGATAGTGGGGCGGGGGGAGGAAGCATTTAGGAACTAGAGGAAAGTTGTATATTTCATCATTGTTATATCACACCCTGACTGTCTCGTCTCCTCGCCAAGAACTGAGACCCTTCTGTAAGGGGATGTCCAGCGGCCTACAAACGGGCTTTGGGTCTCCACTCCGCACTCCCCACCTCATTCACTATGGTAAGATTTTTTGTTCTGATGATGCCTGATATCTGATCCCTTCGACACCTTGTGATCGCACAGGCTGGTGTGCTTCTTCCATGTGGGCGTTGTTGTTTCTGACCTAGATGGCCACTTGCTTACCTTCAAGCCTTTAAGACCTCAGATGCTATACCTTTTGATAGCCAGGCACCATCAGCTTTCTTCGCACCACCAACATTTATAGTTCGTCTATGTCCCAGCCTTTTTCAAGAGGGACTTCACATAAGTGATTCCTCAAGAGTGTGTGAAGAGAAGGAAATCATCATATTTGAGGGGATCCCTGGACCCCTGGTGCTGAATTGACACTAATTTCAGGAGACCGAAAATGTCTCAAAGGTCCACTAGTCAAGAGTAGGGGCATGTGGAGGTGAAGTGATTAATGCAGTCTTAGTGCCTGTCTGTCTCACAATGCGTCCAGTGTGTTCCCAAGCCCACCCACTAATGATTTCTCCATTTGCAGAATGCATAATTAGGATAGACATACTCAGCAACTGGTGGAACCCCCATATTAGATCCCTGACATGTAGGATAAAGACCATTATGGTAGGACAATAGATCCCAAAGTGGGATCTATTCGAACGGCCTCTACCTCAGAAGATAGCAAACCAAAAGCAAAGCTTTCTTCTTGGAGGATCACAGAGATTAGTGCCACCATCAAGGCCTTCAGGACACACAAGTGGTGATTCCCACCACATCGCCATTAACTCATCGTTTTTGGCCTGTGCAAAACACAGAGGGATTTAGAGAATGACTGTGACCAGGTGGTGACTACAATTGCAGTGGACGTTCCAGATGTGCTTTCACTGCTTCAGCAAATCAATACAGCTCCTTGTGCCTGGCATGCAGCTATCGATCAGGCTAATGCATTTTTTCTCAAGTGTGAAGGACCACTAGAAGCAGTTTCCCTTCAGCTGGCAAGGTTAACAAAGCACTTTCACCACCCTACCGCAGGAGTATATTAACTCTCCAGCACCGTGCCATAATTTAATGTGCAAGGACCTTCATTGCCTGCCTGTTCCATGAGTGTCACACCGCTTCATTACACGGATGATGCTATGCTGCTTGGACCTAGTCAGGAGCAAGCATTGATGACGGTAGCATTATTGGTAAAACATCTGCATACTAGAGGGTGGGAAATTAGCCCTCTGTTCCTTTCCAGTCCTCCCTGAAACCTCATATTAAAACTGAACTGTGCCACTGACTCAATGCTGACTCATAGTGAAGCCTCGTGGGTTTCCAAGACTGTAACTATTTACAGGAGTAGAAAGGGCAGACTTTCTCCCAAAGAACTGCTGCTGGTTTTGTACTGTCACCCATTTGGACGGCAGTCCAACACAAAACCACTATACCACCAGGGCTTCTAGTAAAAGATCACGGAGAAGGGAAATTTTCCCAATAGACAGAACTTCAAAGTGTAATGATTTATTTTGTTAGAAAGGAGAAATAGCCAGATGTGCTAGTGTATGCTGTGGCCTGTGATTTGGCTGGCTTGTCAGTGGGTTCTCTAAAGAAGCAAAACCAGTGATGATTGTATGTGTTTGTATACAGACAGCGATTATATCCAGAAATGGCTTAAACAGTTATAGAAATAGATAAGTCCAGTCTGGTTCAAAACCGGTTTCTCCTGACTCATGGCAGTTGATGAACAGGAAGCAGGTTCATGAAACAGAGACAGTGGGGCCATCAGCTGGGGGATCCAGAGATCTGAAGTCAGTGAAATGAACCCACAATTAATAGTCTGTTGATGGCTCCTGGGAGCAGCAGATGAAGCAACAAGAGATGAGGAACCAGATGGAAGATCCAGCTCTGTCAGTAGGCCCACAATATGGGCCAAAGGGGACTCAATTCTGCTCAGTCTCTCCCTCTTATACAAAAAGGCTGTGACACCAAGGAGGAGTCATCAGCCTGCAACTTGATTGCTACGTTGAACTTCTCCTTACCCAGGAGTGCCTACTGAAGACTTAATCCCTAGCATCACAGTCAAGGACAGAAGGAGCATGCTTGCATAATGAGGGACAGGGAGGTATGGGGAAGAGATAGGTGAACAGATATCTCTGAATGGCCCCCCAAAGGGAAGGTATCTGTGTGTCATGGGAATACTCACCAAAGGGTTTCCCTGCAAGGGAGGATTCTAACAATCAAGTGGACAGTGTTGTTGCCAGGTACCCCAATTCCTCCCAACCCAATGCCCAACTGAACGAAACACTTTTCAGTTCTGTGCCAACTTCACAGTTGTTATGTTTGAGACCAGTGTTTGTAGCCATTGTGTCAATCCACCTTGTCCGAGGTCTTCCTCTTATTTGCTGCCCCTCTGCTAGTCAGTATCTTTCCACAGCCATCCTTGTCATTGCTCATGGGCTCATGAACAGTGTGGTCACAGAGGCTATGCATGGCCTCAGCAGTATGGACTTCCCCTCACCAAGGGGAACTTGACCACTGTCACTGCTCAGTGCCCAATTTTCCAGCAGCATAGACCGATACTGAGTGCAGGCCCATTCCTCGGGTGATCAAAGAGCACCCTGGTGACGGGTTGCTGACATAGGACCACTTCCATTATGGAGAGGGCATTTGTTTTTGTTCTTGATGGAATAGATACTGACTCTGCATATGGATCTAGCTTCCCTACACATAATGGTTCTGCCCACATTGTCATCTATGTACTTACAGGATGTCTTTTCTACCATCATGGTATCCTGCACAGCATTGCCTCAGATCAAATGACTCACTTCCCAGCAAATGAAATACAAGAATGGGCCCATGTTCCCCATCACCCTGAAATAGCTGAGTTGATAAAGACCCAATGACAGTCTCAGCTATATTTGGCAATATTTGGCAGGGCTGGGCAGTGTTCTCCAGGAGGCTGCATATGCTGTAAATCAGCATCAAATATATGGTACAATTCCTTCCATAGTCGGGATTCATGGATCCAAGAACCAAGGGAGAGACATAGTAGGGGTACCCCTCAATATTTCTTCTAGGGACCCACTTGCAAAATCTTTGCTTCCTGTTCTGGTGATTCTAGGTTCTTCAGGAATGGAGGTCTTACTACCAAAGGAAGGAATGCCCGCACCTAGGGTTACAACACTGATTCCATTCAATTGGAAGTTCAGAATGCCCCCTGGCTACTTTGCTTTCCTTCCCCATAACTGGACCAACAGCCCAAGAAGGACTTTACTGTCCTGGGTGGTGTGATTGATCCTGATTACCAAGCAGCAATCAGACTGATAAAGGTGCAACGACTAGTCTCTTCCTATCCCGGGGCCAGAAGAAAGAAGCGTGATGAAAATTGAAGGCATGTGAAAACAATTAGTCCAATGGGCTAATGAACCTCCCAGACATCAGTGCCCATAGCCCTGAGACCAGAAGAGCTAGATAGTGCCTGCTGCCACCACCGACCGCTCTGAAAGGGAACGCGTTAGAAAATCTTAGCTAGAGGGAGAGAACATTGTGAAGCAATACTCGAGAGCACAAAGGAGACCAAGCGTGCTGGTCAGAGAGAGAGGGTAGGGCCATCAAGATGCTGGCTTTAATCACCCTTCAGGACTGGCGCTGAGCTCCCTCTGTGTCATTTCAGATCAAAAGGACAAAGTTCAGAGAGTCGGGAAAGAATGAGGAAAAGAAACAGAAACTACAAGGAGGATGTGGGCTCGGTGGAGGTACACTGAGGACCTTGCAAGGCGTGTGTTGAAACAAAAAGTGAAGGAAATTTTTAATGTAAAACTGGGGAGGTGTCTGTAAACCTTCACCTTCCTCACAATAAAAGGTTGTTTTTGTTTCTAATTAAATAAAGAAATAGAGGTGAAATGCATATGTTTAGATTCCAGGGTACTCCTTAGTATGTTTTGTGATTACATTTTGGCAAGCAAATTCTGACATGATTGCTAACCCGTCAAGACTGAGGTTGAGATCAGCCCACCTGGGAAAGAACACAACCTGAAGAGATGCTTACAGAGCACAAAATGAATACAGACTTGGTGGTGGAAGAAAGTATTCCTAAGTAACAGCTACAGCCCCATGAGCTGTGCTAGAAATGAGGACTATGAATTGTTTCGAGTATTTCCACCTTGAATGTATGCATCAAGGACAGGCTCCACATGAGCACAATTAAGTGTCTTGGAATTGCCATCCTGCTCACAATTATCCATAGTTTATTGTGATCCATACAGCTGAATGGCTTGGTGTGTTCCATAAAACATAAGTAATCTTCCTTCTGGCAGTCTGTGCTTGAAGCTAAGATCCATCTGACATTAGCAATGGTATCCCGTCATCCAACGACTCTTGTGGATCCAGCCTGAATCTCGGGCAGCTCCCTGTCGATGTATTGCTTTAACCATTGGTGGATGATCTACGGCACAACTTTGTCTTACGTGTGCTCTCAATGAGCCTGCTCTGTACTTTGAGCATTCTGTTGGATCACCTTTCTTTGGAATGGGTTCAAATAGGGTTCTCTTCCAGTCAGCTGGCCACGTCTTCCAAATTTCCTGGCATAGATGTTTACAGTGTCTCAACCTTTCCAGTGCCAGTGTTTTGATTGGTGTTCCATCAATGTCTGCCTAATCCATTCAGTGCAGCATGATGTCTTCCTTCAACAGTGACTCTGTGTATTCTTTCTATCTTCTTTGGATGCTTTCTGCATCATTCAATATTTTAACCCACAGAATCTTTGAAGATTGCAACCTGAGACTTACATTTTTCCTTGAGCTCTTTCAGTGTAAGATTTACTGAATATGTTCTTCCCTTTTGGTTTCTAACTCAACATCTTTGTACCCTTCATGATAATATTTCACTTTGTCTTCTCGAGCTGCCCTTTGAATTGTTTTGCTTACTTCTTTAACGGCATCATTTCTTCCATTTCCCTTAGCTGCAATTATGAGCAAGTCTGAGTCTCTTGTAAGATCTACTTTGATGTTTCTTTCCTGTGTTTTCTATTTTTTAATTTATTTTTTATTTTATTGGAGACTCTTACAGCTCTTATCACAATCCATACATATATCCATTTTGTCAAACACATCTTTACATATGTTTTTTCAAAACATTTTCTTTCTACTTAAGCCCCTGGCATCAGCTCCTTATTTGCCCACTCCCTCCTACACTTTCCTTCCTTCCCCAATGTCCCATTGATAATTTATAAGTTATTCTTTTTTTCTCGTCTTTATGGGTATATTCAAGGTCATATTCTGACTCTCGTGGATTAGTTTTAATTTTTTCCAGCTTCAATCTGATTGACATATGAAAAATTGATGGTTTGTTCCACAGTCAGTCTCTGACCTGGTTTTAGTTGCTTATATTGAGCTTCTTGGTTGTCTCTTCCCACAGATATAGTCATTTTGATTTTTTTATATTCCATCTGGAGAAGTCCACATGTGTGAAACAGGCAATTGTGTGACCAGAACAAGGAAATACTGCATGGTTTAAAACCAGGAAAGGCTTGCAGCAGGATTATGCCTTCTCATCACAGTTATTCAAGGCTGAGCAGATAGTCAGAGAAGGTGAATTACATGAAGAAGAATGTACCATCAGGATCAGAGGAAGACTTATTAATAAGCCAAGAGGTGCAGATGCCACAAGCTTGCTTGTTAAAAAATGAGGAGGACTTGAAGCATTTACTGATGAAGATCAAGGACTGAAGTCTTCAGTATGAATTAAAACTTACTGTAAAGAAAGCCCAAATCCTCACAACTGAGCCAAACCTGTAACATTATGATAAGTAGAGAAAACATTGAAATTTCAAGAATTTCTTGCTTGGATTCACAATGTTCATGGAAACTGCAGTCTAGTGATCCAAAGACGGGTTGCATTAGGTAAATCTGCTGCCCAAGACCTCTCTTAAAAGTTGAAAACCCAGGATGTTGTTTTGAGGACTACGGTGTGCCTGACCCAATTGATGGTATTTTCAACTGCCTCATATACATGTGAAAGGCAGACAGTGAATAAGGAAGGCTGAAGAAGAAACTAGGCACTTGAATTACGGTGCTGGTAAAGATATTGAAAGTGCTAAAAGATGTTACAAATTTCTCTTGAAAGATGGACAGCTAGAATGCTCCTTAGAAGCAAGAATGGTAAGACTTCATCGCACATACTTTGGACATGTTGTCAGAAGAGACCAGCCCTTGGAAAAGGGCATCATGCTTGATAGAGGGGCAGCAAAGGCACCTGGAATTGGCAGGTGATGCCACAGGAGGCTACAGAACCAGACCAGGGTGATAAAGCAGAGATAGCAGGGGGCACAGGCTGGTGGATTTAGAGATCTGAACTTGGCCAAATTAATCCACCATTGGTAGTCTGCCAATGGCTGCTGGACTCAGCAAGTCACACAACTGGAGACTGAGGAACCAGAGGCAAGATCCAGCTCCAGCAGGAGGCAGAGAGTCAAAGAAGATTAGACTATCCTTGGTCTCTTTTATACAAAAAGGCTTATGACACCAAGGATGCAATTGAAAGGTTGAGCTTCACCCATACCCTTCCCCAGGAGCACCCAGTTGACATAATCCCTCACCATCCCGACCCACAACAAGATGGGTTGCCACAGTGGCTCTAGCAATGGACTCAAGCCTAAGAGCTAGTGTGAGGATCGCGCACGACTGGGTGGTGCTTTGTTCTGTTGTACACCGGGTCGCTTGTTATGAGCAGCAGTCCACCACCTGACCTGCCAACCTGGAGCCCATTCCCTCCTGCAGCCAGGAGCCTGCCATCTGACCTTCTGGTCTGGGACTCATCAGCCTCTGCAGCTTCTGGGGTCCAGAGAAGTCATGCTATCTGACCCATGGACTTGGTTCTTGCCTACCTCTCCGATTGCACGAACAATGTCCTTGACACAAGCCTCTTTGCATGTACACAGAAGGAGCCCTGGTGGCATAGTCACAACTTGTTGGGCTGCGATCTGCAAGGTTCGCAGCTTAACACTACTGGCCGCTCAGCAGGAGAACAATGGGGCTTTCTATTCTTGTAAACAGTTCCAGTGTTGGAAGCCCACAGAGGCAGTTCTACCCAGTCCTACAGGGTCGCTCTGAGTAGGCATGGGCTCGATGGCACTGAGTCTGATTTTGTTGTCTCCACAGATCAAAGCTGTACTGGTTTTGACTCTCTAGCATAAAACAGAGATGGGGGTTTTTGATTACTTTTAATTTGATCCCTTCTCCTTTGAATATTTACCATGTGCATATATTACTTTTATGGGTTAACATTTTTTAAAAGGAGTGATTTAGAAGTAAATAAGTGCAGAAAATCACTGGAGACTGGTTTTTCAAGAAGAACTCTGATAAGAACGGGGAGATTAGGCAATACCAATGATGGAAATGTATTTCCGTATGTAGACAGCTTAGTATGATTTTTCACTCTCAGTGTGAAGCAACAAGCTGAGGGGATGAAATATGAGTGAGAGAGGGTGCTTAGTGGAGCAAGGTCCTATGACATGTTGGCAGGTTGTTGACAAAAATCCAGGCAGGGGATTAATTTTGCCAGGGAGGAAGGACACAACTTCTGAGGGAGGAGAGCTACAGACATGTGTCAGAGAAATGTCTCAGTGAGGTAGGGTAACGTCTCTGCTTGACACAAGAAGTCCCGGTGAGGACTGGCTTTGACAAGGGCAGGAATATGGAAGCTTGGAATCGTTGTTTGAGAATTAGATAAGGGGCCCTTTAGATAAGAACGGAAGGACATTTGGGCTGGCGCATGTGTGTAAATATTACACTGTTGGCCAAAGGGTGGCTTGCTCAAATCAGGGTTTTGAACTGGTTTATACAGGTTTGCTGAGACTATGCTGAGCATTCATTTAACAAGATCCTTGGGCAATTCTTAAAAAGCAAATTCTGATTCATTACACCTGATAAGAAAAGTGCAAATTCTCAGCAGGACGGGAAACCAGATGAAGCAGTTTGAAGCTCTGGTCCAGACCTACCAAGGAGTTCAGAACAGGCTTGGTAACTATTATCCAAGATTTTTTTATTTTTTTAACTTTCTCTAGCATTGGAGGTTCAGTGGTAGGATAATCACTTTTTGTGTGAGAGGTCTGGATTCCATTTCTGGTCAATGGACCTCATGGTGACCTGCTACCTGTCGGTCAGTGATGGATTGTGCTGTTTCTAAGATGAGGATCTGGTTTTATTGGACCTTCTCACTAAGGTAGACTAGGAAGAAAGGTCTGGCACTCTAACCTCGGAAAACCCACAAGTAAAAACCCTGAGTCATAATGGTCTAATCTATACTTGATCATGAGGATGGTCCCAGACCAGGCAGCATTTTGTTCCCTTGTCCGTTGGAATCATGTCAAGTCACCATGAGTTGGGGTGACTTGATGACAGCCACCCTTAGCCTAAGTAGAAGAAACAGACCAGGCTGAGGATGGGCAAATCAAGTGGCCATAGTGGAAGCCCAAGGCGACAAGGGCAGCAAGGTGTTAGACTCACACCCAGACAACCGAGGATAGAGAGGAGCCAAGTAGAACCAAGAGGAGATGGTTAGAAAGAAGGACGGGGCGGGATTAAGTCACAACGAAGATGAAAAACTGGTTCTGTGTCAAGGGTTTAAAGGGGGTTGTGGGGGAGGAGAAAAGGAAGTTACACTCAGTGACAGGAAATTCAAACTCATAAGCATGCCCACATGGATGTGTGACTACATGAGTAAATGTCAACAGTAGTGTCAACAGTGATGAAACACAAGCATTAACAACTCACCCAGAGCCTCAAAGCAATGCTTCTTGCCTTTCTGGGGAATGGCAGTTTTATCCTGGCTCAAACACCCCAAGAGAACTGGGAAGGTGACCAAGAGACCAGCTTGCTGACCATGAAGGCAGCACATCTCAGAGAGGTCAATGACCATGCCAATAAATTTCCAATGCACCCATCCCTTACGATAACGTGTTTAGATTATTAGGTGTATAACACCTGCCGGATAGAGGTGCAGCACCTGCCTCCACCTGCAGTTGGTTGTGAAACATAATTCTTCACACATGAGCCAAGCTGTGCTCAAAGGAAATGACTCACTAAGGGACAGAACATCTGTAACTAGAAGGGCTGCTTGTCTCGCCCAGAGAAGCGCCGGGTCAGAACGATGGGTCAAAAGAGCTTCGGGTGGAACTGCAAAAGCTGTAACTGGAAAATGAAGGTGTGTGTTAAGGGTAAAGAGTCATCAACGCCCCAACAAGAGGTTCGGGAATGAATGAACCAGAGGAACAACAGCCCTCCCCTGTCTCAGAATCCCCCAGATCATTGCTTCACCCTTTCTCCCATAATGACTCTCAGGATATCTCAATCCGCCAATAGGACCCAAGGTCCCATTAAAGGACTCTTATGAAGAGGTGAGACATCTACTTGTAAGGAAAAGTTCTTCTGTGGAGTTCAGATGAATGCGCCTGAGAACATGCATATGATCACAGAAGATACTGTTGCTAATTACGATGAGAGAAACATGTGCACAACTCTGTGTTGGTTTTCCGAAGTTGAAAAATCCAAATACAGAACCATGGGTACAAGATCCCTTTTGTACTGTCTAAATCTAAAACAGACAGTTCTGGTTTATCTTGTGTGTGTGTGTGTGTGTGTGTGTGTGTGTGATTATATGGTTGGTTTTTTCAGAAGTGGATTACCAGACCCTTCCTCTGAGGTGCCTTTGGGTAGACGCAAATCTCCAACCTTTTTGTCAGTCGCTTAGCATGTTGTCTGGGTTACCTAGGGCCACCCCACTCCTTCATCTAAACCAGCCTCACTGGTCTCAAAACCTTTCCCAGGGCCTCACTGCTCCAAAACTAACCAACCCTATTGTCTTAAAGGGAGGCAAACCGTCCTTGAATCCCCAGCTTGTAAAGCCAGTGAAGTAAGAAGAGGAATGACATGCTTGGGGAGTTCCTTAGATGACAAGGACCCAGCAAGGAGGGTGGCTGCTGGGGTCCTGCCAGCTCGGGAATTCATCATAGAAGCTGCAGACCTCCAGGGGGCGGCTTTCCAAAATGTGCTCAAGAAAAGCCTAAAGATTTGCAGGTCACTGGTGCTCAGTGGGGATTTCACAGCTCCAATCGCCACACGCACGCTCAATATGCACCCAGGGCCTTGTTAAAATATACATTCTGACTTGGCATATCTTGGAAAAGCAAATGCTCAGGGAGGGTAAAACTGGAATGATCCAGTTCAAATCAAATTCATCACTGTCCCTTCTGACTCATAGGAACCCCTAGGGTTTAAAAAAAATCATTTTATTGGGGGCTCGTACAGCTCTTATCACAATTCCTCCATCCATCCATTGTGTCAAGCACATTTGTACATTGTTGCCATCATCATTCTCAAAACATTTGCTTTCTAAAACTTGAGCCCTTGGTATCAGCTCCTCATTCCCCCCCTCCCCACCCCCTCTCCCTCATGAATCCTTAATAATTTATAAATTATCATTATTTTGTCATATCTTACACTGTCCAACATCTCCCCTCACCCAGTCTTCTGTTGTCCATCCCCCAGGGAGGAGAAGGAACCCCTAGGTTTTTATGTATAGATGTATGCATGCATGCATGTTTGTATTCCTGCTTCTGCCACCCCACCTGGCTGTTGCTGTCAGGTGCCACCAGTCCATGGGGACTCATAGGGTCCTCTGTACCAAAGAACAAAGCCCTGCCTGGTCTTGAGCCATCTTCCCATTTTTGCTCTGCTTGAGCCTATCGTTACAGCCGCTGGGTAACAAGGGAGAAGTGACTTCGCTGATGACAGTAGTGCCACTTATTCGTCCTCTCTCCTGCTTAGTGCTCATGGACCGAGAGGCAGTCTTTCTTACAGAACCAGAAGAGAATGCAGGGTCTCAAATCTGGAAAGGTGTGTGTCAGGACTCTGTGCTTTCTCTGTACGTTTTCAGCTTATACACTGAGTAGAGATCCTGACTTACATGAAGAAGGAACGACATCAAGATTGGAGGAAGATTCATTAACCTGTGATTAACCCATGATATGCAGATGACACAGCCTTGTCTGCTGAAAGTGAAGAGGATTCACTGATGAAGATCGAAGATCCCAGCTTTAATATGGATCAGCAGAAAGAGAGCAAAACTACCCCCAGCAGGATCAGTAAGCATCATCACAACAAACAGAGAAACATGGACATGGTCAAGAATGTAATTTTACTTGAATCCACAATGAACACCCATGGACGCAGCAGTCAGGAAATCAAACGACCTACTGAATTTGGCACATCTGCTGCAAACGTGTTAAAAAGCCGAGACGTCACCATGAAAGCTAAGGTAGGCCTGACTCGACCTGTGGTATCTTCAACTGCCTCACATGCTGGACAGTGAATAAGGAAGACTTAAGCATGCATTTTTATCAAGGTGTCGGTGACGAATACTGAAAGGACCATGGACTTCCCAAAGAACAAACAAACAAACCTGCCTTTGAAGCAAGACAGCCAGAATGCCCCTCGAAGGCAAAGATGGCGACACTCTGTCTCATGTGCCTTGGGCATCCTTTTCTCAGGGGACCAATGCCTGGAGAAGGACATCATGCTCAGTAAGGTAGAGGGAAGACCCTCAATGAGGTGGGTGGACACGGGGGTTGTGACAATGGTCTCAAATCCAGGAAGGATTGTGAGGATGGTGCAGACCCAGGAGATGTTTCACACGTAGGGTTGCTATGAGTCAGAACCGACTCTATGTCTCGTAACAGCAATGGCTAATGAGGACCACTGGGGAAGCTCCACTTCCTACATCCTGGATACCACACCAGAGACTCATAATACTCTCTCATACATGTGAGAAACATAATTAGAAAAGCCTTAAACATGACGTCAGCAGCCAAATGCATAAGGCTGGAAGGCTCCCGGATGCATCAATCTGAGGAGACACCGTATGTATCCCCTGACTGTATGGGGATTGGGGCTGTGAAGTCAGCTCAGCGCTGTGGTGAAATGTCAATCTTCAGGGCTTTTGTAGCAGCTTTTCAGTTGTCTGAACATGAAACTTTCTTGGGAAGATTTTAAAAACTGTCTGCCAGGCTCCCACCTCCCCCCAAGTTAAATCAAAATCTCTGGTGCAGTCCTTGGATTTATGCTCCTACCAAAGACCTTCTTTTCCCAGAAAAAGATTGTGTTAGGGCCGACTGACTAGAGAAACAAATCCAGAGACACTCGTGTGTGTGTAAGGGAGAGAGCTTTATATCAAGGAACAATTGTATATTGAGAAAACATCTCAGCTTAGTCCAGATCAAGCTAATAAGTCTGATATTAGCCCACATGTCCCAGACTAGTCCATAAATGCCTCTGTAGACTCACACAGTCACATGCAATGATGCCCTGTGCAGGGAGGTCATAGGCTCGTAGGTGGAAAGTCCTGGGGTCCAATGGTGTTGGATGCATCTCCAGGGTCCCGGCTGCCATCAGCAGAGCTGCACATGGCTTGTCAACAGGAAGGTGAAGCAAAGAGAGAGTAGGGCCCTCCTCCAGGGAGAAAGAGAAGACGTTCCTCGAATCCTCATGAGAAGGTCACACCCGCAAGGAGGGATTTCCAGGCTGACACCTGATGGATGGGCTAGACTCCCCACCTTCACGCTTCATATTCTCAAGTTGACACGAGATATGTAACTATGTAACTGCCACAAAGACCTTCCCCCAAATGCCAGTACTTGGAGGGAGGAAATTCACTTGGGACTCAGGTGCATTTGCCAAAGCCTGGGAAGGATACCCATGAGATGCTGTTTCGCCCGTGAGAAGAACACTCCCAGGACATTCAATGTAGGACACTCAGAACTACTTCGCCTCCCTTTGGGAGTGTCTGATTTATTTTCAGGATGTAATTGTATCTCTGGAATGCCCAGCATTTCACGGAAGGCAGGCGTACCCGAGAGGTTGATGTTTGAAACCGAAGTGGAATGTTTGTGGGAGATAATGTCTCTTTCCCCCTTAAAGTGGGGTAGACTAGCCAGAGAAACTCCACTTTGTCAAATGCTCGATGACCTACCCGCTGCCCCTCCCTTCTCGGAAATCCCCAGTAGTGATTGATTTCAGAATGTACTCTATGTTCCAGGGATCAGGACATTGTAATTTATTTTGATTATTCTTCATATTGTGCCCTTTGGTGTTGTAATCTGAATGGTGTAATGAATCTTACTACTCCAATCTTGTTGACCAGGGTGTCATGATCAGTCCTGCAGTTGTGGTTTTTATTCTCTTATAGATGTACCTTGCAATGCTTACTGGCTCTTTTTGAAGTTATAATTACCCAGTAATTTTGTTTTCTGCTTTTGTCGCATGCTTGCTTAAGTCCCTGAAAAATAATAAATGAGTTTTGCCACTTGCTGCTGCTATGGAGAGAAACACTCTCTTTCTCAGTAGTCCAGATAGCTGAATAAAGACGCTTCTAAATGCCAAGGGACTATAGTGGCTGTCATTTATTTGAAGCCACAACAATAGAAAGAATTGACAGGACTTTGGGTTGTGGGTTCCGAATTCCCTTGTCCTGACCTGAGAATAAGGAATTGGTGCTGCCTCGGGCTACACATGTGAGCTGCTAATCTCCAGATCGGGAGTTCAGGACCACCGGCCACTCCACAGGAGAAACACGAGGCTCTGTTCCATAGATATTTAGAGTCTGAGAAATCCTGTAGAGAGCAGTTTATCTAGGTTACTATGAGTGGAATCAACTAGAGAGCAGGGAGTTATTTTTGAGAGAGTTAAATATAAAGGTTCTTGTGTATTATAAATGGTCTGCACTTAGCTATGTGGATCACTGTTAGTTGAACTTGATGGGTCAGCAACCAGTTTGATATGAATCTAAAGGTTAGTAGTTTGAGCCAGTTCAATTTCTTCACCACTGACTTTAGTGCTTGGTGCATACATTGGAGAGAGTTGTATTGATTGGACTTACTTGGATGCAGATAGGTATTTTCCTATCACAGACAGCATTGGACTTCAAGCTAAATCTTTAAAAGTCTCTTTTGGAGACGAATGTGTAGCTCTTGCTCTTGAGTTTACCATATAATAAACCATATAGTTGTCTGATTCAAACTGTCCAATACTAGTCCAGTTCAGCTCATGAATGCTTAGGATATCGATCTTTATGCTTTCTACTCCATTTTTGAAGACTTCTCATGTGCCTAATTACATACTTCAGACATTCTGAGTTCTGATTATTAATGACTGTTAGCAGCAGTCGTGTCCCATCAGCAAAGGTCTTTCTTCTGCCCCTGTCATTATGGTCACCTCCACACTGAGGAGGCAGCTTGCTCTTCCACAGTCCTATTCTGAGTGCCTTCTCACCCCAGGGGCTCATTTGCTGGCACTACATCTGACAATGTTCTGCCGTATAGAACATTATCAATGATATCAATGAACTTCATTCAAGAACAAGTGTAACAGCACATTGACGGGAACTGTCAGAGGTTCAGGCTGTCTATGAAGAGGATGTGAAACAAGAGATACCATTGCTGATGTCTGATGGATCCTGGCTGAAAGAAAAGAATATCAGAAACATATTTACTGTGTTTCATTGACTATGCGAAAATATTCAACTCTATGGATCATAGCAAACTATGGACAGCCATGAGAAGAATGGGAATTCCAGAACACTTCATTGTGCTGATGCGCCACTTGTACATGGACCAAGACACAATTATGAGAACAGAACAAGGGCAACCTTCATGTTTTAAAACCAGGAAAGGCGTACGTCAGTGTTGTGTCCTCTCACCATAATAATTCAATATGTTTCTGAGCAAATAATTAGAGAAGCCAGAGTATATGAAGGAGACTGTGTCATCAGGATTGTAGGAAGGCTTATTAACAACCTGTCATATGCAGATGACACAACCTTGCCTCCTAAGAGTAAGGATAATTGGAAACATTTGCTGATGAAGATCCAGGATCACAGCCTTCAGGGTGGACTGCACTTCAAGGTAAAGAAAACCCAAATCTTCACATGTGGACCAATAGGTAACATTATGATTAATGGCACAAAGATCGAAGTTGTCAAGATTTTGTCTTGCTTGGACCCACAATCAGTGCTCATGTGTGGAGTGGTCAAGAGATCAAAGCATTTAGTCAACATGCTGCACCAAGCTCAAACACCAACCCCACTGGCACAGAGTCAGTTCTGACTCATACTAACACTTGAGGACAAAATAGAACTGCCTCAATGTGTTTCTAAGACTGCAAATCTTTATTGTAGTAGAAAGCCTTGTCTTTTTCCAATAGATCAACTGGTTGTTTTGAACTGCTAACCTTGAAGTTATCACCCAACACATTACCTAGTGTGCCACCAGGGCTCCTCTTTAAAGTGTTGAAAAGCAAGGATAGTACTCTGAGGACTAAGGTGTGCCTGACCCAAGCCATGATATTTTCAATTGTCTCATATGCATGTGAATGTAGGATACTGAATAAAGAAAACCAAGGAAGAATTACAGTGCTGGTAAAGATTATTGAAAGTACCATGGACTGCTAAAAGGACAAACGAATCTGTCTGGAAGACATACAGCCAGAATGTTCCTTGGAGGTGAGGATGGCAAGACCGTATCTCCTGTTACTTTGGACATGTCATCAGGTGAGACCACCCCTGGAAAATGCCATCATGCTTTGTAAAGTAGAGGGCAGCGGAAGATGGCTTGACACTGGGGCTGCAACTATGAGCTCGAATTTAACCCTTGTGAGGGTAGTGTCCTCGCTAAGAGTTGAAGCAGACTCGATGGCACAACAACAACAACAGTAAAGCCCAGAGTACCTTCCATCTTTCTTCAGCAAGCGTGTCATCTGAAGAAGGAAGTCTCAAGTAAGTAGACTGTCTGTGGCAGCTCCTCTTAGACCATGAGTCGTTCACTAATGGATTAGTGGGTATCGACTCTAAGGAGAAAGGGATGTCCGCCCTCGATCGGTCCTCCAGATATTGGCATTGGCTCTGAATGAAGTAAAATGTGTTCCTCCTTTGAAACTTTCCTGATTTGGGAGGCTGTGTTGCTCGAAGGGCGAGGTTTTTGAAAAGAGGTGGGATTTAAAGGTGACCTGTGGGTCACTCGGAAAGGTACAACGCTGCCCATGCACATGGAGAAGTGTCTCTCCATGATGTTAAGAGAGCCATGGCAAACCCCTAAATGCTCACAGCACTGTTACTGTGGCGGTGCTAGAGGGACACTTGTGTCTGATCTTATAAGACATTCTGCTTGAAAGGGCGAGGCCTCTCAAAGTAGCTCCTTCTCAGGCATGCCAGCCTGAACTGGGCCCATTGTAGAAACTTATCAATCAGTGGCTGGTCTGCCTCTCCACCTGGGATAAACAGACACTTGCCTCCTGTTCCCTGACGACAGCTGCAGAAGGCAGCAGTCTGCAAACTTATCAGTTAGTTCGTGTGCTCAACCTTACCCTCCTTTCCGGTCTGTGAATAACTTGGCTGATGTGTTAATGCTTCTTTGTAACCCTTCAAGGAATTGTGAACTCTCCCGTTGTGTAATCCCGTCCCAAGTTGCAGGCTGCGTGCAGGAAAGGCATTTAAGCCTGCTTCTCATAAAGCATGGAATGTCTAGACTGCAAGGACCCCTCCGCCTCAACTCTCGGCTCTCCTTTTCTCTTTGTTTTCTCCTTGCAGGTCCAACCCTCTTGAACCTGTTCAATTTGTAAGATATTATCTTACAATGTCTAGACCGCTGCAGCCAATGCTGAAGGATGCACATTCTCCCAGTGCACACGATGTCTTCCCCAGACACAGCATTGAACCCAGAAACAAAACAGTTCCTTGGTGACTGCTTTAAAGCAAGAAAGGTCACTGAATCATTTGAAGCTGTGTTTCCCCAAGTGAGGGATTCCACCTCCTGGGGATGGGTGTGGGGCACTGGAGTGATCTAAGGGGCCTGTCCATGCAAACACCTACACTTACCTTGAATTAAAGGTAAACTATAAGATAGTTTCATAGCAAAAGAGCACTGTGCATTTCTTTTCTGAAGTGGCCAGCAAGCCCCCTATAATTGAGTAAATAATCCATAAAGACATACACATTCCCCTCTTCTTCTTTTCTGCTTGCATCTTTGCACAATTAACCTTTTTTTTAAGGAAACATTCTTGGAAATGCTGCAATCAATTCTTTCACTAAAATTTGAACCTCATTTTTAAAATCCTTTCCTGTATTTCCAGTCTTGCCTCTGGCTCTTTCCCCTTGGCTTCAACAATTCATCTAGCTGCTTCTCCTGAACTTCATAACATAAGTAGCAAGTCTGAAGGACCTGGCTCACGGGGAGGAGTCAAGATGGTAAATTCAGCACAGATTTCGGTGGATTTTCATGTGGGTCAGGAAAGTCTCTTATGATAGCTCTCAGTGCAGATTTAGACCTAGGATCTGCCGTTACTTCTATTCAACCCTCAGCCTGGTTTTAGGCTATCTCACCACCAATGGCATTAACCAAGCCAAAGTCAAATTCTCTGCCATTGAGTCAATGCTGACTCATAACAACCTGTTAGCAGAGAGTAGAACAGCACCTGGGAGTTTCCAAGATTGTAACTCTTTTTTTTTTCCTTTTTCATTTTTACGGACACCCAATCCACATACCATGCAATTCAATAGTTCAGTTATATCAAGAAGATTTTTACAATCATTACTACAATCGATTTTTGAACATCCCCCCCCATGGTTAAATCACCTTTAAAATGAATTCTGTAATCACAACCAGCTCTAGTGCTTCCTTGAGAGTGTAACCCTTTATGGGAGGGAAAAGCCCGCCTCTCCCTCGGAGAGGTTGGTAGTTTCAAACTGCTGACCTTGCGGACAGCAGCTCACCTCGGATGGAAACTTAGACTCATGTGAATCACTAGCATGAAAAGACAATTTCATCTTCAGAGAACGGGAGGCCACATCAGGATACAAGAAGACGGTTTCCCTTTTTCTCTCTCTGAGACCTTTTCGCCCCTGTAATGTGCATGGCAGCTCTGCTCGCTACAGAAGCGCACAATGCTGCCTGGCCTCTTGCCACTCAAGCTTTCACTGAGGCTGTTCAGCAATATTTCCTCGAATGAAAGCAAGGGTCTTCAATTGCTGTTTTCCCAAGGCATCAGAAGTACCAATAGACTCATCTTATGTCCATTTTCTTCTAGTTTGGGTTTCCAATTCAACCCCCCCCCCCTTTGGCTCATGGAGAGGACGATTTTCTTGGGTCAATTGATGCCATTTCTCTCAATAGTATGCTGAATCAGGACCAACATTTGTTGCCACTGGGGGAGCAGGAGTTCTGGTGGCAGACTGTTGATTTTCCTTTTGTTTTGACTACTTCCCATTTTGAATCCAGCAAACATCAAAAACAATTATCCTTAATCAGAACCATTCGTTTTCACGTCTATGTTGAACAAAACCTTAGGAACGTATGTGGGCAAGAGAAAATCAGCAGAAGCCCCTTTTCTTCCACTGGTGCTGGCGTGCCTGGGTCATGAAAACAGGACCTTCTTCATCTCCTTTGAGGTCCGGTCTCCTCGGCATCCATGGGGAGTTCTGTGCTTTGGAAAATCCTGCAGCACGACTAAATCAAGACTTGCCCTGGGGCAGTGATCACAAAGTTATAATAACGAGGAAAACAAAGCTTTACTGCTCTTAGGTGGTAGAGAGAAAAGAGAGGCGGGAAGCAGGTTGGCATGGCATCAAAGCCCTGTCTGAGCAGGTCAGAGGAACAATGCAGTCCGTGGTTTATACACAGCGTTGGTGGTGGTTTGACCATTCACTGGGCCAGCTAAATGTGGTCGCTGCTGTGGCCATCGAGCTGGTTCTGACACAGAGCAACCCAATGTAAAACCGAACCAAGTCCAGTTCTGCACCATCCTCACATGGTTCCCAGGGTTGAGCCCTTTGTTACAGCGTCTGTGAGAGTCTATCTTGTCCAGGCCTTTCCTCTTTTTACTGCCCCTTCACTTGGCCAAGCATGACATCCTTCCCCAGGGACTGGTCTCTCCCGACAGCATGTCCAAAATAGGGGAGATGAAGTCTCGCCGTTCTTTCCGCTAAGGAGTATTCTGGCCGTACTTCTTCCAAGACAGATTGGTTTGTTCTTTTGGTAGTCTATGGCGCTTTCAATATTCTTCACCAGCACCATAATACAAATGCATTGATTCTTCTTCCGTCTTTCTTATGCAACATGCAACTTCTCCAAGCATTGGAGGTCATTGGAAATACCATGGCTTGAGTGAGGCGCGTCTCAGTCCTCAAAGTAACATTCTGATTTTCAACACTTCACAGTGTTCTTGTGTAGCACGTTGACTCAAGGTAATGCATCATTTGCTCTCTTGACTGCTGCTTCCCTGAGCATTGATTGTGGAACCAAGCAAGATGACATCCTTGACAGCTTCAATTTTTTCTCCTCTGATGCTTTACCTTGAGTTGTAATTCATACTGAAGGCTGCAATCTTTGTCATCAAGTGCATCAAGTCCTTACGTTCAGCAAGCACGCGTGTGTCCTCTACCTGTCACCAGAGGCGTGTTCACTGGGAGCCCAGAGGCTCGGGGAGTGAGATGCTACTGTAATAAACGAAAGACCCAGTGTTCCTGGATCATAGAAACATGCATAGTTTCCCATGATCTGAAGAAAAAGAATGAGTCAGGATGGCTGGAGACTTTGCAATATTTCGTTTCCTTTAGAAAAGTTAAGAAACGTGGCAACTCTTAAGCCCTAGAGTAGTGGAGGGAATCACGTCCAGCCCTTATCGGCCGGTTTCATGCGGATTAGAGCTTACATTCTGAGCACCTTGGTTTGCGGGATGCCACGGAGAACAGTGATAGCATCGAATCCATTTGCAGAGGCCCCGCGTAGCTGACACCTCCATCGAATCCTTGGTGACCGTTAACCAAGGAGGTTGATAAGCTTGCCCTCAGGCTGGGCGCTTTGGAAAGCAGATTACCTCTCTCCTTCCCCAGCCAGCCCAGGGACAGGTAGTCTCTTAGAGGCTTGCCAGTGCGTGTGCCCTTGATGGGCAGAACTGAGGTGTACTCAGAGTGAGGAGTCATGCCCCATCAGTCTCACCCTGACTGCCTTGGTCGGAAGGCCCCGGACCAATCTTGTAAGCTCTTCTATCTAACAATGTGTGTGCCCCAATTATGGCCCTGGTCCCACTTCTGTCGTCCCACCTGAAACTCTGATGTGTTGGTCCATCACCAATCATGAATTTGTGACAGTTCCTTTTGTTCCATGCCTTATTTAACTAGCATCCAGACCATGAATCTTGGATGCCTCCCTCATCTGGATGATGTGTCTGTGTCTTTGTGTTGTTTTTGTCCTTTTTAAGACCTGATAAATGTGCTCCCTAAATTACATTTGAGATCGACTTCTCTTTTATACCTTAAAACACACGGTAGATCATTTGGGGAAGGAAATTTCTAGAGAGAGAGCAGCGTTGGGGAAGAGGGTAGTGTTGGATAGTTGAGGTGGGTGGAGAACTCTTAGCTACTTGTTACAGACAGCATGTACACAGGAAGGGTCAGGAAATCTGAGAATCACTGGGACATTGGAGATGAATGTTTGGGCATCATAAATGCCTCTTTTATTTGCCCGACCTGATTGTTAGTAGCCACAAAGCTAATTCTTGCTAATTCTTGCTCTTTGGTTGGTCAGTAGAGACATCCTCTACTAAGACCTACTAAGACCTGAGGAAGCTTATTCTGTTTGCTTGCTAGTAGTCAACAATTGCGTCCTATGATTAGTCTGAAACCTGAGTTAGTGTCCTACATTTGTATGTTAGTCCCTCAGGATGTAAATGACAAAGTAAATATATAGTTAGAGATATAGATATAATCACTTTAGGTTCTGATTTCAGGCAGGACTCCATCAAGACAGCCTGCTTTCTGTCATACTCACCACTGGTGTCATCCTCTAAACTTCTCTTTTTCTCTCTAATTTGGAGTTAGTGAGTTGGCTTTGCTACTCCAGGGCACAAACCCTCGTGAGGGTTCCTATGATGTTGTTTCCTGGTCCAGAGTTAAGGATTTCTGTTTTGTAATCCTTACTGAGCATAATTAAGGGTTGTGGAGTTCCCATTCTTTTCAAAACTGTGCGTAGTCTGCTATGATCCACGCAGTGAAATGCCTCGGCGTATCAATGAAACACAAGTCAACATCGTTTGGGCATTCTGTGTTTTCAGCTAAGATCCATTTGATGTCAGCAATAATATCCCTTGTTCCGAATCTTCTTCTGGCCTGAACCTGTCAATTTACTGTAACGACTATTATTGGATGGTCTTCAGCAAAATTTTACCTGCATGTGTTATCTATCACTGAGGGTGTTGTATACTTTGTGCCTTCTGTTGGGTCATCTTTCTTTGGAATAGGTACAAATATGAGTCTCTTTCAGTCAGTTGACTGTACGGAAAGATTTCAGCACTCAGTATGGGTTACAACTTAGTGTTGAAAAGCAAGGATGTTACTTTGAATACTAAGGTATGCCTGTCCTAAGCCATGAAGACTTCATGGAAGTCTTCAAGGAAGACTAAAGAACTATAAATGCAAACTATGCATTTGAACCATAGTGCTGGCTAAGAATATTGAAAATACCACGGATTGCCAAAGAACTAGCAGCTCTGTCTCGGAAGAAGTACAGCCAGCATGCTCCTTGCAGGCAAGGGTAGCGAGACCTCCTTCCGTGTACCTCAGACATGTTATTGGGAGAGACCAGACCCTAGAGAAGGCTCTCATGTTGGGTAAAATGGTGAGGCATCCAAAATGAGGGAGGCCCTCGACAAGATGGATTGATAGACACAGTGGCTGCAGCAACGAGCAAAACATCAGAACAACTGTGAGGACGGCATAGGACCAGGCGGTGTTTTCTTCTGTTGTACAGAGGGTCGCTATGGGTTGGAATTGACTTGACGGCACCTCACAATCACAACACCACTAATCCACACTGAAGACAGTCGTACTTGATCTCCATCAGTCAGCACATCCGGTCATTTTCTCTTTCAGAAAGCAAGGGAATGTCATTTGAATGTTGCAGGCTGTTAATGACCCTCATGCTAATCCTTCATACAGCCGCGCTTCTAGGATGATTTGCTCACATACAGGTGGAATAAGCCTGGTGAAAAGAGACAGCCCTGATACACATCTTTCTTGACTTGAAGCCATGCAGTATTTTCTTGTTCTGTTCCAAGGATTGCCTCTTGTCCTGTAGAAAAGGCCACTTTAAAATCCCAAATGTAGAATCCATGTCAGGATTTAAGACAGTGTTGAGGCTCCCCTTCCGACCGCTCTAGTTGCACCCACCAATTGTTTCCGACGTTAGACTCTACCCCTCCCACTGCCCTGCTTTTGACATTTAATGGTTTCTCTTGAGTAGACGTAGCTTTAGCTCACTCTTTGTATCTTTGCAATGCTACCTAGTATCTGATTTTATGAATGTGCACAATTCATTTAACCCGTTCCAGTGCAGTGTTTGGGTCATTTTAATCTGGCAACGAGGCTGCCCTGAATTTCCCTGTCGTGCGACTGTGTTCTTCTGCCGAGCTCCGAGAAGGATGTGTTCATGTGATCCCTTTCAGCAGGGAAACTCCTCTTTGCCTTTCTGGAAGCATCTGCAAATCATCCCTCAATACAATTAGACAGAATGAAATATGCCGCATTTACCTGTGAAAACAAACAAAACCATTTCATTTGTGAAGCATTCAGTGAAGAACTGCAATCCCCTTCTAAGGCCTTCTGGTTATCTCTGAGTGTCACCAGAAGGAGTCTCATAGATTCTCAACAAGTCTTCGTGGTGCACGGCACCCGTGTTCCCTTTTGAGCCTCCTCTGGACGACTTTGGGTTCCCCTGTTGCTTTCCTGGGCTGAGCTCAGGAGGACAGGCCTTTTCCTGTGATGTGATCACATTTCTCTCCTATTTCAGGCAAGAGCAGAAAGGTTCAAATTTGAAATGCCGGAAGATTATGAAGCCAAGTGCCTCACTCCCGCATGACTGGAAAATCAAATGGAAATTCTCGTGGGAGGAACATGTGGGTGGGGGCTGGATAGATATCTGCTGAGTTTATTAATAGCTGAGTTTCGAGATGAGCACTAGGGTGCTGCCACCTGATAGCTTTAGGGCCGGAGGGAGTCAGGCTGCGTGGGAACACACCTGGCTGCTCATTACCAGTCTTCAATAATTCCCAACCCCATCAGGATGAAGTTGCCTGGGAAGGGGTTTATATTGAAGGGACGTGAAGGAGGAAGAAGGAATCCAACGGTGACTGCTTCCTCATCTAGTGGGGTGCTGTGGCAGCATGTGCAGAAACACTAGCACTTCTTTCCGTGATTCCCCACTGTGGTGGTGAAGGGAGCTTAGCGGCGTAGTGGTTACTGTGTTGGTCTGTAACCACAGGGACAGCAGTGTGAAACCACCAGCCAGCTCCGAGGGAGAAAGGCAGGGCTTTCTACTCACCTGAGGAGTCACAGGCTTGGAAACTCACAGAGACAGTTCTGCCCTGTCCTATAGGGTCCCTATGAGTCAGAATTGACTTGATGTGGTGTGTGTGTGTGTGTGTGTGTGTGTGTGTGTGTGTGTGTGGTGTTGAAGGTTGAAGTACCCTGAGGAGGTATTGTGGAACTTCTGGCTAATATCTATAGACGACTGATCATCTGCTAGCATGCCCAAAGGACCCACAGCCATTTTAATCAGTTGGGGCTCACATCACATGAAGCATTCAATATTTTAAATATGATGAAAATCGTAGTTAATTTGCATGACATTATATATAGAAAATGGAAAAGAATGTTTATTTTGTAATTCTAACTATGACTTCAAACTGTGGCTCTATTGTAATTCTACAATGACTTCAGAAGGCATAACGGGAGGAGAACCTGCTGGGGACCAGGTGAGCATTTGCCCTGGTGGTCATAGAGCTTTGCACGTATCCAAAGGACACAGTATTTGAAGCCTGCCTGAGAAACACTCAACTCTACAAAGCAGAAGGGATCCTGGTAGGCACTGGCTGCGGGGATGAATGCAGAAAGCCCTTGTTGTGTGTGTGGGTTGGTGGTTGGGGAACAAGGAGACGAGGGAGAGCTTGAAATCCCTCCATCTTGATGTGCTGCAGTGTGCTGTCTTGAGTCTCTGAGGGGTTCTTGGTGCCTTCCTTCACCCACTTGTTCATGACTCACTCTTCCTCCAGACGTCGGTGCCGGGGGGACAAGCTCCGAGGGCCGAGAGAAGCGGCAGGAACACGGATCCTGTGTCCCCAGACCTTGTTCGAGTCCCTGGGCTGTCACTAAGGATCGCTGAAGTCAGGGGAGCACTGTCATCTCTCGAGCCCCCAGCGCCCTCTCTGGTGATGGTAATATGAGGGAGCTTCCGGAAGTGCTTGGAAAAATTAACCTTTTAGCTTTATTTTCCCCATGAACTTTTTAAAGCTCCCTCATAGAACTTGCTCAAAAAGAGCGGGGAGGGTTGAGCTACATTGAGGAGACGCTCGCGCTTTCCATGGAACCTGGTCCAGAGTCCGTGCTCAGTAACTGCCATCTGGTTCGATCCAGGGCATGGAGAGAGCTGTGTGAGGTCACTTCAGGAACAAACAGAAGAAGGGACGGGCATACCATGAAAATTAAAAAATTCCTCAAGAAAACTGTAAGGCTTGTTGTGGTGCTGCTGTCACTGCAACCAGCTGAAGAACACTTTCTTCATTCTCGTACTTACCAGCACCCCATTATTTGCGCCCCTTTCCCCTGACCTTCCCTGCTAGGACCCCAAGGAACTAGTAATACAGTGATAGACTTACCTATCCTGGGCTTCGTATTCAGAAAAACGTTTTGTTTAAAAAAATACTCAAAACACTAGCAATAAAGTGTAAAAGAGAAAAGCCTCAACGGAAAAGAAAGCATAAAAATACTGCACACTAGTACACACTTAAAATAGCGCTAAAGGGAGGAGACCAAATAATAAGGTGTTAAACTTTAACTAGCTGCTTTGAGCCCTTGAGTTTTTCCAGTTTCCAGTGTGTCAACAGCTCTGGTGATACGCCTAATCGGTATGGGTGTCAGAGTTGGCTTGAAAGATATGGCCAATGGTCAGTCAAATTTATAGGAAGAGAACACTGCCAGGAAATGAAGGAGAAAGAAACAGAAAGGCCCGTCCTCTGGGGCCTCTAGGAAGGAAGAGAGTGGAGCTGGCAGGCAGCCAAGGCTCTCAATGGGACCAGCAGGAAGTCTCAGTTCCTCCCAACACTGGCTCCTGGAAGCCAGTTTACCCAATACCACTCTGTGTGTGGTGCTCAACCCGTTTGTGGTTTGACACAAACATTTGTTTAATGAGCACAGAATTGAGTGGGCAGACCGGCTTAGCTAATAGTGTCTATTATTTAGCTACTCTACAGCCTGCCAAAGGTATCCGGTGTGCATGGTCCGATTAGCACAGACAACAGCTGCGCTGGGCAGGTGAAGGCAGAGCCAACTGGGGCTTTCCCTGGCTCAGCATCCCTTCTTTCTGTAACAGAGCCTTGTCTTTTCCTTTCGGGGAGCCAGGCCTTTGCCACACGCTCAGCTCTGGGTGGAGATTCTGCTTTCTTTCTTTCTTTTTTTAAAAAATTTTTTTATTTTAACAATTTATTGGGGCTGATACAATTCTTTTCACAGTTCATACATATACATACATCAATTGTATAAAGCACATCTGTACAGTCTTTGCCCTAATCATTTTTTTCTCTTTTCTTCTTTTACATTTTATTAGGGACTCAAACAACTCTTACCACAATCCATACATATACATACATCAATTGTATAAAGCACATCCATACATTCCCTGCCCCAATCATTCTCAAGGCATTTGCTCTCCACTTAAGCCCCTTGCATCAGGTCCTCTTCCCCGCCCCCTCCCTCCCCATTCCCCCCTCCCTCATATGCCCTTGGTAATTTTTATTTTAACAATTTATTGGGGCTGATACAATTCTTTTCACATTTCATACATATACATACATCAATTGTATAAAGCACATCTGTACAGTCTTTGCCCTAATCATTTTTTTCTCTTTTCTTCTTTTACATTTTATTAGGGACTCCAACAACTCTTACCACAATCCATACATATACATACATCAATTGTATAAAGCACACCCATACATTCCCTGTCCCAATCATTCTCAAGGCATTTGCTCTCCACTTAAGCCCCTTGCATCAGGTCCTCTTCCCCCCCCCTCCCTCCCTTTTCCCCCCTCCCTCATATGCCCTTGGTAATTTATACCTCGTTATTTTGTCATATCTTGCCCTATCCGGAGTCTCCCTTCCCCCCTTCTCTGCTGTCCCTCTCCCAGGGAAGAGGTCACATGTGGATCCTTGTAATCAGTTCCCCCTTTCCAACCCACTCACCCTCCACTCTCCCAGCATCGTCCCTCACGCCCTTGGTCCTGAAGGTATCATCCACCCTGGATTCCCTGTACCTCCAACCCTCATATGTACCAGTGTACAGCCTCTGTCCTATCCAGCCCTGCAAGGTAGAATTCGGATCATGGTAGTTGGGGGGAGGAAGCATCCAGGATCTGGGGGAAAGCTGTGTTCTTCATCGGTACTACCTCACACCCTAATTAACCCATCTCCTCTCCTAAACCCCTCTATGAGGGGATCTCCATTGGCCGACACTTGGGCCTTGGGTCTCCACTCTGCACTTCCCCCTTTATTTAATATGATATATATACATATATACACATACATATATACATATACACATATATACACATACATACACACACTTATATCTTTTTTTTTTGCATGATGCCTTATATCTGGTCCCTTGGGCACCTCGTGATCGCAGGAGATTCTGCTTTCTAAGACCCTGTTGTCCAGGATGTGACAGCTGAAAAGGTCTCAAGTCCCAAATGCCAGGGGTGCACAGGTGTCTCAGACCGCCCCATCCGAATCAAAGGACAGCGCTCAAGATGGGCACAAAAGACAATGCCAACCAATGGGGTGCAGCTCCCAACAGCTGGTGGGATTGGGGCCCAAGTGCTCTCACCCTTCCTAGAGGGCTTCGAGCAGGTAAGCTGGAACGTCACCCTTTTGTGGGAAGAGCCTGCGTGAGGAGGACGTCAACAGAGGCAAGAGACGGAGAGCCTGAGCTCTTTGCCTTTTCCACTGCCTCTGGGGTGGGGGATGCCCCTAAGGCAGCCTGAGGTGACTTTCCGTTACCTAAATACACCAGAAAATGCAGCGACCATCTTCTGGGGTTGTGTTTGTTTCGCTTTTCCAGCAGAATGAAGAAGCAAAAGGGTCCTTGAATGTGGAGGATGCATTTTCTGCTTGCCAACCCTCCCCCCACCCCCACCCCAATGATAGTGCAACGTTAGTCCTCAGACGAGAAAGGACAGCTACACCAAATACTTGCCCTGGCTCTGTGCTGGGGGCAGCAGAGCCCTGGTAACATGGTGCTTTACCAGCCCTGCAGGAGGAGGGTTGGGAGATGGGATGGGATGGGGTGGGGGTGGGGATGCAGCCAGGAGCAGCTGTGGGGACGCTGTGTTGCCACATGAGCCTCCGGCTTCCCCAGCACTACAATGGGGACGTGGGAGTCCATGATGTGCAATTTCTCCCAGCTTTACAAGCTCCCATTCAGACCCATTTCAAACAGTGGGTGACTTCCAGAAAGTGCGTGTTGATGTGTCATCAGTTAATGAAAGGTGTGGACGACCCTGATGGTTTCCAAGGTAAAAACAAAGCAAACTCAACCAGCAGGAAGCAGCAGGAGTCTTTGTTCAAGCACAGCCAATAAAGCAAAGAGGTACACCTGGAGTTGCTTGTGGAGCGGTGGGGGTGACAACCGGACCTTTTCCCCCTGCCCCTCCCGAGTGAGCCCTGACGAGCCTTCATGAACTCCTCAGCTTCTGAGAAAGCCTTGCCCCCCACCCCTGTGTTCTCCACGGCCCTCTCTAGCTCCAAGCACCGTGCATTGCTGTCTAGTGTGTTTGGACACATAGTGGCCCATGCCCAAGGCTAAAAGCTTTACGGAGGGAGCCCTGGTGCTGTAGTGGGTTGTTTGTTGGGCTGATAACTGCAAGGTCAGCAGTTCAAAACCACTAGCCACTGTGCAGAGAATGGTGAAGCTTTCAGCTCCTGAAAAGATTTATAGCCTTGGACACCCGGGGGGTGGGGGGGGCAGGTTGACACTGAACTGTGGTGGCACTCTGTGTTGGACACAGCTCAGTGGTATAAACTTTAAAAACAAAACAAAACTTTATTATTATTGTTATTTTAATCATTTTATTGGGGAACTCGTACAACTCATATCACAATCCAAGACAAAACCTTAATGGCAGCAAGTATCCACGTCTTTCTCATCAGTGAGCTGCCAAGCTCTTGCTCTAAACCAGTGATTCTCAACCTTCCTCACCCCGTGACCCTTTCATACAGGTCCTCATGTGGTGGTGACCCCCCAACCATAAAATTATTTTCATCACTACTTCATCACTGTCATTTTGCCGCTGTTATGGATCGGGCGATCCCTGTGAAAGGGTTGTTCAACCCCAAAAGGGGTCGTGACACACAGGTTGAGAGCCGCTGCTACTCTACACACTTCAGTTCTCCATTGAAAGGACCTCTTCTTCCCCAGAGGAGCCCCAGTGGCTTAGTGGTTATGTGTTGGGTTGCTAGCCACAAAGTCAGCAGTTCCAACGGGACTTTCTGTTCCTGTAAAGAGTTTCAGAGTTGGAAACCTACCAGGGGCAGTGACCCTGTCTTCCAGGGTCACTATGAGGCAGTATCGACTCAGTGTTAGTGAAGTTTGTTTTTTTGGGGGGTGGGGGGTGGGGGGAGCACTTCTTCCAAAAGGATCTTTCAATATCGCAGCACACACAGGTTGCTTCTTGATCTGTGAACCACATATGTGTTTGTGGAGCATATCACACACACCTGTGTTCTTTGAGAGCTGGTATTTCAAAGCGCCCTCTTTTAGGAAGTGGCTTCACATCTACTAATGAAGCAGAAAGGAGGTCAAAGAACGCCCGGGCACTGAGAGGGAAGTTTTGTTTGGAGTCTGGAAGTTAGCCTCCTGAGAGAGTCAGGTGGCACTGCTCGGAGCCATGGAAATCCGGATGCACACTCCCATCAACACTAACACGTAGCAAGACCAGTCCCCTCATCCTGGGTCTGACCACCGGCTTTCTCTCTTAGTGGATGCGTTGACCAAGCCAGGGTCGCTGAAAGGTCTCAGAAGACGTCAGCAGGAACTGGGTCCTGGCCTCATATCCGGTATCACGAGACTGGTTCCTGCTGAGGACAATCAGTCAATATTCAAGCATCGTGGTGGGAGGGTGGGAGAATGAGGGTGCCGGCCTGCCTGGAACACCTCACCTACCCTAGTACTTCCTTACCTTGTGGGGCCGAATCCGGCTTGCCGGAATACACTGCTTTGTCACAATCGGCCTCCCTATGGGGCTTCGTGTAAACAGTAGGGTGTCTCAGAAACAGCTGTCACCCAGAGCATTTCTCCAAGACCTGCCTTGTCTTGGGTGGACTAACCTAGGTAGGCTGGTAGTGACCAGGTATCTGAGGCTCAGGAAGAAACCACTGTGGCTCCAGCGCCACCTCCTGGCCGCAAAGAGTAGTACGCGTGATGGGT
Source organism: Tenrec ecaudatus (assembly GCF_050624435.1). Lineage (NCBI taxonomy): Eukaryota > Metazoa > Chordata > Mammalia > Afrosoricida > Tenrecidae > Tenrec > Tenrec ecaudatus. Next base: position 95,259,094 of record NC_134531.1, read on the forward strand.
GGCCAAAGGATTCCTTCCATTGAGCAGTAAATAGACCAGCTTCAAAGTAGAGAGAAATCGGGAACCCCATAGCTCCAAAACCAATTCTATAAACTAACCCTTAAAGAAAAAGCATATTGAACTTATTGTTCGCCATTGTTTAATGATTCTAAAGACGTGCCGTTGTCGTTCTAATAAATACCATTCGCCAGTGCCCTCCGGTTGGTTACGACTCATTGTGACTTTTGCACAACAGAACAAATCGTTACCCATCCCTGCGACTGAATGGCTCCTCCCAGTGGCTCCCATGCTTGATCCTGTTGGCGCAGCTCCTGTGTCCATCATCTTGTTGAGGGTCTGTCTGCCTCTTTTTGACTGATCCTCTGTCAACATGATGTCCTTCTCCAAGAACTGGTTCCTCCTGGTGAGAGGGGTATGTCTGAAGCACATGGGGAGTCTTCTCAAATTTGCATATAAGGCACATTCCCGCTCTACTTCCTCTAAGACAGACCGGTCAACTTTTTCTAGCAACAATGGTACTTTCAATACTGGTGGCCAGCTCCATAGTCCAGATTCACCCAGTCTTTTTCCATCTTCATCATCCATCTTCATCATCATTCCCCACAGGACAGCAAGCACTTGAAAATGCCATGGTTTGAGGTACAGTCCTCCTTGTGTGAGGCTATCGATGTAGGAGATTGGAAACATTTTATAAAGAACGTTCAGAATGGAAGAAAACATCCAAAGAACTTTCCATTTCATTTAAGCCACTCTTAAAAAAAAAAAAAAGGTGCATCCAGAAATGAATACCATGGAGGCGTTAGAAAGAAAGAGGCTTATCCCAGCAACTGCTAAGAGAAATTAAAAGAGAAGCCGAAATGGAATGTGACTATATATAAAGAACTTGAGAGTGTACATGCACACATCCCTACCTCCACCCCGTGTGTGTGTGTGTGTGTGTGTGTGTGTGTGTTTGCTGCTCTTTGCCATCAAGTCAGCTCGGACTCTTAATGACCTTATGCAGAACCCCCAAACACACTGCCATCTGGTCCCTGTGGACTCCGAGTGCCCTTCTGAGACAGAGGAAAACTGCCCCTTTGGGTTTCCTAGGCTGTCAATCTTTAGAGAAGCAGACAGTTTCATCATTGTGCAGTGGAAGCGGCTGGTGGGTTCAAACTGCAGACCTTGTGGTTAGCAGCACGACTTGTAGCCCACTTCACTACCAGGGTCCTTGACCTTATGGTTAAGCCAACCAAAATCAAGCTCTGTCATAGAGTCGATGCCCACCCATAGTGACCCTGTAAGACATGGTAGAATTGCCCCTGTGAGTTTCTTAGACTATGACTTTTTGCAGGAGTAGAAAGCCCCGTCTTTCTCCCTAGGAGAAGATGGTGGTTTTGAACTTCATCCTTCTTCTGTAGAGCAGTTGGTGGCTTTGAACTACAAACCTTGCGGCTCCAGCCCAATGCATAGCCCACTGTGCCTCGTTAGAGTAAATGCGCACCATGAGAATGAGAGAGAGTCTTGAAAAAGAAACCCTACTCCCTAGCTCCTTCAGGATGGTTTTGAAATAATGTATATGACTGCAGAGAGGCACATTCAGTTCCTAGGTCCCAAATAGCAGATGTAAAATATTGATAATGAGAATGATAATAATCTCTCTAATTTACTTTATCAAAAACCCCAACATTTAACAAAACACTGGGTAAAAATGGTCAGATCTCAAGTTAAACCTAAGAACCCAAAAGAATTCCTCATAGCACTCCTTGAATTCATATCTATTCTTCTAATTCAGCTGAAATTAAAATTAAATTTTAAAATATTTTTATTGGCATATCACTCGCATGTCAATGTAAAGCTGTTATTCGATGCCAGTGAGTTGGTTCTGTGTGCGCAGCAGTGGGACCGCCATGGGTCCCGCGCCGTGCTCACCGTCAATGCAGCAGCTCCGTCACACTCTGATGACTGTGTAACGATCACCACAATCAATCTCAGAACACCTTCTTCTCTTACTCTTTGTTGCTAGCTCCCATTTCCCCCAAGCTCCCCCAGCATGCCCCTAAGTAATCATTAATCCAGCTACCGTCTCTACAGAGTTAGCTAACTTGGACTTCATATACAGAAAATCATACAATCAAACCCCCCAACAAAAAACAAACCAGAGAAAAGCTTCAATTGAAAAGAAAGCAAAAATATTAAAAACTGCAACCACTTTAAAATGGGTCAAAGGGGGATCAAATAATAAGGTATTAAATTTTAACCTGCCTACATCTACTGTAATTCACTATGCAGTGCTCTCAGTCTGATAACAATTCTATTCACTGCCCTGGACTACCGCCAGAGGGGTTGGCTGGAAGTTAATTTAATCCATGTGGGGACCCTGGAAGTGGTTTTGGGCTTCCACTGTCAACCAGTCTGTTCAGATACTGTTCCCTCCTTTGGACTTAGATTTTATTATCTGCAATCCTTGGATCCCACAGGCTGGGGTGCTTCCTCTGTGTGGAGTTAGCAAAATTAACTATTTTAAATATACTTTTTGTGCTTTGTTTTTAAATAAATAACATGCAATAATCATTGGTTTAGATCTCTGCTTGATGACTAAAAAGAGTGAGGTTAAGAGTGTAGGCTCTAAGTTTCCCGGCATAATTTCTAACTTAACTTGGGAAAATTAATATCTCTAAGCCTCAGTTTCTCCTTTGTAAAATGGGGATGATAACAGGGGCCTCCCTTTCACAGACTCTTGTCTGGAATGCAAAGGAAACCTTTTTGCTTACAGCAGCTATTGCCTAAGCGATCTCTCTCACAGGGACTTGCATTGCTTCCAGCAGGCTCTAACCATGAACTCCTTCCCAAACAATGTATCTTTCCCAAACAATGTATCTCTAAACAATGGGGGTAGTTTGACCCAACCAGGCTTTTGCCTGAGTGCTCATTCTTTCCTCTCGTGCTGTATTTCAATTTTCGGTTAGCAATAACCGCCATGACTGCCCTCCCACTCCCTCCCCACCTCCACCCCACCAATCACACTTTAAAAATTCCAGCTTTTTCTCTCTCATTGTTTTCTTGTTGGATAAATCAATAGCCTCAGCTTTTTAATTTTAATCTGTCCATCCACCCAGTTATTATTTATTCATTTATGAGCTCTGGTGTCTTTGTTTTATTTGTTCACAGGCATAAATAAATTAGTGAATGGAAAGCACTGAGCACGGTGCTTCACACACACTGATATTAGTTTGCCATCGACAACTTATTACTCACTGGTATCATATATATAAGACTTAACATGTCACTGGAATATTTTAATTATATCTCTGTAAAATTATGTATAGTGGAGAATACATGTACTTCAGGACACAGGGCATTTCCAATCCATGTGAGAGGGCCATGGTGCTATGACCAGGAGCACGGGACTTGGTGTCTTCTAAGGCTAAGGAGATTCTCAGCCGCTGTAGAGGGAAGCAGACGGAGGACCAAGTTCAAGATCAGAAACTTTGAATGACTGTTCACTCAGATTCTCTCTTACGTAGGAATATTCAAAACAAACAGAACCAAACAAAAACTTTTCTAAATATATCTGATGTGAGCTTTCGAAAACTACAGGTTGCTGCTTTTCAGGAGACAGACTAGCAAGTTGCTGATGGACAGCAATGAGGATCTGCACAGCGGGTTTCAAAGGCTCAGCATACGTATGCCTGAATATTCAATGGTAAATAAATGGAGCAATTGGGGTTTCAGGTCATACGTGCACAGTTTGATACCAAAGCACATCTGTGTGAACACAGCTCTCTGAGGAGCTCAAGTCCTCGCGGCTAATTCTCTTGTCTGAGTCTTATTCGGTGCCTTTCCAAACAGGCTCCCTCAAAACAGGGTCCAGGGGATCTGCGGGTCACTAACATCCCAGGCAGGGATGCCAGCTCAGAGGTTCTGATGACTGTTTTTAAGGGATCCCCAAGGGTTAATCTTGATCCGTTTTCACCAAAGACACTGGATGGCCAGTAGGGCTCACCACAAAGAAAACCAGAAACTGCACTGGTGAGAAAGAGGCTAGGAAAGTTGTGGCAAGAACAGTTTTCCTGTCACAAAAAAAACGCATCTGCAACTACCTGCAGGGGCTGGCCCGTGAGAATTTCCTTGGGAAAGTAAAATCCTCATATTGTCCTTTCAGACTTCTTCTTTTGTTTCTCAAGCTCCAAGAACACTAAAAAAGGAAGGCAATTTGGTCCCTTGATGGTGCCAGAATGGCCATTTTGACATGGTCTAAATGCAAAGTACGGACTTCTTTGGGGAAGGGTCAGTCGCTTTTGAATTTTTGATACTTTTGTCCAATAAGGTTTGCTATGATTTGGTAGCAATAACTTTTTACTTAACACTCCCCCCTCCCACTGCATGCAATACACACAAAAGCACCCACTCCCATGCATGCCACACACATTCATACCACATTCACTTTGCACGGCACACAAAGGTAGGCCTTTGTGACCAGAGAAATGGTTCCGTTTCTCTTAGCAAAGCTATATTGAGGACACTACTCAGTAAGTGATTCAGGACAAGGATCTATTGTTTCCCAGATATGCCCTTCTGAGTAATCTGAAACTGAGCCCCGTCACTGCCAACCTGGCCAATCACTGTTACAAAAGAAGCAGCCAATCCCAGGCCTCCCTGGTCAAGCCCAGCCCAGAGCAACCATCTACCTTCCACCGTTGGCTTGGGCAATGGTGACACGCAAGTGAACTGACCAATGAAGAAGAACTTTAGCCATTTTAAGTCACTCTCCAAGTTCTGCAGAAAGTTACACAGGAAGAGATAGGCTGGGTGACTGAGGTCAGGAACAGAACACCAACTTTGGAGGTCAAGTTCAAGATGACTGCATTACAACAGTGCAAGTGTCTCTCAGAGAAACTGGGTGTCAGGGCCATCACGCACTGGCACTTAGCCCCCCTTGGTATGTATGTATATGCCATTCCTCTTCCCGCTGTCCTTTTAGTTCAAAATGATGAACCATTTATTTGAAACCTCAGCTTTTGGCTCTTTGTATGACCCACATGTTGGTCCATTTGTATGACTCCTCCCAAACCCGTGATGATGAATCATGATCTCTAGAAAAATAACTAACCCCTCACTCCCATCGTGCTTCTCCCCAAGTTCAAGGTGAACTCTGACCAGGGGTGTTGCACCTAGGCATAGAGAAAGTGCTTCTAGATGCCTGGGTTCTAGATACAGTTGTTCTTTACATGGGTTTCTGCTGTAGATGACCCGGTTTCCCTTTTCAGCCTGAGCTCACAGGTCAGAAAGCCCAACAGCTGAGAAGTGAACCGATATGAAAGGAAAGGCACAGACCGAGGATCTCAAACAGGCTTTAGATAGACGAGGGGATGTCTTAGACTGAGCTCACCAGAGAATGAAAACCAGTGAGACGTGTACGCACACACACACAAGTAAAATATAAAATGTTGTCACATTTCAAGTCCTGATGGTCCTACATCTGTGAGTCAGATGTTAGATTAGAGGCTTCTCCTGACTTATGTAGTGGGGGTGGCTGATGAACCAAGATTAGCACGAAGACCACTGGCTGCGAGCTGCAGGGGTGAATGAATCCAAAGCCAGCACAGGTAAGATAGCAGGTGGCTGACAAATCCCAAGATCCACGAACCATATGCAGGCTTTCAATGAGCCACACGCAGGATCCAGACCCAGTAAAAAGCAAGCAAACCTTTCCACGATGCCCACTTATATTGGATGCAAGCTAAATCCCCGACGAAACTTCCTTTCCATTGGTTGCCTCAGGGCTGTGGCCTAAGTAAGGTTGTTCCATCCCACATGAATCTCCTTACAACTGATTGATTGTGCTTACATGGGTAGTGTTAGGTCAGGTCATACTAGATGTGAAACCACTGAGATTCTCCAAACCGCTGAGAATCCTGGCCCAGTTAACTTGATACAAAACCAAACTGTCACTTCAAAGAGGCTTCAAAAAGTTCATGAAAAAATGTTATTCTGCTTTAATTCCATTTCTCACAAATTGTGCGAAGCCCCCTTCATATGTGTGGTAAGAATTGAGCCGCTAAACCACAAAGTAAGCACGCCAATCTCCCCAGCCGTTATGTGGGAGACAGATGGGGCTGTCTGCTCGATAAACATTTATCGTCTCAGAAACCCAAAGGAATAATCCTACTCTCTGTCCCATAGGGTTGCAATGTGCTGTGATTGACTTGATGGCAGTGGGTTTGATGGTCTGGATGGCACAACAGTTAAAGTGCGCAGCAGCTAACCAAATGGTGGGCGTTTCAAATCCACCAGCTGTTCCTCGGCAGAAAGAGGTGGCAGTCAGCTTCTGTAAAGAGTGAAAGCCTTGGACACCCTGTGGGACAGTGATAGTCTGTCCTGTGGGCCACTGTGAATAGAAATTGATATGACAGCCATGGACTGCATTTGGTAAAGTAATATCCTAGCAATCTGAAACAAGAATAAGAAGTCGGAAAAAGACCTAGATAGATTATTAGATTTAGAATATAATCACTGAAATAAAGAAGAAAATATACAAATGAAGTAAAGTAGGTGTAGTTGAAGAATGCATTAGTGAGCTGGAAGATATGTTTAAGAAAACTTTCCCAAAAGGGAGCAGGGAAGGATAAAGAGAGAACATAATAACAAAAGACAGCTAAGATATTGAGGTAGTTAGTTTATTGTGCCAACCTGGCTGATAACCACATGTGGGGTTAAGGTTAATTGAAGGGCGGAGGGATAAATGGCTCAGTGAGCCTCGCCTTTCTAGTTCTCTGGTCTCTTGCTTTGTGATGGTCAGACCAGGGTGCAGCTGCCTTTGCCAGTTCCCTGCTTCCACTGGCAAAGTTCACTTCCTGCAAGACATCCCCAAGGAGAAGCCTCATGGGCCTACCCTGATGCAGTCCTGGGTGCTGGAGCAGCCGTGTGGAGACCCCTGCCAGCGCTGAGATGCTCCACATTCACTGATTTGGCTTTTCTCTTGCAGTTGGTATCACTGTGTGTATTTTGTGGAATGGAGGAGGACTTTGTGGATTGGTGTTGGACATATGGGCTAACGTTGGACTTGTGGGCTTGGGCAGCACTGGGTTGGGATGTTTTCTTGATGTGCACTTACCTTTATATAAAAGTTTATCTTATACATGAGTTTCTGTGGTTTTGTTTCTCTAATGTACCCAGAGTGACACAGATATGAACAGAATAAAAGTAGAATTGCCACCCTCCAGATAATAGGAGTCCCCAAACAAGACAAAAGTGAAGCTCAAGAGGAAATATTTGAAGAACTAATCAAGATACGTTTACCAGAATCAAGGGTTTTTTCAGGTTCTCAAATTGTGTGGGCCTTTGGGGCAGTACATAGACAAAGCAAAAGCCCCAGCCAGACACATGTGTGAGAAATGATGACGGTCATGAAGAAATAAGAATGTCTAAAACTCCGACAGAGACAGAATAAGTCACCCATGGACGAGCCAGGATCTTTCCCTCAGCAGCACTTTCCAACAGCAATGACTGGTCGGGGCCATCAAGGGGGTCTGGGCCATTGTCACCTCAGGCACCGTGGAAGGGGGCCAGTTGGGCCCATCGCTAGTCTCAGGACTGTTGCTGCGCTTGAGCCCATTCTGCAGTCGCTGCCTTGAACCATCTCATGGGCCTTTCTCTTCTTCCCGCGTCCTCTGCTCCTCTACACGCACTTAGCCAGGAGGCTAACTGCATTCAAATGGGGATGTTCGGCCTCCCAATACACCCACAGCCATAGGGCTCTGGGAGGAAGTTGTCAGAAATAAACAAAAGCAGGATGAACAAGAGAGACACAAAGGAGAGTCATCGCATCTTGGTCAAGTGCTGTCAAACATGTCCTCTCTTGTTGAAGTGGCCTATCATGTGAATTTTGCTTTTGGCAAAAGGCACGGAGGAAAAGCAGATCCATGTGGTACACAGGGGAATCCAGCCAGAGAAGCCGGGGAGAAAAATCAGGCTCTCTCGGGCTCTGCACCGCCAAGCCCTGCTCCGCTCACCACTCTGAAACGGGTGCTGACTGAAGCACCCCTCTCAAGAGGCAGAAGGAGAGCTTGGGGGGGTGGGGCACAGCGACGCAGAGCAGGGTTTGTTCTCAGTGGCTCCCCTCTCCTTGGCAAACGTGGGAAAGCGAAGTGATTCACTGCCCAAAACAGACCAACGTTTCTCTCTTTAAAGAAGTCCTGGGGTTCTCTCTGAAGACACTGGACGGCTGGCCCTGGGGGAAGTGGGGGACGGAAGCACCTTCGTTTGGGTGGATGAAGCTGGATAGGTTTCGAAAGTGCCCATGGAGCGCAGGGTCCAGGGAGTCTGGCAGTGTGGCCTCTGCCCGCTGGCCCAGGGCCCAGGGCTGAAAGTCCGCTCAGCGCTGCTGGAGGCAGGAGGCCCGTGGGCTTCTCCACGCTCCCTTCTAGCGCCCAGCCTGAACGGCCCTGGAAGCAGTGTTGGCATCTCTCTAACTCTTCCAGATCTTCGATGAATACCAGACTAAAACGGTAGTCTTCGCATCCTCGAGGGACTCCAAAGGGGCTCCTTTTCGGCGTTCTTAGAGTTTGGGGAACAAAAAGAAGTGTAGTGGGGCGATATCGGGATGTGGAGCGGATGCGGTAAGGTTTCCCCAGGAAGTTCTCAGCCCACAGCCCTCACTTCCTCCAGTGAGTGAGCAGGGGCAACGGTGTGGTGGATGAAAACGTTCAGTGCCACATTCTTAGCCTTTTGGTCACCAATGCATTTGTCCATCTTATTAAAACTTCTTTATAATAAGCCCCCGTGATCATCCTGTGTCTTTTGAGAACATCTATCAAAATAATCCCTGGAGGTAGGGGGAAGGTGCGGGGAGAGAGGGGGTAATGTTTGCATTGATTGACGTAAAATCCCCCCCCTCACACACACACTCCAGGGTGAGGAGCAGAAACATGGGTGAAGGGAGATAGCAGATGGTGTAGGATATGAAAATAATTATAATTTATCTAGGGTTTATGAATACGGGAAGGTAGGGGAGGAGGAAAAATGGGGAGGTGATACCAAGGGCCCAAGTAGACAGAAAATGTTTTGAAAAGGATGATGGCAACAATGTGTACAAATATGCTTGACACAATGGATGTATGGGTTGTTAAGAGCTGTAAGAGCCCCCAATAAAATGATTTATTACACTTTTTAAAAGCGGGGGGAAATTAAGCCCTTGAAGATCAAAGGAAACCATCATCTTACATTTCTCTCTGCCTGGAATTTAACTGATCACTAGGAGATCGACTAAGAAGCCTGCTTTGATTGATTTGATTAGATCTTTTATTTTCTCCTTCAGCGACCTTAATGTTTTCATTACCCTTGTCTGTCCGGTACTTTCGATATGCCATCAGGAGAGGCCAGGCATCATGCTTGGCCGAGCAGAGGGGCCGTGAAGAGGAGTAAGCCCCTCCGTGAGCTGAATGGGCACAGTGGCACCCAGCAGGGGCTCCATCAGGACCATTCTGTTTGTGAGGACAGCCGTGTTTCACTCTGTTGTACCTAGATAGGGTCGCTGTGAGTTGGAACCTGGCTTGATGGCACCTAACAACAACGATGATGAGCTGATGACAGGTGAATTAACTGAGAGAACTTGTCTGCAGCCTTCCACGAATCATAGCAATACGTTCAACTAGACCCTGGAATAAACCTGTGTCTGTATGAACTAGAACCTAAGAAGCAGTCGTGTTCAATGTATCCTTGCCTTACCCTTTCATTTAACATAAAGGAAGTATACATCCACAGGAACACTTGTATAAAGGTTTATAGTGAAATTATTTATAATAGTGAAAAAAAAAGTGGAAACAAAAGCAATAAGGCCTTGATAAGTCCATCAGCTGATGAATGGCTCCATGGACTCTGATGTGGCTATACAAGAAGGGGCCCGGTGCAAGCCCTTAGCCGCCAACTGTAACGTCATGCGCTGGAATCCCCCAACCGGCCCTGGCCTATGGTAGACGTGCCAGTCTGCTGCTATGAAGGTTTACATCGCGGTCCAAGAGTGAATCGCATCGACTTGAAGGTAATGCACTTGTTTGGGGGCACTGGGGATCTTTAGGGGAGCAGATGGACTCAGCTTCCCTTCTCCCTGGGAGCGTGGCTGGGGGGTGGGGGGCGGGGTCAAGCTGCCAGCCATTGGATTCATAGCTGAGCACTGAGTCAGTGGGGCACCGGCTTCTCCTGTGGGCTACAGTCTGTTTAGTGTTCCTTCCCAGCGTTAGCCTTATTGTTTCTGCATGATATGTAATCATGGCAGTACCTTCTTCTCATAATAATTCCTCTACACAGCGATGTTTGCTTGAAAATTTGACAAACATCTCTCTGACATGCTGTCTCGCACATTTCTTCGTTTCCCCCTTTGTTATTCTCTTAGAAGTTTGGATCACTCCAGCTCTAAATCAGGGTTTCTCAACCTCCACACGATTGACACATGAGGCTGAATAATTCTTTGTGGTGGGTACTGGTCTGTTCCCGATTCAACAGGGCACCTCCCATGCTGTGACCATCAAAATCACAGAAGCAGCAATCAAGAGATCAAAAGGTGAGTCATATTAGGTAAATCTATTGCATAAAACCTCAAGGGCTTTACTTTGAGGATTCAAGTATGCCTGTCCCCAGCCATGACTTTTTCAGTTGCCTCATATGCATGTGAAAATTGGACATTGAACATGGACGAACAGAGAAAAATCCATGTGTCACAATTCTGGTGCTGGTAAAGAATATTAGAAGGACGGTGTACTGCCACCAGGAGAAACAAGTCTGTCTTGGAAGAAGGATAGCCAGAGTGCTCCTGGGAGGCAGGGCTGGTGAGATCTTGTCTTACATACTTGAGACACGTTGTCAGGAGAGACCAGTCCATGAAGCAGGTCACCAGGCGTGGCATAGTAGAGGGGCAGTGAGCGAGAGGAAGGGCCTCAGGAAGATGGGTGGACACAGTGGCTGCAACCATGGGCGCAGACAGAGGACAACAGTGCAGATGATGCAGGACTAGCAGTGTTTCCTTCTGTCCTGTAAGGGGTGGCTATGTATAGGAGCCAACTAAATGGTACCAAACAACAACTACTACTACAAAAACAACAAGACTTTTCTTGGCATACTCTTTCCCAATTCTCAAATACACTTCAGTATAGCAGCTGCCAGACTGTAGACCCTCCTCAATTGTTTCCTGTTTGTCTACAATACATCTTGGAATTTCTTGTTTACTCACCACAACCACTCTGCCCCTTGAATCCATTCAGTAGGTGCTTCTCAAGACGCCCACATGGGTGGGCATCAAAGCTCCATCTCAATCTCCATAAAACCATGATCCAACTTTCTATCATTATTGATACGGTCTTTCAATTTCATCTGCTGGTCAGAGAATCCAGGCCAGATGACCCCTTCAGGACCAGTGGGGAGAGCAGCAAGACCAGGAGGGTGGAGAGAAGGTGGGAAAGAAAGGGGGAACCGATTACAAGGATCTACATATACCCGTCTCCCTGGAGGATGGACAACAGAAAAGTGGGTAAATGGAGACATCAGAAAGTGTAAGTGATGTATATGACAAAATAATAATAATTTATAAATTATCAATGGTTCATGAGGGAAGGGGGTAAAGAGGGAGGGGAAAATGAGGAACTGATACCACAGGCTCAAGTAGAAAGCAAATGCTTTGAGAATGATGAAGGAAACAAATGTACAAAAGTGCTTGACACAATGGATGGATATATGGATTGTGATAATGATTTTAAAAACATTAAAAATTTTTAAAGTTTTAATGTTTAAAACTTTAAAAAACCATTGGGTGCACACCTCCATGATACAATCGCTGAGGAAAAACGGATACATAAGCAAATGTGGCGAAGAAAGCAGATGGTGCCCGGCTACCAAAAGAGACAGTGTCTGGGGTCTTAAAGGCTTAAAGGTGAACAAGCGGTCATCTAACTCAGAAGCAACAAAGCCCACATGGAAGAAGCACATCAGCCTGTGCGATCACGAGGTGTCGAAGGGATCAGGTATAAGGCATCATCATCAGAAAAAAAAATCTTACCATAGTGAATGAAGGGGGAAGTGCAGAGTGGAGACCCAAAGCCCATTTGTCAGCCACTGGAGATCCACTCACAGAGGGGTCTAGAGGAGGAGATGAGTCAGTGAGGGTGCGATGTAGCACCCATGAAGAATACAGCTTTCCTCCAGTTCCTAAATGCTTCCCCCCGCCACCACTATCATGATCTGAATTCTACCTTGCAAGTCTGGATAGAGCAGAGGTTGTACACTGGTGCATATGGGAGCTGGAGGCACAGGGAATCTAGGGTGGATGATACCTTCTGGACCAGGGGTGTGAGGGGTGATACTGGGAGGGTAGAGAGTGAGTGGGTTGGAAAGAGGGAACCGATTACAAGGATCTACATGTGACCTCCTCCCTGGGGGACAGACAACAGAAAAGGGGGGTGAAGGGAGAAGCCAGATAGGGCAAGATATGACAAAATAATAATTTATAAATTATCAAGGGCTCATGAGGGACAGGGGAGCAGGGAGGGAGGGGAAAAAAGAGGACTTGATGCAAAGGGCTTAAGTGGAGAGCAAATGCTTTGAAAATGAAGAATGTACAGATGTGCTTTATACAATTGATGTATGTATATGAATGGATTGTGATAAGAGTTGTATGAGTCCCTAATAAAATGTTAAAAAAAAACACATTAAAGGTGCTCTTATAGAGGTTGTGACAGTGGGCTTAAATAATTGGTGAGAATAGTGTAGGACGGGGCAGTGTTCTTTCTGTTGGACATCTTGTCACCATGAGTCTGAGCCAACGGATGGCACCAAACAACAACCTCCACATGACCGCCACCACAAACTCCCTACGTTTCTGTGTGTGTCAGGAACTTTGATTGCAGATAGTTCCTGCTCTCAGGAAAGTCGCTTGGGCAAGATGAATTCTTTTCATTGGTCTTTCCCGATTGGGAAGTCAGCCATCAGTAAGTCAGATAGATGCGGTTGTTGTGAGGAGCTGTCGAGTCAGTTCCAACTTGTTGTGGCCCCTGGGTGCAACAGAGCAACACACGGAGGCCCCGCACTCTGCGCAAGAGGTGTGATGTCTGAGTCCATTGCCGCAGCCATGGTGCCAATCCAGCTGGTCAGGCCACGGCCTTCCTCTCTTGGCCTGACCCCTACTTCACCAAGCATGGTGTCCTTCCCCAGGGACTGCTCCCTTCTGAAGCCAGGGCCAACATAGGTGAGACGAAGTCTCAACCTCATCGCTTCAAGGACTGTTTTGGAAAAAAAAAAAAAACAACAGTAAAAGAAATGAGTCCTAGTTTTGCCATCTTAGACAATATTATTGATATGTTTGCTTTGTTTCTTTCTTTCTGGTTTTTAATTTATTAAAAAATCTTTTTAAATGAATGAGCTTTACAGAAACATTAAGTGGTTAGTACGAACATTTCCTGTGTACTGGCCTTCCCCAGTTTCCCCACAGACCGGCTTATTGCTTTAATGGGGTAGGTTTGTTGCTGTGAATGACCCATCCTGAAGAACCCTACTGATACATCCTCATTAATGACAGCCCGTGAGTGTTGACAAATGCATGAGTGCCATGTCATGACAGCGTCAGATCACATCGTAACTCACTTCTTCTCACAGCTTTTGTTTTCCATGTGTGAGTCTAGTGCAAGCCTTCCTTGCTATGGCACGCCTTCCCTCGTGTTTGCAAACTCTCCCAAACACTAGGGGATCTGCTGGCCTGCACGGAACTGTTGTCCTACTGGTGGGGGGGTTGCAATGCTAATTTTTCAGTTGGTCACACAGATATTTTAGAGTCAGTTTATTAGAAGAAGAAGAAAAAAAAAAAGTCTTCCAGGATCTAGATAACACCGAGGAAAAGAAATGAGGCGTAGGAAGAAAAAATCAGCTAGGATCAGCACCCCCAACAGCTCCCAGACAAAAGCCTGTTGTCTGAAGCCTAGTGTACTGGCTTCCGATTGGCTGCCCTTCTCCTTCCAGCACTACCACCACCAGCCTGATGAAGGCAGGGGAGGGTGCCACGGCCTTGGCTGTGGCATTCTTGGGACTACGCACTGGCCTTCAGCATTCACTCCCTCCTCTCACCCCTCCTCTGGTCCATCTGCCCACCCAGGGCCCCCCCAGAACTGATTGACTGAATGGGAAAAAATAGCACAAGGTTGGAAGTGAACTTGGGCTGCGCTTTGATTACCCTGCAAGATCAAACTGCATCATGGACACTTCAAACTATGTAGTTTTGCCCAGCAAGTTTTCACCGGGGGGGGGGGGGAGGGGGACAGAACATGAAAGGCCAACTGTATACCTCTGCCATTTCTCAAGTTGGTGACTCTCACAGTTAAGGGGACAATTGTGGAGGATCGCGGCACTTCCTGCACCTGCAGAACTGATAACCACACCGCCTCATATTTGTAGAACACTGGCATGAAATGGCATGAGCACACACATCAGTGCATATGAAACCAGTCACTGATGAATATGGTCTGCCCTGGGACTCAAACTTCTCACTCCGGGCTCATACCCTCCTTGACAGACTTTGTGACCACTCGTAACTCAACCTGATGAGTCCACCACCACCACTACCACCACCACCTTCACCACCTCCCCACCTCCACCACCACCTCCACCTCCACCACCACCTCCTCCACCTCCTCCACCTCCACTACCACCTCCACCACCTCCACCTCCACCACCACCACCACCACCACCACCACCACCACCACCACCACCACCACCACCACCACTACCACCACCACCACCTCCACCTCCACCACCACCTCCACCACCTCCACCACCTCCACCTCCACCACCACCATCACCTCCACCACCACCACCACCTCCACCACCTCCACCTCCACCACCTCCCCACCTCCACCACCACCACCACCACCACCACCACCACCTTCACCACCACCTCCTCCACCTCCACCTCCTCCGCCTCCGCCTCCACCACCACCACCACCACCACCACCACCACCACCACCACCACCACCACCACCACCACCACCACCACCACCACCACCTTCACCGCCTCCGCCTCCGCCTCCGCCTCCTCCACCTCCACCTCCACCTCCACCTCCACCTCCACCTCCATGACTACCTCCACCAAACCAGTTGCTGGTGGCATCACGCTGATGCATGGCCACCTCAGATACGTCAGAGGAAAACTCCGCTTCATGTCATTTCCAGTGCCTGGTTTTCCAGAAGCAGAGCTCCAGGCCTCAGGGTGGCCTCAAACCCCCGACCTTTCAGTGAGAAGTGAGAAGGTTGCCTCTTTGCACTACTCCCAAATGCTCGTGTTGTGTCTGTAAATCTATTATTGTGAATCACGGGGGGAAGGCTTCCAGAGCAGAGCACCACTTCACAGTGGGCCAGTCACACACATCCGGATTTACCCCACCCATTGCCTTCCCTTCCATGGGTTGTCATGTAGCCCGCTGGCTGTCTTTCTGGTTTCTTCCCCCGCTCCTCCCTTCCCCTAACCCTTTGCACCCATCCTTGGGTAATGCTGTCTTTTTTTATCTTAGATGGCTGACTATCCTACGGGAAGTGAGTTCAGTTCCCAGTCTCTGTCGGGCAGTGAGCCTGGACTGGGGTATAATCGGGTGGGTGGTGTGGTGAGCTGCCAGCAGGCTGACACTCACTTGTGAGGACCCCTGTGTGCAGCAGAACCACTTTATTGGGTCCTCAAGGCTGTGACCTTGGGGAAGCAGATGCCCAGGCTTGTCTTCTTAGGCTCCTCTGGATGGATTTGAACCACTAACCATTTGGCTAGTAGTTGGGCACACACCTATTTGTGGCACCCAGAGACTCTCAATTCCTGGTAACCCAAAAGTGAAACCCATTTCTGTTGATTGTGGTCGCATAGTGACCCTAGACCCTAGACTAGCACTGTCCCATAGAGTTTACAAGGCTGTCATTTTCCATGGAAGCAGATGGTCCTATCTCTCTCCTGTGAAGGGGCTGGGGCCCTGGTGCATTGTGCTTATCACCTTGGTGCTAACCACAAGGTCAGAAACCACCAGCTGCTCCTCAGGAAAACAAGACGAGATGTTATACTCCTGTTAGTCTTGGAAACCCACAGGAGGCAGTTCTCCCTTGTCCTGTCGGGAGTCAGAATTGACTCTGGCAGAGAGTTTGGTGGAGGGGCGGGCCGGTGTAAGCCACCAACCCTGTGCCACCAGAGCCCCAGCCCCAGACTGCACAGCGACTCTGTGAGGCACCTCATGCCAGAGTCCCTCCTGCCCTTCCTGGTCCCTAGCTGGGCCATGGCTGTGCTGCAGGTGAGTCCAGGGCAGGGTGTTCCTCCCCCCGCCCCCAAACCTTGGGCAGCGCCATCCTATCAACACAGCCAACCACCTTCAGTGGCCAATTTGCCAGCCCCCACCTGTGGGGCCCAACGGGGCATGGAGGACCTTGTTTGTTTTCACCCTCAGAGGCCAGCCTGTCCCCTGACCTCTGACCCAGAACGATTTGTTCCAACCATTCCCAGGCTGTTGTCCTGGTTTGAAACACAGAGAAAGGAAGCGTTTTCCTCAAGCCCCACATCCCCACTCAGGGAGGCAGGGAAAATGAGTGGTGTGGTCATGTGGCTAATGAGTCATTTTGGCCTTGAAATAAACAGTCAAGAACCACCGGAGGGAAGGCAGGGACCCAGCAGGGCCCGGACAGCTGGGAAGCAGTTGACACTAAGATTACAATCTGTGTCAGAGAGACCTGCGCCTAGTCGGTTCCTTCTCAAAACGAAGGGAAAGCACTCAGCCCACTGCCTGGCATAAGCAAGCTCTGGTTGTTCCTGTTATTGGGTAACCAGGAAAATACAAAACAACCCATCTGTTTGGTCACTGGTGTTCCTGGAAGTGACAGCAAACACTTCCACACGCCCCAAACAACTGTGCCCTTCCACACAAGACTCATGGAATGCCCCTGCCGGGGTCTTGCCTCAGGCCTCTTCAACGACCCAGCGGGGTTCTGGATCCGTAACTTCTGAAGTGGGGACTGTGGCCTCCTGATTGTGACATGCAGCGAGCACCTCTCCGGAGGGTCGGAGAGGTTCCGGCAAAAACTCCAAAGTGTCGCCTGTCTCAGTCCCCTGGGATGCCCACCCACGGCTTCACCCACAGCTTCCTGGGAGGGGCTTAGGTCTGGCTTCACACTGCTTCCGAGCCCTAAGGCGGGCTTTCACATCCCCTCTGAGTCAGCACTGACTCCATGCTGACGATGCCCAGCCCTGCCAGGCTGGCTATTCCGACAGTCCTGGTGCGGATGTGAGCCAAGCCTTTGAAAGGAGGCAAGCGCATTAGTTAGCTGCCATCCTCAAATGTGGTTAGGTGTGAGTGATTGTATTAGTAGAGTCAAAGGTGCTAGCAATTAGTTTGGTTGAGACTTTATCTGATTCTCCAACAAATAAGCAAACCCACTTCCACGTCACAAACCTAGAGGGTACATTTGAATTGCCCTACGGGGTTTCCAAGCCTGGAAATCCTCACCGAATCCCACTACCACCCGGGGGAGTATTTTAACCACTGCGCGTACCAGGACGCCAGCTGTTCGGAGTACTCCCACCAGCTGCGCTGTCACGCAGTGTGCAGCAGGTGGCGCTGCTCCAGCGCGGAGCTGGCCATCCCCGGGAGGCCACTGGCCCCGGGAAGCCGGGCTGCGCGTTTGCCAGCACACCCAAGCTGCAGCCATGACGCAAATGATGACACATCGCTTTGACGAGGCCCATTGTCAGAAGCCACGGGGATCGGGCGTCACCGCACAATGGAAAACAAAGTGCTTCTGCTTTGCTGGTTGGCGTTCAGGGGTGCTCCCCATCGAGTGGGGGCATTTACAGGCAGAATGAGTTCCTGGGCGATTTCAGAACCTGGCCATGACTCAGATGCACTTTCTGGAAACCAGAGTCAGCCTTACAAGCGCGCCTCTCTTTGAACCATTTCTTGAGCTTTTAGGTCACCGATTGTTTTTCCGTCGACCGAAGGGATTCAAGTGTTTCGTGAGCACTCTTCATTTCATTTTCTTTGTCTTTTCTGGGGCAATGCCAACTAGGAACACGTTTTGCAGTTTGGGCTTGTCACTCTCAGTTCCCCAAATTAGGTTGTCCTTATATATTATTTAAATATTCAAAACTGTCCTGTATAAAAATTCAGGTGAAACTTTGGAAATGTTCTGACAGAAAGCCCCTGAGGGGGACTGCTCTGGGTGACAGGGATGACTGGACCAGGCGTGGGAGGGAGAAATGTGGGAGACTGACGAGGAGGGTGTGGACTGGGGAGACTGGTCCCAGAGTAGACCAGGTTCTGAGGGTGACGGCATAATTTTGAAATTCGGCAAAAGAGATGAGGTGGGGTTCTGAAATGATGAGAAGTATCATAGTGGGGAAGGTGGCCAAGGGTTGGAGCCAAAGAACCAGAGCAAGCCTGGATAACACCCTGGACTGATGTCAGGTGAGGCACCTGGGGAGGAGCTTGGGAAACCTTGCATCTCTGGAAAGGAGCAGAAATGGCAGCGGGCCTGCCCTTGAAAGCAAATCAAGTAGTTTACTCTGATCAGTGTTCTATCCAAGCCTCGCTCACCCTCCTGCAACCCTGTCCCTGAGCCTCTTCTGTTTTGTTCCTATGTAGCCCCAAGAAGTCCCCTACACTCTCATTTCTAGTTCTGGCTAACTGGTAACCCAGTTTTTTTCTGCTGATTTTCAATTCCCTTTCCCACCATGAGGAGACCTGGTGGCAAAGTGGTTATGCATTGGGCTGCCGACTGCAAGGTCAGCAGTTCGAAGTCACTCACTGCTCCCTGGGAGAAAGATGGGGCTTTCTACTCTCCTAAAAAATTACAGTCTCAGAAACTCACAGGGGCAGTTCCACCCTGAAACTCAGGGGCAGTTCCACCCTGTCACTATGAGTTGGCAGTGACTCAATGGCAGTCAGCTTGATTTTTGAGTTTGTCCCACCTTACGTAATCTCAAATCCCAATATCCCCTAAAGATTTCCCTACTGAAATGTCTCTGCCTAAGTGAATTCTGTGTTTGTTTATTTATTTATTTATTTAGGGTGGGCTTCTGGTTTGGCTCATGTGATATTTTTACGGAGAAAAAGAATCTTTGGGGGACTGGATATGGTGGCCTTTCTGGACCTCTCTTTCCTTGCTGGCCACCCTGGCTTGGGCCTCACAGCTGCCCAGGGGGACCTCCCGCTTTAGTGGGATTTGGCAGGTGTGCAGGGGTATGGGGAGGGATGTCTCTTCATACCCTGAGATCCTCGAAGTCACAAGGATGTGTTCTTTTAATGTGAGCAAGCAAGCAAACAAAAACTCCCAACACTTCGAAACCATGTCCAGCAGAGTTGACCTGCATTGCAGTGACATCCTCCCCAGACCTGACCCCCACAGCACACCAGAAGCACGATGCTCCCATGTGTAATATCATGGATATATGTAGATACCAGGTTGTGAGTCATTCCTGGCTCTTGATACAGATTCCAGCTCTTCATTCTCTACGCGGAACGAGCTGTTGGGGTAGGAGAGAAGAAAATGACTGGTTCTTTGTCCAGGCGTATGCATCCATGTGGCGTCTGGTCATTTGTCCAGGTGTATGCATCCATGTGACATGGAGACAGGAGCAGTTTGCAAAGGAATCTTTGCTCAGTAACACCTTGTGGCAGATCCAGATACATCAAGGTAGGAGAGAAAAATAAGGCCAGGAAAGAAAACAACTGCTAACAACAACAACACACACACACACACACACACACAGTACGAGAGGAAAATAAGGCCAAGAAAGAAAACGGTTAACAACACACACACACACACACACACACACACACACACACACACTCCCCGCCCCCAAGCTTTGGTTGGTCCTTTAAATTTCTTTTGCATTAAAAAAAATGGTTGCCAATACATAAGACACCATTAGCCCAGTCAACATTGTCATGTGTACAGTTCAGTGACTTCGGTTGTATTAATCACATTGTGAGTCGACACTGGCCCTCGCTGCCAATTTTTCCGGCACCGTAAGCATGAACTCAGTGCTTCCCAGACAATAACTTCCCCTTCCCTGCCGTCCCTTGGCAACCACTCACAAACGCTCGCCTCTCGCTCTCCATTTCGCTCGTTGCTTTTTACTATCTGACCTTTGTGGGACAGGCTGGGCAGATCCACTTCATTAAGTCAATCTCCTACAGTCCAGGTGTCACGTGACAGGTCTTTCAGCCTCCAGCTCATGCCCTTCTCAGCCCTGCCTCCTATCCTTTGCAAGGGCAAAGGGGAACTCCAAAACAGGTCTGCTGAGTCCCTGACTCAGGTTTAAGAGGAGCTGAGGCCATGTGCCTCCTACAGGCCTGGTCAGTGTTCTCTCTCTCGGGGTGCTACTGCCTGATGAACTGAGCATGCAGGAAGCACAGCCTTAGAGAGGACCAGAGACTGATTACCATTTGCCCGACCGCCCCAAGTTGACGGCACTGGCTTCATGTGTGGTAAGAGGAGTGTGCTGGCACAGAGGAGCAGTCGGTCCCTGCAGGGTCAGCCAGACTTTCATCAGCACGCACCCCTCTTCCCCTCCTGAGGTCGGGCTGTACGAGGGGACGGCCCTGGCTGGATTTTCAGAATCTCATTCTCCATGGTTGCTCAAGGAACCTTCTCAGTGACTCACAGATGCCCCGGTGGCTCTGACGTTGCTGAGTGGAAATAAGTCAGCCTGGAAACCCCAGGAATTGTCCCACCACTTGTCTAGCGATGTCTGCTGGCTTTTTCAGAGCCAGATGTGCCGATAGCATGACTTCCAGAATGACATCATTGCAGGATTTGTCCATTTCTTCATGCTGCACTAGCAGTGGGGAAAAGGCCACCATCTCGGGTCGGCCAAAAAAGGGAAAAGCAAACAGGGCCCCACCAGGTTTGGGCAGTCTCTGCGTGCTCCTGTTTGTCACGTGACTGCGGGGAAGGGAGCACCGTGGCAGGAGCAGCGGCTGAGTCACAACGCTGCTCCTCATCTGCAATAAGGAATCTATCGCCTCATCTGACACCGCGAGGGTGTGGCCTGGAAAAAGTACAGGATGAGCAAGAGGGCATTCCGGGAGGGAAGGCTTTTCCCAAGTCGGTGGGGAGCTCAGGTTGTGGAGAGCGAGTAGGGGGTGGGAGGGGAGGGGAGAGGAGAGGAGAGGAGAGATCCTCTCCCTAGTAGAATGGAAATAAAAACATCCAAGCAGACAGCACTACACAGGGCTCATTCTCTCTGTCAATGTGTCTTCTAGTGATTTTGTCTCTTGTCCTCAGGTCCTGACCCGCTAACCTGCCCAGAATTCCCTGCCCCCACCCCATCTCTTCAGGCCATCTTTGCGTTCTTCGCACACGCTCTGAAAATCCTCTTCATTACGGCAGTCTTCCTTCACAGTGCTGCTGCGGCTGTTTTGCGGGCTGGGGCTTCTGAAAATTCAAAATCACATGTTCCCAGGTCATTGCTGGGGATCACGTCTCCAACAGAGCAGGCACACTTTCTTGGTAAATGAAATGCCTTCCAGTCTCTCTCTCTTCTCTCTCTTTCTCTCTTCTCTCTTCTCTCTTCTCTCTTCTCTCTTCTCTCTTCTCTCTTCTCTCTTCTCTCTTCTCTCTTCTCTCTTCTCTCTTCTCTCTTCTCTCTTCTCTCTTCTCTCTTCTCTCTTCTCTCTTCTCTCTTCTCTCTTCTCTCTTCTCTCTTCTCTCTTCTCTCTTCTCTCTTCTCTCTTCTCTCTTCTCTCTTCTCTCTTCTCTCTTCTCTCTTCTCTCTTCTCTCTTCTCTCTTCTCTCTTCTCTCTTCTCTCTTCTCTCTTCTCTCTTCTCTCTTCTCTCTTCTCTCTTCTCTCTTCTCTCTTCTCTCTTCTCTCTTCTCTCTTCTCTCTTCTCTCTTCTCTCTTCTCTCTTCTCTCTTCTCTCTTCTCTCTTCTCTCTTCTCTCTTCTCTCTTCTCTCTCTCTCTCTCTCTCTCTCTCTCTCTCTCTCTCTCTCTCTCTCTCCCCTCTCTCTCCTCTCTCCTCTCTCCTCTCTCTTCTCTCCTCTCTCTCTCTTCTGATGGGTGGTCTTCATGGTCAAAACTCCCACGGAGTTCCCGCCCAGCCAAGCCAAGAGCAAAGCCCCTCCCTTCAAGAACTCAAGAACGGGATCGGTCCCTTCCAATCACAAGGACGGTTGCGCGAAGTTCATGGCTCCCTCTGCCCAGATAAGGCCTTGCAGATACCATCTCCAGTAGAAGCCGGATGTTGCGAGTGCACAGTTGCTATTTTTTGCTTGCTTCCTGGACAGGTTTCCAGGTAACCTTAATGGCTAGGCTTCCAGGGAAGGAGGAGTAGAAAACAACTCACCTCTTCAGTAAGTGGTTTAGAAAAACATCACAGCATTTAAAAGCTTTTAAAGAGCAGCTCTCTCCTTCCGGCTGCTCAGGCTCTGTTTGCTTTGTGATAGGAGCCACACGCTTCCCGCCTTGCCAACACACTTCATGTGTGCGACATCAAACCAGGACAGAAGGCTGATTTAAAGGCCAGAAGACTGATTTCTCCTTGTGGGGTTTTCCAAGAGGCGTATGGGAGAGGAATCGCTTTGGGAAGCCGTGTTCTCCGTGTGGCCTGCTTACTTCTCCGTATGTTCTTCCGTCAGGTGTGAGGTCCAACAAACTCTTTGGCTACACACGGGCATCCTCAGCCCGAGTGGAGCAGTTCGTCCTGGAGGTCCCAAGGGGACAGGGGACGAGGGGTGGTGTTGGTGGAGGTAAGAGGATGGGGCTGTCACAGCCTTTCCTTGCCCTCTCATTCCCATCTGCAACTTGCAAGGCTGATGTGCCCCAAAGCCTGGCTTGTTTTGCTTGGATGTGGCCACAGTGTGGCCAGCAGGGCTTACTCTGGTCAGGTTGGACCCACAGTTCAATCCAGGGTGGAGACTGGGAGGAGCTTTCAGCTCTGGCAGGACCTGGAGTTTATCTTCGCTATGGCATTGAGCAAGAACTTCATGTTTACCAAAATCCCAAGCCCGGTGTTTTTCCTCTGGTGCACGAGAGAAGCTGCATAAGACAGAGCAGCTCTGTCACAAACTCACGGGGTGCGGGGTCGGGGAGGTGTGGATCATTTACACTCTGGGGAAATTATTTGTGCAAATCTGCACATGATTTTTAAAACATTTTTTTGAAATCAAGTACACCAGTAGTGTTTGACAATGTCTCCCCGTTGCCCAATCAACCCCAATCTTCTCTAGGTTTGATTGTACTACACATCTGGTGTTGCGTAAGCAGAAATGATCCAACTATTTACCCACAGCAACAATGTGGCCGCCCAGGGTCATCCACACGGCTGCATCGCCAGCTGGCTCTTCCTTCTTGGTGCACAAACAGCACTCACGGTTCAGGGAAAACTTGCTCGCATAGTTTCTCCGAAGGAAGTGCATTTTTTGTTTTTGTTTGTTTGTTTGTGAGTGATAGAACTTCTCTGTGGCTTTATAGCCTGGGTCTTATAAAAACACACATGCTCGAGTGGTGACATGACTCTTCTTGTAGGATTCAAAATATGTACTGAAGTCTTTGAGAAGACATGAGAGGACAGGGTCATGTCATTTTTCATATGTGTGCTCTCTCTAGACTCTGGCGCTGGTAAACTGTGAACATGGGGATTCCACACAACCCCCATCCTCAGGAACAAACCTTGGTGGCTTGCCTTGAAGATGCTGAAAATACCAGTTTGTCTAATTTCCCTGGGTAAACGGGCTGTGCCAGGAGAAAACCAGAGAGGCGAAGTCCTGTGTATTCCAGCGGATGGAGGCTCACTAGCAGGCATGGCTTCCTGGAGCCAGGATTCACTGAGCAGGGGGATCAAAGAGCAGGTCTCTCAATACATCAGGGCCTTGGAGTGCCCAAGAAGGGAAAACAGTCCCTCCACTCTCCCATAAATTATTTTAAAAAATATATTTATCTTGCTATTGTTGATGATACGCAGCAAATCTGCCCCAGTCCAAGTTTCTGCATGTGTGATCCCTGACAGGGATTACACATGTCATGTTGTAATCCCCCCTCCCACCCCCTTAAAACACATTCACTGCTCCCCAAGGTTTCCACCCCAGTCATTTAGGTTTCTGTTGTCACTTTGATCCCATAGCGATAGTTCTTCAAAGACTTTAATGCTGATGGTGGACATTTTCCCTCGATAATCTCAATTATTGCTTGGCTTGGACATGTTATCAAGAGAGATCAAACACACACACAAAGACCAAACTCATTGCCAGTTGAGTCAATCCTGACCCATAGTGGCCCTAGAGGTCAGAGTAGAACTGCCCCTGTGGGTTTTCAGGACGGTAACTCTAGGAGAGTGGAAGCCTTGGCTTCTGCCATGGAGCAAGGGGCGAATTGTTCCAGCAGTTCCAACCGCTGACCTGCAGACCTTGTGGTTAGTAGCTCCAGCTCAGGACTCCATCAGGAGTGCCCGGAGGAGGACATGATGCTTGGGAAAGAGAGCGGCCGTGAAAAAGAGGGGGACTCTGGACAGCATGCCCGGATGGACCCAGCGGCTGCCACAATGGCACCCAGATAAGGACCGGGGTGAGGATGTTGCAGACCTGCCCTGTGCGGAGGGTCGAACCTACTCCGTGGACGTGTACAGCCACACATTGTTTGGCTGAACTTCAGGGCATCTTTTTAGCTTAGGTGTACAAATTATAGTAGGAAACCAGGGTCATTAAGCCTCCAGGAATCCCGGATGTCTGAAGTCCATTAGTTTAGGTGTAAAGATTATAGTAGGAAACCAGGGTCATTGAGCCTCCAGGAATCCCGGATGTCTGAAGTCCATGAGAAATTAAAATCCTGTTCTTTGTTTCCCCTTTTTAGAGCAGAATTTTAAAAATCTTTTCATTGGGGGCTCTTACAACTCTTGTTACAACCCATCCATAAATTGTAGCCAACATGTTAGTACTTATATTCCATTGTTCGTGTTTAGACACTGACTTTCCATTGAGCCCTTGGGATCAGCTCCTCTTTTTTTCCCTCCCTCCCTGCCCCCCCAAACCCTCATGGCCCCTTGATAGAATGTAGATTGTTAATGATTTTCAAATCTCATACCGATCGCTGCTGTCTCCCTTCCCCTCTGATTTCTGTTGTTTTTCCCCCTGGATGGGGTGTGTGGTTATGTGCCATTCATTGCAATTGGTGCTCCCCTCCCTTCATCCTACCCTTCTGGTATCTCTATTCCCATTCCTGTTCCTGGGTTCCATGTGTTGTGAACTATACCTATGTACATGCTCCTGTCTAGTCTAGCTTGGGAAGGTACACTGGGGTCATGATAATGGGAGTAGGGGGATGGGGAGACCTCAAGGGATCAGAGGTATATTGCATGACCCAATAGTGCTCTACTGTACCCTGATTGACTAATCCCCTCCCTGTGACCTCTCTGTGGTGGTGGTGGGGGGGGTGTTCTATTGCCCACAGATAGGCTTTGGGTCTCCGCTCCACCACCCTTCCATTCTTACCAATAGATTTTTGTTTGTTTGTTTACTGTTTGTTGTGAATCTTCTGATGCCCGTTGCCTGGTCCTGATGACACCTCACAATCGCACCGGCTGGTGTGCTTCTTCCACGTGGGCTTGTTGCTTCACTGTTGGATGGCTGCTTGTTTAACTTCAAGCTTTTAAGACCCCAGACATTATATTTTAATAGCCGGGCACCATCCTCTGTCTTCACCCCATCTGCTTACGCACCCATTTTATCTTCATCAATCGTGTAGTGGGGTGCGGGGTGGTGGTGAGCATCACAGAATTCCAATTTGTTAGAACAAAGTGTTCTTGTATTGAGGGGAGCTATGAGCCAAGGCTCAAGGTCTGTCTGTAGCCTCAGTGTATTGCCTTATAAATATATGTACATGGGCCAATACCACTATTGTTATGGATTAATGTGCACATCTCTGTTAATCTCCCTCTCTATGCCTTTGCTTCCTAGAGCTTGCCTGTTTCCTTTTTGCCTCCTCCTGCCCCGCCATCACTTTCTCCCTTCTTCCACCTCTTAGTGCTTCCTCTCCACTAGCTTAGTGTTGCTCTAATACTCATAGGATCTCTACGCTCTCCTAGATGCTGCTTCCGCTTCCCTAGTTGTTCCCTTTTCCATGACGCCATCGCTCACCACACCCTTCTCCCCACCTCCTTCTTCCCCCTGACCTTCCAGGGCCATTGACCCCATTGCCTTTTCCCCAAGCTTCCCTCCCATGTCCAGCCCTTATAATTAGGCAACCCATCCATGTCCTAGTGTGAACTTTAAAAAAAATACAGTTGAAGAAAGAAAAGGAAAGATAAAAAGACGAGAGAAAACAAAGAAAAAGAAACACAAAAACCCTACATAGGTCCAGGTATGTTTGCTGCCACCTGTGAGATTCTTATGTACATAATTTTATTTACTTTTTTGTCCTTGAGAATAATACACAGCAAAACATAGACTGACCCAACAGCTCTACAGGAACCACTTGGTGACATCGATGACATTCTTCAAGTTATATAACCATTGTGGCCCTTCTTTTGCCGAGTTGCCACCCCCCATTAGTTCTTCCCCGAAGAGTGAAGAGTTACTCTCTGATCCTTGCCGTGCTGGTGTCAATGTGGTCCCACAGAGACCGTTTGTAAGACAGCAGAATTCTCAAGGCAGACATTTCTTACTAGTTAAACTAACCTGCTGTGTGGTTTGAAGAAGACTCCAGATGTAAAGATGATCTCAGGGCAATAGTTTCAAAGGTATACCCAGCTTCTATGGCTTCAGAAACTCAAGAGTTCATGAGAATGGGAAATTCTGTTTTGTATCCCCAGCCCCTTTTTGTTCTGGAATCTTCCCATATATTATTCATTTAAAAAAATAGACTCTAAAGGATCCCTAGTGACACAATGGATAAAGCAGTAAGCTACTCACCAAAAGGTATGCAGTTCAAACCCACCCAGCAGCCCTGAGACCTGCTGTTTAGACCACAGTCTAGGAAGCCCTATGAGATGATTACACAGCTGTGAGGCAGAATTGACTCATAATCACCACCACCACCACCAATGTACAGAATCCAAATCTAAATATAACAATTTCTCCTCTGGCTGAGGAAAATATTTTAAAAGTTTCCTTTCCCTTTGTGAATTGCGCTCACTGAGTCAGAATTGACTTGATGGCAGAGTTTGGGTTTTTTTTTGAGAAGCGTGTACTAAGTGCACTGGTTAAAGTATTGGTTGTTAACTAATCAAAAAGGTTGAGACTTGCTCAGCAGAAGAAAGATGTGGAATCTACTGCATGTACCATAGACTGTGAAAAGAACAAATAGTCTGTCTTGGAAGAAGGACAGCCAGAGTGCTTCTTCGTGGCAAGGATGATGAGACTTCGTCTCACATCTTTGGGCATGGGGTTAGGAGAGACCATTTCCTGAAGGAGATGGTAAAGTAGAGGGGCAGGGAAGTTGGGGAAGGCCTTCAAGGAGATGGGTTGAGCCCATGGCTGCAACAATGGGTACAAGAATCGGAACAATGGTGAGGATGGCGCAGGACCGGGAAGCGTCTCCTGTTGTGCAGAAGGTGGCTATGAGTTGGAATGGACTCAATGGCATCAAACAACTTCTGTAAAGATTTAGAGCCTTGAAAAACCTGTGACGTGGTTACACTCTGCCCTAGAGGGTCATTATGAGTAGAAATTGACTCAATTGTTGGCATTGGGTTAAGTCGGAGTTTGGTCTTCATGTTAGCTACCTCAGCCCTTCAAGGAAGGAGGGGTGATATGGGGAGGACATATAAGGAGGTTGTCATTTTCGGGAATGTAGGCACAAGGCTGGAGACCTCCTGTCAGAGGATAGCAAAGCTGCTCAGCAATGGCCAAGTAGAATAAATATACAACCCAAGCAAGAGCTACAGAGTGGTTAGCTTCAAAATGTATAGAACAAGCCCTTGTAAGCCTTGATAGCTGGGTGCTTTAGTCTATGATTTGCAAATCTTCTTCTTCTAGCTGGAAGACTGGAGGCAAACAGACAGCTCATTAGGAAAATAACCAAAGAGCTAAATATAATGGAGGAAGTAGGCAGCAGATCCCAGACAGACCAGCATGGCTCACAGCCTTCATGGAAAATCAGAGGCCAAACCACACGGAGGTGGCTATACCTCAAAGGTCAGCCAGCTTGGGCTTCCTCAGACCAGGAAGGGAAGGAATTTCAAAAGGTCTTGTGTGGAACACACAATACCCTGGCTCCTGAGATTCAAATCAGGATCAGAAAACTTGTGTAGCAACTGCCTGCACATTCAATGCTTAAGACTGCTATCCTCTTTAATTCCGTTCTGTTTATGAGCACTGAAATTTCCCTGCAGGTGGAAAAGTGATCATTAAAAAAAAAAAACAAAAATCTCTGCCATTGCAATAAAAACTTAACTTATTTGCTTATTTTTAAATGTCGTTGTTGCTAGGTATCGTTAGTTGGTTCTGAGTTGGTTTGTTGTACAGCAAAACGAAACACTGCCATTCCTCCATCATCCTCTTTCCCCCGCGAGGTTCCTGTCTAGGGACAGGTCTTTCCTGTTGCATGTCAAAGTACACGAGACAAAGGCCCACCAGCCTCACTTCTAAGAAGCATTCTGTCTGTTCTTCTTATAAGGTTGTTTGTCCTTCTGGCAGTCCACAGTACTTTCGATATCCTTCACCAACGCCCTGAATCAGATGCAGCAGTTCTTCCGCAGACCTCCTTGTTCTTTGCACAATCTTCAAGTGCATATGAAGTGATTGAGAACACAAAGAATGTTAGCGGATACTTCTTGTCGGATGCTATTCAGCAAATGCTAATGGCACAAACACCTCAGCTGGTTCAGGTTACACAATTCTGACTGAAAACTTAAAAGTAGAGCCAATTTTTCCCTCACTGGGGGCCCAAACGGTCATACCCAAATCAGCTGCGGAAAAGAACAACCTTTTTAAATAGAAATTTTAAACAGATGGGCGCAAGATCCTAAAGCACTTCTTCAAAGAGTTGGAGGAGGCAAAACATGGTCATATTGGTACGATCCTGAAGACAAAGCACAATCAAAGCAATGGCTACCAAGACGTTCAAGTGGTCTACTGCAAAAACAGACCAAGAGGTCCAGAGCCAAGGGTATGACCAAAAGGTTTTTTGCAAGAAATTTTGCTTGTTGACATTCTGGAGGGTCAAAGAATGATAGCATCAACTAGTTATGAGAGTGTTTTGAGGAAGTTAGCCGAAATTTTAGTATAAAAATACCAGCGAGTACGTCTTCACTAGCGACTCCATCACCACCACAATAATGCTCTTGTTCATTCCCCTCAACAAAGAAGGGCAATTTTTAAAGTTTTGATGGGACATTGTTAGATAACCACCCTACTGTCCTGACTTGGCTCCTTCTGACTTAATTTTTTGTTTCTTAATCTTAAAAATAGATATCATTATAAAGGAAGAAAAGATCAAGGTTGTCAGGATTTCATCTTGTTTGGATCACAGTCAATACACCTGGAAACAGCAGTCAAGAAATCAAAACTCCTATTGCATTGGACAAGATCTCTTTGAAATGTTAAAGAGAAGGGTGTCACGTTGAGGACTGCGTGTGCCTGACTGAAGTCATGGTCTTGTCCATTGCTCCATATGCACGTGAAAGTTAGACCCTGAATAAGGACGACCTAAGAAGAATTGATGCATTTGAATTATGATGCTGCTGAGAAATATTAAAAGTACATGGACTAGCAGAAGGACAAACAAATGTATTGTGGAAGAAGTCCAGTCATGGTGCTTACAGCCCCCATCCTTTGGACTTGTTATCAGGAGCGACCAGTCCCCGGAGAAGGGCATCATGACTAGTAAAATGGAGGAGCAGTGGACAAGAAGACTCCTGACGAGATGGAGCGTCTCAATTGCTGCAACCACGGGCTTAAACATAACAATGATCGGGGTGACGCAAACAGAATAATTGTGTGGATGACATAGGACTGGCCAGTGTTTCGTTCTGTTGGTACCAATCAGACAGTGCCAATTATTAAAAAATTTAAAGCAGACTTCTTTGTCTGCAGTTAGTACTGCAAACATGACAACATTGGCGAGTTAGAGGACCATGATGCTTAATTCTTCCAGAATGGACTAAATGGCATCATCCTGTAAAAACTGTCTTGACTTGATGGAGCTTACGGTAAAAAATAAAGCCTATATTTTTTATCTTTTATGTTCATTTTTCCCCACCACCTTTCCTCTCATATCATTCTGCCTACTGGCAGCATGGGGGTGCAGTTTAAATATATATTTAAGATTTTTACACACAAATCAATATCTAGGGGCATCAAAGGTGCATGGAAATGGAATTAAATGGTAATGGGATTGTTTCCATTAATTAATCAATATATTGATGTTAGCTAATGAGTCCGTGGGTACATTTATTTAAAAACAATGCTGTAGATGAGTGTTGACAAAGGAATGAGTTTCTCACGTAGTGCTCCACGACGTTGGCTGCCTGTCCCATTGCTGCACTAGGCTTTCTGTTTACATTTGGCAGGACTTTCTACCTCTTCCTGCCTGCTTAGCTACTTTGGGACAAATGTCTTTTTGATCGGGTGCACTTGATTGCGCTAGGGAACGTGTTCCTCGTAGGCATTATTGTTTACTTTGGGGGCCTATCTATTGCAACAGTGGCCTGAAACCAGTCAACAATTGTGAAAGGGCCAGGACCGCCCGTTTTCTTCTGCTCTACAGTCACGATGCATCTGAGCCCGTTCAAAGGCACCTCATCACTAACAACACCTATTGCTTGGCCGAGATGCGGTTTTTTGAAGTGACTTCAGTTCCAGGTCAGACGGGTGTCCGAGGGCCCTCGTCCTAGGCATAGCTGTGATTTTCGTGCAAGCACGTCCAAGGCTTTCTTCACTGGAGCTGCTGGGTATGTTCGAATCACCAACCTTGAGGCTAGCAGCTGATGGTTCGCAGTTTGCACGTTCTCGCGGTATCCTTCTATTTCTAGCTATCAAAGCCACATAAAACCCACAGTGAGTTAGCAGGGAGCTTGGCCAAAGATGAAATACAACCAACTGAATTGCCTTTGACCTCCTGTTTCTTTTGTGACCTCTCACCTTATTTTTTATAAAAAAATTGTTTTATGAGAGACTCATACAACTCTTATCACAATCCATACATACATCAATTGTGTACAGCACATTTGTACATGCATTGCCCTCATCATTTTCAAAACATTTACTCTCCACCTAAGCCCTTGGCATCAGCTCCTCATTTTCCCCTCCCTCCCTGCTCCCTGCTTCCTCATGAACCCTTGATAATTTATAAATTATTATTTTGTCATATCTTGCCTTGTCTGTCATCTCCCTTCACCCATTTTTCTGTTGTCCATCCCCCAGGGAGGAGGTCACATGTAGATCCTTGTAATCAGTTCCCCCTTTCCAACCCACCCTCCCTCTATCCTCTCAGTATCGCTACTCACACCTCTGGTCCTGAAGGGATCGTCCGACCTGGATTCCGTGTTTCCAGTTCCTATCCGTATCAGGGTACATCCTCTGGTCTAGTCCGATTTATAAGGTAGAATTGGGATCATGATAGTGGGGGAAGAGGAAGCATTTAGGAACTAGAGGAAAGTTATATGTTTTATCATTGCTACATCGCACCCTGACTGACTTGTCTCCTCCCCGAGACCTTTCTGTCAGGGGATGTCCAGTGGCCTACAGATGGGCTTTGGGTCTCCAGTCCACACTCCCCCCACCCCTCATTCACAATGATAGGATTTTTTGTTCTGATGATGCCTGATACCTGATCCCTTCAATTTCTCGTGATTGCACAGACTGGTGTGCTTCTTCCATGTGGGCTTCTGAGCTAGATGGCCACTTGTTTACCTTCAAGCTTTTAAGACCCCAGACACTATATCTTTTGATAGCCGGGCACCATCAGCTTTCTTTACCACATTTGCATATTTACCTGCTTTGTCTTCAGCGGTTGTGTCGGGAAAGTGAGCATCATAGGATGTCAATTTAATAGAAGAAAATGTTCTTGCATTGAGGGAGTACTTGAGTGGAGGCCCAATGCCATTCTGCTACCTTAATACTAAACCTATAAATATAGGCACATAGATCTATTTCCCCATCCGCATATATAAATATATTTGCATATGTACATGCCTTTATTTGGACCTCTATAAATACCCTTTGCCTCCTAGTTCTTTCCTCTATTTCCTTTGACTTTCCTCTTGTCCCACTATCATACTCAGCCTTCATTTGTGTTTCAGTAATTCCTTTTGATTACATTACCCTTGATCATGCCATACCAGGCCTCCTACACCCTCGTCATCACCGATTTGGATCACTTGCTAATCCCTTGTCCCTGGGTTTGTTAACACCACTACCTTTCCCCCTATCTTC
Source organism: Tenrec ecaudatus (assembly GCF_050624435.1). Taxonomy (NCBI): domain Eukaryota; kingdom Metazoa; phylum Chordata; class Mammalia; order Afrosoricida; family Tenrecidae; genus Tenrec; species Tenrec ecaudatus. The sequence goes on from NC_134531.1 coordinate 95,291,442, forward strand.
CCCTCTCCCATGTCCCCCCGGAACTGTTGGTCCTGTTGGTCCTGTTGTTTTCTCCTCCAGATTGTTCATCCAGCTTATCTTAGACAGACCTGCAGAGATAATAACATGCACAAAAACAAAACAGAGCAAAACCAAGCAACAGTATACAACAAAACAATGACAAAAACAAAACAAAACGAAACACAAGGGAAAAAAAGCTTGTAATTAGTTCAGGGACAGTTTGTTGGCCTTTAGGAGTGTTTTCCAGTCCAGTCTGTTGGGACACCACGCCCTGGCCCCAAAGTCCACTTTCAGCATTCCCTGGGGATCTCGCCACTCCATTCCCTTGCAGTTCTGTTGCACTCCCTTAGTGTTTTGCCTCGGTGTGGCGGGATCCGATGGGGTGCAATTCCCACATTGTGTCTCTGGTTTGGCGACCTCTCACCTTCTATTGCGTAGTATTTTGTTTTATTTTTCTGAGCACGACAAGAGCGCTTCTCTGTCCTTTCCCATCATCTGTGAGGGTGATAAACTGTAGGCACTTTCAGAAAACCGGACCATGGTGTTTGTGTCGATCAGTTTCCCTCTGCGTCTCCTTTAGCTTCCAGTCACCACAGGAGGTTTGCCTGTTCGTTTCTCCCTTAGCTTTACTAGGGCAGCACTCCCAGGGCACCGTGCTTTCCAGACCGTGTGCTGGGAGGAGAGGACCCGGCTTGAGAGCAGGCCGAGCCTCCTGCCCTGTGCCCGCCCCGCTTTCTAGCTTGTGATCTTCTGTCCTCCTTGTCTCCTCCGAAGCTTCAGCCTTTGTAGCTACTTACCTCACAGGTTGTCATGGACATCAAACCAAATCATGACTCCGAAAGCATTACTCGCACGTAAGCTATTTGGTATTGTTGTTAACGTTTCTCTTTTATAGTCAGACAAAGAAACACGAGGAGTCTTTCATTTGGGATGTGTTCTTCTCATTCCTCACAGTCATTTGACAGGTTGTCCTCATTCCGTTGGTGTCCACCATGCCCTTCCAGGTTTTCATAATGAGCCTTAGGTGATATCATCCTCATGAGTCATGAGCGAGTCAGCCATCGCGAATACGAATCAGGAGAAACTCAGAGAGAATCAGCTCAGGAACCTTCCTCCGTGTCAGGGTTCAAATGAAACCCAAAGACAATGGATAAGAACTTCCAGGACCAAGAGCGGGAGCATTCAAGGGACAACAAAGAGCCAGGGGAATCTACAAAGGGCCACGGAGGGCAGTTTGGAACTTGCAAGTCTAGTAAACTAAAATAATCTTTGAGGACAAAGATGCCATAAATCTAGTAAATGGAAGAAAGGAGGCCAGTCGGGCATGAGGCCTGCCGGCACACAGCACCTGCCGTGGCCTTCAGACAGCTTGCTGACAATAGGAACCCTTTCTCCCCACTCTTTCAGTCAAGGTCCTTGGCCCAGCAAGGTTGAACACCTGTTAGAACTCTATGTCTCAATCAGATTTTGTCAGCATCAGTCATTATCATCGGTCATGTTTCTATTTTGTTGGATATGTTTATGAACCAGCAAGTCAAGTTCATCTCTGAAATTCTAGTGCAGGATGACTCAACCTTTGAAAGTCTGGTGGAGACTATGAAGAACTTTTCAGAAAGATGTTTTTAAACATATATTTTTTAAAAACCAGGAATGCTATCAGACACATTTAAAAAATATGTGATGTAACAACATAGCTGCTCCCTTGTTAATAAATTACATAAGATCTTATTATTGGGTTTGAAAGGGCTGATGGCGTAGCAGTTAAGGAGCTTGGCTCTTCATTTGGAGGTCGGTGGCTTGACTCCACCAGCCCCTCCCACCAGTGGGAGAAAGGGATGGTCGACCGTTTCCATGAAGAGTACGGCCTTCGAATCCTAGGAAGCAGTTTGCTTTAGAGTTGCTAGGAGCCAGGATCTGTTTCACAGCATTGTGTTTAGGTCTTAGTATTTTTGAGTTTAATAAATAGCATTCATTCAAAATAGGGATGACATATTCATGGTATTTCCAGGTCTTAGCAACAACTTTTTATGACAAAGTCACAGGTCACAATTGTGATTGTTTTTTTATACCTACCATCATACTGGAAGGGCATGTTACAGTTTGCTATAGTTAGTGGGGGAAAAAAATCTCCCTTTATCGCACCTAAACTTACAGACCCCCTAGAATTCTGTCTCAGAACACCTTGAGTATTCCTGAACTCCAAGGTAAGCATTCTCGAGGCGTGGTTTTTGGGGACCATCCCACGAACTAAAACAGCCTCAGCTGTATCTTCTTGATGTACCTGTGTCTACAACCCAACTCTCAGAACTCACCCCTAGTTGGCAAGCTTCTGTGGGATATGTGTAGTGACACAGCGTGAAGGTGAAATTCATTTCATAACTACAGTCAGTGTATGACTTGCTTTGAGGTTTTTTCCTAAGGTGATTGGCTAGCTCTCTAACAGATGGTGCAGGTTTTAGATTACGTGTCAGATCAACATTTAGGGTTGTCTTGACTTTATTTGAGGCCTTCTAATCTGAGAAGGGTCGTACGGAAATATTCTAATAGCCAGATAAAGCTACATTAAGACCTGCATGAAGGCCTGGCATGAGAATAGGGGTCGAGGCGAGAAGGGGAAAGACACGTTGGTGTCTGGAACTACAAGAACCCAGGCTCAGCAGATTTCTGCATAGCTTTATTGCTCAGGTCTAGGCCTGGTGCAATCACCAAGTGTGAGCCACATAAGATATTTTCGCCTCTTTCACAGTGGATGCATTTGCAACTACTTCCCAGCATTAACTGAAATACCATATAACTAAAAATAAAAACAAAAATTTATCCTTTTTTGGTTGGGAAAGGGGATTTTATTTTAGGCATTAAAAAAAGCAAAATGTAAAAACGAAACAAAACCAAAATGTGTATTGATACCCACAATTAGGCAATATCTGTCTGTAGTATATGTCTTTAAGAAAACAATGAGAATACATGGAAGAAGCAGAGCAGCCTGTGCAATCACGAGGTGTCGAAGGGATCAGGTATAAGGCATCATCATCAGAAAGAAAAAAATCTTACCATAGTGAATGAAGGGGGAAGTGCAGAGTGGAGACCCAAAGCCCATTTGTTGGTCACCGGAGATCCCCTTGCAGAGGGGTCTAGGGGAGGAGATGAGTCAGTCAGGGTGCGCTGTAGCACCCATGAAGAATACTGCTTTCCTCCAGTTCCTAAATGCTTCCTCCCTCCCAACTATCATGATCCGAATTCTACCTTGCAAGTCTGGATAGAGCAGAGGATGTACACTGGTGCAGATAGGAGCTGGAAAGACAGGGAATCCAGGGCGGATGATCCCTTCAGGGCCAGGGGTGTGAGTGGCAATACTGGGAGGGTAGAGGGTGAGTGGGTTGGAAAGAGGGAACCGATTACAAGGCAAGACTTGACAAAGTAATAATTTATAAATTATGAAGGGCTCATGAGGGAGGGGGAAAAAAGAGGACCTGATGCAAAGGGCTTAAGTGGAGAGCAAATGCTTTGAGAATGATGAGGTCAAAGAATGTACGGATGTTCTTTACACAATTGATGTATGTATGGATTGTGATAAGAGTTGTATGAGTCCCTAATAAAATGTTTTAAAAAAAAGGAAATAATGTGATTAATGATTCTTAGAACTAAATAATATGCTTAACCTTTTCTGTCACACAGTGACCTAATTTCCTAATGCTGTTGGGAGAACAATACCCCAAGTGGATGACTGCAATGAACAGAAATTCATTTCCTTAGCGTTCAGTTGGCTAGAAGTCTAGATTCAGGCCAATTGCTCCAGGGGAAGATTTTCTATCTTTTCTGGAGGACTATCCTTATCTGAGTGTGTTGGGCTGGGCTCTCTAGAGATTGGAGAAATGGGTAAACTGATTCTGGTTCTACCTCTGGGACAGATGATTCTGGTTTAAATTTTTGAGTCAGATGTTAGTCTAGAGGCTTCCCCTGACTCATGCAGCTGGTCCATGCACCAGGAAGCAGGAAGACCATAGCCTGGTGGACGCAAAGGCGGATAAACCCACAGTGAGTGGGTGAGGATTGTGGGGCAGATCAGATGGCAGGCTGTTGGTGGTGCCCTGGGTTGGCAGGTAGTTTGGCAGGCCATTGGCTCAAGTCCAGAGCACTGAGGCTGATGAGTCAGACGGAAGATCCAGACCTGACAAGGAACAAGCTAGGGCCCCCACAGCTCCATTTATGCAGGTCACCCCGCCCCCCCAGGGCACTTCTTTTCATTGCGTCAGGCCTGAGACCTGAGGAAGGGAGTTACATTGGACCCTAATCTTCTTATAACTGATTGGTTACTCAGAGCAGATCCCATTATGGAGTTGGCTACATTGCATTATGTAACATCATGGGAGATCACTGGGTTTTCACCACTGAGATTCCTGGTCAAGTTAGTTTCTCTTGATGTTCCTGGCGCTTTTGTTTTTCATGTGATATATATTTTTTCCTCATCTGTGCTTGGTTGTATCTGTGTCTAATATGCTCTTTTTATATCTCAGCAGTGATTAGGTAGAACCGATTACAAGGATCCACATATAACCTCCTCCCTGGGCGATGGACAACAGAAAAGTAGGTGAAGGGAAATGCCGGACAGTGTAAGATATTACAAAATAATATTAATTTACAAATTATCAAGGGTTCATGAGGGAGGGGAGAGTGGGGAGGGAGGTGATAAAATGAGCTGATGCCAAGGACTCAAGTGGAAAGCAAATGTTTTGAGAACGATGATGACTACAAACGTGCTTGAGACAATGGGTGTATGTATGGATTGTGATAAGAGCTGTACAAGCCCCCAACAAAATGATTAAATTAGAAACAAGTGTTCAGGCTTAAGGAGAATCACGTGTTGAGCTGGTCTCATTAATGTAACGAGAAAACACCTGCAGTATAGACGGGAAGGGTTTCAAGCTCCATAACACCCAGTTTTGAATGGTGGCATCAGATTTTAAAAGAAGTATCACTATAAATGTTATTTATTTGCTTTAAATGCGCACCTCTTTTCCAGTAAATTATATTGACACAGGGCAGGAGTTGTTGGTGGGCTCAAACCACCGGCCTTTTGGTTAACAGCCAAGCATTTGACCACAACACTACCAGAGCTCCTTCTATAGCTGGTGGAAAATAGCCGGTGATAAGGGTGAAAGCCTGTGTTTCTCAGCTAGGTGAACTTTGCAGTTTCTGCTGAGATGGAGATGGGCAGTGGCTATTGCTGGTGATAAACCCGGGTGAGTTGTAGTCCATGCTGAAGGCCACCGTCTCTGAGTTTCATCAGCGAGTGTGGTTCATTTGATTTTCTTTAGCGTCAGTGTAGATTCTTGTGTGTGGATTTGAAACCACTCTCGTGCCGATTCCTTCTTTAAAACCAGAACCACGCTCACGGCCACTGAGCCATTCACTCTGACTCAAGCGATGAGCATAAGAACAGGGACAATGTCCTAAAACTGGTTGTGGTGATGATTCTGAATATGATTGAAATATTGAATTATATGATTTGTGAATTACATGCCAATAAAACTGTTTTAAAGAAACAGTGACCACTCATTGACCCAATTTAACACACATTCATATTCATGTGGTGGAAGCAGGGTGTCACATCTTTTCCCCATTGGATGGCTGCTGGGTCTGAACCACCAATCTTTTGGTTAACAGTCAAATACTGAACCACTGGGCCACCAGAGCTTCTTCTTGTCATGCCACATTCCGTTAAAGGTCACAAGTCTTGCTCATCTTATATCTTCAGGACCATCTTAATACTGCACTGCGTCAGTATCTACTCAATAAATCTGCTCCTGTAAAGGTTTACAGCCTCAGAAACCTAAACCACAGTCACTATGAGTTCCAGTGACTTGATGGCAGTGGGTTTGTTTGTTTGTTTGTTATGTTAACTAAGGAGCAATAGTCGCAGTGGAAACCTATGATCTGGCAAGACAGGGGAAATAGTGCCTATAAACAAGCCTGTTCTAGGGAAAAGATGGTGGGTAAAGTTCTGTTTTCTGTACCACGACAGGGTAAGGCCTGCCATAAAGTTTTCTACAATGTTTTCTTTTTTTAAGATGAGCTTTTATTATGAAAAGTCTGTCTATAATAAAATTAGCAAATGGCTGAAGTCTGAGCTGGCGTTATTTTCCAGCTATCGTGACTGTGACGCTGGGAGACTCCTAGATTGCAGTCATCGCAGGGAAGCCTGGTGGTCGTCGCCTCCTGGGAGCACGGCCTGCGTGTGTGGCTGGGACACAAGAGAAACCCAGGACACCCCTCCGGGGCTTTGTTCTACATGGAGACAATGGAAGAACCTTACTGAACAAGATGTGCTTACTTTCCCTGGAAATACAATTCTTTTCAGGAGGGGCGGCAAGGAGGATGAAAGGAGGGGAAGAGGTGAGGCTATACAGTGACTGATCAAATCCAACCACCCATAAATAACCAAACAATAGGTTAGAAAGCTGAGATTCTCCAGCATGGTCCCTCCTGACAGCTTGCCTAGGATACCTCAAAAACAAGCAAACAAGTTCACTGCCTTCTGGTCCGTGCTGACTCAGACTGACGCCCTGCAGGTTTCCGAGACTGTTAACTGCTTATGGAAGTAGAAATACCAGTCTTTCTCCTGCCGAGCTGTTGGTTGGTGGATTTGAACTGCCAACCATATTGGTCACAGCCCAACTTGCAACCACTACATCACCAGGGCTCAGAGGATATTTATTGTCTTGAAAAGTTAGAGTTTATGGGCAAAAAAGGAAGCTTCAAGGCCATCGCCAAGCAGTTCATTCTGACTCATGGCAACGTCTGGCCAAGTATCAGTCGGACACACGTCATCAGGCCTTTCTTCTGAGGTACCCCTGGGTGGGTTCTCAGTAATCCAATATTAACTCCAATCCAAATTTAAACATCCACCGCCATCCCGCCCATTTCCACTCACAGTGACCCCACAGGACAGAGGAGCACCGCTCCACAGGGTTTCCCAGGTTGTGATCCTCACAGAGGCCACCATCACATCTTTCTCTTGAGGAGTGACTCTTAGGCAGGGACTCCATTAACCCATGCCCAGAGGGTCAAGCTACAGAAACAAAGGAGTGGCGCACTGCACATGCTCAGAGGTTCAGGTTTCCCACCGGTAGGCATGGGTGGGCGCTGCACCTGGATTGTCCCACCTAGGCCAGGTGAATTCAATTCAGCCAATGCGGTCGATCAGGGGTCGTCCACCACGCCTGCCCGTGGAATCCTTGAAAAGGCAGGAGCCCGGAGTCAACCGGGAGACTTTGCTTGACTTTGCGAGTAGTTTCCAGGCAGGCTGTATGTTCAGGGGGAGCCCTGTGGGTGCCTGTATCAACCTGAAACTTCTTCTAATGCTCATAACACTCACTTGGATCACAAACCAGGCTTCGGCATGAATTCTTTCTCGTGCGGAGCCAAGGACTGAGGTATATCTATCCCCAGAGAGATCTAACATAATTGCTGATCTTTCTGTCTGCAGCCAGAGCTTAACCCAGTGTGCCCCCTCATACGAAAAGCTCCTCACGACGCTCAGGAACTCCTTGATTGGATGGATGGCACACATGGCTAACATCTATTCTGAGCAATCAGATCCAATTCAAACCTGCCACCACCCCAGCGTTGGTGGCTCTTCTCCATCATTTGCAGACAGACAGTCAGCCAGGAGAGAAATGCCTCTTACAGAGCAGAGAGAGGCTGTGTTTTCTGTAGACCCAGACATATCATTAACACAGAGAGCAAATAAACGTAAAAGAAAGTGAGTTTCTGTTTACAGTGGTGGGAACTTGGCCAAAGACTGGGGTGAGGGTTACCCAACACGACTGATGGAATTGTGGGCACAAAACATCTCACCTGAACTGTGGTGACCCTGGAAATGCCATGTCGCATACATATTGCAGCAACAACATCAGAACAAGATGAAAAATAAATACAAAGGAGAAAAGAAATGGAAATAATTTCAGATAAAGAATAATCCTCATAAAACCATTTCAGCCAGCCAAAGGATTTCAGATGCATGTTCATCTATACTCTCAGAAATGTTTGCTTACACAAGTTTTGGGGAGGGGTAAAAAAAGAAAACATAAAAGAGATCAAAGAAGAAAAGCCAAAGGAACTTAGAGTCACCTCAAAAAATATGGACACCAGAAATGAAAGATAATAAAGCCATTATGGAAATGAAAATCACATTAGATAAAATTATATTGAAAACATATTTACTGGTATACAGGTCAGATTAAGGAGAATAAAATAGAATTTAAAGGAAAAATACCCCCCCCAAAATGAAATTAAATGAGGAAAAGACAACAGCTACCAGCCAGCCAGCAGATGGAAGAATAGGCTTCTTTAAGTAGAGAATACAAGAAATGAGATAGGAAGAAAAACTGTTCAAAAGTAAAATTAAAAAACAAAAATCCAAGACAAAAACTACTGACATAAAGGATAATCTGACTCTCCAGGCTAAAAGGAATTTGATTAAAAACAAAAAGCCTGGTAAACAAATGATCAACATGGAGACTCAAACTGAAGATAAGTTACTGAGCTTTAAGGATAAGGGAAGAATTGTATAAACATCTAGGTCATGAAATCAAGTTTCCTACAAGGGGGAAAGAAGCAAGTTGTCCTCAGATTTCTCAACAGAGATACTCAATTCTACAAAAATGTAGACAACAAAATCTAGCTGACTCAATCAGCCATCTAGCTCAGAAGCAACAAGGCCCACATGGAAGAAGTACACTAGCCTGTGTGATCATGAAATGTCAAAGGGATCAGGTATCAGACATCAAAGAACAAACAATCATATCATTGTGTGCTCACCTTCCCAAGCAATCGCTGAAGACAAATGGGTGCATAAGCAAAAGTGGTGAAGAAAGCTGATGGTGCCAAGCTATCAAAATATATAGCATCTGGGGTCTTAAAGGCTTGAAGGTAAACAAGACAAGCTGCCATCTAGCTCAGAAGCAACAGAGCCCACATGGAAGAAGCACCCCAGCCTGTGTGATCACGAGGTGCTGAAGGGATCAAGTATCAAGCATTAAAGAACAAAAAATTCAAATCATTGTGAATGAGGGGGAGTGCAGATTGGGGACACAAGGCCCATCTGTAGGCAACTGTACATCCCCTTACAGAAGGGTTGCCGGGAGGAGATGAGTCAATTAGGATGCAGTGTAGCAATGATGAAACATGTAACTTTCCTCTAGTTCCTAAATGCTTCTCCCCCCTATCCCACCCCCAACTATCATGATCCCAATTCTACCTTACAAATCTGCTAGCCCAGAGGAGGTACACTGGTACAGATAGGAACTGGAAACACAGGGAATCCAGGACCGATGATCCCTTCAGGCAGGACCAGTGGTGAGAGTGACTATGCTGGGAGGGTAGAAAGAGGGTGGGTTGAAAAGAGGGAGTTGGTTACAAGGATCTACATATAACCTCCTCCCTGGGGCATGGACAACAGTAAAATGGGTGAAAGGAGATGTTGGACAGCATAAGATATGACAAAATAATAATTTATAAATTATCAAGGGCTCATGAGGGAGCAGGGGTAAAAAATGAGCTAATAAGAGCTCAAGCAGAAAGCAAATGATTTGAAAATGATGATGGCAACAAATGTACTTGACACAATGGATGTATGTACGGATTGTGATGAGTTGTATGAGCCCCCAATAAAATGATTACAAAAAAAAGAACGCAGAGAATATGCTCCCCCCACCAAAAAAAAATCTAGCTGACTGTGAGATGAATCAAGATCATGTCAGGAAAGGGACAATTTCAAAGGACTCTGATAGAGTCTTAAATACATTTAAGTATAGCACTAAACTGGGTGCACATACAATTATGCAAAGGACAGATGTAACTGTCTTAAAATCTAAATACATGCATGCATTATTTAAAATGTAAATTAATTACATTTTACATTACATACAATGTAATCAAAAATTACATACAATGCACAATAGCCTAAAATAACCAAAAAATAAACCAAACTCACTGCAGTGAATGGCAGTGATTCATAGCAACCCTATAAGAGTAGAACTGCTCTGTCAGTTTCTGAAATTAAATGTTTATAGGAGTAGAAAGCCCTATCTTTCACCTCGGAAGCACTCGCTGGTGGTTTCAAAGAGCTGACCTTGCAGTCAGGAGCCTAATGTATAACCACTACACCACTAGATTATCATGTAGTGTAATACAACGCTACAGAGTCGTGCGTAGGAAAATGAGGAATTTTACTTTCCCCACCCTCCTCATTCATAGTATGGACACAGCAGACATTGCGGCAAACTGTACTTGCTCTCTTTTAGACATTAGTGATGTGCTGTCATAAAAAAGTTTGCCTTTGTCCATGAATTTTTTTTTACATCCTCTAAAAGGTCTTTTTGTTTTATGATTTTGTTTTTGAGAACTTTGATGAGAGAGGCAAAATCAGGATAGTTAGAAACGAGTGAGACCATTCAAACAAGGAAACTCTGGCCTTGTCGGTGATGGTTCCAGTCTTACTCTCCCCGCAGTGATGTGAATCTCAGGCAGGAGCAGGAGTGATTGAATTAGAAATACCAGGCAGATGTTAAAAAGGATTCGACAGGTGAATGGGGTCTCAATGTTCAGGAACTCTTGTTTAGTAAAACATTAAGTTGCAGATCTATCATTTGATATCCTGTCTAATCAACAGGGGTGCATTTTCCAATATACACGTACATCTGTATAGAAGGAAACACCATTATGAAGTGGATACTCCCAGAGGGCGGCGCGAGAAAGCGGGGCTTTCTACCCTCACAAACACAGCCTCGGGGCCCACAGGGGCAGTTCTGCCCTGTCCCCTAGGGCCGCTATGAGTCGGCAGCGACTGATGGCAGTTAGTTTGGTCTGCTTTCCAGAGGGTGAGATTGGTAAGTGAGAACAGGGAGGGCTTCTGTGTTTTACTTTATTGATTGAATTTTAAACAACAACCACAACAGATTAAGAAAAGGAGAAAGAACAAGTTGATGTATCACTGCTGCAGTCGTGGCCAGTGAGCTCGGAGACAATTTCATGAAAGGGATTTATTTCGGGCCGATACTGAGGATGACTCTGTCTGATCTACTGTCTTCTTGGCAGCACCTCTTGGGTACCACGCGGTACCTACTGACTACATATAGCCTCTGACCCACGTCCTCAGTTTGGCCAGTCTCCTCTGCCTATCTTGTGCCCTGGGATACATGGGTCCTAAACTTCCCAGCTTCCATTCGAGTCTTTACTTTGTCTTTTGGACTAGATGCCTGGAAGTCTTCTGGATCTGCTGTTCACTCCAATTAGTCTGTCTCAAGCCACATCTAGAATGTTCCCCTTTTCACTGAATTATCTTTTACCCAAAATCATCTCGATAAAGGAAACATTCCCGAAAGAGACATTTTTAGCTAGATGTCCCAGATCAATTTCTACACCAGCATGTAGAAACCAAAATGGAGATTAAAAAAAGAAATTCGTTTCTAATTGACACCAGTGATTATTCTAAACATGCAAAGACAAACACCTTTAACCTGAGGCCTGGGAGCCAGACAGCCTGGGTTCAAATTTGGGCTCCGTCCGTGTGTCTCTGAGAAAGCTTCTGTGTGGTCAGTCTGTGAAATGGAGATCATGAATAGCCATGGGTTCCTACGATGCCTTCATTACGTTTAGAGTCTTGGAGCTGTGCCAGACAAGCAGGGAACGCTGTGGAAGTGTTTGCTAACTAGGCAATCATTCTTTGTATCTGGAGGGTTTGGCCCCAGGACCCTCTCAGATAGCAAAAGACTCTGAGGGTGCTCCATCCCTGGCATAAAATGGAGCAATATTTGCAAATAACCTACAAAGGTCCTCCTGTATTCATTAAAACAATTTCTAGATCACTTAAAATGCCTAACACAGGATAAGTAGCGCTCTGCCTGCCCTCTTAAACTTTGAGGGATTGCTTTGGCCACTGAGATATTTTTGACCCGCAGCAGTCCTGAAGTTGTGGATGAGGGGCTGTGGACATGGATATTTTGATGTGCAAGGGTTTGTGCCTTTGCTTTCTCCCTCTGGGAACTTGCGCCTCTGACTTTCAGACAGTAAAATTCTCCTGGGGAGTCTAAGTGTTGCAAACAATCAGGCGTTCAGCTGCTAACTTAAAGGCTAGCATTTAATTCCACCCATAGTTGCCTAAGTGGTTCGAAACCACCAGCCTCTCCACGGGAGAAAGGAGCTTTTCTTCTCCCGTCAAGGTGGACAGGCTTAGAGATCCATGGAGGCAGTCTGACTCTGTACTGCAGGGTTTCTATGAGTCAGAATTGACTCCACGGCAGGGAGTTCGATTTGAGAGGTGTCTCAGAAGAGGCCTGGTGACCGACTTTAAAAAAATCAACCACCGCAACCTACAGAAGGAACACAGGTATCTCACATGCATGGGGTCGGCGTGAGTTGAAATCACGTTTAATGGAACTGGTTGGTTAAATTCCTTGAAGGCAGCAATAGTATTTTGTTTGCTGTTTTATCCTCAGAAGTGTTGTCTCATGGAAATGCGCTATATGTTTTACTGAATGAACAACTCACCGAGTTAAGTCCGGCTCTGGAGGCAAATTCTCACCTCAGTGGCAATGGGTTACCTATCAGTCCTGTCTTCTCTCACTTTTCTTCCCCTGCTTTCTTTTCCCCTTTCTGCTTTCATACCTGATATCTCTGCTGGGGACAGGCTGACAGAATCAAAACCTTGAGGAGAAGCATCGAATAAACCACGACATTTCGTTTAGCTGGAAGTCAGCTAAGTTACATTCAAGGCTTGATGGATAGAAAACATTTCTGAAATAAGAATCTTGGTTCCCCTTTTGAACAAGCACCTGTAGATGTGGGAGGGCAGTTCTAGTTCAGAAGGCTGCTCTCTAAAGGGAAGCTGTGGGCTCAGAATAGAAATGTTACTGAAAATCGGAGCCTGCGACTGGCTTCTAAAAGACAGCGACTTCCGTCTCAGGTGTTGTTCTCTCTCTGATCCATCCCCACTTGGTGCCATGCAGGCAAATTTCTGAAACTCATCTGGTAAGGAACAGAAGCTGCAGCCAGGGAGGGACTGAGGCTTGACGACCACCGCAGAAGTGAGCTTAGAAGAGGATTGTCCGTGCTTAGTTAAGCCTTGAGATGATTTCCAGTCTCAGTCAATAACGATTGGTCTCTTAGAGATCCTGAGCCAGCACCGTTCAACTAAGGCACCCCAATCCTGTGTCTTGACCTTCAGAAACCATATGACATAATAAATATTTACTGTTTCAAACTGCTTAATTGTTTGGTGATTTGTAGTACAGCATGGGTAACTGATACTCGCTTGAAAAGTTTTGTATGGTACATTCAATCTTCTGTTTCAGAATTTCTTGGGTGACCAGCCATTTATGGTGAGAACTCATAGTGAGACTAATAGGAAATGTGATCATGACATTTTATAAAAAGCTTCATTCATCTTTAAAATATAGGGCATTAAAGATTTTAGCTTTTCATCAAGCTACATTTTAGAGAAGGAAATGGAAACCACTTGGCTGTCAAGTTGTAAAGAGATCTTCACCACTGGAGAAAAGGTTGAAGCTGGCAAGACTTCACTTTGTTTGGTGTCATAATCAATGCCACTGGGAGCAGCGGCCACAAAAGCCAGTGACCAACTTCCAGCAAGATGCTAGACTAGGTAGACTTGGTACCCAGCCGGACCCTCTGCCACAGAGATGAGAGACCAAATGAGGCAGATAAGGATGCTAATTCTAAAATCCTAAAGTTTAGAGACGTGGGTTGACTACCAACCAGGAAAAGAATCTGAACAAAAGCAGTGAGAGAGGAGACAGACGCACAGGTTCGTTGTCAATTGGCTTCAACCAGCATGGCCACTTTGAAATTTGCAAGCATTGTGCGTTCAGTCGGGACAGCAAACTCAGACTCTGCTCTGCTTGCTCAGGACAGGATAAGCATAAACATCAATGACTGGCAACAAGAAAGGCTTGACCAGCCCCTCGTTCCTCACCCCTCCTAGTGTCCAGACGCATCGGCCTCAGTCACCTACCACCGGGTGACACCTCCCTTCTTCACTCACCCCAGTCTGCCTGGGGCAGAAGACATGAACAGATACTTCACCAAAGAAAGCCTTCAGGCCAGCAACAAACAGGTGAAGAAAGGCTCACAGTCATTACCATTAGAGCCATGCAAATCCAAACAAGAATGACCTGTCACCTCACTCCGGAAGTAGTGCAAAGTTCAAAACTAGGGAGAACAGCAAGTGCTGGTAAAGGTGTGGAGAGACAGGAGCCTCATACCTTGCAGGGGGTACTATCAAATAGTGGGTGCAACCCTGCTGGAAAATGATATTGCATTTCCTTAAGGGGTTGGAAATAGCAATATCATATAACCTAGTATATATATCATCTAGAGGAGCCCTGGTGGCATAGTGGTTACGCTTTGGGCTACAATCCCCATGGTTAGCAGTTCGAAACCACCAGTAGCTCTGAGGGAGAAATACTGGGCTGTCTATGCCCTCAATGGTTATCATCTTGGAAACTCACGATGGAGGCCAGGGGGTTGTTATGAGTTAGCATTGACTTAATGGTGGTGAATTATTTTTATGTATCCTAGAGCAGTCCGGGTCATACATGAAAGGATACATACACACCCATGTTTGTCATGGCGCTATTCACAATAGCTAAAAGCTGGAAACCGCCTGAGGGCCCACCAAAGGAATAATGGATAAACTAATTATGGCTTTGTGGTGCAGTCTCTCAATGTGACTCTTCTGTCTGTGCCTCCACAACTCCCACCAAGTGAGTGGGTAGGACTCGACAAATAGGGACATATTGAATTGGGTACACTTGCTGCATAAGACGTCTTTAAAATATTGAAATGCAAGGACATTTCTTTGAGGACTAAGGTGAGTCTGAAGCAAGCCAGGGTATTTTTCAAGAGCCTCATATGCATGTGAAATTTGGACATTGACTAAGGAAAACCGAAGAAAAGTCAATGCCTTTCAATTATGGTGCTGGTGAAGAATATTGAAAAGTACCATGGATTGCAAAAGAACCAACAAATCTAGGACAGTCGGAATGCTCCTTAGAGGCAAGGGGACAAGACATCACCTCATGGACTTTGAACATGTCATCAGGAGAAAAAAAGGAAGATCCTTGACAAGTGGATTGACCCAGGGACGACACCAATGGGCTCAAATACGAGAGTAATTGTGAGGATGGGGCAGTGTTGCTCATAGGGTCACTGTGAATCAGCCGGATTCAGTGGCACGTACCAACAACGGTATGCAAACCGGGTGTGTGAAACACGAATGGAAGGGGTTGGTCGCTCTGGAGGCCATCCCCTGCCTCTGAGCACTTCTTGGGAGCGTCAAGAGAAGAAGAGCCTCCAGCAAAGCCCTCTGAACATCCTCGCCCGAAGCAGCAGAGGCCGCAAACACCATGCCACATGGAGACCAGAGCGGGAATGCTCCTGAGAAACAAAGATGGTAAAAAGAATGAAAAAAGAAAGATGGTGGGACTTCATCTCACAGACGTTGGACATGTCACCAGGAGAGACCAGTCCTTGGAGAACGACGTCATGCTTGGTCAAGTCAAGGGGCAGCAAAAACCAGGAAGACCCTTGACACACTGACTCCAACAATGGGCTCGGACTTAAGGACAGTGATGCGGACGGTGCCGGAGCAGGCGGCGGTCCACTGGGTTGTGTGGCTGCGATTTGGATCCAAATAAGGGCAGCCACCAACCTGTAACAATCAAAGATAGTTTTTTTCATGTGAAAATATTCTCTTGACTTTTTAAACTAATGTCCAATATTCGTCCAGGTCTCTGTGTCTTCTGAGGGTTTTAGCAGATTTTTCTTCTATAACATTGGGTAGTATTCAATTCACAAGCCAGGGTGTTTTGTATTTGCTTCTAGAGTATTCCATCCCGTGTATATACCTGCGGGAGCCACGTCTGACCTCTGGTGACACGAGGGAGAAGGAGCTTCCATCTCGTCTCAACTCACTATCTCTGGCCAAGGGGCTGGGATCAGCAGGGCCTCCGCCCTTCCCGCTTCATTACCCTATTCCGGCCCTAAACATTCCTTCCACTTTGGAATTGAAAAGAATTCAAAGGGGGATGATGGTACTTATCCCTTGGGGCAACCTCAGTCAGGAGACCCGGAGAAAATATCTTTTGTAAGGGGCTTGGCTGGATTTTATTTCGCTTCCATTTCACTTCTTTTCCAACGTCCAGATTGCTTGCACTGCATTGATTATTCTTGATTGGCTATTTTTGTAACTGATCTAGGAGGGCAGGGCAACGCTTCTACGAAAGCGATTTGTTTTGAGACCATCTTTCCAGTCCTCGTAGTTGTCTTAACTGCAGTGGTAAGACATTAATTTATTTGCTTTATTTCCTGTATTGGACAGGGTTCTCTAGAAAGACAAACCAGATTGCTAGTAATTATATATAAATATATTTATAAAGATAGATATATCATTCAAGAAATGAA
Organism: Tenrec ecaudatus; assembly: GCF_050624435.1. Classification (NCBI taxonomy): domain Eukaryota; kingdom Metazoa; phylum Chordata; class Mammalia; order Afrosoricida; family Tenrecidae; genus Tenrec; species Tenrec ecaudatus. The sequence continues at coordinate 95,307,924 of NC_134531.1, forward strand.
CCGTTAAATAATATACAGATAGATAATACAAGAAATTAACAGTTAAATTATAAAGCAGTGAGACACTAGCAGTCCTTTAAGGCTTGAGAGCTGCCAGTTGCCAGTTCCCTTCTGTAGAGAGAGCTGGGCTATAATATACCCAGGCAGCAAACAGTAATGCAGGTCCTCAACTGTCATCAACTGTCGGTCCCCAGCTCCAGAGATGAACATTCCAATTGTGTGGGCTTGAAGGGACCTCACCTTACAGTGACACAGTCCACAAGCTAGGCATCCCACAGGTCTTGTACCCCTTTAAACTGAGGCACAGAACAAGCAAGCCATTTATCCCCCTGCCCTTCAGTTAATCCTACTTGTGTTTATTGGCCAGACTGGCACAATAAACTATAGCATTTTCTTTATCAGTTTCAAGTATTTCCTCAAAATGTTCAGCCATTTTGAGAACCTTGTCTAAAGGGGCTGATTCTGATGTTACTTTATATATATTTTTCATTAAGCTACTTAATTCATGACTCAGCCCATTACTAAACGGGGCAGCTGATGCCCTTGTTATTCTAGGGACAGCCACATGCAGCAAAAAACGTCAAATAACACATGTGGAGATTCTTTCATGGCCCATCCTTCTCTCACTTATAAACTTAAAGAAGAAACTAGTCAGTTTGGGTTTTCTTTTTTCCATACTTAAGAAATAGCACTAAAAAGAAACAAAAACCAGAAAGAAAGGCATAGCACCTGACTACTTTCTAGTCACGTGAAGAGCCATTTGAAACACACCTCGACTGGATGAGGTGCTAGTGTCTTTGTCCTCTTTGCTTACTGCTCATTTTTATTTTACTCTCCATTCTCTGCCTTTGCCTCGACACCAAATAACAAATATAAATGCATATAAACCAGGGATTCCTAGATCAAGTAAAACTCTAAATTGTGCTAATCAACCATCCAAGATAAGGCTCTACATAATTTAGTTAGAGAAAAATTGTACAGTTGTCATTCCCAGGGTTATGGTAAGTCAGGGTAATTATTCATAGACTATTGCTCTCAAAGATTCCAGCAAGTCTGAAATCGGTGAGAAATTGAATTTGCCTTTACAAATCTCAACAGCACTTCCAAAATATATGTCTCTTGGAATTCTGACTCGTCGAGACTTTTTGGAAAAATAATTACACCACATTCTCCCTCTCTGAGAACGTATCAACCTAGTAACAGTCTGATGAGTCCTTCATGGGAAGAACATGTTCGCTTGAGACTTGTTTTGTTGTTAGGTGACGTTCCCTGAGCTCCAGATCAAAGTGACCTTACGGGCAACAGAATAGAACACTGCCTGGTCCTTGGCCGTCTGCACGATTGTTATATTTGAGCCCACGGCTGTCGTTACTGTGTCAGTAAATCTCATGGAGGGTCTTCCTCTTTTGATGACCGTCCACTCCAGCAAGAACGAGGTTCTTGTCTAGGGACTGGCTCCTCCTGAGAATATGTCCAAAGTACCTGAGACAAAGTCTTGCCGTCCTCACTTCCAAGGAGCTTTCTGACGGCACTTCCGCCGACACGGGTTTGTTTGTTCTGCAGGCAGTCCATGCTACTTCCAGTAACATCTTGTTGAGGGTCTTCCTCTGTCCGCTACCTCTCCCCTTTGTCCAGCATGACTTCATTCTCCAGGGGCTGGTTCTCCTGACGACATGTCCAAATTATGTGAGATGAAGTCTCGCCATTCTTACTTCCGAGGAGCATTCTGTCTGTACTTCTTTCAAGACAAGATTTGTTTGTTCTTTTGGTAGACCACGATCCTTTCAATATTCTTCTCCAGCACCATAATTCAAATGCATCAATTCTTATTTATTCTTCCTTATTCAATGTTCAACTTTCATATGCATCTGGAAATACCATGGTGTGGGTCAGGCACACCTGAGTCCTCAAAATAACAGCCTGGCTTTTCCACACTTAAAAGAAGTCTTGTGCAGCAGAGTTTCCCAGTGAAACCTGCCTTTTGATTTCTTGACTGATTGCAAATTCAAGTAAAATGAGATCCTTGGCAACGTCAACCTTTTCTCCACTTACCAGTATGTTTTTGATTGACCCAGCTGTAAAGATTTTTGTTTTCTTCAATTGTGTTGTAATCCATAATGAAGGCTGTATACCTTGACCCTTATCAGTAGTCCTCTTCACTTTCAGTAAGCAATGTTGTATTCCAACTGTATTAGACCTACTAAAAGACTTCTGGCTAATTCCTACCAATGTCCTCTGGTATTTATAGTCCAGGGAATACTTTGGGAGAGGCTGAAGTCTGACCTGGAACAGGGATCCTCATTTGAATCATGTAGGGAAGTTTTGCTAAATGCTATGCCAAGACTTTACCCAAGAAGTCCTGGCGGTAGAATGGTTACGTGTTGCCTACTAACTGAAAAGGTGAGTGTGTGGAAGCCACTAGATCCTCTGCATGAGAAAAGCCCTGGTGGTCTGCTCCTGTAAAGATGTACCCTAGGCCATCCCATGGGACTAATTCCACTCGGTCACATGAGTTTGTTATGAGTCGAAGAAGGAGACTTAATGGCGCTGCTGGCTAAGTGTTGAACTGCAGACACGCCAGCACGCCTGAGAGCCAGTGAGGCAAACTGCACCACCAAACCTCCCAAACCCTTTCGGGGTTGCTGTAAATTAGATCTGTGTGATGGCCGTGGGTGGGTTATGAATCTAGTGAACATGACAACAGCGTTGTGGAAGGGGTGGGGATGAGTTTAGTGGCACACAACAATGGTTACCACTCCAAATACTAGATTAAGGTTCAATTGGTCTGGGTGGGGGGGGGCCTGGGCACTGGATTGAAATGAACAAGGATTGAGAGCCCATCTTTAGCATCTGAGTTAGAATTACCTGCAGGGCTTGTTAAACCATAGATTGCTCGGCCCTTGTTGGGAGTTTCAGAATCCATGTAGTTGGTGCTTGACCTGAGAACTTGTATTTTTAACCAGGTGCTGCTTGTAAGACTCATCAGGAGCCGTGATTTGGAGCACTACTGCCCTGAGGATCCATATGGTCCTCGGGCTATCCTCATTGCTAATCTGTCAGTTGCCTCAGAGTGGCTTTTCAAAGGAACTCAGTCCTGTATCGGGCAAATCGGAGTAAAGGTAAGGATAAAGGTGTAGCAAGTCTTCACAGCTCTCTGTGTGTTTGGCGGAGGGGAGAGCCACAGTTGCATGTCTCAAGAATGCAAGCTATACTGCCCGAGCTTGGCACTGGCCGATGGGAACCTGGTCTGGTCCTGATAGGCTGGACGGGCTCTCTGAGGGGCTCAAAGCGATCCATGGGAAGGTCGTAACACAAAGGTCCAAAGAAGGGAGCCCATTCAAGCCAATGAAGAAGGCTTACCTGGTGGAAGAAGTCTGAGCAATAAAGAGAGAGCACAAGTCGGGGGATGGCAATTTCACCTTCTATCAAAAGGCATTTTCTCAATGGTGGATTATCCAATAAGCAAGGACTTGTGCTTATTTGCTAAGCTATAGTGAATAATTTCGCACATTTCTTTTTTACCACATCAAAGATTCTGCTTCTACATATGGCTGGCATCTGCCCCACCCCCTACCACCAATCCCACAACACAACACTTTCCTACAGAATTTAAATTTGCAATCCCTGACAGGAATGTCAGAGTACAGGAAATAAGATTAGTATAGGTTTATGGGTTTCGTGTGAAATTGTTCACTACGGATTAGTAAGTGAGCACACCTAAGCCTGTCCTTACTTTGCTTATTGGGTAATTCTTTCTTGGGTCTTGTTTCACACTTGTAAAAGAAAGCTATATTCCAAGGAGGCAGAAAGAGTGTGCGCTGTAGACAGCCTGTGCTGGAATTTTCTCCAAACTCGCACTGCCATCAAGTTGGTGCCGAGTCCGAGTGACCCTTCAGGACAGGGCAGAAGTGCCCATGTGAGTTTCTGAGACTGGACCTGTTTACAGGAGGAGAAAGTCCTATCTTCCCCCTTCGGAGTGGCTGGTGGTTTCAAACTGCTGACCTTGTGGATTGCAGCCCGGCTCCTAGCCACTGTGCCAGGAGCACTCTCACCACGCAGGGCTGGGGAACAGCAGTCTGAGGGGGGTGAGCCCTTGAAGTGTGCTAGCAGGAAGTAGGGTATGGTCCCGCCAGCGACAACCACTGAGTCCCTGCCCTTGTGCAGGTGACATGTGACTCTTCTGCACCTGCTTCACAAAAGAGGATTAAAGGGAGATGTAACTGAGAGCATTCATGAAGACGTCTGGAAAAGGCACTGGTGTTGCACAATGCAGAATAGTCTCAGGAAGAGATCCTCTGGCTGCCCTCCATTTGCCAGTTTCCACTCGCGGAAGTGCTCTTTCGCACTCCCCGAACCTGTTGACATCTTTCTCCGACCCCTCTTGTCTTGGCTTCCTGCTTGCCTGTGAATAACTGGTGTTAGGGTCACACCTCACACAGGGTTTTCCCGGCAGCTGAGGACGGGACGGGCTGGCAAGTGCCTCTGGGTGGTGGGACCCTCTCAATGTGGCCTGGACTTCCCAATGCAACCCCCAAACTTCCATCAACAAGAGCGTCCACCAATCTTTGGCTTCTTTGCACTCACTAAGCACCAGCCTCTAACTTCAGGGCAGAGAAGGGGCTGGACAATTCCTAGGAAAGTGTCCTCCCAGGAATTCCTCCTCAAATCTTCCCAGGAAAGCTCATGGAAGGACAGGCTCGAGACCCACTGGCCACTAAAGTGATCTTTCTTTCTGCATTTTAGAAAACTCCTTTACAACTTACTAGTCATGTTCCCCAGATAAGTGCCTCTGGTGCCCAAACACGTCTGGTAGGCAGTAACGGGAAGCTAATCATGTCTGGGGCCCAACTCTCCAGAGAGTCTTAGGTCAGCAGCCATTGTGGGGACACATCCCCGACAAAATAGCATGACCCTAAAGGGCAGCTTTTGTAAATGCAGACTCAGCCAGTGACTGTTCTTACCTCGGCATCTTTCCAGGTAGTATCTCTGGTACACTTGCCCTGTTCATCTTTCTGCAATGCCACGACGCCTTACACCCGCCCCTCACTGGGTGAAAGCCCTGGATTATTCATTTTCATAGTTACATGCGTTGATACGATTGTTACCGAACGACAATGCAGAACTTGCGTTGGCCCTGTTCAGTTGGATCTTCCTTCCCCCAAGCACGATGTCTGTGCTGGCGTGCTGCCCAGTACTTTCTCACTCAGCGTTTGCTGTCAGGCGCTCTCAGTAGATTGCCTCCCTCAGCGTCCCTAGGACACAGGAGAATGTCCCCGTTGGGTTTCCGAGGCTGGCGTCCTACCGGGACAGACTACCACGTCTTCCGTCCTGCCCAAGCACCTGGTGTGTCCGAAGCCCTGCCTGTCTGCTTAGCAGTTGGGCATTTAACCACTGTGCCACCCTTACTGGGGCACTTGTAGCAAAAAAGCCTAGGTCGCAGAAATACGTGTTGAATCAGGGCTTGAATGCTATGTATTGGGGAACTCATCAACACATGAGGGGGCTTCAAGCAGTTCGTGAAAACATTCCATGATCTTCAATTTCATTTTTCCATGAATTTTTTGAAACCTCCATCCACTTTAGTGGAGAGCAAAAGATAATTCATGGTATCTACTCCCACAATAGAAAGAAGGCTGCCCAGGAACGCATGCAAGAGGGGGAAGGGTCACACCTTCAGATTTGCTCCCCTTGACTCCCCATGTTGGCATAAAGGATTGAAGTAAAAAAGTTGGAGACCAGAGGACTTCTAAGAAGAGTGGATTGTGTGCTGTGCTCTTGAAAAGACACCGAGCAGAACTGCTCTACTGTGCTCTCAAGACAGTGAGTGAGCTCTTGACCGATCACCAGAGAAGACTTCAGAAGAGCCGCTCTCTGGATGTGTTTGAACCATCAACCTTTTGGCTAGTGATTCACTATGTGATTGTTTTGTACCGCCCAGGGATGCCTAATTCAAATCGTTTCATGAAGATCTCTTAAAACACTCTGATTTGTACTCCCTTAGCTTAAGGGAGGGTCCCTGGTGGCATTGTGGTTCTGTGTTGGGCTGACAACCACAAGGTCAGCAGTTAGAAACCACCAGATGCTCCATCAGAGAACGATGGGGCTTTCTACTCCTGCAGAGTTAGTCTTGGAAACTCGCAGGTGGCAGTTCCAACTTGTCCGATAGGGTTGCTATAAGTCAGAATTCACTCAATGGCAGTGAGGTTTTGTTTTTTTCAGTTGAGTTTGAAAGATGCAAAGGGCTCGTATCTAATTCAGGCCAAGATCTGATTCATGCCGAGATCTGATTCATGCCATTCATAATCATCATAAGAAACAAAAAAACTAGGCGAAGTCCAAGTTGCATTTGGGATATAACTACACTATGCCCTCTTGGAGGCCAAATGGAAATTGTGTTTGTTTATGACTAGGGTGGGAGGGTGTGTGAAGGACCAGTGGTCATGAATTCAATTGTGTTCTTCCAAAAGATATGTCAATGTGATGACATATATTCTAGGCCATGATTCTCACGGGCCTGGATGCTATGTAATGTTATAATTTGGCAGTTATGTGATGATCCCATGAGACCTGATGTGATAAGACAATTGTAAGGGTAGGTGCAATACCTTTAATCAGGTCATAGCTCTGGTCCACTGTAAAGGAAGCTTCCCTGGGGTGTGGCTTGTGTCCCCTTTATCTTGAGAATTGTTGCTGTTAAGTGCTACCAAGGCAATTCTGACCCATAGCACCCAATGTACAACAGAACTAAACATTGCCTGATCCCTTACCATCCTCAACATTGTTGCAAAGTCTGAGCCCATTGTTACAACCGCTGTCGATCCATCTTGTGGAGGTCCGCCCTCTTTTTCACTGACCTTCCCGAAGCATGCGATCCTTTTCCAGCATCTCTCTCTACTGGTAACATATCCACAGCACCTGGAGGAGTCTCTGCGTGCTCGTTTCTAAGGGTCATCCGGCCACTCGCTCCTTCAGCACAGATTTGTTCGGCCTGGCAGTCTAGGATGCTTTCAGCATTCTTCAACGACACCACTTCTCAAGCGTTGGCAATCCCTCTGTGCTCTTCCTTGCGCACTGTCCACCTTTCCCGGGCATATGAGGTGGTTGAAAATCCCAGGGCTGGGGTCAGGTGCACCTTAGTCCTCAAAAGGATTCCTTTGCTCTTTTACACTTTAAAGAGGTCTCGTGAAGCAGATTTTCCCAACGTGGTATGTCTTTTCATTTCCTGACTACTTTCTCCTTAACGTTAGAGTTGTTTCCAAGGATATTTGTTCTGCTGATGCTAAAAATGGCACCAGTTTTCTCCTGTCAGTTCTAGTTTTTGAGATACAGATCCTATGTTATATAACACCGTCACTCTGCTTGCCCATAAATTTTTTTAATCATTTTATTAGGGGCTCATACAACTCTTATCACAATCCATACATACGTCAATTGTGTAAAGCACATTTGTACATTCATTGTCCTCATAATTCTCAAAAGATTTGATTTGTTCTCCACCTAAGCCCCTGGCATCAGCTCCTCATTTTTTCCCCTGCCTCACTGCTCCCCCTCCCTCAGGAACCCTTGATAATTTATAAATTATTATTTTGTCATATCTTGCCCTGTCCGATGTCTCCCTTCACCCACTTTTCTGTTGTCTGTCCCCTAGGGAGGAGGTTATATGCAGGTCCTTGCAATCGGTTCCTCCTTTCCAACTCACCCTCCCTCCACCCTCCAGGTATCACCACTCACACCACTGGTCCTGAAGGGATCGTCCGGCCTGGATTCCCTGTGCTTCCAGTTCCTATCTGTACCAGTGTACATTCTCTGGTCTAGCCAGATTTGTAAGGTAGAATTGGGATCATGATAGTGGGGTGGGGGGGTGGGGGGGTGGAGGATTTAGGAACTAGAGGAAAGTTGTATGTTTCATCGTTGCTACATCACACAATGACTGGCTTGTTTCCTCCCAAAGACCCTTCTGTAAGGGGATGTCCAGTGGCCTACAAATAGGCTTTGGGTCTCCACTCCGCACTTCCCCCACCCACCCCATTCACAATGATATGATTTTTTTGTTCTGATGATGCCTGATACCTGATCCCGTTGACACCTCGTGATCACATAGGCTGGTGTGCTTCTTCCATGTGGGCTTTGTTGCTTCTGAGCTAGATGGCTGCTTGTTTACCTTCAAGCCTTTAAGACCCCAGATGCTATATCTTTTGATAGCCAGGCACCATCAGCTTTCTTCGCCACATTTGCTTATGGATCCATTTGTCTTCAGCGATTGTATCAGTGAGGGAGCACACAATGATATGAATTTTTTGTTCTTTGATGCCTGATAACTGATCCCTTCGGCACCTCGCGATCACACAGGCTGGTATGTTGGGAAGGTGAGCATCATAGAATGCCAATTTAATAAAGTATTCTTGTATTGAGGGAGTACTTGAGTGGAGGCCCAATGCCCTCTGCTACCTTAATACTAAAACTAAATATATGCACATAGATCTATGTCCCCATCCTCATATATAAATATATTTACATATGTACATGCCTTTATTTAGACCTCTATAAATACCCTTTGCCTCCTATCTCTTTCCTCTAGATCCTTTGACTTTCCTCTTGTCCTGTTGTCATGCTAAGCCTTCATTTGAGTTTCAGTAATTCCTCTTGGTTACATTACCCTTGATCAAACCCTACCAGGCCTCCTACACCCTCCTCACCACCGATTTGGATCACTTGTTCCCTTGTCCCTGACTTTGTTAACACCACTACCTTTTCCCACACCTCCCCCTCTCCCATGTCCCCCGGAACTGTCAATCCCGTTGTTTTCTCCTCCAAATTGTTCATCCAGCCTATCTTACTTAGACAGACCTGTTTGTTTGTTTTTATAAATGTAGTGTTAGCTGGCCTGAGGCAGATGAAGAGTACACCGACTTTATTTAAAATAGCTCATCTTGAAGGGAACGTGATGGTGGGACAAGAGGAAAGTAAACGGAAATAGAGGAAAGAACCAGAAGACAAAGGGTATTTATAGAGGTCTAGATACAGGCATGTGCATATGTACATATATGTAGATATAATGATAGGGAAATAGATCTATGTTCACATATTTATAGGTTTAGTATTAAGGTAGTAGATGGACATTGGGCCTCTACCGAAGTACTCCCTCGACACAAGAACACTTTGTTCTATTAAAGTGGCATTCCGTGAAGCTCACCTTCCCACATGATCGCTGAAGACAAAATGGGTGCATAAGCAAATGTTGTGAAGAAAGCTATAGCAAAGATATAGCATCTGGGGTCTTAAAGGCTTGAAGCTAAACAAGCAGCCATCTAGCTGAGAAGCAAAAAAGCCCACATGGAAGAAGCACACCAACCTGTGTGCTCATGAGGTGTCCATGGGATCAGGTATTAGGCATCAAAGACCCAAAACAAAAAATCATATCAATGTGAGTGAGGGGCAGGGTGGAGTGGAGACCCAAAGTCTATCTGTAGACAATTGGACACCCCCTTACAGAAGGGTCAGAAGGAAGAGACAAGCCAGTCAGGGTGCCTGATAGCACCATTGAAACATACAACATTTTTCTAGTTTTAATGCTTCCTCCCTCTCACTGTCATGATCCCCATTCTACCTTACTAATCGGGCTAGACCAGAGCATGTACACTGGTACAGATAAGAGATGGAAACACAGGGAACCCAGGAAATCAACCCCTCAGGGCTGATATTGACAGTAGGGTTATCAGGAGGGGAAGGGGAAAGTAGGGGGAGAAAAGGGGTAGCAATCACAAGACTACATATAACCCACCCTCAGGGGGATGAACAACAGAAAAGTGGGTGAAGAGAGACGTCAGTCAGTGTAACTCATGAAAAATAATAATAATGTATAAATTACCAAGGGTTCATGAGGGAGGGGGGTTAGGAGAGGGAGAGGAAAAAATGAGCAGTCGATACCAATGGCTCAAGTAGAAAGAAAATGCTTTGAAAATGATGATGACAAGATATGTACAAATGTGCTTGACACAATGGATGTATAAATGGATTGCGATAAGAATTGTATAAACCCCCCCAATAAAATGATTAAAAATAAAGTAGCTCATCTAGTACTGAACATTTAAGTTAAGTTGTACTTCACATAACGTCCTTTGAGACAAAGAGATTTTTGTAAACAGTGTAAATACGTGAACTGGGAACTTTCCCCATGTATCACTTCACCTTTATGAGGAACCGAATAAGCAGGCAGTTCCAACGTATTATCTGAAAAAGGGAGCAGAATAAAGACTTAACTGTCCCATGAACAAGAGCCCTGATGGTGTAGTGGGTTATGTGCTTGACAGCTAACTGCAAGGTCAGCTCTCCGAGCCCTCCAGCTGTTCTGCACCTGAAAAGGGAGACTTTCTGTTCCCAACAAGATTGACAGCTTCGGAAACCCACAGGAGACGTTCCACTCTGTGCTCTAGAGTTGCCATGAGTCACACTGGTAGCGAGTTTGGTACAAGAAATATTAAAATGTTCTGAAACTCAACATGGGTCCACCAGAGTTCAAATTCCTTTATTAAGGTGACAATGGTCCAGGCTGTTATAAGATGGCAAAACTTCTCTTCCTGTGCACATGTGTTAGTCTGGGTAGACTAGAGAAACAAATCCAGGGAGACTCACATGTGTGGAAGAAAGAGCTTTATATAAAAGAGCAGTTGTATATTGAGAAAACATCCCATTCCGGTCCAGATCAGGTCCATAAGTCTGATATTAGCCCATATGTCCAACACTAGTCTGTACATCCTCTTCAGACTCAAGCAACACATGCAATGACGCTGAATGCAGGAAGATCACAGGTCAGTGGGTGCAAAGTCTTGTGGATCCAGTGGTGGTGGAAGCATCTCAGCGCTGCCATGAGTCTCCACATGACTCCTCCAGCTCCAGACTTCTGGTTCCGTCAGCGGAGCTCCATCTGGCTACCATCAGGAATGTCTCTCAGGGAATGCCTGTGTCCCACCTCCGGGAAGGAAGACTGGAGTTTCCAGAATCTTCAGAAGAAGGCCATGCCCACACAGAGGCCTCATTGTCTGTGATCTGATTGACAGGCAAGACTCCACCCCTTCGCAAGTTGACAGATTATGTAACTGTCACAGCACAGAAATTAAAAAAGCTAGACTTTTTCTTATAAAGAAGCATGGGGTCAACCTCACCTCTGGCACATTTAACATGAATTATCCATTGATTTCTGTATATTAAAATGTGTTCTGAAATGTTTCCTGCAGAATTTGAATATGAACAATTTAGATATTTAAAATATAGGGGAAGTTTGCTATGGGTCTTACATGTTTTCCACTCTAAATTGCCCTCACACCTTCCATTTATGTCCTTTTAAAATTTCTATGTTTTATTCTACACTCTTGTCAAACTGTGTTTGGCTTTGCAGTGCCCACCCTGTAGCCTCCGTGTATGTTGCACAGTCTCCCAGACCACCAAGAGAAAGCTGCTGCCTTCGAATTGATTCTGACTCACTGTGACACTACAGGATAGAGAAGACCTTCCCCCTTTGGGTGTCCAAACCATGAATCGTTTAAAGGCTACAGCATGAGTGGCGTGTTTGAACCATTGACCTTTTGACTGGCAGCTCAATGTGTAAACAATTAGCCACCATGAGTCCATGTATGCTTTCCTCGGAAGTTCCTTAGTATCTAATTCTTTTTCAAACATTCCTTGCCTTTTTAAAATATTACCTTGTAATTTGTGGATCCGAATTCTCCTCATATTTAAAAGTAGGATGATAAATGAATAAATTAGTGTAACGTAATAGCTGAAAATACAGCGGAGCAACCATATCTCAGAACCTACAGCTGATATGAGCTATCCAATGCGATTTTCAGAATCAGTGCCGAAACGACACCAAGAACAGTCCTAAAAACCATGACACCAAGAAAAAATATTTTGTTGTTGGGATGTGTTGTGAATCCAAGTAAAATGAAATCACTGACATCTTCAATCTTTTCTCCATTTATCGTGATGTCATCTATTTGTCCAGTAGTAAAGGTACTTGTGTTCTTGACTTTGAGTGGTCATCCACACTGAAGGCTGCAGTCTTTGATCGTCATCAGCAAGTGCTTCAAACCCGCCTCACTTTCAGCAAGTAAAGTTGTGTTACCTGCACATTGCAGGCTGTTAATAAGCTTTCCTCCAATCCTGTTGCCAGGTGCTTCATATAATCCAGATTATTTGCTCAACGCACAGATTCGATAAGTGTAATGAAAGGATACAAGGCTGGCACACACTTTTCCTGATTTTAAACCTTGTCTTGTTAGAAGAACTTCCTCTTGTTCCATGTACACGCCCTGAATGAACACAAGAAAGTATTCTGTGATCCACCCAGCTAGATGCTTTTGAGCAGCCAATAAAACAGAAGCAAATCTGTTCTAGTCCTCTCTGCTTTCAGCCAAGTTTCATCTGATGCAAGCAATGATCTCTCCCATGCCACATTCTTTTCTGAATCTGACTTGAATATTTGGCTCTTTAAAAGGCTTTACTCCTGTGGAGTTGTTCCCACTCACAGCACCCTTCCTTAGAGGGCAGGGTTGAACTGCCCATAGCAGTTCCCAGACCCTAACGCTTGACAGTCGTCGAAAGGGACAGGCGGTTTCAAACTGCTGATCTTCGGGTTAGCAGCCTGATGAGCGACCACTGTGCCCCAGGGCTTCCCCACTTATTGGGCAGCTGCTTGTTTTCCCTGCTGCAGTGCTTGGTGCGTGATCTCAGCACAAGTGTACTTGCAGGAGATATTAGTGATGTTTTTGATAAGTTCTGCTTTCTGTTAGGTCCCCTGGTTATAAATATGGATGTCTTTCAGTTAGTGAGCCAGGTAGCTCTCTTCCAAATTTCTTGGCATAGACTATCCAGTGCTTCCAGTGTTTCATCATCTTGTTGAAACAGTTCATTTGATATTCTGTCCATTCCTGGAGCTTTGCATTTTGCTAATGCCTTTGGTTGTAGCTCGAATGTTGTCCTTCACTGTACCATTGGGCAATGATCAGATGCCACCTCTTTTAAAAATATTTTTTATTTATTTTTATTCATCATTTTATTGGGGGGGCTCTTACAAATCTTTTAACAATCCATCATTCAATTGTATGAAGCGTGCTTGTACACAAGTTGCCATCAACATTTCCAAAACATTTTCTTTCTACTTGAGCCCTTGGTATCAGATTCCCATTTTCCCCTCCCTCCCCCCACTCTCTCACCTTCGTTAATCCTTGATCAATATATATTCTTATTTGTTATTTAATTTTCTACACTGTCCATTGTCTCCCTTCACCCACATTTGTTATTCGCCCCCCCTTGGGGGGCTATATATCCAACCATGTGATGGGCTCCCTCTTTCTCCCCCTTCCCCCCCACTCCCCACCCTGACCCTGCCCTCATGGTACTCATGTTGTACTTGTCCTTTTGTGCTTGACTAACTTTGTTTAGGATAATTTCCTCTAATTCTTCCCATGAGACAATGTGCATTGACCAATTCGTTTGGGTACCAATTCTTTTCTCTTGTAAGAGATCCATGGAGAGGGACCTTCTACCGCCAAAGGAGAGGAGCTGGGAGTGGAGTGCACCCTGAACCCCACGTCCGTCCCTGCACTGAGAACCCTCCACTCCAGGGACGACTGATGTCAAGACTCCTGGAGATCTCCCAGGGTCGGAGAGCTCCAAGCAATGCCAAGTCCAAAGCTGTTGAAAGGAGACAAGGAAGGGTCTTTCCCCATAGTAGAGAGAGAAAGCCTTCCCTGAGAGCCAGTACATTGAATTTGGACCTTAGGCATTCAACCTCTGAAAGACTGCGTCTGTGGTATTTCTGCATAGCAACACTAGATAGCTAAGGCACCCACTATCCAACTGTATCCCCTCAAGTTAGCAGATTGACGGTGGTAATTTCCCAAAGTCCCCTAAGCTACAGGCGGAATCCCTGGGGACATCAATGGTTCATGACTATTAGCTGAAAGGTTGGAGATCGGAGGTCCCCAAGAAACACCTGCCAACAAAGGTGTGCTTTGTATTTTCTGCTTCCAGAAAAGCAAGCCAGTAAAACCCTGAGGAGGACTGTTCTACTCTGACACATAACCAAGGTAACTCAATGTCAAGGACATAGGTGATGTTGCTATGTTGCTAGCTTTCTGCCCCAGCAGGCTGAAGGTCTGTTACTAGAGACAGAGACAAGCTGACCCAAAGAGAGGCCCTGCCAGCCCCCTGAGAGACGGAAGCAGTTCAGGAGAGAGTGCAAGCACCCAGTGTGGGTTTGTTTGCATAACTGCCTCGAAAAACCAGGGCGAGATGGCAAGAGGCTGTTGGCTCTCAGAGTAATGCAGGCCTCTACTGAAAAGAGGAGGACATTTAAAATGCATTTAATTACAGATGCATTTCAGAGTTCTGACTATCAAGTAAGACTGGATTAATTGACTTAAGATTTCCTGAAGTTTGCCCCACATTAAAAGGGGCCTGGAGGGATAGCAGGACCCGCAGTGGTTTCATCCCTGAGGGACGGGAGAGGAGCCACCAATGGGTTTGTTGGCACCAAGTCAGCACTGAGCCAGATGCTTTCAGGTGTTGCTCCCCCAGCAAGGCCAAAACCTTGATGTAATGGTCACTTAACCTTGCTACATAGGAATGGCCCACATGAGCACACATGGCTTCCCTGCATCACAGACGGGTACATTCTGAGCTCCAGACGGCAGGACTCCGTGTTCTTGCCCCTCAACACCACAAAGCATTTTCAACCCTGCTCTCCAAGCTGGTCAGCCTTTGCTGGCAGGTCCTCAGTCGGTCGGTCGGTTCTTCTCATTGGAAAGACTCGTTATCATTAACTGAAAACAGAAGAAGATGGTCAGATATGTGTGTTCACAGGAGGGAGCAGCCTGGCAGCCAAAGTTCATTCAAGGGAGGAGAGTGAGCAGCCAGGAGGGAGGAGCAGCTGGGGGAGGTAATTGGCCATCACAGCAGGAGCGTCGTCCTTAACAGAGGAGGGCAAGGGGGAGGCTGGGTGTGAAGAAGGCAGCTTTGCCATCAGTCCCCAGTGTCCCTTAACAGTTCTTATCAGCTGCAGAGTTCTACAGCTCAGGTGGCCAGGAGGCCCCTGGAGGCCCTGGCACTCCCTTGACAGGGCTGGCTTCCATGAACTCCATCCTTGAGAGGAGGAGGAAGAGGAGGAGGAGGAGGAGGAGGAGGAGGAGGAGGAGAAAGAGGAAGAGGAGGAGGAAGAGGAAGAGGAGGAGGAGGAAATGGTTACTTGGGGAATCACTTTCACAGCAGGCGAATTTCCCAAAGCATCGCCCCCATCATGAACCCTGTCAGCCCCTCTAGTCATGAGGTGGGAAAACTTCCTTACAAACCTCTCCCTTGTGAAGATCACAGAAGAGGAAAATGAACAGAGGTTAGCACAAGTTTGGAACAAACGCGTCAGCACTAAGCAAGCTACTGAGAGCCATGATGAGAAGCTAACACCCTGGAAGACACTCACAGAAACCTTCTTTCATAGAGAATTGTGGGGCATAACCTCTGAAGTGTGTCGTTTGGGAACTCAATGACTCGTGTGCAGACATACAAATTCACCCAATAGGCTTGTATAGTTTGGGTTGGCTGCTTATCAGTTTTATGGCTACAAAACTCTCCATTTCCAAATAAAAGGGTGGAAAGAAGTAAGTGAACAAGGAGACCACACAGAGAAAATGTACTCGTTGCTGGTACCACGCTGATCTTTGTGTCTTCACAACACCTCTACGAGGAGGCGATTGTGGAGGGCTTTCTAAACTTGGCCATGGCCTACAGCATGTGAGCGGTGGGGCACACCCCGGATTCTAGGCCCCGATGTTGAGCTCAGCTTGATGCTCTGGATGGCTCTGCTCCACGCCTGGTGGCGCTTCTCTCTCCCCAGCCCGATAATTTGAGTTCCTAGCTACCTTGTAGGAGCATTCAAGACCCTGGGGTCACACCCTGCTCTGTCATAGGCTGTCACTTAAGCATCTTTATTTCATCACCAACAAAATGAAGGCAGTTGGTTTGGGTTGGATGCTCTTGATGGGCTCTATCATTATGGAAGTCCTTTTAAAACATTTTAATTGTTATTGACACATTGACATATAATCCATGACGCATCGACATATGATCATGCAATACTTTAAACATATTGAAAAGAGTGCAATCATCACTACAGTTTTAAAATAATTTCTTCTTTCTTATACTCATTATTAGCTCCCTATTCAGCCCCAACCCCAAGAAACTGTTAATCCAGTTACTGTCTCTATAGAATCACCTATCCTTGATTTCATATAAAGAAAACCATACAACAGACTTAAAACAAAACAAAAAACAATAACAAAATAAAGCCATAGAAAAACTTCCCCTGAAAAGTATACATCTAACTTTCTGAGGAGTTACCAATCATTTCCCAGAAACACTTTTACTTAAACTTGCTTACACAACATCAATGGAAGAGTCCCAATTTCTCCACATTTCTGGCAACACTTGTTATTGTGGGTCTTCTGCACTAGCAGTTATGAAGTGACAGTGCATAGTAGTCTTTTCACACATCATACAACTAACCATTCAATTATATGAAGGTCCGTGCCATCAATTTCAGCACACTTCCTTTTCATACTCATTGTTTCGCTATTTCCCCATCCTCCTCTGCCACGCTTCTATCCAGTTACTGTCTCTACGTGCCTGCCAATCCTGGATTTCTTATGCAGAAAATCATACAAGGTACAATCATACAAAATCATACAACGCAAACAACACGAAAACAAACAATGACTGGCAAACACGGAGAAACCTCAAGGAGAGCGCAGAAAACATGGAAAACAGAACTATCTTTCAAAGGGATGGAAAGGGAGAAGAAGTGACAGGGTATTACCTGTTCACCCATCGTCATCTTTGCAGTGCTCTCTGCGACATTAGGGTTATTCTTCTCCTCCGAGGATGGTCACTGGACATTAACCCACGTGTGTATTGTGCGAATGAATTGCGGGATTTCACTGTCATTCACACTCTTTTGCAAACAGGGTGTTCACAATTTAAGCTCTGAGACTATTTCCTCCTTCAGATTTGGGTTTTATTATTTACAGTTCTGGAATCACCCGGGGTGGTGTGCTTCTTCCATAGGGACTTAGTTGATGCCTCACTTAGATGGCTGTTTGTGAAAGGACAAGCTTTTAAGACCCCAGACACTCTTCTTTCCAATAGTCGGGCATCATCTTGTTTCTTCCCCACACTTTGCTGTAGCACTCATATCTTCAGGGAACGCTTTATGAAGGTGAGCAATTGAGCAGGGTCATGTCATAAGAACTAACTGTTCTAACATTGGGGCTAGAAGTAAGTCTGAGCCCCAAATCCATTCATATACCTATAGTTTATATATGTCTCAGGTTCCTTTTAGAGACATGATTGTAAATCTTAATGTTCTTCAATAATTCTCAAAGTGTCTACCACTTGCCAGTAAAAATACATGTTGATGGCGGAAGGACCTTGGGCCTCTACTCAAACACTCCCTCAATGCATGAATACCTTCTTTTATTAAATTGGAACTCTATGATGCTCACTCTCCCGACACAACAGCTGGAGCCAAAGTGGGTGAACAAGTAAATGTGGTGAAGAAAGCTGATAGTGCCCGGCTATCAAAAGAGATAGTGACTGGGGTCTTAAAGGCTTGAAGATAAACAAGCGGCCATCTAGCTCAGAAGCAACAAAGTGCAAATGGAAGAACACACCAGCCTGTGTGATCGAGTGGTCCCAAAGGGATCAGTTACCAGGCATCAAAGAACAAAAAATCATATCATTGACTGCACACCTCCATGATAGGATCGCTGAAGACAAATGGGTGCATAAGCAAATGTGGTGAAGAAAGCTGATGGTGCCCGGCTATCAAAAGAGATAGTGTCTGGGGTCTTAAAGGCTTGAAGGTGAACAAGCGGCCATCTAGCTCAGAAGCAAATAAGCCCACATGGAAGAAGCACACCGGCCAGTGCGATCACGAGGTGCCCAAGGGACCAGGTATAAGGCATCATGCAAAAAAAAAAAGATATAAGTGTGTGTATGCATGTGTATATATGTGTATATGTATATATATGTATATGTATATATATCATATTAAATGAAGGGGGAAGTGCAGAGTGGAGACCCAAGGCCCAAGTGTACACCAATGGAGATCCCCTCATAGAGGGGTTTAGGAGAGGAGATGGGTTAATTAGGGTGTGAGGTAGTATCGATGAAGAACACAGCTTTCCCCCGGATCCTGGATGCTTCCTCCCCCCAACTACCATGGTCCGAATTCTACCTTGCAGGGCTGGATAGGACAGAGGCTGTACACTGGTGCATATGAGGGTTGGAGGTACAGGGAATCCAGAGTGGATGATACCTTCAGGACCAAAGGTGTGAGGGATGATGCTGGGAGAGTGGAGGGTGAGTGGGTTGGAAAGGGGGAACTGATTACAAGGATCCACATGTGACCTCTTCCCTGGGAGAGGGACAGCAGAGAAGGGGGGAAGGGAGACTCCGGATAGGGCAAGATATGACAAAACAACGATGTACAAATTACCAAGGGCATATGAGGGAGGGGGGAATGGGGAGGGGGGGGGAAAGAGGACCTGATGCAAGGGGCTTAAGTGGAGAGCAAATGCCTTGAGAATGATTGGGGCAGGGACTGTATGGATGTGCTTTATACAATTGATGTATGTATATGTATGGATTGTGGTAAGAGTTGTATGAGTCCCTAATAAAATGTAAAAGAAGAAAAGAGAAAAAAATGATTAGGACAAAGACTGTACAGATGTGCTTTATACAATTGATGTATGTATATGCATGAACTGTGAAAAGAATTGTATGAACCCCAATAAATTGTTAAAATTAAAAAAAAAAGAAAATGATTAGGGCAAAGAATGTACAGATGAGCTTTATACAATTGATGTATGTATATGTATGGATTGTGATAAGAGTTGTATGAGCCCCTAATAAAACGTTTAAAAAAAAATACATGTTGAGTTGAAAGAATCATCAGGGTATATGTATTCTGACAAAGATGGAAACATGATGCGCAGTATTATTTAGACTGATGTCCTCCATTATGGCCTTGAAACGCGAGAGAAAAGCTACTGTAAACCAATTGATCAGAAAATGAATCAGAGTCCCTCTGCATGCTATGCTTCATAATGAATGTAACTTTTGGACCATTGCATGTTCCAAACCAGAAGTTTCAATGTCAATATTTGACAGAGACATCTCCTGGAAAGAAGGTGTTTAATTAGCTAGTAATGGAAAAAGGATTTTCAAGTTAAGTAAATCTGCTTTGTGCAAGGTGGTAATGAATTTCTAGATCGTGACCTTGAACAAAGCAGCAAGGCACAGGAACCTGAACTGATAAAGCAGATTCTTGCAGAAATCCAAATCCTCTGGCTATATGAATCTTGCAACTGACACATGTGGATAGTCTGCTTCATACATTCCTTCAATACAATTTTTAGCACTTTCTATATACCAGACACTGTGGGTGGCACAGTGGGCTACACATTGGGCTGCTAGCCACAAGGTCAGCAGCTCGAAACCCAACAGGTGCTCTTCAGGACAAAGATGAGGCTTTTCACTTCCCTCGAGTTATAGTTTCAGAGACCCACACGGGCAGTTCTACCCTGTCCTATAGGCTTGCTACTAGTCAGGATTGACTAGATGTGTGTGTGTGTGTGTGTGTGTGTGTGTGTGTAAGTAATCTAGGAGCTGGAAACACATGTGGAACTATTAGGTTTCTCCAGCAAAAAAAACCCCAACAAACCCGGTCCTTGGCTTCACACAAGAAAGAATTCACGCAAAAGCCTGGCTTGTGATCCAAGTGGGTTTTGTAAAGGACAGAAGTTTCAGGTTTTACTGTCACTGAACATCGGCATTGCACACCACACATGGTAGCCTGAGGCCAGAGAGAGAAACTGAGGCAGCACAGAGAAGCAGCTGAAGGGCTGGGTGGTCTCGAGGTCTAGGTATTGAGGGTCTTCGGCGGGGAGGCATGGTCAAAGGTATTGGTTGACCCCATTGGCTGAATTAAGCCCAGCTGGTCTAGTTTGGGCCCACCTGGGTCTACCACCTACCTGGCTGGGGCTTGGCTTTGGAGCATCCCCAGTTAGTCTTTATGGCTGGCTAAGGCGGGGGGCTCAAGACATGGAGACGGACACCCCTGGGTCCCTGTCTATTAACAGAACTTCTTAAATAAATAATGCAAACAGTGTTTAATCATGATTGTGATTAAGGATATGTATGCCATTAAAGAAAGCATTTTACAGGGCGATCTGAGTTAGTCTGGGAAGTTAGGGAAGGCTTCCTGGAGAAAATTATATTTACGCTGAGATTTTGAGTTAGCTAAGTGAGGGCCTGGTTGGGCAGGATTTTCAGAGAGCACAGCATGTGCCCTCAGGACAGGTGGACAGGGGGATTGGGAGCACGAAGGAAGGTCTGTGACTAGGGTGCACAGTGACTTGGCATCCGATGAGACTCACGAACCAGCATTGCTACCTGCCTCCACCATAGTGGAATTCTATACGCCCCTTCGGAGTGCAGGGCGCACGTAGAGCGGCAGTCAGACATCCCACCAGAAGACCCAGCTCCACAACTCCAACACAGGGGTGGCATTTCCATGGGCTTGCTTTTAGGAAACGGTTAGAGTTCGTAGACCTATATGTGGAATTCTTATTGTTCATCTACAAATGAGCACATTGTGCCAAGGACCTTATTCCAGAGTAAGTAAAACCAGCCTGTCCAGCCCAGTTGAAGCAGGCAGGCAAGAGTTGAAAATGATACATCTCCATCACTACATGCAGTAGAAGCATTGACCCTGAACATGAGGATGAAGCAATCAGATTCCAGAGCTACTTACTGCCACTGCCAGCCTTCCATCTGAATCTTAGGTAAAACCAGTAGAATACGCACATGTAGGCATAACCACCACCCTACCGCGCCTGCAAACAAACAAATAAACCCACTGCCATCAAGTTCATTCTGAACTCAGTGGCCTTCTATACTATAGAGGTTTCTGAGGCTATAAGCCTCACGGGAACAAATAGCCTTATCTTTCTCTGTGGAGCTGCTGGTGGGTCTGAACCACCAACCTTGTGGTTAGCTGCCCCACGTTTAGCCTACAGTGCCAGTGGGTCAAGTGTACAGCACCCGATAAAACAAATTTTATGCACTCTTCCTTGTAACCTACCCTGAAACCTCAAGTGTTTGCCTTTTCCCTCCTATCCTGAAAAAGAGTGTTCCCACAAGCTCTACTGCATTCAGCAGACAGTCTATGTGGTGGAGTGTTTACCCCAAAGTCAGAGGTTCAAACACACCAGCTGCTTTGCATAAGAAGGTCAGGCTATCTGTTTCTGTAAAGATTTACTGCTTTGAAAAAGAAAAAACAAGGTTTACTGCTTTGTAAACCCTTCTCATGGTAACATTGTAGGACAGGGTAAAACTGCCCTGTAGATTTCCAAGACTGTAACATTAAAAAGAAGTTTTATTGACATACAATTCACATATCATACAATTTAATAGTTTAATATTAAAAAGAGTTGTATAATCATCACCACAATTTTAGAACACTTTCTTCATGTCATCAGCTCATTTCCCCCCAACCTCCCCTGCCATACCAATAAGAAACCATTAATCTAGTTACTGTCTCTGTGGGTTTACCTACAGTTCATATACTGAAAACACTTTAGGGGAGTAAGAAATTCCGTCTTTCTACTGAGGAGCAGCTGGTGGTTTTGAACTTGTGATTAGCAGCCCAAAATGTAACCACTTTACCACCAGGCCTGGAAACAATTCAGTTTGAGTTCTGAAACGATATCGGGCTGCTAGCTAGTGATATAATATATATACATATATATATACCCACACTATATATGTATATAATTTACATTATATAAACCCTCAACTCACTGCCATTGAGTCAATGCTGACTCAAAGAGACCCACTGTTGGTTTCTGAGACTGCAACTCTTTATGGGAGTAGAAAGCCCAGTCTTTCTCCTGAGCAGCTGCTGGTGGTTTTGAACTGCTGAACCATGAGGATTGCAGTCCAACTCATAACCATTACATCACCATGGTTCCTATATATTATATAGGGCTGCTATATGTATGTGCGCATATATATATGTGTATGAGGGGTACCCCATAAAAAAACCGGAATTGTGCTGGGTGGAGTAGCTTTCATAGTGTGACGTTTCCCCACTAGGGGAGTATCACAACTCACTCTGAGTTGGTGAACTCAGTTGTGTCACCTGGGAAGGTTCTCTCTGGTCACAGTGAATTTTTTCGTAAAAGCAGTTTCCCTCGAATCTTGTTTTCTGTGATGGTTGATTTAAGAGAACAGTGTGTGGCTGTGAAGTTTTGTTTCCTGCTAGGGAAAAATATCTCAGAAACTGTTGTGACATTGAACACGGCTTTCAAGGACAGTGCTATGGGAAAAACTCAAGTGTATGAGTGATTTCTTCATTTCAAAAAAAGGTGAAACTTCGATTGATCACAAACCTGACTGTGGATGTCTGTCAACTTCCCAAATAGACAAAAATGTGGATTCATAGTACATTTGGTCTTCGTTACACCAGGTCAGACTGTTAATCAAACTTTCTATTCAGAGGTTCTGAAAAGTTTGCATAACAGTACAAAACGAAAAAGGCCTAATTTATGGCAGACAGGGAACTAATTTTGCCTCCATGACAATGTACCTGCTTAGGCAGCCATCTCAGTGTGCCAATTTTTGGTTTTAAAAAAAGCATGCCTCTCTTGCCCCAAGCAACTGATTCACCTCCACTTGACTTCTTTTTGTTTCCACAAATGCAGAGGGAGGGACTTGAAAGGACAACAATTTGAAGACAGAGAAGAGGTGAAGAAAAAAATGAGGGAGGTGCTGTCAGCCATCCAAACAGATGAGTTTAAAAATATGTTTCCAAGAATGGAATCACAGCTTTGACAAATGTAATGGAGAATGCTTTGAAGGGGATAAAGTTGCTTTGTAGAAAATTTTAAATGCATAGCTTTGAAAATAAAAATTCCAGGTTCTTTTGGGGACCCTTCGTACATGTATCATATAAAATCACCTTGACAGCAGTGGGTTGAGAGTTTAAAGAGCCATCTTCCACGGAACTCCCAAATACTTTGCAAAAATTCAACCTCTTCCAACCCACGCACTGCTCTCCAGTTGGTTCTCAAAAAGACCATAGATCGTGAGACGGTAACTCTCCCGTGAAGCTGCCAGCCTTTTCTTTCTCCCAAGGAGCAGCTGGTGGGTTCAAATCACCAACCTTGTGCTTAGCAGTCCAAATCCTAATCCATAGAACCACCAGGACGATCAAGAAACCTATTTTCACCTTAGAGTTGAGGCAAGGGAGTCCAGTTAAAAGGCATGTACCATCCGCAGTATCCAGTGGGGAAGGACTGGAGAGGGGACTGACACCATCCCATCAGGAACTGTCCATCCCGCGATTCCTCGGAAACCAAACCGGTGCCCAGTCCCTGCTGGCACTCCTCCCATGCATTTAATATGGATGCTCCATTGAAGCTTCTCTCTGCCTGTTATTCCTTTGGGAGACTTTGACGGGGGGGTAAATGAAGAGTCAGCTAGGAAAATGTCCCAATTCAGACCTAAGAAGCTAGCCTTCTTTGGACATGAAGGATAGAGCTGTGGATTACAAGACTGCACCCTCCTCTCCTGCCCTTTGCTAGACTGTTTATAGTGGGAAAGAAAGGGGCTATGGGTCAGGGAAAGAGAGACCCTTAAGAACTGACGTTTTCTCAAAAAGCATTTGATCCTCCATGCAAATTCATTAGATTATTTCTGACATAATGAAGTCACTGAGAGTAATCACTAGATACCCTGCCTTTAGACTTGCCTAGCCTTCACTGTCACTAGACCTAAGCCTCAGTGAGGGTTAGTCTCTGACATAGGTACAAGCACATGAGGGGCTCTATGGAGAAAAGGTCAAGAATGGGGTGTGACTGACAAATTTCTTCAGATCTCTAAACCTCAGTTTATTCACCTGAAAAATGGGCTATTCACCTATAGAACAGGGTGATGGTGAAGAGATCCGAGCTAAAGCATGCGAAGTGTGTGCCATGCAGCAAACTCTCAGTAAATGGTGTCTCAGTTACCAAGTGTTGCTGTACAGCAGTATCACACTTTGATGGCTTTAAAAATCAGACATTTTCAGTTTGCTGTTGTTCTTGCTAAGATTGCCCAAAGTAGAAAAAGAAAGGGGATATGGGATGGACAAAAGATATCTTTTAGCATTATGGACACTGTCTCAAACAAACAAACAAAAGAGTTGGTTTTGACTTACAGCAACCCTCTGCACAACAGAACTGGACACTGCCCAGTCGTGTGCTGAGCCCATTGCCGCAGTCACTGCCAAGGGCCTTCCTCTGCACAACAGAACTGGACACTGCCCAGTTGTGCGCTGAGCCCATTGCTGCAGTCACTGCCAAGGGCCTTCCTCTGCACCGCCCCTCTGCTTTCCCAAGGGTGATGCCCTTCTCCAGGGACTGGTCTCCTGACATGTCCAAAGGATGAGAGACGAGGTCTTGCCATCCTTGCCTCTCAGGAGCGTTCTGGATGCACTTCTTCCGTGACAGATTTTTGGTTCTTTTTCCCTTTTAGAAGGTTGGCAGTCTGAATCCAGAGCATCAGTTCTACGGGAAGGCTGCCTCTGTTGGTTCTGGAGGAAGGTCCTATCTCGGCAAGGCTCCCCTTAAGATCCACATGTGTCATGGGCTCAATCTCCTCCTGGGTCTAGAAGGCTCTCGGCACAGACGCCTCAGGTCCAAAGGGTGTATTCTCTTCTTGCTGCTTCTTTCTGGCGGTAGGCAGATCCTCCATGTCGGCTCGCTTATTTAATCACTTCCACGCCGCTTACTTACTTAATCACTTTCCATTATTACAAGAGGTTGTAAAAGAGACTTATATTTTAAAAGAGATTGTTTCAAGATACAACCTAATCCTGTAGATTGTACTATGCCTCACTAACATAACGGAGCCCTCGTGGCGCAGTGGCTTACTCATTTGAGCTGCTAACCACAAGGTCGACACTTTGATCCCACCAGCAGTTCCTTGGGAGAAAGAGGAAGCTGCTTGTTGCCCGTGCCTTTGCTCTTCAGCTTCTGCTTCCTACTTCTTTCTAGACTCATGACCCCCCCCATCTCTTGTGCTTCTTAAGCTAGTCTGGCGTCTACCCTGCGTTGGGCACGTGTTACAAAGTTCTTTAAGTCAACTGCTAAGTGCCTGAAGGCACTCCACCCTGCTGAGAAGCCTCCTTCCTGAAGGTGCTATGTAGGCTGGTGCTGTGCTGTCTTGTGTCATTCTCATGATTCTGTTGCCACTGTTTCTCTATTGCTGCTTCTCGATGTCCGTGCAATCTCTAAAGGGTTACAGCTCTCATTTCCATCTGAGCTCTCATTAGAATTGTTTTTGACATCCACAATTCCACCAGGTCTTTTCAGGGCAATCTAGACTTTTACTATTGTTGCTAGCTACTGTTGAGTTGGTCCCGACTAACAGTGACCCCATATACAATAGAATGAAACATTGCCTAGTCCTGTTGCATCCTCACAATTGTTGTCACTGTCGTCACTGTGTCCAGCCATCTGGCGGAGGCTCTTCCTCTTGTCTGTCCCACTACTTTACCAAACATAATGTCCTTTTACTGGGATTGGTCTCCCTGACAGCATGACCAAAGTACATGTGACAAAGTCTTGTTGTCCTCCTCTAAGGAACATCTTGGCTGTACTTCTTCCAAGATAGATCTGAGAAGTCTCATAATGCTTTTTTGTAACACATTATGGCTGTATTTCCTCCCTGACAGATATTTGTTCTTTTGGCAATCTATGGTACCACCAAAATTCTTCATCAGCACCATAATTTGATTTTTCTTTGGTATTCCTTACTCAGTGTTCAAGTTTCAAATGGATACGAGGCAATTGAAAATACCTGGCTTAGGGAAGGCACAACTTTGATTTCAAAGTGACATCTTTACTATTGTACAATTAAACTTCATAAAACTCATCTAGCCTGTACTCATGACTCAACTCCAAAACTGGTTTCACATTTTGGACACCTGTTCGAGCAGCCAGAAGAAAGATGAGGCTTTTATTCCTGTAAAGAATTAGTCTTGGGAATCTACAGGGGAAGTTCTACCTTGGCTTATAAGGCTACTCTGAGTTGGAACTGATTCTATGGCAGTGAGTTGTTTTTTTGTTTTTTGTTTTGGGTGGGGGGGGGGAGGTTGGTGAGAGCAGTACCCAACTCCTGGTACCAAATTCTTAGTTATGTAGTGCTGCTTTAACAGCAATAAACTGGATGGTTTTAAAATATGGAAATTTATATTCTCATAATTTAGAAGTGCATATTCAGAGAGCTGACTCTAAGGGAAGGCTTCTTTCTGGAGAAAGGTCCTTCTCTCCTTTGAATATCTGTAGGTCTAGCATTCCTTGGAAAACCTGGGACTAGCAGGTTCTTAGAACAGGAATCCCAGGTGAGATAGTTTATTGTGCCAGCCTGGCCGATAAACACAAGTGGGATTAATTGAAGGGCGGAGAGATAAATGGCTTGGTGAACCTCACCTTTCTTCTCTTGCTCTTTAATCATTGGACCAGTATGCGGCTGCCTTGCTTGTTCTGTTCCTCAGTTTAAAGGGTACACTACCTGTTGGACGCCTAGCCTGTGGACTGTGTCGCTTTAAGTTGAGGTCCCTTTAAGACCACACAATTAAAATGTACATCTCTGGAGCTGGGGACTGTGGCTGACGGTCGGTGGCTTGCCTTGCTGTTTGCTGCCTGTGCTGGGTTAGCCTGGCTCTCTCTACAGAGGACTTCCTGACGGCCCTCA
Source organism: Tenrec ecaudatus (assembly GCF_050624435.1). Lineage (NCBI taxonomy): Eukaryota > Metazoa > Chordata > Mammalia > Afrosoricida > Tenrecidae > Tenrec > Tenrec ecaudatus. The sequence goes on from NC_134531.1 coordinate 95,334,777, forward strand.
AGACTTGAAGGATTGCCAGTGTCTCACAACTCTCTCACGGGAGTGAGTCTCACTGAGCCATTTGTACGGCTTTATAATCTAACTGTTCATTTCTTGTGTTATATCTATTATATATATATATATAACTATAAGCAATCTGGTTTTATCTCTCTAGACAACCCTGCCTAACATACCAGGTCCAAAGGATGCACCCTGCTTCTGGATCTTCTTTGGTGATAGTTTTGTCCTACCATCTCTACTTGCTGGTATATTCTTTTGGAATTTGACTTAAGTCTACTTAATCCTGTACATTGTACCCTGTCTCATTAACATGGCTTCATTAAAATCATAGGATTAAATTGTCAGGTTAGCATTTATAACAAATAGGGTAATTGCATCACGAAACAAAGGCTCACTGCATAATTGTGAGAATCATGGTGAGATTTTTGGGGGTGTACAATTCAATCCATAATAAATGGTAACTGTGATTAGTGTTCTCTTTGTCAATATGGGCTCTACAAGGCATGGCCCACACTGAGGAAACCTGCAGGGTCCAGGAGTAAATACTCTGGTTCTTACTGTCTAGAGTCACTGAAAATCAATGTCTCTGTCCTAGGAAGGTCATTTATTTTATGGACCAGAGAACACTTTGTTGTGTAGTTGTTTTCTTCTTCTAAAGACAATATTAAGTGACTTCAAATAAAACAAAGGAAAAACAAGTGCCAGGATTGCAAAGTTAACATATTTATTGAACCAAAATTGGTGTAGAACATTAGAGGCCACCATGCTGCTGAGCTCAGTAGCAACTGAAAAGCCTCTGTGATATTTCACCTTCCAGAGCCCTAACATGGTTCAGGTGGAACTAGCATGGTTTGGGTCAAACATCTGAGAACTGAAAAACAGCATAGATGTTATATATATTTTTAAACATTTGAAAATAGGGATGTGCCTCACAGCCTTCTTTTCAGGTTACAAAGAACACTGATAAGATCTTCTGTTGACTTCCTTTAGTAGTGTTAGTTAATATCCTCTCCAAAACATATTGGCTACACTTTCCCCCTATGAGGTACACCTAAGAAGTAACAAATAGCAAGAGCTTCCAAGGTTGCAAAGGCATATGCTGAGGAGACATGACTCAACACTCACGCAGCCAGCAAGACATGAAGCGCCTACAGTTCCAACCAAGTTCCGGGAGCAAAGAAAGGCAACCAAAGCAAAGCAAGGGAAAGGCGACCGACCAGTGTCTGAACTGATGAGTCACTTTCGTTTATATCTCAGTTCAATGCTTTGCTCCAATATAGGAGCATGTATTTGTTTTACACCATAAAGTGAAATATTCTGAGAGAAAAGAGAAATTCCTGTAAAGGTAGTAAGTTTAATCAGAAAAAAAATACTGACTTTTTATAACCAATACATGTAGCAATGATATACATAGGCTATCTCAATTGCTTTCATGAGAGCAAGGAGGGAACCCCTAACGCTACGGATTAAATCTTAACCCCACTAAAAATTTAAAATAAGTAGATGAAAGAGGAAATTAAATTCCCACTTAAAACACAAAATCATATCAGATAGTCAATGGCCTTTTGTTTTAAACAGCGGTTCCCTCAATCTGCAGTTAATTTATGGGTGGCAGTGAAATCTTCCAGGGTGCCTCAAATGATTTCGTGTGAAATGTGATGAAAACGAATACAACTTGTTCTCTAATCTTGATGATACTGGTTTAGTTTACTGTTTGCCACAGGAAGTGATACTAAGTGGTGTCCATTCCTGCAGCAAACACGAGAGAATCTCAAAAACGTGCAGCAGGAGATGATGGCTAATCGTAGTTTAATAGGCCCATGCCCCTCGCAAGGGGGTGCAACCTCCAGTAACAGCAGGGTGGGGGTTTACAATTCTCGAACATGAAATGCCTCTGCCCAGTGTAGACAAGCAACATCTGAATTAAGATTTTTACAGGTAGGTGGTCAAGTCAATGAGTGAGCAAGGCTGCGTTCCCATAAATCATCTTGAGTTTCCCTTGCTTATCTAACTTGTAAAGCAGAAGATGTGCTAACAAGGGGGCAGGAGTTTCAAGGGCTTGTTTCTGAAAAGACTGGGTTGGCAGGGAAACAACTTGAGGGAATGTTTCACTTCAGGAAAATGGGGAAAATGATTTTATCTGCTGACAGGGATGGATGGTCCCCACCCTAGCCTGGAGCTGGGAAAGGCCGCAACAAAGCTAACAGTTGGACCTCAGCTCAAGACCGAACGACCTAAAGATTTTCAGCTGCAGAACTTAAACCGGAAGGTACAAGTGGCCAAGCACCTTGCTTTAGGGAAACTGCTTACAGCAAACAGCAGCAAATAATCTTTGATTTAAAAGTGACGCTGTCCAAGTTTATTATCTATAAACGGATTCCTCCGGAGACTCCACTGTCACGATGTGAAGACCACACTTACCCCTCATCAGTGTTTCTTGTCAATGTTTTTGGATAAAACTTTCAGCTCAGCCAACGTTTAACACTAATTGTACCAATTCTGATATAAAAGGGAGAGCACCAGGGATTTCAATGTTGAAATGAATATAATTTTCTAGCAAGTCTATGCTTGATAGAAATAAAATTGTATCTGTAAAGTGTTATAGAGTTACTGTAGTGCAAAGGGTCTCGCTCAGTCTTTCACTGTGTAAACTTCTGCAGTATATCTGATCCTTCCAGTTAATGTTTTCAGAAGAATGCCAAAGAGAGTTAATTACATGTCCTCTCAGGGTTTCTAGACACAAACATTTTCTGTTTACAGTGACACACGACCAAGTTATTTATTTATTTTGGGGGGATGCTGGAGACAAACATCTTTATTAAAGATACTACCAAAATTTTGGCAAACATTTCAAAACAGATTTGTAAACATAATGCTTCCCTTTTCAAATGGCACCACTTTGAAAAGACAATACGCTGAGACAACACAACCTGAATCATTAGTTCAGAACCTTTACATAACTTATGTTCCACATGATAAAACAAGTGATGGTTTAAATCAAAGTCAACAGATAAACTCCATGAGAGTTTGTGCTGTTTTGATGAATCACAGTATGTTATGGTTAAATATATCTTCTCTTTGTTTATATTCCTGGCACCCAGGAGGAACAACAACAAAAAATCTTTAAATATACATTTCATGTAGGCAATAGCTTCTTTGCATATCTCTCTTCAAAAAAATACTTTATAGCAGTATATAAATAGGTCGCCTACATGTTTGATTTTATAATTTTGCCCCAAAACTATAGATCTGTTTCATTTTCATATCGCTTTTTGCCCAACATTAATAAAGCTGACAAACTGTTGAAATGGAAATGCTTTTGTCTTCCATAATAGAAGTAGCAATTTGACAAAAAAAAAAAAACCCACAAAAAACAAAACCAAAAAGAAAAAAAGAAGTGAAAGAAAAACCCTACAGTAACACTCGTCAGTTGTTGAACCTGAGCGTCTGGCCTACTTCAGAGTAGCAGCTTTTCCCCTTCAGGCATGCGCACATCCATACAACCTCCGCACACACACGGTCCCAGTACACGCTTCCAGACGCTGGTAGGCCACAGGGTGCTTCCCATTGCTCTAACCGAGTGGGAAGCAGTGTAGATAATTATTAACCACACTATGTACACAACTAGCGAACACCTTAAGGCAACAATTGCAATGGGGGTTAACTTGCAGGGTGGATTTTCTGTTCTACATCAAGTGAGTCTGTATACACACGTGTATGTATGTCTGAATACATACACATACTCATATACCTGTCTATTTTTTAACCCTCCAAAACAATGCTTAAAAGTTTTTTTTTGTATTGTGCAAATTTCTAAAGGTTCTACCCATTTAAGGCAAAAGTTTGCATTAAGAAAGGTCAGAAAATAGGCATGTGTTTCCCCAAAGCATTTCATCTTGCACAGTGTTGTGTTGTTTTTAAACACACACAACTTTAGAGTGTGGACATTGGATCCCCAATATCTTAAAAAAATCATTTCTAATGATAAATACAAGTTTTTGAGGAAAAAATATTGATTTGAAATATAGACACTGGATCCCCAATATCTAAAAATGTATTTCTATTGGCAAACACAAATCTTGAGACTGAAAAAAAGACAAAAACAAAACAAAACAGAAAAAGCAGCTTCAAAAATGCAGAGAAGCAGAGTAAAAGGAAAAACAGTAACTCAAGTTTATATATCTTGAAACTTTCAACAGGCAAAGTTTCATCTCGAGACTCTTAGGGCAACTCATTTGGAGCTTTAAATAAATAAGCTTAAGTTTATTCACATCTTCTGGTCCACGCAGAACTTCTAGCGCCATGACTCTGCTTGCTGTTGGTCAAATTCACCTATTAGTCTTTTGATGTGAGCCAGCTTGTTGTGAAGATACTCGCATCGGTATTTTTCTTCATGGTAATTGGGACTAGACTGTAGATGAGAGAAAAAAAGTAAGAAATTAGGTTGTAGAATTTATAACATTTCTCGAGTAAAAGTAAAAAAAACCCTGATAGTGCTAACACTTACCTGCTTGATCTTCTTATATTCTTGTAAGACTTCTTCATGAACATTCTACAAAATAGAAAAGTAAGAAGCCAGAAGAGAAAATGATTACTACTATTATTTGGAGGGGGCAATAAAAATGACACACATTTGACCCATCACCTGTCTATCAGTCTGTTGAACGGTGGTGGCTTATACATTGCTGCGATGCTGGAAGTCATGCCACCAATATTTCAAATGAAAACAAAATACACACTAATCATAACCCCCCACCCCTGGGCATGGGGTGGGGGAGGACCAACAACAGAAACATGGGTGAAGGAAAACAGCAAATGGTCTAAGATATGAAAATAATTATTTATAAATTATCAAGGGTTTATGAGGGAGCGAGGGGGGGAAGGAAGGGAAAAAAAGAGGAGACGATACCAAGGGCTCAAGTAGAATGAAAATGTTTTGAAAGTGATGATGGCAACATATGTACAAATGTGCTTGATACTACAATTGATATATGGATTGTTATAAGAGCTGTAAAAGCCCCCAATAAAATGATTTATAAACAGTGACCCCCCCTTGAAAAAAATCAAACCAATCAAAACCAACTCACAGCTGAACCGATAAGCACTATCACGAAAAATGGAAAAAGGATTGAAGTTGCCAAGAATTTTATTTGACTTGAATCCACAATTAACACTCATGAAGTACCAGTCAAGAAATTGAATATATTGGGCAGCTTTGCTGCAAAAAAGCCCTTCCTTATGTATTGAAAAGGAGAGACATCACCTTGAGGACAAACCAAGTACACCTTGTGTACAACCTGAGTAATGGTATTTTCAATTGCTTCATATGAACACAAAAGAAGTGATGTCTTTGAATTATGGTGCTCGCTAAGAATATTGAATAATAAACACATCTATCCAGTCAGAGGGAGCCCGGGTAGCACAGTGGTTATGCACTGGGCTGCTAACCTCAGTCAGTAGTTCGAAACTACCAGCCACGCTGTGGGGGCAAGACTTCTAGTCCTGTAAAGAGTCACAGTCTCAGAAACCCACAGTGCGAGAGTGTGAGAGAGTACAGTTAGAATCATCCTCAGAAGAAGTACAGTCAAAATGCTCCTTAGAAGTGAGTCTGGTGACACTTCATCTCACAAACTTTGCACACACTATCAGGAGGACTCGTGGCGCCCGGGTGGTGTGGTGGTTATGCATTGGGCTGTGATTCACATGGTCAGCAGTTCGAAACCACCAGCAGGCTCCATAAGAGTAAGACTGGTCTTTCTACTCTTGTAAATGGTGAGTCTCGGAAAACCACAGGGGGTCATGATGCATCAGCATTGACTCGATGGCAGTGAGCGTGAGCATCAGGAGGAAATAAACCTCTTGCTTGATAAAGTGAGGGCCAGTGAAAAAGCAAGCCCCTCAAAAAAATGAATGGACACACCTGGCTGCAACAATGGGCTCCAAATGAGCAATGATGGCTGAGAATGGGGCAGGACAGGCGCTGCGGTACATGGAGTGGCTCTGAGTCTGAGCACCTCCAGGGCACCTAGCAGGGAGGGACACATGTGGCAAGGGCTGAGGAAGTACTGGTGGCAGGAATGTAAAGTCAGAGTTCTGTGGAGGTAATTTTACAAAAGCTATCAAAAAATTACAAACCTAAAATTGCTTCAGCAATTCTACGCAATCCAGATAGATGAGTTAAAATTACCTGTGCCCGAGGTTACTCCCTATAGTACTATTTGTAAAATAATAAAAACAAAATTAAGAAGAAAACTACCAAATCTAAAATACTATTATATTCCAAAAATTTCATTGCTTTTAAAGATGTACACCACTGTCTCACCCCCCCTTTAATGAAATAGCATAAAAAACTGCAGTTTAACGGAATGAAACCTACGATAGCGGTGCATCTTACTTAGATGTACTTACATAAGGCATATACACAAATGCACTGATTAAAAGTATGCGTTATTTAATTGTTATTAAAAACATTTAAATAACTGTACAAATCCTGACATGTAAAAAAAACTGACATGTACGTGTGCATATGCATATATATATTAATTCACCTAAACACAGTGAAACCATGGGGACAAACGGCTATTCCTCATGCCCCAAGCCCCAGGTGCTTCATAGACGTTTCCCTCGGTCCTGCCCAGCTCTGTGACTGCTCCATTTCATGGATGGGGGGTGTGAGGCAAAAAAGAGTCAAGTAACTTGCTCAAAATCACACGTGTATTAAATGACAGAGCCTGGGAATTAAGCCAGGCAGACTGGCTCCACAGCCTACTATTAACCACTCCGCAATTCTCAGAATTACATTTTGCTTTAAATGTACATAAACATATGTACTGGTAAACAAATGTATAGAGAAAAAAGAAACCAACCCAAACCACTATATCATTGCACCCGGAAATACCCATTCCTTGCTCAAGTTCTCTAATGCCCAAAAAACAGCTTGCTTAAAAACATCAAATCCCACTATGGCTGCTCCCAGGCTGTTCCTGTCACTGTTGGAAAACCCATCCTGTCTGAACAATGGTAGTGGACTGGATATGGCATCATCTGTGGCTGTAAAATGCAACAGAATTATCTGGCCAACAAACAGGGAGTCCCAGACTAACTAGTCAGGAGATAGGCCAACCACTTCAAGCAAGGGACTGAAAACAGATTACTATATATACTTGGGTATAAGCCGAGTTTTTATGCACATTTTTACTGGAGTTTTTGTGGTAAAATTAGGTGCCTCAGCTGATATTCCGGTTGGCTTATACTCGAGTATATACGGTAAGATCATTATCAACGTCAGCCTCAGGAGCTTGTGGAAAGACTTAAGCTTTTCTTCCTTTCAAACCCAAATCTTGTAGTACTAAGCTCCCTTTATGCCCATAGTCCATGTCTTCTCTATTCGATACCAGGAGGAAACAGCACAGCTTATTGGGGACAGTACCAGAACTAGAAGCACAAATCTGAGTTGGCAGTGGAACTAAATACTTTGGTGATTCCCAAGATGTACCTTTGGAAAGAAAGAAGGCAGAATGTGCATGTCAGAGCACTGAGGAACAAAGCACATACCTGATATTCTTTGGAGCCCGGGGCAAGGCGCTTCCGTTGCGCATCTAATTTGATAAATCTCCTAGCCACTGTCTCCATCCTGGCATGCAAGGCCCTATACTCCTCGTACTCAGCGTTGAAGTCGTCCTTGTAATGCTGGCGTTGCTCATAGGAAACTATAGCGATGTATTTTCTGTTTGCAGAGATTTAAGAGAAGAAAGATAAATGGAGAGTAGCTACAGAAGAATGACTGTATAAATCAAAATATTTAAAACAAGTATTTAGAAACAATACTCATAAATTAACACTAGTAGTTGATGCCTTTTGGCCAATGGCGTGTTGGCACGTCATCTGAAAAGGTACTGCTTCAAAGGTCTTCCATGTGAAATCACCACACGGGAGAGACAGAGCTTCCCCGAGGAAGGGGAAACATGCAAAGACATGGAATTCAAGTGCTTCTGTGTAAAAAACAAAGAACACTCGCAGAGATCTTGCTCATTAAACCTTCCTCAGTACACAATAATTCACCACCAAACTGACAGTAGCCCATCTGTTACGTCACCTGAGACAGGCCTCAGTCGGTGGTAAAACCCAGAGAATGCCACACAGTCACTAAGTGTTGAAGTCCAAGGTCCTCTTGGATTGGCTGCTCTACCAGGTCTGTCCTTTCAGACCTCCTGCTACCAGGAGTTTCTAATGAGGCTTAGCCCTAGTTTGGCTTCGTATATCATTTTCATCACATTTATGACTAGGCAAATATACACAATCAAGGAGAATTTTAAAAATGAGAAATAGCTGAGAAACAGAAAAAGGTGCATATTTTTCCTAGTTCCTTTTTAAAAACTTAAACAACATGCACAGGAAAGCCAGTGTTTGTGAGTTCAGCTTCAAAAGATGCTACACATCTGGGGTAAGGCGGGAAGACATCTAAGGCAGTGGTTCTCAACCTTCCTAATGCCGTGACCCTTTAATACAGTTCCTCATGTTGTGGTGACGCCCATCCATAAAATTATTTTCATTGCTACTTCAGAACTGTAATTTTGTTATGAACTGTAATGCAAATATCTGATATCCAGAATTATTTTCATTGCTACAAATTGAACATAATTACACATAATTAAAGCACAGTGATTAATCACAAAACAATATGTAATTATATATGAAATATTTATGCGTTTTCTGATGGTCTTAGGTGACCCTGCGAAAGGGCCGTTCTACCCCCAAAGGGGGTGCGACCCACAGGTTGAGGACTGCTGATCTAAGGGTTTGGTGAGTGAAGCTCTTTTCTCAGAGTGTCAGTTCACTGCGCGGGAAGACACTGAAGACCGCATTTTTAAAATGAAAATTAACTTAATATCCGTTAGTGGATTTGGAGGCTGGAATCATGTGGGGCTTGGCCTGTGTTTGCTGCCTTGGCCTGTGGTTTCCACACAGAAAGCAAAATTTCCTCGATTGTTCTTTTGTTTTTTCTGGGGGAAGTTTTGTTGCTTTTATTACCTAGCTAGCACGTTGGTTTGCATTTCAGGGGAGGCTCCTTTCCTTGGGGAAGGCACTGCATCCCGCTGTCAGGAAGCCCTCTCAGTGGCAGACTGCATCTCCAGGATCGTCCGAGCTTCTGTGGACTCCTGTGCTTTTCTTTCCCAAGGCCATTTTATTGGGACTAATACAGGCACTGCACCACTTCATAGCTCGCTCACGTCCGCAGTGCTCACAACTGCTACCACAGCCACTCACGTCCGCAGTGCTGACAACTGCTACCACAGTCAGTTTCCCATCATTCTCCTCCTCCCCGAACTCCTGGACAGCAGCCCCCCTCACCCCCTCCCCTCCACTGTACCCTCCGGGAGCCCTTATGCTACTTGTTGTCTCCACAAGGTCATCGATCGTGGGTTTCAAATACGGAAAAACACGTCACAATTCAACAGGGTCACCCCAGTGACAAAATACATCAGAGGTAGTCCCCAATATGAAAATTAAAACAAAAGAGAAAAAGATAAAATCGGGTCGTAGAAGCTTCGAAATGCTCCAAGAGTGTATTCTTTTTTATCGAAGAAATCTCAGAGGTCAGTTCTCTCCAGAATGTTTTGTATATAATCCTAACTTAAATTGCTGTACCACAGACGTCTAGTTGGAAATGTGAGAAAAGTGATGTAGTGAGCAAGCTTAATGTCCTTGTTAATATTGTTATTCATGCTGAGCTAGACAGGCTAGATTAGAGGTTAACTTCTCTAGGTGTCACCGAGACGGCGGGGCATGCAGATTTGCAGCTGCTCTGCTGTGGTCTTAGCTGGAAAGGGAACGCGGTCAACCTGGCAGCACCCCGGCCCTGCTGTACACAGGCTTGTCTCCATTCCACACTCGAGGCGGCCCGGGCAGAAGCATAAGCACAATAGCTGAACTGATCTTGGAACTCAGGCCTAATTTGTTATCTAGCACGGACTTAAGGTCCTCAGGGCGTGCAAATGGCTAAGTAACTGATGGTGGGGGTTCAAGCCCAGTCCAATGTGCCCTGGGAGTCAGCTGTGCTGGCAACCTGCTCTGAAAGATCCCGCCCAGGGGAGCCCTGAGCTCTGGATTACTCCCCACACGCGGGGTCTGTCCATCAAGGAGGAACCCAATAGATGGCAACTGACAACAGCAAAGAACATTCATCCCCCTTTCGGACAGTCATACCCAAGGCTGCATGGCCTCTCGGCCTTTTATTTAATTATCTTCTTAGGTGAAATGCCACACTTGCCAACAGGTACACTACTATGATAGGAGACGCTTGGGTTAGTGATACTTGTATTATAACTAAGAGCAGTTTACTGTCTTTAACAAAAGTTGCTATTGGTCTTGAATTAGCATTTATGTAATAATGGAATAGAATGTTCAACAGAAGAAATTGGATTATTCACCACCAAAAGATTTTTATTACATAAAAATCAGGAATATTGTGGTTAAATATGGGTTATTTAGAGACTGATCATTAAGATTTTGTAGTAAATCCCTTTTGTTTTCTCCTAAAGCAACTTAAGTTTAAGTGCTTAAGGATTTATGGTTGAGTTTTAAAAATTCATGCTTTCTCATCATTTTTTATAAAATTGGCTGCATTTATAGAAGACGGATTTTTCAGGGCTTGAAACTGGTTCCCTCTGGTTCCCTCTCCTGCTGAGCATGTGTACATAAGAATACTGGGCAGAGGGTCTCTAAGGAGCACCTGGGGGTCTTGTTAAAATGTAGATTCTGCTTCAGTGTGCAAGGGCAGACATGCAAATTCTCAGCAGGGGTCAGAACTAGAATAAATTGGTTAAAAACATTTAAAAATTAAAACTATACTTAAGTAAATCAAGTAAACACGAGGCACAGTAACCACATCATTCATATCCTTTAGTAAGTTGTTTAAAGAACATAGAAAACATTTAGGAGGCTGCAGCAAGCATCCAGAGATCCATAGTTGGAAATTTTTCTTTCAAACTAGTTGACAAAACACAGCAATATTAAAATAATACACAAAATAGCCATCTGAATCTATTGAGAAATGTTTAAACTACTTATTAATCTCATCGGAATTCACTGTACACAGTGTGTACACATCCTGGAGTCCTGGTGACCTACTGGGCTGCTAACTGCTAGGTCAGATTCAAAATCACTAGCGAATCCACAGGAGATAAAAAATGACCGATTTGTAACTTTTCATAGAAAATTAGGCTGTCGTACTAATGATTTATCATTTGAGAGGGTTGTGTGGCTGGGAACCCTGAGCCTTCTCAGCAGTGGAGCGGGCACTGGCCCTGCAAACCTGCCTGCTGAAAGGCCCTTCCTGGTCCTGCTGGTCGGAGCTGCCTTCTAAGGTTCCCCCACTGCGCTGTGACACTGTTCATGACCTCAGATGGGACATTTCGGCATGGTTTCATGCTTGGCTTTCAGTTATAAGATGGTAACCAGCATTATGGCTTCAGGTTATTATCACCACCCCCCTGCCCCAACCGCCCCAAATACAGCTCTCACACTAACAATAAAGCAAAAGTAATTTTTTTTTTTTAAGTCTAGGAATGTTTGCACTCTGGAAACGAACATTTCCTGGGACATGAAGGGCCAAGCAACAGAGTTAACATCATCCAACATGAGAAGCTACTAACAGGAAAAAATATAATGTCTGAGTCATCTCAGTTCTATTTTTCATTCAACATTCTACATATTTTTCACATTTGCTCATTTTCAAAGCGACTGCAGTCAGATTTGCTTGTTCTTTCACTCTCATTTTTTCAGGCTCTTGCAACTTAATTATTTTCCGCTTACAGAGGCCTTTGATTTTGTAAAAAGGCTAGAATTATGTGTCTAGGTTATAATTTTTGTGATAACCAGTTACTAAAATGTCCTCAGCTCAGCATTTAGCAACTTGTTGTCATAACAGGGGAAAACATTATAATCAGGACTAAAATGAAACAACCAAATTGTACTAGACCCTCCTGTTAAAATTAATTTGAAGGCAAAGCTTTATTAAAAATAAAAGCCTATATATTTCTGCTTTGTGTTAAATGTAGTGACCCAAGCACTTTCTCAGTAATAAGTCACCTCTTTGGCGGGTGGGGGTGGGGGCAAGTGAAGGACCATGCATTGATTGGGTGTCAGCTTTGAAGAATCAGACTCCTGAAATTTTCCCTAATCAAATGCTCGGCCTGGTCATGGAACAAAGAACAGGCGTCTCTATACTTAAAAGGCCAAGGAGCACCCTCAGGAGGGGAGGGGGTGGGGGTGGGGGCAACCTGCTCATGTAGACTAGAGTGGATTGGGGACTAGGAGGCTTAATGGCAGGCTTTCAATTGCAGGGGTGGTTCCAGTACCCTATTTCTGGAACTTCTTTTCTGATTTTCAAATTATGGGAAAAGAATTTGCAAACTTTCTAAAATTAAACTGCTCTCTCCTATTGGCAGGCATCTGAACTTACATCAAATAATCTGGGAGTTCAATTGTGGAAGAAGGCTCCGTGGAGGCAGTGCAAACCTCTTTAACTCCTACAAAGAAAGAAAGAAAGAAAGAAAGAAAGAAAAATTAGTGTGTTCATCAACCATTATGGTTATAAAAGGCCTATAATTCTAAAATAGATCAGAAACATCTGGAATACTTTTCCTCAAATTCTCTTCTTCCATTTCAATAAGCAACAGTGAGCAAGGAATACAATTGAGCACAAACAATAGAAGCCCTATGACCAGGGCCAGCAGAACCGACGCCGGCATTTAAAACACCCAGGCCACTGCAGTGCCTGCACAACGAAGGAATTCCATCCTAACCCAAGGTCACTCTTCTATTCTTCCAACAACACTTGTGGCATCTGCCCAGCAATTCAAAGACTGCGGTGGCAGATGCAGCCAGACAATGGGAGATACAAATTTTACATCAACATGTACTTTTCATGGGAGCCAAGCAAGGCAGATGAGGCAATAAAGTCAGGGAGCAGACTGCTTTGGTCACAGTGTTTTTTACTGCTATCTTTTTTATATGCAGACAGTGGAGTGGAGTAGGAGGTTTTTCCGTCAGATTAATATTACTTAAAATAAAGTATTATGGAGCGCTGATTTACACTCCTGTCCTCTCCAGCTGCATTACTAACATAGAATTTTTTTAAGTACAGAGAAATTATGTGTCCATCATTCAAAACCATGTGCAAGTGGGTAAAATCCTTTGGATTCCATTTGTTTGAACATACCGTTTCCAGAGGCTATGTTTAGATTTTCTTTTTATTAGGATGATTTTTTCTCTTTTTTTAGCATTCACAGTAGAGTGAAACTCATAACTCAAATTCTAAGCCTGCCTGCTGTGAAAACATACCCACCGATGATAAAATAAAGGTGATTATTTGATAATATATCATTTTATTATTAAAAACATGAAGCAACTCAATATAGTAGAGACTGCTCGGCTTGGATAAAAGATCATGAGTTTGAGTCTCTAAAATTAGTAACAACAACAAAAAAGGTATGAAGTGCAGGTCTCAGATGCAGGGGTTGTGGGTCTAGATTTTCCTGGGTTTGCTGTAATCTTGGTTGGCTTTGAAAGGTACTACTACTTCGGTGAGGGACCGAAAGTGACTCCATGTGCTTCTCCAGGTCGTCAACCCTGAGAACATGTTTAATTATATTGTAGGTCTCAACACCTTGGAATCTAGCTCTTCAGCACTGACCTCTAGTGAAGATCGCTCTCTGGGGCTGGGCATGTGGCGAGAAGAGACTGGAGTACCCCCAGCAGCCTAGCTTAGAAACCCGAAACGTGGGGATCTTACTGTCTCATGCCGTTTTCCTGACCCAACAAATTAAAATACAATAGTGTTTGAGGTTGAAAACTTACTTGTTTCTCTCTAGCCATTAATACAGTAGATGGATTTAAATATTAAAACAAGTATGCTCTGGCATACAATATCGTTAATCCAGGTCAACAAAATATGGAAAAGGCACTATGTTGTACTACTTCTATAACTCCTTTAGATCTTCTACTGAAATCAATCAATCAAAGCTTCTCTACAAACGGATTCAATTAAACAGACTTTCCATAGTATGTAACTCCTGATGGGAGCAGAAAGCCTCCATTTTTTCCCTCAGAGTGGCTGGTGGTTTTGCACAGCCGTGGTATGCAAGTTTTAGAGTATTTTAATATTTAATATATAAGAAAACCCTAATGTCATTAGCATATTTTAAAGACCAGGTCACTTCAGAAAAATAATATTTCTTATAAATTGATTTTTCTTTTGAGGTATGCCTCTTTGGGTCGTTGTATATTGGTTTTTAAACTTGTTAAGTCTTGAAATAGTTAGTTTTATGTAAAAGAATTGGTGTCCTTTATTAAAGGACTCTGAGAATGGAAAAAGAAAAAAGAAAATGTCTTTAAGAATTATTGAGCCAACAGCCTTGTAAAAGACAAATTGTTTGCACTGTGAATGAAGATGATGTTGTGGATCTGCAAATGTGATTTTACTTTGTCTGTTTTATAAAGGGTTTCACATTTCCACTGTGCTAATATGAATTAAAGCAAGAGTGACCCTGGTTCTTTGGAAAGAAGGAAATGAATATTCTTATTGCTAATTAATTAATTAATTGCATGTGGTGACATCAGCTCAAGAATGGTGTGTTTGAGGTCATTTTGAGGTTGCACAAGACCATAAGAATGATGGAAAAAGAGCAACAAAGTCCACCTTCTAGAGGAAGTCTCTGAAGGATAACAGGGCTATATTCAAATATCATCAACTTATTAACAAATATAGGAACCGTGCTCATGATTGGTTAACTGGTAAAGACTGAAAATGACTGTTATAAAAAGCAAGACAATATCGACCCCAAAGTGCAATAGAAGATTAATAACGAATAGACACTAACTTGGTAAACAAATATTACTGATTATTAATAGCGCATTCCTAGTGTGTGCTGCCAGTTCGTGTAACCCATGCAGTCCGTTTTTCGCAAATGGAAAGTACCTTCACTGGAATGGGGACTGGAGCTATTTAGCTTGGCAATTTCCTCTTCTCTTTTCAGGTCCTCGTCCTCCTCCTCCTTGGCCTCCATGGTCTCAATGTCCTGCTTTTTGATTTGGTCCTTTTCCTTGTGTTTTTTTGACTTCTTTTTGGACTTCTTGTGAGACACTGAATAGTTTTCTTCTATAGGCTTGGGACACTTCAGTAGAACTGAACCAGGGGGTAAGGTTTCCAGAGAAGTCCTAGAGGTATATTTGTCTTGCTGGTCCTCATAGAGTCTACCATTTTGACTAAAGCTGTCAAGAGGTAGGTCTTGAGTCCCCCGGCCTTCTGGAGTGCTAGGGGAGTTGGCGTTAGAATTGACAGTCTGCGGAGGCTTGGAGATGGGCAGGTGGGTGGAAGGCAGCGGTGGAGGAGCAGGGATGGCAGCAGCTGCAGGGGGCAGCGGGAGACCTGCAGCCTTTTCACCAGTGAGGTTCAAATGGCCATTTAGTGTCGGCGGAACTCTACTTGTCAGATGGGAGATTCGAGCTTTTTTAGTCACTAAGGGATCAATGAAGTCGGAATCCAAAAGCCGTTTCTGGAAAAAATGCAGAGAAAAAGAAACAAAATGAGCTGGTTTGTAAGAAAATCTTTTCAAGACACGAGAGTGACTGGTCACCATATGAACACCGGTCATCATGATCATATTTGAATTTATTACTGAGGTGTTTTAATATCTCTAAAGTTAAGACAATAAGAGAGAGTTAAGTGAAACAAATGTTCATTCTACTGTCAAAAGCAGAATCTGACAAATATCTTTTTCAGAGTACTTCTTCAATTTCTGACTGATCATGGCTCCTCAAATTAAATTCCTAGAGACTCTGCCCATTCAAGTGGATTATATCCCACAGACACACATTCAAAAGAAGTGGCTACCTTCCTGTGTTGGCCTGTTTTGACCTAGAAATATTAAGTGAGAGAAGGAAGCAATTTGTACTATTTCACTGAGTGAGAACTAACAAGGGCAAGCAAAGGGGAACAGGCTAACACTATTGAAATCTCCTCTAATGTGCTAAAAATGCTCCAGCAATGAATATTTTGCTTGTCAATTATTACTCCATTGGTCTTAAAATGGAAACAACTAGCACTTTCAGAGTAATCTCTAAAGTATCTCCCTTGCTTTAGAAATAATACTCAGTATGTTTTCCTCTCTTAAATATCTCTTCATTAGTTAGATGAGTCTTAATAACTGGTCCACCAAATGATGTGACATTAATATTTAAAAACTCAAACAAATCATGTCAATATTAGCTCAATCCAGCAATAATGATAGTTTTTAAATTAAAAAAGGTAATTCAGAGCATCAAAGAGTACAAAACATAAACACAATGTGCTACTGTAGCTTGAAAGAAGATCGTTAATCAACCCATTAATTTATTGTTTTCCTGTTAGCACCAATTAGTAGTACCCACTATAAAATCAGATCAGAGTACAAGGAGCTTGAAAATAGTTGGCCTTAAAAGTGAAGCTTTTATGGACAATATATGCGCCAGGCTAAAAGCCCCACTCTCTTTTTATCCGTTCCCCATCTGCTCCTCCTAATGGGTTTCTAACATTTTCTAAGGCTCATGAAGGCCTGGGTGACAACCTTAGAATACAGCTGCCATGTGAATAGCCTTTTGCACAAGGCATGCTTACTGTTCTCCACACATCTGTCTGCTTCTCCTAATTCTTGGGAGGACGCTTTAGGTAGGGAAGGGCATTCAGCAGTACAGAGGTGGGGGAAGGGGGAGGAGGGCTTATCCCAAGGTTAGTCTTAAGGACCTGGAGATGGAGTGAGTTTCAGGGTGCGATGTGAGACCCCGGCTTGACCTCACTCAACAAGTATGGCCCAGGAATCCCCCACTTTTTCCCCAGATGGGCTGAATCTCGGGTAAAGTCTCATGGGAGCTTTTCTGACTGGAATTCAATTGGGAAGTGCTTTAAGAACACACGTATGAAAAATTTACATAAACATGCCCCCTGTATCCCCACCCCAAGAATATTTTTCTGGACTATATTTAAGGTAAAATGAACTATCTTTAATTTTCTATAAAATCTGCGACTCATGGGACTAGACACATTTTCTAGTTAGTATCCAAGTGGAAAAGCATATAATCTTACCACAAAATGTAAACTTTGGAAATGGAAAAGCAAGATCCAAACTAAATGCCAATGAGCCACTTCTGAGTCAAAGTAACCCTACAGGACACAAGTTAGGGGGCTGCTCCCTTTGGGTTTCCGAGACTCTAATATCTTTACTTAAGGGGACAGCTCATCTTTCTGGAGTGGAGTGATTGGTGGGTGTGAACTTCTGACCTTGTGGTTAGCACCTCAAGGCATAGCCCACTACACCGCCAGAGTTCTTATGGGAAAGTAAGATACACAATAAAACACTCCGATAACACAGAGCTATCTAGTGACTGCTTCTGGGCTGGGACTGAGAACCTGGATTCCAGATCCAGTTTTGCCACAACCTCACTGTCTGTGCAGGCAAGCTGTGCGACTTCTCTGGGCCTCATCTCTCACTTATCCATCAGAGGGGCTGAAGGTCCATTTCAGGTCTATGAGTCTACAATTTTATAAAATACCTGAGAAGGAGAAGATGCCGCGTCTCTACTAGAACAAATAGATTCTGAACGGCTGGTGCCAGCAGCATTCTGAGATGGATTTAGTTTTCTGTAAAGGACACACATGTTCCAAGTTATAGAGAGAAATAATTTTTAAATGTTCGTGAAAGAAAGCTTACCCTTGTTTCTTTTCCCCACCTGAGGACTGGAATATCAAGAACGGAAGTAATTACCTCGCTGCTTCATTTTTAGAGAGGGAGAAAAAAAGGACTTACCTAGAGAGGACTGTTTCCAGTGACCGTCTGTCTATTTCATTGTATCCAGGCCAGTCTCTCTGAATCTCTTTAAATACATAATCCTTTAAGGTATACGACAGGTCCTTAGGATTCAGATTGGCCACCTAGCACAAGATAGAAACAAAGCATCAGATCATTTTACTATTTCCTAAACTAAAACAGGTCATCTTTTAAAGGGTCTAGAGGATTATAACTATGCCAATTGGTCCAATGAGATTGTTCGTTTTATACATGCTGATTTCACTGTCATTCAACTTCATTTTGTGTACACACACTTTTGTCCCCCTTGAATAGCCACTACATTTACCATTTTTCTACTCAGATTATATGCTAAAATTAGGAAAAAGATGAAGAAAAATATGTTTCTTAACCAATTTTATTTTCAGAGTCACAGGAATCTTAAAAAATAATATCATTTTTAGTTTCTGCTCATTAACCCACTACTTTTGAAAGAGTCACAATATAAATCCTTAATCACTTGTATCAAAAATCAACGACCAAATGTTGAGCTATAAGTTTTCTTTTCAGACATCATCAGAAATTATCTCCATAAAGTATTAATTTTAATAACCCTGCCTACTAGGTTTCAGATAGTCAAATTAACTCTGTTCTGGTCAGTTTTTTCTGAGGAATCAGAGATCTTTAAATACTCCAAAACCAATATATAAAAACCATATACCACCACCCCAAGTTATTAGTTAGTCATTTTATTCCCAAATGCAATAGTTTCATAATAATCAACTACAATATGAAGTATTTCCCAGAATATGTTCTATTGACCACAATGATGCATAGGTTCAGGTACCTAACCAAAAAAAGGTATTCCTGCCTGTCATTTCCTACTGAAAAGTTATTTTTAGTGAGTTAAATTTTTACTCTTTTAATAATACTATTACATGACAATTGAAGCTCTTTTCCCCACAGCTCAACTGAATATTAATCTAACACTAATGCAACAAAGCAGAAAATGACATACTGTATATACTCAAGTATAATAAGCAGACCCGAATATCAGATGAGGCACCTAATTTTACCACAAAAACTACATTAAAAATGTGATGAAAAACTCAGCTTATACACGAGTATATATGGTACTTATATTAAAATTTAAAATGATAAATGAGTTAACATAAGATAAAACCAGATTTCTTAAAGTGGAATGAATACAATCACTCTTAGGTTTTCTATTATCCTTGGTACTACTTATATTAACATCCTGCCTCTCCTAGCTTCCTTGTCTCAGCTTCTGCACTAAAACATTCTGCACTAGAACTTTCTTTTTCAAAATATTCTTTCCTGACTCTCCTGCTAGAATGTTCAGGACTGTATTCTGTCATTTTCTTCATTACCCTTTTCTGCCCAAGGTGATTTCATTCAGGCTTTCAATCTGCATGCCAAGTAAATGAGAGAATGTGAAAATACATGCATTCTCAGTTCTAAGCTTGTACCTCCAGCTCCAAGTGTGCCCTGAATACCATATATATAGATTTAACTACCATGGGAACATTTATCTTCATTTAGATACACTTAACAGATATCTCTAACAGGTATCTTCCAAAAAGAATGTATGCAAGAATAAAAATTTCCTTTCTACAAACGTAGTCTTTCTCTATTCTTCCCTCATCTCAGCCAATGGATCAATATCCATTCAGTTGTTCAGTTTCTGTAACCACTAAAGTCCAAAACCAAACTCATTGCCAAGTCAACTCTGACTCATAGTGATGCTATAGGATAATGTAGAACTGACCTTATGTTTTCAAGACTGAAACACTTTATGAGAACCAAATGCCTGCTTCTCTCCCACTGGTGCTGGTTTCAAACTGTTGACCTTGGGGTCAGCAGCCCAATGTGTAGCCACTGTGATTCAACAGAATGATACCAGAGTGCCACAGATTCTATTATTTCCCTTAACCTCATCCACACTCACCCACTTTAGCACAAAGTATATGTGTGTTACAAAATATACACCTAATTTGATAAACCTTCTCTACTATCACCATGAGGTGACAGTACCACCATTCACCTTTTCACCTGCGCTTCTGAAAGACGCTCCTTTCAGTAGGCGCTCTCTCCTACTCCTGCCTTGCTCCCACCCCATATTCATTCTTGCCTCAGAAGTCTCAGTGGGACTGTCTAAAAAGTATCAATCAGGCAAATCTAGATTACATGATACCCTTGCATAAAATCCCGTGATGATTTCCCGTCACACTGGAAAATAAAATCTGAATTCCGAGCCAATGACCTAGAAAGGGGCTCTGGGATTTGCCCTCTTCTTCACTCGGCTCCAGACAAATTTATGGTTTCTCTCTTCTTTGAACATAACAAACTATTCTCTTGACTGCTTCATTTTGGCTAAGATGTGGGGATCAGAGAAAGACGTTCCCACACTTCCCCGTTCAAAGTAATTACCCCTTCTCCAGGTTTTCCTACTTTTCTGCTCTATTCTGAGAAGTCCAAGGCGCCTGCCCAGAAATCGACAAATGTGCACACTTGCTCTCATCCCCACTCATTTTCTCAGCCTGCCTGCTGATGTATTGAACGTCCCCATGTAATAAGCAGATTTAATTTAAGTAGTTCTAAAATGCTCTCAACATGATTTAAGTTTCAGATCCTGGAGATTGCCTGAGTTATTTTGAAAAGTGGCTAGCCCAGAATTAGAGACTATGGTCTTAATATTTCAAGAACATGAGAAAATGGTTAAGGGAAAAAAAAAAGACTGTCTGAATAATAATGATATTACCAACATCAACTACAAGTCTTAAATGGGCTCCTAAATGCGAAGGTAAGTGGAAGGCCCTCTCCCCAGCTGTCCTCACCTGTTGCAGAATCGTGCCAAGGGAGTTCTTGTCTTTTTGATTGACTCCATCTTTCTGCAATCGAGCAAGCAGTTCCGGTTTCTTGTAGGCCTTCAGGGCCAGTAAGTGGACCACCCTGTCTCGGTAGGGCCGCTGAGACACGCTGCCGCTGCTGTGCGTCTTGCGGATCGTGTTTGCAGGGTTCATGGGGGTTGACCTTTTCCTCTCAGGCACTGCGTCTGCTACAGCTTGAGGTGCTTTCCGAATTTGCACTCTTTTCCCTAAAGTTCAGCGAAAATTACACTGTTAGGCATTTGTGGGCGAAAACAGAATGTCCAGAACTCTAATGTAGGCACCTGTTCGTTTCTGGAGGGAATGCAGGCCACTTTACTGCAAAGAGAAATGCAAACAGTGCTCTTTTAACTCACGGCCAACTTTGATACCTATCATGTGCTTTACCTCTCAGTAAAGCACATGAATAAATGGCCTACAGTGTGAAGTCGGAATTTCTTTGGTGGGATTATTGGTGGAATAATATGCATTAAAGGCATGTTTTGGCCATCTACCAACATATGGATAATAACTGATGAGACACAATGTAGCCAAAGGCAGACCATTTACTATGGCAAATGACTTGCTGCTTAGTGGGACCATGCTAGTGCTGTGTACAGAACGTGAAGCTACACGGCATGGGGTCCTTCGGCAGTGGACACGAGCACAGTGCGCACTGGGAAATGTGAGCGGCACTCCTTGGCTGAGCGGGCCATTGACAACCTCATGGATTCAGAAGCTACTAAGAAGCATCATTTAAGGTCATCAACCCCTCAGGTATCCACAAGTGATACTCCTTCCAGTGGGCCATAACAAATTTTAGGAGCCAACCCACCAAAGTGAAAGTACCTGAGAGGCCCAAGAGACTTCCCCTCTGTGGTGCTGAGAGTGCACTGGTGAGCACAGGAGCATGGTACCAGAAGCCCGGCCTTCATGCCACTCTGACACCAGCCAGTGCCACCACACAATTCACCCAGTTTTTGCTTATACTCATCGCTAACACTTGGCAGTTGCTACTTCTAGTGGGTTAGTGTCCTGGATGCTCCGTGTCTAGTGATGCTAGTCACTGATGAAACCTGGTAGCCATTCTTTGCTGAAGGAACACACAATTCTGCGAATTCTGAAGTGAGATCTTACATCTCATTTACTGTACTCTAAGCCCAATTCTATGTCCTCCAGCTAAAGAGAGAGGCATCCAATGCAGGACAACTGCCTTGGGAACCAGGCTAGTAACTGAACACAATGAATAAATAAAAGTCATTTCGAAGTGCAGTGGTGTGGGGTTTAAACAGACTGAAGGGGAAGGAGAGCGCGGAATAGCCATGCTGACCATGCTGGGTTGGCCAGGTTTGAAGAGAGGCCGTCTGTCTAGGCACAATCCTATCTAGAACAAGCATGAAATATCCACTAGCTCTTATAGTTTTCTTTACTACAGGGACATAACCAATTGCAAATATCACAGAACAAAGGAATACAATGAGAAACTAAAGTGTCTACATTTTCCTTAAAGGATCCATGGCAGATGGAAAGGGAATATCTACGCATGGGTACACTGGCACAGAGCTTCACATACATCTGAGTAAGTCTGTCAGATAGTCATTAATACTGACTCCATTTTACAGAAGAATAAATGGTGGCATCCCATGGGATGTGCTACTTGCTAAAGAGCGCATGGCATTTGGAATGTTCTACCCACATTCTCTAGTGGCACTTCTTTGCTTGGGGGAAAGGTTTCATGAACAAAATGCCTATGTCTGCTGCCACTGCTTCCTTTAGGCAATGAGCCTGATGGGAGCAGGCTGAGATGGCCTAGTCCACTAGAGACCTTGAATCGGTAGTCGATGACCCGTGAATGGCAATAAGAGAGCAAATCCGCTGAGCAGCAGGAATGATGCGCTCAGCACTGTCTCACATTGCAGAGTCTAAAGACACACTGAAATTGTTAATGGGGCAAGTGCAAAACTTCCAGTCTACGAGTCTCATTTACACTAGTGCTAGTGAGCAGTAATTTTCCTGGAAATTTTACTATGAATTCATGAGACAAAATGCCCCTTCCAAACATACCAACAACAAAGAGCAAGACCAGGATCAAAGATCTAGGAAACGCCGTAGGATTCGTGCCCCCCCCCCCCCCCCCGCCCAAGTTAGCCAAGTCCGCAAATGAAGTGGTTCACCTCAATTTCCCCAAACCGAGGGGACTGCGAAGCCCTTCTCTCTCACTCATTTTATTTATTCATTTGTACGTGGGGTGGGGGTTGGCGAGGGGGTTGGGTAAGAGGGTGGGTAAAGAGAGTGCTTTTGTGCTAACCTTATGAAAACCATGACTTGTCATTTTGAATGAATTAAAGCCAACAAGGAAAGCAAACAAAAATGAAAACAAAAGTGACAGGACTGCCACTGTATTGCAGGCAGCCCTGACCTCCACGGCTCTTCTGTCTCGGGAGGGCTTTTCAAGGTCTCCTGAGTTTATATTTACCTCTCCTAGAAACAATGCAGAGCAGACAAATGAGGGTATACTGGGCACTCGATAAGAAATTAGGGTCTGGTCATGAGTAGGACAGGGTGTGTAGTCTTACCTGTAGCCTAATCCTTGGTTACCGTCTCTCCTATGTCCTCCAACCTCAAGGCAGGCACTTTACCTTATTTTCTTTCTCTTTAAACAGTTAGTCATAGGCTATTCCACTACTTCAAATGCTGGAAGGATCCAGACACAGTGAGCCTTCCTTCCTTCCCTCCCCCACTCCCTCCTTATTCCTGTTGTGCCTATTCAACCAGAAAGGAGTCCCCTGGCATAAAGAAGAAAACATCAATGACAGGAGTGTGTACCGAGCTGAGGTGCTAAAGAAGGGGGGTGGAGAGGGGGAGAAGAAAAGAGAAAAATGTAGCCCAGGAAAATTTAAGTTAAAAGGGACAGAAGAAAGGCTTTTATTTTTATTTTGCCACCAAAAAACCCTTTCTAATAAAGCCTATGGGAGAACCTAATTCTCTTTCCAGACCCAAGTGCTAATCAATTCCCTGGGCTCCTTATATAAACAGCAGCAGTGGGTCTAAGAGGATTGGGTAATCTGGGACTATATCTGAATACTTGTTTCATAACAAGGAGGCCACTTCTAGCTTCTCCATTGACTATGAGGTGGCAGAAGCCTTGATCCCAGTGTAATGCCTTGGAGGAAAGGAACTGAAGCAAGTGTTGCAATAGTGGTGCACCCAATGGCAGTGACTGCGGGCATCTTCTACAGCTGTTTTGCTGCCCGTAGAACCAGGCTATCGACTTTGGCCACACTAACCCACGGCTTTGAAAACACTGGCACGGACGTAACAATGATGTGATACATATCTGTGGCATCTATTGTAAGCATCTGATATCTGTCATTAGTTTTTTTTTAAGTTTACTGTCTATCAATCTACACACACACACACGTCACACAATATTAGAACTATGAAGGGCCTTGGGTATTACCTACTTCAGATACCACTTATTTTATATTTGAGACCAGTAGGTCCAAGGCCATATATATGTGCCAACTCATTAAGACTAAGAAGGCTGGGGGTGGAGGTAGAGAAAATCCGAAGTGGAATCCTAGGAATCAGGTTGGTGAAGTTTGTATACCTGAATAAATGTTAACATGTACGAAAGTTTGCAATCCAATAGCATCTGAAAGGTGAGGTCAGAGGCAGTGAGCAGATGCAGGATACGGATAAAATGAAAATAGTGATGCTTATTTATTTATTTATTTTTAAGCAACAGGGAGGAATTATCTCAACACATTAGCACATTGTACATATCATGACTGGAAAGGGAAATGTGACTAAAGAAATAATAATGCTTTCCTAGGTTAAAGCCTCTTCAGGCAATAGTTTTTAATTTTTGTTTTTTTTCCAGTGCCAAAGAGGGTTGCAGAAAATCGTAATTTTGAGTAACCAGGCCAGGAGATCTCCCTTGAAGAACAGGCATCACCCTCTTATATTGAGCGTGTGGCCCAGTCCAGCGGCTGACCTGGCATACTATCACCACAACACCACACTAAGGACGAGTATTACTCTCATTTGTCCTCTGCACAAAAGAACCCTTGTTTTGTAGGTATTTTAAGTCAGCATAAGTGAACTTTTAATTTCCTTTAATATGGTAGATGAAAGAAAAAAAATCGATGCATTTGAATGAGGTGCGGGACTGCCTAAAGAAAAAAACAAATCTGTCTTGGAAGAAGTACAGCCAGAATGCTCCCTTAGAAGTAAAGATGGTAAGATTTCGTCTCAAGCACTTTGGACAAGTTATCAGTGGAGACTAGTCCTGGCAGGAAGACATCATGCCTGGTAAAGTGGAGGTGCAGCAGGAAGGGGGAAGGTCCTAGGCTAGCTGGATCGACACCATGCCTGCCACAATGGGCGCACACATAAGAACAGGGGTGAGGCTAGTGCCGGACCATGCAGGGTTTTGTTCTGTTGTACACAGAGTCGCTAGGAGTTGGAATCAACTCAATGGCACTTAACAACAACATCCTATAGTCCAGTATGAATGAAAGAGGTACTTCCTATTGTCTTAAGATAAGAACAACAGATGAATTCAAACTCACTGGTATCAAGTCCATGCCAACTCATAGTGACCCTACAGGCCAAGCAGAACTCCCCCTGTGGGTTTCTGAGACTGTAACTCTTCACGGAGTATAAACGCTCATCTTTCTTCTACGGAGGGGCTGGTGGTTTCAAACTGCTGACTTTGTGGTTAGCAGCCCAAAAGGCAACTACTATATCACCAGGACTCCTTTCCAATGAGGTCATGTCCAAATTATTTATTTGCTAATATCAAAAACTTGATGTACAAAATGGAAATGAGACTCACAATCAAGATTCATAGATGAGCGCTGTGCTGAGTGCTTTCCACAAACTCGGAACACGTGGAGGACTCGCCTTTTAAAGGACTAAAGAGCCACACAGTTGTGAGATACTGAAAAATGCTGAAAGACACAAACTGAGCTGCCTAGAAACAAGTGGTTGAGACCTATCAATGGCCAATATTAAAATAGATAAAAGATCAAAACATGACATAACAAAGCACAGCAAAAAACAAACAAAAAGAAAAGCAAGTCAGGACACTAGAGTCTTTGGCTCCCCTGATTTCACAATTGGCTAGGCTTCTCAATGAAGAGTACTGGGTCCAGTCTGAACGAGGAGGTGCAGATTTGTCAACCTTCCAGAGAAGAGTCATAAGAATAATTAAAGGGTTGGGATACAGGCCATATGAAGAAAAGTTAAAAGGAGATGGGGATGCTTGACCGGGAAAATAAAGGCTGGAGAGGTTAACGACAATATTTTGGAGCAGAGAACACTGTGCCGGGATGGTGAGTGGCTGGGGCACCAAGGACAACGTGACAAAGGAAAGGCTGAACGGGGAACATGGGCTGGCAGAAACGCCTTACAGCGAGCAGGACGAGGAAGGAGCAGGCTAGCGGAGAGAGGGGGGCCAGCTCATCCAGAATGGAACACACGCAGTCAGACTGGGTTTCACATGTTGGTGTCCCCAATAAAATATATATTTTAATGCTCAGAAGATCAAAAAGTTCTATAGTCCTGCAGGCCCCACTGCCCTAGGGGAGTGTATGGTCTATGAGAGTCTGAGTGTGGAAAAGCTACAAATTGTTAAGCTGCAAATGAACTTTCCCGACCCTATCAAAACACACGAACTTAGGGACAACTACAGACCTCTCATGGAAAAGCTCAGTAATTAATTCTACACTTCGGAATAAAATGAGGTGATTTTGACTGGTTATAATGGGAAGAAAAACATCCTGAGATCAAACATACCAACTTGCCACACAATTTATAAGATGGTGGTGCTGGAGAGAGTTCAAAACAAAACCGAAAAGTTTTCAAAGCGACTGGGACCCAGTTTGCACTTGCCCATTTTAAGAATAATTTAAAAATTAACTAGTTCATATAAAAAGTCAAGTTACTTGTGAAGACACAGGAGAAAGGAAAAGTTTTAAATTTGTTACTTCCCTGAGCAAGAGAGAGAAGGTGAGAATTTTCACTGCTGGAAACTTATTGGGCAGGGAACCGGGGCCCCTGGGTGTATATACCTGGGGAAGCCATGAACTGTTGTTAAACCAAACTAAATGTATCTAAGCTAAGCACCAAATCCCAGGAGTTTGGCCTTTGTTCCAAAGAAATACTTATTAAAGGCACTGGGAAAGCTTCTTGAGGCTGGATGTATTGTAGGCGGATCAGCAGTGGGGACATACAGAAGTAGAATCACACCAAACCCTGGAATGATGTTGATGAAGGTGTTTGGCTTGTCTGGAGACTATTTTCTAGAGCATTTAAATGCAAATTAATATCCTTTCATCATTTACTCTGTCATGACTTGGGTTATAAAACTGCAGAAGGCCTCATTCTGGTTAATACCCATAAAATCACTGTGAATTGACTCCTTAAAATTGTTTAAGATATTGCTCATGAAGGAGAGGCTTCTGGTGCTGGTCTGATTCAACAGGATAGCCACCTGAGTCAACTGACGAGAAAGATGATGGAGGGCGAGGACCTCTCTTCATGGACGGATGGAGATGGGGGTCATAAATGGCACCACCACTGAGCATATGATATATACTTTTACAATAAAAAATCTTCAGTGCAATAAAAAAAGCTTCAGGAAATGGTAACGAAAATCTGAAACCTCATAAATTCTACTGTAAGAATAACTCTACAAAAGTGGCAAACAAGAACCATACCACTCATTGCTGAAATAATATCATCCAGTGACTGAAAAAACATAATAGCAGCAGGATTACAACGTCACATAATAACCTGACCAACCCCAGTATTGTACGATAATGAGTACTGTAAAATAGCCAATAAAGGAGTCTGGATTTAGGAAACAAGTAAAATGGTTAAATTTGTTCACCATTTACCAGCAACTGAAAGCGAACACATGGCTTTCTTCTTCACCATGCTATCCAAAACCTTCTGAAGATGAATTACTGTGCATTCATAATTAAGTTCACATTACCAGGTTTTTGCCTACAGTGATGCAGAATCATTCCGATCAATCTGCGAGAAGAAGTAAGATATCTATACTAACCTACATATGGCCCGCCAGGCTTGATCACTTTGGTGCTTCGGTTGCGGGATTCCTCTTCAGCCTGGGTCATTCTTTCTCGGGTCATCTGATAGGAGTCGTTTGTCGCACACACTGTAATTTTATCTTGTATAAATCCCAGGCAATTGAGCTGGGAGGCTCCAGAGCTGTCAAGACAGACCATGGCTTCATTAGTGATGGGCCTCATTTTGCACAAAGGAGAGAAATTTAACATCCTAAGACCAGCAAATAATCAGAGGCTTATAGTGCTGAAGTAATGATAACGTTCAATGCAAAGATTATTTAAAGTACACATTCTTCTTTTTTGTTATGATTTGTTCATATCTCTAATTCACTGGGACATGAACCCTGGGCATTTCTGGGAGGGGGTGGGTGGGGGTAAAAATAGTGTCTGATTCATCTACTACGAGTTCCCGAAAGTGCTGTAGTTCAAATCTTCTTTAAGTCAACTATTTTAAAGAATTCTCTAACACTGGATATTAAAAAGCTCACTTTTAATAAAACATAGCTTTTAAAGTTACAATATAGCATTGATAAACAGAAATGACTTTAGTATTATGCCAAGTTTCTAAAAATTTAAAAAACTTGCATTTACCATTTTTGTTATATCTTTATATAAACCAATCTATTAAGATAGCAAATATTGAAGAGATGAGCTATGAAGAATATTACATTGATTCCATGGTGGTCCTGTTTCAAAGTAAATTGCTATTATTAGGGATCATGGATGAAGAAGCTCTGGTGGTATGAGTGGTTCAAGTGCATGGCTGTTAACCAAATGGTCGGGGTTCAAATCCATCAGCACCTTCATGGGAGAAGGATGCAGCAGTCTGCCACGCTAATGATTTGCAGCCTTGAATACCCTATGAGGTAGTTTTATTGCATCCTTGATGTTTGCTGTGAGTCAGAATCAATTTAACAAGAGGCTTGATTTGGCGAGTTAGGGATCATAGTAATAGTGATATGCAGTACATTAAAAAGAAATTATCATGGCAGTTATAAAATAATCTGACATGAAAATAATGAGAATGCCACCATTGTTCTGATACTATATTTCCAAACTCAATTGAAAGTAGCTTTGTTATGATTCTAAGAACTAAGGATTAATAAGTTTAAAAATTAATCGCGATATATGTGTGCATGTGTGTAATATCTATTTTTAGTTCATTTGTTCATAAACATTTATTGGGCTGCATGTGAGGCAATATATGAGGCCCAGAGGTTGCCCAAGGACAAAGACAGATGAGGCTCCTCCCTTGCAGAGCTCTCTTCCTCTTGGGTGACAAAGATGGGCACACTGACTCGCTGACACCACTGAGAAATGCCACAGCAGAGGAGATCTCAGGATGCAGTGGACTGCCCAAGAAGGGCACCTCCCCTGGATTTGTAGGTGAGGCAAAAGCTTCCCAAAGGAAGTGATGCCTAGAAGAACGGATGTACAAGTGAGAGGAAAGGAACACATGTTTTATGGGGATAGAGATGCAGGAGGCACCAGGAAAAGTTTTCAAATTGCACAAAGTTGCAAAGGACAATGAGAGGTAAGGCTGGAAAGGGTATGAGGAGCACCTTACCCAGTTCCCAGAGGCCTTGGTAAAGATTTTGTATTTTATCTCAAGATTAACAGAGGAGCTATATTTCACTTTACATATAACAAAAATACAGATGGAGAAAAGATGGGAAGGGGCAAGAATGAGAGCAGGAAGACAAGTTAGGAAGCTACTGAAGTCCTCTAGGCAGCGCGTGATGGTTTCCATCAGAGATGGCAGAGACACAGTAGATAGTAAGCAGAATCTAGAGATAGTGAAGAGGAAACATTGAGCACATTTTGTCAATGGCTGGATGCTGGAGGAGAGAGGAGAGTTAAAGGGTGTTGCCCGGGGTACTGGGTGTGCGGAGCTACCATTTACTGAGACACACTCAGCTCAGGAGAAGGGCAGGCTTAGGGTTATGTCTGATGAGAAAGTAAATGTGTTGGTCAAGGTGAAAATGAGAATGGAAGAGATAAAAAGTAATAATAATCTATAAATTATCAAGGTTTCGTGAGGGAGGGAGGGTAAAGGAGGGAGAGGAAAGATGAGGAGCTGATACCAAGGGCTCAAGTAGAAAGAAAATGTTTTGAGAATGATGATGGCAACAAATGTACAAATGTGCTTGACACAATGGATGGATTGTGATAAGAGTTGTACAAGCCCAATAACATGATTTAAAAAAAAAGAAGAACAGAAAGAGAGAGAGAGAGAGAGAGAGAGAGAGAGAGAGAGAGAGAGAGAGAGAAGAGCCAGGATCTTAGGAGAAAATCAACTGTGAAGGACACTTAATGTTTAAGTAACAGGCAGAAGAGAAGATGTCTCAATAGACTGCAAAGGCAAAGCAAGAGGTCAGAGGGAAGCTAGTAGTGTCTTGAAGCCACAAGCTAGAATGTTTCAAGAAGCAGAGGGCAGTCAACAGTGTCAAACACTGGAATAACAGTTCAGAATAACAACAAGGAATCCCAGAATGGACCACCAAGTTCTGGGGGCACAGTGGTTACAACAAAGGGTTGGTGATTCAAACTGACGAAAGGATCTGTAGAAAAAAGGTGACCGACAGCCTTATAAAAATGACAGTATTGGCAACTCCACGGGGCAGCTCTCCTCTGTCCTATGAGTCCTTATTGACTTGACAGCAACAGATGTTTGGCTATTTTTCAGCAGCATCCATTGTATTCCAGGATGGCCAGGCTGGTGGAGTAGTTTTAATGAAATGTTGGGGCTAAAACCAGACTTAGGGCCAAGAAGCAAGTGCAAGGGAGATTGTGCTTTTCAAACAAGACCTATTTGGACATGTTTGACTGCTAACAACAACAAGAGCAACAAACAGACAAACAGACAGTGAAAGAAGGAAAGGATGGAGGAAGGGCGAGAGGGAAGGAGAGATGATAAGAGAGCATGCAATTTACTGAGGAGAAGAGAGCAGGGAGCAGACTAGACCTCAGTGAAAGGGACTGGAGGGGGGAGTGGATGAAAAGGCAGCAGTAGAAGGAAAGTGAAGGCTGAAGTTTGCATCTTCCCATAGTATTTATTAAACAATTTACATTCTAAGCCTATTTCCCAATCATGACCAACATACTACTTACACCCTGTTGGGTGAGTTAGCTGATTTTTATGTGCAAACAGAAAGAAGTTAAACCACTTTATCACTTGATGTTCCCTTTGACCTACCGTATATACTTGAGTGTAAGCTTCCCCGAATATCAGCTGAGGCACCTAATTTTACCACAAAAACTGTATTAAAAATGTGCTGGAAAAGTTGGCTTATACACGAGTATATACGGTATTTTAAAGTTCTTTCAGTGTTTAATATTTTGTTTTCTTTTCGACTGAGGTTTTTCTGTTTTGTTTTGTCATTGCCATTTCTTCCTTTTGTTTTGTTATTTTTCTGTGTGTGAAATCCAGGATCATAAAGCTATAGAGACAGTAAGTGGATGATGAACAATTGTCTAGGGCATGGCAGGGGAGGTGGGGTATGCGCACCTACTCACAATGACTATGAGAATGAAGAAAATGTTCTGAAATTGACTGTGGTGATGATTGTGCCATTCTTCTTAATACAATGGCACTACTAAATTGTATGGCATGTGAATTATATACCAATAAAACTATTTAAAAAATAAAGTTAAAAGAAATTGAACCCTGATGGCAAAAAGGTGCTCTTCAGGATTCTCCACACATACCTTCCCAATTTTTATTGTAAAAACTTGAAATTCTACCATCAGGTAAAACTTTAAGGTGAAAGTGTATATTTTATGTATGTGATACACTTTCTTTTGATCTTCCTTGACGAGCTGCTGAGTCACATATGTGAGCACTGGATTGTCACTCACCCTGGGAATGGGTTAGTGACTTTTGAACGAGATTTTTGGAAGGCAATTTTGACTGTGGGGGTTCTTCTATTTTACATAAAAGAACAGTGTGGCTCAAGAAGGTAATTTTTTTAATGAGGAGATGGATTGGTGGGTTTTGAACATTCTTTATTGAGGCACTGGCTCTGAGCTGAGGCAGCACTGCGAAACCAGGACAGAGGGTAGGGAAGCCTCGGAGGGCTTGAACATATGCGCCTCGATTTCCTCACAGACAGAGCCCCTTTCTCTTGATGCACCATAATTTGGAAAGTGACCTTAAATCCGTCTCTAAACAATAGCGTAGAAATAAACACACAGGTTACTTATGATGAAGCCATATGATTGGTTTGGGGTAGGAGATTAAATTTCAATTCTTAAGGTGACAGTTTAATCTCATATAAAATGTTCTCATTATATAAAACAAGGGATAACAAAGGCAAGCTTCACGGGGGTATGGGGTGGGGGCAAAGAGGGTGGGTAAACGCCCGTGTCCTGCGTCCTGCGCTGTGTAATGAACACCGGACTGGGAATTCGGAGAACTGAGAGCAGATTGGGCCCTGCCAGTAAGTAACTAGCTCTAAAACAAGTGGAGAAGCCACCAGTGAAATGAAGGCACTGAACTCCACAATCACTGCCCCAAACACCCACACCAGTTGCTATCTAGCAGACTCAGACTCACAGGATAGAAGGGAACCATGGAAAATGATGGCTACACCTTTCTCCCAAGGATGACTGTGCATTAGTGCAAATGTTCTGTATTTGTGCTGTGAAATATGACTAGTATGAATGACTGAGTGTGACTTTATGCTATTTTAATCCATTGAAATTTACGTGGTTACACACAGCTAGTGACTGTCACAGTGAATAACACTGAAGAGTCTTCATAATTTGTAATACATGGAAATTATATAAACTAATATAAGCTGGAGGAGGATAAAAATTGTTAGTTTGGAAAGCAATATTAATAAATCCTCAGGGGGACGTTATTTAATGCACCATCCGAAACCTTACTGCTATGGAGCTAACTGCTCCGTCTTTCTCCTGTGCAGCAGCTGGTGCGTGCACCTGCCCACTTTCTGGTTAGGCGTCTGTTGCTTAATCCACAGCACCACCAAAGCTCCTTATGATGCTGTTTGGTTACCTTGGCTAGGAGAAGAATGTGACACTTGTCTTACTGTCCCACACAGAGTGTATACAGTGTCAAGTATGGAACAGAGGGGACAGGCATGGTGGCTGGGGTGCATGGGGCAACATCATAAGTCACACATGGAGGATGGGAGGCGGCCCTCCCTGGAGGCTGGGGGTTCCAAGGCCTGTCTCCATTCACGGGCAGAACAACTCCCCCTACTCAAGGGCACCATTCTTTCATCACAAACAACTGCAGCAAAGAAGACAGGAACAAGCAGCTTATTGTGGACTGAAGGGCTCCCTGGTACTCTCGAGGCTTGGGCGTGCATTCTTCCCTCCATTTTCTTTTTCTAATTTTCATCAGGAGTGACAAAGAAAAGACTGCTATATTGGAGTTAATTTCTACTTTCCATTTTGGCATGGAGTAAAAAATACATAAATATAAAAACTGCCTTTTGAGGAAGGGGCATGCAATTTATTTAAGTATGTATGAGGTAGATTCAAAAAATTCATGGAAAAACCATTATCTTTTAGTTCCAGTCTACGGAAAGGTAGTCTTTTGGTGTGTGTGTTTGTGTGAAAGTTTACAGAGTAAATTACGTAGTTTCCATTCGACAACTCACACATTTTGGTTCATGATTCCATCCCCTGCTTTTACAGCCTTCTTGCCTTTTGAGCGTTACCCAGGCCCGGGCAAGTGCTGCGCTTTGATCTCTGTGTATGCAGCTCCTTGGTGTTATTGCTTACTTCACAGGCTCTCTAGAGGCTGGCTCAAAGCTAAGTGATGTAGTGAGTGCACTTCCGGGCTTAAAAATATCGAAGGGCCCTCCTGTCAGGGTTTCCACCTGACTCTATCAGACCAACTGGTTTGGTTACAAGACACTTCTTTACAGACAGTGGGAAAGTCTTTAATAAAGATATCAAAACATGGGTTAAATGTAAAGTGCCCGATGTCCTAAAAAAAAAAAAACCCGGGCTGGGGATCTTAAAATTTTTTGTGATCACATCTTGTAAATACAATTTCTGGCACATAGTAAGCAAATGCTCAGTATTTTCAAATACATAAATAGATTTTGCAATTTAAATTCAACAAAATATTTATGAAGTGACCAGTTTATATTTTAAAGTTTAGTAACAATACAGTTTTCTTAAAAAAACAAAACTTCTTTCCCTTCTACACACAGGGAAAAGCACTTACCTGGAGAATGTTTGCTGGATGCAATCAAAGCTGCCCTGAGGGTTGTCTTTACCCACATTGGACAGATAGAAGTTAAAACTCTGTACTTCATGGAGAGGGCCAATCTTGGGAATTTTGACAAGCTAGAAGGAGAAAAAGGACAGAAATGCTTTATAAAAGAGTTCTCAATTTATGGTCTGATTTTTTTCAAGTGACTTTCATTTTATACCCATACTCACGTGATATACACATCTTTCTAGATTTTAAATAATCAAATCATTCAAGGAATCTGGTCAGTATGCTGATAATTCGTTACATTCTTATTTCCATTTTTGACCCTTAAGTGTGCATAATTATTTTCCTCAGTAATTAATTTATAAGAGGAGTCCCCTTCATTTCAAATTATCAAATGATTACAGTTCATATACAAGAGTCATTAGTGAATTTGCTAAACAGTCTTAAGAGCCTTAAGTGTGACTCCAGTGTGTAGGACTCGCTGTGGGACTGTTCCAGACATTTCAAGGGCCTCTGAAATAAGCTCCACATCTCAACCCCTCACTTGCTTATTACTATATATTTCAGTTTACTTCCTGCTTTTCTAAGAAGTATTTTTGGAAAAAAATGGTTAGCAGCCTAGATGGTGCCCTAAGATTAATATACATAGCGTCAGTCAAGGCATTTCTCCAAGTCCTATGATAACCTTACTCATGCTCAGGGTTAGAGAACAGGGCAGCAGCCCCAAGAGGTGAATTCTGCAGGACACTGCCTGGCCACACTGGTGAAAGGGCAGGTGCATTTTCAATCATCTTGCTCACAGCCTGGTTGCCAGGCTAGATTGGACGCCACATGAGAAGGGATAGGGTTCGTCTAGATGACAGACCCTGTTGTGGCTCTTTCTCTTGGCACCTGGCAGGAGCTCCACAAATGTCTGTGAACAGATGATTTAGAAACTCCTCCTCATCTTTCAATTACTCTATCCTAATTAGCTGCGGAGACTTTTCTTCTTTCATGCCTGCAGGGGTGAGCCTGGGGTTAGTGATATTATAACCTGTAGGTCCCCAAACACACAGTCTTACTAATTTAGCAGACAGTCAAGGTTGGAGAGAAAGGCTTTTAAATACCTCTTCTTCACCCCCACTCCCAAATCTATTCTTTGCATCATTACATCAAGGTTTAGGTATACATGTGTTAAATATTAAAGATGTCACTTTGTGAGGAGTCAGGTAAGCCTGGCCACAGCCCGTGGTGTTTTTTTATTGTGCTTTGTGTATATATATATATATATATATATATATATATATATATATATGCACACATGTAAGCTGGATAATAAAAAAGATCTAAGAATCAATCCATTTGAATTGTGGTATTGATGAAAAATATTGAATATACTGTCAGGAAGGAACCAAATGAAGAAATTCCCCCGAATGCTCCTTAGAATGACTGTGAGACTATACATATGAGGTACTTTGGGCATGCGATCCGAGGCACTGGGTCCTGGAGCACGTTTGACAAAGGAAAGGGTGAGTGAAAATGAGGACGACCTTCAACAAGGTGGACTGACATTGTAGCTGAAGAAACAGTGTTAGGATGGAGCAGTATCTGGCAACATTTTATTCTGGCAGACATTGTTCACTTAAGGGTTGGAACCAATTCAAAAGCAAAAAATAGCATATGTGTGCTCATGAATGAGCACAAGTGTAATGGCCCCATGCAACTTGTGCCTTGCTTTCTGTAGACTTCCAACCCTTGACTTACAGAAAAGTAATTGTAACCACTAATCCCCAAATTCACTCTCCCTGCAAGTAAAGTGAGGTAAGAAAGGAGACCCTGTGGAGCCCCTAGTGCACACTAGACATGCAATCTTTGTTGAATGAGGGAATGAACAGAGAAGACACAAAATGGAAACATCTTTTCTGAAGAGTCACAGAGCTTGAAAGATGCTGAGTGTTCTATAATACTGGATAGAAATTCCATCTAGGAATTTAAACTACCTTCAATTTTAAATTAGCACCAATTCCTAATATCCAGTTTCTCCATTTATTATCTGCTTTATAAATAATATCCTTTGAGGTTCTAACATATTCTCTTATTTATAGAATTTGCCAACAAGTCTAATTTGCTGCCTATAGGTACTTATCATGTTTGCTTACGGGGTGTACAAACTCAGTGCTGGCCAGCACATAAATATTTTTTGGAATAAAACTTTTTTTTCTAATTGTACAGAGCAGGAGCCACAAAAAAAAGAAAGAAAGAAAAAGAAAGCATGCTTGCGTCAGAAGTAAGAAGACCTAAAGTCCATACGCATTCATTGTAATGGCCTCACTGACGTCTCTGTTATTTGTCTTGGGTAGCTGCTGGCCTCAAGCTTCCTGAAGGCTCAGCAGGAAGTGCACAGGTATGAAAGGCGTGAGAAACCGAATGAAACCCCCTCCCTTCTCAACTCTCTCTCTTTTTATTATTTTGATTTTTTTCCCTTCCCAACTCTTAATCCAGATTGGAAGAACCAGGTTGGGGAGATTTTGATAGTGCACGCGATCCCATTTCCATGTCAGTGTCGGGCCTCAAGTTTGAGCTGCAGTTCCAATTTCAGGAAAGAGAAGCACTTTTCCAAGCAGAGTATGGAAGAGTGTCCTTTGGGGATATTAAAAATTATATTTCAAAAAGAGTAGATGCATGCCTTCTTTTCCATTTTTCAAAAATGACTAGAGTCTGCCAGTATTCCTTCACAGAAAGTTCTATTGGAACCCTTCAACTTGAAAGGCTACATAGCAAAACACTAACTAAATGGGATACCAGGAAAAAGCTTTAAAAAGTTATCTATTACTTCAATGTGCACCCCCCCATCCTCCAAGCTGTAATCCTTCTTATGCACATTTTAAAGATGAAAATTACAATGACTAATATGTCCTCAAGATTCCTAGGTAGTACACACAGTCTGTGCCAAAAGTTGGCAGTTCAAATCCACCGGGCAGCACTTCGAAGGCCAGATGATCTGCCTTTCTCAGCTAAGAGCTGTACTCTGTAACACTTGGGCCACCATGAGTTAGAATCAACTCCACAGCAAGGAATTTGGTTTTCCTTTCTCTTTTTTCTGGATGGACGGACATCCATGTTTTCATTTCCTTTTTAAACACACACACACACACACACACACACACACACACTCCTATCTAGATTTGGAGTTGAGTGAAGAAGGTATTTAGTATGAACTAATTACTGTGTACGGCCCTCAAGGCATTAGGTCTGGTTAGTTGAGAAGGCTTTCATATTCCTTAACACTATCGTGAATAAGAAAACAGCAGTCTTTTACAGATATGAACAATACAAGAACAGGGAAAAAAATCCGATTAAGAAGAAGCATAGCATGAACAAGCATACAGAGCCCCATGCTGTGTACCTGCTGAAGTGTTCGGAAGCGTATGCCACACACAGATTAGAAACGTGGGCTCTTTAAAAAGGGACAATTTAGCCTCCTAAGGGACATCAGGGCTGGCAGGGGTGTTAAAAGTGTTACTGTTATTTAGTGGGAGACCAGAGAGGATGGCAAGCAAACACACTACAGTGCACAGAGCAGCCAGACAACAAAAATCATCCAGTCGAAAACACCAGTAGTGCCAAGGGTTGAGAAGACAAATGAGAAAATGGGTAGCTCAGTTCATTAGAAGGGAAGCCAGAAAATCTTTAAAAGCCAATGAAGAGATAATGTCATCTTTAAGGAAAGAAAAAGGAGCCGGCTGGTGCAACAAGAGCCCTGGAGGCAGAGGGCTTGA
Source organism: Tenrec ecaudatus (assembly GCF_050624435.1). Lineage (NCBI taxonomy): Eukaryota > Metazoa > Chordata > Mammalia > Afrosoricida > Tenrecidae > Tenrec > Tenrec ecaudatus. The sequence goes on from NC_134531.1 coordinate 95,372,538, forward strand.
ACTCTGCAGCCATGGGCGGGAGAAGGATGCAGCAGTCTGATTCAGTAAAGATCACAGTGTTGGAAAGACGATGTGACAGTCCCATTCTTTCACCCTGGGTCACTAGTTCCTAATGACAATAACAACAAAGAAAGAAAAGTACCCATTTTATTAGAAAACAAACTCATAAAGTTTTTGGAACACCTACTCCTCTGGGTATCAGTATCACATCGGAGGCCTTGAAGAGATACCTGTGTATGACACACAGACTCTAATGGAAAACCATCCTATGTCCACCACAAGCCCCTAGGCAAACTCAAAGTCAGCAGCTGCGTGCGCTCATCATTTTTGTCACTGAGCAGCACAAAAGGTTAAGTGCTGGACTACTAAGAAAAAGGCTGACGCTTCAAGCCCGCCCGAGCCTGTCTGAGGAAGAAAGGTCTGGCAATCTGCTCCCAAAAGGTCTCAGCCTTGAAAACTCTGGTTTTCAAGATGGACTCGACTTGATGACAGCTTTCTCTTTTTTTGGGCAAATTCTGACAATCTCACGGGCAATAAAAATTGAGGGAGGAGGGGCATACAACCAGTAGTTTCCAGCTTTCTTTTAAAAATACAGATCACCCCTTATCTAGAGTGTCCTTTTAATTCTCACCCCACTCTTCCATAGTCTTACATCCACTGCCGCCCTGATAATATTCTTAGGCTGCTAACTCAGTGACAAGCAATCTTTGCCCTCAGGTCTGTGGAAGAAAGGAGTATGATGCGTAGTGATAGCTGGGCTCTGTCAGCAATCTCTTCAGCGCACTTGTCACACTGTGGGTGTGTGCACAGGAGTAAAGTGCAGGCCTGGGCAGCCACCAGGACAAACGGTTCTTTTGGGGACCCATGGTGAATCTCGGGATCACATCCTGGTATTTTTTTCCAGCTGGTAGCTTGAATGGGAGCTGGAGATGAGGCACTGACAAAGGGAACACCTTTCCTCTGTGGCTTTCAGAGCAGTGCCAAGGCAGAGAGTACAGCCTGACCTCATCTCAGGCTTTCCCTGTGAAAGATCTGAGAGCAAAATGCCACCAAACAATTTTAGTAATCTTTAAGCTTTGAGAAACTTAAATTACACAGTCTATATATTTCATCTAGCTAATTTCCTAACAATGGTAAAAATCAGAAAGTTCCGTTATACTGATATACAAATACAGTCTTAAGAATAAATGGCTAGTAAGCAGCATTTATGGTAATAACTGCTGAGTTTGCCCAACTGTTTGGCCCTAGGGGCAGCAAAGCAGGTGGCCTAGTGGAAGTGTGGGCTGTATGCAACAATTAGGGCAGGCGGGTGGGGGTGGGGGCTTCAGGACAGAACTAGGGAGATCTCAAAGTAAACCATGCATGCCCATGGGACTGCTGATGACGACACCTCAGGTGTGCTTGAAAGCCCTTTGTAATCTACGGTCATTACTGAGAGCTCGAATTTCAGAGGAACTAGTGGATACTCATCTCTCCTCTCTCCATCTATTTTCCAGTTTGTCTAGATCATGAAATAGTAGTCAGTGCTTTCCTGAAGAATGGTCATCAAACATTCTCTCATAAATTGCTGTACATTTATGGAATTAAGAGAGAAGACAAACATGTATTCATTGTTCTTAATAGGTATAGGACCAGTTGCTGAAAATTGAGCAAATCACCATGAGAGGTAAACTGGGAAGTCTTTGTAAGAGAAAACATTTGGTTGTTACAATTTTTTTAAAATTCACTACAGGACAGTGGGGGAACAGCTTTATATTTAGGGACCCATAGCTTATTTGAAATATTTAGCTTAATGCTAATTTGAAACTATATACATGCTAAAGTGCTGCTTATCCAGATGAAATATACAGAAATATAATTGTCATGTTCTGGGCAACTGGAAAAGTAGATTTTAATTTTCATTCCAAAAACATGAGACTGAAAATCAAAGGCTTAGGGCCACAATCCACAGCCCTCCTTCCAAATTCCAGTCTGTCTTCAGCAAAAAAATATGAAGAAAAAGTTTCAGAAAACTTTCAGACATTTATAATTAACATAAGCAAGATCTCTAAGTCAAAGCTTCTAATTATTCTGAGCTTCAAGCTCAGGCATGTGGCAATGGCACTGTCTGAAAGGTCATTTCAACATTGTGTCCTGGACCTCCTATTGACACACAAGGATCTGGGGCAGAAGCCCTGCTGTGAGTGTCAGCCACTGCTTCAAATGCTCCTTCTGGAGCGCTCCTGCGCTGAAGGCACAGGACTCCCACTCCATATGCCACAAGTGCCATTCAAAGCAGGACTGGCACGCTGTTTACACGGATTTCGAAACAGGCTTTCTTCTTTTGCGGTGTGACAAGCGAGTCAGTCTTTCAGGAGTCCTTCTTTCACAGTCACTCTCAAACTCACTGCCAGCAAGTCGGTGGGTTGAAGTCTATAAACTTTTATGTATGTGTTTAATGTTTTTATTACCATAGTCCTCACATTTAAATACACTTCACAAAATCAACATTCATGTAAAAATAAGTTAAATGATCATCTTAGCCCTAAACTGGCCTCCTCTCCCTACACTGACTAACTCCCAGGTAATAATCAGTACCCACCTTGACACATCTCCCACACTACCCTGAACACCCTTCAACATCCCAGTGATGCGAAATCTTGAGCTTTTCTCTCGGAGGCGATTTCTCAAATGTATACTCTTCACTCCTTCTGCTTTCGCCCAGGGTCTTCTCGAGTTTTGTCTTGAGCCCTCCACTTTGGTTTTCTCAATCCTATGCTCTTCTGATCTAGCTGCAAAATCATGCATATAAAATGCCAATCTGGCCATGGTAGTACTACGCATCATTTATTTTTCACGGCTCTCTACCACTTCTCTACCTCACAGACCCCATTCTTACAGGGACAGACCATGCTCCTTCCAACAGACCAGCACCTTCGCTACTGAGCCTGTGTAACAGAGCTCCACCGGCCAGCTCATGCGCTATGTCCCAGCAGCAGCAAGGTGTGGCTGGTACCAGCACACATCGTGGAGCATCCCCACTTCGTGTCTTGTCTTGTTCAGGAACCCCGCCCTTCGGGACCCTGAGGTGAGGTGGGTTTGACAGTCTTCTCTGGCTCCTACAACCTCTTGGGCTCACTTTTATTGCTGCCTTTGTCTCACCACATGCGAAGTATTTCATTTGTCTCTCTTCCCTACTGTACTCCAAGTGCCTTGGGAGCAGGACTATGGTTTTACCCACTTACTCGTGTATATGAACATATTTGTTTGATTCAACTGAAGAAGTTTGGAACTGCATTCAATTAACTCAAGAGAAGCCTTATGTCAAGGATATTAAAATCGTGTAAAAATAGCTGGAGTATATCATTTAAGAATCTGTGGGAAACCAGGGCTCCTCAGAGGAAGAAAAAATATATAATAAGTGAAAAGAAGAAGGGAAAAAACTAGACCCCTGGGCTGCCTGTGAGGTGAGAGAAGCGTGGCTGACTCTCTGGGCTGCCTGTGAGGTGAGAGAAGCGTGGCTGACTCTCTGGGCTGCCTGTGAGGTGAGAGAAGCGTGGCTGACTCTCTGGGCTGCCTGTGAGGTGAGAGAAGCGTGGCTGACTCTCTGGGCTGCCTGTGAGGTGAGAGAAGCGTGGCTGACTCTCTCGCACTATGCTGGGCTCCCAAACCCAAGCCAAGTGGCTTCTTGGGTTTGTGGGACTTAAGATTTATATCATACCAAGTATTTTCCTTGTTGTAATACTTCCAATTCATTGCCAACCATTTTCCTACTTCCTCTGCTCGATCCTGGAGGGAAGTACCTTTTGCGCCATGGCAGAAGGAACCGGTGTGATTAACAGTCACAAAACCACGTCAGGCCCTCCTGTATACCTGTTTCTACCTCCACTCAATGTTAACATGAAGACTTACACGCATAATAACACACATTCAAAAAGAATTGTTGTCCAATAAAAAACAAAATCACAGAAACCGTTATCAAATAAAATGATCAAATGTGAAACTTGTTTCTGGAAGAATTCTGCGCTCGGAGATTAACCGCACATTGAATTGGCAGGTTTGGTCCCCTGTTCCTTTTATTTTATGATTTCTTTTTTGAGGGGGGGTAAGGGCAGAAGCCTGAAAAGGAATAAGACTGGGTTGCAGATGGAATACATAATGCAGTTTCCCAGGTAAATCCTCACTGGCTGCATCTAAGGAATGAGTAGGGGCACAGTTGTGATAACAACAACAACAAAAAATCCCCTGAGGCAACCTGGCCCTTTACTCACAGAGGAAATGCTATTTTCACTGCATGTAGAACTTTTTCAAAAGAAGTCCCCATGATTTCCCAGGGTCCCTCTGGAAAAGCTACCAGGACTACCCCCTAAAAAAAAGCCCTCACTGCCATCAAGTTGATGCTGACGCATAGTGACCCAATAGCACAGAGTAGCTGGAACTGTCCCTGGGAGCTTCCGAGACTGCAACAGTTGAAAGGAGTGGAAAACCGTCTCTCCCGCGGAGCAGCTGGTGGTTTGGAACTGCAGGCCTTTCAATCGCAGGCCAGACTCGTAACCACTAAGCTCCTAGGGGGATATCAAAAAAGTCACTGTACCATTTGGAACGGATCTCTCTGCTTTGAATTGAACTGTTCTGGCAGATGCATTTGGAAGCTGTTTTGATTAGACCTGTTTTTTGACGGCACTGTAACAAGGCTGAGATAGCCTATTACTGAGAGAACCTGTCTGTGGCCACCCACTGATCAGAGACATGCTTAAACATGTTTTGCTTAGAAGAAACTCATGCGGGTGGAAAGGGGGGACCGATTACAGAGATCTACATATAACCTCCTCCCTGGGGGTCGGACAACAGAAAAGTGGGTGAAGGGAGATGTCAGACAGTGTAAGATATGACAAAATAATATTTTATATATTACAGAAGGGTTCATGATGGAGCGGGAAGGGAGAGGGTAAAATGAGGAGCTGATGCCAAGGGCTTAAGTGGAGAGCAAATGTTTTGAGTAGGATGAGGGCAGCGAATGTACAACTATGCACAATTGATGTTATGTATGGATTGTGATAAGAGTTGTATGACACCCAATAAAATGTTTTAAAAAAAACCAAACTCATGCATGTACTAACTTGAACCCAAGGAGCAATACTTATTGACTTACCCTCAATCTTTGGAAGCATACTCAACTTCTAGTTCTGTTAACACTAGTAGTTTTCAATCTTTTTTTTTTAAGCTACTGAGCCATTTAAAAAAGAACTTTAAAATGGCTTAAAAATAACAAAAACAAAAACAAAACCAAACAAAGCAGAGGGAGCCAGAGATGCACCGGTGGAGTAAAGAGATAATGAGCGCCTGGGAGTGCTAAGGCAGCCACTGCGGTGACACCACAGAATCCCAGGGGCTCTTGGGGACGAAAAGAGAAAAGCCACAGGAAGAAAGGAGAAGCAAAAGACAGACAACTAAATGGGTGGTGAAATTTAGTGCATACAAGATATGCACTACTGGGTGTCAGAGTTCGACAGGAATGACTGGCAAGTACTTGTAAGATACCAAAGCAGAGGCTTGTTCTTTGCATTTTTAAAACGCTGTCTTTTGTAGTAGATCCTTTTAAAGCTGGGTCACCTTCAAGGGTTTGACACCCCCCTCCCACAAAAAAGCAAAACCTTTTAAAAAACAGATGCAAAAGGACAGTCCATGGGCCTTGGAGTATACCTCACAGTTACCTTCCCATGCTGGCTCCAGAGTCTACTATCTGTATTCCCCTAATTAGCTCACCAGTAAGAGGTCGATCCCGGTATCTGCCTCACATGATTGCTGTCAAGTTTACAGATAACCTGTCTATGAACATGCTTGGTACAATGTCTGCCACACAGTATGTGTCAAAAATATTTTCTATGACGATATAAGAACATGATCAGGGAGTTCTACTCAGTTCTAATCAGTCTTTTTGATTCAAGTACATACTTGCCTTCCTTGACAGAAGAATGTCAATTGAGGTAATTTCCAAATGGTGCAGGACTAGTTATAAACCTCTCATACAATAGTGAGGATTATATTTCTTCTGCATCATGGATATTTACAAAAGGAAAGAGCTAGAAACCTTTAAAGTCCAAGTTTAAATATTAGCATGAATAGAAGCCAAAGAGGAAATCTCATGAAACAAACAAAGAGACTAGCAATATTTCTAATGGTCCAAACTCATAACAGAGAGATAAGTGACAACAACGGATCAGCTACAATGGGCACACTTAGAAGGCTCAGAAATAAGAGATGCTGGCTCCTCCTCTAGAAAGGTAGCAAACACTGCTTCCCAAGTGCCCTATCCATGTGAAAAAAAAAAAAAAAAAGCCACCCTCAGAGTCCCAGAGAGCCCCAGATACTAGCTACAGCACAACAAAGAAATAAAGAAAATAGAATTAAGAGTTCTCTTGGGAACCACAACTTTATGACTTTTCACATTCAATCTTCATAAATGCAAACAATATTTTTTAAGTTTGTATTTTTCCTGTGTAAAAAAAAAAGTCAAAGCCATAGGTGGCCCTAAAAACATTAAGGTAGAAAAGATTTAAAATTTTTTAACAGATCCTTCCCCAAGTATCTACCCTAAATATACATTCCTGAAGTAGGGTCCACTCCATATTATTTACTTCTATTCAGTTTTCATATGTCAATTATACTTGTTAATCTCCTCCACATCTATATAAAAAAGTAGAACAATTTTTTATTTACGTGTATACTATGTATATAAATAGTACAACAAGAGCTAAAGAATTAAATTGCAGTTTGATGTCTAAGAGTCTTGGCATGTCTAAGGTAAATAGGAGGACCTGTCATGTCTCTAAAGCAAACTGACTTATAGTAAGAAATATGGAACTAAAAATATGGCAGATTTGTGATACTGGCAAAGCCACCTGCCCTGTGCTATTGGAAAGAGAAATGCTAGTAAAGGAAAGGCAACGCTTCACATATGGACAGTTAAAGAAACTGCTCTGTTAGTACAGTTTATACCACAAAGCATTTGACAATCTTCTAGACAGGTCAAAGTCAGAACCATACACCTTGGGTTCCTGCACAACAATGAAAATAAATGAGGGAGGGAAAGGATGTTAGTCCCTTACCCATCACTCAGTGCACTGCTCCCTAAAACTGAAGAGCCATGCCACAGGCTTCATGAGAAATTTTTTACTTTCTTCTAGAAAGAGAGGCATCTGAGATAAGCAAGTGAGGGGGAAACTCAGAAATCCTACATGACTAGGGGTTCATCAACAATGGTAAAAAAAAAAGTACAGACAGAAAAATATATATATTTTTTTAAATAGATAAACAGTACTTATTTTAAAGAAAGGTGATGAATCATGGCAACAAAAAAATTGGGAGGAACAGGAATAATGTAATAATGAAATTAAAATCTCAAAACCACTCTTTAGATAGAAACAAAGCATGACAGTTCATGATAAAATATTTCAATATTTTATCCATGCCATATTATTAAAGAAATTGGACTATTAAACAATTTTAAATGTTATCAAATATAAACTTTAAAAATCATATATTTAATATTAACAAGGGTGAAATTCAAAAGGTTCTGGAAATATAAATCAGCATCATTTTTCTATGGGTGAGGTGGGCAATTTGGCAGCAGTTATAAAAACATTTTTTAAGGTTTTATATCCGTGGACTCACTAAATTCAACATCTAGGAATTTATCCTGAGGAAATAATTAAAGAAAGAACTAAAGATTTACACACAAGGATGCCACTGTGTCATTATTATAATATATAGGGATGGACAAATATATGATAATGTATGTAAGTAGCTTTAAAAATAACTTTTATTACTTACTACTTTTTATTATACAGGCAAATGCTCGTGATATATCTAAATAGAGAAATGCGAGTCATAAGGAAACAATAATATATCACACCATTAATTAAAAATGCATATATGAACATGAAAAAAAATGGCTAAGTGAAATCCACCAATGCTACCAGGAACACCGACTATACATCTTTATCCTGTATGTAGTTCACACATTTTGAAAATGTACACTGGTAGTGGTGATGGTAACTTTTGTTTTCAATAGGAAAAACAATAAAGGCTAATTGGAAATAATAATTTGATTTCATGGTATCACTGTGACACTTGTCATGACTCCATGACTATAAATATATTTGGAAAAATAAGTTGGAAGTATTTTTCACAGAATCAAAAATTATGAAATATAAGAGTTTATCTATCATTAATCATGGACTCCTAATTATCCTATTCTTCAAGTCCCTTGAAAAAGAAGAGAACACTATTTTCATTAAAAATAAAGTTTGAAAACACATGCTACTTTTTACCAAGGCTCCATCCCAGCTCAGCCACAAGATCCTCATCTTTCCCAATTCAGCCTATTGATACTCATTTCCTTCCAATCTATCCTTCCCACACTGGACACTTTCCCAGGGCACGTCATAATAATAGTGCCATTCCAAAGTGTCAAGTGTGAACTCAAAAGGAAAATCATCTCCTCTCACGTCCTTGACAACCAGAAACCTCGCCTGAACCTGCCGTGGTCTCAGGAAGAGAGATCACAGACAGGGAGAAGGCTTTTTTCTCCACGGACAGATGACAAAGCAACTCGATGATATCCTTGACTAGCAGGATACTCAGCAGTGTCTACTTATTTTCCTGTCCACTTGCTTTTCAAACTTTTATTTAGCCTTTTTTCTGAACCCTTGTCATATTTAATGTTGGTAAACCCAAGAATTTATTTTACATTTAGAGAACAATAAATATAGATAAGCAAATACGAAAGGAGACTTCAAAGAGCTCCTGAGAAACTAATAGGATAATGGTATTTTTCCAGGAACTCTTTGAACCCCCTCGGTAAACATTAGTAAACCATCAGCACGGCCATTTTGGTACACAGTATTTTATATTTCCTGTTTAAGATTATATTTGTCTGCTGATTTTTTAATGCTACATGTAATGCAACTTATCATGTTTTATTATTGGTTAAGTAGGAGGAAAATGATAACTTCAAAAAAGTTTCCAACAAGAAGATATGAAGCATTTTCCATTTACCATTTACATATCCTTCTGGGTCTACCAGCAAGCTGCCATAGGTCTCTAAATCACACTGATTACATTTAATCTCTGGCACTTTTAAATTTTTTGGTTGTTATTTTCAATGAGATTGTTTTACACTGAAATTCCCAACTGCCATTGCTTTTTCTAACACTTATTTCTGAATAACTATGTTATTGAAGAAAATATGAGCATTATTAGTAAAATGTATGTTTTACTTGGGCCACTCAGAACTGGAATCGACTTAATTGCACACTGAACAGAATGCTAAGCATTCTTAGAATAGTGCGAAACTTTAGGAAGGAGAATGGACATATAGACCTTATTTTTAACTTTGTTATGCATATTTTTATTATCTTCTCACTATTAGGAGGCCTATTGGCTTAGTTGGTTTGCGTTGGGCTGCTAATCACAAGCTCAGCTGTTCAAAACCACCAACTGCTCCAAGGAATAAAGACAAGGTTTTCTACTCCAACAAAGAGTGATAGAATCAGAAATCCACAGGGGCAAAGCAACCCAGTCCTACAGGGTTGTTATGGGTCAGAACTGACTTGATGGCAGTGAGTTTAATTTGCTTTTCTTAAATCTCTAAATATGGTTAACTGGCAGAGTTTAATTACCCAAGACAGCTTTCATCGGGTGAAGGAAAAATTCTATTACCTACTTACCCAAACTTTTCATCAAGATTTACTAATGATCATTTTTATCAAAAGCTTTTTGACATCAATTGAAATATAATCTTTTTTTGCTCATTTAATCTGTAAAGATAGCAAATTATATTTAATGACAATGAGAAAAATGTTAATTTATGTAGTATTTGTTACTACAAAAATAAGAGTTTGATAGTTAAAAAGCATAACAATATAGGAACATCTATGAACTCACCACCCAACCTAAGAACTAGAATATTAAGAATATCATAGCTTACCTAGTTATGAGTGGTTATAAAAATATAGCTTCCTTGGTTAATTCTCTAGATTATCTAACATATTGAGCTAATTAAAAACAAAACAAGTCACAGGTAGAATAAGAAAATAAAGTGTTCAAAAGATTCTAGTTAGGTAACAATTTATTGAAGCAGACAGGAAGTGTCTAAAAAATTCCCACTGTATTTCTGTAGGTATGGTGAATCTAAGATGTCAGCAATTTACAAGACAATCTGTACCACTACACAGAAAATGCTGACAAATTATGCTACTGTACTAGAGATGCCATCGATTATGAGATGCTATGTTTGAAAACATTAAATATTAGAAAAGAAAAATAAACACACTATGATCAATAACACAATATTATTTTGTTGGGTTAAATATGGTTGAAATCTATAGATTGGACACAGCCTGCTAAGATTTTTTTCTCCCCTACTTTAATGCTTTTTTGTTTTTTTTAAAAATAAAACTCTTGTAAGTATACTGTGTGTGTCGAGAAGAGTATAACAAGAGGTCAATGGCTTAAAACAAGAGGTTTCACAGAATATCTTTCAAGTTCCCATGAGTATCATTAAAGTGAAATTATCTGCAATATACATGGCTCAAAAAATTTCAAACGTTTCAGGCTTTGGGAGAAGGGGAAAAGCAAACTATCAGTGCTAGATTATACTGACAACTAGATAATTTTAGTTTTGAAATAAAAGGTGGCATTTTCAAGGTCATATTTACCGTTGTCTAGACAGTGTCTACTGTGGGGCTTGATACACAGTGTGTATTCATAAATGTTTACTGAATGAAGACAGTAAGCTTAACTCACTGCTAAGAACAAAATTGACAGTCCTCGTGGCAGTCTCAAATTTTAGCCAGAATTCCAGTCACTGCTTTTCAGTGAGCGTGCACTTTGGTGATGGTCTTGCCTTGTGTCTTCTGGGGATTATCCTACTGTAGCCCATGCTGGTGCCTGTGTGAAAGCAGTGATCACTGAGTGCCTTGAGAAAGCTTCCTTAATGCTTAAGAGTCCACCTTCCACTCTGAGATCCCAGAGGGCTCAGTCACTACTGTATCCCTGGTACCTAGTCACAGTGTGAAGACAGGGATGGAGGGTTTAGCTCACTGCTATGCTTATTGAGAAACCCATAGCTAGCCCATTTCTAGGGAGGGAGGGAGGGAGGGAGGGAGGCACTGAATGTCAACATAAGATAGAAAAGTTAGTCAATTTACAATGGCTTCAAAACTATTCATTTTAATATCATGAGAGATAATGTTTTCAAACTTAGGACCCTATCTGGCTAAACACGTGATTAAAAAACACAGGTGAGGGTAAGTCAACTAATACTGCTACAAGAGTTCTAATTCATCTGTGCACAGGTTTATTCCAAACTAAATGTGTTTAAACATGTCTCTGATCTGTGTATAGCTCCAGATAAGTTCTGTCAGTAATACACTTGTTAGGGTGCCTTAAACACAAAAGGCTCAATCCAAATGGGGGCTTCTACCTTAAATTCAAGGCAGAGAAGTCAGCTAAGAAGGTTGTGGTGCTGCTACTTTGGCGAATCAAAGGGGCAAGCGTGACAGATTTTCTTGAAGGACACAGGGACCAATTATGAAAAAACCTTAGAGCCAAGACTGCTTTTTCCCATCACCACCAGGCACCTGCTGATTCACTGGCAAACCTTACCCCATCCACCCTACGCCCGGATCTTGTCCCTTCACACTTTCCATTCCCCAAACTTAAAGACAATTTAAAAGGAAAACCATTTGAGTCCCTCAAGGATGTCCAAGTGGTTGTTTTAATGGGGTATAAAAGGAAGGCTGCAGAACTCTTTGAGAAAGGGTTAGTGAGATTAGGTAATATACTATTGCACTAATGCCACAGTAAATCAACAGGTGGTTATGAGCTATAATTGAACACAAGCATTAAAATAAATGTTATCTACCTGGGTCAACCAGTGTAATATTAAATAAACAAATAAAACTAAACTACCATTACAAAGGAATAGAAGTTTCACATCCTTCTAGTATTAATTACACTCAGCACGGAGTTGTTTAAGGTAGCCATTAGTCAGCAAGTTTCTGTGCAGACCGACTAAACACAGCTGTTGGCGAAGACAGTAGGCTAGCAAACTGCAAACAGGCAGAGTGCATGCAAAACAGGCAGAGTGCATGCACATTATCTGAGCCGGAACGGCGGCCATGGGGACTTATTTGTACCGTCACTGCTTCCCCCAAGCCCAGAGTTAGCTCAGCTCACGGAGTACACAGGCGGCTGGGGAAGGCAATCAATCCATCGTCTATGTTGTCAGGAGGGTGAAATTTTCTACGTTGTCAGGAGAAACTAATTCAAATATTGTATATTCCCAGACTTCCCAAAGGAACTAAATAGTTAAGAAAGTAATTCAGTTGAATGCTGTGCTAAGGTTGGAAGTTAAAAGTCAGAAAAATCTAACCCTATGTTATTTCCAGTTAATGACCCTACTGCAAGGGTTTTATAGCAGGATTCAAAGCCTTTAAAGTTACACATTAAAAGCCGATTTAATCTTCAGAGGTTATTGTGTCTTTTTGGAAGGCATTCATTTAAAACTTGTTTGGCTAGCTGTTTCTTGTTCACTCTTGGAAAATGACATGACTCCGTATTTCACAGAAGACACCAATGGTACTTGCAGAAAATAAAACTATGATGTTTTAGAAACTGAGATTTCAGAGTCTGAAAACAAGCAACTATCTGTAAGGAATTTTGGAAGAATACTCTCACAACCAATACTGGGTTAATGCTGGAGCCTGGAATTGCAACCCCATGTCAAAGAGTAATTCAACTATCTTTTCATTCTGTTTTTGCAAAAGTCAGGTGTACTCTGACTCTGCAAGGATGTCACGTGCTGGCAGGGGAACAATTATTTGCTACTGAGAACCTTGCTATTTCAGCTTAGATCTGGATTACAAAAACATCACCCCCCCCCCCCCCGTGATCTTTGTGTACGTGCACCGGCATTCAAAAGCTTTGTGAAATGTTCTTGATTAGTTGGTGTGGACTCTATATGGCGACGAGTTTGAAGAAGAGTTTTGGTTTGGGGGGAGGGTTTTGCTGGGATGTAACATGTTGAATTTCTTGAAGTCTTGGATTAAAAGTGGATTCATTCCAATCGGGAGCCCTTTCCCCAGCAATGCTCTAGATTTCATTAAGGTTCCCGATGCAAGAGTAGTCATTCGTTAATAAATATATCAGAGTAAAGGAATGCATGGCATAACATCCGCGATCCATCCTGTGAAATAGGAAGTTATGCAATTTGGACACTGTGAGGATGAGTCAAAAATATTGCGGCAAAATCCCATACCCGTTAGCCAATCCCCTGCCTTGAAATTAATGGCCCAGCAGCCCCCTCTAAGACAACTCTTTGCATTGAACCTTGCTCTCTCTGGACCATAATGGTAAATCCAAAATCACCCCATTATAATTTATTCCATAAAATCAGTTTCATTCTAGCTTAAAAGAATGACAGCAACATCATCTCTTTCAGCCAGTAATTCTTTGAGCAATGTTTTGGGCACCAATTGTTACAAAGGCCACCATGTTGTTGAGGCCACCATGCCCACTTAACATTGAAAATGCCAGACCTTCACGGGATCTCAACTTCAATGGCGATCACATCAATGGTAACTCTACAGTCTTCTTCCACTCATTCCTGGGCTTCCACCAGTGTCTTCCATTGTCTTCCTCTTGTCTTCATTAAAATGTTTTAGCCAGCTAAAAACTTGTTGCAGAGCTTCAATGACTTGGAAAGATGTTCACCTGAGTTTTGTTAAAAATTTGGTATTAGCCCTGACTTCCAAATCGTTTTTTTCTTCATGGTTCAAATAATATTCTGATTTGAAGATATCCTAATGTAACGAAACAAGTGCACTGCAGAGAGAACTTGTCTATAACCATCCACATTTATTTGGAATACACTAGTGCACATATGATCGGGTACTCTAGTAGCAACACTTTTTTTAAATTACGTAGGGATTAACACCTTAGAGAGCCCACTTAGTCATCCTCACTGCTGCTGCTGCAGGAGCTGCTGGCAGAGGCCAGTGGCAGTGGTAGCTGCAGCAGCAGCAGCAACAGTGGCTGGAGTTGAGTGAGAGGAAGTGAGGGAGGAGGAGCCCACCTGCTATTCTGCCTGCTGGAGCAGCTGATGCTGTGTGCCCACTGGGCAAAGCGAGAGAGAGAGAGAGAGAGAGAGAGAGACCCTAACCAGAGCCATGCCATTTGTCTCACCTGCATGTATCCCACCTATGGTCTAGTGGTACAGGAGTCCAAGTTTGGTGTCTAAAAAACCATCAGAAGGAAATAATAAATAAAGGGGGGAAGGAGTTGCTTTCCTAAAAAACAACAACAAAAAAAGAGCCAAACAAAAATAACCCCTTTGGGATCACAGATGTGGATTCGGTCAGGCATTGTCCATACCTGGATATGTCTCAGGCTTGGAGACTCTTTAAGAGTGGAGACATGTCTTGGCCATCCCTGTATCTTTGAATACTAATATAAGCATACAGCAAAGTACTTAGCACTACTAAGGTCTGAAACATGTTTGTGTAATAAGAAACAACAATAAAGGAACCTATTAACGCATTTATTACTTAAGGGCTTGTTATAAGTTATGGTTAGTAGATAACTTTGCAACTGTACCAACTGTCACTATGTGAAGATATTGAGTTAACTTGCTTCCAGCACTTCTCCTTTTGAAGCGGGCAGTACAGCAGAGGGCTTTTCCTTGGTGGTTGGTGTGAAGACCCATGCAAGTTATAGCTCTGGCTCTACCAGCTGTGTTTCTTGAGTTTAGATGGGAAACTTTCAATAAGCACTTAACAACACAGCTTAGTTTTTAAAAACTGTACAGAAACACTCATTTTTGGAAAATGTTCACCTGTTACATTTTCAGTATCCAGTTAAGACACAAAGCTGACCTCATTTTTATAAAGGGCTCGAGAAAAGGAGGAACCCCCTAAATGAGATGGACTGACTGAAACAACAAGGGACTTAATCCCAGGAACAATGTGAGGGCGGCGAGGGACCAGGCAGTGGCTGATGCTGCTGTACACACGGTTGCTGGGGATGGGCCCCGACTCGACAGCAGCTTTCAGGAAGTGGACGCATTCTACCAACGCACCCTTCTCAGTGCCGTCATTTGAACGCCTCAATGCAACTGCCTCACTGATTCTTACCGCTTATCTTTTCTGTCAGTTATGCTGGCCTATAGATAGCTAGGAAATCTTAACCTTAGTAAACTTTTAGCCCCATGTATCTTAGGTACATTATTAGAGATCTTCAGAATCAATAGGCATTTTTGGTTGTTTTACTCATCTCCTGACATATTTATTAGAAGTTTGCATCGACCATGCCCTTAGATATTGCCTAGTGTTTCTGAATCCAGAAGATGTCTTCAAGGACATCCCATTTCCTAAGCATTCTTCCACGGAGGAAGCAGCAGGATAACTTGTGGAACACAGCGCTTATGTTGTTGCTCTTATTGATCTGCAAAAAATATACACGTAATCGTTGATTCTCTCAACTTTCACTCATTCACATGTTCCTATGGCCTACTTTGTTCAATGTTTTAGTCTGTATTTCTTTGGGAGAAAACTTTAAGCTTAGATAATATGCTCAGGCAGAAAACTAACTATGCTTAAAAGCTAACCTTATGAGACACAAAATCCAGGCTTCTAGAGAGAGAGCGCGCGCGCGTGCTAAGTCCTGTAGTTCGTAACAAGAAATAGTATAATCATGCAGTGCTTAAGATGGGTTTCATTGGGAGAAACAAGGAAATGATTTTAACACTATGTGGTTACTTCTAAAATACAAAACTTTCACATTGCTTCAGTTAGACTTCAAATGTGCTTATATGTTACACTTCTGTGATAGTTAATGAACATACTCCACGCCACAGAGTTAGATGTAAAAACTGTACATTTGCTAGATGGGTTTATTAAATTCCTCCTAAGAAATCTTTTCAAGTATTTAAAACACTATTAACAGACGACTAAAAATCCTCATTAAGATATACCATCTTTATGGGAAATAAACTTTCCAATCTAAAGCCCTAAACATTTTCCTGAAATGCATGCTTCTTCAGAGAGTTTTTACAGCAATGAGTGTAGGCAATTTAAAATGATCATGGCTCTGTAGCAAGACAGAGGCGCACTGTCAGAAGACCCTCACATTTGTGGCTCCCCATATTCCCTGTGGGCTGTGCCAACCCACTCTCTCCCCTGTAATGACTCTTTGTTTTTACTGAGACCCAAATGGCTGGGGAGAGCTCAGAGAAGGGGAGGGGGGAGGGGTGGATGGAATGCAGCTGCAGACTCAGAAACAATGCTGAGACCATATATTTTGTTCCCAGTTAGAATAAGAAAGCACTGACTGGGCTGGGAGATCCAGCGTGCCAGAATCAGCAAGGTAGGGTCAAACACCTCACCTATTCTATCAAATCCAAGGCTTCAAACTAGTTCCCCCTGATTCAGTCACGGCTGATGAAGCAAATCTGTAAAATGTACCAGCACGGTAACTGGAACAGAAATAATTACGATTGCCACCCCGCTAGAAATGCAATCTTCCCCTGAAACAAGGGGACTGCGAGTACTGCATAGCAACCAAATCTCCTGAACAACTAAGTCGGAAGAAAATGTAACTGGCTCAAAAATGCCGCTGTCCACCATCCTAGCAATAACCCAGTCTTCCCCATCCGGCTCCTCAAATGGTGCATGCGTCTCTTCCAAGTCTCCTGTTCCAGGGCTTCACCCCATACTTTGCCGTGTTTCAGCGATTGATTGCTACAGTACACTCACATTTTACAAAACCAGGTCTGTTCTAACTTCCTTGGCTATGACTACTGCTTGGAACAACTTTGAAGCCCTAATCAAATCCAATAGCCATCCATTTGGGTTAACAAGCTTATCTGTTAAGAAATCAAATGGCTACTAAGATTTAAACCTCCTAGTTATTTGCATTTGGTACTTTTACCAGTGAAGTCTATTTAGGGAGTTGAAAAGACGGAGCAGGGCCACACAGTGTTTTGTTCGTCTGGGCCAGAACCAAGTCACTGGCATTTAGTTACACATCTAATGAAGGAAGGAATGGAGGCGCTCAGACTTGTAAGAAGCCTTTTCGGTGTTAACAGCTTAAGTGCTCAGCCACTAGAAGATTGGTCATTGGAACTCTCCAGCTACTCTGCAGGAGAAAGACCTGGAGATCTGCTTGGCAACACATATACAAAAGTGCTTGACACACGGATGCATGGATGGATTCATTGTGATAAGAGCTGCAGGAGCCCCCAATAACATGACTTAAAATCAACTAACCAAACGCCCACTGCCATGAGTCGATTCCAACATATAGTAGCCTGGTTAGTGATTCTGAGGTTGTACATCTTTACAGGAGCAGACACCTCCTTTTTTCTCCTGCTGGTAGACTGCTGAGTTTGAGCCGCCAATGATGTGGCTAGGAAAACCAATGGGGCAGTTCTGTCATACAAAGTTGCTATGAATTTGGAATCAGCTCAACAATACACAACACTGAGATATGTAGGGATCAGATATTGGGGAGAGAGGTCAAAGAATTCAGAGACCCAAAGATTCAAATATAGGCTGTCTGTTTTATAACAGTTGAGCCCTGAGCTGCTAACCGTAAAACCCACAGCAAAAGACAAGACTTTTTACTCCTATGAAGAATTACAGAGTTAGAAATCCACTGGGACAGTTCTGCCCTGACCCACAGGGTCACTATGAGTCAGTGCCAACTCAATGACAGTGAGCTTGGTTTTGCAATGGAGATAGGCCCTAGGACAACTGGAGTGCCAGAGAAAGGCAGAATCCTTTCCAAGAGTTCTAAAGCTTCCAGAAGCCTGCATCGATGTTTTGGAGGCTGACATGTTAGTGCCCCATCAAGCATTTCCTTTCAATCCAACTACTCTCCAAATGTCCTTCACTCTAATGTCTCAATTATGAGAAAGGGAGAACAAAGGAAAGAACAGTCTCAGGATAAGGTGACAGCCAGCAAGGAATAAGCGCCCCAAACCTTACTCTTTTTCCCAAGGCTTTCTGCCAGAAGACTCACCACAAAAATCCCTGAAGCCCTTCAGGGTACATCAACTCCAGCCTCTGGAAACTTTCTTTGTATATTTTTCAAGCTTTGAGTAACAATTGAAACTAAAACCAGAAGCAAACTCACTGCCCTCAAGGCAATTCCAAGTCAGAGGGACCCTATAGGACAGAGCAGAACTACCCCTGTGGGTTTTCCTGCACTATAAATCTTTACAGAATAGAAACCCTCATCTTTCTCCAGGGAATCAGATGGTGGTTTTAAACTGTGGACCTTGCAGTTAGCAGCCCAATAGGCAAATACTATGCCACTAGGCTCCCAAATAATCACACCTAGCTCCTTAAACTACCTAAAGGGCTACTTTTAAAGCTAGAGAAACAAACAGAAAGTCAGAGAAACACTCTTCCAATGCAGACCCCGATCCTAATTTTTAAAAAGATTTAATTGCAAAGCTATTAATACGTAAAGCTTAACATCCACATACAAACATGCCCTTCAAGTTGGCTGTACATAACAGATTTAGAAATGTTCTTAGCTTATGTTGAATATGACTCATTTCTTGACTCTTGCAATGCTTAAAGTCATAAAGTTGAGATTTTATTTATTCTCAACAATATATTTAGATTCTGACATAACTAACCAAAAATTCACAAGTATGTAGATTTACAATAATCATCATAGGCTTCCCTCTTAAACTTGCTATTTCTCTGTAGCTCTAAAGTTGATGTATACATTTCCAAATATCCATCTACAGCCAGTACAATGATAAAGGAATGCATATTAATTTGAGAAAGCAAGAAAATGGTTGAGACCACAGTATATTATATTAATAATACATATTAACAGTGATAATCAAAATATAATACCAACAGTATTCCTATAAAGTTGAGCACTTTTATACTTTTAAATGCAGCAATAAAAATAGCCATAGAAAATTTTGGTAAATCTTTATTAGAGTAGAAAACCTCATCTTTCTCCTCTGGAAAAGTTGGTGGTTTTGAACTGCTGACCACGAGGTTAGCAGCACAATAAATCACCCACTACACCACCAGGGGCCCTTTTCACTTCCTAGTGCACATTTAAAAGAATTATGTGCAGAATAGAAAATTAACAGTAGTGGTGATAATTACTTAATCATAACTATCCTGAAATTAGTAATTTCTCATAGCTGTTTATTTGTGGTATCCAAATATTGTTGATGTACACTGTACTTCAATAAATGGTTAACAAATGGAATTACTGACAATTCTGAAAGGAAAAAACCAATAACAAATAAGAACTATCATCCATTACCATCAAGTCCGCTCCAACTCATAGTGATCCTACAGCAGTGTACAACACCCCAGGGTTTCCAGGGCTGCACAAGGTGACGGCGGGACATGGCAACATTCCCCTCCCCTACCACAACAGTGAGTTCCAACCAACAGCTTTTTGGTCGGTACTGCACCACCAGAGCTCCTCAAATCTTGCAGAAACAGCATCTTTATTGTTGTTGGGTTTTTTTTTAACAGAAATTAAGAAATAAGGTAATTTAAGCATCTTAAAGATGTCAGAAATTTTTATTTGATCACAATGTACACAAAATATAAATGACGTCATATAGAGAGGCATGTAAAAACTAATTTTAAAATTTCAATATATTATGGCATGTAATTTGTTACTGAATCAATGAGAGTACTCACCCCTTGGAGCCCTTGGAACTGTATTGAAGGCCGAAAAGGAACTGAATTCTATTAAAAAAACAAACAGAAAGTTAAGTCCTGGTTACAATATCAAAGAACTTTGACATTTTAACAGTGCTACATTCTATGAAAATGTCCATTTTTAAAACTTACTTACTTTTATACATCATATTAAGATGCCTTGATCAACATACATTGTTTAAATTTCTCATACTACAAAACTATCTTTTGGCAGTATGGCCAATGATAGTTTTGAAACAGACATATTTGGCATAAAAAATAGAATAATTTAGTTTTACATTAAAAAAACATACTCTTGCTTAAATTTTAATAGATAAGGGAAGAGATTACAGATAATTGGTGGAACTCTGCAAGAACTCTTTTAACAGAATGCTAGAAATAAAAAAGTGAAGTAATTTGAAAATGTTCTATTTTCTTACATTTTACCAGAAGTTAAGTTTTAGTTATGGGTCAAGCAGGTTTATCAATTTTCTAGAAAGATTCTCACAAGAAAACCCAATCGATAGAACAATGTTTTGCTTGATTATGAGCTTTGCCCTCTTCCTAATCTCATTTTAAGGCAGAGTTGTGCACTTAAAAGCAAAGATCTAATTATAAATATCTGCTATAGTATCAGGCATGATCTTCTACACCCAAAGTTCGTGGTCCATGGGACAGAGATAAATACAGTTTTTACCCCTGTAAAGAGTTACAGTCTTAGAAATCCACAGGGGTTCTACTCTGTCTTATAGGGTGGCTGAGTGGGAAACAACTCAATGGCATTGAGACACCCCCCGCCCCCTCCATGTCTTCACAGAGCATGGGTCTCACTACGCAGGGACTAGAAAAACAAGCCCAGTGTGTAACCCCATGCCACCAAAGTCCCTTAAAACCTCCTAAGAGCATTGAAAAGAAAGGTATTACTTTGAGGACTAAAGGGTGCCTGATCCAAGCCATATTTTCAATTATCTCATATGCATATGAAAGTTGGTCATTGAAATGAGCTGATATCAAGGGCTCAAGTAAAAAGAATACGTTTTGAAAATGATGATGGCAACATATGTACAAATGTGCTTGACACAATGGATGGATATATGGATTGTGATAAGAGCTATACGAGCCCCCAATAAAATGATTAAAATAAAAAAGAAAGTTGGTCACTGAGTAAGAAAAACTGAAGAGGAATCAATGCATTTGAACTCTAACATTGGTGAAAAAATACCTACAGTATCATGGACTGCCAAAAGAACAAACAGAACTGTCTTAGAAGTTTGGTCAGAATGCTCCTTAGAGACAAAGATGATTAGACTTTGTCTCATGTACTTTGGACATGTTGCCAGGAGAGATCGGTCCCTGGAGGGACAGAGATGAGATGAGTCGACACAGTGGCTATAACAATGGAGTCAAACATAAGAAAAACTGTGAGGATGGGGCAGGACTGGGCAGTGTTTGATGCTATTATGCATGGGGTTCCTATGAGCCCAAACCAAATCTACAGCACCTAGCAACACCACCACCCATGTCCCACCCACAACTGCTATGGGAGATAAAAGAATGTGGGACCTAATCCTTCATACCAGAGTTTATATTCTAGTTGGGGAGAATTTGACAATGATAAAATCCTAAGAAAGGAGAAGAACCAATACATTCAGACTCTAGGGTTGGTAAAAAATGCAGAATATATGATGGATTGTTAGAATGAACAAACCTGAATGTTCTTTAGCAAGGAAAATAGGTAAGTGGGCTTGCTCACTTTGGGCGCACCATCAAGAAATAATCAATCAGTAGAAAATGCCACCATGGTTAGTGAAGTCCAGGGTCACTGAAGTGAGGAAAACTCTCAAGAGGATGACTGACACACAGCCAAATCAGTGGACTCAAGCACACCATGATCATGAAGATGGTGTTGGGCTGGACAGCCCTTCATTCTCTCACACATAAACTCTTGGTAAGTTTGGAAATGATTCAAGGACACTCTGGGAACAATAACAAAATACTACCCTGAGTACTAGTGGGAGGCACAGTATGAACACTCAAAAAGGAGAGTAACAACAAATGTTAGACTAGATAGGAGGAAAACAAGGGGCTAATTAATCTTACAGTGGTTTAGAAAAGACCACGGGAGTGGGACCTAGTAGCTCCTGTCTGACATCTGCTTGTCCTTCTTTGCCATTTTCATCTGCTACAATATTATGAGGGCTCCCAGGGCTGCAGCAGAGAGGCACCTCACTGGTTTACGTGCGGTCTGCACACACCTAGCCGCTATCGTGCAGCAAGACCTGGTGCTTTGCTCCCAGGGAGATTACAGCCCAGAAGACCCTATGGGGTAGTTATACTTTGTCACAAGTGTTTGCTATTAGTGAAAAACCAACAGGAAGACACCTAACAAAAACAAACAAAATATGCAGGACAATAATTTAAATTTAGACCTTACAATTTCATGCCTATTCAAAAGGTTTATCACCCCGTCAAAATTAATCACCACTTCCTTCCAACAGTTTTCTCCCTCCCAATATTCCAAATGGCCTGTTAAGTCTGAATAAACAACTGGGGACTCTTTACTTTTCTGAATAAGACTTCACTAATAACACTTTGTTGAATAAAGCTGCTTTCGCAGTCAACTGTAAGCTAGGCAGAGCTAGGTGGGCTAAAGAAAAAGATTAGAACAGCTCCCTGGGATGCTTTAGAAATAGGCTGAAACTAGCAAGAAAGGCTTAAATTATTAAGACAACATCTGGAGCAAACAGGAGAAGGTGAAGCCACTAGACATTCCCAAGGAAAATGAGGACAAGGAGTGCTGCAAGATTGAATATCAGACCAAATAAAAATGAAGCAAAGATGGCTCCGGCCCCAGAGCTTCCAGTCATCACCCCGGCCAGCTGGCCAGAGATACCCTCAAAGTAAGCTTTTCGTTTCTGCTCTGAAAGTCAACGGCCCATTTCAGGTCCCTCTCACGTCACACAGGTAAGTCCTCTCGGGTGCTTCCAAAGGCGGCTCAGCCTTCCCAGAACTAGCGGACTCGTTAAAGCAAGCATGCCACTCAGGTCATGCAAAGAATTCCTTTCCACTGTCTTTCTACACAAAGCAACCTCCTCCATTCAGAAAGCAGACCAGATTGTCTACTTCCCATTTCATTGTCTACTTCCTCCCAATTGTAGCCCAAGCATGTTAACCTTTGGTTGGTTGGTTTTGTAACATTCTTGCCCTCTATTTCTACTACCTATCAGTTTCTTTAATCTAGCAAACCTTCCCCAAAACTATTCTGATAATTCATTTGTATCTCTTGCTTAATATCCAAGCAGATTAATTTCCTCCGTTAGATCTCATTTTGACTAAACTAAGAATTAAAAACTATCTTCAAGGGGCCCTAGGCAGGTAAACATAAGAATAGGCCAGCTAGAAAACAAGAGGAAGAAGCGAGGTCTGAGAGAAGGACCAACAAAAAGAAAAAGGGCAAGTCCATTTCCATAGCTAAATCCTTCTAGCCAAGCAAAACACTGCTGCCAACATTTTGCTAAACCATGAACTCTGTCCACCGTGAGTGACCTTCCATTAGCTGTTTTTCCAGAAAGCATACACTACCCTGTATTCTCTCATTTGCTATCTTATCCCTTGGTGTTACAATACAGTGGAGTCATAATGCACAGTAAACTTGTCAGTACTTATTTACACTGTTCTCAGCTAAAAAATAATTGTAAAATCATTTTGTATATTTTTTATTATATGTGTATACTAATACATACATTATAGACTATGTAGAGTTGCAGCACTAGATGTTCTGTGCTTTTTACCAATTGCAAGAGTAATTTTTACTCTGCAAATTTTTTGCCTCATATTCTGAATTTTGATCTGTTTATAACTCTGTTATAGGTATTGACTAACTCAACAAGCAATGCATTTTATTTGCCTAACTTTGCCATACACAAGGAGTTTTTACATTAATTGTCCCAAGTGAGTCTTCCTACCAAAAAAAGGAAAGAGCAACTCTTTGTGGTCAGATGACATCATTATGCCCCACTTCAGCGGAAGAATACTGAGACCCAGGAGGAGGAGTAACATTTCAGGATCACAACCTAGTGGCTATTAGAGCTGGAAACTTAAACTCAGTCCTTTAGACTCCAAATACAGTACTCCTTCCTTTCCTTTCCTAATAACTTTGCGTTCAGGACTATACATTTAAAAAAATTAAATGCCCAATAGTTGGCACCTAGCTCCCAAGGGAAAAGCCATGGAATCGTGGCAATTTTCAAAATTTGGTTTATGATCAAATGAAAATTTTTCTTTAAGTTAGCATTTTGCTATTAAGGGGCACATATAATAATGGATCCCTATGAGTCAGTATTGACTTGGTGTAAGTTTTATAATAAAGGGATATATATATAAATGTGTTATCATTTGACACAAAGCAACAAAACTTTCACCAATTAAATAGTGTTGTGTATAACAGGACAAACTCAAATTACCTTCAAAAACTCTTAAATATCTGACAATTTAAAAATTGCTTCAGGAAACATCAAATATTTTATTAATTTTAATCCTAATTTTAGACAGCATTACCATGACTGTGGTTTTGTAAAAAGAAAAATGCAACAGGAGGAAATGGCTAGAACTTTATACCACTTATTTTATATCTTACTACCACATTAATGGGACAACTACCAGAAATAATAAGTTTGAAAAGTCAACACCATTATAAGAAAATATCTTAAGCATGTTATTTTTCATCCAAATGTTGTTGAACCGAGGTTAACTGCACAAACATGACCTCAATTAATTGTATTAAAAGAAGAGAAAAAGGGCACGTCCATTTCAAAAGATAATAAAACATGGGGAGGGAGGGAAAAAAGAAAGAGGACCTGATGCAGGGGCCTTAAGTGGAGAGCAAATGCTTTGAGAGTGATTGGGGCAGGGAATGTATGGATGTGCTTTATACAATTGATGTATGTATATGTATGGATTGTGATAAGAGTTGTATGAGTCCCTAATAAAATGTAAAAAAAAGAAAAGAGGAGAAAAAAAAAGAAAATGATTAGGGCAAAGAATGTACAGATGTGCTTTATACAATTGATGTATGTATATGTATGGACTGTGATAAGAATTGTATGAGCCCCTAATAAATTGTTAAAACATATTTAACAATAAACAATATTATATAATCTTAAAAAAGATAATAAAACATTAAGTAGCTGAATATGATATGGCATGCTTTTAAACAATGTTTAAGTAACTAAGTACATTCCATTAAAAATAAGTTTCGGTAGGTCTTCAACTTTGGGTTTTCAACTTTAGTCAAATATTTACAACAAGTAGCTCTTCTGAAAATCAAGTAACTCTAGGGCTTAAACAGCATTTGAACTATAAGTAAAATAGTGATCTGGTATTTACATCCAGCCAAGAAACACACCAGCTGATTGAACGACTGAGGTAGACTCCCTATGCCAGCTACTTTGACAACCTGATAGAGGTGATGGTTTGCAGTACAAAATATTAAAGTCCAAGTAGTCTCACTGAAACTTTTGAGCTCCTTGAGTTGTCTATAGCTCGTTGTGAAATGCAGGACATTATCAAGCATAAAAATAGAAGTATAGGTATTATAAAGCATACATAAGTTTGGTTACACTCCCAAGGTGCAGCTGGTGGTTTCAAACTGCTGACCTTGCAATTAGCTGCCCAAATGCCTAACCACAATTGCCACCAGGACTTCTGTGGATTTGGAAGAACCACTTAAAAGAACATTTTCTTTCTAGTCATTATAGCACACAAAAAGTGAAATATGAAAGAAATTACCAAGAAGTTAGGAATGGGTAAAAATAAATTTAAATCTTTTGAAGTGCAACTTTAAAAAATATCTGATGTGGGTGAAGTTTATTGTTTCACAAATTAGGATTTCAAATAGTTCTCCAAGGAATATGGGAGACAAACTCTAAACCAGCTAAACATTTATTCTCTAAATCAATATTTGGAAGAACTTAAAGTAGGATTTATAATTGTAGAGTAAGTTTATATGTCAAATATGATCATAAACATAAATGAAGATTTGTTCCATGGGATCATGACGTGTAGAGGAGAAGTAAAGGAAGAAAGAATGAAAAAGCTGGGATATAAAGATGGAGATGATTTAAAATGCTGACATTTGGTCAAACGAAAGATTTAAAATACTGGTACTTTTATAAAAAGGAGCAATTGGAAGGATTGCGACAGGGAAACCACATCATCACATTTAAAAAAATCTATTGCATTGAGTAGATTGTAACTTATAGTGAACCTATGGGACAGAGGAGAACTGTTCCTATGGGTTTACAAAGAGGTAAATCTACTCGATTAGACAGCCTTCCCTAAGAACCTATAAGACAGAGTTTGTGATTTTATAAACCTGTAAGTCTTTATGAGATTTGACAGCTTTATCTTTTTCCTATGGGACAGCTACTTATGTTTGAATGACCAACTTTGTTGTTAGCTGCCTACCACTTAACTCACTAGACCACCTGAGCTCTTCACCTAATACTAGAAAGAATCCAAACTTGAAATCCAGTTGGGATCTCACTGCAGGGTCCTAAAGAGAGACGATGGGTCTGGGAATGGAATGGTAGTATTGATGCAGTTAGATCCTGGGTGTGTTAAACACTGACAGAGGAGCACACAAGGGCAAATGAAGGGGAAGAAAGAGAGAGTGGAGCATATCCTGGTCCACTAAGCCTTGAGGACGATATCCCTGGCTGCTCAGAGCAGCCAATTGCACAGAGAAGACCATATAGCTCTCCCTACTATGAGACACGACATCCCTCACTGACCCATAGCCCTACAGGAGACAACACTGGAGACAGTGTGGGAACTGTGCCCAATATGACCCTACCACACTGAGGCAAACCACTAAGGGCATGCAACAGAACAGCAAGGGGAGCAGAGCAAGGAAGTCCTGAGGGAGTACCAAAAATCTACTTTGGGGCCAGGGCTTGGCACCCATCAGAATTCAACAGAAAACACTCCTAAAGGTCAACAAACAGACCTTGAACTATTTCCAGGCTTTTCTTTTTTTGGCATTGGGTTTTTGTTGTTGTTTTGTTTTCATTTTTGCTTTGTTTTGTTCTGTCTTGTTTTTGTGCATATTATTATCTCTGCAGGTCTATCTAGATAAGAGAGGTGGGATAAACAATCTGGAGGAGAAAACAACCGGACTAACAGTTCCGGGGGAGACATAGAAGAGAGGGAGGCGGGGAAAAGAAGTGGGTGTTAAAAAACCCAGGGGAAAGGGAACAAAAAGTGATCCAAAATTGGTGGTGAGGAGGGTGGAGGAGGCCTGGTAGGGCTTGATCAAGGGCAATGTAAGTAACTAAGAGGAATTACTGAAACCCAAATGAAGGCTGAGCATGATAGTGGGTACACAGGAAAGTAAAAGGAAACAGAGGAAAGAAGTAGGAGGCACAGGGCATTTATACAGGTCTAAATAAAGGTGTACATATATATAAATATATTTCTACATAAGGATGGGGAAATAGATCTATGTGCATATATTTATAGGTTTAGTATTAAGGTAGCAGAAAGGCATTGGGCTTCCACTCAAGTACTCCCTCAATGCAAGAACACTTTGTTCCATTGACCTGGCATTCTGTGTTGCTCACCTTCCCTTACACAATCACGGAAGACAAAGCGGGTGCATAAGCAAATGTGGAAGAAAGCTGATTGATAGTGCTGAGCTATCAAAAAAGATATTGTCTGGTGTCTTACAGGTTTGCAGATAAACAAGTGGCCATCTAGCTGTGAAGCAACAAAGCCCACATGGAAGAAGCACACCAGCCTGTGATCATGAGGTGTCGATGGGATCAGGGATCAGGTATCAAAGAACAAAAAAAATTGCATCATTGTGAATGAGGGGGAGTGCAGAATGGGGACCCAAAGCCCATCTGTAGGCCACTGGACATCCCCTTACAGAAGGATCGCAGGGAGGAGACAAGCCAGTCAGTGTGTAGTGTAGCAACAATAAAACATACAACTTTCCTCTAGTTCGTTAATGCTTCCTCCCTGCCACTAGATCCCAATTCTACCTTACAAAACCAGCTAGACCAACGGATGTACACAGGACAGATAGAAACTGGAAACACAAGGAATCCAGGACAGATGAACCCCTCAGGACTAGTGGTAAGAGTGGCGATACTGAGAGGGTGGAGGGAAGGTGGGGTAGAAAAGGGGAACTGATCACAAGGATCTACATATAACCTCCTCCCAGGTGAGGGGGAGCAGACAACAGAAAAGTGGGTGAAGGGAGACGTCGGACAATGTAAGACATAACAAAATAATAATTTATAAATTATAAAGGGTTCATGGGGGGGAGGGGGAAAATGAGGAGCTGATACCAATGGCTCAATTAGAAAGGAAATGTTTTTTTTTTTTGAAAGGAAATGTTTTGAGAATGATGATGGCAACCAATGTACAAATGTGCTTGACACAATGGGTATATATATATATATATTTTTAATTTTAACAATTTATTGGGGCTCATACAATTCTTATCACAGTTCATACATATACATACATCAATTGTATAAAGCACATCTGTACAGTCTTTGCCCTAATCATTTTTTCTCCTCTTTTCTTTTTTTACATTTTATTAGGGACTCATACAACTCTTATCACCATCCATACATATACATACATCAATTGTATAAAGCACATCCATACATTCCCTGCCCCAATCATTCTCAAGGCATTTGCTCTCCACTTAAGCCCCTTGCATCAGTTCCTCTTTTTTTTTCCCCTCCCTCTCCTTTCCCCCCTCCCTCATGTGCCCTTGGTAATTTATACATCATTATTTTGTCATATCTTGCCCTATCCGGAGTCTCCCTTCCCCCCTTCTCTGCTGTCCCTCTCCCAGGGAAGAGGTCACATGTGGATCCTTGTAATCAGTTCCCCCTTTCCAACCCACTCACCCTCCACTCTCCCAGCATCGTCCCTCACACCTTTGGTCCTGAAGGTATCATCCACCCTGGATTCCCTGTACCTCCAGCCCTCATATGCACCAGTGTACAGCCTCTGTCCTATCCAGGCCTGCAAGGTAGAATTCGGATCATGGTAGTTGGGGGGAGGAAGCATCCAGGATCTGGGGGAAAGCTGTGTTCTTCATCGGTACTACCTCGCACCCTAATTAACCCATCTCCTCTCCTAAACCCCTCTATGAGGGGATCTCCAGACACAATGGGTATATTTATGGATTGTGATAAGAGTTATACGACCCCCCCAGTAAAATGATTAAAACAAACAAAAACAAAACACCGAGATTTAGTGCTGCGTCAAATGTCAGTAAAAGAGGAGACAAATCAAAGATCACCATAAATTCTTTGGCAAAGAATGCTGTCACATACTGCAATGGGGAATACTTATATACAAGAGTTTCAAAAGTTCATAAAAGATGGAATCTAGATAAAAATAAAGAATACAAACTAGGTTTCTTTGCATAAGCTCCATTGCAAACAAGACACTTTTGTGAGCTATGATACTATTTACTTCATTCCTGAAGAACTGAAGGATGTGAGAATTTAACCATATTCATGTAGTCCTTTTACTTTATGACTGAAGGAAAAGTAGAAAATCTAAAATAATTTGGGGTTTTGAATTTGCATATATAAATAAAAGGAAGTTGGGATCCCCAACATTTGAAGGCCAGTAATGCAGAGGACAGTCAGCAAAGGAGCCTGAGAGGGGCCAAAGAAGAAAGTATGAGGAAAATCAGGAAAGGATTTCTAATAGGAAGGAGTGGTCAGTAGGCTGGAACACCATTAACTCCGATGAGAATGGAAAAGAGAAATGACCAGTGAACTTGGTAACATGGGTCCAATCTCAAGGCATAGAGGAGACAGAAGGCCAAGTGGGTGATCACAAGAGAAGATGCAGACACAGACTATTTTCCCATCCTCAAAACTGACTCCTCAGTCTGTTGATGTGCCCCATGAATAGAGAGTGCATAGCTGTTTTCTTTTTTTTAAACACTCATCTGCCTGCTTCAACCACAAATCCTTCTTTGATAACAGGGACAAATCATGGCTTATCTACTTTTGTTTTACCAAGGTCTAGTTCTATGTCTGAACATGTCAAAATATTAGTGTTTGCTGAATGAATAAATATTTGGTAGCCATAAATTTGACTTTTTCCTCACTAAACAAAAATCATATTATGATAAAGCTTCCACGGAAACATACCACATATACTCAAGTACAAACCGATCCAAATATCAGCAGAGGTACCTTATTTTACCACAAAAATGCATTAAAAGTGTGCTGAAAAACTCAGCTTATATACAAGTATATATGGTATTTAGATCTATCTACAGGTATTTATCTGTGTGAATATTATCAAAAAGCACCAGTAAGACTTATCATTGGTGTGTTTGTGTCTCAAACACTTCTCAGCATGCCTAGTTCCACCCTTGAATGGGCTCATTGTTCAGTGGAAAAGACTTCCAATTAAAGTTACCTCCATAGACCATGAACCAAGCACTCAACCCACTCCTATGTGTACGTATAACATAAGCTTTATGTGAACATGACTCATTGGTTCCTCACAAAGTAATTGTCACATGAAAATAAACAAGGGAATCAAAACAGCAAAAGATAAATGGAGATAACCCAGAAAAAGTTAAAACAATGACCTTTAGGAGTTCGGCAGTTTCAAATGTAAATTCAGGTATGCTATATAGACCTATTTAATATTTCAATAATCATTAGGAACAGAATCACATAATATTTCATCTTTTCTTAAATTCAAATCAGATGTTCATGTAATGTGTTACCACCTGGCTCGATGGCAATGAGTTTGGTTTATGACCGTTTTAAGCACAATTTAAAGTTTTTCATTAAAAAGTCTATTAAGAGACAAACAATGGTAAAAATATCTAGCTCAAAACCAAGATTTATTTCATCTAACAATTTTAAGAAAACACAGGCAAACAGCTTTTTTTGGTATTCTGTTATAAACCAAGATCCATCAGACATCAGCAATGGTATCCCTAATTTCATATCCTCTTCTGACTTAAAGACAGTTCCTTGGTGATGTTTTAAAATTATATTCAGCATAATTTTATCTGCATGTAATATTACTGACATTTTATGAAAATCTCTGCATTTTGTTACATAATCTTGTTTGGAATAGGAACAAATATGGATCTCCTTTGGTTGGTTGGCAGGTAGTTGTCTTCCAAATTTCTTGGTATATAGATGGATTTTATAAAGACAAGTTATATATAGATGAATTAGTGCGGCCATTTGTTTAAAACATC
This sequence comes from Tenrec ecaudatus, assembly GCF_050624435.1. NCBI lineage: Eukaryota > Metazoa > Chordata > Mammalia > Afrosoricida > Tenrecidae > Tenrec > Tenrec ecaudatus. The sequence continues at coordinate 95,403,534 of NC_134531.1, forward strand.
TCAGCTGGTATTCTGCCAATCTCTGGAACCTTGCTTTTTGCCAGTACCGTGAGTGCTGCTCGGAGTTATTCCTTTAGCACAATACACCGCCTCCTGAAATGACTGAGTGTCAACCAGCTCTTCTTCATCCTCTGACTCTGTATTCTCTCCAACTTCTTTTGAAGCTTCCACTGAATTGTATTTGACATAGAATCCCTTAATTGTAAAACCTAAAGCTTGAGTTTTTTCTTTGTATCTTTCAGACTAAGAACTGTCAAGTATCATCTTCCTTTTTGATTGTCTGACCCCAAATCTTTGCATATTGCTATTGCTTTACTTTGTCTTCTGGCTTCCCTTTTTGTACATATTTGAAAAATAGCCACATTAACTGCTCCTCCATATTGGGTCACTGTGAATCAGAATCGACTTGATGGCAGTGAATGTTCTTTTTTTCTTTTAAAGGCATCTGGGTATTATCCTATTATTGACAGCATGGTGGTTCAGGATAAATCTGGAAATACTCTTTGTGATGATGAATGCTACATTCAATTCTTAGTAGACCATGTGACTGTCCATCCAATTCAAAATAGTCAATACCAGCTCAATTCAGGTAATAATGCCTGGGAGATGGATGTTTAGGTATTTCCACTTCATTTCTGACAACTTTCCATTTTCCTTGATTCATACTTAGTACACTTCTGAGGCTTAATGGCTGTTTGCAGCTGGCTCTTCCCAGTCTGAGTTAAGCCGCTTTGGAAGATGAAGGTCTCTTTAAGGAGGCACCTCCCGCAGTCTTGTTGTGAGTGCCTCCCAAGGTGAGGGTCTCATCTCTTGGCACAATACCAGAAAACAGTCTGGTGCTATTCATAGTTTTATTGACTACACAAAGGCAATCAATCATAGTGCATCAAAGTAAATTATTGAAAGCATTATGGGAATTCCAGAACACTTAATTATGCTCATGCACAACCTCTACATAGACTAAGAACAGAACAAGAGCATACTGCATTTATGTGTGTCTAAAGATTTCTCCAAAAGAATAAAAAGGTAACCTACTGACTGGGAAGAAGCTTTCTGGATAACAATCAGATTAGGGATTAGTCTCTAATACGTACAGAAAGCTTCAATACCTCAGCAAAAAGACAAATAACCTGATTTTAAATGGGCCAAAGACATGGACAGATACTTCACCAAGAAGATAATAAGCTAACAAATTTATACAGAAATGCTTGCGACCATTACAGACATAAATGAAAATAGCAACGAGATCGCATCACACCCAGTAATAACAATACTGAAAAAACCCAGAAAACAACAAATGATGGCAAGTATGTGAGGAAATTAGAACTCACTGCTGGTGGGATTGTCAAATGGTGGAACAACTGTGGGAAATGGTGTGGCACTTCCTTAAACATTAGAAATATGATGCAAGAATGTCCAAGCTAGGGATCGTCCATGGCACACCGGCCTGTGCGATCGTGAGGTGTTGATGACATCGGGTATCAGGCATCAAAGACCCAGAGCAAAAACTCTTATCAATGTGAATGAGGGGAGTGTGGAGTAGAGATCCAAAGCCCATCTGTAGACAATTGCACATCCCCTTACACAAAGGTCACAAGGAAGAGATGAGCCAGTCAGGGTGCAGTATAGCACCGATGAAGCATACAACTTTCCTCTGGTTCTTTAATGCTTCCTCTCCCTGCCCCCCGACTCTCATGATCCCAATTCTACCTTACAAATTCAGCTAGACCAGAGCATGTACACCGGTACAGATAAGAACTGGAAATACAGGGAATACAGGACAGATAAACCCCTCAGGACCAATAATGAGAGTAGAGGTATCAGGAAGGCAAGAGGAAGGTGGGGGGGGGGGGGAAGGGGGAACCAATCACAATGATCTACATAAAACTCCTCCCAGGGGGACGGACAACAGAATAGTGGGTGAAAAGAGACAGTGGTCGGTGTAAGAGATGAAAAAAATTAATAAATTATCAAAGGTTCATGAAGGAGGGACGGTAGAGGGGAAAAACGAGCTGATGCCAAGAGCTCAAGTAGAAAGAAAATGTTTTGAACATGATGGTGGTAAAAATGTACAAATATGCCTGACACAATGGATGAATGTATGGATTGTGATAAGAGCTGTTCAAGCCCCCAATAAAATGGAGGGATGTGTTCACAAAGTTGATTGGGAAAAATCCATTATCTCTAATTTCCATTTTTACTTGAAGTTCCTTGTGTATGTTCAGAGTGGTTATGCATTGGGTTGCTAACTGTAAGCTCAGCAGTTCGAACCTACCAGTTGTTCCTTGGGATGAAAACGGGGCTTTCCAGTCTTGTAAAGAGTTAGTCTCAGAAACTCAGTGACAATTCTACCTGTCCAATAGAATCGCTGGGAGTCAGCATCAATCGAAAGTGCCCAAGAACAGATGAATAAGCTACAGTACATACACGTAATGGGACACTATACAACACTAAAGAATTACAATAACTCCATGAAACAACCTACAACATAGATGGACCTGGAGGTCACTGTGCTCAGTAAAATAAGGACAAATCTTGTTTGGGACCACTATTATCAAAAAATAAAGAAATGGTTTATGCATAGAAAAACCCCCATTCTGTGATGTTTACCAGAGATGGAGGGAGCAAAAACATTAACTAGTTAATGGATAAGAATTAACTTGGGTGCAGGGGAGGCAATACAGGCAACCCCCAGGTGATGAATGTCCAACTTTCGGACAATTCCCACTTGCCCTGCTTTAAGCAGGGCTTTACACAAATTTGAACTGGTTCTGTTGTGGTTGATGAAGGAAAACTGGAACAGACGTGAATATTTACAAGCCAGGTGATCCATCACAGTAATCGAAATGGGAAAACATTATGGATCAAAGCCCTAGAGACTCAAAAGAGGTATAATGAGCCCATTCAGAATTATGGGCAGGACTCTGCAGAACCACACACATGCAAAGTGGGGGAATATGGCCTTCGTTGAGCAGAGGCAGTGATTATTTGGCTCAAAAGTGTTCCTCATGTATGTAAATTTGCCCTCATCATGAAATGATTGACCCAACCCCTACTCAGTAACACATTCACAATCACAATCACATTCACTTGCTGCAGGTAGCTTTTAAACCACTGAAAAAGCTTTAAGCCTTTTCTTGCTCTAAAAGTAAGGCTAAGGTTAAATAAGAATTGTATGCACCTGTTCTGTTTACCTACAAATTCTTACAAATACAGTGAGAAATAGATCTCATTAGTACTGCTTGTACACCGTGAAGGGGAAGTCAATACTATATGATCAAGCAAAGGAAGACACTAGTTGAGAACCAAGAGTAAAGAAAACAAAGATAAATACATATGAAATCCTGCACTAACAGTAATAATAAATTACGAGTGGAAACACACGTAGGTAGATATGTGAGTTGAACAGGTATGAAATGGAAAATGGTAGTACATATACTCTTGCCATTTTATTTTGTTTTTTATTGTTTTTGTTGGGTTTCCCAGTTTGTGAAGCACAGAAGAAGTAGATGTATAGTGATAGTAACTGATACAATAGTTTATTTGGGATGTGGGGGTGGGGTGGGGAGATAGGGAGAGTGAGGGAATTTGGGGAGCAGACAATGAATGTGGGGCCGGGTGGGAGCACTAGAACTGATTGTGATTATGTATATACAACTCATTTTAAAAGGAAGGGATGAGTCAACCAGGGTGCAGTATAGCACTGATAAAACACACAATATTCCTCTGGTTGCTTGAGGCTTCCTCACCCCCAGCTCCTGGCCCCCACCCCAACTATCATGACCCCAGTCCTGCTTTTCACTGCGGCTAGATTGGAGCATGTGCACAGGTACAGATAAGAGGTAAGAGCTCATGACACAGAATCCAGGAACAGGAATGGGAATAGAGATACCAGAACGATAGGGGGAAGGTGGGATGAGGAGGGCAGGAAGGGGTAACAGATTGCAATGATGGGCACATAACCACCACCACCCCCACCCCCGCCCAGGGGGGCAAATAATAGAAACTATGGGGGAAGGGAGAGTGTAAGAGATGAAAATAATAATAATTTATAATTTATCAAGGGGTCATGTGGGTGGATGGGAGGGGAGAAGAGGAGCTGATACCAAGGACTCAATAGAAAGTAAATGCTTAGAAAACAATGATGGCAACATATGTACAAATATGCTTAATACAACTTATGCATGAATTGTTATTAGAGCTGTAAGAACCCCAATGAAATGATCGTTTAATAATGAAAAAGCAATTTAACTACAAAAAATAAATAAAAATAAAGGGGGGGTGGGGAGAAAATGGCAGTACAACCATGAACTTTTTTTAGGCTTGGTAAGGGATATTATTCCTACAGACGAATTTGTATGTGCTTCAAATATATCTAGGTATATATAGTAGAGAATACAGGAGTCAAAGTTAAACTTCTAAGCCATCACCAAACACTTTGAAAAAATGAATCACTGGGTTTCAGAGCTTAGGGCCATCTAGGTCACATGCACAGCACCCATAAATATTTTATATACTTACATTGGTGAGTAGTGACTGTGGCCTTTTAAGCCTTGCCAGTGGACACCTAAGAGACAACGATGGCTCTCTTCCCATCCGGGGCAAAGGAAAATGAAGAAAATTCAAGAAAGCTATCCATCCAAAGGACTTGTGGCCCACAAAACCCACAGGCTCTCCTAGCCTGAAAGCAGAACTCACCAGAGGGTGCTTTGCTACCACTACTGACTGCTCTGCTCAGTGTCCCAACAGAAGACCCTACGCAGAATGGGAAAAATGTAAAACAAAATTCAATCAATAAACAAGACCTGACTTACTGGTGTGATAGCAACGGGTGGCATTCTTAAGTAATGCTCTTCAGATCGCCTTCAAACCCGGAACAGAACCCACTCCTAAAGACCACCTTTCAGTCGGACAATAGGCTTGAAAGGAAACACCATGACCCTTGAGGAATGTCTTCCTCAAAATCGTCAACCACAAGAGACTAACAGGGAAGCATTTTTCCGAAATCAAATTCAGAAGGCAGAAAGGGGCAGCAAAGATGATGAATAGGAAAAGGAGGAGCCAGAAAATAAGTGAGAAGAGTGTCAGTGAGGGGCGCCAACTCATGTCATGGACAAAATGTATGCACATTTCTGACTGTAAAACTAATTCTCTATAAACTTTCACGCAAACCTCAATAAAAAATTCAAAAATTTAACACTTCATTGGGCAAATCTGCTGCAAAGCATCCCTTTTAACGTGTTACAAAGCAAAGATGTCACCTCAAGCACTAAGATGTTCCTGACCCGAGCCGTGCTTTTTCAATCTCCGGATGCATGTGGACAAACTGGACAGTGGAATGAAGACCAAGAACTGATGAATTTTAATTCTGGTGTTGAATTTGAATTATGTTGTCAAAGAATATAAAATATGCCATGGACTGCTAGAAGGACAAATTTGTGGGGAAGATGTGCAGCCAGAATGCTTCTCAGAAGCAAATAAGTCGAGGCTTGATCTCATTTACTTTGTGGATATTATCGCCCAAAAGAAGACCCTTAGGCAGAGATTGGCACAGAGGCTGCCATGGTAGGCTCAAACATGGCGAAAACTGTGAGGGTTTTGGAAGGACTGGAAGGGTCTCATTCTGTTATACAGATGTTGCTCGGAGTAAGGACAACTTCAAGAGCTCCGAACAATCACAATTTCTACTTCCCTTAACACATCAACAAGCCCTCAAATGATCATGCGAACAAAAAGGTTTTATATAAGACAAGCAACCATAAAGAGGAACTGACACCAAGTAGAAAGAACATTATTTTCAAAATGATGAAGGCAACATATGTACAAATGTGCATGGTACAACTGATGTATAGATGGTTATAAGAGCTGTAAGTGGCCCCAATAAAATGATTACATATATGTATATATACATATACATACATACACATAAAAAGCCCCATTCAAATGCAAGAACTAGTTTCAATGGTAATTATAAGCACTGATATTTGTGAGGCACTTGCTCTTTCATTTTCACTGGGACAACTGTTCGACAACTATTTTTGGTGTTTACATTGTAAGATCATGAATGTGTGAGTATTACAGTAAAAGAATGGCATGGTTATTATCATCATCGTTTAGTGAATCTGAAAGACACTAAAACATAAAAAAGACATGTAAGCAACAACAGCATTAGCATTATTCTAGTGTAGCCTCAGACACCCAGATACATTTCTTAACTCTGTCTCTTTATTCTCCAGAGAATGAAGACATAATTCACCAAAATGACACTCTTCATCTGTATCTCCCTACCTCGTGAACTCTTTCAATTGCTTCTCATGTCGTTTTGGCTATTAAAAGGTGTCCCTCCTTAGTTCCACTGGTGAGAAATCACAACTCAACCCTCTACTTTTAAAACCTGGTGTTAAATCCTGGAGAAACCTAGTCATTTTCTATGTCTCTCATCAGCATCTGTCTTCTTATTTCCAGATGCATTTACCACTCATTCTGTACACTAAGGTCAGAGTAACTCTAAAGCACAGCTGAATTAAATCACATCATTGCCTTAAATTTCTACCTGTCTCCCAGTATTGACAGAAAGAAACACCTCAATGTTTTCAGTAGGATAATTTGCTTCAAATGGTCTTTTTTCCCTCCAGGAAGACAGTGTTCTCCTCCTGCATTTCAAGTTCAGTGGACAGGGTTGTCCTTGTATTTCTCAGGGCTCTCCCTACATCCTCTACCATTGTCTTTTTTGCTCACACCATTCTCTCTGCTGGAGATGTGCTCCAAGCTCTGTCTGCTGAAATATTTTTAAGGATCTTGTTTAGATTACCAACAGATAGGTAAGAAAAGAAACTCATGTTACCCATTGCACATCCACCTTTCATCGTTATTAGGAAACTAGTCGGCAAATGCCCTGACTTCAGAGTTCAATCCAAGGTGTTAATTTGATTCAAGAATCTTTAAGGAGCTTATAGTCTAACTAATAAGATACTGAGACTCCTTCTTCGTATAGCCCATATTACACAGCAGACATGGAGAAGCTTAGTTTTGCCTTTGTTGTCAAAGTATTAGTGAATGTCATTAAACCAGTTCTTCCTGAAGATTTAACATGGCTTGCAAAAGCTATAATGCCACAACAGAAACTATAGATAATCAGAGAGAGCGAGAGAAAGATAGAGATAGAGATAGAGAGAGAGAGAGAGAGAGAGAGAGAGAGAGAGAGAGAGAGAGAGAGAGAGAGAGAGAGAGAGAGGGGAGAAAAAAGGAAAGAAAAAAGAGAAGGGGAAAAAAGGAGAGAAGAGAAGGCAATGTCCCCTGGCAGCTCTGACCTGAATTATGCCACATTTTCAGCTTCAATTTAGCTGCGGAGATACAGTCATTAATTTATGATAGAGTATTCCAGACCTGCTTTTCTAAAGTTTTGCATAATCATGAGAAATGCTGTATGGAGCTGAGCTATGCAGCACAGGCAGTGTGAGGTTAGATACATGCCTTTCTGGAAAACCATGTTTCTTTTTTTCCTTAAATTTAGCTCCTCACATTTTAGGGATATCTTCTCAAACACTCTAAATAAATTTGGCCCAAACTGGCAAATACGTGGGTGAGACTGTAGCACAGGGCTCCTAAGTCTCAGTGGCAGAGAAAAGGGTCATGGCCAATTTAAAAATGACCTAGCTTTAGTTTGGCTGAAATTCTCATTTTCCTCTCTGCTCTGGCTTTATCATAAATTACCCAATAAGCCATAGGAGCACCGCTTCCTTGATTTTTTACAAGTGCAAATGGAGCAAATGGAAAGGCTGGGTCGGGTGGTTGCCCTTGGTAAGCTTTCCTGTAAATCATTCCAAGAATCCTACGCCCCTTTCCTTTTAAGTTCTGTTCTTGAACATGCTCCAGTACTTCACATATGTTCTTTCTTTCTCTTCCTAATTCTAGTGCCAAGGTTCCCTGTCCATCTTCTTAGGCAATCTGGCTTAATGCTTGTCAATGGGAGGCACATCCGCCTTGCTGTGAGCACCTGATCATTTCAATACACTTTTCAAACACATATGGCAGCGTGGGGCACAGAATTTACTTGATTAAAAAAAAAAAGGCGTTAAGATCAAGCTCACAATGCATGTGGGTCTAAGTTAAAAGTCAATAAGATTAACTTATTTGAACTTGGCTATATAGTTTAAGGTGCAATAAAAGGCATGTACTAATGTCAACTTTACAGTTCAACCTAATCCACATGTTCGGCGCGCTCGTCGGACTGTAGTGGCAGCTCTGTGTGGGCAGGTCTAGCTGCTCAAGCAACCCCTTCAAGAGAACCTGGTCTTTGGTAGTTAGAAGGCAGATTACTGGGATCGTATACACACCTACACACACACAATTATTTTAAGGCACACAAGAAAAGGATGAGATGAAGAAAAGCAGGGAATGAGGCTTTTCTGTGCTTCTCCAAACTACAATAAATCAAATATGCCAAACTGATACATAACTTTAACCATCACAGCTCGCCTAACACCTTAACATTTGCTACTGCCAGATATATATCTTTTATGTGACAGTCAGCCAATTTTGTACGACTGACAATGTGGAAAACAAGATAGTAGTTAAGTGAGAAGTAAGTGCAGGTGGGAAAACATAATATTATTTGAGTTGCCATCTTTGAAATTTTGAATAGACATTTAAAAAAACACTAAATTGACAGGCACAGCAATTATAGAATCTGAAAACAATTCAAGACCATTTTTGTGACTTGAGCAGTATGAAGAGGTGAGAGTGACCCCCAAATTGACCAAAGAGTCCCTTGTACCACCGCATCCCCACATACAGAACCTGCATCCCCCCCCCCACCACAATGCCCAAGAGAAAGGCTCCAAGGGATATGCAGACAAAGTCCATGTGAAGGGCCAGCACAGAGATCTGCATAAGTGCTAAATCTGTTCCTCCAAAACCACAGCGAAAGCCTAAAAACCAAAAAATTATAACTTCCTGCCATTGAGCTGAGTCCGACTCACGGTGACCCTATTCAAATCAGGGTAGAATTGTCCCAGTGGGTTGATGACATGGAAACTCCTTACGGGAGTAGAAAGCCCCGTCTTTGTCCCGTGAAACTGCTTGTTGTTGTGAATTGCTGACCCCGTGCTGGCAAAGTGGGAAACAATCCTGCAGAAAATGGAGGTGTCAAACCAACTAGGCACAGAAAGCTGGAGGTGTGGGAACTGCCATGCAAAATGTGTGCATTTTTGATAACTGTATTTTCCGTGACTCGACAACTTGAAATGGTATTTTAAAATCAAATTTCATAAAAACCTAGGATTTCCTTTTACTTTTTTAATACTACTTTGTTAACATATAGGGCATTTCACTGTTGTTTAGAGGGGAAGGGGCAAATGCCACTAAAGGAATGTCCCCCAGGCTGGACTGAGGCAGAAAACACCTTTCCCTACCAGTACTGAAAGCCTTCCTCTTGCTTCCCAGGAGGGAGTCCCTGACGGGGGCTCACATTGGCCACATTGGCACAAATGCCTTGTGGTGTGGAAAAACTAAAACCTTTTCTTTTTAATGTCCTCGTGTCCTCTTTTTCCCCTCTGTCTTTAGCATAGACTTGTCTCCCATAAAACTCAGAGACCTGTTGGGACCTGATACCCCAAATTGGTTACCAGTATGCCAGGCAATCTAGACTTTCCAGTGATGCCGGCTCCGTGGCATCCTTCACATAAGCAGTGGCTCCCTTCTCTGTGAACAATTGTCTGCTCATGCCTGCCTGAAGTGCCATCATTGTTTATGAAAAGTATCTTTCACAAAGTTGAATATAGTTTGGCTCGGGGGTGAGGGGTTTCGATTACTACAAATGAATTACTTAACTATGAAAATAAAGACAGATACGTTACTGAGGTAATTAGCTAAAATATATTTTTAGAATTTTAAGTGTGCAATTAAAATATACTGTTAAAATACATTTGGTCAAAATACGTAATCATTGTAATAGATGTTCATTTTAGATATGTAGAGCTTATGTAGACCACATGATCACAGACACCAATTTAGAATGATTATAAAGTTTGTGATCTTGGTTCTTTACTTAGTAACATGTGCCTTTAGTCAAAATCATCTAAACAGATCTTTCTTTTAAAAAGCAGCTTTTCAATATGTATTGACATCTGAATTTCTTCTACAAATCAAGAAAAAAACTTTTTTATATACAAGCAATTTGAAACTGCTTCCATATTCAAATTGAATGTAAAACAACTTATTCTAATTGCAACTCTTCCCTGGATTTACAATGCCTCCCCTAAAAGGAAAAACAACCAAAATCCCTGGATGAGATTTCTCAAAATAGCATTCCTTATCCCTTCTCTACAAATAAAGAAAACTTGAATCATGAATGCCAATTAGCTTTGTCTTGAAGCTGTGAGGAATTGCACTAGGAGAAGACCAAATTCTCAGATTATTTATTAAAGACTTTGCTTCCATGAACTCTAATAAGCTAGTTGATTTACTCAATTACAGCTAAAGGGTTTCTTTGTTCTGCCTCAATCGTAGCTTCCTAAATTTCCTAAATTCACATCCCTAAAGTCGTGGGTCAAGTGGATTAATTTTTTTAATAAAATAATCGAGACAAAAAGAACTCTTGATGCTTAATTTAGGAACTCAATCCATTGAATTCCTAACCCTAGAGAGCCATTAGAAAAGAAGGGACAGTCCCAGGCAGCTTGTAGTCAGCATTGCGCACCTCCCTTATTTAAGCACAGGAATTGTGTGAGAACCAGAACCTTCCTCCCAATTCGTCAATGCATGCTGACACATTTCAAAAACACAGTTACAATGAAAAGGCATGAGTCCTTCTGATAATATAGAAAGTAGGCAAGATCAAATTAGTGTCCTTCCACTAGAGGGAAAAAACCTGAGATGGCGATTGCTGGCAATGTTTTTTGTGCCCAGGCCTCGTCCCTGCGTGGCCTGTCAGGAGGGACAATGAGGACACACTTGGGGGAGTTTAAACTGAACCTAAATCCTTTCTATGTAGCAACCTACCAGTGTTGAAAGTCTCACCCCAATTCCTGCTGTTCTGAGCCTCCTAAAAATTACTTCTGTGGCAGAGATGAGTGTGTACCAGTCAGGAGGTGGTTAAGTCCAGAACAGGGCAGTGTCCAGTTGCAAAGGCCAAGTCAGCATATTTCCTCCCCGCCCGCTGCACACCACCGCGTCTACCACCAGTTTTTCAAGAGAAAGAATCCCAGGGCTCACTCAGTTTAGCTGGCCCCACACGCGGAAAGGTAGCAGGACTGAGGAAAAAGTCTTCTCCCTTTCCCTATGCCTCTGTACAGATGAACCAGACCCATTAATTCGTATTCAGAGATGGAAAAAGATGGTCACAATATTAAAAGGCAATAGGAGTAGCCAGGCGCAAACAAAGCTACCACCTACAGACTGAAAATGTAAAATAAAAATACAAAAACAAGCAACAAAAAAACAGGAACAAAGTGGAAGATTTGGGAAGGAAATCAGAAAATTTTCAATTTCTTACTTCTAACAAGACATAGGTATATAAATGTGGGCGTATAAGAGTCAAAACAATCCACTCTTCATTGCAAACACACACAAATGAAAGCTACACACTAAGGCAGGAAAGCGAACGGCTCTCTGGGTTGGCCGTTTGCCCTTGGTGGTCTTACAGATAGTGGGCACAGGGGTGGGGGTGGACAGTGGCTTGCTGATCCCTCACTGCTCCCTAGCCACCATTATTCCCTCCTCACCATACCCCTTCCCCTCTAGGTGTACGATGCTTGAACAGTTTGCCTGTTGCTTCCCATGGGTGGCTCGGGAGCCAGTGTCCCCAGCACTGCCTCTCCGCACCTGCCCTCTGTGCACCAGTTTTTCTCTGCTCCCTGGCTGTTTCTGATTATGGGCTGGCCTCTCTGGCTAGCTTCTTCCTCTTCTAGTGCCAGTGTCTTTCTTTTTAACATCCTCTATCCCATGGCCATTCCTTCCCACACCCTCCTCTAGGAATAGGCAAGCTTATCACTCCATTTTGCAGGGCTGAGTTTCTTTTCTCTGTCCCCACCCCTGACCCCTCTTCCTATCTGGCTTCCCCCAGATGGGCCTCCCACTCAGTGCTGGAGCTAGGCTCTCCCCTGCCCTTGCACCTGTCTGAAAGTAGCTTTGGGTGCAAGCAGTTTTGCATTTCTTATGTGCTTCTGGGTCACCCCCCTCCCTTCCCCTCCCCGGCCCTTTCCCTGGGATTTTTTTTCTCTCTCTCTATGCATGTCCATTCCCTCTGGCCCACGGGAGCACCCCTGAGTATTTGTCACCAAACGCTTCTCTGGAGGGCACTCACATATGCACTGACATATATTCAACTCTCTCTGTGAATGCTCTCTTGATAACAAGCTTGCCTTCATGAGGCTCTCCTGCTCTATCACGGGCGCTCATCAACAAAGATGTGTCTGTCTCAATTAGGTGAGGAGTCTCAGAAGCTGGAAGAGAAAACCCGGAGGGAAGTTCCCACCTCCTCTCCAGTGGCTCTGCTCTATGCAGTCAAAGGATCGAGCACTAGTGGGAGCTCAACAGATGTTCTTTTCCCCCACTTTAATCCGAATTACTATGTGAATGCCCAGAGGCTTTCCCATGTGCCTTGGTCTCCACACCTCTTCAGGGTCTCACCTCCCCCACCCCTGCCCCCGCCCCGCAACATGAAAATGTGTTCCTGGGGCATGTTCTCCAGTTCTGCGTCTGTGCGTCCATCTGAGCTATCCTTCAGGTCTGTGTGTACGTGTCCAGGCGTCCGGAAAGCCGGGTGAGAGATGACCCGCGAGTCTCGGCCCTGGGTACAGTGTCACCCCACACCTTGGGCGTCGATGTGTCAGTGGGACGTGCCTCGGCATTCCACTCTTAGGAAAGCACTGGCGGTGTGAGGGTCCTCAGGGCTCAGCCCCGTGCCGGGTGCGTCTGCTCGGACGCGACTCCGCTCGGGGAAGGCAATGCGCCCGTGTCCCCGAGTCCCCGCTTGTGCCCCTCTTCCTCCATACATCAGGCCTTGAGTCCGATCTCTAAGAATTCGCTACTTGCCACCCCGTCACCGCACTACCATAAGCGGAGCCCCTGTGCTCCAAAGTCCCTGGTAGTGAGAGGGGTGTCACCGGCGCTCGGCGCTCCTCTGTTCCGGTTTCCGCGGGGCCACGGGACCTATGTGTCATCCCAGCTCAGAAGAGCCCGTGGCCGCGGGTCTTCCTAGGCTGGGAACCCGCACCCGCACCCTCACTGTGGGCAGCGTTCCACTCGCTAGTCTTCCCAGCGCTTCGCTACCTCCTTGGGGCGGAGGAGCCAGGAAGCCCCAGGGGCGCCGTCGGAAAGCCCCGCTGCGGCGGCACTGCCGAGCCAGGGCTGCGGCTGCCTCGGCCCCGCCGCCAGGGGCCGCCCGCCCGTCTGCCACCTAGCGCCCCGGCGCCCGGCCCGGCGGCGTCAGCGGCACTACCTGGCCCAGCCCAGCCCCGCCGCGGCGGGCGCTGAGGGAAGCGGCGGGGCGCCTCGGCTCGCCCGTCCCGGCCGGCTCCGCACCGGGCTCCCGAGTGTGCGGGCGACGCGGCGGCGGCGGCGGGCGGGCGGGCGGCGAAGGGCGCCTCTCCCCGCACCCCCGAGCTCGACCGGCCGGTGCGCTCACCTTGTGGCTCTGGTAAGTCTCCAGCGCCCGGATCGCCGTCTCGGTGAGCTTCACGTGCAGTACGGTGATGTTGTCCTGCCCCAGCCGTCCGCACGACAGCCCGTAGCGTTTCTCCTCCCTCAGGCCCGCCGCCCCCCCCGCCGCCATCTTAAACTCCCTGGGGTGCCGCTGCCGACGCCGCTCGGGCTGGAGCCTCCACTGCGGCCGCGGCTGCCTGGGCTTCTGCAGCCGCCGCCACAGCTACGGCCATCCCGCTGCTGACGTACAGTCATATACTGCGCGAAGCCAGAACTCCGGCTGCCACCGTCGCCACCCGCCCCACCCTCCGGCCCCGCGCCCCGCCCCGGGATCGTTCCATTGGCTGCTATCCACTTAGAGCCACTCTCATTGGTCGCCTTCGACTCTCACGGGGGCGGGGCCCAAAGTCGCTGGAGTTTTGCTCCCGGGACGGGACGTCCGAGAAGTGAGAAGCTGACGTCGAGGTGACGTGCAAACTTAATCGCATCTGACGTCACGACTGGTCGTCTCTTCTCCCTGGCCGCTGTTAGCCAGGTTGGTTTGGGGATCCCCTGATAATTGGGTATTCGGACGGCCTAGCCTGGTTACCTGGTGTCGAAGCCCCGCCCTCAGAGCGATACTAGTGAAGTCGGGAGAAGGGCGCCTGGGCGAATGCTTCCGGTGCTGGTGGGCCAAGGGGGTGCAAGACCTCTGACCAATTGTGTGATGGGATAGCAGTGGCACCCCCTCCCCCTCCACATCCTCCCCCCCCTCAGATGGCCACACCAGAGGTGGTGGGGTTTGAAATGTGCTTGGAGAAGGACGGCATCTTCCCTTGGCGGAGTCCCTGGAGAATCAAGTCATAAAGTTTAGTGTCATTTCATTTTTTTACTTGGAACTAGTGGGTTGACCTTAGGCTTAGAAGTTGTATTAGATGGTGTGATCATATGGAGCATCTCAAGCACCAAGAGGTCCCTAAAGTTTAAAGACCTTTGAAGTGGTGGACATAGGATTATTATGGATAATTTAACTTCAAGAGCTTTCCTAGCCACACCCAGTTGTCACCTTGAAGGAACATATCTATTCCTCCAAAGTTCGCCGTAGGGTCAAGGTGTTGCCTTTTTGTGGGAAAAACCACTCTAGGTTGAGATGATGTCTCCTTTCTAAGGGTTGAAGAGGAGTCAATAGAACTAAATTGAAAAAAAAAAAGTGACACCTCTCGTTCTGTTTTTGTTTGTTTTGAGTTCTGTTCAGCTTATTTGACAGCGATGTGGGAAATGTAGCTAGAGCTACAGGCCAGGGTATGAGATCTTGGCACACAGTGGGGGCTGTCTGGGTTGTGCGGAGGCCTGGCATACTTACCATTCCGCAAGTTGCTCCTTGTGTAGGCGGGACTAAGGGAGGAAGCAGAATCAAGAGCCCTTTTCAGGCTGTATGTGAATATAGTGACTGACTTCCTGCCAGAGGGCATGGATTCACTGAGGAGAAAAACAAACCATTGAAAGGTTTGATACTTTTGAAAGGCAACTATAAATTTATTAAAAAATTTTGAGATGCTGTTGTTTACCTAAATTAGATTATAAAAGCTTGGTTGTTTTGCAGAGATGGTGGGGGGGGGGGGGAGCGACGTTCAATTATAGAAAGTCCTTCCCAAGATTTCCCTGGGATGTTCACATGAGCGCTTTCTATGACTCCAGCCCCTTGCCCCAACCAACCAACCAAACCTGATTCACAGCACCCTACAGGCCAGAGAACTGCCCCTGTGGGTTTCCGAGGCTGTAGATTAGAAAGCTTCATTTTACTCCCACGGAGGGGTGGGTGCTTTCCAACTGCTGACGTAACACTATTGCCACCAGGATTCATCCCGCCCCCCCTCCCACGGGCCTCCATACCTCCAAATGAATCTCTTGCCCAGTCTACAGGTAAAACTGCCTCTTGATCCAGACTGTCAAGCATTATATGGGTCTGATGTGAATGACAGAATGAATTATCTGCCCGTAGAGAATGGGTTAAGTGGAAACACGTGTATTATTAAGCGGTGGGAGCATCACAGAGAGCAGTTTGTAAAGTGAGGTAATTTCACTTCACTAGAATTGGCTACTTTGTTAAAACATGCTTAACACTTGTTAGTTTACTTCCATGGTAAACACAGAGTGTTAATTGTCTTAAAGCCATTACATAAAGAAACTAAAGGATCACAAAAATGGACTAAGAATTTTGCTTTTAGAGTTAAAATAGACGATGACATCCCCCACCCACCCCACCAGGGCTTTTCAAAAAACTCAATACCACTTAGGTATCAGTTTTGCCCAGCGGTTGCATATGTTGCATGTTAGGCATGAATTGGGCCCAGTGGTGGCAAGTCCAAGTGGGAATAGGTTTTATTTGTTATGTTAATGAGGGAGTCCCATGTAGAGTGTGTCTTAAGTCAATCTCTTTTGCGATACAAAAGAGCAAATTAAGCAAGTAGGCAAGCACAAATGAAGGGGAAGATACCAATCAGATATTCTGAGAGGAATCAAGGAATAGAAACAGAACAGAGATAAAGAGCTTATCCCAAAGCTGATCCGTAGAGATCCTGTTCTCCTCCACTCTGAGAAAATACATTTCTCTTCATTAAAGCCACCAAGTGTGGGTTTTTCTGTTATAGCAGCACTAGGTAGCTAACACACCGTGTCATTCAAAGAGCTCATATCAAAGTGAATGATACTTTCAAAAAGCATTCTATACATGAATGTTACTTTTGTGTGTGTTTGACTGGGACCACTGAGTATGTAGCTAAAGGCTTCATTATAATGAGATAGTGGGCCAGGAACCCTGGCAGCATAGTGGGTTTTGTGTTGGGTTGCTGACCATAAGGTTGGCAGTTTGAAACCATCAGCTGCTCCTCGAGACAAAGATGAGACTTTCTGCTCTTAAAAAGAATTATAGCCCTGGAAACCGACAAGGGCACTTCTACCTTGCCCTAGGGTCTCCATGAGTTGGAATTGACTCAGTGACAGTGAGATTTTCGATTGTCCACAAGTAAAACCTTTATCTCACAGATGCTTCTGTGAAGGTGGGTAAATCCCCACCCACATGCCTTCTTTACTTGGTCTCCTTACTCAGAACTTCCTCAGGACTCCTTACTGATGACCTCCAGACAAGGGGAGAAGAGGAGGGGAGGGGGAAGCTGGGTTTCACAGTTGTTTTCAAATGTCTGATCTGTAGCTCTTTGCCAAGTCATCTTTCTTTCTTCATTGTGGTAGGAAACTTTTTCTTGTCTTACAGTGAAGGATAGGAGAGCCTCAGAAGACAAGCCTGTCCTGGCTATCTGCTTACACACACACACAATCAGCCTTGACAACCCCATGGAACAGTTCTACTCTGCATAATTGGAGTTGCCATGAGTCAGAATGGACTAAATGGTATAGTTACCATAACATAATATTGTAGTTTATTGACATTTGTTTGTATTTATTCCTTCCCTTTTTGAGCTTTTCGACTACGGCAGGAAGTAATGAGCATGTGCAAGGTTATGTGGCATCCCATGGACAGTGCAAGATAACAGTGTAACAAGATGCACCCTCTACTAGCTCTCTCCTAGCGCCATACATGTGATACCATGTATGAGCATCAAATTGTGATGCTCACGGGGCGAGTCATTCAGAGGGGATCCATAAAAGTGATCTCTAGTTAATTATATAATGGAATAGCTATTGAGCACCAACTAAATATATGTACTCTGGAAGGCTTTAAAAAATAAACTGCACAGTCTCTGATTTAAAGGGCATTTCTTAGGTGATAAGGTAAATGGAGTGCAATCTAGTCAAAGCAGAACAAAAGCGTGAGGGGGTTAGTAAACACCACCTAACTGGAGGTGAAGGTAATCAACTAAGAAAAGCAAAGGAATAAGTCAGGAAAGGAAACAGTGGAGGTAGTGGAACTTGCACATTGCTGCCGGTGTGAGCAGATTCTAGATAGTTAAGTAGAGATGGTGTAGATAGGGAGAGGCCAGTTAAACCTTATCTTAATGGTCAGTCTCACCAAGCCCCTTCATTCTATGAAGGAGGAAGTGAGGAACCCAGTTAATTTAAAAGCAATCTGCTTAACATATTACAACTAATAGAGTCATTGAGCTGCTAAGCCTAAGGTTAACCGTTTGAAACTACCAGTTGCTCCTCGGGAGAAAGATGAGGCTTTCTATTCCCGTAAAGCAGTGGGTCTCAACCTTCCTAAGGCCGTGACCCTTTCATACAGTTCCTCATGTGGTGGTCAACCCCCAGCCATGAAATTACTTTCGTTGCTACTTCATCACTGTAATTTTGCTACTGTTATGACTTGAGCGACCCCTGTGAAGGGATCATTCGATCCCCAACAGGGTCATGACCCACAGGTTGAGAATCTCTGCTGTAAAGAGCTCCTATCTCAGAAACAGGGGCAGTTCTAGCCTGTCCTACAAGGGCCGCTATAAATCAGAATTGACTTGATGGTAGTGCATTCAGTTTGTTTTGGGTCTAGTCACTGTGTGCTCAGTAGCTACTGTTTGAGTTAACATGAAAAGAAATCGGCTTTAAATGATGGCTCCGCACAGGAAAGAGAGAGCAAGGAAGTGTTCTGATGATATCCAGTGTACAATGGAGACTACCTTCACTGGCCTTCATTAGCCTGGCCACTCCTCATTCCTGGTGACCACATCTTTCATGACCGTGCGAGGTCGTGAATGCAGATGCCTTTCAGGGACCATTGGGGAGCGAACTGAGTGAAGCAGACCAGATACAATTCAACAGGGTCCAAAGGCACTCAGCTGTGGTTCACTGGGGGTGGGTTGGTGGGTGTTTAAAAAGGGTTATGGTTTCTTGGTTCAATTGTTTGTTGCCAGGTGAGCATGCTGGTTTTTTATGTAAGCCTCCTATGTTTTAATCATTGGCTCCTCCTTAGTCTTTAATAAGCATTGTGTGGACATTGCAATAGCTATTTTTAAACTTCTTTAGTGATTTTAAATGTAGAGTAAGGCCAGTTGTCTTACACCTGCCTTCGTATTGCTGTGAGTTATTTCTTAAAGCCAACTCGACAAAAATGTGGCTGCTCACAGCTCAACAGGGAATGACTTCTGTTATGAAAACACAGATCCTCATGGAATGACACCAGAGAAACTCTGTCTGGAGAACTTTTAGGAGCAAATTCTCGCCCCTTGTGCTTCTTGCCCACATGCTGCCTGCCCTCTGTTGTGCTGAGGCCACAGCACTACATTGTACCTCTTTGAAGATTTGCCATCAGCCCTGTGTAAAAACCTTTTCCTTTTAATGCAATTGAAGCTAGAGTTGTTTTTGTTTCCTTTTAATTAACTTTTTTTGTTTCACTGAATGTTGCTAGAGAGTAAAAATCAAATACCTACAGGACAGACATAAATATTTGTTTCCTAAACACAGGTTGTAAATGGAACAATTATTATAATGTGTGATTATTTTCTGCTCTATCCTTCTTGAGTGTAAGAAATGTCACATTACATTGTTGTCCTTATGATTGCTACCATTATTATGGCTAAACCTTGCTGACTTCTCTATCCCATTATCTGGTAGAACATTAAATCCACAGCTCATTCAAAGGTCCCAGAGCGTAGGAGATGATCTGTAGTTTCCATGACTGCTAATATGGTTCATTTATGGCTCCAAAATTTCTCTGTCAGGAGAATTTGGGGTCAGATGCAATCCAGATAGACAGAACCAGTAGATGAATTGAGGCTGGGTTTGCCAAGCAAGCATACTCTTTTACTGAGATTGTTTTTATGTAAGGTTGGAATTGAAAGGTATTGGCGTGTGTGTGTGTGTGTGTGTGTGTGTGTGTGTGTGTGTGTGTTTTAAGCCACATGATTTCCTGATGGGGATAACTTACTGAGACTGGTAACTTTGGATAAATAGTCCATCCTCCCTGCAAATGTTCTCTCCGGAGTCCTTTCATGTTCCCGGGGAGCTGAAAGAACTGCGGCTTGAATGAACCCTTTATGGAGTTGGTAGCCCCTGCCCCTTCTCAATCTGAGGAGAAGGGGTCTGTGATAGTTAAGATTTTATGTCAACGTGGCTCTACCAGGATTCCCAGTGGCTTGGCAGTTAAGATGCTGTAATTCCCCCATAATGAGATCTCCATAGGTCTTCCAATATAATTTGACACTACTTTACGTGCCTTACTTGCTCATCATCTAACCTCTGATCTTTGGCCTTGAACACTTACATTACCTGTTGAGTCTGGATATCATTAGCAACCTGCGATCTTACCTGCCAACTTTGGATAGTGCCTCTGCATCCAGAAGTCAGCTGGCTTACCTTCCAATCTTGGGCTCATCAATCACATGAGCCAGGAGAAGCCTTCAACCTGACATCTGCTGCTGTATGGACTTGGAATTTCATCTACAAATTTATGAGCCATTTCCTCTATCTATCTATCTATCTATCTATCTATCTATCTATCTATCTAATCACTGGCCTTCTCTCGAGAACCCAGGCTAGGACCGGTACCTCACTCTAGACTTCTGCCTTTATGTTCACTTATTCTATGAACTAGAGTCCAGTAGCACAGTGGATTAGGCATTGAGATATTAAACATAAGGTTGTCTATTGAAACCCACCAGCTACATCACAGGAGAAAAATGCAGATTTAGAGCACTGTTTTCCAAAGTGGCCCATACCAACCCCCTGAGGGGTGCTCTTGGGTGATCCAAAGGGGGCTCTAAAAGCACATAGCTATATTTTATCCTGGATTATTGGCTATTGTATAAAAGGTTTTCATTTTTAGGGAGACACTGAGGGTTTTTTTCCTGAAAAGGAAGCAGTAGACTAACTAAGTTGGAAACATATGATTTAGAGCCTAAAAAACCCTAGGAAGCAGATCTACTCTGCCCTGTAAGGTCTCTGTGAATCAGAATCTACTTGGCAGGAGTAGTTTTTGTAGTGTGTTAGGCCAGGTTGACTAGAGAAAGAAATTCAGTAACATTCATATACATGTAAGAAAGAGCTTGATATCAAGAAGCTTTATATACCAGGAAAACATCCCATCCCAGTATAACTCAAGGCCATAAGTCCAATACTAGTCCATAAGTCCCTCTGCAGACTCACGCAGCCACCTGCAATGATGCAGAATGCAGGAAGACCACAGGCTGGTGGGTGCAGAGTTGTGTGGATCCAATGGCCATGGCGGAATCACAGAGCTTACGCAGGTCTCAGAGTGGCTTGCCAGCAGGAAGGTGGAAAGGCAGAGAGAGACAGAGGGGCCAGCCTCCAGAAAGCCATTTTTCTTGGTTGCACCTCCAAAGGATGGCATCAAGTTGCAACCAGAGTGACAGGCTACAGTCGCCCATATCTTCCTTCAGGTAGCACCAAATAAATAAATAAATAAAGTCACAGGTAATTAGCCTATAAAGTTTTTTCTCCATTTAGAACAAACTGGTTTATTTTTTAAAAACTGATCTGAGAAGCCTGGGAGGGAAACAAAAGTCGATGATCTCTCCTCACTGGAAGAGACCATGCCAATGACGTTAGGCTAGATTCGGCTGAAAAAAACAACCCAGGCAGTCTGTTATCAAGTTCATTATCTAGATAGCACACCATCTTTGGGAATTTAGAACTTCGGGACCCACAGAAACAAGATAAAGTAAGGCAGTTACAGATCATGAGGCACTTGTGCTTTGATTGTTCACCCTCCTCTTTCCCCAACACAAGCAGACAACTTCTTTTGTTCAATGGTGTTTGGAATCTGCCAGCCTCCAAGCCATTCAAATGTCTTCTAGTCATCTGTGGTCTCAGCCACATATTAGATAGAGATCTTTTCCCTTTTTCCCTCCAAAATAAAACATTTCATAAAAAAACAAAACTGATCTGAAAGCAAGGAAGCCCTTACACTGCCCTCCAAGTTCAAATCCCTTCAGGATTCTTGGCAGGGTTGAGTAGAAGGATAGTTGGGGAGATCTGTTGTTCATTACCTCAGGTACATAAAAAAAAATGCACCCTAGTTTCCTAAATCCAACCATTCCTAACACCTTTCTCAACCCTTTCTTCCTCTGTTCTTTGTCTTTTTTCCTCAATTGAAGAGCAATTTCTAGGAAGTTGTTTGTCCTTTAGAGCCTCAGCAGTTCAAGTTAAATTCTCCAGTATACCAAGAAAACTCTCCCTTTCTCTGCTGAGGACTATCCTATCTCTAGCTGTCTGGGTTAATTGTGATGATTGAACTCCACATCCTTGTGGATAGTTTATGCTTCCATGATTGAGATCGTCTCCCCAACCATCGCCACCTTCAGTGTTGAAGGTAATGGCCTTCTAACAGGCTGTCCATTACCTGTCCACGGTGTAATAAAGCTTAAAGGGTGGAGTGGCCACACAACCAGAATTGTACAACATTGTGACCCAAGTGTTCCTTTCTCCCACATTATAATTATTTGTATGGCTTTGCAGCATTGTGCAAAGTGGCCTGGGAGGTGTGAAGTAGGCTTTGAGAAGAAACTTGTCAAGAGTGGCCTCCCAACCTTACTCTTTCCATGCTGTCTTATACTGAAAAGGAGCACTCTTGTTTCTGAATAAATTTAAGAAAGGAAGAAAGGTGTGTGGTGACAGTTGAGAGGGGGTGGGTGGTGGTCACATAACCCTTTAAACATGTTAATATTGAGCCAAATGTCATCAACATTCAGAACAATATTATCAATTAATAATCTCTAGCTTTCAATGGAGCCTTGTACAATTTAAAAGCAATCGTCTCTGAGTTTTTTTTAATAACTCTGTGAGGTAGCTATTGTTTTACACTCATGGTTCCTTTGGGAAAACAGAGGTTCAGAGAGACTTGTAAGTGATACAGCCTGGTCAGCACCTAAGATTTCTTTCCCGAATCTACCACGTCTACTTTGAACATTGTATTTAAATATGAAGAATTATAGTGAGTATGTCAGACAACCAATGTGAAATTCATAGAGAGGAGCTAGTTGATTCTATTTCCTTAGTCAAGAGTTGGTTTTGAAAAAAGATTTGTTATTTGAATCGCTCCCTGCACACACAAACATACATAGTCTCCAAATAACAAGAAGGAAATAAGAGGATTGACTTGACTCCCATTTATTGTAACTAGCATACTGACTTTAGTGGGATTTGTAAACACTGAACCTGTCTATGTGTTAGGTAATTTGTGAGATACTAGAATCCTGGTTTACTAACTATGCACAATGTATATGTACTCAGTAAAAAGACTCAGATTACAATTGTATAACTTAAAATTATTTTAATAGTTTATAGTTATTTTTATCTTTGCTTTTATTGCATGTTGTTGTCCCTTATATAATTTATATACTGAGTCTTTGACTAAAAACTCATTACAATCCCCAATAATATCAGTTCCCATGGGAAAATATTACTTATCTTTATGACATAGAACACATTGTGACAAAAAAGTAGAAATTAAATATATTTCTCATATCAGACGGCTTCAAAAAGTTCACAGAGAGATGGAAGTATATCATAATGGCATTTTTCCATAAACTTTTTGAAAAGTCAAACGGGAGTTTTGCCAGTTGCTTTTGACTTGGAGGAATGAAGCACCAGCATGATCCTCATATGGGGATTACTATAGCGACAGACATGGGACAGTCTAGTCAAGTACCATATGTAAAAGGACAAGGCACATGAACATAGAAGAATTATATATGGGCGCCATCAATTCACTGAGGCAGAAATTCTGGATTGCTAGAATATAGCCAGTTTAGGGTGTTCAGTATGAGAGTGAGCATTTGAAAGCGAAAGGTTTATCGTGACAATTAAGGTGATGTTAAAATATTCTAAGCTTAGGACTCCTAAGCGCTTTGCTAGTGCAAGGCATTAGGCGAGGGCAGCAGTAATCAGATTTAATTGGTATACAAGGCACGTGAAGGTGGTTGCGACAGATGGAGCCAGAAAAACGTGTTGGAGACAGATTGTGAAGAGAGCTTCTAATGTTGGGTTTAGGCATGTGGACTTTATCTGTGAGCTACGTTGAGCCCATCCTGGTGTTTATAATCACCTCGTGTGCATGTGAAAGTCAGATAATGAGTAAGGAAACCCTAAGAAGAATCAGTGCTTTGAATTATGGTGCTGGTGAAGAATATTGAAAATGCCACAGACTGCCGAAAGAACACCAAATTTGTCTTGGAAGGAGCATAAGCAGGATGCTCTTTAGAGTTAAGGATGGACAGACTTGATGGACAGACTTGATCTCACGTACTTTGGCCATGTTGTCAGGAGAGACCAGTCCTTAGAGAAGGACGTCATGTTTGATAAAGTGGAGGGGCAGCTCAACCAGATGGATCGACACCATGACTGCAGCAATGGGCTCAAACAGAAGAACAGTCGTGAGGATGGCATACGACCTGGTGATGTTTCAGTCTGTTGTAGGATAGTGGGTTATGTGTTGGGCTGCTAACCACAAGGCCAGCAGTTCAAGTCCACCAGATTTCAGCTTTGGAAACCTTAGGAAACAGTTCTACTCTGACTTACAGAGTTGTAATTGATTCAACGGCCAAACTTGTGTGTGTGTGTGTGTGTGTGTGTGTGTGTGTGTGAAGCTTGAAAGGAACCCTGTTGACTGATTTAAGTGCTCTGCTACTAACAACAAGGTCTGCAGTTCAAGGCCAGCAGCTGCTCCACAGGAAATAGATGTGGTAGTCTGCTTCTGAAATGGGACCATCCTACCCTGTCCTATAGGATGTCTATGATACCGAATTGACATGGACAGCAATGAGTTTGGTTTGGGTTTAACTTTGTTTCCATCAGCACTCTTGAGATACTTTTTTTTTTTATAACACTCTTAACAATTAAAAGGAGCCCTCATGACACAAGGAGCTGTTAACTGAAAGGTCACACATGGTTGGAACCCAATCACCTTCCCTTGTATGTGCAGCTTTGAAATCATTGAAAGGACTTCAAGCAGTTTCTTTCACAAATCCACTGGCATCAAGTGGATTCCTTCTCCTAGTTTCTCTATAGGACAGAGGACAATGGCTTCATAGGGATTCAGAGGCTGGAACTCTCTATACAAGGATGGTAGATTTGAACGCCCTCCCTTTTGGGGTGAGTAACCCAACACTTAATTTTTGGCACAACCAGGTCTCCTTTCTTGCACTAACTTAAAATTCAAACTCACTGCTGTATTGTCATTTCTAACTCATCATGAGCCCTAAGACATGGCAGAGCTGTCTTTGTGGGCTTCTGGGGCTTTAACTGCTTACCAGAGTAGGAAGCCTCAGCTTTCTCTCTGGGTGGTGCTGGTGCTTTCAAATTGCTGACCTTGAAGTTCACCACTTGCATCACCACTTGCCAGCAGGCTCCTTTTGGCCCTGAAGTAAGGCTAAGTCAGAACTGTATGTATCTGTTCCAACGTACCTACATATTCTATTTTTTTAAAAAATCATTTTATTGGGGGCATGTACAACTGTTATCACAATCCATCCATCCACTATGTCAAGCACATATGTACATTTCTTGCCATCATCATTTTCAAAACATTTTCTTACTACTTGAGCCCTTGGTATCTGCTCCTCATTTCCCCCCCCTCCCTCCTCCTCCCTCATGCATGTACCCTTGATAGTTTATAAATTATTTTTATTTTTCCATGTCTTGCACTGTCTGATGTCTCACTTTACCCCCTTATCTATTGTCCATCCCCCTGGGGGAGTGGGTTATAGGTAGGTCATTGTGATTGGTTCCCCCTTTCTCCCCCACACCTTCCCCTTGCCCTCCTGGTATGGCTCCTCTCAATATTGGCCCTGAGGAGTTTGTCTGTCCTATATATCCTGCGTTTCCAGCTCTTATCTGTACCCATGTACATGCTCTAGTCTAGCCATATTTGTAAGGTAGAATTAGGGTCATGACAGTGGGGTGAGGAAGCACTAAAGAACCGGAAGAAAAGTGTATGTTTGACAGGTAGGAGTGGCTCTCTTTCCCAACCTGGTTTCTGCCTCTCTGTACAACTAGAGAAATAAAGGATGCCCGTGTCTCCAAGGGTTGCTATTGTTGCCTGGTCATGAACCTTCAAACTCATTTTACTGGTGACCAATTAATGTGTATTTATAACCTGTACTCTGATCTTAGAAGTGGGGACATTAACTGAGGATGAAGGGAACTTTTGCCAGTTTGACTCTGCCCCTCTAGTCTTACCTCAAATAAATAAATTCCCGCATGTGCAAGATGATTCTGAGTGATTTAAATGCTCCAAGTATTTGAATTGGACTTTTTTCTGAGCTATAATTCAACTGAATCCACATAATAAATTGGAAAGGTATCATGTGCAATTTGATGTGCCAACCAGAACAGTAGTAGCCTCTAACTGGGATATCAATATCTCTAGCAACAACGGACTAGCATGTTAATGATCTATTATGACTTGGTGACCCCTGGTGAAAACACTGCTACGACCGACAGTCAGCAGATTGTTTTGTACAGCAGTAGTATCAAAAGCCAAGCAGCATGTTGCACATGTATTGTCACGTGTTGAAAAGCCTTGTATTTTGCTGGGAGGGATGAGTTAGTCTTATCTAAGTTTTGATTTGGTCAATGTTTTTGCCTCATTTTTCAAATCCTGAATGTATCTATTTTTAAATGTTTTTTCTTGTGATTTTAGAATTACCCTACTGTTTACATGCTCACTATGAGCATATCAACTTGAACAGTTTGGTTGGATGGTATTTTTTTTAATATTGACCCAAAATGAAACATGGTCATGGAGGCTTATTTTAAAAATAGAAAATCTAGAGCTCTTTTGGTTTGCAATGACAAGGATCCAGGAAAAGTTTACTTGAAATATTTCATTACTGACTAGAGACTAAACTTTAAAAAATTTACTGTTCATTTACATACAGTAAAATTCGGCATATTTGACCAAAAAAGCCCAACCAATTCTATCATCCTCCAAATATTCCCCTGTGCTGCTGCTTTGTAGTCACATCTTCTCCTCCCCCAAACCGCTGGCAACCACTGACCTTTTCACCATCATTATATAGTTTTGGTGTTTTCCGAATGTCATACAGGTAGAATCTGATAATATGTAAAGATTTACAGGCTTGGAAAGCCTCTACGGGGCACAGGGAGTCAGAACCAGCTCATTGGTTTGTGACTAGCAATGCAGAGCATGGCCTTCTTGCCAGCCTTTGTTGTTGATTTGTCCATTCGGCTATTTTGCTCATAAAGGAAAGTGATTTGTTTGTTTACATATTGTTGGGGTTGATACTTGTTACATAATCTAGGGAGCCCTGGTGACACAGTGATTAAAGGTCGGCTGTTTGAGCCCACCAGTTGATCTGTGGGAGAACCCTGTTTCTGTCAAGATTTACAGCTTTGGAAACCAAAAATTTGCTATGAGTGGACGTTTTTATTTATTTATTTTTTCCTTTTGGTCAGATGTAATCCACCCCACCCCAACCCTCCCTAATTTCCCCCCCAGTCTGTGGCTTATTTTTCATGTCCTCTAAAAGTGTCTTATTGCTGAGAAAACATTTTTAAATTTAGGAAGTTTGGTTTATCAGGTTTTTTTCTCTTATGGGTGGTACTTTTAGTTTTGTATTGAAGAACTCTCTCTTGGCCTAGGCCAAAATCATAAAGGTTTTCCCACATTTCTCTCCTAAATGTTTTGTAGTTTTACATCTACATTTAAATGTATGGTCTACTTTGAGTTAATTTCTGTATAAACAAGGAGGTGTATCTTGACTACCCCGCCTCCTCAATCTGGATGTCTAGTTGTTCTAGTATCATCTATTTAGAGGACTGTCTCTCTTCTATTGACTTGTCTCTGCACCTATGTCAGAAATCAATTGCTTGTGTATGCGTGGATCTCTTTCTGGCGTCTCATCTGTTTCATCGATCTATATGCCCACACTTTCACCAGCACCACACTGTCATGATTAGTGTCACGTTACGGTAGCATTAACTTCCCAACCTCTCTGCTGGCCAGGAGCAGAGTCTCTGCCGCACTCTAGTCAGTTTCCTCTTCCGTCTTATTGCAGCAACCAGGACCATTTCTCGACCACGCCTAGCATCTTTCATCGTCATTCAGCTGATATTTTTATTGTACTTTTAGAGTAGGCTACAGTCACTCTTCTTATATCCCTTCCTGTTTAAAAACAAAAACCCAAACCCATAGACTGTGGCCTTTAACCTGAGCTGTCTATGCAGCAAGGTCAAAATGCACCAAGCTGCCATCTGCAGAAGTTCCCTTGGGCTTCCCAGGGAGCCTGCCCCGCCACCCTACCGAGCTGCCTGGACAGTAGTGGCATCTTACCACCCATTGATAACCAGCTTCCTGTCTGGTAGAGTGGCAGTTGGTGTAAACCAGCTATTATGATTCATCGCTAAGATTTTTGTTGTATGAGAAGTGATGCTAATGGGGCCAGGCTGAATGGTGTGTGACTGAGTTTCCTTTATGAAAACAGTCTGATTTCTGGTGCCTCAGCCATTGAACTTTCTTTGTTAACAGGTAGGTTCCCTTTCCTAGATTCCATCACAGTTTGATGAATAAAGGTGGTTTCAGTGAGTATTTTTACTGATACTACTTCCTAAAGAAAAAAAAATAGCAAGCCTGGAAACTTGTGTGGAAAAGATTCTTACACGACCAATTATTTAATAATTCTATGAGTTCTCTGGCTTCTGATGGCCTCCAAAGGGAGGGAGCCACCTGCCTGACAAGGATGTAACCTGTAAGGTCTGGATTTGGTGAATGGATTTTTGAGTTCTTCAGGGAAGAGTTTCACATGCCTTGAGGGCGAGAGGGTGCTGAAGCCAATTTTATTAATTTTTGTTTTTATTATATTGTTAGCTCTTATAGGCTTATGGATTTTGCCTAAAGTATCCGTAAGCATACTTGTTAGAAGTTGGAAGCAGTTTGCAACTAGAGACAAGCTGTTGTACCAATACAGAGCAAAGAACAGTTTAAGAAAATAAAGCTTTACTTATTGATAAGGGAAGGCTAACTGATTGAAAATGGACATCTTCCTTCCTTTAAAGAAAAGTGAGAGAACATGACAATTAGGATGAATGACAGTCGTTAAATCAATCATGATACCAGCCACATACCGTGGGGAAGGGTGCCACGGTTACTCCCAGCCACCCGACACAGGACTGGCCAGATTTCGATAGCATCACTCGAGCAGTCTTCCTAGATGCAAAATCTTATCCCCAAGTATAAGAAAGTCAGACTGTGGTTGGGATTTTTCCAATACCAAGAATTTGCTTTCTTATAGCCAGTTTAAGTTATCCTAGAAGTTCAATATTCTATAGCACTTAATAATAAGAAGCTATACTTAACTTTGGATCCCTGATACCTTAGGGCAAAAGTTCTCAAACTTTGGTGTGCAAAAGAATCCCCTGGGGAGCTTGTTAAAATTTAGATCCCTGGGCCCTAGCCTTCAGAGATTTAGGTTTAGTACATCTAGGGAGTGGACCAGAATCCGCATTTTAATAACCAAATTCCATTTGGCATCCTGAGTTCTCTGTCAAGAGGCTGCAAAATTCTGACTGAAATTACCGTCTTTCAACTGAAGTTTTAAAATACCATTTCACTTAGATAAGTAGGTGTTATAAAGGCTAATGATGATTGGGATTCAGAGTTCCAAAGAGATTAACAATAACTATTTTAGAATCCCTGGGTGTAATTGAAGACCTAACTAACATGCAGTGAAGAGTGTACACAGACTTAAGTTAGATTTCTTTCAATTAGTAGTTATTAGTTACACAATTTCCATTTCCAGGTCATGTGCGAATCCACAGATAGTATTAGATAAGGGAGGAGACCAGGCATAAGTACCTAGGGAATTTCACAAGCTTCTTTTATAATCATTTATTGCCTACTGTGCCCTTAATGATGTTACTCAGGATCCCATTAAGTTAGCTGTGAATATAGTAATTGGTCCTCTGACAATAGCCAGGGGGAGTCAAATACTGAGGCTCCACCTTATCCTGGTCTTATTGGAGATAAGATAGACACTGTTGCCTTTCATCTTCAAGGGCACACTCCATTCTGGGGACAAAGCACACGGTGCTCCAAAGGAGATTTCTTAAAACACAGCAGGAGTCCCCAGAGAGTCCTCCACCTCCAATTCAGGCAGACACTGATGACCTACTTTTAAATGTAATTTGAAAATCCCATCAAACCCAAGCAATCAAAATCTAGATTCCCCCACAGCAATTCTTAAGACCTAGCGTTTCTACCTGGCCAGGCTGACAGATTAAGCATACTTTAGAGAGAGTTTCTCCCTCCCTGTGCTGGTACTTAAGGAGAGTGGGTGCATTTCTTATTTCTGGACCCAAATCAACAGCATAAATGAATACGATATAAATTAGTTCTTTTTGTGACAAAAGGACTCATAATTGCTGACCTAGTATTCTTATGCAGACAAAATACAGCAGTTTGCAGATTAGAATCCCAAATTAGAAGTTATTTCTCCTTTGGAAGCCCCGAGTTTATGGTTTACATGCATACCTGGCTTATTGACATTGCTCACTTTTCAAGGCAAACTGTGACATGACAAAGAGATCTAGTGACTGTCAGTTACACCACAACTCTGCCTGTATAGTATGTGCATGCACTCCTAGATTCCCTCCCTCATCTATTTTGTACACCTATGAAACTACGCATAAATTTGTGTTTGTTATTACTATTGCTATAGAATTATATAAGTCATAGCACTTATTGTCATTTATTCTCACATAGCTTTCAATGTCTTAATGTACCTTGGTCAAGTTGTGTTCACTTTCCCCATATTGTGTGTTGCCTTTTGTTTCAGAGGTATTAACACATGTCTCAAAACATAACATTCATTTTGTGACAGTTATGTTTATTGTATCAACTAGGCTTCCATAGGAACATGTGGGTGCAGTTTAATCAGATCGCAGCTTTATTGAAGGGCGATGAGATATATGGCTTTCCAAGGCTGCCCCCCTTCCATCTTTCTCCCTGAAATGTGAAATAAGGGCTATTATGGTAGGAAAGGCCAAGTGGACCCCACAGAACTGCCGTTGCCTAGGAAAAGAGTAGAACAAAAGCAAGACCGCATTCCTGGAGGGAGTGCAGAGATCAGTGCCACCATCGAAGCCTTGAAGGATGCCAGGGTGGTGAATCCGCTAACATCCATGTTATCTCACCTATTTGACCTGTGCAAAAAACACATGAGTCTTAGAGAATGATGATGGATTGCCATCAATTTATCCAGGTGGTGACTCCAATGCAACTGCCGTTCCAGATGTGCTTTCCTTGCTTCTCCTGGTACTTGGTATGCAGCTGTTGATGTGACCAATGCCTTCTTCTCAATACCAGTCTTGAAGGACCACCAGAAGCATTTTGCCTTCAGCTGGCAGGGACAACAATACACTTTAATAACCCTCCCCCGGGGGTACATCGACTAGTCCTCCCTGTGCCATAATTTAGTCTTAAGAGGCCTCTATTACCTCTCTCTTCCACAGAATGTTACACTGGTCCATTGTATTGATGACATTATGCTGATTGGACCCACTAAGGAAGATGTATCCAAGACTCTAGATTCACTCGTACAACACATGCAAGAGGGTGGGAAATCAACACAATGAAGATTGAGGCACTTTCCACCTCAGTCAAATTTCTAGGGGTCCAGTGGTATGGTGCATGTTGAGATATTTCTACTAAAGTGAAGGATGAGCTATTGCATCTGGTCCCCCAAACAACTAAACAGAAGCCACAATGCCTAGTGGGCCTCATTGGATTTTGGAGGCAACATATACCACATTTGAATGTGCTACTCAGACCTATTTACCAATTTTTAGTGGGGCACAGAACAAGAAAAGGCTATTCAACAGGTTCAGGCTGGTATGCAAACTACTTTGCCACTGGGACCATAAGATTCAGCTGACCCAGTGGTGTTAGAGGTGTCAGTCACAGATAGAGAGGCACTGTCCAGTCTTTGGCAGACCCCTGTTGGCAAGTCACAGCATAGCCCCTTTGGATTTGGGAGTAAAGTCCTGCCATTCTCTGCAGATAACAACTTCTTTTTTGAACAACAGCTGTTGGCCACTTACTGGGTCTTAGTGCAGACTGAATGCCTCACCATGGGCCACCAAGTCACCATAAGGCCTGAGATGCCCATCATGAACTGTGTATTGTCTGACCAACAGAGTCATCAAGTTGGATGTGCACAGTGACACTTCATTATTAAATGGAAGTGGTATATATGACATCAGACAAGAGAAGGACCTGAAGATACAAGTAAGCTATATGAAGAAGTGACCCAAATACCCACATTCTCCACTCCTGTCACAATACCTTCCTTCTCCCAGTCTGCACCTATGGCCTCCTGGAGAGTTTCTTATGATAATTTAACTGACAAACAGAAAATGTTTGATTTACTGATGGCTCTGCACAATTCTCAGTTCCCACTCATAAGTGGACAGCAGCAGCACTACAGCCCCATTCTGGGATCTCCTTGTAGGACAGTGGTGAAGGGAAATCCTCCCAATGGACAGAACCTCAAGCAGTGCACCTGGCCATTCAGTTTGGCTGGAAGGAGAAATGGTTAAATGTGTGGTTGTATACTGATTTATGGGCTGTGGCTAATGGCTGGACTGAATGGTCAGGAAATTGGAAGGAACATGATTGGAAAATTGGTGAAAAGGAGGTGTGGAGAAGTGGTATGTAGATGAATCTCTCTGAATGGGCCAAGAAAGTAAAGGTAATCATGTCTCATGTGAACACTCACCAAAGGGATACCTCTGAAGAGGAGGACTTTAACAATCAAGTGGATAAGATGACATGCACTGTGGAGACTGGTCCTCCTCTTTCCTCTGCCACTCCTGTCATTGCCCAATGGGCACATGAACAAAGTGGACATGGTGGCAGGGATGGAGGCTATACATGGGCACAGCAACATGGACTTCCAAGGCTGACTGGGTCACTGCCACTGCTGCCAGCAGCAGAAACCAACATTAAATCCATATATGGGACCATTCCTAGGGAGATCAACTAGCAACCTGGTGGCAGGTTGATTACATAGGACCACTTCCATCATGGAGGGGACAGTGTTTTGTTATAAGTAGAACAGACACTTACTCTGGATGTAGATTTGTCTTCCCTGCATGTGGTGTTTCTGCCAAAACTTCTATTCGTGGATTTATAGAATGCTTTATCCACTGGTGTGGCATC
This sequence comes from Tenrec ecaudatus, assembly GCF_050624435.1. Classification (NCBI taxonomy): domain Eukaryota; kingdom Metazoa; phylum Chordata; class Mammalia; order Afrosoricida; family Tenrecidae; genus Tenrec; species Tenrec ecaudatus. Next base: position 95,436,301 of record NC_134531.1, read on the forward strand.
CCATACAGCATTGCTCCAGGTCAACGAGTTTACTTCACAGAAAATGGTTGTATCATGTTCCTCATCATCCTGAAGCAACTGGCTTGATAGAACAATGAATGGCCTCCTAAAGACTCAATTATGGTTTCAGCTAGGTGGCAACACCAGGCAGGACTGGGACAATGTCCGCCAAGAGGCTGTATATGCTCTAAACCCATGGCCAATATATGGTGCTGTGTCACTAATAGCTAGAATTTCTGGGTCCAGGAACCACAGGGTGGAAGCTGGAGTGGCACCACTCATATTACTCCTAGTGATCCTTTTGCAGTATTTTTGCTTCCTGCCCCAGCAACCCTATGCTCTTCATGCTTGGAGGTCCTGGTCTGAAAAGAAGGAACTCTCCCACCTGGAAATACAGCACAGATTCCATAGAACTGGCAGCTGAGAATTCCCCCTGGCCACTTTGGGCTCTTCGTGCCTTTGGATCAATAGGTAAAGAAGGGTGTCACTGAACCAAGTGGTGTGATTGATCCTGATTACCATCGGGAAATTGGACTGGTGCTACATAATGGAGGTAAAGAATACTATGTCTGGAATCTAGAAGATCCCCTAGGCCATTTTTTAGTACAACCATGCCCTGTGATGAAAGTAGATGGTAAACTATAGCAACCCAATCCTGACAGGACTGCTAATGGCCTGAACCCCTCAGGAATGAAGGTCTGGATCGTTCCATCAGGTAAAGAACCATAGCCAGCTGAGGTGCTCACTGAGGGCAAAGGTGATACAGAATGGGTAGTAGAAGAAGGTATTTATACCTATCAGTTATGACCATATGATCATTGCAAAATCAAGGTTTGTGATTGTCAATATTTCTTCTTTATATGTGCTTATTTAATATCTTTCCTTTGTTCATGTACAATAAGCCAGATACAAATGGATTCAGCGTGTTTCCATTTATATGTGTGCTATATAAACCCATATATGTATACATATATATGTATATTCATAAGTGTGCTGGTTTTGTTTCTCTAGAGAACCCTGCCTAACACAATTGTCAAGAAGAACATTTCAAAAATCTATCATGAACTCTAATACTGTTTGTGGTAGGATTATATTTATCCACCTTCAAGGAAATTCAATCATCGTTATTAATCATATTTATGCAACAAATACAAAATCAAGTGCAGAAGAAATTGAAGACTTTTTCCAATGACTTCAGTTGGAAATTGATCAAACATGCAATCAAGCATTGGTAATTATTGGTGATTGGAATGCAAAAGTTAGAAACAAAAAGGAAGGATCAGTAGGTGTAAAATATTGGCTTGGTGATAGTAATGAAGCTGGAGATTGCACGGTAGATTTTTCAAAAGAAACAACTTGTTCATAGAAAATTATATTTTTTAACACAGAAGGTGACTATGCACATGCACTTCTCCAGATGGAATCCACAGAAATCAAACTGACGACATCTGTGGGAAGAGATGCTGGCAAAGCAGACTATCAGTACTTAAAACCAGGCCAGAGACTGACTGAAATAAACTATCAGTTGCTCTTATGTAAGTTCAGGATAAAGATGAAGAAAATTCAAAATAAGTTCACAAGAGCTAAAAGACGACCTTGAGTCTACTTACCTGAATTTTGCGAATATTTCAAGAAAAGATTTTAAGCATTGAACACCAATTATAGTAGACGAGCCATGGGATGACATCAAGTGCATCATTCATGAAGAAAGTAAAACGTCATTACAAAGATAGGAAATAAAGAAAAGATCAAAGTGGATGTCAAAAAAAAATCTGAAACCTGCTCTTAATCATAGAGTAGCCAAAGTAAATGGAAGAAATGATGAAGTCAAAGAACTGAATAGAAAATTTCAAAAGGCAGCTTGAGAGGACAAAGCCAAATACTATAACACACTCAGCATATCTGAAATTGAAAGTACTCAAGAAAAAAAGTCAAGCCTTGAGTTCCATTTCAATAGATTCTATGGGCAAAATTTTGAATGAAAAACGTGACATATATATATATATATATATATATATATATATATATGTATATATATTTAACAATTGAATGATGCAGGAAGCACTGAGAGAAGATGGAAAGAACACAGAGTCACTGTACCAAAAAGGATTAGTAGACATTTCACGATTTCAGGAGGTAGTATATGAGCAAGAACCAATGGTGCTAAAGGAAGAAATTGAAGCAGTACTGAAAGCATTAGCTAAAAACAAGGCTCCAGAAATTGATTACTACCCATCGAAATATTTGAATAAGCTGATGAGGCCCCCAGAAGCACTCATTTTTCTATGCCAGGAAATTTGGAAGCCAACTATTTGTCCAGCTGACTGGAAGAGATCCATATTTGTGCCCATTCCAAAGAAAGGTGACCCAACAGAATGGCAAATTATAGAATAATACCATTGCTATCACATGTAAGCATCATCCATCAACAGTTGCAGAAGAGGATGTGAGAGAAGGGACATCATTGCTGATGTCAGATGGATCTTGGCTTAAAGCAGAGAATATCAGATCAATGTTTACTTTTGTTTCATTGACTATGCAAAGATATTCCACTGTGTGAACCATAGCAAGCTATGCTTAACCTTGAGAAGAATGGGAATTCCAGGACATTTCTGGAACATGTGCTCATGCAGAACTTGAAATGGATCAAGAGGCAGTTGTGCGAACAGAACAAAGAAGTACTGCATGGTTTAAAATCCAGAAAGTTGTGTTGTATACTGTCACGGTACTTGTTCAACCTGTATACTGAGCGACTAATCAGAGATGCTGGGTTTATGAAGAAGAATGTGGCATCAGGATTGGAGGAAGCCTAATTATCAACCTTCAAAATGCTGATAACACAACCTTGCTTGCTGGAAGTTATGAGGACTTGGAGCACTTACTGATAAAGATCAAGGACTGGAGCCTTCAAGATGGATTATAACTCAATGTAAAGTAGAACAGAATCCTCACAACTGGTACAACAGGTAGCATCATAAATGGTGAACATTTGAAGATGCCAAGAATTTTGTATTATTTGTATCCAAAATCAATGATTATGGAAGCAGCAACCATGAGATCAAAAGATGTGTTTCATTAGATAAATCTGCTGCACAAGACCTCTTTAGAGTATTGAAAGCAAAGATGTTGATATTTTCCATTATGTTATATGCATGTGAAAGTTGGACGTTGACTAAGGAAGACCAAAGAAGAATCGATGCATTTGAATTCTGATGCTGAAGAGGAACATACCACGGACTGCTAAAAGGACAAACAAATCTGTCTTGGTAGAAGTATGACTAGAGTGCTCCTTAGAGGCAAAGATGACAAGACCTCCTCTTACATCCTTTGTGCATGTTGTCAGGAGAGACCCATACCTGGAGAAGAACATCATGCTTGGTAAAGTAGAGGGGCAGGGGAAAACAGGAAGGCACTCAGCACGATAGATCGACACCGTGGCTGCAACCATGAGCTCAGGCATAAGAACGATTGTGAGGATGGTGCAGGACCGTCCGAGTAGTGTTTTGTCTTGTTGTATTCCGACAATGGGTCGGAACTGATTGATGGCACTAACAACGACATAAACATAACAATTGTGAAGGTATCATTGGACCTTTCAGTGTTTCATTCTGTTGAACAAAGTGGCATTCTATCTAGGAGCCAATCAGGAGGAGGTACCTAACAACAGTTAGATAGTCAATGATTATTCTTTCCTCCCCCTTCATTCCTCATAACTATAAAAGAACATTTCTTTCTACGTGTAAATCTATTGCTGACTTTAAAAAAAGATATTAAAGAATATTTGTCTTTTTGTAATTGACTAAGTCACTCAACACAATGTTGTTCAGATTTATCCATGATTTAAGATGTTTTGAGAACTCATCATTATTCCTTATCATAATATATCCTGTTGTATGTATATACCACATTTGGTTTATCCATTGATCTATTGATGGACATGTACGGTGTATCCATTTTTTTCTTTTATTTATTTATTTATTTAAATCTTTTTATTGGGGCTCATAAGGCTCTTATCACAATCTGTACATACATCAATTGAGCAAAGCACCATTATACATTCGTTGCACTCGTCATTCTCATAATTCACCTTCCACTTGGGTTCCTGGAATCAGCTCGGTTTCCTTTTTTCCCCCCATTCCCCTCCTTCCCCCATTCCACCCCTGGTCCCTTGATAGTTTATAAATAATTATTATATCTTATCTTACACTCCCCGGAATCTCCCCTCACCTACCTCCCCATTGTCCATCTCCCAGAGAGGAGGTTACACATAGATTTCCGAGATCGGTTCTCCCTTTCTACACCCCCTTCCCTCCTGTGTCGCCACTCCCACCGCTGGTGTTGAGGGGTTCGTCTGTCCTAGATTCCCTGTGCCTCCAGATCCCCACTGCACCGCTGTACATCCTCTGGTATAACCAGGTCCGCAAGGTAAAATTGGGGTCATGATGATTGGGAGGGGAGGAAGTGTTCAGGAACTAGAGGAAGGTTTTGAGTTTCATTGTTGCTACACTGAACCCTTTTTTACTATTGTGAAGAATGCGCCAAATGAATGCAAGTGTGCGTGTATCTATTCATGCCACTTTTGTTATTTTTCCAGGATATATCCCTAAAAGTAGGACACTGAGTACTTTTTGTATAACTAAACTAAGGAAGAACTAAAATAAACTAAAACCAAACATATTGCTGTTGGTTCAATTCTGACTTAAAAGGATCCTGTGGGGAGCCTGGCAGTGCAGCGGTTATAACTTGGGTTACTAACTACTAGATCTGCAGTTCACAACCACCAGCAACTCCTTGGGAGAAGTGTGGGCTTTCTACTCCTGTAAAGAGTCACAATCTTGTAAGCCCTCAGGGCCAGCTGTACTCTGTTCTATAAGGTCTCAAGGAGTCAGAATCAACAAGATGGCTGTGAATTTGGTTTCTGGTTGTTATAGGACCAACTAGAACTATCCCTTATGGGTTCCAAGGCTACAACTATTTCCAGAAACACATCATTTTCTAATAATGTAATTCGTAGTTTCAAACTGCTGACCTTACAGTTAGCAGCCAAACTCTTAACTACTGTAACTATCACCGGGGCTCCTTGAACTATACATACCAAAGACCCAAACAAGAGCTGTTGCTGTCCAGTTGATTCTTAGCAACCACATAGCAGAGAGTCGGACTGCCCCACAGGGTTCCTAAGGCAGAAATCTTTTTTGAAGCAGATTGCTATTGTTTCTTCTGTTGAGTGGCTGTGGGTGTGACCATGGATCTTTTGGTTAATCACGGAGTGCCTTAACCACGGCACCACCTGCACTTATACTCTCAACATAGGTGAATCCAAGGAGGCACCAAAAAGTGCTAGAAATTTTCCATTATTTTTTAATTCTACTTGTCATAAATTTTTTGAAGCCCCCATGTGTAGATCATGATAAATGAAGAAAAGGTTCAAGTTTTCAAAGCTTTCATTTTCCTTGGATCCACAGTCAATGGTCACAAATGTAGCTGACAAGAAGCCAAGTGAAGTACTGCATCGGGCAAATCTGCTGCACTAGACATGTTTAAAGTGCTGACAAGCAAGACTGTCACTGTGAGGACAGAGGTGCATGATATTTTTAATTATCTCATAGGTATATGAAAGTTAGACAATGAATAAAGAAGACCAACAAATTGATGTATTTGAAGTACAGCATTGGCAAAGAATATTGAAAGCATATGAACTTCTAGAGAAACCAACAACTGACCAAACACACTGTCCTTTTCCAGGACTGATATCTCCTGATAACATTACCACAGTATATGAGACAGGATTGCCAGCCATGCCTTGAAGAAGTATTCTGGCTGTACTTCTTCTAAGAGTGATTTGTTTATTCTTCTAGCAGTTCATGATACCTGTAGGTTCATAGTCACATGGATCCAAGGTAGGTTGAAACATGGCAGGGTGTCAAAAGCTCTCAGGGCCAGGCAGCCCACACTGGGCCAACCCTGGAGGCAGGCGCTGAGTCCAAGCAAGCAGTGTAGCAAAGGGTAAAGAGAAGCAGTTCCCAGTGTCTTTGACTCTTATACAAAAGGCACATCCCCAAGGAGGTGTCATCAAGCTACCACTTGACTGACAGGTTGGACTCCACCCCTACCTCCACCGCCACATAGGTACCATCAAGTTGACATAAAATCTAACAGCCGAACGAGGGTTAAACACAGAGACTCCAGATTCAAGTCCAGCCCTTACTGACTAGTTGTGGAGCTTGGGAAAGTCATATTTTCCCAATACATAATTAGGGAGATAATTATAGTATATCGTAAATTATCCCTTAGAGCTTGATGTGGCCATATTTTCTGTCAACTGGATATGCACACCTTCTGTGCTTCATTATGGGAAATTGTTTGCCAAGTACTTCCTTCCTTTTTCCTTCCCCTTGCTGAGAATATGGACAGTCTCTGGGCATGGTGGCGGCCCAGTCTCGACTTGCAGCAAGGCCATGTCCTGAGGAATGGCAGAGTAAGAAGGCCGTGGTAATTGACAAGTTAAACGGAGTGCTGGTGGTGCTTGGTTTAGGCATTTAGCTGCTAACCAAATTGTCTGTAGTTCCCACCTACCAGTGACTCCACAGGTAGACATGATGATCTGCTCCCATGAAAATTACAGCATAGGAAACCTCATAGGGCAGCTCTAGCTCATAGGGTCCAGCACAAGAATAACTGACAGCATCATGGAATAAAGCTGCTCACTACACGGATCACCTGGGTAGTCCTGTGAGAAAGCAAGAAACTTCTTCTATCTTGTGTGTGCTGATAGAAGTTTAGACAGTATCCTAATATATTAGGCCCTATAAAAATGGCGTGGTAGGGGCATCTGATCTCTTTTAACTTAACAAGGAGGAAGGAGAAGCAAGATCAGCATCCCAAGACAGTCCTATGAGGCATAGGTCAGCTATAACTGCCTGCTCTAACTCTTTGGCATTTTCCCTCTGGGGAACTCTTTCTCGGCTAGGTCCATAATTCACTGCAATGACCACAGCCTAGACTCACAGTGCTGCTCTCTTCAGGGGGGTCACAGGCTCCAATTCAGGATCAGGAACGCTTTCTTCAGTCAGAACAGCCTCTTTGTAGCCATACCTACAAGCAGTCCTCTGTTTAGTCACTGGCCTCTTGGCCCTCAGCCCCTCATGCCTTTTGCACCAAACCATTTCTGTCCAGCTCAGATAAGAGTCACAAAGCTCTTGAGCTCCACTAATAATAGCCCGGAAGTACTCCCTCCAGCAGGCAGCCTTAGCCACCTGCTGCGTAAGTTGCCCCATTGAGTGCCCAGGAGCACTCCGCTCCACCCCACCAGCAAGCCCTACTGCCAGCAAACACTTTCTCATCTGTGGGCTGGGAAGCCCACTGCACCTTCCTGTGCCAGTCTCCTGCCTCTCCTGCCACTGTTTCTTTGCCACCATGTCTTACTGTCTCTGCTGTGTCATGTGTCAGAACTCTGTCTCTATGTCTAGGGGGTTTCCAGCACAGAAACCCCAGGGGCTCCATTGTACTCTCCAAGGGAAAGTTCTACTGCCAGATCTTTCCTTGAAGGCCAATAGCCTACTTGCTCATTGTAAGCATAGTGATATGGCACAACAGACCAATTCCCTTATTACTGTTCAATACACCTTATTTGCATGGTCCTGGCCTCATAAGGATACTAAGCTAGCCAATCCTTTGGTGAGCTATAAGAACCTTATTTGCATAGTTCGCACCCATGGCTTTGCTGGGAATTATATGATTATAGATATGTTACATTAAATAATTCACTGCATCTCTATTCTCAAAGATGGTATGTGCTAGGAATATGCATTTTAATAAACTACTCTGGTTACTATCTTGTCAGCAAGGCAGGGTCTCTATTTTGAGAAATAGTACCAGTGTGCACTATTTATATAAAGATATCTTACCTCTGAGCAAAATGTTAAGCTTGGGAAAGTGATTAGGATTTAGAAAATTAGAACATCCCTTGCTAAAATTTAATTGTATTATGATTCTTCCAGAAACTTTGAAATAATCTACATGCCTCCTCTTTCTTGCTTTGGGGTAGGGTTACTTTCTGAGTAATACCAAAAATGATTTGTGAAGATCAGTGTCTAAGATCTTCTTTACAACATTATTTATAATGACCTATGAAAGTGAAACTAATTTGGTTAGTCATCAGGGAATTTGTTCAATTCTAATTCTCTGGAATTAAAAGGATGGGGACAATTCTCTGTTTTGGCTATGATGCCCACATTGTCTTAAGCTAGGAATAAACAAATAAGTATTGCAAATAAAAGAAGCCAGATACAAAAGAATACACATGGTATGATTCCATTTGCTTAACATGTAAAAAGAGGCAGAAATATCATGCTCAATGTTGTGTACCTGGGTGATAAAATACAAGTGAAAAGCCAAGAATTGTTTACTCTAAAAATCAGGTCAGTGGAAACCTTTGAGAAAGAGTGCAGGAAGAGATAGTGGGTGGGTGGGGGGGATGGGGGCAAAAGGAGGGTTGGCGGGGGAGGGGACTGGTGATGAGTCATTTTTCATCCATGCTCACAGGGTGTTCACGTCCCTGTTTGCCATGGTCGTCTACATGGCATTAGAGTTCACAATTTTAAAAAACACATAAAGAACGTTAAAAACAATTGCATTATTGTGTTAAGGTTTGATTCCACGTGTATTAAAAAAAGAGACATACATATGCAGATAGATAAGTTCACGAAGGATACATGCTCAAGAAAGGAACTGTTGGTAGCTGTTATCACTGTTAGGGCCAGGGAATGTGCCGTATGGAGAATTTCACTTTGCACTTTACATGCTTCGGCATCATTTCAGGTACTCCCCGACTCTTTATGAGTTAAGGAGCCGGGGTGGCAGAGTGGGCTAGGCATTGGACTGCTAACCACAAAATCAGCTGTTCCAACCTACTTACTACCTGCTCTGCAAGAGAAAAATGAGGTTTTCTGCTCCCAGAAAGATTCATTGCCTCAGAGACCCACAGGGGCAATTCCAATCTGTCCTAGGAATCAGAATCAACTCAATGGCAATGAGTTATGTGCTAGCTTAAAAATGCACTTCAAAGTTTTTATATGACAAGCAATTACTTTATTTTACATGTTTCAGTATTATTTGTGTTTTCTATTTAATCATGTTATTTTTTGGTATTATTTGCATTTTCTTTATAATCATGTTATTTTTTAAACACTCTCAAAATTTGTAGGTGTATTGGTGAATATACTTGTGTATATGTGCATAGACATATTTTTGTGTATATGGAGAATTCTGGAATGACACTTGTCAAACACTCAACAGTAATTACCTCTAAGGCAGTGGTTCTCAACTTTTCTAATCCCTTGACCCTTTAATTCAGTTGCTCATGTTGTGGTGAACCCCCAACTATAAAATTATTTTAGTTGCTACTTCATAACTATAATTTTACTACTGTTATGAATCAGGCGACCCCTGTGAAATGGTCATTTGGCCCCCCAAAGGGTTGCGACCCACAGGTTGAGAACCGCTGCTCTGAGGGGAAGGCCTGAGGAGAATGAGTTAGTGAAGGGGAACTTTTCATTTAGTTTTTACTTTATGTACTTTCATTTTTCCCCTCACAATAAACATGCACTTTAAAAAAATTTATAACACACACCAGAAATGGTACTTAGCTTATTTCAGAATATTTTGTTTTATAGGCAGAAGCGATTTGGATAGATGGAAAGGAATCCCCCAAGAACACATGTCAGGTTTTGAGAGGAGCTTTAGCTCGGGGAAAAGCGTTCCTGCGATACAAATCCCCACCGTGCGCCAGCACACACGTTCCAGAGTGGGCCCGATGACAGGTCGGCCTGGTTGGAACCTAGAAACTAAACCACCAAGGCAGGAAGCCACAATGCCAAGCACAATGCCAAGCACAATGCCAAACAACAAGTTATTTGTTGACCTCATTGGAAAACAGCACAGTGTTTATATATTTATGCCTAAACCTTCACTGCTGGTTGGTGCTTTGTGTCTGGCAAGATGTTAGGTGCAAAGGAGTGAGTAATTTCTGGAATCAACAAAGTAGGATGTTGACCTTTTCGTTGCGCTTGTGTTTTCACCTGTCATTTTAGAAGCTTGGAGACGTCCTCCCTTGTTGATTCAGAGGGATGCTGTGGTGGGCTGGCACCAGCAGGTAGGTTCACCTCAGAGCAGCCCATGGGCAACAGAACGAAGCCCTGCCTGCTCCTCCGGCACCATCCTCACAGTGATTGCCACTTAACAACCTTTGAACCCATTGTTGTAGCCACTGTGTCAATCCACTTGGCAAATGTCTTACTCTTGTCTCTCCCTGCTCCTCTATTTTACCAAGCATGCCCTAGTGGCATGCTGGGTAAGGCATTGGCCTGCTAACCTCAGGTGAGCTGTTTAAAACTGCCAGCCGCTCCATGGGAGGAGGATGAGGCTTTCTACTCCCATAAAGAATTACAGGCGAGGAAACCCACAGGGGCTGCTCTACCTTGTCCCACAGGGCCACTATGAGTCATAATTGACTATGCGGCAGGGAGGGAAAATTAAGAGTAAATGACCTAAAATAACAGAGTAAATGACCTAAAATTCAATAAGAATGACCAGCAAGACAAGAAAATTTCACTGAAGACCAAATGTATATAAGGAAACAGCGCTGGTGTTAATCAAAAATCTAATACTGAAGCTCTCTGAGTCATTTAGATGGATTCAGCACGTCGCTGCTGATAATTAGTTATTGCCAACAAATGGTCATCCGCAATAATGCTTTGTTGGCAATAGAAGCAATTGAGTACCCTTAAGTTCAGGAACGGATTTACTCACCACAATACAACTTCTATGAACAATGCCTGCCACTGAACACAGTTGGGTTCAGCTGTGTTGCAGCAACACCTAGTCACATGTGGCTCCTGAACTCTTGACATGTGGCTGGACCAAACTAAGCTAGTGGCTTTACGTCAAATACACACCAGATTTCAAATATTTACTTTGAGAGAAAGAAGGAAAACTGTTAATAATTATATCATTATTATATCAATAATGTTTTTATATTGATCACATGTTGAAATAAAAATAGTTTGACTACTTTGGTCATGGCTGAAAAGTATTAGTGAGGATGAACTATCTGGAGGAAAAACAACGGGACCGACAGTTCTGGGGGGACTTGGGGTGGTGGGGGGTAGGGGGGGTAAGGAAGTGGTATTAACAAACACAAGGACAAGGGAAAAACATGGGACCCCAAATGGTAGAGAGTGGGGAGTGGCAGGCCTGGTGGGAAATGATCAAGGGTAAGGTTGCTTAGAGAAGAGGTATACTCTAGCCCAGGTGGCAACGAAAAGTATTAGTGAAATTAATTTTACTTGTTATTTTTTAATGTGGTTACTAAGAAATGAACAACAAATGTGGCTTACCTTTCATTTCTGTTAAAGTGAGCAGTTCTCAACCTGTGGGTCGTGACCCCTTTAGGGGTCGAACAACCCTTTCACAGGGGTCACCCAATTCATAACAGTAGCAAAATTACAGTGATGAAGTAGCAATGAGAATAATTTTATGACCGGGGGAGGGGTCGCCACACCATGAGGAACTGTATTAAAGGGTCTCGCATTAGGAAGGCTGAGAACCGCTGTGTTAGACGGTGCTGGTATAGAAGGTTTGAATTAGAAGTGAACTGAGAGTCAGTGTTTCTGCCTTCTTTACAGAAGAGGAGAAATAACTCTAGGGAAAAAAGGGAATTGTTTTATTAAAAGGTACAGCCATGGATGAGAAGTGAGGGCTAGAGTTTCCATCTTTTGATTTTCTTTAGCTTTTGATTTTACACTGCTGGCTTTTAATAGTAAACTTGAGGCCAGAGAAACCAATGTTCTTAGAACATTTACACATTGTACACCACATGATGAGCACCGATAAAACAAAAGAAAACACTTCTGGGGAGTTGGAATAAGATCGAGACTAGTTAGGGGTCAGGGATATTTAATGTTCTGGTTTACAAACTCTTGTGTTAATTTTTGAAGCCTTGGTGGTGTGGTGGTTAAAGTGCTTTGCTACTAACCAAAAGGTCAGTTGTTCGAACCCCGTAGCTGCTCTTGGGAAGACAGCTTGTGAGACTGACGGCCTGGGAAAGCCTCTGGGAGAGTTCTACTCTGCTCTGTAGCGTGCCTGCAAGTTGGAGTCAGGTTCATGGCAGTGGCTGTGGTGTAGGAAGTGTGCTATTTTTAAATCTTGGCCATGTGCTATCAAGGAAAAGAAAGAAAGATAAAAGCCCCAGAGAGGCAGATAAGATTTAAAAAATATCTCCATTGCTTGAAATTCAATATGGAGTTATTTGAAAGAACTTTTCATTAAAAAAAACCCCACAGAATGTTGAACTTCTTTTCCATTTCTAAACACCGTTGGTTGCCATTTTCTGCATAATCCACTGGTCCAAATGAAGATTTGGACCTGCAGCGGTTGCATGGGAGTGCTCCGTGTTTGTGAGCGTCTGCACTGCGGCTCGGGCGATTCTGCTTCCTGAGAACTCGCCCAGCCTTTGGCGGAACACCAGCCAACCAACTCGATGCTTCGATTGGAAAACCTTTGCTATAGTCACTTTTGAGAATGCTGACCCTGACTTTCAGAGCTGTTATTTCCAAAGGCAGATTCTCAGAACGCAAGTTCATTTTCCTTCACAACCTGCGCAGGCTCCTGATCAGAGCAGCTGTGCCAAGTTCCTGAGTGGAGACATGATTACATGATTTCAACAGTACATCTTATAGCCACAAACCATTCTGGGGAGAATCGCAAATACCAATCATCCTGATTCATATGTCTTGATTGCAAATAGATGGGCTATCTATAAAAAAGGAGGAAGACCCCCAATGAGCCGGACTTCCCCTGCGTCAGCCACAGTGGGCTCCAACCTGCCGCGGACTGGGAGCAGGTGCAGGGCCGGGCAGTGATCATCCTGCAGTGTCCAGGGCTGCTGGGAGGTGGGACTGACGCCACTGGCACCCAACGACATTGTAGAAGGACAACAAAATGCACGGCCCCCGGAGAGACAGTGTGTACAGCAGTCTCCTGTTTTGGGGGGCAGTTTCTTCACGCACCTGCTTGGCTCACTTCGCCCCAGTGGTCTCCCAAGCAGAGACAGAGGTAAACACAGGTTAACGATGGTACAGTTGGCTGATGAGTTCCTATATGAACCCAAAGTTTCCCGCGTGAGCCCACCCGGGATGCTTCCAAAAAGAACGGGCTGGCGATGGACTAGTGCAAATCAGCTGTGGAAAATCCCGTGGGGGCCCAGGGCTGCTCGGATAGCCCTGCCGTTGCCGGGAGAACAAGCTCCGTGGGAATGGCCGCCGGAACTGCTTAGACTAACAGGATTCTTGGAGCTGTGTATGGGCCAGGGTACGCAGTGTTTGAGGCAAGATCCTCCTTTCCTCTTACTTCATTTCTTTAAAGCCCCTGAAACAAATGATAAGCCCGGCCCCAAGATGGCTGTCATCATCTCTACCACTTTTTCAAGGCAAGAACAAAGTTTGGAAGTGACTTTGTGGTTTTTTTTTTTTAAGTTGTTTGTTAATGCCTCATAATATTCAGATACCAGACCCGATCCAGACAGGGAGTAATCTCAATTTCTTAAACTCCCAGACCTCTCATTTAACTCTCAGTCATCGCTTAAGCATCTATGGTATGCCAGGGTAAAGAGACGTCGATAAAATGTCATTTTGGCAGAGTGGTAATGTTGTGCGGCGGCCCTTGGATCACTCCGAAGGACCTTTGGATGGAGAAGAAGGGGTGGAGAAACCTCTAGAAATAGTGAATTGCTACATAGTCCCATGTCTGCTTTTAGCCTTCTGAGTTACGTCTCTGGCTACCCCTCACTGCCATACTGCTGATGCTGACTCACAGTGACCCTACAGGGCCGGGTAGAACTCCTCCTGTGGGCTTCCAAGGCTGTGACCCTTTAAGGGATGTGGTATTACATAATTGTCAATTTAAGGATTAAGCGTGTAGGGGTGGAGTCTAGCCTGTCAATCAGGTCATAGCCAATGAGGCTTCTGTGTGGGCATAGCCTTCCCCTCAGGATTCTGGGAATTTTGGTGTTTCCTCCTTGGAGGTGGGAAACTCTCTGCTCACACCCTGGGAGACATACCAGCTGACAAGACACATGGACACACCCTGATGTAGCCCTGGGTGCTGGAAAGCCATGCAGAGACCCTGCCAGTGCTGAGATGTTTCCAATGCCACTGGATCCAAAGACTATCTACACACTGACCTGTGATCTTCAACATTCTGTGTCATTGCATGTGTTTTGTGAGTCTGAAGAGGACTTTATAGATTGGTGTTGGACATATGGGTTAATATTGGACATATGGACTTGATCTGGACTGGGCTGGGCTGTTTTCTCAATGTTCAATTGCTCTTGTATATAAATCTCTGTCTTATACACATATGTGTGTCCATGGATTTGTTTCTCTAGTCTACCCAGACTAACACACAGGAGTAAAAATCCTCATCTTTCTCCCATGGAGTAGCTGGTGGTTTGGAACTGTTGACCTTGTGATTAGTAGCCCAATTCTTAACAACTACGTCACCAGGGCACCCTCTTAGTTGCCCCAGTAGGTCTTAAAAACCTGATCTGAGTTCCCTGGAAATTTGGTGGCTTGTTGTCCCCATAGCTTGAGGGGTTGTCAGTTTATATAGAACCAGGGCTTCCCATACCCAGGCCCTGAGTCAGCAACCACACCAACACCAGCTGGGTGAGCTCACCTCTGCTTACAATGGCTTCTCTTGGTTTCAAAGGGGATCCCTTTTTCTTTCCATGAAACTGTTAAATGGATAAAAGAGGGTGGTAGTGGTAGAACCCCATCACAGCTCCTCTATAAAAAGTTACTTCCCCTGCCAGAGAGCTTCGCTCACATGGGTGGTGTACACAGGGAGAGTTTCAGAAACATGCCTGTTTCTGGGCCCTGCCCTGGCTGGCTCAATTAAAGGAAAAATTTTAAGGATCTGGGTCTGGAGATTCATATTTCCTTAAAGCACACCGGCTAATCTGTAACCAGTGTAGAGAACTGCTGGTCATGAGAGCATCACTTCAATAATGCCCTAAAAGGGACAGATAAAGGTAGGTGGAAAATACGGGACTTAGTGGTAAATCTGCTAGGAAATCTCTTAAGCTCTGCGAGCCTCTGTTTCCCTATCTGTAAACTGGAGACAAAATCCCATCAAGTGATTGGAGTCCTGGCAGCACAGTACTAGTTAAATGCTCAGCTGTTAGCCTAGAGGTTTGAACCGATGGTTCTGTGGGAGAAAGATGTGAAAGTCTGCTTCCATAAAGATTACAGCCTTAGGAATCCTAGTGGAGTAGTTGCATTCGATCCTCCAGGGTCACAGCTTGTCTTGGGATCAACTTAGCAGTTGATTCAGTGGGCTTCATTTTCTTGGGTTTAAGTGGAGGTACATAGCACAGCCTCATTAATAGCAGCCATTGAGATGAGTCTTTAGCTCTGCGGTTTTGGGTGGTACCTACTAGCCACCTGTGACTATTTAAAACTAAAATGATAGCGTTAGAACTTTAGTTCTTGAATTGCATCAACCATATTTGAAGTGCTCGGTGGTTACAGGAGATGCTGTGAGCTGGTGTCTACAATGCTGGCCAGCCCAAGTAAAATGTTTTCTTCGTTGCAGAAAAGTCTACAGATTAGAATGAGCTAGTCTATAGGATCTGCTTCACTAAAACCATTTACTCAAAGAAGACTCATTTTCCACTCTGTCCTAGCAAACACACTATGCTTGCTGTCATCAGGTAGCTAACTCTCAGACTTTCTGGCCAGGGCGGAGAAGTGGAGGAAATCTAGAAACCACCCCTCTTTAAAGACTTCCCACCCACTCTCCTTTTGTTGCCTATGAGGGGATACCTCCCCCCTCCAAAAAAACCCCCAAACTTGCGCTGGATGGAATGGAGCTTTCATAGCACTCATTTTTCCACCAGGAGAGCATTGTGCAACTCGCTTTGAGTTAGTGCACCCAGTGGCATTGCCTGGGAAGATTCTCTGTAGTCGCAGTGAATTTTTTCATCAAAGTTTTGCTTGAATCTCATTTCTTGTGATGGCCGATTTAAGAGAACAGTGTGCGAAATTTTGTTTCCTGCTGGGGAAAAATGCCGCAGAAACTGTTATGATGTTGAACACAGCTTACAAGGGCAGTGCTATGGGCAAAACTCAAGTGTATGAGTGGTTTCCACATTTCAGAAAAAGGTGAAATGTCAATTGATGACAAACCTCATCCTGGATGTTAGTCAACTTCCCAAACAGACAACAATGTGGACTCATCATGCATTGGGACTTCATTCCACCAGGTCAGACTGTTAATCACGTTTTCTATTTAGAGCTGCGGTTCTCAACCTGTGGTTTACAACCCCTTTGGGGGTTGAACAACCCTTTCACAGGAGTCACCCAATTCATAATAATAGCAAAATTATAGTTATGAAGTAGCAATGAAAATAATTTTATGGTTGGGGGAGGGGTCACCACAACATGAGAAACTGTATTAAAGGGTTGTGGCATTAGAGAGGTTGAGAACCACTGATTTAGAGGTTCTGCGAAGATTGTGTAACAGTGTGTGACAAAAAAGGCCTGATTTGTATCAGACTGGGGACTGGTTTTCCCACCATGACAGTGCACCTGCTCATGCAGCCGTCCAGTGCACCAGTTTTTGGCAAAAAACAGCATGCCTCTCTTGTCTTACTCACCTGACCTCACTCTGTGCAATTTCTTTTTGCTTTCACAAATGAAGAGGAATGTGAAAGGACAGCAATTTGAAGACATAAAAGAGGTGAAGAAAAAAAACAAGGGAGGTGCTGTCAGCCATCCAAACAGATGAGTTTGAAAAACGTTTCCAAGAGTGGAATCACAGATTTGGCAACTATATGAAGAATAGTGGAGAGTACTGTGAAGGTTATTCTGTAAAAAAAAAATAGTACATAGCTTTGAAAAAAAATTCAGTTTTTTTGGGGGGGCGGTACTCCCTTGTATATACTTGTGAATGAGTTGCCTTCGAAGTAAACCAGCAAGTGGGGCATCGAATGGGTTATATAAATAGCAATCTCTCCTCCCCTTCTCCCCACTCCACCTCTGTGGCCACACTTCACCATCTACCCAGTAACTAGATTCTAGCTCATTTGTTGGAACATTAAGCTCTTTCTGCTCTATTTGTTGGCACCACAGGCGCTCTGTAGTGAAGCTGCGTGCATGCATCTGTGGAAAAGTCTAAGAGGAAGGGGCAGCATAGGGGCAAAGCAGCTGGCCTTGGTAAGAGAAGTCACCCTTTCAGAGGTTAAAAGGGGTCACACATAGGATGTGACTTTCACTTTTACTAACGGCAACATTTATTTCAGCTATTTTGATGAACTATTCTTTTCTAAACATTCCTTAGCGTCATTTTGATTTGCTAGCAATGGTTGAGGCCACGGGCTTTGGAGTCTTACTGCCTAGGTTCAAGCCCCACCCCCACGCAAGGACCTCCTAGCTGTGCGGCCTTGTGTCAGTTCCTTGACCTACTCAGTCAGTCTCAATCTCAGATTGTCTATTTGCAACGTGGGGATAATGTCCACGTCTACACTCAGAGGATTGTTGCAGGAGTCAAATGTGACCATACGTTCAAAGTCTCCAGTACGGTGGGGAAATGGCCAATGAGTTAAAGGGAAAAAAAAGATTTAGAGATAAAAATGGATATTGAATTTGTCTGCAAACGAATGATGTGATACTTTTAAGTACAAGTGTAAGATACACAATTCTCACAGGCCTTTAAAATCTATTTTAAACTGTAATGCTTTTTTCCTTTTGTCAGATCTTTTAGAATGAGTGGGCCTCTGTGTTTCGTGAAGAACATTTTTAGTTTCTGTGTTACATAAATGTTCCACTTGTGCTACTGTACGTGTTTAGTTAAGCACAGGCCTAGCAGCTGGGGACGTGTCGAAGTCTGAAGAGCAAGTGTATTGTTGATTTGGGCGACGGTGTGCTAAAACTGCTGAGATAACCGAGCAGTCTTTGGGGACAAAAAAGAAAACAGTGATTCTTGGTGGAAAAGGGACCGTACTGCCTCTTAAACTCATTTTATATTTGTTTTGTCTTCCTGCAACGGTGTTTCTGTTGGCAATGTTACTTTATTTATTTAATCCTAAATGGTGGCATATCTTTCAGGCTTTTTATTATTTAGAGAGTTGCCACTCTTTTGCTTTGTTTTGTAGTGTGACGGTGTGACATACCTACCTGTCTGAAAAGGAACTCCCAGGGAGCAGAAAGGGCTGTCACTTATTTTCAGTAGGGGGGCTCTATTGATTCATATAGCTGCTTTCCCAGCTGAAATAACACAGCAGATTGGTGCTGTTTGAACACTGTTAATTGCTGAATGTTCTCAAACTAGTAAATAGGCCTGCTTGGCTGGGAGCCCAACAGTAAGCCAAACAGACCAATTTTGATAAAGTACACACCCTACTAACCTTTACCATTTCCATTGGATTAAATTGTCTTCCAGTAATATAAAATGGTAAGCTAAAAATATTTTTTTAAAGAAAGCTGTTTAAAAGACATTGGGATAGTTAAAATTAAGTTAAAAGTCACTTTTTCCAGTGTATTTTTGATGAAGTAGATAATTTTCAGTAGTGCTGATATTACACCATTGATTTGAACATGAGAGCCGAGCATTAATGGCAAACTAGTTCATAACAGAAGGACTTGAATTATAAGATCACACTGTGCCCTGTCATTTCTGTTTAGGCAACCTTATGCAAACAGTAACATCCCCTCGCAAGTGTGAAAGTAAGCTTTTAATGAATAAAATATAATATGGGTTCTTTATTACCAACCAAACCCAGTGCCATGGAATTAATTTTGACTCACAGTGACCCTTCAGGACAGAGTAGAATTGTTCCATGCTTACATGTTTAGGATTTGAAATTGTTGACCAGTTATAAAGCCATACATTTCATATCATTAAATTCATTTCATGGTTATAGGTTGCCTATCTGCCTATGGCTGGTCAGCTTTAAGGTTGCAGGCCTTCTTAGTGTAAGTTGTGATTATAGCCCCACTCTAAAGATATGTAAAGGTTATTAATATAAATTTGATCATCTGTCTCTCCCATCCTCCTTTAAGCAACATTTGAGACAATGCTAGCTTTTGCTTCCTGTAATAAGTGAAATAGATCATACTGAACAGATCAGAAAACATCTCTGACTCTGGGCAACAATAATAATAATAATAGTAATAGGAAGCAGCATGCACTTGACGTTGCAGAAGAGTGAACAAAATAGTAAGAAATCCATGCTTTGAGTTAAGAGAAATTAAAAATTAAGTATGTACACAGCCACACCATTGGGTTAGAAAACTCAATGTTACTAAAATTGTAGTTCTATCTAAATGGATATATACTGTCATTGTTGTTTTCAGGTGCCATTGAGTAGGCTCCACCCGCTAGCGACCCTCTGCACAATAGAATGAAACAGTGCCCGGTCCTGCGCCATCTCCCAGTTGCGCCTATGCCCGAACCCATTGATGAAGCCACTGGGTCCGTCCATCTTCTTGAGGAACTTCTTTTTACAGCCCCTCCACTGTACCAAAGATGATGTCCTTCCTCAGGGACCAGAGTCTCCTGAGTATGTAAGCTGACATCTTGCCATCTTCGCCTTTAAGGACTTATAGAGTCATTGAAAGATGATGCTTTCTTCTCCTGTAAAGACTTACAGTCTCAAAGCCCCACAGGAGCAGTTCTACTCTGCCTTATAGGGTGGAAGTGAGTTGGAATAAACTTGATGGCAGTGAGTTTTTTCATCTGTTTTTTGTTTTTAATTGGAAATGTGTTTCCAGGTAAACATCATCAGGCATGGCAAGTGTGTTTCTGCTGCCCCTGATATGAAGTGATGACACAGGCACTCAACTCCGGTAGCATTCTTTCTTTCAAATGGGGAACTCCACTCCAGTCATGTGAAGCACAGAAGATCTCACTATCAAAACAGGGGACATTGTGTAAAACACCTGACCAGTGTTCCTCAAGAGTCTCGAGGTCCTGCATGGAAACACAGGAAGTCTGAGGGTTGTCACACACCCACGGCAATGGGGAGGCATGATGACTCAGCCCATCGCGGTTCTCCAGACTGGGCCTTGGGTCAGAAAGATGGCATCGCTGGAAAAGCCCAGGATATCCAAAGAACATTTATAGTTTAGTTGTTAGCAGTGTACCAACGTCAGCGTGTTAGTTTCAACAAATGTACCACATTGATGTGAGGGGGTACCACTCGGGCAGGGAGATACAATTACACTCTGTATAAGCAGTCCACACTTGACTAACGTGCGATTTACTGACAACTCTGATTGGGCCTTTAAATAGGAGCTTGGCCGGTTTTACAATTAGTCAATGAAATAAAACAGGAGCCCACTGGAAGACTAATAATTTGGATGACTTGTCATAGTAACCAGAATGGTAAAAATATAGATTGCAGTCCTGGATGGGAGGAAAATTAAGGTTGAAGTCCAAGAAGGAACACAGCAGCCTGATGCATGATATTGTATCCTTGACAAGAAGGTGGACCATAGCCGTGCACATTCAAAATGGCAGGGTTGGCTGACATCTTTGAATAAGGTGCCACCACCTTTGAGTAAGTCATTGCCATGGTCATTTTTGAAGCCCTGCTTTCAAGTTATGTACATTTGCCCTGAGTTTGAAACCATTGAACCCATCCCTACTCACACCAGCATTTCCAGCAAACTCACCTTCACTTTACTGCAGCTTTTAAATCCTTGAGAAGGCTTTGAGTCTTTTCGTGTCAAAAACTTGAATTCTCTCCCATTGAATCAATTCTGACTTATAGAGGAAGCAAAGCTAAATGAGAATCATGCACCTGTTTCCAACTGACTTACAAATTCTTTTTTTTTCTTTTATATTTTATTAGGGGCTCATACAACTCTTATCACAATCCATACATATACATACATCAATTGTATAAAGCACATCTGTACATTCTTTGCCCTAATCATTTTCAAAGCATTTGCTCTCCACTTAAGCCCTTTGCATCAGGTCCTCTTTTTTTGCCCCTCCCTCCCCGCTCCCCCCTCCCTCATGAGCCCTTGATAATTTACAGATTGTTATTTTGTCATATCTTGCCCTATCTGGCGTCTCCCTTCACCTCCTTTTCTGTTGTCTGTCCCCCAGGGAGGAGGTCACATGTGGATCCTTGTAATCAGTTCTCCCTTTCCAACCCACTCACCCTCCACTCTCCCAGCATCGCCCCTCACACTCCTGGTCCTGAAGGGATCGTCCACCCTGGATTCCCTGTGCCTCCAGCTCCCATAGGCACCAGCCTACAAATTCTTAAAGACATAATTCTTAAAGACATAATTAGGAGCAGATCTTGTTAGTGACCTGGGGACTGCCTGTTCTATTTTTTGCAACTTTTCCATGAATATAAAATTATCCCGAAGTAAAAAATAGTTTATTTTAAGGAAGATCATTGAAAAGCATATTCCAAAGTGCCTGGAAAGGCAACGGACTTAGACTAGCTGAAGCAACAAAAAAGAGCAAGCTATTTAGACTACCTAAAGTCATAAAACTACAATAATCAAAGTTATCTGGTATGGGCATAAAAATAGACATAATAGAAATGAAGTAATTTAGACAGTTCATACATCAATACCCACTTATATGACCAATAGATTTAACAAAAGTGTCAGCATTATTTAATGGGGTAAAAAGATAACATCTCCATAAATGATACTAATAATTTACATATTTATATTGAAAAATGAAATTTAATCCTTATCTAGCACCTTACTGGAACATAGATAAAATCAGCATGGCCCAGAGATCTAAATTTAAGAGATAAATAGGATAAATAGGTAGAACTAGAGATATTATTGTTGTTGGTAGGTGCCATTGACTTGGTTCCGACCAATAGCGACCCTGTGCATAAGAGAAGGAAACATTGTCCAGTCCTGTCCATCCTCACAATTCTTCTCATGCCTGAGCCCCTTGTTGCAGCCACTTTGCCCATCCATCTGGTTGATGACTTCCCTCTCTCCCGCTGCCCGTCCGCTTTACCAGAGTGCTCCTGCGGGCAAGCCTGCCAAGGTTTCATCGTACATATGCTGGACACATTCTCAGGACATACTGGACTTTGGAGAAGGACATCCTACTTGGTAGAAAGAGCAAAAAAGAGATAGGACGATATAGAGATTGAAAAATAAAGAGATAGAATGAATTTCAATTTCCATTACAATGGAAATTAGGGGCAGTTAGGTTTCAAGTAGGGGCAGTTGTGGTTCCAGTGGACATTCAGCAGTGTCTGGAAACATTTTCAGTTATTCCAACTGGGAGTGGAAGGAGTGCTACTGGTGTGTAGTGGGAAGAGACCAAGGATACTGCTAGGTTTCCTAAAATGTCCAGGACAGCACCCAAAGAATTATTCAAGTCAACATGCCAATAGTGCTGAGCCTGCAAACAATCTAAAAAACAAAAACAAAACAGACTTACGAAATAGATCACAATATCACAAATCAAAAACTAAAGCAATTAACAAATGGACTTCATAATGTAAAACTTTTGTTCGGTGGAAGACACTGTTAAGGAAGTGAAAAAGACAAGCTTCAGACTGGGGGAGGTTTTTGCAAAACATACATTCAAGAGCTATGAAGAGCTCAGACAGCTAAAAGGAAGCAAGCAGCCTGATAGAACATGAGCAAAGGGTAAAATATGATCATTTTAGTGCTTCTTCTACCTTTGACTTTGTTGCCTAGTGTCTGGGGTTTGAAGTGGCCAACCAATTGTACAACTCGTACCAAAGCACAACTAGTCTCTGCTTTTGCCTCAAGCACCCAAGGAAGAAGAGATAGGAAGAGGAGGAAGAAATGAAATGCTTGATTCATTGCCTCTCTGAACAAATACCTTCTGGCCAAGAGAACAGAACAACTAGATACCCCAGTGACCATTGCTCAATGTTTTCATTTGAAGGTTGTTTGGATGAGAGATTCTACAGGAGAATTCTTATCAAAGTAGGGAAAGCATGAACAAAATTTCAATTTTCCTGAAATCCAGGCTTTCTGGAGACATAGAGACCGGATGAACCTTGTAAAGTGCCACCCTGAGATAATCTTTAACTCTGGGACCATTATGTAGAAATATCCCCTGAAGTCTTTTTAAAATCAAACAGCCATGTAGTTTAGCTAGTAAAACATGTTTACGATGAGCGCTATGTTCTTATAAAGAGTTTATTATATGGGATCAAGTTGTCAATAACAACTTGAAAGTTTAGATAGGAAGCCTGGGGGCGGGGAGTGTCTCTGGCGAAGTACAAATCAGAAAAGGAAGGGGAGGATGGCCCACCGTATGGAGAATGGAATCCATGCCACATGGAGAAGGTAATAGTGCACATGGAGAAATGAGTGTTTTGCTGTGTATATTTCCATCAGTTAAAAATGGGCAAGAGTTTTGGACAAACAGTACAAAAAAGACTATATAAGATTATGACCAGTAAGCACATGCAACGATGATCGTCCTCCCTTGTCATCAGTGAAATGCAAGTTAGTTGTGAGGGACCATTCTCCACTTACTAAGCCAAACCAAACCCACTTCTTCCCAGTTGATTCTGCCTCACAGCCAGCCTGTAAGACAGAGTAGAACAGCTCCATGGGGTTCTAAGGCTGTAATCAATAATGACCTACTTCCATAGAGCTTTGATATAGTTCATGCACAGTGTTTGGTTTTGAGCTGATCTGTGTCTTGATAAGCCTGCCAAGTAATCTTAGAAAATGACCTCAGATAATTCCTTTAATTGACCTGTTGAGTTATTCAGGGATTTCTATCTGAATGCTGCTGAAATTTGCATGTGGAAAATGAAATTTCAGGTCTCGGTGTACTCAATACTGTATTTTTGTTGTTTTCTGAAGTGCTCTTCCACCAGATTCAGTTTCATCTTGTGGTTTCAGGTGATTAGCAGGCGGGGGTAATCTTGTATTCCCATCTACAGGGGCAGGAGACAGTTTAGATCACTTCGGGTTGCTTGATGAGAAGGGAGTTCAGAAACATATATTAAATATCTTGGGATTTAGAATTGGCTCTGCTCCTCACATACCCTACCTCCTCTCGTGTGACTTAGATCTGGACAATGGAGTTCTGCATCTCTCTGACCACAGCAAGGTGAGTGGCTAAAAACGAAGGCTCTGGAGATACACTTGTGGTGGATGTGTGGCATCAAATGACTACCAAGACCACACCTCCTGTGGCTATAGAATCAGCTTGAACTCATGGTAACCAACGTGTGTCAGAGTTTGTAATGGCTGAGTTTTTAGAAGTGGATTTCCAGGCCTTCTGAGGTACCTAGGTGGACTCAAGCCTCCAACCACTTGGTTAACAACAGGCACATTAATCATTCCCACCAGCCAGGGACTCCTTTAGTATTATTTGAGCTCAAAATCTTTGGAACCATGTTTTGATAGTTCACTCCCAAGCCATAATGATTTCAGCCACTTCATATGCATGTGAAAATTGTACAATGAATAAAGAAGACCAGAGAAGAAATGAAGCCTTTGGATTGTGGTATTGGCAGAGTATTCAAGTTACCACGGACTGCCAGATGAACAAAGAAATCTGTTTGGAAGAAGCACAGTCAGAGTTCTCCAAGCAAGGATGATGAGACTTTTGACATGTTATCAAGAGAATCCTGGAAAAGGATCCAGCGCGCTTGGTAAAGCTGAGTTAGGGGAAAAGAGGAAGCCTCTTGCCATGCTGGCCGCAATGATGGGCTCAAACGTAGCGAGACTGAAGAAGGAACAGCCCTGGGGAATGTTTCCTCTGTGGTCCACAGGGTTGCTCTGCGTCTGAACTGACGGAACAGGACCTAATGATAACATGGGTTAGAATGGATTTGACCGCAAACAAAAATAACAAGAGCAAGGTGGCATTAAATACACACACACATACACACACACAACCATAAAACACCACCAAACCCAAACACGCAGTCTTTCCTGTACCAATCATGTAGATATGTGGCTGAGGTGATGCCAGTCTTTTGTACCTCAAGCAGATTTTGACTCAGAATTTTTCTGTAGGAAGACAGAGGCTGGTCACCATTTGCTGGTGCTGCTGACAGAAACCAACTCTTCTGTACTTCGTCACTCCTTCACTGTGATACTGAGACTCTCCTAGAAACTTCACTTAGAGCTGTTTTTTTTTTCAGACCACCTATTCTCCAAATATTTCATTCCTTAGTACAAGGAATATATTCTTTATTGTTGAAACTACCTAGGGGCTTTCTGCTCCTGAACTATGTACAACCTCAGAAGTCCTAGGGAACAATTCTACTCTGTCCTGTAGGTTCACTGTGAGTGGAATCAACTTCATGACATTAGGTTTGGTTTGGGGTTACGGAGGAAAAAGTGTGTAGTAAGGTTAAATCCTTTGCCCTTACATGTTTTATGCAAATGCTGAATAACTAATCCAAGAAGCTAGACTACACAAGGACTTTCAAAACGTTCATAGAAAATGCAATGAGAAGATCGTGGCAGTTTCTCACAATCTTTCTGCAGCCCTCTTGTATGAAGACAAGCACAATGTCACAATTGGAGAATTCATTTAACCACCTGCATATGAGGTGACCTGCCTGCCCCCAAATGAGGATGAGCTGAAGCACTTATTGATGAAGGGAAAAATCCCAGCAGTCTTCAGTTAGAATTAGACATAAGGAAATTAAAGATTCGCACACCTGGACATTTTAGTAAATGAAGAGACAATGACGTTTTCAAGTAGCCATTCTATTGGAGCAGCAAGTAAAGCAGTAAGAAACGAAACAACAGATTGCATTGGGCACATCAGTTGAAGATACCTCTTTAAAGTGTTAAAAAGCCAAAAATGCTACTTTGAAGGTTAAGGTACACTTGACCCAAGCCTTGGTCTTTTCTTTTTTTTTTTGCCATGGTCTTTTCAATGGCTACATATGTATATGAAATCTGGGCAATGTACAACAAACAAACAAACAAGCAACCCAAAGCATAAGAGGAATTGCTGCATTCGAATTGTAGTGTTGGCAAAGAATATGGAATATACTGTTCGTTAGTGTTGACGCATATTGTTGACCCTAAGTGCAACAAGTGAATACGCCTATTCCTTCTTCCTAGTCTGTTCTTTGTCTGGAAACTCCACTGAACCCTGTCCAGCATAAGTGATCCTCCTAGTGTTTGAAATATCACTAGCATAACTTCCAGTGTCACAGAAACATGCAGGCCACTACGTGATATAATCGGTAGGACACTGGTCTAAAATATTTCAAAGATAAATATTGATCAATATTGTGCAAGAGTGCTGATAAGAAAAAACAACAACTGAGAAAGGTTTTCATCCCCTAATAAACAGACTTTGATGGTAGCCAAGGGTGGGAGGGGTGGAGTAATAGGCTCAAGGTTAGATAGGTGGTAATTTGGGTGAAAACTAAAAACTCACTGCCATTGATTCGATTCCAGCGTGCAGTGACTCCAGCACAGAACTGCCTCGTGGATTTCTGAGACTGTGCATCTACGAGCGTAGAAAGCCTCAGCTCTCCCCCTGGGAGCAGCTGCCGGGTGTGAACTGCTGACCCAACATGGACGCTGCTTTGCCGCCAGGGCTCCCTAACTTGGGTGAAGGGGAAAACAATATCCTGACAGGAAGGTGAGAAAAATGGGGGAGGACAGAAATAGGGTACGCCATAGGGAGGCTTGATAAGTTGTTGAATGCAAAAATGATGATCTGGTATGTACATCCCACCTAATTCACAAATAACAGTTTAAAAAATACTTTTATTAAGGGCTCTTCCATCTCATCACAATCCATACATTCTTCCAATGTGTCAAGCACGTTTGCACCTATGCCGCCATCATCATTTTCAAAGCATTCTCTTCCCACCTGAGCCCCTGATATCAGCTCCCCGTTTCTTCCCCCTCCCTCCCCCACCTACCCTCCCTACGCACCCTTGGTAAGTTATAGATGATTTTTTTCATGTCTTACATCATCCTCCATCACCCCTTACCCACTTTTCTGTTATTCGCCCCCCTGGGAGGGGTCCTAGGTCAAAACAATTAAAAGTTTTTAAAAGATCCAAAGATCCCGACGATGGCGATGGCCTGGACAAAGTTCTGTTATGTTCAGTTTCTCCATGAATTGGAGTTGACTCTGGCAAGTGTAGTTACAACAGGTTTAAATCTTGAGTAATTAGCTTCCTGAGCAGACATAGATTACTTAACCTTTCTATGGCCGGTTCCTTGGGTGAAACAATGGAGATGACCAATATTGCCACATACTTATTTTTCTAATGGTTAGGCTTATGGTCCAAGCTAGAACAAATAGAACCAACAAGAAGAGCCCCATGATTTCTGCCAAAATTATTGGAAACGGAAAGCTGCTTCTTTCCTCTCTGTGTTGCTAAGCTGGCAAAGAGAAGGCTGGAATTTCTGGACGGTGTCTTGCCACTATGTGGTAAGACACTCTTTGAAAATATAGTCAATGCTGAGTCACATGATGGAGAAATACTGATTCTTTACAGTTTTCTTTGAATTCCTGGATTTAATTAGACTTGAAGTTCTATTGCCTTCTTTCCTTTGCTGCTATATGAGCCAGTCCATTTTCTTTTTGGCTTGAATTAGTTGGATCGAATTACTTGCAAGTGCAAGCATCCTGACAAAGACAATGCTTCCAAAGTAGCAGGCCTCCTTTAAAAGCCTTGCTTTAAGACTCAGCTCAATTACCTCCTCTGTGATAACTTTCCTGACTCGGGTGAGTTAATTCCTTCCTTCTGTGTGCCCTCCATGAACACTGCAGGGTAGTGCTGAGTATTTTCATGATTGTGATCATTTTTAGTTGCTTTTCTGGGAGCCTTTACTCTGGAAACATATGTAAGTATCATCAGCACTGAGAATCTTATGTCAGGAGACTCTAGCACGTAATTACAAGAGATGTCTCATTATACTGTACTACAGTTGCTTGTGATCCCTCTCTCACAACAATACTGCTTCTCAAACTTCAGTGTAACACAGAATCATCTGTAGAGCTCATTAAGATACAGATTCCCAGGCTCTGGCCTCAGAGATTCTGATCCATATGGATGTGTCTGGGGGCTGGGAATCTATATTTTAATAGCTCTTCAGGTAACTTGGATGCAGGTGGTCCTCAGGCACCACTTTTATAAATATTGGACTCGTTTTGAACTCTGTCCACTCTTTTCAACCTTATTTATCTTCATTCATCAATGCTATTGCAATGCCTAGTAATACTAGGTATTCAACAACATTTGCTTAATGTCTACATGTACTCATGACATGGTACATAGTCAAGGACAGAAACTTTTGAAAACAGTGAGACTGCATATTTCAGATACCATATATACTCGAGTATAAGCCGACCTGAATATCAGCTTAGGCACCTAATTTTACCACAAAAACTGCATAAAAATGTGCTGAAAAACTCAGCTTATACTCGAGAATACATAATACCTAAAACCTCTCATATTTCTCTGGAACCAAAGAAGCAAAATGATTAGTGTTATTATTATTTTGTTTTAAATATAATGGTCAACACATTTGCGAAGTGTCAAACTTCTGGTTCAGTAGTTTCCCATTAAAGCCAGAATTTATTTTCCATGCATGACCAAACATAAGATACCACATACTGATCTTTGATCCAAATATTTATCGAGGGAAATTGTACCCATGCATTTGACATATTTATCACCAGGGAAGTGTCTTTTTCCAGGGTAATCTGGCGGATTTCCCTCTCTTCTATCCCTCTTGTGACATGTCTCCAGGTGTAAGGAGCTTAAATTTGAGAAAGACAGCATTTATGAAATAGTACCTTCCAAGACACAATTATGTATTGATGATGTAGAGATAATAATCACAGCCTCCAGATAAAAACCCACTTCTCCTAGAGCTTTTGCTCCTTGTCTACCTTGTTTGTATGGTAGTTATATAACCTCATGTCCATTTAATAAATAGAGCAAAGGGGTGGAGTCTAGTCTGTCAATCAGGTCATAGCCAGATGGTACCCCTTGTGGGCATGGTCTTCTCATAAGGGGGGTTCTGCGACCTCCCCTCTCTCTCTGATTCACTTTCCTGTTGATGAACCATGCTGATGGCAGCCAGAGCCCTGGAGATATGTCCACTGCCATTGGAGCCACAAGACTTTGCATCCACCAGTCTATGATAGTCCTATATTCTGCATCATTGCGTGTGGCTGTGTGAGTCTGAGAATGGATTTATGGACTAATATCAGACTTAAGGGGTAATATTTGACTTATGAACTTGATCTGGGCTGGGATGTTTGCTTGATCTATAATTACTTCTTGATATAAAACTCTCTCTTACACATATGAGTGTCCCTGGATTTTTTTCTCTAGTCAACCCTGTCTAACACAGTATGAAAACAGCCAACAGCACCGGAACATGGTTTAGCACAAGTAAAGACAGATAAAGAACAAAGACCATAACTCAAAGCAATCTATCCAACTGGATTTACCCGCCCTTAAGCCACCGTCTTGTATAACTCATTTTCTTTCTTTCTTTTTTTTTTTTGTATAACTCAATTTCCTCTGGAAATTCTGCCTGTTGGAAAATGTCTTATTCTGATGAAACTTCATCTAGGAAGACCTTCTCAACTTTCTTCCACCTGATCTTCCATTTCTTCTGACAAACTCTAAGTACCCTGAAAGCGTGGTACCCAGACTGAACAAGAACCCTATAAAAGATGAATGAGACTATGTGAATGAGTCTCTGTCCAAAAGTCAACATCCTCATCCTGTGACTAGAAGAACGGGAGAAACATGCTGAAATGTCAAAGGAACTTCGGAGAGAGCTAAGGGCCAGTGAGGTTTGGAGCTGCCAGCAGGGATAGAATCTTAAGGGTAGGGAGAGTAGAGGGTTTCTGAAATTTGATGCTATATCTTTACCATGAAATACTAAAAAGCCAAGATATTAAGGATCCCTTTAAGGACTGTAAGTGGGGAGATGATTATTTACTTATTTTTTAAAACAACTTTGTTGTGTACTTTATATATCATAAAATTTACCCATTCCGTGTGTATAATTCAAAGTCTTATAGTAACTTTACTGAGGGGCACACCAGGACTATCAATCAGTTTAAAAACAGTTCCATCCTTCCAATAAAATCCTTCATGCTATTTATAGTCAATCCCTGTTCGCAGTCCCAAACCCAGGCAACCATTAATTATCTCCTGACTATAAGTTTGAACTTTTATAGATATTGTATATATGGTAAATAAAGTCATACACTATGTGGTTACTTTCAGCTAGCATAGTGTTTTGACACGATGTTGCCAGTTGTTTGTCCCCAACCCCCAGTACCACATTTGAGGTGCCCTTTCACCAAGTGATTGGCACTCAGGTTGCTTTTGGTTTAGGCCTATTCTCCATAAGGCTGCTATCCACATTTGTCAGCTTGACTTGGTGTGGGCAGATACTCTCTGGAATCTTGGTACTTTTACTTGTAGCTTTTCTCCTCCCGCCCCCCCCCCCCCCAATCATTGTATTGGGAGCTAATGCAGATATCGTATCCTTTCATAATTCAATCACATCAAGCGGTATTGTGTAATTGTTACCACAATCAGTTTCCAAAACATTTCCCTTCTTGAACTCCTTGATATCAGCCTCCCTTTACCACCTTGCCCTACCATACCCACAGGGATACTTCTACTTATTGTCTCTATAGGTTCATTTGTCCTGGGTTTTACAGACTGAAAAACAGAAAAACATTTAACAAAATTTCAAGAGGGTTATACCCAACAAAATACATCAGTGATAATCCCAATATGAAAAACAAAACAAAAACAACACAGAAAGTGTTGAAAATCAGATCAGGCCCATGACTCAAGTACTCCCTCAACACAAGAAACTTGATTCTAAAAATCCAGCATTCTGTGATGCTCACCTTCTCCACAGATTGTTGAAGACAAAATGGGTGCATAAGTAAATGTGGTGAAGAAGGCTGATGATTCCCAACTATAGAAAGATCTAGCATCTGGGGTCTTAAAAGCTTGAAGATAAACTAGCAGCCATCTGCCTGAGAAGCAAAAAACCCACATGGAAGAAGCACACCAGTCTGAGTGATCATGAGGTGTCAATGGGATCAGGTACCATGCACCTAAGACCCATAACAAAATCATACCCAAGATGAATGGGTGCCGGTGGGGAGGGGCATGGAGTGGAGACCCAATACCCATCTGTAGACAGTTGGACATCCCCTCACAGAGGGGTCACAGGGAAGAGATGAGCCAATCAGGGTGTAGTATATCACCGATGAAACACACAACGCTCCTCTAGCTCTTTGGTTCTTCCTTCCACCCACTATATGACCTCAATTCTACCTTACAAATTGGATTAGACCAGAACATGCACAGTGCTACAGATAAGAGCCAGCAACACAGGGAATCCAGGAGAGATAACGCCTCCCAGGGTCAACAAAAAGTAGAGATAATAAGAGGATTAGGGGAGGGTGCGGGGAGAAAGGAGGAATTGTTCACAAGGATCAACCTATAACCCCTTCTCAGGGTAATGAACAATGGAAAAGTGGGTGAGGGGAAACAGTGGATGGTGTAAGATATGAAAATAATAATCTATTAGTTATCAAGGGTTCATGAGGGAGGGAGGCATGGCGGGGGAAGAAATGTGGAGCTGATATCAGGGGCTCAAGTGGGAAGAGAATGCTTTGAAAATGATGACGGCAGCAGATTATGTGAAAATGTGCTTGACACACTGGAAGAATGCATGGATTGTGATAAGAGATGTAAGAGCCCCCAATAAAAGTATTTAATTAAAAGAAAAAAGAAAATAATTAGATCAGACCCAGGTGTATTCGAGAGGGGATCAACTGACAAGGTTTTAACTATTCAAATCAAGTTCATCATTTTGATCTCCTATAACCATCACACCATACATTCTGTTTAGTAACCAGTTTATTCTCATATCCCTATTGTGGATAGAGGGAAATCACTGAAACTTATATCTTGTGTACATTTTTGAGAAACTGTCCAATGGCCTTCAAAATTACTTTACCAAGTGATATACCCACAGCGCAAGCACTTCATGAGCCACCCTGTTTCCATCCTAACTATTTCTGCCTGATCTGTGATAGTGATTTCAAGGAATGTATCTTGGAATAGTATCTTGTTATTTCAATGGCATTTTCTTTTATTTTTTTTTTTAGTTTTTATTTTTAATCATTTTATTGGGGGCTCATGCAACTCTTATAACAATTCATACATACATTCATTGTGTCAAGCACATTTGTACATTTGTTGCCCTCATCATTTTCAAAACATTTTCTTTCTACTTGAGCCCTTGGTATCAGCTTCTTGTTTTCCTCCTCCCTCCCTACCATCCTTCCCTAATGAACCCTTGATCATTTATAAATTATTATTTTTTTTATGTCTTACACTGACCGATGTCTCCCTTTACCCACTGTTCTGTTGTTCATCCCCCTGGGAGGAGGTTATATGTAGATCTTTGTGGTCGGTTCCCCCTTCTCCCCACACCTTTCTCTTACCCTCCTAGTATGGCTACTCTCAATGTTGGTCCTGAGGGGTTTATCTGTCCTAGATTCCCTGTTTCCAGCTCTTATCTGTACCCGTGCTCTGGTCTAGTCAGATTTGTAAGATAGAATTGGGGTCATGATAGTGGGGGGAGGGGGAGTGAAGGAAGCATTAGGAAGGTTGTATGTTTTATCGGTGCTGTACTGCACCCAGACTGGCTTGTCTCCTCCCCGTGACCCTTCTGTAAGGGGGATGTCCAATTGCCTACAGATGGGCTTTGGGTTTCCACTCTCCCTCACTCACAATGATATGATTTTTTTGTTCTGAGTGGTTGATAACTGATACCTGATCCTATTGACACCTCATGATCATACGACTGGTGTGCTGCTTCCATGTGGGCTTTGTTACTTCTCAGCTAGATGCCTACTTGTTTACCTTCAAGCCTTTAAGACCCCAGATACCATGTCTCTTGATAGCCCAGCACCATCAATTTTCTTCACCACATTTGCTTATGCACCCTCTTTGTCTTCAGTGATTGTGTCAGGAAGGTGAGCATCACAGAATTCTGGATTATTAGAACAAAGTGTTCTTGTGTTGAGGGAGTACTTGAGTAGAGGCTCAATATCCATCTGCTACCTTAATACTAAACCTATAAACAATGTACATAGATATATTTCCCCATCATATATAAATATATTTACATATGTACATGCCTTTATTTAGAACTCTATAAATGCCCTTTGCCTCCTACTTCTTTCCTCTATTTCCTTTTACTTTCCTCTTGTCCCACTATCATGTTCTGCCTTCATTTGGGTTATAGTAATTCCTCTCAGTTACATTGTACTTGATCAAGCCCTACCAGGCCTCCTACACCCTCCTTGCTACTGATTTTGGATCACTGTTGTTCCCTTGTCCCTGGGTTTGTTAAAACCCACTTCCTTTCCCTGTCTCCACCTCTCCCATGTACCCCCTGGGATGATCTAGGCCCATTGTTTTCTCCTCTGGATTGTTTATTCTGTCTATCTTATATAGGTAGACATGCATAGATAGTAATATACACAAAAACATGACAAAGAAAATAAAACAACAACAACAACAAAACAACGACAAAAAAGAGAAGCCTATAAATAATTCAATGTGTGTTTGTTGACCTTTGCAAGTGTTTTCCGGTTGAGTCTGATGAGGTCTCACACCCTGGCCCCACAGTCTATTTTTTGTATTCCCTGGGGAATTCATTGCTCTGCTACCCTTGATGTTCTGTTGCACACCCTTAGTGTTTCACCTCGGTGTGTTGGGGTCAGATCAGGCACAATTCCCACTGTGTCTCCAGTGTTGTCCCCCATAACACTATGGGTCAGTGTGGGACGTCATATCTCATGGAAGGGCGGGGCCTATGGTCCTCTCTGTGCATTGGCTCTTCTGAGCAGGGATATTGTCCCCAAGGCTTGGTGGGCTGGAATGTGCTCCACTCTCTCTCCCTCCCCTTTCATTTGCTCCTATGTACTCTAATCAGACATACCCCTCTCCCTGAGCTGTAGCTTCAGTGCTGTCCTCTGAAGTAAATCCTTCTGTGGGGAGGGGAGCTGTCCACATAGTTTGGATTGAGGGCGGCCCATATCTAAATGTCTTGTAGTAGATATCTTGCTATTTCTTCTTTTTTGCTGGTTATCTTGCTATTTCAATCGAATTTTCTTGATAAATAATTATGCTAACCAGTTTTGCATGTATATATTCTTAAGTATTTTATATCCTCGTGTTCATATATCTGGACATTGAAATGGCTCTTTGTCTGTTTTGTTATTGGTTATAAAGTGTGTTGTGCAGTGGAGAGGTCTGGGGAGCTGACCCCAGTACCAAATACTAAGTGGATGCCTGCCCCTCCCCCCAGAAGAATTTATTTCAAGGGACTTCATTGACTCTGCATCTCCGGGAGAGGGACATATCTGATCAGAGCACACGGGAGCAGATAAAGGGGGAGTAGGAGAGAGTGGAGCACATCCTGGCCCACCAGGCCTTGAGGACGATGACCACAATTAGAGCAGCCAGTCCAGAGAGAGGACCACATGACCAGCCCCACTATGAGACATGACGTCCCTCACTGACCCATGGCCCTGCGGGGGACAGCACCGGAGACGCAGTGTGGGAATTGCACCCAATCTGATCCCACCACACCGAAGCAAAGCACTGGGGGAGTGCAGCGGAACAGCAAGGGAATGGAGCGGCGAGGTCCCCAGGGAATGCTGAAGATGGACTTTGGGGCCAGGGTGTGGTGCCCCAGCAGACTGGACTGGAAAACACTCCTAAAGGCCAACAAATGATCCTTGAATTAACTACAAGCTTTTCTTTCTTGTTGTGTTTTGTTTTGTTCTTTGTCAGTGATTTGTTGTTGTTTTGTTGTTTATTGTTGGTTGGTTTTGCTCTGTCTTGTTTTTGTGCTTGTTATTATCTCCTCAGGTCTGTCTAAATAAGATAGGCTGGATGAACTATCTGGAGGAAAGACAACGGGACTGACAGTTCCGGGGGGAAATGGGATGGGGGGAGGAGGGGGGTGAGGAAGTGGTGTTAACACACCCAGGGACAAGGGAACAAGTGATCCAATTTGGTGGTGAGGTAGTTGTGTCAGGCCTGGTAGGGCAAGATCAAGGGTAATGTAACCAAGAGGTATTGCTGAAACCCAGGTGGGGACTGAGCATGATAGTGGGACAGGAGGAAAGTTAAGGGAAATAGAGGAAAGAGCTGGGAGGTGAAGGGCATTCATAGAGGTCTAGACAAAGACATGTACATAGGAAAATATATATGAGGATGGGGAACTAGATCTATTTGCCTGTATTTATAGGTTTAATATTAAGGTGGTGGAAGGACATTGGGCCTCTACTCAAGTACTCCCTCAATGCAAGCATACTTTCTTCTATTAAATTGACATTCTATGATGCTCGCCCTCCCGACACAACCACTGAAGCCAAAGCGGGTGAATAAGCAAATGTGGTGAAGAAAGCTGATGGTGCCCGGGTATCAAAAGATACAACATCTGGGGTCTTAAAGGCGTGAAGATAAACAAGCGGCCATCTAGCTCAGAAGTAACAAAGCCCACATGGAAGAAGCACACCAGCCTGTGTGATCATGTGGTTCCAAAGGGATCAGTTATCAGGCATCAAAGAACAAAAAATCTTATCATTGGGTGCACATCTCCCTGATCCGATCGCTGAGGACAAACGGATGCATAAGCAAATGTGGTGAAGAAAGCTAATGGTGCCTGTCTATCAAAAGAGATAGTGTCTGGGGTCTTAAAGGCTTGAAGGTAAACAAGCTGCCATCTAGCCCTTAAGCAACAAAGTCCACATGGAAGAAGCACACCAGCCTGTGTGATCACGAGGTGTTGAAGGGATCAGGTATCAGGCAACATCAGAACAAAAATATCTTACCATAGTGAATGAAGGGGGAAGTGCAGGGTGGAGACCCAAAGCCCATGTTGGCCACTGGACATCCCCTTGCAGAGGGTTCTAGGGGAGGAGAGGAGTCAGTCAGGGTGCGATGTAGCACAGATGAAGAATACAGCTTTCCTATAGTTCCTAAATGCTTCCTCCCCTTCTCCTACTATCATGATCCGAACTCTACCTTGCAAGTCTGGATAGAGCAGAGGATGTACACTGGTGCAGATAGGAGCTGGAGGCACAGGGAATCCAGGGTGAATGATACTTCAGGACCAGGGGTCCTAGGATACTGGGAGGGTAGAGGGAGAGTGGGTGGAAAGAGGGAACCGATGACAAGGATCTACATGTGACCTCCTCCCTGGAAGACAGACTATAGAAAAGGGGGTGAAGGGAGACATCGGACAGGGAAAAATATGACAAAATAATAATTTATAAATTATCAAGGGCTCATGAGGGAGGGGAGCGTGGAGGGAGGTGGGGGGGGGGGAAGAGGACATGATGCAAAGGGCTTAAGTGGAGAGCAAATGCTTTGAAAACGATGAGGGCAATGAATGTACAGATGTGCTTTACACAATTGATGTGTGTATGGATGGTGGTAAGAGTTGTATGAGCCCCTAATAAAACGTTAAAAAAATAAATAAAAGTATGTTGTGTATTTTAGATATATCTTTCATCAGATAGTGTTTTGAAAATATTTCCTTGCATCCTGTCACTTGTTTTTACATCTTTATTTGTAGTGAGCAAGTTTTAAACTTGAGCAAAGTCCTATTTTTTTTTCTTTCTTTGAGGAAACCATGTTTTTGGTGTAATAACGAATACTTATCTTTTTCCTAACCCCTTATCTTAAAGGGCTTTCTCTTATATTTTATTTCTTACACATAAATCCATGATCTGGATTGAAAAAATGTTTATATGCTATGAGGGAGGAGTCTAAGTACATCTTTTTGAATTTGAAAATCCAGTTGTCTTCTAGTATCCTACAAACTGACACCTATTGAGTACTTATCTTTGAGGTAGGCACCAAGAATACAACAACAAACAATAATTTCCAGCTTCTGATGCTGTGTATGAAGGTATATGAGGTAACTTTGAAGTTCCTGGGGGAACAAGGTTACAAGTAGATTCCAGAGATCAGTTCTCCCTTTCTACACCCGCTTCCCTCCTGGTGTTGCCACTCTCACTGCTGGTCCTGAGGGGTTCATCCATCCTAGATTCCCTGTGTTTCCAGATCCCTTCTGCACTGCTGTGCATCCTCAGGTCTGCAAGGCAGAACTGGGATCATGATAATTTGGGGGGAGGAAGTGTTCAAGAACTAGAGGAAGGTTTTGAGTTGCATTGTTGCTACACTGAACCCTAAGTGACTCATCTCCTCCCCACTACCCCCTTTTTTTTAAACCAGTGGTTCACAACCTTCTTAATGTTGTGACCCTTTAATACAGTTCCTCATGTTGTGGTGACCCCAATGATAAAATTATTTTTGTTGCTACTTAATAATTGTAAATCTGCTAGTGTTATGAATCATAATATAAATATCTGATATGCAGGATGTATTTTCATTGTTACAAATTGAACATAATTAAAGCATGCTGATTAATCACAAAACAATGTGTAATTATATGTTGTGAAATATTTCGTTCTAATTACAAATAAATGAAATTTTGTCTTGAAACGTGGTGTAGCACGGGTAACAGTCTTCATGCCAGGTACTCGGATCTATGTGGGCATATCTGCATGTTGGCAGACCCACCTGGAGACAGATAGTAGAGCAAGGTCTTGGTTCCTAAAACCATTGGATATATGTGTTTTCCGATGGTCTCAGGCGACCCCTGTGAAAGGATTGTTCTACCCCCAAAGGGGTGGTGACCCACCGGTTGAGAATCACTGTTTTAAACCCATCTTCCCCTGAACTTTTAAAAGCCCTTCATATGTCCATAACCCAAAAGAGTAAAACACAGGGGCGGAGTAACACAGGCATTGGTGATGTAAGGAATGGCTCTGAGGGAAAATTAGGGGGTGGCACTACTGTTTGCCTAACCCCACGTAAGGTAAAGATGTTTTCACCGTATCACACAGGTTTGTTGCCAACTACTTTGAGATAGACCTCAAAGAATTTATGATTAATGAAGGATGCAAATATGTCCATTTTGAATATATTTTTTAATGAAGGCTGTATTGTATTGTACAATCTTCACTTGGTATGCATAGAGTGGGGCTTTGAGGATATCTTGGGATTGGTCATATACCAGTCTGTACATTGAGAACATGTCTCCTTTGTGAACATTACTAAAAAATGACTGATGGTTAAGATTTAGTATATGGATATTAGATTAGGAATCAAGAGAGAGTCCTAGGAGTACTCCTAATTACCTACATGTTCTTGGCTCATCAGTTCATCTCTGAGACTCTTAGTTTGATGCCAGTATAAGGTAGCAGTTGAATTCCAAGGTCCTTTCCAGGTTGAATGTTCTGTTTATCCATTTAGTCAATATTTATTGACTATTTACTTTGTGCCAGACACAGCGAGGCACTGACTCACCAAGGTTAGCAAGGTAAACCTGCCAAATGTGTTTGAGGAGCATGGATATGAGAATAGATCACTAAGAGATAGCATTATACGCTTTGTGCCAGTTCTATGATTCTCTGGATCTAGAAACGAGTCTCTCCCTGAGGCAGTACCTGGGACAGAAGAAGCAGAGAAGGAAGATGACCCTGAAGATCAGTTTATGGAAGATG
The DNA here is from genome assembly GCF_050624435.1 of Tenrec ecaudatus. Classification (NCBI taxonomy): domain Eukaryota; kingdom Metazoa; phylum Chordata; class Mammalia; order Afrosoricida; family Tenrecidae; genus Tenrec; species Tenrec ecaudatus. The sequence goes on from NC_134531.1 coordinate 95,474,989, forward strand.
CCTAGAAGGAGCAACAGTATTTCTAACTTTTGTAGCTGAACTAACCTTTGGACAATTAATATTCCTTGCACAGTAGTAAAAAAGTATGTTTGCTTTGGAGACGTGATAGGGGAAGAGTATATAAATGTATTATTTGTTTAACTTGGCTGATATTTGAGCCTCCAATTCTCTTTATTGTATTGAAAATCATAAAGAATGTTTCTCTGAGTTTTCCCAATGAATAAATTTAGAGTATAAAACATTATGTTAAGATTGAGGAAAAGGTTTTAAGCATATTATAAGAACAAGACTCTTATATAAATGAACTTCATGCCTCCCTTTTCAAATCATTTAGATTCTGAGTCACCTTCTCGAATACATTTTCTGAACTTCCTTTTATAACTACAGTGCCTTCAGCTATGAACCTAAATAACCTAGTGTCTTTAGTGTCATGTACAGCCAATGAACCTGCAGCTTTTGAAAACTTTTCAGGTCAGAACAGTCTATGCTTTTGAAAAAAATTTAAATTTATTTATTTTAATCATTTTATTGGGGTGGGGGCTCGTACAGCTCTTATCACAATCCATACGTACATCCTTTGTACATTTGTTGCCATCCTCATTCTTAAAGCATTTTCTTTCTATCAAGACCTTGGGATCAGCTCGTCACTTTACCTTTCCCTCCACACCCCCTCACTAACCCTTGATAGTTTATAAATTATCATTATTTTGTTATGTCTTACTCTGCCCAGCGTCTCCCTTCACCCCTCCAATTTTCCCAGCCTCTGACACACACACACACGCACAATCACACACATACACATCTTCTCTTGTGTGCTCATTTTCTCTAGTATGCTTATATGAGATTAACGGTGCTGTTTGCAAAGTTATAAGAAAATCAAGTCAACTTTGCCTTAATAAATTCATGTAACTTTATGATGGTTATTTGGCAAATGGACTGTTTGGGAGAAAGCCTTGTTTACGGGTTCAGATTACATATGCTGTGATTAAATATTTTGTTTTGAAAATGTTCACCTTGGTCTATTAGACAGGATGTTTGGCTGAAAGCAACAGAAATCCAACTCAAAGGAGCTCACTCAAAAGAGATATTTTACTAGCTTTTAAAACTAGCAAATCTAGGTGTGGATCCGACTCCAAAACAGAAGAATCCAGGGTTCAATGGGGCCCCCATTCTCTTGCTCTCTGCCAATCATCTGAGTACTGACTTCATTCTCAGGCAGGTTCCCAGCATGTAAGAGTCGAGATGACCCCGTGCAGTTCCAGACTTAGCTGATCTTTCCCAGGTAGGACCAGAAAAAGAGAGACTCTGTGCAGTCAGTCCATAGACGAGATCCCATCAAGGGACCCAGTCTGGTCATGAACTCATCCAGTGGGAGAGGCTATAAAGACTAACCCTCAGCCTCTGAAGGCTGGGGAGAATAGGGAGCGACTACATTCTTCAGGTCCTTAGGGGTGAGAGAGGAATAGTTTCCTGGTAGACGCTGGGCACACACAGACTTCTACCACGCTTAGTGAGGTGTGCTTAAAGCCCTTTAAACGAAAGCAGCGACAACTCACATTTACGTTAAATAAAGTGGATACTAACAAGGTAACATGTTTATCTTTAAAACTATTACAAATATTCGGTAGATCTATTTTCTCTTAATATCTTTAGTGGAATATAAAAAAGCTTCACTAAATTGATATTAATATTAATTTTCCAATTATTTTTTATATATAAAATTTTGTATATAGTCTCATTGTGATTGTTTCCATGAACTGTTTGTTTCACAGGAAAATTAAGGGTAAAAAGAAAACATAAACTATTCTAACTGAGAGACCGTGCTTAAAATAGTTCCTCTTTGACAATTTGAATGTGTTGATGGTGTCTGGTTACTTAAATATTTTTTGTTTGACTGAATTTGTCTAAGATCCTTGAATAACAGGAAAGAATTAAAGGAGCACAGTTATCTATATTTAGTTTAAGGTAAACCAGCTTCCCTTTGCACAGAACAGTCTTAATTCTTGGATCTTGACCCTGACAAGCTTTATGATGAAGTGAATTCCAACAGTCATGAGAAGGAAGGAGTTAGATGCAGGCATTTGACACAGGGAGTCCAAATACAGCAATCTTTTTTCATACTCCTAAAGTAGGACAGCTCCAGCTTTTTAAATAGAGTATGGAAAAGGGGTGGCATACATACAGAGCAGCCTATCGTTTTAAAACAGCACATTAGAATTCTTTCCATATCAAAGAGGAGTCATAAAAATTAAACTTTATTTTAACTGTACAGAAAACATTTTGGATGTTGGCTGATGATATGCTTTTTAGAGTGAAGTGATAGGTATAATCATATTAGAAAAAGGCTCTGTTACATTGTTTTTATTAAATAACCGTTGGATCCTGTCCAGCGTAGATAACTTATACAGAGGTATATTATGGCTGATTTTAACAAAAGCATATCTTTTGCCTTAAATCTACTGGTGACAACTACAAGAATTATGTGAGACAATGACTTGTTCCTGGAAAATGCACTTAATACATGTTCTGCATTAGCACAGTTTAGTGTTCTAGAATGTACATGTTATTCATCGTGTATTAGCTACACATTTGAATATCCTTGTATAGTCAATAAAACACAAGTAAACATCTATCTGCTATTCTCTTCTCTCAGTCAAGATCCATTTGATGTATTAAGAGGCAGTTATTCAAACAGAAAGAGGGAATACAGTATCATTTACAATCAGGATGATGAGCAAATAATCTGAGAAGTTGAACTGTAAAATAAAGAACACAGCTTTAGGATTATATTAAGGGTTATTAATAACATTTGATAGGAAAATGACACAGTCTTGCTTACTAAAGTGGAGGTGGACTTGAGGTACTTTCTCATGAAGAACAAAGACTGCAGCTGACAGGATGGATGACAAATCAATGTGAAGAAAACAAAGATCTGAGAAAAGATGGAAGCTGTCAGGGATTTCATTTTCCTTGAGTCCACAATCAGTGCCTATGAAAGCAGCAGTCAAAAAACAAAAATGAAAACAAACCAACAAAAAATGATGCATTGCATTGGGTAAATTTGCTGCCGACATCTCTTGAAAGTATTAAATAGCAAAGATGCCATTTTGAGGACTAAACTGCCCCCTGTTCAAGCCAGGATGTTTTCAATTGCATCATATGAATGTGAAGCTTGGGCAATGAGGATCAAAGATTTGAAGCACTTGAATTATGGTGTTGATAAAGAGTATTGAAGGTACCAGAAATTGCCAGATTTAGATGGTTTCCTCTAGAACAAGTAAATCTGTTTTAAAAGAAGTGCATCTGAAATGCTCCTTAGAAGTGAGAATGGCCAGACTTTGTCTCACATACTTTGGCTATGTTATCTAGAGGGACCAGTCTCTGAGGACGTGGTGTTTGCTAAGGCAGATGATCAGTATAAAAGAGAAGATCCTAAGTACGATGGATTGAGGCAGTGGCTGAAGCAATCAGTTCAAACAGAGCAAAGGATTGTGAGGATGACACGCAAGAGCAGGCAGTGTGTTGTTCTGTTGTCCTGAGGGAGGCTCAGTTGGAACCAAGTTGACTACACTGAACAACATAAGAACATGTAGGTAATTATATGTGGAGCTATATGAGAAAGTTTGTTATTGTTACTTGCCATCAAGTTGGCTCCGACCCATAGCGACCCTCTGTACAACAGAACAAAGCATTGCCCTGTCCTGTGCATCCTCACAATTGTTCCTGTGCCTGAGCCCCTTGGTGCAGCCACTGTCAATTCAACTCATTGTAGGCCTTCTCCTTTTCTATATCGTGAGGAGGTCAGATGCACCCCCCACCTCATTTTATTTTGGTTGCACATGTAATAGAAGTTCACTACAGCAAGGACTAGAGAGCTTTGGAAGGGATGCCTTTGTGCTAGAAGCAATAGTTAAATAATGTCCCGGACAGAGGAGCATAAGCTCTCCAATATAAAAGGGCCCAATCTAAAAGGTCTTTATAATATTTCAGCATTCTAGGAGTAAAAACTTGTTGCCAGCGTGTCGTCCGATGGAGGCATTTGTGTGTGTGATGCTGAAAGCTGTACTACAGGCCTTTCAAATACCAGCAGTGTCATTCATGGTGACTACACTCCCACGGGGCTTCGAGAGTAACACACACTAGAAAGGAGTAGCTAGTTCTCGACTTCTGAAACACGAGCCAGTGAAAGCCGTATACAGAGCAGTCGAACATGGTCAGATATCATGCTGGAAGTGAGCCTCTCGGGTTGGAAAACACTCAAAATATTACTGAGGAAGCGCTGCCCCCTCATATCATTTACTGATGTGGTGCAATTTATGTGTAAAATGAGGAGAAAATACTGCAAACATCCACGCAGAATCAGGATACAGAATGTACAAGAATGAATCTAGTTATGTTAGTCTGGGTAGACTAGAGAAACAAATTCATAAACATGCATATGTATATAAGGGAGAGGTTTATCTACAAGAGCAATTGAACATTGAGAAAACATCCCAGCCCAGTCCGTAAGTCCAACATTAGCCTTTATGTCTGACAGTAATCGATAGAGTCCTCTTCAAACTCACAAAACACATACAATGATGCCGAATGCTGGACGGTCACAGGCCAGTGGGTAGAAAGTCTTTGGATCCAGTGGTATTGTAAGCATCTCAGCGCTGGCAGGGGTCTCTCTGTGGCTTCTGAGGTCTGGTTGCATCCATGTGGCTTGTCTTCTGCAAATGTTTCCCAGGGAGTGGCAGAGAGAGCTGTTTTCCGCCTCTAAGGAGGAAGTACCAGATTTCCTAGAATTCTCAGAAGGCCATACCCACACGGAAGTCTGGTTATTTCCAGATTGACAACCTAGAAACCACCCTACACTCTTAATCCTTAAATTGACACCAGGTTAGGTGACTACCACACTAGGAAAATTGGAAGTTGTAAAAGAAGAAATGGAACACATAAAATCAATATTATAGACATTAATGAGCTAAAATGAATTGGTATTGGTGATTTTGAATTCTACAACAATCTGTTCTATGCTGGGAATGACAACCAGAAGAGAAATGGTATAGCATTCATCATTAAAAAGAACATTTCAAGATCTAGCCCAAACAATTCTTGTCATGGTCTTTTCAGTCACCTCATTTGCATGGTGAATCAGGATATCAATAAGGAAGACAGAAGAATTGATGCTATTGAAGTATGATGTTGGTGAAGAATATTGACCCTATGATGGATGGGCAGACGAATGAATGAATCTGTCTTGGCAGAAATACAGGCTCTGTAGAAGCTCTCACTGCCATCGAGTCCATGCTGACTCATAGAGACCCCCTGTGGGTGTCTGAGAAGGCAACTGTTGATGGGAATAGAAAGCCCAGTCTTTTATCTGAGGTTCTGCTAGTGGTTTTAAACTGCTGACCATGGGGATCGCAGCCCAAGGCATAACCACTGCAACACCTGGTCTCTTCTTCAGAAACTAGGGTGGTGAAACTCTGTCTCCTGTACTTTAGGTATGTGGCCCGGAGAGCTCGGTCTCTGTAGAGGATATCATTGTTTGGTAGACACTAGGGTCGGCTAAAAGAGGAAGATCCTCAATGATATTGATTGATACAGGGCTAAAATAATGGGTGCAAACAGCAATGATTGTGATCGTGGTGCAATAGTGGGTAGAATTTCATTCTGTTATACTGAGGGTTAATATGAGTCTGAACTTACTCAAGTCAACTGACAACAGCAACAGGAGTAAAGAGAACATCTTGAAAGCTTTCAGAGACACCAGGTCACATGAAAATAGGTATGAAAATGGCACAGGGAACCTCTGTAGACCAGGTGTCCTCAAACTACGGCCCACGGGCCACATGCGGCCCGCCGAGGACATTTATCTGGCCCGCTGGGTGTTTTGCCCCATTTGTTTTTTTACTTCAAAATCAGATATGTGTAGTGTACATAGGAATTTTTTCATAGTTTTTTTTTTTAAACTATAGTCCAGCCCTCCGACAGGTCTGAGCAACGGTGAACTGGCCTCCTGTTTAAAAAGTTTTAGGACCCCTGCTTAAGACAATAGAATAATGTCACCAGAATTCTGCTGGGGGGTGGAGGGGTGGGGGACGGGGGGAATTGGCTTACAATCTAGAATTCTATACCCAAGAAACTTAACAGTCAATTTTAGTGATAGAAAATTCTAGCTTCATTTAGAATTTATTTATTTATTTCTAAAATCCATTTCCAATGCTATAATCTTTACAGAATTGAACTGTCATCTCTTTCTCCTGTGGAGCTTCTGATGGGCTCAAATCACTGACCTTTCAGTTACTGAAGCACAATCCAAGGCATAGCATTTCTGCATATCAGGTATTTTTTTTCAAAACCATTTTATTGGGCACTCATACAGATATCATACCATTCCATAATTCAATCACATCAAGTAATATTTACAATTGTTATCAAGTCAGTTTCAAAACATTTTCTTCTTTCTTGAACTCCTTGATATCAGCTCCCCTTTACCCACCCCTCCACTTTACCACCCAGCAACCCTTATTTTATGAAATCTCTTTATACGTTCAACAATCCTGGGTTTCATGTACTAAGCTGCAGAAAAAATATGTAACAAAAATTCAAGAGCACCACCCACAATGAGAAAAACCCCAATATGAAACACACATGGAGGGAGGGAGGGAAGGAGGGAGAGAGAGAATTGCAAACCAGATCAGGCCCAATGTGTATCCTAGAGGGGATTAAGTGACAAAGCTATAATGGTTCGATTCAGGTTTATCTTTTCCCCTGTATCAGGGTTTTAATTAATTTTTCTGTAACCCTGATGCTCGTTCTTCTTCACATAGTCCAGCTTCTTTAATTATTTGCCCAATATGTGGTTGTTAGTGCCATTGAATCAGTTCCTCCTCACAGTGACCTTATGTGCAGCAGACGAAACACTGTTCGGTCCTGTTCCATCTTCACAGTTGTTATGTTGGAGGCTCTTATTTCAGCTACGGTGTCAATCCATCTTGGTGAGGGTCTTCCTCTTCACTGACCGTCTGCTTTTTTGGCTTGATGTCCTTTTCAGGCATCCTGATAGCATATCCTAAGCACTTGAGACAAAGTGTTGTCATCTTTGACTCTGAGCAACATGCTGGCAAGATAGATTTGTTTGTTCTGGCAAACCATGGTATTTTCGATAGTCCCAAGAAACAACTTAAATAAGTATGGTGAAAGCTTACAACTCTTACACATACCTTTACTGGTTATTGATTATTAAAATGACCTGTTCTCCATTTAAGCATGTTAAACTACCAAGAGCAGAACATAGTAGAAATTGTACAGGACAAGTCGGGAGGGAGGCATAGGAAATGAGTGTCTAGATACAGCGCATCTCCAAAATGTGGCACTGTCAATTGTTCCCTTGTTCTTCATCAGTTTTACTAAATAGTAGCCCAGTTTCACAGGGCCTAAGAGAATCATCTGCTGATTTAGTGCTGGAATGGGGTTTATAAATGAAGCTGTATGATGCCTGAGGCCTGGGTGTAATTTAATCCTGGAACACCTATTCTATGAGGTGTCTGCTATTGCTGTCATCAGAACAGGCACTGAACTTGGAAGCACTAGCTCCATGACAATAGGATTGACCTAGAAACAAAGTCATGATGAACATGCAATGCTTGGATTAGACTCTTTGGTAATTTTTAATATGATTTCTTATTCCCATATTACTTTCTATATTTTCAAATCCCTTTCAGCATTTTAAGAAGTGGCCATTGCTGGAAACTCCTCCCACACCCTGTTTTCACTTTATAGCTCCAGCACATGAAAATTACAGCCCAGCAAGGGCTAAATATTTAAGTTTTAAAAACATGTTTAAAAGTTCTAATAGACATAATAACCTGTAATTTTCTTTTCTTTTTTTGGGCATCATCCATTTTATATCTTGTACTTCCAGTTTCCCTCAATCACATAATAATCACATATTCTTGTGGATTTTAAAAGATGGTTTTGATGTCATATTCTTAAATTAATTGACCAGTTTGCTTCCACTAAGTATAATCTCTTTTGCTGGGACTTCCTGCCTATGGGACATAGTTTATTTCAATAGTGCCCTTTGAGGCTTTTTTCCTGATTTGTTGACTTTAATACCATTTCCTGGTTGAAGGCAGAAATCTTGGAGGCGGTACAGAGAATGTTCGGCTCATTGTATGTGCAGATTAAGCTTCCCGAAGACAAATGCTATTTCTGGGTACAAGACTGGATTTACCATCATTGGGTTTGCTGATTTTCACTGTGTGGATTCTGGCATAGCCTGATTGTGAGGATGATGCAGGCCCTAAAAACATTTTGTTCTGTAGTACACAGGGTCACTACAAGTAGGAACAGATTTGATAGCACTCCCCAATAACTTATATTGCACCCCAAGACTAGTGATGTTAGAAAGGCCTACAGAAGACCTTGAACTGAGGTCAAAAGTTAAGGGATAGCCACAAGAATAAGGCGCTTCCATGTAAAAATTGTAGTTAACTGTTAGCTCACTCACCCTTAGTAATGATATGATGCTTCTCAGAACCTAAGTAAGCTGTTCCGTTTCCCATCCTGCATCTTCCACACTATCTTTATTATTATTCCCATCCTGAATCTTCCACACTATCTATCTTTATTATTATAACTATAGTGTCAGTCTCAAAAGGGGGTACAAATGGCACATAACTTAATCAAGTCTAATCAGCGTTCTAATGTGAACTGAACTATCAGTGCTGGGAAAGAAAAATCTGTCTTCTTTGGAGTTACTTTCTAAGTTAGATGGATATTAATTTGGGATTATCATTAATTTTTGTGCCTATTTGGAGAAAGCCCATGTGTGGTAGAAAAAGAAAGAAAGAAAACATCGATATGTTGAGGGATGTGGATGTGACGAGGAGTGTGTGCCAGAGATCCCACTTGAGAACTCTAAGGCCAGTTGTCCCTTGTATTTCTTCGTTATTAGACGAATAACTTCTTACTTGCACTAGTTTAAATTCTTTTATTTGCCATCAAAATAATGCTCATAATAAACACAATCATGCTCCCAACAATTAAGACTTTAAACTACAGAGTACTGAAATTGGAATTCTAGAAGGTGGCTGAAGATACACATGATTACAGAATATCTATAGATGCCTTCAAATGAAAAGTATCAATTTCATCGCTTAGTATATTTTATAAATGTATAGATAGAGTCATTAAAGTGAGAGCATTATTGAGACTTAACATTGTGAAAAAAGTATATATTTAAAAATAATAGCAATTTTTACTATGTATTGCAAGAATTGCCAGGATCTAATCACATACTTTCAAGGACACATCATTGAAATTTAAAACCAAAAAAAAAGGAAAGAAAGATAAGGAAGAAAAGAAGAGAAGAAAAGGGGGAAAATACTTATGCTTTTAATTCCCACCTAGGATTTGGGTCTCGTTTCAGTTATCCTTGCTATCCGTTTGACTGTGGTGTCCTCGTGGGTCAGAGGAGAGCTGTTCTCCATCGGGTTCTCATCTGATGGTTTGGAAGCAGATGATTAGACTCTCCTTCAGGAACCTCTGGGTCCACTTGAACCACCAACCTTTCGGTTAATAATTACGGAAGGTAACAATGTACTCTACGCCAGGATTTGGTAGGAGACTGTATTAAAGAAAGCACACACATTCTGAATTATATTTAGCATAGAAGATGAATTCATGAATAATAAAGTATTGGTAACTTAACACATATGTGTTTGGATACTTTAAGTTTAATGATATAGCTGAACTACTTGTAGGTACTATGGTACCAACTAATGAAAAATATGCTTAAGTGCAGTCATTTTATAGAAATATGAATAAAGAGAACCGGAACTACATCAATATAGAAACATAGAGAAACCTTAAAGGAAGGACAAAATTTGAAATATTGTGACTTTCGTCAAGGTAAAAAGAATTAAGTAAAAATTACATATATATTTTTTCAAGCTGATGGGCCAGTGAATGGGTTTTTTTATATGTCTATTAACATTTTAACTTTTTTCTGTGTATTGGGTGAAGGTTTATAGAGCAGATCAGTTTTCCATTTAATAATTGATACACATTTTGTTTCATGTAATTGATTGATTGCCACCCTACAATGTAGCACCACTTAGCTGTTGTTTTTCCTGTTTGCTGTGTTCTTCCTCCTCTTTCTCAGCCCCTCTGAACTCTTGCCTTGGGTCTTTTGGATCTCAAGTACTTGATTATTCTCAAGGGTTTCCACCTCCCTCCTGTTCCCCTGTACACTTTTATTTGACGGAAAATTCAGCCATGGGGGCAGATATTATTTCCAAACTTTAAGGAAAACTAAATGGCATAGTATTGAAGCTTCCATCAGTAGCCATCCATCTTCTGCCATAATCTATATGTATCTTGAAAGTTTGAAAAATCCTGAAACGAAGCTCAAAGACTAGCTGATTAGTCATGTTTACTTAAGGTAATTAAACCACCAAAACTGACGGTTGCACTGCTTACTGTTTGCCGCGTGGAAAATATATTTATCTCTCTATATAAAATCCCTTTGCTAGTTCTTTTTTTCTACAATAATTTTGTAAGTAATACTTCCTGACATTGGAGTCTTTGCAGAAAATATGTAGACATTCAATACACATTGAAAACCTCAAAAGTATAAAGCTGATAATGTTCAACTTATTTCAACATAGGCTATCAAAGGAAATCTACAAAATTATTTTGAAATCTAAATCACTAAGGCCCCTATAACTATTGAAAGAACAAAGTAGGAATCAAACCTCATTAATTTTTTTTCTCTAGCATAATTTACTTAATAAAGAAGTTTGTGTAGGATAAGTGAGCATAGAAATGGTGCCAAAGATGTCAATGATTATTACTGTTGAGTATAGGTAATTATAGAATGCTTCATTAATATTAAAGTCAAATTCCTTTTTTGGAATTTGACTTTAATATTAAAGGAGTTCTATTTCTGTTATCTTTAGACAAGGCAAAAGCAATATGATCCCCAGAAAGTAAATAAAAATAATTACCCTACATTGCTCCAATTGGTAACAAACAGAAGAGCTAATCGAGCGACTTCTCCAAAAGACAAGGTTGCCTTGAGACTATAATTTCTCCAATATGGCAGCAAGATCTATTAAAGAATACTTTTGAACGGAGAGATGGAACTATTTAAATTTAAAGCCCACGTCTCCTTCTTCCAATCACTCTTCTCAATATATACAACTTAAAGCCCTTGCTCTAAATTCATGTAGGACACCTGGTTCTGAGTCTTGCTCTACCACTTTTATTTATAAAACTGTGAAATTCATTAGGACTGATCACTAATATCCCAGTTCTTTGGGCACATGGAAAGCTTGTACTTCCTCTTCTCCTTAGGTCTTTGGGATCATCAGGGCACAAGTGGCCATTTTTTTCTTCCTCCTGTATGGCAGCCAGCTGCCTCTCAGTGCAGGCTCCATTAGTCTGCATTTCTGAGTGGGCTACAGAACAGAGCCACAGCCATGTTGCCAGGAACAGGTAGAATGAGTGGGAATTAAACTCTTTAGTCACTGAGATTTGGGGCTGGTTTGTTACTGTAACATCATCTATCCTGACTAATACCGTGTCCTTGGGCAAGTGTTTAACATTCATTAGCTTCCTTATCTGTAAAATGGGAGTAATAACAGTGTCAAGAGTAAATTGTTTAAAGACCAAATGAGATCATTCGGTTAAAACACTTAGTACAGTGTTGGCTATTATTGTTGTTGTTGTTGTTGTTATTCAGAATCATGATGGCTAAGGTATTACATCTATTTGAAATTCCCAAACTTTATTCCTTTGCTGTGCTGTCTTTTTCAAAAATTATTTTTCTTGCAACTAGTACTCAAATGTGTCATAACCTTTGACTTTTGAAGGTCATCATGATAAATGTCAATTATTGTACTGTACTGTGATGTAGTAAAAGAGACTGAGGTGTGTCGACATCTGCTGCAATGTTTTGAGTTTCTGTGTATTTTAATAGTGCTTCTTTGTTCTCTATCACTTCTTTGTTGTTTCCAGTGTGCTTTTGACAGTTGAACTCTCTTTCTAATGTCAATGACCTCCTAATATACTGCTTTCAATCTGCTGACACTTTTGAGGGCTGTTAACCTAGTTTTGTTAGACTTTTTCCTGTTATCAGTAATTCCACTGGACGTGAATGACTTGTGGTGGTTTCATGTACAAAAGCAACACATGTTGCTCAGTTCTGTGCCCTTTCCACACTTATCGCTTTGTTGGAATCCATATTGCAGCTACTGCAAATGGGACTCATCTTCTAGTACAAAACTGCACAATATTCTGTTACGATGCATAGGGCTTTCATTTAATAATATTTGGAAGTATATAAAAAGCCTTCTTCCTCATCAGTCTTTGTCTGGAAGCTACACTGAAACCTGTCCAACATGAGTAATCCAATTGGTATTTGAAATGCTGTTGATACCCAGCCTCTGAGCAGCACACAAGGCGTTGCAGAGGACAAAATGACAGATGGGTGGTGGTGGTTAGAAGTGTACACAAATTAAAAGAAATTATCTCAAAATAAGTGACTACATGGTGATTATTGTAGTTGTTGTTGGGTGCTGTTGAGTTCTGATCCACAGCAACCCTATGTAGACTAGAATAGGGTTATGTGGTCTTTTGCCATCTTCACAGTTGTTGCTGTGTTTGAGACCATTATTACAGCCACTGTGTCAATCCATCTCTTTGAAGGGTTTCCTCTTTCGTATGGACACTATAATTTATTAAACTCGGTGTTCTTCTCCAGGTACTGGTTCCTCTGGAGAGCACATTGATGGTACGTGAGGTGAAGTCTCATCATATATCATAATTTCCCGCAGCAACCTATTGCTGGATACAGATACATCTACAAGCAGATTTGTGTTGGAAATAGTAAAGCCAGAGTGCTCCTTAGAGACAAGGATTGCAAGACTTTGTCTTACATACTTTGCATATATTGTCAGGAGACAGCAATCCCCGGGGAAAGTCATCATATTGGATAAAGCGGAGAGGCGGCAAAGAAGAGGAAGGCCTCAGTGAGATGGACTGACACAGTGGCTGCACCAATGGGCGCAGGCACAGGAACAATTGACTGCAGTGTTTGTTCTCTTGTGCATAAGGTTGCTATCTCTTGAAGCCGACTCATTGGCACCTAACAATATAGACACATCAAGTGTATATTAATATATGTGTGTCTATACGTACACACATACATTTTTCCTGCCTTTGAGTCGATTTCAACTCCTAGCAACTCCATAGGACAGAACGGAACTACTTTATGGGAACAGACATTGTCATCTTCCTGCTGAGAAGCGCCTGATGGGTTTGGACCACTGAGCTGGTGTTTAACAATACAATTCTTAGCCCACTGTACCGGGATCTTGATTTTGTACACGTACAAACATGTTTGCGCGCGCGTACACGTTGTCATTGAGTTGATTCCGACTTAAATTGTTTTTATGTCATGGAAGTTCCTACTCAGAGTGACTCCAGTTACAACAGAATGAAATCCTGCCTAGTCCTGCCCAGCCATTGTCATGTTTGACACATTGTTGCAGCACTGTCAATCCATCTTGTTAATGGTCTTCCTCTTCTACACTACCCCTTTATTATTTCAAGTTCTGCTCCAGGGACTTGTCTCTCCTGATAACATGTCCAAAATACGTGAAACAAAGTCTCTCTATCCTTGCCTCAAAGGAGATTTCCGGTTGGACTTCCTTCAAGACAGATGTGTTTGTTCTGTTGAAAATCCATGGCACTTTCAATATTTTATGCCAATTCTATAGTTCAAATGCTTCACTGTTCCTCAATGCCCAACTTTCACATGCAGGTGAGGTGATTGAAAATACTTTCGCTTGTGACAGGCACACCTAATTCCTCAAAGTAATATCCTTGATTTTTAACACTTTAAAGAGATCTTGTGCATCAAATTTACCCCATGCAATATGTCATTTGCTCCCCTGACGGTTGCTTCCATGACCATTGATTGTGGGTCTATGCAAGACAAAATCTTTGACAGCTACAATTTTTTCATGTTTATCACAACTGGACCAGTTGTGACAATTTTGGTTTTCTTTACATGGAGTTGTAATCCACACTAAAGGCTACAATCCTCTATCATCATCTGAATGCATATGTATTTATGCACACCAACTATTCCATCCAACCCTCTTTATTCCTTTATTCCTAGCTGAGGAAAGCAAGCAAGCAAACTAACAAAAAATGTCACACCAATGGAAAGAAAAGGAGTCCGGAGTTGTATCTGGATCTGGTTCATTTAACCCTACAAAATACTGCCTCTTCTATAAGAATTGATATGATTTTCAGTACTCCATTTTAAGTTAACATAAGTTCAGAAATAAGGTATAGCTTCTATTTAATTTTTATAAATTTTTAACTCAACTCATTGCTTTTGAGTTGAGTCCGACTCATAGCAACTCTGTAAGATAGAGTAGAACTGCCTCTGTGTCCCAACCCTACCCCCCTCTGAGGGTTTTTGAGACTGTACTACTTTGTGGGAATAGAAAGCTTCCTCCTTCCGCTAAGGTTCTGAACTGCTGAACTTGCAGTTACCAGTCCCACACATAACCACTATGCCACTAGGACTCTAACAGTATTGCGGAATAAATGAAAATAAAAGTATCTCAAATAGAGATACCAGGAGGATAAAGGGGAAGGTGGCGGGAGAAAGGGAGACTCGATCACAAGGATCAACCTATAACCCCCTCCCAGGGGGTCAAACAATAGAAAAGTGGGTGAAGGGCGACAGAGGACATTGTAAGACAAGAACATAATAATCTATAGCTTATCAAGGGTTCATGAGGGAGGGAGAGTAGTAGAGGAAGGAGGCAATGAGGAACTGATATCAAGGTCTCAAATAGAAAATTCTTTGAAAATGATGATGGCAACATATCTACAAATGTGCTTGACATAATGGATGAATGTATGGATTGTGATAAGATATATAAGAGCCCCCATAAAAGTATTTAATAATATAAAAGTATACAAAGGTTAAAATAGTTGTAAATAGATCAGTCTTCTTGTTTCTTTGTGACATTTTAGTTCATATTCTGTTTACAAAAGACAGATATTTAATTTAGTTATTATAGATACTTTTAAGATTAATCCAAAGGTTAAGTTTTAAATCTTGTCACTCAAATTTTAATTAAATTAGAATTTTATTTCCTGTTTCACTAGGACAGGTTTTTTCTTTTTTCTTTACATAAACTATTATAAATATAAGTGTGTGTAATTCAATATAGCACAAAGAAATAATGTAAGATTGTTTGCCTAACAATAATTCCTAACCTTGTAACAGGACATTAATTGAAAGAACTTTAGCTATTTAATTGTTTTTTTCTGAAGTTCCTAAATGTGGTATGATGGATGGCTTCTGTGTGTTTTTTTCCAGACATGGTCTTGTAATTCACACTGAATAACTGAGTGGAATTATAAAAATTAAGTGCTTGTCACCCATCAATGTTATTAGACAGCTTCTAAATGTATGTAAGGTAAATGAAACCTTTGTGGAAATGGGACCATCAAAATCAGGTGTACAGAATCCTAATAAGATGATTGACGAATTTTGCCATCCTGTTAAAGTACATATCTCAGGGCCGAGGTGGGACCTGACTACTCCCAAGAAAGAAGAGCCAGGAGGGAGTGTATCCTCTGGACCAAGGATCTTTGTGCTAGAACCCTCTTAGACTTAGGAAACAGAGGGTTGTCACACTGGAGATGGCAAGAGATGACAGCATCGAATGGCAAAAGTCAGCAGGGTGGCACAAGATGGCTGTGGTGGGGCTTATGACCAAAGAATTTTAACACTTGCTCAAGGAGGTTCCCAGCAGGGCGTGGAGGCAGCAAGACCCCAGCAGAGCCTGCCTGTGGAAAACCCCCAGCAGGACCTAGTGGTGGAAGCCCGCAGCAAGAACCAGCAGCAGGCATGCTCCAGCAGGTCCCCATGGCAGAGGAGACAAAGAAGCCATCTCAATTGAAGAACTGTGTCAAGTTGATGCAGATACCCAGTTGTAGCCTGCTACTTCCATAATAAACGACTTCACTGTAAGTATGATTCACGAGTCCTGTGTGACATTGCAGTGAATTCTTGAACCTAAAACTGTGAGGAAGTAGTTGATGATACAGATGATAGCGTGGGACAGCAGCTTGGAACAGCTTTGGGGATCTTTTTCAACCGCTCCATGTAGGAACACGCTCCGGGCTTTTTCCTATGAAAGGGACCCGTCATTTAGTTAGTGTCAGAGGTGGGATGGCCCATGGAGGTGTCTGATTGCCTCTGCATTCATCAGGATGAGGGGAATCACCATCAATAGGCCACGACTAATTCCTGGGAAGTGGAGAGCAGACACATATTCTCTCCCCACCCTGATGAACTCACTGCCCTCGAGTCGAGGAGGAGTCCTAGCGACCAAACACATTGCCAACTCAACCAGAAGCTGTCCCTCCCACTGCACCTCTATTTCTCTGTTGCATTGATAATTAATGCATGTGACACGGAACTCGCAGAAAATACTCACAATTGGGGTGGTTATGAGGTATTCTGGAAGTAACCGGTTATAATCTGAGAGTAGAAACAACTCAGGATATAGTTTGTTTGTTTGTTTGGTAATCAGGACAGACTATTCTCAGCCATGCTCTCAGGCAGGCCTTTTCTGGCCTCCAGACCTTAGCCCTTGGCCTGCTTGGGGTGGTCAAGTCTCTGCCCTGCTCAGAGAAGAGTTACAGAGCTCATTAGTTCCTCCAATAAGTGACCAGAAGCAACCCACTCTGCCAGTAAGCCTTGGCCTGAAGGTTCTCAGCTTTCTGCCTCCACAGGTCAGCAAGCCTCTTCTAAGTGGCTACAGGAATCCACGGTTGCAGCAAGGCCCCTGCCTGAAGGTATTCAGCTTTCTTGCTTGGCACCATTGAGTAAGAGTGCTGAATGTCGGAGTGAAGGCGTATTGGAGGAGTGAGGTACCTCTGGACACTTATGAGTAGAGCTAAAAATCTTTGTAACACTTGCCTATAAGAAGGGCAGAGGCCCAACAAGCCCAATAGACCTGAGGAGTTAAGGGCCAGAGAGAGAAGCCTGTTAGCAAATTCAGCAGAGAATTGCTTACTTTGTTTGAAGAACTGTATTCTGAGTGATTTCTGATCCTGAATTGTTACCCATTACTTCTGTAATAAACCCCACAACTGTGAATATTGCCTGTGAATTCTTTGTGGCCATTGCCAAAGAGTTATCAAACCCAGCAGAGAAGTAGAGAATACGTGGAAGGGACAGCTGCTTTCAGTAGTAAGTGTGGAGAGAGGAGGCCTGTCTGACCTCCACATCATGGGACTCAGCCTTGGACGGTTGCTGGAGATTCTCCTGCTTGAGAAGTTAGAGGAGGTAAGATGCCTCCGCCACACCATTTTTACACTAGATATTGTGTTACGATTAATATTAGCTGACATAATGGAACTTTTCACACAAAAGAATGATTAGAAAAAATAATTATAGATGTCTCCCAGTACATAGGGCTCTAAAAGTATGCCATAAGAATCCAGCTTTGTGCCCGCCGGGCCTATTGTTCAATTGTTTCAAACTTGTATTATTTATAAGATCTCTTGTTGATCAGCAGTTTCCATTTTTGCAATTGAGTTAGTTTTTGAAGTTTGTTCAGAGTTTCCTAGGAAAAGTCTGCACATCTCAAATTCTCAGAATCACTCATTTAAAAATAATCAAATTAAATATTAGTACATCAAATAAGCCTTATACCCATAAACACCATAATTTGCATAAAACATGTCATATTTCCAAGAATTATAGGTTAAAATAATTTAAAATCCCCTTTTATCAAAAACAATGATCTTAGAATTGAGGCAGAATTGTGAGAATTTATCTATAAAGAAGATACAAATTAAGTAGTTAAAGTGAATAAAGATAATATAGTAAAGGCATTTAGTTTGGTGCTCTCCCCTGGAGGCCCAGCCCCAAAATGGGAGGGAACTCCCATTTTGGCTTGGGTTCCTCTCCAAATCCTCCTAAGTATTAAATATAGTTCTTAGAACCATAACTCTCCTAGTGAACAGATTTGTTTATTCATGACTTCTCATAATTCATAAAACATAATTCCAGGAGGAAGGCACGGGACTTTGGACTAAGAATCCTTATGTGGTGGCCAGTGGAGGAGAACAGAGTTCAATTTCTGCCCAGTGTGCCTCATCTATGGCCCGTGCAGTCAGTGCAGCTATGCTTGTCGCTATGAGGTTGGACAGGTTTCCAGAGAGCTTTCAGGCTAAGATAGATTACGAATAAAGGCCTGGCAAGCAGCTTCTGAAAGCCAGGCAGGAAAAACCGCGTGGTTCATATAGGTGTGACCTGCAGCTAATCATGGTGAAGACCCAGGATCAGGGAGTAATTTGTTCACCTATCCATAGGGTTGCCCCAAGTCCAGGGCTGACCTGAGGTTAGCTAACAGTAGCAACCAAGGTGGCATGCATCCTCACATTAGTCTCTGAAAATGTTCTGAGATGCCCAAAGGTGGCTAGCGAAAGAGGTGGAAAGGTATCGCCTATCATCCCATCTTTCCTCCTAACACTCTCTGCAGACTACTTCCCCAGTGATTATGCAAGTGTGGAGGAGAAAGGAGGGAGAACTGGGTCAGAAAATGCATGGCTTCATAATTTGGGGACTTAGATGGGAGAAGAGTTGGATGACTTTAAGGGGTCCTGCACTTTTCAGGGTCAGAGTGGAGGGTGTAAATTTTTGGTGCTTTCCTGATGAGAGCCTAAAGAAGATTTTCATGAAAATGCCTTCCTGGAAGGTGTTTGGGCCCCCTTTCTCATCGGGGCTCTACTTTATAATCATCAGTAATGAATTAATGCCATCAGAGTACCAGTCATGCTCAAGGCAAGTGGGGACTTGAAGTTTCCAAATCTCCCCTCCTTCTAGAACAGAACCTCTGAAACATCTTTTCTTGTTATGGCTACTTTCAACAGAAGACCTATTATGGAGACACAAAGAGCTGGAGCAGTAGTGGAAAGGTTGGTATCTGGATTGGCACTTACTACCGAAAAGTCTTGAAGATACAATCATGGAAAAATGTAAGGACATAGCAATGCTGTGGAACGATTGAGACTCCTTCCTGGTATAATAGGCCAGTTCATTAAGTGGGGGGGAGGAGAAGCAGGAATAAAAGTAAGACATACACAACCTAGTTAGGAGATAAAACGTGCTTTCAACTTTACCATCAGAGGTATGGATAGCTGGTAAGACCCTTTGGAAATTACTTTCCTTGTCTCTGCCTATAAAGCCTGACCAATGAGAAGATGTAATGTATAACCGATTAGTGAAATAGTTATTTAAAAAGCACAGACTTTATTTTATTGATAAATCCATCTACAAAATGAAATTGCTAACAAAAGCCACAGAGTTATTATCATCCAGTAGAAGCAAATTGTTTACTCAAACCAAAATTATTTACTGAAACCAAAATCAACCCTTAAGGAAAATACAGTAGGAAGGCTTTCTGGTATTTGTGCCAAGTGACTTCTTAGCCATTTCTCCCAGGAGTTCTGATCGTGCAGTGATTGAAGTGCTTGACCGTTGAGTGCTTGATGGCTGAGTTCAGCAGTTTGGACCCACCAGCCCCTCTGGGAGAGGAAGATGTGGCAGTTTGCTTCTGGGAAGATTTAGAACCTTGGCAACCCTATGGGGAAGTTCCATTCTGTCTTGGGGCATGATGGGTCAAAATCAACTCCACAACATTGGATTTTCGATTGGTTCTTCCTCTAGAGTACCAGCACAGTGTATTTTACTTTTTGATGAAAAAATATTTCAGTACACTCATCTTGTATTGGGAACAACACAAGTCACTTTTTCTTTACCACTGGTTAAAAAATAGAGCCCTGGTTGCACAGTGGGTTACTCATTGGACTGGTAACAACAAGGTCAGCAGTTCTAACACACCAGCCACTATAAGGCAAACAGATGTCTTACTTCTACTCCCATAAAAATGCACAGTCTCAGAAACCCACAAAGGCCATTCGACTCTGTTATGCAGGGTTTCTGTGAGTTGGAATCCACTCGATGATACCGAGTTTGGTTTTCTTATGCGTGTCCTTAAAAAGAGAAACCTTGGTGGTAGTGTGGTTTAGTCAATGACCTGCTAGCTGGTGGTTCAAACCCACCAGTTGCTCTGCAGGAGATAGATGAGGCTGTTTACTCTCTTAAAGATTGATCACCTTGGAAACCCAATATCAAGTGATGATGAGTCAGAATCAACCTTACAGCAAAGAGTTTGCTTGGTTTTTTTTTGGCTTTTGGTGGTTACATAAAACAGCCAAATACAAAACTCCAAACAAAACTTCAAACCCAATGCTGTTGAGTGGACTCTTACTCAGAGACTGTAGAGAACTGAGTAGAATCACCCCGCAGGACTTCCAAGAGTATAAATCTCCTAGAAACTGCTACATGATTCTCCAGCAGAGTGACTGGTGGTTTCAAGCCTCCATCCAACCTCTCGCTTAGTAAACAAGAGCTTACCCACTGCACTACCAGTGACTCCTATTTCAAGAAATAAACAGAAACAAAAGGTAAAGGAAGAAGAAAAAGTTTTACTTTTGTAAAGGCAAAAAGTTAAAACATTCTGTAGTTGAAATCAACAAGTAATTTAATTAAATTTTCATTTCCTGATTGAGGCAAGAGGGAAGCAATGTGGTCATGTGTCTTGGAATCTCAGAATCCCACTGAAGGAGCTCCAGGAGGTCCCCTTTCTTGGCTCCTCAACCTCATGGAAGACTGCTTCCAAGAGGGCATCCACAGAATCTCCACAGAACATTTGCAGCAGGTACACTACAGAGGTGTGTCTCTTGCAGCTAGAAGCAGGACTGTTCTTAGGACATCTACCTCAACTGTATTACCTGCTCAGAACCAATGTGCTACTTTTTCTACTTCACAGATTGCCTCAATAAAAACAGATGAATGCTATTTTGTGTGAAGTAAAGCCCTCAAAACAATTTGGATCTTGTCTTCATTTCAGAAGGAAAAAGTATATATTCCATTTCTAAAGCTACACAACCAAGATGTCCAATGCTCACCTTCTCAGAACTTGCTGGGACACTTTCTTTGCCAGGATGGTGTCACTGATTCCAAATAGAGGGCAGGTGTTCTGGCAAGGTTTAAATGTTCTGCTCTAGGTCAGATTCGGGGACATTTTTTTCTTAACACATTAAAATGTTCTGTTTTCAGATCTCACTCAGACTTCCCTGACTGCACCGACAAGCCAGTGCTTTTTCATTTGAATTTGAGAGTAGTTAGTCTGAGGTTTTCACCTTCCCCCAGCTGAGGTTCTTATAGACCTTCTCTGTCTTTGTGACACTTTAGGTAGGCAGTTCAGTTGGTTGAGATAAAATTAGCTAACTCCTATAACAATTGTAAGGATGGTGCCAGACTGGGCAGTGTTTTGTTCTAGCTTACCTAAGAGCACTTTGGCATGAAGCTTTCTATGGCCCCTACCAACAACAAAGTCACAGTAGAGGAATGATTTCCTGGGGCTGGGAGCAGAACCAGGTTCAAAATTATGCTATAATGAACAAGTGCTTTCATGGTAATGTAGTTAAAACTTGTGGGGGTTGGGTGGGGGCTAGAAAAGTCAAGAACCTTTCAAGAAATGGATGTCTGTGTCTCATCTCCCTGTCCTCTTAGTTTCCAGGTGTGTGGAAGGTAAAGCCTGAACTACTTCAAAAGATGTGGCCATGTTTGGAATGTCTTTCCTAGTTCTCCTGAGCCAGTGTTCAAAACACTTGACTTCAGGAGAGTAGACTTGTTGGTGAGTTGACCATGCTCGGAGGCCGCACTGACACAGTGAAACTATCCCTTTGGTTGCTGTAGTGCACAGGCCCTCCGTAAAACTGGTCTTTCAATATACTGTTGCCCACAACTTTGGAGAGATTAACTGGACAACTGATATGGACATGGAATGTGATGCCACTTTAGGGGCTGGTCAAATGGAGATTACCATTCTCCACAACAGAAACCAAGGAATAAGGGGGCTTGAGCTAGTCAGGAAGATGGGGCAAGATGTCCCAGCATGATACTATTCAACTGAATTCTGAAGGACAAATAGATTCTCTTTAGTCATAAGGTCTAAAATCAAGGGACAAAACAGAATGTAAGGTGCAATTAAACAGCTCTATTAATGAAATCTTGAGTCCCTTCTATCAGCAAAACACAAGGTAAGCTCTGAGGATATAATGGTGTGCTAACACTACAAGGCATGACCCTCTCCTATGGCGAGCTAATCATACATGACATGCTCCTGTCCTCATGCTGTTTCCTCTGTGTGGGGGAAAATAATCACCAGTCATATCACAGAAATAAAGATAAAATCATCCGTTTGTTACAAAGGACGAGATGTTATATAGGAGGTCTGGCCCTTATACTTCAGTGATACAAAATATTATGCACACACAAATCACTGCCATCGAGTGTATTCCTGCTCAGAGTGACCCTGTAGGACAGGGTAGAACTGCCCCTCTGTGTTTCTAAGACTGACTCTACAGGAATCACCACCTCATCTTCCTCCAGAACCTCTGATGGTTTTGAACTAATGACCTTTCTATTAGCAGCTTAGCACGTAATTCACTATGCCACCTGGGCTCCTAAACAAACCTTAGGCACACCTATTCCTAAGTATCCACTTCTATGACTAACACTCCTAGACTTCAGGGAAATTCTTTTTCACAGACTAACATCCCTTCTTGAAAGATCACAGGTTTGAACCCACCAGCTAATCCGTGGGAAAAAGATGAGGCCATCTGATTCTGTAAAGATTACAAACTTGGAAACTGTATGTGGAAGTTCTACTCTGTCCTGTAGGGTCACGGTGATTTCAAGGCAACAGACTTGGTTTGGGGTTTGGTTTACATCTGAACACTATGAAGGATCTAGATTATGCTACATCCCATCTGAGAAAAGGAGAATGCTTCCGAGTCCAGGGAGTATTGAATGGAAGAAACACTTGAGAGAAAAGATTAGTCAAGTTGCCAACTCATTCTTCTGATAGCATAAATGGAAGATACTTGCTTCATGAAGTTTCATCTTCTGAAAGTGTGGCGCTTCACTTTCTTTACTTCTTTCCCACCTCTGGTCCTGGAATTGCTCTAGAGACGCTTACTATTCGCAGCCATTGCATGGGGCAGCTGAGCAGATACATTATGCGTGTGAAGTGATGGAGCGATCCCGAACTTTTTGTAGCTCCATGGATTATGAAGGCTAGAATTGTACATTGCTTTATTTTATTATTTTTTAAATCAGTAAGATGAATTAAATTGTAAAATTAAAAAATAAAATTTCAGTTTTTATCTACACAGTTTTACTTTATCCTTTGTTGTGTCTTGGCTACAGTTGGTATGTTGCCACTTAACCACAATATTTAATTTATAAGAGAATTAAACCACTAAAACATGAAAGCCTACATGTTCCTGCGTTTTAAATTTACTTCTCATTTTATTTAAATATAATACACTTTTGTATCCTGGCTACAGCTACATTCACCTCTTTACTGTATTAGACCACTGAGAATCAAGGCCAATGAAGGTTCGGGTGGAAGCAGAGACTGTAAATGCAGAACCTGTAAAAGAAAATGATGACGACAACAACAACATCTCCTGAAAAGGAGGGGAGAGATGGAGGGAGCAGAGTTCCGTTAATCATGGCCTTCATGTAATTTAAAAACAAAAGATTCTAAGTGTTTACTTGCTTACGATGTAACTTCTAATCAAGGCAATAAAAATTCGCAAGTAAATCATTCATATCAAACCAACACAAACCTGGAATAGATCAAATTAAACCAAGCAAAAGCAAACCAAATGGCAACCTATATCCTTTCCAAGATGAAGCTGTGGTTTCTAATGAGAACAATGAGAAGGAGAGTCACTTTCATAATGCAGAAGCAGCAAAGGCAACTTTAGCCTGTGCATTAGAAAATGGAGAAACAAACGGTTTGAAAATAAGCAAATGGGAGAAAATAAATCCTCTGGAGCATTTGTCTGGATCTTAGAAAATGGAGCTAGAAAATTCTTTTTAAAATTAAAAACATTTTATTAAATAGTTTTATTGGGGGCTCTTACATCTTTTATCACAATCCATACATTCATCCAGTGTGTCAAGCACATTTGCACATATGCTGCCATCATCATTTTCAAAGCATTCTCTTCCCACTGGAGCCTCTGATATCAGCTCCCCATTTCTTCCCCTTCCCTTGCCTGCCGTCCCTCTCTCACAAACCCTTGATAAGTTATGGATTATTATTTTCCTATCTTACATTGTCCTCTGTTGCCCCTCACCCATTTTCCTCTTGTTTGTCCCCCTGAGAGGGGGTTATATGGTTGATCCTTGTGGTCAATTTACCCTTTCTCCCCGCACCCTCCCTTAAACCTCCTGGTATCTCTACTCTCATTGTTGGCCTTGGGGGTTTATCTATCCTGAATTTCCTGTATTTCAGGCTCTTATCTGTAGCAGTATGCATGATCTGGTCCTATTTGTAAGATAAAATTGAGGTCACGATAGTGGTGGGAAGGAAGCACCAAAGAAACCAGAGGAAAGCTGTGTGTTTCATAGGTGTTATATTGTGCACTGACAGGCTCATTTCTTCTCTGTGATCCCTCTTTTGGGGTTGTCCAATTGTCTACAGATGAGCATTGAGTCTCCACTCCATGCCCACCCTCCCCGCTGCCCAATTCACCTCAGGTATGATTTTGTTCTGAGTCTTAGATGCCTGGTACTTGATCCCATCGATATCTCCTGATCACACAGGCTGCTGTGCTTTTTCCATGTGGGCTTTGTTACTTCTCAGTTAAATGGCCGCTTGTTTATCTTCAAGCCTTTAAGACAACAGATGCTAGATCTTTTGATAGCCAGGCACCATCAGCTTTCTTCACCACATTTGCTTATGCACCCATTTTGTCTTCAGCGATCATGTTGGGAAGATGAGCATTATGGAATGCCAGGTTAATAGAACAAAGTGTTCTTGCATTGAGGGAGTACTTGAGTGGAGGCCCAATGTCCATATGTTACCGTAATACTAAATCTATAAATATATGCACGTAGATCTATTTCCCCATCATCATATATAAATATATTTACATATGTGCATGCCTCTATTTAGACTTCTATAAATGCCCTTTACCTCCTGGTTCTTTCCTCTATATCCTTTTACTTTCCTCTTGTCCCACCATCATGTTCGGCCTTCATTTGGGTTTAGTAATTCCTCGCTGCTACATTGCCCTTGATTAAGCCCCAGTAGGCATCGTACGAACGTCTCTCCATTGATTTTAGTTCACATGTTGTTCCCTTGTCCTTGGGTTGGCTATGTCCCCGTCCCCCCTTCCTTTCTCCCATCTCCCCTTCTCCCGTATCCCCCCAGAACCATAGGTCTTGTTCTTTTCATATCCCTTCAGCACCTCGTGATCACACAGGCTGGTATGTTCTTCCACGTGGGCTTTGTTGCTTCTCAGCTAGATGGCCACTTGTTATTCTTCAAGCCTTTAAGACCCCAGACACTATATCTTTTGATAGCTGGGCACCATCAGCTTTCTTCACCACATTTGCTTATTCACCCACTTTGTCTTTAGCAGTTGTGTCGGGAGGGTGAGCATCATAGAATGCCAATTTAATAGAAGAAAATATTCTTGCATTGAGACAGTACTTGAGTGGAGACTCAATGTCCTTCTGCTAGCAAGTTCTTTAACAGTGTGAGAATGCCTCTAGTAAAATATATTTTGATTCAAATTAATGGCCTTTATTTTTACACTGCACAAAAACAGCAGAATTTTTAAAAAAGCAACATAAAAAGAAGAAAATTACATAATGGCTTATATATTATCTATCTGTAAACCAAGCATTTTGTTAACACTGTGATGTGTTTCACAACCTATCTTCAAGATAAGCTTCCGCCTGAGACAAAATGAATGCATAAGCAAATGTTGTGAAGAAAGCTGATGGTGCCCATCTATCAAAAGATACAGCATCTGGGGTCTTAAAGGCTTGAAGATAAATAAGTGGCCATCTAGCTGAGAAGCAACAAAGCCCACATAGAAGAATCACTCCAGCCTGCGTGATTATGAGGTGTTGGGATCAAGTATCAGGCATCAAAGACCCAAAACAAACAACATACTAAAATCATATCAATGGAAATGAGGGGGAGGGCAGAGTGGAGACCCACAGCTCATCAGTAGTCAATTGGACAGCCCTTGTCAGAAGGGCCCCAAGGAAGATATGAGCCGGTCAGGGTACAGTATAGCACCAACAAAACACAACCTTCCTCCACTCCTTTAATGCTTCCCTTCCCTCCCCATTATCATGACCCCAATTCTATCTTACAAATCTGGGTAGACCAGAACATGTATACTGGTACAGATAAGAGCTTGCAACACAGGGAATCCAGAACAGATAGCCGCCCCCACCCCCGGACCAATAAGGGAGCAGCGATATTAGGAGTTTAAGGTTAGGGGGGTGAGTAAGGGGTGATGATCACAGTGATTGATGTATGGCCCCCTTCCAGAGGGATGGGACGTCAGAAAAGTTGGTGAAAGGAGACAGCTGTTGCTGTAAGACATGAAAAAAAACTTAAGTTATGAAGGGGACATGGGAGATGAAGGGTGGGGGAGGGAGGGAGGGGAAAATGAGGCACTGATGCCAGGGGCTCTAGTAGAAAGAAAAGGTTTCGAAAAAGGTGATGACAACAAATGTACAGATGCGTTTGACATGATGGATACATGTATGGGTTGTGATAAGAGCTGGAAGAGCCCCCAATAAAATAAAATAAAAATGAGCTTCAGCTTGTATGTTTATGACAGAACAAATTTAAATTCTCGATTTGCACACAAACAGGTGCACATGTCACATAATTATTAGAACTGAAAAAAGCATTGAATAAACAACAAAAATTGATAATCAACAGAGAAGCAAAATCAAACTAGCACAAGAGCAAAAGTTCTGTAAAGAATATCATATGTCCAATATTCTAGCAAAGTTAATAACAATGCCTTCAACAGCATAACACCACAATATTCGCAGAACTTAATGGAACAGGCTTAGAATTCATAGAAATTATTTTGAATTTGATGAAGTAATGCCCCCAAATTTAAGATGGATAAAAATAATGAAACAAATGATAATTTCCTAGTAAGAAGAATGCAAAGAGAAATTAATTTAAGAGATAAAGTGAGGGAAAAATCATGCCTAAAGTTTTTTTTTCTGACTATAACTTTTTAAGGTAAACATAAATAGTTACACATATAGAGATGCACAGGCAAGACTTGGGAGCTGTTTTCAGCATTGAACATCATGTCTACAGAGATGTGCCAATTCTCCCATCTGCATTATCAATCAAAAGAAGGCTCCAAGGTCTGGGGTCCTTGAGAGTACTTATGGGGACCTTAGTAGTTCATATGCACAACATGAGCCTTACTGCATAGACAATGGTTGATAAAGTTACTGACTATGCATAGCTGCTTCATTTCTAGAAATGAAGCAAAAATTACTCAGTTCAACTATATTGTACAAAGGTCATAGCCTTGTTGAATAGTATTTACACACACACACATGCACATCTATATATACATACATACATATGAGGGGGCACCCAAAATTAACCAGAATTTTTTCCCACAGGTGTGAATTAATTTTTTTTACAAACAACCTTATCACCTTCAAAATACTCTCCATTACACTTAAGACAGTTGTTAAAACTGCGACTGCATTCTTGGAAACATTTTTCAGACTCATCTGTTTGGATGGCTGACAGCACCTCCCTAGGGTTTTATTTTTGTTGTTGTTTTGTTTTTAACCATTTCATTGGGGGTTTGTACAACTCTTATCACAATCCATACATACATCTATTGTGTCAAGCACATTTATACATATGTTGCCATCATCATTCTCAAAACATTTGCTTTCCACTTGAGCCCTTGGTATCAGCTCCTCACATTTTTCCTCTCTTTCCCTGCTCCCCCTCCCTCAAGAAATCTTGAAAATTTATAAATTATTATTATTTTGTCATATCTTACACTGACTGATGTCTCCCTTCACCCACGTTTCTGCCGTCCATCTCCCAGGGGGGAGGTTATATATAAATCCTTGTAATTGGTTCCTCCATTTCACCCACCCTCTATCCTCCCTCCCGATCCTTCATTTTTTTTTATTCACCTCTTCTATGTCTTAAAATAACTATCCTTTTATGTCCCTCTTCATTCACAGAAACCAAAAGAAGTCACACAGAGCAAGGTCAGGTGAGTAAGGTGCATGGGGCAAACCTGAGGCACAAATTTCACAGCAACCTTTCTCCCTCCCAAATCTTCTGTTAAAATTCGCTGGACCAAGTTCCAAGATAGTCCAGATAACTTCCCCATCTCTTCAATGGTCAGTTGTCAGTCTTCAAGCACAAGTGCATGAATTTTGTTGACATTTTTGGCCTTTCAGGAAGTTAAAGGATGTCCAAAACAAGGTTTGTCATCAATCGACATTACACCTTTCTTGAAAGGAGAGAACCATTCGTACACTTGAGTTTTTCCTATAGAGCTGTCCTATGTGTTCAACATCACAACAGTTTCTGCGTCATTTTTTGGAGCAGGAAACAAAACTTCATAACCACATGCTGTTCTCTTAAAGTGGCCATTACAAAAAATGAGGTTCAAGTGAAACTGCTTTTATGAAAAAATCCACTGTGAACAGAGAGAACCTTCCCAGGTGACACCACTGGGTGAGCTAACTCAGAGCAAGTTGCTGGAGGCTCACCTAGCGGGAAAAATGCATTCTATGAAAGCGCTGCCAAGTACAGAGCTATATATCCCAAGGTACCTGGTGTCAGAATGGTTATATTTTGGGCTGTTAACTGCTAGGTGGGCAGTTTAGAACTGCTAGCTCCTCTGCCAGCAAAAGGTGACACTTTCTGCTCCTGTACAGATTTACCATCTTGGAAACCGTAGTTAAGTCTACTCTGTTTACAAGGTTTCCATGAGTCAAAAGTACTTTATGGTAGTGTGTTTGAGGGGTTGTTTTTGTTTTTAAGAGTCCTGGTGGTGCTTTCAGGTAAGCAACTGGATTGCTAACCACAAGGTCAGTGTTTCAAACCCACCAACTGCTTCTCTACTCTCATAAAGATTTACAGTCCTAGAAATCCTATATAAGGTTGCTTTATTTAGGTACGCCATACAAGGAATCACCTTGATGGCTGTGGGTAGGTATACGTATGTGTATATGTAGGTATGTGTCTACCAGGATATGAAAACAAGGAGGTTGTAATTAATTAATATTTCCTTGGTGTCATACCTATTGTAAAAAGTACACATTATTATTTAACATAGGAATTGAAAAAACCTTCAATTTTGTTAATTGTCATCAAGTTGGTTTCAACGCATGTTGATCATATGTACAGGATAACAGAATGAAACATTGCCCAGTCCTGCACCATTCTCTCAGTCTTTGGTATGTTTGAGCCCATTGTAAGTTCCCACTTCCTATCGACTGTTTACCAAACACCATGTCCTTTTCTAGTGATTGATCAAGAGACTTGTCCAAATGACTTGTCCAAAGTAAGCAAGATGAAAGTTTCGTGTTTCTAAGAAACTGGAGGTACTTGCTTAAAGATAGACTCTTTGTTCTTTTTGTCCTGGGTATACCTAATCATCTCCAGCAACTTCATAAGTTACATATATTAATCTTTTTTCTATCTTCTTTTGCATCTTTTTCATTGTCCAGTTTCCACTGTCATAGGAGGTGATTGAAAAGACTGTGGTTAGGTCAAGTGTACCTTGCTTACCAAAGTCACATGTTGCTTTTTAGCACTTTACAGATGCCCCCGTTTAACTTCTCGACTGCTGCTGCCATAGTCATCCGTTATTCCTCTGTGTAGAATAAATTCTTTGAAAATTTTAACCTCTTCCCCATTTATCATGATGCTGTTTGTTGATGCCAACTTAAGGTGTTTTGTCTTCTTTGTGTCCTCGTGGAATCCATGTTGAATGCTGCAGTCTTTCCCTTTCATCAGTCTGTGCCTCAAGTTGTCCTTACTTTTACCAAGAAAAGTTGTATCACTGGCATATCGCAGACATATTGCAGATTATTATGAGTTTTCTCTGATCTTCGTACTGAGTCCTTGACCATATAGTCTAATTTCTTAGGTTATTTTTTTGGCATACAGATTGAATAATTGAAAAGATACAACAAAATTAACCAAATCTCCAAATGTAAACCACATAGCATCTTCTTGTACTGTTTGATGGTGGCCTCTGGATGCATGTCCGGGTTCTGCATGAAGACCACCAAGAGAGCTGGAGTTCTCCTTTCTTGGTAATGTAATCTATAATTTACTAGACTGCATATGGTTGAATGCTTTTAGTTGATAAAACACAGATAAACACCTCTTTGTTCTTCTTTCTATTCAGCCAAGTTTACATCCACTATGATATTCCTTATTTCACATTTTCATCTGAGTCCAGCTTGAACTTCATGCAGTTCCCTGTTGATATATGGCTTTGGCCATTTGTGAATTATTCCTTGTCAACCTCACTTAGGGTAATGATAAGGATTGTGGACAGCTTGGAGTTAAGTTATACAGACAGACAATATCCAACACTATTTGTGGATCCTCAGAAATATTTAGAGTAGGTGGAAGGGCTAAGAATACCAGATGCCTGGAATAAGGATGAGGGAGGAGGTTATTTTTAAGCACTACTTCCCCACTTCTCTTCACCTGTCTTAATTTTCTATTGTTGCTTTAATAGACATGCCACAAGTAGGTGACTTGAAACAATAACGTCTTTGCTGAATATTAGGGAGGCTAAATCTTCCAATCAGGAGTGATGCTGGGTGATCCCCTCAATGTCAGTGGTCTCAAGTTTTTTTATTTCTTTGGCTTATAGATGATCCCACTGGGTGTCTGTTTTCTCTTCATGCTTATGGGCATGTCTGTGTCTATGCTGCTCTTACTAAAACAGTCATAATTAGGCTTAAGATTCAGCTTTCACTGGCATGCCTTCCCATAACTGATTGTTTACATTACATTACATTGAATAGTGAAATAGATGATTTTGCATTAGATTATGTTATATCCACAAGTACAGATAGTGAGTGCATGGTGGGCTGATGAGCCCAAGATCTGAAAGCAGCTGACAGGCTAGTGGTTGCAAAGTAGAATGAATCCAAGGTTGGCAGGTTAGGATTGTCAGCCAAGAAGGCAGGCCAGATGGCCGGCCCATAATGACTTTCAGAATCAGCTGAGGCATTGTGTCAGGCTGTTGGCTCAAGTCCAAAGAAGCAGAAGTCATTGAGCTGGATTCAGGGTGCAGGTCCTGCAAAACGCAAGTAAACATTTCCTCAGCATTGACGTCTGTTTGAAAGCAGGCTACCTCTCCACGGAAATGTCTCTTCAATTTATGTATCAGAGCAATACATTGATCTGAGTAAGGGTATTGTATCCCATTCTAATCTTTTTACATTGATGGATTGCTCATAGCAGATCCATTATGGATGTGATTAAATTGTATTAGATCACATTTATTGCCAAACCACTGAGAATCCTAGCACAGCCAAGTTAGTACACAACTATCACAGTCCTTTGTGAAGATTTTTATTTATATTGAGTTGTAATCTACACTGATTTCTGCAGTTTTGATCTTCAACTTCAAATCCTCCTCAGATTGAACAAGCAATCGGTGTCATCTGCATATTAGAGGTTATAAATGAGTCTTTTGATCCAATCCTGATGTCATGTTCTTCTTCATTATTCCAGCTTCTCAAATTATTCACTCAGTCTACAGAATGAATAAGTAAGGTTAAAGAATGCAGACCTGACACAATCTTGCTGATTTTTAACCACTCAATATCCTCTTGTTCTGTTTGAGTGACTAATGACTGTCTCTTGGTCTATGTACAGTTTCTTCATGAACACCAGTAAGTGTCCTAAAATGTCCATTCTTTTTTTTTAATTCAAGAGATATTTTTTCAGCTTTTCTTTATTTTTTTATCATTTTATTAGGGGCTCATACACCTCTTTTTACAATCCGCACATACATCCTTTGTGTCAAGCACATTTGTACATATGGTGCCATCATCATTCTCAAAATACCTGCTTTCTACTTGAGCCATTGGTACCAGCTCCTCATTTTTCCCCTCCCTCCCCACTCCCCCCTTCCCCTGAAACCTTGATAATTTATAAATAGTTATTATTTTGTCATATTTTACACCATCTGACATCTTCCTCACCCAATTCTGCGCTCTCCGTCCTCCAGGGAGGAGGTTACATGTAGACCTTGTCATCTGTTTCCCGTGTCTCCCTTACCCTCCTTCCACCTTACCAATATTGCCACTCTCACCACTGTTCCTGAGGGACTCATCTGTCCTGGATTCCCCATATTTCCAGTTCCTATTCGTGCCAGTGTGCATCTCCTGGTCCAGCCGGTTATGTAAGGTAGAATTGGGATCATGAAGCATTCAAGAAGTAGAGGAAAATTGTATGTGTCATCTTTGCTATACTACACTGACTGGTTCCTCACCTCCCCACAGCCCTTCTGCAAGGGAATGTCCAATTTCCCCCAGATGGGCCCTGGGTCCCCACTCTGCACTCCCCCTCATTCACAATGCTATGATTTTTTGTTGTTGTTGTCTTTGATGCCTGATACCTGATCCCTTCGATGCCTTGTACTCTCACAGGCTGGTGTGCTTCTTCCATGTGGGTTTTGTTGTTTTTCAGTTAGATGGCCCCTTGTCTATCTTCCAGCCTATGGGACCCCAGATTCTATATATTTTGACAACTGGCCACCATCAGCTTTCTTCATCGCACTTGCCCATGCACCTGCTTTGTCTTCAGAGTTCACGTCAGGGTAGGCTGATGTGCTTCTTCCTTGTGGGCTTTGTTGTTTCTTAACTAGATGGCCACTTGATTGTCTTCAGGCCTTTAAGACCCCTGATGCTATATCATTTGATAGCCAGGCATCATCAGCTTTGTTTGCAACTTTTGCTTATGCACACACTTTGTCCTCAGTGATCTAGTTGGGATAGGCTGGTGTGCTTCTTTCATGTGGGCTTTGTTGTCTCGTAGTTAGATGGCTGCTTGTTTATCTTCAGGTCTTTAAGATTTCAGGTGCTATATCTTTTGGTAGCTGGGCACTATCAGCTTTCTTCACCATATTTTCTTGTGCACCCATTGTCATCAGCAATCGTGCCAGGCAAGTGAGCATCTCAGACTGCCGAATTGTTAGAACAAAGTGTTCTTGTGTTGAGGGAGTACTTGAGCAGGGGCCCACTGTCCATCTGTTTCCTTAATACTACACCTATAAATATATGTACATAGATCTATTCCCCACTTGTCGTATATAAATATATTTACATCTTTGTATGTCTGTATTTAAATCTCTATGACTACCCTTTGCTTCTTAGTTCTTTCCTTGGTTTCTTTGTACTTTCCTCTTGTCCCTATCATGCTCTGCCTTCATTTGGCTTTTAGGAATTCCTCTCGGTTACATTGCCCTTGATCCAGCCCCGCCAGACCTCCCACACCCTCCTGGAGACTGATTTTGGATCACTTGTTATTCTCTTGTCCCTGGGCTTATTAACACCCTCTTCCTTTCCCCCACCACCCCTATCCCCATGTCCTCCTGAACTGTCATCCCATTGTTCTCTCTTCTGGCTTGTTTATTCTACCTATCTCTTCCAGGTAGACATGCTATGTACTATCACAGGATTGAGTACCACGAAGCACCAACAGAAAGTAAAACAATAGCTACAACAACAACAACACGCATGCGCACACACACATGCATACACACATAAATGTATGAATGGTTTAGGGTCTGTTTGTTTTCCTTCACAGGTGCTTTCCAGTCAAGTCTGATGGGGTGCCATGCCCTGGCACTGCCTCTATCCCTGGGGACTTCATTGCTCTGCTTCCCCCGCTGCTCTGCTGCATGCCCCCAGGGGCTGACTTCGGCATGGTGAGCTCATGGCGGGCACAATTCCCATCGTGTGTCTCTAGTGTTGTCCCCAATGGTGCTATGGGTCAATGAGGAATGCTGTGTCCCATCGTGGGGCTGGGCCTGTGGTCATCTCTGCAATGCTTTTCTGGGCAGGAACATTGTCCTCAGGGCTTGGTGAGCCAGGATGTGCATCACTCTTTTTTTTCTTTCCCCTATGCCCCCTTGTTGTCTCCTGTGTGCTCTGAAGTGAATTCTTCTTGGGGGGAGGGTGGTGCTGTACACTTAGTTGGTGATGGGGCCGGCCCCTCAGGCCTCTCTATCAGTTCCCTGCTTTGTGTTAGTGTGTTGTGTTCTTGTCTTGGAGCTCCAGGTTGAAGTCTTGTCTCTCTTTCCCTGTGGAAACACAGTCAACACCCTCCCCGTGTGTGGGTTAGTGCCCTGTTTCCCCTGATACCTATACCTTTTTCATCCCCCTTTTAATGGCCTACCATATGTATCCCTGGGTTTAGTCTGGCCCCACCATATTACCTGGGCCTCACCCCAGGGACGTATGTATACAGCATCTTCTTCCCTACGCCCCTTTTGAATTTTTTTTGAACTTACCTCAGCGCACCTATGTAGTACTTGTCCTTTTGTGCTTGGCTTTCTTCACTTAGCATGATTTCATCCAGTTCTTCCCATGCGGCGATGTACTTCATGCGTTCATCACTGCTTTTTAGGGATGCGTAATGCTCCGTTGTA
Source organism: Tenrec ecaudatus (assembly GCF_050624435.1). Classification (NCBI taxonomy): domain Eukaryota; kingdom Metazoa; phylum Chordata; class Mammalia; order Afrosoricida; family Tenrecidae; genus Tenrec; species Tenrec ecaudatus. The sequence continues at coordinate 95,509,678 of NC_134531.1, forward strand.
TGTATGTAGCAGCTTTTTAATCCATTCATCTGTTGATGGGAATTTGGGCTGTTTCCAACTCCTTTCAATTGTGAACTGTGCCACGATGAACATTGGGGCACAGATGTCTGGCCGTGGTTTGTTTCTTGTCTCTTCTGGGTATATACCCAGTAGGGGGATTGCTGGATCATAAGGTAGCTCAATTTCCAACTGTTTTAGATATCGCCAAATTGATTTCCATAATGGTTATACATACCTACAGGTCCACCAGCAGTGGACAAGAGTTCCTATCTCTCTGCATCCCCTCCAACACTTGTTACTTTCTGAGTTCTTGAATTGGGCTGTCTTTGAGGGTGTTAGGTGGTATCTCATAGTTGTTTTAATTTGCATTTATCTTATGGCTAGAGATCTGGAACATTTTCTCATATATTTATTGGCCATTTGGATTTCTGCCCTTGAGAAACTCCTGCTCAGGTCCTTTGCCCACCTCCTGAGTGGACAATTGATTTTTTTCTTGTTGTAGTTTACTAGTGTATTGTATATTTTAGTAATAAGGCCTTTGTCTGATGTGTCATTGCTAAAGATGTTTTCCCATTCTGTAGTCTCTCTTATTACTCTCTTGGTGAATTCTTTCCATGTACATACGTGTTTTCTTTTTAGTATGTGCCATTGGTCAATTTGTGCCTCCTCCGTGTTGGTGTCCTTCCCGATTTCTGATAGCCTATGTAATCCCTGTGCCAAGGTTCTCAGGTTTGTCCCAATTCCCTCAATTATGGCCCTAATAGTTTGGGGTTTTACCTCAAGGTCTGTGGTCCACTTTGAGTTTATTCTTTTGCATGGAGTGAGGTAAAGGTCTTGCTTCATTTTTCTGCAGCTATGTATCCATTTCTTCCAGCACCATGAATTTAAGAGGGCATCCGTTTCCCATTTGATACTTTTAGGCCCCTTATCAAAGATCAGTTGTCTGTATGCTGATGATTTTACTTATGGGTTTTCAATCATTTTCCATTGGTCTGAGTATCTATCGTTATACCAGTCCCACACTGTTTTGACCACTGTGGCTGTGAAGTAGGTGCTAAAGTCAGGTAAAGCAAGCCCTCTGACTTGGTCCTTCTTCTTGAGGAGTTCTCTGCTAATTCTCAGTTTCTTCCCTCTCCATATGAAGTTGGTCATCTCTTTTTCCAACTCTCTGAAGAAAGTTGTTGGAATTTGGATTGGGATAGCATTGAACTTATATAGTGCCTTGGGTAGAATCGACACCTTTACAATATTGAGTCTGCTGATCCACGAGCATGGGATTTGTTGAGGTCATCCTTGGTTTCTTTTAATAGTGTTTTGTAGTTTTCCTCACACGGATCTTTTGGTTTTTGAGTTAGGTATATCCCTGGATATTTCAATTTGTGTTTGGCTACTGTGGAGGGTACCCCCTTTTGATCCCCTCTTCTGTGTCCTTGTCCGATGTGTACAGTAGTGCAATAGACTTCTGTTTGTTTATCTTGTAACCTGCTACTCTGCCATATTCCTCTATTGCTTCCAGTACTCCTCTTGTGAAACTTTTTGGATTTTCCATATAAAAAATCATCATCTGCGGATAACAATCATTTCACTTGTTTCTTCCCCAGATGAATACCTTTGATGTCCTTTCTTTGCCTTGTATTGTTAGCTAGGCTCTCCAGCACAATGTTAAATAGGAGTGGGGACAGGGGACATCCTTCTCTAGTCCCCTTTTTCAGAAGAATTGATCTCGTCTGTTCTCCATTTACTACCACATTGGCTGTTGGTTTTTCATATATAGCTTGTATTATATTGAGGAATTTTCCTTCCATTCCTATCTTCTTGTGTGTCTTAAACATGAATTGGTGTTGGATGTTGTCGAATGCTTTTTCTGCTTCTATTGATATTATCATGTGGTTCTTAAATTTCTTCATTTCAATGTGACGAATAATACTAATGGTCTTTCATATGTTGAACCATCCCTGCATCCCTGGTATGAATCCCACTTGGTCATGGTGAATTATTTGTTTTATATATTTTTGTATTCTCTTGGCTAGTTTTTTGTAAAGGATTTTTTTCATCGATATTCATTAGGGAAATTGGTCTGTAGTTCTCAATTCTTTGGAGATCCTTGCCTGGTTTAGGTATCAGAGTTATACTAGCTTCATAGAAGGAATTTGGAAGTTTGCCATCTTTTTCTATGGTCTGGAAGAGTTTGTGTAGGATTGGTGTCAATTCTTCCCTGAATGCTTGATATAATTCACCAGTGATTCGGTCTGGTCCCGGTGTCTTCTTGGTTCATAATTCTTTGATAGCCTTGTTTATTTCTTCTATTGATATGGGTCTGTTGAGGTTCTTGATGGCCATTGGGGATAATCTAGGGAGGAAATAATTCATCCATGTCTTCCAAGCTTTTGAGTTTTTGAATTCATTGGAATGCAGTCCTTCATAGTGCTGTGTAATTATCCTTTTGATTTCACTATGGTCCGTTGTAATATTCCCTCTTTTATCCCTCATCCTTGCTATTGAGATGTGTTCCTTCCTTTCTTTGGTCAAATTTGCAAGAGGTTTGTCGATTCAGTTTATCGGTTCGAAGAACCAACTTTTAGCAGCATTGATTTTTTTCCCCATAGTCTTCTTATTTTCTCTCTCCTGAATCTCAGATCTAATTCTTATTATTTCTTTTCTTTTTCTGTTAGTTGGATTTTCTTCCTGATTCCGCTCTAGTTGCTATAAATTCATAAGCCTCTCCTCCTCCTTTATGTGTGCATGTAATGCTATGAAACTTCCTCTGATGACTGCCTTTGCTGTGTCCCATTAAGGTTTGGTATGTCATGCTTTCATTCTCATTGGTTTCTAGAAATTTCCTAATTTCATCTCTGATCTGAGCCAGTACTCTCCCCTTTTGCAATAGTTATTCATTCTCCAATGGTTTGCCCTTGATTTCTTTTTCTTTTGTTTATTTCCAGTCTTATGTCATAGTGGTCAGAGAGAGAGGTTTGTATGATATCAATGTGCTTGAATTTATGTAGATTTGACTTATGCCCCAGCATGTAGTCTATTTTCATAAATGTACCATGTGGACTTGAATAGAATGAGAATTATTTTTTGTTTGGGTGGAGAGCTCTGTAGATATCTATCAGGTCTAGTTGTCTAATTGTAGTGTTTAGATTTTTAGTCTCCTTGTTGAGTTTCTTTCCAAGTGATCTTTCTTTCTCAGAGAGTGGTGTATTGAAGTCACCTACTATAATTGTTGAGGCTGTGATTTCTTTTTTCATCCTTTGCAGTGTTTGCTTGACATATTCTGCTGGATGCTTATTTGGCGGGTAAATGTTTAGAATCCTTATTGGGTCTTTATGTAATGCTCCCTTGAGCATTATCTAATGTCCATCCTTATCTCTTTTTATGGTTTGCACTTTGAGGTCAATTTATCTGAGATTAGGATTGCAACCCTGTGCTTTTTTTTTGGATTAGAGTTTGCCTGATATTGTCTCTTTGATTCTCAGCCTGTTTTTATCTGTAATGTTGAGATGTGTCTCCTGTAGGCAACAGATTGAAGGTTTGTGTTTTCCAAGCCAGAATATTAGCCTCTGTCTCCCCCTTTTTTTTCTTTGCCTCTGTGTCTTAAGGCCAGAGTTCAGACCATTAATATCTAGGGTTATTACATCTATCTGTGAACCTTGTGATGTCATTTTATCTCTCTTGTGCTGGGTGTTTTCCTACCTCCCTTTCTTTTCTGTGGGTTGTGCATATGTGTGTTTGTGGTTCATTCTTGCCTTCTTTCCATCATTGAGCCAGTTCTATCTTGGGGACTGTTTTCCCTTTGATGGTCTCTGGGTGGAGTTGTTCTGTGTGGCAGTCTCTTGTATGTGCTTGGTGAGTGTTGTTCTTCTGCCCATACTTCCTCAGTGAGGATAATTTATAGTGCTGGGTTCCTTTTAGCATATTCTTTAAGGCTTTCCTTGTCCTGGAAGACTCTCACTTCTCCCTCAATTTTGATACATAATTTGGCTGAATAGAATATTCTTAGATTTGTGTTATTTTTCTGCAATTTTTGGAATATGCTGCTCCACTATCTCCTCTTCTTCATAGTGTCTGCGGATAGGTCTGAGCATATTCTTATCTGCGTGTATTTATATGTGGTTGCTCGTTTTTCCCTAACTGCTTTCATAATTTTCTCATTTTCTTCAAAGTTGGATAGTTTAACAACTATATGTCTTGGTGACTTCTTCTGGGGATTCAGTATAGCCAGCGTTCTTTAGGCCTCCTGGATAGTAGCCTGGTTTCATTCATTTAAGTTTTTTTTTCCCCAGGCACAACTTTTTTTATTTTTTTGTTTTGTTTTTAAATCAATAAAAGAAATTGGGTCCTAGAAGCTGCAGTGGTCTAAGCAGCAGCAAATTTGTGCATTCATCCTTTGTTGTTTTTGTTTAAATACGTTTAAATTATCACACTGCTGGCACACCTCATTTGCTTGAAATTCTGCACCATACATACTAATTGTAAAGTTACCCCACCCCCCCACCCCCATCCTAGGGGAAAAAAACTACTCTGGAAGATAATTTCACAGATATCTAACCAAACTTCGTTAAGTGGACTGTGACAAGATTATAAATGATATGAAAAATAACATCTTAACATTTGGCCATCAACATAAGAAAATGGTTTGTCTATTATAAATTTTTGTAATTTTTAAAAGGTAATATAGTCTACCCTCATCTGGTCCTCAGAATTAAAGCATAATGAACAGGAAAGAAAAAAAAGAATTGCAACTGAGTGCTAAGGTAGAACATCTTGCCAGAAGTATGAAGGCAGAGTAGACACGAAATATCAAGTGCAGAATTTCATAGGGCCAACAAGGTAACAGTCTATAGTTATCACTTAGAACACAGGCGAAGTGGATTTTGCAATTACCAGTTGCGTTAAATGCACCAAATAAAGCTCCTAAAATTGATACTATAAGACGCCACCTTAGGTTTTCCAGGCTGCAACTGTGCATAATTTTAAAATGGTTTTCTTAAATTTATTTATTTTTTAAACATAACACGAGGAAGGTGTTAAAACTGGTGTAGTAGCTCATTAGAATAAGTATTCCAGATTTTGGGAGGGATGAAGAGGGAGATATTCAGAACCCTTCACCAAAATCCCCCCAACTTGATCATAGTAGATTAATGATGTGCTTTGTGGATGTGATTAGTCAATGACACCAGCTTGACGGATCTTTCTTTCGGCACCAAATCCCATTGAGTTATCTGGTCCCCTTGGCTGATGAAGAACCATGAGGCGAGGAGCACTAGCATCATCCAGGGTGATGCTCTTCAAACGATTGACCAACCGGTCAGGTCTTGGAGTGGCAACAGCTTTGGGGCCTTCACAGACATGCCAAACATTACAGGCACTGCATTTGCCAGTGCGCTGATTAAGAATCACCGAGAACTCCACTTCATCTCCTGCCTGGGCTAGTGGTTTTGGGATTGGGAAAAGTGGCTTCTTTTTCTACAGTGCCCAGAAAACGATGATCAGAATGGGAATGGAACGAAACCGTGCCCTTGGGAAGTTTTTCAATCCTAATAGCATGATTTCTTTGGGCAGAGAGCATATCAGGAACTACAGTAAACTCGACTTCATCGGCAATATGGAGCTGGTTCCCATCCAAAATTTCACTGAAGTGGAAGAACATACGAGCATCACGATCCACACACTTGATGAAACCAAAACCATCTCTCATGGCAGCAATCACACCCATTTCTCTGGCTTCATTAGTGAATTGAAATGTATTTGATAGAACTTCTATATTAGTTGCTCGTTCTAATTTGTCACGTCGGTCTGTTGAAATATTAAACCTAACATGGTCACCTTCCAGCAGGGTCACCTTGGATTTCGTATCTTTGTCTCCAAAGGGAAGCTCTTTAGGAATAACCTAATCAACTTTGATGCGTCCCGGCAATGGGTCATTCTGGTTTTTACTGGGTACTTTTGGGATAACTTTGGTTACAGTGCCTTCAAAATGTTCAATGCTGATATCTTCGAAGATAACTGTCCCTTGTGGCAAAAGTCTTACATCTGTTGCAACTTCTTTACCATTTCTGTCTTTGATTGTGAACTCCACGTCATCTCCAGGCTGTAAGGCTTCCAGGTCACCCTTAAATTCACTGTAGTGAAAGAATATCTCTTTTACAACATCACCTCTTTCAATAAAGCCAAACGCCTCCTTCATGGCACACACTACTCCTTGACAGCGAGCTTGCTTCTTTTTCAAGAGCATGAGATTGCGAGCACTTACAGCACCAGTATGTTTATTGTTGTCAATTACAAAGTTAATTTTATCTCCGGTTTCTAACTGAACATTGCCTTCAACATCTTCAGGGGTGTATGTCAGATAAAACACTTCTTGTCCATTCATTCGTTCTTCGAGGAGGATTTCTGGTTTTATCTTCACCAGTTTAACAGCAATGGGTTTCCCAGTCCGCCGGTCAGATGATACTTCAAATTCAACATCATCTCCTACTTTTAAGTCCTGCAGGTTGCCATTATACTGTGAACAGTGGAAGAATAGTCTAGCTTGACGTTCTGAACACTGAATAAATCCATAAGAGGTTAGCAGTTTTTCAATAACCCCAGTTTCACGCAATGCTGCTGAAGTACCATTGGGGTACCCATTGTGTCCATTGTTGTGGAGAAGGTTTGGATCAAAGCTCATCTCGCAGCGATAATCAAATATTGCACTTTCAGTAGTATTTGCTGATTCTTCTTTTTCAGCACACGTTTCAAAGGATGAAAGTTGCTAGTATTAAAAAAAGAGCGAGAGAAAAATGATCTATCAAGCTAATTAAGAATACGACTGCTGCTGCACCGGGCAACCTCACAGCACTGAAGAAAACAAAGACTACTAGCAGCGTTGGGAAGTGCTCTTTCGAAGCTGTTGAGTAGGCACCAACTTCTTGTTTCAGATCAAGCGTTGTGTCTTCAACTTAAGTGTACTCTTCTTTGGTCTTGTTGGTTGTTATGAGGTTTGTTCCTTGCCTGATCTGAACTTGAAGCAGCAGTTTCAGGTGGTAAAGTCTGTTTTGTTACACTTCATACCCAACAGCTCAGTGCCCCCTCTCCAGCGCCGCCATAAGCAGCACGGCCCGGTACGTAGGAATCTCATTCATTTAAGTTAGGGAAGTTTTCCTCCAAGTACTCCATCACTATTTTGGATGCTGGTTTCCTTGATGTGCATTCCTCCAGCAGGCTGCTAATTCTGATGTTGTTCCTTCTCATAGCGTCAGACATAGCTCTGAGGTTTTCTTAAGCTTCTCTGATGGACTTATTAGACTTTTTCTTATGTTTATTAATTTCTGCTTATGAATCCTCTAGGTCACTGGTGTGGTTCTCTGGCTCCCCCATTCTCCGGACGATGTCTATGAGTTTGCTATTAGCTTTTGTTATCTCACTCTTTAACTCCTGTATTTCCCTTTGGTGCTGGACTTTTATTTCCTCTATCATTTCATCCCTTTTTTGTAATGCTTCCCTCGTGTCCTGTATGGCTCCTAGCAGCATTCTGAAGATTTCTTTCTGTGGGAGGTCAACCTCTGCCTTTTCTATGACTGCTCTTAGGTCCAGGTGTTCCTCTGGCATTGGATTTTGTCTCTCTTTTTTTGTTGAAACTGTGAAGCAGCTTGCTGTTTTTTGTTCAATTTGTTGGCAATTGGTGCCATTTTCCTGGGTGTCTCAGAGCCCTGGGTTCTCTCTTTGGGAAGTTGGTGTTGGTGTTTCAGCTGGTTGCCTTTAGCCAACTGTCTCACGGGGTTGTGTTTCACCTTTATCCTGCTGGGGATTCCCTCTCGCCTTGGCCTATGGTTTGTGCTGCAGTCGCCTTTAGGTCCCCTTAGGGGCTGTTTGCTGCTGTGCACACTGCAGTCTGATAGAAAGTATTTATTGGCTCCAGTGCAGGGGAGCGTATTTAGGGATGGGTTGGGGGTTGGGTGATCTGTTTCTGGCCAGGGGCACTTCCCTCAGGTAGGCAGATGGGAGAGGGGCTCCCCGCAACAGGTGTGTAGATGCACCGCTTGGAGCCCAAAGGGTGGGACAGAGCGAACCGGAGAAGGGCGGATGCAGTGAGCAAGCCCCAATGGCTTGGGTCCCTATGCCACAGCTGCAAAGACTTCTGCCAGACTTGGGTCCTCTTCCTGGCAGGCCCGAAGCAGTGTGGCAGGATGGGAATTTCTGCGTGTGTGTGTGTCCCTGCGCATGGGTGTGCGTGTGTATGGGGCGGTGGGGTGGGTGGATAGGGGTGGCCCAGTAAGGGGGCTGGCTGGCGGATCTGCAAGGAGCGCAGTGAAGGGGTGGGCACCTCTTGACTGAGACCTCTGAGCGTGCAGTAGGTCTGATTGGCGGTTTGCGCTGAGCATAGTCTGCCTGGCTATGGCGCCGGGTGTGTGCCTCCTGGGAGAAAGGGACAGGTTCTGGCCCGCTGGACCGCGAGGGGTGCCTGAGTGGGGCCTGAGTCTGCAGGAGGAGGGGGTTATGCCGGCTGGAGCACACACATAGACCCTGAAAACCCTGAGGCAGGGTGGGGTTACTGACTGGTGGTTTTACACGGAGTGCCGATGGGTCCAAGAGGTGCTCTGAGTGGTCTTGGGAAATGAACAGGCAGATTTGATACCCCTACTGCGCCCCCAACTCTTCCCACTCACTGATCTCCTAGGAACTCGGGCATGAGCTACCTGTTTGGAGGCCATCTTCCTGGAGTCTCCGAATTTCCATTCTTTAAACGATTACCTTTTAGTTTGTTATACCACACAGTCCAGTGCTTTTCCACAGGTGATAAAATACAAGTTGACATCTTTCTGATATTCTCTACTTTCAGCCAAGATGTAGCTGATACCAGAAATGATATATTTTGTTCTGCAGCATTCTCAGGATCAGGCTTGAGTTTCTGGCAGTTCCTTATTGATATACTATTGCAGATTTTCAACTTCTCGCCAGCAAAATTTTACTTGCATTTGATATAGATGAAGATATTTGTCAATAATTTTCACATTCTGTTGGATTGGCTTTCTTTGGATGAGTCTCTTCCAGTTGGTTGGCCTGGCAACTGTCTTTTTTTTTTTTTTTTTGCACAGACGTGTAAGTACTTCCACTGGTACATGTATTTGATGAAACATCACAATTGATATTCTATCAACTTTGGGATCCTTGTTTTTTATGAGTGCTTTCCAGAAAGCTCTGACTTCTTCCTTCAGTGGCATCAGTTCTTTACCACGTTGCCTCCTGAATCAGTTGAACTTCAACCAATATTTACTGATCGTGGCTCTGTGTATTCCTTCCATCTTTGCTGTTTCCTGCATTGCTCAATATGCTGCCTTTAACATCGTCAATATTGAAACTTGAGACTTGAATGTCTTCTTCAGTTCAAAGAATTTGAGAAATACCAAGCATATCAGTCCTTGCTGACTTTCTACCTCCAGTCTTTGCACATTTCATTATAATACTTTGCTTTGCCTCCTTCACATTTTCTGTTTGGTTCTCTTACTTATCATTTTTCCAATCACTTTAACTTCTCTAATTGTAGAGCTAGTTTAGCTTCTTTACATTCATAGCTAATTTCAGCGTCTCTTTTGACACCCATTTTAGTCTTTATTTTCTGTTTTCTTTGTGACCTTTTGTTTTCTTCATGTATGACCTTAATATCATTCCACAATTGTCTTGTTTTCAGGCATTTACATTCAATGTGTCAAATCCCTTCTTGAGATGCAAATTCAGGTGAGATATACTCAGGTTCATCTTTTGGCTCTCATAAACTTGTTGAAATTTTCTTGTTTCCACTTGCACTGCAGGTGAACAATTGATGGGTTGTTTGACAGGCAGCCTCTGGCCGTGTTCTCATTGCCATATTGAGCTTCTCCGTTGTCTTTTTTCACAGATATAGTCAAATTGCTGACTCTGCATTCCATCTGGTGACGTCCACATGTATAGTTACCATTTATAATATTTACGATGAAGAAGTCATTGGTCTTGCAAAATTTGCTCATGTAAGCTCCAGTGTTGCTTCTGTCACCAAAGCATTATTATCTAACTGCTGTTTGTTCCTCTTTGTTTGCAACGCTCACATTTTAGTCATTGCTGATTACAATGCATCTGGATTACAGCCCTGATCATTTTACGATGACAGAATTCGATAGAATTCTTCTATCTCTTCATGTTTACCTGTAGTGGTTAATGGTTTGAATATGGAATGTGTGAGCTGGTCTTTGTAGGACTATGGATATCATACTATCACTCACAACATTGCACTTCCGGTCAAGTCTTGAAAGGTTCTTTTGGACAATTACTGCGATGTAATTTCTTTTCAATTTGTTTTTCATAGCATAGTACAAGCCATGTGATTGTCCTGTTCAAAATGATCAATTCTAGTCTGTTAGGTGATAGATTAGATGCCTGGGATGTCAATGTTATGCACCCCATTTAATTTTTGATGACTTCCAATTTCTCTAGAGTCATACTTTAAAAGTGCCATGTCCCAACTATTAATGTATGTTTGCTTTGCTGCTGTTTCTTCTCATTTTGTGTTATTTCACATCAGTAAACGAAGATCTTGACACTTTGCTCCACTTGCACTGTTGTAACTCACTCTACTTGAGTCATGTTTTGAGTGCCTTCCCCCTGAAAAACTTATCTTCTGGTAATATAGTAGACAGGACTCCACTGCCATTTAGCAGATTTTCAGAAACTAACTTTTCAGAAGCGAACTGCCGCTCTCTTCCTCTGTCTAGTGTAGAAGCTCTGCTGAGACCTCTCCACCTTGGGTTCCTCTGCTGGCATTTGAAACCCTGATGGATAGCTTCCAACATTACAACAGCACAAAGGTCACCACTGTCAAACTGGTGGACCGTGGTGGAAGGGGATAGATGCTGTCTGGTTTAAAACCAAGAGAGGTGTGTGTTAGAATTGTATCCTTTTACCACACACATTTCATCTCTATGCTGAGCCCAGAATCCAGGAAACTGGACCACAGGAAGAAGAATGTGGCTTTAGGGATTGAGGAAGACTCAGGCACACCTTTAGAGATGCAGACAATAAAACTTTGATCGCTGACAGGAAAGGCGATTTGAAACACTTTTGTTACTTTGCAACTATCATTTCTTTTTAACATTTTATTAGGGACTCATACAACTCTTATCACAATCCATACACACATCAATTGTACAAAGCACACCTGTACATTCTTTGCCCTCATCATTTTCAAAACATTTGCTCTCCACTTAAGCCCTTTGCATCAAGTCCTCTTTTTTCCCCTCCCTCTCCACTCCCCCTCCTTCATGAGCCCTTGATAATTTATAAATTATTATTTTGTCATATCTTGCCCTGTCCGGCGTTTCCCTTCACCCCCTTTTCTGTTGTCCATCCCTCAGGGAGGAGGTCACATGTAGATCCTTGTAATCGGTTCCATCTTTCCAACTCACTCACCCTCTACCCTCCCAGTATTGCCCCTCACACCCCTGGTTCTGAAGGTATCATCCGCCCTGGATTTCCTGTGCCTCCAGCTCCTATCTGCACCAGTGTACAACCTCTGCTCTATCCAGACTTGCAAGGGAGAATTCGGATCATGATAGTTGGGCGGGGGCGGGGGTGGGGAGGAATCATTTAGGAACTGGAGGAAAGCTGTATTATTCATCTGTGCTACATCGTACCCTGACTGACTCATTTCCTCCCCTAGACCCCTCTGCAAGGGGCTCTCCAGTGGCCGACAAATGGGCTTTGGGTCTCAACTCTGCACTTCCCCCTTCATTCACTATGGTAAGATTTTTTTTTCTGATGATGCCTTATACCTGATCCCTTCGACACCTTGTGATCGCACAGGCTAGTGTACTTCATCCATGTGGACTTTGTTGCTTCTGAGCTAGATGGCCACTTGTTTATCTTCAAACCTTTAAGACCCCAGATGCTATCTCTTTTGATAGCCAGGCACCATCAGCTTTCTTCACCACATTTTCTTGTTTACCCGCTTTGGCTTCAGCGGTTGTGTCGGGAGGGTGAGCATCGTAGAATGCCAATTTAAAAGAGAAAGTATTCATGCATTGATGAAAAACAAAGACCACAGCCTTTGGTTTGAATTATACCTCAAGAAAAGAAAACAAAAACCCTCACAATGGGACCAATAAGCAACACTAGGTTAAACAGGGAAAATATTTAAATTGCTGAGGATTTCATTTTACTTGGATCCATAATAAATGCCCATGGAAGTGTCAATAATTAAAAAAACAAGACATTCAATGAATGTGCTGGACAACGCTGCAGCAGAAGACCTCTTTAAAAAGATCAAAGGAAAAATGATCCGTTGACACGCTGTTCCTGCCCAAATCATATTTTCAATCACCTCATACAAATCTAAAAACTGGAAATAAAAAATTAAGATCACAGAAAATGGACACTTTTGAATTATGGTATTGACAAAGACTATTGAATCTACCATGGACTGCCAGAGAATGAATAAGCCAATGTTGGAAGAAGTACAGTCAGAATAGTCCTTGGAATGGAGAATGAAGAGTTTTTAATATCACGCACTTTGCACATGTTATCACAATGGACGAATCCCTGAAACAGGTTATCACTTATAATCAAGAGTTCCAACAAAAAGAAAGAAAACTCACCATGAAGTGAATTGACACTCTTGAGGCTCTTGTAAGACTCATGGGGATACTGTGAGTCTGGGGCTGATTGAGTGGCACTGACCACCAGCTCTTGTGATTACAAAAGCTATTAATGCACTTAATGTTGCATGTCTGTGTTTCCTCCTTTAGGAGTTAGATGATTAATTTGTTCTACCATATTGCTCTGCTGGGTTGTAGCTAAACATAATTAAAAATACTTTGCAAATATGAAGGCCAAATGAGTGTGCCAAGATAATATTTACTATCCCTATTAAGTTCCGGAGTACACAAATGGTTTTTGTTCAGTTACTAGCCCAGAAGTTGGAGGCTTGAAATCCACCCCATACAGTGGCACTACCGGAGAAAGGTCTTACAATCCGTTTTCATAAAATGACAGTTATTGAAACAGCAAGGTGTGCACTTCTGCTCTGACACATATGGGGTCCCTGTGAGTCAGAATTAACTTGACAGCAAAGGGGGTTTGCTGTGGTTGTTCTATCATAGGGCTTCTGACGCGTTCTCTACTCGAGATCCCTTTGCCCCAAAGGTGCTTGTAACCGGGACAAACTGCCAGAGTTTGGATTCATGACATTTTTGATACGGAATTAATTTTTGGTCCTCACACATTCAGAAGCCTTTTACTGTTGTCAAGATTTTCACAACCCCTATATAAATGACATGGTCCCATACAGGGCATGCCCACGGTTTAAGAAGCTTGGATCTAGAGCACACTGAAAGGTACTCTGTCCTGTCGTTAAGGGCTGTTTGTCATTTCCTTTTGACTGGCTACTACTTGTTTTGAGATATATAAAAACCTCAAAACCAAGTTCACTGCCATGAGTCAAATTGATTGTACAACTCTTATTAATATGATTGAACTATTGAATTTTATGATGTGTGAACATATGACAATAAAACTGTTAAAAACAGTAAATTAACAAATTCAGAAAAATAAGGGAATTTAAAAAAGAACAGTGTACTTTCATGCATCTTATTTGCAAAGGCATTCCAGTTTCATGAATACACATTCATTTAATCAAGAATCTATAATAATTTGACACCGCCTGAGTTTAAATTTATCTTGGGATAATGAAGAAAGTATTTGCCCAACAAATTAATAGGATAAACAGGCCTCCCAAACCAGAATCACTGCCACTGAGTTGATTCTGACTCATAGCGACCCCCATAGAACATGATAGAACTGCCCCCGTGGAGTTTCTGAGACTGTAGCTCTTTATATGGGAGTAGAAAAACCAGTCTTTCTCCCTAGGCGTGGCTGGTGGTTTTAAGTTGCTGACCTTGAAGTTAGCAGCCAAATAAGTAACCACTACACCACCAGGGTTCCTCTTTTGAAATATCTAGGTGATCAAAATAGTTTTGAAATTTAAATGGACTTTCTTGAAACTTAGTTATAGGTAAATTAGATGGCAAAAATTAAAAATACTCTTTGGATTTGGGCAGAGGAAAATGAAATTCCATTTTTTCCCGTCTCCAGGTCTTTTGGTGGTAGTTAGCAGATGTTTTTTGTTTTCTGTTTGAAATACCAATGAGTAAACATGTGTTTCATCTTTAGCCTTCTGAAGGAGTTTGCCATTTGAGGCTGTATGTCAGAACTGGTACAGCCTTGAGCTGAATTTATAAAATCATTACTCCCACTCACTTGGTAGACTATTTCAGTTATCAGTCATACTGGTTGAAACATCACATTCATATAGGCTTCCTCACCTTGTAGTTAAAAGTAGCAGCGAGTTGATATTTTTGTTCTGTTTCAGCACCTATCTTTGATTAAATCAAAACATAAGGTTTGAAAAGTGTAACAAAAATAAGTTTTTTCTCCTGAAATAGTTAAGATCTACAATCAAACAGATCTAAAGAGGCAAATGCTCTCTTTTGTTTGTTTATGTTTAATCTCCCCCCCATTCTTGATAGACACTTGTATACAAGGGGTTACCCCCCCCCCCAAAAAAAAAAACCCTGATGCTTATTTGTTTTTTTGATGTGAGGGTGATAGTGCGTTAGAATTTGTTCCAACAGGTCAGACTCTTCAGCAAGCTTTCTATTTAGAGACTCTGAAAAGATTGTGTTAAAGTGTGTGACAAGAAAGGCCTGATTTATGGCAGATGGTGGATTGGTTTTGCCACCCTGACAATACATCTGCTCATACTCCATCTCAGTGTGCCAGTTTTGGGCAAAAAACAGCTTGCCTCTTTTGCCCCATGCGCCTTACTTGCCTGACTTTGCTCCATGCATTTTTTTTTTTTTGTCTCTGCGAATGAAGAGGGACATGAAAGGACAGTGATTTGGAGACAGCAGAGGTGAAGAAAAAAAACAAGGGAGGTGCTGTCAGCCATCCAAACAGATGAGTTTGAAAAATGTTTCCAAGAATGCAATCACAGATTTGACAAATGTCTTAAGTATAATGGAGAGTGCTTTGAAGGTTATAAGGTTGTTTTATAAAAATGTTTATAAAAAATGGGAAAAAAAATCCATTTTGGGGGGGGATAATCCCTCCAAGTGGACATGTAACCAATTACTTAACACCACTGTAAAAGATCAGTTAACCATAGATGTGTGGGTTTATTTTTCTACTCTCAATTCCCCTTCATTGATCCATGGGTCTATTTTTATAGGTTTGATCACTGCAGCTATACAGTATATCTTAAAATTGGGAAGTATGCTTCCTCCTATGTTTTGTTCTATTTGTTTTGGCTAGTTAGGGCTTCTTGCTTTTCCCTAAGGAGCCCTGGTGGCATAGTGGGTTATGTTGCTGGGCTCCTAACCATGTGCTCAGCAGTTCAAACCCATTAGCAGGTTCATAGGAGAAGGATGAGGCTTTCTATTCCAGTAACAATTTATAGCCTCAAACCCAACAGGGCATTGTACTCTCTCCTACAGAGTGAGTATGACTCAGAATTGACTTCATGATACTGAATCCGTGTTTCCCCTTTCATATTGGCTTTTCTATTTCTGTAAGTGGATTGGCCTTTCTATTTCTGTAAATAACACTTAGCACTTTGATCAGCTTTGTATAGTATTGGGTAATCTTTTCATCATTGACTATGGGTGTCTTTCCATTTATTTAAATCTTAACTTTTTTCCCCAACAGTTTTATTGGCAAGTAGTTTATATATCATATAATTCAATCATCCAGTCATATCTAGGAGAATTGTACAATCACCACCACATCGCTTTTAGAGCACCCCCACCCTCCCATAGTCTGCTCTTGCTACAGGCAAGAGTCTCAAGCAGCCTCACTATTAAGCAGAGGTCACTGCCATCTTGATTATGCTAGATAGAACTTGATACTTGGCCAGTGAACCATCCTATAGCCATGACCTGAATCTGTTCTGGGTGCAAGTATCTCTTACTGGTTACGTGACAGAAATTTCTTCCCTGGATTTTTGAATATTGTTGGGGGGTCTTTTGCTTCTTATGCATGATATGTATTTTTTACTTAATACTATTATGTTTTTATCTTTATCAATTTAGTACAATTTTGTTCTTTATTATTTTCTGTTCGGTCTCCCAGCTGTGAAGCGCAGGAGGAGTGGATACATAATGGTAATAAGTGATATAAGGGACTAGAAGGAATTCAGGAGTCAGGGGCGGGTGGATGATAGGGAGGGGAAGGGGATTTGGGGAGTAAATAATGAAGTAAATAATGGTGGGGAGGGAGCACTAGAATGGATTGTGATTGCATAATGCCTTGTTTTAACATTTTATGATTAATGTTTTATATTTTTAATTATTAAGTCCTTTATATTCCTGGTTAGATTTAGAGAATCAGTGTTTTTAACAAGGGTTCCTTAAATTCTTTTGATTAGGAAAGACTAGGAAACATTAAATCCCGGGGAAGTAGAATGTGGCAAGTGGGGTAGGTGAGCGGGGAGAAGTTGGACACTAAGAAAAAAGGGAAGGAACGTTGGACAGTGTAAGATATGACAAAATAATAATCATTTATAAATTATCAAGGGTTCATGAGGGGGGGGATGGAGGGGAAAAATGAGGAGCTGATACCAAGGGCTCAAGTAGAAAGAAAATACTTTGAGAATGATGAGGGCAGCAAATGTACAAATGTGCTGACACAATGGATGGATGGATGGATGGATGGATTGTGATAAGAGTTGTATGAACCCCCCGATGAAATGATTTTTAAAAAAGAAACCAGGGAAGGGAATTTTGGCCTTGTCACTGTGTTGTCTTCCTATCCTCTACTTGATCTCTAGGTTCTAATATCCATTGCAGTGTCCACACAGAACTCACAGACAAAAAAATTCACGATTACAGGGTTTATGAAGGGAGTTGACATGTAATGCCAGTGAGAGATGCTCAGGGATGAGTTGTTTATCAGAACGTGCTACAAGTTCTTTTTAGTGTGCTAATAATTTCCCAAAGGTTATGCGCCTCAACCCAAAGGTATTCAGCTCAAGCACTCACTGATTTAAATGCCCAGAGGCTCCCCCTCCAGCAAACTTCAGCCTGAAGACACGCAGCCCCACTTCCATCAGTCAGCAAGCCCAATGTTCCTAATGAAATGCCCAGAGGCGCCCTTTGAAGGAAAGCACTCAGCTTTACTTGCTGTCTGGGTTGGGAAGTCCACGCTCCGGTTCCCGGCCCACTGTTCCTCTGTAGATGTTACAGTTGTCTTATGGACCCAGGAGGGTCACTGTTTAGGTATCTTGGGCCCAGAGGAACGGCTCCCCTCCTGGCTCTTGCTGATAATGAGATTCGCTTCTCAGCGGGCTCATGTTTTTTGTACACAGCAGAATGGCATTGCAGAGGAGTCTGTTCATAATTACTCACGTTTGAACCCTGTCAGTATTCTCCTCTACCTTCTTCTCAGCCCCATGCAGGAAAAGATGGCCTGGTGACAGTTTAGAGACTTCGGCTTGATGAGCCAAATTAAGTACTCCACTATCCCTGCAGTCCTGAGGGGTGTGTGTGTGTGTGTGTGTGTGTGTGTGTGTGTGTGTGTGCGTGCGCGCGCAGTGGAGTTTAGCATTACTAAATATTTTTAGATGCTATATTTGTGATTCATTAAGTGTAAGAAGTATGTAGGGTGTGCCCACTCTGTTTAAGACATCTTACTATTGCAGTGTCTTCCCCGCTCCACTTTGGGTACTTTGGTGTAATAAACTAGTAAAATACCTCTTTCCCTCCATGTCTTTGAGACGATTACTTAGCATGTGTAACTCAAATGCTTACCACAGCTAGGCAAGAAATGTCAGAGTGGAACTGACTGGTTGAAAGTGGTAAGGAGGAAAAAAATCTCTGAGTACATTTTACGTGTGTGTGTGTCGGGGGGATGTAAGATTAAAAAGTAAAGAATATTCTGGTGTGTTAGTCTGGGTAGACTAGAGAAACAAATCCAAGGAGACTCATATGTGAATAGGAAAGAGCTTTATATACAAGAGCAATTGAATATTGAGAAAGCCTCCCAACCCAGCCCAGATGAACTCCATAGTCCGATAATAACCCATATGTCCAATATAAATCTGTAAAGTCCTCTTCAGAACCATGAAACATATGCAATGATGCCAAACTCAGGAAGATCACATGCTAGTGGGTGGATAGTCTTGTGGATCCAGTGACAGTGGAAGCATCTCAGTGCTGGCAGGACTCTTCACGTGTCTTCTCCATCTCCAAAGCTCTGGCTTCCATCAGACTGTCTCCATGTGGCTGTCAACCAGAAAGTCTCACAGGGACTGAGCGGGGAGAGAGAGAGAGAGAGAGAGAGAGAGAGAGAGAGAGAGAGAGAGAGAGAGAGAGAGAGAGAGAGAGAGAGAGAATCTCCCGCCCCCAGGGAGGAATGCTGGAATTCCCAGAATCCTTAGGAGAAGGCCATGCCCACACAGAAACCTCATTGACTATGACTTGATTGACAGACTAGACTCCACCCTTTCACTCTGAATCTTCAAATTGACACCAGATTATATAATTTCTACACTGGCTGTCGATAAATAAAACAAAGGATAAAACTGCTTAGGCCGGATTTCTTATACTCAGTCTAGATAGATTCTATAAAAATATGCAATAAATTAATTAAAAGAGTTTACCTTAAGAGAAAGTTGGGAAAATGAGATAAGACATAGAGGGGGGAGTGAGACATTTTACTGTGTGTTTTTTATTTGTTTGTTTCTTGTAGACCATGAACTGGAAGAGATCCACATTTGTGCCCATTCCAAAGAAAGGCGATCCCAAAGATTGCAGAAATGATAATATTGACACAGTGGCTACAGCAATGGGTTCAAACATAACAACAGTTGAGGGGCTGGCACAGGGCCCCATTGTGTTTTGTTCTCTTGTCCACAGGGTTGCGAGGGGCTGGAACTGACCCAATGACACCCAACAACAGTAGCAACAACATGTGTATCGCATGCAAGTAAAGTTTGCAATCCTCCGACAACAGGTGCAGCTGTACATCTGTAGGGAGCCCCCAGACATTCAAGGCAGATCCAGAAGGGGACACAGAAGGAGGGCTATCATTATTGTCATCCGATGGATCTTGACTGACAGCAGAGAACACCAACAAGGTGTTGTTTGTGATTTATTGACTTTACAAAGGCATTTGACTGTGTGGTTCCTAATAAACCATGGATAACATTACAGAGAATGGGAATTGCGAAACACTTAATTGTGCACATGCAGAACCTGTATATAGGCCATGGCAGGGGGAAAAAAAAGGGATATTGCATGGCTTACAATTGGGAAAGGTGTGTGTCTGGGTTGTATACTTTTACTACACTTATTCAATCTCCATGCTGAACAAATAATCCAAGTAGCTGGACTTGATAAAAAGTATCATGGCATCTGGATTGGAAAAGGCTCACTAACAACCTACCATATGAAGATAGCATAGCTTTGCTTGTTGAAAGTGAGGGGGACTTGAACTACACACTGATGATGAACAAAGACTACAGACTTCAGCATGGATTACAACCCAGTGAAAGAAACCTAAAATCCTCACCTCTGGACCAATAGGTTTCTCTTGGTAAACAAACAAACAATCAAAAAGATTACAGTTGTCAAAATTTTCTTCTTGCTTGGATCCATAATCAATATTCCCATGGAAGCAGCAGTCAAGAAATCAAACATTGTATTACATCTGATACACAAAACTTTTTCAAAGGGTTAAAAGGCTGACCAAGTTTCATATGCAGTCCAAGTCATGCAATGACTGAGGCACAGAGTCGGAGAAGGGATACATTCGGCACTGGTGAAGAACGCTTTACGTACTGGGCACTGCTGGAGTAACAAGCAAGTCTGTCATGGAGGAAGTGCAACCAACATGCCCCTGAAACGGGAAGATGGTAAGACTTCATCTAAGGGGCTTCGGACATGTTATCAGGAGAACCCAGTCCCGGGAAAAGAGCATCAGGTTGGGTAAAATGAAGAATCAATGGTAAAGAGGAAGACCCACCATGATACAGTGCCTGTCACTCAACCAGAGCTATGCGGTGATAAGGCCGGTGTGGGACCAGCAAGTCTTTCATTCTCTTGTACATAGGGTCCCTGTGAATGGGAGCTCTCTTCGTGGCACCCAAAACAAATTATGTGGTTGAAACTTGTGCCAAGGATGAGACTAGGGGCCATAGTGAGCATTCCACCAGCCTCAAGCAAACAGTAATCCTGGCATTATTTTTTTTAGTGATTTTAAGTCCACTTTCTTTTTTGGCACCCGTTCCAGGATCCCTTTTAGAGTAGTTAGCAGTGGCAATTAGCGACCATCCAGCTCTTCTGGTCATTGGGTTCTAGTGAGTAATATTTGCTTAATCCATTAGTCACCTGGGTGGTAACAGGGGTTACACGTTGGGCTGCTAATCACAAACAAGGTCAGCAGTTCTAAACCACCAGCGCTCTGCAGGAGAAAGATGAGGCTTTCTATTTCTGTAAAGAATTACAGTCTTGGAAACCCACAGGGGCAGTTTGACCCTGTTCTGTAGAGTTGCTATGACTTGGAATGTACTCCATGGCAGTGAGTTATGAAGCTCTAAGTGTTTTCAGGTGTCTCTGATTTTATCTTTTCTACCAACTGGAAGAGACCAATTCTTGCATCATCAATGGTTGCTCATGAGTTTTTTGTTTTGTATTTTTAATTAAAAACAATTTTAAAAACTTTTTATTTTGAGTTGGGTGCAGGTTTACAGAGCAGATCATACCTTTTACATTCAATAGTTCCATACATTTTATTTCAACACATCCCGCGCACTGCCCTCAATATACATCACTTAGCCCACTTCCTCTTTGGGTTTCCTGTCTCGGTATGGTGTCCTGGGGTAAATGCTGCTCTTTGGATATTAACTGGATTAGTTTCCTAACAGGGGGGTGAGTTCTGTTCCAGGCCGGAAGGATGACTAAGAGGCTCCACCAGTCTCTATCCAACAAGCCTGGTTTCTTTTATTCTGTGTTTTTTATTTAGTTCCACCTTTTTCTTCCACTCAACTTAGGGCCTTCCAATGTGGTCCTTTTAAGAGCAGTTGGTAGCAGTGGCCAGGGACCACCTAGCTCTGGTCTCAGGGCTGTGGAGGCCTGTGTACACAGTCCTTGATTCTATTGGACTGATTGCTGCCATGTGTCTTTTGATTTCCACTACTTTTCTTTCCTCTGGACAGGGGAAGACCAACAGTTACACTTTAAACCCCAGTCACTACTCAGCAAAGTAGCGTGCAGAATGTTTGTGGATTACATTATGCCAATGGAGCTAGATGTCATCGGACACTATGGTTCTGATCCCTCAGGCCCAGTCACTCATTCCTTCAAGTGTTTGACTATGTCTGAGAAGTTGTCATAACTTTGCCCCTTGCATGCTCGACCACATTCATGGACATAGTGGAAACAGTTAAACAGCCATGTGCAAATGTACTTTGTCAAATGTAAGATATATTCACGGGTATACTCTCACTACCATTTCCACTCCCATTCTGCTGGTGTATCTATCTATGCATACACCATTCTATCATTACTACTGCAGGCTGGTGTGTATATGACAGTGTTTGCCTCTGTTGTCCTTAGCTCTGTATGCTTTTAATTTTTAAGACCATAAGCATATTTCTATTTTAATTAAAAAAATAAACCTCTCCTTAGGCTTGTTTGGGAGAAAGATGAGGCTTTCTACTTTCATAAATGAGTTACACTCTTAGAAGTACACAGGGACAGTTTTCCCTATCATATAGGGTCGCTATGAGTCAGAATCAACTCTATGGCAGTGAGTCTGGTTTGGGAGGCTTGTTTATCGTATTAATTTGCTGGGCAAATATTTTCTTCATTATCCTAAGATAAATTTAACACAGGTTAGGTCAAATCTTGAAAAAATGGATGTGTATTCGTGAAGTGGAAATGTGTTTGCAAATGGACTATATGAAGGGATGCTGTTATTTTTTGTTGCATTTCCCCCTCAATTTTGTTATTTTAGTTTTTACCAGTTTCATTGGCATATGTGGCAGTTACATAATCTACTGTCAACTTGAGGAAGGGGTGGAGTCTAACCTGTCAATCAGGTCGCAGCTTTATTACCTCATTTGGAGGCATGATGGAGATAAGTAGCTTTCTGGGGGCCAGGCACACTTTGCTTTACATTCCTGATAACAAACCACATGGAGCTACACTGATAGAGACAGAGCAATGGAACTGGAGGAGCCACATGGAGACCCCTGCTAGTGCTGAGATGCTTCCACCACCACTGGATCCATAAGACTTTCCACCCACTGGCCTGTGATCTTCCTGAATTTAGCATCATTGCATGGCTTCATGAGTCTAAAGAGGAATTTATGCACTAGTATAAAAAATGGGGTAATATCAGACTTATGGACTTGATCTGGACTAGGCTGGATGTTTTCTTAATGTACAATTACTCTTTGCTATGAAGTTCTGTGTAACACATTTGAGTCTTCCTGGATTTCTTTTTCTAGTCTACCCAGACTAACGCAGCATATAATTCACATATCATACAACTCTATAGTCTGATCATATTAAAAAGAGTTGTACAGTTATCACCACAATCAAGTTTAGAACATTTTCTTCTTTCTTGTACTCCTTGTTATTGGCTCCCCATTTTCCCCCAAGCTCCCCAGCCATAACCCCAAGGAACCATTAATCCAGTTGTCTCTATAAATGTACCCGCCCTTAATTTCATATATAGAAACACATACAAAATAAGAACAAAACTTGACAATAGCAAAGTAAAGCAGAGGAAAACCTCAATAGAAAAGAAAGTACAAATATTAAGTTTGAACAAATTTAAAATGGGCCAGAAAGGAGGTTGAATGATCAAAAATGTGAAATGTTAGCCTAACTGCATCTGCAATCACCCACTCTCCAATGCACTCTGCGTGACAGCGACGCTATTCACATCCCTGGTCTGAGGGGAGAGGAGAGTCACCAGTGGCTAAATCCATGTGTATTCACTTCACTTTTTTTTTTAATGAAACAACTTTATAATGGGTCAGAAGGGAGACCAAATGAAAAGATAGTACATTTTAACCGAACTGTATCCTCTAGAATCCACTTTACAATGTTTCTTGGTGTGATAACAAGGCTATTTATATCCCTCACCTATCATCAGAAGGAATTTACCGGTGATTTAAGCTATTTTTGGATCCTGCAAATGGATTTTGGGCTTCCACTGTCATCCAGAGCCTTTTGCAAATGTGGTGTCTACAATTAAGCTCTGATGCCATTCCCTTCTGCGGATTTAGATTTTATTGCTTACAATCCTTAGATCACACAGGCTGGTGTGCTTCTTCCATGTGGATTTAGTCTCTGTCTCACTTGGAAGATGGCTGTTTGAAGACAAGCCCTTAAGACTCCAGGCAACAATATTCTTTCTGATAGCTGGACGCCATCAGTTTCTTTGCGACAGTTTGCTGTCTCACTTGTCTCTTCAGTGATTTCTCCGAAGGTACAATGTTCTCAATGAATGATAAGAACTCTGAATAGAAAGAGGTGAAGAAATCAAGAAGAAAGTAAAAATCAACTTTACCCTCTAGTAGGGAAAAAAAGATGTAACATACTTTCCTTGAATCTGATAATCTAATCTTTACACTAATAATCTTATCTTTTGTACATGCGTATTTTGGCTTCATTCATCATTTCTTTCCATCACCCCTGCCATTTACTCCCGGAAATGCATGGTCTCTGTGGAGAAGCAGAGAATTCTTCCCTCTGCTAGAAAGCAGTACTGCGTTCCCCCATCCTTTGGAAAAGTGCCAGTAGGGATTTAGATTTACCTGATACAGAAAGATCTCTCTTGACATGATGTTGGAAAGCATTTTGGATTTCTTGTTTCTTAAAAATTGGATCTCCTGAAAAATCTGTTGAGAATCTGTTGAATACTTTTCTGTGACTAATTGTTAGGCAGACAATAGATTACTCAAGATTACTTAGTTGCTACTCAAACAATTTAGTAACAGTTACTCAAGACAAGTGCTGCTGGTTTTGAACTGACTTTAATATCCTTAGACAGTCTACCATTGTGAAGTAATGTTTCTGATCAGATTATCCCCAGGCTTTCAGACGTTAGGAATCTTTATTGGAGAAGAACATTTATTAAGGTTTTGTCATGTATGTCTGGATTCTCCTGGCCATTGAAGCAAAGAAATCACTATATGCTGTTTAACCTGCTTGTTTTATGTTAGTTGTTGTTAGTTGATGTCACCGAGTCCATTCCAACCCACAGCGACCCTGTGCGCAACAGAACAAAACAACACACGGTCCTGTGCTAGCCGCATAATTGTTCCCCTGCCTGCATCCAGTGTAGCCATCGTGTCAATCCATCTTGTTGAGCACCTTCCTCTTTCCCTCTGCCCTTCCACTGTACCAAATATGGTGTCCTTCTGCAGGGACTGGCCTCTCATGACAGCATGTCAGATGAAGTCTTGCCGTCCTTACCTCTAAGGAGCACTCTGGCCTTACTTCTTCCAAGACAGATTGGTTTGCCCTTTTAGCAGTCTACGGTACTTTCAATACTTCTCCAGCACTACAGTACAAGTTCATCGATTCTCCTTTGGTCTTCCTTAACCAATGCTCAACTTCCACATGCATTTGGTGCAATGGGTGTATGCCTCTGGTCAGACACACCTTAGTCCTCAAAGTAACATCCTTGCTTTCCAATTCTCTAAAGAGGTCTTTTACAGCAGATCCACTTGTTTTATCTTGAGAATTGCTATCACATGTAGATTTTTGCTTCTGTTTCAGTTTTCGTTTGCTACCTCACAAACCACCACCCCGCATACAAAGAGGTTAATTAGCCAATAAAAAATAAATAAATCAGGAGCCTGCAGAAGTGACAGTGCTGAGTGTCTTGTCCTAATGTATCTATTAACTATCCCCCAAATTAAAAAAAAACCAAACTCACTCTAATATGTTCATGATATATGCTTTAAGAATATAGAAGACATATGTTACTAGCATGTAGTGTTTCTAAGATGACGGATCCAAATGATGGCAACAAATGTACAAATGTGCGTGACACAATCGAGGTATATATAGATTGTGATATGAGTTGTACGAGCCCCCAATAAAATGATTTTAAAGAAAGGTGACAGATCCAAACACTAAATTTAAACATATCCTTTAGCTATATCATATTTGCTCAATTCATCTGCCTTCTTCTAAAATTATGAATGGGCAAATTGTGAAGCTTAAAGAGGCATTCACTTCTACATGATCTCAGAGATAGAAATTAACCTCAAAAATCCATGAAGGGAATTGAATCCAAATTATTTAGAGCCAAGTTAAGAAGCTGAAAATAGTTTTATATCAATCGATTTTAAAATGTAAAATAACATTTTTAAAACAATTCAGTGTTAATATTTTAATTATTATAATGGGAATGTTTGGGTTTCCAGTAAGAAGCTCCAACTGAAAGTATTTTCTCCTTTTATGAGTCGCAAGGTGGCTCTTCCCTTAGTGCTCTTATGAAGGACCCAGGGAATTTCCATTTTATGGTGGTTGCAGCAATTCCTAACATCACAATCTCACATCCATAGCCAGAGAGCTAACAAAGAGTGAGGAAGTATATCTTTTCCTGTGTCTCTTTAAAAGAACGAAGGGGCCATTTCAGAAGCTAACTCTACACTGTCCCACTTTTAACAGACTGCCCATCAAATCTCGTGGACCAGATCAGACTAGGAGTCCTGCTAGCTTAGTGGTTATGTGTTGAGCTGCTAACTACAAGGTTATCAATTCAGCACCACCAGCCAGCCCATGGGAGAAAGATGAGGCTTTCTACTCTTGCAAAGAGTTCGTCTCAGAAACCCACAGTGGCAATTCTACCATGACTTGCAGGGTCACTGTGGAATTGACTTCACAGCTTCACAGCCATGAGCTTGAGTTTGAGGACTGGTTTAGATGATCCCGGATTTACCTCACACGAGAAAGACGAGACTTTCCACTCCCATGAAGAATTACCAACTTGGAATGCCACAAGGGCAGCTGTGCCTCGGGGGATGAGCACAGGCAAGTCTGTGCTTCTGACAGAAGGGAGGAGGGCTGAGTAGGCAAAGCTCCTGCTACAGTGACAAACGGCACTCAGAGTATCCGAGAAGGAACTCCCTTGACAAAAGCACTTAATGTCCACTATGTTGTCGAAGCAAGAAGTGCTTATATGATAAGGCAACATATTCCAATCGTAAAAGCATAGTTTTGAGTGAACACAGTAAGAAAGAGGCCATGATATTTGTGCTGCTTAAAAACATGTACACACCGGAGCTCTCCTGCCTTGTGGGTAGGCTTGGAAATTGGTACAAATACCAAGAAAAACCGTCGCGTAGGATCTCATAAGCTAACCAAAGGCACCTCTTACTTTCTAATCATTTATCTTCTCGATATACTCGTATGATCATGCATTGTACTTGTATCAAAGACATCCATAAGAATATTCATAACAGTTCCATTCTTATTAGTCCCCAACTATAAACCATCCACCACACATTCACCACCGGGAGAATGAAGAAGTAAATGGTGATATAGCCACAAACTGGAAGACTATATTAGAATATTCTACTGAATATTGCATTCACTGGAGTACTACACAGCAAAGAAAACTACATACCACCATAATTATGAGAGAAGTAAATCATGAAAATGTCCCCCAGTAAGATGTCACTGTTGGCAGGAGCCCTGGTGGCACAGTGGTTGAAGCACTTTTCAAACCCCCAAATTCTCGGTGTGAACTAACTCTCTGCTCTATGGGAGAGAGCGACAGCAGTCTTGGGAACGCCATGAGGCCGCTCTCAACCGCACTACACACTCACTCTGCGAGTCAAAGTTAACGTGGTGGCAGCAGGTTTGGCTTTTTTTGTTAGTTAGTTTGTTTTCGTTTGATCATGATTGGGACCAGAATGAAGGCTAATCAGAGACGCTGAACTCTTTTTGCAACTTCCTGTGTAGAAAGTGGAGCCCTGGTGGTGTCGTGGTTAAGTATTGGACCCCTAATTGCAGGGTCAGTGGTTTGAGTCCACCAGCTGGTCCAAAGGCAGACCGCCTGGGTTTTCTTCACCTGTGAAGAGTTACAGTCTGGGAAACTCGCGGGGGTAGTTCTACCTGTTGGCATCTGCTCAGTGACAGTGCATTTGGTTTTGTTGTTTCTGTGTAGAAAGTGAGAGGGGGCAATGACTCCCAGAACAGCTTCAGCATCAACTGGAACCTTAATAAAAAAGCAGAATCTCAGGTTCTATCCATTAAAAAAATAAAGGAAGGAAGAAGGAAGAAAACCAGCTGCCTCTGAGTAGAGTCTGGCCCCACCCGAGACCTACTAAGTTAGAATCAGGGGCAGTTTCACAGAAACTCCTGATGATTCACGTGGCATTAAAGTGGAAAGCGGTGCTACACAATACATGAAAGAGACATTGGAGTCCTTCTCGTGCTGTCCAAAGCTTGTCTTCCATTTGAGTGGCAGCAAGGCTACTCCAGAGGTTAGGTCCATTCCAGAATGGTGTAATCAGTTTCAGGTGCACAGGGTATTCTGCTCAGAAGGGGCCCCCACCCCACTGGGGCATAGTGTTCTGTCTTGAAATTCACAACTATCTCCTTGAATTTGTGTTTTGGAAATGAAAGTCCAAGGAGAGCACGACGAATGGGACTTGCACCCTGAGCTTAGCACGCACGCCTGGTCTGCTCACACACACTCATTTCCTTTCACTCCAGACACGTACACAGCTGTCTACTCCCTGCACTGACAGGTCTGCGCAATGCTGTGTCCTCATCCAGTGAGTGACTGGTGCTGGCCTCCCGCCCCTGCAGGCATCTGGACACAGGGTTCATGAGGCAACATCTCAGGCTCAGGCATGGCACCCAGGGCTCCTTGGGTATGAACTCCAAGGGGTACCATAAGAGCCTTCATTACAGGGTGGGTAGGTAGGGGTCCTGGTGGCCCAACAGTTAAGTGCTCAGCTACTATTTGAAATATTAGCCCTTCAAACCTACCTGGCACCTCCTTGGGGAAAGGCCTGACAATCTGCTACCATAAAGCTGGCAATTGTCGGGGGGTAGGGGGAGCTCTGAATCACAATCAGCACTACAAGGTGACTCCAGGAGACCTTCAGCGACATAACACTTGTTTGGATCTCTCCTTGAAGGAGACTGCCGACAATCAAATATAAAAGCCAGCCTCCAAAATTGAAAGCACAGACGGCCCAGTGTTTTGTGGTGACACCTACTAGTAAGTACTCGGACACACTTCCACGGTTTTCTAAGGTTTCAGGAGAAATATGTAATCATTTATGACTCTTGTTCTACCCTTAAAAAATGGAACGTTCCAAGGTGCAGCATAGAAAAGGTGAGGCTTTGGAATAAGGGTGGAAAGAGAAAAAGGGAATAATAATAATATTATTATTATTTATGTACCCAAGGGAGCCCTGGTACATAATGGTATAATGGACTTTGGATTGGGCTGCTATAATGGACTTTGGTGGTATAATGGACTTTGCATTGGGCTGCTAATCACAAGGTCAGCAGTTCAAAACCCCCAGCTGCTTTTTTGTGCAGGGGAAAGATAAGGCTTTCTACTCCCAGAAAGATTTATAGTCTCAGAAACCCTCAGAAACCGTTCTACCTCCTGGGTCACTAGGAGTCAAAACTGACCCCACGATGGTGCGTTTTCCAGTGAATTTGATTAATCTGCCCACCTACTGCCATCAAGTCCATTCCGACTCACAGCAACACCCTATCGAGTTTCTGAGGCTGTTCATCTAGGTGAGCAAATAGCATCACATTTCTTCAGAGAGTGAATGGTGCATCTGAATCGCCAAGCTGGGGGTTAGTAGTCTGACATTTGTCTGGGAGTATCGCCAGGGCTCCTTATAGTTTTGGAATCCTCCTTGTAATCCCTTCAGCTATGGCAAAGGTGCCTTTTTTTAAAGTGTAGTAGTTAAATCACTCACCTGCTCAGTAAAATGTCTACAGTTTGGACCCACCACCTGACCCTGAGAAAGATGCTACAATCTGCTTCCAGAAAGACTAGTCTTGGGACCACTACGGGACAGTTCTACCCTGTTCTGTAGGGTCTGTGAATCAATGGACTACACAGAGGTGGATTCAGGCAACTGAAGAACAGATGTGAAACCAATTCCGTTATAGTCTTCAAGCAATGTGGACTCCAAACTCCGTCTCCACCCCACATCCCTAATTAAGAGTAGTCTTCTCCCATCTCCACAGTTTTTCTTATGCAGACCAGACACACATCCTAAGGATTTTAGAATGTCACCATTTTTTCATCCAATCCAGCAGACTAGTGAAACCTTTCATGGTCTGCACTGTTTTGACCGTGCTGAGTCTTTTTCCTATCAACCAAGTATTTTCCAAAAAGAAGATAAGACATGGTTCCCAAAGATTGGCTTACACATTTTATCAAGGAGGTAAAGTGAAGGATGTAGAATATATATATAGAATATATAAACAATTCTGACTCAGAGAGGCCCAAAAGACAGAGTAGAACTGCCCTTGTGGTGTTCTGAGCCAGTAAAGCTGTCCAAGAACTAAACTCCATGCCATTGAGGGGATTCCGACTCATAGCAACCACCAAGGGCATGACAGAACTACCCCTTTGGGTTTCTGAGACTATAACTGTGTATGGGAGTAGCAAACTACATCGTTCTTCCTTGGAATGGCTGGTAGATTCAAACTGATGACCTTGTGGTTAGCAGCTCAATTCATATGCCACCAGGACACCCTATGAAGTCATTCTCATTAGGGAGCGACCGTATGATCATATTAGAGCAGGGGTTGGTAAACTGTGGCTCATGGGAGCCACATTTGGCTCTTTGAGTACTTACATGTGGCTCTAGAGTAAACTTATAAATGAAAATAAAACCATCATAGTTGTATTTAAAGGCTATTATTCAGATAGTGAAGATTGCATTTGTTTGTAAACATATTTATGACTCTCGAATAATTTTCAAATCATTGTGAGGGACAGGATTTTCTCTTTCATCTCAAAAGTTTGCCCACTCGTCCCTAATAAAATGTAAAAGAAGAAAAGAGAAAAAAATGATTAGGGCAAAGACTGTACAGATGTGCTTTATACAATTGATGTATGTATATATATGAACTGTGAAAAGAATTGTATGAGCCCCAATAAATTGTTAAAATTAAAAAAAAAAAAGTTTGCCCACTCCAGGACTAGACCCTGGAGTTTCAGGCTGGGAGGATGGAGATAGGGCCTGGCAGAGATAAGGCTGAGGAAGCAGACCAAGGTGACACCCTGCAGGACCCTCTGTGCTTTGCCAAGATTTGCCTTTGCCCGAAGGGCGGTGGTGGAGACTTTCCAAAGGTTAGGCAAATGTCACAAACAAGATAAGATTTGCATTTTAGAAAGACAACTGCATAATGATTTGAGTCCCCTATTGTATGCCCTTTATCTGTGTGCCGCTTTTTGTAATAAGAAAGATTGTTACAAAAGGAAGCTGATTTTTGACCTCAGCATAGATTGGATTTAACTTGGAATGTGAGAAAAGAAGTAGGGAGACTAGTTGAGAGGTTATTTAACAAGAGTAGCTTCTTGGGAGAACGGCAGGGGAGGTTGGGGGAAATGGGAAGCTAATAATGATGAGTGCAAGAAAAACAAACATGTTCTAAAATTGATGGTGATATGATCAGACAACTCAATATGGTCGAACAATTGAATTGTATATGTGAGTTATATGCCAATAAAACTGTTAAGAAACAAACAAAAATAAGTTACTGAGAGGCATGAGCCGTAGAACCAGGTGCATGGAGATCTGGATTGACCCTGGTTCCGCCACTGCTGGATTGTGCCCTCACTTCACAATTTATTCCCTCTGTATCTTCTTTCTGTTATCTGTAAAATGATGTGAGCATTCTACCTCCTGGTCTTCTTTCATGTTGTGAGAGTTGAAAACCAGTGTCCTCCTGGTCGAGCTATGCTCCCTTGGATTTTCAGTGGCTGGCTTTTGGGAAATAGTTTGCCTGGTTGTTCATATCAGGTGGAGTCTGGATCCCCAGCCTTCTCCTGGAAGACGAAGGCATTGACCGTGTGCACCACCCAGGATCGCTCTGGGAATTACGTGCGTGAAATAACTGGCACGTAGTGATCTCAGTAAACTATCATTATTACATCTGAATTATCTACACTTGCAAACTGCTAAGGTTCCCATGGAAGTCGCAAATCCATTTTGAGTCTGCACATAGATTCAAATACTTTCTGACCATTGATTGGCAGGTGTATAGTTTTGTCTTCAGGCACAGAGTGTTGAAGAGTAGATTACTAACACTCCCTTAGCCATCTCCCGAAGAGGCAATCTCTCCCTTAGGAACTTGCCTGGGTGTGTTCTTGATGGGAATTTGGGGAAGGTCACATCGTCCTGAGTCATATCCTGATCACCTTGGTTGGAGAACCTCTGACAAATCTTATAAGCAATCCCATCTAACATCATGTACTTGTTCTAATCCTGGTTCAATTCCCATTTCTGTGGTCCCACTGGCAACTGTAATGTTTTGACCTGTCACCAATAATGCTTTCCTGACAGTTTTCCTTGTATTCCCAAGGCCTGTTTAAGGAGTTGTAGTCCTGTAAATCCTCGGACACCATTACACTCGAGCGCCGATGGTCTCCTTCCTCCAGATAATATGACTTTGCCCTTGTCTTTGTCCTATTTAAGACTTAAATCCATATGCATCTATAAATTAGATTTGTATCTGGAGTATCTTTTGTCCTTTAAAACACATCTAAATATGATAAGAATCTGAAGTAAGGCAGGCACAGTGGGGATGGAGCAGGGAGAATGGAAGGCAGTGATAGCAAGGTGGTGGAATGTACCAGCCCCAGGACTGACTGAATGAGGGAGGCTCCCGGAGGGAGTGGCAGAACTTTACTGGGTTTTGGACTGAGGAATTAAGGAGGTGGAAGCCATTCACTTAGGAAGATAAAACTGGAAGGTCAGGGTCATTGGCAGGGGTGGGGTATGTGTGGAGGTGTATAATTGTGTTCCAAACTCCAAACTCATTGCCATCGAATCAATTCCTACTCACAGTTGGGCAGCTAACTGCCAAGTCAGCAGTTCAGAACCACCAGCTGCTCTGTGAGAGAAAGATGAGGCTATCTACTTCCACCAAAATTAACAGTCAGTCGGAGGGCCAGGAAGCGTTGGGAAAGGTGAGATTATGAATTTAGTACGGGGCATGTTACACTTGAGATTCACTGGAAGGTATTGTAAGGTCTCTCTTTCCGGGACAAGATTTCAGCCTCGGTCCTTGGCTCCACACGAGAAAGATTTCACGCCGAAGCCGGACTCGTGATCCAAGTGAATTTAATGAGAGTTAAAAGAAGTTTCAGGTTTTACCTGGCACCCATAGGATTCCTTTGACCATGCGGCCTGGCAGAGACTGCCCTGGGTCATGCAAGGATCTCTCTCCTCCCACGAAGATGACCAGACAAGCCAAGCAAGACCTTCTCCCTCTCGGTTCCTGCCTTCTTAAGGGTTCCGGGGGGAGGTGTGGTGAACGACCCCAGGTCGATCCCATTGGCTGAATTGCAGTCACCTGGCCCAGGTGGACTGCTCCAGGTGTAACGCCCATCCGTGCCCACCGGCGGCGGGAAAATCCAGCTTTGTCCTTTGCTGGCTCTCCTGGGCATGCGTCAATGGACTTCCCAATTACCTAGGCTAAGCTGCTTAACAGTATCTTGGTTCTGTGGCAGTGGTGGGATTCAGCTAGTTCACACTGGTTTCCGCAGAGCTGTGAGCTAGGTTTCTGTTGTATTTGGCAAACGAGTAGTTGAGATGGCACTTGAAAGCAGGTTCTCTCTACAGCGGGTGTCTGAGCAGCCCCCCAACATGGAAACGACAAATTCACATCCCTCATTCCCTGTTCACGTTCATCTGCTCTGCAGCACATTTATTTTAAGCTCCTGGAGCGCTCATCCCATCCATAGGTATAAAAAAGGAGGCTACACTATGATCATAATGCTTATTCATTTCATAAAACTCATTAAACTTCTGAGGAAATACATATCACATAAAGAGAAAAAGTGCCACAACAGCCAGAGCGCAGCACGCTGTCACTGGCTTCAGCTTTGTGTTACAGCGCCCACTTTCCATGAGATATTGTGAGTGAATTATGCAATTCCTGAAGGTGTTGAAGAACTAGAAATACTGTCACAACAATTGCTGTAACTTCAGCCGAAAGGAAAATGTTTTAAAAAGACAAACATAGTATATTCAGAGAAGAGAAACTGCTCAGCTGTTCAAGGACTATTTTCTAATTGGCCCACCGCTAAACGACTGAGACCCTCCTCCTACAGTGAAGTGACGGCAGATGATAATCCACACAGCCAATCACGCTGGGATGAAAGTGATGAATCCTGCAAGTAAGGATGCCCGACTGACTGACTGTAGAATGGATATTAGAGAGGTGACATTTTCAAATGAAAGTATGCACACAAAAAAGTACTGTGTTGACAGTCAAGATTACAGCCATAATGCTAAATGACAAAAGTGGGCAACAAACAAAGGCGCCCTGGTGCCCTTCTGGGCATGCACCAGAGACCCACAGAGGCACTGCAGCTCTGCCCACAGGGTCACCAGGAGTCAGAATTGATGCGATGGTGGTAAGTTTTGAGTTACAAGAACAGGAGACAAGAAAAGGAAGTGGGAAAAAGGGTCCCATTTTAAGAGGCGAAGCAGGGGTTATTATAAGCCAAAGGAAGAGAAATTGCAAAAAGAAGGTAATGGTTAAAATTTTTAAATGATAGGGAACCCAACATTAACAGAGGGCAGTGTGTGTGTGTGTGTGTGTGTGTGTGTGTGTGTGTGTACACTGGATTTAGCGAGAGATGCTTGAATGGAGTGGTAGGGAAACTTAGTTGGGAGGGGAAGGAGAGAAATAGGGGTGGTGGGTTCTGTACGTTAGTTTTAAGAAGTGACCCAGTTGGCAGTGTGTTAAAGTATCCAGACCAAGGAGAGAAAGAGTCAGGGTGGGTCTGCAGTCTGTGGGAGGGGTGGCTTATGCTGGCACAGGTGGAGGAATTAGCCAGACGCAAGCACAGGGAGATCACTTCCTCTGGAAGGAGAGCAAAGCTGGTGTCCATGGGTTTGAATAAAAATAGACAGAAGTGTAGGCTGATGGGGGCGGTGAGAAATTGAGAACGTTTGTGCTGATCATTTCAGTTGTCTTTGTGAAGATGCAATGAGGTAGGAGAGTTAGGAGGAGTGTGAAAGCTGTCGTGGGCATTGTGGCAAGGTGCTGATCATGAGCTCAGGAAGGGGTGGTTGAGCAGTGTCTTCTGGAGTAGATTCCTGGGCCAGTGTTCCCTGGTGCCAAGATTTCCCAGGAAATGAATGATGAGGTCGGTGGTGGCAGATGGGAGACAGGAGCACCAGGACTGATTGTGTGCAGGTTAAGTAGGTGGAAAGCAAGCTCCCAGGTCCAATGGATTCAACCAACCCAACCCCATTGCACTGAGTCAATTCCCTGGTGGTAGGAACAGTTTGCCTTCAGCTGCTAATCAAAAGGTT
The DNA here is from genome assembly GCF_050624435.1 of Tenrec ecaudatus. NCBI lineage: Eukaryota > Metazoa > Chordata > Mammalia > Afrosoricida > Tenrecidae > Tenrec > Tenrec ecaudatus. The sequence continues at coordinate 95,544,254 of NC_134531.1, forward strand.
GGCAGCTCAAACCCACCCAAATGCTCCATGGACGAAAGCCCTGGAGGTCTGCTACTGTCAATGTTAAGCTGAGGAAGCCCTGTGGATTGCAGTTCTCTTCTCTAACATAGACGAGCACCACGATTTGGAATCTCTAACATAGATGAGCACCACGAATTGGAATCAACTTTACACACAGTGCTTGTTTGTTTGGTGCAGTAAGCCTGGTGTGTGTTTGAGCGATGGTTTAGCCAAAGCAAGCTTTCTTTCTCTCCCCCCTAAACCTTTAACCTGGGAAGAAGTGTGCAAGGTAGGGGAACTTGGTTCTAACTTAGTTTCATTTTCTCAGGTGGTCCCTACTTGATCGTGTAAGCTGTTAATTTCTCTTTCTTGGGAGAACGTAGGAGTCCTAGTGACATCGTGCAAGGTCAGCAGTTTGAAACCACTAGCCATTCTAGAAGATAAAGACAAGCTCAGAAACACACGGGGGCAGTTGAACCATGTCCTGTAGCATCCCTAGGAGGAGTTTGGCATAGACTGTATGGTTGTGTGTGAGTGAATGAGTTGGGAGGAGGCAGCAACTTTTTAAACAATTAAAAGGGAATTATTTTTGTAACTTAAGACCTCTTGACAATGGGAGCACAGAATGGATCTTAGAACACTGCTGAGATAAAGTCAGTGTTTACTCAGACATTTTGAATAGCTTTAGCCTATTATAAAATTCTAAATATATCTATATCACTGCATTGAGTTGATTCCGACTCATAGTGACTATATATGACTATAACTGCCCTTGTGGGTTTCTGAGATTAACTTTTTAAGGGAGTAGAAATCCTTGTGAAGCAGCTGGTGGATTTGAACCACTGACCTTGAGGTTAGAGTAGCCACTATGTCACCAGTGTTCCTCCTATAACGTATCGATATATAGGTAATTATTTCTACATAGACACCTCTCTCCTTATATATGTATACACACAGATATACATATATAAAACAAGACAATGTAGAAATTTTTTCTATTGCGTTGCTTCCTAAATTAACCCCAATCCGTTATGTCTCCTAAAGAAAATCAAATGCACTAGAATGAACTGTTGATACTTAATGTAGCCTTTAGGCAATTTGTGTGTATGTCCAAATCAAGGAGTGCTTGGCACTTTGTGACATTAGTTGGATGTAAATGTGTTAATAACATATGAGTGTTAATAACATAGTTTAGATCATAACTAAAATTCTCTTTGAGGGATTTTTTCCTGATAGGAATAAAGTATTGGCATGAAACTGATCAGAAATTAGTCTTTCCAATAAAAATGCCTTTAAAATATTGGCAGAAGGGAGGCAAGTTAAGCTGCTGCCCGGGATTGAGGTCCATGATAGAAGGCACCAGTGAGGGGGCCCTTTTAAAGAGGTGCTTGCTTCTTTATCAGCTTCCTCCATAGGGTGCCTGCAGATGGTCTGGTGGGGGATGGGGAGGAGAGTGAAGAAGAGAAATTAAGCCTTTTAGAGGTGCTCACTTAATGACGATTTTTGACAGTGGGGTTAGTGTGTTGCCAGAACTTGACCAACTTGCGCTATAAGAAGTCGCTCTGGTGGAGCCATGATTAAGTGTGAGAAAGGTCAGTGGCCTCGAACCTGTCAACTTTCTCAAAATACAGATGTGATAGGATATTTCCATAAAAATTTACAGCTTTGGAACCCCGCTAGGGTAATTCTACTCTGTCCTATAGGGTTGTTCTGAGTTGGATTTGGCTCAACAGCAATGGGTTTGGCTTGGGCCGGTGTGCTATAAAAATATCAGGAAGCAGGTTTACATCACTGTCAATAATAGCCCCATACCGACTACACAACAATGTTACTACAGGAAAATGGATAAATACGTTACCGTTAATTTGCACAATGGATTATTTACTTGCAATGAATGAATCCGGATACACACATCCAGATGGATCTTTGTCGTGGAATGTTGAGTGAAAAGAAGGCTCCAGCAAACAGTTTAGTACAGTATCATCTTATGGTTACATTCAGGAACTTGACAAGGAGCTGTTAGGTACTGTGGTGGTTACATTATCTGGTGTCAATTTGAGAAGATTACGGTAAAGGGGTGGAGTCTGGCCTGTCAAACAAGATATAGCCAATGAGACCTCTGTGTGGGCAAGATTGTGTCATCTGCATACTGCAGGTTGTTAATAAGCTTTCCTCAAATTCTTTTTCTTCTTACTTTTATTGGGGGCTCTTACATCTCTTATCACAATCCATACATTCATCCAGTGTGTCAAGTACATTTGTACATATGCCGCCATCATCATTTTCAAAGCATTCTCTTCTCACTTGAGCCCCGGATATCAGCTCCCCATTTCTTCCCCCTCTTTCCCCTGACTTCCCTCCCTCACAAACCTTTGATAAGTTATAGATTATTATTTTAATATCTCACACAGTCCTCCATCGCCCCCCACCCACTTTTCTGTCATTTGTCCCCCTGGGAAGAGGTTCTAGATTGATCCTTGTGATCGATTCCCTCCTCCCCTTCCCCACCCTCCCCTAATCCTCCTGGTATCTCTACTGTCATTGTTGGCCCTGAGGGGTTTACCTATCTTGATGCCCTGTGTTGTGGGCTTTTAGCTGTAGCAGTGTGCATGTTCTGGGATAATCCAATTTCTAAGGTAGAATTGAGGTATTGATTGTGGGGGAAGAAATCACCAAAAAACTAGAGGAGAGTTGTGTGTTTCATTGGTGCTATACTGCACCCTGACTGGCTCATCTCTTCCCTGTGACTTCTCTGTGAGGGGATGTCCAATTGTCTACAGATGGGCATTGGGTCTCCACTTCATGACCTCCCACCCCCCATTCATATTGGGTTTGATTTTCATTTTGGGTCTTAAATGCCTTGTACCTGATCCCATTGATACCTCATGATTACATAGGCTGGTGTGCTTCTACCATGAGGGCTTTGTTGCCTCTGAGCTAGATGGCCACTTGTTTATCTTCAAGCCTTTAAAACCCCAGACACTATATCTTTTGATAGCCAGGCACCATCCGCTTTTTTTTTTTTTTACCACATTTGCTTATGTCTTCAGCAATTGTGTCAGGAAGGTGAGCATCACAGAATGCCGGATTGTTAGAACAAAGTGTTCTTGTGTTGAGGGAGTACTTGAGTAAGGCCCAATGTCCATCTGCAATCTTAATTCTTAAAATGTAGATATGAGTACATAGTTTTATTCCCCTCTCATTGTGTATATGTTTACATATGTACATGCCTGTATTTAGATCTCTATAAGTGTCTTTTGCCTCCTGGTTCTTGCCTCTATTTCTTTTTACCTCTCTCTTGTCCCACCATCATGTTTGGTTTTCATTCGGGTTTAGTAGCTCCTCGCTGCTACATTGCCCTTGATTAAGCCCCACTAGGCATCCTACGACCTTCTTTCCATTGATTTGAATTCACTTGTTATTCCCTTGTCCATTGATGATTTTCCCTGCCCCCTTCCTTTCTCCCACCTCCCTTTCTCCTGCTTTCCTCCAATTCTACTACCACATTCTTCATCATATAATCCTGCATCTCTGATTATTTTCTCAGGATACAGATTGAATCAATATGATGAAAGAAGACATCCCTGGCACACACCTTTTCTGATTTTACACCAAGCCATATTTCTTTGCTCTGTTCCCACAACTGCCTCTTGATCCGTGTGTAAGTTCTGCATGAGCACAGTGAAGCGTTCTTGAATTCCATTCTTCGCATGGTTATCCATAGTTTTTTGTTTGTTTTTTCCAGAAAAAAACACAGCTGTGTTGGAAGAAATACAGCAGAAGGATCCTTAGACGTGAAGATGACAAGGCTTTGTCTTACATCCTTTGGATACATTACCAAGAGACACTGAAAACAAAACAAACAAAAACCCCAAACCCACTGTCATCGAGGGACATCTGACTCACGGTGATCCTAGAGAACAGCACTAAACTGCCCCAGAGGGTTTCTAAGACTGTAACTCTTCATGGGAGTAGAAAGCCTTATCTTTCTCTCTCAGAGAGGTGGGTGGTTTTGAACTGCTGACCTGGCAGCTAGCAGCCCAACACCAGGGCTCCCAGGAGAGACTAAACCCTGAAAAAGGACATCAAGCTTGGTAAAAAAGGTGAGGAAAAAAGAGGAAGTCTCTCAATGGGATGGGCTGACACAATGGTTGCCACCATGGGCCCTGACAGAGCAATTGGGAGGATGGGCAGAAGTGGGCCGTGTTTTGTACTGTTGTTCATAAGGTCGCTATGAGTCGAAACTGTCTTTGACGACACCTCACAACAACGACGTGCTTTACAAGTGCTGTTCCCACTGCTTCCAGTCCCTTCCCTGTCTGATGGGTCACTTCCAGCCCAGCTTTCCAGGCAAGCATCCCCCATTTATAGATGTTCCACTCTGGGACCTTGACTGGACCCCCCATGAAAGCACCTGTAACACTGTGTTGTAATTGTCAGGTTATTTGTGTCCTCCATTGACCAAAAAGGCTCCGAGGGAAAGACATGTCTTACTCATCGTAGCATAAGCAAACAAGGCCAAACTCTGTGCTGATGAGGGCATCCCGACTCGCTGCCACCCTGGAGGAGAGGGTCAAACTGCCCCAGGGTTCCCAAGGCTGTCATCATTAAAAAAAAATCAAAATCATTTTATTGGGGGCTCATATCACAATCCATATATGCATGAATTGTGTCAAACACATTTGTACATTTGTTCCCCTCGTCATTCTCAAAACATTTTCTTTCTACTTGAGCCCTTGGTATCAGCTCCTTATTTTTTTCCCTCCCTCGCCCCCCTCCCTCAAGAACCCTCGATAATTTATAAATTTTTATTTTTTTCATGGCTCACAATGACTGATGTCTCCCTTCACCCACTTTTCTGTTATCTGTCCCCCAGGGAGGGGACTATATGTAGATAATTGTAGTCGGTTTCCCCTTTCTCCACCCAACTTCCTCTTACTCTCCTGGTATTACTACTCTCATTATTAGTCCTGAGCTGTTATCTGTTCTGGATTTCCTGTGTTTCCAGCTCTGATCTGTACCAGAGTACATGCTCTGGTCTAGCCAGATTTGTAAGGTAGAATTGGGATTATGATAGTGGGGTGGGGAGGAATCGTTAAAGAACTAGAGGAAAGTTGTATGTTTTATCATTGCAATACTGCACCCTGACTGGCTCCTTTCCACCCCACAACTGGTCGGAAAGGGAATGTCCTACAGATGGGCTTTGGGTTTCCACTCCACACTCCCCCTCATTCGCAATGATATGATTTTTATTTTTTGTTCTTTGATGTCTGATACCTGATCCTATCGATGCCTCATGATCACACAGGTTGGTGTGCTTCTACCACGTGGGCTTTGCTGTTTCTCAGCTAGATGGTTGCTTTTTTATCTTCAAGTCTTTAAGACCCCAGATGCTAGATCTTTTGATAGCCAGGCACCATCAGCTTTCTTCACCACATTTGCTTATGCACCCACTTTGTCTTCAGCGATTGTGTCAGGAAGGTGAGCATCATGGGATGCCAGTTTAATAGAACAAAGTATTCTTGCATTGAGGGAGTTCTTGAGTGGAGGCCCAATGCCCATCTGCTACCTTAATACTAAACCTATAAATATATGCACAAAAATCTATTTCCCCATAATCATATATAGATATATTTACATATGCACATGCTTATATTTAGATCTTTATAAATGCCCATTGCCTCCTAATTCTTTCCTCAATTTCCTTTTACTTTCCTCTTATCCCATGATCATGTTCAGCTTTTGTTTGGATATCAGTGATTCTCTCGGTTACAGTGCCCTTGATCAAGGCCTGCAGGGCCTCCTACCCTCTCCTCACCATCAATTTTTGGATCACTTGTTCCCCTGTCCCTGGGTTTATTAACACCCACTTCCTTTCCCCTGCCTCCCCCTCTCCTATGTGCCCCCCAGAATCATTGGTCCTGTTGTTTTCTCCGCCAGATTTTTTATCCTGCCTATCTTATCTAGATAGACATGGAGAAATAATAATATGCACAAAAAACAAGACAGAGCAAAACAAAGCAACAAAAGAAAACAACAAAAAGAAAAGCCTGTAAATAGTTCAAGGTCTGTTTGTTGACCTTTAGGAGCGTTTTCGGGTTAAGTCTGATGGGGTGCCACATCCTAGGACAATATTTTTGGTATTCCCAGGTGACTTCATTGCTCTCCTCCCCTTGCTGTTCTGTTTCCCACCCTTAGTGTTTCATCTCAGTGTGGTGGGGTCAGATCAGGCACAATTCCCACAGTGTGTCTCCAGTGTTGTCCCCCATAGTGCTATGGGTCAGTGAGGATGTCGTGTCTCATAGTGGGACTGGCCCTATGGTCCTCTCTGACCTCTGGCTGCTCTGAGTGGGAATATCATCCTCAGGACTTAGTGAGTCAGGATGTGTTCCACTCTCTCTTCCTCTCCCTTAATTTGCTCCTCTGTGCTCTGATTAGACAAGTCCCTCTCCCTGTGCTGCAGCTTCAGTGCTATCCTCTTGTGTTAGTCTGGGTAGATTAGAGAAACAAATCCATAGACATACATATGTGTATAAGAAAGAGATTTATATACAAGAGCAACTGAACATTGAGAAAACATCCCAACCCAGTCCAGTCCAAGGCCATAAATCTGATATTAGCCCATATGTCCGATACCAGTCTATAAAGTCCTCCTCAGACTCACAAAACACATGCAATGAAGCCAAATGCAGGACTATCACAAGTCAGTGACCAGAAAGTCTTTGGATCCAGAGGGTTGTAAAAATCTCAGTGCTGGCAGCGGTCTCTGTGGATTCTCCAGCTTCCGAGGTCTGATTGCATCCATGTCACTTGTCTTCTGCAATGTCTCGCAGAGAGTAGCAGAGAGTGTGTCTTCTGCCTCCAAGGAGGAAGTACCAGATTTCCAGAATTCACAGGAGAAGGCCATGCCCACACAGAAGTCTCATTGGCTATCTCCAGATTGGCAGCCTAGACTCCATCCCTACATTCTTAATCCTTAACCTGACACCTGATTAGGTGACTGCCACACCTCTGAAATAAATTATTCTGTAGGGTCAGGGTGCTGTCCATGTAGTTGGGATTGGGGCTGGCCAATTAGTTCCCTGCTTCATGCCGGTATATCCATAGTTTTTTATAATCTACAAAATCAATACCATGGCATAGTCAATAATATACAGGTAAACCTCTTTGTGGTGTTCTTTTCTTTCGGCCAAGATTCATCTGACATCAGCAATGATATCTCTTTCCGAATCCAGCCTGAACCAGCCCTTCAGCAAAACTTTACTTGCATATGATATAAGCTATATTGTTCTAATTAGTTATATAATTCTGTGGGGTCACGTTTCTTTGGAATGGGTGCAAATATGGATATATTTCAGTCGGCTGGCCAAGTAACTCTTTAAAGTTTCTTTGCACAGACAAATCAGTATTTCCAGTGCTTTATCAGTTTGTTGAAACATTTTAATTGGTGTCCTGTCCATTCTTGGAACCTTGTTTTTGGCTAACGCCTGCAGTGCAACTTGGACTTCGTTCAGTGCTAGTGGTTCTAGCAAAGGAGTAATGGACAGTGGTTACTCCTGAAGTGGCCACCTTGGAGAAAGAGAGTATAGCCAGATGTTACCTTATTGTTGAGTGGTATACATGATGGGTGGGTTCAGCTGCTGAGCCAAATGGCGGGAAGTTCTACTTGACAAAGAAACACTTTCAAAGAAGACTTGTGAGTCCACTTTTGAAATATCTACTGAACAGCTGATGGAGCACAGTTCTGCTCTGACCCATGCAGAGTTGTCATGAGTTGAAAAGGATTTGATGGCAAATGGCTTAAAGTTATTGTCAGCATTCTATTGTTTGGTTTAGCTGGTGTATTCATGGGTGTTTACATATTATTTAAAATAAAACAAAGGACCATGCACAAACTTATGGAGCTAGTATATTAGAAATCAAAGGAATATGCATTTGACCACAACATGGATCCAGGTCTTTACAGCTGGCAAGAAAGACTGAAGACATGTTATCAGCAGGGATTTGCTTTCTAGTATTGATTATGGACTGTAAACAAAGAATGGATTTCAGAAAATTGTACATGCCATGAAAGAAAATAAGACCACAATGATATTCCTTTGATTAAATGTATACATTTGTCTCTAGGATGAGTGCCAAGAAATGGATTAGTTGGATGAAAATGTATGTACATTTAAAATTTTGATACATACTGCCAACTTACTGCCCCCAAAAGGTTATACCAATTTATATTTTCACAATCTTGTATGCTTGCTTTCCACCTACATCCTACAGGGTCACTGTGAGTTGAGATGAACCAGGTCACAGTGTGTGTGTGTGTGTGTGTGTGTGTGTGTGTGTGTTACTTGTGTTGCTTTTCCACTTTATCCTACAGGATCACTGTGAGCAGACCTGGACATGATCACAATATGCGTGTATTGATATTTACTTCAAGGAAATGGCTCTTGCAATTGGGGCAGCTGACGAACCCCAATCTGTGGGTGCAGCATGAGGCTGGAGGTTTCTCTAACCCTCTAAAGTTGCCAGGACTGACACATCACAATCAGCTGACTGAGAACTCCCACTCAGTAAGCAGTTGCGCCGAGAGACTGTGAGTGCAGAGGGCCGCAGAAGCTGGTGGGCGATATGGCATCCGTCACAAGGCAGTGAGGTAGATTCCAGCTCACTGGAAGGCAGAATGCGCAGGTCAAATCCCAGAGCTGCAGGTCAGTTGGTGACCAGCCAAAGACAGGATCCCAAACACGTGATAGCCTTGCCTGAGCATCAATTGGATGTAAATCACTGCTTCAAGGAAATGCCTCTTACATCAGAGTAAGGGTGTGGCTTGAGTGATGTGCCCCTCTTAGCTTATGTGGGAAGATGCAGTCCCCTGATACCTACCTCATTAATATGTAACGTCAAAACCCCACAGCATTGAGGGGAGTCTGGCTCATCATGACTCTATATTAGGTTTGTAAGGCTGTGGATCTCGACAGGCGCAGACATCCTCATCTTTCATCCTTAGCGTGGTTGGTGGGTTTGAACCACCAGCCCTGTGGTTAGCAACCCAATGCCTTACTGACAGCACAGTCTGCCTGTTGATGTTAATGTACAGAAGTTAGCATTTACAGTATTTTTTAAATGGCCATAATTACATATTATTTATAAGAAAGGAGGGTAATTTAGTCAGATCACAAAATGGAAGGTCTTGCCAAGTGGACAAGGACATTGTTAGAGTATGCTCTCTGTTTCTCTGTGTCTTGCCAACATTAATTATTGATCTTTTGGCTGAAGGAACTGATCCCAAAGAAAACAACAACAACAACATGGTATACTATTTTTGTTTCAAACAATCAATTCTCAGATGAACTTTTGGTGTGGGACTCCTCAGTGAATTCAGGACTCTGTGTGCATATTTTCCATGATTGGGAATATACTGTTCTTGGGTGGCAGCAAAGGGCACACAGTTGTCAGCAGCAAGTTTGGTGGTCTAAACCCAGCCAGTGCCCCTTAGAGGAGCAGTGTGGTGCTCTCTGTCTGACAAAGTCACTGTCCTGAAAGCCCTCTGCACACACAGGGTGCCTGAGTCTGAACGGACCAGACGGCAACTCGCAGCAACGGATGGAGCACTTCTGTTGGGTTTGCCTAAAATGTCTTTGGGAATATGTGTGCCATATGGTTACTCTGACCATTTGATAAGGAAAGAGGACCCTTTGACCCTGACCTAAAATATTTTGGGGAAGGGTTGTGCCAGGCAGAGGAGGGAAGAGACGTTGCATCGTGTGATAGATAGGGAGGGAGGTGCTTTAATCTGTTTTAATCTTTGCTGCAGTCCATCTGGAGATTTGGAGAATTGAAGCCATTGCCCTAACAGCGAGAAAGTGTTTTGGCCAGTATTTAAACATTTCAGTCTTTTTCTCTTTTCTTAAGCCTAATAAAAGCTAGCAATCATTTTAAGGATGGGGTCTTTTGGTGGGATCCTAAAAATTATTGATGCGTTAGAGCTTCTCCTAGAGAGTCTGATATAACTGGTCTGGGGTACAGCATGGGTATTGGGGATTTTTATAAGTTCCCAGGGAATATTAATTTTTGGCCAAGGTTCAGAGAAACTGATCAGTTCACTGATCTTCTGATTTCTTTTTAGATTTGTGTTACCTACAATTGGTTCTTGTTATACTTGATTGCCTCCTTATTTCCTAAAAGTATTGTGACTTTTCTTTTTATTTTTTAAAATCATTTTATTGGGAGCTCGTACAACTCTTATCACAATCCATCCATCCATCCATTGTGGTATTGGACTTTCCCCCTTTGATCTATCTTGACACTTTTTTGGGGGGAATCTATGATAGACTTTGGGATAATTGAACAGACCCCAGTGAGAGACGAGCAGAAGCACTGCATCATGCAACCAGCGGAAGAAATTGCTGAGCTCATTACTTCTCAGATCTTTGTGCCACAACTTATAAAATCATAAACCCGCTGCAGCATGACATAAGTTCTTCTGAGGAGTTTTCTTTCTGATGAATAGTATCAGTAAATGTTATCATTTCAGAGCTTTCATATATATATATATATATACACACACACACACACACACACACACACACACACACATACATATTCTGTTAATGAACATCAACTAGCAAGAGGTAGAGTTCAAAAAAGAAAATAGGACTGCTATAGTAAATAATATCCTATTTCTATGTTAGTCTATGTTTCTTGGCATAACTATCCACTGTCCTACAAAGGAGAATACGCTTTGGTTGTATATGAGATGGCCTTGGCTGTAGAAGGAGTCCTGGTGGAGCAGGGGGCTCCTCATTGAGCTGCTCCCTGCAAGTCAGTGGCTCAAACTCTGTCTGCGCTCATAAGATGTAAGGGTTTGGACCCAATGGGTGCACTTCTACTCTGTCCTATGTTAGTAAGTGTTGGAATTGACTTACTAGCAGAGAGAATTTAATTGGTATACGCATCAACACTATCTATGCTATCAAACCACGAAGAATATTGAAGGTACCATGGACTGCCAAAGACAAAAAAAAAATCTGTCTTGGAAGAGGAATAGCCAGAATGTATCTTAGAAGCAAAGATGGTGGGACTTCATCTCACATACTTTGGCCATGTTATTAGAGGGGATCGGTCCCCGGAGATGACATCATCCTTGGGAAATAAAAGGACGGTGGTAAAAAAGAGAAAGGCCCTCAAAGACGAATTGACACAGTGACAGCAGCGATGGCTCAAAGACAACTCTGAGGATGGCATTGGACTGGGCAGTGTTGAGTTTTGTTACATATAGGGTCACTAGGAGTCAGACCGACTCAACGACACCTAACAACAATAGAAAAATGTCCACCTCCTCCAAATGTCACTTTAGAAAAACTAGACAGTTATTTTGGTGGATCACATGAGGATCATATTACTTCTAATGTATTCAGTTGTTACTTTTTAACTTTGTTTCCACTTGATAATATATATATAAATATACACACACACATACACATAATGTTTGCCAATTCAAGTACTTTTACTTGCACAATTGAGTTATGTGGATTGCATTTATCATGTTTTACAACTCTGATAGTTAGGTTTATTGTTAGCTTGGGTGGGCCAGAATTTAGGTGGCCCATGATTAACATATGTAGGGGTAACCCCCAAAACCTGAATTCTTGTTTTCAAAGCTATGTATTTAATTTTTTTTAACAAAACAACCTTATCACCTTCAAAGTACTCTCTATTACCCTTAATAAATTTGTCAAATCTGTGATTCCATTCTTGGAAATATTTTTCAAACTCACCTGGATGGCTGACAGCACCTCCCTCATTTTTTTCTTCACCTCTTCTCTGTCTTCAAATCACTGTCTTTTCATGTCCTTCTTCATGTGCAGAAACAAAAAGAAGTCACACAGAGTGAGGTCAGGTGAGTCAGGTGCATGGGGCAAGAGAGACTTTGAGACTTTTTTTTTTTTTGCCCAAAACTGGCACATTGAGATGGTTGCATGAGTTGGTGCATGGCCGTGGTGTCAAAACCAGCCCCCCTCTGCCACAAATCAGGCCTTTTTTGTTGCACACTATTGGGAAATCTGTTCAGAACCTCTACATCAGCAGTTCTCAACCTGTGGGTCATGACCCCTTTGGGGGTCAAATGACCCTTTTACAGGGGTCACTCGATTGATAACAGTAGTGAAATTACAGTTATGAAGTAGCAACAAAAATAATTTTAATGTTTGCAGGTGGTTACCACAACATGAGGAACTATATTAAAGGTTGAGGCATTAGGAAGGTTGAGAACCACTTCTCTAAATAGAAAGCTTGATTAGCAGTCTGCCCTGGTGGAATGAACTCCAAATGCACTATAATTTAACATTTTCATCTGTTTGGGAAGTTGACAGACGTCTAGAATGTGGTGTGTCATCAATTGACATTTCACCTTTTCTTGAAACAATAACACCACTAGTACACTTGAGTTTTCCCCATAGCACTAGCTTTGTAAACTGTGTGCAACACCACAACAGTTTCTGCAGCATTTTTCCTAAGCAGGAAACAAAATTTCACAGCCGTATGCTGTTCTCTTATATTGGTCATCACAAAAAATTCAGTTTGAGTGAAACTGCTTTTACGAAAAACTTCACTGTGACCGGAGAGAACCTTCCCATGAGATGCCACTGGGTGCACTAACTCAGAGTGAATTGCTGGGTGCTTGCCTAACAGGGGGGCCAGGGGTGGGGAGGGAGAATTCATACTATGAAAGTTCTGCCCAGCAAAGCTTTTTCCCTTTTTACTGTGGGTGGGGGGTGGGGTGGAGGAAGACTCATAGTGTGGTCAACTCTATGATGGATTATTCTGTAAAATAACAAAGAAGTTGTGTGGTGCATAGAGCACCTTAATCTAATCACAGTCTTGATAAAATTGAAGGAGGTTTCATTCCAGGTATACATTTATAGTGCTTGGAAGCTAGCTAACTTATTGCTGGATTTGGATCCTGTATCTGGTTCATTGACTTCTGGGTTATTATTATTATTATTTTTAATCATTTTATTGGGGGCTCATACAACTCTTATCATAATCCATACATCCTTCCATTGTGTCAAACACATTTGTACATTTGTTACCATCATCATTTTCTTTCTCTTTTTTTTTTACCATCATCATTTTCAACACATTTTCTTTCTACTTGAGCCCTTGGTATCAGCTCCTCATTTTCCCCCTCCCTCCCTCATGAATCCTTGATAATTTATAAATTATTATTTTTTTCATATCTTACACTGACTGATGTCTCCCTTTACCAACTTTTCTGTTGTCCATCCCCATGGGAGGGGCTTATATATAGATAATTGTGATTGGTTCTCACTTTCTCCCCCTACCTTCACCTTCCCCTCCTGGTATTGCTACTTTCATTATTGATCCTGAGCGGTTGATCTGTCTTGGATTCCCTGTGTTTCCAGCTCTGATCTGTACCAGTGTACATGCTCTTGTCTAGCCAGATTTGTAAGGTAGAATTGGGATCATCATAGTGGGTGGGGGGAGAGGACATTAAAGAACTAGAGGAAAGTTGTATGTTTCATTGGTGCTATATTGCACCTTGACAAGTTCATCTCCTCCCAGTGACTCTTCTGTAAGGAATGTCCAGTTGCCTACAAATGGGTTTTGAGTCTCTACTCCTCACTCCCCCTCATTCACAATTATACAAATTTTTTTGTTCTGGATCTTTGATGCCTGATAATTGATCCTATGGACACCTCATGATCACACAGGCTGGTGTACTTCTCCCATGTGGGCTTTGTTGCTTCTCAGTTTGATGCCCACTTGTTTACCTTCAAGCCTTTAAGACCCCAGATGATATAGCTTTTGATAGCCAGGCACCATCAGCTTTCTTCACCACGTTTGCTTATGCACCTGCTTTGTCTTCAGCAATCGTGTCAGGAAGGTGAGGATCATGGAATGCCAGTTTAATAGAACAAAGTGTTCTTGCGTTGAGGAAGCACTTGAATAGAAGCCCAATGTTCATCTGCTACCTTAATACTAAACCTATAAATGTATGTACATAGATCTATTTCCCTATCATCATATAAAAATATGTTTACATATGTATATGCCTGTATTTATACCTTTATAAATGCCTTTTTGCCTCCTAATTCTTTCCTCTTTTTCCTTTCCTCTTGTCCCACTCTCATGGGTTACATTGCTCTTGATCAAGCTCTACCAGGCCTCTTACATCCTCCTCACCATCAATTTTAGATCACTTGTTGTTCCCTTGTCCCTGGGTTTGCTACCCACTTCCTTTCCCCCCTTTTCCCCCCTCTCTCATGTCCCCTTGGAACCATCAGTCCCGTTGTTTTCTCCTCCGGATTGTTTATCCTGCCAATCTTATTTAGATAGACCTGCAGAGATAATAATATGCACAAAAACAAGGCAGAGAAAAACAAAGCAATAAAAAAGAATGAAACAACAACAAGAAACATCAATATGCACAAAAAAGAAATGCTTATAAATAGTTCAAGATCTGTTTGTTGACCTTTAGGAGTATCTTCTGGTGGAGTCTGATGGGATGCCACACCCTGGCCTCACAGTCTATTTTTGGTATTCTCTGGGGCCTTCCTTGATCTGCTTCCTTTGCTGTTCTGTTGCATGCCCTTAGTGTTTTGCCTCAGTGTGGTGTGGTCAGATGGGGCACAATTCCCACACTGTGTCTCCAGTGTTGCCCCCGTAGCGCTATGGGTGACCTTGTGGTTATATTGCCTGCTGAGCTTAGGAACTATTAGTGGGCCATAGACCTTAGATTCATTCAGCTTGGTATCCAGCTGTCCGTAGTCTCCCTGCTTTATTTTCCTGTTTCCTGTTCTTCAGACCCTGCAGCTATAAAAGGGAGAAGACCCACAGACTTGAACTAGACTGTACTTATGCCTTCTACAACCATGAGAATTTTTTGATATGAACATCTTTCTATATTTAAAGTCATACAAATGTCACTAGTTTTATTTCTCTAAGGAACCCAGCCTAAACAACAATTACTACTATCTTTTTCCAAGTTTTCAATTTTCAATATGATTTCATTTTAAATATGTATTGATCTTGGTATTGGAATTCTTGGTGGGGTAGGCAACACGAGGTATAGGAGAACACTATAGGTGATTTTAATATCATGATCATTTTTCCCTCGACAAAGGGAATTTTTATTTTTGCTAGTGTTAATGTTTTAATTTGAATATTTTTCATGCCAGTTTAATCTCACTCTGTTGATGGACTCCTATTTCTTTTTACCCTCTAGTCTTTTCTATGAGACTTATTCACTAATGCTTAGTCCTAAGATCAGATTGGTTAAAAAAAATAGAAGGCAGCAAAAAAAGGAAGGTCCTTGACAAAATATACTGACACCGGGGCTGCAGAAATGGGCTCAAACGTAAGAACAATTGTGAGGATGTAGCAGGGCTGTGCTGTGCTTCCTTCTGTTGTACGTAGTGTTGCTAGGAACCAGAACCCAAACTCGACAGCACCGAACAGCAGTGTGGTGGAGTGAAGTTTCTGAGTCTGAGTCTTCTATCCAGGCCTCTGTGACTCCCACCAAATAATTGGGTGGAACGGCACAAATAAGGCACGTACAGCCCTAAGAGCGGGGACAGGTCAGTTATCGCTACCACACCCCTGTCTATAACAAGGAACCATCTTTGAAGCAGCAGAAGCTGAGAGAACTCCCAGGACCGTCACAAGAGCATGTTCTAGTTCTTTATCAGAAGTGGCAGAGGCCAACACCAGAGGTACCAGAGGCTGTGGCATGGAGACTAGGATGCAGAGCAAAAGGAGCGGTCCCCAAACTACTGGACTGGGAGATGGAGAAACAGGCTCACTTCCTGGTCCTGGAAGGCAGAGGCCAAGGAGTCACATGGCTTAGAGGCTAAGGCCCACAGAGGGACTTGGCTGCAGGCTGAGGAGAGGTGTTGCTGTGGACCAAGGTCTATATCTTTACTGCTTACTGATCTTGACTTGTGTTAACCTATGAATTTCCCGAATCCACTCTCATAATCGTGAGTATCATCTTTGAGTTCTGTGGGGCCATTGCAAGGCATTTTTGGAGCCAGCCTCGTAGAGGCTAGGAGAAGAAGAGCTGCTGTCAAAGTAGGGAAGACAGGATGGAGAGTTGAGGCATGTCTCACTCTTGCCTCTTGGCAGTAGGAAGCCAGAGGAGGTCAAATAATGTCCTCTGTGTCCTATGCTGTAACTAAAAATAAAACAGCCTAGTTAAAATAAAGAAAACATTGAGCTATAACATACTGTATGTTATAAAAATATTTTCACATGAAATATATCATTTGCTTCCCATTGCAATTGGTGAGATTGAAAGTTATCCATTCTCACATTGCACACAAGAAAATTATGAAACAGAATAACCCAAGATCCTACAAGAAATTGCTGCTATAGAGTTAAAAATAAAGTCAACCAAGTGATAGTGCTTCTTTTGCCACTGTACTGTCCCTTTCCCAGAGCACTTTTTAAAAATGTTTTTGCATAGTCAATAAAGCACAAGTAAAACATCTTCTGTTTGAAATTGATCAAACATGCAATCAAGGTGAATTGATAATTATTGGTGATTGGAATGCAAATGTTAGAAACAAAGAGGAAGAAAAATAGGGTCTTGGTGATAGAAATGAAGCCAGAGACCACACGATAGAATCTTGTAACACCAACACATTACAAATATTGTATATATTCATGTACAAGCTGAGTTTTTTCAGCACATTTTTAATGCAGTTTTTGTGGTAAAATTAGGTGCCTCATCTGATATTTGGGTCTGCTTATACTCGAGTATATACGATACCTTTTTTCACCAACACAAGTCGCAACTGTATACGTGAACAGTGTTTTGCATATGGAATACACAGAAATCAAATTGACTGCATCTTTGGGCAGAGACGATGGAGAAGCTCAACATCAGCAGCTAAGATGACATCTGAGACTGACTGTGGAGCACACCATCTCTTGCTCATAGGTGCATTCAGGTCGAAGCTGAAGAAAGTGAAAACAAGTTCACAGGAGTCCCCAACCACCTTGAGTCCATCCTAACTGAATTTCAAGATCATCTCCACCATGTTAGCATCTGCAGAGCCAGTAAAATAAGCCAAACCTTATTGTGAAGCTGCACACTCCGCTTTACAGAGTGCAGGAAACTGAAGACCAAAGACCTGTCGTGAATCAGGACCATCAGCCCATCCTCTCCTCTTCAGTTTTCATCTTGAAGATGAGAATCATTCCAGCCAACTCAGAGGGTGGATGGATCATATTAATCAATATGACAATTTTGTAAACGGTTAAGCATCTCACAGACATGATCTCATTTTCACTTAAACGTGAGTACACATGCCATCATGGGAGCCGTTCAGAATTGTAGTTCAAGATGGGCACCTCTCTCTTGAATCCTGACGTCCCGCAGTCTTCAGAATACTTCCAGATTTCCCCCTTTCTCACACTGTATGACTGATCCCCTAGGTCCTCCCTTCTGGTTACACCTATATTGAGACCCTTCCCTCGTCCCCTACTTCTATTCCGACCCCTTCCTCAAATTAAATTTGACATCTGTTTTATTTGCATAATGATGAAATAACACTTCCATTCATCCAGATACGGATGCTATTAGGTTTTTAGTACCCGATTCACAGCTTTTTGTGGCTAACATTTTAGATGACTAGTTTAGCTGTGAGATAATAAAACATAAGTGATACCAGAGTAATGTGCTAATCTTTCAGAGGGTATATTGTATTTTCTCAGTTACCTAGAATACGAGAATGCAAAGTAATGACAAATGGACTTATTTCAGGCCTGTGTTAGAGTTGAGGTGAATGTCCACTCCCTAGTGAAGCCCCCACTGTACTTCACGGTAGTCTTGCTCCTGGATGGAAAAAGAAAAAAAATTGTATCCATATAATTAAATGTTTCAAAATATATAGACTATATTTTAATCTATTTCAGTACTATCCTATTTTCCTATAATAACATGATATATATTCTGCTAGACTTGACTGAATTTTGATTCACATAGAAGGTGCTAAACTTTTAAAATATCGTTTTGTTGAACATACTTCACATATCACACAATTCAATCGTTCAATCATTAAGAATATTTGTGCAATCATCATCTCAATTAATTTCATACTCTTTTTTGTTAGCTTCCCATTCACCAACATCCTCCCCTGTCATACCTCTAAGCATTTATCAATACAGTTACTATCTCTATAGATCTATCTATCCCAGATTTCATATACAGAAAATCATACATGCACAAACAGGAAGCAAACAAAAGCCCAACAATGACTAGACAAAACACAGGAAAATGTTAATCAAAAAGAAAGCAGCAAATACTAAAAACTGAAGCTACTTAAGAATGGGTCAAAAGGAAGATAAAAATGGTAAGGTATTATGTTTTAACATAACAGCATCCACCATGATTGTCTTTATAATGATCCCTGTCTGACAGCAAGGCTGTTCGCATCCCTGGACTTCGGTCAGAGGGGATTCACCAGAGGCTTGATCTGTGCATTTCCAGGACCCTGGAAATGGTTTCTGGGTTTCAATGGTCATCCATAACCTTCTGCAAACTGGGTGTTCACAATTTAAGCTCTGAGACCATTCCCTTCTTTGGATTTGGATTTTATTATTTCTAATCCTTGGATCACACAGGGTTGTGTGTTTCTGCCAAGTGGACTTAGTTGACATCTCACTTAGGTGGCTGCTCATTGGATGACAAGCCTGTAAGACCCCAGAAGCTGTTCTTTCTGATAGCTGGGCACCATCTGGTTTCTTCACCTCAGTTTCCAGATCACCCATTTCTTCAGTGAGCAGGTGCAGGTCATAAGAACTAGTTGTTCTTGTATTGGGCCTAGAATTAAGTGTGAACTCCAAATCCATTCATACAAGATGCTAAACTTTTCATATGCCATGTAAATTCCCTGACACACCTAGAAAATGACATTCATGTTTGTAAAAAATATTAGTCAGTTTAAAAAAAATAAATTTTATTAGGGGCTCATACAACTCTTACCACAATCCATACATACATCAATTGTGTAAAGCACACTTCCCTCATCAATCTCAAAGCATTTGCTTTCCACCTAAGACCCTGGCATCAGCTCCTCATTTTTCCCCTCCCTCCCACTCCCCCCCGAGTTTGTTCTTATTTTAATGGCATGCTACAATTTTTTTTCTACCAAAATATTCCCCCAAATCTTCTTCTTATAAAAGTAGAGGAGACTATTTTTTCTCGTACGGGACTATTGACATTTCCAGGGTAGAATTCTCACCATCCATGTGGGAGATTCAGTTTGGATTCCTGTCCAGGGCACCTGAGGCACCGCCGCCAGCCATCTGTCGGTGGAGGTTTGTGTGCTACGTGATGCTGAGCAGGCTTCAGCAGAGCTTCCTGATGACCATGAGCTAGGAGGAAAGTCCTGGCAGTCTGCTTTCGGATATCAGCCCGTGGAATCTGCAGCAATCACAGTGGCCCGGTCTGTCACTTTGTGGAGGTGTCAAGATCAGCCAGCATTTTGTACCATTGCACTTGGGTTTCCGGGAGTTGGAGGCTGACTTGATGCCACCGAGCAGTAAACTTATTTTGAGCACATATTCTTGTAATCAGTTAGCATCTCCTTAGTCATGTACCTAACATTGAGCCTTTTTGTTGTTGTTGTTTTTTTGTACAGTTTCTCAGCAAACTCATGGGAAAAAGGCATGGTAAGATCCGGCAACATGTTGTACCATTGTATCTATCTTTTTCCTTTTGATTCTACAATTTTTTTGGAATGATGGTTATCTCTACATATGTTTTAATGAGAAACTTGGAGGAGCTTTGAAATACTTGCTCATCTGCCACAGAGTGGTCTGCATGATGTGTGACCAGGAAGTCTCACAGGATCCCAGAATAAAAGACATTTTTAATAAAAACAATGTCTCCGTTCCTTGAGCTATGAGAATGAGATGAAGAGAATGTTTGAAAGGAACTCCATGATTCTTTACCCCAAACCCTTGTATTTATTAAAATATGGATACTTGGCCCAGAGGTGCTGACAATTTATATCAGGATACACAAATGTTGGGGAGCTCTTGAGAAAGATCAAGAACTGGTATATGTAAAAATGGGATTAGAAATGTGTTCGTTGTGCTGGATTTTTAATGAGCCTCATGGAATTTCATCTTTCAGGTCTTATTATTCATGCATTTAGTTTCCTACAGAAATTGGGATAACTTTCATATCATATGTATGTTTAAAGGAAAAGTAAAGGAGAAGCTAATCTCCCTTTCCAAATATACTACTCCTCTTCCCTCAAGTGAGCTTAATTGCGATTGTGATTGTTAGTCTTAGGAAAATTAGATTTAAGGTGGCTGTGTCTGTGTGCGCATATGTCAACTCAGTAAGACCTCCACCTGGTGGGAACTCCCCAATATTCTTCAGGGAACCCAGTGATGGCTTGGACACTTTCAGCAGCAGGGCCATCATTGTCGGACAGCTCTGTCTGAATTATGCTGTATTAGGCAAATTTGCTGGAAAAAGCCTCTTTAAAAGGTGTGCAAAAGCAAAGATGTCATTTTGAGAACTAAGGTGTGTCTGACTGAGCCCAGGCAGGGGACATTCATTCACTTCCTATGCATGGGAAAGCTGGACAATGAATAAAGAACACCAATGAGGAATTTGAATAATTCATGGTGGTGAAGAGTATTGAATATACCGTGGATTTCCAGTAAAAACACACCAATCTGTCTTGGAAAAAGTACAGCCAGAATGCTTCTTAGTAGAGAGGATGGTAAGACCTCATCTCTCGTACTTTGTGCATATTAGCAGAATGAACCAGTCCCCGGAGGACATCGTGCTTGGTAAAATTAAGCAACAAAGAACAAGACCAGATAGATCAACAAAGAACCAGGTATATCAACCCAGTCGCTGGCATAATGTGTTCCCATACAGCAATGATTACGAGGCTGGCACAAGACCAAACAATGCTTTGTTCTGCTTGTACAAGGGCCCTGTGAGTTGGAACTGACTCAATGGCACCCAACAACAACGGCAATTGTCTGAAAGTTTTTCATTAGATTGAGTTGAAGCATACTCCCTGTAATTTCTACCCACAAATCCTAGTCTTTCTTTCTGTAGAAACCCAGGCCCAATACATCCAATCGACCCTTTCCGCCTCAGGAAGGCCTCTATTTCGGTGTAACTACCTCTTCAGTGTTCCACAATAGCGCATTATTTACAGATCCCTGATTGCTATCCTCAGGATTCCATCTGTGTTTTAGGCTCCAGCCTGGTCTTTAAAATGTGCCCTTTAAAACAAGAGACCCGGAACTGAATATTTCTCTACATGTAGTTGTCCATTGTGGGTTACATAGTGCAACCATATGTCTTACAAGTGCCATTATCTTTTTATTGATGGAGACTAAGAATGCTCTGGAACAGGATAGCATGTTGGTAAAGTAGCAGAAATAGGCAGACCCTAAATGCTGTGGATGGATGCCGTGGCTACATGGATGAGCTGCAACATGGCAATTGCGAGCATGGTGCAGGTCGGGGAGGTGTTCACTTGGCTGAAGGTCCCTCGGGTAGCTGAGTCTGTCAGAACTGCTAGATGGTGGCTAAGGCGGCAGCAGCAGCAGCAGCTCAATGACAACAAGGCATTTGATTCCTGTACCCCCCTCTACCCTCCCCCCACCGCGTTCACTGCCATCCAACTTCAGGGGACCCTCTCTCTGTGTGTCTGAGTAAAGCTATATGACATCAAATTCTCAATAGAAAAATCTTTAGAAGTAAATCAGCAGACTTTCTACTCGTGACATGGTTTTAGGCTTGTAAATAACTAATCCGTATGGATATTTTCTGTATGAAATATTTTCAGATCAGGTTTCCCCTAGTGAATGCTTATGTAATTAAATATTTGGAACCTACTTTTATGTAAGCTAGATGTTATATATATTTTTTCTGATGGCACGGTCAGTGGTTCAAATCTATCAGCCCCTCGATGGGAGAAAGATGAGGCTTTTCTGTTAGTATAGCGATTTACATGCTCAGAAATTCTATACAGGGTTGCTGAGTCCGAATTGAATCAATGGCAGTGTGGTTGGGTTTGGGTTTGGTGTTGGCAAAAACATTTAAATTCTAGAGCCTGTCTTTGATTGAAGTCATTTGTTTATCTCTTTGTGGTAGAAGAGTAGTCTACAGCATTTAAGAAGTGAAATGTCTTATTTTTCTTAGAAACTTCTAGAAAACAAGTATTGGTTTGCTTGTTTTTTTTTTTTAAAAAAAACAACTTGCATTTTCAAAACAAAGTAAGATGCATGTGTGTGTTTATGTGTTACAGGACACATCACTAGAAGAGTTGGAAACCATCATAAAGATGGCCCTAAAAATGAGTCCTTCTCACTGGTACAGATCAGAGCTGGAAACACAGGGGATACAGGACAGATAAACCCCTCAGGACTAACAATGAGGGTAGAGATACCAGGAGGGTAAGGGGAAGTTGGAGGGAGAAAAGGGGAGCCAATCACAAGGATCTACATATAATCCCCTCCCTAGGGGGAAGACACAGAAAAGTGGGTGAAGGGAGACATCAGACAGTATTAGATATGAAAAATAATAATAATTTATAAATCATCAAGGGCTCATGAGAGAGGGAGGGTTGGGGAGGGAGAGGGGAGAATGAGAAGCTGATACCAAGGGCTCAAGTAGAAAGAAAATATTTTGAGAATGATGATGGCAACAAATGTATAAATGTGTTTCCCACAATGGATATATGTATGGCTTGTGATAAGAGTCATACGAGCCCCAGTAAAGTGATTTTTTTTTAAAAGAATGGAAACAGGAAGCAAAGGGAGGCAGTTAGGGAAATGGTGTTACATTGTGGGGATTGCAATTAATGACATGAAATAAAACGTGGACATGTTGTTGAATGGGAAAGTGATATATTCTGTACACCTTCACTCAATTCCCTGTAACAAAGTAAAACAAAATAAAGTGCTGCTTCATTAACTTCTGATAAAAAATGAAAACAAAACAAAAAACGATTCTACGAAACTTCAAATTATTTTAAAGAAACAGGTAGTGAGAGGTTACTCTGGAATTCTGGTTTCCTTTACCTCATGCCCTTCTAATTTCTGATAGCTAGGCATCTAAACCATCACATCCTGGCCACTGTCAATGAATGTCATGGCCACCCCTTTGACTTTGAAAACTACACTGATTTTGTAAGATGACCCAGTAGAGGAAGTGTGTTGTTTGCACACATGAGTACAATATAAGCACCCTGCTAATTTATATTCCTGAAAAAAAGCCAAGCAAAACAGAAAAAGATAAGTCCATCTCTGGAAATTGCACTTAGTCTGAGTCATCTCACATAAGCATTTTTTTCCCCTGGGGCCATTTACATCCAATGACTGAGTTAGGCAGGACAGTAAAGTGTCAGTCCTTTTGCTTTCAGGGAAGGGCTATCCAAGCTCAAGAAATCCTCAATGCTATAGCTGAATTCTTTGTGGTGATAGCACTGAAGTTCCACTGTCTCTGGAAACATTTACTTTCTCTTCCCTCACCCTACCCATGTCTTGATCCCAAGGACAATCTCCGCGAATGGCCAGCCCTCCCAGTGCCTACATTATCTGTTTCCCACGGCCCAAACGAAGAGATTCGTTACATGCTCTGTGAGCAAGCTGGCTCTCGAATGGAACTAGGTCACTTGCAGTGGCTGACAAGGGAGCCCTATCTCTGGTGGGTAATCCCTATTATGGGATAGCCATTTAATTCGTGGAGAACTAAGAGAGGATATTGGTTGAAGAGCACAAACTGGCTGGTACATCTCAGAATTTTAAGAGCTGGAAGTATGAATTATGAGGACAATGGCTCTAGCTGTAAATCACTAGTATGGAAGATAAGGAACAGTTATGAGTAATTAGTCATCAATTGAAGAGGAAGTGTGGAAGTCAAGGCAGGAGGTCTCTTTAGCTGCAAATGAAAAGTCCCTTGTGTCCGGCATCCTGAAACTAGAAAAAACTGAGGACCACACTCAGGATTAACTGAGAGAGTAGTACATCTCTATTGAACCTCTGCACCGCCAGTGCGCCGAACTTGATATGGCCCCAAATGGTGTCTCTTGTGCTGAGCCCACATCAAAAAGCTGAAACCTAACTTCCTGTTTCTTGTAAACACCTAACCTTCCCAAGAGCAAAAATCTAAGTCAATCAATTGTCAGAAAAGGAAACATAAAATATCTGATTAGGATTTACCTGAGCAGGTTAACCCACATCAAAATTATCCTTTAATCCTTATTCAAGATACGAAATACCCACCAGCCAATCAGAGAAATTCCCAGTATAACTTCTTTATTTAACCCCTGTCTGGACTTATAAAAGTCCTACAACCCTGTCTAACTTACAGAAGAGCCATGAACTTAAAAAAGAAGATATATAAATTCATGTGCAAATGAACTATTGTGGACATTTTATTTTTAATACTATAGGGCACATTTTCTCACCCAGCAAAGCAACTATGCCAAGGTTAGGGTTCTAGCTGAGAAAATACTAAGACTCTAAAATGGAGATGGGAACATCTGGATTATGCACCCAGCCCTCCTTGAAACATTTTGGTTTATAGAAGTAGCCCCCCCACCCCACCAGCCAATCCCTGTTAGAATCTACCAATTATATTTATGTTAACACAATACGGAGGCCTCTGCCTTGAAAAACAATATAGGACCTACTCCCAGATCTGGCACCAGATCAGACTAGTGTTGAGTCAGACATGATCTGGGTAGAGGAATGATAAGCTTGCTAAAGAAAGAAAGAGACCAAGCCCTAA
Organism: Tenrec ecaudatus; assembly: GCF_050624435.1. Classification (NCBI taxonomy): domain Eukaryota; kingdom Metazoa; phylum Chordata; class Mammalia; order Afrosoricida; family Tenrecidae; genus Tenrec; species Tenrec ecaudatus. Next base: position 95,569,050 of record NC_134531.1, read on the forward strand.
ATGAACTGAAGGACCCAATCAAAATGTAGTGCAGTCTCTGGGAACATATGTATGAGACTGGACCCCAAATGGAGAGTTTACTGACATGGGGGTACTCTCGTGCGATACAGGATTAACACCTTCGAAAGAATTCCCGTAGTGGTTGCTCAGTGACAGAACTCCAACATTCCATGCCGAAGCTCTAGGCCAGGTTTGCTTCCTGACCAATGCACCTTCTGCATAACCTCTACCTGCCTGCCACTTGAACCTTACATGTTGCTGTGATGTTGAATAGGCTTCAGTAGAGCTTCCAGTCAAAGATGGAATAGGGGGAAGACTTGCTGATCTTCTGATGATCACCCAGAAGGGAGCAAAACACCCAAACAAAAGACAACTATAGTTCATAAAGGTCCAGCCCACATAACTCATGGGGATGGTCTAGATTGGGCAGCATTTTCTTCTACTGTGGCTGGAGTCATCATGAGTTGGGGGCTGACTTAACCACAGTTTTTGCAACAGCAAAATCTCTAAGAAAAGTTAACACGATTATAGGATAGCTCTCACAACTTTATAGAATATAATATTGTCATCCATTGCAAATGGTGGAAGAAGGAATCAGAAGGCGCAGAGAGGTGGGCATGGCAGAATGGATATATGACATAAGGTCAGGAAACCACCAACTGATAATTTTCTATGAGAAGGCTTAGAGGACCCTTCTTATTAATAGAATAGAGGGCGGGAGTAGGGAGGGAGGGGGAGAATGAGCTAATACTAAGTAGAAAGAAAATTGTTTGAGAATGATGATGGCAACAAATGTGCTTGACACATGGATGTATGTATGGATTATGATAAAAATTGTACGAGCCCCCAATAAAATGATTTTAAAAAGAAAAAATCTAGAGGGATTATTTGGAAACCTTCTATCAGAGATTTAAAATCTGGAGTTTATAAAGAATTCTTGTTGACTATCTCATGATCTGGCATCTTACAATGATGACAAAAGTACCAAATCTACTTATAATACATTTCAATTTGCCCTCTGTGCATCCCTATTTCCTTTATTCTATAATAGTTGTTGATCCTGATGATGCTTCCAAAGAACATTATTGCATGGAGTTATCGGTCTCAAGTTCACTTCTTAGAGAACACAGTCAAAATTATACATTTTTCCATTTTTCTTTTTTAAAAATTCTAGTTGGTCCTTAAAGACCAGAGAACCCATTCAAGCTTTTTACACATAGACACACAACTGCCCCTACTGAACCGTGAGATTATTATGTTGCATTTTTGCTAAATAATGCAGGATAATATGCTTAGAATGCGTTTGGTAAGAGAACTGAATATGAGAACATATTGCATACATAAAGCTTTGCAGTGATTTAAGAAGAACAAAACTCTAAGCTCGGGAAAACAGTGTGACTGGGGGCAGAATAACTCTGACCTAAAGAAAATCATGAGATGGTGATCAGAACAGGTATGCCTTTTAAGGTAGATGAGCTACCCTATATGAATCTTGCTCACATTCAACCATAAAGAGAAGCCAGATATGAATAATAAGGAAGTTGAAGGCAACCATTCTAATAAAAAGCCAAAATTCTTGCCCACTTTTTGTGTCAGGACTGATTCTCAGACAGACTTAGAATCTATTAGCTGAAGCAAAGGCTGAATCATGAGAAGGAAGCACTGTGTAGTTATAAGGTAAATGTATATGGTGTTACTGTTCCAGCCCTTCTCCAAAGAATCTATCGCAGGTTACTCGGGTTACTATATTCTGGGAACGAGGAATACCTAAAATTGCTCACCCCTTCTGGGAGTCACTATCAGGCAGTTATCCAACTTTGTATTAGATTCATTCACTTCTCCAGTCACAAGCCTGAACTGCTGATCTCAGATTCCTCTACGTCAACAGCCTGTGGTGCTCCTGTGGATCCTGGGTTCCTCAGCCCTTGAAACTACAGAAGTCAGGAGAAACCACCAGCTTAACATCCAATGCACAGACGATATCGGACTGGACTTGCCCACTTCTGTCAGTGTGTGAGCTATTCTATTGATATAACATTTTATATGTGTGTATTTATGTATATTTATGTGCATGTATATAGAGAAGCAAAAACAGTGAATATATATATACAATGTAACTATATTCACTGAATATATACACAATGTAAATATATTCACTGAATATATATACATTGTATATATATTCACTGTTTTTGCTTCTCCAGATAATCTCGACTAACACACAGTGAATGGGAAGAGAACCATATTTGTGTTATTCTGAATAAAGGTGATCCAAAATAATATGGAAATTATTGAACGTCATTATGTTCAGACAAATACAATTTGGCTTAAAATAATCCAAGAATAGCTGCCGCAGCACACTGGCAGTGAGCAGCAGATGTTCACGTTAGATGCAGAAGAGGGTGTGGCACAAGGCTGTCCTTGCTGACATCAGATGGACTTGACTGAAGGATGTTTCCTGGTGTTTTATTAACCGTGCAAAGGCATTTGACTGTGTGGATCATAACAAACTATGGATAACCTTGAGAAGAATGGAATCCCAGAATCCTTCATTGTGCTCATGAGGAACCTGTGCATACCCCCAAGAGGCCATCAGACAAACAGAGCAAGAATATGCTTTGTGGTTTAAAATCTGGAGATGTGTGCATTGGTTGGTATCATTTCACCCTACTTACTCAATGTGCATACTAAACAAATAATTTGGGAAGCTACACTATATGAAGAAGAATCCAGCATTGGACTAGAGGAAGACTTGATCTGAACACAACTCTGCTTGCTGAAAGCCAGAAGGACTGGAAGCACATACTGGTAGATATCAAAGAATGGACTGCTGCTCATCATAAAACAACACTCCTCAAAGCAGACCAATCCGCAGAATGATGATAAATGAAATGAAGGTTGAGATAGTCAAAGATCTCTTTTTCCTTGGGTCCATAATCAACATCCATGGAAACAGCAGCTAAGAAACCAAATGGCATCTTGCCTTGAGCACATCTGTTATAAAAGTTCTTTTTGGAGTGCTAAAGAGAAAAGCAATCCCTTTGAGAATTAAGGCATTCCTGATCCAAAGCATGTTTATTTTCAATAGTCTCAAATGCATGTGAAAGATGAACGAGATATAAGGAAGACTAAAGCAGAGTTGGCGTTTTTGCGTATGGCGTTGATAAAGAATGCTATGATAAGAGTTGTAAGGAACCCCAATAAAATGATTTTTTTAAAAAGAACATTGACTATGCCAGAGAGGACCAGAAGAATACACAGAAATCTGTTTTTGGAAGAAGGGCAGCCAGAGTGTTCCTGAGAAGGAAGAATGACAGAATTTATGATATGAAGCAATTTGATTTGGATGTGATAATGTGGTGGCCGTATCCCATCCATCAGGTCTGAAGGCACTAATCCCTGTAGCTTCTGGGATTATTGATGATCAGTAGTTTATAACTGAATTTTTCTTTAGAAATTGATTGATTGATTTTGTGGCACAGAAAGGCTTAGTACCTCGATTCAAATGAGCATAACTCAGAAGAGCCATTTCAACTCCAGAGTACCCTGAGTCCTTGGTTGCAATCACAATAAATTTCTGTGCCTCCCTCTCCCACTTTGGATTTTATTTACTCTGCCCATAGTTATGGATCCTGAAGTCAGGGTGTACTTACTGAAAATAGCACCATGGCAATTAATGACTGAATGATCTTTCACAATTGGTGAAGGAAACCATCGAGGTGCAGAGAAATTGCTCAGTGGTGTGCAGGACATGTACCATACCTACCATACCCTAGGAATGCCTTGAACACACTTCCCAAGAACATGTGTCAGAGTGTGTTTCTTGGGGAACACAACCAAAGTCACACTATTGCTCATTCCAAGGGGTCCGCAAAGATCCAAGACTCCAGCCAAGCCCATTAAACCTAAGCATACAACCCTAGTAGGTCATCGTGTTACCTTGTGGCTGTAGAAGGCACATTGTGTTTCTTGTTTTATTTAATCTAGACAACAAGATTAAACTGAGAGAGAGCTAAATGTTATTGCCAATTTACAGATGAAGGCACTGAGATTAACGGCCTTGCTGAAGCCACACAAGTAATATCGAAACCTGGATTTGAGGTTTGCCATTCGACATCATTATACTGTGCTGTTGTTAAGACTTCTGAAACCCAAGAACGCCTTTGATTGTTTATTTGCTGAAGGTTCCTAACCCATTTTGTGGGTAAGGAATCTCCTCAGTGGCCCATGATCCAGTCATAAACGCACCTGTGAGGAAGTAATCTTGTAATCGTTGTGGTCTGTCCTCAGATGGAGACAGGTGAGTAATGTGGTAGCTTGTAAAGGGTAGGGCTAGCCATCAAGGGATTTTAAGGGCCTTGAGTTGTATGCGCTAGTGACCACGAGCACAAGAAAGTAAATGTTAGCCGAGAGGGAGAGATTCTTCATGCTCTGACTCCAACCTTTCTCGATGCTACAGACCAGGTAGAAGTTAGAAGCCAAACCTGGTTTGCCTTTGTTGCCATGGAAAATAGTGAAGGATGGCTCAGTATTCCTTCAGGGAGTGGAATACGTTAGGAACTCTCATACACCTAGGGTCTCAAGTCTCTATAAATTGCTTTTGCTTAAAGCTACCGTTGATTATATTATTTGAGAAAAACCACATAAACGTGGCATTAGAAGATGGTAGGCAGCTGGTGTGTGATGGGCAAAAGTATGTGACTCCAATCCTCATAAGGATATCATTTTTCTACTGTGAGTGAGTTCAGCTGATTAAATTTAAAGACTGCAGCCTCTACTAATTACAGAACTTGCCTCAAACCCTGATCATGAGGTAGTTATTGTGGTGAAGTCTCTTGGTGCTGTCTATAGTTTATTGCATCTGTGAAACTTCTCTTTAGGCTGCCTGATTTTCACAAGTGATATTTATTGTCAGTGGTTTGTATTCTGTGGGATATGGGGCGGGGAAGAACCAAGAAAAAAAACCAACCAAAAACCCTGCTAAACAATTTAAATAGTTATTAAGTCCAGAGCTTCTTTCCTAACTTTGTCCAAAAGGTGTGGAATTCCTTTATCTGGGAATTGATTTTTGCTTTTTCATTTTTGCTTTTGTTGCTGGGGACAAAAGCAACCTCACATCATAAACATAATTTATGGAGAACATTTATTATATGTTAAACAGGACAAAGACATCATCTGGATGAGGGAGACTATTAGCATGAGGTCATAATGGTGTCCCAGGGTTTACAGAGAACCAGTAGATTAATAGGACATTAGAGGTAAAAGGAAACTATTACAAAGCATGATTGCCAGCAGATCAATGTATCCGAGTTACAGGCAAGATTACAGAATCAGGATTGGACCCATGATTGGGACCCAGACACTATACTGCACAGAAAAGCTTACAAGAAGGGTTCAAGGGCCTCTGACCAAGGCAGTCAGGATGTGACTAATGACTATGTAAACCTGGTACCCCAATTTTCATCAAGAACACACCTAGTCAACTCCCTCATGGAGAGATAGTCCCTCTCTGGGCGGCCAGGGGAGTGGCAATAATCCACTTTGGAACACACTCAGTTTGAGGTCAAAACTAATTTACATTGCCAGTTAATGGTCAGAAAGAAACTTGGTGGAGACTTAATACCGATGGAGATTCAAACAGGATTTGGAGATAACCATAGATGCTTGCAAACCTGTTCCGAGCTCAAGCTTGAATGCACTCCCAGTCACATCCATGCCTCGTCTTATGTCCATGCCAAATGAGATATAACATGCGCATTAACAAAAGACTTCACAAAAATAAAACAGCTCGGCCAGCTATCCCTCTTGCTCAATTCCCGTTTCCTCCTTTCACTAAACTTGGATGTTATGAATAGGTTTAGGAGATTATATATCTTGACTAAGCTTTTTTGGGCCAAGACTCTTCTACTAAGGAGCCTTTGTGGCGCAGGGCTTAAAATGCTCAACTGCTGACAGAAAAGTCAGGGCTTTGAACCTACCAGGCACTCCGTATCTGGGAGACAGATACGGGCGTTTGCTTCCATGATTTGGTTACAGCCCTGGAAACAACTACGGTGTTCCAGAGTATTACTGAGTTATGACCTACCTGATAGGATGGAGCTTAATATTTTCTTGGCCTTGCTCCCCCCCCCCCCATTACCAAAATTTCTTGGATCTATTTTTCATTTAAAAGCACTTATTCAGAACAAAGACAATTTACCCTGATGAGGGAGACCATCAAAATAGTGTCAACAGTTTTCACAGTCGTGTGGTTAACGTATGAAGCCTGGAAACCAGAGGGGTTCATTGCAAAATCATAACTGACAGCAGTTCGGGTCATAGCAGTCACAGGCAGGTCTCTGATCCAGGCACTACTGTAGGTCAGAAAAGCCTACGTGACGGGTTTAGGGCCTTGGAACACCTTAAGTTGAGTATGACTCCTGACCCCAGAACTCACTGCTATGGAGTCAGTACTGACTCATCCTGATCCTGTAGAACAGGGTGAAACTGCTGCTGTGGGCATCTGAGACTATTATCTTTATGGGAGTAGAAAATCTCATCTTTTCCCAGGAAGCAGCTGGTGGTTTTGAACTGCTGACCTTATGGTTAGCAGCCCAACATGCAACCACCACATCACCCTGGGGCCCTGATGATGTAGTGGATATGCATGCATTGCAGTGCTAACCTCAAGATCAACAGTTTGAAACCATCAGCAGATGGAGACAGATGAGACAGATAAAAGTTACAACTTCTGAAACCCACAAGGACAGTTCTATATTGCCCTGTAGGGTAGAAATCAACTCAGTGGCAGAGGCTCCTGACCAAGCTTCTTTAATACACTAATTTCCGTAGAGGGCATCCCAGGCAAAATCTGGAGGATGACCCCTCCCTTGGCTGGCCAGGGCAATCCCAGCCAGCTCGGTTCAAATCTACTCTGCCTGAGGGCAAAGATAAAAGCACTTTTATAATGTTCCCAATGAATTAACTCACAAGGCTGAGGTTTGATGAGAGGAATGGTGTAATTCCTTTTGATGTAACCATGAGCATAGATAATTTTTCTTGAAAATTTTAAAGCACATTAATAAGATTAAAAGGGCATGAGCAGAGCTGAGAAGACTAACAATATATATATAATTTCCCCTAAAAAGCAAGCTTCAATTTTGCCTAGAAAACCATTACTGAGGGGATTGTGACTGAGGAGGTACACAAGGGTGCCTTTGGGTGAGCTGTAATGTTTATATCCTGATCTGAGATGGTGTATACAAGGCTGTGCATATGAATGTAGAGATTCACCAAATATACTTATGACTTGTGCTCTCAAGTGTGTTCTACAACATTAAAACAAATTAATAATCAATTAAACATTTTCCAATGTTGAAGGGGCTTTTATTTTAAAGCATTTAGAGCATGAGATAAATGAGTAAGAATTTAAAAGTATAAAGCACTCGGCATGTATATACTGTACCCAGAATCTTTGGTGTCTAAAGTCCTCTAACCTTGAATCCTGGATCTTTTTAACTCCATTCAGCCCCTCCACCTGGTGCTAGACAATTCTTGTCATTTGCTGGGATGATTTTAACTTCTGCTCCATAGTGTGGCAATTAAAAGGTTAACGGTAGAGAAATTAACCTGTAGACCTTTCTCAAAGTATGCCACCTTCCTAATGAGATTGACATGGATGAAATTTCCAACAGTTGGAGGGGAATTCAGCCTCAACAGCTGCATTGTTGTGAGTTGCTGTCAAGTCAGTCAGTTCTGACTCGCAGTGACCCGAAGGACTGCAGAGTCCTGGGACATGAGGAAATATGCTAAGCGGAGGCATGATGATTGATATCATAAAAATGGAATTATTTCACAATTTGGAAAAGGTGGACTTTCGAGCCAGCTCTAAGCTACCTCATTCGGACTCTTATTGCTGTTAGGTGCCGGGGAGTCAGTTCTGACCCACAGCGGGCGGCCCTGTGTACAACAGAGAGAAACATGCCTGGTCCGGCACCGTCCTCACAATGGTTCTCACCTTTGAGCCCATGGTTGCAGCCAGTCTGTCAATCCATCCTGTCAAGGGTAGTTCTATTTCCTGCTGTCCTACTTTAGGAAAACTGGTGGTTCAGTGGGTTACACATTGGACCAGTAACAAGGTCAGCAGTTCAAAACCACCAGCTTCTCCAAGGGAGACAGATGAGCCTCTCTACTCTTGTAAAGAGTTTACATGCTCAGAAACACATAGGGGCAGCTCTAATCTGTCCAATAGGATTTCTGTGACTCATAATTGAATTGATGACAATGAGGGTCGCGTGGTGATGAGTTATATTCTGACCAAACATTTAGAACCAAGCCTCCAAACTTTTCTAGTGTGCAAGAGGCGTGCATCTCAATCACAGTTCCTTTCCCGCTTCCATAGTTCCATGTTAACTTATTGTCATACCATGTGCATGTGGCAGACCATACAGCCATCAGGATTAATCCCCTAGGCCTGATTCTGTGACTCAATTTGCTGTGTTCCCCCGGCTTCATGATTTAGTCACGTGCTGGGGAGCCTTTGGACACCAGTACGGCCTCTCGCAAATGCTCTCCCTCATCCAGATGACTTGCTCGTGTCTTTGTCCTGCCTTTGCTCTGCATATGGCTTAGTCAAGGGGGCCTCTATAAAATTTATTTGAATTTGGGGTCCCCCCCCTCTAAAACAAGAAGCTGGAAGTACTTTCATTTCATTTTAAGAGTATAATGGAGACCATCACTGGCTAGACTACTTGTATTCCTGTGAATACCGTGTTAAGCATTTGTGATGATGAAAAACTGTTAGTCCTGGCAGGGTAATGAAGAGAGAGAGGGGAAAATAAGAAAAACCCAAAGCAAAAGAACCCCAACAAACTGGTCTGTTAGTTCTAAGTACGTGCATCGTTACAGCAGGTTTAAAACCCACTTGCAAGCCGGGGCTTCCCTTGCCATCCAGTTACAGTGCACCCTTTCGCTGGGAGGCGATGGTGGAGAGCCTGCCTGAGCAGTAGGCTAGGGAGACCCAGCAGCTGGCGACATTTGCTGTTGTGGGGTTTGCTCTTCCATAATTTTTCACTCTGTTCTTTTTTCACTGACTTCATGCTCCACTGGTTCCTACTGCTTTCTACTTGATAACAGCTTCTAACTACTTCTTTTTCCTTCCTTAAGCCTTTGCATTTTTCTTCTCCTTTCCTCCACGTTTAAGTCCTGTGCCCTGGCTTCTTTCAAGCAGGCTGAGTGGGAATTCCAGCCGATCTTCATCTTCCCTTTGGTGCTTCAGTGACAGTGGCTTTCAGCCGGCGCACTGAGTCATTCCGTCTCTCGCCTTCTTGCTTAAGCAGTTCATATATGGGTTTCAGTTTCTCCAACTTCCTGGTAGAGCAACCATCACCTTCATTTGGGGTCTACTTTCGGGTCTGGCGCAGTGCCTTCGACATGTCGTTGCCGGTGTTAGTCTTCGTTGCTATCCAGTTGGCCAGGACTCAGGATGACCCATGCACAGCAAAAGGGAATGATCCCCAGTCCTGCTCTGTCTCCATGGTGAAGAATGGCGCCACGTCCCTTGTTGCGCCATTCTCTGGGACCTTCCTGTGAAGGGGCTCAGGCTTTTAGTACTCGATGTGACAATGTTCTGTTGTCATCCAAAGAGGTCTCATCGACTCATTTTTAGAAGCAGATACCAGGCTTTTCTTCCTCATCCATCCTAACCTGGAAGCTCTGATGAAACGTGCCCGTGGTACCATGTTGACCCTTCCAGGATCATAACAAAGCAAACCCCGTGAAACCCGTTGTCAGGGAGCTAATTCCAAGGTTTGTGGGGCTGTAAGCCTTTACACGAGGATCCTCTTCTTTCTCCCTTGGAGTGGCTGGTGTTTTGAGCTGCTGACTTTTCAGTTAGCAGCCCAGTGCAACCCAAGCCACCACATTATGATAAATTGACAATATGAAAGATGGTGGGCAGATGTATTAGAGACTCAAACTTTACTTGTTGAATGAAAAGATTATAAATTCATGTCTTCTATAATGCCAAGTAATCTTTTTGATGTCTTAAAGTTAATGGCTCTGTAAAAATAGGCATATAAGATATTGGTCTGAATAAAAAATAATCTCATCCTTAAGCATATATTCATATATTCACTTTTGATTACCATATTTATCTTCCTTTTACAATTCAATATGATGGGCAGAGGCATTTGTGCATGTGTACAAAATCCTTTTCTTAATATAGGTTTCTGGTAAGTATAGGTTTTAAATAATGTAAAATGGGGATGGTTCATTATGGCCTCAGAACAATTACCAGGGCCCTTCGATAAGGAAAATGCTTTTTCTGATGGATCATTAGAAACACATTTGTGGCAGATGTTTAAACCATTAATAGTCATAAACACTGTCTTAATTAGTTTCAAAGAGAAGACTTCTTTTATAATGCGAAGAATCACTAGCTAATTCATCTGTTTTTCTTGTCTGAGTTTCCTTACTTTAAAATGGATATGTTGCTACTAGTTGCCATCAAATTGATTTCAACTTATGTTGACCATACCTGTGTATGTACAGATTAGAACTTCTCTCCGGGTGAGTTCAAACCCCCAGCCTTTCAGCTAATACTAGCACGTAGCCACTTGCAGGGGCCCTGGTGGTGTGGGTTGCGCATTGGGCAGCGGACTGCACGGGCAGTTCTACAAAACCACCAGCTGCTCCTCAGGAGACAGAGGAGGCTTTCTACTCCCATGAAGACTGGCAGTTCCAGATCCTCCGAAGAGCAGGTCTACCCTGCTCCATCGGCTCACTATAATTGGAATCAACTCGATGGCCGAGAATGAGTAAGCATTTGCACCCTTCAGGAACTCTGAAGTGGCCATACCTGTACTTTACACAGAACTCCACAGACTTCCCGTTCATCTACAAATGCCAAAATAGCAGTTACAACTGAGAGCACGCCTCCTCTCCCCCTGCCGTTATGGGGACTATTTAAGGTTCTATCTCTTTTATGCTCTTCAAGTAAGAGGAGGTTTAGCTTCGCCTCCCTTTAATCTGGAACACTGACTGAGCTCCAAACCACTTAACAGGCTGCCATTTCTCACTGGGAGGGGAAGACCAGCGATGTAATTTACTGTCCACATTTTATAGTTTTCCCTTTAAAAAACCTGCTTACACAGTTCCTGTATTTGCTGGGGCTGAAGAGGGAGATGGCTTTTAAATGCACCCTGGCTGTGTGATGCCAGGAGGCCCGAAGCCGCTGACAGGCTGCGCTGGCTGGCGAATGGCAGTCAGAGATCTGGCCCTCCGTGTGAATGGAGGTGTCGGGAGAGTGTGAAGGAAGATTACAACAAGTTCTAGGAGCCCAAGTGGGAGCTCCGTTTGGGCAAGACAGAGGGGCACGGTTGTCCTCCATCACTGCACACCTAGAGAGCAATCTTGTCATCATTTAGCGAGGCAGAGGCATTTACTGGGCATTGACTCACTGTTTGGAATTTCTTCACTATTACCCTGTCTGAACCCTCTTCTCATGGAGAGTTCACTTAAAAAAAAAACAAACCTCTGGCCTCAGCTATCATTCTGACTGAGCAAGCAGGGCTTCCCCTGAGCCTTGCTCTTAGAAAGGGGGTACATGGAGGCATTCCTGAGCCTTTAACTTCAGGATCAGTTTTCAACTCCCAGGCTTTTCTCCACACTGCTTGTCCTGATGCCCAGTGCCTGAGTGCCTCACATTCTTCTGCATTTTGGTTTCTCAACGGGAGAAAGAGGAGGCTTTCCACGTCCCTAAAGTATTCCGGTCTCAGAAAGCCACCTGGTGCACAGGTACTTCCAGACTCTTCTGTCCGCTCATTATGGGGCAGAATTGACTCAGTGGCAGGAAATGGTTTTTTGGGAGTTTGGTTTGACCAAACATTCCATTCCAGGGGCAGTTACTGAGCATCCCCTATGTGAAGGCTCATAGTAGAAAGACAACGAGACTCACAAAGGAAAAGCATATCTGCCCTTGTCCTCAACGAGCACCTGTCTAACTGGTGTTAGACACTCAAAGAGATAAATAACCATCAATCCAGATATGAGCCTTGTGATGCTTTGCTTCTCAGTCATGAACAAAGAGCTCTGTGCATCTAGAAGAAGGAATGGTTCCTTTTGACCAGGGATCATCAGAGAACCAACCTGAACTCGCTGCCATTGAGTTACTGATGACTCACAGCGACGCTAAAGCACAGGGTAGAAATCCCCCTGTGGCTTTCTGAGATGGTAACGCTGTGTGGGAGTAGAAAGCCCTTTCTCTCTTTCCTGCAGGGTAGCTTGTGGTTTTGAACTGCTGACCCTATGGTTACCAGCCCAACAAATAATTTTAACACCCCCAGGGCTCCTGATCGCTAGTGGGGAAGGCCCTCTCTGTAAATGGGAGGCCATCTGAAGGGGATGTTGAAAGCAAAGTTGGATTTTATAAATTGATCAAGACAAAGGCTAGAAGATGGGAAAAATATGAGGTCCAATAAAGACAAGACTTGTTCCTGGATTCCTTTATTCTACCAATCTCTGTTGAGCTCAATAGCCAGGCTGGTGGAAAGCAAAGAGATGCATCTCTGCTCTGCAAAAATGATGGAAATATTTACAGCCTGTTGATTGCCATTTGCAATGAGCCAAGTACTGTGATAAGTACTCACTGTCTCAATGATCGTCCCACCCTGTGGTTCCTGGAGGGGAAGCCCAGCAAGTAGAGCAGTGTACTGCAGCCTGTAGGCTGTAAGAGGTCGACTGAGCTCATGGAAAGGAAAGGGAGTTGCCGAGGCAGGAAGGCTACTACCTGAGTGGCGGTTTGTTGATTGTGGATGCAGGTGCAGTGAATGAGTTAATGTACCTCTTCTAACCAACGTCTCTAACTCCCACCAAAAGACCTTTCCCTGCATGCATCTGGGATGAAGATGGGTGAAGATACTGATAGGTTCCCCTGTGAGAAATTGTGACCAGAACTCCCAGGTATGTTACCCTGCCATGTATAAAATGAGCCCTCTGAGAAGCAGGAGGAGGGATCCCAGTATCAGCAAGAGCCAGGAGGGGAGCCCATGGGACAGAGTGATGGACTGCCCAGCTCAGGGAGCAAGTCAAATGGAATGCTTTTGTGCAGAATGCTGGCTTGGGACGTGGGATGCCTCTGGGCACTGGAGCTCAGTGCCTTCGGGCTGTGGCTAACTGGAACTGGGTGTCTCTGGGCGCTTATTGTATATACTCAAGTATAAGCTGAGTTTTTCCAGCACATTTTTTGGTCTTTTTTTTTTTTTTTTACATTTTATAGGGCCTCATACAACTCTTATCACAATCCATACATATACATACATCAATTGTATAAAGCACATCATACATTCTTTGCCCTAATCATTTTCAAAGCATTTGCTCTCCACTTAAGCCCTTTGCATCAGGTCCTCTTTTTTCCCCCTCCCTCATGAGCCCTTGATAATTTATAGATTGTTATTTTGTCATATCTTGCCCTAACCGGTGTCTCCCTTCACCCCCTTCTCTGCCGTCCATCTCCAAGGGAGGAGGTCACATGTGGATCCTTGTAATCGGTTCTCCCTTTCCAACCTACTCACCCTCTACTCTCCCAGTATCGACCCCCACTCCCCTGGTCCTGAAGGTAACATCCACCCTGGATTCCCTGTGCCTCCAGCTCCCATATGCACCAGTGTACAAACTCTGCCCTATCCAGTCCTGCAAGGTAGAATTCGGATCATGGTAGTTGGGGGAAGGAAGCATCCAGGATCTGGGGGAAAGCTGTGCTCTTCATCGGTACTGCATCGCACCCTGACTGACCCATCTACTCTCCTATAACCCTCTGTGAGGGGATCTCTAGTGACCGACAAATGGTCTTTGGGTCTCCACTCTGCACTTCCCCCTTGATTCACTATGGTATATATAGTGAATATTTTGCATGATGCCTTATACCTGGTCCCTTCGACACCTTGTGATTGCACAGGCTGGTGTGCTTCTTCCATGTGGGCTTTGTTGCTTCTGAGCTAGATGGCCACTTGTTCACCTTCCAGCACATTTTTAATGCAGTTTTTGTGGTAAAATTAGGTGCCTCTGCTGATATTCAGGTTGGCTTATACTCGAGTATGTGTGGTAATTCAGGGAACTGGGTTTGCTGACCCTCAGAACTTGAGCTTGAATTGAATGTCTTCAAGTTGAGGCTTACAGCAGCATAGTTCTGGACTATACAAAACCTATACACTGGAGCAGGCAGGAGTTGGATACAGGCTTAGCTCATACTTAGATGATGCTCTAGCAGCTATTGTATAGCTGTTCTGGTGTTGATGGGAGGAGCCTCTATATTGGTAACAAGTGAAATTGAATCTGTCATTGTACTGCCTTGCATTCTTTGCTAAATTTGTGATCACTATTCTCATTATCCCAAGGATACTGAGATTCAGAAACATTAAATGAATTTCTCAGAGTTCTACAGCCACCAAGTTAAGGTTCAGCCTGTGGTTTCCTGGCATCCAAACCCATGCTCTTTCCACTAAGCAACACTACTTTACCTCCCAGGCTTATGGGAAGAGCAATCATTTAAACAAATGACGCTAAAGGTGTGTGGGGAGGGCTATCGTATAAATGTCTATAAAGTAAGATGATGGGGTGGTGATTTATACAAGAATGAACAAGGCCTATATGTTTCATGGTGTGCTGAAACAGGGGTCTTGGGAGGCTGGACAGGCAGTGAAGCTAAAGGAAGACGGCACCTTGTTTCGGAACAGCAAGTGGAGGCCTGCATGAGACGAATCGGTAAGTCTAGACGACGGGACTTGGTCACTGAATTGGAGAAAGTGAAGTGCTGTAGATGGTAGCACTCTTCATTTCGAGAAAATACTCGCAATTCCTTAAAACATAGAAAGGATTTGGGAACAGTATTGCACAGGTCAAAAGATTCCTGGTGGCACAATTATTAAGTGCTTGGCTGCAAACCAAATGCTCCTCAGGTAGAACGCACCTGTGTCTCTGTGGGATAAATGCTCTGGGGATCTGTTCCTGTGGATCGCAGACCAAGAGAACCTGTGGGATGTTCTAGCCTGTGATATAAAGTTGCTATGAATTGGAGTCAACTTGGTGGGCCACAATGACAGTGTTGCACAGGCCCGAGTTCCTAGGTGTGCTTCACTGCTAACCACAAGGTTGGTGGTTTTGAGTCCATCGAAAGGCATCTCAGAAGAAAGTCCTGGGGGTCAACGTCCCCCAAATCAGCCACTGAAAACACTATGGAGCAGTGTTTTTCTCCGGCATACACAGGTTTGCCAGGAGTTAGAGTCGTCTTACTGGGCACGGGTCCTAGTATTTCAATAGGTTGCAGGATTTCCAAGCGTGCCCGGGCATCACAGTGGGAGGCTATAGAGCCAGGTACTGTACTCAAACCATGCTATGGGACTCCTTTGGTGGAAATTCTACTGTGGTTATCAATGAGCATAGACAATGTCGCATAGGTGACGATTGATGCTAGCCATTGAATGTCAGGACCTCCTCCATCAATTCCTTCAAGCTACGTGCCTTGATTTCAACCTCACTAGAAAGGGTCAGTATGCAATTCTGGCCCCCTTCCACCGCTCTCTTCTTTAGGCTGCTCCTTTAGTGCCTGGGGACTGGGTCACAAGCCCACACCCTCCTACAGGGAAGGCTAGGAGAGAGAACTTCTGAGCCTTACTTAGATTCTGAGACAAGTTTCAGATGTCAAATGCATTTTTGCAAAGTGCTAGGTATGCACAAACATGCCCACCCCAGGTGGTGGAAGAAAAGAAGGGAGAATGTGGTGAAGAAAGCTGATGGTGCTCGGCTATCAAAAGATATAGCATCTGGGATCTTAAAGGCTTGAAGATAAACAAGTGGCCATCTAGCTTAGAAGCAACAAAGCTCACATGGCAGAAGCACACCAGCCTGTGTGATCATGAGGTGTTGATGGGACCAGGTATCAGGCATCAAAGATCCAGAACAAAAAATCATGTCAATGTGAATGGGGTAGGGAGAGCTGAGTGTAAACCCAAAACCAATCTGTAGACAATTGGACATCCCCTTACAGAAGGTTCATGAGGAGAAGACGGGACAGTCATGGTGCCATATAGCACCAAGGAAACATACAGTTTTCCTCTGGTTCTTTAAGGCTTGCTCCCACCCACCCCACTATCATGACCCTAATTCTACCTTACAAATCCGTCTATAGCAGAGCATGTACACGAGTACAAATAAGACCTGGAAACATAGGGAATCTAGGGCAGATAAACCCTTGGACCAATATTGATAGTAGCTGTACCAGGAGGGTAAGGGGACCGTTGGGGTAGAAAGGGAGAACTGATCACAATGATCTACCATCCCAGGGGGATGGACAACAGAAAAGTGGGTAAAGGGAGACTTCGATCAGTGTAAGACATAAAAAAAAATTTATAAAGTATAAAGGGTTCATGATGGAGGGAGGGTGGGAGAGGGAGGGGGAAAATAAGGAGCTAATAACAAAGGACTCAAGTAGAAAGAAAATGTTTTGAAAATGATGATGGCAACAAATGTACAATGTGTTTCACACAATGGATGGATTGTGATAAGAGTTGTAAGATCCCCCAATAAAATGATTTATTAAAAAAAGGAAAAGAAAGAAAAAAGTTTACTCCAAGGCTTCTCACATGAGTTATTGGAGAAACTGAGGAGAAAAAGATATGTGGAATAAAAATAAAATAACTTGTTTTTCGGTATATTGACCCTAAGCCATCTGGAGTTACATCAATTTGAGGACAGTTACATAATTGCAGGTGAAATTTTGGGGCCTGTGTGCAAAATGGCAGCTAGACCTAGAGAGAGAGACTTGGGAACCAGCATCTCAAAATGAAGTAGGTGATACTGACCAAGGAGTGCGTAACCTTGGTGAATATTTGCTTCTGAAAGGCAGAAAAGGAAGAAGCAGCATCCCGGGATTTTGAGGAGGACCACTTGTGGGCCTGGGAGGAGAATCCAAGGAGAAATACAAGATGCAAAGAAAGGAGGTGTTGACCGATCTAGTGAAATGCTGCACAAAGCCGAGCAGAGTGCCGACAAAGCGTCATTGGACTTCCCAGTAAAGAAGCCATATGGACAGAGGACCTTTTACTCTAGGCCAATATGGAGTACCCATCACCTCACCTCAACCCCTATCAAACATGCAACTTCCACTCCTCTGTGCCCACCCGGTCCTCAGCCTCCCTTCCCTGTCACTCCTAGTGCTCTTTCCAGGTCAACTTCTCCTAACAACAATCCCTTCCCAATTAGCAGCCCATTCCCATTTTAATCCATAGCTCAATAGTCTTCTGATGTCACTCCACTGAAATAATTTTTCCATTAGGTTCCGCCTCCTTTCAGTTTTCTCCGGTCCTTCTCCAATTGTACGGTCACTTTCCTAGCACTTACACAGCAGCTCCCAGATCCAAACGACTACTCTTTCCTCCGTGCCTTCCCATCTTATTCACCGACCTCCGGCCCATCTACTCATGGCATTCCCATTCTCTGTCTGCTCCCCCCGCCCCTCCCCCACCCCCCCCCACACACCTCACCGCTCTGCCAAATTTGACGCTGCTTTAGGTATGAATGCCTTCCCTAAACCTACCATTCCCTGGCACTGGGGGCTGTTCTCAGTGTTTAGGGACCTTCCTGACCTATATAAGGTCTATGTTTTCTGCCCCCACAACACATCCATAGCTCTTCAGTCAGTTTTGAATTATAGTCACCCTAAGGATAGTGTATCTCTGATAGTATGGTGGATTACTTGTCGGGCTGCTAACTGCAAGGTCAGCTGTTCAAAGCCACCAGCCACTCTGAGGGAGAACTATATGGCTATCTACTCCCATAGAGAGTTATAGCCTTGGGACTCCACAGCGGCAGTTCTATCCTGTCCTATGAGTTGGAATTAACTGCATAGCCATGAGTTTGGCTTTCTTTGGAGAGGACAGTGGAGATTTGTCTGTCGGGGCGACAAAGCTGTGAGTCTTTATGGGAAGAACAGACTGCCTCATCAGTTTCCCACAGGGTTCCTGGTGGTCTGGAACCACGGACCTTTCCTGTAGCAGTCAAGTGCTTAATCATGTCTATGCCAACAGTGCCCATTGTCTCTGCCTGCTTTTTCAGAGGCTTTGATGATTCGGCTCTTTAGGAGTGACCCTCTGGGCCTGCTGGTGAAGGGATCTACCCACTCGCTGGGGAGCGGAGAACAGGTGGCAAATGAGACGGGCAGTCAGCTGGAGGCAAGCAGCAGCTGCGCTTGGAAACGGGCTTTTGAACAGTCTTTTGAGTCGAGTTCTGGGAGCCTCACAGGTATTCCAGGTGTGCCGCAAAAAAAGGAAAGTATTTTCCATAAATCAATCAAGATGTAATCCGCCTTTGGAAATAATTTTTCTTCCCCCAGTTAAAAATTTGCTTTGCATATTTGGTTTCAAGTGGAAAATGAGTTCAATCTGAACATTTTCCATCAACAAGGTCACTGCTAAAATACTTGAAACTTGGGTATCAATAAGCATTATCCCCGGCAAGTTGTTTATGGTCTGGTGTGCAATGATTTGGTGTTCTTTTGTTGTGGATGTTAGTGGGAAACACAGTGCAGGACTGACCGTCTAGTCAGTCCCAGAGGGAGGAGAGTTTTGAAAGTGGAGATTGCTTTTTAGAGTCTATAGGGCCTATGAGGTTTTATTTGCCATTGGTTAAGTTGGTGGGGTGTTTTAAATCCATGTGGATACATGTGTGCACAGGCACACACACAGTCAACATGCTACTTAGAGGGACTCAAAGACCACAATTCCCAGTAAAAACTCCACATCTAAACTATGTGATAGGAGAATTTAATGGGAACTCGTCCATTTAAGCTTTGCCAACGAAGGCCTCATGTGGGGCTCTTTGAAATCATAAGCAGTATAATCATTGAGAATGAAAGTCTTGAAAGTAAAAGCTTGAACTTTTAACCTGAGCTCACACTTGGTCTGTTTTCCTTTGGATGTCATACTTTATTTTGTAATTTTAACAAAATATTTTGCACATATACATACAGTTATCTTGCTATAAGTAAGAGGTAGAAGGGAGGAAACTCACATACTGACTATAGTAGCTTCTTGTGTTTATAACTTGGGAGTCCTGGTGGCATAATGAGTTGAGCATTGGGCTGCTATAACCACAAGGTCAGCAGTTCAAATCCACCAACAGCTTTGCAGGAGAAAGATGAGGCTTCCCACTCCCATAAAATGTTACAGTCTCAGAAACCCAGAAGGCCAGTTCTACTCTGTTCTGTAGGGTTGCTATGAGTCAAAATTGATTTGATGGCAGTGAGTTTGGTTCAGTGTATAACTTATTTAGTTAATACAGCATCACTGTGAGGATATTAACTTTTCTATTTGAAAGACACCAAAACAGAGGTTACGAAAGACTAATAAATTTCATCAAAATGACCAACTAGTGAGTGGCTGGACCATCTTTGAAACTTAGGTAGAGCTATCATCTAAGTTGGTGCTTGGGTATTTATTGTTTTTGGCCATCCACTTCTCTCTCTCCCTCTCTCTCTCTTTTTTGTTTTGAGAATTACACCCACTGTCTCTCTACCTTTAATGATGTGTTCCTGAAACTATTAACCAA
The DNA here is from genome assembly GCF_050624435.1 of Tenrec ecaudatus. Taxonomy (NCBI): domain Eukaryota; kingdom Metazoa; phylum Chordata; class Mammalia; order Afrosoricida; family Tenrecidae; genus Tenrec; species Tenrec ecaudatus. The sequence continues at coordinate 95,588,628 of NC_134531.1, forward strand.
GTTCCCCACCCTGTAAACCAAGTTAAGGTAATGACATTTTCTATGAGCCCTGTGAATTTTTCAAAGATTCAAAGAGCCTCAAAGATTGAAAATGTTGTGGACACCAATTCTTCTAGTATTCACACAATGGATGAACAAAATAGAAAGTCTGCTCTGCTTAGCATCAGACCCGTGCACTTGAGTTGAACTGGGCTAGGACACCCTCTTTTTGTCAAGCTATTCTTTGATATGAAGTTTGTCTAGACAAGCCAGCCTAACACAGAAGGTATGCATCTTTGAAAGCAAAATAAAGGAATGACAGAGCTAGCAAAACTTTATATTTCATCTTCACCTGGCTTGATGTCTCAGAACTGAATCATCTCAGGGAATGCAATACTCTGAGAACTAAACGACATATAGATCAAAACAAAACTCTAAAAATAAAAGGTGAAGCGATGTGAGGAGAAGGTAACTGCAATAGGAAGTTCTTTAAGATGGAAAGGAACAAGCAGGAAAGAAAACTGTTAAGTGGCTCCTTTCAGTGCAGCTTGTCTTCTTGGCAGACCACTATCCAGGGATTACCCTTCATTTCACCAGCTCTGAGCCACAGAGAAAAAGGACATCTGGGGTCCGCTTAGTTTCTAACTCTCCACTGGTATGCCCACCATGTAGAGCTAAATCACTAGTAAGTTTGGATTGAGGAATATGCTAATGAATATGGGGAGAGTAAGAATAACCATATTTAAAATAAAGCTTGCTCTCAAATCTATTCTGACACTCACGGTAACCTGTGTTTGCCAGTATGGAGCCATGCTCCATTGGAGTTGCAAGGACTGAAACTTTGGAAGCATATCCCAGGCCTTACCTCTGCATCACCTCTCAGAGGTCTGAATCCCCAACCTTTTGGTTACCAGCCAAGACCATAACTCTATACCCCCATGGACTCCAAAGAATAACCATAATCCATAAAACTATAAAATTCTACACTGTCAAATTGTAGCAAGCCCCTTCTTATGTATGCTTGCCCTCTAGAGATGACAGCCAGTCACTAAACTTGCTAATTTGTCTTTTGTCTGTTCCCCCTGTGTAAGAACCAAAGTACTATAAAATACACATCCTCACTAGTCATTTTGTATAATTGGTGGCATGCAACAGAAACTGGTTCCCTAACCTAGAAAAGCAGTGAGCTTATTAGAAAAATATTGAGTAGCTTGCAGAATCAAAGAGAAGGCTAGAGAGGCTAGGTGCTAGCTAGAGCACTCATTAGACTCCTGACGCTGCAGGCTACAGAATGGTGCAGCAGGAGGCAGAGGGAGCATGGGTTGGTGGCTGCAGAGTTTTTGTGGATCCAAGGTCGGTGGAACCATGGCAGGGAGTCAACAGTTCCCAGGTTGGTGGCCAACAAGTGGTCATCCCTGGAGGTCTGGCATAGAATAGAGTCCTAGCAAGCAGGGGGGGCTGGTGTGAAGTTGGATCCTCCTTCTCACTACTGAAGTCAGAGAAGGTCAGATACAGCCTCTGGGTGATTTCTTAAGCTATGAAGCAGAGATGTCACTTTGTGGATTCAGGTGCACCTGAACCAAATTATAGTGTTTCCAATTACCTCGTGGTCATGTGTAATTTGGATAATAAGTAAAGAAGACCAAAGAAAAATTTATGTCTTTGAATTATGATATTGGCAAACAATATCAAATCTGTCATGGATTGCTAGAAGAACAAATAAATCTGTCTTGGAAAAAATACAGCCAGAATGCTCCTTAGAAGCAACAATGGCGAGACTCTGTCTCTTACACTTTAACATATTATCAGAGTGGACTAGTTCCTGGGAAAGGACATCATACTTGTTAAGGTAGAAGTCATCAAAAAAGAGAAAGATTAAAAAATATATTGATGTTTTTAGAATGACTGAAAAAAGAGGCTCAATCATAGCAATGGTTTTGAGATTGGCTCAGGATCAGTCAGTGTTTTGTTTTGGTGCACATAGAGTTGCTATTAGTAAGAATCAATTTGATATTACTGAACAAAAACAACAAAAAGGATTTGAACCCAGTTTTTCAGATTGAGAGTGTAACTTGAATCCTATTTTCACAAGCTGCCAAAAATTGATCAAGCCAAGAGAATTAAAAACCCATCCCTTCAGAAATAAAAAGAGGGATATGAAAAAGAAGGAAAACAAAAAGTTCTTATATTAGGTTGGGTTCTGTAGGAAGGCAGTGATTATATATATGCATATATATGTATGTATAGTTATACATATGTGTATATATATATATATAGAGAGAGAGAGAGAGAGAGACAGGGAGAGAGACAGAGAGAGAGATTTATATAAAAATGTCTCACATAGTTGTATAAGCAGGAAAGTATTATTCAAGAATCTATAGGCTAGTAGCTATGGAGAAACCCATTATCAGCAGGTCAGGCTTTAAATGGAGAGAAAAATGAATCCACGATTGGCAGGCCACAGATGATTACTGGGATGGGCAGGCAATATGGCAGACTATTGTATCAAGTCCAAAGAACCAGAGGCCAAGGAGCCAGCTGTTGGATTTAGATCAAGTAAAAAGCAAACAACTTTTCCACAAAGCCCATTTATATAGGAAGGAGGCAGCCACACCCTCAAGGAAACGTCTTTTCAATTGAATTGCATCACATCTGTGAACTAAGTAAGGGGGTTGCATTCTATCCAAACATTCTTACAATTAATCAATTGTTCATAGCAGATTAGACTATATCATGAGGGATTACTAGGTCTTAATTGCCAAAAACAGAATTGTTGTCCAGCCAGGTTGACACAAAACATAACCACTGTTGTTCTGAAAGAGTTAAGTTTCAGTGAGTGAGAGGGAGAGAATTTTGAACCGTGTGGGAACAAGAAGCTGAGAAGTCATGTGTTTTAGAAGGATTGCTTTTATGCTTACTGACAGGTTGCTTTATTTGTTGGGCACGTGTCTGCACGTTTATTTCATGACTTAAATGATCGTATTTAAGGAAATGAAACACTGTCTTAGTTCCTTGTTGGGGGAGGTGTGTGAATAAAAAGAAATCCCATTCTCTTGTGAGAATTGTCATATTAAATCCACTTGACTTAAGCATTTACAAGGGGGCTTCAAAGCGTTTGTTGAAAACCCATTGTCTTTGAATTCAATGTTTCCATCAAATGTCAAGCCCAATTGTATGTTGAAAAGGAATTAGGGGAAAATGACACCTCATCTTAAAGACAGCCCCTGGTTTATGAACCACATCAGTTCATAACGTGAGTCTGAAAGTAAAATTTGGAGCGAAGTCCAAATAAGTGCATATGGTGCTTACATAGCCTTGTGTTGATGAAATGGCTCGATGCTTTTCAACGATTTTTAAAAGTGGAAAAGAAAGTAAGTGAAGGTGATTGTGATGAAGAATTTGTTGTGAGTAAGGTTGGTTTGGTGATTTCAAACCGAGGGCAAATTACTTAACTTGAAGGGATGAGTCCACAAGCAGGCCACTAGAGCAGACACTCTGGAGTTTTCCAATTGGCCTTCTTGGCCTGCTGAGAAGTGGCTGTTGTTTGGGTACCTTGCTCCTTTAGTAACCATCCTTATTCAATTTGTATGCGGAGCAAATAATCTGAGACAATAAGCTATATGAAGAACACAACATCAAGATTGGAGGACAACTTAGCAACTTGTAATATGGAGATGATACTAATTTTGCTTGAAGAAAGCAAAGAGAACTTGAAGCACTTACTAATGAAGAATAAGTACTAGTGCCTTCAATATAGGTTACAACTCAATATAAAGAAAAAATTATTCAGTAAACAACATGGTGATAAAGAAAATTTTGAAGACATCAAGGAGGGCTCATTCAGGGCCGAGTTAGTGGTTCTTCCCTTCCTAGAACACCACACTCTAGGTCGGGAGAGTTTGTCTTCAGTAAAGGCCATTTGTTCCACTATGATGTTTTTAGGGTTGAAAACCACTCATTATTTAGGCATTGAAGCAAACATTCTGATAATACAAATGTAAAGGAAAAGGTCAAACCACCATTCATCTGATTGTCTACTTTCTGTTTGAAAACAGAGGCAGTCTGTCTTCAGTGTGCTTTAATGTCCCTTCTCAAAACTGCTGTTCTTAGCAACATGGGATGACAAGGTCCTAGATCATCTAAGTGAAAACACACACACCCCTACGTTTTTCTGGGCAACAGAACCAAATAAGAAAAAGGAGTAGAGCTATTTGATTCCATTCATATGACACGTTCAGAATAGAAAAATCTATTAGAGACAGAAAATAGATTCGAGATTGTGCAGGCCTGGGTGGAATAAGGCAGTAATAGCTAAAGAGTATGGGGTTTCTTTCTGAAATATTGACAATGTGACTGTGTTTAAAAACAAAACAAAACAAAAAACCCATTGAAATGTACTCTTTAAAAAGGGGAATAGTAACGTATGTGGATTATAAATCCAATAGTAAAGCCGTTTTAACAAGTACAGGAACAGAACTGTTGAAATCTATCATCTTCCTTCTTCATTAGGAGGCACTTCCTAATAACCTTCAGGGCCTGGGGTTGGGCCTGCAGTTCCCCCCACCCCACCCCCCACCCTCCCACCCACCCCCGTTCCTCTGTCTGTGCATGAAAGATAACAAGCATAGCAAACATTTAGGGATGAAAACATATTCAGTGTCATCCTTCTCACAATAGGCTGTTAGCATTGACTAATTAGTAGCTGTAAAATTTTGAAGAGGGTTTTAGGAAGTCAGTCTCTGTCATTGAAAGCATTTGCTGTGTCATAAAAATTTCCTGTGTCATAGGACCATTCAGTGAACTCTTTGAAATGAACATAAACTAAGCTATGGAGACCAAGTTCAATACCTGGAAGTGGTTGTATTTTATAAGTTTGGCCGTTTTCCACCCTTGTATTTAGATTGTATCTACAAATATTTGAGTACTGAAGTTCTATAATTTTAATCAAGGCCAGTAACATTACAAATATTTTTAAAAGAAAAGGAACAACTTATAACTCCATCTTTTCAATACAATGATGCATATTTTTGCAGAATAGTTTCTAATACTTTTTATAGGACTATGCATTTTACACATTTAGCACATTAATAATATGTTTCTATTTTATTTTATTTGCTTTAGTCACATATTCTCTCTCATTATTAAAGTGTTCCATGTTTTTGTCACCTTCAAAATTAGCATTTTAAATGATTATATAGAATTTCACAATATTGGTCCACTTACCTTAATTTTGTAACTTTGCTATTGATTGATCACTTAGCTTTGGATTTATTAAATTATGTTATAGAAATATAGATGTAGATGATAAATAGCACTGTATTAAATATATACATGTATGGAGTTTTAAAATTATTATTATTCCAATGCGTTACATTTTTATATTTCAATGATCAGTTTATAAAGGTTAAAGATTATAAATAGAGATTCACAATTTCGTGGTTTTGCTGTTTGTTGATGATTTGCTTCCTAACATGTTTATATAATTGTGTACATTTCCTCCAAATTTTATGTATGTTAGCATTTAGTTTGTTTCAATTTATTTTTCTTTGATTTAATGCTAGTAACATTTTTATATCTAGATTTGTTTCATTGCTTTTGCTAGTTCCATGAGTAATTACTTGGCTATAGCCTATTTAGAAATGGCTTAACAATTTACTTTTTCTTTTTAAAGTTTTTCTGAGGAGTAGTATACTTTGACTTCTGGAGCTTTCAGGACAGAAACTATACAACAACGCTTTCTCGATGTGCCTATTACATTTGCACCATAAGGAAATGATCTCTCTATTCTAGCAAGGAAGTTAATTATACATTTAAAATATCTCCTACATGTAGTCATTCCTTTCCATATCTGTTCCTGCTGCTTTTGTGCAAACCTTATTATTTCTATCCATTTCAAATACACTCTTTAGAAGCCAATTGTTTTGAGAATCTATTCTGTGTCAAACACGAGGGTCACCATTTGTAGCAAGATTCTAACGCCAATATATAAGGTGCAGATTGTGTTTAGTAAAAAGTATTTTTGAAAATCCCTCAGGAAGACCCCAGCTTGAAGGACCAAGGATGATCTCTGTTTGTTCCCCAGCTGGACATCAGTTTAAATAGCTAGTTTGTTCTTAGGAACCATAACACGTGAACAGTATGTAGAAACTAGTCACAAAGGGATGTTCACACCATTGGAAGGAAGAGGGAACTGAGATTGCAGGCGGTGTGAGCACAGAGTTGATTGAGACCTGCTGGCAGAGCGGCCTGCAGTACTGAAATGCCAGCTTGTGGTTGCTAAGCCACCCTCTGCACCATCGGGGGATTCAAAGAAAATGCAACCTCTTTATTCACAGAAAATGCTCTGCTGTTTCTAGCTACAGTCCAACTCTGCTGCATCGTGAGACAAGTTAGACTTGACCATTAAACTTATTCAACTTCTTCCAGTTTATATAGGCTTTTTTTTTTTATTCTAACATTCAGCCTATTCAAATATTGAACTTCATTTTAGGGCTGATTTACATGATCTTTCTGGGATGGTGTAATTTTCTAAACTAAAATAATTTCATTCAGATTTCCCCCCTTCCTCCCTCCAGAGGTGTGGTTGGAAAAATTATAATGATTCTCCACATTCTCAAGAATCTCAAGTCCTGGCTATTCAGTCACACAGCAACCTAGACACTACTATCAAGGGTTTTTGCAGATGGCATTATAATTGTTAATTAATAAAGATATCATTTAGGATATTTTGTTGGGCATAATCAATTTTCAATCAAATTGATGAAATCTGTGGTAAAAGACGATGTCTTGAGACAAGATCATCTGCTAAAACAAGGCCAGGGACCAGTTTTGGAGTACATTGTCACTTGATCATATGCAAGTTCAACTTAAAACTGAAGAAAATGAAGACAAGTCCATGAGAAGCAGAATCAAACCTTGAGCGTATCCCACCTGACTTTAGAAGCCATCTCAATTAGACACACCAGTGACAACCCAAGAAGTTGTGGGATGACACAAAGAAGCAAATGTCTTTAAAAAGACAGGAAAGAAAGAAAAGACCCAGGTGGATGTCAGAAGAGACTGACTGAAACGGGCTCTTGAAGATAAAGCACCTCAATGTGATGGAAAATCATGAAGCAAAAGAGCTGAACAGGAATTTTCAAAGGGACGCTTAAGAAGGACAACATTGCAATGAAATTTGCAAAGACCTGGAGTGAGAAAACCCAAGGGGAAGAACAAGCTCAGTTTATCTCAAGCTGAAAGAACTAAAGAGACAATTCAAGTCTCGAGTTTCACTATTGAGTGATTCTGTGGGCACATATCTGTCAGTCTGTCATACCGTAGTGGCTTGTGTGTTGTTGAGATACTGGAAATGATACCACTGGTAGTTCAAATACCAGCAGGGTTACCCATGCTGAACAGGTGACAGTGGAGTTTCCAGACCACAAAGAAGGGTTAGGCCGTCCACTTTTGAGGGATTAGCCCCTGAAAAGTTCCTGAATAGCAGGGGAACATTATCAGAGATAGTGGCCAAAAATCCCCCTCAGGAAGGAACTCCAAATATGATTGGGGAAGAGCAGCCCCCTCCAAGTAGAGTTGACTACGTGGCATGGATGAAGTAAAACTTCCAGGCCCTTCGCTGGCTGCCGGGGCATGACTCAAAATGAGAAGAAACAACTGCAAGCATCCATTTATGATCAGAGTATGAGATATATAGAGTATGAATTTAGGAAAATTGGAAGCTGTCAAAACTGACACTAGGAGGTGTGCATGAATTAAAAGGAACAGAGGCAAATACTGTCATATACACCATCCTGCCATCGTGATCACCTATGAGTAGATGCTTAGATAGACATACGGGCCACAGAAGAGAGAATGGCAATACACCCAGGAACACATATAGGTTTGATAGAAGATCTTCGTATATGTGCATTTATCTTGACTACAAATATAAAACGGGGTGGGCATATGGGTGATAAAGCCATATGGAAGTTCAGGATGAAGATAAAGAAAATTAAAAGGAGTCTCGGAGAGCCCAAACATGATCTTGATGGTATTGAAGGAAGAAGTCCAAGCATCTTCTCTGGGCACCTCCTATGAGAGTCACAGTGTGAACAGATTCTGATTGAAGTGTTATTTTGGGCTTTAATGGCAGAGTGGACACAGGAAAATATGTCTGTCTTAAAGTAAAAGCTCATCTAGTCAAGGAGACAATTTAAAGTGCATACAATAGCAGCAAAAGAGCTAACGGAAATGAAATTTCTTTGCACAAAGATCGATATCTTAGGCCGTGGTGAGCTGAAATGGGGTGGGATGGCCATTTTGTATTGGAGACAATCATGTAGCTTACAATGCTGGGAATAACAAACCCTAGGGGGAATGGAGCCACATTCATTGTCAAAAAAAATTACAAGATCCATCTTGAAGTACAATGCTGCCTGTGATACGACAATATCTATCTGCATACAAGGAAATCCAGTCAATACAATTATAATATCCATATGCCTACGAAGAAGTACAGTTAATACAATTATTCATATTTACCCACTAACCACTAAAGCTCATGATGAAGAAACTGAAGACTTCTACCAGCGTCTTCCTCTGAAATTGATCAAACTTACTATCAAGATGTATTGCTATCCGATCCATGTCCTAGCACAGTTCTTCAAACAGAAAGGAGGGAAGAAAGAAAAAGTAAGAAAATTGATCAGCATATGATATGTATAAGGTTAGTATGGTTGATACCTAGCAATATTAGCAACAACATGAGACGCTAAGTCCTATATACGTTTATCGGAAGAGGTGGGTGAAAGCTGGAGGAATCGGAAAAAGCTTGATCTGAATGGAGTGTACGTAAGTAATTTAGATGAGCAGAGCAAAGAGAGAGAGACTTGTGCTTCTGGGAAGGGGCTGGCCTAGAATGGACAGTGCAGTTAAAGGAGAGAAGAATCGTACATTTCTCGATCTGAGCCTCCACTATCTTCACTTCCTCCGAACTTGTAGACCACCCTTGCAGCTGCTATCTATGCCTTGCTGTGACATCTTTTGTGGGCACCCTGCCTTATGTGATGTCGCTGCCCTCTATAGAAAGCCCTCCTGACTTACAGCATTCCCTGGGCTTCTCCTTTGGTCACGGCAGCCTCTACCCAGGGAGACATGTCTTTCAGGTGTCAATGACTGATTTTTCAGAATCAGATTGCCAAGTCTTTCTCTTGAGGCTCCGGTAGGTGGATTTGAACCTCAAGCTTTTGGGTTAGTTAGGTGTTTATCATTTGGGCCATGCATGGATGGTTTCATTCAAGTATATGCCAAGTACATGCTTGCCTAACTAAGGGGACCTTGGTGAGTATTAACACTTGATTGAGCATATAAAAATTATAATAAGTAGATATGAAACAATAACAAAAAGAATAGAATACTTGGATTATTTTATGTTGGGAGCAATAACTAAGCATAATTTGCCTTTGTTGGTATTGGTAGTGGCATGAATATATGTGATGTAAGAAATCATGTTAGTGATAGGAAGGATTTTTTCTCTTTAAACATCTATTAATTCAGATATTCTTAATTTTGAGTTCGATTTTGAACAATGAGGCTAGGATTTTTCAATGCAGTGATCTTAATAGTGTTAAGAACTGCCTGTTTGGTATTTTCTTTCTTCGCCCTTTATTTTACTCTTTACCCACATGCCTTACATCAGTTCCCATGTGTTAGTCTGGGTAGACTAGAGAAATAAATTAATGGATACACACATATGTGTAAGAGAGAGTTTTATATCAAAGAGTAATTGAATATTGAGAAAACATTGCAATCAAGTCAAGATCAAGTCCATAAGTCTGATATTAGCCCATATATCTGGTACCAATCTATAAAGTCCTCTTCAGACTCACGAAACCTGTGCAATGGCACCAAAAGCAGGGCTATCACAGGCCAGTGGGTAGAAAGTCTTTAGATCCAGTGGCGTTGTAAGCATCTCAGCACTGGCAGGGATCTCCGCGTGGTTTCTCCATGTTCCCGGAACATGGGGTCTATCTAGTGCCATGTGTCTTGTCCTCAGGATTCTCTCACAAGCAGTGAACAGAGAGAGAGAGAGTCTGTCTCCCACCACCAAGATGGAAATCCAGGAATTCCCAGAATTCTCAGGAGAAGGCCGTGCTAACACAGAGGCCTCATTGACTATGATCCAATTGACAGACTAGACTCCACCCCTCACTCTTAATCCTCAAATTGACACCAGATTATGTAATTACCACACCATGTAACAAAGGTAGTTACACCTTTGGCAATTGATTTGCTCTTGTGAGTCAGAAATGAATCAATATCCTTGGTGAAGAGTTAAGAAGACTGGTCTTTTCAAAGAACTGTTTGTAGGTAAATACAAACATGATAACTTGAGTTTTTGAAAGCACTTTGAGGTAAGTGTATTTTGTGACTTAGGGGAGCCGTGGTCGTGCAGTGGTTACTTTGCGGGTACTGAAACGTCAGTGGTTCAAACCCACCGGAGACCTAGAAGAGACAGATGTGACAGTCAGCTTATACAAAGATTTACAGCCTTGGAAATCCTGCGAGCAGTTCTACTCATCCTGCTGTTGTTAGCTGCCATCTAGACGGTCACAACCCATCACGACCATATACACAGAAGAACAGAGCACTGTCTGGCCCTGTGCCATCCTCACACTTGTTCCTGTGCTTGAACCTATTGTTGCAGCCACTGTGTCCGTCCATCTCCTTGAGAGGATTCCTTGCCTCCACTGCCCCTCTACTTCCCCAAGCATGGGGTCCTCATCTAGGGACTGGTTTCTCCCGACAATATGGCCAAAGTAAGTAAGACAGCCTCCCTACCCTTGCCTCTAAGAAGCCCTCTGGCTATACGTCCTCCAAGCTAGATCTGTTTGTTCTTTTGGCAGTCCATGGTACTTTCAGTATTCTTTGCCAGCACCGCAATTCAAATGCATCCATTCTGCTTTGGTCTTCCGCATTCAGTGTTCAACTTTCACATGCATATGAGGTGATTGAAACTATCATGGGTTGGGTCAAGTGCTCCTTAGTCTTCAAAGTAACCTCTTTGCCTTCAGCACTCGAAAGAGGCTTCATGCAGCAGTTACCCAATGCAATGCGTCTTTTGATCCCTTGACTGCATTTCCGAGAGCATTGCTTGCCTTGCAGATCCAAGCAAGACAAAACCCTCGGTACCTTCAATCTTTCCCCATCTATCATGATGTTACCTACTGGTCCAGTTGTGAGGATCTGGCTCTTCTCTCAATACTGTTGTATGGAATTGTAATCCACACCGGAGGCAGCAATCCTTGACACTCATCAGCAGGTGCTTCAAGGCCTCTTTACTTTCAGCAAGTGAAGTTGTGTCATCTGCATATCTCAGGTTGTTAATAAGCCTTCCTCCAATCCTGATGCTGCATTGTTCCTCAGACAATCCAGATTGTCTGATTATTTGCTTAGCGTACAGATTGAATAAATAGGGTAAGAGGATATAACCTACTGCAAACCTTTCCTGGAGGCTCCGATGCAGGATTTCCTGTTCTGTTCACACAACTGCCTTCTTTCTGACTAGTACAGAAGTGAAAGGCTGAATTTAGTCTCTCTCTCTCTCTCTCTCTGTCATTTTAAAATCTCATGTGTTTTTGAACATTGGCTAAAGGTCATTATTTTGGGTTTCAATGTCCTTATCTATTACATGCAGGGATTAGATTAAATGATCTCCCGAGGTACCTTCTAGCTTCAATAATTATGTCTGTGCTTATTTTGTTCTCAAAACTAGAACTGGCTTTCATGTCTTAGATAATTGTGGTAGATAAATTGATATCCTGATTTATCTAACAGTGTGACTTTGCACATGTTGTTCCCTCTGTACGGACTGACTTTCCCCTTGTCTGGCTGTTGTGTGGAGCTCTGCCTCGTACTCTGAGACTCAGTTCTGCCTGAGTTCTGCCTGAGTCTCTTCTCTAAAGCTTTCCCTGGTTTCCCCAGGTGAGTCAGGCCCCTTTTTACTTTGAGTTATATTTGCCATCTGTACCTTAAGATGTGGTACGATATGAGTTTTGAGATATTAACTAATAATTTTTATATGTGATCCAAGGCTCAACTCTGATATTGTATTTTTGATCCCTTTGTAAGGGATGGCACAAGCTTCCTTGTTTCAAAGGAGGATTTTCAGTGGTAGCATTCTCATCTCCCACTTGGAGATCCAGCTTGGCTTACTGACCAGAGCATCTCATGAATAGCCACCACCTAGTCATCAGTGGACGGAGTCCTGGTCAGCAGCTGCTCCTCAGGAGGAAGACTGGGCTTTCTACTCCGGAAAAGAGTGACGATCTTGGAAGCTTCCAGGCGGCAGTTCTAACCTGTCCTGTAGGGCTGTTTTGCGTCGGCGTCAGCATGATGGCGGTGAGTTGTCCATTAGTGTAACAAGTTGTTGTCATGCCAAACTGGTTTCGGTAGAACTTCCAGACAGATGTAATAATAGAAAGAAAGGCCTGATGATCAACTTCCGAAGACCAGCTAAGGAAAGCCCTATGGCCCACATGATCTGATCTGCAACTGATCACAGAAATGACAAAGAATACAGCAGTGCTTAGTTTTGTTGTGCATGGAGTTGCTATGAGCTAGGGACTCCATGGTAGCAAACAAAAGCAGCAGCTAACAACTTGAGGGCAGCTAACAAGAGCAAAGTCTCAAAGATCTAGGTCCTCTAGGGAGAGAGAAAGTATATATGCACCACTGGGTGAAGAAACACTAAGAAACATTTCTTTGCTTAAGAAGGCCTTTATTCAGACAAGAGGAAGCAATAAATGAGTAGCAACTTCCTTATTTCTTCTTCAAGCTCGGTCTCTGGAGAAGGATGATGATAGATAACCTGGGGAGGTATAGAGGATCTGAGCACAGGGTTAGATGCAGGTTTCCTTCCTGGTGAGAAGAACTCAGAGTAGAGATGCTTGCACAGTTGTCCAGGACAGGCCTCGGGCATCCTGCAGAGCTCCCACAGAGGTGGGAAGGACATGGGAGCAAAATAATAATAAATTTAAGGTTGAGAGAAACATGGAAAGGCTGAAGGGCTAAGGATAAAGCAACTAAGTTTACCAGGGACCAGGGCTCCATGTGAGCCCTCCAACTTTAAGGGTCAAGGGAGTTAAAGAGTGTTTGACCAGAAGGTCATTTGGGCAGGAAACTTGAGCAGTATCAGTAATGACCTACATGGGTCAACTAGTGAAGACCAGGTAGAGAACATCTCAGCAAATAACTTGGACCAGGTGTTCAACCGCTTTCAGATGCTCAACTCCATTTCTAGGTCTACTTGGGCTACGTAAACCCTCCAGAGCCTAGTCACAACCCTGGAGGAATGGGAGGATACCAAAGGGACAGATTGAGTTGCCACAACCTGAGAATTGGAATTTTATAATATATATATTTAATTGAGATCTTTGAAAATGAAAATCAAGATTTCACTCATTATTCTCTACCATATCCTAAATGTTTGATTCCTTACCTGCTTCTTAAAGCTGCAAGATCTTCAAGGGAAAGCATTTGGTAGTTCTTATTATGTTTTACTTGTTCCAGTGCCTGGCAAATATGGACACACAGAGGACCTGCAGTAAGTTTTCTGAACCAACAGATCAATATTTTTCGGATGCCACTAAAGAATCTTGGTGGCATGGTGGTGATGCCTTGGGCTGCTCATCACAAGGTCAGCAGTTCAAAACCACCAGCTGCTCTGTGGGAGAAAGGGGAGCCTTTGCACTCCCTTAAACACTTACAGTCTCAGAAACTCAGAGGTGCAGGTCTACCTGGCCCCACAGGGTCGCAGTGAGTTGGCGTTGCCTTGATGGTATTGAGTATGATATTTATGGATGGGTGTGGGGAGTCGAGGGGATTGCTGGACCACTGCGATCCTGGGTTTTTCCTTGGCCCTATCAAAGACGTATTTTGATCTTTTGAAAAAAACTAATACCAGTGGTGTCTCTAGGATTGATGTCATCCAATGTGGGAATTCATGATATCATCCCCTCCTCACCCCAGGGCTCCTCCTGTATGAGACCAGAAAACACCAGAATATCTGAGAAAATAAAAGGAACTCTGAAAACACAAGCAGGATTGGAAACAACAGGGTGTGCTTATGAACAGCACACAGTATGCAGATGAAGCCATGTGATTCAAAGTGCCCCAGTAATTGGATAAAGATGACAGTTCTGACCAAGCACATTAAACTGAATCATAATGACCCCAAAGGACTGAGTAGACCTGCCCCTCTGGGGTTCCAAAACTGTACCTCTTTAGGGAAATAGAAAGCTTCACTTTCTCCTGTGGAAGTGCTGTTGGTTTGGAATGAGTGACTTTTAGGTTAGCCCAACTTGTAACCCACTCTACCACCAGGGCTCCTATGCCAAGCACATTTACAAAACTCACTACCAGTAAGTTGATTAGGACTCATAGCAACCCTGTAGGACAGAGCAAGCTGCCCCTGTGGCTTTCCGTGATTGTAACTCTTCGTAGGAGTAGAAAGCCTCATCTTTCTCCGGGGAAGCAGCTGGTAGTTTCCATTTGCTGACCTGGCAGCCAGCTAACCAGTGTTTAACCACTATACCATCAAAGCTGCTTTTAAAGTAAGCACATTAGAAGATTCAGAAAGTAAATTGGTATAGAGTTTTAGCCTTATAAGTATATTGTTACATTTAAGCTAGACTTGAAAAAAATTCTAATAAATTTCTATCAAAACACTGCACAAAAATCTTATACACAGTATTTTTATGTCACCTCCATCTGATAGTGCCGTGAGTTGGAGTCTACTCAAAGGCAGTAAGCTTTGAGTTTTCTGATAGTATCAGCTGGCACCCTTCCCACACCCAGAATCCATCTAGAAAGGTCACTGAATAAGACCCAGGGAACTGAAGGAACACACCCAGGGGTGCTAGGAGGCAAATCTATCGTTTCATACTCTAAGCCCTCTAACAGACTGTCCTTATAGGTAAAAATAACTCTTCTGAATATAACTATGGGGTAAGAATGACAATTCATTTTTCACTTATTTTGGTAAATTTTTACCTATATTTCGTTTTACTACTTCCATAATAAAGAACAGGTTGTTCCACTCTTTTTTACTTCTGTTAATTCCAAATTAGGGGAATTTGTTAATTACAAATCATGATATCACAAGTACATTAAAAAAAGGTACAGACGAAGCTTGGAATTCTTTAGAATACTACCTGGTTTATTTATAAGAGCAATACTTGTAGATGTTCTTTGTGGAAGATTTATAAAACAAAAAAGTTTATTAAAGGAGTTAGAAATGGGTTGCACAGTGGGCTAAACGGCGAGGTTAGCAGTTTGACCCTACCAGCCACTCTGAAGGAACAAGATGAGACGGTCTGCTCCCATCAATTCAGGGTCACGGGGACCCTAGAGAAGGTCACTGTGAGGTGGAATTCACTGGAGGGCATTAGCATATCTCACTCGGATTTCAGATGTGAACTTTAGATATTAATAATTTATCTTGTATAAGAGCTTAAATTCTGAGAACTTGTTTTATGGAAGGCTGCATTTTGCCATTCCACCTCTATTGTTCTTTCTGACCATTGGCAGTCATCGTAAAAAGCTTTGCCCTAAGACACCGTGTGTTTACTGAAATTTCCCTTGGCCAGTCCAGGGAAGAGCAATCCCACCCTGAGGGACCTGCCTGGAAGTGCCTTTGATGAAAACTGGGGTTTTAGGGTTGCTTGGTCTTCAGTCATATATCCTGACCAATGTGGTCAGAGGGCCCTGAACCAATCTTGCAAACTCTTCTAATCTGCAATCTTGACCTCTTTGCCCTTTCTGCAATTCTGCCTGTAACTGTGATGGATTGATCACCAATCATGGTTTTGTGACAATTCCCCTCTATGTCCTGTTTAAGGAGCTATGTTTTCCACAAAACACATTTACATTTAGGATATATTTTCCTCTACCACAGTCGATATGTCACGATTGTTCTCATCAGCATGGGATGTGCTATGTTCATGTTGCCAAGAGAATTCTATTTAGATTAGAGTGTACAGTGGGGGAAGGGAAGTTTTTGGAGTTAGGGTTCAAAAGGAAATTGAGATACCCGGTATGCAAATTCTTGCTTTAAATAATCACCCAGAAAAACCTTTTAGAGATTCGAAGTAAAAATGTATACCTACATATGGTGGGGAACAAGCCTGTTTTGACTATAATAAACTAAAATTGCAATTGGGAATACAAGAAAAGACAATAAAATAATCTTAATAAGTATAGCTGTGAATGGTTTGGCGACCTGGGTCATGCAAATGGTTAATGTGCTCAGCTACTAACCAAAAAATTGGAGGTGGTTGAGGTCCTCCAAGAGATGCCTAGGAAGAAAGGCCTGGCGATCTACTTCTAAAAGACTTGAAATTGAAAAGTCAAGCTCTACTCTGACAAGCAGGAGTGAGAATCAGCTAGATAGCAGTTAGTTTCGTGGATGGGAGTATACATTTTCCTAGAGAGATGAGGGAGTTTTTGCACAAGAGAGATATGACTCCCTGCCCTTAATGTATGGCCAATATCCAGGGACAGGGATTAGCCATTTCATTTTCTTCTTTAAGCTTACTGGACATTAGTTAAAAATAAATTCGATTGCACCATGCTGTGCCAGGGTATCGACACCCACCCTCCTCTGTCCCTCATACCCACAGGGATGTGCCGTGTGCTGCAGCTATCAGATCAGCGGTTCAAAACCACCAACCAAGGGCTCAATAGAAATTAAATATGTCTAAAAAAGAATGAAGGCAACACATGTACAAACATGCCTGATTTAATTGATGTATAGATTGTGATAAGAGTTGTAAAAGCCTCCCCAAAAATGATTTTAAAATCCCAAAACAACCAGCAGCCACTTCTTGGGAGAAAGACGAGGCTTTCTGCTTCCAGAGTCACCGTCTCAGAAACCTGCCGGGGCAGTTCTCCTCCATCTTACAGGGCTGCTGTGAGTCAGAATAGTGAACGGCCTCCACAGCAAGGAGTTTGAGAAAACAAAACGTGTCTGTTGGTGGGCAATTAGAGCAGAAAAACACCTCCCTCTTCTCCATGTGCCTGGAAACCACTGGAGAATCGTTTTGACTTGTTTTCACTGGTGTTTAGAAAAGAACGCTGGGGGTAGGGTGGAGGGGAGGCACACTCAATTAGCTTGATGTTTTTAGGTGTTTGACATGTGAGGAATAATCTCATTTCCATGGCAGGGTACCCTGTCAGCAATTTCAGGTTAAAATAGGAGTAGCTTTCCCCTTTAATTGGCCATGTAATAACCCCATCATCGCAAAACCAGGGCCTCTGTAGTTCAGAGCAGAAACTCAGAACCAGGCTGCGTACACCTGAATCCTGCTTCTACTCATTGGTTTTGAAACTGGGTAAACTACTAAAGACCTTTTTGCCCCTTTTGTTCTCATCAGCACCTATCTCATGGGGTTTTTGTAAGGAATAAACGAGCTAGAATGTGAAAAGCATTTAGAACAAAGCCAGGCGCATCGTAAGAAGTGTGTTCAATAAAATAACATAATTAGACCTTACATTGGTGATTGTTGGTGAACCAGAGATAAAACAACTAGCTAGTTTAGATTAGACTAATGACTTTGGGCTGACTTAGAAATCTCATAATAAAGTAAATACATGCACTTATTAATGTGGTGTGGTGGGATGGCACCATTAAGTGAGTAATAGGCAGGATGGGCTGAATATTGTTAGTCTTGAAGTCTATTGAATTACTTCCTTAGCAAAGTATGTTTGGGCTGGTTAGGGTTGTGTTAGTCTAGGTTGACTAGAGAAAAAAAATTATAGACACTCATGTGTATAAGAAAGAGCTTTATATCAAAGAGCAATCGTATATTGAGACAACATCCCAGCCCAGTCCAGATCAAGTCCATAAGCCTGATATTAGCCCATATGTCCGATGTCGCTCTGTAAATTTATCTTCAAACTCATGCAACAAATGCAATGATGCCAAATGCAGGAAGATCACAGGCCAGTGGGTGGAAAGTCTTGTGGATCCAGTGGTGATAGAAGCATCTCAGTGCTTGCGTGGTTCTGCCCGTGGCTCCTCCAGCTCCAGGGCTCTGGCTGGGATCAGCATGGCTCCATGTGTCTTGTCAACAGGAATATGAAGCAGAGACTGTGTCTCACCTCCAGGGAGAAAGATAGGAGTTCCCAGAAGGCCATGTCCACACAGAGACCTCATTGGCTATGACCTGATTGACAGGCTAGACTCCACCCCTTCATTCAAGTTGACAGGAGATTATGTAACTGCCAGGGGTGGGGACTGTGATGAAAGCAATAGAGTTACTGTAGGGGTGGGATGAATATTGAAAGGTCATGGTGATTTTTCAGATTATGTATCTCGGTTGCATGGTGCATTTGTTAGAAGAAATCAAGTGAGCCTAGGCATAGATAGGAGATAGCCAGGGTTATTCTGGCCTCTAGGCCAGTGGTTCTCAACCTTTCTAATGCTGCAACCCTTTCATATAGTTCCTCGTATTATGGTGACCCCCGCCTTCAAAATTATTTTCATTGCTACTTCATCACTGTAATTTTACTACTGTGATGAATTGGGCGGCCCCTGTGAAAGGGTTGTTTGACCCCCCAAAGGGGTCACGACCCACAGTTTGAGAACTGCTGCTCTAGCCTTTTAGCAAGGAGCCCTGTTACAAATTGGACTGCTAACCACCAGGCCAACCGTTCGGAGGAATAAAGATGAGACTTTCTACTCTAGTCATGAGTGGCAGTTACAGAAAGTCACATACATTGTTGATAAGGCAGTTCTAACCTGTCCTATAGGGTCAGTATGTGTTGGAATGGACTCACAGTGAGAGTGAGTTTGTATTTTGGAGTTATATAGGCTTTTGGGAAAATCAGACAGATATTCATCTTCAGTTCACTGCTTGTAGTCAATGACTGTTGGTTGGCTGGGAACACAGAAATCACTTCGGGCCAATTGAAGCAGCGAGTGAATTTATTGGCGGCAGGCGGGGAAATGCAACCCAGGGGAAAGGCGAGAAAGCAGCTCGCTCTGTCTAGGAAGGAAGGGTACTGAAAGAATGTGAAGCAGGGATTGGTGGGAGGTTACTGTGTCAGTGCTGTCTTGCAGAGAGAGGACTGCTTGCCCTGGCTTGGGCCAGGTGCACAGCTCTTGGCTTGAAGGGGGTTGGTAGCTGATGCCGTTCATGACTGTCCAGTTGATTCTGACTCAGGACGACACCATGGGTGCAGAGTAAAACTGTTCCCTTGCCTTCTCCAGGCTGTGACCTTTCCGAAGCAGGTCAGGGTGTCTTCAGGGTGGCTTTCAGTTAGTAGTCCAACGCCTCACTTCAGTGGCAGTCATCCGTGACCCTATCGGATGTGACAGTTGCTCCAAAGTCAAGGCAAGGTGCGATCGCCAGAAAGAGAAAGGAAGGGAGCAGAGTGGACAAAAAGAACCATGATCCACATTGCTTCAAGGAATTGTCAAAGAGGAAGCAAGGCGTGAGGAAGTAAGGAGGTCCTCTAAACACTGAGCTCTACAACTTCCGTCCTCGGCCAGGTTTATCTTCTCTTCCAACCTTGAAGTTGGACTCTGGAAGCCTGGCTTTAGGGCATCAGGAGGCCCTGGTGGGGTTTTCTCTGGATCCTACCGCAGTCTGACTTAAAGCTCTCTTTGAAATTATTTTTTTCCCATTAGATACATTTTATTGCATCAAAGCATCACTAGCAGGTCCAAAGAATCATCTGGTCTGCTAGTAGCTGGACATCTCTTAGATCTGACCCTTCAGCCTGCTGAACTCTGCCTTTTTCAGTGCAAAGCATAGAAATCCAAAGGTCAGCATTTCAGATCCACCAGCTGCCCCATAGGAGAAAGATGAGGCTTTCCACACTCGTAAAGAATTACTGTCTCAGAAACCCCCAGGGGCCATTCTAGCCTCTCCTATTGGGGTGCTATGAGTCAGAATTGCTCAAAGAACAGTGATTAAAAAGCAAACCAAACCAAACCACAAAACCTGTCATGGCTTGTTAAATTAAAGCACATGACTTTGATATAAGTTCAGTGTGGTTTCCTTCAAGAATTAGCTCATCTTTTTGTGCTTGAGACATGGAATAAGCGATTTTTATAACACCCTTGATCCTGGTGTGTACACGACCACAGATAGGGAGGACTGCAGCTGGCTCTTTTCTAGTTCCCCACCAGTTATCCACAGAAGCTTCTAAGGGAATGAGTTCTATGTTGATGTGATTGAAGTCTTTTGGCAGGCTTCCTCTGGGGCCCTTCACCATGGCTGTGCACTCCTTCAGGGAAATGTCAATATTCTCTGGATTGTCCACAATCTGGTTGCTGAGAATGCTGTTCATTCTCACCATTAACATGGCAAGGATTCTATGAACTTTGATCAAAATGATGATATTTATTTTTTATTGTATACTTATTGAATGCCTACTATTTATCAATAATAGGTTGCAAAAATAAGCCCTGTCCCCTATCTTTCAAAAATTTGCAGAGAAGGGAGTTAGACATAAACGAAATAAATTATACCATGACAATGTAGTGTAAACTACAATATAGTGTAGACATTAGCATAGTAAACAAATAAAATAAATAAAGGTGCAGCTAATTGCCTGGGGGAGTCAGTGGAGGTGGCTTTTGAACTGGTCTTGAGAATTGACTGAGAATTTATTTATCATTTTAAATTGCAATATTTATTATAACAACAAAAACGTGACTCCAAAGATAATTTTCTCTGCTATCAGCTGCACCAATGTTAATATAAATATTGTTGATCAGGCTTCCCGGAGGGCTAAGAAGTAAGCTTGCAAAAAATACCTTGAAAGTTTAATACTAATGATAAGGTAGAAAGAAACTGTCCTATCCCTAAATTACAACATTTAGTAACAGATGCCCTGATCTGAATAACTATTTTGGGAAATTAGCTAGGCATGAAATCTAGTTTGCTCTTGGGTTTCTCAGACCATTTAGCACCTGTTGCTCATGGGTTATAAACCTAGCAGGTTAGACTCTCTGATGGATAGGGAGAGATTTTGAGTCAACTACTGACTTTTTGGATCCTGAGTATTGAACATTCACACCTTTGTGTGGCTTCATTTGTAGTACATCTTGGCGGAAGCAGTGTGTCTGGATTTTATTTCTGTAAAATGAAGGTAAAGCCTACCATGGTAACAAAGAACCTAAGAGTAGTTTGGATGGGAAGGGCCCCATCACAAAGCAGATTGGTGGAATCTTATCAACTAGGAGTCTCCTCTCAATGAATGAAAGTCGGGTTGGCATTTTTCATGATGGAGGTGCATTTTCACTCCTCTTAGTAAGTAGCATGCCACAGCAAATGGGTATTTTGTAAGTGTTTTGCGATGTGAATTCTTTTATTCAGATATCCATATTCTATTTTGTTATGATCTGACAAAGTGCCTCAGAACACTTGGCAGACCAAGGTGGGAAAGCAACCAAGAGACGAATCATTCATTCACTGCCATCAACTCAATTCCAACTCACAGTGCCCCTGTAGCACAGGGTAGAGTTACTGCTTTGGGTTTCTGAGACTTGAACTCTTTTATAGGAGTAGAAAGTGTCCTGGAAGCAGTGAGTGGTGTCAAACTGTGGGGTTAGTAGCCCAACTATTACTATTACTATAACTATGATGTTACCTGTGATCCTATAATCAATTAAAACACTCCAATGACTGTACCATTTGTATTTGTACCATTCTCTGATTTAAGGGTCTGTCTGAGCTGAACATTCACTTAACTATGTATTACACACACACACACACACCACTCACTATCGAGACTATTCCAGCTCACAGTGAATCTGTATGAGATTTCTGAGGTTATACATCTTTATGGAAGCAAATGTGGTGAAGAAAGCTGATGGTGCACAGCTATCAAAAGATATAGTGTCTGGGCTCTCAAAGACTTGAAGGTAAACAAGTGGCCATCTAGCTCAGAAGCCACAAAGCCCACATGGAAGAAGCACACCAGCTTGTGTGATCATGAGGTGCTGAAGGGATCAGGTATCAGGCATCAAAGAACAAAGAAATCATATCATTGTGTGCTCAACTCCCTGATACGATCACTGAAGACAAATAAATGGGTACATAAGCAAATGTGGTGTGGTGAAGAAAGCTGATAGTGCCTGGCTATCAAAAGATATAGTGTCTGGAGTATTAAAGGCTTGAAGGTAAACAAGCAGCCATCTAGCTCAGAAACAACAAAGCCCACAAGGAAGAAGCGCATCAGCCTGTGCGATCATGAGGAATCGAATGGATCAGGTATCGGGCATCATCAAAAAATCATATCATATGAATGAGGGGGAGAATGTATAGTGGAGACTCAAAGTCCATGTGTAGGCAACTGGACATCCCCTTACAGAAGGGTCTCAGCGAGGAGATGAGCCAGTCAGGGTGTGATGTTGCAATGATGAAACATACAACTTTCCTCTAGTTCCTAAATGCTTCCTCCCCCCTCACTATCATGATCCGAATTCTACCTTACAAATCTGGTTAGACCAGAGGATGTACACTGGTACAGATAGGAACTGGAAACACAGTGAATTCAAGGCGGATGATCCCTTCAGGACCAGTGGTGTGAGTGGCCATACTGGGAGGGTAGAGGGAGGGTGAGTTGGAAAGGGGGAACTGACTACAAGGGTCTACATATAACCTCCTCCCTGGGGGATGGACAACAGAAGAGTGGGTGAAGGGAGATGTTGGACAGTGTAAGATATGACAAAATAATAATTTATAAATTATCAAGGGTTCATGAGGGAGTGGGGAGCGGGGAGGGAAGGGAAAAAATGAGGAGCTGATGCCAGGGACTTGGGTGGAGAACAGATATTTTGAGAATGATGAGGGCAATGAATGTACAAACGTGCTTTACACAATTGACGTATTTATGGATTGTGATAAAAGTTGTGTGAGCCCCTAATGAAATGATTTAATAAAAAAGAAAAATCTTTATGGAAACAGACAGTTTAATCTTCACAGTTAATCTGCATGAGATTTCCGAGGTTATAAATCTTTATGGAAACACACAGTTGCATCTTCCTCCCGCTGAGTAGCTGGTGAGTTTCAGCCACAGATCTTGCAGCAGTCCAGTGCTTACCTGACAGCGACGCTAAGGCTTCTTCACTATTTATTAGTCATATGATATTAAGAAAATATCTTAATTTCTCTGTGCTGTGGTTTTCTTGTCTTTATAAATGAGAGATTGTGATGCTTAACTCCAGAGGGAAAGCATTGCACATTCCACACGGAGGGGCACCACTTGGGTGTCCTCTGTGAACCATGGTGGTTCCTAACATCAGTTGTGAGATCATCCAGCAACTTGACACCAATCCTTTTGTCTTTGAGAGTCTCCATGGGGACAGACAGACTCTGATCTCGTTTTACTTAGGGTAGAAAGCGAGGAAGCAACAACAAAATGACAGTGCACCTCAAAGACCAATGTGCACCAGTGAAAGCGAAGAAGACACAGGTGTAGCTCCCATGTAGTGCCATTAGATGTTAAAAGATTAATGCTCTTACTTGGGTTTTTGAACTGATGATCTGAAAGGTGGGTGTCAGAGGTTAGGACAGACGTGCAACGTCAGTGTTGCTGGAGGTCCCATTTTCTGTAGATACCTTTCTGCCTACCTGCTTCACAAAAGATGGTAAGATTAAGCATATACACATTTAACCAGCTCTTAACGGGGCCTGAAGTAGACAGGTGGTGTTTATATGTGATAGGTAATGCTATGGCTGTTTTAAACAGCTTTTTTATTGTGAATTGGATGATGGTTTACAGAGCAGATCATATGTTTTATATTCAACAATTCATACACCTTTTGTGTTACCTCACTGACTGCAATGTCTTCAATAGAATGGCACTTATTCCACTTCCTCCCCGTGCTTCCTGATTCCATTCGTCCTTATTTCCCAACCCTACTGAACTTTGTCCTTGGAGGAACGCTGCTCTTTTGATCTCAAATGGTTGCTTGTTCTCAGGTGTGCAGATCTTGCTGGGGTTGTTGTGGGACCACACTGTAACTGTGACACATGGAAAGCAGAATTTGGAACAGTTGGTATTTAGCCCATTTTATAAGACTATCTTCCAAAGTAGTGTGTCAGCAGGCATTTTTGTCTCTAAATTGTATCAAAAGTTTGGGCGCAAGAATTATATGAAGTAATATTACCACAAAGCTTCAATTCATCCATGTAGTTATCAAATCCTTTGTCCCAAAAAGTCCCTAAATCAACTTTAAAATAGTTCTTGACCCAAATGATTGTATATTTCACATGCTTTTAAATTAATTTGAGACAAAGTTACTATTATTTAGCTACAGGTAAATTACATAAATATTTTCTTATGTTAATGCCTCATTTATTTTATTTTACCAAGATGGGGTCTTCTAAGGGTTCTTCTAGGCCACACACCACAGTTAGTCAGGCTAGAGCACGATCCCAACTCTAGTCACACATTCCCATGTCTCATAAAGACACACTTGGAAAGCGCAGACAAGCACCCTGAGCGTTGCTGGAGGATAAGGGATTTCTGGCCCTTGGCTCTTGACATTCCCTTTGGCAGAACCAATGATGAGAGTATATTTCTTGGAAGATCAGACATCAGGTTTTAGCTGGGAGTCCAAGAAAGGCAGAAGCAGCAGTGGTTAACTACCCTTCCCCATGACCTCTCCATCCTCTTGGTCTTCACCTGCATCACCTGCTTTGGCAATGTTCACCACCACACTGGAAGAAGTATAGAGAATATATTTGGTGGTGAATGTAGATAAACCAGTGGGCTGATATAAATATTTTTATCCTATACATTAAAAATTGTATTAATTATGTAACTTGGGTTAATAAAAATTGTCTAGAGTCTAAAATGTGGCATCAGGATTGGAAGACATCTTATTAACAACTTGTGTTATGCAGATGACTCAACCTTATTTGCTGAAGATGAGGACTTGAAGCACTTGCTGATAAAAATCAAAGATTGCGAATTACAGTATGGATTACAACTCAATGTAAAAAGGACCAAAATCCACACAAAGTAACATCATGATAATTGGAAAAGAGTTTGAAGTTGTCAAGGATTTCAATGAGAAGCTGATACCAAGGGCTCAAGTCGAAAGAAAATGTTTTGAAAATGATGTTGGCAACAAATGCACAAATGTGCTTGACACAATGGATGAATGTATGGATTGTGATAAGAGCTGTAAAAGCCACCAGTAAAATTATCTTTTAAAAAGCCATGCTAACTAAATGAATTGTGGTAGCCAGGATGGTGTCCTTCACCAGAAAACCGATTAAGTAAAACAAAGGAAATTTGAATTAAATGTGAACTTTGGTTAGTTAAAACAAAATAAAAAACCTCTTTAGAATATTGAAGTGCAGGGTGGGTGGGTTGAAAAGGAGGATCTACATACATCCTCCTCCCTGGGGGAGGGACAACAGAAAAGGAGGTGAAGGGAGACATCGGACAGGGCAAGATATGACAAAACAATAAATTATGAAGGGTTCATGAGAGAAAGGGGAGCGGGGAGGGAGGGAAAAATGAGGAGCTGATGCCAGGGGCTTAGGTAGAGAGCAAATGTCTTGAAAATGATGAGGGCAATGAATGTACAAATGTGCTCTACACAATTGATGTGTGTATAGATTGTGATAAGCGTTGTATGAGCCTCTAATAAAATGACATAAATTAAAAAAGGAAAACAAGGGGGGGAAAGGATATTGAAGTGCAAAGGTGTTATTTTGAGGACTAAGGTGCACGTGAATCACACCATGGTATGAGATATTGCCTCACATGCATGTGACGGTTGGCCATTGAATAAGCAATGCAGAGCGGCATCTGAATTGTGGAGAAGGAATTGAAAATTCATGGACTGTTGAAAGACCAAGCTACCTGTGTTGGAAGAAGTTAAGGCCAGAGTTCTCCTTAAAGGCAAGACTTTGTTTCACCTACTTGAACATATTGTCAGGAGAGACCAGTCCTTGGAAAGAGACATCATGACTGGTGAAGTGGAGGGATAGCAGAGGAGGGGGAGGCCCTCAGCCAGTGACAGCATCAAGGGGCGCAGGCGTAGGGTCCATTGTAAGGATGGTGCGGGACAGGCAGTCATCCATCCGGTTGCTATGAGTCGGAGCCAACTCAGTGGCACTTAACAACATCAACATCAACAACAAATGCAAGAAAGAACATTCCTTTGCCCTCACGCTTTTACCCCCCAAAACTCGGAGTGGGATGACATTGTCATGCCTGTCTTCTACTTGTGTGAAACTAGGTAAAACACTGACATTGCCCAGATAAGTTTGTTGATGTCAAGAGCCAATTGTGTATGTGATGGTTAGACATTCCCCTTGAGATTTCCTCAAACCAGTTATGGATTTACCTCAAGCCTCACTACCATTCCTGACATAAATCAAACCATATAAATCAGTGAGATATTAGTACAGATATATTTGGTGGAGTAAGTATACCTACTACCTATTTTCATGAAAAACCTCTCTGATACAAAATGCAATTTAAACTGCAATCAGGCAAAAGTAGCCAATGTGTCTGAAGGTCATTAAAGGCCTCAGGGTCAACAAGGATATCATGGGTTCCCTATGGATTTTCCACTGGTAGACATTTAGAGCAACTTGCTCAATTATTATAAGGAACTTCCGTACAGTGATACTTCGGTTGTCAAACTCAATTCATCCCAAATTTGTGTTCAAACACCGAAACATTCAAGAACTGAACATATTTTTTCCCAATAATAAAGAATGGGAAACCAAATAATTGCTGCTGAGGCCCCCAAATGACACTTATAATTTCATTTTTCCAGGACTTTAAATCACTTATGTGGGGCTGTTTGCTTCATGGTATCTCACTGTCTGGATACACTGTCAACATCGAGTTGTTTCTGATTTACCCAAATTAACAGCAACTTTTCACCCTCTGATGGCCTATGTTCTTTATTGTGTGGTTTGTGTAATGATTTCACACATTTCGCTAATGAGCCATTGAAATCACTCCCCCGCGGGGAAAAATCTTGATCATGTCGATGTAGCCACGTTGTATTCCTCTTGGAAGCAAACAAGCGGCCTGATTTAAATTTCACAATGGTTTCTTTCTTCAGCTCTACCGTCACTCGCACAGGGGTCCCCTTAGCTTGGCTGCTGGCATCACTCAATCTTTTGGAGCCATGGTCACACTACTTTACACAAACAAAGCGCAACAACAATGACAACAGCAAAACACAACGACTAAAGTTGTAACGCACCAACGCGAGCACTGTGGTTCTCTGAGTGAGAGCAGCGAGTCGATGGAGGCAGGTCGAAGGCGAGACTGGGCGCGTCATGCCTCGGCAGCACAGGCTTTTTCAAGTCAAGCTATTGGTTAGACTATGGAGCAAAGTTTTGCACCCCGAGCAGATTGCTTTCTAACGTTGCTGGTGGAGTGTTGAGAAGTTGGAGTTTGAAGCCATTCGATAACGGATGAGGGAAGTGTCACCATCATTGCCTTCAGCTTTGACCGAGATGGTACTCCTTAAAAACTGTACGGAGATTTCATTATGTACATCAGACGCTGGAGTCACATCCAAATGAAGACAGACTAGCAAGGAAGCTCTGGTTTGACTTCTGAAAATTGGCCAATGAACACCTTCTGAGTGACAGCAAACTATTGCTGAATACGGTGCTACAACATGAGTTCCCCAGGTTGGAAGACACTTGAGATACACAGGGACCACAACGGGCTCAGACACACTAGTGATCAGAGAGCAGTACAAGGCAAGGTCACCGTGAATTGAAATGAAATGACGTGATGGGAACTAGCAACGAGATAGCACAGGCATTGATTTGGTATGGAAGACCAGTTTTCTTAGGAAAAGTTGAACTCCAGTTTGTTTCTTTTCTTTCTTTTTTTTTTTTTTAAGGATCCCAAGTTTGCTTGATTTATTTTTCATAGAGTCTTATTTATTCTCCTCATGAAACCTTTCTCTAGACCAGCAGTACATAATGGAGAAATCGGACAGGCTCGGAGTCAGTGGAATGGAGGAATAAATAAATCACAGAAACCCACATGGAGTTAAATGACCCCTGGAATGTAATTTGAAGATGAGTGTTGCGAATTATTTCTTCTCTTTCCAGATGACAGGCAAATGAGGAATCAATCAATCACTCAATCAAACTCAATTAATGACAGTGGAGCAAAGCTTCACTGAGTGGTGATGGATGGTACTTGAAAGTGAATTAGAGACTGATTTGGAGGAATTTCTGGGGATCATCGCTTACAATGGCAAATCAGGTTAACTTGTATGTATTGCTGACAGGACGTGAGCCGGGCAAGAGAAACCTCTCCAATAGCCTCCATTGCCTGAGAAGCTGACTCAGATGCTGCTTCCGAGGGGATGGATTGAAACAAGTTCATCTGAAATCATTTCCACCCCCATCCCTGTAATTTTTATAATAACACATATCAATCCTAGAAACATACACTTATGACTGAATATATCCACGTAGAAGCAAACAGCTCCCCACAATGTCTCCATGACAATAGACTGTTGGTTGCTAATTGGAGAGAAACAAAAGAAAACACACGAGTAATAATTAGAAAACACTTTGTAGTTTGCAGGGCCTCCTGGAGCCTCTCCTAAATGATTGCAATGCTCAGCTCAGTAGGAAAACCACCCACTGTAAGACTTTTGGACAGGTGGTGCTCGCGGGACCTAGCCCCCTGTTGTTTTAGTCATGTAATATCTGAGTGTGAACTGAAAAATAAAGCCAGGTTACAAGAAGTCATGAATATGCCCACTGCTGGGACCTCATCCACCCTTAGAAACAAATTCCCTCCCTCTTGTGCCAACCCATCCCCAAGGCCCCTCCAAAGTATTGTCCTTTCTCTGTGTCCCCTCTTGTTATGGTGGCCAGCAGTCCCCTTTCACAGGAGGTGACACTTTGCGCGTCAGCCAGGGCATTGGCAAACAGAAGCGAGACATTTTGTAATCCATCCTGAAATTATTTCTGGGCTCGGCTTTGAGCAGATTCAGGCAAGTAAAAGGTAAGGCAGAGAAAGAATGTGTGACGCACACTCTCATCGCCTCTTCAGCCCAGTATTCCTGCCCGAATTGTGCAGTTTTCATTAGACAGTGTCCCTGGTCACTGACTGCAGTTAAATGAATATTGCAAGTCCATTAGAGGCTTATGCCTTCTAAGCAGATTTTCATTTGGAAAACATATCCACGGGTCTTCGTATTCTCCTATCAATGCTTCTCCCCCAGTTCAGTATAAGTAGGCAACAATATGCCGTCCTTGGCTGTCTCTCTTTAGTCTTGTTTGGTGCTGCTATTTTGGTTCCGGCTCAACCTGGCACACGCACCACAGAAGAACACACTGCCCGGTTCTGCACAGTCCCGAGGTCATTGCTGCAGTCACTGTCAAACCATCTAGCTGCTTCCCGATAAACTGTCCCCCCTCCCCAAACCAGCACTTCTCTTCTTCCCCAACAAGCAGAGAATGTTAGCGGACTTTGCAAGCTACTGCCGGGTGGGTGGCGTCCCCTTCCTGGCTCAGCCTGCCCCTGCCCCGCGGCTTTGGCAGCAGGCTGGTGGAGTTACTGGGATACCCTGGGCGACTCCTGTGCCTGTGGCAGCACCCTGGTGGATTAAGCTGATCAGTCACAGCCAACTGCTGGTTTTCCCGGGTTTGTGCTGTTTCCTTCTTTGCCAACATCATCTCATGGAGAAACAGAAGCCTCTTTGAGGGGTGGGGAGTGGGGGGGGGGTGTCAGCATCTCTGCAAGGAGTTCTAATATTGTTTACTATAATGCCCAGGCCTCAATAAACACATTCCAACTGTGATGGCTGAAGGAATAGAGCACGTTTCACCAGTACTTGGCCTTTCACCACTGGACACAGAGCACTGCTTTGGGCCGGTCAAGAAAACAGGCGCAGGCAGCTATTTTCAGTAGTAGCAGATGGGACGTGGAGTCCCTGGGCAGTACACATGGGTAGCACTTAGACGCTTCCAACAGGTTGGAAGTTACTACCCCGCCCTCCCCTCATGAGCCTGGAAAGAAAGGCTTGATGATCCTTCTGAAAAATGACCCATGACACAGTTCCACCCCGACACAGGCCGGCCTCTCTGCACCTGATTCAGCTTGACAGCCCCGAAGACGAGATGGCTCTACCCATCAAGCTTTGCAGTGCAAGTGTGTGTCCCTTGACCCAGGAATTTCATTTCTAAGAATGTATCCCAAAGGTATTCTAGCATACATGCTCAAGGAAGAATATACAAAGGTATTTATGCAGCATTGTTAATATGGCAAACGACTGGAAAGACTTGACATGTCCACGAACAGCAGGTGGTAATATCGATGATAATGCATCCAGATGCTCGTTCCTTGTGGCAACTGTTAAGTGGCTGAGACAGAACTATATCAGATGGTTTCAAACAGCTGGTGGGAATATGGGAGGTAAAGGCAATGGGTTCTTTTCATGACCTTTGTGCTGTCCCCGGCATATGTCTCTTGATGGACAGTTTCTAGGTCTTCACACCCTGTTTAGACTGGCTGAGGATTTGCATATCCAACCCAGATCCACTGAGTCAGAATCTACATTTTAACAGGAAGCCCGGGTAATTCCCATGGATGCATACCAGCAGTTGCTTCTGGGAAGGAGGGGAGTTTGAAGGACAGGGAGGTGAAGACATCTTAGTTTGCATTTATGCGGAGGCACTTCCCTCCCCCCATGGGTAAAAGCTCCACTGGGCAGAGCTTTCAGAGTGCGAATTTTTCCTGCTAGGGGAGCATAGAGCAACTGGCTCTGAGTTAGTGTACCCGGTGGCGTTGCCTGGGAATGTTCTCTCTGGTTACAGTGAATTTTTTCATAAAAGCAGTTTTGCTCAAACCTCATTTTTTAAGCTTCTTTTATCAAACTTTATTTTTAAAAATCATTTTATTGGGGACTTGTACAATTCTTATCACAATCTATACATCCATCCATTGTGTCAAGAACATATGTACATTTGTTGCCATCATCATTCTCAAAACATTTGCCTTCTGCTTGAGCCCTTAATATCTGCTGCTCATTTTCCCCCTCCCTCCCCACTCCCCCTTTATAATTCATAAATTATTATTTTGTCATATATTACACTGTCCGACGTCTTCCCCCACCTTCTTCTCTGCTGTCTCTCCCCCAGGCAGGAGGCTACACGTAGATTATTGTAATCAGTTCCCCCTTTCTACCCCACATTCTCTCCACCCTCCAGGTATCACCACTCTCACCACTGGTCCTGGAAGAGTCATGTGTCCTGGATTCCCTGTGTTTCCAGTTGCTATCTGTGCCTATGTACATCCTCTGGTCTAGCCAGATTTGTAAGGTAGAATTGGGATCATGATAGTGGAGGGGAGGAAGTATTTACGAACAAGAGGAAAGTTGTATGTTTCATTGTTGCTACCCTGTACCCTGCCTGGTTCATCTCCTCCCCACAACCCTTTAGTAAGGGGTGTCCGGTTGGCTACCATTGGGCTTTGAGTCTCCACTCTGAACTCACCCACATTTTCAATGATATGATTTTTTTCCCTTGATGCTTGATACCAGATTCCTTCAACAGCTCGTGGCCACACAGGCTGGTGTGTTTCTTCCATGTGGACTTTGTTGCTTCTCAGCTAAATGGCTGCTTGTTTATCTTCGAGCCTTTAAGACCCCAGATGCTATATCTTTTGATAGTAGGGCACCATCAGCTTTCTTTAACACATTTGCTTATGCACCTATATGTCTTCAGCGATCATATCATTGAGGTGAGCACACAATGATATGATTTTTTTTTTAAATTTTTGATGCCTGATAACTGATCCCTTCAGCACCTTGTGATCGTACAGGCTGGTGTGCTTCTTCCATGTGGGCTTTGTTGCTTCTGAGCTAGATGGCCGCTTGTTCACCTTCAAGCCTTCAAGACCCCAAACGCTAAATCTTTTGATAGCTGGGCACCATCAGCTTTCTTCACCACATTTGCTTATGCACACATTTGTCTTCATTGATCGTATCAGGGAGGTAGGCACCCATTGATATGATTTTTAGTTCTTTGATGTCTGCTAACTGGTCCCTTCTGCACCTTGTGGTCAGACAGGCTGGTTTTCTTCTTCCATGTGGGCTTTGATGCTTCTCAGCTAGATGACCTCTTGTTTATCTTTGAGCCTTTAAGACCCCAGACGCTATATCTTTTTATAGCCGGGCACTGTCAGCTTTCTTCACCACGTTTGCTTATGCACACATTTTTCTTCAGCAATCGTGTCGGGAAGGTGTGCATCCTGTAACGCCAATTTAATAGAACAAAGTGTTCTTGCATCGAGTAAGTGCTTGAGTGGAGGCCCGATTTCCATCTGCTGCCTTAATACTAAACCTATAAATATATGCACATAGATCTGTTTCCCCATACTCATATAAATATATTTACATATGTACATTACAGTCTTTGGACCTCTATAAATACCCTTTGTCACCTAGTTCTTTCCTCTATTTCCTTTTACTTTCCTCTTGTCCCACTATCATGTTCAGCCTTCATTTGGGTTGCAGTAATTTCTCTAGGTTACACAAGGAGAGTGTAAGTGGCCTGGTAGGGAAACCTCATTTTTTTTGAAAGATGACCAATGTAACAGAGCAGCATGTGGCTGTGAACTTTTGTTTTCTTCTTAGGAAAAATGCCACAGAAGCTGTTGTGATGTTGAACACAGCTTACAAGGCCAGTGCTATGGGAAAAACTCAAGTATACCAGTAGTTTGTTCATTTCCAAAAAGGTGAAAGGTCAATTGATGACAAACCTCATTCTGGATGTCCATCAACTTCCTAAACGGGTGAAAATGTTGACTCATAGTGCATTTGAAATCCGCTCCACTGGGTCAGACTTTCTATTTAGGTCAAGCCTTCTATTTAGAGGTTCTGAAAAGATTGCCTAACAGTATGGTACAAAAAGGCCTGATTTGTGGCAGATGGGGGACTGGTTTTGCCATCACAACAATATACCTTCTCATGCAGCCATCTCAGTGTGCCAGTTTTGGGCAAAAAAAATCCCAGTGTATTTTT
Organism: Tenrec ecaudatus; assembly: GCF_050624435.1. NCBI lineage: Eukaryota > Metazoa > Chordata > Mammalia > Afrosoricida > Tenrecidae > Tenrec > Tenrec ecaudatus. Next base: position 95,621,644 of record NC_134531.1, read on the forward strand.
CTTGGCAAAAAGCTCTCTTTCCCCATGTACCTTGCTTACTTGACCTTGCCCTGTGTAACTCCTTTTTGTTTCCATTAATGAAGAGGGGCATGAAAGACAGTGATTTGAGGAAGTAGAAGAGTGAAGAAACAAACGAGAGAGGTACTGACAACCATCCAAACAGATGAGTTTGAAAAATGTTTCCAAGAATGAAATCACAGATTTGACAAGTGTATTAAGTGCAATGGAGAATACTTTGAATGTGAGAGGGTTGTTTTGTAAAACAATGTAAATACATAGCTTTTGGGGAAAAATCCATTTTGGGGGGGGGAGGTACCCCGTCCTATATCACCTTTTACAAAGCTTATCATTTTCTCTGTGCCTCTAATTCTTGCTCAAATGAATAGGTAATGAAACACACAAACAACATTCTTAATCAACCCTTAGGGTTTATTAGTGCTTCCTTTCCAGAGAAAGGAATCTCTTCTTTAGTTTGTGCTCAGAGAGACCTAACTAATTGTGTGATGCTCACATTGCTCAGAAAGTCATCTCTCTTTTTATCTATAAGAGAGGTTGGTAGTGTGTCACACATTAATGTGAAGCTTAACTAAGGTGCCTAAAACAGTGCCCAGGACCTGCTTCTTTATAGAGCTACTACGAATGTGGATTGCCTTCTTTTCCCTGTGCTTCTGAAAGTGACGCTGGCAGGAGTGGGGCTCCACCACCTGGTTCTAGATAGCCCCAATTCTCGCCTGTGTCCTTCTTTGGGGGCGCATCTATCTTCCACGAATAGGCAGACGGTTTTTATGTCTCATTGCGGTAAAACAAACAAACTGGAAAAGACAAAAGAGATGCCACAAAGTAAGCAAACAAAACCTCTTTCCCACTAGTATTGTAGTTCAAAAGAGGTCTGCCAGCAGACCTGGTGGAGCAGGTGGGGCTGCCCTGGGCCTGAGTGCCCAGCTTCTTCCCCAGGGACTCAGGGCTTCATGGTTCTCCGTGGCTGTGACTCTTAGGCCCCCTCTGGGGTCCTCTTAATTCTGGCAGCTGCTCACCTTAGGAGGGACCAAATAGCCACCGAACTGTCCAAAAGTCTTCCTCGGTGTCTCACGCCACCTTTACGTCTGGAAGAGTCTTTTGCTTTCCTCTTAGTTTTTATTTTCAAACATGTGTAAAGAGTATCTTTAAGTTGATGGAAAGAAGAGGAGGCTTTTAGAACAAATCGCTCTCTGGGGGAACTGCTGTGGCAATGGGGAACCTGTGTCTGTGTTTACCACGTGGTGTGTTTTCTTTTTGGAAATTGGCAGAGAATGTGAAGCAACTCAAATGTTTTGATTCCTGGCTACTGTAGACCACATGCCTACTTGTTTCATACACTCCAATTCCTTCCTTCAGGTACCAGCTGGAGTATCATGGCTGGAGCCGTGCATCCACTGAGGAAAAGACTATGTTCTTTTCTGTTTGCCATATCTTATTTTAATCACACCCCTGCACACCACTTCTCATTATACCCTCTTGGGGCCTAGGTCACCTAGAGGTGACCATCGTGGGTGTATGTGGTAAAAAGGGAGGAGATAAGGGCAGTGTCTCCTGCTAATTCTGAGGAGGAGGATACCAACAAATGGAGAACTGAGTGGGGGCTAGAGGTTGGGGGTGAACTAGCTTCTGAGTAAGGTGGGGGGTGTCAATTAAACAGCAGGATAAAAAAATGAGGCCTTCAATATGCTTTCACAAACTTCCCCCTGGGCCTCTGTTGTGGTGGAGGAATGGCCATCAGGTTGTCCTGGGCTGGGGAGGTCCCAAGCGCAGCTACTTCCTCCATTGTGTTCCTTTACATTCTGGAAAAGGATAGTGGGATACTGGTTCCAGGAACACGGACAGTGAGTTCTTATATGGGAGACAGGACGTGCACAGCATGTTACTTAAACAAACACAAGCAAACAAGAAACAGCTCATTGTCACTGAGGCTATTTGACTCCGTGACCCTACCGAACTGCCCCTCTGTGACCCCAAGTCTTCACTGGAGCCCCTGGGTTCAAACCACTGACATTGTGGGGTCAATAAATGAATCAAGGCTTCTAAAGAGATCATTCCAGTTCTACTCCCTATTGAGAATTTGCATTTCCACCCATAGGTATTTGGGAATCAGGATGTACATTTTAGCCAGACTCCCCACCCCTGCCCCAGGGTTATGAGTCTGTATACATTAGAGTCTTGATAAAATGATGTAGATTCTGATTCTGGAGATCTGGGACAGAAAGGCAAACAAAGTCTCACTAGGGGTTGGGGCAGAATGAACTGGTTGGGAGCCCTGGAACGAATGAATTCTCTAAAGAATTGCTGTGAACTGACTTAGTAGCATATTTCGCCATCTAGTTTGCCCGTCATCCTTGGAGGATTTTCTTTTATGGCCATTTCCTTCTTGGCTACTCCTTCTTTGTCCTTTGAAAATGCTCCTGGTTTTATTTAGTGCTCTGTAAATGACCTTCACAGGTACTTTATTATAATCTGCTTCTTTGTTTTGTTTTGCAAATGTTTTTCATCCTTAAGACTAATAGAAAAGAAAAAAGAGCTGAGATTTGTCACAGATTTTGTTCATATTTCTGGTTGCTTAAAATATGCATTTGGTTAGAATGTAGGAGACATATTTGGTTTTCAGGATTTATATGTAAACCTTCTCAGGTGGACACTGTGGCCTCCAAGATGTGCCCTTTTACTCCCCCCTATCCAACTTGAGTTGGGCTGTTTTTAACTGCACCCCCCACACACATCTCTGTTATTGGTACGCAGCCTCATGGCACCCACCTTTACACATCACCACTTAAGTTGGTTCAAGATATAATTGATGACTTTCAAAGAGTTAAAACCAACCAGTGGCTTCTTTTGGATGGGATCTGTAAGAGTCAATTCCAACTTATCAAAAGCAGAGTAGAACTGCCCCACCAGAATTCTAAGGGTACAATCCTGACAGAGGAGCCCTGTTGGTGTAGTGATTCTGCATTGGGTAGTGATCCCCATGGTTGGCAGTTCAAAGCCATCACCAGCTCGATGGGAGAAAGACTGGTCTTTCTGCTCCCAGCAACAGTTGCAGTCTCAGAAACCCACAGGAGGGCCAATGAGTCCGCATTGATTCCCTGGTTTGGGTTCCATTGCTGTAGAAGCAGACAGCTGTATGTCTCCCCTGCGGAGTGCTGGGTGGTTGTGACTGCCAGCCTTCTAAGGAATAGCCAAGAGCTCAGCTACTGTGCTGACAGGGCTCCTTTTGTGCACCACACTTGCCAAATAAATGAGAATAATCTGTTATCAATATGGCCAATAAATATCAACACTGTGATTATAGAGAGATTTACCTAGAACTTTCCTATTTCCAGAAGAGAAACCCCTAAGCTACTTTTTTTAGACATGAACAAATGAGACTCTGATGGCATATTAAAGCCTAGGCTGGGGGGGGGTGGGGGTTTGTGAGCCATAGATGAGAAGGCTGCCCAAGGTCACTTCTCTCCTTTACAGATGATGCTACTTGGCTTAGCAAGGTCCTAGAGTTGATTAAAGGCATGATAGGCCACAGACACTAGATGTTGCTTCTAAATCATTGGTCAATGATTTGTCTAATTCACCTCATGTCTTTAACATCTACAGTCAATATTTAGAGTTATACTGTTACATAAGCAGTTTTGATAGTGCAATGGTTAAATGCTCAGCTGCAAACAGAAACGTTCCCATCTATCAGCCATTCTGTAGGAGAAAGGTGTGCTTTTGTAACGTTAAAAGCAAAACAAAAACAAAGGAAAACAAAAAAAGTCTACTGCCATCCAGTCAATTCCAACTCATAGTGACCCTTCTAGGGTTTCCAAGGCTGTAAATCTGCACAGGAGCAGAGAGTCTGCCCTGTGGCACAGCTCTACTCTGTCATTGTGAGTCAGAGTTGGCTTGATGGCAGTAGATATGGATGTATATTCTGATATTGTTGTTATTAATTCAGACAACTCAGGGATTGGTGGCAGAAGATTGATTCCCAATGATTTCATTGGGAAAACTCCATAGGCAATGTGGGGATATGCCAAATTATTCTAATTTAAAAATATATTTGAGATTACATATGGCATAAGGACAATGTTATGTGACCTGATTTATCATCTAGTTGTACAGACAATTCTAGACCAAACCAAACCAAACTCACAACCATCTCGTGGCAACCCTATAGGACAAGATCCAACGGTCCCACAGGGTTTCCAAGGTTGTAGTCTTGACAGAATCAGACTACCATACCTTTCTTCCATGGAGTGGCTGGTGCGTTTCAACCGCCACCCTTGCGGCCAGCAGCCTAAGTCTTGACCATCGTACCACCAGGGTTAATGCAAGTGAAATGAGTGATGAAAAATTTACAGTTGTTTGTTAAGTGATAGGTTATAAGGTACCAAGAAAGCATATACTGAGCACTGGAGGAATATAAGCAGGCTTCATGGAGGAGGGGAGCTATACTGTAGACCCCTTAAGAGTGAGTCAGCTTTGGGTTGCAGTGAGAGAAGTGAGAAATTCCACACAGAAGTCAACAGCACTGTGAAGTAGAGGAGGGCAGAGGAGCAGTGTGGGAGTGTTTTCTGTGTGTTCATGGGAGACTGGCAGGGAAGCCAGTTTGACTAGAAACTAAGGCCAGGTCAAGGGTGGAGTCAATTTCTGAAGGACCATAAAAGTCAGGCAGGAAGGTCGGATTTGTAGACCAGGGGAGTTTACTCAGGTGTTTGAGCGAAAGCATGGCTTTACAGAGAGAAGCCCGTGTAAGACTGTCACCCAGGCAATAATCGCCAGTATGGGTTTGGAGAGTTTGGAAGGCTTCTTAGGAAACAAGGGAGTATTTAGGTAGGAGATGGTAGGTGGCAAAGGCAAGTGGAGGTGGAAAAGGAGAGGTTTTAAGACAGTTCAGGAAGCATTACTTTTGAAGTAGCTGTTCAGATTGGTCATGAAGTGGAGTGAGTCAAAGGGGGCTCCAAGGATTTTCGTCTGAATTTCTAAGCTCAAAGAAGTTTGTCTGTATCTTGAATTCCACTTCCTGCCCAACTAGAGTGAGCTGATTGCTATAATTGAATCTATTCCTGGTTGGCACCCTTCTGCTCCTCCTCATTTTTGCCCTTCTTGTTTCAGGTTACAGAGCTGTTGTGTTATAGGCGTGCCCAATTTCCCTTAAGGAAAAACAGTATTTGTAAAAAAGTTGGCTGGTTCTTTGCACCTGCCTTCTGATTATTGTTGACTTTGCCACTTTAGCTATCTCTGCAGGTGGAGATGTATTTAATCTTTGGGAGAACACAAAATTACTTGCCTGAAATGCTTATTCTCTGACTAAAAATGTAGTCTCATTGACCTACCCTCTGTGACCAATGAGTTTGCAAGGGTTTGGGCAATGGGAAGGGGCATTAGAAATGGTGCAATCTGTGTCCATAATGAACATGACCCAGTGTGGGGACCTTGGTAAAACCCATTAGGAATCTGAAAATAATTTACAATGAAGTAATAAATAAATAGAGCCTGGTCCATCGCTCCTATGACAAGCCAATATGAAAGAAGAGGGCTATGTGGAAAATTGCCCTAGTGCCATCAGACAAGCACGGGGACTCGAAGAATATATCTCTTTCTTTCCCGCCCTCCCGTTCCCCTCCACGCAGCCCCCTCTCAGAAGATTATATCTTATATGATTACTTGGTTTCATTTAATGATCGCAGCGACCCTGTGAAGAAGGTCTACTTATCATCCCCATTTAACAGATAGAGAGACTGAGAAACGCTGAAATGCCTTTGGGGATGTGCCCTAATCTTCTGACTTTAAATTCAGAATTGTTCTTGTTCTACCATGGAGAGCCTGGGCAGGAAGTCAAGCTCAGAGAACCCGCCAACTTGTACATGTTCTGTTTTTAAATTATGTGCCATCAGTTCTTTATGGATTGTTTGAACTTGTCTATTGCATGTATGCCAGATAGTTACATATTTCTCTCTATTGGCTATTAGCTCTGGTAGCTAACTCTCCTACAAATGTTTAAACGATGCTGCAAATTTAAGTTTTTGCTTAGCTTCTTATGAGGTCCTGCTTGCTTTAAAACATTTTTTAAAAGATGTATACTACTTCTGTAATTATATTTAGCTGCCTGTAATGGTAGCTTCTACTTGCTCAATGACACTATCTCATTGCTAGAATCAGATAGATCTTGTCTGAAAGCAGAGGACATCAGAAAAATAGTTTATTTTTATTGAGTATACAAAAGCATTCACCTGCATGGGTATAGCACCTGATGGGTAAAGTTGTGAAGAAGAGGAATTCTAGAACACTTAATTGTGCTCATATGGAACTTGTACATAGATCAAGAGGTAGTCCGTGGGACAGAAAAAGGGATGATGTGCATTTTGAAGTCAGGGAAAATGTGCACCCAGGCTGAGTCCTTTTACCAGACCTATTCCTTCTGTGTGCTGAGCAAGTACTCCTGCCCTGTATGAGAAACAGCATGGCATTAGAATTGGAAGAAGACTCTTTAACAACTGTATGTAGATGACACGACCTTCCCGAAAATGAAGACCACTTGGGGCACTTAATGATAAAGATCAAACATCACCGTTTCTAGTATGTCTTATGCCTCACTATAACCAAACTTACTGCCATTGATTTGATGCTGACTCATGGTGACAGGGAAGCACTGCCCCTGTAGGTTTCTGACACTGTACATCTTTTCAGGAGTTTGAAAGCCTCATCTTTGTCCCTCGCAGTGGTTGATAGTTTTGAACTGGTGAACTTGAGGTTAGCAATCCAACACATAACCCACTACACCACCAGGGCTCCCGCACCTTAACATCAAGAAAAGGAAAATCTTCCCAACTGGCCCAATACTCGTGATAAATGGAGAAAAGATTGCCATTGCTAAGGGCAATCATTTTCCTTGGTGATGTTCTCAGTGCTCATGGAAGCAGCAGTCAAGCAACCCAGTGACATATGGCATCAGGCAACTCTGCTGCAAACGACCTCTTGAAAGTGTTGAAAAGCAAAGATGTCCCCTGGAGGACGGGGACCACCAGATGCTTGGCCATAGTATTTTCAATTGCCTCATATGCATGTGAAACTGGAAAACGAATAACCAACACATAGGAATAATTAATGACTTTGAATTATGGTGTTGAGGAAGAACATTTTGTACACCAGGGAATGAAGAAATCTGTTCTAGAAGAAGTTCAGCCTGAACACTCCTGAGAATAGAGTATGGTGAGACTTCATCTAGTGTACTTTGGACACGTTATCAGGAAGAACTGGTGCCCGAAGAAGGACATCATGTTTAACATAGAGGAAGACCCTCACTGAGATTGATTGACACATGGCTGCAACAGTGGGCTCAAAGATAGCAATGATTGTGAAGTTGGAGCCTGACCAGGCAGCGTTTTATTCTATTGTTTGGGGGCCTTTGATTCAAAGCCAAAGTGGCTGTTCAGGGGCACGGTGAAATGGCAGGGTTTAAAGTTTTAGCCTGCACTGACCATTTTTATAAGAGCAGCACTTTGAGAAAAATTTAGCCACACAGCTATGGGAAGTCCTGGTTTACAAGAATGTTTGGTATGGTTTTATATAGTTTTACTAATTTTGCCTCCAGTAGGGATTGCTTATCAGCTTGCCTTTTGACCACTGGGCACTCAAAATTAGAGGTCTATTAACAGTTAGTTACCTGTTTGGTGGGTGCTTGGATATGTGACAAGTCATCAGAACTGCTCCTCTTGATAAATTCCAAGAAGATGTGCTTGGCACCTAAGAGAAATTGGCCAGCATCTTTGGAACGTAACGTAGTCTTGGCACTACTTGACTGGAAAGGACCTTGAAAGGTCAGTTGCTGCTTTCAACCTTGCTCTTATTTTCTTGTCGGGACCTCTTGAGAACATCCTCTGAGAAGCGATCACACAGTCATCATCTACTTGAGGGTAACTTTTCTTTATTTATAGTAGTGTTTAGCAATTTATACCGTGTTTAAATAACAGGGGAAAAAAGTAGATGATGACAAGGCTCTTCTAATTATGTAACCATCTTCCTGTTTGCTTTGGCTCCATTGACTGCAGGCTGAATTGATTACGCAGGTAGAAGCTAGTCATATGGAAGAAGGCAAGGGCTGGCCTGTGTAGTGCTCAGGACACAGTGAAATACCTATCCTCATTATCAGTAAATTCATCCTTTAACTAATCTCAATTACTGCGGGGGTAATTCAAGGAAACCTCCTCTGGAGCTGCCCTGAATTAAGGAACAAACAACTCCTTGCCATTTACTGGAAACAAGGTAAGGAAAGGCTGGATCCTGAAAATAAATAAAATAGAAACCAGTTATGCTAGCCAGCTTGACTAGAGAAACAAATCCAGAGACACTCATGTATATGTAAGAGAGTGCTTTATATTGAGAAGTAATTATATCTATCAAGCAAACATCCCACTCCAGATCAATTGATGTCCGTAAGTCCAATATTAGTCCATAAGTCTGATATGAATTTATTAGTCTTTCTTTTTTTAAATAAGAAATCATAATACTTTATTTTTCTGAGCTTTTACAGAGCATTGTGCTTTCAACCTCTTGGGAAACGTTACCATTTTCACGTTTCTGTAGTTGAAGAACATGATTTGGAAAGAAAACTGCATGCAGCTCTTCCCATATTTGTCTGGTGACTTTTGCCAAATAGCTTCATCTTTCTGGGTCTTAGTTTTTGTGAAGGAACTGGACACTCTCCAGCCATATGCCAAACCTGACATGCCACCTGTTTGTGTAAATAAAGTTTTGTTGGAATATAGTCATGCCAGTTTGTTCTCTAATTGTCAATGTCTGACATAGTTGAGTAGTTTGCAGAAGAACTCGACGGTCTAGCCCTGTCCAGACCAAGTTGGCCAACTCCTGATCTGGCTGCTTTCTGAAGCTCCTTTCAGGTGAATTACCAGATTCCAACTCCGTGAATGAGCTCTGATACAAGTGTCATAAGTCTTTCTTCAGACTCACACAGCCTTATGCAATGATGCAGAATTCCGGGAGACCACTGGTCGGTAGGTGCAAAGTCTTGTGGAGCCAATGGCTGTGGAAGCAGCACGGGACTCAGAGGTCTCAGCATGGTGGTTTGCCTGCAGGAAAAGAAAAGCAGAGAGCGACAGGAAGTTCCCAGGATCCTCCACATGAGAAGGTCACACCCACCAGGAACCATCATTAAGCAGTGGTCTACAGGCCAAACTCCACCCCTTCACTCTTAAGACCTTCAAATTGATGCCAGATTATGGAACTAGCACACCAGTCCCAGATGTTTAAATGAGCTCATTACCGTCTCTGTTTCTATAGCACAGGAAGGACAAAGACCAGGAAAATACAAGAGTCAGGACACGCAACAGACCCGAGTGTAACCATCCCAGCTGAAGTAATGTCATAACATTGGAGAAGAAGGATTCTCAGTCACTAACTACCTCCCTGTAATGGTCGAAGTGTTGTTTCCGTTTCACAACCACGAGCCCAGCTGTTTCCCACTTCCGTAGTTGACTGTTCCCTGGATTGAAGGTTTTGGCTGATTCTGGGTGCCTTCAACCATCTGACTCAGCTTTCAAGGGCTGAGCCTGATTGGGACCAGCAAGAAGACATGTCAATGGAGGTGCGCACCCTCCATCCTTCATTACCTATTCTGACACCCACGGTTCCTCCTACACTGCTCTACATCTACGCGGGGCTAAATAATTCAGTGCCCTAGTCCCACAGATCTCACAGACAATATTCACAGTAAGGGGCTTCTGAGGGAAGTGTGCATTTGAATTGTGGTGCTGGAGAGGAAAATCGAAATCACCAAGGAATGTTCTAAAGAGGAACCAATCTGTCTTGGAAGAAGTGAGGCCAGAGTGCACCTTCAAGGCAAGGATGGCAAGACTTCGTCTCACATACTCTGGGCATGTTGTCAGACGAGCGCTGTCCCTGAAGAAGGACATGATGTTTGGTAAAGCGAGGGCTGGCGAAAAGCCTATGACGCACCTGGTCTCAGTGGCCTCCGCCACTTGAGACGGAGGTCCCGGATGCAGTCTTCCAAGGGCATCTCTGCTGCTCCTTCAAAGATTCCTCTCTGCCTCGCAGGGTGTTCTCCCTCTGCTGCGAAGATTGCTCGTCCTAGCCAGGGTGTGGTAACCCAAACTGACCAATCACATCTCGTATCGTTACACACGCTGTGTTTGCGCAGTCCCACCCAATTATTTGGGCTACAGAGACTTGCGTGGGAGGTGCAGAGATTTGAGTAGAAGAGCCGTATTAAGAAATTTCATTCCACCACACAGTTGATCCTTAAATACCTACTGAGAATGTGAGGAAGGGGGACACGTCACCAGTGCTCTGAATAGGCCCGTGGCTTTGGCCCTGGTGGCGCGAGCCGAAGACTGCCATTCTTGCGGAACAGCCCCCCCATTCCACACCCCACCCGTGGACTCGTGTAGCAGCCTCTCATTTACGTACACGAGTCACATTGATCAACAGAATCACCCCGTTGGCTTTGAAAAAATACAACTCTGTTTCCAATCACCTGATATTCTGATCTTGGCAATTTGAAGTGAGACCCGGGAATTCTTTTTAAAAGCTTCCTAGGTAATTTAAGGAGGCTTTGATGTAACTGATCGAACCTCTCCAAAATGAACGATTCATTAAGAAAGACTGGGGACGCTCTTTGAGCTATAAGCTTGTTAACTGATGTAAAGAATGCAGTGTTTTGAGGGGCTCTACTACTGGCCCTTATTGAATTAGCTGCACTTGCCACAAAGTTCATGAATTTCACTCAGGTAGCTATTGAGATTTGAAGTAGAGAAGTCTCTTAAGACATCTATCGTTTCTGAATTCTGGGCTTGTGGGTTGCATTGGGATAGGCATACGTGGTCTACCCATCAACCCAGTCCATACTCTGCAGCCTCAATTTCCCACTTGCAAAATCCTGCACAGATATGGAAGTACATCGGGTCTCCATTCATTCTTCGGAGAAGCATAAGTCCTGCTCCACACAGGTGGGAACGGGTGTGCCAGGCAAGAATGCTACGTGGTCTCTCCGTTGGACTCCCTCCTCCCCCTGACACACATTCGTTGCTCCCCAATGTGTTGCTGGGTCTTCATCCTACCCGAGTCTTCATTCACTTCTCCAGCACTCTGAGTTACTGCCTGGCTCTTGCCCCTTCTTCTGCTGTGACCTATTCTTTATCCTTGACTGGATCCGACAGCAGGTGGAGGCCAAGAGCGTAGGGCTACCTGAGATGGGATCGGCTTGGGCACATTCTAGCTGGGTGATCTCGAGAACGTTTTTGATAAATGTAAGCTTCTCATTATAATTATTATTGGTTTATCCAGAACCACGGCTACATTGCTTGATCAACTACGGATGAGTCTAGACAATTGGAGAGTCCTTGGGTTGGGCCAGCAGTTAAACTCAGCTTAACTTTCAGCTAGCTGAAAGGTTGACTGTTCAAACACACCTGGAGATAAGCCTGCTGAGCCACTCCCCAATGTCTACAGCCTTGAAAACCCTGTGCACATGGGTCACTATGAGTCGGAATCAACTTCATGACCAGCAACCTGGACCTGAGTTCATCATATCCTTTGGACAGCATTCACTGCCCTGCCTGGCAAATAAAGTCCCAACTGCCTCCCTGACAGTGTTTCTGAGCACCCTGAGAACATTTCACTGAACGTCTTGCCTTGATTTGTTCTCTTGCCTTTTTGTTGTTGTTGCTCTGACTGAATTGTCCAAATTTCTCTCAACTGCAGAGGCTCAACTTACTATCCTTTCAATAATTGTTTTATCTCCAGTTTAAGGTTTTTCCAATTACATTTCGAGTATATGGTACTTACTCCAAGCCATAGGCTGACAGTGGTGGGAAGATTACCTTGGAGCTTTTACCTGCTCTCCCTTTTCTCCAGGCAGAGTCCTACTACCTTGATGAAGCCCGGGATGCAGCTGTGGTTTTGCTGCTGAAACTCTCTGGCTCACCACTGAGAATTGTCTGTTTTGTACGTTATTTTTGCACTGCTTAAAAAAAACGGAATAAGATCTTCTCAAGAAATTGCCAATCTAAAATGGGAAGCTTAATGATAGGCTGCTCTTTTTGTAGTGATGAATATAAGGAAATAATTATGGAACAAGAAGAGAGACTATTGCTCTTTATTCAGCAGTTATTTAATTGGTACTTCTTTTGTGCCAGGTGCTGCCCTGAGTGCTTAGGGGATATTAGTGAGTAACACAAACATCTGTGCCATGGAAATTCTCCCTTTAAAGTGGGGGGAAAACTTATACTTGTTTTTAATAAAAATATTTTATTACAATTTGGAGGTCAGAACTGTTTTAGAATATATTAAAGTTTAAACAGATCATCAAGAATTATTAGGGATATCTATGGCCATAACCTGAACACACACCCTGAAATGTGCCCGATCTCATCTGATCTCAGAATTATTAGGGATAATAAAATTGGCCAACACAGGTGAGAGTGATATCTGTAAATGAGAAGCACAATAAATGTGGTAGTTAGATAATTGTGAACTTGAAGATGTATGAAAGTGTAGGGGTGGTGTCCAACCTGTCAATCAGGTCAGTCACAGCCTGATGGTGCCTCCTGTGGGTGTGGCCTTCTGATATGGAGGATCCTGGGACCCTCCCCCCTCGAGGACTCGGTATCCCTGCCTACTTGGACTCTGGTGGCCACCCAGAGAGATCCCCGAGCCCTGCCATCTTTCCACCCATGGGCCACATAGCTGCACCCATGGACCTGTGGTCTTCCTGATTCTGCATCATTGTACGTGGCTGCGTGAGTCTGAAGAGGGACTTATGGACTAGTTTCAGACTTAAGGACTTGAATTGGGATGCTTTCTTTATATATAATTACGTCTTGATATAAAGCTCTTTCTTATATATATTAGTGTCATTGGATTTGTTTCTCAGTTATCCTGGTCTAACACAATAAATACCAAATGTAGTTAGATTCTACCTTAACACACATTTGTATCTTTAAAAGCTAACCTAAGTATCAAAAGGTTCTACATATCTGGAATCTTGTAATAAGTGTTCATGAGGGCCTAAGATAAATTGTGCTTGGTAAATTTTTTTTAAAAGATGAGTGTTATTATGTTAATATTCTTTAAACTTTCTAATCTGTGTGTGACCCCGTGTACTATAATTGACTCTAGTGTTGTTGTTGCTAGGTGCCCTGGAGTTGGTCCTAAAGCAACCTTATCCATGCACTATAGAAAGACCCCCAGTCCTATGCCATTCTCACGACTGTGTCAATCCGTCTCGTTGAGGGCATTCCTCTTTTTTACCCTCACCTACTTTACCAGGTGTGATGTCCTTCTCCAGGGCCTGGTCTGTCCTGAAAATATGTCCAAAGTATGTGAGATGAAGTCTTGCCATCCTTGCCTCTGAGGAGCACTCTGGCTGTACTTCTTAAAAGACAGATCTGTTTGTTCTTTACTCCTAATGGGATGAGTCAAATTTGTTAAGATCAATTCCAGTTGGTTATAAATTATTTAATAAAGATGCTCAGCCTTATGAGGTTTGGTAAGGATGTGCTTTCGATTATAATATTTTTTAAAGTCCCTATCAGCCATCCTTAAGAAGGAATGACAATCTTTGGAGCTCAGCGTGCCAGATTTTTTGTTATTACTATTTTCTGAGTAATGGCCACAGAAGTTTTGGGAGGAAGCTAGGACGTCAGCTTGAAGACCGTGTTTTCCTCTCACCTGTGTGGCAAAGCAGGCTGATGCAGGGATTACTTTAAGAGAATGCAAAAAGGCAGGGGTAGTGTTGTCCACACCTTTAAAAATATAAATTACTCTGGGAAGAGTCATATTTTAATTGTTTATAAACTAGTAGGCAAGATGATCACTGTTTTTTCAGAAGTGGTCCTAATTATTTTATGTACTAGCATTTTCTTCAATTTATAGATTAGGAGACTGAGGTACAGATTGGTAAAGTAAGTTACTCAAGGCCAAGTATATGACAGAGCAGGGACTCAGATTTGCTTCCTCCAAGAACCCAGGTGTGGCAGTTATATAATCTCCTGTCAACTTGTGAAGGGGTTGAGTCTAGCCTGTCAATCAGGTTCCAGCCTGATGACCTTGTTTGGAGGCGTGATGGAGATAAATAGTTCACTGGAGGACAGATACACTCGCTGATTGTCTCCCTATGAGACATTCCTGTTGACAAGCCACATGGAGCTTTGCTGGTGGAGCCAGAGCCCTAGAGCAGGAGGAACTATGGGAAACTCACACCAGCACTGAGAAGCTTCCACCGCCACTGGATTCACAAGACTTTCCACCCACTGGCCTGTGACCATCCTGCATTCGGCATCCTAGCATGTGTTGCTTGAGCCTGAAGATGAATTTATAGACTGGTATTGAAAATATGGGCTAATATTGCACTTATGGACTTGATCTGGACTAGGATGGAATATTTTCCCAACATATAATTGCTCTTTCATATAAAGCTTTTTCTTATACACATGTGAGTGTCTATGAATTTGCTTCTCTAATCCACCAACCTGACACACCGTATTTGTTGTTGGGTACAGTCAAATTGATTTCATCTCACAATGACCACCTATTGACAGAGTAAAACTGCCCCGGTGGGGTTTTCTCATCAGTGGTCTTTATAGAAGCAGAAGACCAGATTTTTATACATACCTCAGAGCCACTGGGTGGGTTTGACCAGCCTGCCTTCTGGTTAGCAGCTATCAAGGATTAATGGTGGTGGTAGAGAGATTTTATGTTAACTTGACCCTGTGTGAACATGTAGGGATGGAGTCCAACCTATCAATCAGCCTGATGATGCCTCCTGTGAGTGTAGCCTTTTCTATAAGAAAGACAGTGAGAAATTCTCTTCTTCTCTCTGGCCCTTGGCCTTCCTGCTTGATGGGACTGTGTGTCTGTCCCCAGGGGTGGCACCCAGTGGCCTGCAGACCTGGAAAGTGGATGGTGCCCTGCCATGTTGCTACCAACCTCGACTCTATGTGACTCTTCATCCAGTGGTCTGTAATCCCTCTGTATCCTGCTTCACCTTTCTGCGTCACGGACCTTCAGCTCCATGGAGCTGAAGGGGGCTCTGGATAGCATCAGACCCATGGACTTGAGTTGTACTGGACTGAGATGCCTTCTTGATATAAAATTATTTATTTTTGTTTGTTTGTTTGTTTTAAATACTTTTATTGGTGACTCTCACATCTCTTATCACAATCCATACATTCATCCCTTGTTTCAAACACATTTGCACATATGTCACCATCATCATATAAAATTATTTCTTGATATAAAGTTCTTTCATATAAATGTATGAGTGTCACTAGTTGGGTTTCTCTAGAAAACCCAACCTAACACAATTGTGCTCGCCCAAAGTAGGTGCCCCCTGGGCTAGGCTAGGATTCCCAGGATTGCCTGGTTGTTTGTCCTCCATTGTGTCATCTGATGTAATTGTCCTCTGTTTTGTGATTTGTGGTAAATCCTAAGCTATACGTTGATGAGGCAGGTTCAGGTGGGATGTGTGTTGGGTCATAGCCTGATAATAGGGCCTGGCTCAAGCCACACCCTTCCTGAAGTCCACCTGTACACATTTGCTTGGGTCACGCCTTTTATCCAAGGAGCGATCAGAGGAGAAACAAGGAGAGAGGCGAGAGGCTTGACTGCCACAAAAGAAGAAAAGCGGGCAGTGGAATGTGTCCTTTTGACAGTGGGCTTCCTGCCCAGAGAACCATGTAGATCCAGAGGATGATTGATGCCAAGATGTATAGAGATCTCAAAGATCACTGGGCCCATGGATGGTAAAAAGGGACAGGCCCTTCCCCTCCAGTGGGCTCAGAGAGAGAATCTGCCCCTTGAGCTGGCACCCTGAACTCAGTCTCCTAAACGGTGAGAGGATAGACTTGTGGGTTAAAGCGCCACCCCCCCCCCCTCTACAGTATTTCTGTTCTAGCGGCACTGAATAACACAGCAGCTGAATGTTCAATCATTGTGCCAAGAGGGCACACTAAAGTCAACAGAAACACAGAGCCCCTCCCCAGTGAGACGTAGCTCAAATGCAGAATGCTGCCCAAACTCGCCAAGCCTCAGGGTTTTCCTCACCTCCCCTTCCGCTGGAACCTACCCACACCGTGGCCGTGGCCATGTGGTGTTCATCTCAAGGCCAGACTCAGCACAGGCACCCAGCCAGCCCCGAGCAGCCATACTGTGCCAGACACCGTATGGTTCCCTGGTTGATCTTGCAGCTCAGTGGGAAAGTTTATGCAGCACAAAACGTCCCTCAGACTCATTTAAGAGGGAAGAAGTTCAACTCATTGGAAGGATATGGTTCTTCTGGTACATGTGTGCACAAGAAAAAAGGAAATTGGCCCTTTAAATAAGCGTCCTTACTTACACACCGCCTCAATGCCTGTGTCTGGCTATCACTGGCCTGGTGCAGGTTCCGATCCTCCTCAACCTCCTCTAGCAGCTTTGGGGGATCCTCCCTGGGCACTGCCTTTTCCGGTGGGTGAAATAAATGGCTTTTCCCTCCTCCAAAGCCGTGTGCTGTTTCTGACTCCCAGGCAGAATGACACACAGCTGAAATGAGGTTTCCTGGGAGCGTTGCCTCTACGCTCCTTGCCACTGACATTTTAGTATGTGTACATTACATGTGAAAATGCAAAATGAGAAACTAAGGCACAGCCTTATAAAGAAGACTCGAAGTTTACAAATGGAGAACTCAACCAATTTATTGACAGCCAGCACTGTTCAATGGTCCTGTGAATACGAAGGCTGAGAAGGCATCCCCAGGTCCAAGGGTGGCGTGATGACTATGAAACTAAATGAATGTCATTCGGTGTTGCCCATATTTATCAAGCTAGGCTTCCTTAAATTATTAGGGGGCGTGGACTGCTTCTAAAAATTTTATTATCAGGTTCTCTCTCTTTTTATCCTGTGTTTTCATGCTTTTATGGTTTAACTGAGTGTGTGTGTGTGTGTGCGTGCATATGCATTTGCAAGTCATCTGTAATCCTTTGAATAGTCAAAGTTTATTTAAAAAATCAGCCAATAAAGCTAATCCTCTTTTGGACATGAATAGACAATTCACCAAAGAAAACATTCAGGCAGCCAACAAACTTCTGGAGAATCACTCATTCAAGATCATTAGGCATCCGAGAGGTGCAATTCAAAACAACAGCGAAACACACCTAATCCCAGCAATTGACAGCAAAATAAAGCATATGTACAAAAACAACAACAAATGATGGTGAGGGCGTGGAGAAACTGGAACGCTCCTATGCTACTGGAGGCACGGACAAGTGGCATCAACACTCTGGGAAGGGTAGGGTGCTTCCTTTAGGTAAATGGGGAATAAAAATACCACATGATCTAGCGAACCCACTACTTGGTATGTATTCTGAAGAATTAAGGGCCACAGTATGATAGATATGTGCACACTCATGTTCATCAGAGCATAATTCACACTAGATGGAAAGAACTTCCATGCCCATTGGGGGAAAAAATGGACAAACAGTTTGGTACAGATAAACAGGACATCGTGTGGAGTGAAATTAGCCAAACACAAAAGGATAAATATTGTATGAAACCACTGTTATAAAGAGTGAAGAAAAGTTTTCCATACCGAAGAAGCAGGCCTTGATGATTCCTAGGGGTGGGAGGGAAATGGAGAGAAAGGCAAGTTACAGGCTAGGGTCACTTGGGCCAACAAGAAGGAGGTGGGTCCAAACTGATGACAAGTGGGCAAGACACTGAAAGGTTTGATGGATGAGCTGTTAAGTGGAAAGCTGATAAGCTTGCTCTGTAAGCCTTCGCCTAATTCACAATAGAAAGTACTTTTTGAAAAAGGATAATCCTCTGACAAAATAAGATTTGAATACACAAATCATAGAGTAATCCTAAACCAGCACCTACAAAACATCCCTCAGACAAACATGCTGCTCAGCAAAAAAGGCTCACTCTGTATTAGTGGATGTATTAGTCAAGGGAATGTGTTTTTTCCTGCTTTGAAAGGATTATCACGGGGCGATTTCCTTGCATCCATACGACTTCAGCTTCTTGTTCTTTTTACCATCACGGAGGTACCAAGAGTCTGGCCAGTATTGCGATGGGAGGGTACGGTCAGGATGGGGAATTCAAATCCGAATCCACTGAGTGACAGTAAATATCAACTCATCGCAGGGCTGATTGGCAATCACTTTGAAGGGACCTCAGACCACACTATATTGGAATTGCTAACACCTGTAGTTACACCTTGCGACTCTGTAGGACGGGTCAGTGTGTGTGGCCGGCCAGCACAAGGTTGCCGTTAGAGGCCTCCTGAGGTGCCTTAGAAGAAAGGCCTGTCGATTTAATTCTGAGAAAGAAAGCAGTCGTTGCAGATGCTGGGAAGCAGGGTTCCACGTGGACACCCCCAGGAGCTGAAACGGACTGGGCAGCAATTGGTTTGTAGTCCCCCTGTGGGGCGGGACGTCTTGTGAGAGCAACACTGGCTCACCTCCTCAAGGTCATAGCTGTGGACTCTGACAGCGTGTCCCGCACTAGTTGAACTATGTAATCACTGGAGAGCGAGTCTCTGGGCCGGGGACGAGAGCGGAAGAGTGAGGGCCTTCCAAAAAGGTTACGGAAAAATGGGATGAAAAGATGGTGGGATTTTTCCGGGAATGTTTTCAAGGCCCTTTGGATTTATTTCCCAATATTGTCTTGAACCAAAAAAACAAAACAAAACAAAACAAAAAACAAGCTCTGCCATGGCGACTTTATAGGCCGGAGAAGAATCGGCCCGGTGAGTTTCCGAGAGGAGCATTCGGAAGGGGATCGGAAGCACCATCCTTCTCCCTCGGGGTGCCCGGTGGTCTCATACTGACTGCGCACCTTGTGGCTAGCAGCCAGGTGAACGCATGACCACTACGCCAGATGCCTCCTTAACGTTTCCTAGATGACCTAGGACGAAGACTTCCTTTCGAAGGGTCGTTGAGCACCAATGAGAACCTGAATGTTAGTTTGAAAAATGTAGACGTTTCTCCAGCAAATCAACATGCTCATGAATAACAATCTTAGAAATTTGGTGGTTGCTTTGCAGTCTTCTACCTAGGACTTTAAGGCACATGTGGGATTCCAAGCCACCATCCATGTTTCATCCCCTCACATGCACCACATCAAATTGTCTCCAGGGACAACTTAGCATGTGGGCCTGCCCGATTCGCAGAGAGCCCCCTGACGGAAGTGCTGATTTCATTCATTTGATGTCAGTCGGGGATAACAAACAGAAAAGCTTTACCACGGAAAAAGAGTGCCTATCAGAATTGCAGGGCCAAGAAGGACTGCAGGTCAGCGGACCCATGTTTGGAAGCAGTCCCCAGTGCCCATGACAGCAGGCCCCGAAAATACAAAGCAGGGCCTTGCAAAGGGATTTCTCCAGAGGAATGAAGGAGTGGTGCTTTGAGAATATAATTGCATAGGGGGGAAGAAAAAAGAAAACACTAGCAACTTCAGAATCATCCTCCGAAGCAGCCACTCTCACCAGAGTGCAAAGGTGCTTTTCAGCAGGACACGCCATTGCCTGGTGCCGAGCTCTCAAGTCTTGGCAGCCAGCTGCACGGAGCGCCTTCTCTGCAGGAGGGCCAGCACGGAGTGGCTTGCAGGGCATGTCTGCACAGGAGAGCAGAAAGCTTGGCTGCTTAAGTTCTAAATAAGGAGATTCATTCTATGAATCCTCCTTACTCAATCCTGGATGGCTCCAGAGACAGCAGCCCTTTGGTTTCCTTATGTTATTTAAGAGAGTTTATTGTGGCAGAGGATGGGGGTGGGGGGTGGTAGGGTGGTGACAATGAGACCCCATGCCTGGCCATATGCCAAAAGAAAAGATGAGATCTTGTCATTTTTACCTTTGGGAAGCACTGTGTCGTCTATGGTACACACCACTAACCAGGTCTACTGGAAAGGCCTGGTGGCCAGTGGAGGCGCACTTGACTGCTACTTGAAAGGCCAATCGTTTAATCCCACCATGGGAAAAGGATGCAGCAGTCTGCTTTTCTGAAGATTTCCAGCCTTAGAAACCTGACAAAGCATTTTTCTTCCGTCCTGTAGAGTATCTATGAGTCAGAAATTATGGGAGTGAGTCTTTTTTTTTACCCAGAAATCTTGGGCCCTCTTAGAATTTCAGTGAGCTGTTTAGACTTTTAGAAACAGCAACAACAAAAAATAGTTTTGTTTGGTTTTTTTATAAAAGCACCTTTTCCAATGAGAACAGCTTGACCTTTACCTCTTAGTCAAAGTGCAAGCTTGCTAGAAGATAAATAAACAGAAGGCTGTTTTAAGGTACGGTGGACTGGGCATAGAGGCGTTGTCAGGATATAAACACAAGACCAGGAAGAGTGGCAGAGACAGAAAAGTGGGCTAATCTACGTCCTTGTGACGCCAAGCATGGCACATGAACCAGCAATGCCTGCAAACCTGGCCCCATCCCAGGCCCCACTCCCACCTGCTGACGTGGAATCAGGGGAGCAAGGCCCCAGGTAACGTCTGTGCACACTGAGCTTTAAGATCCCTGCTCTAGCAGTCTAGAGAGACAGCGTTCTGAGCAGCTCTGACACTGCTGGCCCTCCCAAATTGACATGGATAAGACCCACCTGGGGAGTGTGTTGAAAAGGCAAGTTCAGAGTTGGTAGCAGAGAGACCTCGCTTCAGTAGCATCGTGGGATCCCTCCACAGTTAGTCTTTCTACTGAATCCCCAGGCCTTGTGGTCATGAGACTGCAACCTCTCAGTGCATTGATGGGCTAGGCAAAGAAGGATATGCTATGCAATGACATTCTGAATAAAATTGAAACAGTAGATGATAAAAAGCCCCGTCTAGGAGTAGTGTCGTGGAGTCCCCTGCTGCAGCCGGTCCCTGGTTGAAGGACCCGTACTTATCTTTTTGGCTGAGTCTGTGGTTGAATTGGTGTCCGTGACCGGGGAAAGGGCAAAGTGCTTATCTGCTCACCGAAAAGCCAGCACCTGAATCCCATCAAGAGGTGTCTCAGACGAACGTCCTAGGAAGCCTGTTCCAAAAGGTGACAGCCTTAAAGACCCGATGGGGTGGAGCCCTGATCTGCACACCTAAGGCCTCTGTGTGTCCACATCATCAAACTGCACACGTAAATGAGTGAATTTTATTATACATACATTATGTCTCAATCAGGCTAAAATAATTAAGCTCGGTGTCAAGAAGTCTTCATTCTTGTTCTACAAAAACCTTCCTCTTAGAAATAATCTAAATACTCATCTTCACAGTTTCATAACAGATTTGCTATTCCCTTTTATAAGAAATGCACTACACATTTTACACATGTGATTGATTTGGATATATTTTCGGGTTAATAAGATATAATATTGAAAAGCTAAACGATGGTTTGACTTGCTCCTTTAAGTACCGTTTTTGGAACGGTTGGGCTTACCTGGGTAGTTGTGCATTGGTCAACCCTGAGCAGCTAGCTGGGCTTTACTAATAGATTTAGTAATATAATTCAGCAAACACTCACTGAGTGTCCACCAAAGCTTGAACTCATTCCAGAGAATGAGATGGCATGGGTTCAAATTACAGGTGTCCCACCTATTAGCAGTACAACCTTGGGCAAATTATATAACCTCACTGGTTATGGCTAATGTATCCCCCTGTAAAACGGAGCTATTAGCAGAATCCCCTCACCTGCCCCCCCACCGATCCATCAGTTTACCATATCGTGGTGGCTTGTATGTTGGTGTGACACTGGAAGCAATGCCTTTGATATTTCAAACACCAGCATGGTGGATAGGTTTCAGCAGAGCTTCCAGCCTAACACATGCTGGGAAGAAGGACCTGGACATTTGCTTCTGAAAAAAAATAATAAAAATAAAAAAGACCCCCCCAAATGGATTAGTGAAAATCTTATGGAGAGTAGCAGAGTGAACATTGGGAGAGTGCTGAGGTTGGCAGGCATATGAAATGAGGAAGGGAGACTTCCACATATCAGCCTCAACCCCAGTGATGTGGACCTTCATTTAGTGACGTGGCACGTCTTAGAACAAGAAACAGTTACAAGCTTTCATTAATAACCTACAAGTGGACTGTAAGAAACATGAGTGTCGTGAAAGTGGAAGTCATCAAAAGTTAAATGGAGGGCGTAACGATCAACATCCTAGGCACTAGTGAGTGGAAATGGACTAGCCCTGGCCATTTAAAATCAGAATCATATGGTCTACTCTGATAGGAATGACAAATGTTAGAGAAAGAGCATGACATTCATTGTCAAAAAAAGTTTTGAGAGGCACCCTGAAGGACAGTGCTTGCCAGTGACAGGAAAACCAATAAAAAATTATTTAAATTTATGTTCATATTAATCAATACCAAAGATGAAAAATGGAAGATTTTTTAACCAATTTCTACAGTCTGAAATTAATCAAATATGCTAGACATCTGATCTTGATATCTTCTCCACTAGGGACAGAGATCTGGAACATGCTCTTCCAATGTTCTCACGGTTTCTGTCCTTCCAGGATGGCCCATCCTCAGAGCCGGGGTGGGGGTGGTAACAACAACTGACCAATCAATCCCCTCTCGTAGTGTGACATAGGCCCTATTTGGAGAGTTCCACCCAATCATTTGGTAGGAGTTACAGAGAGTTGGGTAGAAGAACCATATTAAGAAATTTCACTCTACCACAACCCAAACACCAATTATTTGTGCCTCATCTTTCCCCAGAATGGGACTTGAATTTCTGGCAACTTTTTATTGATTTCCTGCTGCAACTCTTTTTGAATTATCTGTAGCAAAATGTTATTTGCAAGTGATATTAATGATATTGATAAATAATATCTGATTTCTGTTAAGCCAATTTTCTTTGGTGATCAGCTGACTGAAATGTTTTATGTGATAATCTGTTAATTTCTGGAGCCTTGCTAATGCTGTCAATGCAGCTTCACTTTCTTCCTTCAAGGCCATTTGTTCTCCCCCATGTGCTACTTCTTGAAATGAGTGAAAGTTGACCTAGTCTTCTTTGGTACAGTTATTTTCTTATATTTCTTTCATTTTTGATGCTTCTTATATTGTTAAATATTTTGCCCATAGACTCTTTTACTATTGCAACTCCAGACTTGGTTGTTTTCTTCATTCTTTCAGCGTGAGATGTGCGAGTTGTGGTTTTTCCACCTCGGCTTTCTAACTTCAGGTCTGTGCACTTTTCATCGTCACATGTTATCTTCTCGAACAGCCTTTTGCAATTTTCTGTTCAGTTCTTTTACTTTATCATTGCTTATATTTGCTTTAGCTTCTTTATGTTCAAAAGCAATTTTCAGAGTCCCTTCTGACATCTACATTGATTCTTTCTGTCTGTCCTGACATTAACTTTGGCCTTTACTTTTGTAGTAGACCCGGGGACACTCAGATATGTGTAAGAAAGAGATTTAGATCAAGAATAATTATATATATCAAAGAAATATCCCAATCCAGTCCAACTCAACTACTGGTATTACATGTACCCGTATTTGTGTGGAAATGGGTTTTCATTTCTTTTGGATAAATACATAAGAGTTGAATTGCTGGTTCATAGGGTATTTATAGGAGAGGACTTCAAAACTTTGTAAAAAAGTGGTATTGAAATATAATGAAAAATGCCCATGAGTGTTTTTAATTTCTTCATATGTTTAACCTTATAAGATACTGCAATAATAATTTTTGAAAGTGGCTGTAAGTTTTGTAGTTTCCCAGGTACATATAAGACTTCTTTTGCCTCTACTCTTGCCAACACTTGGTATTTTCTGTCTTATTCAGTTGAGTTAATCTAGTGCATGTGTAGTGGTAGCTCATTTGAATTTGAATTTTCTTGATGAGTAATGATGTTGAAGATCTTTTCTGGGCTGTATTTCTTCTTTATTGTTCAAATCTTTTTCTTGTTTTAAAAATTATGTTGTTTATTTTTTTCAGTGTGGTATGTGTGTCTACTATGTGTGTTTTAATGTATTCTCGATATATGCTCTATGTCAAATATATGCTTTGCTAATATTTTATCTTTGTCTGTGGCTTGTTTTTCTGTTTTTTTTTAACTGTGTCTTTGGAAGAGCAACCTTTAAAATTTTGGGTTATGTTTATTTCATTCCCTCTTTTCTATCTATGTCTTTTGTTTCTTGCTTTAAAAAAATAATTGCCTAATTCAATGTCACAAAGATTTCCTTCTCAAAGTTTATAGGGCCCATTTCAAGTTCATCTGATTCGCAGATAGATCTAACTCTCACTTTCACAGAGTTCAGTGCAGTGACCTTTCCCATTGCTGATGTGTCTCCTGGCTCATCATGTAAACATGTCAGGTTAAGATGGCCATGTCAAAACCAGTATAAAAGAGTGTGTGTGTCAGAGACTCAAGAAAACCTTTGAAAGTTGGTAGCTGTTTAAATTAAGTCTCACCATAACTAGTGTTTGGGTGAGGCTTGTGACTTTTTGGGAGGTCTGCAGAAAAAAATGAGAAGTAACGAATTCAAGGTAGATATGGAGGTCAGGTGATCTGTTAAAGCCATTAAACTTTGGAAAGATAGATAATTTGGAATCATATGCAGCTGAATAGTATAAGAGTTAGGACATATGATATTGTATTTGCTTGAGTTTTACCTCTCTGCCCATTTCAGGAAGCACTAAATCTTTATTTGGCAGATGATATAGTTAAAATTTATTGTGCCAACATGGCCGATAAACACATGTGGGGTTAATTAAAGGGCAGAGAGCTAAATGGCTTGGTGAGCTTCGTCTTGCTAGTTCTTGGGTCTCTTACTTTGTGGTGGTCAGACCAGGGTGCAGCTGCCTTAGCCAGTTCCCTGCTTCAGCTTGCAAGGTGACTTCCTGCAAGACATCCTCAAGGAGAAGCTGCATGGGCCTAACCTTATGCAGCCTGGGTGCTGGAGCAGCTGTGTGGAGACCCTTACCAGCGCTGAGATACTTCCACATTCACTGACTTGGCTTTCCTTCTGCAGTCAGCATCATAGTGTGTGTTTTGTGAGATGGAGGAGGACTTTGTGGATTGGTGTGGGACATATGAGCTAATGTTGAACTTGTGGGTTTGGGCAGCACTGGGTTGGGGTGTTTTCTTAATGTGCTTACCCTTTATATAAAACTGTCTCTTAAACATATGAGTTTCTGTGGATTTGTTTCTCTAATGTACTCAGATGAACACAACAGGGACACCCTGTCTTCTAATAGTTGAAGATGTTCTTCAAATTTAGAAGGACCAACACCAGGAAAAACTGTTCAACCTGATGTCTTTTTCCATGGCCTGCTGTCTTCTCTTTACCAATCTCACTCGCTCGGTTCCTAAGAGAGTTTGCAACTCTAAATGCCAGCAAGAGATTTCTCTGTATTTCGGGTGTCTTGAATTGTTAGTTATTGGTGGCAATGAATAAGTGTGCAGTACCTTGGGACTCATGCAAAAGAAACTTAAGAAGGATATGCTTTTGCTGTCATTGGAAAAGTAGTTGATGAACAGCTGACCTTTCAAATGTTTACATGAGTTGAATCTCTGAACGACTAATGTTGGGAAGGTCCAAGTTCTAATTCAGACCCAAACATTGCATCTCTTTATAGAGGAAGCTTTTAAATACCTTCAGATTCGGTTTCTTGATTTTTTTGTGGGTTTTTTTTTTGTGTTTCCAGAACAAGGTGCTGTCTCCCACCAGTTCATTGGTTCGTGCTTGTGCACATTGGGAGAGGATAACAGAACGTTTCCAGGCCACTGCTCTATTGCTCCTACTCCTGATTGTGCTTCTCATTTGCCCAGCATAAGTCAGTCAGGCACGTGCCAAGTACAGTTTCTAACCATAGGATGGAAAAATATGTGTCTTCCACATGCAGCTGGTGAATAAAGCTTTCTCTGTTCTGAAGGGAAAAGCAAAAAGAAACCTAGTTGTCTGGGTGAAGTCACTTATAAATACTTTTAAACATGTTTACATAAATCGTCACTGACTAATTCTCTGCGTACATTCCACAATATTCTCTTCAGAAGTAACTGCACTTGGAAAGGCTCACAACGTATTTCCTTGTCATTGTGTCCTACATGGTGGCCTGGGGTGGTCCCGGAGTGGGCTCTGGTGGCTTCAAAAAGCCAATTAGGCATCTGAGACAGCTAGGAGATGGACTGGAGAACACGGTGAGCCATGTAGAACTCTGAGGGCCTCCTTTCTAATGGGGGCTTCCTTCTGTCCCTCAACCCCCCGCTTTAGGATAATACATGTATTATAGACTGCCTCTTCTCGAGGAGCTCCTGTATCCTTCAGTCACTGTCTCCCACTGACTATGGCGGTCACTTCCTACACACAGTTTTTCTTTGTCAATCAGGACATCATGCAGAGAAAAAAAAAGCCAGAAAAATGATACATCTTCACTGCAAAGTGTCATTTAGAAGTTGCTTAAAAGCATGGGTCATTTTAGTTGCAAATAAAGTCTGGGGGAAATTCTCGAGGAATCCCCTGTCTACTTTACCAAAAATTTTATCTAGTCCCCACTGGGGATAAGAAAGGATTGGGTTGTCATTGGGAACAGAAAATAGAAACCAAGGGATCAGGTCATCTCTGTTGTGGTCTGATTATACCTTAAAATCAAACCCCCCAAACCAAATGTACTATGAGTCAATGCTGACCCATAGTGACCCGATAGGACAGGGTCGAACTACCCCTGTGAGTTTCAGACACTCTAACTCTCTAGGTAGCAGCCCAATGCATAACCACTAGTGTCTGGAATGGAGCATGTGGTCAGGTGTTGTATATCAAAAATTAAAATAAATATTTAAGGTGAAAATGTTTCCAACATAGTGTTTAAAAATACAAAAAACAAAAGTTTCCAGCATTTAAATCTGGAACATTGTTTGTCCCCCGCCCCCCCAACAGTTGTATTGGTATATAATTCATCTATTATACAATGCATAGTTCAGTCAGACCAAGAAGAGTTGGACAATCATCACCATGATCAGTTTTACAACATGTTCTTCATTCTTGAGCAAATTACCCTGCCACATCCCCAAGGAACCATGGTTATCTCCATCGATTTCCCTGGATGTCATACAGAGAAAAACATTAAAAACAAAGAAGAATAACAAGTAAAATAGATATGAAACCTCAATCAAAAAGGAAGCAGAAAATATTAAAACTAGAACAAATTTAATAGCTCATAAGGGAGATAAAATGATTCGGGCGCTAAGTTTTAACCTCACTGCTTCTGCAGCAAGCCAACAATCCACTTCCCAATGCATTCTGCATATTGTAGTGAGATGGATGAGATGTGAGCGGAAGCTGGCCCTTGGGAAGTTTGTACAGCTCCTATCGCTGGATTGTCCCATATGTGCATTTTTCAGACTCTTTCTAAAAGATAAAAAAGGGAGTCTTTACTGCCTGCTCCCGGTATATTTGCTGATTAAAGGAACAGGTATGGCAGAGG
Organism: Tenrec ecaudatus; assembly: GCF_050624435.1. Lineage (NCBI taxonomy): Eukaryota > Metazoa > Chordata > Mammalia > Afrosoricida > Tenrecidae > Tenrec > Tenrec ecaudatus. The sequence continues at coordinate 95,649,061 of NC_134531.1, forward strand.
TAATGAGAAGAATAGCTTGAGGTGATGTAGCTGGATCTTTATTCAGCTGTTTATAAAATTAGTAATTCCCAAAGTTCTCTTTATATAAGAGCATTCAAGTAAGCATTGATTTTCATTGTCCATGATAATTCTGTTTTATAAAGTTCCCCAGAACACGAATGAACAGACACTGAACATTGGTCCTGGGGGAGCTACAGAGTTAGGTTTCTTTGAGCCTCTGATCATGTTTTGGTCAATCAGTCAACATATAACCTTGCTTTACATGTGTTTTGTGTAATGACTCCTTATTTAATATATACATATTAGCAGTGAACTCAGCCAGCAGCACTGTAACCTAAGCCGCAGTGAAGCTAATTTATGGACATACTCAATGAACTAACCTATTTTCTCTGTGAAGCACATGCAGCCGGATGGCTGGGAACATCAACTAGCACTTCTGAACCATGGTTGGGGGCCATTTAAATGCGACAACCAGCACACACAAAAAGAATAAAAAATGTGAAAAATGTAGTACTAAATTGGCGATAAAAGGTATACATTTTTTTAAGAGAGCACAAAACTACCTTGCTGAATCTAGGCCATGAACATGTGCCTTGGGTGATGCAGATTTTTCATTTTTCTGTGCATTTCCACGAGTGACTGTGACAGTGTTGGGAGTATTGCTTCTGGGGGACAGATTTCCTAGTAAGCAGGAAATTGCAAAACTTGAATCTGTAAACGATGAGGACTGGCCTTTGATTCTTCTGAGGAGAAGCTATAGTGAATATGAGTGTGTGAGGCTGGGTTGATTACACAAACAAATCCAGTGACACTCATAGATGTGTAAGAAAGAGCTTTATCTCAAGAAGGAATTGTATATCAGGAAAACAACCCAGTTCAGTCTAACTCAAGCCCATAAGTCCAAAACTGGTCTCCAAGTCCCTCTTCAACCATACACAGCCACAGTGCAGTGATGCAGAATACGGGAAGATCGCTCCGGCCTCTACTGGCCATACTTCTTCCAAGACAGATCGTTTTGTCCTTTTGTCAGTCCATGGCAGCACTTTCAATACTTTCACCAACGCCACAACTCACACGCACTTTGGTCTTCCGTATTCAATGTCCAACTGTCACATCTATATGACGTGATTGAAAATACCCTGGGTTGGTCCAGGCACACTGTAGCCCTCAAAGTAACATCTTTGCTTTTCAACACTCTAAAGAGATCTTGTTCAGTAGATTTACCCAATGCACTGTGCCTTTTGATCTCTTGACTCTTGCTTCCATGGTCATTGATTGTGACAACTGGACACCACCAATCCCTGTCGACAAGAAAATATGGATCAATTTCTCAGACCACTTTTGTTTGCAGATATGAATATTTTTCTAATTCTACATTTATCCCGTAGAAAGCAGATTGTTGAACCCTGGTGTTGCCATGATTAAAGCACTTGTCTCTTAACCAAAATGTTGGCAATTCAAACACAGACGCTACTCTACAGGAGATGATGTAGAAGTCTTTTTCATAGAGATTTGCAGCCTTGGAAACATGATGATGCAGTTCCACTCCATTCTATAGGGTGACTATTGTCAGAGTTGAATTGATGAGAAATAAGCAGGATTTATTTTTTCTTTATAGTAGCATCTCAATTTTCTTCTGGGGGGTTATTGAGTGCGGTGACATGGGATGGAGAATGGAAAATCAAGCCTCTTTGGACTCAAACTAGAGAAGCCCAAGTCTCATTTCTTGTCCACCTGCCTCTTCTGTGGACGTATACCATGGTATGAGTATGTAACATAAACTCGACTATTTAAATCTTAAGCAGAGCAGTACAACGGCTAGAGCAACATTTGAGGTTAATGCATTTCATGGGAATTATCTTCATGGTAGTTTCTGATCTTGTTCTTTTACCCAAGCTTAGTTCTTTCAACTTTGTCTTAAGTTGGGTTTTTAAAGAAGCAAAACCAATGAAGGGTGTGTGTGTGTGTGTGTGTCTATTTATATCAAAGAAATGGCTCACACAGTTGTTGAGGCAAGCAAGTTTCAAGTCCATGGATCAGATATCAGGCTGAAGACTTCTCAACTCACATAATTGCAGAAGCAAACGACTCCAAGGCCCTCAGATAAGACAGCAGGCTGCTGTCAATTCTCAAAATCAACGGTCAATCCTGTAGGCCACTGACTCAAGTCCAAAGAACTAGCGGTTAGAGGACAAGGCTGCTGCAGGATCTAGACTCAACAAAAAACAAGCAAGCAAGCTTTCCCATAGCATCCAAATATTGGAATCAGGCCACCCACTCAAAGAACATTCCTTTCAATTGATTGGCTTTCCGTATCTCATTATAAAGGTGATTCCATTATTTTAAAGCTCATCATGGGGGTTACTAGTTTTTAACTGCCAAACCACTAGAAAGTTGACACAAAATCTCACTGTCGATTACATGAAATTCTCTAATATTAGATTACATTTTCTTCTGTTTTCCTCCCTTCCTCCTCCCTCTGCTCTTCCTCCTTCCCTCCCTCTCTTCCTTCTCCCCCTCTCCCTTCCTTGTCTCTCTTTTTTCTGTAGAGTAGCTTTTGATTCTGTAGAAAGAGCTCTATCTACTATATCCAAGTTCTGACCTTATTAACTTTTACTGTGCTACCTCCATTCCATCTCTTGGCTGGAATGCAGTAATCACAGTATCACTAATCAAAGTCCATAAACGTATCTGCTCCTATACATCAGGTCAAGCCTACGTCCTCCTCAACACCCCCCAGTGGCTCCTCAATTCATTCTGAGTAAAGCCAAACAAACATAAATCTTTGCACTGCCTAGGAAGTCCCACCCTGCTCTGGCCTCCCATTACCTTTCTGACGCCTCTCCAACTACTCTTTCTCTCCTTGCTGGACTAGCTTCACGGCTGGTCCTCAGATGCTACCTAGACTCCCCTTTAGGCACGTGCCTCTTCTGTTCCTTCGGCCTAGAACATTTGGTCCTTCGATAAGCCCTTGGAGGTTCAGGTCCTTCTTTAAATATCACTTACTTGGTGAGCGAGACCTGACCACCAGGGAGCCTTACAACTTTCAAGACTCTCTTATCACGGACATTTCTGATCCACTTTCCAGCTAACTTGTAAGTTTATTTTATAAAACTTAATCACCATGTAAAATTTAATCAATTCTCTTATTGATTTTTTAAATCGTCTATCTGTGGTACCTGGAATGCAAAATACAAAAGTCCCCACAAACTACTGTGTGTGTCCCAGCGACAGCATCGTGTTTGGCACGTGCGTTTGCAGAATAAGGGGCCTTCCCTGGGGAGGTGCAGGCAGGCTCTCTTACACAGGGCACCGCCCAGGGCAGGCATGTCCAGCTGGAGCCTCTATAAAGTGGAAACTCACCAGAGAAGGAAAGAGAACATATTTTCTACTAATAGAACGCTAAGCTTTCCCCCTGTCAAAAGCAGAAAACTTGTGAGACCCAGAAAAACAAGGCAGTTTTGTCGAATCCCAACTGTCTCAGGCTTTGCTGTAATGGCCTTAGCTACGACAGCCCTGGAAGAGTCAGTCATCAGAATTAATCCTTCCGTGGGTCAGTCCTGTTGGGAAGGGGTTGGGAATCCTAGGGACTGAATCTACCCTGTATTGGAGTTCAGATTCATTTTGATGGGGAGGGAGAAAAGAAATAAACGAACTTGTTGGAAGAATGGCTCAGATTGGTTTCTAATGTCTACATAGTCAGCGTTTTAGAGCCAGAAGCTCCGAGGCTGCCTCAAGCCAAGAAACACAACTGATCACCAGAGTCTGCACATTTCATTTGCAAATTCAACTGCAGTGAACGCGCCCTGGGGTCATGCTGCCGGTTCTCCTGGAGCCAGAGTTCCCCGCCAGGAGCACGTGCGTGCAGCGACCAGGAGAGATGTGGGCTGTCCACGCAGGGTTGACAAGCACGCTCCCCGAAGGGGAATGAAGGACACAAGAAACTGTTTCTCAACAAGAAGTTTTGATCTCACCAGGCTTTTATTACCTCCCCTCACATATACCAATTAAACCACATGATGTGGTGTTTGATGAAAAGATAAATAGATGGGTAATTTGAATCCAGATTTAGTTTATTTTTTCAGCCGCAATGTTTTCCATTCTTCCTTTTGTCATGAAATATTTAATTTTCCTTTCCAACTGCAAAATTGTGTGTGTGTGTGTGTGTGTGTGTGTTTAGTGTTGGCAGCACTTCAAATGGTGCTATTCACCATTTCCGATTAAGCTATTTTGGAGGTCACTGAGAGCGTCTTTTTTAAAAAAACAATTTATTAGGGGCTCATACAACTCTTATCACAGTCCATGCATATACATATATCAATTGTATAAAGCACATCTGTACATTCTTTGCCCTAATCATTTTCTTTTTTTTTACATTTTATTAGGGACTCATACAACTCTTATCACAATCCATACATATACATACATCAATTGTATAAAGCACATCCGCACATTCCCTGCCCCAGTCATTCTCAAAGCATTTGCTCTCCACTTAAGCCCTTTGCATCAGGTCCTCTTTTTTTTCCCCCTCCCTCCCCGCTCCTCCCTCCCTCCCTCACGTGCCCTTGGTAATTTATATATTGTTATTTTGTCATATCTTGCCCTATCTGGAGTCTCCTCTCCCCCCCTTCTCTGCCATCCCTCTCCCAGGGAGGAGGTCACATGTGGATCCCTGTAATCAGTTCCCCCTTTCCAACCCACTCACCCTCCACTCTCCCAGCATCGCCCCTCACACCCTTGGTCCTAAAGGTATCATCCACCTTGGATTCCCTGTGCCTCCAGCCCTCATATGTACCAGTGTACAACCTCTGCCCTATTCAGCCCTGCAAGGTAGAATTCGGATCATGGTAGTTGGGGGGAGGAAGCATCCAGGATCTGGGGGAAAGCTGTGTTCTTCATCGGTACTACATCATACCCTAATTAACCCATCTCCTCTCCTAAACCCCTCTATGAGGGGATCTCCATTGGCCGACACTTGGACCTTGGGTCTCCACTCTGCACTTCCCCCTTCATTCAATATGGTACGTGTATACATACACACACACACACACACATACATACATACACACACATACATATACATATACACACCTATATCTTTTTTTTTTTTTTTTTGCATGATGCCTTATACCTGGTCCCTTTGGCACCTCGTGATCGCACTGGCCGGTGTGCTTCTTCCATGTGGGCTTTTTTGCTTCTGAGCTAGATGGTCACTTGTTCACCTTCAAGCATTTAAGACCCCAGACACTATCTCTTTTGATAGCCAGGCACCATCAGCTTTCTTCACCACATTTGCTTATGCACCCATTTGTCTTCAGCAATCCTATCATGGAGGTGTGCAGTAAATGATATGACTTTTTGTTCTTTGATGCCTGATAACTGATCCCTTCAGGACCACTCGATCACACAGGCTGGTGTGTTCTTCCATGTGGACTTTGTTGCTTCTGAGCTAGATGGCCGCTTGTTTATCTTCAAGCCTTTAAGACCCCAGACACTATCTCTTTTGATAGCCGGGCACCATCAGCTTTCTTCACCACATTTACTTGTTCACCACTTGGCTCCAGCAGTTGTGTCGGGAGAGTGAGCATCATAGAGTTCCAATTTAATAAAAGAAAGTATTTATGCATTGAGGGAGTGTTTGAGTAGAGGCCCAAGGTCCTTCCGCCACCTTAATACTTAACTTATAAATATAGACCCATAGATCTATTTCCCCATCCTCCTATATATATTTGCATGTTCATGTCTTTGTCTAGACCTCCATAAATGCACTTTGACTCCTAGCTCTTTCCTCCATCTCCCTTGACTTTCCTCCTGCCCTACTACCATGCTTCGTCACCACCTGGGCTAGAGTATACCTCTTCTCTATGCAACCTTACCCTTGATCATTTCCCACCAGGCCTGCCACTCCCCCCTCTCTACCATTTGGGGTCCCATGTTGTTCCCTTGTCCCTGTGTTTGTTAACACCACTTCCTTACCCCCCTACCCCCCCACCCCAAGTCCCCCCGGAACTGTCGGTCCCGTTGTTTTTCCTCCAGATAGTTCATCCAGCCTGTCCTATTCAAACAGACCTGTGGAGACACTAACATGCACGGAAACAAGACAGAGGAAAACAAAGCAACAGTATACAACCAGACAACAAAACAACAAAAACAAACCACTGACAAAGAACAAAACAAAACACTTCACAAGAGAAAAACTTGTAGTTAGTTCAGGGATCGTTTGCTGGCCCTTAGGAGCATTTTCCAGTCCAGTCTGTTGGGGCACCACGCCCTGGCCCCAAAGTCCACTTTCAGCATTCCCAGGGGACCTTGCCACTCCATTCCCTTGCTGTTCCGCTGCACTCCCCCAGTGATTTGCGTCAGTGTGGTGGGATCAGGTCAGGTGCAATTTCCACACTGTATCTCCGGTGCAGTCCCCTGTATCGCCCTTAGTCACTGATTGGCATCATTTCTCATAGTAGGGCCAGCCATGTTGTTCTCTCTGTGGACTGGCTGCTCTACTCAGGAACATCAAACTCAAGGCCTGGTGGGCCAGGCTGTGTTCCACTCTCTCCTCCTGCCCCTTCATCTGCTCCCGTGTGCTCTGATCATATATGTCCTTCTCCCGGAGTGGCAGAGTCAATGTCGTCCTTTGGAACAAATTCTTTTCGGGGGAGGGGCAGGAATCCACTTAATTTATGGTGCTGGGGGCAGCCTCCCAGACCTCTCCACTGGTTCCCTACTGCACGCAGGGATATTGCATTCACACCTTGTGGCACTGGGTTGAAGTCTGGTCCCACGTTCCCTGTGGAGATATAAACAATACCCTCCCCTTGGGTGGATTAGTGCCCCCTGCCCCCACTACCCTTTTCTTCCTTATATTCATTCTTTTGTTTTCCTTCCCCCCCTCCTCCACCATTGTTTACCATGTGCATCCCTTGTTTTGGTCTGGTCTCTGCCATACTATACAGTCTTCACCCCAAAAATATTTGTATACAGTAGCTTTTTCCCCTATGCCACTTTTGCTTTTTAAAAAAATTTTTAATTCTTACCTCAGCGGGCTCATGTTGTACTTGTCCTTTTGTGCCTGACTTACCTCGCTTATCATGATTTCCTCCAGTTCTTCCCATACCGCTATGTGCCTCATACGTTCACCACTGCTTTTTAGTGATGCGTAGTACTCCATTGTATGTATATACCACAGTTTTTTAATCCAATCGTCAGTTGATGGAAATTTGGGTTGCTTCCAACTCCTTGCAATTGTGAACTGTGCCGCAATGAACATTGGAGCACAGATGTCTGGTCTTGGTTTGTTTCTTGTCTTTTCTGGGTAATATGCCCAGTAGGGGGATTGCTGGGTCATATGGTAACTCTATTTCCATCTGTTTTAGGTATCGCCAGATTGATTTCCATAGTGGCTGTATGTACTTACAGTCCCACCAGCAGTGGATGAGAGTTCCTGTCTCCCCACAGCCCCTCCAACACTTGTTGCTTTCTGATTTTTTGAATTGGGCTACCTTTGAGGGTGTCAGGTGGTACCTCATTGTTGTTTTATTTTGCATTTCTCTTATGGCTAAAGATCGGGAACATTTTCTCATATGTTTGTTGGTCATTCGGATTTCTGTCCCTGTAAAATTTCTGTTCAAGTCCTTTGCCCACCTCTCAAGTGGGCTATTGGTTTTTTTCTTTTTGGAATCTAGCAGAGTATTGTACATTTTAGTGATAAGGCCTTTGTCTGATGTGTCGTTGCTAAAGATGTTTTCCCAGTCTGTGGACTCTCTTATTACTCTCTTGGTGAATTCTTTAGATGTACACAAGTGTTTTATCTTCATTATATCCCATTTGTCAATTTGTGCCTCCTCTATGTTTGTGTCCTTCCCTATTTCTGATAGCCTGTGTATTCCCTGCGCCAAAGTTCTCAAGTTGGTCCCAATTCCCTCATCGATGGCCCTAATAGTTTGGGGGTTAACTTCAAGGTGAGAGAGTCTTTTATGACGATAGCATGCTGTTGACAATGGGATTCTTTCAAAATCTCATTGGCCAGTTGCAATTTAGTTAGAAGAAAAAAAATCAGAAAGGCAACAATGAAACTTATAAGGAGCGGCTGTTTTTTCAGTTCCGAATACTAGCTGATGTTTTCCCGGGAGAGGAAAGGTTTTCCTGCAAACTTGGGAGAACACTGCTGACGTTAAACTTTTTCACAATGCAATAAGACCTTTTTCTTTCTGAGCATCGGTAAGTTTGAAATGCTGAGGTAACTAGAGGTCAACTCTAGAACTCAGAATTTCTTTTTCTTCTTTTTTAGGATCTGTTCATTTTCAGATCCTGAGAACATAGAGTCCAAACTTATTTTCTCAAGTTTAAAAACTAAACGAGTTTAACCGATGACACTGACAGCCATTGAGTTAGACAGAATCCAGTTAAGGTAATGGGCTGACAGTACAAGGCAAAAATCTACGTGGAGAGCCATCCTCCCCAACCCCCCCCCCCCAAACTTTTCCCCCTGAATTCCCAGGGATTATTCACCAGGGATTCAAACAGTCTTGCTCTCAGACAGAGTATATTGGAAAAGGGACTACTGCAGATATAGCTAGTTTAAAATTTAACATATTATCATTTATGTTCAATTGGAATCTATTTTTAATTTGTCATAGTTTCTATTATTCTCTGTGTTCTCTTAAATTTAAATGTTTCTGGATTTGTTTTTTGGACATTTTTTTGGCATGTTTTCTTCATGAGAAACCCAAGAGGGGTAAACAGTAACTAGAGACAGTAACTAGATTAATCATCCATTTGGTTTATGGTTGGGGAAGTTGGGGTAGTGGGGACCTAATAATAACAGGTATAAGAATGGAGAAAATTCTTTTAAATTGATTGTGATGACTTCACAATTCTTTTTAATATATTTAAACCATTGCACTGTATGACATGAGATTTATATGTCTGAAATTTTTTTTTACCAAAAAAAGCACTTTGGGCTGAAGTTGTACTCATGTATGAAAGGAAAAAATGTAAAAAAGGACCTGCCCCTCCCTCCCAGGAAGGTGGAACTTCAACTCCCAAACTTCATGTGCACATTTCAACTGGCAACTGAAGAAGATAATTATTCAAACAACTCGAGGAAGATCGGGTTCTTCTGTGTGGTTATTTTTAAGTTAAGCTTGCATATTTATAACAGTGGAATTTCTTATATGGGGATGTATATATATATACTGTGATCTACTCTTTGACCGTCGCCATATTTCCAATTAGTCTCCCTGTCTCTTTGTTTCCATCTTTCACATTCCAATTGACAATAATTATCAATATAGTTTGACTGCATATATAATCAATTTATGACTGAAGAAAGTGGTATAATTCTTCAATTTCTTCATCATCAGCTTTAGTAGTTGGTATGTAAATTTGAATAGGAGGTGTAATGACTGGATTTCCTTACAGAGTATAGATACTATCCTATCACAGACAGCATTCAACTTTAAGATATGCCTTGAAATGCTCTTTTGGATGATGAAAGAAATGCCGTTCCTCTTGTAATTGTCAATCCTGGCATAGTTGACCATATGAATTTCTGATTCAAACTGGCCAATTTGGAAACAATCCTTTTCAGTTCACTGAATGCATAGGATATGGGTCTTTATGCCTTCCATTTCATTTTAGAATATTCCCAATGTGCACTCCACTTCATTATTGGCAGTTTCTAAATTTCTGAGATTCATACTTTGTTCAAAGAGTCTTGGTGGTTTAGTGGGCTATGTTGGGCTGATAAATACAAGGTCAGCAGTTTGAAAACACCATGGGAGAAAAATGAGACTTTCTGCTTCCTTAAAGATGGACAGTCTTGGAACCACAAATAGGCAGTTCTACTTTGCCCTACATGGCCTCTGTGAGGCAGATGTGATAGTGAATTAGGGTTATTGACTTTGTACTTTTCACATTCTAATCATCAATGAGTTTGCAGTGTTTTCTTCTAAATTTGAGTTATGCTGAAGATCATCTTCATCGCAAATACCCTTTTTTCAACAACACAAGCGAGTGTAATTATGGGTACCCATGGACCTTGCCAGATGGAATATGCAGGAATCAAATAGACTGTGTTTTCAGGGAAAGATGATGGAGAAGTTCAATATTTTTAGCCAAAATGAAACCAACAGCTGACTGTGGAGCAGACTATTAATTGCCCATGTGTAAGTTCAGGGTGTATAGTTAGTGGATTCGTAGAATGGCTGCAGGTTTCACCCAAGATTCTCATGGGGACACTTAAAAAATCATTTTATTGGGGGCTCGTACAACTCTTATCACAGTCTATACATACATCAATTGTGTCAAGCACATTTGTACATTTGTTGCCATCATCATTCTCAAAGCATTTTCTTTCTACTTGAGCCCTTGGTATCAGCTCCTCATTTCCCCCCCCCCCCCGCCCCACCCCGGCAGCCTTCCCTCCCTCGTGAAGCCTTAATAAGTTGTAGATTATTATTTTTGTATCTTACATCATCCTCTGTCACCCTTCACCCACTTGATCTTTGTGGTTGATTCCCCTTTTCTTCCCCCACCTTCCCTTTTACCCTCCTGGTATCTCTATTCTAATTGTTGGCCCTGAGGGGTTTATCTATCTTGGAATCCCTGTGTTGTGGGCTCTTATCTGTAGCAGTATGCATGCTCTGGTCTAATCTGATTTGTAAGGTAGAATTGAGGTCATGATAGTGGTGACGGGAAAGAAGCATTAAAGAACTAGAGGAAAGTTCTGTTTCTTTTTTTTACATTTTATTAGGGGCTCATAAAACTTTTATCACAATCCATACATATACATACATCAATTGTATAAAGCACATCTGTACATTCTTTGCCCTCATCATTTTCAAAGCATTTGCTCTCCACTTAGCCCTTTGCATCAGGTCCTCTTTTTTTTTCCCCCTCTCTCCCCGCTCTCCTCTCCCTCATGAGCCCTTGATAATTTATAGGTTGTTATTTTGTCATATCTTGTCCTATCCGGTGTCTCCCTTCACCCCCTTCTCTGCCGTCCCTCTCCCAGGGAGGAGGTCACATGTGGATCCTTGCAATCAGTTTCCCCTTTCCAACCCACTCACCCTCTACTCTCCCAGTATCGCCCCTCACACCCCTAGTCTGGAAGGTATCATCCATCCTGGATTCCCTGTGCCTCCAGCTCCCATATGCACCTGTGTACAAACTCTGCCCTATCCAGTCCTGCAAGGTAGAATTCAGATCATGGTAGTTGGGGGGAGAAAGCATCCAGGATCTGGGGGAAAGCTGTGTTCTTCATCGGTATTACATTGCACCCTGACTGACCTATCTCCTCTCCTAAACCCCTCTATGAGGGGATCTCCAGTGGCCGACAAATGGGCTTTGGGTCTCCACTCTGCACTTCCCCCTTCATTCACTATATATATTTTTTGGATGATGCCTTATACCTGGTCCCTTTGGCACCTCGTGATCGCACAGGCTGGTGTGCTTCTTCCATGTGGGCTTTGTTGCTTCTGAGCTAGATGGCCACTTGTTCACCTTCAAGCCTTTAAGACCCCAGACATTATCTCTTTTGATAGCCGGCCACCATCAGCTTTCTTTGCCACATATGAACAACAATCACAAAATAAAACAGGGGAAAAGTTCAATTTAAAATAAAGTTGAAAATGTTAAGATCTAGAATAACTTTAAAAGAGCTCAACAGGAAACTCAGATGATAAGGTGGTAAGTTTTAAACTAATTGCACTTAGGACAGAGCACTCTGTATGATAGCAATGGTATTTACGTCCCCGCTCTATGTTCAGAGGCGATTCACCAGAGGCTTAAACTATGTGTACTTAAAAAACACAACAAAGCAATGGAAACAACTTGAAAACTGGCCAAAAGGAAGATCAAATGATAAGATATTCATTCTGACCTAACTACATTTGCCACATTCAACTCTACAGTGCTCTCTGTGTGACAACAAAGTTGCTCTTATCCCAGACTATGGTCGGAGGGGATTTAGCAGAGGCTTAATCTGTGTGTGGATCCTGCAAATGGAATTTGGGCTTCCACTGTCATTGATAGCCTTCTGTAAACCAGGTGTTCACAATTTATACATATGTATTTCTTAACAGCGACAACAAACTATCTAAGCACTGATATATAAATGTTAGAAAAGTTAGTATGACTGGTAACAAAACAATACAAATTGTTTTACAGTGACTGAGGGTTATAGTAGTTATTAATGCATAATAATGTGTCCTGAAGATAGGGTAAAGCTAGCTCAAGCTCATTTTTTGTTTCCTATCACCTTATTTGTGTGAGAAAGGTGAAGCTTTCTGTTCCCATGAAGATGTACAGCTTCCGAAACCCAAAGGGACAATTCTATACTGTCCTTTAGGGTTACTATGGGCCAGATGGCAGTGAGTTATTAATTTTTCCTCTAATTGCTTAGTAGGACAGCAACTGCTTTAAGTCCTAATGATTATCATCTTTTCCAACTTGATTATGTTTTTTAAAAGACTACCATCTTTTTTAGAATAAAATATCATGCTTGGTGAGAGCAAAGATATCTTGACCCACAACCAAGGGAGACTTTTGGTCTCGTGCTCCGGAGGCAGCCTGGTGTACTGCCTAGGAGCTGGGCTGCTGCTCTACAAAGCACCAGCTGCCCCTTGGGAGAAAGACCGGGCTTTCTGTTCCAGTAAAGAGCTGACAGTCTGGGAAACTGCCGGAGACAGTAGGTCCTGTAGGGTTACTATGAATCAGCTTTGCCTCAATGGCAATGAGTTTATTATTAATTATTATTATTATTATTACTGCCTGTATCTTACCAAATCAAGCTTGGATTCTGTGTGAATTACTCTCAGTCTGCTATTTAACTCGGAGGATTTTGTAATCTTTAAGAACAAAGCAATCACTGAGCAATCTTCAAAGTTGATGATTGTCTTTTGCTTAACATTTTAAATAGTCTCTAAAGTGTCCTTCAGTTTAAAGAGTAAGCTTTTGGATTGTTGGCCCAGTGGTTAAAAACTTCATAAATGTGTACTTCATGGGTAACGATGATAAATTGTAACTTCATATTTCCAGTGCTCTCAACAATTTTCCTCAGTGGAAAGGGATAGTGTGGAGTGAGGTCAGGGCATTTAAAGGTGAGCTCTTTACAAGTCAATGCTGGCTTAGATGGCGAGACCCTGCAGATCAGAGGTGTAAGTGATTGTTTTATCCATGGAACAATATTGTGAGAGGGCTTTGCTTTTTTCAAGCCTTCCACCTGTGCAATCCTTGTATCGATGCGAGCAGAAGACTACACAGTTTTGTGTCTCATCAAGCTGTTGAGTGTGCAATGAGATACTTTGCTTAAAGTGCTGGATATAGCCCAGGGTAGGGATATAGCCCAGGGAGTGGATATAGCCCAGGGAGTGGATATAGCCCAGGGTGTGGATATAGCCCAGGGTGGGGATATAGCCCAGGGAGTTGATATAGCCCAGGGTGGGGATATAGCCCAGGGTGTGGATATAGCCCAGGGTGTGATAGCATTATTACTCTTCTATGAACATCTACATATTTCTTCTTAATGGAAATCTCTCTGACTTTGCAATTACCTGGCCTGAGGACTAGAATTTCAGAATCTGTTCCAAGGATGACTTCTCCTTTCCTCTTCCTGTTTATCTTCTTCTCCATATTGGCAGTAGTTACCAGGTGATCTCCTCAGTTTATTGCACCTTTCATTTTCAGAAGAGACCTGGTGGCAATGTGGTTACCTGTTGCTGCTATCGGCAACATGAGCAGTTCGAAACCAGTAGTCAGCTCTGTGGGAGAAAGATGGGGCTTTCTACTCTGATAAAGAGTTACATTCTTGGAAACTACAGGGGCAGTTCTGCCCTGACCTAGAGGATTCCCATGAGCCAGAATTGACTCGATGCCAGTGACTTTGGCTTTTTATTCATTTTCAGAAATATCCTTGGTGGGGTAAGCATTGGACTGCTAACCACATGGTTGGTGCTTCAAACTCAGGCGCTGTTCCCTAGAGAAAGATGAAGCTGTCTCCTCCCCTAAAGATTTACACTCTTGGAAACCCCATGGAGCAGTTCTACTCTGTCCTATAGGGTTGTATAGGATGTCCATGAGTCAGAATTGACTTGATGTCTGTGGGTTTTGTTTGTGTTCATTTTTGGAGTGTCATTGCTACTTGGTAAGAGGGAGTAGGGTGTAATGAACATGGGGAAGTGGCACGCTTCAATCCTGCACAGTTCTGAGTCATAAGCTCTTGGATGTTCCATACATCCCCTGCAGAGATGTCCTCATTTCATTCAAAGGTTCACCTTCCTCCATGGACACGACACACTTGGTGGTCAGTTTGGCATCTATCTGTTATAGGATTCTGCTTCATCAAGAAATGGTTCCACTGTGGTCCACTGTGGTCATTCCTTGGTTAACACATCACACAGCCAGCGATATTATCACATTCTCAAAAAGTTTTTTTAGTGCCTTGATAATGGGTTTTCTAATTTTACAAAAAAACGTGTCTCTGTAATTTAGTGAGATGTCTATATTGAGAAGCAGTCTTTGAAATGTATTCTAGCTGTTGCAAGAATATCATTGGGGATGTTTTTCATTCCATTTGCTGTCCTCCTGAAAAATTCTTGTCTTGATTTTATTTTGGTTGAATATTAATTTATCATCACAAGTAGCTCTTCTGTTGACTTTAGAATGTGAACTGTATAAATATAACTAACAGCACTCATCTCTGCTGGATTTTGCATTTGTTTGTTTACTTATTTCCTTCTTCTGCTGTTATACTTTGATTTAGTGACTTTGTAGTTCAAATAGCTTTGTAAACTACTGTAAGTATTTTTAAAGCCAAGGTTTCAATGCTGTCCGTAAGGTTCTCAGTGGCCGATTGTTCTGCAGTGGATAGCCTATTCCGTCTTCGTTGAGACATGCTCACTTCGGTGACTCTCCGTTGGCATTTGAAATACCAGCAATGTAGCTTCCAGTGGCACAGCAACACACACCACCACAGTACTCCCAAATGGCCTGGCAAGTGCTGGTGGTATTTTGAGGACTGAGGTGCACCTGTCCCAAGCCACACTATTTTCAATCGCCTCGTATGCATGTGAAAGTTGGGCATTGAGTAAGGAAGACTGAGGCGGCATCAGTGCATTTGAATTAGGATGCTGGTGAAGAATACTGGAAGTACCATCGGCTGTCAAAAGAACAACCAAATCTACTTTGCAAGAAGTCAGGCTCTTTAGAGGCAAGACTGTGTCTCACAGACCTCGGACGTGTTGTCCGAACAGACCAGTCTCCAGAGAACACATCGTTGTGCGTCGAGAGGAGGGTGACAAAAAAAGGGGGAGGCCCTCACTAAGATGGAATGACACTGCGGCTTCAACAATCGGCTCAATTTGGGGGGCGGCCCAGACCCAGGCAGCATTTCATGCTATTGTGCATAGGGAGCTCCGAGTCAGAATTGACTAGACAGCATCTAGCAAAAACCACAAAAAAGGCAAGATGGTTCATTAATTATGTCACATTTGTAAGTATTAAAAATATTAAACCCTCAGTTTCCTTTATATCCCCATAAAAATTACACTTGTCCTCCATTCGGGGCTGTGAGACACCCACAGAGTGTGTGTGGAACACGGGAAAGTTGGAGGTAGGAGTTCACAGAGAGAGGCCTCAGAAGGAAGGCCTGGTTGGGAGAGCTGTAAGCAATCAGTTTCTTTCTTTCTTTCTTTCTTTCTTTCTTTCTTTCTTTCTTTCTTTCTTTCTTTCTTTCTTTCTTTCTTTCTTCCTTCCTTCCTTCCTTCCTTCCTTCCTTCCTTTCTTCCTTTCTTTCTTCCTTTCTTTCTTTGCTATCCATCCCTGAGCAAAGTACTTCATCACTCACTTCCTGTATGTCTTCGACCTCAGCACAAAGGAGACAGACATCACTCAACTGAACCAATCAGCAGCATTTTGACGAACAGAAAAAGATGGACATCGCCGAGGATTTCCATTTTAGGCGAATCCACGGTCAGTGTTCCCGGAAGGCGCTACCAATAAGTCAAAGTTCTTGTCTTGGGCAAACTGGCTTCAAAAATCCTCTCTAAAGTATGAAGAAGTGAAGATGTCACTTCGCGGACTAAGGTGCGTGCAATGTATATACGTCATAGTAGTTTCAATGGCTTCGTGGACATGTGAAAGCTGAACAAGGTATAAAGGTGACTAAAGAAAAATGGAACGATGGTGTTGAAGACTATTAAATATAATGAGCATTCAAAAAATCATGGGAAATGGAATTAAAGGGATCCCCCATGAGCTTTGTGAAGGCCTCGCATATATCACGGGCTGCCAGACACCAAACAAATCTGCCCTCGAGGCAGGACACCTGGAATGGACTTTAGAAGCCAGCTTGGTGAGACTTCGTCTCATATACTTTGGATTTGTTATCAGGAGGGGCTAGTCCTTGGAGAAGGTTGTCATACTTCTTATGGTGGAAGCGGAGCAAAAAAGAGAAAGACTTAGTGCAGCAAGAGGCTCAAACTGAGCAACCGCTGTTAGGTGGCACAGGTGTTTCAGTATGTCATACATAGGGTCACTATGACTGGAACCAACGTCACGTTACCTGACAACCGTCACAAGAGCCCCCACAGGTGCGCTATGCAGAGAGTTATGCTCCTCTTTTATGGATGAGAAAACTGAAGTAGTTAGAGAGTACAGTCGTAAAATTAGTAAATCAGGAAGTCAGATTTCAAATACATCCTGGCTGAATCCAAAGCTTGGAGCTTAGACTCTATCATTTCTAATTTCATTAAAAGGGCAATGATGTGAATTGGTCCTCCATTTTTGGAAAGCTCATGGATTTAATCCTTTTGTGTATTGGAAGCACAAGTATGTTTGTTATCCAAATTTTCACTGAATCATTTAGTGCCCTAGGTCTTGA
Organism: Tenrec ecaudatus; assembly: GCF_050624435.1. Taxonomy (NCBI): domain Eukaryota; kingdom Metazoa; phylum Chordata; class Mammalia; order Afrosoricida; family Tenrecidae; genus Tenrec; species Tenrec ecaudatus. The sequence goes on from NC_134531.1 coordinate 95,665,937, forward strand.
AAATATGATGAAATAATAGAGCATTTCCATCATATGGTGAAGTGCAGACCAAAGGGGTATAGTAGACATTTTCATTTTATTTGCAGTTAGCTCCAAGATAATTTGGCCTACACTGATTTAGAATTTGTAGAGAGTGGTCATGTTAGATAATTAGATGCATTACTATAAATTATGAATTTTGAGAGATTGTGTAACTCAACAACTGCTGGTAGCAAGACAAGTCCTCTTAGAAGTGTACATACTTTTTAAAGTGACTTGTCTTTGCATCTAAAAATAAATGAAAGAGTTGGGTATTAACACTTTCTATGGCTGACACCGGAGTGACTCCTTCCAGCCACACCTCCAGGCTGTGCTGATAGAATGGAAAGAAAAGAAAGAAAGGAGAGCCTGTCTTTCTCTGTCCTGGTTTGTGACATCCTAAGATTTATGTGTTCTCCACTTTACAGGCTCCTATCAGCACTTTCCTGGTGGCATAGTGTTTACTCTGCTCAAGGTCAGCAGTTTGAAACCACCAGCTGTTACTCGGGGGAAAGATGAACCTTTCTACTCCAATAAAGGGTAGAACAGTGTCAGCAATTTCTACGTGGGCGGTTCTAGCCTACTGCAGGGTCACTACGCATTGGAATGGGCTCGATGGCAGGGCATCTGGCTTTGGTGGATGTTCTTTCTACACAATATTAAATGACAAGAGGGAGGTTTTTGCTTTTCCTTGTTAACTCAATTCCCTATCACAAAGCCCCCTTCTCTCTCTCTCTGTCTTTATAAATAAAGCTCTTCCTGGGATTTGGGGGCATGTGATTAACATGTGCAAGTATGCACATGGGCTATTGGTGCAGTTTACAGTAGTCCATTGAATCTAAATCTCATTTCGACATCATTTGGTTAAAGTTAATTTGTGATACATCTTTGTTGGTGAGATAGAGCTATATTATGAATTATTGCATATTCAGTCTATGTAGTTGGCTTACATAGAAGTAATCAATTATACATTTATTTAAGATGTATTAATGATTCCCTGCAACTCAATTGCAATGTCTTTTGTCAGCTTCAAACAAGGCCATGATGAATTTCTATGTCCTTGAGTTGGGTAATTTCCTGTCTGGGAAGGAGACACTGAGCAATTAGAGTAAATGATTCTGAAGTTCTTTTTTGGAATTTTAAAGTGGCTTCGAACAGAAACCTGCCTCTTGTTGGTAATGCCTCAGCCTTGCTATATATACATATAGGTGTCTACTTGTGGCGGTCCCTGTTCCCTTTGGGTGATTAAACGTTGTCTGTAGGGTCCACACAAAGGTAGCAGTTTACCTTGAAGATTTTGGGGGCCCCTGAGGAATTCAGGGAACCATAATATTTTCTAAAGCTTTATAGTCTGTCTCCTTCCTTGAATGGGAGCATTTGTTTTGGTTTTCACTGCACTGGATTTAATTTTAGACTCACTGATGTTTCCTTTGCCTTGGCTTCTGCAAAGTTCTGTTTTCCTTAGAGTGTTCATTTTTAGTCCGTCGAACTTTTCTCTTTGCTTCCTCAGTTCTCTTGAGACCCTTTGGCTTCTGGTTAATTTTTATTGTTTTTCTAGGGATTTTGCCCTTACCAAATTAGCTCCCCCCTCCAATGGGTGAAAGTGATCTTGTCCTCTCTTCACCCTCGATGAAGCCCGTGGAAAAGAAGCAAACCTCACTGAAAAGGACCGGAAGAGCGGTTTTCTCCAGTGTTCTAAGAATACCCTTCTGGACAAGTAAATGGCAAATTAATAGGACTTCATGGGCATTAGAGTTTAATTCTCTTGCACATTTTTCGTTTAAGAGGCCAGCAAAGTTTGCTTCAAAATATGTATCAAAAATATGTATCAAACAAATGAAGGAATGGAAGGAACCCCTCCATCATAATCAGGGAAATTACAACAAAGCTTTCAAATATCTCTTCTTATTAAATACCAGACTTGCAAAGCAGGGAAAGTGGAGACACTGGTAGCCCTTTAGGAGCCCAGGTAGTGCAGTGGTTCTGCATTGGGCTGAGATTCTCATGGTCATCAGTTCAAAGCCACAAGTAGCTATGTGGGAGAAAGACTGGGCTTTCTACTACTCCTATAAAACGTTACAATCTCGGACACCCACAGGGGTTACTGTGACGATGAGAGTGAGTTTGCTTTTTTGGTAGCTCTTCAGTTAGGCCTTGTTATCGCTTACTTAAATAATAAAGATTTTAAAAGTTGATAAGAGACCAACAGTGAGTCAAATATGTTTGCTTCATCTTGTGGCTTAGAAACAAAGTTCCTGAGACCTTGGGTCTGACTGTGAGACAGTAGGCACTGGGTCTGCTTGGTTCCCTTCTTGATTCTCAGTGTTGGAGTATCTGGCCGAGTGTCTGGCCATTATCGGGTCTATGATAAATATATTTTTGATAAAAGTAAAATAAAATCTAGCTTAGAAATAGAACATCTAGTTGTTTGTTTAATTTCCTCTAAGGTAGTTTTACATGTTTTTATTGAAAATGAATGGAGATTCCAGATCAGTAATGTCTGTCAGTGGTCTCACTGATTCCTTAAATCTTCATTAAAGTGGTTAAAAGCTCAGGGAGTGCAAGGCCAGTGTGTACTTGTTTTGCTGAGCATTGTGGGTGAGGGTAGCACCAGGCTCATGGCTGTAGTCAAAGGCAGGTTGAGAGCAATCCTGGTCACTGAGCCCTCTGTATTATGCTGCCTCAGATGAAATAAAGCAGAAATTATAAGAAGGTATATGTTCCATCAGAACTAGCATGAAACATTTCAATTTTAAAAATGCTTTTATTGACATACACTTAATATATGATACAAATTCAATGGTTTAAATATATTAGAAAGAACTGGTCAATCATCACCACAATCAATTTTAGACAATTTTTCTTCATTCTTTTATCAATTGTTATTATCTCCCCATTTCCTCTGTGGTAGGCTGGGTTGACTAGAGAAACAAATCCAGTGACACTCATCCATGTGTAAGAATGAACTCTTTATCAAGAAGTAATTACATATCAAGAAAACATCCCAGCCCAGTCCAACTCAAGTCCATAAGTCTGATACTAGTCCATAAGTCCTTCTTCAGACTCACGCAGCCACCTGCAATGATGCAGAATGCAGGAAGACCACAGGCCGGTGGGTGCAAAGTCCTGTGGATCCAATGGCAGTAGCTCTGGCAGCAATCAGGGTCAACCAGCAGGAAGGTGAAGGCAGAGAGGGAAGGGAGATGGCTTATGAGAAGGCCATGCTCATGAGGAGGCACCATCAGGCTGTGACCTGATTGACAAGCTAAACTTCACCCCTACACTTTTATATAACTTCAAGTTACATAAAATTATGTAACTACTATATCCCCTCCATCTCTCCTGCCATAACCCTAAGGAGCTATTAATCTAATTACTGTCTGTGTAGATTTAGCTATCCTGGATTTCATTTAAAGAAAATCATGAGAAAAAAAAGCCAAACTACAGCAACAATAAAATAAAAACAGATGTATTAGGCTGGGCTGTCTACAGAAACAAAAGCAGTGACATTCATATCTAAGTACATAAGTAGGGACTTTAAATCACAAAGTAATTTAATACTGTGTTAGATAGAGTTCTCTAGGGAAACAAAACCTGAATGCTAATAATTATATATATATTTATGCAGATAGATATATAACATAAGAAATAAACAGTTAAATTATAAAGCAGTACAAATGGCTCAGTGCAACTCACTCCCGTGAGAGAGTTGTGAGACACTGGCAGTCCTTCAAGTCTTGAGGCCTGCCTGGTAGTCATCTATAGAGCAATTCAGGCTATCTGGGCACAGGCAGCAAGCAGTACGGCAGGTCACCAACAGTCAGCCAGGTGACAGGGTCTTACAGTCCCCAGCTCAAGAGTTGTATATTCCAGTGGTATGGCAAAGCAGGTCTTGAAGGAACCTCAAGTGACAGTGACACAGTCAATGGGCTAGGTGTTCCACAGGCAGTGTAGCTTGAAAATTGAGGTACAGAACAAGCAAGGCAGCCACACACTGGTCGATGATCAAAGAGCAAGAGAGAAGAAAGACGAGGCTCGCTGAGTCATTTATCTTTCTGCTTCAATTAACCCCTCATGCGTTTATCGGCCAGGTTGGCACAATAAGCTAACTACCTCAAATACCAAGAAAGTGTCCCAGTCTAACCCAACTCAAGTCCATGGGTACAATGCTCATCAGACCCCTCTTCAGACTCACAGAGCTGTGGGCCGATGACACAGAAGGTGAAGTGTGACGCAGGAAGATCACAGGCCAGCGGGTGCAGAGCTGGGTGGATCTAAAGTCAGTGGAAACATGGCAGGGCACTGATAGCCCTCAGGTTTGGGCACCCCACACAATCTCTTTGCTGGGTTCCCTCACGAGGCAGGCAGCATCCCAGCAGGCAGGGAGATGAAGGGGCAGAGAGAGAATTCTCTCTCTCTCTCTCTCTCTCTCTCTCTCTCTCTCTCTCTCTCTCTCTCTCTCTCTCTCTCTCTCTCTCTCATATCGAAGCTCCATCCCCAACGAGGTGCCGTCAGCTGCCACTTGGTTGGCAGTTTGGCTCCACTCCTACACTTCCATGCAAATTCAAGTTGACGTGAAATCTAAGTCCCACAGCAGATACATTTCCATCCAAGAGACATTAAAAAAAAAGCTGGACACATTTTAAAAGAGTCAAAAAGGAAAACAAATGGTAAGATGCTAAATGTTAAGCTAACCATTACGTGCAGTGATACATTTTCCAACGCACGCTATCTGGGGACAAATCTGTCCTTAGCTCTGGTCAACGGTCTGGCAGAGTTCAATGGCCTAACTTAATCCATGCGAGGACTCTGCACATGCGCTCTGAGTAATCACGGTCATTCACAGCCCTCTGCAAGCTGGTGCTCAGAATTTCAGCTTTAATGCATTGTCTGCACCGCCTTAATTTTATCATATACAAACCTTGGATCACACGGCCTAGTATGCATCTTCAGTGTAGACATGGCTGACATGATTCTGACATGGCTGCTTGTTTGCTGCTTTAAGACTCTTGCCAGGCACAATAGGCTTTCTTCAGCACAGTTTGTTAAAGCATTCATCTCTCCAGCGATCGCTTCATGGAGGCAGGGATACAACAGGGCCAAATCATAAAAACGAATTGCCATTAAATTAGGGCTTACAATTAAGTACTAAACTCAAAATCCATTCATATAGCTAAGATAAGTATATCTATCCTTGGTCCACTTTAGAGGCAGATGGTCAGCTTCTTTAGAAATAATATAGATAACCTGCAGAGGACACTTGGTTTTTCTAATAATATAAAAAGCTAATTTCTAAAAATATCTTAGTCTAACCAGTGGTATAGAATTTAACATACCAAAGCACTGATTTTATTGGGAAATAAATGGTAAGTTATATGGAGAACTTGATACAAGGGTGAATGACAATGGCAAAGGAATGATATGAGACAAAGCAGTTGGCATCATTTGTAAAGAGCCGAGTGGTACAATAGCTTATGTGTTGGGACAACAGAAAGACAAGCCAGTCAGCAACCGCAGAGCATTGGGCAGTTGTCCTCTGTCCTATAGGGCCAGTAGGACTCAGAATCAGTGGTAGTAGGTTTGGGGCTTGGTACCATCTTGAGCCTCATTTGAAATAATTAGACATAGAATGGTACCAGAGATGTTTCCCTACAATATGGACCAAGAAAAGCAGGCTATTGATGACAGGGATTCTAGCACAAATATGGAATCATTTAGAAACTGTAATAAGACTTTGATGAATGTAAACGTTTATGTGACTTCCAATTCTATGCAGCTGTTTCCACTGTGTGACATTATAAAGCATCTATTTTAATTTATTGAGCTTTGTTTATATCAGTATATCAACCCCTGTTTATATTGCATCGAGTACTGTTTATATTACTTAGAATACTAACTTAATAGTTTTGTCTTTAACAAATGTGCTAAGTAATGCAACAAACACACATTTTAATAATCAAAAGGAAAAAAAGTGTGGGTGGAGAAGAGTTGAGCAAAGATAGGAGCTGAGGATAAAAGTAGCAAAAGCAGAATAAGGATGAAATCCTCACAGCCAGGTTCAAGGCCAGGTCTTAAGAATGAAGGATCTTCTACCAAGTAGAAAGCAAATGTTTTGAGAATGATGATGGCAACACGCACAGATGTGTTTGACACATGGATGAATGTATGGCTTGTGATGAGAGTTGTACGAGTCCCCAGTAAAATGATTTAAAAAAAGAAGAATTAAGGATCTTCCAGCTACAATCTTTATGCCGCTAGCCAGCTCTCCAGCTGGTGATCTGCATATGATGCCAACTTTGACTCTTCCCTCCACCCAAACCACAGACCCAGCCGCTGAGGCCAAGACCACATAGTCATCCTTGGTTCTCCTATCTTCCCTTCTCTCTCGTTATCAACCCACCCACAGAATCTGTAGATCAAGTTTCTAAAGAAATGGTGTCACTATTTACTAGTCTGCGTCTTCACTGACACCACCCGTCCCAAGACCACTTCACTTCCTTCCTGGCCAATAGCAAGAGGAGTCTAGTCTCCATGGTCATCCCTCTTTCCCGCTATGTTTATTTCTTCCTGAGTCGAGTGATATTGTCAAACAGGAAATCAGATCAAAACTCCCTGTTGTGTACATTCTGCAGTGGGTGCGCACTTTCGGAGAATAAAGCAGAGCTGGAGGCGGTGCTCTCTCTCTCTCACCTGGACCACAACGCTTGCCTTCCACTCCTTCGCGAGCTTTCTCGGGCTTGTTTCTCGCTGTTTGCTGGGCACGTTCTCTTTCTCACCCATCCTCGCCTTTTGTGGAGCCGGCGACTTTTTCACTGCTCTATTTCTAGGAAGTAGAACCATGCGTGGAGCAAGCTCTCCATAAATATCGATGAGGGAAAGGATTTTTAATGTAGATACCTGGTCGGAAAATGTCTGGCTTGCTACCATTCTCTCCTTGAGGCCCTGAGAAACCCTAGGGCCGTACTGTCCTAGATTCCAATGTTCAGCTAACTCTTTGCTGAGCCGCACTCTGAACAGAGCCAGGCCTCAGGTGCCTTGGAATTGACACCAACCCATGGTGATCCGTGTGCGGGAGACTGGGATTGTATGCCTTGCAGCTGAACGCTTTTTCAGGAGATGACCCAGCTTTCTCCACGGAGCTTCAGGGTGGACTAAAACCGCTGATGTGGGGATCTAGCCATCAAGTGCGGTACACATTCAGCCACCCAAAGACTCCACACCAAACATACCTCCGACCAATGGACTTTGGCAGATAGGGTGGGAGTTTGTGTGCGGAGAACTTCGACGAGTGGGGAGGTCATCCCTCTGAGACGCGATGTACGATGGAATCCCTCTAGGAAACCGATGGACCTGAATCTAGAACCTTGTGGAGCTATCATCCAAAGCTGTACTGTGAACTCATTCTCCTCTTCCAAACTAAAGTGATTTTTCGAAGATGTCATACAAAGATCAGGACTTGTTCTTATGTAAAAGGCATATTTGGTTGGGTTTGAAATTTAAATACATTTATTTTCATGATAATCTAAAAATAATTTGCACGAGCATTTGGGGGAGTCTTCTGGAAAAACACTATAGTAGAGGAGTATAAGAACTTTTTTCTTTAAAAAATCATTTTATTGGGAGCTCGTGCAACTCTTATCACAATCCATCCATCCACGTGTCAAGCACATTTGTACATTTGTTGCCATCATCATTCTCAAAACATTTGCTTTCTGCTTGAGCCCTTGGTACCAGCTGCTCATTTTTTCTCCTCTCTCCATGCCACCCCTCCCTCATAAACCCTTGATAATTTATAAATTATGATTATTTTGTTATATCTTACACCATCCAGCGTCTGCAGGTATAAGGACTTTTACAAGAAACCTTGGTGGTGTAGTAGGCTACCCTGAGCTGCTAGCAACAAGGTCCACGGTTTGAACCCGCCAGCTATTCCAAGGAGGAAAGATAAGGCTGTCTATTCTTATTAAGATGTTAAGTCTCAGGACCCCAATGCGGCCATTCTATCTAGTCCTGTCGGGTGACTATGAGTGGGAATCGAGTTGATGGCAATGAGTTTTGAGTTTTGAACAGAGAGACCTCCCCTTCAGTGCTGCCATTTGCATTCTTGTTTGTGATTAATTCACACCAAGTGAAGGGCAAATGAGGCTAGGTTTTCCCACTGTGGAAAGGAGGGTCCTTCTTTTAAATCGGCCTGAATTCCTCATCCATTGTTTCCAAAGCAAGTATAGCTCTACCGGACCATTTGGGATGAGGTGCACGACAGTCGGCTGCACACAGACCAGGGCTTGGGTGGCAGACAGTCCTCTGGAAGCACAGGAGGGGGCAGGAAGGACAAAACTCTACTTTCCCCAGCTCTCATTGCATGTCCCTCTCCCCTCTGCTCCTCAACAAGGATGCTTGCTATTCATTTTCTGTACATCAGTCTCTATGTAAGAGGCCTGTTGATCCAAGGGTTCTTCATCTCAGAACACGTTTAAAAATCACTGGTCTAGATCATTGCAATTCCATGAGAGAAGTTCAAATATTATAAGTATTTACAATAAAAACAACTGCTTAAGATTTGACTATGGCCGTATTTTCAGAAGCAAAATTTGGGAAACTGCCTCTGATTCAGAAGCAAAACAACGCATTGAAATGACAAATATATTTTGTTTTATTGTGGTATGGATTTATTGCCCTTCACAGATACTATGGTTTTCACACATTAAAAGTTTGTGGATTGAGCTAGTCTATCGGCACCATGTGTGCATCCCACGCCTCTGTGTTACATTTTTGTAATTATCCAAGTATTTCAAACATTTTCTTAATGATTTTGTACACTTCATAGACCATGGTGTAAAACTAGTTTTTCTATGCCCTCAAAAGCTCAAGTTCAGAGCCATCAACTTGATTCCAAGTCATAGTGACCCTACATGTCAGGGCAGATATGGCCCTGTGGGTTTCAAGTTTCTGAGAGTATAATTCTTATTTTGGATTTGCAGGTTTTTAAAAATCATTTTATTGGGAACTCTTACAGATATTATAACAATCCATAATTCAATTAGAGCAAACATAATTGTACAATTGCTGCCACCATCAGTTTCAAAACAGTTTCTTTCTTCTTGAACTCCTTGATATCAACTCCCTTTTATCCCCTCCCCCCCTACCCTCTAGGAACCATTATTATTATTTATTATTATTATTTTTCCATATCTTACACCATCCAATGTACCTGTTCACCTCTAATTCTGGTACTTGTTGTCCTTGAGTAGGGTTATACAGTCAGCATTGTTATTGACCCCCTCCCTCTCTTTTCCCATGCCCTCAGGGAATCATGGCTATTTCTGAGGGGTTTATATGTCTCGGATTTCATTAATTGAACAATCTTAAATTATAAAAATGAACATATGCAAGTCTAACAATATGCATATGGTAAAATTAAGACCATAATAGTAAGGGAAGGAAATGTTAAAGAACTAGAGGACAGTTATGTGTTTCATCAGTGCCACACCACACCCTGGATATATCCTCCCTTCTGTGTGGCCCTTCTCAGAGAGACTGAACAATTATCTTACAGGTGAGTTTTGGGTCACCACTTTGTCTATTCTCCTTCGCATCAATTTGACTGCTTGTTTTTGAACTTCTGGTACCTATTCCCATCAACACCTCATGATCATGCAGGCTGGTGTTCTTCTTCCATGAGGACTTTGTTGATTCCCTGCTACACGGTTACTTGTTTAACTTCAAGCCTTTATGGGAGTAGAAAGCCTCTTCTTTCTCCTGCTGAACAGCTGGTGGTTTCAAACTGCTGTCCTTAAGGATAGCCACCCACACCATAGCCATGACACCATGGGCTCCTCTTGTATGCATTGCTCCTGTGGTTAGGTGCTGTTGAGACAGTTCTAACTTAAAGCAACCCTTTAACACTTTTATGTTATAGATAGCAACCCTTGTCAACATTTTTCATTTTCCTTTGTCTACCACGGTAGAGCCTTGCAGCCACTGTGTGAATCCATCTCATCCAGGGCCTACCTCTTTTTCACTGCCCCTCCACTTCAATAAGCATAATGTCCTTTTCCAAGGACTGGTCTCTTCAGACAACATGTCCAAAGTACATTAGAGGAAGTCTTGATGTCCTTGCCTCTAAGAAGCACTCTGGCTTTATTTATTCCCACACAAATCTGTTTGTTCATGGAATGTTCAATATTCTTTGCCGACAATAGAAAACCAAAATATATGTGGTTCCTTATGATATTTGCTTTATTTTACGGTCTGGAAATGGACCTGCAATGTCCCTGTAAATCTGCTATATATACAGCATCTACAGTTACAGAGAAGGAAGTATAAGATTCCTAGGCTCCTACTGTGACTCAGCGGCATAGCCAGAGTCGGGCTATAACCTGAGGCTCCCGATATCTGTTCTAACACCCTTTTCATCATTCTGAGCCTTCCTCATATCCTTTTCTCCCAAAATTACCTCACTGGGGAAGACATAAAAGTTCTAGGAAGAAATAAGACTCCCCGCCAAAGGTGTTTTGAGGAGGTCTATGATAAAAAGAATGGGGTCTTGGGAAGATAATGGGGAAGAGCTTGGCCGCCAACTGAAGGTGTGGCAGTTCAAACCAACCCAGGAGTTCCATGTGGAGATAAGACCTAGTAATCTACTTCAATAAAGACTACCGTCTAGTGAACCCGACGCAGTGTCCCACTCTGTCACACTGGGACTCTATGAGTTGGAATTGACTCGATGGCATAAGAACCAGAGTTAAAACATTTGCATATCTCTTAATAGTTCTTCTTTTGTCTGGTCACAGTTTATTCTTTTCTATTTTCTCTTTTTACTGTGGTAAATACTTAGGGGACAAGTAAAGCATTTTAAATATTTGATATTCTTTCCTATCATTCTTTGGCATTAAGATTTACCCCCTACTTGACAGGAAACTTAACAAAAGAAAGCCCTATAATCCCCCCCCTACCCGAAGTCTGACTTGATTGTGTTATTCTCCCAATTTTCCTACATTCATACTTTTCACATTCCAAGTTCCAATCATTAGCAGATTTTCAGCTCTTTCCTCTTACCTCGAGCCATGCCCCATCAGCAAATAGAGATCCTGAGTTTCTACTTCCACAGCCTTTACCTGACTCCTGTCACCACGGTCAAATCCACTCAGAGACGTCAGCTTCCCCTCAGTTACATTTGAAGTGCCTTCCAGCCAGAGGGACCCTCCTCTGGCCCTGTCTGTGACAATGTTCTGCATCCATTAATTACGCCTTCAGTGGAGGACAGTGCCTTAAAGCTATGTGTAAGGTTTTCAGTAGCTCCTTCCTTCAAAGTGGGGAACTGAATCCTTTTGGGTCATCTGTTCTTAGTCTGAAAGCTCCTCGGAAACCTGTTCACATTAGGTGACTTGGCCAACATTTGAAATACCAGTGACTTAGCTTCCAGCATCACAGCAACACACAGGCCACCACAGCATGACAAACTGTAGTAGAAGTCTGGCTTTTTCTTAATATTCTTAAGAATACTATGGCACACATCACAAAACTTAAACCACATTGGGTTTCGATTTGTGTTTATTTTGGGGGATGTGGATTCTCTCACTCCGTGTAGAATCTATCTTTGGTCCATATGTCTGAAGAACTTTCTATAAAGCTCAGTGAAAGGAGAGTTCAAAATAATTGATGAAAAATGGAATTAGATAGTGGGGCAGGGGGAGGAAGCATTTAGGAACTAGAGGAAAGTTGTATTTTTCATCGGTGCTATATCGCACCTTGACTGACTCATCTCTTCCCCTAGGCCCCTCTGCAAGGGAATCTCCAGTGGATGACAAATGGGCTTTGGGTCTCTACTCTTCACTTCCCCCTTCATTCACTATGGTAAGATTTATTTTGTTCTGATGATGCCTTATACCTGATCCCTTGGACACCTCATGATCGCACAAGCTGGTGTGCTTCTTCCATGTGGGCTTTGTTGCTTCTGAGCTAGATGGCCTCTTGTTTACCTTCAAGCTTTTAAAGCTCCAGACGCTATCTCTTTTGATAGCTGGGCACCATCAGCTTCCTTTGCCACATTTGCTTATGCACCCATTTGTAGTCGGCGATCATATCATGGAGGTGTATACCCAATGATAGGATTTTTTGTTATTTGATGTCTGATAACTGATCCCTTCGGAACCTCATGATCACACAAGCTGGTGTGTTCTTCCATGTGGGCTTTGTTGCTTCTGAGCTAGATGGTCGCTTGTTTATCTTCAAGCCTTTAAGACCCAAGATGCTATATCTTTTGATAGCCAGGCACCATCAGCTTTCTTCACAACATTTGCTTATGCACCTGCTTTGTCTTCAGAGGTTGTGTCAGGAGGGTGAGCATCATAGAATGCCAATTTAATAGAAGAAAGTATTCTTGCATTGAGGAAGTACTTGAGTGGAGGCCAAATGTCCTTCTGCTACCTTTATGCTAAGCCTATACATATAGGCACGTAGATCTATTTCCCCATCCTCATATATAAATATATTTGCATATGTACATGTCTTTATCTAGACCTGTATAAATTCCCTTTGCCTCCCAGCTCTTTCCTCTATTTCCCTTGACTTTTCTCCTCTCCCACTGTCATGCTCAGTCCCCACCCGGGTTTCAGCAATACCTCTTCATTACATTACCCTTGATCATGCCCTACCAGGCCTCACACACCGACCTCACCACCAATTTGGATCACTTGTTGTTCCCTTGTCCCTGGGTTTGTTTACACCACTTCCTTTCCCCCCAACTCCCTTTCTCCCATTTCCCCCCAGAACTGTCAGTCCCGTTATTTTTCATCCAGATTGTTCATCCAGCCAATCTTATTTAGACAGAACTGCAGAGATAATAAGATGTACAAAAACAAGACAGAGCAAAACCAAGCAACAATATACAACAAAACAACAACAAACCACTGACAAAGAGCAAAATTAAACACAACAAGAAAGAAAAGCTTGCAGTTAATTCAAGGATCATTTGTTGGCCTTTAGGAGTGATTTCCAGTCCAGTCTGTTGGGGCACCACGCCCTAGCCCCAAAGTCCACCTTCAGCATCCCTTCGGGACTTGCTGCTCCATTCCCTTGCTGTTCTGCTGCACTCCCCCAGTGCTTTGCCTCAGTGTGGTGGGATCAGATCAGGTGCAATTCCCACTGTGTCTCCAGTGCTGACCCCCTCAGGGCCATGGGACAGTGAGGAATGTCATGTCTCATAGTGGGGCTTTCCTCTACCCTTCAGGACCAGGAGTGTAAGTGGCAATACTGGGAGAATAGAGGGAGAGTGGGTTGGAAAGAGGGAACTGATTACAAGGATCTACATGGGACCTCCTCCCTGGGGGACGGACAACAGAAAAGGAGGTGAAGGGAGACGTCAGGCAGGGCAAGATTTGACAAAATAATAATTTATAAATTATCAAGGGCTTATGAGGGAGGGGGGAGCAGGGAGGGAGGAGAGGGGGAAGAGGACCTGATGCCAAGGGCTTAAGTGTAGAGCAAATGTTTTGAAAAGGATGAGGGCAATGAATGTGCAGATGTGCTTTACACAATTGATGTATGTATGGATTGTGATAAGAGTTGTATGAGCCCCTAATAAAACATTTTTTAAAGTGGAATTAGAATTAGTTATTTAACAAACTTTACTTCTCAGCATAAGCCCTGTCAAGTAAAAAATGAATTGTAAGCGATAATGGAAACCATTTGGTTCATCCTTTAAAAAATGAGAGTTATGTGAGTTTAGCTCTGGCATGCAACTTTTTAAAAGCTTTATCAACTGAAGAAAAATTGGTGCCCTTCCAGTATTTTTTTTAAGATTAGGAAACAAAAAGGAGTCAGAAGCAGCCAAATCAGGACTGCAAGGTGGGTGCTTATGATTTCCCATCAAACTTTCACAAAATTTTCCATGTTTGGTGAGAGAGGAATGAACGGAGGGATTGTTGTAGTGGGAAAGGACTCTGGTCCAATGACTTTTACTGGGCATTTTTCTGCTAAAACTTCTGCCAACTTTTTCAGAACACTCTCATAATATGCAGACATCATTCTTTGGCCCTCTAAAAGTCAACAAGCAAAATGTCTTGAGCATTCAAACAAACAAACAAACAAAAAATGATTGTCATGGTCTTTTTTCCTTGACCTCTCGGTTCCTTTTAGTTTGGGCTACGCCACTTCCGTTTCTTGGTAGCCATTCCTGTGATGATGCTTTATCGTGCGCATCCTACTGGGAAAGCCATGTTTCAACTCCTCTGCGGTTACATAATTTCATGCCATCTTGAAGCTATAAAAATGTAGGGCTGGAGTCTGGCCTGTCAATGCTTGTGGGCACACGCTTTTCATAAGGAGGGTCCTGGGAACCTCCCTCCTCCCTCTGCCTTCACTTTTCTGTTGACGAGCCACACTGGGACCTGCATGAGCCCTGGAGATATGTCCATCACAAGACTTTTCACCCACTGGCCGGTGATCTTCTTGCATGTGTCATCATTGCATGTGGCTTCGTGAGTCTGAAGAGGGTCTTGTGGACTAGTAGCAGACTTATGGACTTGAGTTGGACTGGGCTGGTATGTTTTATTGAGGCATAATTACTTCTTGATATAAAGCTCTCTCTTACACAACTATGAGTGTCATTGGATTTGTTTTTCTAGTCAACCCAGCCTAACATATCTTGTTACAGTTCTTCCAAGATGTGTTTCAGGATTGTGATTCTTATTTGTTTAACCTTCCAATCAAAAGCTGTGCTCTTGCCTGCAGTTTATCTGGACACAACAGTTTTAGTATCCATAGAGTGGAAAGTTTGGCCAATGTTAATATTTCAACCAGATTTAGGTATATTAAACAATTGAAATGTCTATGGTGTTGGCTATGGTTTCTGCTATTAATCATTGGTCCTCTTCAATTAGAGTACAAACAAGCCTTTTAAAAATTGTTTTCTAAACAAAACTGATGTGGTTGATTTGCCACCGGGAGTTTTAACTTCAGTAGTGTTTTGTCCCTTCTTAACACAGGTCATCTCTATGTAGACTGCTTATTTTTTTGAGGGTTTGTCCTCATGAATTTGCTGTAAGTCAGCAGTGATTTCACCATTCTCTCACCCAAGCTTTGCCATAAATTCTGTTTATTCTTGCTACATTTTCAGTGGTATTTTTGTTGTTGTGATGAGCACATTTCTCAAACTGTTGTCTTACACTTCTTAGTGCCTCACACTATATCCTGTTCAGATATGTTACAACAAACTAGTATACGTTTATTTTAGTAATGCATTTTGGATATGAATGCATAGTTTTTCACAAAACACAATTTTCATGAAACTTTTAAAGGTCTCTTGTAAGTATCCTTCAAGATTTGCTAATATAACCCAAGTTTTGTAGGTCCTTTTCCTTCTGTAATGAGACCTGGGCTAACCAGGTTGACAACAAAAGTTTCTGTAGTCACATTTCTTTCCAATTTCTCTCTCAGCACAAAACAACCCTGGAAATCCTCTCTCTGAAGTTCTGTCTTTCAAACTCAAGATTTGTTTCCTTTGATGAGTCTCAAGAGTGCCTTGGGTTATTTTATGTCAGATTCTCTCTTTTTGTCCTTCCTTCCATCCTTTCCTTCCTTAACAAAATAATCCATCAACACTATTTTATGTCAAACAATGCTCAATTATAGCCCAGTGTTTGCTGAAGGAACAGATTCAGAGGCCATTTTTCATTCGTGCTATTGAATGAAGCGACAACTTACATTGATTGTAGCAGAATGGAATGATTTTTAAAATATTCTGTTTATTTATATTTTTCTTTTCTACCTTTTTCTTTCTGGATTTACCCAGTTGGGCTTTTATTGTTGATTGAAATTCTGCTTTCAGACCTTTCCTGTGGTTGTTGATGTCATCCCTATAGAATTTATTGGCTTTGGTCCTTCGGGGGCATGATTTAGTAGTTGTATATATGGGACTTCATTCTATTTTTGAAGATACTGTCACAATTACAACCTTTTCTTCTCCAAATTCCAGGAAGCTAGCAAACTCACCCCCATGGAGGGAAGCACAGACTGACTGTTTCTCACTCATGTAGGTCACTGATCAAAATAAACAAGTTGGTTCTTTTTCTCTTGTAGAAAGTAGGTTACTGTGGGCCCAAGGAGAATGTCTTCTGATTTCACTGTTACAGTGTTGCTGGCAGACAGTGGCTAGTTGTTGTCCTTCTGACACCCATTTTTCCTCATGAGTATTCCACAGCTAAATGTAACATATGGCAGCCATAATCGTGAGTTTATCTTAGTTTGTTACATTGTAGTATTTGTGCATATTATTAGGGATTTTATCTAAGCTCTGTTCCCAATCTCCTGCAGTAACTGATATTTATGACCAGGTTAGCATTCCAAAAAATTTTAAAGAGAGATGTACAAACTGAGAGATTATTAGACTAGCTATAGTTTCATATGTTATACTATCATATTATATTCAATGCTCTGAAATTTTCGTTGACCACTTAAATTTACATCCAGAATTTATTCAGGTTAACAGATACACAATTCTTTTAAATAACTGTATGATATCTATAATACAGATATACCATAATTTATTTAATCATTACCCTATCAATTGACATTAAAGTTGTTTCTAAATTGTTTTGCCACACACACACACACACAAACTATTGTGACATTACAGTGTTACACTAAGCCATATATCTTTTGTTGAGATATTTTTAAGTCTGTGGAGTAGAGTCCCCAAAGAACAACTGCTAGATTAAGATGTACCTGTGTCTTTTGGTTTACTAAATATTGCCACATTTTTTGGCTAAAAGTTGTCGCAGTTCATATTCTGATCAATGGTATCTGAGAGTCCCTGTTTCCCTATATCAGGGTTAACACTGGGTGCGTTCGCTCTTAATTTTATGCCAAACTTATGGTAAAAAAACTATCTTGTTTTAATTTTCATTTCCCTATGTCTACAAAAAAAGTCAATGCCTTGTGAGGTTTGTTTGCTTAGTCATTAAATTTATGGCCATTTGAATTCCCCCTTCTGTGAAAATCCTGCTCATACCTTTGATGATTCTTAATTGTTTTCTGCACTTTCAATTTTAGTTTTTTGCACTTTGGAACTAGTAATATTGTATCTGTTATACATGTTTTTAAATTTATCTTTTGTTTCACAGCAGTTTCAGGTTTTTAAAAAAAATTATGAAGGTAGTACAGAGAATTCTTATACGGTCACCTAGTTTCCCCTATTAATATCTTATATTAGTATGGTACATGTTAAAAATATTCATAAAAATATTCATGAAACATTATTACTATTACCAAAGTGTCATAGTTTATTCATATTTAACTTTTACCTGATGTCCTTTTCCTGATCCAGGACCCAATATTGGACACATGATATTTAGTGGTCATACTCCTTAGGCTCTGCCCCCTCGGTTATGACAGTTTCCTAGACTTTCTTTGTCTCAAAAATAATTTGCATGAAAAATGCAATGCTATTTTATTCTAGGTATGAAATTAGATTTCAATGACTATAATCAGAACAAACTATCATAGTGAATAAAAAGATATATAAAAGTGCTTTCTTTGGTTGCCTGAACTAGAAAGAGCCATTAATATGAATATAATAACTAATCCAATATGAGGTGTGGCGGTTCGATTTTATTTCAACTTGCACTTATGTATGGACGAAGTCCAACCTGCTAGTCAGGTCAAACAGCCTGACAATGCCTGCTGGGAGGTGTGACCTTTATTTAAGAGAGAAGTGGGGATCTTTGCCTTTCTGCTTGTTGGGATTCTGTGTCTTCCTCCAGGGTGGCCTCATGTGGGCCACTTAGTTTGGATCTATGTAACTCTACACCATCAACCTGGGAACTCCTGCATCCTACTTCATCTTTCTGCCTCATTGGCTTTCAGCTACATGAGTCTGAAGAAGGCTAGCATTGGACCCATGGACTGGGCTGGGATATTTCCTTGATAGAGTGTCCCTTCTTCTACAGAAATGCGTGTCACTGGTTTTGTGTCCCTAGACAGCCCAACCTAACATATTTGGTACCATGGGACTAGGGTGCTAGAGAAACAAATCATGAAGGTAGAGTGGGGAGGCTTGTCTGACCTCTGCCGCAGGGCAGTTGGGTGGAGGTGGGTTTTCCTTCTTTGGATAGCTAGAGAAGGTCAGATATACCCATGCAGTTGACACAGTTGATTTCTGGGAAGGGCCTATAAAGTGAAACTTTTTATTCTTTGAAGCTAAACATGAATATTGTGATTTTAAAGTATGAGCATTTGCAATCATTATAGAGAATCACTCCTGATTCTATTATTCTGCAACCATGATGTCAAAGTTACAAATGTAATCGTAATTCTCATAGCTACATACACTCTTTGGAACTACCTTGTATTTTGATGTATTAAGCATGGCTTTCTTTCTTTATTCCTGATGAACTCGACACTCTTGAAGAGCATTGGTCAGATCTTTTTATTAACAATTGTCTGATGTTTCTCCTATGATTATATAGGACTTAGGGCTTTTGGGGAGCACATTCTCATGGATCACATGCTTATCAACCTGACTTATGACTGTTCAGTGGATCTTGACCATGGCTAAGAAAGTGTTTCTCCGTTTTCTTCATTGTATAAGAATCCAAATGGACTGACTGCTTTTGAGTGGATTCTGGCTTATAACCACCCTGTAGGACAGAGGAAAAGTACCACGGTGGGTTTCCAAGGCTGTAGGGAGCAAATCTCTACAGGAGCAAAAGGCCTCACCTTTCGCCTCAGGAGTGGCTGGTGGGTTAGAGATGCTGACCTTGCAATTAGGCCAATTTATAACTTACAGTGCCACTGTGTACTCTTCATTCCTCTTGCCCATGTTGTACATTGTGAGAGGGCGTCACTGGGCAGCCTACGCTCCAGTGAGTGAGTTATGCTCCACCTTCTCGTGGGGAGTGTCCACATAAGTAATTTGTAATTCTTCTGCAGGAGTGATTTGCATATTCTCTCCTAATTAATTAATTATTGAAGATGTGAGCCAATGGATAGACTTTTCTAGTTAGACCATACTCCGATACGCTTTAATTTTTGCTGTTTTTGTGTACATTTTTAAAGTTTTTTTGTTTTTTACCATTGGGAGCCCTTCTACTTGGTTTCTTCTGTGTTCCTTTGACATACTCCCACATACGTGGTTTTCTTTTCTTAATCTTTTATTTTATTTATCTTTTAAACATTTCCACGCTTTCTGACACTATAAGGAACTCCAAGCTCAGTTTGCATATTTATCTTCTTAGTTCTAGAATCAACAACTGCCCCCAACAGTCTTGCTTCCTTTTACTGAACAATAGTTTAAGAAACAAAGATCTGAGTACTAGGTTTACTAATTGCTACCGGTCCGTTGTTGTCTATTGTTCTCTCTGGGTTCTCTCAGTGAAGAGAACAAGGAAATATGTAGGTTGTGATACTAAATCACAACCACTTGTCTATCGGTTTGTCACACTGTGGTGGCTTGTGTGTTGCTGTGATCCTGGAAGCTATGTCCCTGATATTTCAAGTGCCAACAGAGGCACCCACAGTGAACAAGTTTCAGCAGAACTTCTAGATTAATAACAGACAGCAAATAAGGCCTCCGCCCCCCAATTCAGAGGAAGGAGCCACTCAAAACCTTATGAACAGCTTTAAAATATTGTCAGATACTGAAGGCCTAACAAGTGGAAGGAGAACATTGTCAGGGTTCGGGACAGAGGATGGGTCCTCTGTTTGGAAGGCAATAAAAATGGGAACTGATTTATTGGAGTAGAATCAACCATGGTGATGTGAGTTGCGTAAAACCTGTGGGAATAGAGTCTTCAGAATCTTCATTTGCTGATGGGGCATGAAACAATGTCAGGAGACACAGCTGCAAAAACCTGCTAATGCTCAGAACTTGGAATGTGCTAAGTATGAACCTAGGAATATTGGGAGTGGTCAAAAATGAAATGAAACCTATAAATATCAATATTCTAGATATTAGTTGTCTGAAATGCACTGGTATTGGCCATTTTGAATTAAAAAATCATATGATTTATTGTGCAATGAATAACACAACAAAAAGGAATGGTCTTTCTCAAAAAGACACTGCAAAATCAATCATGAAGTACAATGCTGTCTGGTAGGATTATATCTACCCACCTTCAAGGATATTCAGTCAATACAACTATTGTTCAAATTAATGCACCAACAAAAAAGTTAGTGATGAAGAAAACAATTCTACTCATGCCTTCAGTCAGAAAATGAACAAACATACAATCAAAATGTGTTGATAATTATTAGTGATAACATTCAAAAGTTGGAAACAAAGAAGAAAGAACAGTTGTTGGAAAATTCAGACCCAGTGATAGAAATGGAGTTGGAGATCACGATAGAATTTTGCAAAACCAATGTCTTGTTCATAGCAAAGACCTTTTTATCAAAAAACACAAAAGGCAACTAACTGGAGACATGGAATTCTCCAGATGGAGTATACAGAAATCAAATTGATTATATCTGTGGGAAGAGCAGATGAAGAAACTCAATATCAGTAGCTAAAGGAGGCCCAGGGCTGACTGTGGAACAGTTCACCAATTGTATATATGTAAATTCAGGAAAAAGCTGAAGAAAATTAAAACAAGTACACGAGAGTCAAAACAGAAGCCTGAGTCTATCTATCTCACCTGAATTTTGAAAAGATCTCAAGGTCAGATTTTCTTCATTGAACCCGAATGACAAGTAGATCTGCTGAGCTGTGGAAAGACATCAAGACCATCATTCATGAAAGAAGAAAAGATCAAACTGGATGTCAAAAGAGACTCTGAAACTTGCTCATAATCATGGAGTAGCTCAAATAAAAGGAAAAAAAATATGAAGTCAATGTAATGGATAGAAAATTTCAAAGGGCAATTTGAGAAGACAAAGCAAAATATTATAAAGAAATGTGTCATGACCTAGAATTAGAAGGTGAAAAGGGAAGAACATATTCAGCATATCTGAAACTGAAGGAACTGAAGGAAAAAAATCAAGCCTTGAGTTTCAATTTTGAAAATTTCTATAGGCAAAATATTGAATGATGCAGGAAGCATCAAGAGAAGATGGAAAGAATACAGAGTCACCCTACCAAAAAGAACTAGTTGATAGTGCATCACTTCTGGAGGGGGGTTACGAACACGAACCAACAGTGCTGAAGAAAGTTCAATTGGCACTGAATGCATTAACCAAAATCAAGTTTCCAGAAACTGGTGGAATGCCAACTGAACTCTTTCAGCAAGCTGATGAGGCCTGGAAGCACTCACTCATCTATGCCCTCAAATTTGAAAGACAGATCTGCTCATGCTACAGATATCATTGATCTCACTAACAAGGACAATGTCACTGAAGATCATTCATCAGCATTTGTAGCAGTATATTAACAGGGAATTTTCAGAAATTCTGGTCACCTTTAGAAGAGGAAGTGGAACTGTGGATGTTATCGCCAATGTCTGATGGATCTTGGCTTAAAGCAGAGAATATCAGAAAAGTGTTTACTTGTGTTTTATTAACTCTGCAAATGCGTTTGGCTGTTCAGATCATAACCAACTACGGAAAAGCTTGGGAAGAATGAGAATTCCAGAACACCGCAATGTGCTCTTGAGGAACCTGTACATGGAGGCAGTTGTACGAATAGAACAAGGGAAGAATGAACGGTTTAAAATCAGTAAAGGTGTGTGTCGGGACGCTACTTCTCACCAGACATGTTCAATCTCTATGCTGAATTAAATCAAGAAGCTTGCTTATATGAAGACGAATGTGACATCGGGACTGGAGGAAAGTTTATTGACAACCTGCGATATATCCATAGGGATGCAAGTTGACCACCTTGAGGAATGGCGCTTACAGAAACAACATAACCGGGAATGAGAATTGACATCACTTTGTATTACTTTTGCCATTTGGCATTGTTAATTTCTTAAATTGTAGCCATTCTGATAGGTGCATACTGGTATCCCATTTTTTACTTGCATTTCCTTCATGAAAAATGATATTGAATCTCTTTCCATATGATGGGGTCCCCCCCCAAAAAGAAACAGAATTTTTTTCCAAACCTATGTATTTAATTTTTTTTTTTTTACAAAACAACTTTATCACCTTCAAAGTACTCTTGGAAACATTTTTCAAATTCATCTGTTTGGATGGCTGACAGCATCTCCCTCATTTTTTTTCTTCACCTCATCTACATCGTCAAATCATTATCCTTTCAGGTATCTGCATTCTAGAAAGCAAAAAGAAGTCTCACGGAGTGAGATCAGGTGAGCAAGGTGCATGGGGCAAGAGAGGTATGCTGTTTTTAAAAAAAAAAAACAAAAAACAAACTGGTGCACTGAGAGGACTGCATGAGCATTTGCATTGTCCTGGTGGCAAAACCAGTCCCCCACATGCCACAAATCAGGCCTTTTTTTGTCACACACTGTTATGCCATCTTTTCAGAACCTCTAAATAGAAATCATGTTTAAAAGCCTGACCTGGTGGAATGAACTCCAAATGCACTACCCCCCCCCCCACATAAAAAACAAATGAACATCGTTTTGCTCTTTGATTTCACTTGATGAGCTTTCTGGGAGTGAGATGATGATGTCATCTTCCACTGGCTTGATTGATGTTTGCTTTCAGGATCTAAGATTAGTATCATGTCTCATCACCCATTATGACCTTGAGAAAAAAGTTTGTGTCACTTCAGAGCTGGTCTTTCAAGGCACAGCATGTTTCCACTTGATGCTCTTTTTCCTGGTCAGTCAGAACCTGAGGCACAAATTTCACAGCAACCCTTCGCATTCCGAAATCTTCCATTAAAATTTACTGAACCCAGCTCCAAAATGGTCCAGAGAACTTCCCCATATCTTCAGTGGTCCGTCATCAGTCTTCGAACACATGTGCATGAATTTTGTCAACATTTTCATCCATTCAGGAAGTTGATAGATGTCCAGAACAAGGTTTTTGTCATCAAACAACATTTCAGCTTATTTGAAATGAGAAAACCATTTGTACACTTGAATTTTTTCCCCTATAGCACTGTCCTTGTGAGCTGTGTTCAACTTCACAACAGTTTCTGCAGCATTTTTCTCAAGCAGGAAACAAAATTTCACAGCCATATGCTGCTCTCTTAAATTGGCCAACACACACACACACACACACACACACACACATACACACACACATATACACACACACAAACACACACACAAACACACACACACATACACACACACATACACACACACAAACACACACAAACACACACACAAACACACACACACACACCCCAAAAAATGAGGCAGGAACTAAACTACTTTTAAGAAAAAATTCACTGTGATCAGAGAGAACCTTCCCAGGTGACATGACACTACTGGGTGCACTACCTCAGAGCGAGTTGCTGGCTGCTCACCTGGAGGGAAAAATGCATACTATGAAAGCTCTGCCCGGTGAGTTTTTCCCCTTGGGGGAAGACCTCCTCCAATGTTCATTTGCCCTCTGTGAATCTTCCTTGAAGATGTAGTTTTTCAGTTCTTTTACACATTAAAATTTTTATTGTGTTAAAAGTGAAAACACTACAATGTGGTTCTTATGCAAGAGTTTCTACAGACATTATTCAGTGACATTGGTTATATTTTATCATAAGGTATCATTATTCTTATTCATTCCATCCAAGTCATCCATTTGAATTAAAAATCATATTGTCTGTGAATAAAGTTTTATTTAATCTTACATTCTTTTTGCCTTGTGTTTTCTTTGCTTGTCTTATTATACTAGCTAGCCATTCCAACATGATGATAAACAGAAATGGAAAGAGAACAACTCTGCCTTGTTTTTATTCTTAGGGGCAGAACATCCAATTCCTCACCACACACATGGTACTAGCTACAGATTTCGAAGACAGTTTTATTAGCATACAATTCACATATACAGTTTGACAGTTCAATCACAGCAAGAAGGGCTGTACAATAATCAAAAGTAGCTTCAGATTTTATGCAAATGTTTTTTGGTTTGTTTTATCCAGTGGTTTTCTATCATGCTTCCTGCAAATAGTTCTAGAGTTCTATTATTTATCTCAGTACAGGTATGTATCACTTCATATCTGCAATATGTTCCATGAGACAGGGCTTATGTGATTTGGACACTTTGCATGCACCATATCAAAACCTGTGGGAACCAACTTCTTGTCATTTTCATAATTCCTGCTGCTGCTGCTGCTGCTGGAGCTGCCAAGAGAGGCGAGAGGTGTGGCAGTGGATTTAGCTCAAAGGGTTGCTGGCTGGGGGAGCTGAGAAAAAGGAAGTGATCAGGCAGGGAGCAAAGCTTGTCTAGCCCTGCGTGTTGTTGAGCCTGTCTGTCTGCCTGCCAGTCTGAGAGGCCACACCCAGAGCCATGTCGTCTGCTTCACCTGCCCGTATCCCACTTGATGCAGTGGTGCCAGAGTGCGGATCTGGAGTCTATAAAACCCTTAGGTGGAAATAATAAACAAAAGGAGAGCTACTTTCCCTTAGAAACAGTAATGAAGACAGGGTCTTAGGGGACCACAATGTCTATGCTGCAGATGTCACCAAGTGATTTCTTGCCACATAAGTGTTTTATCCTTGTTTGTCTTAATAAACTTCATCCCTCATGATCATTAAATATAAGATCTCTGAAAAACTTCAAGGTTCATTTTTAATCACTTCCTCCTTCTAGTCCTCTTTAATTTCTCTCCCCAATGCCTAAGATTTCTTAGTGGTCTAGCATATAGATTGAAGAATCAGATTTATTTGGACCCAATTTTTTAGATCTCTACTGATTAGTTGTCTGATCTTGGAAAATTCTTTCACATCTCAGAATCTCAGTGTCCTCCTCTGGGAAAACTTGAGTTATTATTATACCTTCTGAAAAGGATCCCTATCACATATTGTATGAAAGTGCTCAATCAGCAATTGATGTTATCTTTATCTTTAATGGAGACTGTTAGTACACTTTCTTATTCTGGAAAGCATGAGGTTCACATAAGCTGTCTTTTTGGCATGACTGGTAAACCAAAGTGAGCAGAATCCAGCACGATTTGTGCAGCTGTTTTCCGATGTGAGCAGGGAATCTTCATCGTAGTCTAGGTCCAACCATATCATGTCACTGTTGAGAGACGTCATGCTCTTTAACCATTGGTCTTGACCTGAATCGTAGGAGTGATATGTAGATGTTTGTGGTGGGGAAATTTCATGAGTGGCAGAACTGGCTCAGACATGAAAAACAACATGGCTGGAACTTGAAAGGTTAAACGGAGCACTCAACTACACCATAGCGATCACATGTCCATGTGAGGAAAGTCACTAATGGCACTGTGTGTTTGTATTGACATTCACAGGGGTTGGAAGTTGCAGCACACAGTTGTTATGGTTAAGAAGTTGGTGACAGCAGTCTTTCTTTATCACAGTGCCTATTATTATTTTTTTTTTACTTCTTAGATTGACATAATAAATTAGGCATAATTTGGCTAGAAAATAGGATTCTGCTAGGAAAAGACTTTAATTGGGAATGTACTCTTAGAATTTCTGAATTTGAAGGAGTATGGCTGTTGAAAGCAGGACCAAGTGTTTGGAAAGTGAAGTTTGCCAACCATGTAAAACCAGCATAAGTCCTGAGCTATAAATCAGGCCATTTGGGTCCCATGAGCCCATTGTTTCCTTTGCTTTAAATTGCTGAACCAATCTTGCTCTCTGCAGATATAAAAACAGTAATCATATTTTCCATTATTTAGCTCACAGAGTGCTGTGAGAACAGATTAGAATAATGTGTGCCTAGGATTCTTCATTTGTTTTTCATTACTTACAGGCTAAACTCCAAATTCCTTAGTGATATCATAGTGGCTGAAGGCACAGGTTTTGGAGTCAGATAGGTGCCATGAGCCCAGATGTTGACTCTGCCACATAACAGCTGTGTAGCCTTGGGCAATTTACTTGGCCTTCAGAGCATTCGGTTTCCTGGTCTATAAAATTAAGATATTGATCATCCCTTTCTTATAAGGGTTGGTATGAGAATAAAATCAAATAATATAACTACAGTGCAAGGCCTGTTGGCATCCACAAAGCCACAGCATGTGAGTTCCCTGCCTGCTGGTCTTTCTAACCCCACCTCCTGCCATTAATAGGTCTGAAACTCATCTCTTGCCCCTGACCTTCATTGTATATCTTTATTACAACACATTCCAATGGTCTCCTGTGTTTTCTCCATCTCTTTTGTAAATGTCAGAAATATTAGCCTATTTATAACTGAATCTTTTTTTCTGACATGTAGTGGGACAGTGGTTCAAGAAAATTATGTCTAATCAGGTAACATAGGACCAAGCATCCATATGTAAGCATTTGTCAGAAATGTATCATTGGTACCTCAATTAATCATTAAATGAAGATCAGTGGGCATCTAAGAGATTCGAAACCACTGATTGTTGGGTCGAGTTAAACATTCTGACCTGTTTTACTTAGTCTCTTGGTGTGAAAAGAGCTCAGAGAACGTTACGACAAATAGTGAATGCCTGGCACCTCTGGAAGAAGATGGGTTCCAGCAGCACTGGGTCTCCGTTGGTGCACAGAGCGAGCCCTCCATTAAGACGCACTCTCCACTCAAAACGCAAAAGAGATACCCACTCTAGTTCTTTGGTGTGTTTTAAAAATCATCTTTTTGGGGGCTCTTACAGCTCTTATCACAATCGATCCATCCGTCCTTTGTGTCAAGCATATTTGTATATATGTTGCCATCATCAATTTCAAAATATTTTCTTTCTACTTGAGCGCTTATGTTAGCCCCTCATTTTTTCCATCCCTCTCTGACCCTTCCTCCCTCGTGAACCCTTGATAATTCATAAATTATTATTTTTTTATGTCTTACAACAACCACTGTCTCCCTTCACCCATTTTTTCTGTTGTTCATACCCTTGGAAGGGGGTTATATATATGTAGATCATTGCGATCAGTTCCTCCTTCCTGCCCCCACCTTCCCCTTCCCCTCCTGGCATCTCACTACTGTCATTATTGGTCCTGAGGAGTTTATCTGTCCTGGATTCCCTGTGTGGTCAGCTTGTATCTGTACCAGTGTGCAGGCTCTGGTCTAGCCAGATTTATAAGATAGAATTGGGTCATGTTAGAGGGAGGCAGGAAGCCTTAAAGAACTAGAGGAAGGTTGTCTGTTTCATCAGTGCTATACTGCACCCTGACTGACTTGTCTCTTTCTTGAGACCTGTGAGGGGATATTCAATTGTCTACAGATGAGCTTTGGTCTCCATGCCACCTTCCCCTTCATTCACATTGATATGATTTTTTTGTTGTTGTTCTTGATCTTGGATGCCTGAATCAAAGTTCTTTTTATGTGGTCTCCATCAGAAACTTAATTTTTAACTCTCCTAGTTTGTCTGAACAGATGCTTTTGTAACTTAAAAAAATCTTTCTTTATTTCTATTATAATATATATAGTCTTATTATTGAGAATTCTATGCCAAAGGGCTAAGACTGATTTTGTTCTGCTCTCTTCTGAAGAGCTCTATAGTTTGTAAAAGTTGTTTATGGAGATGGTGGTGTGTTTTAGGTGAGTCCTGTCCTTTTACTCACAATTCTATGAGTCAGGGGCATGTGGGGCCAGCCACCTGTAGACAGGTTATGCTATGTGCACTGTCATTAGGAGGATGCATAGGAGAGTGCTAGACAAGGGTATCAGACCAGTTTATGAGTATTCTTGCACATGCATTCAAATCTTTGATCATTTTAGTAATGAAATTAAATAATTGTCATCTCTTCTCCCCGTGTATAGGAGAACCACCAAAAAGAATAAAGGGAAATAACAGCAATATCAAGTATATTTTTTTCAATGTAGACACCCAAAGTGACTACATCAGATTTTGTTTTTAAATTGCAATTTTGTAAGATAAGATAAAATAATAATTTATAAACTATTAAGGGTCCAGGGAAGAGGGGGGAGCAGGGGGAGGGGGCGGGAAAAAAAGGAAAACGAGCTGATTCCAGGAACCCAAGTGGAAGGCGAATTTTGAGAATGATGAGGGCAACGAATGTATAAGGGTGCTTTACTCAATTGATGTATGTATGGATTGTGATAAGAGTTGTATGAGCCTCAATAAAAAGATTTATTAAATTTTAAAAACTCAAAAAAATTGCAATTTTACATTTTGTACATGGAGAAATGTTGTATAGAGTTGCCAGATCCCTTTACTTCATGTTTTGCAGACACAGCATAAAAATCAGGTAAAGTATGTTCTCTAGAGAGAAGGTGGGAACTTAAGGTTCTTGTAAATGTTCTGTGGGACATTATGCGTTGGAATTGACTTGATGGCAGCGAGGTGAGGCTCAAACTTTGAACCCTATAAATATTACATTCGACGAGGTTGGCATTTCCTGTTTTCACTTGTCAATTTATTTTCTTTTTCTGAAATCCCAAAGCAGGCTTTGCACAGTCTACCTTTTAATGCACTCACATGGAAAGGCATGTGGCGGAGTTGTATCCAGGAAAATATTAAAAAATTTATTTGAGAAAATTTTGTACCATTCAGCTTAGATGCAGGAACAAACATGACTTAAGTGAGACTTGGCAACCTCCCATTTCTCTTTCAAAATAAAGTACATCCGAAATAACTTCATGAAGCATGTACTAATTGGCATTTGCTGTTTGCTAGTTATTGCTTTGCTGCTTAATTTTAACCAGTCAGACACCCAAAAGGAGGGTCATTTCCAAAGGCAATGACTAAGCAGATTATGTACAGCTCACCATACTATTCTGGTGTGTCTGACTTACTTGCTTTTTAGACTCTTGGAAAATCAATAAATATTATAATATCCAAGTTTCAATAGGGATCAGTAGTCCCACCCACCCCACCTCTGACATACAGATACTATAGTAACATAAAGGTAAATTATTATAAATAGATACAATTTAATAAATATTTGTGTATATATCACTCATTTGTTAGCTTGTTTCACTACAGTGACTTGCAAGTTGCTGTTATGCTGGAAGCTATAACGCTGGGATTTCCAATACCAGGTGTGTCGGCTTTGGGTGGAGCTTCCAGACTAAGAAGAAAGAGCTAGTGATCTACTACTGAAAACACTGGCCAGTGAAACTGTTTAAACAACTGTGAAAACTGTCCACTGTAATGTTGGAATATGAGTACTTCAAGCCGGAAGGCACTCAAAACTGGGAGAAGCTGCCTCCTCCAAGTGGAGTCAAGGACGGAGGAAAGCCTGAAGGGCCTCCATTTTCTGATATGCGGTGACTCAGGCTGAGAAGAAAGAGATGCACACATACATTAGCGATGAGACTGAGGAATGTACAAAGCATGGATCCAAGAGAATCGCAAGTGGGTAAAAATGAAATGGAATGCGTAAAGATGCCTACTCTATGTGTTAGTGAGCTACAATGGGCTGGTTTGGGCCATTTTGGATCAGACAATCAGACGGTCTCCTATGCTGGAAATGGTAAATAAGAAAGGAATGGTGTCATGTTCATTGTCAAAAGGAAATTCTCAAGATCTATTTTGAAATACAATGCTGTATTATTGTTATAGTTCTAGGCCTACAAAGGAGTACAATTAATATAACTATTATTCATTTTAGGCACCAGCCAATAAAACTAGAAACTGAAAATTTTTACCCGCTTCTACAGTCTGAATTGATCAAACATGTGATCAAGATTCATTGATACTTACTGGTGGCTGGAATGTGAAAATTGGATTCATAGAAAAGGGACCACAGGATATGACCTGGAAGATATAAGTGATAGCATGATAGAATTTTTTACGACCAAAAATGTATTCACTGCGCGCAACATTTTTCAAAAACATAAATGGTGACTCACCCAGCGGAATATGCAGATTCAAATAGACAACATCTGTGAAGAGAGAAAATGGAAAAACGATATTATCAGTAAAAAAAAGAGAGAAGGGGACACCCGAGAAACTGTCTATCAATCAATCGTTAGTGAACAAGTTCAAGTTGAAGCTGAGAAAAAATTAAAGCAAGCTCAATAGTCAAAATATGACCTTGAGTATATCATATTGGGATTTAAAGACTGTCTCAAGAAAAGACGTGACAATGTGCATTGTTGAATGACATCAAGGATATTATACACGAAACATGTAAAATACCTCATAAGAAGGAAGGGGGGACAGATAAAATGGTCAGAAGCTCTGACATTTATTTTAAATGGAAAATAGCTAAGCTGAATGGAAGAAATGATTAAAGTAAAAGAATTTCAACGATGAAATGAAAGAAAATTTCAAAGGGTAGCTCAACTAGAAAAAAATAATTATAAGAAAATGTGGAAAGTCCTGGAGTTAGCAAGTCAAAAGGCAAGAACATGCTCAGCATTTCCCAACTTGTAGGGACTGAAGAAACTATTCAAGCCTCTAGTTGTAGTATTGAAGGATTTCATGGACAAAATATTGAACAACCAAAGGAGTTTTAAGGCAAAAAGAATTGGTCAAGGTTCAGCCTTTCAGGAAGTAGTAGAAAATCAAGAATTGGTGGTGTTGAAGGAGGCCCTCTCTGCTGTACTGAAGCCATTGGTGAAAAACTAGGCTCTAGGTTCTGACAATAATAAATGAGATGCTTCAAGAAAGTGAAGCATCACTGGAAGTGCTCGCTCATCAAGGCCAACTGTCTGGAAGAGATCCATCCGTATTTGTGCCTGTTACACAGAGAGGTGATCCAGTCCATGAACTACTACTAATGGCAACACTCGCTATTGTAAAATTGAGCAAAACCCTGCTCAGTCTTTCACCATCCTCACACTTGTTTCTATATTTGAGACAACTCTCTTCCTTCTTGTCTGATTGTGAAATGGTCTGGCTGTGTGAAATTACGTTCACAGAGGTGGGGAGAGGGTCCTGAAGGTACATACTTTGTTGTTAGGAGCCATCCATCTGGCTATGACTCACGATGACCCTAGGCACAACAGACAAAACCAGTGTCCAGTCCTGAGGTATCCTCACAACTGTGCCTATTCTTGAGTCCATTAGTGCAGCCACCGTGTCAATCCATTCTACTGAGCACTTTCCTCTTTTTCATTGCCCATCCACTTTACCAAGCATGATGTCCTTCTCCAGTGACTGGTCTCTCCCGATAGCACGACAAAGTTTTGCCATCCTTGCCTGTAAGGACCTTTCTGACTGTGCTTATTCCAAGATAGATTTGTTTCTTCTTTCGGAAATTCATGCCACTTTTGATATTCTTCACCAGCACCACAATTCAAATGAATCAATTCTTCTTCAGTCTTCCAACGTTCTTTAACATAAACTTAGTATATTATTGTCATGGTAAAAAGTTCAACATCATCTCTACTCTAATCACCTCAAACTCACTGCTATTTGGTTAATATAGATTCATAGCAACCCTATAAAACCAAAATAGCCAAACTTACTGTCACCAAGGTGATTTTGACTTATTGCAACCCTGTAGGGCAGAGGAGAACTTCCCTAGTGAGTTTTGAAGATGATGACTCTTGTTTTATTATTATTTTTAATTTTTAAAGTGTTTTAAAAATAATTTTATTGAGGTCTCATATAGCTCTTATCACAACCCCAAAATACATCAATTGTGTCAAGCACATTTGCACATTTGTTGCCCTCATCATTCTCAAAACATTGGCTCTTCACTTAAGCCCTCAGCATCAGCTCCTCATTTCCTCCCCTCCCTCTCTGCGCCCCCTCCCTCATGAAACCTTGATAATTTATAAATTATTTTTTTTGCTCTTTTCAGTTTATTGCATGAAGGAGTTACACTAGTCCAAGTTAAAAGTGGACCCCAAATGGTTACATCATACAAGCTGTGAGGTTTTAAACTTGTGACAAGGGACAGAGGGAATTTTTCTACTCATTGCAAGGAAATCCTCACTTAAGCTTCCGTGAGCCACAAGCACTTAAAACCTATGACCCTTCAGCTGATCGTCCTTAGCCAGTCCAATCTCTACAAGGAACTGGCATATGTTCTTGCGCTGGTCACCCTGGAGCTGAATCACGTCTCCATATTCTGGATGCTCAATCACAGTACCATTGCAGGCAAATTTCTTCTTAAAGGCCTTCACTAGCTTCTTTTTGTCGTAGTCATCAGCGATCCCTTGGACAGTGGTCAGGGTCTTCCTGCCGTTGCGCTGTTGGATTCTTATATGGATATAATCCTCTGTCCCCGCAGGCAGCAGGTCATCACCCTTACTTGCATCAGCAAAGGGGTCGAAAGAGTGAAGGTTCTGGATAGTGGACATTCAATACGATTCCTTTTCCTCCGTGGAAAAGGCCTGCGGAAGGCGGCGGCTGGAGAAGGCGGGCAGGGGGGACGGAGCGTCGGGAAGCGAGGGGGCTTGAGGGGGAGGCTGCTGAGTCCTCGGCGGCGGCTCAGTCTATAAATTATTATTTTGTCATATCTTACACTGTCCAAAATCTCGCTTCACCCACTTTTCTATCATCTATCCCCCAGGGAGGAGGTTATATGTAGATCCTTGTAATAGTTTTCCCCTTTCCACCCCACTCTCGCTCCACCCTCCTGCTTTCGCCACTCTCAGCACTGGTCATGAAGGGATCATCTGTCCTGGATTCCCTGTGTTTCCAGTTCCTATCTGTACCAGTGTGCATCCTCTGATCTAGCCAGATTTGTAAGGTAGAATTGGGATCATGATAGTGGTGGTGGTGGTGTGGAGTGGAAGGAAGCATTTAGGAACTAGAGGAAAGTTGTGTTTCATTATTGCTACACTGCACCCTAACTATCTCCTCTCCTCCCCGCAAGGGCATGTCCAATTGCCTACAGATGGGTATTGGGTCCCAAATCTTCACTCCCCCTCATTCACAATGATTTTATTTTTCGCTCTTTGATGCCTGATACCTGATCCGTTCAACACTTTGATGCCTGATACCTGATCCGTTCAACACTCATGATCACACAGGCTGGTGTACTTCTTCCATGTGGGTTTTGTTGCTTCTGAGCTAAATGGCTGCTTGTTTATTTTCAAGCCTTTAAGACCCCAGATGCTATATCTTTTGATAGCCAGACACCATCAGCTTTCTTCACCACATTTGCTTATGCACCCTTTTGGAAGACTATAACTCTTAATGGAAGTGGAAAACCTCATATTTCTCCTTGAGTGACCCCACAGGTCACAGGACAATGTATAATGGACCCTGTGGAGATTTGAGACTGTATCTCTTTAAGGGAGTGGAAAGCCTCCTCTTTCTCCAGGGTAGCAGCTGGTGGTTTTGAACTCCTGTTATTGTGATTAACAACCCAACACATAACCTGCTATGCTGCCAAGGCTCCTCTCTAATGCCCTAGTCAAGTAGAATTTGCTTTCTTGGTGACCTAGAATTGTGTTTCTTCGTTTTTATGTGGGTCTATTCCTAAATTTAAGGAGTTCTGGAGATGCAGTAGGGTATGTGTTGGCTTGAAAGATTGGTGTTTTGAACCCATCAAGCCCTCAGTGGGAGAAAGATGAAGCAGTCTAATTCCATTAAGATAGCCCTGGAAAGTCTGCTCTATAAGTTGAAATTAACTCAGGTGGCAGTGGGTTCCATTTGGTATCCTTAAACTGAGCACCTTGAGGATGTGACATAACTTTTAATTGTTACATTCCTTCCCATGGTGGGCAGAGTATCCAGTACCCACTGCCTAAACAGTGGATGAGTCTGTCAACAATGATGCCTATGGCTATCACTATTTCAACGTGGTTAAAGTACCTCAACCCCACAGTTCTCAGGGGTTTCAGCTATGAAATAAGAACCTGGACTAGTTAGTTAAAAGAAGGTGGGGGTGGGGTAAGGGAAGACAAGCACACTAGAGGTGTAATGGGTTACAAGCTAGGCTGCTAATCAAAAGGTCAGCAGTTCAAATCCCCCAGCTACTTTGTCTTTAAGATGAGGCTTTCTGCTTCTGTAAAGCTTTACAGGTCTTGGAACTCAAAGGGGCAGTTCTACTTTGTGCTATAGGATCAATATGAGTTGAATGATGTGGTAGTTGTATAATGGTGTGTCAACTTGAAGATATAGAAGTAAAGGGGTGGAGTG
The DNA here is from genome assembly GCF_050624435.1 of Tenrec ecaudatus. Taxonomy (NCBI): domain Eukaryota; kingdom Metazoa; phylum Chordata; class Mammalia; order Afrosoricida; family Tenrecidae; genus Tenrec; species Tenrec ecaudatus. The sequence goes on from NC_134531.1 coordinate 95,699,955, forward strand.
TAGCCTGTCAATCAGGTCACAGCTTGATGGTACCTCCTTGTGGCTGTGGTCTTCTCACAAGGAAGATACAGGAAATTTCCTTTCTCTCTGCTTCACCTTCCTGTTGGTAATCCATGTGGCTAAGACCTGCCAGAGCCTTGGGGATGCATCCACTGCCATTGGATCCACAAGACTGCACCCACCAGCCTGTGACTTTCCTGCATTTTGCATCTCTGCATGTGGTTGCATGAGTCTGAAGAGGGACTTAAGTGCCAATGGATAACCTTGAGAAGAATGGGAATTCCAGAACACTTCATTGTGCTCATGGGGAACTTATACATGGAGTTTCTTGAACAGAACAAGGGAATACCGCATGGATTATAATCAGGAAAGTTGTGCATTAGGGTTGTATCCTTTCATCATACTTGTTCAATCTATATACTGAGTAAATAATCAGAGAAGCTGGATTACATAAAGAAGAGTGTGGTATCAGGATTGGAGGAAGACTTATTAACAACCTTTGATATGCAGATGGCACAACCTTGTTTGCTGAAAGTGAGGAGGAACTGGAGCACTTGTTGATGAAGATCAAGGATTATAGGTTATGGGTTACAACTCAATGTAAGGAAGACCACAATCCTCGCAACTAGATTAATAGGTAACATCATGATAAATGGAGAAAAGGTGGAAGTTGTCAAGGATTTTGTCTTAGATCCACAATCAATGCTTTATGGAAGCAGCAGACAAGAGATCAAAAGAAGTATTGCAGTAGGCAAACCTGCTCTATAAGACTTTTTAAGAGTTTTGAGAACTAAGGTGCACCTGACCCAAACCATGGTATTCTCCTCTGCCTTATATGCGTATGAAAGTTGGACATTAAATAAGGAAGACTGAAGAAGAACCTATGCATTTGGATTGTGGTGTGGGGGAAGATTTCCAAAATGACAAACTGATCTATGTTTGAAGAAGTAAGGTCAGATTGTTCCTTACAGGCAAGGATGGCAAGACTTCATCTTACATACTTTGGACATAATGTCATAAGAGACCAATCCCTGGGGAAGGGACATCATGTTTGGTAAAGTGGAGGGGTGGTGAAAAAGATGAAGGCCTTTAAGGAGGTGGATTGACACAGCAATGGACTCAGCCAAAGGAGCAACTCTGAGGATGACACAGGACTAACCAGTGTTTTGTTCTCTGCCTAGGGTAGGAGCTGACTCAATGGAACATTACAAACTCTCTCTCTCTCTCTCTCTCTCTCTCTCTCTCTCTCTGAGGATTATTGTAAGAAAATTACAATAATCCTGAAGAAAAGCCCTATGTTTGCGGTGAAAGTGGGAAAGGCTTCATCCAGAACACACATCTCACTCTTCATCAGTGAATTCATACTGGTGAGAAAGCTTACATATGTAGTGAATGTGGGAAAAGCTTCTAGCATAAAGGAAGTCTCATTATTCACCAGCAAACTCATACTGGGGAGAACCCTAATATATGCAGCATGTATGGGAAAGGCTGTAATCATAAGGGAAATCTCATTATTTCAGCGAACACATACTGGAGAAATCACTATGTATATAGTGAATGTGGTAAAGCCTTCAGCCAGAAGTCATACCTCATAGCACATCAGAGATTTCACACTGCAAAGAATCCCTTTTCATGCAATGACTGTGGAAAATCTTATACCCGGCAGGCAACTCTTATTAGCCATTGGAAAATTCACACGGGAGAGACACCCTTTCAGTGCAGTGAGTGCTGGAAAGCATTCAACACAAAGCCAATGCTTGTTGTACATCAAAGGTCTCATACAGGAGAGACACCGTTTAGCTGCAATGTGTGTGCACAGACTTTTGCTATGCTTCTAGCTGTACTGCGCAGAAAAGGAAACGCAAGCGAGAAAGACAAGTAGATTCAATCGAGGTAGACCCTTCCACAACAAATCACAGCTCATCATATACAAGTCATAGGATTGAGGAGAAAAGCCCTGTTAATACTCTGACAATGCAAGTGTCCTCTTCGACAGCTCAGACATCAGTAAACGTCAGTGGAGTCTTGACAAATGGAAACACAGTCCTTGTGGGACAGCCTGTTGCTAGATACAACCCCTCAAGTGATAACACGGAGTTCTTACAGCAGACGAACCCTATGAATACAGTGAATGCGGTAGTGCCGGTGAATACAGTGAATGCAACAGGGCCTTCAGTGACCAATTGCGTCTTATTTCCTGTTCCAGAAAACCTGTAGGATAAACTCAGACACATGCACTGGAGATGAGGGGTAATGAGGGCTCAGTTTATGGCCACAAAGGGTCTCCTGAGGGAAATCATTTGCAGAGATTGGAGAAGCCCGGTAAACTCATTCTGTGCAAAAAAAAAAAAAGCAAAAGCTGAGTTTTTCAGCACACTTTTTATGTAGTTTTTGTGGTAAAATTAGGTGCCTTGGCTGATATTCGGGTCGGCTTATACTCGAGTATATAGGTAATAGTTATTTAAAACAAATATTTCCACAAATTCAATAACTAAAAGAAATTAAAGTAATTAAACATAATGGTCAGGAAACACCAGCCATCTCACTATGACTTGTCTTGGGTGAAAATTCTTCCCTTTGATGGATATCTTAGTATTTGAAAGCTCATCAAAAGTTTCGGTATGTTAAGCATTCAATGTATAGAATTGAGTTGTTCTTAATACTGGATGAACTTTTCTGGTTAACCTACCTTCTACCTGAAAGACTAGTCATTTGAGTCCTCCCAGAAACATCTTAGAAGACTGGGCTAGTCACCTGCTTCTGAGGGGTCCAAGTGTTGAAAGGCCTCTGGAATCATTCTACTCTGCACGCATGAAGTCTGCATGGCTCAGAATGGACTTACCAATGGCTGCTTTGTTTTGTCTCTTACAGATGTGAAGACCTAGGCAGCAAAGAGTGGAGCCCTTCCCTCCCCTTGAGCCTTTTAAGGTGCTAAAGGCCACGTTTGCCCTGTGCTGACGCATGACTTGCCTTGGGGAAGCCAAAGCTGAAGGACCTGCTTAGCTGCTGCTATTTACATGTGCTGACCAAATGAACCTCCCAATTGCTGTCGCAACACTCTTCCATTGAAAAGCACCTTTTTAAAATGTGTGGCATCTGTTTCTGGATATTTTATATTTGAATTTCTTCCTTGTTGTTCCTCCATGATCACTTTGCCTCTTTTTCTTCTTCTTTTATGAAAACTTACGTTCATTCAGAAACACATCTGGGCACCTTCTGTGTGCCAAGTAGTGTTGAATGTTGAGGATAAGGAAGTATTGCTAGGCTCCTACCAGAGAAGGAGCTGTGAAAATTAGCGTGTGTGGCAAGCACTAAAACCACATGCTTGCCCGAATAGCTGACACCTGTCTTCTAGATTGTGGAGGATCCCTGGGGGCATAGTGGTTAGAAGGTGGGCTGTTCACTGCAAGATCAGCAGTTCAAAACCACCACCCACTTCCCAAGAGGAAGGCGGGGCTTTCTGCTCCTGTGAAGAGCTACAGTCTTGCAAGCTCACAGGGACAGTGACCTGCGCTATCAGGTCATTGTGAGTTGGTAGTGAGTTTTCTTTTCAGCACCATAATATCAGCTCCCACATACAGTTCACGAGCATTAATCTTTTTGACACGACATGAGCATAACTACCGCATCTCTCTTGCTGTCATGGATGCAAATTGATCTGTGATCTGTTTCAAGTCGTTTAAGTTGTTTTCATTTTTCAGTTTCCACACTTGGCAAAGCAAAATCACACAGTCAGCTCTGACCCATGGAAACTCAAATACTAGTGGGCTAGTTATGACCAGCTGAATGCTCTCTCAGAGCTGGCTGTGCGAGCGGCCATGGTGAGCAGAAAGTGCTCAGTGGTGCTCTAACTGCGGCCACAGGCTCTGTCGGCAGGAGCTCTGGTTCGCAGCTACGGAGACCTCTCCAGGTGGCCACTTTGGTGTTTTCTGTGCATGGCAGCTCTGTGGCAAGAAGCAACAAGAAGAAACTGCCAGTCTTCTCACATGCTAGGCTTAGAGTGGGCACAGCTTCACCTACTGCATCTTCTACTGGTCTAAGCAGTCACAGCCAATCTATATTCAAGGGACTAGAGAGCAGATTGCACCTTTTAGTGGGACAAAATACAAATTATTGTATTGAATCTGTTACAGTAACACTACTTGTAATGAATTAGTGTAAAAACTGATGGTGGCAGGGGAAGGGAGGCATGTGGACAACAACATCAACAACTCACTGCTGTTGAGTCTGTTCCAACTCTTAGCAACCCTACAGGACAGGGTAGAACTGTCCCTGTGCATTTCTGAGTCTGTACCTTGTTACAGGAATAGAAAGCCTCATCTTTTTCCAGAGGAGTTGCTGGTAGTTTTGAACTGCTGACCTTGTGGTTAGCAGCTCACGGGCTGGTGGTGGACCAAATGACTAGAAATTTGAGCCTTACATGGCTGCTGCCTATGAAAGTAACATAAAGGGAGAAAGTAGCTGGGCGATAATCTCATTCCCGACAGCTCAGGGAAAGGTCATTTTAGGTCACTGGCTCTCAAATTAGAGCCCTTCAGAATCACTAGGAGGACTTGTTAAAACACAGGTTGGTGGGCTCCACTCACAGAGAGGCGGTAGGTCTGGATCAGTTCCTGGGAATTTACATTTCTGGCAAATTCCACGTGCTGCTGATGCTGCGGGTCTTGGGATCATACTTTGAGAACCACTGACTTAAAACTGTGCAGGACCAGGAAACGTGAGCCAATTTTAAAGAGAGAGACGAGGGAAATATCATATCTTTCCTCTAGTGGGAATTTAAAAAGCTAGGACCTGTAGCACACATTTAAAAGTTTCAGGCCATAAGGAACACCTTCACACAGGGCCTTTATGGTTTTCAGTGTAATTAATCAGAGCTGCTGCAATATCAACCCCTGAAATCTCATTAGCTTAGCACAACAAAAGGTTGATTTTCACTTACGTAATGTCCGTTGTGAGTCAGGTATCGTTCTTCCATGTGTCATAGCATCAGCTGGCTCATGTGGCCCTCGGTGTTGCTGAGGCAGAGATGTGAGAGGCTTTGGATCATAACTGACTCAGCCTGGAACTGACACGTGTTATCTCTTCTCAGAAGAAAAAAAATGGGTCTCTCCTCTCAAGAGATCACACGACTCCGTGTCTTGCGTGAGTCTGCTGCACAAGAAATCTTTAGAGTGTTGAAAAGCAGGGGGGTTTCTTCGATGATTAAGGTGCGCCTGAGCCAAGCCACAGGATACTCCCTCACCTCACATATATATGAAAGTTGGACAATGAATAAGGAAGCCCAAAGAAGAATCAATGCACGGGATCTATGGTGCTGTGAAAAGACGATTGAAAGTACTGTGGCCTTCCAAAAACCAAACCAGTCTGTCTTGGATGAAGCATGGCCAGAGTGCTCCTTAGTCTTACAAACTTTGCAATATGCTGTTAGGAGAGCTTGTCATGATACCGGGCTCGGTAAAGTAGAGGCGCTGTGAAAAAGAAGAAGGCCCTTAATGGGGTAGATTTACACAGTGACTGTGACATTAGGCTCAAGCACGAGAATCACTGTGTGGATGACCTCAGACTGGGCTCTGTTCATCCTGTTGTGTACAGGGTTGATTTGGGTCAGAATTACTTCCATGACACCAATCAGCAACAATAGCATCTCTTCTCACAGTCCATTGGGCAAAACTAATCACATGACTTCTACCCGGGTGCAAAGGAAGCTAGGAAATGTAGGGAGTAAATGGCTGCTTAGTAGGCACTATTTCTGCCACAGAACTCCACTGACTTAAAAAATAAAAAACCCCAAATCAACAAAGCAGCGAAAAACCAAAAGCTTCCATCAAGTTTATTTCAACTTTAAAAAAAAATCATTGATCATTTTATTGGGGGCTCTTATAACAATCCATAAATCACTTATATCAAGTGAATTTATACAGATGCTGCCATCGTCATTTTCAAAAATTTTCTTTCTATTTGAGTCCCTTTATGTCAGCTTCTCTTTATTATCTCCCTCACATACCCTAACACCCAGTGAGCCCTTAACAAAATATATATTAATAATTTTGCATATTATTAATATATATTGATATTAATAATTATACACATGCCCATATCTTATACCACCTGGTATATCCCTACTCCCACAGTTCTGTTATTTGTTCCCCTTGAGGGAGGGGGCGGTGTACATCCATCATTACATCTTATACCAACCCCATATGTATCAGAATACAGCTCTACACAATGGGGTTTTCAATGGCTGATTTTTAGAATATTGATTCCTAGGGCTTTCTTCTGAGGTGTCTCTGGGTGATCTTGAACCTTCAACCTTTAGCCTAGCTGTTGAGAGCATGAACTGCTGATATCACCCAGGGACTTCCAACTAGGTTAAGTGACCTGAGGTCCTTGGTAATTTCAGAACCCATAGGGGTATCTGTGCTTCCTCAGTACCATCGAGTCAATTCCAATCAGGGTTCCAAGCATAACCCTTGGGACAAGCCAACCCATGGATCCTGACACTAGAGCTTGAGACTCCTTAGAGACCTGCTTCGCCCTGCTGTTGGTGCATACATTGCGTGAGCTTGAGGCTGGTGGATTCTGTCGCCTTTCATTGCTTGAGTTTGAGATCCCATCCAGGCCTGTTTCATTAAGCTCTCAAGCTACTGACTATTGCTGACCCACCCTGCTGTTTGCTGTCTGTGGGCAGACTGCCTGCCTTGCCTGAGGAAGGACTCCACTGTCTGTTTCTTTGACCTTGGACCTGGCAGTCTACTTGAGTTGTAGGACTTCCAGTGTATTAGCTGTTACGCGGAAGTGAGTTGAACTGAGCCCTCTGTAGTGCTGTGTGGACTATTAGCTGTTATATTCCTTCTTGCTGTTTAAGCCTATATATATATATATAAAATCATAAGTGTTCTGGTTTTGTTTCTCTAGAGAACCCTGCCTAATACAGTTCCAGACCACTGTCATAAAGCAAGTACGATAGACTTGTTTGTCTCAGGATTATAATACGCCTTAAATTAAAGAAAAAAAGCAGTATCTTCAAAGGATAATAAAGCACAATGCAATAAAACACAATACCTAATAAATATGTTATCTTCTTTGACTAATCCTGATTTTATTCACAATTTTCTGTGTGTTATTCAGCAGACTGCCCGATGACATCACTATACTTATTATTCTTTTAATAAGCACTAAAATTTCTTTTTCCTCTGTTACAAATGAGTTGATAAGTCCTTGTAACCGGCACATTTTTGTTGTTCTATTAAAAGCTGATTAAATTAGACATTCTCTCCTTTTCTGAACTGGTTTTGCCAAGGCACATAATTCTTTAGGTAATTGTTGGAGTGATTGCTTGGGCTGTTGGAGTCTAGACAGTTAGTGCCGATTGGTGGCATGAAGTTATCAGTCCTGTGGCCCTTGTGAAAACAAAGGAACGAAATCCCCAGACAGCCGCAGTTAGCTCAGTGTTAGAAAATGTGGCCCAGATGATTGTAACTTGGAGATTAACTTGGTTGTTGCTTGTCCTCGGACTGCCGTTGAAGTTGTCTACTCTTCCCTGGTGTTCTTTTCTTATGGTCCCTCCACAAAAGTTAACATTGACCGAGCAGGCCTAAGTCATGGGAAAGCAGCTCCTGTTTTTCCTCTGGGAAGACTTTATTTGGCAGCTAGAACCCCAGGAACACACAACACACCCAACTTCTGTGGCTTTTAGGCGCATGTCTATTTCAATTTTGCCTCTCAAATCCTGCAGGCTTAATAAACAGCATGGATATGTTGAAATCATAATGTGATGAGACACTTCCCATAGAAACATGCTTGGCTGGTAGCACTTACCGATCTTGGCTCTGGAAAATAAAATATGGTATGTCTCAATGATAAGAAAGGAGCCGAGTTATGCTTGGACAACTTAGTTAGATGGTCTCATTGTATAATTAGAATCTATATAGATTGCCCTCCCCAGTCTCAGGCAGGTAGTTTTTAAAAAATCAATCAATGAAAGATCAGCATTATTCTCTCCTCTGAACAGTTGAAGAAACCGAGACAATTTCGTGACTCGTGCAAAGCATCCTGGGGGGTCAGGGACAGGGTGAGGATTAAACTTTGGCTTATATGCTCAGACCGAGGTGCCTTGTGTCATTACACAGGAACTCGCTTCTTTTAATATTTGCCAGAAGAATAATTGCTGGAAAATATTGAGACTATCTGAATCAAGGGGTCTGATTTATCTTGGAGTTATAGCACCTTCACCCAGGCTGGGCGAAGCAGGGTTTTAATCATGAGGGTGCCCAGAAAAACTGTATGATGTTGTGGAAAGCGAAAGTGCCTAGACCTGGACGACGCAGGATTCATGTCACTGGATGTCTCCAACTCATCAGATTCTTCCTTTGTGAAACGCGAATGGTCAGTGAGCTCATTTCCTACATTCCTAGTGCAGTGTCCACACAGGTACATTTATACGACGCAGCATCCTCCTAATGCAAACCTCAAGCCAATCCAAATTTCCACTCCCGTGGAGATGGATTTGTGAACGCAACTGCTTTGAGAGACAGTGGTTCGGACTTGCCATATGGAATCTTCTCTGTCGTCAAATCTGCTGCAGATCACAGAAGGGATTTGAGGAAGGAGGCTTGGCTGTGAGGATGTATAGAGCAGGCACAAACTTGTACGGTGAGGCTCTCCCCATAAACCTGCTTCACATTCTTCCCAGAGCTGCAGGTCGAAATCTAAGCCACTTCTCCTACCCCCCAGCAACTAAAGGATACAAGACATTTTTGTGCAGGGAGCTGGTTTGTTGGGGTATTTTTGCTAGAAGCCCTTGTATCTGCCCCCACCACAATGCATTTTGGTCAGTTTGTCATGGAATGAGTCTGAGGGACTTTGTAGTTCCTGCTTCTTTCTTCCCACCTCCCACCCTTTTCCAATGGAGAAGCTATATCTATATATATCTATGTATCTATCTATCTATATTTGGCATCAGACTGATGGGAATGGGGTCATGCCTCCTCCCTACTTCTTCAAGCATGCCCCATGGTAGAAGGGAACTTAATCCGAGTTTTCCATGGCAGAGGACGGGCATGGGTGGGGATAGGACGAGGGCCCCTTTGAATGGTTTTCTCTGCAGAGGTCCAGACCGATCCAGAGTATTACTGACAGCGAAGCCAGCTTCCCATCCTGTACAATGCTGTGAGAGAATGTGTCAGCAGAATCGGCGCTGCATGTCTAGACAAAGAATTGATATCAGCATCACCAGCCAGCATCCAACATCCAATCTGCGAACCTTTGTGTAAGCATTTGCTGTCTGTGCCCTAGGCATTTCTCTTGTTCTTTTTTGCTTTAAATGAAATTTGTAGCTTTGAGATTCACCCTTAGGTCTTTGAGAGTTTTGTTTTCAAGGGCAGCAATCACAGTATAACTTATTCCACGATCCGATATTTTACTGATGAATAGAATGTCTCATTTCCCCCCTTTCTGCTTGTCTTTAGTAAGCTGGTGGCTGAGTCATCTTGTTTATTCTATTACATATTCAGGAATTTCAAGAAATATCCATTTTGCTCCGGCAGTTAGCCTATGCAGGGTGTTCTGTTAGTTTCTCCCTGATACGTTGGTGAATGAGCCAACTGAAATCTCTGCCCTTTGGAATTCACAGCTTGATGGTGGAGGCCGACAACAAACAAGAGGAACAGGATAGTTCTGTCTCAGTTTCGGCTGAGGCACCCAAGGCTGAGAACAAAACAGTAGGTTTTGAGCTCTTCGGCCTTCCGAACGGAGGTGCCAGACTACCTGTGCATGGTTCTGAGAAAGGCACCTCACAACTGGTTCTACCAGACGGTGCCCTTCAGTCCCTCCAGCGCTTGGAAGAGAGACTTCGTGTTCTGGGAAATCAGTGGGTCGCCAGGCTTCTCCCAGGAGAGTTGTCCCTGTGCTGTGTGCGCCCCACTCTTTGCACAGAGGGGCTGTGTGACCCAAACTTAGTGGGGGAGAGATCCCTTAGGGGAGCTCCTAGAGCTTGACCCCCTCTGGTTCCTGGAGTTTGAGAAGCTTGGGGACTGCTATCTGTGCACCCCAGGGCACACCCAGAGGCAGGAGAAGAGGCCGCTGTGTTGCACATGGCCGTACTCTCGGCATCCAAGGGACAAGACTTGAATCTGGGAAAAGACCCAAGGGCACCATCTTGGGAGCAACTTGACATGGAGGGCTCTTAGGGAGAATGAGGTGACCCCACAGAAGTGGCGGGCCTCTGAAAAGGGGTGACAGAATAGGATGTGGGGACATTTTCCAGGTCTCAAGCAGAAGGAGCACTGCTGGGCATCTGAAGGCGGGGAGTGGAGGGGAGATTGAGTCATTTCATTGAAGTCCGGTTTTCACCTATGAGTCGGCATCAACTCCACGGCAGTAAGTTTGACCTTTGGATTTAATCACTGGAGTAGAGGGATTCATTGTTTATGAGCTGGAGGTGACTGGGAAAACTGGGGTGTGTGGGAGATTTCCCTGTAATGAAAGGGAAGGACAAGTGAAGGGAACGGGCCTAAAGGGCAGAGGCAGCGGAGGGGGAGGACTTTCTCTTTGGGCCATACGGATCCTAGTTCTTGTAATGAACTGATGACACCCACAGAAACATCAAATATGGAATGCTAACCTGTGATCCAAAGGGAGGGAGCATGATGGGAAAGGAGCTTATTTACAAAGACCTGCAAGGATGACCACCTAGGAAATGACACTTAAGGAATCAGGAATGGCAGGAGCCAGCGTGGTGCATGGTGGGAGCTGGGGTAGGCAATGCCGGAGGGCCTAGGTAGAGGCAACAGCATTGGCAAGGCCAAGGGGACAGCATGCAACACACACTGGAGTGGCTTCAACCAAGAATCCTTTCACTCTTGGTGCAGGGTCCTGAGCTAAGTGCTGGGCTTACAGCCCGTACAAACCCTTCTTCACTGTGGTTTGAGGTGACATCGATCCACGTGGAAAAGAATGAGCTAAAAGGGGGGCTCTAAGGGTGAAGCCGGTTTTACCTTCGGCCCCAAGCTCCTGAAGATAGAGACTTTCTTTTTTCTCTGAGATTGCCCTGACAAACAGCCTCTCTTAGAGCACTTCTTACCTCTAATGGAGCCTGAGGGCAGCTGGGAAAAGCAACCCAGAGTCTCCCTGGCAGTCTCCGGAGAGAGGGGGAACCTTCTGAACTCATCCACGGGCTCTGTTTACGTGGAAGGCTGAGGCGAGGCTGATTTTCAGGGTGCCATGCAAAACAATAGAGGTAAGAGCTTGGCAGCTCTGTCGCTTGGGACAGGGGATTTCCTGCATGGACACACTTGAAGGCATGCGTGTGTCCACTCTGAAAGGAAAAAGAGCAGGAAGTAGAACTGGGACTGGGCTGACGCCGCTGAGAGTCTCGGCGAGATCATGGACACATCACCCGCGTTAAGCACAGATCCCTGGCCGACAGTGACCTCAGCGAATGCCTGCGTCATGGCACTGTCCCAGGGCTGGCAGGCGTTCCGGCTGGCAGTCAGCCTCCGTCAGGGAGGGGTTGTCTTGGAGCAGGAGCACTGCAGCAAGGCCTAAGGGGCTCCCAGGAGAGGGAGCCTGCCTGGCAGCCCCTGCTTTCAAGGAACACTGTCTGGTTGGCAGGCAGGACTCACATGGCCAACACTCATGCATGGCCCAGGCAAGGAATGGAAGAGACGGGTAAAATCCATCTCCAGGAGCCCCAAGGAGAGATACGGCCACGTAAGTTACAAGAGAGCTTCATGCTCTCTCAGACTCAGCGTCGTCCCTTTGCCTCCCTGGTCATACAGATCACACATGCTCAGCAGAGAAACTGGTGAGCCCAGGAAAGGGTAGGAATGATGATTTTCATCTTGAGGAGTTCCTCATGACTACAGAAGGAACTTCTGAATTATGGAAGCAAGAGTGTATGCTGTTCTTCCTCTAAGAGAGGGAAATCCTGCAACAAGACACTTGGCACGTAGAAAATGCTCTAGAAATATATTTTAACAATGGAGCGTGAGTGAAACGGGAGTCTAAAGAAGTCAGACGGATATTCACTTCCCTAGTTGGTGTTAGTTGTTGAGAATGTACACAGCAAACGGACACCAGTTCTAAACTTCCCACATGAACTTTTCAGTGATGCTGAGTCTCTTCTTGGAGTGGTGTGACTATTTTCCCCTTCCCACCAGCACACACTCACCGCCACGAAGATTCTCATCTCATCTTTCCAGTTGCTTCTGCCGTTTGCATCTCATTTGGATAGTTCTTCAAAGAGCACAATGCTCAAGGTAGGTAGTTCAGGCGAACTATTGCTTGGCTTTAAGAAGATTTCAGGAGTTACTTTTGGTTTAAGGTGGAAAGATGATCTCAGGGCCACGTTTTAAAAGTTTAGCCGGCTTCCATAACTCCAGACAGTCTGGAGCTTATAAGACTGTTAAATTCTGCTCTTCATTTCCCACTTTTCATCAAGACTTTTCTATAATACCTTCGATCAAGTGTTCAGTAGCCGGAGATCATCCAGTTCTGGTCTCACCGTGTTCTTGGTCTTAGTTGGCTCTGACTCACAGCCACCCTGTGTGCAACAGGGCGCCACGTTGTCTGATCCTGCTCCTCCCTCCAAGCTCTCCTTACGTTTGGGTCCAGTGTGGTAGCAGCTACTATATCAATCCATGTTTTCAAGAGCCTTCCTTTTTTCCACTGCCCTTCCACTTTACCAAGCATGATTCCTTCTCTAGGGACTGGTTTCTCCAGAAACATGTCCCAAGTGCATGACACTACATCTCACCATCCTTGCTTTGAAAGAACATTCTGGCTCAACTTCATCCAAGAGAGATCTGTTTGTTGTTTTGACAGCCCCTGGCAGTTTAAATAGTCTTTGTTAGCACCATAATTCAAATGGCTTTATTCTTCCTTGACCTTGTTTATTCAATGTCCAACTTGCACATGCATGAGACAATTGAAAGTGCCATAGCTTGGATCAGACACACCTGAGTCCTCAAAGCCACCTCCCTGCTTTTCAACACTTTAAAGAGGTCTCGTGCAGCAGCTTCACCCACTGCAATGCATTGTTTTACTTCTTTACTGCTTGGTGCTTCCACGAATATGGATTGTGGATCCAAGCAAGATAAAATCCTTGACAACTTTAATATTTTCTGTTTATCATGATGGGACCTGTTGGTCCAGTTGTGAGTGTTTTGTCTTCTGTGCATTGAGTGGTACCCCGTGGTGAAGGCAGCAATGCTTACTCTTCATCAACAAGTGCTCCAAGTTCTCCTCACTCACAGCAAGCAAGGTCTTCTTCTTTTTCTAGATTAAAATCCAGCTTTTATTTTGAATTCATTTTATTTTCTTTCTGAAGCAGGTTCCTTGCTATTAACATAGGCTTCCTATTCCTGAGATGGGGAAAACGGTTTTTTGTTTGTTTTTTTATTATTTTTTAAAGATCACTTTATTGGGGTCTCTTACAGCTCTTAAAATAGTCCATATGCAAATTGGACTAAACATATTTGCATATGTTGCCATCATTATTTTCTAAATATTTCATTTCTTTTTGAGCCCTTGGTATCAGCTCCTCTTTTTACCCTCCCTCCCCCTCCTATCCCCATGACCCCTTGATAAGTTACTTTTTCGTATCTTACACCAACCACTGTCCCTTCCCTGTGGTTTCTTCTTCCCTCCTCTCCTCACTTTCCCCCCTATCCTCCTGGTATTGCTACTCCCATTTCTGATCCCGAGAGGTTTATCTGACCTAGATTCTGTGTTTCGTGAACTCTTATCTGTACTTGTGTCCATGCTCCAGCTTAGCCTGCAGTGAAAGGCAGGATTGGGGTCATGACAGTGGGGGTGGGGGTGGGGGTGGGGGTGGAGAGGTAAGGACACCTCAAGGAACCAGAGTGATATTGTGTGTTCAATTGGTGCTATCGTTGACGCTGGTTGACTCATTCTTTCCTTGTGACCCTTCTGTGAGAGGATGTCACATTTTCTACAGATGGGTTTTAGGTCTCTGCTCCAACCCCCCCTCTTTCTGAACAACATGTTTTTTGGTTTGTTTGTTTGTTTGTATGCTGCTGTAATGTTGCAGGATATGTCACTGATGTTCCCGGGCCATATTTTGAGTGCCTTCGGACCTGAGGGGATTGTCTTCTGAAATTCCCTTTGACAGTATTAGGCTTCTATTCGTGAAGTGCTCAGGAACTGACAGGGTCTCCATGCTATCCCCAGGTTTCAGTGGCTAATTCTTCAGCAGTGGGCAGCCTATGACTTCTTCGTAGTCTGTTCTTAGCCTGGTACTTCTGCTGAAACCTGTTCACTCTGGGTGACCCTGATGGCATGTGAAACATCAGTGACATATCCTGCAGCATTACACAGCACACATGCCAGCACAGCATGACACACTGACAGCCAGATGGTGGTCTCTTGGCATAGGAAGCCATTTTTCATAGAGGCAATTAGCTACATAATCTCTCTCCTTTTCCTATTTCTGACATCTCCTATTTGTTTCTCCAGGTGAATAAAGACCAATTATTGTACCTTGGATGGTCACTTGAAAACTTATAAAACTCTGGTCACTGTACAAAACAAAAATAACAGAAAACTAAGACATGCAAAAGGTGGAACCATGTTATTAGACCAATTCATTGTGATGTTCCATTTTATTTACATATTAATTGTTGAATAGCGTTATGATGGTCTCCCCCTTTCGGCTAATGTAAATCAAGCTGCAATAAAAGTGGTGTACATATCTTGGTTTGAGTATCTGGTTTTAAGTCTTGCGGGTATAAAACTGAGTAATGGAATTTCTGCGTCATATAGGTTACATAAAAATGGAGAATACATGAACAATGTCTGTGAATTTTATCAAATATACTAAGGCATTCAACTATAAAAAACTATGAATAACAGTGGGAAGCATGGGAATTTCAGACCGCTTCATTGTAGCTATGTGGAACACGGACCAAGAGGCAGTCTTTAGAACAGAATAGAGGAATATTGCATGATTTAAAATCTGGAAAGGTGTGCATCAAGGTTGTATCCTTTAATATACTTATCAAATTTGTCTGTATGCTGAGAAAATAATCTCAGAAACTAGATTACATGAAAACAAAACAACACAGCAATAACAAAATGTAGCATCAGACTTAGTGGGAGGCTTCTTAACAATCTGTAATCTTTGGATGACTTTGCTTGCTGAAAGCAAGGAGTATTTAAAGAACTTGCTGATAAAAATGAAAGACTTCGGCCTTCAGTATGGATTGTAACTCAATGTAATAATAGCACAAACAACCAATAAACAACATTATAAATGGAGGAAACACCGAAGTTGTCAAGGATTTCACTTTGTTTGGATCCAGAATCAATGTTCATGAAAACAGCAGTCAAGAAGTCGAACAACATATTCACTGGGAAATTCTGCTGTACAAAACCTCTTTGTTTAACAACCAATGTCACTTTGAGGGTTAAAGTGTGCCCGACTTAAGTCGTGGCACTTTCAATCCCCTCTTATGCGTGTGAAGTGAGAAAATGAATAAGGAAGATCAACATCAACGAAGACTTGACACATTTGTAGTGTGGTGTTGGTGAGGAATATTGAAAGTGCTGTCAACTGTCAGAAGAACAAACTGATCTGTGATGGAGAAGTACAGCCAGAATGCTCTTTCTAACAAACTTTGGGCATGTTATCAGAGAGACCATTTCCTGGAACAGGATATCAGCCTTGGTAAAGTAGAAGGTCAATGAAAGAGAAGACCCAATGAGATTGATTCACACAGTAGCTGCAACAATAGACTTAAATGTACCAATTGTGAGGATGGCTAAGAACTCAGCAATATTTTGTTTTGTTGTACATAAAACCCTTACAGGTCAGAACTGATTGGCTGAAACCTAACAATAACAACAACGATGTGGTAGTTCTATTTTTAGTTTTAAGATTTTGTTTTTTGGAGACTAACCAAAATGTTTATCCACATGATTATACCATTTAGCATTCACACCAGCAGTATATGAGCATCCCAATCTCGACACCTCCTTGCCAGTATTTGTTATTGCCTGTGTTTTTAATCTTAGCTTTCCTAGTGGAGTTAAATGGTATCTAATTTGAATCTCTCTGATGGTTAATCGCATTAGGCATTATTTCATGTATGGTGGCTATTTGAATGTCTTGTTTATATTTAGTCAAGACCATTGCTCATGTTATGATTCTTATTTACTTTTTGTAGTTATGTTGTTGTATATATATATTTGGTTGTTAGATTTTTATCAGATATTTGGTTTTGTAAAACGTCCTCCCTGTTGGTAACTTGTCTTTTCATTTTTAGCTAAAATTTTGGTGAACAATAGTTTTAAAGTTTTTATGAAATCCTATTCATTTTTTGTCTTCTGCTGTTTTTTTTGAAAGTCAAAATTACTGACATGAATTTTATTAACACCACCACATTATGTTAACAGCAAAGTTAATGAGATGACCAAACTAGAACTAATCTGGAAGAGTAATTCTATGCATAAATATACCGAAAAAATAGATGGAAGTTCTGGCATCCTTTTCTTTTCTTTCTTTTTTTTTTTTAACAAATCATTTTATTGGGGATTCAGGCAACTCTTATCACAATCCACACATACATCTATTGTATCAAGCACATGTGTATGTATGTTGCAATCATCATTCTCAAAACATTTTCTTTCTACTTGAGCCGTTGATATCAGCTCCTCATTCATTTCCCCTCCCTCCCTGATGAATCCTTGACACTTTATAAATAATAATAATAATTTTATTTTTTTAATAAATCTTTTTATTGGGGCTCATACAACTCTTATCACAATCCATACATAGATCAACTGAGCAAAGCACCCTTATATATTCGTTGCCCCCGTCATTCTCAAAATTCGCCTTCCACTTGGGTTCCTGGAATCAGCTGGGTTTCCTTTTTCCCCCTCCCCCTCCCTCCCCGCTCCCCCCTTCCCCCTGCTCCCCTAATAGTTTATAAATAATTATTTTATCTTATCTTACACTGCCCGGCGTTTCCCCTCACCCACCTTCCCATTGCCCATCTCCCAGAGAGGAGGTTGCACATAGATCTCCAAGATCAGTTCTCCCTTTCTACACCCCCTTCCCTCCCGGTGTCGCCACTCCCACCGCTGGTGTTGAGGGGTTCATCCGTCCTAGATTTCCTGTGTTTCCAGATCCCTACTGCACCACTGTACATC
This sequence comes from Tenrec ecaudatus, assembly GCF_050624435.1. NCBI lineage: Eukaryota > Metazoa > Chordata > Mammalia > Afrosoricida > Tenrecidae > Tenrec > Tenrec ecaudatus. The sequence continues at coordinate 95,717,124 of NC_134531.1, forward strand.
CTCTGGTATAACCAGGTCCCCGCAAGGTAGAATTGGGGTTATGATAATTGGGAGGGGAGGAAGCATTCAAGAACTAGAGGAAGGTTTTGAGATTCATTGTTGCTACACTGAACCCTGAGTGACTCATCTCCTCCCCACTACCCCTCTGCAAGGGATGTCCAGCTGTCTACAGATGGGCATTGGGTCCCCATCACGCACTCCCCTCCCCACCACCACCACCTTTGTTGTTTGAGACCTGGTCTCCTCTGCCCTTCACGATCACCATGTCTTCTGCTGTTTTTGCTTTTGTTATTATATTAATCTATTGTTAGACTAGGTCCAGCAGCATTGGACCTGCATTTTCTTCTATGAATCTTGTGATTTAGTTCACACATTTTATTCTTTAATTCATTTTGAATTTGTTTTATGTATCATGTGAGGCATGGACCCAGTTTTATTATTTTGGATATGGAAATCCAGTTTTCTCAATCCTATTTGTTGACTTAGCACCCTCGTCAAAAAACAATTGATCATGTGTGGGTGAGTTTATTTCCTGACTATCAATTCTATTACATCCGTCTATGTGTCTTTCATTATACTAGTACCGATCTCTTTTTATTACCATAGCAGTATAAAATGTTTTCAAATCAGGTAGTGTGGGTACTTCTACTTTTTTCTTCACTCCCAACTTTATCTTAGGTATTTAGGGCCTCCTGCCATTCCATATGAAGTTGAGAATTGATTTTTTTCATTCCGGTAAACAAAGTTGTCAGAAATCTGATTTTTATTGTATTGAATCTATATGGTGCTGCATTCTAAAGTTTGAAAAAAATTAAGTCAAAATTGTCCTATTCATGCACTTGTCAGACCCTTTAAAGTATACTTTTCATGTTGTTGTTGCTATCTGGTCACTTTGAACTCGTGAGGACTTTGTGTACAGCAGCTGCACCATTGCACTGCCCGCACAGTTCTGTTGAGCCCACTGACGCCGCTACTGTGCTGGTCATTTCCCTGGTGGTCTTCCTCTTCTTTACTGGCCCTCAACTTTACCAATCATGATGTCTTTTCCTAGGTCTTGTCTCTCCTGACAACTTGGCCAAAGTACCTGAGATGGAGTCTCACTATCCTCACATCGAAAGAGCACTCTGCTGTTCTTCTTTCAAGACAGATTTATACTTCTGGCAGTCCACTGTACTTCCAATATTCTTCGCCAATACCATCATTCCAATGCATCAGTTCTTTTCTGGTCTTCCTTATTGATTGTCCAACATTTTCATGTATGTGAGGTGATTGAAAACATTGTGGCTTGGGTTAGTAGGTTCACCTCAGTCCTCAAAGACTTGTCCTTGGTCTCCAACACTTTGAAGAGGGCCTAGTGCAGCAGATTGACGCAATGAATCATCGACCTTCTTGATTTCTGCTTCCATGAGCACTGATTAGGGATCCAAGCAAAATAAAATCTTTGACCACTTCAATCTTTACTCAGTTTATCATGCTGTTGCCTATTGATCCATTTGTGAGGATATTGGTTTTCTTTACATTGAGTTGTAAGCTATACCACAGGATACCACTCTTGATCTTCCTCACCAAATCTTTTCCAGTTGTCCTTGCTTTTAGTAAACCAGGTTGTGACATCTCATATTTTAAGTTGTTAACAAATCTTCCAGTTGTGATGCTGCACTCTTTTTCTTGTAGTTAAGCCTCTCAAATGGTTTGCTAAGCATACAGAGGGAATAAATATGTCATGAGCTACAACCCTGATGCACAACTTTTCTGACTTTCTATCCAAAGCCTTTTATTGGCGGCTCCTACAACTCTTATCTCAATCCACACATGCATTCTTTGTGTCAGGTACATTTGTACATTTGTTGTAATCATCATTTTCAAAACATTTTCTTTCTACTTGAACCCTTGTAATCAGCTCCTCATTTCCCCCCTGCCCTACTCTACACTCTATCCCTTACAAACTGTTGATAATTTATAAATTATTATTATTGTTTCATGTCTTACACAGTCTGATATCTACCTTCACCCACTTTTCTATTGTCCATCCCCCAGGGAGGAGATTATATGTAGATCATTGTGGTCGGTTACCCCTTTCTTCCCGATCATCCTCTTATCCTCCTGGTATCACTACTCTCATTGTTGAGCCTGAGGGGTTTATCTCTCCTGGAGTCCTGTGTTTCCAGCTCTTATCAATACCAGTGTACATCCTCTGGTCTAAGATTGGTACCATAGAATTGGGATCATGATAGTGAGAGAGGGGAGGAAGCAGCAAAGAACTAGAAGAAAGTTCTATGTTTCATTGGTGCTATACTGTACCCTGACTGGTTCATAATCTCCCCTCAACCCTTCTGTAAGGGGATGTCCAGTTGTCTACAGGTGGGCTTTGGGTCTCCATCCGCACACCTCCTCATTCATAATGATATGATTTTTTGTTCTCTGATGTCTGAGAAAGTCTGGGTACTTTTGAGAAACAAATCCACAGAAACTCATGTATAAGAGAGAGTTTTATATAAAGGTTAAGTGCACATCAAGAAAACATCCCAACCCAGTGCTGCCCAAGCCCACAAGTCCAACATTAACCCATATGTCTGAAACCAATCCACAAAGTCCTCCTCACAAAAAGCATACTATGACACCGACTGCAGGAGGAAAGCGGAGTCTGTGAACATGTAAGCATATCAGCACTGGCAGGGCTCTCCACAAGGCTGCTCCAGCACCTAGGGCTGCATTGGGGTAGGTCCATGCAGCTTCTCCTTGGGGATGTCTTGCAGGAAGTAAGCCTTGCCTGGTGAAGCAGGAATCTGGCTAAGGCAGCTGCACCCTGGTCTTAAGACCATCAGAAAGCAGGAGACCCAAGAACTGGAAAGGCAAAGCTCATCAAGCCATTTATCTCTTTGCCCTTCAATTAACCGCACATGTGTTTATTGGTCAGGTTGTCACAATATACTAACTACCTCAATACCTAATACCTGGTTCTATCGACACCTCATGATCACGCAAGCTGATGTGCTTCTTTCATGTAGGCTTTGTTGATTCTCAGCTAGATGACCGTCTGATTTCTTTAAGCCTTTAAGACCCCAGATGCTATATCTTTTGATAGCCGGGCACCATCAGTTTTCTTCACCACGTTTGCTTATGCACCTGCTTTGTCTTTAGCGATCATGTCAGGAAGGTGAGTCTCATGGAATGCCAGGTTAATAGAACAAAGTGTTCTTGCATTGAGGGAGTACTTGAGTGGAGGCCCAAGGTCCACCTGCTACCTTAATACTAAACCTATAAATATATGCATATAGATCTATTTCCCCATCGTCACTGAGGAAGTTAGTTTATTGTGCCAGCCTGGCCAATAAACACATGTGGGATTAATTGAAGGGCGGAGAGATGAATGGCTCGGCAAGCCTCGCCTTTCTTGTCTCTCTCTTTTTGTTCATTGGGACAGCATGCGGCTGCCTTGCTTGTTCTGTGCCTCTGTTTTCAAGCTACACTACCTGTGGGACACCTTACCTGTGGACTGTGTCGCTGTAATTTGAGGTTCCTTCAAGACCTGCTTCGCCACACACTTGGAATTTATATCTCTTGAGCTGGGGACTGACTATTGGTGACCTGGCTGACAGTTGGTGACCTGCCTTGCTGTTTGCTGCCTGTGCTGGAATAGCCAGAATTCTCTCTACAGAGGACTACCTGGAAGCCCTTAAGACTTGAAGGACTGACAGTGTCTCAAAACTCTCACAGGAGTGAGTTGCATTGAGCCATTTGTACTGTTTTATAATTTAATTGTTCATTTCTTGTATTATCTATCTATATATAATTTAACTGTTCATTGTTTGTGTTATATATTTATCTGTGTAAATATATATATATATATATATATATAGAACCCTGTCTAACACAGTCATACATAAATATATTTACATATGTACATGCCTGTATTTAAACCTCTGTAAATACCCTTTGATCCTAGTTCTTTCCTCTGTTTCCTTTTACTTTCCTCTTGTCCTACTATCATGTTCAGCCTTCATTTGGGTTTCAGTAATTTCTCTCGGTTACATTGCCCTTGATCAAGCCCTACCAGGCCTCTTACACTCTCCTCACCATTAATTTTGAATCACTTGTTGTTCCCTTGACCCTGGGTTTGTTAACACCTACTGCCTTTTCCCTGCCCTGCCTCCCCCTCTCCCAAAACCATCAGTCCCAAAACCATCAGTCACCCAAAACCATCAGTCTCCCCAACCATAAAATTATTTCCATTGCTACTTCATACTTATGATTTTGCTACTGTTAGGAATCGGTGACCCCTGTGAAAGGGTTGTTTGACCCCCAAAGGGGTCACAACCAAAGGTTGAGAACCGCTGGGTTAGCATAATTTCCTCCAGTTCTTCCCATGTGGCAATATTCTTCATGCATTCATTAATGCTTTTTAGGGATGCGTAGTACTCCATTGTATGTATACATCACAGGTTTTTAATCCGTTTGTCTGTTGATGGAAATTTGGGTTGTTTCCAACTCCTTACAATTGTGAAATGTGTCACGATGAACATTGGAGAACAGATGTATGGCCATGGTTTGTTTCTTGCCTCTTCTGGGTATATGCCCAGGAGGGGGATTGCTGAGTAATGTGGTAGCTCAATCTCCATCTGTTTTAGATATCGCCAAATCAATTTCTATAGTGGCTGTACCTACCTACAGGCCCACCAGCAGTGGGTGAGAGTTCCTGTCTCACCACAGTCCCGCCAACACTTGTACTTTCTGATGTTTTGAATTGGGCTACCTTTGAGGGTATTAGGTGGTGTCTCATAGTTGTTTTAATTTGCATTTCTCTTAAGGCTAATGATCAGAAACATTTAATCATATGTTTATTGGCCATTCGGGTTTCTGCCCTTGTAAAACTTCTGTTAAGGTCCTTTGCCCACCTCCTCAGTGGGCAATTAGTTTTCTTTTTGGAAGCTGGCCGAGTATTGTAGATTTTAGTGATAAGGCCTATGTCTGATGTGGGCTCTCTTATTACTCTTTTGGTGAATTTTTTCATTGTACATGAGTGTTTTAACTTCAGTATATCCCACTTGTCCATTTGTGATTCATCTGTATTTGTGTCCTTCCCTATTTCCTTTTTTTTTTTTAATATGGAACGCTTCACGAATTTGCGTGTCATCCTTGCGCAGGGGCCATGCTAATCTTCTCTGTATCGTTCCAATTTTAGCATACGTGCTGCCGAAGCGAGCACAGTCTTTCCCTATTTCTGATAGCCTATGTATTCCCTGCACCAAAGTTCTTCAGTTGGTCCCAATTCCATCATTGATGGCCCTAGTAGTTTGGGGTTTTACTTCGAGATCTATGATCCACTTTGAGTTTATTCTTATGTGTGGAGTGATATAAGGGTCTTGCTTCATTTTTCTGCAGGTAGATTTCCTTATTTTCCAGCACCACTTGTTGAAGAGGGCATCTGCTTCCCATTTGATATTTTTGGGGCCCCTATCAAAGATAAGTTGTGTGTATACTGATGATTCTATTTCTGGGTTTTCAGTTCTTTTCCATTGGTCTGAATATGTGTCATTATATCCATACCGTGTGGTTTTGACCACAATGGCTGTAAAATATGTGCTAACATCAGGTAAAGCAAGCCCGCCAACTGTGTCTTTCTTCCCCAGGAGTTCTCTGCTAATTCTGGGCTTCTTCCCTCTCCCTATGAAGTTGGTAATCAGTTTTTCCATTTCTTTGAAGAAAGAGGAGGGTAATTGTATTGGGATTGTATTAAACTTCTATAGTGCCTTTGGCAGAACTGACATCTTTACTATATTGAGTCTTCCTGTCCACGAGCATGGGATATCCTTCCATTTGTGGAGGTCACTCTTGGTTTCTTGTAATAGTATTCTGTAGTTTTCCTCATACAGATCTTTTATTCTTTTTCTTTTTTTTCTGTCACTAGTGTTCTTTTTAAAAAAAATCATTTTATTAGGAGCTCATACAACTCTTATCACAATCCATACATACATCAATTGTGTACAGCACATTTGTACATTTGTTCCCTCATCATTGTCAACATATTTGCTCTCCACTTAAGCCCTTGGCATCAGCTCCTCATTTCCCCCCTTCCTTCCTGCTCTCCTCTCCCTCATTAACCCTTGATAACTTCTAAATCATTATTTTGTCATATCTTAAACTAAATAACATCTCCCTTCAACCACAACAAATCTTTTTGTCTTTTGGTCAGATATATCCCTATATATTTCAGTTTGTGCTTGGCTAATATGAAGGGGACCACCTTTTTGATGTCCTCTTCTGTGGTCCAACCCGATGTGTATAGCAGTCCGATAGACTTCTGTTTGTTGATCTTGTATCCTGCCACTTTGCCAAATTCCTCTATTGCTTCCAGTACTTCCCTTGTGGCTTTTGGGATTTTCCATTTATAAAATCATATCATCTGAGATTAATGATAGTTTCATCTCCTCCTTACCCAGGACAACTCTTTTGATGTCTTTTCTTGGCCTAATGCTGTTATCTAAAACCTCCCATATGATGTTAAATAAGTGTAGGAAAAAAAGTGGAAACAAGCGGCATCCTTCTCTGGTCTGCTTTTCCAGTGGGATTGTTTTCAGTTTTCATCTTTTCTCCATTGACTACCACGTTGGCTGTTAGTTTTTCATATATATATATGAAAATATATATATATATTTCCTCAAGACATATATTGTATTGTCTTGAGGAAATTTCCTTCCATTCCTATCTTCTTGAGTGTGTTAAACAGGAATTGGTGTTGTATGTTGTCAAATACTTTTTCTGCATCTATCAATATTATCATGTGGTTCTTATAGTTTTTCATGTTAATGTGGCAAATGATATTAATGGTCTTTTGTATGTTAAACCATCCTGTATCCCTGGTATGAATCCCACTTGGTCATGGTGAATTATTTGTTTTATATACTTTTATATTCGATTGGCCAATATTTTGTTAAAGATTTTTGCATCAGTGTTCATTATGGATATTAGTCTGTAGTTCTCAATTCTTGTGGGTTCCTTGCCTGGTTTCAGTATCAGAGTTATACTAGCTTCATAGAAGGAATTCAGGAGTGTGCCGTCGTTTTCTATGTTCTGGAAGAGTTTGTGTAGGATTGGTGTCAGTTCTTCCCTGAATGCTTGGTAGAATTCTCCTGTGAAGCTATCTGTTCCAGGGGACTTTTTGGTTGGTAATCCCTTGATAACCTTGTTTATTTCCTCTATTGCTATGGGATAATTGAGATTCCTGCTGTCCATCGGGGATAATCCACCAGGAAGGTATGTTTTTCTAAGAATTTGCCCATATCTTCCAAGTTGTTTAATTCATTGGAGTACAGTCCTGCATAGTATTGTGTAGTTACCCTTTTGATTTTGTTAGGGTTTGTTGTAATGTCCCCTCTTTCATCTCTCATCCTTGTTATTGAAATTTATTCCCTCCTTTCTTTGGTTAGGTTTGCCAGTAGTCTGTCAATTCTGTTTATCCTTTCAGAGAATCAACTTTTAGCAGCATTAATTTTCCCCCATAATTTCCTTATTTTCCCTCTCCAGAATCTCAGCCCTAATTTTATTATTATTATTATTATTGCTATTGGTAGGATTATCCAGTTGACTCTGCTTTAGATGCTGTAAGTTTTGTGCCAGCGTATCAATAATAAACCTCTCTTCCTTTTTTATGTGTACATGTATTGCTATGAAACTTCTGATAACTGCCTTTGCTGTGTCCCACAAAGTTTTGGTACGTCGTGTGCTCATTCTCATTGGTTTCTAGAAATTTCCTCATTTCATCTCTGACTTGTGCCAGTACACACTCCTTTATCAACAGAGATTTATTCATCCTCCACTTGTTTTCCCTTGTTTTCTCCACCTTCCTATTGTTTATTTTCAGCCTTATGGCACAGTGGTCAGCAAGAGACATTTGTATGATATCAATATGCTTAAATTTATGCAGATTCGACTTATGCCCCAGCATGTGGTCTATCTTTGAATATATGCCATGTGTGCTTGAAAACAATGAATTTCTTTTTGGTATTTGAGTGAAGAGCTCTGTAAATGTCTATCAGGTCAAATTGTCTAATTGTCGTGTTTAGATTTCTAGCCTCCTTGTTGAATTTCTTTCCCTGTGATCTGTCTTTCTTAGAGAGTGATGTATTGAAATCACCTACTATAGTTGTTGAACCTGTGATTTCTTTTTTCTCCTTTTGGAGCATATGGTTAATGTATTCAGTGGGTCTCTCATTTGGGAAGTATATGTTTAAAATGCTTAGTGTCCTCGTTACCTCTTTTTATGGTTTTCACTTTGAGTTCAATTTTATCCAAGATTAGGATAGCAGCCCCTGCTTTTTTTGAATTGTGGTTTGCTTTTTGTTTTTCTCCAGCCTTTGATTCTCAGCCTATTTCTGTCTGTAGTCTTGAAATGTGTCTCCTGTAGGCATCAGATTGATGGGTTGTGTTTTCTAAGTGAGTCTGCTAGCCTCAGTCTTTTAATGCCTGAGTTCAGTCCATTGATATTCAGGGTTATTATCTCCATCTGCAGACTCTGTGATTTCATCTTATACCTTTTGTTTTGGGTGGTTTCCTACCTCTCTTTGTTGTGCATGTGTGTGGTTCATTCTTGATTTCTTTCCACCCTTAAGCCGATGGTATCTTGGTGGCTGTTTTCTCTTTGTTGCCCTCTGGGTGGGGTTGTTCTATGTGGTGGTCTCTTTTTTGTGCTCAGTGAGTGCTATTCTTCTGCCCATACTGGGCCAGCAAAGATCTTTAGTAGGGCTGGGCTTCTTTTAATGTATTCTTTGAATTTTTCCTTGTCTGGGAAGACTCTTACTCCTCCATCTATCTTGATAGATAGTTTGGCTGGAGAGAGTATTCTTGGGTTTGCGTTATTTTCCTTCAATTTTTGGAATATGTTACTCCATTTTCTCCTCTTTTTCATAGTGTCTGCTGATAGGTCTGAGCATATTCATATTTGGGAACCTTTATATGTGATTGCTTATTTTCCCCTAGCTGCTCTCATGATTTTCTCCTTTGCCTCAAAGATCAATATTTTAACTATTATGTGCCTTGGTGACTTCTTCTTGGGATTCATTCTAGCTGGTGTTCTTTCAACCTCCTGAATGGTTGCCTGGTTTTCATTCATTAAGCTGGAGAAGTTTTCCTCCAGGAATTCTCTCACTATTTTTGCAGATGGCTTCTTTGTTGTGTCTTCCTCCAGTAATCCAATTATCCTGATGTTGTTTCTCTTCATAGTATCAGATATAGCTCTTAGCTTTCCTTCAGCTTTTCTGATGATCTTATTAGATTTTTGTTCACGCTTGTTAAAGTTTCCTTGCTTGTCCCCTAGGGCACTGGTGCAGTTCTCTGCCTCCTCCAGTCAGTTGGCAAAGTCCGTGAGTCTGCTACTGGCATTTGTTATCTCATCCCTAAGCTCTTGTACTTCCTTTTGGTGTATGGTCTTTATCTTCTCTGTCATATTATCCTCTTTCTGTATTGTTTCTCTCCAAGCATATCCTGTATGACTAAAAGCAGCGTTCTGAAACTTTTTCTGTGGTAGATCAATGTCTGCTTCTTCGATGCATGTTGTAAGGTCAGGACATCTTCTGACACTGCCTTTTGTTTCTTCTGTTTTTTCATTGAGGTCGTTGGAGCTGATTACTGTTTGTGTTGCATTTTTTTAGAGCAGTCAGGTGCCATTTTCCAGAGTCAAAGAGCACTGGTTTCTCTCTATGGGAGACTCATAGGAATGCTTCTTTGAATTACATGCAGGAAATTGCACTATGGACTTGGTCTACTGCTTTATCTTGTGTCTTCACACTTTTCCTATTCTACCAGTATTTTTATTTGGAGGGCAAGTTGGACGGTTCTGTTAGGGGATGCTGGTTGGATGGTTGTGGACCCACGGGGATGGTGCTGCACTGGGAGATCTTACAGAAAGTTATAATGGTGTGGCCCACAGCAGCTTCTAGTGCCACAGAGGACTGCGGGGGTGCCTCCTGAAACAGGAGTACCACAGAAGGCAGGGGTGTGTGCCTGCTTTGGTGTAGATCACTGTGAATCATGGGCAGAATTTCCATGTTCAGCATGTCGCCACAGAGGTTGGGTAGAGGTTCCTGCAGCAGTGTGGAGCATTGGCGAGTGATGGCCTAGCTGCCTTAGACCATGTGATGCACTCTGGCTCCAGAAGTAAATTCTCTCAGTCACGTGGGACCACAGAAGATGGGTAGGAGCTCACCCAGCCATGAAGGCAGGAAGGTGTGCAAGATTCCCTCAGGCAGGAGTTACGTGCCGTAGAAGGCAAGTGGGTGGAATTTCCCCAAGAGGAAGGTGCATGGGATTCCTTCCGGTGGAAATGGGCAGGATTTCCCCTGAAAGAAGGGCAGGATTTCCCTCTGAAGAAGGTGGGCAGGATTTTCCCCAGAAGCTTGGTGGGATTTCTTCCACGGGCAGGTGAGCGGGATTTCCCCTGGAGGAAAGTGGGCAGTATTTCCCCAGCCTGGAGTTATTCTGAAGAGGGTGGAACTCACTCAGTTCTTTGGATGGAATGCCCTAGACTAAGGGGAGTGGCATGGAAGTTGGTAGTGATGTGTGAGAGAATCTGGAAGAGAAAAAGAAAATGAAGAAAGAAAAGAAACAGAAAACAGCTCACTGAGTCTGTGGGGGAAATAGAAGAGAAAGAAAAATTATTAACAATAGAGTTGAGCCCTGATCCCTGACCAGCGTGGGTCTGAAGAGGTTTAAACTCTGCTCCAAGGCAGTAGCAAGCTGTGCTTTGTTGAGATAAAGCCCTTGGGGCGGCGCCAGATGATCCGGGTTCAGGCCGAGACAGTGGAAGGGTTAAGACTAAACCCAAGCTGGTCTCCACTATGGTAGGCCAAAATCCCCCAGCTCCTCAAAACTTAGTGGGTCTGTGCCTACTTATCTTGATGATGCTCCTCCTGTGACCCAGCAGTGTGGAATTTCCCTCTTAGTAACTCTTCTGAGCTGATTTTTACAGAGTCCCTCGGGTATGTGTTACTCAGTTGCCATCTTGCCAGAAGTCTCCTTTTCTGAGTTTTAAACAATTCGGTATCCCCTGTTTTTGAATGACCACCTCCTAGCCCAGGTACAGTTTCCAGCTTGAGCTCAATGAAGTGTCTTGGAATTTCTCTTCTCAATGTTATCCATAGTTTCTTATGATTTTCACAGAATCTCTTTATTCAGGATTGAGCAAGGTCTACATAGATGCAACACAGAGTCAATCCACACAGTCTCTGTGGACCTGCTGTACTCTGAGTTGTCCCATACCTGCGCCCAGGTGCCTCAACTTGCCACTTTGTCTCAGACTCTTTCATCCTCCTCATTTCTTCTTTCCTTCCTCCTCTCCCAGATATGGGAGGAGACATTCTTAGCATCGTTATTGTCCAGCCTTAGCTCCTCTATGTCTACAGACAGCTGCTAAGTCATTTCTATCTGAGAGTGGTGTTGAAAGTACCTGATAATTTGTGTCTGAGAGATGCTTATGGGCCGAGCTCAGTCGATCCTTGCCCCTTCAGGCACAGAGAGCACAAGTGAATGGACCACATAGGAGGGTGAGTGAGGGGACATAGAGCAGCTCAACCCAAATAAAAACCTTTCACTATTTTATAATATAGGAATGTAAGTCCTAATGAAAATATTTGGTCTCGTATTGCTTATAGGAAACCAATAAAACTGTGCCTTCAGGAATTAAGGCCTAGCATCCCGTTACTGTTCCATTATCTAAGCAATCTCAAGGCGATTTCCCCACTTACTTAGGTGCTCACTGAAGCACCATGAAGGCGTTCTTGTACTACGACATCACTGTCATTAAACCTACCACTGAAACCCAACCAGTTATGCAATGCAGCACTTTTAGGGCTAAGCTAAAGACGGATGAGCACTGGCATTGCTTAAAACTAATGGAAATGCATACATGGTGAAGTTTTCCCCATTTTCAGGCTTCAAAGGTGTACAGGTCCTGACCTATCTCTCCTATTGATTTCCCTTGATCCCTTTCCAGCCTGTGACTTCATTGCCTGCAATCACATGCATCTCTTTAATCTAATATGTTTGATTCTATTTCTTCCACCTAATTTAGAGGACTACCGTGGATGGTTAAAAATGGCACAGACTTGTAAGGGAAACAAAAAGTTATGTGTAATTTAGATGGCGAGTGATCTTCAAATAGCTCCCTGCGTTTGAGTTCCAATTAGGGAGAAACAATTAAGCATGCTAGTATTGAAGAAATGAAATATTTCAACTAACTCTCTGATCTTAGTTGTTGCCCCCCCCCCCAAAAAAAAAAGTCCAAGAACTTAATCACAGTGACAAACTAGATAAGTTTATTTTTCACTACCTGGTTATGTTACTTGATGAATTAATTGAAATTTCTCAGAGACCATATTATTAAAGTTTCCTGTGGGCCAGGGATCTCTCCCAATCCAGTTTCAGGACTACCTTTTCACTGAACGGCATTAGATTTCATTGTTTATACCTAAGGTCCCCAAGTGTTGTGGTTTGTTGGTCCAATTACTCCATTTGATCATTTATAGTTATATAAATATATACCTATATATAGTTATACATATGCTATTACCATACTACTATGTTTGCTATAAAATGTATAGTTCATTTGGAAATTTCTTTTAATCTTTTCATAAATGTATGTCTTTTTCTCTGAGAAGATTTATAAAACCGTTAAGATCAGGAATTTAAAAAGTATTATTCTCCATTTATAACAGAGCCATTTGCTTAGGACCAGAGAAATCAAGTCTTCTTTTTTGCCTTGTGTGATCACCAGTAAGCCACTTAACTTCCACGGGACCCAGTTATCTTTTCTTTAAAGGGAGTGGTTGAACTAGATGTTTTCTAAGACTCCCTCCATGTGTTTTCTCAGTTTTAATCTCCACGTGAGCAGTAGCCGGAGAGATGAATTACTCATGGGCAGAAGATGACTGTCACATGGCATTTGTAGGGGATAGTCACAACACTCAATAGCAAAAAGGCAAAAACAATTGCACAGTAAGTGAGCATGGACACTTCCAGATCACGTTGTTCAAGAGTCAACTGTAATTTGAATGACAGGATTTGGCTTGAGATCGGAAAGCCTGACCTAATTTGACCACATGCATGTTATAGGTTTGGAAAATACCCACCTGGAACGCTGTCTAGAGACAAAAAGCCTCCATCCTGGCTGGGAGGCCGGTATGCTTTCCTGTTTTTCTGTATCCACGCTCTCCCTTTCCCAAAGTCAGTATGTTACTGTGCTACACCACACCCACAGCACGAAGGCAGCCAGGGCCTGGCCACACAGTTGAATCCTGAAGCTGCCAGCATTAGCGTTCTTCACAGTGAGCCCCAGCTGAGAGCCGAGTTTGGTCAATTTTTAGGAATCTAGAGCCAGCAGTTGCCTCCTTCACTTTTTCCTGGTTGCATTACATTATGCATATTTACATTTCTGAACATTTGTGTGCGAGCCTTGGGGTGTTTTGAAAAAGAGACACTTAAAACAACTTCATATCCTGTAAACACACCACAAGCCGATTGTTTTCAACATTTTGTTTATTCAAGCAGGTGGACTTAGGACCTGGCAGTAATAAGAAGTACTCACTTGAAAATAGATTCGGATCCAGGAAGTGTTGCATTGACTCCATATGTAAACTTTACGCTTTTGGTTTTCCCAGAGCATAATTTTCACAAAAAGAAACAAAGCACAGTTCTTGAAATATTATATTCGCTTCCCCATACTCCCCTAAAAACAATAACCCTGAAATACAGCCTAACAAAATCTCAAGACAAACACTGGCATAACAATACGAACTACAACCAAATATGATCTTCCCACACCCAGGCAGCCACCCGTAACCAATACGTATCCTGGAAAGACTTATGACGAATTGAAGACAGGAGTTGTCAGGAAAAGAGTCAGTCATGGGTCTTTCCTTGGTCAGCATAAACTGATCCAGGGAAGACTTCCAGCAAATTGTATTCCAATGCCTCTTTTATTGTCTTTTATCGCATAATCTGTGCCTGTCAGCAGCAACGTTTGATTGTTTCTTTAGCCAATCTGAAATGCTAGGAGGATCCTTGCTTAACCAGTTTTTAATAACTGCATCTCTCTGCCAGCCTCACCATCATTTCATTTGCTTTCAGGACCAGAGATCTTTACACAGAAGATATTATATTTAAGGATCTATAATAATATGATTACAGGTGGGAGAAGGAGTAATTATACAGGAAACAGAGAATCAAGAATCTTATATTCCTGTTCTAGGCAAGGGCCATAAATTACAGTCCTGTGTCTGCAGCCCCCTTTCCTGTGGGGGTATTGTTATGATAACAACAGTGACAACACTGTGTAACCTTTGGTATGAAAGATAATTTATGTTTGTCACTTAGAAAATGCTGAAGTGCAGTCAGCATTGGCATCTAATATGTAAGCAAAAGTAGATGCTGTGGTTAAGCACAAGGGAAGGCTTCCTATGAAAAATTGATAAATGACAGTTCCTAAAAATGACTGTCATCACCACTCGAAGCAGATCATACTGCCTTTAGTATGAAAAATATGGAAGAAAACACCAGTCTTGAGCCATGGAACGCATGTTAAAATTTATATTAATTATCCTGATTATATCACTAATAGTTAGCATGCAATAACAATCTGGCATTTTATGACCCTCAGTTGAGACAGCAAGCTGTTTTTCTTGCCAGGTCTGTGCAAATGGAGCAAAGGCAAATGTTGAGGAACCAGTTAGAATCAGACACATATTTTTCTTTGGGCTCCCAGAGAAAATGGTTATGCCATTAAATTCTGTCCGTGGAATGTCATTTATATTGAAGGATGGGAACAACTTGGTTATCAGAAAGAGGACTAGGAAGATGACAATCGTAGATTAAAATGATACGTCTGGCTTGCGTACTTAAAACCTTTCCCTGGATCTCCTTTCCCATGTACTTTGTGCTTGATCTGGTTTTTAATATTTTCGGGGTATGCGTGTGTGAGTGTCTAGAATAAAGGTTCCGGGGGGAGGCGGGTATGGTGAGGGAGGTGGGGTAGAGGTGGGGGTACAGGGGACCTGATATCAAAGAGTTCAAGAAGGAAGAAAATTGTTTGGAACTGATTGTGATTACAACACTGCTTTTACTGTGGAGTGGTATGATGACTGGAATAGGTCCCAATAAAATGGTTTAGAAAAAACCCCATCTTTGTCCACAGGACAAACAAGCAGAAAGGATATAAAGCTTACTCAAGGATTGTATACCCTTACTCTATAGATGGATAATTTCCTGTGACTCGTGGAGACCATAGTATGACAGAATTAAGCATCACCTGGCCCTGAGTTAGCCTCTTGCTGTTGCTATGGCTATGGTCTCAACCAGGCTCATGGAGGGTCTCCGTTGCCTGCTCTGGTCCTCCACATCACCACATCTGATGTCCTGTGGCAGGGATTATTCCTCCTGATGGTAATCCAAAGTGATGAGCTGGTCCCAGTTCTTCTGTGATCCATACAGGTTTCATTGATTAATTTTCACAAGGAGGTCTTTCTTCCTAGTCTGTCTCAGTCTGGAAACTCTCCAGAAACCTGTTCACTGAAGGAGATCCTGCTGATATTGGAAACACTGGTGCTGTTGCCTCCAGGGTCACAGCAACACACAAGCCACTACAGTAAGACACACTGACAGATGTGTGGTGGTCTTTCCTTTTTCATGTGCGTGTCTTTGGAAGACTCTGTGAGTTAGCACCCTCTCCTTAGAATCGTCCTTTATATTTGATGGGAATTGGAGTATGGTCAGGCCTAGACCTCCTAGCCCAAGCAGCCCCGGTAGCATAGTGGTTACAGGTAGGGTTGCATTCTGGATGCCACAGGAGAAAGATGGGGTTTCTACTCCCATAAAGAGTTACAGCCTCAGAAACTCAGAAGGCAGTTCTAACTTGTCCTATAGGGTCACTATGAATCAGCATCAACTCATTGGCAGTGAATTTAGAGTTTTAGTTTAGCCCTTCCTTCTTTTTTTAAAAAAAAACTCATTTTATTGGGGGCTCATGAAACGCTTATCACAATCCATACATCCATTGTGTCAAGCACATTTGTACATTTGTTACCACCATCATTCTCAAAACATTTGCTTTCTACTTGAGCCCTTGGTATCAACTCCTCATTTCCCCCTCCCTTCCCACCCCCCTCCTTCACAAACCTTTGATAATTTGTAAATTATTGTTATTTTGTCATGTCTTACAATGTCCAACATCTCCCTTCACCCACTTTTCTGTTGTCCATACCCTAGGGAGGGGGTTGTATGTAGATCCTTATTATCAGTTCTCCCTTTCTACCCCACCTCCCTCTTCCCTTCCTGATATGGCTACTCTCATTATTAGTCCTGATGGGTTTATCTGTCCTGGATTTCCTGTGTTTCCAGTTCATATCTGTATCGCTGTACATCCTCTTGTTCGAGTCAGATTGGTAAGGTAGAATTGGGATCCTGATAGTGGGGCGACAGGGAATGGGGAAGAGGAAGCATTAAAGAACTAGAGGAACCTTGCATGTTTCATCCATGCTATACTGCACCCTGACTGGCTCATCTCCTCCACGACCCTTCAGGAAGGGGATGTCCAGTTTGCTACAGATGACCTTTGGGTGTCCACCCCACACTCCGCCTCATTCACAACGATATTATTTTTTTGTTCTTTGATGGCTGATACCTGATCTCATTGACACCTCATGATCACACAAGCTGATGTGCTTCTTCCATATGGACTTTGTTGATTCTCAGCTAGATGGCTGCTTGTTTACCTTCAAGCCTTTAAGACCCCAGACACTATATCTTTTGATAGCCAGGCACCATCAGCTTTCTTCGCCACATTTGCTTATGCGCCCATTTGTCTTCAGCGATCATGTTGGGAAGGTGAGCATCATGGAACGCCAGTTTAATAGAACAAAGTGTTCCTGCATTGAGGGAGTACTTAAGTAGAAGCCCACCATCCAGCTGCTACCTTAATACTAGACCTATAAATATATGCACATAAATCTATTTCCCCATCGTCTTATATAAATATATTTACATATGTGCATGCCTGTATTTAGACCTCTATAAGTGACCTTTGCCTTCTGGTTCTTCCCACTATTTCCTTTACTTTCCTCTTGTTCCACCATCATGCTCAGCCTCCTACTATGTCGTGCTCTTTGGTTCACACCACGTAAAAACAGGGAGTTTTGATGGCTCTGAGGGACACAAATCAAATTCCTTTTACATAGTCTTGGAGTTTGGGGGATAAAAAGAAGTCTGAAGGGGCAAGGTCAGGAATAGAGCATGGATAGGATAAGGTTTCCCAATGAAATTCTGATAGGACAACTCTTTCTACTCCTGAAGAATAAGCAGGTACATTGTTATTAGGGGGAAAAATTCTCGGTGCAATTTTCCTGGCCTTTTAATCACTAGAGAAATTTTTACAGTTGTCCTGTGTCCCTTTTGAACATCTATCAGGAGTACCTCTTTGGAATCCCACGGAACAGGGATCATAATCTTCTAAGCTGACCAGCTTTCCTTGAATGTGACTGGCCTAGCAAATCCCCTCAGAAAGCAGTTCTGATTATGCCTTGCTCTCTGGATCATATTGAGACTAAGACAATTTGTGTGTATGTGTCTTATGCTCTCCCCTTTCTCAATCAACTTTCTACATCTATATTTAAGAATTATATACATGTGTGCATGTTTATGGGGTATATTTACTCAAATGTTGAAACATGTTGAAGACATGTTATGTCACATGACATAGATATGTGGAAAGCAGAGTTCGTTTGCTTACAGGGTTGTATGTAATTTGAGACGTACTCACATGTACATGTTCTATTCAAGCAACATTCCTTACTTTTGCATCTAGATTCTGTAGTTCATTACAATGTCCACACAGAATTTGCAGACATGTTTATGATTAAAGGGTTTATTAAAAGAAGCCAACGGGTTGCAATGCAGATGAGAAATGCTTAGGATATGGTTGTTCAGTCAGGACAGGTTACAAACTTCTTTCAGATCTGACAATAAATGCTCAAAGGTCATACGGCTCTCCTGTAAGTCTCAACCTGAAGCCAGTCCGCTTACACTCTGTGGGTTAGTGAACCAGATCCCCAAATTAAGTGCCCAGAAGCACTTTACTCCAGTTAATGTAAGATTTTCTAATATGTTCTTTAATCTATTTATTTGAACTGAGTTTTATACTGGAGCAAAAGTGTCAACCGTTGTCCTGGCACACAGAGTGTGTAAAGACACGGAGCCTAGTGAGGGCAGGGAGAGGGAAAGGGCAGGGGGACTTGGAGCCAGCCTTGGTGGTGAGGTGGGACAAGGAGGCATTTGGGGAAGGAATAACTGCACACATGGCTTTGTGCAGCAAAGGCTGCGATTTAATTAATTAGAATTAATTAATAAATATTTCATTTGAAAAGAAGAGAAATGACTGAGGAGGAAGTAAGGACGAGAAGGGTAGATAAGTGGGCGATATGAGAGGAGAAAGCAGCAGCAGTGTCTGACAACCCAACAAATTCTTCAACCTCTTCTCCCTCTTGCTCAAGAGGCCGTGTTTTGGGGGTCGTGGTAAGAGAAGACAAATGAAATGGAAATGGGCACATAGCCCAAATGTGACTCACAGCAGAGCCTCAGTGCCCTTTGACCAGGGAGGATATTTGTAGGAAGAGGAGTAGGGCTAGAAAGAATAGATTTTAAATTGAGAAAAGTAAATAATGATATTTTTTAACATTACTTACCATAAGAACTAATTATATTTATCGTTTTTATTTCTGTATCAGTTCTACTCTGCCTTGGCTCTCTTTTCCATCTCTTTTTTTAAAGTACTGATTAGGAAATTTATTTCTTATTTCTTGCTAGCTGAATCAATTCCCATATAACCAGTAGTGTACTGAAAAAGAAAAAAAAGCATTTATATGTACATAGATTTATTATATATATTTTCTGACTAAAGAATATGTAGCACACAATTTAAAAATAGCAACCTGTCCAATACTCTGTTTTACAACTTCCGTAGAGCCAATTGATTCTCATAGGTTGCTTACATTGATTTTTTGCTAACTCTTCATATTTCTTGCCAACCTATGGTTGCAATCGATATAAGAAGGTGGTTCGGATACAAATATGGGTTGTATTTTCATTTATGTTCACAAATAAAGTGAAAGTGAATCAATGAATATATCTGTCAGGATTTTAATGGGTCATCAGTGATGTGAAAGACTCCTTTGATGAATCTGAGAGTTTTTGAATACTGGAAGGAAATTTGCTCCTTTCTTCTTTCTCTTAGTTATTCATAATGTAACAAGCACACACAAAACATACTTTAGCTTTTAATCTATATGAAGACCAAGCTCCCCACCAATTGCCATGCATTAATGTGCCTCTATGCTCCCCAGAAAGTTAATTTATGTGTTTACCTTTTGGGGATCTATAATGTGGATGTTTCTCACTGGCAAATCTAACATCCTAAATGTAGAATGAATGCATACTGACTGGAAAAGGGAGTCTATGATTTTTGCTTTGGGATGGTGGGGCAAGAGTCATCGAGACTCTCAAAATATAGGAAGGATGTTCAAAAGAGTCTGAATGGCCATTAACACACAAAGACTTATGGTATGGAACAAAATGTTACACTGGGTAGCTTGTTGCACCTAAAGGGGTAGAAATCCCGTGCCATCATATTATTTTCAATGGACGAATTTCCCAAGGGTTTGGGGTATAGCCTTCATGCATATAGAAGGTTTTCTATTCTATGATATACAACATGAAAATTTAGCAAAAATAAAATATGCAAGAATAATTACCTCAACTAATATTACATACATAGAATCTGTATGCTGAGCAAATAATCAGAGAAGCTGGCTTCTTGAAGAAGGATGTGACATCAGGATCTGAGGCAGGCTTATTAACAGTCTATGATATACAGATGCCACAGCCATGCTTTTTGAAAGTGAGGAGGACTTGAAGCACTTGCTAATGAAGATAAGAATTGCAGCTTTAAGTATGGATTACAACTCAAGGTAAAGAAGGTAAAATCCTCCCAACTTGTCAATAGGCAATATCATATTAAGGGAAAAAAACCCAGCAAAACAAGTCAAGCTTAGATCCTTAGTCAATGCTCAAGAAAATGAGACACGACGTCCCTCACTGACCCAGGGCCCTGCAGGGGACAGCACCGGAGACTCAGTGTGGGAATTGCGCCCGACCTGATCCCACCACACCGAGGCAAAGCACTGGGGGAGTGCAGCGGAACAGCAAGGGAATGGAGCAGCAAGGTCCCCAGGGAATGCTGAAAGTGGACTTTGGGGCCAGGGCGTGGTGCCCCAACAGACTGGACTGGAAAACACTCCTAAAGGCCAACAAACTGTCCTTGAACTAACTATAAGCTTTTCTTTCTTGATGTGTTTTGTTTTGTTCTTTGTCAGTGGTTTGTTGTTGTGGTTTTGCTGTATACTGTTGCTTTGTTTTCCTCTGTCTTGTTTTTGTGCATGTTATTATCTCCACAGGTCTGTCTAAATAAGACAGGCTGGATGAACTATCTGGAGGGAAAACAACGGGACCGACAGTTCTGGGGAGACATGGGATAGGGGGAGGTGGGGGTAAGGAAGTGGTGTTAACAAACTCAGGGACAAGGGATTAACAAGAGATCCAAATTGTGGTGAGGTGGGAGTGGCAGGCCTTGAAAGGAATGATCAAGGGTAAGGTAACGAAGGAGTATAGCTGTAACTCTGGTGGGAACGGAGCATAATAGTAGGACAGGAGGAAAGTCAAGGGAAATAGAGGAAAGAGCTAGGAGGTAAAGGGCATTTATAGAGGTCTAGACAAAGACATGTACATATGCAAATATATATATACGAGGATGGGGAAATAGATCTATGTGCCTATATTTATAGGTTTTGTATTAAGGTAGCGGAAGGACCTTGGACCTCTACTTAAGCACTCCCTCAGTGCATGTATACTTTCTTCTATTAAATTGGCATTCTGTAATGCTCACTCTCCCGACACAACCGCTGAAGCCAAAGTGGGTGAACAAACAAATGTGGTGAAGAAAGCTAATGGTGCCCGGCTGTCAAAAGAGAAAGCGTCTGGGGTCTTAAAGGCTTGAAGATAAACAAGCGGCCATCTAGCTCAAAAGCAACAAAGCCAACATGGAAGAACGCACCAGCCTGTGTGATCACGTGGTCCCAAAGGGATCAGTTATCAGTCATCAAAGAACAAAAAATCATATCATTGGGTGCACACCTCCATGATACGATCGCTTAGGACAAATGGGTGCATAAGCAAATGTGGTGAAGAAAGCTGATGGTGCCCAGCTATCAAAAGAGATAGTGTCTGGGGTTTTAAAGGCTTGAAGGTAAACAAGCGGCCATCTAGCTCAGAAGCAACACCGCCCACATGGAAGGAGCACACCAGCCTGTGCAATCACGAGGTGTCGAAGGGATCAGGTATAAGGCATCATCAGAAGGAAAAAAAACATCTTACCATAGCGAATGAAGGGGGAAGTGCAGAGTGGAGACCCAAAGCCCATTTGTCAGCCACTGGTGATCTCCTCGCAGAGGGGTCTAGGGGAGGAGATGAGTCAGTCAGGGTGCGATGTAGCACCAATGAAGAATACAGCTTTCCTCCAGTTCCTAAATGCTTCCTACCCCCGACCCCCATTACCATGATCCGAATTCTACCTTGCAAGTCTGGATAGAGCAGAGGTTGTACACTGGTGCAGATAGGAGCTGGAGGCACAGGGAATCCAGGGCGGATGATCCCTTCAGGATCAGGGGTGTTAGGGGTGATACTGGGAGGGTAGAGGGTGAGTGGGTTGGAAAGAGGGAATCAATTACAAGGATCTACATGTGACTTCCTCCCTGGGGGACGGACAACAGAAAAGGGGGTGAAGGGAGACACTGGACAGGGCAAGATATGACAACATAATAATTTATAAATTATCAAGGGTGCATGAGGGAAGGGGAGCGGGGAGGGAGGGGGAAATAGAGGGCTTGATGCAAAGGGCTTAAGTGGAGAGCAAATGCTTTGAAACCGATGAGGGCAAAGAATGTACAGGTGTGCTTTATACAATTGTATGTATGGATTGTGATGAGTTGTATGAGTCCCTAATAAAATGTTTTTTTAAAAAAAGAAAGAAAATGATACCTTCAATTAATAAATTGTTCGTTTTAAAAAATTTTAAAAAAAGAGAGATGTAAGAGCCCCAATAAAATTATCTTTTAATTAAAAAATAAAAGAAAGCAGCAGTCAAAAGATCAAATGACACATTGCATTCGGCAAATCTGCTTCGTAAGGTCTCTTTAAAGTGTTGAAAAGCAAGGATGTTACGTTGAGGACTAAGATAGTTTAATCAAAGTTATTATGTTTTCCATTGCCTCATATGCATGTGAAAGTTTGACACTGAATAAAAAAGACCAAAAAAAGAATTGGCATGTTTGAATTATGCTGCTAGTAGAGAAATATACGGTACCATGGATTTCCCAAAGAACAAACAGATATATCTTGGAAGATGCACAACCAGGATGCTCCCTAGAAATAAAGAGGGTAAGGCTTCATCTCATGTATTTGGACGCGTTGTGAGAGACACCAGTCCCTGGGGAAGCACATCATGCTCGGTAAGTGGAGGGGCAGTGGAAAGGAGGAAGACCCTCAGCAAGATGGATTGCCACCGTGACTGTAACATAGACTCAAACATAAGGACAATAGTGAGGCTGGTGCGGACCGGAGCAGTGCTCTGTTCTGTTGTATGCAGGGGGACTATCGGTTGGAACTCACCTGATGGTATGTCACAACAACAACACAGAATTTAACTGAAGCTCAAAAAGTTAACATGGGAAATGAAATGGATAATTCAGTATAATTCAGTAGCCCACTTGGAACGTCCTCACATACTAATATGAGAAATTCTGAAAATGTGTCTAGACTAGATAGCTAGTTATTATGACAGGAGCTAGAAGTATTATTTGGTTCACAAAGTAGTAATTTACATAGTATGAAAGCTTTAGGATATGAAATATAGGACCCGTGCATTGTTTTAAACATGAAGAACTCTGCTAAATATTTAAGATTTAAAATTTTTCACTGATACATTAAGTTTAGCCACTTCAAAGAGGTAAAATTCTTTTTTAAAAAATATATCATACTTCTAAGCCCATCAATCATCTGTCAATTTGTTGTACTGTGATAGCTCACCAACTGCTGTGATGCTGGAAGTAAAACTACAAGTATTAGAAATACTGGCAGGGGCACTCATGGTGGATAAGTTTCAGAGGCACTTCCAGATAAAGACAGACTAGGCCTGACAAGTGATCTGCTTCTAAAAAAAAAAAAAAGTCTCATGCTTCGTAACAGAACCTTATCCAACTTGCTTGTTTTTGAAGCATCATCAGAAGGGGGTAATCAGTGGAGGAGGCCATCAGTATTGGTGAAACAGAGGGCCAGAAAGGACAAGGAAAACCCTCTGGGACATGGATTGGCACAACAGCTGCGTGATGGACTCAGGCATGCCAGTGATTGTAATGATGGCAGGTAACAGACAAGGTGTGTTTCTGTTTCTATCGAGTCATCATGAGTTAGAGTTGATTCGACAGCTATCTTTTTCTATTGACTTAAGTGATAGATGTATCATGCTTCTTTTGTTTGCATGTTTTGTTTTAAACTCTAAATATCATGGAGTTGGTAACTCCAGAGAATTTGGTGAAAAAGACCTGAAACAAACGTAATACGGCTGAATAGCTGCAGGGAGATTTAGACATTCCCAGGAACCTCTTCATGCCACGCTAATTTCCTAGGCTTCTTCTTGCTGGGCATTTGGTGTTCATCCATGAAATGAAATCTAGTTCTCATTCTTCATGGACCACACCCAACAGGGGCAAGGCATTCTGAGAAGAATACGCTCTAATTTATTCAGTTAGTCAGTCAGCGAACTAAGCTATCGATCACAAGTGTTTGGTGAGTATCTGGGAACAAAGCCCTGTGCTACATGCTACAGTCAGTCTTCCATTGCTCCCCCCTTCCCCATCGACTGTTGCTGATGAGACCATGCCACGCCAAGTCAGAACCGTCTGTATAGCAAGTCTACTATCATTTGTAGCCAAAAGGTTAATGCTGGAACGTGAGCTATAGTTTGAGTTGAGGAGATTTCCTCCTTGTGTGGTGGTTGTTGATAGATGCCTTCCAGTCAGTTCTAACTCATGCCACCCTCTCTACAACAAAACACAACACTGCCCAGTCCTGCATCAGCCTCACAATATTCGAACCCCTTGTTGACCGCCACTGTGTCAATATAGCTCATGGAGGTCTTCCTCTGTGTTGCTCTCCTTCCACTGTACTGATCACAACGCCCTTTTCAGGGGACTGTCCACGCCTGCTAACACGTGCACAGTAGATGAGACGAAGTCTTGCCACCCTCCCTTCTAAGGAACACCCTGGCTATTCTTCCAGGACAAGTTCGTTTTTTCTTCTGGCAGTTCATCGTACTGTCAATATTCTTCTGTAACGCCATAGTCCCAATGCACCAGCTCCTCTGCAGTCTCCCTTCTCATTGTCCAACTGCCATAGGTATATGAGGTGACTGACAACACCTGGTTTAAGCCAGACTCACCCTAATACTCCTCACTGTGACAGACCTGCTCAGTAATCCTATACAGAGGTCTTGTGCAGGAGGGTTGCCTAACACAATATATCATTTGATTTCTTGACTGCTGCTTCCATGAACATTGATTATGGATTCAAGCAAAATGAAATACTTGACAGCTCCAATGTTTTCTCCATTCATCATTTATGATTTATTGGCTCAGTTCTGGGGACTTTTGCTTTTTGTACATTGAGTTCCAATCTGTGGTAATTACGTAAATTCTTGTCAATTTGAACATATATGAAAGGGTAGGGGAGTAGTTTAGTCTGTCAACAGGTCACAGCCTGATGACCTCACTTGGAGGTATGACTGAACAATATAGCTTTCTGGAGGCTGAGTTCCCCCCGCCCCCCTGCCTTGACCTTCCTGCTTGCTAGCCATGCTGAGAGCTGCTGGAACCGTGTGATGTTTTCCACTGACTTTGGAGCCACACAACTTTGCACATAGCGGCCTATGCTCTTCCTGCATCCTGCATCATTGCATGTGGCTGTGGGGGTCTGAAGAGGGGCTTATGGGTTAGTATCAAAATTATGGACTTGAGTTGGATTGTTCTGGGATGTTCTCTTGATATATAATTAGTTCTTGAAATAAAACTCTTTCTTACACATATATGACTGTCAGTGGAATTGTTTCTCTAGTCAACCTGGCTGAACACATAATCCATACTGAAGACTTACAACTTTGATTTGCATCAGCTTGTGCTTCATAAATAAAGTTGTGTTAACTAGCATTATAGTTTAGTATTGAGATAACTACTTTTTGCCTAATTTTGTTTGAGTGTGTTCAGAGATCATATAATTTAAACATTTGTCAAGATGCGATGCAGCAGAGTTCTGGATCAATTTTCCCGTAAGAAATAACTGAAAATGGATTAATCCATCCTAGACCACCAAATGTTTACCCTAACCTTGCCTTTTTATACAAAAGATCATACAGATATTTCAAAGTAAATAAGTTCAGTGTTAAATAGGATAGTTTAAATAAGAAACACCACATTAAAAATTTTTTTTAACAACTACAGTATGGTCCATTACTGGAAATTGACAAGAATATGGATCTGTGGAGAGAAGGGAAGGAGAGAGAGTCATTGTTTGGAAGGGGAATTGCCTTCCTTAGAATCAACTGGTAGCTGCTTTTCAGGAATTTTTTCCTTTCTTTGCCTTTTATCACTAGGAAATTGCTGGCTTTTTCTAAAAGCAAATCTGTCTAATGTGGTCTGCTGTTGGCATTTCCTTCACTGTTTTCTAAAAGGGTTTACTAAATTATCACCAACAATATCAATAACACAGTTAACCAGTTCCTTATCATGGTTATTCTTTAAAAAAAAATTCTTTCTTAGGACCCATGTTTTTTTAAATCTAAAAACAGTAAAAAATATTACAAAACTAAGAAAATTATAGCAAAACTCTTGGAACACAGCCACAAAATGTTTAAACAACGTGTAGTACTAATGATGTTTTGTTTGAGCTTCAATGCACAATTTTCTCAAAATTTTGCGTTGAAATTTGATCATGTTGAGGACTGATAGGGTTGAGTACTGGGGTTCCACTGGATCTGTGCCCCTTCCCAATGGTTAGACCTAAGCATGCTTCCATGGGACACAGCCTTACATTTGGCGATTGTTAGATTTTTCACATTGTTATGACTCTCTTAGATTACAATAAAACAATCAAACACTGCCATTGAGTCGATTCCAAGTCATAGTAACCTTACAGAACAAGGTAGAATTGCTCTTGTGGGATTCTGTGACTAAATCTTTATGGGAGTAGAAAGCGTTATTTTTATCTCATTGGGGCAGCTGATGGTTTAGAACTAGTGAACCGGTGGTTAGAGGATGGACACATAGTCACCACTCCACCATGCCTCCACCTCTTAAATACTCCTACACTAATACTTGAGTACAGAGTACATACCCGGATATGCCTCTATTTGAGATTCACCTTGTGAAGGATAATTTCACACACATCATTGTGCCTCAAGAACATCACTTCCTTGCAGCAATGATAGTCCAAAGGGCGAGAGGCACAATGTTGTGTGTGGAATTATAGTCCAAAGGCACTATGATGGTGCTACCAC
The DNA here is from genome assembly GCF_050624435.1 of Tenrec ecaudatus. Taxonomy (NCBI): domain Eukaryota; kingdom Metazoa; phylum Chordata; class Mammalia; order Afrosoricida; family Tenrecidae; genus Tenrec; species Tenrec ecaudatus. The sequence continues at coordinate 95,743,819 of NC_134531.1, forward strand.
AGTGGAAATCACAGGGTGCTAATAACCTGTCTAACTATTTTGGAGACAAGGTAGGTTTCTGAAATAAAAGACTTCTGAACTGAGCCTGGAACCATAAAGTGGAGTTCTCAGATAAGTGGGCAGGTGGGGAGGAGAGATGAGTTTTTCACAAAGAGGAAAATGTGTGAACGCCTCCAGGTGTTTGGGTGGAACATGGAACTAGGGGGAGTGGCAAGTCGTCTGAATCTGGCTGAAGTGGCCAGTACAAGAGTGAAGTGAGAAAGAAGGCAAAGGAAGGAATATGGATCACAGAGACTGTAATGAGCCTTGTTACAACAGACAAACTTGCTATGACAGAATTTTGCATTGAGCACAACAAAAATCTGCTCATTCAACACATAACTATTAAGTGCCCTTCTTAAATGACATCATGATGAGGAGAGAAGATAGAAGTTGTTAGGCATTTCGTTTCACTTGACTCCCAAGCAATGCTGGTGGACACACACGTCAAGAAACCAGAGACAATATTGCAAATCTACTGGCAAGTCAATTGGGCAAATCTAGTGCAACAGATCTCTAAATGCTTAAAGCAAACAATCACTTTGAGGAATAAGGTACACCTGACTGAAGGTATGGTGTTGTCTATCACTCATATGCATGTGAAAGTTGGACCATGAGTAAGGAAGGAAAAGCAAAGAAGAATTAATTAATTTGACTATTGGTACAGGTGAAAAATATTGAAAATACGTGACTGCCAGAAGAAAATATATATCTTCGAGGGAGTACTCAAAAACAAAACAAAACAAAAAAACCATCCCAGCCTTTTTTCAAAGCTATGTACTTAATTAAAAAAATAAGACAGCCTTATCACCTTCAAAGTAGTCTCCGTTACATTGAATACATTTGTCGAATCTATGATTCCATTCTTGGAAACATTTTTTCAAGCACCTCCCTTGATTTTTCCTTCACCTCTTCTACATCTTCAAATCACGGTCCTTTCATGTTCCTTTTCATTTGTAGAAACAAAAAGAAGTCACATGGTGCAAGATCAGGCGAATAAGGTACGTGGAGAAACAGAGGCATGCTGTTTATTGCCCAAAACTGAGATGTCTGCATGAGCAGGTGCATAATCATGGTGGCAAAACCAGTCGCCGGTTTGCCACAAATTAGGTCTTTTTTGTCACACACTGTTACGCAATCTTTTCAGAAGCTCTAAATGGAAAGCTTGATTAACAGTCTGACCTGGTGGAACAAACTCCAAATGCACTATCCCCCTCACATGACATCCATTTTGGGGGGGTACCCCCTCACATATTGTAAAATATACAGCTGAAATTTGTAAGCATAGAGAGACTTCATCATACGCACTTTGAACATGTCACCAGCAGAGATCGAAAACCTCCTCTCTGCTATTGAGTTGATTCGGATTCCATCACCCCATAGCACAGGGTGGAATTGTTGTTCTGGGTTTTCTAAGATTGTAAACCTTAGTGTGAGTAAAAAGCCTCCTTTTTCTCAAACCTTGGAAAAGGACATAGTTCTTGGTTCAACTAAAAACAGGAAGACCTTCAGTGGCTGCGGCATGGGTTCAAACACAGCAACGATGGAGAGGATGGTGCAGGACTGCAGGCTGCATTGTGTTACACATGTGGTGGCCGAGTCTTCACCAACTTGATGGCCGCCCACTACAGCAGCCTATTCCGTTCTGTGGACACATTCGGCTGGACACATTCAAGAGAGCACACATGCATTTTTAACAACTGCATTTAAGTTGTCATACTTTTCATTTTTTTTGAATGAACCTAAACTCCTCTTTTGCCAGACACAGGAGCTGGATGTTCCGTCTCCCTGTGGTATGTTCTATCTCCCTGTACCCCACTGATCAGGACTTCTACAGAAAAAGTGCTTTCTATGTATTAGGGTCTTCTTTATGTTGTAAGAACTACCTGGGGATCTTGTTAAAATACAGGTTCTAATTCAGTCTCTGTGGTGTGGAAAGGCAATGGCTCAGTCTCAACAAGGGGTTGAACGGGAAGAAAGGGACATGAGGTCTGCTTAGGTGGAAGCATCCAAACTTTCTGCCAGGAAACTTTTTGGAAATCCAGCTAAATTTAGGGAATGTGCTATTACTGTACATACTACTTTAAGTGGAAGTCTTCGTTCTCTGCGGATTTGCCCTGTAGTCATTAAGAGCTGGTCGTATAGATGAGTTGACTCTAAGAAGTACAGTTCTGTGGTTAAGAAAATTTTTGATGATGGTCGTTATTATTGTGGAAATGATGGAATTGCATTTAGTTAAAAACCTGCTCTGCCCTTTCCCAACACTGTAAATTCCACTGGCGTGCCTGCAGATTGCTATAAAGAACAGTGCCAAATGACCACAAACTTTCTATATTTGGAGATGAGAGAAGACTCCAGTTTTAAGCCTCTGTCTCTTTAAAGAAAAAAAATAAAAACGTGAGGTGGCGAACTACGTGGCACTTTCGATGCTCTGTAGAAACCACACCGAGTCCCTGGAATCCGAGAGAATACTGCACTGGGTCCTTTGTGCAGAATGCTGACAGGAGCGCTCACGGAACCGCTCCGGAGCAGACTGCAGCGGGAGTGACTGCGCTCTGGGGACTTGGCCAGGACCAACCCACAGGGCTCACTCTGCTTCAAGGGCGAGCAGAGTCTGAGCTTGGGCTACCAAGGGCTCTCCCAGAGCAGGGAGGGGTACACGGCTCCAGCAGTTGTTTGAGAATCGCCCACATCTTTGAAAGGAATCACTGTCAGCTCATTTTTAGAAAATGCAGAAGCGGGTGGCCGGGAGAGGCAGGGTAAGGGCAAAGGTTTGTACTTTGCTGAGTGTCTGACCCTGGTCCTGTAAGCTTTCGCAAAGGAGAAACTGACTCATCATCTGTTTATGTGTCATATGAAAACCAGACAATTCAATGAATGCTGAGGGCAACATTAATTTCTCCTCCGTAAGCTCACTTGCCTCTGGTCCCCCCACTTGTGATGGTCCATTTGGAGACATCCAACTGCTGGTAATTGCCCTGTGATTCATAACTGCGTCCAGAAAATCTCCTCTAATTTGCACTAAGAAAATTGAAGGAGTCAATTGAACCAAAATGTGTATGATGGGAATTGCTCTAAAAATGAATTTATATTTGTGACTACTAATCAATACAACTGAGATCACGAAATTATCCTGATCCTGATCTGAGAAGAGCCCATCACAAATACACATGCCTGGAATGAAAAGCAGAAACTATTTTCCAAAAAGGGTGTAATCATAGACCGGATATCCATAATCCAGCGTCAGTCTTGAGATTTCTCCCCGTACTCCAGTCTGCTATAAAGCTCACTGAAATAGCATCAAAGGCGGGGGAATGTGCATCAGATTTTTTGATGTTGAAAACTTGTATGGCTTGATTTTCTTTTAAATTGCCTACAAAGCCATTCATTAGCAATACTTGTATAATCTACATTTTCTTGGAAAAGAGCACTGCTGAGGCTGTAAAAAGTCTCAGGTCATCTTTAAGGGCATGTTTACTTCAATTATTACGTCTCCACATGTTTTCTGTTTATACATTAAAATTTTAAACGAGATTATTATTCATTCTACCTAGAAAGCACGCAGTTCTCCAGAAACAATGGTTTCTTTCGGCATGAGCGCCGTTAGGACGGAGACAACCACCTGTCCTTCGCAGTTCTGTGACTTTGTGATCGCTAGAAGCGCCGAGGAACTTCCGTCCTTGGCCTCTATTTGTTGTTTTGTTTTGGTTTTTTTTTTTTAAAAAAAACATTTTATTGCAGGCTCGTACAATTCTTATCACATCCATACATACATCCATTGTGTTAAGCACATATGTACATTTGTTGCCATCACCATTCTCAAAACATTTGCCTTCTACTTGAGCCCTTAATATCGGTTGCTCATTTCCCCCACCCTCCCCACTCCCCCTACCTCACGAACCCTTCATCATTCATAAATTATTATCATTTTGTCATATGTTACACTGTCCAATATCTCCCCCCGCCCTCTTCTCTGCTCTCCAGCCCCCAGGGAGGAGGCTATACGTAGATTCTTGTAATCAGTTCCCCTTTCCTCCCCCACATTCCCTCCACCCTCCAGGCATCGCCACTCTCACCACTGGTCCTGGAGGAGTCATCTGTCCTGAATTCCCTGTGTTCCAGTTGCTATCTGTACCTATGTACATCCTCTGGTCTAGCCAGATTTGTAAGGTAGAATTGGGATCATGATAGTGGGGGTGGGGGAAAGCATTTAAGAACTATAGGAAAGTTATATGTTTCAACGTTGCTACCCTGCACCCTGACTGGCTCATGTGACCTCTATTTGTTGCTGTTGTGAGTTCCTGCTGCATGTGAGAGAGGGAGGAAGCCTGGGCAAGCCTTGTTGGTCCAGGGTTTTTAGATCAAGAGAGTCTTTCCTGTCAGACATGGAACTTGGAAAATGACAACCTCATGATGTGGGTAATGGGACATAAAGGGGAATAAGGCCTTCTCCCCTGGGATATTCTGCTGGCTTCTACTCAGATTCAAAACTGATCCTTTATTGCTCCTCTTGTGTTCCTCTCCCAATTAATTCTCCACTCTTCACCCATCAAGATGGCAGGGAAGCCTGTGGTTCCCTCTGGACGTCTTGCCATCCTTTGTGCATGCGCAATAGCAAACCAGGACTGGGTATAAGCCCTTCCAACCTTTGCCACCTTCTCCAGCGCCACGGAGAATACTCACCTGCCAAGCCCGGCACCAGCCTTGGGTTTGTTCTCTCCACCACCATCTCTACACTTTTCTTCTCCCTTTAAGAAAAAAACCAAACAAAACCCATGCTCCCCTGAAGGAGCCCTGGTAGTGAATCTCAGAAAGGTCAGCCATTTGCAAACACCGGCCGCTCTGCGGAGAAAGGTGAGGCTTTTCGTTCCTGTAAAGTCTCTGGACACCAGCATGTCTGGTAGGGGTCACCGTGAGTCCGAATCGACTGCTGGCAGTGCTTTGAGTGAGAAACTCCCTTGAATGGCATCATCGTAAATTCGGTTTGATTTCTACCCCTGCTGCCTTTTCCAAGACAGTTCCTACTTGCCTTTGAATAGTTGATTCATTCCATTGTCCTCTCCCCAAGGAGCCGTGGTGGCATCAAAGTTAGGAACTGGGCGTTGACCACAAGGTCAGCAGTTGAAAACCACCAGTGGCTCCCCTGGAGAACAGGAGGCTTTCTGTCCCCTGGTGGTTCCCAACCTTCCTAATGTTGCTACCCTCTAATACAGCTCCTCATGTGGCGGTGACCTCCCCCAACCATGAAATCATTTTCGTTGCTACTACATAACTGTAACTTTGCTATGAACCAGGCGACCCCTGTGTAAGGGTTGTTCGACCCCCAAAGGGGACACGACCCACAGGTTGAGAACCACTGGCTTAGAGACTTAGAGTCTTGGAAACCCACAGGAGCAGTTCTGCCCTGCCCTACAAGGTCACGATGAGTCAGAAATGACTTGATGGCAGTGAGTTGTGTTTTGTTTTTTTCTCTGCCAGGAAAAATTCTCTTGGTCCTCAATACTAAATGTGCTCAAAGCTCCTCATTTCCCCCTGTGTTACTACATCATATATTTTGAGGGCTGGCCAGTGTAAGTCAGAACCGACTCGGTGACTCCACATCACAGCCACATCGAGGAGGGTGACAGGTTATTCCCAAGTCAGGCTCATGAAACATTAAGGATACGGTGTTTGGTCCACAGCAGCACCTTTCCTCAGCCACACCAAGTCTCTCTCTGGTCATCAGCCTCTCAATCACATGATCCTTTAGCCTCTGTCGCTAGCCTCCATGGACCAGTAGGCCTGCCTGCTGCTGTTCTGCTTCCCACTCAGGTGGTCTCTGACCTCAATGCAATGGCTCTTTGGCTCTAGTGCCTCTGGTCTTGGCATCGCATGGTTTCTGCTGCCTTGGCCACTTCAAGCAGTGCTCTCGAAAGAGTGGGCCCTGTGGATATTGCACAGACATGCATAGACGATCTTTATGAAGAAATTCACTTTCTCATTTTGGAAAAGCATGACTTTCTATCTTCCTGTCTTAGAACAAATAGAAGAAGAATGAGCTTTAGAAGCAAGGATGGCAACACTTCATTTCATATACTGGTACTTTGGACATGCTCTCAGGAGGGACCAGTTCTTGGTATCATGCTGTGCAAAGTGGAAGAGCAACATGGAAGACCCTGAATGAAGTGGATTGACGCTGTGGCTGCAGCAATGGGCTCACATAGCACTGGTTCTGAGGCAGGTGGAAGGCTGGGCGATGTTCCTTCTATTGCCCACAGGGTCACTGTGAGTTACAACCAACTGATGGCACCTAACAACAGTGACTTCCTAACTCTAGCTAAGGTGCTTTTATTTCTCTCTCTTTTTTTGTGGCTTCTTCATTAGAAAAACAGGAGAAAATAGCATTTTGTATTTCAAGTGAAATTTATAGACAAATCACTGTTAAAAAGACCAAATTTATAATGTTTCATTGTAATTACCCAAAACCCAAATCAAACTTAAATGCCATCTAGTTGATTAGGACTCATTGTACTTTGCTGTGTAAAAAAAAAAAAAACTAAACTAAAATTAGCTAGCCACAGGTTACTGTAACATTTCTTTTGTTGTCATAAAAGTTTCTATTACAAATATACCAACTAAGGTTAGATGTAGCAATTTTATTTATACACTTTCCTCTCTTTTTTGACTATCGCGGCATCCAACATTTCACATTTCTGATAATAGTTAAAGGTCTTCTGGATTACTACTTTTCACAGTCATCACACACGCTGGTGGTAATGAATGCCAAGGGGCATGGCAAGAGCAAGCGACACTGGTTGTGATGGTGAGTTACATGCCAACTTGCCTGGGCCATGATTCTCTGTGGTTAGGCAATGTTGTAATGCTGTAATTTGGCAGTATGCAATGATGTAATTCATCATTCATCACACATCATTATGAATGATGAATTACATCACTACACACTGCCAAATTACAGCATTTAACTGGGTCCTGACTATGTACTGGGTTATATGTTCGGCTGCTGACATCAGGGTCAGCAGTTCAAAACTACCAGCTGCTCTGTAGGAGAAAGATGAGGTTTTCTATTCCCACAAAAATTTGATCTTGGAAACCCATGGATGCAGTCCTACACTGTCTTGTAGGGTTGCTATGCATGGGGTGGGGGTGGGGTGGGGGCACCATTCAATCCCCAGCAGTGAGTCGTTTGAATGAGGAAATTTGGTAGTTATAAAATGATGCACTCAGCTCCATTGTGTAATCGATGTGGTCATCCCCATTTTAGCATAACAGCTTGAACTTTCAAACTTAATTGTGTGGTTAAGTGATGAAATGGGTCATATTTTGTAAAACAATTGCAAATGCTCAGTGACCTCAGTTTTCAAAACACTATGTTTTTTTCCACTTCTGTAAAATAGAGAATAAAATAAAAGCTATGGTCATTTATTTATCTGTGTAACATTTAAAGTCCTTAAGCTTTTAAGGAAAATGGCTTTTACATTTTATATCCCTCTCTAACTGCGCAGTGAAGCTCAATATTATTGATGAAGTGCTATGATTTTTTTTCTCTTGCTAATTTACATGTCCAGGTGTCATGTCCTCTGGCTTAGATATTCTCTCAGAACACTTTGTACTCACAGGTATCTCCTAGTTAGATCATTAGGCAGGGCATAGTTGAGAAAGTATCTGGTGATTTATACGGAGTCTCCTGGCTAGTTGAGAAGGTGTTGCTTAAGGCAAGAGTAGGAGCTAGAGCCAGGGATGGTGTTCATCTCTAGAATCCTACCGTGGATTTGATGTGAAGAATGGAGAGAAAGGTCTTCTACGTCTGAGCAGCCTTGGAATGGGATTTGATTCCATGGTAGACATAGAAGAAGGTCTTTAATCAGGGAGAATGTTTTACATTAAGGGCAAGTAAACATTCATACTCATCTAAATAGTGATATAATGTGTCTTGTTTCTGTAAAAGAAATATTAGACTGAACTTTTAATGTGAAACATTTGATGCATACATCCAATAAGACTTAGATGTAGTTTCTGCCTGGAGGCAACAGGGAAGCCAGAGGATGTCAGATTGGCTTCTGCACAATGATATAATAGCTGTTTATTTAAAGAGAAACCTTTGCTGAGTATAAATAAGTCAGCTAGGTACTATTGTAGAAGCTAGAGACAGAGCAGGAAGGAAAAGCAGTGGCCTTTATTCTAATAATCTATTTTTTAAATGTTGTCTTTGAATAGATACTATTAACTCAAAGCAAGAGATTATCTATTTAAGAAATAGTAAGCAGCATGGGATGGGGGTGCAGCTGACTTCGCTGGCTCCCTTACTGTCACATGGCGGGGGCAACGTATGCCCCCCAAGCTCTTCTTTCCCTTCTCTGACGCCAAACAATCCTCCCAGGCACTCAACCTCTGCACTGGGTTAAATAATTTGTTTCAGTGGCCACACAGAACTCTGAGATGATACAATTCTGGGAGTTTATTAAGGAAGTTAATAATTTACCACAAGTCAAGGTCAGCAAACCATAAGGATATAGTCATCGATCCACAGCAACTCCCCTCAGCCAGCAACCAAGCCTCTCTCTGATCCTCATCCTCGTAGCCTTGACCTTCCTGGGCCAGGACGCCTGCCTGTTGCTGCTTTGTCAAACAGTCTCCTAGTCTGGGCGTGGCTCCTTTTGCTGTTCTATGGTCTCCATGCCACGGGCTCTGATGTGGTCAAGCACACTGTCTTGCCTGGATCCACAATTAGTGCTACTGGAAGCAAGTCATGAGATCAAAGGGTCGATTGCATTCGGTAAAACCCGCTGCTGCACAGACCTCTTTAAAATGTTGAAAAGCACGGATGTTACTTGATGGACTAAGGTGCACCTAACCTAAGCCTCGGTATTTTCAATCGCCTACATGCATGTGAAAGTTGGACAATGACTGAAAAAGACCTAAGAAGAGTGGATGCATTTGGAGTATGGTGTCGGCAAAGAAGACTGAAAGTTACACAGACTGCCAAAGGAACTGGAAAATCTGTTTGGAGCCAGAACACTCCTTAGAGGCCAAGGTGGTGACATTTGTCTCACATACTTCGGACATGTCGTCCGGAGCGACCAGTCACGCTTGGTAAAGTGGAGGGGCCGTGTGAAATAGGGAGGCCCCAACACGATGGAGACAGTGGCTGCCATAATGGGTTCACACACAACAATTGTGAGGATGGCGCAGCAGCAGCAGCAGTGAGTGAAACTAATCGGATGGCACCCTAGGACCCAAACAACAGCCCAACCCTGCGTTTGGAGACTTGGGTAGAAGTGCCATATGAGGAAATTCCACATTAGACAATATTTCCCTAACAAAAATTTTTATAAAGCACAACTATATGTAGGAGAAATGGTTGGCTAATTACCATTTTCCTGCCAACTTTATTGACCAGAATAAATACAATGATCTATCTTTAATAATGGACTTAAAAAGTTTGAAAACAAATATTTTGTACCTAGGTAACTGATAAGTTTGTATGCATTTTGTCCAACTAGAAAAGATTTCAAAAGCAAAACAATTCCTTCAACATCACTTGGATGTTGTTAGGTTAACATTTAATACCTTATCATTTTTGTTTTCTCTTGGTCCATTTAAAATTTGCTCTAGTTTTTAATATTTTCTGCTCCTTGTCTACTGAATTTTTCTTTTTCATTTTAGTACTTGTGTTGGGGATTTTGTTTTGTAAGTTTCTCTGTATATGAAATCCAGGCTAGGTAAATCTATAGAGACAGGAACTGAACCAATAGCATCTTAGGGTTAGGGCACGGTGTAGTGGCTATGCTTTGGGCTGCAATCCACTTGGTTCACTGTTCAAAACCACCAGCAGCTACAAGGGAGAAGACTAGGCTTTCTACTCTGGTTAACAGTTACAGTCTCAGAAACCCACAGTGGGTCATTATGTCAGCATTAACTCCATAGCAGAGAGTCAGGAGGTTGGGGAAAAATAGGAGATAATAATAAAGTATAGAAGAAAAGAAAATGACTTAAAATTGACTATGTTGATGATTGAGCCACTCCTAAATATGATGAAACCATCATATTGAGGGGAAAAGCTATTTGGAATTTGTATCAGAGAAACTGGTAATTCTAATTTGTTACTAGCGACAAACCAATAGCAAGTTAATCAAGTTGTTTAAAATTTTTGTTTTATAACTGTTTTTATTTTCTTCTCTTTATCTCTCATCTTTCTTTCAGCACAATATTTGGAAGAAAGAGATGCTGGACTTGCATTGGGAGTCAGGAAGTCCAGGCTTTAATTGACCTTGGAAAATCACACATTTAACTCCTCTTGGCTGAGTTTTTTTATCTGTTGTGTTAGTCTGGGTATATAGAGAAACAAATCCACAGAAACTCATGTGTAAAGAGAGAGTTTTATGTAAAGGGCAAGTGCACGTCAGGAAAACATCCCAACCCAGTGCTGCCCAAGCCCACAAGTCCAACATTAACCCATTAATCCATATGTTCAACACCAATCCACAAAGTCCTCCTCCATCTCACAAAACACACACTATGATGCCAACTGCAAGAGGAAAGCCGAATCAGTGAAAGGATAAGCATCTCTGCACTGGCAGAGATCTCCACACGGCTGCTCCAGCACCCAGAGCTGCATTAGGGTAGGTCCATGTGGCTTCTCCTCGGGGATGTCTTGCAGAAAGTCAGCCTTGCAAGCTGAAGAGGGAACAGCTGCACCCTGTTCTGAGCATCACAAAGCAAGAGGCCCAAGAACTAGAAAGGTAAGGCTCACTGAGCCATTTGTCTCTCTGCCGTTCAATGAACCCCACATGCACTTATCAGCTAGGTTGGCACAATAAATTTTAACTATCTCATCTGTAAAAGGACAAGATTGTAAAAAATAATAGGGTCTTTTTCAAGTTAATTTTTTTCTGGTTTTTAAATCTTCTGTATTTGAAAATAGACAGTAGAAACAGCAACATGAATACAGGTTGAGATATGCTATCAAAAAATAGGGACAATACAAACTTAGATTTTGCTTATATCACAACACAAAATTCTGATTTTTGTGGATGGGTTCTGGTTTGCTTATATCACAACACAAAAATCTGTACTGTGCTAGATTTATATCTTACCAATTCATATTTTCAAAAATTGCCTATGTGTAAATAAGCAAGAATGTACCCTATAATCACAGAGACCCAAGGCCATCCTAAAATACAGATACTGGGATTCTTCCAGGCCAAGGGCAGGTCCAGTTTAGACACCATTGTTTTCAGATGACCTTCAAGGCACACTGGCCATGCAGCAGTGGCCTGAAGGCATCCCGTTGAAGAACAGCCCGGATCCGCGTGACCTCTGATAGGCCCCTGCTTTGTCTGGTTTGCTTTGGGCATCATTTTTCTGCTTTCTGTAAGCTCAAGTTAACTTAAATTCAGGTTTTTGTTGTTTATTTGAAACTAGCTCATGTATCACCAAAAAAAAAAAAAAAAAAAAGAAGAAGTCAGCTTCAGTTTTACTGTTCCCCCCTTTTGAACTACTCAGCCCAGCGTTTATAACTTATGGTAAGGAAACTGAACAGTTTTTAGGCTATGAATCTTTTTCAACCTTTTTTTAAACTAAAAAACCCCATTTTTAGTCTGTTATTATTATTTCTTATTATCCCCCTTTGTGTGTGTAATATCCTCATTAAGTTATTGTTGGGGGCCATTGAATTGACTTTGATCCATAGCTACCTTACCCACAACTGAATGAAACACTGCACGGTCCTTCGCCATCCTCACAACTCTTCCTCTGCCCGAGCCCCTTGATGCAGCCACAGTGTCAGTCCATCTCCTTGAGGCCCTTCCTCTTTTTGGCTCTGCCTTTCCACTTTACCAAACAGGTTTCTCCTGACGACATGCCCAAAGTATGAAAGATGAAGCCTTGCCACCCTTGCCACTAAGGACACTCTGGCTTTATTACTTCTTCCAACCCAGATCCATTTGTCCTTTGAGCAGACCATTGGACTTTCACTATTCTTCTCCAGCACCACAGTTGCAATGCTTTGGTTTGCCTACAGTCATCCTTATTCAACGTGCAACTTACGTACAAAGAAAACATAGGATATAATACATACAAAGGAAAACATACTACTTGTAGTTGTACAGAGCAGTGGTCGCTTCCCGGGGAACTCTGCCCTGCCCTCCATCTATGTGACCCTGTCTTCTAGTTCGTCTTCTCTCCCATCCATCTTCCCTCCTTTCCCCTTCAATTTCCCCTCCTCAATGCCCACTCCTCTGCCTCAACGTAGTCTTTGAAGCAGTGGCTCTCAACTTTCCTAATGCTGCACCCCTTTAATACAGTTTCTCATGTTGCGGTGACCTCCAACCATTGGAAAAAATATGTGTTTTCCAATGGTCTTAGGCAATCCCTGTGAAAGGGTCATTCACCCCCAAAAGGGTCGTGACCCGCAGGTTGAGAACTGCTGCTTTAAAGTCTTTTCTTTTAGTATGCAAACATTTTTACTTTCTTCTTTATAGTAATGGTCTCATGAACTATTTATCTTTATGAGATTGACTAATTTTGTTGAGCTTAATTTCATCTAATTTTGTTCATGTCCTGAGGTGTTTGATAGACTTGTCATTATTTTGTAAGGATGCATATCATTTTGTTGGGTGTATGTCCCAAAGTTTATTTAAACATTCCTGCACAGTAAGGTTCCATTTCCATTGTTTCCATCTACATTATTTTTGCTGCTATAGAAATGGCTGCAATAAGCTTGGGTTGCATATATCTGTTGGTTTTTTATCTTATTTCTGTGTTAGACAGGGTTCTCGAGAGAAACAAAACCAGGACACACACACACACATATATATCTTATCAATATATGATATATATCTTATATAGCTTATACACTCGAGTATAAGCTGACCCAAATATCAGATAAGGCACCTCATTTTACCACAAAAACTGCATTAAAAAGTGTTGAAAGACAAATAGATTAAAAAACTCTGGTATATACATACAATGGAGTATTACGCATCACTAAAACACAGTGATGAATGCATGAAGCACATGGCCACATGGTAAGAACTGGAGGAAATGATGCTAAGTGAAGTAAGCCAAGCGCTAAAGGACAAGTACAACATGAGTCTGCTGAGGTAAGTTTAAAAAAATGCAAAGGGGCATAGGGAAAAAGCTACTGTATACAAACATTCCTGGGGTGAGATCCAGGTAGTATGGCAGGGGCCAGACAAAATCCAGGGATACATATGGTAGCCAACTAAAAGACGGGGGTGCAGGGGTGGGAAGAGGGAGAAGGGCACTAACCCACAAAAGGGGAGGGTATTGTTTATATCTCCACAGGGAAAGGGGGACCAGACTTCAACCCAGTGCTTCAAGATGTGAATGCAACATACTGGCATGAATCAGGGAACCAATAGAGAGGTCTGAAGGAATGGCCTCAATCCCAACTACTTGGACAGCCACCCCTCCCCCCAGAAGAATTTACTTCAGAAGACAGCACTGAAGAAGCTACAGCTCAGAGAGAGGGACATGTCTGATCAGAGCACATGAGAGCAAATGAAGGGGAAGGAGGAGAGAGTGGAGCACATCCTGACCCACCACGCCTTGAGGATGATATTCCCACTCAGAGCAGCCAATGCACAGAGAAGTCCATATGGCCAGCTCCACACTGAGAGACGACATGACATCCCTCACTGACCCATAGCCTTACGGGGGACAACACTGAAGACAGTATGGGAATTGAGCATGATCTGATCCTACCACATGCACACCGAGGCAAAACAGTAAGGGCGTGGAACAGAACAGCAAGAGGAGCAGAGCAAGGAAGTCCCGAGAGAATACCAAAAATAGAATTTGGGGCCAGGCCATGGCACCCAATCAGATTTGACCAGAAAATACTCCTAAATGTCAACAAATAGACCTTGAACTATTTACAGGCTTTTCTTGTTTTTTCTCTCTCATTGTTTTTTTGTTATTGTTTTGTTTTGTTGCTTTGTTTTGCTCTGTCTTGTTTTTTGTGCATATTATTATCTCTGCAGGTCTATCTAGATAAGATATGCGGGATAAACAATTCAGAGAAGAAAACAATGGGACCAACCGTTCCTGGGGGACATGGGAGTGGGAGAGGTAGGGGAAAGGAAGTGGTGTTAACAAACCCAGGGACAAGAGAACAACAAGTGATCCAAAATCAGTGGTGAGGAGGGGATAAGAGGCCTGGTAGAGCTTGATCAAGGGCAGTGTAACCTAGAGGAATTACTGAAACCCAAATAAAGGTTGTGATCGTGGGTCATGAGGAAAGTAAAAGGAAATAGAGGAAAGAGCTAGGAGGCAAAGGCACATATAGAGGTCTAAATACAAACATATATATATATATATACACATGACTATATATATATTCATATATCTTGATGGGAATATATCTACGTGCATATATTTATAGGTTTAGTATTAAGGTAGCAGATTGACATTGGGCCTCCACTCAAGTACTCCCTCAATGCAAGAACACTTTGTTCTATTAAACTGGCATTCCATAATGCTCACCTTCCCAACACAATCGCTGAAGACAAAGTGGGTGCATAAGCAAATATGGTGAAGAAAGCTGATGGTGACTGGCTATCCAAAGATCTAGCATATGGGGTCTTAAAGGCTTGAAGGTAAACAAGCGGCCATCTAGCTCAGAAGCAACAAAGCCCACATGGAAGAAGAAGCACATCAGTGTGTGATCACAAGGTGTCGATGGCATCAGGTATCAGGCATCAAAGAACAAAAAATCATATCACTGTGAATGAGGCGGAGTGTGACAGAGTGGGGACCCAAAGGTCATCTGTATACAACTGGATATCCCATTACATAAGGGTCCTGGGGAGGAGACAAACCTGCTAGGGTGCAGTGTAGCAACAATGAAATATGCAACTTTCCTCTAGTTTTTAAATGTTTCCTCCCCCCACTACCATGATCCCAATTCTACCTTACAAATCTGGCTAGACGAGAGGATGTGAACTGGTACAGATAGGAACTGGAAACACAGTAAATTCAGGACAGACGATCCCTTCAGGACCAGTGGTGACAGTGGACCAGGAGGATGGAGGGATGGTGGGGTAGAAAGGGGTAACCGATTACAAGGATCTACATATAACCCCCTCCTTGGGGACAGACATCAGAAAGTGGATGAAGGGAGATGGCCAGTGTAAGACATGACAAAATAATAATAATTTATAAATTATCAAGGGTTCATGAAGGAAGGGAGGCAGGGAGGGAGGGGAAAACTGAGGAGCTAATACCAAGGACTGAAGTAGAAAGCAAATGTTTTGAGAATCATGATGGCACCAAATATACAAATGTGCTTGACACAATGGATGGATGGATGGATTGTGAAAAAAGTTGTATGAGACTCCAATAAAATGATTAAAATAAATATGCAGAAACACTCTGCTTAACCAAGAGTATATAAGATATATATAATACAGCACAAAGGAATATAACACCTAATTAGTCCACACAGCAGTATAGAGGGCTCAGTTCAATTTACTTTCCTTGAAAAGTCAATATTCTGAAGGCCCCTCAAGCCAAGCAGGGTGCTGGAAAAGGTCCAGGAAGCAGACAGCAGAATTTACCCTCAGACAAGGTAAGTAGCGTGGGCCCAGGCAGCAGAGGGCAGGGTGGGCCAGTGACAGTTGGTAGCTCAGGAGCTTAGGGAAGCAGGTCCCACGGAGTCTCAAGCTCTAGGTATGCAAGGCAAGGCAAAGCAAGGTGATCCCAGGGTTGGCTTGGCTCACAGGTAGCACAGCACACAGCTAAGGCAAAGGACTACCTCAAGCAGCAGCACACTGGTCTAATGAGGGAGAAAGAGTGACTAGAGTCTGGCTTTAGAAAGCATTTATCTCAGTCACCCTCCAATCACGCTTTGACCTGATTAAACTATGCCCACATCTTCCTACGGAAGTCTAGTTGACACAATAAATCTAGCTATCACAGTTTCTTTGAGGTATATACAGAGTAGAGAGATTGCAGGATCATACAGTATTTCTTAATTTCTTGCCACTGTATTGATTAATTATCCTTTTTTCCTTATTCCTTCATTATGGAAATTGTCTCTTACATTTCGGGAAGTTCCATACTGTGTTTCATAGTGATCTTCAATTCTACAATCCCACCGGAAATGTAACTAGCATATAAATCTTTCTGAATTCTCTCCAGCATTTTAAAATTTTCTTTTTTAAAAACATTTTATTAGGGACTCATACAACTCTTATCACAATCCATACATATACATACATCAATTGTATAAAGCACATCTGTACATTCTTTTCCCTAATCATTTTCAAAGCATTTGCTCTCCACTTAAGCCCTTTGCATCAGGTCCTCTTTTTACCCCACCGTCCCCGGTCCGCCCTCCCTCATGAGCCCTTGATAATTTATAAATTATTATTTTGTCATATCTTGCCCTGTCCGGCGTCTCCCTTCACCCCCTTTTCTGTTGTCCGTCCCCCAGGGAGGAAGTCACATGTAGATCCTTGTAATCGGTTCCCCCTTCCCAACCCACTCACCCTCTACTCTCCCAGTATCGCCCCTCACACCTCTGTTCCTGAAGGTATTATCCACCCTGGATTCCCTGTGCCTCCAGTTCCTATCTGCACCAGTGTACAACCTCTGCTTTATCCAGACTTGCAAGGTAGAATTCGGATCATGGTAGTGGGGGTCGGGGGTAGGAAGCATTTAGGAACTGGGGGAAAGCTGTATTCTTCATCGGTGCTACATCTGTTTGGGTCTCTTATTTCAGTTGAGCTGAGAGTGCCAGTGTAAGGTGGTATCTCTTAATTGTTTTAATTTCTATTTCTCTTATACTAATGATCTTGTGCATTTCTTCATATGATTATTGGCTGCCTGGATGTCATATCTATTCATGTCTTGTACCCATTTTTAATTGCTTTATTTGTGTTTTCTTAAGTGGGTATGGTTTTCTATAGACTTTAAAAATTAGCCCTTCATCTAACATTGCCGAATATTTCCCCCAATGTGTAGGATATCTTTTTACCCTTTTGATATATTTTTAGAAGGTTGCTGTCCTGTTTTGTCTTTAGTGTGGATGTTTTTAATCATGTTTGATAGGGTGTTTATGCCTATCATTAGGGTCATTAAGTTTGTTCTTTTCTCATTTATGATCATTATGAATGTAGGCTTAATATTTAGGTTTTTAATCCGTATTGAGTTCATTTTTGTAAATAGTGTGAAGTATGGGCATTATTTCAGTCTTTTCAGGTGGAGAACCACTCATTTATTGAGAACTCATTGAATAGGTCATCTTTTCCCTCACTAACATGTTTAAATCCTTTATCAAACATCTAGTTTATGTAGGGTGCTTGCTTATATTTTAAAATTCTCTGGTCTACATATCAATTGCTGAAACAATAGTAAGCAGTTTTGTTTATAATGGCTGTATAATAGGTTTTGAAATTGAGGAATAAGGGGCCTCCTACTTTGTTTTTTTTTCATTTTAGTAGTATTTTATTTATCCTTGGGTTCTTTTCTTTCCTTATGATGTTGGCAATCCATTTCCCCATTTCTTTAAAGAATTATGCTGGGGTGTGGATCAGAATTACATTGAATTTATAAAGAGCCTTGGGTAAGTTGGCATATATCTGTATATTCCTATCAATGAGCATCAGAAAATTATGTTCAATCTTGTGTTAGAATTAAAACCAGTTTCAACCACATGCATGTCAGAGGAGATCTGTACAACATCAATTTTTTTTTCAATAACTGATGTTTGGTTTTGTTTTTTAAAGTAGACTGCCTTGCTTTGGCAACTCTCAGTAAAGTTGACTCTCCATCCTTCTGGTTAGTAGCCCAGCACTGGAAATAGCCATACCACCAGGGTTGCTCTATGAAGTTAGCTATATATGCATAGGTATACCTTATTCATTGCTTTCTAAGTTCCCTGAGAGAAGGGATTGTGTCTTATCTTGGTGTTTTCAGTAGCACCTTGCACAAAGTAGGCATTAAGTAATGTTTGCTTAAATAAGTAGTTAACTCAGTAGCTGAGGCTACTGATGTTAAAAACAATGGCAAAGATCCAAGGCAAGGTTAAAGCTTCGTGGGTGTTCTCCAAATTGAGCTCCATGGTGGCTAAGTAGTGTCCAAGAGGAATCAGTCACATCTCTACTAATCACAGCATAGTCAATCTGAAAACAAATTTTGCCTGGGGTTCTGTGAAGGGAAATCAGATGACTTTGTAGTTACTCCAGGGAATGCATCCACCGTGAGTCCTCAGTCAGTAATCCACTGTCCTTCCTCAGGGTTTTCTGCACTCTCCCACAGAGCCTGGCTCTGGTTCATAGCACTCCATTGATTTCCTGGTCCTTTAGTTTTGCTCTCTATAGGTCCAGGCCTTTATTATTGATGTTGAGTGATCAGCGAGTGAGACACTAAAAAAATCAATTAGTATAGAGAGACCTACTAGTAAAAGAAACCATTCTGTCTCTTATCATAAATATCGATTCTCAGAAACAATTTCTTTGAATTTTTTAACACTTATTTTTCTATAAATCTAAGAAAAACTGGTGCCGTGGTAAGTAATGAGTTAAACGACTGGCTGCAAGGTCAGCAGTTACATACTTGGACACTTTTTCTTCATGGCCAATGACATTCAGTTCATTTTATTCAGTGACACTCCCGGACAGAGTAAAAGCCTCCCAAAGGGCTTCTGAGATTGTAAATATTTATGGCAGCAGACTGAAGAGCAACTAGTAGATTTGAACCACTGACTTTTAGGTTAGTGCCTCAGTGCTCAATCACTGAAGTTCCTTCCAACCAAATGTTAACAATGATTTTTCTCTCTGAATAAAGTAGGTTTAACTTATTGAAATGCAACTCAACTTTTCTTGTACTCTTTCTGCCAGTGTCTGCTATTGTTGTTCTGTGGTGTCCTCCAGTCAGTGCTGACTCACCGCTACCCTACCGTACAGCAGAGTGAAGCGCTGCCCCGTCCGGTGCCATCCTCACACTTGTTCTCATGTCTGCGCCTGTTGTTGCAGTCATTGTGTCGGTCCAGCTTGTCAAGGTCTTTCCTCCCGTTCACTGTCCCTCTACTTTACCAAGAATGATGTCCTGTCCTTCTCCAGGGACTAGGCTCTTCTGATAACATGGTCAGAGTATTTGAGATGAAGTCTTAGCATCCTTGCCTCTAAGCGTTTTGGCCGTCCTTCTTCCAAGACAGATGGCACTTCCCACGGTTCTTCCCATATTCCCCCCAGAGCTATCATTCAAAGCCACCGCTTATTCTTCAGTCTTCAGTGTCCAACTTTCACATGCATCTCAGGTGATTAAAGATACCATGACCGTGTCGGGCACATCTTTGTCCTCAAAGTGGCATCCTTACTTGGCAGCACTTTAAAGAGGTCTGTGAAGCACAGTGACCTAATTTGATCTTTTGACTACTGCTTACCTGAGGTTGATTATGGATTCAAGTAAGCTGAAATCCTTGACAATTTTAATCCCTTCTCTGTTTATCATGATAATACTTGATGGTCTAGTAGTAAGGATTTTGATTTTCTTTACTTTGAGTTGTAATCCACACTGAAGATCCAATATTTGACATTCTCTTTATAATTTTAGTTTTTCTGTATCATGCTGTGACTTTTTCTACATCTACAAAAATATTATATTCTATTTCTTGTTCCATTAATTAGATATAGTTCTTGACTCAGTTCTGTGCAACAAGGTTATGTTTTTAAAAATCTACATTTTCCCTCTGCTTCTTTTATCTCTTATCTCTTTTCAAATATCCACCAACAGTATCTTTTTTCCCACTTATGTCTTGTGCTGTAAACATAGGTAAACTTTTGTATGTTGTTCTTAAAGCCACCCAAGATGATTTGTTTGTCAGATTCGAATTGCTTTTTCTTAGGTTCAGTAACTTCTGGCTATTCAGAACTCAATGGTCTCAGTACTGAAGTGAGACAGATTTTCTTTTGTTTTATTCATCAGACATACTTACATTTATACCATGTTTTGATTTGCTTGATATCTTGAGCTTATTGTTTTGTGCATTGTTTTCTTTCCCCCCTAGATTTGGATAACCTTTCTTTTATTCGTTAAGAGAAGAAATATATCTTCTTTAGTGTATTACTAAAATGGTTCAGGTTTATAACCACATTATTTCAGAAACATGGAATGTTATGGACAATCTTCTCAGAGACTGTTGGCTTACTGCTTTAATTTAGACGTTGTCTTTCACGCCTGCTACAAATCAGCATTTTGGAACTCTTCCCCAACCCCCCTCCACTCCATTGTTTCCTAGCCCCATAACCCCATATCTTCACCTCTCTGTCTGGTCGCTTCCACTTTGCTGAAGCGTGTTGGCAAAGACAGCCCTCGGAAAGGATTTGCTGAGGGGAGGGGTCAACCGGTGGGGATGAGTTTGGATTGCAAGCCTGGAAGTGGCTTGACTTGTGGTCACATTTGATTGTTCTTTGCCCGGGCATGTCCTTCTGGGTTCAAAACAATTTTCCTTCAGAACCCGGCAGCATGGCTCTAATGCCCCTTGTTTTTATACACCAATCTAAGTGTTATGGTGAGCACCGTTGCATCCATCCCACTGAGCAAATATTGCTGTCTTCACCTTTCTGAAACTCGGAGGTATTTTCTGCCATCCGCTCTTTCCACAATTTACTTTCTCTCTTTATTTTCTCTCCCTCTTCTCCGTCAGAAACTCAATTGTTTTAACATTGAACTTTGAGGATAGTTCTTTATGACCATTTCCTTTGGTATTTCAAGTCTTGTTTATTTTATTCTGAGTTCTTCAATAACTTTTTTGCCTTCTGTCATTCTAGAAAAAAATTTAAAAACTGACATTTAAAGAATATTCCAGAGCTTTTAAAAATATAATGGATCCCACTTTAATAGCATCCTGTTGTTTTCTTCTTCTTCTTTTAATTTTTAGCTGACAACTTTATTGTAAAGCTATGGAATTCTAACTAGAATGTTTATACCACAGTTTCTCTTGGCCTTTGCATTTCCACTGCATCCTCCTGCATCTTCTGCGGTGCTGACTGTTGTTGCTTTCAGCTGTTCCCTGACCTTTCTCCTTAACACTGCCCGTGTTCCTTGTAGGCTTGGCATCTGCTGGTCACTTCATAGTCTAGAGTGTTAGGATAATTATTCCAGGTGAGGGCACAGGCCACCTTGACTATCCTATAGGTCGGACTCTTTCCTTAGGATGCCCCTTGGGTGAATTGAAGGCTCTTTGTAAGTGAGCAAGTGTCTTAGTTACCCAGCACTGCTACAACCGAAAACACCACAAGCGGGTGACTTTGAAGAACAAAAATTTATTTTCTCAGTTCAGAAGCCTGAAATACTGAATTCAGGACATGGCTGGGAGGAGAGTTCCTTCCCTGCTCATAGTCTCAGGCATTTTTTGATATTTTGGTCTCTTTGATTTGTACGCAGTGCTTGGTGGGCATGTGTCTTCTCCCTGGGCAAGTCTTTATGCTCTGCTTCTGTAGATTTCACAATTGATTAGGTTTAGAATGTGCCATGATCTCTTATTGCTTCATTCAAACAACAGAAGGCAAAGTGTTTTGCTAAAGAGGATCACATCCACAGAGGCCAGAACGTCAATGCATGTTTTCAGGGGTGCACAATCCTGTCCGGCACAGTAGGAACTGGGCGACCCAAATGCACAGTGACAGCCTTTACTTTTCCATGTAGCTTGCACATTTAAAAACAAAAGACCACACAAAACTCTTCTGTACTGTTTCAATCCCTCCTGGTGGCATAGTGGGCACGTGTTGGGCTTCTAATGACCAGCTTCCAAATCATCTGTTCCAAATCACCTGCTGCTCAATGGGAGCATTCTCCTCCCCTAAACACAGTTTCTCAGCCGCCGGAACCCACTGGGGCGGTTCTCCCCTGTCCCACAGGGTAGTTCCGGGTTCGAATGGACTTGTTGACAATGTGAGTGGGAGGAGGGAGTGCTGGACCACTTTATTTCTCTAGCAGAGGTGCTGGAGTTTATATGATGGGCACATATAGGAGAGGGCCACATATAGAAAACTGCCGTTATTTTATTGACTGATTTTCAATGAATTGTGTTTCACTCCCCTGCCCTGCCCACCTGCTCTCCTACCCCATCACTGCCCAAAGCCTCTCAAAGTTCCTTTGGAAATCAGTCTCATCGCCTCTCTGTGGGCCCTTCTGTGGCTTCTAGCTGCAGCCTGCTGAATGCTGTTTCAGTTATCCATTGGATTCACCCTGCTTCCTCTTTAGGGAAGTTGGTTCTAAGTCATACTAATCTTCCGATCACTATGGACAGAGGAGATTGCTCCTAGTGTTTCCAAGGCTGTGAATCTTTACAGGAGGAGCAGCCTCAACTTTTGTCCTCAGAGTGGCTGTGGACTTGAACTGCTCACCTTATGGTTAGTAGTCCAACACTTAATCCACAGTACCATCAGGGCTTCTTTCACTTTTGACTATGTTTTAATATGTCATTGGGTCTCTTCTGACTCGCAACAGTGCTATGTACAACAAAATGAAACACTGCTCAGTCCTGCCTTAACTTTACCACTGCGGTGATGTTTGAACCCATTGTTGAAGCCAGGGGGTCAATCCATCTTGTCAAGGGTCTTCTTTTCCACGGCCCCTCTATTTCATTAAGCATGAAGTCCCTTCCCAGCGACTGGTCTCTTATAATAAATAACATGTCGAAAGTGTGTGAGACAAGTCCTGCCATCCTCACTTCTAAGGAGCACGCTGGCTTATTTGTTTGTTCTTCTGGTAATCCATAGTACTTTCAATATCCTTCACCAACACCATAATTCAAATGCATCAATGACATTCTCAGTGGTCTCATGTGCAGGAGAAATTTGGATAATAAATATCATGGCCCAAGCCAGCTATGCCTTGGTCCTCAAAGTGAGTTCTTGCTGTTCAACCCTTTAAAAGGCTTGCTTACAGCAAATTTGCCTAAGTTAATATGCCGTTTGATTTTTGGTTGCTGCTTCCATGAACATTGATTGTAGATATAAACAAGACAGACTCCTAACAATTTCAAGGTTTCTCCATTTTTTATGATGCTGTCTGTTGGCCAAGTTGTGAGGATTTTTGTATTCGTTACACTGAGTTACAATTCACACTGAATGTGGCAGGCCTTGATCTCCATCGATAAATCTTTCTCCAGTCCTGATACCATATTCTTCTTCATATTATCCAATTTCTCAGGATATTTGCTCATCATACAGATTGAATAGGAACGCTGAAGGGATATGACTCTGAAGCATTCCTTTCCTGATTATAAACCATTTACTATTTCAATTTTTCTGTTCAAAGAACTGCTTCTTGACCCATGCACAGTTTCCAAAGGAGCACAGGAAGTATTCCAGAATTGCCAGGTATACTGGTTTTGTGGAGCTTCCAGATTAATGACAAACTACAAAGAAGATAGGCTGTCTCCTTCTGAGAGGTTAGTTCCTGCAGACCTTGTGGAGAGAAACAGAATGAACAGTTTTAATGATGTGCTCTAGCCTTCTACTTCAGTGCTAGGCACTGTTCTGTGAATTCTCTTTGTAAGTATTTCCTATGTTTTAACTTATTCAATCTTAACTATAATGGTGTCAGGAAATCACCCTTTCTACCCCCATTTTACAGAAAAAGAAACGGAGGCATATAAAGGGTACTTAGTTTGCCCACGATCCTACCACCCATGGCTAACAAGCCAAGATTCGAATTGCAACTGCAGGCACTGAACTTTACTAGATAACCATGATTATAAGCTATTACATAGATGTTGGAATATTTACTTTTCCAAAATGAATTTTAACAAGATGAGGCTAAAATTTGAAATATCATTCCGTAGTGATGAGGAGAGTTAAACTGTAAAATTCTGACTACAATTAAAAAATACAATTATATACAATTAACCAGGGAGGCTGGGGAGGCACGTGGCTTGTTTGCTCTACACGCTGTCTTACAAAGCTGGAGGACATGTATGGACATTGTGAATGCAAGAACATGTAACTCGAAGGAGACAAAGGAGTAGGACAAACAATTTAAAGAGCGCTAAAGCCAAGGATTAGCTGAGGCTTGCAAAACCACTAAATACAGCAGCAGCAATTTCTATAGCTATTTTCAGGACAATAGATAGATGAAAATTATAGGTCTATTGCTTGAGAATGATAGTATCGTGTTCAAAGAAAACACTGCGCTTCTGCTTTTCTTCTGTTTATGCCAAGGAGAAGGATCTTTAAGTTGGTAATATGGAGCAATCACTCATTGCTTTAAGTCGTGATTCATGCTAAAATAAAATAAAATAAAATAATGATAAAGATTTTAAATGAAAATAAGTCCTGATGTCCAGAAAAATATGTTAGACAACGAATCTCCTCAGTGATGTAATTAAGCTTTTGCTTACTGCTGTTGAGTCAACTCTATTAGTAGCAACTCCAGAACATAAGTCCTGATGTCCAGAAAAATATGTTAGACAACGAATCTCCTCAGTGATGTAATTAAGCTTTTGCTTACTGCTGTTGAGTCAACTCTATTAGTAGCAACTCCAGATGGGCTCTCTAGGTTTCTGGAAGCAGAGCATCAGGTCTCTAAGTGGGTTGGAACTGCCAAGCTTTCAACTAGTGACTGAAGCCTTTCCCAGTTGTGGTACCCAGGGACCCATAAGGTCATAGAGCTATCATTAGGGGGGGAGGAGGGGGCTTTGGAAAGCAGAGGGGGAAACCAAAAATGAAAAGAATGGAGAAAGGTACATATGACCCCCCAATTTTCAAAAGGAAGAAAATGATAGTTTACATCATCTGTAGAAAATATCTGCTACCTTTTCCAGCAACAGCTTCTTTTGACCTCCTCTGAGCAGGAAGATCTTCTTATCCCATTGATGAGAGCCTTGGCCATGTGTCTGTGATAGCCAAGGGAAGGTGAATGATAGTGACATTGGCCATTTCTAAATGGGAGCTGCAAGAAGAATCACTGTGCTTTCTCCCTCTGCCCCAAGAGCAGCATCTCCCAGATCAGCGCTGCACCTTTACTTTGGGCTCTGGAGTCAGTATGCTATGAAGAAGAGCAGCAGCCAATGTACAATGGAGGTGGATAACAGCAAGAAATGCATGAGCAGTAAGCCACTGAGGTTTG
Source organism: Tenrec ecaudatus (assembly GCF_050624435.1). NCBI lineage: Eukaryota > Metazoa > Chordata > Mammalia > Afrosoricida > Tenrecidae > Tenrec > Tenrec ecaudatus. The sequence continues at coordinate 95,768,956 of NC_134531.1, forward strand.
GAGATGGTTTGTTCCCACCTACTCTGACTCTATAGGATGCCAACAGTTTCTGGGTGGTGCAGTTAATATATGAGCTATTAATCAAAAACTTGTAGGTTCTAGTCCACCCAAACGTGCCTGGGAAGAGAAGCATAGCAATCTCCTTTTGAAAAATTAGCTACTGAGACCCTATGGGGACACAGTTCTACTCTGACACAAATGAGTCACCCGAACCATTTTAGTAAATACAGTAAAGAAACTAAGTTTCTTCTCTTAACAAAACAAAGGCAATTAGAATCTACAAGGGTAACAGTAATGTGCAGAAGAACCAAATCTAACTGGAGGATTGCTAGGACAGAGAATTGGGTGAGTCTTAGTCTATGGGGTAAACAGCAGCCTCACTGTTAACATCCAGAGGTGACTCATACTAGTTTTTGCCCCTGGACCATTCAGCTTCAGTAGCCTCAGAAGCTTCCGGGTGTCCCGTGGTTTCTAGAAGAGTCCTCACAGGCTGTGTTTACCCTGTGTGTGACTTTTCCTGTGTCATCTCATCGATCTTCTCTTTTTAATACCACTGCTAGAAGGTATTAGAACTAGAATCCACCCGCTACCTGTATGGCTTCATTAATTTAACTCATAACGTCTGCAAAGAAAATGCCTATTCCTTCTGCCCAGCCTGGACAGTCACGGTTCCTCTTCCCAGGACACTGACCAGAAGAGTTGCCAGCTTGGTTCCGCTCCCTGCCCTCTTGCCTTTCCCTCAGCTCTCAGTGCTAATTAACACACTGACCCAAGGGTGCTTGCATTTCATTGCAGGGCCCACTCCTTTGGTGGCGGCAGTTCCCTCGTGGGCATTTCTGCCCATTTCCCTCGTGGGCATTTCTGCCCATTTCCCTCGTGGGCATTTCTGCCCATTTCCTGTGGCTAAGCACTGATTGGGAGGCCATCAGAGAAGGGAAGCAGCCCCTGCCTACCTGGGTCAAGGCTGTGTGTTCCTTGCTTGCTTCTCAGATTCCCGAAACGCTGTTTCTGAGAAACAAGTGCTAGGTAGGTGAAGGAGATTCTTGACTGCCCCTACCTCCTCCTCTGATTCCGAAGGATGATTTTCCTGGATGACAAACATTGGAAAAAATGAAATCATCTGTTTTAAGTGAAGGCATTCATTTTTCTTTTTTTCAGCCCATGTGAATATTTAAATAATACAGTATGAACGCTTCCATGCTGCTTCCCATCAGCTTGTAGATTGATACTCTGGCCACCTCTCTGCCTTCCTGGGCAGTTTTTCTTTAACTTCAAGAATAGTGATTTTAAAGCTTAAAAAAGAACCTTACTTACAAGCATAACAAACTGTAGTTAACTATCACATATGATAGAGATATATATGCTGTAAAATGAGGGAAAGAACTGTCTAATAATTTGTGGGGGGGAAAGAAAATGTCTATTTCTGAAAACAAAGCCCCATTCAGAAATATTTCAACATATCTTTGTTTGGTGACACAATTCAAAACATTCACCCTTCCCCCATTACATTTTAAGCATAGCTGGAGGAGATGGGGCATATTTTCAACAGGTCAAGAAGAAAATAAAAGATTTGTTGAGAAACCCCCTACTGAAAAGGGGCTGTAGGCACCCTCTTGGACTAAGTGCTTATCACACCCCGAGAGATAGGTCTGATTATTCGAAACCTCTCCCCGGCTGATGAAACCGCCGCATAGAGATATTAGCAATGGAAACAAACTCCCACATTCAGAAAGAGACCAACCAGGGATCGAATTCCAGGCTCTGGGTCCTCTCTGCGACACTGCCTCTCCAGGTGGTAGAATTGGAGAGCTTGGTGGACGGGGTCCTTGCTGGAGCCAGGCTCCTGGACCATATACACGGGGTCCTGCGCTATCCTTCTTCACCTTATGGCTTGTGCTTTCCTCTCGATGCGCCAGCTGGACTTTTTTTTCAGCCCCATTGTGCATCAATCGACTCCTCATCTAGCCCTTTATTGATAAGTATCTATGAGTTCACCATCTGTCTGTTCGTCATCTGTGGTGATTCGTATGTCACTATGATGCTGGAAACGAGGCCACAATGATGACAAATACATGCTGGCTCCCGCACGGTGAACAGGCTTCACTAGCGCTTCCAGACTCCAACAGAGCGAGAAGAAAGTCGCAGCGATCTCCTTCCAAAAAATGAGCCCAGGAAAACCCTCAGAATCAAAACAGAATATTGGGTGACTCATCTTGCTTTGGCCACATCATCAAGAGGGATCAATCAATGGAGGAGGATAGTATGCTTAAATGAATGAGAGTCGGTGAGAGTGAACGAGACCCTCCGGGAAACAGACTGGCACAAGGACCTTGGCTGGGAACCTGAGAGTGCCAGCAATGAGGATGACACATGGACTTGGCGAACGTTTGTTCTTTTGTACACAAGTTTGCCACGAGTCAGAATCAACTCTATCTATTTATCTATCATCTATCTATGTATCTCTGTGTCTGTTTATCTATCTATCGTCTATCTACTCTCTCTCTCTCTCTGTCTCTCTGAAGCTCTGTTTGCATAGTGGTTTCAAGCTGGACTGTGATCTGCACGGCGGGCAGTTGGAAACCCCCAGCAGCTCGGCGAGGGGTGGGGGTCAACTTGGCTTTCTACTCTCGTCACCAGTTAACAGTCTCAGAAGCTCGCCTGAAACATGCGATCTCGCTATGAGTCAGCATTGACTTGATAGCAATGAGTTTTGTTTTATTTTTGGTATCTGTCTATGCTTATCTCTACAAGAAACATTCCCAGTCATTGAACTTGTCACTTGGGTGGCTTCTCTGTGGGAATGCACCTTGTTTCCAAGGGGAGGGGGGATGAAGGGAGCAGAGGGAGGGAGACCAAGCCTCCCTCTCTGGGGCTTGTTCCTTGGAAGGCTGAGCGCCTTCCTTTACCAGCTGCTTCCCTCACAGGTATTTCCTTGGTCACAGCAGGCTCCAGGAGATTACTTGTCTCACTACAGAATTTTCTTTATATATATTTTGAAAGTATGTATGAAATTATAGGCTTGAGCTTTCCTTTTTCATACACAAACTAATCATTATGAAACCCAATAATGATCCCTGAGGGAAAAACCACACCGAGCAAGAGGGCTCACGACGTGGATGGAAGGAGTTGGACAGCAGCTTGGACCTGGTGGAGCACAGAAGTTTTATGGCTTGAATCTTTCTCTCTTCCTTTCATCCTTCCTTCCTTCCTTCCTTCCTTCCTTCCTTCCTTCCTTCCTTCCTTCCTTCTTCCCCACCTCTTTCTCTTTTCTTTCTTTTTCTTTCTGTCCTAATGCTAGGCCACAGTTTCCCCAAACAAAAACTCCACAATATCCTTTTTCCACACTGCATCCTTCCTGAGTCTGAAGTGGGTAATGTGGAGCATCATGTTTTATTGATCTGATGATTGGCCTCATACATAGGCAGAAGGGGGAAGCAAAATGCCAGACAAATGAGGACCAATAAGACAGAGGAGCGGCTGACTGCATTCTGTCTGTCCAAGAGCCTGTCGACATTTGAGCCTCATAGATTCCGCTGCTGTGCGGTGGTCAGCGTGATCCTTTCCCCTTGAGTAGCATAAAGAAGTGTGATAGAGGATTTCTTTTCATACACTTATATTTGAGATTTAAATATGATTTATTTTCAAGAGAGGGAAATTTTGGTGTTCAGTTTTAAAGGTGAAATGATCCAATTGTTAGGTCAAATCAGTAGAAAGGAAAATTCTTGGTACCTTTGTCTTTCAGAAAATGATGAGGAAAACCTGTAGTTTATCATCTATTAATATATTTCCAAATAAATACTCAAATTTCCATTCACCTTAAAATGAAAATGATTGAAAACAACTTAAAAATCACACACACACACACACACACACACACATCTCCCAAAGCTTTCGTTGAAAAAGAGAAATTTCCCAGTGATTGGTTACTGCTCATTTTGTTTCTTTTAAAAATCTAAACTAGATTTTGTTCCAAAAAAGAGGTTGAATGCTAGCTTACACATTACACTAAACAAATAGTAGGTAAGTAATTGAGAACATTAGAATGATTTTAGTTTTGGAAATTGGGCATTTCAGAGAACTCTGTTGCCCTGTCCTCCTTGTTAGACAGCCCTTCTCCTACCCTGGAATCACTGACACTGGAGTTGGGCTAAGAGGTGGCAGTAACTGGCTCCATTGATAGCAGATCCACCTTTCAGTGTGTTCTAGATAACTGAATGTGGAAAAGTGTTTTTGCTCTCTCCCAGCTTTCTCTTTGGCTATTTATTGACCTTACTTGAAAGCACAAGTTAATCATTCTGTAAACCAAAGCCCCCAGCCCATTTCTGTCTCACCCATTCCAGCTCGGGGGTGGGGGTGGGGTCATGGGACAGAACAGACCTTCCCACGTTCCCACAGAGGTTCCAAGGCTGTAACATTTTGCAGAAGCAGACCACATGTCTTTCTCCCATGTGGCTGCTGACGGGTTTGAACCACCAACTGCTCAGTTAGTAGTCAAGCACCACACCACGGAACCAGGAGAGCTCCTCATCTAGAAGAACCGAAAAACCAACTCACTGCCATCGAGTCAGTGTTGACGCATAGCAACCCCCTGTGGGTTTCTGAGACATAACTATTTATGGGAGAATGAAGCCCAGTCTTTCTCCTGCAGAGCGGCTGGTGGTTTCAAACTTTGGACCAAGGGCAGAGCAGCCCAATCCATAACCACTATACCACCAGCACTCCTCATCACGATTGATCATGAGAAAGAGTGAACTATACTCATTAGGACAGCTGTATGCCACTCTAGGAAGGCACAGAGTTCAATAAATGTTACAAATGTTCCTAATTAGGATCATCGGTGAGGCCATTGTATAATTTGGAATATTTCACTCTTACGTGAAAGTTAGCCTGTGGGACGCCTGACGTTGCAGAGGAGCATCGTGGAGGGCAATCCTATACTACACCTTGCCCGTGTTAAAGACTGTTTCTGAGGTATTGGGGCTCCACACAGTCCACAGCCTTCCCTCTTAGCCTTCTTTCTCCGTTGCTACCCTGTTATAAGGACAGGATGGTCAAGAAGACCAAGTATTCCCCTCACCAAACCAGAAAGGAGCAGGCAATCCTTCTGAAATGCACTGCAGTCTCTTTTGCAAAGGAATCTATCTTGCAAAGCATTGATTCTCCGTTTAGAAATTTTGTTTCCGAGAGCCAGTGTAATGGGAGCTCAAAGGGGCTTAAATCCTTAATTCCAACCCTATCGACTGGTTGAGAAAAACATGGAACAAGCCCCTCCCCCTCTTCTGAATATACTTGTCGTAGTCAAAAAATGCCCAATCCAAAACCAAATTTCCTAGATTCAAAACCTACTGTGGTAGTTGCTTAATCTGTTGTCAATTTTAGATTTGGGGGCAAAGGGGTGGAGTTTAGCTTATCAATCAGGTCACAGCTTGATGATCTCATTTGGAGTCACTAAGGAGATAAATAGCTCACTGGAGGCAGGACACTCACTCACTCCCTGGGAGACATTCCTGTTGATAAGATACATGGAGCTATGCTGGAGCCCTGGAGGAGATGGAGGATCCACATGGAAACCCACACCAGTGTTGAGGTTCTTACACTACCACTGGATCCACAAGACTTTCCACCCACCAGCCAATGATCTTCCTGCATTCACTGTCATTACATGTGTTGTGTGAGTCTGAAGAGGACTCTATAGATTGGTATCAGACATAGGGGCTAATGTCGGACTTATGGACTTGATCTGGACTGGACTGGGATGTGTTCACAATATTCAATTGCTTTTGTATATAAAGCTCTTTCTTATACACATGAGAGTGTCTATGAATTTGTTTCTCTAGTCACCCGGGCTAACACGCCTACCCTCACTGTTTACTAACTCTGCAAATGTGAAGGAAGTTCTTTGTTTGTTTGTTTGTTTAGCTCTCCTGTGACTCAGGGGTTTTTAGGAGAACTAAGTGTTTAGCACAATGCTGGGCACCACCTGCAGCCAGGGGCAATACTTGCAGTAGTAGCCCTACCTCACGTCCAACCTGCTAAAAGGTTAGGAGCTAGAGGTACCAGGAACTTTAAGGAGTTAAAGGCAGAGACGCACCTACTGTGGCTTTTAAAATCATGTAATAATTAGAGATTCTGAAAGGACTGGTGTCAAGGCTAATGTAGGCAGCTATCCAAATTATTTTGAGTCAGGAATAAATGTTGGTAGGATTTTCTTTTCAAAGAGGTTTATTAGGATGATTGGCAACAAAATTAGAAGAGTTTACTGGTTTGAAAATAATTTTTTTTAAGCCTCAAATATATGACTACTTTGAAGTTGTTTTTCTTTAACAAACATACCATTCATTCGACAAATATTTATTAAGCAACCACAATATGCCAATCATTGTGCCAGGGAGGAAAAAGTGAGAAAGGTATAACCTCTGTTCCTAAGGCGTTTACAGACTCTAAATACCTGGAAGTAGATCACCAGCCATTCGTTCAGGGCATCTCTGGGTGGTTCTTCAATGGCAAATTGGATTTTTGGTTAACAGTTGACTGCTTAGTATTTGCCCTACTCAGTGTCCTTCAGTAGAATGTTTCTGGGATCCCCCCGACCTTTGTTGATTTTAACATTGTGATCTTGCTCTGAACACTTCAAAAACCTCTTGGCCACCCAAAGACAAGAGTTGCCTCTTCGCCTTTGGAAAGATTTGTATAGAACTGATGCACTGTGTTCCTTTGGTGAACCTTAAAATACCCAAGTTGTTTCTCTTTTATTGGTTGATAAATGTAGTTTCTCAGTAATCCCCATATGTCCATGTACCTTAACTGCTCTAGTTTAGCCTATGGAAGTTTCTAGAATGTTTTCCAATCCAGCACCTGAAGGGTTAAGGCTTGGGTCTTGGGCCATTGGTCCGCACAGCTTGCTACAGAATTTGCCTGTGGAGTGATGGTGACCAACAAAATGGCGTGTATGAGTTCACTAGGGCAAAAATACAAGAACCACAGTTGGAAGACTCGAACAGCAATTTATTCTCCTAGTTCTGGAGGCTAGGCATTTAAAAATCAAGGTGTCAGTAGGTTCACACTCTGAAGACCTTACGAAAGAATTTGTTCCATTCCTTCCTCTTAGCTTCTGGTATTATCAAAAATATTTGATGTTCCAAGGCTTGTAGATGCAACATGCCGGTCTCTGTCTCTGTCTCCGTACGGTATTCTCCCTGTGTTTTTGTTGCTGTATCTCTTTCCGTCGTTGTAGAAAGGCTCTCATCATATTACTTAAGGACTCACTTTGCTACAGTATGGACGTGTGTTAACTAATTGCTATCTGCGATGACTCTATTTAAAAACATTCCCAATCTAAGCTCCCACCAAGGACAGACCCTGGTGATGCTGTTGTGTGAATGTTGGGCTAGATTGTGAATTGGATGAAGGTTGAAAGAATGAATTATTTTTTTAGTAAACGGCAATGGAGGTGGACATATGTGACCTCCTCTGACTTCCCTATTGTCACGAGGAAAAAGTCAATCCTTTTACACCTTTCATGATTCCAACCATTCCTTCCACACCACTCTACATCTATGCTAGGTTCAGTAATTCATTGCAATGGCCACAATCAACTCACAGACAATACTCACAATTAAGGGGGCTTAGGGTTTATTAGGGGAAATTAATAGGTTGTCACTAGTTAGGATCAACAAACAGACATAATAGTCATTGGTCTCCCTAACCAGCAGCCAAGCCTCTCTCCTGTTTTCAACCTCTCATCCACATGGTCCCTTGGACTTTGCTTCCTTTGGCCCAGTTCTATAGTCATGGATCAGTTAAGGAGTAGGTACCCCCTAGTCTGGGTTCTGCACCCCTGAGTCTTCAGGTCAGCAGTTTGTATTGCTTCCGGTCTCCGTGGCCTCAACCACTTCCGATAGAGATCTGGAACATGTGCTTCCAAGGTGCTCGGGTTTCCCCTCTTGTAACTGCTTCAACGAAGGCACGTACTTAGAACCAGGGAGTGGTAATGAAAACTGACCAATCCCTTCGATCAGCATTACATGCGCTCATTTGCATAGTTCCATACAATCATTTGGCGAGAGCAGAATTAAGAAATTTCACTCCACCACAAGCTTTCTATTCAATAACTCATACACATTTTGGTTCATGTCACTGATTGCAATCCTTACAATGTAATATCACTTATTCTACTCTAGTAACTGTGTTTTCTATTGTATTTCTTCCTACTTTCCTGACTCTTCTGAAATTTGATCATGTAAGCATGCTGCATTTTTATAAATCACAAATGATCGACTTTTCTATGTTAAACATACATATCTAGTGTTATTGTTTCTTTGAAGACCTGTCTGTTGTTTGGTTGAAAATTGAGCCATAGGAGTGAATTCTTAAGAGTCATAGTCTCTGCGCTCCATCAGTTTCTCTCTGACCAGTAAGTTTGATTAATGTTTTCTATGATGTTTGAGTTTTGCTCCACATTTGTCTCCCACTGATAATAAGAAGGATATGAATTGCTGTTGTTATTTGAATATAACCCATAGACTGTCACACTGCATGCACCTTCCCCCAAAGCCTACTGTCATTCCTACTTCTGTCTTTCCAGTGCACACAGGGGTCCATCTCTTGAGTGCTACTGATAACCTGCTACTGATGAAGATCAATTCCAACTTGAAGGATTGTATTGGAGCCTGAATTCTGAGCACTAGTGTTTTGGAAGGCTACAATTTACAGTGGGAGCCTTCAACCCATTTTGAGTCTCATAAATTCAGTCTTCATTCCTTCTATAAACTTTCTAACCAGTAAAAAGATCTGGCCTCAGACAGAGGTGCTTGGAAATAGACTGTGGCTATGCCCTTGGCGAGCACAAGGAAGGATATCTCCCCTTCAGGGAGCTGGCTGGCTGTGTGCTTGATGGAAATTGGGGTACTAGGGTGGCATGGTCATGATTCATACCTGATCAATATTGGTTGGAGGACTTCAGAACCTCCAAAGTCCCGTCTGTGACTGAAAAATTGATCTGTAAGCCATCATAATTGTGTGACAGTTGGCTTTGCTTTCTGCTTCCTCTGGGTTTCTGTAAAATATATTTGAAATTGGGAGTCTTTTCACCTCTAGATCAGGACAAAGTCTGCCTACCTTGAAAGATATTTGTTTAAAATAGAATTCAACTGCCTAACATGAGTCTAAAAGGGAGAGCATGCAATTGTTCTGAGCAGTAGCTTTGAAGGCAGCCTGGAGGCTCCCCAGGTGACCCTTCAGAGGAGGTGGTATTTGTTTCTTATGTAAATCCTGGTGCTTTTATCAACAGAACAAGGATACCAGGCCAATTACTTTATAGTCACATCTTGCATACTAGATAGCTATCTAATCTTAGAAGAATTATACTTTCAAGTCATAAAACCTTCAATTAGGAGCAATATTCTAGCAACCAAACCAGTTGCCATTTGAGTCCAACTGCATGATGATCCTGTATACTTCAAAGTAGAACTGCACACAGGGATTTTCAATAAGTAGTGGTTACATATTGGGGTGCTAGCCACAAGGTCAGCTGTTGGAAACCCCTGGTCACTCCAGGGAGAAAGACAGGGCTTTTCAACTCCCCTAATGAGTGGGAGACTTGGAAAGGCATGGTGGCCATTCTACTCTGTCCTCTAGGGTTCCCATGAGTTGGAACTGACTCAATGTCATGGATTTGACTTGGTTCTAGGGTCTCTGTGAGTCAGAATTGACTAAATGGCAGTGAGTTTGGTTATCTTTCAGGAATAGATCACCAGATTTTCAACTAGGTGTCTCTGGGTGGATTTGAATCAAGACCAACATTTTCTGTTAATAGCTGTGTACGCTAAACCATGTGAGTCACACAAGGACCCCAAGAGCATCACTAAAAGCCACTACATTTTCCTAGCTAGTAGAATTTAAGAGATGAAATAGGCATATTTATCCCAGTAACATATGAGGGCAATGCTGGTGGCAGAGTGGTTATGTATCAGGCTGCTCTATCCTTAAGGTCAACAGTTCAAAACTACCAGCGACAGTGAGAGAAGCATGGGCTTTCTACTCCTGTAAAGATTTATAGTCTCAGAAACCCAAAGGAGCAGTCCTACCCCGTCCTGTAGTGTCTGTCACTATGAGTCAGAATTAACTCGATGGCAATAAGTGAGTTGACATTTTGGAATTTCCCATACCTTAATGTAAAAAGAAAATGTTAGGTAGTTTATCTTACGGACAGGGGCGTCCATTACGCATGCTCAGATGTCTAAGCTACCGACCAAGAAGGAGTGGTACACTGCTAGTGCTCAGAGGTTCAGGCTTCCAGCCAGGAAAGGGAGGTACATCTGGGTGGGTGATGCACCTGGATTGGCCCACCTAGGTCAGGTAAATTCAATTCAGCCAATGGGGTTGACCAGAGTTATCTGCCATGCCTCTCCGAAGAATAATTGGAAAAGGCAGGAGCCAGGAGCCGACCGTGTGACTTTGTGAGCAGCTTCTAGGGAGGCTACATAGGGTGAGGGGCCCTGTGGGTGCCTGTGTAAACCTGAAACTTTTTCTAATGCTCATAAAACTCACTTGGATCACAAGCCAGGCTTTGGTGTGAATTCTTTCTCGTGTGGAGCCAAGGACCGAGGTATATCTCTCCCCCAAGAGATTTAACAAAAATAACAGCATATATATTTTTTGGTGATAATCTGATTCAGAATAACTGAATATTTAGAAACATGTAGCACAATCATGGAGCAAAAATAAATTTTATAGGGCAGTGGGAATCCCTAAATGCATTATTATGAAATATGCTCATTTTAATAGTGGAATTTGCACAAAAGGATCTAACTATGTTTTTCTTTTGCTAAAAGACATGTACAAGGAAAAAAGAATCAATGAAACAAAACATATTGATTGCTTTGAAGGGAGGGGATATTGGGTATTCATTCCAAAGATAAAATTGACTTTCTGCCCAAGGCCCAGGCATTTGCTAAGTGGTGCTTAATTAAAATTCTTACTGATTGATCTGATTCACCATTTGTCTGTCAGTTTGTGGCATGGTGGTGTCTTGTGTGTTCTGGGATGCTGGAAGCTATGACATTGGTAATTCAAATGCCAGCAGGCTCACCCAAAGCGAGCAGGTTTTAGCAGAGCTTCCAGAGTAAGACCAGCCATTGAAGGACTTGACTGCCTGCAGTATACGCCACTGGCATTGTTATACATAGCTTGGGAGCATCTTCAAACACGGAAAGCCTAAACAAAGGAAACCGAACATTCCTGGAGCTACAGCCAAGGATGGGCCCCTCAGGTCTGAGGGCACTCACAATTGACGGAAGAGATGATTTCATGGAGGGGAGTTGGCCATGGTGACTTGAGGCAGATAAAGCCTGTGGAGCGGAGCCTTTGGGATCTTCATGAGCTGATGAGGCACAACTCAAGCTAAAGAGAGACAGCTGTAAAACTCTTCTAGTGATTGGAACTTGGAATGTCTGAAGTATGAATTTGGACAAATTGAAAATGTCAAAAATTAAATGCAATGAATAAGGATGGATATCCATCCTAGGCATTAATGAGCTATAGAGGACTGGTGTTGGCCATTTTGAATCAGAAAATTGTATGATTTATTATTCCAGAACATGAAGAATGGTGAGGCATTTATTGTCAGAAAGGATCTTGCTGAAAATCCATCATGAAATACAACACTACATTTGATCAGATTATATCTATTGCCTTCAAGGATTTCCAATCAATACAACTATTATTCCAGAAGTACATCAGCATGTGGGATCACGAGGTGTTGATGGGATTAGGTATCTGGCACCAAAGAATAAAAATCATATCATTATGAATGAGGGGGAGTGTGGAGTGGGGACCCAATGCCCATCTGTGGGAAACTGGACATCCTCTTAGAGATAAGCCAGTCAGGGTGCAGTGTAGCAATGATGAAACATACAACTTTCCTTTGGTTCTTAAATGCTTCCTCCCTCCACCCCCACCGACCCCAACTATCATGATTCCAATTCTATCTTACAAATACGGCTAGACAAGAGGAAGTATATTGGTGCAGATAGAAACTGGAAACACAGGGAATCCAGAACAGATAAACCCCCTCAGGACCAGTGGTGAGAGTAGTGATACCGGGATGGTGGAGTGAAGGTAGGGTAGAAAGGGGGAATTGATAACAACGATCTACATATAACTCACCCCCCCCTCCCGCCTTGGGAACAGACAACTGAAAAGTGGGTGAAGGAAGATGTTGCACAGTGTAAGACATGACAAAATAATAATAATTTATAAATTATCAAGGGTTCATGAGGGAGGGGGGCAAATGAGCTGATACCAAGGGTTCAAGTAGAAAGCATATGTTTTGAGAATGATAATGGCAACAAATGTACAAATGTGCTTGACACAATGAATGGATGTATGGATTGTGACAAGAGTTGTATGAACACCTAATAAAATGATTTTTTTAAAAGTAACAATATACCTGAGCCCCATCCCTAACCGTGGGGCTGGAGGGGTTTAATCACTGCCCTGAGGCAGCGGCAAGCTGAGGCTTTTGAGATAAAGCCCTGAGCTGGCTCCAAAAGCTCTTGACTCCAGCACACAGTGGCATGGCTAAGGTCACGCCCTAGATGGCCTCCACTGTGGTAAGCCAAAAGCCCCCAGTTCCACAAAACCTAGTGCATCTGTGCTACTTATCTTTATGATGCTCATCCTGTGACCTGGAAGTGTGGAATTTCCCTCTTAGTAACTCTCCTGTGCTGATTTCTCCAGATTCCCTCTGGTAGGTGTTACTCAGTCACCATCTTCCCAGAAGTCGCAAATACCTTTTTTCAACAACACAAAAGGCAACTATATTTATGGACTTCCCCAGATGGAATACACAGAAATCAAATCAACTACATCTGTGAGAAAATATGATGGAGAAGCGCAATACCAGCAGCTAAAATCAGACCTGGGACTGAATGTGGAACAGATCATCAATTGCTCATATAAAAGTTCAGGATAAGGTCAAAGAAAACTGAACAAGGTCACAGGAGCCCAAATAGAACTTTAAGTCTTTCCCACCTGATTTAGACAGCAGCATTGCAAGAACAGATTTGGAGCATTGTACACTGAGAGAAGACATGATGAGTCATAGAAAGATCCAGCCCATTTCATGAAGAAAGCAAACGGATATTGAAAAAGAAATTAAAAGGGCCATGTTCAATACTCACCCTCAGTAAAGGAACACAGAAGCTGAGTGTCATGGCAAAATATGTTGAAGGAAATAGATAGTGCCTGGCTATCAAAGAAAATAGCATCTAGGGTCTTCCAGGCCAAACAAGCAGTTTTGTCTCCAAACAAGCAGTCATGTAAGTGAAATGTCAACTAAGTCCACATGGAAGAAGCACACATCGTCAGTCACTGAACGATTGTGGATTTTATAAACTGAAGTCAAAGGAGGAAGTAGAATCAGAGCTCACTTGTGAGAATCCATTTTGCAGAAGGCTGTGGATGCCAGGGGAGCCCAAGATACATTTGTGGAAACTGCACAAGAAATAAGCCGCCACGAACTCCCTCGATCCATACTAGAGGAATGAGAGGAAAGAGGTTACTAACCGGAGCGCATGGGAGAGGTAAGTGTAGAAGATCAAAGACATAAACCTGGCTTGAACAGTTAAAATCTTGTCAGCTGATTCCCTGCTCCAATGCGTGCTGGACCTGATATTGTTTTCAACATTTTCTGTATTTTTTTGTCCATATTAGGGTTTATCTCAGATTTGTTGTCATTGGTAGCCACCCTCTTGAATTTGTGATATAGATTTTTCTGGGGTTTATTTTGGGTATATGAAACCCAGGATTCATGAGCGTATAGGTACAGTGAGTAGAAGCAGGGTTTCTGGGGTGGGAGAGCAGTGATGGGGTGGGGGTAGGGGTGTGTCAAAGGAAGACCATGAGAAGGAATCCAGGAAGGAAGAGAATGTTTGCAAAATGATGGTTGCAATTATTCAATACTGCTTGATGTGATTGGATGATATAGAATATGATATATGTAATAACTCCAAAATTAAAAAAATACAAAGTGACTATAAAAAGATACTCTAAAACTTGCTCTTAATCAGAGTAGTTAAAGAAATGGGAAAAAAAGGATGAAGTCAGGGAGCTGAATAGAAATTTTCAAAGGGCAGCTTGAGAAGACAATGCCAAATATAATGAAATGTGCAAGAACCCAGCATTGGAAAGCTTGAAGGGAAGAACATGATCAACCTATCTGAAGCTGAAGGAATTCAAGAAAAAGATTCAAGCTTAGAATGGCACTTTTGAAAGAATGCAGCAGCCAAATATTGGATGATGTAGGATGTATCAAGGGAAGATGCAAACAATACACAGAGTCACTGTACCAGAGAGAGCTAGTCGACATTCCACATGTCAGGAGGCGGCATATGAGCAAGAACCAATGATGCTAAGCAGCGGTTCTCAACCTTCCTAACGCCGCGACTCTTTAATACAGTTCCTCAAATTGTGGCGACGCCCCCAACCATAACATTATTTTAATTGCTACTTCCTAACTGTCATTTTGCTACTGTAAAGAATCGGGTGACCCTTGTGAAAGGGTCGTTCACCCCCAAAGTCGCGACCCCCAGGTTGGGAACTGCTGTGCTGCAGGCAGAAATTCAAACTGCACTGAAGGCATTAGCCACAAAGAGAGTGCCAGGAGCTGCCGAATATCCATCGAAGTGCTTTAGAAAGCCGAGCAGCACCAGAAGCACTCATTTATGCCAGGGAATCGGCAAGAAAGCTGCTTGGGCAACTGACTGGAAGCGATCCATATCTGTGCCCATTCCAAAGAAAGGTGACCCAATGGAATGTTAAAGCTATAAAATGATATCATTGATATTGTACATAGTATAATTTTACTTATGACCATCTAACAGCGTTTTCAGCAAGACATTGGCAAGGAACTTCCAGAAGTTCAGGTTGAATTCAGAAGAGGATGCAGAACAAAGGATGACGTTACTGATGCCAGAGGGACCTTGGCTCAAAGCAGAGAGCCCCAGGAAGATGCTTATTTCATTGACTACGCAGAGGCATCTGATTGTGTGGGCCATGCCAATTGTGAATCACCTTGAGAAGATGGGGACTGGCATGCTTCATTGTGTTCGTTCGGAACTTGTGCATGGATCAAGAGACAGTTGCTTACAGAACAAGGAATCAGGAAAATCAGGAAAGGGGTACGTCAGGGTTGTGTCCTCTCGCCATACCTGTTCAATCTCTCTGCTGAGCAAATCAACAGAGAAGCTGGACTAGATGAAGAAGAGTGTGGCATCAGGATTGGAGGAAGGCTTATTAACAACCTGAGATATGCAGATGATATAACTGCTTGTTGAAATTGAGGAGGAATTGAAGCAATTGCTGCTGAATATCCTGGATTGTCGCATTCAGTTTGGATTGCAACTCTATGCAAGGAAGACCACAACCCACACAACTGGACCGAAAAGTAACATCTTGATAAATGGAGAAAAGGTGGATGTTGTCAAGGATTTCATCTTGCTTGGATCCACAATCAATGCTCGTGGAAGAAGTAGTCAGGCAGGCAAAAGACATATTGCATTGGATAAATCTGCTGCACAGCCCTCTTTAGAGTGTTGCAGAGCAAGGATGTGACGTGGAGGACTAAGGTGTGCCTGGCCCCAGTCAAGGTGTTCTCCATTGCGTCCTCTAAACGTTGGACTTTGACTAAAGAGGAACAGAGGAGGATCAATGCATTTGAATTATGGTGCTGAATATAAATATTGAAAGTACCAGGGACTGCTAAAAGGACAAACGGATTTATATTGGAAGAAGTAAGGGCAGGGTGCTCCTGTGAGGCAAACTTGGCAAGATTTCATGTTACATAATTGGGCCAGACCATCAGGAGAGACCAGTCGCCGGAGAAGAACATTATGTTTGGTAAAGTGGAGGCGGCGGTGAAAAAAGGAAGGCCCTTGATGAGATGAGTTGACCAAGTGGCTACAACTCAAAGGGCTCCGGAGGCCTGGGAACAATTGTGAGGATGCTGCTGCAGATGGTACCAAGTTTAGTTCTTTGTGACTGGGGTCACTGCTGGTCGAGCTGACTCAATGGCACCTAACACCACCACACCACCACCACCACCACCACCACCACCACACCACCACCACCACCACCACCACACCACCACCTTCACCACCACCACCACCATCATCACCACCACCACCTCCACCACCACCACCACCACCACCACCACACCACCACCACCACCACCACACCACCACCTCCACCACCACCACCACCATCATCACCACCACCACCACCACCACACCACCACCTCCACCACCACCACCACCATCATCACCACCACCACCACCACACCACCACCACCACCACCACCACCACCATCATCACCACCACCACCACCACTACCACCACCACCACCACCACCACCACCACCACACCACCACCAGCTTCACCACCACCACCACCACACCACCACCACCTTCACCACCACCACCACCACCACCACCACCACCACCACCACCACCACCACCACCATCATCACCACCACCACCACCACCACCACCACACCACCACCACCACCACCACACCACCACCTCCACCACCACCACCACCATCATCACCACCACCACCACCACCACCACCACACCACCACCACCACCACCACCATCATCACCACCACCACCACCACCACCACCACCACCACCACCACCACCACCTCCACCTCCACCACCACCACCACCACCACCACCACCTCCACCACCACCTCCACAATAACCACCACCACCACCACAATAACCACCACCACCAAGAACTGAGTCAGCTCTGAGCTTCACGATGGGACATTTGAGGCAACAACAACTAGATTAGCTGCTAGTCATTTGTTTGAAAATCAGGAGAATTTAATTTTTATAATGACTGGATTCTATAGATATCATGAATTACGTACAGACAATTCTATTTTTATATATTCATGATTGTGGTGATTAACTGCTCATGTTAATAATTGATAGAAATATTGCATGTCCAAAAAAGGCTGGTAAATCAAAGATGTAGAGTTCTTTTCTATGTAAATTCATGGACACCTTAAATTTTAACCATGACCCTTACAGCCACAGACTCACTAAGAATCTCTGTGAACAAATGAGATTAACTGGCAAGCTTTAAGACACAAATTAAGAAAAAAGTAATCCAGTGCAACGTGTGGCTTGTGAGAATCCAAAAGGAGCCCTGACGGCATAGTCATTATGGACTGGGCTGTAGTCTGCAAGGTCAGCAGTTCAAAACCACCAGTGTCTCCGGGGGAGAAAGACCAAACTTTCTCCTCCAGTAAAGAGTTACAGTCTCGGAACCTCACAGGGTCAGTTCTACTTTGTCCTATTGGGTCAATATGCATTAGTATTGACTAGCTTATAGTTGGTTTTGAGTTTGGTAAGAGCCAAAACTTGCCTTTGCCTTGTATTGCTGTGTATCAAAATTTCCCTCTGTTGACAAAGTGCAATTTGCCATCACTTGTTTTAAGGGAAAATGCTGTAACTTTCCTTCTCTGACAGGTTTCTATCTGATGCAGGATCTGACGTTAGAAGTTTTACTGTTCAGGTAGGCCCCGATTTACAATGGAGTTCCATTCTGATGATGCCGCGTCCTCGTAGCTCCATTCTGATGTAACTCAGCTACTTCTTTAAATGCTTTTCCACTTTTCATTATTATTGCCTTTTTATTAGTAGTATCTATAAATGTTATGTTTGTTTTTCTTTAGAGGTTGGAACATTACATATAAATTTGTGGATATACTTTAATTCAGACCTATTATGAATAACGCGTACCAAAAAACCCAAAACAACCCTAAGAAATAATCCTTCATGCAGTTCACCTAACTTGAATACCTGTTGTTTCCGTGTTCAGGAGATTAGCAATATGAACTTCAAATGCCAAATGGTGCAGGCCTTGGTGAAAGCATGGAAGCTGAGAAAGCGGGATGTGGCTCAGGAGAGGAGCCGAGCGATGAGTAATGGTGAAGGGAATCTAAAAGGGGTTGTGGGAAAACTTAATTGCGAGGAGGGTTTTAAAATATATGGAAGAACAGAGACTAACCCTGCTATTTCCGGCTTCTCCCTAAAAGACATGTGTCCTGAAAAGAGGAGAGTGATCGCTTCCCAACTGAACGAAACCCTAATGCCCTAGCCTCACAGCCAATGACTACCAAGTCTACCAGATTTCCCCCGAGGACCCACAAGATGTGAACTCGAGTCTCACAGACAGACCTGATAGCAGGCCACTGATTCTTCCTCCAAATACTCTCTCATCTTTTCCTGCATCCCAGAGTGTACTCTCTCAAGAAATGAGTTCCTATGGTTTTCCTTTGGGGCTTTCTGTAAGCTGCCACATGGTTTCTTCTGGTGCCAGTGACCTTCTGGTGTTGCGACCTTGCTGCACAAAGATGTTCATACCGCTCTGACTAGGCATTAGAGGTCAGAGCTCTCTCCGTACCCTTTCTTTATCAGCCCAAAGGGGAGAAACAAAAACCTCTACAGCGCCACACTGCAGCACCAGGGTGCACCTTCCCACACAACTTAATGATGATTGCGGGGAAATGTTGATATTTTGTCAATTCCTGGAGTTTTGTTTTTCACCAGTGCCTTCTGTAAAGCTTGGGCTTCTGCCAGTGCCATCGATTCTTTAACATATGCTCCCTTTTGATCTGGTTGAGCATTGACTAAATACTTTTGATGCAGTGACTGTGTATTCCTTCTGTATCCTTTTGATACTTCATCCGTCGTTCAATATTTTGCCTATAAAATTATTCAATACTGCAACTCAAGGCTTGGATTTTTCCTTCAATTCTTTCAGCAAGTCAGCATGTACACGATCTAAAAAGGTGTTTGCAGTGAGTATGTCACTGGTCTTGTAAAATTCTATCCTGTGACCTCCCATATTGTTTGCCAAGACCACATGTTCCAACTACTCATCCTCCTTTGTTTCCAACTTTTAAATCACCATTAACTATAGCTGCATCTTGGTTGAGTATTGACCAATTTCAGATGATAGAAGTTAGCAAGTCTTCAATTTATTCATCGTTGACATTGGTGGTTGGCGTACAAATTTTAATAAAAGTCATGTTAACTGGTCTTTCTTGTAGGCGCATGAATATTATAATATCACTGCAGTGTTGTACTTCAGAATACAGCTTGAAATACCTTTTTTATGTGCTTTTGCATGACTGGTTACAGCAGTACATTGACAGGGAGCTGAGATACCAGAAACTCAAGGCAGATTCAAAAGGGAATGTAGAAAATGCAATGTTAGATGGATATTGGCTGAAAGAAGAGAATATCAGAAAGCTAGATTATTTGTGATTTGCTGCCTGTGTGAATGATAATAAATTATAGATAACATTTCAAAAAGTGGGGCTTCTGGAGTACTTAATTGTGAAGATCCTGTGCATAGAACAAGGCAGTTGTTCAAGCAAAGCAAGAGGAAATTGTGAGCTTAGAACCAGGAAAGGTGTGCGTCCGGATTTTATCCTTTCACCAGGTATTCAATCTGTATGCTGAGCACATAATTGGAGCAGCTGAATTATATGAAGAAGAATACAACTTCTGATTGGAGGAAGACTCAATAATAAACCTTAAATATGCTGATGACACAGTCTTAATTGCTGAAAGCCAAGAGGACTTGAAGTGCTTACTAATGTAGATCAAAGACAGCAGCCTTTAATATAGATTACAACTCAATGTAAAGAAAATAAAAATTCTCCCTACTGTGGCAATGAACAATATCTTGATAAATGAAGGAAAGATTCAAGTTGCTAAAATTTCATTTTCCTTGGATCCACAATCAATGCTCCCGGGAGCGGAAGTCAGAAATTAAACAACATTATGCACTGGACAAATAGGTTGCAAGAAGTCTTGTGAAAATGTTCAAGAGAAAGGATGTCACTGTGAGCACTAAGGTGACCCTCACCCAAGCCATGGTATTTTCAACAGATTCAGATCCAGACAAAAGCTAAACCACCATCTAAAAGATTGAAGAGATTTGATGCTTTTGAATTACTATATTGGCAAAGGATATTTAATAAATTACAAACTGCTAAAACAACAAACAAATCTACCTTGGAAAATGTACAGGCAGAATGTGCGTTGGAAGTGAGGATGGTGTGACTTCATTTCGTGTCCTTTGGGCATGGTATCAAGATGGCGCAGCCCTGGAGAAGGACATCAATGTTTGGTAAAGTACAGGGTCAGAAGAAAAGAAGGCCACCAACAAGATGGGTGGACGCAGTGCTGCAACAATGAACTCAAACATATAAGTCAGAACCTACTAAAAGACACGCAACAACAACTACACTTATATTGATGGGTCTTGCTTTATGAGGACGCTCTGGTGGTGTCGTCGTTAAGTTCTAGGCTACTTGTCAAAAGATAGTGATTGTTAAGTGTGATTAGTGCTAGGTTACTAGCCAAAGATACAACCTTCCAGTCTCCTCTTGTGAGACTGCTTCCATAAAGATTTAAGCCTTAGAAACCCTATTGGTAGTTCTACTCTGTCCTATAGGGTCCGTATAATTCAGAATTAACTCAACGGTACCTTTTTGCTTTGCTTTATTTTGCTTTATGCTTGCAGAACTAAAAGACCCTGACTTGTCTTCCCAGAATTATAAAATAGTCTTTCCTGGGAGTTATATTCTTGCATCAATTCATAAGAAGAATAAACTATTGACACACTTGCAAAACTGACTTTAGAAATAATTGCAGATTCACATGTAGTGAACTGTAAGAAATAATTGAGATGAACCAAGAGTATCCTTTATATAGTTTTTCCCAATAAGTACATCTTCCAAAGCTTTAGTACAATATTACAACTAGGATATTGATAATGATTCAAATCATTTAAAAGTTGTTTACTTATTTTATTTGAACATTTTTAATGTTTTCAGTTGGGTGAGTGTTTTGCATTGTAGTTCCCTAGTTTCCCTCACGGTGCCCTATCTAGTCACACCTACTTCTCTCTCCCATGACTCCCTGGCTTTGCCTGGTTTTTGCACTTATTAATGTACCTGAATGTGTATCTGGACAAGATAGGGGGATAAATAATTCTGAGATGAAAAGAATGGGACCAGTGGTTCCAGGGTGGGAGGGGGGTGTATATAGGAGAAGGGGAGGTGGGAGAAAGGAAGGGAGGGGGAAACAACCCAAGAACAAGGGAACAACAAGTGAACTAAAATCAATGGAGAGAAAGGCATAGGAAGCCTAGTGGGGCTTAATCAAGGACAATGTAGCAGCAAGGAATTACTAAATCTGAATGAAGGCTGAACATGATGGTGGGACAAGAAGAAAGTAAAAGGAAATAGAGGAAAGAACCAGGAGGCAAAAGACATTTATAGAGGTCTAAATACAGGCATGTACATATGTAAATATATATAAAAATGAGAGGGAAATAGAACTATGTACTCATATCTATATGCTAAGAATTGAGATTGCAAATGGACATTGGACCTTGACTCAAGTACTCCCTCAACACCAGAACACTTTGTTCTAACAATCTGGTGTTCTGTGATGCTCATCTTCCCCACACTATCTCTGAGGACAAAGCAAATGCATAAGCAAATGTGGTGAAGATAGCTGATGGTGCCCAGCTATCAAAATATCGAGTATCTGCAGTTTTAAAAGCTTGAAGATAAACAAGGGGTCCTCTAGCTGAGAAGCAACCAAGCCCACATGGAAGAAGCACACCAGCCTGTGTGATCAGGAGGTGTCGATGGGATCAGGTATCAGGCACGTAAGACCCAGAACAAAATCATACCCAATGTGAATGGGGGTAGGGTGGGGAGAATGGAGTGGAGACCCAATGCCCATTTGTAGAAAATTGGACATCCCCTCACAGAGGGGTCACAGGGAAGAGAAGAGCCCATCAGGGCGCAGTATGGCACCGATGAAACACACAACTTTCCTCTAGATTTGTGGTGCTTCCTTTCCCCCACTATCATGACCTCAATTCTACCTTACAAATTGGATTAGACCAGAGGATCCACACTGCTACGAATCAGAGCCCCAAACACAGGGAATCTAGGCTAGATTAACAACTCAGTGCCAACAATGAGAGTAGAGATACCAGGAGGAATAGGGGAGGGTGGAAGGAGAATGGGCGGTTTGATCACAAGAATTAATCTAGAACCCCCTCCCGGGGGGCTGAACAATGGAAAACTGGGTAAGGGGTGATGCAGGATAATGTAAGATATGAAAATAATATCTATAACTTATCAAGATTCATGAGGAAGGGTAGGCGGGGGAAGGAGAGGGAAGAAATGGGGGGTTGATATCAAGGGCTTAAGTGGGAAGTGAATGCTTTGAAAAGGATGATGGCAGCATATGTGCAAATGTACTTCACACAGTGGATGAATGTATAAATTGCGATAAGAGATCGCATTAGTCTGGGTAAACTAGGGAAACAAATTCACAGAAATTCTGATGCATAAAGAGAGTTTTATATAAAGGTAAGTGTATATTAATAAAGCATCCCAACCCATGACTCCAACATTAACCCCTATATACGATGCCAATCCATAAAGTCCTTCTCTATCTCACAAAACACACCCAATGACACTGACTGCAGGAGGAAAGCGGAATCAGTGAACGTGCAAGCATCTCAGTGCTGGCAGGGGGTCTCCACATGGCTGCTCCAGCACCCAGGACTGCATCGGGGTAGGTCCATGTGGCTTCTTCTCAGGGATGTCTTTCAGGAAGTGAACCTTGCCAGCTTAAGCAGGGAACTGGCTAAGGCAGCTTCAACCTGGTCCTACCATCAGAAAGCAAGAGACCAGAGAACTAGAAAGGCAAGGCTCACCGAGCCAATTATTTCTCCGCCGCCCTTCAATGAGCCTCACACGTGTTTATCAGCTAGGTTGGCACAATAAACTTTAACTATCTCAGAGATGTAAGAGCCCCCAATAAAACTTGCCAATAAAAGGAAAAGCAGAGTGCTGTGGAAGAGAAAGCAAAAAAAAAAAATGGAGACAGTGTTGTGTGTGCAACAGAACACCATTTCATCTAAGTTGTTAAATTTGTGTGTGAAGAATTGAATGCATAATTTCCTTGCAATCTTTTTGTTTTAAATGTATGTAAGCTCTTAGTAATGTGGTAGTATTAGTAATTCCTGTATTGGTAACGTGTCTCTTCTCTTTTCTTAAACCATCTGTGCTTTATGAATCTTATTTCTATTTCAATTCCTTTAAATATTTTGATGGTATAGGACATGGTCTACTTTTGTATATGTTTCATAGTTGCTTACAAAGAGTATGGATTAGCACACAGACTGGGGGGAAAATGTGACAGTGATATGTCAGACAAGAGATGAATTTCTAAAATCTATAGAAAATTTCAATCCTTCAATGAGAAAAAGAGCAATAAATCAATCAAATATTGGCAGAGATTAAAAACAAATAGTTTACAAAGAGCACATTAAGATGTTCAAGTAACATATAAAGGAATGTTCTAGATCACTAGCCAGTAGAGAGATGCAAACACAAACAAGGAGGAGATAGCACCTCACCCTCGCATATTTCTGCTGAAAGAGGAGCACTTGAAGCACTGGGCTGAGGAGAATAAAAGACTGCAGCCTTTAGTTTGGATTGCAGCTAAATGCAAAGAAAAGCAAAATTTTCACAACTGGACCATCATGATAAGTGGAGTAAAGAACAAAGTTGTCAAGAGTTTCATTTTGCTTGTGTCCACAGTCAAGGCTCATGGAAGCAGCTGTCAAAAAAAAAAAATCAAACAATGTACACCCTTAGGCAACTCTGCTGCACAAGGCCTCTTTAACGTGGTTGAAAGTAAAAATGCCAGTTTAAGAGTTGGTGCGTGTGAGTTATGGTGCTGGCAAAGAATACTGAAAGCACCATTATGGATGGCCAGAAGAAAAAATCAAGCTATTTTGGAAGAAGTGTAACCAGAATATTTATTGTAAACTGGACTTTTTCTCATGTACTCTGGATAAGTTACCCAGAGAGAGCAGTCCATGGAAAAGGGTATGTTGCCTGCTAAAATGAGAGACCATCAGAGAGATGGAGTGATAGAGTGGCTGCAAAAATAAAAGATTTAAGCATGACAAGGCCTGTGAGGATGGCACAGGACCTGGCAGTGTCTCCGTCTGTTGTGCTTCGGATCCCTCTGAGTCAGAACTGACTTGATGGCACCTAGCAATAGCAACAACATGGGACGCTTAGCAGTGTGCAAATGCTGAAAGGATCAGAGAGCATATGGGAGACATCAGTCTCCTTCCACTCTTGTGGGAGCTCACCCTCCTCCTCTGAGGAGGCAGCAAGGTTTCTACCTGGTTACAGAGTTAGTCTACAACGTGCACACATGTCGGAGATGATGTCTTTTCTTTACAAAACAAAACAAAAAGAACAAAGTCTTTACACTATTCTACATTTGCTTGACTTAAATTCTTGGAAAGCCATGTTGATACAGACAAGCAAGCGTGCTAGGGTCATTTATAAAAATAAGAACAAAGTAAGTATAAATATAAAATAAAATAATATTATACAAAATAACAATAATATAATTAAATACAAATAATTATAAAATCATCGATTACAATGTTATATGTTATAATACTGTTCAATATATTATATCAATATATTTATATTTCTAAAATATGCATTTAACATGTAATATATTAAATTGTTATAAAATATTAATGATCACAAAATAATAATAAATAAACTATAATGATTTGTTTTAGCTTCAGAGGCTTTAGATACCAGTCTCTGGAAGTATATTTTCATACCCAAGATTTTATCTTAAAATTTATATGAGTAGGGAACATTAAAGAGTAAACTGCAGAATATAATTTATAGTAAACTATATATATTGCTAAGCATATAAAGTTTTACTGAGAATAATTTAGAGGACTCTTGATGGAAATTTACTATTTACAAGTCATAAAATTCCAGAAAGTTGTGAAGTGATTTGAACAGCAGACTTCTACATGACCAAGAATATTGGAATGGGCCCAAGAAAAGGCAAGGCAGTGTTTTAAGTCAAAATGTATTTTATGGAGACTTTCTCAAATCCTTTATGCAATTTTTTTCTAAGTAAGTGGAAGTGAGGGAGAGCCTTGTATGCCATCAAATGAAATCTGAACTCTAGATATGGGAATTTTCTTTTTATGGTTTTAAAGAGTTTTAATAAATGAATTTTAAAATAAATGGATATGTTGTTTCATTTATGCACAAATATCTGTATATATAATATAGTATTTATTATGGTCCAGAAGTAGTTCTAATCACTGAAGCACAGCAATTAACAAAACAAACAAAGTTTGTGAATTCCTGGTGTTCATGTTTTTTGGGAACAGTGGGAGAAGAAAGAAAACGAAAGGAGAAAACACTAGGTCTTTGTTAATTTCATTGCAATATTTTACTTTGTCTTCTTGAGCTGCCCTGGGAAATGTTCTGTTCAGCTCTTTGACTTTATCATTTCCTCCAATTCCCTTCCCTACTGCACGATTCAGAAAGTTTCAGCATCCCTCTGTCACCCACACTGATCTTTCTTCTTTGGATACCTTTGGCTGTCTTCATGGGAGATGACCTTGAGGCCACCCAACAGCTCGTCTGGCCATCTCTCATCAGTGCTTATGCATCAGATCTGTTGAGGAGGTGTTCCCGAAATTATGGTGGATTTTCCTCAAGTACATTTTTTTGCTCTTGTAGATTTTTTAAAATTTCCTTCAGCTTCAATCTGAACCTACATATGAATAATTGGTGGTCGGTTGCAAAGTCAGCTACTGGCTTGTTTTAGCTCTTGATAGTGAGCTTCTCTTTTGTCTTTTCCCACAGAGGTAGTCATTTGATTCCTGTGTATTCCCACTGAAGAAGTCCACATGTATAGACTTTTGTGTTGTTGAAAAAAGATAGTTATGATGAAGAGATCATTGGCCTTGCAAAATCCTCCCATGTGCTCTCATGCTTCATTTCTCTCATCAAGGCCATATTTTACAAGTAGGCTTCCTTCGTTGTTTTCCCCAACATTTGCAATCAAATCACCCATAGTTATCAATTCATCTTGACTGCATATTTGATCAATTTTAGACTGAAAATATGAATACATTCTTTAACTCCTACATCAGCAGCTTTGCGGTTGATATACAAATTTGCATAATAGAAAGCATTGTACTTCAGAAAGCATTGTACACAGAAAGCATTGTACTTCAATTATAGACCTTGAAATATCTATTTTGACAATAAATGTAATGCTACCCCTTTAAATCTGCCATTCCTGTCATCATAAGTCATTTAAACGCCTCATTCAAAATGGCCAAGACCACTGCATCTCAGCTCACTAATGCCTACGAGATCCATCTTTACACATTTCATTTTTTTCACAATCATTTTATTGGGAGTTAATATAGTTAAATCACATCAATCAGTACTGTACAATTGCCAATTTCCAATTTCCATAGATTCATACTTTGTGTATTCTAAGTTCCAGCTACTAATGGATATTTTCAGCTGTTTCTTCTCATTTTGAGTCGTGCCCATCAGCAGACGAGGGTCTCAAAGGCTTTACTATTCCAGGCTATATGGTTATGCACGTCATTTTGGTCAAGTCCACTTTGAGAAGGCAACTTTTCCTTGGTCATATTTTGAAAGCCTTCTGATCTGAGCGGCTCAGCATCTGGCTCTCTCTCTGACGACAGAGTTCCCCTGCTAGTCACGAGGTGTTCAGTGGCTAATTCCCTGGAATTGGGCAGCCTAGTTCTTCTATGTAGTCTTAGACTGCAAGCACTACTGAAAACTGGTCATTTGGGGTGACCCTGCTGGTATTTAAAAGACCAGTGATACATCTTCCAGTAGCACAGGAGCACATAAGCCATCACAGTATGACAAAGTAACAGAGAAGTTGTAGAGATGTAGTTGTTAAGTAGCATTGAGTTAGTTTCACCCATAGCACCCTGTGCACAACTTAATGAAACACTGCTTGGTTCTGTGCCACCTTCATACCTGTTCCTGTGCTTGAGCATATTGGTTCTTCAAGACAGATCCTTCACATATCCTTGACAATGAATGCAAACCATTCCTCTGGATTGTGTCATCCCCAGCATAGTAAACAATGTTTTTTTTTTAAATTCAAAATGGCAAATACTAGTCCATTTCAATAAACTAACGCCTAGCATATTGAACTTTATACATTCCACTTCATTTTTGATGGCTTCCAAATTTCCTACATTCATATTTCTTACATTTCAAGTTATGATTAGAAGTGAATGTTTGCATCTGTTTCGCCTCCCCTTGAGTTTTGCCCTCTCTGCGAAGGCGGATCGGAGGGCTGCACTCCCATAGGCTTTGCTCTATCTTTGTCCCTGTGGCCAATCTGCTTTGAGAAAGAAATTCCCCTTCTTCAGTCACGTTTCTGAGGCCTTTCATCCTCTGGCCCAGCCTCTGGCCCTGTCTTCGGCAATGTGATGCTTCTATGCATCAGCCCTTCAGTATCTGACCATGTTCCGAAGCTATGCATAAGGTTCTCAAGTGGATGGCTGATTCCTTCTTCGTAGTCTGTCCTCAATCTGGAAGCTCCACTGAAGCTTGTTCACTTTGGGTGCCCTTGCTGGCATTTGCAATACCAGTGACATAGCTTCCAGCAACACAGCAACACACAGGCCACCACAGTGTGACAAGCTGACAGAAAGTGGTCAAATGACAGTGGTGGCTATATCTTTGGAATATATATCATATCTGAATGAAACATTTTTATGTTATATTCTTGTGATTAACTTATTGTTCATGTTTAATTGTGGGCTCTAAATTATTGGTCATCTTTAATATTAACCAAGAATGAACTGACCTTTCAATACTTTAAACTGTAGCAATGTCATTAAACATATTTTTCCTGAGACTAAATTTGACATTTTGGAAATTAACTGTACTTATGAAGACATATATGGGTACATAACATACATATACATACATGGATGTATACACACACATATCAATAAATGTATATGATTCTGTATCTGTAATTTTGGAGTTACATATGAATATTTTTGCATAGTATTCTGAATTCAATTGGTTAACCATATGAAAATGACTTTTTATACTATTGAATATTTTTAATGCAGTATATATGGTATGCAAAAAATCTATGGGGTTTCCAATTTTCAATGCAATGGATCGTTGTGTCCAGATGAGGCTCAGAGAGAAACAAAAGTCATATTCCAGGCCTGTGGTCTAGTGGAAGCAGCTGGCTCATCTGGGAAAAGTGTAGTGTGCTTCCTAATGCTATGGCATAAGGAGCTATGCAACTAAAAATAGCTATTGGTGAGGTAGCATTCATTCCATAAAACATTTTTGGTATTTGGTCTTTGCTAAAATAATATTCCTTCTTACCAGAATCCTCTCCCATCTGTACACATTCAGATTCTTGTCCTCTTCCACGCTTGGCTCTGATCCTGCCCCACACATCATGAAGCCGTTGCCAATGTTTGTGCTCTGTGGTCAATGCAGCATTCCCTCTGTGTTGCCTAGTTTGCAGTTTATTTGTGAATTTATGGACCCAGTTTACAGTTGTGTATTCATCTAACAACTTCATTTCCCTGGCTTTAGGATTCAAAGACAAATGGTTCAAGCAAATTGGAAAGAGGACAAGTTAAAAGTTCATTTATATGTAGTTAGCTATGTGCGAGAGCTGAAAGAAGCGCAGGTGGCCCTGACAATGCGCAGGTGAAGCATTGATAAGGGCACTATCGGGCGGCAGTTACTGTCAGACTAGACTAACATCTCAATGTTACATTCCGCCGGATGCTGGCCAGCTACTGAACATCTCAACATCTCAGTTTTCTGAACAGGAATGTCAAGGAAACGCCTACTTTAAAAGTAGTTACTTCTCATTTCATAATTCTTCTCTTCTTTGTATTGTTTTTACACCCAAGGCCAAACTCTTGGCTGTGGTATCCATTCTGCCTCATGGAAATCGCATATGTGACAACGTGGAAGGCTCCATAGACTCTCTCGGCCAGACTCTCTCTGCAAGCAGGCCTTCTGGGGTGCGTCACAAAAAGCACTGTGGCTTAGTAGCCGGGAGGACACCCTTTGTGGTACCTGAAAAATGGACACTGAAGATTTCTGGTCCTGATTGTTGG
Organism: Tenrec ecaudatus; assembly: GCF_050624435.1. NCBI lineage: Eukaryota > Metazoa > Chordata > Mammalia > Afrosoricida > Tenrecidae > Tenrec > Tenrec ecaudatus. The sequence continues at coordinate 95,798,074 of NC_134531.1, forward strand.
AATGTTACCTTATAAGGAAAAACGGTCTTTGACGATGTTATTAAATTAGTGATCTTGACATGGGCGTTTATTCTGAATTATCTGTACGGGTCCAAACCTCAATCACAGGTGTTCTTGAAAGAGAGCAGTAGAGATTGATTTGACATGCAAAGCAGAAAATAAGGCCATATGAGAAAGAGGCCCGGGTTAGAGTGATAAGACCACAAATCAAGGAACATGGAAAGCAGGCAGAAGTAGGAGTTCAGCCCTCCTGACATATTGATTTCCTATATCGTCCACTTGACCGTACTGCTGAGCTTCTGGCCTCCAAATCTGGGATGCACTTAATTCATACTGTTTGTTACGGAGGCTGCAGTAGGCTCTTTCCGCTTCTCAGATACATGCTGGCAAGATGGCTGCCTTTCAGATCCAAGTAACTGGAAAAAGAGCATTTCCCTCTGTTTAAAAACAAACTTTTTCTGTTTTTGTTGGGAATATGCACAGCAAAACATATGCCAAATGGTACGGGCACCATTCAGTGGCATGCATTCTATTCTTCAATCATTCAATCATTGGCAATCATTCTTACCCTTCACTTATGCATTGTTCCTTCCCCACCAATGGAAACTCCCTGCCCACAGAGGTTCCTAGCGAATCTTCTGATTGTTACCAACTTGTTCCCATATGGTTATTTCTTGAAAGACCATACCATTCAAGGCAGACATGTTTTACTCATTAAGTTAAAAACTATTGATTGATGTACATGTCTTTGTCTAGACCTCCATGAATGCCCTTTGACTCCTAGCTCTTTCCTCCATCTCCCTTGACCTTCCTCCTGCCCTACTACCATGCTTCATCGCCACCTGGGCTAGAGTATACCTCTTCTCTAAGCAACCTTACCCTTGATCATTTCCCACCAGGCCTGCCACTCCCCCTTCTCTACCATTGGGGTCCCATGTTTTTCCCTTGTCCCTGGGTTTGTTAACACCACTTCCTTACCCCCCCCTACCCCCCCACCCCAAGTCCCCCCGGAACTGTCGGTCCCGTTGTTTTTCATCCAGATAGTTCATCCAGCCTGTCCTATTCAGACGAGGTATAAATTACCAAGGGCATATGAGGGAGGGGGGAAAGGGGAGGGAGGGAAAAAAAAAAAAAGAGGACCTGATGCAAGGGGCTTAAGTGGAGAGCAAATGCCTTGAGAATGATTGGGGCAGGGAATGTATGGATGTGCTTTATACAATTGATGTATGTATATGTATGGATTGTGGTAAGAGTTGTTTTGAGTCCCTTATAAAATGTAAAAGAAGAAAAGGGAAAAAAATGATTAGGGCAAAGACTGTACAGATGTGCTTTATACAATTGATGTATGTATATGTATGAACTGTGAAAAGAATTGTATCAGCCCCAATAAATTGTTAAAATAAAAAAATAAATAAAAAAAAACTATTGATTGATTTTGAGAAGACTTTAGGGGATATATATTTTTTACGTTTTAAAAATTATCTCAAGGCGATGTGCCAGTCTTCTGTATCTGTCAGCGTAATGTAATTTGGTTACAGGACTGTTTTATTGTTGCTATGTTATTGAGTTCATACCAAGGTAGACTGTGCATCAAGCCCAATCACACCTGAGTGATACAAAGACAGCATAGACACAGAAACCAGAAAATGGGGGAAATATCGATGCCATGTGGAGAGTTTCATGGAGCAGGGGGATTCCAGGGCTAGAGAAATAAAGACAAAGAATTCTCCTCATGCAGAGAAAGAGTCTCTCCCTGGAATTAATGCCTCAAATTTAGACTTCTAGTCTCCAAAAGGAGATCAGATTATTTACTCAACACCCCCAACCATTTTATTGAGACCTAATACAGTTAATATATCATTCCATAGTTCTAGCCTATCAAGCTGCGTTGTATAATTGTTACCACATCAATTCGAAACATTCCCTTTGTTCTTGAACTCCTTGATATCAGTGCTCCTGACCCCCCGCCCCCAATACACTACCCCTCAGGGACCCTTATTTTACTTGCTGTCATTATCTCTTAACAGAGTTTTAAAAATTAGTGCTGTGGCTGATCAATGACAATATTAATGGGAGATCTTTATGCTCCAGGGAGATGCTCAATAAGATTGTCTACCATAAAATTAATTTCTGCAAATTAAAGCCAGCCATTTGTAGTATTTTTGACACAGCAGCACTAAGACACATGCCCACCCCTCTATCAGTTGGTATGTCTAGGACATCGTCTTTACTGGCCATGCTTGGATCATGTGCTTCACTGCCTGCATTCAGAGATGCAAGCCCATCCATTCCAATGGTCTGGGAATTCAAAAGGGCTACGTTCTCTAACTGCAATTACCAAGTTGCCACAACCTCCAACAAACATCCACAGTAAGCTGTCATCAGAGTATCTTTATGTTATGGTGGTACTCTCTTTTTCAAGGCTAGGACATTGCTTTACAGGTTATTTAGTTAAGAACAATACACTATAGCTAGTTTTGTATTTATGTAGCCTTTCTTGTAGACTGTTGAGACATAGGCAACCACTTGATCGTCTTCTAGCCATATACCTTTTATAATGTTTTGTGCAGTCTAGTCTTTATGCCTGTGGTTGATTACAATCCCAATTTGGAGGGAATCCTCTGTTCCGAGAATTAATGTGGGGTGTCTCCATCATAGGAGCGGGTGTGACTCAAGTCACTATCTTTTATTTCCTTGCAGGTATAGTCCAGCTGAAAGAAAGAAAGAAGCAACAACAACAACAACAACAACAACAAACCCCAAAACAAACCAAGTCTTTTTGCTGCCTGGTAAGAACCATCCTGAAAAGAGACGTCTCAGGACCATCAAGGAAGAGAGGTCAGAAGTGTAGCATGGTTAAGATCTGTCTGAAGTGGTGGAGGTCAAGAGTAGAGACTCCAGAGGTGGTGGCGTGGAGACCTTGAGACCGAGTGAAAGCGCTAGGCTGAAGCCAGAGGACATCATGAGTCAGAACAGGGGAGCAGCACAGAGACCATGAGACTGTGGGGCAGAGCAGCTGGCGAGCTCCCTGACCCATGGGAGCAGAGGGCAAGGGGCCACATGGCTGAGAGGCTGAGGACACACATTACTGTGGCCAATGACGGTATCCTTACTGTTTAGTGACCCTGACTGGTGACCAGGTAGTTTCTCTAATAACCCCCAGAAATTGTCAGTTCTGTGTAGCCATAACAACACATTTTGGACCTCAGCAGAAAATCGAGTGATGAGGAATGGTTGGTGTCAGAATAAGCAAGGATTGATGCCAGGTGGACACATGTCTGATGTCTGCCTTGTGGAAATTTGCCTTGGGTTTGTGTGGAGTACGGTTTCCTCTCCACTGTATAGCCAGAGAGGTGGCCTCAGAACTGGTTTTGCAGTTGTAAATTCCTGGAAATTGGTGCCCTAAACTGTAAATAATGATTTAGTGTCATTGTCATGAAATTTAATATTGAATAAATAAATAAAATGGAACCATGCTCATATAGTGCTGCATATCAGTAGAAAAATTAGCCACGAACACAACTGGAGCACATTTATGTGCAGGAAAGTGAACTATCACCTCAGACCTATTAAATTTCGTTTATTACTATTTACCTTTTCACAGTTCACATTTTCTTGTGTCTGTCTCCACAATCTAATTACACTTTTGCTTACTCTCCACACTAAAAATTCTACTTGTTATCTGAGCAATAACAGCTATGGAGCATCTTCTTCGTTGCTGAGGTTTGGCTCTGACTGCTAATATCTGCGCTGCAAGGGCCTCAAGAAGCAAACTTCATTTTCAAATTTCCTGAGGCAATTCGCCCAATATAGCACTTAAATCATAGCAAACGATTCTCAGAAAAACAGGAAGGTTGTTAGGAACATTTTTGTCTGTTTAGCTAGGTGAACCTGACCTTCATCTAAACTGGTGGTTGGTAGACAGTGAACGTGCTTTTATAAGGCATGTCACAGATCTGGAAACAGCTGTCAGATGAATCACGAAGGACTGAAAACAATAAACATATATCAATATGAAGTCAGTGGAGAAATGAAAACTCAACTTTTTCTTGAATTATATTCTCTGATCATTGTAAAACAGAATAGAAAAGGCGAGGTTTCTTTCATTCATTCAAGGAATCAATGGAAGTGACAGTTTCATTTCTTAAAGAGCTTTTATCTTCTTCAGGGATGTTTAGAGAGACAGGGTTAGTGATATAGTCACACTTACATGTGTATGAAGAGGTATGTGAATTTAATATATAACTATATTGTTATGTATTAATAGGTTGTCGTCTGGTAAAGTCTAGTCAGTTTTGGCGCAAAGTGATTTCTATCCAACAGAACAAAGACTGCCTGGCGCTCTGCCGCCCTCACCATCATTGTCATGTTTCCAGTCCACTGTTTCAGTCATGGTGCCAATCCATCTCCTTTCAGTGGCGAATCCCTCAAATATGGACTGCTCGTTCCTTCTTCCTACACTGTTCTTAGTGTGGAAGCTCCTCTGAGCCCTGCTTACCACAGTGACCCCGCTGGTGTTTAAACCACCGTGGCATGGCTTCCAACATCAAAGCAACACACAAGTCACCAGGGTATGGCAAACTGATAGATGACAGGAGATATATAAATATACAAGATAATACATATATGTATGTAAAGATTTCAACCTAGGAACCCCTGTGGGGCAGCTGAGTCTCTGCCCCACAGGGATATTGGGTGTTCACTGTGGGTGCAGTTACTCAGAGTGACCCCACAGGACAGATTACATATTGCTGAGAAGATTTCCTAGGCTGGAATCTTCGCAGAGCAGATTGTAACTTCTTTTCTCTGATGAAGAAATTGATAGGTGATTTTATTAAGTGTTTGTTGTGATTTATAGATCTTTGTAGAGCTAACAGTAATAGTAGTAGAGTGTATTAGTCTGGGAATATTAGAGAAACAAATTCACAGAAACTCATGTATAAGAGAGAGTTTTATATAATGGGTAAGTGCACATGAAGAAAACATCCCAACCCAGCGCTGCCCAAGCCCACAAGTCCAACATGAACCCATATGTCCAACACCAATCCACAAAAGCCCTCCTCCATTTCACAGAACAACACGCAAGGATGTCAACTGCAGGAAGAAAGTCGAATCAGTGAGTGTGTAAGCATCTCAGCGCTGGCAGGGGTCTCCATGCGGCTGCTCCCGCACCCAGTGCTGCATCGGGATAGGTCCATGTGGCTTCTCCTCAGGGATGTCTTGCAGGAAGTGAGCCTTGCCAGCTGAAGCAGGGAACTGGCTAAGGCAGCTGCACTCAGGTCTGACCATCACAAAGCAAGGGACCCGAGAACTAGAAAGGCGAGACTCATTGAGCCTTTTATCTCTCCGCCCTTCAATTAACCCCACGTGTGTGTATTGGCCAGGTTGGAACAATAAACTACCTCATAGAGGAAGACAAATTATTTCTTAAATCATGGCACATGATTTATAACTATCAGTGATTAAAAGAATTGGTGAAACCAGGAATTTCATTGTCTTCTGTAACATGGGCCTATTCAGGGGTTAAAAATCAAAACAAAACAGTAGCAGCAAAAACTTCCAATTTTATTTCCTCTCCCTCCTCCTTCTTTATAGTCTTTCTTTAAATTTTACAGCTCTTTAGTTACCAAACCACTCATCTTAGCATCCCTTGGAGAATCCTTCAAATTCCCACAATGACACCACAACTCAGAACCCGCCTCTATCATATACATCTGACTCATAGAAACCCGACATGGAGCGTCCACAACTGCAAATCTTCAAGGAAAAAATTTTGCCTCATCATTCCCCCTGGTGATGGCTGGTGGGTTTCAACCACAACCCAACATTTACCTGACAGTGCTGTTTCACTGCCATCGAGTCAATGCTGACACCCAGCGAGCCTGTAGGATGGGTAGAACTTCCCTGTGAGTTTCTGAGACTGGAACTGTTTATATTTATATAGTATATATAAATATAGTATATAGTTTTAAAATATTTTTATTGGGGGCTCTTACATCTCTTATCACAATCCATACATTCCTCCAATGTGTCAAGCACATTTGCACATATGCCGCCACCATAATTTTCAAAGCATTCTATTCCCAGGTGAGCTCTGGAGACTGTAACTCTTTATGAGAGTAAAAAGCCTCATCTTTCTCCCTCAGATAAGCTGGTGGTTTCAAACTGCTGACTTTGCAGTTAGCGACCGCTACGCAACTATGTGTAGCTGCTATGCAACTAGGAGGCCTCCTTAATAAGGGTTCTTTTGGAAATAAATGCAGCTACTGTCATATGACTAACCTGTACCCAACCTGCACTTCTCAGATCCTGACAGGAATTCAGAAATGGCCTGAATGTTAACCTGCAGAGATTCTTATGAATGGCCTCAACTGCACATTAGGAGTTGCTGCTGAGAAATTAAGAAATGTACAAGCAATTTTTGCCCCCATGTAGAGCAAATGCCCACCCCACCCCCAATTTATTGTCAGTTGGTCTTAACCCCACTTCTGTTGGAAAACTGGAGGAGAATGCACTTCAATAGCTCGATAGTGGTGCGCAGTAGGGACTCTTCGAAACATCTGGGAAATGGCAAAACGAGCAGGGGAAATAAAATTAATTTGAATTCAATACTTGATTTTATTTTAGATAGCAATAGTTGTTTTCACCTTTTCTAGCTCCTTGTTCTCTGGGGTAATTTTTGTTTTAATTTTACCCGAAAGCATGTTGACAACGCCTCCCTTGAATCATTTCCTACCATGACATTTTTAGAAAGCAAAATAACAGCACTTATAATGTAAGAGCTAAATATTCCCATCGAGTGTCTTGGTCACACAAGCATTTCTCCATGGTGGTGTTTAACACACCACTGGCTGCATGTTCAGACTGAACCTCCCCTGGGTGTCCAGAGACTCTGATGAACCAGGAGGCTGATTGTGGCATTGTTTGCGCTCACTCAGTGATCACATCTGGCACACGCCACAGCTGGCTTCATTCTGACTTCCAAGTTTTTCTCATGTCGTGTCGTTTTTATTTCAGAAAACAGAACTATTCAAAGGCAGAGGGGGTGGGGGTTGCTTTCTGCAGTAAGGTGCAGCTGTGTAATTCTTTTTTAAAAAGGAAAGAGAGCTGCATCACAGCATTCCAGGGGAACATGAGACACTACAAATGGAATGTCAGTGGGGCAAATTCAACATGTTTTCAGTTCTTTGGGTTTTTGAAAAGAAGGTGATTACACACAACTTTTCCAAAAGGATTATTTATTTAGCCTTTAACATTGTTAGTTTTTCAGTCTAAATTTAGGGCAACATAAACTCAGAAAGGTGTTGGAAATAATTTCCAAAGTGTCTGCAGACAATGAATGCTCTTAAACTACGATGGCAAAGTCTCAAAAGAGACGCAGGCCATCAAAATGAAATCGAATGACTCAGTGTCTGGACCAAGCTTCTTTTTTTTTTTTTTTTTTTGCCTTTCTTGTCTATAGTTAGAGGACGGGAGAGACTGGTCACGTTAGAACTTTAGAATCATAGCTGGATGAGTATTTTGTTTTTGTTTGAAGAATGAGAGCGAGAATGGCATCACAGTATATTTAAATCAAAATAGAAGCCTCTTAGAAACGTGGAAAGAAATAGTTGGCTTTCTTGTTTTCCATTAATGTTTAATTTCAAAAATAGGACATACTAACCTAGAACTGTACTAAAACCAAAATTGAGTGCTCATTTTGTCTCACTTCCAAAATTTAAAGACAAAGTTTGTCAGTGCCTTGTCTGCCTTCAACTGCAAAAAAACAATAAACAGGAATCCACCCCTTTGAATTGATTCCGACTGATGGCCATCTGCAGGACTGAGTCTAGTTGCCCCATTGAGTTTCCAAGCCCATCATCCTGATGGAAGCCCACTGCCACATCTTTCTCCCACAGAGCTGTGAATGCCCTCAAACCACTGACCTGTGGGTTAGAAGCTCAGTGCCACCTGTTGAATAAGTGAGATATTTCCCCAGATTCATTTGTTTAAAATCATTTTACTGGGGGCTCATACAATTCTTATAACAATCGATCCACCCATCCATTGTGTCAAGCACATTTGTACCTTTGTTGCCATCCACATTCTCAAAATATTTGCTTTCTACTTGAGCCCTTGATATCACATCCTCATTTTCCTCCTTCCTCCCTGCTCCCCCTCCTTCATAAATCTTTGATAATTTATAAATTATTATTATTTTTCCCAGGCTCATTTTATATGTTCATCTCAGTGACTATGTGATTGTGGCAGTTGTTAGATTTTTATGTCAACTGGACTTGATCTAAATGTATAGGGGTGAAGTCCAACCTGTCAATCTGGTGATAGGTCAGGATGCCTTCTTGGGTTTGTCGGCTTTTCTGTAAGAGACAGTGAGAACCTTTCCTTCCTATGTGCCCCTTTGCCTTCCTGCTTGTGGGACTCAGAGCCTGCCTCCAGGGAAGCCCTGTGTGGGCCATCTGGCCCTGAGAGCTGTCGGAGTGCTGCCATGTCTCCACTGACCTTGAATCCACAGGACTCAGCACCCACTGACCTGTGGTCTTCCTGCATCGAGCTTCCCTTCTGCCTCATTGGTGTGCAGTTATGTGAGTGTGAAGAAGGCTCTGGGAAAGCTCTGGGGACCATGGACTTACATTGGCCTGGGCTGGGATGCCTTCTTAATACAGAGCTCTTCCTTATTCATGTGTGAGCATTACTGGTTTTGTTTTCCTAGACAACCCAGCCCAACACATTGATCGAGTTTTGACTAAAAGGAATAAGAGATAATTGCTGGGTTGCTTCAGGGATAATTTCTGTCCTGTCAAAATGAGAAAATATCATTTTTAGCCTCGTTGGTTATTTGAATAAGAATATGATGCCTGGTACCTGGCAGCCAATTTTGGTTTAGGAAGTGGCAAGGCTAAGGATCAAAAGCCAACAGATTAGGAAGATGGATAATGTTTGGGTCACTGTACTGAAGTAGTTTTTCACTGAAGCAGTTTATTCTCTGAAGTAGATTGACCTTTTTTACATAATGCAGGAAATAAGAAGGGGAAAATCTCATGGAAAATGTCCACAATGTCATGAACTCTTTGTTTCTCTGATGGATTCTCTTTGATCTGGTGTCAGTAAGCTCGTCTTTGATCTTCACCTGTGTTGCTGCTGTTCAAACAATGTTATCTTGCCGGTCCTTCATGGACCAGCAGAACAGTAACTGCAGAACCGTTGATCAGTGACACCTACTATTTGGCCATTGGGCCTGAACAGTAGCAGCTGTGGAGTGCAGACGTCTACACAGCAGGCACTCTCTTGTGCTCTGATACAGCTGGAGAGCATAAACCGCCCAACGCCCCATCCTCACAGCAACGAATGAATGAGCGAGGAAGAATGGAAGGACTCCTGAGGGTACAGAAATTGTTTTACTCCTTCTAGTGATGCCCGGATGCCCTGTGATATGAAGGCATCCGTCAGGGTTCTTAATTTTTCTCCCCTGGAGACTGTTAGAGCCACTTTGGTGTGTCCCTAAGGCTCCATCTAGACAGAAACAGAAGGTCAACTTATAACTTCTCAACAATCTAGGCTCCCTCATTTCTTGTCTTTTATGGATATATATATATATATATATATTTTTTTTATTGGGGCTCATACAACTCTTATCACAATACATGCATCCATGTGTCAAGCACATTTGTACATTTGTTGCCATCATCATTTTTTCTCTACTTGAGCCCTTGGTATCAACTCCTCATTTTTCCCCCTCCCTCTCCCACACTCCCTCCCTCCCTGCCCCTTGATAATTTATAAATTATTATTAATTTTAATGTCTTTTTTTTCTTTTTCTTTTTACCCCACCCCGACCCGCCAATTTTAATGTCTTACACTGACCGATGTCTCCCTTCACACATTTTTCTGTTGTCTGTCCCTCAGGGAGGGTGTTATATGTAGATCCTTGTGATCGGTTCCCCCTTTCTACCCCACCTTCCTCTTCTTCTCTTGGTATCTCTACTCTCATTATGGTCCTGAGGGGTTTATCTGTCCTGGATTCCCTGTGTTTCCAGCTCTATCTGTACCATTGTATATCCTCTGGTCTGGCCGGATTTGTAAGGTAGAATTGGGATCATGAGAGTGTGTGTGGGGGTGGGGTAGGGTGAGGAAGGATTAAAGAACTAGGAAAAGTTGTATGTTTTGGTGCTATACTGCATCCTGACAGGCTCGTCTCCTCCCTGAGACCTTTCTGTAAGGAGATGTCCAGTTGTCTAGAGATGGGCTTTGGGTCTCCACTCTGCACTCCCCCTCATTCAAAATGATATGATTTTTGTTCTTTGATGCCTGATACCTGACCCTATCAACAACTTGTGATCACACAGACCAGTGTGCTTCTTCCATGGAGGCTTTGTTGCTTCTCATCTAGATGGCTACTTGTTTATCTTCAATCCTTTAAGACCCAAGATGCTACATCTTTTGATAGCCTGGTAACATCAGCTTTCTTCACCATGTTTGCTTATTGCACCCATTTTGTCTTCAGCGATATGTTGAGAAGGTGAGCATTATAGAATGCCAGGTTAATAGAACAAAGTGTTCTTGGTTGAGGGAGTACTTGAGTGGAGGTCCAATGTCCTTCTGCTACCTTAATGCTAAACCTATAAATATATGTACATACATGTCCATTGTCACATACAAATATATTTACATATGTACATGCCTGCATTTAGACCTCTGTAAATGCCCTTTGCCTCCTAGTTCTTTCCTCTATTTCCTTTTACTTTCCTCTTGTCCCACTATCATGTTAGCCTTCATTTGGTGTCAGAGATTGCTCTTGGTTACATTGCCCTCGATCAAGCCCTATCGGGCCTCCTATACCCTCCTTGCCATTGCTTTTAGATCACTTGTTGTTCCCTTGTCTCTGGGTTTGCTAACACCACTTCCTTTCCTCCGCCTCCCTCTTTCCCATGTTCCCTTGGGAACTGTCGGTCCCATTGTTTTCTCCTCCTGATTGTTTATTCCACCTATCTTATCTAGATAGACCTGCAGAGATAAAAATATGCACACAAAAAACAAGACAGAGCAAAATAAAGCAACAAAAGAAAACAAAACAACAAAAACAAATAAACCAATGACAAAAAGAAAAGAAAGAAAGCCTATAAACAGTTCAAGGTCTCTTTGTTGACCTTTAGGAGTGTTTTCTGGTTGAGTCTGATGGGGTGCCATGCCCTGGCCCCAAAGTCTATTTTTGGTACTCACTGGGGAACTTGTTGCTCTGCTCCCATTACTGTTCTGTTGCACACCCTTAGTGTTTTGCCTCAGAGAGGACAGACTGGGCTCATCTCCTGCAGTGTGTCTACAGTGTTGTCCCCTGTAGCTGTATGGGTCAGTGAGGGATGTTGTGTCTTCTTGTGTGACCGCCCATATGGTCCTCGCTGTGGATTGGCTGCTTAGAGCAAGAATATCATCCTCAGTGCTTGTTGGGCCAGATGTGTCTCGTTCTCTCTTCTTCCCCCCTTCATTTGCTTCTGTGTGCTCTGATCAGACATGTCCCTCTCCCTGTCTACATAGTTGAGATTGGGGCTGGCCCCTCAGACCTCTCTATTGGTTCCCTGGTTCACACCAGTGTGTTGTATTAACGTCTTGGAGCACCGGGCTGAAGTCTGGTCCTCATTCCCTGTGTAGATATAAACAATACCCTCCCCTTGGGTGGGTTAGTGGCCTGTTCCCCCACTATCTATGTCTTTTTTTTCTTTTTTCCCCCTCCTTTTCAGTTCATTGTCAGCGTTAATGCACGAGAAGGCTAAAACTGATCTTACTGAGTTATTTTCTCTTCTTGAGGGAACAGAATTATTCTTGAAGCAAGACAACAAATTTTCCCTTACTTCTTGAGAATTTATTTGGAGATTCTATAAGGAGAGCATAGCTATTCTCACACTTTTAACCAAAGGATGGCTTTCTTTCTACTGGCAAGATTGACTTCTTTAATTGACCATGCAGCTTCAGGGGGGATGCACATGGAGCAGGGGGAGAAGGAGACACCCGTTTAGTCAACTAGATTAGTCCAATCTACCCTGGTGATCAAAGTAGTGGAACATATAATGCAGCCAGAATACCCTCTCTGATATGAGGGTGATTCTGGCTACAATATCTGTTATAAGTTACAAGCTGACCTTTTTCCTTATTGGCCAAAACTTGATCCCATGACCACTGTTATAGTTTGGGAAAATATCTACTTACTCAAGTGGTAGCACTTGGCTTCTAACCCAAATGTTAATGGTTTGAGTTCACCCATGTTTTATCTTGCAAACCTGTAAAATTAATCATGGAAAATTTCTCCCCTCATATCTCTCCGCTTGTAACACTTAAAATATGACTAACCATTTATTCACATATGTAAAAATTCTTATGGGAATAAATAACCTTATCAAGAATTTTCAGAGGTGATGGGAAAGAGTCTTATGCTGATAACCTGGCACTCTTTGATACTTATCTTCCTGACATGGTTGCTGAAGAATAAATGCGTGCACAAGCTAATGTGATGAATAAAGCTGATGGTGTGCAGCTATCAATAGATATAGTGTCTGGGGTCTTTAAGTTAAACAAGCAGCAATCTAGCAGGGAAGGAAATAAGCCCATATGGAAGAAGCACAGCAGCCTGTGTGATCATGAGGTGTCGACAGGATCTGATATTAGGTATCAAAAGATCAAAACAAACAACTATATAGATACAAATGAGGGGGTTGGAGTGGGGACCCAAAACCCATCTGTAGACAATTGGATATCCCCCCACAGAAGGGTTCTAAGGATGAATCAACCAATGTGCAGTAGAGCACCGACAAGCCATACATCATTCCTCTAGTTCCTGAATGCTTTCTCCTCGCCACGATCATGACCTAGTCTGCCTTAAAAATCTGGCTACGACGGAGAACACACATTGGTATATACACACATAAGAGCTCTTGACACATGGAACTCAGGATAGATAAACCCCTAAGAAACAGTAGTGGGAGTAGGAAGATCATGAATGTAGGTCAGAAAGGGGAAGGAGGTGATAGGGGGGCCCCATAATCAATCACAAGGTTGGATCTATAGCCCCACCCCCCACCACACCTGAAGAGAAAAAATAACAGAAATGTGGGCAAAGGAAGACAACAATGTAAGATATGAGATAATAATAACAATATATAATTGATCAATGATTCATGAGGGTAGGAAGGTGGTGGAGGGAGGGAAAAAGAGGATTATATACCAAGGGCTCAAGTAGAAATTATTTTGGAAATGATGATGGCAGCATATGTATAAATATACTTGATGCAATTAATGTGTGGAATGTTATCAGAGCTGCAAGATCCCCCAATAAATTATTTTTAAAGAGTCTTATGGAAAAACTTATCATATATACTTGAATATAAGCCGACCCGAGTATAAGCCGAGATACCTAATTATTACCTGGGAAACCAGAAAAACTGATTGACTCGAGTATAAGCCTAGGGTGGAAAATGCAGACGTTATTGGTGAGTTTCAATAATCAAAACAAATGGAAATAAAATTACTAAAAATTGAGACATCAGTGGGGTAATGTATTTAAATATTTTTAAACAAGACTGTGAAAAAGAACTTTCATGGTAATGCCTCCCCCCCACCCCATGATGTGTTAGCTGGGAGGAGGGGGGAGAAGTCCATGCGGGCGGGGGATGCAGGATGCGAATTAACACAGAGACCAGAGGGGAGAGACGAGCACAGCCACAGACACATCCTTACCAGTTCAGCTGCCAAGTAAGTGAACCACTATGGGTGTTTCTGCGAATTGGAGCCATCCACGTCATAGGAAGGCTCTGATTGGTTAGATGTGAGTAAACAAACATTCAAAGCCCTACAGTGTCAGTGGGATTTTGAATGAACAGCGGAGGAACAGCAATCACCCTTGAGATAAGGGGCGCTTGTCCCGTTACCTGGGGGGGGGGTGGTACCACTGGCCCTTGTATACGCCGAACCCCAGTTTTTCAGCACACTTTTTGTGTGCTGAAAAACTCGGCTTATAGACGAGTATATACGGTATTTTGATAAATTATTGCACATGCAGAAAAACTTATCACATTGACTGGATCTATCCACAACATGGAAAATAAAGTGGATTTTAAGGAAAAATGAAAGACAACATAGAAGAAATCTTTGTGATCTTGGGTTAGGCAGTGATATCTTAGGGATGATACCAAAAGCACCAGCAATAAAGGAGAAGCTTATTAACCTGACCTTCATCAAATATGATTCTGGTTGTTGCTTTAAAAGCCATTGAACTGGTGGAAAATATTTGCAAGTCATAAATCTAAAATCGTCTTTTATAAAGAGTATATAAAGAACCCTTGAAACTCAATAAAAAAAACCTCAATTATAAAAAATGGGCAAAAGTTGTACACTTTTCCCCCTAACGATGAAATAAAAATGCACATAAAAAGATGTTTAACCTCAATAGCCATTGTTGTTGGATGACTTTGAGTCAGTTCCGACTCATAGCAACACGAGGTATAACAGGAGACACTGCTCAGTCTATGCCATCCTCACAATTGAACCCACTGTGTTAACTCATGTTGTTGAGGATCTTCCTCTTTTTCATGGCCCCTCCGTTTACCAAGCATGGCATCCTTCTCCAGGTATGCTCTTTCCTGATATGTCCACAGTATGTGACGTGAAGCTTCCTCATCTTTGCCACTAAGAAGCATTTTGGCTGTACTTCTTCAAAGACAGATTTGTTTGTCCTTCTGGCAGTCCATGGTACTTTCAATATTATTCACCAGCACCACAATGCAAGTACATTGATTCTTTTTCATTCTTCCTTATTCAATGTCCAACTTTCACATGCATATGAGGAAATTGAAAATATGATGGCTTGGGTCAGGCACACCCTAGTCCTGAAGGGGACTCACTCTTTACCACTTTAAATAGGTCTTGTGCAGCTCGACTCCTGCTTTGCTGGGCATTGGTTGTGGAAGCAAGCAACAGTCATAGGGAAATGCATATCCACGCTGCAGTGAGTATCCCTTTACACCTGCAGCAATACCTATACTAAAACATACAGACAACACAAATGCTGACTGAAATGTGCTGAAGTTGGAATTCTTAGACGTGGCTGGTGATAATGTAAACTGTTAAGCTAGTTTGGAAAAGAGTTTGGTAGTTTCTCAAAATGGTATAACATGAGTTGCCATATGACCCACCAATTCTATTCTTACAAGAATATAGAGATATATTCTTAAAAGAAATAAAAACTTGTACATCAATATTCACACTCACATTATTGATAAGAACCCCTCTGTGGAAATGACCTATGTAAGTATCTGCCAGCTAGTGAAGGGATATGCAAATTGTGGCATAGATACACAGGACTACTGTTTGGCCAAAGAAAGAAACGGAATATGCAGGGATTACCTCAAAAACATTCATTCTTTATACTTTCATTATACCGAATGAAGAAATCTCTTACAAGAGATCATATTTTGTATGAAATACACAGGCTTGGCAAGTCTAACTATGGGAACAAGATGTAGATGAATGGTTGACTAGGCTTGAGTCGATAGAACCTTGGTGGTGTAATGGGGTACGCACTGAACTGTTAACTCAGCAGTTTGAGCCCATCAGCTGTGCTTCGGGGAAAGGTGAAGCTCTTGCCTCTGTAAAGATTTATGACTCCGGAGTTACCCACAGGACAGTTCTACTCTGTGCCATAGGTCATTATGAGTCTAAATCAACTCGATGGCATTTTGAGTTTGAGGTTAGAGAATAAACACTGAGGAAAGAGGAAAGAACACGTTTTGTGTCTCCTCTTGGATTTAATAGTTTTTTTCTCTTTTTAAAGGGCATGTATGAAATTGATACAGTGTTCCTAACAATGTTTTCCTTAGAAAGGTTTTTCATATTCTAGGTAATTTACTTTAAACATGTGAAAATTATCTTTTAGGAAAAGGGCAGAGTGGCCCCTGTCTTTAGCAAAAAGGTTCCAAACAGATGAGAAAGGAAATGGGAGATAGCCGTGTGCTTGATTTTTACCGAAGACACCGTTTGTATTGATTTCAGTTCATTTTATTTGCTATAGAGCCTATGAATACAGTTTAATTGTATTAAGAGATTGTAGGTATTCATTACTTCCTGTTCATGAAGTGATATGAAACTGTTTACAATTCTTATTAATGTTTAGAGTTTAATTTTGAATCTCATGATATGGGTCTGAAAGTGTCCTTGCCTCCTAAAATAAATACAGGTGTGAAATTTCCAGATATGACCTGAAAAGTCAGAAGCAGAACAAGGCCTGAAGTGCAGGAGAATGATTATCCTGATTTATTTACGACAGTTACTGTGCATTTCAAATCTCATAAAATATATTTTTAATTTTGTCACACATGGGAGACTTGAATCACAATAATGGATTCCATTGCCAAAATAATGGTAGTAATAATGATTCAGAAAGCAAGAAAAAAAAGATGAAATAATGCAAGAGTTAATGTCCTAAAAATGGACTGGTTGGCATTCAACCATTTAAGGAGGTAGCACATGGTTGAGAATTGATGGCACTGAAGAAGAGATCCAGGCTGCACTGGAGGCATTGTCGAAGCACAAGTTCACGAAGCTGACAGAATCTGAGACAATTCAACAAACAGAAACCTGTAAGTGCTCACTTCCCTAGGCCAAGATATTAGGAAGATGACTACCTAGCAAATAAACTGGAAGAAATTCATCATCATGTTCATTTCAAAGAAAGATGATCTAAGGGAATATGAGAATTATTAAGCAATATCATTAATCACACATGCAAACAAAAATTTTTGAAACAATTAAAAAATGGTTACAATTGTATATAAACAGGGAGATGCCAGAAATTTAAGGAAGGTTTAGAAGAGGATGTGGAATGCAAAATATTGCTGATGTCAGTTGAATTTTGACTTAAAGCAAAGAATAAGGAAGACCTGTGTTTTATTAAGTAGGCAAAAGCAATTGTGTGGATAATAACCAACTATCACTAGTGAAGAATGAGCATTCTAGACTACTTAATTGTGGCTAGATAGAGCCTGCACATAGTCTAAGAGAAAGTCATTCAAACAGAACAAGAGGATGTTCGATTATTAAAAATAAGAAAGGATGTGCATTAGGGTTGTAAAATTTCACCATTCTTAATCCATTTTGTATGCTCTACAGATCCTCTGAGAAGTTGGCTTATCTGAAGAAGAATGTGGCATCATGACTGGAGGAAGGTTCATTAGCGATCTGCAACAGATGGCTCAGCTATGCTTGCTAAGCGCAAAGACTTGAAGCACGTGCAGAGGCAGATCAAAGGCCTCAGCATAGATTACAATTAAATGTAAAGAAAAATCAAACCCCCATCACTGAACTAATAAACAACCCTTTGACAAATAGAGAAAAGATTGAAGTTGTTAAGAACGTATTTCACTAGTATCCACAATCAATGTCCACGGAAGCATCAGCCAAGAAATTAAATGACATATTACATTGGGCAAATAAATGTGTTGCACAAGATCTCTTTAAAGTGTCAAAAAACAAAGATGTCACTGTGAGAATTAAAGTGTGCTTAACCCAAGACGTATTATTTCCAATAATTTCATGTTCATGTGAGGGCTGGAAAGCTAATAAGGAAGACCAAAGAAAAATTGATGCTTTTGCATTATGGTGCTGGTAAGAACATTGACTATATCATGCACTGACAGAAGAACAACAAATCTGTCTTGGAGGTGTACGAACAGAATGTTCTTTAGAAGTGTGATCACCACACTTTGTTTTGCTTACTCTGGACATTTATTTGAAAAGTCACTCTCTGGAACAATACATTATTTGAAAAGTCACTCTCTGGAACAATACATCATGCTTACTAGAGGGTCACTGAAAGAGCAGGTAAGACCCTGTGTTAATCTGGGTTCTCTAGAGAAGCATAGCAAGAGAGAGAGAGGAGAGAGAGATTGAGATATTTATATGTAGAACATGGCTCACACAGTTGCAGAAGTGAGCATATCCAATCTGAGTTCTGCGGGTCAGCTGTTAAACTGGGAGCTTTTCTTAACTCTCATAGCAAGTCAGGGCTTGATGAACCAAAGATTGTCAGGAAGCTCACAGGCTGATATCAAGCCAAAAAGGGAGATTCATGCAAAGTTAACAGGTAAGACTTTTGACTGGTGAGGAAATGAAACCAAGCTGGGCTGTTCAGATCATAGACCCAATGGTCAGTTCATCAGACCCCTGATGGCTCCTGGGATCAGCAGGCAATCTGGCAGGGCATTCCTCAAGTCCAAGGAATTAGAGGTTGATGAGCCAGATGCAGGATCCAGAAAGCAAAAGGGAGAAAGCTTTTCCTTAAATAGAACATAAGTCACACTTTGGAGAAAAGGATTTATTAAGTATCACAGGGCTGTTACTTTTAACAATAGGGTTGCATTCCACCCTAATCTTGCAACTAACTGATTGGCTCCTCACAGCAAATCCCATTATGCAGTTGATTACATTGTACTAAATCACATCATGGGAAATTACAAAGCCTTATTTCCCCAACTACTGAGACTCATGACACAGCCAAGTTGACACAAAACCCTACCACAACCCTCAACAAGACTAATTGATAGAGTGACAAACAATGGGTTTAAGCACAGAAAGGAGTGTGAGGCTGGTGCAGGATCAAGTGCCATCTTTTCTTTTATAAGAGGGAGGACCTGACTCCAAATCCAGAATTTTTTATTAAGGCTATGCAATTAAATTTTTTGAACAAAACAATCCTATCTCCTTTAAAGAACTCTTCATTACACTCAGTACATTTGTCAAATTTGTGATTCCATTCTTGGAAACATTTTTTTCAAACTCATCTGTTTGGATGGCTGACAGCACCCCCCTCACTTTTTCCATCGCCTCCTTTACTTGTCAAATTTCTTGTCCCTCTGCATTCCTGGTAACAAAAAGAAGTCTCACTGAGTCAAGTGTGTGGGGCAAGAGAGGGATGCTGTTTTTGCCAAAGCCAAAAACGGTGCACTGAGATGGTTGTGTGAGTAGGCACATTGTCGTGGTGGCAAAACCAGTCCTTTGTGTTCCATGAGTCAGGCCTTTTTTGTCGCACACCATTATGCAATCTTTTCAGAACCTCTACATAGAAAGCTTGATTAACAGTCTGACCTGGTGGAATGAACTCCAAATGCACTATCCCCCTCAGATTAAAAAAAAAAGAAGAAGAAGAAGAGCATCTTCTTGATCTTTGACTTTACTTGACATGCATTTTCTGGGCGAGGCGACAATGACATCTTCCACTGACTGGATTGATGTTTGCTTTCAGGGTTGTAAGAATAGCACCATGTCTCATCACCAGTAATGATCTAGGAAAAAAGTCTGTGCTACTTGGGAATTATTCTCCCAAGGTATCACTATTTCAACTCTTTTTCCTGGTCAGTCAGAACCTGAGGCTCAAATTTTGCAGCAAATCTCATTCCCAAATCTTCCATTAAAATTTGCTGACCCAAGTTCCATGATAGTCCAGATAACTTCCCCATCTCTCCTATGGCCCGCTGTCAGTCGGTGAGTACACTGGCAGAACTTTTGTCAACATTTTTTATCCATTGAGGAAGTTGACTGATGGCCAGAACAAGCTCTGTCTTTAGTCGACATTTCACTTTTCTGAAATGAGAAAACCACTCATATACTTGAGTTTTTCCCATTGTACTGTCCTTGTAAGCTGTATTCAACATCACATCAGTTTCTGCAGCATTTTTCCCGAGCAGGAAACAAAATTTCACACCCGCATTCTGTTCTCTTAAATCTGCCATCACAAATAAAGTTGGAGCAAAACTGCTTTTATGAAATAAAATTGACTGACCAGAGAGAACATTCCCAGGTGATGACACTGGGTGCACTAGCTCACAGCAAGTTGCTGGATGTTTACCTAGTGGGGAAAATGTGTGTACTAAGAAAGTTCCACTAATCAGAAGCTTTTTTGGTGGGGGGACCCCATTGTATATATAGTTGCATGACTTGAAACTAACTCTATATCACCTAACAACAATAACACCATATACTTAAGTAAAGTATATGTTTTAATCATTTTATTGGGGGCTCTTAAAACATTCCATACATCATTTTTCTCCAGCATATTGTATATATGTTGCCATCATCATTTTCTAAACCTTTACTTTTTATTTGAGCTCTTGGTATCAGCTCCTCTTTTTTGCCCCCTTCTTCCCCCACTCCCATTCTCATGACCCCTGGATAACTTACAAATTATTAATGTTTTCATATCTTACAATGACAGCTGTCTCTCTTTGGTTCCCCTTTCCTCCCCTCCTCCCCCCACCTTCTCTCTACTCTTCTGGTATCACTCCCAATTCTGTTCCTGAGGGTTTATCTGACCTGGATTCCAAGTGTTGTGAACACTTATCTGTACCAGTATACATTCTCTAGTCAAGCCAGAACTTAAAGGCAGGACTAGGGTCATGATAGTTAAGGGTGAGGAAGCCTCAAAGAACTAGAGGAATATTGTGTCTTTCATTGGTGTTCTACTGTGCCCTGGTTGACTCATCCCTTCCTTATGACCATTCTGTGAAGGGATGTCCTATTGCCTACTGATGGGCTTTGGGTCTCTGATCTCTCATTCTCAACAATATGTTTTTTGCTTGTTTTGGGTCTTCGGGTGCCTGTTACCTGATTCTGTGGACACTTCATGATCATACAGGCTGGTGTGCTTCTTCCATTTGAACTTGTTGCTTCTCTGCTAGATGGCTGCACGTTTAACTTCAAGCCTTTAAATCTCCAGACACTATATCTATTGATAGGTAGGCACCATCGGCTTTTTTCATCACATTTGCTTATGCACCCATTATGTCTTCAGCAATCATGTCAGGAGGGTGAGCATCACAGAATGCCAGGTTATTAGAACAAAGTGTTTTTGCATTGAGGGAAGGCTTGAGCAGAGCCCTGAAGTTTTCCCACTTCCTCAATGTATTTCCATATAAATATACGTACATAGGCCAATACCTCTATTTTTATGAATTAATGCATTTACATATGTACACGCCTATGCTTATACCTCTATCCATAGTTTTGCTTCCTAGCTCTTTCCTCTGTTTCCTATTACCTTCCTCCTGGCCCACCATTGTACTTGCCCTTCTTTTGCCTCTTAGCAATTCCTCTCAGCTAGATTGCTGTTGGTTCAACACCACTGGAATCTCTACATTCTCCGCATTGTTGTTTTTAATTTCCTAGTTGTTCCCCTGTCTATGGCATTGTTTGTTCACTGCTCCTTTCCTCTACCTTCTTCTCCCCCAGGTCCCTCCTGAACCATCAGTTCCATTGCTTTCTCCTTGGGCTAAGTAAGCCATTTTTGAAGATAGATATGGACATTTTAAAAGTTTTAGAAAATTATTCACAAATTAAAGATAATTCCTAGAAACTAGCCTCATTAGAATTACAGTCATTAGAAGCATTTCCTTAAGGCAAGGGAAAATAAAAAAGATGGCCATTCTCACAATTCATATTCCACATGATATAGGATGTCTTGCCTAGGACAATAAGATAGGACAAATAGACAGAAGGTACATGGATTGAAAATAAGTGACATTCCATCTGTTCTATACCACTGGTTCTCAGCTGCTACAGAAGGTTACTTTACACTCCCATCCCAGGGTAATCTGCCAAGCTGCCGAGAAAGACAAGCTCTTTTTGTATGCAATACTAACCCTTGACTGCTAATGTATGTCTCTGCTTGTTATGCCTTGTTATGGCTGCTTTTCTGCACTAATAAAGTATGCTTGGTGTTCTTGTAAAAAAAAGAAAGAAAGAAAATTAATGGCATTGTCCTCATTCACCATGATTGTGCTTTTTTGATAGAAAATCCAAGGAAATGTGAAGACAAAGACATCGGGAAAATTCAAGAGTAAAGAATCTATTGAGAATCTTTAGAATCTATATTGTTTTACAAGGTTAATGGCTACAGAATTAACAATCAAAAGGCAATATAGAGGCAGGAAGGCACAAAAGGCCAAAGGACCAATTTGCTAAAAGGCAAGAACCAGAGAAAGATATGCCTGCCACCATGCATAAGAAGAAGCCTTGCAAGCCAAAGAACTCTACTGTGAAAATTTTGTAATACGTTAGCTTCCCTAATAAACTTCATAATCTCAAATACTGACTGTGAATTCTATGTGGCCACTGCAAGAAATGATGAAACCCAGCAGAGAAGTAGAATGTCAAGTAGCATGGGAGGGATGGTTGGTGTGAGAGCCGGTGAAAGTAAGATGGAAGGTGGAGGAGTGCCTGACTTCTGCCTTGGGGCCATCAATCTGGGGCTGCTCTGGAGTTGGGTCATCTTTTTTTTCATGGTCACAGAGGGTCAGAAGATGTGGCCCCCATGCCATTTTCTCATGCATCTAGTAAGAAATCTCACAAAATGTTTGTGATGATATGAAACTTTATTTAAAGAAATAAAAGATATTATCTAAACAATTGGAGGGAAAAACCATGGATTGGAAGATCTATAAAAATACTGTATCTTCCCAATTTTATCTATAAATTCAATTAAATTCCAATCAAGATATATACAGAGTTTTTCTCCCCCAAATTGCCTATCAATTTCACTTTAAAGTACAGTCATATATTTTAAAGAATCAGGAGCATGTATATACACAGATACTAAGTACTACATTTTTTCAAGATTAAAAAAGAGAGATCGAGGATAAATTAATTGTGACTTATTAGTAGATAACTATTAAAATGAAGCACATCACTCTACATGAATTGATCTGAATATATTTAAAAAACAAAATATTTAATTCCCCAAAGCAGAAAACATGGGGGAAGGGAGATAGTGGTAGGTGTAAGATATGAAAATAATAATAATAATTTATAATTCACCAGTGGGTGATGGGGGGTGAGTGGGAAGGGAAAAACAAGGAGCTGATACCAAGGGCTCAATAGAAAGTAAATGTTTAGAAATGAATGAAGGCAGAATATGTAAAAACATGCCTGATGCAATCAATGTATGGATTGTAACAAGAGTTGTAAGAGTCCCCAATAAAATGCTCTTTTAATTAAAAAAAAAGAAATGTTAAAAAAAAGCAAATTCGTGAAGGATGTATACACAGGTGAAATGAAAATACTTTATGCTAAGTTATCCATACATATGTACTAAAATTATGAGTTTTGAATGGAATTCATTTTTCCAAACTTTCAGACATGTGTGGAGAAAGATGGTAAGAAGTATTTTGGGATCTTAACTGTATTTAGAAATTTAGAATATGTTATTAAAAAGAGCAAAGACATATCAAGCAAAGATGGTCACATATTACCTTCTGTTGTGTTTGTGTTTATTATATTGCTTTTTGTATATTTGTATATTTGCAACATTTCATACTATCAGTAAATAAAAAGTGATTTATACCACAGAGTTTTCAATATTGACCTACAGATGAACTGACATAAAATCATATACTTGGTTTAGATTTTCTCATCAATATTTGCTATATCTGAAAACTGGACAGATGGCAAATATAATATTCTCTCTTCTTGACAGATGGATGAATTGGAAGGTTTAATTACTTTTTATTAGCTACATAATAAGTATCTCTGGAAACAAAATATTTTGGTCAATAACTTGAGGGTTTAGCCCTTATACAGCATGTCACAACATAACGCTTAATCTTTTTCCATTTCTATTTTATGGCAGCATTACATATTCAGTAGGCCTATTACACATATGAAATAGAAAGCCTATTATCTTTGTATATATTCAGACACTGGAGAATGGGGGAAAATATCCTTAAAAATTCAATTGTCTTATGGTTGCTATTATAAGTGAGCTTTCCCATCAACCTATTTTAAAATAAATAATCATATGTTTAATTTTTAAAGTGAGAGATTTTGACATTCAGTAAAAACTAAAGGTAAACCAAGAGTAAATCCTTTAGCAGAGCCTTTGATTTTGTTTCAAAAGTGGAGATGTGGGGCAAAGAGGAGCTTATATTCAGGAGATAACACTTTCTTCTCCATTCTTTATTGGCTATTCCAGTCTAAACTGGCTAACATAGGCTTGCATCAATTCTTTGAGTCTTCTAGTGTTTTGCAAAAGGTTTGTGGATGAAAGCATGTGCCAGGATGAGAGAACAGGATTAAATTTCAATGTCATGCCTTTTGGGGACAGGACAAAGAGCTCTCTTGGGCCGGAAGAAACAGGGCATGAGAGTAGGAGGTGAGGCTGCCTTATGATTTACATGGAAATGTTGTCATTTAGTAATTGCAAGTAGCAGCATAGGAAGACACCGTGCTTTCCCAGGTTAACCAAAATGGAGTTTTATCTAGCTTGCAAGCAAGAACTCAAGAGGTAGATTGTTGTAATTTGGTGCCATCAAATCACAACAGAACAAAACACTGCCTGGTCCTGTGCCATCCTCACAATTGTTCTTATGCTGAGCCCATTATTGCAGCCACGGTGTCAACCCATCATGTCAGGGGTCTTCCTCTCTTTCCCTGCCCCTCCACTTTACTAAACATGATGTTCTTCTCCAGGGACTGGTTTCTTCTGACAACAGGTCCAAAGTATGTAAGACAAAGTCTCACCATGCTTGCCTTTAAGGAGCACTTCGACCACACATCTTCCAAGGCAGAATTTTTTCCCTGTCAACAGTTCATGATACTTTTAATATTCTTATTTTTTAATCATTTTATTGGCTCATACAGCTATCACAATACATACAATCATACATTGTATCAAGCACATTTGTTGTCATCATCATTTTCAAAACACTTGCTTTCTACTTGAGCCCTTGGTATCAGCTCCTTGTTTTTTTCCTCCTCCCTTCCCCACCCTTCCTCCCTTGATAATTTATAAATTATTATTTTGTCACGTCTTACACTGTCTGATGTCTCCCTTCACCCACTTTTTTGTTGTTTGTCCCCCAGGGAGGGCGTTAAATGTAGATCATCCAACACCACAATTCAAAAGTATCCATTTTCCTTCTATCTTCTTTGTTCAGTGTTCAAGGTTAACATGCCTGTGAGGCGACTGAGAATGCATGATTTGGGTTAGGTGCTCCTTAGTCCTCAGATAGCATACTTGATTTTCAATATCTAAAGAGGGCCGTGCAGCAGCTTTACCCAATATGACTCATCTTTTAGTCTTTTGACTTCTGCTTCCATGAGCAATGCTATGGACAACAGAGTGAAACTGTCCCTGTTCTTGCACCATCACATGCTTGGTTGCAGATCAGACTGTTGTGACAAACAGAGTTTTCATCGATTCATCTTTGGATGTAGATACTCGGGCCTTTCATTCTAGTCTTCCTTCAACTGAACGTTTTGATGAAATTTGTTCATCGTTAGAAAATACAAGATGAGTGGTGGCTGGTCACGAGGTGCTCTGGTCAGGAATACATTGATCTCCCTGTGGAAAGTGCAGTTCTACTACAGATCTACTACTGTCCACATAAGCGTGGCCTTCGGAGATTCTGTCTTTATTCTGTGGTTCATTTCTACTGATATTTCACTTATGTGAACCCTTGTCAAAAAGTGAATTTGAGCTTCAATTGGAATACCAATTGAGCTATTTAAATAAATGCATACAACACATGTATGGCAAGACATTTGAAATATACGTGACCAACTGGCTGGAAGACATATGTATCTGTGGTCATTCCAAAGAAAGATGATTTAATCAAAGAAAGAAATTATCAAGCAATATTACTTTTTTCACATGCAAGCAACACTTTGCTGAAGATAAATTTAAAATGGCTACAACAGCACATCAACAAGGACCTGCCAGTCAAACCAGATTTATAAAAACCCGTGGAACAATCGACAACATTGTTGTGCTGAGGTTGGATGGAATTTATGTGAAAGTAGAAACTACTGGAAAGATGGTCACCTGTGTCTTCTGGGCTTCCACTGTGTGAGTCACAACAAACGAAGAATAAAAATGTAAAGAATGGAAAATGCAGAACACTCAATTGTGCCCATGAAGATCCTGTACACAGACAAAGAGGCAGTCATTGGAACACAACAAGAAGGTAGCTTGTGGTTTGGACTCAGAAAAGTGTGCATCAGGGTTGCATACTTACACCACAATTAGTCGATTTATATTCTGACCAAATAATCTGAAGAGTTAGACTGTGTAGTAGTTACATTATCTGGTGTCAATTTGAAGATTCAGAGGGAAGGGGTGGAGTTTAAGCTGTCAATTGGGTCATAGCTGATGAGGCCTCTGTTTGGGTACAGCTTCTCCTGAGGATTCCGGGAACACTTATATTCCTCCTTGGAGGTGGGAGACTCTCCCTCAGCTTACTCCCTGCGAGAATCCTTGAGGAGATGTCACATGGACCTACACTCATGCAACCATGAGCCCTGGGAGCTAGAGAAGCCATGAGGAGACCCCTGCCTGGGCTGAGATGCTTACAATGCCACTGGACCCACAAGACTGCCCACCCAATGGCCTGTGATCTTCCTGCATTCAGCGTCATTGCAGTGTTTTGTGAGTTTGAAGAGGACTTTATAGATCGGTATTGGGTATATGGGCTAATATTAGACTTATGGATTTGATCTTGACTGGGCTGGGATGTTTTCTCAAAATTTAATTGCTCTAGTTTATAAAGCTCTTTCTTACACACATATGTGTGTCTAAGTATGAGTTTGTTTCTCTAGTCTACGGAGACTGACACAGACTGTATAAAGTAGAATGTGGCATCAGGATTGGAGGGAATTTGCAGATGACACAACCTTGTTTGCTGAAAGTGAGGAGGACTTGAGCACTTATTGATTAAGACTGAAGACTTCAGCCTTCAGTAAGAGTTACAACTCAATGTAAACTGACAAAAATTCTCACAATTGGACCAGTAGCCAGCATCATGATAAACAGAGAAAATATTTAGAGATTTTATTTTTTTGGGATCCCCAATAAATGTTCATGATAGCAACAGGCAAGAAAATAACCAATATATTGCATTAGGTGACTCTTTAAACTGTTAAAAAGCAAAGATGCCATTTTGGGGACTACGATGCCATGGTATTTTCAATTTCCTCACCTGCATCTGAAAGTTGGATTAAATAAAGAAGATCACAGAAGAACTGATCTATTTGAATTGGGCTATTGGTGAGAATACTAAGAGCATTACAGACTTCCTAAAGAATGAAGAAGCTGTCTCGGAAGCAAGACAGCTGGAATACTCCTCAAACCATTGCTTCATCTTCCTCAAAGTTAATTTTTTTTATTTTACTTTCTTTTGGGGGGGTAAAAATCTATTCTGGTTTTCTGTATTTTTCATTCAGTTTTGAACAATTTTCTCTATAAGCATCAATTTTGTTTGAGGTTTTCATTAATGATCTGTGTGTACTTTTAGCAATTGAAAACTATGCCCTCTGAATCTGTGGATTTATCTTCCTACTCATTCCTACTGCTGCCTAGAACTGCTGTCAGCCAAAGGATTTAGCCTTGCATTTGTTTTTAACTTTATTCTTCTCCCACTTTACAATTTCTTAAAATAAAATTTTTACCTTGTGTTACTTTTGTTTCAAGGTTGTGCCATTTTATCATTTATTGGAATTGTTTGGTTCACTTATTTTAATAATCATTTTTTGAAGTAAAAGATTATATGGGTTCATCCCAAAACAGCTTTAACCTTCTTTCATATTTTTAAATAATTCAAATATAATTTTACTCTTCCCCAAATAATTACACTAGCCAACATATATTTTGGGCATGTTTCTGGGTATATTTGCCCAGCTGATTCCAAAAATGATACCAGTTTTCCCCTATAGGCTCCCATTTGGGCTTATAGAACATATGCCATGTACCACTCTTTACCAGGCATGCTCAATAAAACCCAGTTATCTTAATGCAGTGTTAGCTGTTCTGAGATAGAGGGAGTACACACTGGCTTTATTTAAAGGAGTTTGTGTGGTACAAAGTATTTGGGTCAAGTTATATTTCACATGGTGTCCTTTCATCCAGAGGAACATTTGAACAGCACAAACTACATGAAATTGAAGTTTTCCCCAAGAACCACTTCACCTTTATTCGGAACGGAAAAGCAGGCAGCTCCAATTTGGAATCTTAAAAATCAGCCAGAAATAAGAGTTACTGTATAATAAATAAGGAGCCCAATGGCTTAGTGAGTTATTTGTTTGACTGCTAACCAGAAAGTCAGCAATTTGTGTCCCCCAGCAGCTCTGCAAAGATGAGACTATTGCTCTCATAAAGATGTACTGCCCCAGAAGCTTACAGAAGTTCCACTTTAAGGTCACTATTGGTGGGAATTAACTGATTGGTAGTGAGTTTGGTACAATAAATATTCAAATATTCTGAAAACCAAATGGGTCTGTCAGAGATCAAACTCCTTTATTAAAATAAAAATGCTCCAGTGTTGTTATAAGATGTTGCAATCTCGCCACCTTCTCAAGGTGCATATTTTAATAAACATTTTTTGAAGTAAAGGATTATATGGGTTCATCCAAAGACAGCAAGGGAAATTCTCAAGGTGAGAGCTTTTCTCACAGAGAAGTTTGGAGTCAACCTCATCTTTGAAATATTTAACAGGAATTATGCATTCATGTCTGTATGTTAAAAAATGTTCTTAAATGTTTACTATGCAGAAGAAAAATTTAGATCTTCAAAATATGAAAATTGTTAGGAAATCTTGCACCTTTGACATTCTAAATTGCTTTTACACCTTCCCTATATGTGTCTTTTGTTTTTTTTTCTCATTGTCCACTCTTCTCAAGCTGAGTTCAAGCTTGCAGTACCCGACGTGCAGTCTCTGTATAGATCGCACAGCCTCCTACACTGAAAAGAAAAATCTGTTGTCATCTATTTGATTTGACTCATAGTGACCCCATAGAACAGAGAAAACTGCTCCTTTGGGTTCCCAAATCTTTCAATCTTTTAAAGGATGGAAGGTGACTCGTGGGTTCAAACCTTGACCTCGTGATTGGCAGCTCAATGCTTAACAAACTAATCACCACGGATCGGTGTACAGTTTCCATCGGAAGTCCCTTAATACCTAATTCTTTTTCAAATAATTCTTATCTTTTTTGTCTTATCTTGTAACACATGGGTCAGAATTCTTCTCATGTTTAAAAATAGGATGATTAATTAATAAATTAATATAACTTAATAGGTAAAATATAGTGAAACACCATATCGAAAAACCTAGAGCTGATGCGGTCAATCCAGTGGTGGCATCCAAATAATTTAACAACAGATTTGCTGCCCTAATGACTATGTTAAGTATTCAAAAAAGATGGACCTGAAGGTAGTTTATTATTTAATGCAATCAATATTTAAGTAAGAAAAATAGAGGTACACTAAGCAAGATTATGTTACAAGAAAGTTTGAAAATATTAATGAAAATAAAGTAATAATATCTAAAAATAATAAAATGGTTGATACTTCTTAATTGGTGTTTAGTATTCTTTTTCCTTTATCCAAGAACCATTGGCTGTGTGATTTTTCCTTAGCCATCTTCCCACTGTAGGAGTCGGAACCCATTCCTTCAGAGGCAGACCAGTTCGACAATAGTCAATGTGCTTGTCCTAGAAGAGCTAGGCGACTTCTCTTCTCTGAACCTGTTATGTTCATCTTTGAAGAAAACCCTCCTGCTTATGCTGAACTTAAAGCAATTGTTCTGACAGTATTTTGAGCTCTCTGAACACTTTCAGGAATTTCTAAATTCACTATTGATACCTCATTGGAATTTGGGGCATAACACAAAGCTGAAACGAATGGCAGTGTGCCACCTTCTAGTTTGGCACCTTTTCTCTGGACGTTATATGTTTGTTTATTGAAGTGATAAAAATGTAGCATTTCATTAAAAGTATAATGAGTTTTTTTAGATGAATTAATAAATATTGAAAGCATAGTCTCATCGAATGCTTTACACCTATAGATAGAATGAATACCACTACAAGCATTTAGAACACACCGTTGTGCAGAGAACCTTAAAAAAGGGTAAGGAATGTAAATGTGTGATTTCCGCATTGGTTGGCTGCACCAGCTGCCCACTTTAGAGAGAATTAACAACTGGGTCACTGAACTCAACAAAAAATTTGGTTATCAGTTCTGCCAAACCAGCTGAAGCCCTGCACTGGGTCTACCCAGTGCAATTTTGGGATCAGTGCTCCAACTAGCCCTACAAGCAGGTCAAAAAAGCTTTATTTTAAAAATCATTTTATTGGGGGGCTCCTACAACTCATCACAATCCATACAAGTATCCATTGTGTCAAGCACTTTTGTACATTTGTTGCCATCATCGTTCTCAAAACATTTTGTTTCTACTTTAGCCCTTGGTATCAGCTCCTCATGTTTTCTCCTCCCTCATGAAATCTTGATAATTTATAAATTATTATTTTTTCTGTCTTACACTAACCGATATCTCCCTTCACCCACTTTTCTGTTGTCTGTCCCCCAGGGAGGGGGTTATATGTAGATCCTTGTGATGAGTTCCCCTTTCTACCCTACCTTTCCCTTCCCCTCCCAGTATCACCACTCTCACTACTGGCCCTGAAGGGATCATCTGTCCTGGATTCCCTGTGTTTCCAGTTCCTCTTTGTAACAGTGTACATCCTTTGGCCTGGCCAGATTTCTAAGGTAGAATTGGGATCATGATAGTAGGGGTGGGTGGGGGGAGGATGCATTAAAGAATTAGAGGAAAGATGTATGTTTCATCAGTGCGAAACAACTTTTTTATTGTTGTACTGTGATATCAAAGTTACAAAACCCAATGTTGATAACTAATCATAAAGCCAGTTTTAAAATGTGCATTTTTAGTTTATATAATTTTAGGGTTTTCTCTTTCCTCTGATCCCTCTCTGTGTCTATGTACTTTTAACATTATGAGATCATTTTTAGTTGCAATTTATAATTTCTTCACTTTTAAAATATATTTCAATGTGAGAAAATAAAAATCTGCTTCATAAGTTTTAATAACTGCATAGTTTTCACAATTTGGGTATGCTACAATTTACTTGATCCATTTATTATTGAAGGGACTTTGGTGGCACCTTGCAGGATATTAAGGCTGTTTCCTGTTTTCTATGTTAGTATCTTTACCATATTAAATAAACTGAGTAATTTATAATATAGAATTTGTAAAAATGTTACAATGGAAGTGATTGTATATACATCCTCATGCAGTGTTTCTACTTTTTATTTTTAGGTCATGTTTCTAAGTATGGAATTACTTGGGAATCAGTGGATGAGGTTATATTAAGAATGGATAATCTTCTCAAACATCCTTCAAAAATGGCTGCACCATTTGCCCAGGAGAGTCTCCTTCCCAATACTCTTGGCAC
Organism: Tenrec ecaudatus; assembly: GCF_050624435.1. NCBI lineage: Eukaryota > Metazoa > Chordata > Mammalia > Afrosoricida > Tenrecidae > Tenrec > Tenrec ecaudatus. The sequence continues at coordinate 95,829,340 of NC_134531.1, forward strand.
AGCTGGGCAAGGTATTGAATATTTGTAATCACTGGCAATCTGTTTGAAAATGTTAACAAATCATTGCTATTTAACTTGAATTTCTTTCTTCACTGCTAAGTTGATTTTTGTAAATGTAAATTTCTACATATACAAACTTAGGTAATACTTATGCCATTTAAATAATATGTAGTACCCAAAAAAGGTATATAAGTGATTACTATTTAAAGATCTTATTTTTAAGCTCTTTTTGTTTTATAAATTGCCTTTCATGGAAGCCTCAGTGAAGAAATAGAACCATCTATTTAACTGGGTGAATTTACATCGATTGCCAGTGTAGTAGGCAGCTTTTAAATCTTGTTCATTTTTTATCCATCTTGCGTATTGTTTTCTGCATATAATATCATAGGATATTTTTATAACTCCATGCCAGTGTTTTTTTCTTCCTGCTCAGAAATGTCTGAGTGTTGCCCACACACTTGGGAGGTGCGCCTCCAGCTTTCTGCTCTTAAACTTGACTGCAGTGTGACATCAATCAGAGTGTCAGTTCACAGATCTATCTCCAGCAGCCTGTGGGAAGGAAGCAGGAAGGTGGACACCTGGGTATCCCAGAAAAGGAATGTTGACCATGAGGTGTTTTCTCTCCGTGTTTGGTGAAGCTGCTGGCAGGTGTCAGATTTCTGGGTCTGGCTTCTTTTCCTGCCTGCCTCTCAGTCAGCCTGCCTCCTGGTTCACAAGCTGCAACTGTGACCAGCTCCCTCCCTGTGCCCCGCCCCTGCCCCCTGTCCCCAGGGCAACCTTCCCTGATGGTGTGGCCTGTATAGGAATTCAGAGACCTGAAGAAACAAGCACTTCAAATGCTGGTGACCAGCCGGCAAACTGAAACCAAAGGAACTTACCATCTCTCTGCTGTGTTAGGGCCCCTCAGAGCATGTTCTTCCGCCATGAACTGGAGAATTTGAGAGAATTAGTTCAAGGTGACTAGAGTTATTGGTTTTGTATCAGACCCTGCTTTGTTTACAGTTGGTGCGCCTCTAAATTTCTGCTCTATTTCTGCTCCTTGGTTTCTAATTTGAAGGTACAAACACACAAACAACCCCTCACTGGCATCAAGTTGATTCTGCTTCACGGCTACCAAATAGGAAGCTGTGAATCTTAAAGGGAGCAGACGGCTTCAAGTACCCCCTGCCCAGTGGCTGGTGGGTACAGGCTGATGATCATCTTGCATCAGCAGCCCAGCACGCCAGCAACTGCCCCAGCAGATCTTCTCATTTGAAGAAGATTTCCTCTTATCTTTTAAAACCCTTTGAATACTTCAGTAGAAATCTAAGTGTAAGTGTGTGATACACCGGTCCAGCTGCCTTGAACTAAGAAACATTCAAAGATCAGTTAACGACTGAACAAGGAATAATCACCACTTTTGAACTTGATGGATCATAATCATCTTTATGTGACTTTTATCTTACTATATCCGTCAAAAGCTTTCAAATCTCTCCCTATTTCCTCTCTGGAACCCACTTGAACTCACAGCCATGGAGCTGATTCAGACTCATAGTGAGTGAGCCTTTGGTACAAAACCGAACTGCCTCTGGGTTGGCCAGACTGTAAATCTCTAAGGGGGTAGAAGGCCTCATTACTCACACGGCAGGAATGAGAATTCGGGGCTGACTAGGAAAAAAAAAGTGACATTCCTAAGTGGCACAAAGAGTTAAGCACTGGCCTAGTGGCGGAAAGTCTGGCAGTTTGATTCCAAATAGACGCCTCTGGAAGACAGACTCGGTGGTCTCTTTTGAAAAGATCTCAACCTTGAACCCCTCTAGAGAAGTTCTAGCACACACACGGGATTGCCGTGGGTCCGAACTGACCCGATGACAATTTCTGACATAACAACTCTCCAGATACATTCAAATGGTTAGCCCTTAATTTGTAAAATAAATGTTTACGGAATTAGCTCCCTATGTAGTCCCTGTGTTAGGCATAACAGATAGAAAGAGGAATACGGTGTGCTCCGTACCTGACCAGCAAGAGCCTCACATTATCATAAAATGACAATTTATTGGCAGAAATTGCTTTTTTATTCCATCTCAGCGAACAGAATTAGTTTTGTTTTGCTTTAAATTGGATGTACTCACGATAATGAAATGTCTTTTTCTCTGTGGTAATGGAAGTGTTGCTCATGTGAACAAATCAGTCGAGGGCGTCTGTTACCAGGTGCACAGGAAATATTGGGAGAATTTATTTCACTAATGCTGGTGGAAGAATTTCCTCTTTCCATGGTGCCTAGTCTTAATGGAGTCAGGAAAGCTAAACGTGACTGCATTCACATTTTAAGTATTTTGTTGTTGTTAAATACATATGAGTTTTCAGTTTATCAATGGTGTCAACATGCAATTTTTGGTACTATTTTTTAAGTATTGCTTCATTCCTGCCAGTTCTCCACAGATGATAAATGATAGCCTCAGTTACCTGAGAAGCCACCATCTTATTTGTACCACTTCAAAATGCTAGTGGGCCCATGTCAGTAACAGAAAGTAATTTACTAATGGGAAATAGGGGCATGGATCTTTCAAAGTTACATTAAGTGTCGTGAACATCTGGATTTTGTCTGCCCTGTTGCCTCATTTAACGTTTGGTTTGGCGCAATCCCCACGAGGCTTCTCTGCTCCATGCTGTCTTGGTCGGGCAGCTGTCTTGTTTTTCCATAACTCCCACCAAATGGTTAGGCGGGCCTTGAAAATAAGGAGTAAAGGACTCTAATTGGAGGGTGGATCCGTTTCCTCACTCCCTTGTGTATTAAGGAACCATCTCAGAAGCTGGAACAGACAGAATCCCAGGACCATCAAGAGAGAAGAGCTATCAGTGGAGAGCATGCGGAATCCCCATCTGGAGTGGCAGAGGCACAAGAGGCACCAGGGGCACCAGAGCGGGAGCTGCAGAGCTGAGACCCTGTGGCATTGAGGCAGAATGGCACCTGGGCTTCCTGGTTCTTGGAGGCAAGGGCCAAAGGAACATGTGGCTGAGAGACTGAGCCAGAAGGGAGAGACTTGGCTGCTGCCTGAGAAGGGCTGCTGTCGGCCCCAGCCTTACTTAATGTTCTCTGCTCCTGACTGTGGTAACCTCCATAATCGGGAACCTGGACAAGAAACCTCCATAATCAGGAACCTGGACAAGAACCTTCCATAATCAGGAACCTGGACAAGAAACCTCCATAATCAGGAACCTGGACAAGAAACCTCCATAATCAGGAACATGGACAAGAACCCTCCATAATCGGGAACCTGGACAAGAACCCTTCATAATCAGGAACCTGGACAAGAAACCTCCATAATCAGGAACATGGACAAGAACCCTCCATAATCGGGAACCTGGACAAGAACCCTCCATAATCGGGAACCTGGACAAGAAACCTCCATAATCAGGAACCTGGACAAGAACCCTCCATAATCGGGAACCTGGACAAGAACCCTCCATAATCAGGAACCTGGACAAGAAACCTCCATAATCAGGAACCTGGACAAGAAACCTCCATAATCAGGAACATGGACAAGAACCCTCCATAATCGGGAACCTGGACAAGAAACCTCCATAATCATGAACCTGGACAAGAACCCTCCATAATCGGGAACCTGGACAAGAAACCTCCATAATCATGAACCTGGACAAGAAACCTCCATAATCGGGAACCTGGACAAGAACCCTCCATAATCATGAACCTGGACAAGAACCTTCCATAATCGGGAACCTGGACAAGAAACCTCCATAATCATGAACCTGGACAAGAACCCTCCATAATCATGAACCTGGACAAGAAACCTCCATAATCGGGAACCTGGACAAGAAACCTCCATAATCATGAATCTGGACAAGAACCCTCCATAATCGGGAACCTGGACAAGAACCCTTCATAATCGGGAACCTGGACAAGAACCCTCCATAATCGGGAACCTGGACAAGAACCCTCCATAATCGGGAACCTGGACAAGAAACCTCCATAATCATGAACCTGGACAAGAACCCTCCATAATCTGGAACCTGGACAAGAACCCTCCATAATCGGGAACCTGGACAAGAACCCTCCATAATCAGGAACCTGGACAAGAACCCTCCATAATCGGGAACCTGGACAAGAACCCTCCATAATCGGGAACCTGGACAAGAAACCTCCATAATCATGAACCTGGACAAGAACCCTCCATAATCGGGAACCTGGACAAGAAACCTCCATAATCGGGAACCTGGACAAGAACCCTCCATAATCATGAACCTGGACAAGAACCCTCCATAATCGGGAACCTGGACAAGAAACCTCCATAATCATGAACCTGGACAAGAACCCTCCATAATCGGGAACCTGGACAAGAAACCTCCATAATCGGGAACCTGGACAAGAAACCTCCATAATCATGAACCTGGATGGTGAGTTCTCTGTGGTCATTACAATGGATTATTAAACCCAGCAGAGAAGCAGCGGGTCCTGAGAGGAAAGGTTGCTGTCGGAAGAGGGCTCAAAAGGAATGAGGCTTTGAGGCATGTTTGACCTTGGCCTTGTGGCACTCAGTCTTGGGCTGGTGTGGAGATGAATCTCCTCCCTGTGGAAGCCACAAGTAGTGAGATGCTGCCCCATGCCATTTCTACAGGTAGCCTGTTACGGCTAGCAAGCACAAGTCCATTCTAACTCTTGGCAATTTCATGTTTGTAGAACAGAACTTCCTCATACAGTTTCAAGGTGGCAATATTTCTGAATCAGGTTGCCAAGTCTGTCTTTCCAAATGCCTCCAGGAGGGTCCAATCTAGCAACTTTGTAGTGAAATAGCGTGCTTAATTCTTTGTACTACAAAGGTAAAAGCAAATTCAATTTGTATTCAAGTTAACAGCATCACTTTAATATTTAATGTTTATAATTGTTGAGAATATGAATATACACAAATTCAATATATGCAAGATTATTGAATTTTGCATTTATAATACAGAGACATTGATTACATTTTTCAGGTTGTCCAATCATTTTCACCATCCTTTTTAGAATTGTCCTCTTCAATTACATAAAATCACTAACCCTTAAGCTTTCTAACTAACCTTTAAAGTTCCCGGGATCAGTCTGATACCATATACGGTGGGGTACACCCCCATAAAAATGAAAAAATGCTCCGCTGGGTATAATACACATTTTTCCTGCTAGGTGAGCATCGAGCAACTCACTCTGAGTTACGGCACCCATTGGCTTTGCCTGGGAAGGTTATTTCTGGTCACGGTGAATTTTGTTTGTAAAAGTAGTTTTGCTCGAACCTCATTTTTTGTGATGGCTGATTTAAGGGAACAGTGTGATATTGTGAAATTGTGTTTCCTGTTCAGGGAAAATGCTGCAGAAACTGTTGTGATGTTGAATACAGCTTACAAGGACAGTGCTATGGGGAAAATCACAAGTGTATGAGTAGTTTTCTCATTTCAAAAAGTGTGAAATGTTGATTGATGACAAACTACATTCTGGACATTAGTCAACCGCCCAGCGGATGAAAATGTCAACTCACAGTGCATGTGTAGCTCCTTCCACCAGGTCAGACTGTTCATCAAGCTTTCTATTTAGAGGATGTCAAAAGATTATCTAACTGTGCAGAGGGACATGAAAGGACAGCGATTTGACGATAGAGAAGAGGTGAGGGAAAAAATAAGGGAGGAGCTATCAGCCATCTAAACAGATTAACAAATGTATTAAGAACAATGGAGAGGGAAAAAATAATAATGGAGAATACTTTGAAGGTGAGAAGTTTGTTTTGTAGAAAAATCTAGACACATAGCTTTGAAAAAAGTATCAGTTTTTTTGTGTGTGGGGGTATCCACCTGTATATGTGTGTGTGTGTGTGTGTGTGTGTATAAATCATTTTATTGGGGGCTCATACAGCTCTTATCACAACACATACATACATACATAGTGTCAAGCACATTTGTACATTTGTTGCCATCATCATTTTCAAAACATTTTCTTTCTACTTGGTATCAGCTGCTCATTTTCCCCCTCACTCCCTCATAAATCCTTGATAATTTATTTTAAAAATTTATGTCTTACACTGACCGATGTCTCCCTTCACCCACTTTTTTGTTGTCCATTCCCCTTGGAGGGGCTTATATGTAGATCATTGTGATCAGTTCACCCTAGCCCTCACCCTCCTGGTATGGCTACTCTCAATATTTGTCCTAAGGGGTTGATCTGTCCAGGATTCCCAGTGTTTTCAGCTCTTATCTGTAACCATGTACATACTCTGATCTAGCTGGATTTTTAAGGTAGAATTGGGGTCATGATAGCGGGGGCTGGGGGGGCGTTAAAAACTAGAGTAAAGTATATTTCATCGTTACTATACTGCACCCTGACTGGCTTGTCTCCTTCCCGCAACCCTTCTGTAAGGGGATGTCCAGTTGCCTACAGATGGGCTTTGGGTCCCCAATCTGTATTCCCCCTCTTTCACAATGATTTGATTTTTTGTTCTTTGATGCCTGATACCTGATCCTTTCGACACCTCATGATCACACGTGCTGGTGTGCTTCTTCCATGTGAACTTTGTTGCTTCTGAGCTAGATGGCCACTTGTTTATCTTCAAGCCTCTAAGACCCCAGACACTATATCTTTTGATAGCCGAGCACCATCAGCTTTCTTCACCACATTTGTTTATGTTCCCGCTTTGTCTTCAGCAATCGTGTCAGGAAGGTGAGCATCATGAAATATCAGTTTAATAGAACAAACTGTTCTTGCATTGAGGGAGTACTTGAGTGGAGGCCCAATGTCCATCTGCTACTTTAATACTAAACTAATAAATATATGCACATAGATCTATTTCATCATCATCATATATAAATATATTTGCATATGTACATGCCTGTATTTAGACCTCTATGAATGTCTTTGCCTCCTTGTTCTTTCCTCTATTTCCTTTTACTTTCCTCTTGTCCCACTATCATGTTTAGTGTTTGTTTGGTTTCAGTAATTCCTCTCAGTTACATTGCCCTTGATCAAGCCCTACCAGGCCTCCTATACCTTCCTCATCGTTGATTTTAGATCACTTGTTCCTTTGTCCCTGGGTTTGTTAACACCCACTTCCTTTCCTCCCTGCTCTCCCCTTTCCCATGTCCCCCGGAACCTTCTGTCCCGTTGTTTTCTCCTCCAGATTGTTTAGCAAGATATATATTACTACTTAAGTTAAACTATTATTTGTTATGTGTGTTTATTCCTATATATTACCCTCAGAGCACAGCTTTTGCTGTATCTCAAATGCTTTGGAATGTCATATTTTCATTCTTCTTTGATTCAAGGAATTACTAATACCCAGGAGTTGTGAAACAGTGTGTTATTCGGTTTCCATGTATTTAATGGTTTTTTCTTTGATCATCCTTTTGTTGATTTCTAATTTTGCAGTGTTATCATCTGCGAAGGAACTTTGTAATATTTTGATGTTGAGGCTTGCTTTGTGGTCTAGTATATAGTTTATTCTAAAGAATGTTCCATGTGTGCTACTAAAGAATGTATATTATTCTATTGCTGGGGGACTTGCGCTAATGTCTATGAAGTCAAGGTGGTTAGCTTAGCTCTTTGGGGTCTTTGTTTTCTTGCTAGTTCTGTCCTTCAAAAGTGGTCTCCCTGGATTATAGAGCTGCCTATTTATCTCTTCAGTTGTGTGAGAGTTTGACTGACATTTGTTGAGGTGTTTTATTTGCATGCAGGGAGCCCTGGTGACATGGTGGGTACTCATTGGTCTATGCTCCACAAGGTTAGCTGCTTAAACCTCCAGCTGCTCCATGGGAGAAAGACAGCTTTGGCTCCCATCAACAGTTCCAGTCTCAGAAACGCACTAACCTGCCCTATATGGCTGCTATGAATTAGCATTGACTCATTTTGTTTTATTTCATTGGGTTCATAGATATTTATTATAATTATATCTTCCTGTTCAATGGACCCTTTACTCATTGCATAATGTCCTTTCTTGTCTCTTATTGCTATAGTTTTTTTAAAGTATATTTATCAGAAATTAATATTACAAGTCCTGCTCTATTTTGATTGCCACTAGCTTGATACATTTTTTTTCCATTCTTCAATGTGCACTCCAATTTTGTCCTCATATCTAACATGTATCTCTTGTAGTTAGCATATTGATGGGTCCTGTTATCCATTTTGCTATGCTCTGTCTCTTGACTGCTGCATTTTATGCATTTTCAAAAATACAAAGAAAAGAGAAAAAAAGCACAGAGCCACGTAGAGTTCCTGCTTGCCTCGAAGGCATCTCAGGTGAATGCACCTTATCTGTAATAATTTTGACAAGGCTGAGGGTGACTGAGGTCAAGGTACTTATTCCCGGAAAGAACTCTTTTGAGTCCCAGGGCATCTGAAGGCAAGTAGTCTGGTTCTGAAAGGAGTGTCTGCCCATCCCAGGATGGCTGGGGCAGGATGCCTGACCCATACTCTGTGTTCTTCTGGTTTGGCAAGGCAGAATCTCCTCTATGCCCTTTTTGTTGACAGGAAAGCTGGATTTTTGAGACTTCCCTGTTACTAACAGCTTACAAGAAGTCTAGACTAGCCCTAGTCAATACAAAATCCACACTCGCCCTGCTATGACACACATTCTTTCTCTGAAATTGCAGAAATCTTTCTGTGTCTACTCTTGAGAGGCTAAGTCAAAAACGTTGAATGTGTTCATTCATTCTTTCATTGAATATTAAACATGTGAGTAAGGTATCTGTGAGGAAGAGTCAATACAGCCCCGGGGGAAATATGTTTAATAAGGGAAGGCAAGGAAGTATACAAAGGAAGAACGTCTTTATATCATTTAAAATAAACCTAGAATATGTTCACTAATCAAAGGCAGAGGAACCCCGGTGGCACAGTAGGCCATGCATTGGGTTGCTGATTTTCTCAGGAGAGAGGTGAGACAGTCCAGCCCTGTGAGGAGTTTCAGTCTCAAACCCCCCCGGGAGCATTTCTCCCCTGTTCTCTGGGGCGGCTGTGAGTCAGGAGTGACTCAGTAGTCATGGGTTTGCTTTGGTTTGAATCAAAGACAATGATACTAGCCCTTCTCTTTGTGCTCAGGTGATCCATTCACACATCATGACTCCAACATACTCCTTCGCTCCCCTACCTCCAAACCATTTTATTCAATAATATGGAGTGGAGTTAGGAATCTTGATGCTTTAGAGAGTATTTTGCTTTATGTTATTTTAGGACATTTACATGCATTAAAAATGCACAGTGTCACTTGATAATAGGTATTGGGTGCTTCTAGAAACAGTGGCCGATTTCTTTAGGAGTAAAATCACTAGGAAGTTTCCACGGCTCCTCAAACCTGGAAACTTTGGGAGTATCAGTGAGTGTGTTTACTGGAAACAGAGTCTCAAGTAAACAAAGACTGCTGTTAAGGTTTTATCCACTCTGGAGAAGGCCCAGGTTGTCAACTCAGACTCCATGGAGCAGGGGATTTTTATCATACAGGAGGCCTTAAAAAATTGTCCAGGAAACGTTTATAGTAGAAGAGGGCTCCAAATAGCTCATGGGAAAATCCTATTGTATTGGAATTCCATGTTTTCATGAACTTGGTGAAGCCCCCTCATACATGTGGTTAAAGCTGACAACCACTTTTCTATCATCCATAATAGGAATCTTGAAAGAAAATGTGTAAGTTATAATATTTTCTCCTTCGCCTTTGTTTCACTCTGGAAGAGGAATCTTTAAGAAGTGTGTGGAATGTTTTCATTATCTTTCTCTTTCTTTCTTCCATGAACTTTATCAAGTTCCCCTGTATGCTAGCCCTGGTCAGTAACAGAAGGGAAAAAGTTAAACAAGTGGCCTCTTGACATCAGAGTTTACTTAGTTTGTGCAGAAGAAATTTTCTGTGTGCTCAGAGATATCAGTGTTTGCTTTCTATGTAATGGAAAGGAACCATAAACTTAATGAGTGGGCACTTCAGCAGCTGAAATACCAAAGAAATGGAGCCTGAGCTCGGTTCTACCCATGGAGGAAGGTTCTGCCTAGTCAAATGCATTGTTAACAATTCATTTTATTGTGAAGGCTTGGCCTCTGTGAGATGATATTTGAGAAAAGTGTACACTTGGAAGACCTTGGTTTTGCTGTGAAAAATGGAGCTGATTAAAGAAACAAAGCTGATAGGGGTTAGGAATGGCCTGGTCAATGGTTCTAGATGACACGGGATAAGCAGGACAAAAGTGTGAGCAGAGTGTCTCATGAAGCAGAGTGTCAATGTTTGGGAAATGGTCCGAGTTAGAACTTTCTGAATGCCAATGTCCCTCTTGAAATATATATATATTCCTCTTGGCATATATATATATATATGTGTGTGTATATATGTATATATATATATATATCTGGCACTAATAAAGTATAATATTGAATTTCCTCTGTATTTCTTTCCAAACACATTTTTATTGTTGACAGTTGAAGTCCATTGTTTTACAGAAAAACAAGATAGCACTAGGTTTCTTGTTTCTTGTTCTGTCTTTAGGCTGCTGGATAGGAGACTCCCTGGACTTCCATGGGTGAATATAAGTTGTGTTGTCCACAGGCAGAGGCCAGGCTGAACTTGGAGAGGACCACAGCAAACAGCTTCCCATGGCCCACTTCCTGTTGGGTGGGGAGATGGCTGTATATCCAAGGTCAAAGTGGGTAACCTGGAAAGGTCAGGCACTCCTAGGAGCTCCACAAACCACAGCATCTGAGGTCAGCAGTTCCTAAAGCTGGCTGGTGTTTTGAAACCAGCTTATCTCAGAGTTCATCCCCTAACCGTGCCTTCTTAACAAGTGATTAGGATCATCAGCTACGAATCTGAAATATTATTCTAAGTCCTTCTACAGAAGAAACAACTCTCCTGCCACTCACACAAGTCTCATTCTGCAGGCCACAAGAATGAACACCAATGTGCCCGTAAGAGTAAAGCCTACATTTGGGATAAGCTTCCCGTGACATCCACTATTCTACCCTCCCACCTTATATTAATAGCGTCACTTTCTAGTAATCTAAGTTATATAGTATCACGCATATATCTCACACACATATCATAACACACACAGACACACACACATATGAGAGTGCATTAACAAGTATGGCTAGTAAGTGAAAAATCAGATGGTAAGCAGCCATCAGAAAGAATAGTATCCAGGATCTTAAAAGTCTGTCTTAAATGCCTTGTAGGGTTCAATCTATGGCAGTGTAGTCAAGAGGAATTACTGAGAGCCAAATGAAGGTTGAACATGATAGTAGGACAGGAGGGAAATAAAGGAAATAAAGGAAAGAACTAGGAGACAAAAGGCATTTACAGAGGTATAAATATAGACATGTACCTATGTAAATATATTAGTATAAAATGATAGAAATATAGGACTATACAGTCAGGGTGCGATGTAGCACCGATGAAGAATACAGCTTTCCTCCAGTTCCTAAATGCTTCCTCTCCCCCACCCCCTACCATAATCTGAATTCTACCTTGCAAATCTGGATAGACCAGAGGATGTACACTGGTGCAGATAGGCGCTGGAGGCACAGGGAATCCAGGGCGGATGATACTTTCAGGACCAGGGGTGTGAGGGGCAATACCGGGAGGGTAGAGGGTGAGTGGCTTGGAAAGAAGGAACCAATTACAAGGATCTACATGTGACCTCCTCCCTGGGGGACGGACAACAGAAAAGGGGGTGAAGGGAGATGCCAGACAGGGCAAGATATGACAAAGTAATAATTTATAAATTATCAAGGGCTCATGAGGGAGAGGGGAGCGGGGAGGGAGGGGGAAAAAGAAGGCTTGATGCAAAGGGCTTAAGTGGAGAGCAAATGCTTTGAAAATGATGAGGGCAAAGAATGTACAGGTGTGCTTTATGCAATTAATGTATGTATGGATTGTGATAAGAGTTGTATGAGTCCCTAATAAAATGCTAAAAAGAGAAAAATTTATATTATATATTTCTATATAAAAATATAGGACTATGTCCATATATTTTTATGTTAAGTATTAAGGAAGCAGATAAACATTGGGCCTCTACTCAAGTCCTCCCTCAATGCAAGAACACTTTGTTCTAATAGCCTGGCATTCTGTGACACTCACCCTACTGACACGATCTCTGAAGACAAAATGGTTGCATAAGCTAATGTGATGAAGAAAGCTGATGGTCAACTGACGATTGGATTAAAAAGCTGTGGTACATTCATACAATGGAGTACTATGCATCGCTAAAAAGCAGTGGTGAACATATGAAGCAAATCGCTGCATGGGAAGAACTGGAGGAAATCATGGTAAGCGAAGTAAGCCAAGCACAAAAGGACAAGTACAACATGAGTCCGCTGAGGTAAGCTTTAAAAAAAAAATGCATAAAGGGCATAGGGAAAAAGCTACTGTATACAAACATTCTTGGGGTGAGGACCAGGTAATATGGCAGGGACCAGACCAAATACAGGGATACACATGGTAGCCAACTAAAAAGGAGGTGGGGAAAGGAAAAGAAATAATAATAAAAAAGCAATGGGTAGCAGGGGTACAGAGCACCAACACACCCAAGGGGAGGGTATTGTTTATATCTCCACAGGGAAAGAGGAACCGAACTTCAACTCAGTGCTCCAAGTTGTGAATGCAACATGCTGGAGTGGAGTAGGGAACCAGTGGAGCGGTCTGGGGGGCCTGCCTCAATTCCAACTACTAAGTGGACACCTGCCCCTTCCACCAAAGAATTTATTTCAAAGGTTGGTATTGACTCTGCAGCTCTGGGAGAGGCACCTATCTGATTGGAGCACACAGGAGCAGATGAAGGGGGAGGAGGAGAGAGTGGAGCACAACCTGGCCCACCAGGCCATGAGGACAATGTTCCCAATTAGAGCAGCCAGTCCACAGAGAGGACCGCATGGCCAGCCCCACTATGAGACATGATGCCCCTTACTGACCCATAGCCCTACAGGGGACAACACCAGAGACACAATGTGGGAATTGCACCTGATCGGATCCCATCTCACCGAGGCAAAACACTAAGAGGGAGCAACAGAACAGCAAGGGAATGGAGCGGCGAGGTCCCCAGGGAATGCTGAAGGTGGACTTTGGGGCCAGGGCGTGGTGCCCCAACAGACTGGACTAGAAAACACTCCTAAAGACCAACAAACAATCCTTGACCTAACTACAAGCTTTTCTTTCTTGTTGTGTTTTGTTTTTGTCATTGTTTTGTTGTTGTTGTATATTGTTGCTTGGTTTTGCTCTGTCTTGTTTTTGTGCATGTTATTATCTCCGCAGGTCTGTCTAAATAAAATAGTCTGGATGAACAATCTGGAGGAGAAAACAACGGGGCCGACAGTTCTGGGGAGACATGGTAGAGGACGAGGTAGGGGCAAAAGGTAGTGGTGTTAACACACCCAGGGACAAGGGAACAACAAGTGATCAAAATAAGTGGTGAGGAGGGTGTGGGACGCCTGGTAGGGCATCATCAAGGTTAATGTAACCAAGAGGAATTGCTGAAACCCTGGTCGGGACTGAGCATGATAGTGGGACAGGAGGAATGTCAAAGGAAATAGAGGAAAGAGCTGAGAAGCAAAGGGCACTTAGAGAGGTCTAGATAAAGACATGTACTTATGCAAATATAGTTATATATTAGGATGGGGAAATAGATCTATGTGCATATATTTATAGGTTTAGTATTAAGGTAGCAGAAGGACATTGGGCCTTCACTCAAGTACTCCCTCAATGCAGGAATACTTTCTTCTATTAAATTGGCATTCTATGATGCTCACCTTCCCGACACAATCGCTGAAGGCAAAGCGGGTGAATAAGCAAATATGGTGAAGAAAGCTGATGGTGCCCAGCTATCAAAAGAGAAAGCATCTGGGGTCTTAAAGGCTTGAAGGTAAACAAGCGGCCATCTAGCTCAGAAGCAACAAAGCCCACATGGAAGAAGCACACCAACCTGTGTGATCATGAGGTGCCGAAAGGATCAGTTATCAGGCATGAAAGAACAAAAAAATCATATAATTGTGTGCTCACCTGCATGGTCCCAATTCTACCTTACAAATCTGGCTAGGCCAGAGGATGTACAGTGGTACAGATAGGAACTGGAAACACGGGGAATCCAATTCGGATGATCCCTTCAGGACCAGTGGTGTGAGTGGCGATTCTGGTAGGGTAGAGGGAGGGTGGGTTGGAAAGGGGGAACAGATTACAAGGATCTACATGTGACCTCCTCCTTGGGGGATGGACAGCAGAAGAGTGGGTGAAGGGAGGCGTTGGACAGGGTGGGATATGACAAAATTATAATTTAAAAATTATCAAGGGCTCATGAGGGAGGGGGGATAGGGGAGGGAGGGGAAAAATGAGGACCTGATGCCAGGGGCTTAAGTGGAGAGCAAATATTTTGAGAATCATGAGGGCAATGAATGTACAAATGTGCTTTACATAATCGATGTATTATGGATTGTGATAAGAGTTGTATGAGCCCCTAATAAAATGATTACAAAAAACTGTTATAAAAAAAAGAAAGCTGATGGTGCCCAGCTATTAATAAATATAGGGTCTGGGGTCTTAAAGGCTTGAAGTTAAACAAGCGGCCCTCTAGCAGGGAAGCAGCAAGCCCACATAGAAGAACCACACCAGCCTGTGTGATCACGAGGTGTTGACAGGATCAGGCATCAGAAGACCTCCAAACAAACAATCATATTATGCTAATGGAGGGGTTTGAAGTGGAGACCCAAAGCCCACCTGTAGACAATTGGACATCCCCTCACAGAAGGGTCACAAAGAATGGATGAGGCAGCCAGGGTGCAGTATAGCACAGATGAAACACACAAGTTCCTCTTGTTCTTTAATGATCCTCGCCCCCCTTACACCCTCTCAAGCAGGATCATGATGCCAGTTCTGTCTTACAAATCCACCTAGATCGGAGCATGTACACTGGTACAGATAAGAGCTCTCGACACACAGAATCCAGGACAGATAACCCCCAGGAGCAGTAATGAGAGTAGCAGTATCATGGTGTAGCGGGAAAGGAGTGGGGCAAAGGGGGAGGAAGGGGAAACCGATCACAAGAATCAGCATATAGCTCCCAACCCCAAGGGGATGGACAACAGAAATGTGGGTGACGGGAGACAGTGGACGGTGTAAGATGTGAAAACAATAATAAGTCATAATTTATTAAGGATCCACGAGGGAGGGACCGGGAAGGGAAAAAGAGGAGCTAATACCAAGGGCTCAAGCAGAAAGAAATGTTTTGAAAATGATGATGGCAACATATGTACATTTGCGCTTGATACAATCGATGTATGGATTGTTGTATGAGCTGTAAGAGTTCCCAATAAAACAACGTATATATAAAAAATAAATGCATAGCTTTGAAAAAAGTGTGTCGAGCATATCAACCTGTTAAATAATAATGATAATAAAATCCAAGATCAGAGGAGGGAATTCTTTTAGAGGTTAAATTCTGAGCATGCAGCTTATAGAAGGCTATGAATGACAGTGAAAATTCAAAATCTATTTGCAACCTCCATTGAATTCACGTGGACCATTGACCAGGGGCGTGAGGAGCCTTGCCCCCGCGGGCATTAAGCCTCCTCTGAATTCCCGTGGACCATTGACCAGGGGCGTGAGGAG
Organism: Tenrec ecaudatus; assembly: GCF_050624435.1. Lineage (NCBI taxonomy): Eukaryota > Metazoa > Chordata > Mammalia > Afrosoricida > Tenrecidae > Tenrec > Tenrec ecaudatus. The sequence continues at coordinate 95,844,921 of NC_134531.1, forward strand.
CCTTGCCCGCCGACAGACTGCATCAGAAGGAGAATGAATGCCAGTGTAGTGGGCTAACATTTAACACCTTATTGTTCGTTTCCCCTTTTAAGCCATTTTCAATTCTGCATTCTTTGGATTGAGGTATATGTGTTGTATTTTATTACCATTATTTGGGTTGGAGTTGTATGATCTTTATATGAGATCTAGGATAGGTAAATCTACAGAGACCGTAACTAGATCAATAATTTCTTAGGGCTATGGTAGGGGAGATTGGAGTAAATGGAAAGCTAATAAAGAGTATAAAAATGAATAAAATGCTCCAAAATTGTGGTGATGATTGCACACTATTTTTAAAACATTCAAACTATTAAATTGCACGATACATGAATTATATGTCAATAAAACAAAAAATCCTGCTCTCAAGGTAGCCAGTTCATATATGCATGAGTTTATTTCATTTTTACATTTTTATGCATGAGTTTATTTTAAACAAATTAAGCCTGTCTCTGAGATCAGTGAATGACTACAGAAAAGATGTCTCCATAACACACTTGTCTCATTAAGGTGTTCTTGTTTTTTAAAAAAAGATCTGATCAAATCCATGACATCCAAGAGCATGTGCTGGTCAGTCTAATTCCAGGCAGTGAGGTCAGCTTAGAAAGTTGTGGTTTTTATTTTGGGGACTCCAAAGAGTAATCTAGACAGATTGTCTTGAAGACACAGGAAAATCATGGGGCCCTTTCATGCAAAAAGTTAAGCGAAATGGAGAGCTACAATGGTGGGTAAAAGGGCCAGACAAGTTGCACCAAGGAGTTTGCCCCCCATCACAAGGATGCATTTGCCCATTCTTTGAGAGTAGCAAGTAGCAATCTTAAAATCAAACGACCCATTGCAAATGCCTCACAGAACTCACAGACAACAATATGGGATTGAACAGCGATGTAGACAGGTCATTTCCTTGGGAGGACTGACCCTACCCATCCTCCGGACCTGATCTTGCCTCCTGAGGTTTCTGTTTGTCCCTCAAACTCAAAGAACATTAAAAGGAACATGATTTGGTTCCTCGAAGATGCCCAAACCGCTGCTCTGGTGTATGTATGAAGTGACATTACACAACATGGCTTTTCTACCCATAGTGTTTGTAGCTTCAACCCATCGCCAGGTGGGAGCAGGCACATAAGGCATAGAGGACTTCACCTTGGGGATTAGTCACATTTGCCTTCTACGAGGGATAAGGTGAGCCATGTCAGAAGTAAGAAGAGAGAATCCCAGCATCACCAAGAGAGAAGAGCCAGGAGTGAGGCTGAGTGCCTTCAGGCAAGAGACTGGCTTGCCTAGCGGGGTTACCGTTTGGGCATTTTAGTACCAACGGAGCTCTATATCACTCCCAAGAAGGGCAGAGATGATAGGTCCATGTGAGGACGAAGACCAGAGAGACAGATGTACTTGCATGTTTAGTGGAAAAGAGACACAGAGGAAAAAAGAGTTGCAGCCTTCAATTTTTTTTTATTTTTTTCCTTTTATTTATTTTAACAATTTATTGGGGCTGATACAATTCTTTTCACAGTTCATACATATACATACATCAATTGTATAAAGCACATCTGTACAGTCTTTGCCCTAATCATTTTTTTCTCTTTTCTTCTTTTACATTTTATTAGGGGCTCATACAACTCTTACCACAATCCATACATATACATACATCAATTGTATAAAGCACATCCATACAGTCCCTGCCCCAATCATTCTCAAGGCATTTGCTCTCCACTTAAGCCCCTTGCATCAGGTCCTCTTTTTTTTTCCCCCTTCCCTCCCCATTCCCACCTCCCTCATATGCCCTTGGTAATTTATACATCGTTATTTTGTCATATCTTGCCCTATCCGGAGTCTCCCTTCCCCCCTTCTCTGCTGTCCCTCTCCCAGGGAAGAGGTCACATGTGGATCCTTGTAATCAGTTCCCCCTTTCCAACCCACTCACCCTCCACTCTCCCAGCATCGTCCCTCACACCCTTGGTCCTGAAGGTATCATCCACCCTGGATTCCCTGTACCTCCAACCCTCATATGTACCAGTGTACAGCCTCTGTCCTATCCAGCCCTGCAAGGTAGAATTCGGATCATGGTAGTTGGGGGGAGGAAGCATCCAGGATCTGGGGGAAAGCTGTGTTCTTCATCAGTACTACCTCGCACCCTAATTAACCCATCTCCTCTCCTAAACCCCTCTATGAGGGGATCTCCATTGGCCGACACTTGGGCCTTGGGTCTCCACTCTGCACTTCCCCCTTCATTTAATATGATATATATATATATACATATATACACATACATATATACATATACACATATATACACATACATAAACACACTTATATCTTTTTTTTTTTGCATGATGCCTTATACCTGGTCCCTTGGGCACCTCGTGATCGCACTGGCCGGTGTGCTTCTTCCATGTGGGCTTATTTGCTTCTGAGCTAGGTGGCCGCTTGTTCACCTTCAAGCCTTTAAGACCCCAGACATTATCTCTTTTGATAGCCGGGCACCATCAGCTTTCTTCACCACATTTGCTTATGCACCCATTTGTCTTCAGCGATCCTATCATGGAGGTGTGCAGTCAATGATATGATTTTTTGTTCTTTGATGCCTGGTAACTGATCCCTTTGGGACCACTCGATCACACAGGCTGGTGTGTTCTTCCATGTGGACTTTGTTGCTTCTGAGCTAGATGGCCGCTTGTTTATCTTCAAGCCTTTAAGACCCCAGTCACTATCTCTTTTGATAGCCGGGCACCATCAGCTTTCTTCACCACATTTACTTGTTCACCCACTTTGGCTCCAGCCGTTGTGTCGGGAGAGTGAGCATCATAGAGTTCCAATTTAATAAAAGAAGGTATTCATGCATTGAGGGAGTGTTTGAGTAGAGGCCCAAGGTCCTCCCGCCACCTTAATACTTGACCTATAAATATAGACACATAGATCTATTTCCCCATCCTCCTATATATATTTGCATGTACATGTCTTTGTCTAGACCTCCATGAATGCCCTTTGACTCCTAGCTCTTTCCTCCATCTCCCTTGACCTTCCTCCTGACCTACTACCATGCTTCATCGCCACCTGGGCTAGAGTATACCTCTTCTCTAAGCAACCTTACTCTTGATCATTTCCCACCAGGCCTGCCACTCCCCCTTCTCTACCATTTGGGGTCCCATGTTTTTCCCTTGTCCCTGGGTTTGTTAACACCACTTCCTTACCCCCCCCACCCCCCCATCCCAAGTCCCCTCGGAACTGTCGTTCCCGTTGTTTTTCCTCCAGATAATTCATCCAGCCTGTCCTATTCAGACAGACCTGTGAAGTCACTAACATGCACGAAAACTAGACAGAGGAAAACAAAGCAACAGTATACAACCAGACAACAGAATAACAAAAACAAACCACTGACAAAGAACAGAACAAAACAGTTCACAAGAGAAAAGCTTGTAGTTAGTTTAGGGATCGTTTGCTGGCCCTTAGGAGCGTTTTCCAGTCCAGTCTGTTGGGGCACCACGCCCTGGCCCCAAAGTCCACTTTCAGCATTCCCTGGGGACCTTGCCACTCCATTCCCTTGCTGTTCCGCTGCACTCCCCCAGTGATATGCCTCGGTGTGGTGGGATCAGGTCAGGTGCAATTCCCACACTGTGTCTCCAGTGTTGTCCCCTGTATCGCCCTTAGTCACTGAGGAGCATCATGTCTCATAGTAGGGCCAGCCATGTTGTTCTCTCTGTGGACTGGCTGTTCTACTCAGGAACATCATCATCACGGCCTGGTGGGCCAGGCTGTGCTCCACTCTCTCCTCCTGCCCCTTCATCTGCTCCCGTGTGCTCTGATCAAATATGTCCATCTCCCAGAGCTGCAGAGTCAATGTCGTCCTTTGGAACAAATTCTTTTCGGGGGAGGGGCAGGAATCCACTTAATTTATGCAGCCTTCAATTTTTATAATGACTTGTGACCCGTTAACTTCTCCATTAAAGCCCCATAATGTTGTCTGAGTTCCCGGAGGCATTTACAACGGATTCTTTTATTTTATTTTTTTATATTCTGAATTAGGAAGGGGGTGGTTTACGTTTCAGACCACCAATTCTTTCCTCAACAGTTCAAACCACTCACCAAACACTACTCCTGCATTCTATTCTCCCTCCCCTCCCCTGTAGGGACCCCCAGAATCCTTGGCATCCAAGTCACTACCAGTCAGACTAGGGTAAAGAAGATTGGAAGGTGGAGGAATGTCTGCCCAGTGCCCATAGAAGTCAGCTTGGTGCTGGTGTGGGTTGGCATCTCCTTCCCCTACAGTAGCTGGGGGAGGTTAGACATGATGCCCGTGCCATTTCCTCCATAGGGTATGCCTCAAGGGAAGGGCTACAGAGATGGAAACAGCATCTGAAGTGGACAGACCAGTAGGTTGAGAAACATTAGTTCACGTTTTGATGTTTTGGTTTCATAAATGTTTCAATGATTTTGTAGTAATGCTTTCTGGTGAGCCTCATATTTCATCTACTGTCTCCTTTTTCTAGCTTAGCTGTATGCCTAGCCAGAATATTTATTAGGTATATAATATTTGCATCCTAAGCATAAATATGAGGTTTTCTACTCCTGCCAAGAGTTACAGTCTCAGAAATCCACAAGGTCAATTCTACCTTATGCTAGAGGATCGATCAATATGTGTTGGAATCAACTTGATGGAGTTTTATCCACTCTCGTAGGAGTCCCTAGTTAACACTCACTGTCAGAGAGTTGATACCAACTCATAATGACCCTCTAGGGCAGGGTAGACTTGCGCCTGGGAGTTTCCAAAGCTGTAACAGTTCACGTGAGTAGAAAGCCTGTCTCTCTCCTGAGGAACAGCTGGTGGTTTCAAACTGCTGACTTTCAGGACCAAAGCCCAATACGTAAGCACTTTTCCACCAGGTCGCCTGTGAATTCGATGTTACTCCTAAAAGGTTTGAGTCTAACCACTAATTGTTTGGAAGAAAATCCAGTGATCTACATAAAAACTAGACAATTAAACATCTCTGGAGCACAGTTCTCTGATCCTTCCTGGTCATGATAAATTAGATTCAACTTGATGATCTACAATAAATTAAGGGAGTGACTGTATATTTCCCTCTCTCTCTCTTTCTCCCTCTCTCCCTCCCTGCTGTTGTTTCTGGTTGTGGTTGTCTGTGTGGTACCATTCATGCTGGGTCTTCTCTAAGGGTCAGCTGTCTGTCCTGCTGTCTGTGTGTCTGCCTCGGGCAGGCCACAGTGCTTCCTTGTTCTCTCTTCAGTCTTCCTGGGCAGCAGGACCACGCAGCCACATTGCTTGGAACCAGGTCTTCATTAGAGCAAGCCTGGTTCTGGGCAGAACTCTGGCAACCTCTCAAGGGAGTAACTGCCCCTACTTTGATATGCAAATGTTATCAAGTATATTCGGCTGCCTGGAAGGCTTTGTTTACTGGTGTCCTTCGTTTACTGGTATATGGCTGTGTTTCAGAGGACTCTGGAGTTTTGGGAGGGTGCTCTGGAAAACTGAGACCTGTGACTCAGACTGAGAGTGTGCCTATGTGTGTCAATGTAATTATGCGCCCCTCGCACACAGAGGAAAGAGATGCAGTTCTCATTTGGGATGAAGAGCAGCCATGGTCAGACATTTGTCCCTTTCATCTCGGGTTATCAGGAACGCTGGACCCTGGGCTGCAGCAGGAAGCAGCTTGTCTTTTGTTCCTTCCTGTATTCTTTGGCTGGCCCTCCGGCAAATCACTTGGCCGCTGTCATGTCATAGCCACGTAAGAACTTGGCTCCTTGGTAGCTTAGGAAAGCGCGCGCACACACACACACACACACACACACAACCTTTTTTTACGTGCTGACACTCAGAGTCAAGAAAAGCAACTTCAGGCTTGGCATAGGGGACCAAGGAAGAACCGATGCCAACTTGCCAAAGGAAACCAGCCCGTCCCCCTTTGCTGCTATCCCTGAGCAGGAAGGGCTGATCAGTTCCGTGCACAGCAGCCACTGCTGGGGGCAGGCATGGCTGCTGCTTTCAGGGACACATGCAGCTGAGCCCACGATCGGGCCTTTCACCTTTGAGGTCACTCAGAAGGACCTTCCTTGTGGCTTCCACAAGGCCTACGGTCACAAGCTGACAGCTGTCACAAAGCCCTGTGTGTTGTCTCTCAGCATCTTCCCCTCTCCTGCCCTCACTGTCTCATTCTCTCTGATGCCTTTGGCTTTTGTCATTCTGCTTGTCCTTTGGGACTCATTTTCTTTTTAAAGATGATTTCACTGGGGGCTCTTACAGCTCTTATAACAAACCATACATCAATTGTATCAAGCATATTTGCACATAGGTTGCCATCACTATTTTCTAAACATTTACATTCTATTTTGAGCCCTTGGTATCAGCTCCTCTTTTTACCCTCCCTCCCTTCTCCCACCCTTATGACCCCTTGATAAAGTATTATAATTTTCATATCTTACACCAACTGCTATCTCCCTTCCCCCTCAGATTCTTAACACACACACACACACACACACACACACACACACACACACACACTACATTCCCCCTGACCTCCTGGTCTCGTTACTCCCATTTCTGTTCCTGAGGGGTTTAGCTGACCTGGATTCCAGGTGTACTGAGCTCTTATCGGTATCTGTGTGCACACTCTGGCCTAGCCCACATTGAAAGGCAGGACTGGGTCATGTTGGTGGGGGGTGAGGAAGCCTCGAGGAACCAGAGGAATATTGTGTGTTTCATCGGTGCTATACCTCACCCTCGTTGACCCATCCCTTCCTTGCCACCCTTCTGTGAGGGGATGTTCCATTGTCTACAGATGGGTTTTAGGTCTCTGTGCCAACCCCCCTTGTTCTCAAGATGGGATCAGGTAACAGGCAGTAGAAGACTACAAACAAACAAACAAACAAAATAAAACATTGTTGGACCCATATTTATGGTTCATTCCACTTAGGCCATTTGATGTATGTCAGCCGAGGGTTAAGAGAGGGAAAAAAAAATGCTTTTCATCACCAGTCGGCCTCGAGGTCTGCTCTCTTCAGCCAGCATAGGTCTGGTCAACTAAACGAGACTGCGACCGTGATAAGAAGGAAGGGTGTGCCAGGCTTGTGTGCCAAAGGGAGATGGGACATGTGGCAGCCGTTTAGGGAGGGTTGAAGGGAGTGATTTCAAAGTTCCCATCCTGAATCTGTCCTTACTCAGTACAGAACACCAATATATCCAGACAAGTAGGACAATGGGACAAGGCTTAAAAATGAAAGCCAGATGGAAAGACTCAAACTCACTGCCATCCAGTCTAGGTGACCCTATAGGACTGGGTAGAGCTGCCTCTGTGCGTGTCCACGTCGGTAACTCTTCATGGGAGTAGAAAACCCCATCTTTCTCCCGCAGAGCAGCTGGTGGTTTCAAACTGCTGACCTTGCGGTTAGCAGCCCAACTGGTAACCACTGCATCATGAGGGCTCCTCCGATGAAAACAGGTGAGAGACAAGAGAAGCCCCCAAACTGAGCAAGGCTGTAATATGTTCAGTTCTAAGGCCAATAATGGATTTTATCTTCAAAGCAATTAACTGGTATTCCAGCTTTTAATAGGCAAATTTTAAATTCTGACCACAAGGAGCCTCCATGGTACTATCTGCTAAGTATTGGCTTCCAAGCATGAGGTTGAAAGTTCAAAACAGGAGAGAGAGATGAAACCATCTCTCCTGTAAACGCTTACAGCCTCACAAAACCCTATCTTGGGTTGCTGTGAGTTGGAATCAACTCAATAGTAGTGGGAGACAAGCGCCGACTTTTACACTGACGGATGTATTCAGAGTTTTGTATTAGCCATGGTCTAGGCCAGTGGTTCTCCACCTGTGGGTCACAATCCCCTTTCACAGGGGCCGCCTGATTCATAACAGTAGCAAAATGACAGTTATGAAGTAGCAATGAAAGTAATTTTATGTTTGTGGGGGTGCGGGTCACCACAACACGAGGAACTGTATTAAAGGGTCACGGCACTAGGAAGGTAGAGAACCACGGTTCTAGGTGAAAAGTTAGTATCCTTTTAAATCATGAGTGAATACATGAGACTTTTAAAGGTTTCTTTTCTCTTTTTTTGTGAATGCTTGAAGAAGAATTATGACCTGCTTATAATTTTAAAGTTTTCTAACCTGTGGGCATAGTTTAATTGAATCGTGGCAGAAGATTCATATTCCTGCTGGGCTTCTACACTCCATAAAGGTAAATGTAGCTACTGGTGAAGAAAAGGTTGACCTCATGTAACCCCTCTCTAACTTATCCAATATTGACATTCGTCACAAAGCTGCCATCTGCTATCTTACTTTATTATGTCCAAGATATATTTTTCACAATGTAATACTTAGAGATCAGGAGGATATTACATTGAGAATGTGGTAAAGAAATATTCCAAGTACACAGGACACCTGCCTTGAAAAGCTGGTTTGACTTTTATAATACTTGTAACTCATTTGTAATTTTCTGATGATTTCTAGGTGGCTATAGCTCTTTGACGGCAGACACGGAAGGGGCACGGGGATATCATATATTCCCTCAGGGATTTTGGAGCCTGACCGCTAAGTTGCAATTCTGGGGCCATCTCTAGTTACATGATCTTGAAAAGTTTTTAAAATTCTATGAATTTCTCCCTCTCCCTTTTTGTTTCCTTTTGAAATGAAGATAATATTGCTACTTTCATGATAGGGTTGCTGTGAAATTATGGATAATCAATTTAAAACTCTTAAGTTGGCTAGCACGTGATAGAAAATAATGTACTAAATGCTTGCAACAAGTGCTTGGCTTGTCCTAATTGCAAATGAGCCCATTATGCCTCTGCAAGTTCTTTTCTTTAATTTTATTTATTTAAGTCATCGTTTTGGTGGTTCGTATAGCTCTTCTCACAATCCATCCATTGTGTCAAACCCATCTGTGAAAGTTCTGATAAACTTTTAAAACTCTCTGACAGTCAGTAGTCTTTGAAAGAAGCCTCCAAGTGATATAAAAGTTAACTAGTTTGAACACAGCAAATAAAGCAAAGCAGTAAACCTCACTTCATAGGCACTCAATAAATATTTGCTGGATTAAAGAAACTTGTGTATTAGGGATTATGAATTGGTAGATTCTTAGATTCTGCAGTTAGAGGTGGGAACTTAGGTAAATGGTACTTTTCCCAACTGTGTCATTCACTTATTTAATGTCCTCTACCATATTTACATGGGGTCAACATGCTTCCTGTGCTTGAATGCTCCCATGATAAGTAGGTCAGATGGCAGGTTTCTGGCTACAGAGGCAGATGAATCCAAGGTTGACCCGTAAGATTGCAGGCTGCTGGGTCTTCCAAGATAGGCAATGTGAGCCAGATGGAGGATTCAGACCCAGCAAACAGGAAGCAAACTTTTCCACAGCTTCCACATCGATCACATACAGGTCACATCCACCAAGAAAATGTCCTCTCAATTGATTGGCTGCTTTCAGAAGACCTCATCTTGGAGTTGCTTACATTATATCACAGTTAAGTTCTATGTCTTAACTGGAAACCGCTGAGAATCCTGGCCCAACCAGATTGACCCAAAACCTTAACTATCATGTACATATCATGGTCAAATGATGGGCACAATCAGGGGCCTTCTTGCCTACATTTCATGAATATTAATAATGTTATGAGTAATGGAGCTCCTCTCTCACCCACCCCCAAAATATAACAACAACAAAAGAAAAAAACATTAAGAACTGCCTCGACTGACTGATTCTCTGGGCTCTTTGGGAAAGGAGCAATCTTATCACCACGGATGCTGATAATGAGCATCACAGGCTCGACGTAAGGAGTGCGCCCATGCTGGTCTCTTGTCTCTTTTCATGGCCAGGTTCTACTTGAAACCCTAAAATCGCTTCTCTGTCTGCTTCCCAAAATACTCATCTTTCTGAAATAGATAAAAATGAAATGTCATTAGAAAGACCAGGCTTACTGGCCCAATAGAAAATGCCCCATAGTCACCCTTTAGCTCTGTAAATGAGCGCACCCTGATGGGTTAATTTTCATCCAAATAGCAGACGGGTTGCTAAAGGGAACACTAACACCAGTGAGGTATACACCTTAGACTAATCAACCTTTGAGATTAAAAAGGCAGAATTTACTAAGGACAAGGCGCAGGACCCTTAGGAAAGAAGCAGGAATGGAAATAGAAAACCCGGGCAGGAAGTAGGATATAGGTGACTCTGCATTGTGGAGATTACAATCAATGCAATAAAGCAATATGTATATGAATCATTGAAAAGAAAATTGATGATCTGCTCTATAAACCTTTGCCAAATTCACAATTTCAAAATATTTTTTTCAAGGAGGAACGAATGGGCTGTAAACAATTTAGGAATCGGTGGACGAATGTAAATTTTCTCTGGCTTCTCTCCACTCGGATTGGACCCTGACAGGATGCTATCTTACAGTCACTGAAGGCGTTTGTTTTCCCTGATCAGCAAGAAGTAGCGAAAACACAGTCCAAAAGATGCTAACTAATTCTGCAGAGTTCAGAGTAAACTTAGTGATGGAAAGGGAAAAGTCCAAGAACGCGGTTTTCTTTTTCCTTATGAACTTATTTCCTCTGTTCTCTGTGAGTCCCGTATGCTCTGTGCACGCATCCCTTTATTTAATACTGTCTATGTACTTGGCATTGGACTCAGTTCCCAGGAGGCACATACCCGTGAGAAACCTGCTCCTGCTCTTTTAAAACATAAAACTGGCTACGGATAACTTGCACTTATTTTGTGTACAAACATTATAGCAAAATCATTTCATCAAATCCCTGAAGCAGTAGGAGAGGTACCACAGTCCCATTTTACAATTAAAACAAAAAAACGAGGTTCACAGAGTTTAAGCAATCTATGTAGGTTTCACAGCGAGTTAATAACAGAGAGAGTCCAATATTAATACTTGACAGACTTTCTATTAAGTGTAATTTAATTATTTATGTATGAAATTTGATTATAGGGCCTTAGATGACATTTGTTGTCCACTTTAAATATTTCAGTAATAAGAAGGTCCCGAAACAGTCAATTCACCTGGGTTGATTGGTCAATTATGGATTTTCCCTACTGATAGCATAAGGTGAAAAGAAACAGCAATCAAATTTATGGATGGTACATCTGTTTTGTAGTTTAAAATTTCAGTGGTATCAGAATGACCAGAGCCTGATGGTGAAGGGTTAGGTCAGATCATTTGCCAGCTCTCTTGATCATGGTAAAGACATAGGGACTATTATAAAGTGTTTATAGTACTCCGAAGCAATCAATCCCGCTCGAAGGATTACTTAAGCACAGGGAAGGTTCTCGCCTGTGTTTTAAAGAATGAAAATACCATTTGTTCTTCTTAAGTTACCCAAAGTGGAGGCACTTTTATTATTTTTGCAATTTTATGCTCATTCCACACAACGTTCATTTCAAAGTGGATTTCGTGCTGGTTGCTATCTTAACATCACCAGTGCAGGAGGAGAGTATAACCCAGTGAGGACTCCCAAGGCCAGCAAGTTGAACTTGGTGAGGGAATGACTCAACCTTGTTTCTCTCACAGTAGGTAGAGGGTGAGTGGACTGTGGGTTATCAGCCTGAGGCTCACCACAATTACTTGGAGAGTGTCTGGAAAATTGTGATGTGTGGACCTTACCTAGGTTACCCCAAGAGCAAGGGGGTTGCTGCTCACCTGGGGTGGGATTCAGGCATGACTACTGTTTTAAAATATGGGTGAGAATTACTGGAAATTTTTAATCCCGTTGGAGAGCAAAGTCATCACATTAAATGAGTCGATGCTAAAGAGGTAGGGTGTTTAACATTGTTGCATTTCCCACACAAGCCTCTCATGGAGATGGTCAGTGTGAGATCAAAGCTAGGGGAGACACTCAGATATGTGCCTTGAGCAGACGGGTACCCCTTACGTTTTACCACTGGCTATCTTATCTAGATTCAGCTTCCTAAAACAAAAAGGGTCAGACAGTTCTCTGAAGACTAGAGTAGAATAGATTATACCCCAAATGGAAATTTGTAGGAAGGTAGATAGGTTCAATTGCCCAAAATTCATCTTGTATACGCATCTGTGTACAAGAGACTTCTTCACGAGGCCTCTACATTTATTGAAGATCTTAAATATATGTGTGTGTGTATATATATACACATATATAGTGGAAGTATAGAGCATCTAATCCCTTTTGTCCATTTGTTTTACTTCTTTCCTTTCTGCAGACCTTTTGGTTCGCAGCCAAGTACTTTGCCCATGGGGCCACTAGGGGTCTTCAGAACGTTCCAGGTGTTATTACTTAAGTGATGCTAAGAAACAAAACCAAGGAACAAAAAAGGCTTCCTTTAAAGAATCAGCAATTCACAATAAGTGGGGTATGGACACAAAATGCGCCTTCTCTCTGCTGACCTCGAATTTTCTCCCCTCAAAGTAGCATTGAGGCCTTCCTCTTCACTGATGGTCGCAGGCTGTGGCAGACGGTCCCTCTCTATAGCCATCTTTTATTTAATCGCTCCCTCCAATAATTGCACTCTCATAGCAGTGTCTGCACTCACCAATCACTTCCTACTTCGCGCTCGAGGCTAGAAGTTATACATTTTCATATGGTTTGCTTGAATTGTACTCTCGGGGCAGTGGTTGAAATCTTGCCCACAGCTTGTCTGTTACTTACGAAAATAAGCATTGAGTGAAGTGTGGTGGGAGAAGAGTTTCAGATTTCAGGAATATCTTATTTGTTGAGCACGTGAGAATTGAGGTTTTCTACTTCTGGAAAAACACTAATTTTTATCTCAGTGAGACCCGGGCCATATATTCCTGTCACTTCACTGGAGTTCCTTCGTCTTGATTAGGCAGAGTCGCTCCTTTGCTAACCTTCAGTTATGCATTATTGGAATTAACATTTTACTCTGGATTCAGTCCCCTATAGCTTACTGTGGCAAGCGTTGGGCGATGAAAAGCTAAAACGGTTTCGTCTTTCTACCACGAACTTACTGAGTCATTCTCTTTGGCTTCTCCGGGGAGAGGGCCGTGCGGAAGGTTGCAAGGAGGGGGGAAGGAAGGGAAGAAAAAAAGCAGGCGTGTCCAGGAAAACCTCCAACCGGGCTGAGGGCCTGGACTTTATAGATGTTGTTTTATGATAGAAGTCAAAGTAAATGCAGGAAATAGCTTTTGCCTCCAAGTTGGGAAGGGGGGGGGAGGGGGTAACTGATATTGAAGTTAAAGTATGTCACATTTGGAATAGCTAAGCTAAGCTCTTTCCAAAGCCACCAATTTTATTTATGAAACTTACCGAAGAGATGAAAAATGGCAAGGAAAAGCACAGGCCATTTATTTGTTTGACAAGTAACTCAGAGTTCTTTTGCTGTGTGCAACAGAGATTAAGACAGCTTTTATTATGTTCAGCATGTGTGTTTGCCTGGTTTAAAATTGTTTACATATTTACTGGGGAGGCACTGATGAAAGCAGATCAATCCCAAGGTCTTTTAACTCCCTGTCTGTGGAACACTGGGAAAGCTACATTTTTAACGGATGAGGCGCACAGTTGTTTTTAAGATTCCTGGATGAAGTCATGAAGTCCTAAAACCTTTGGAAGCCAAGGTTTTGACTCACATTACAATTTGAGCAAGTCCATTAGAGGAAAGGGCCTGTTGTAGTGTAAACTGAGCCTGTGGCTTCGTCGTCACAAGTTTGAAATTCATTTACTGATGATAATATTTATGATCGCCATGGCTGAGGCAGCAGTTTAGTTAGACACACTTAAGTTATGAAGAAGGTGCTACATCTATGCCACCTAAACTCATTCTCAAGAGTGGATTCCGAGTTCCGGTGACTCCGTGTGTGTCACAGGCAAGCTGTAGGTCCTGCCTGGCTTTTCCCCCTGAAGCAGGTCGTCAGGATGTTCTTTCAAGCTGCCTCTAGGGAGACTTGAACTTCTAACCTTCCCATTAGCAGCCAAATGTGTTCAACATTAACACAACCCAAGGACTTCCTGGAGGACCACAGGACACTAATTCGCAACTCAGGTGTCTGGCGCTATGCTTGTACAGTTGACATGTACATTGCTAAATAAAAGCATGGGGATGGTCTATATAAGCAGCGTTAAACTTCCTTTTTTTCTGCACTAGAGTTTTCAGAGATTTCCTAGTAAGGGGACAAGAAAGGACATGCCGTGCAGACTGTTATCAGGCAGCATCGGTTTTCATCTCTCAGAACACGGTTTCTCAGAACCTGCTTGGGGAGCACCTGCTCTGGGTAACAGGGCTTGCTGCCAGTACACAGCTGGCTGTCAGCCTCTCTGGACCCTGGTCTCTCGAAGGTCTCTCGCCATCAAGTTAGGGACATTGTTTCTTCCTCGCACACATTCATTCCACTTGGACTAGTTCACCCCTTTTAAATACTGGCCATCCTAGTAGATGCGTAGCGATGTCTCATGTGGTTTTGATTAGCATTCCATAAATGACTAATGGTCCACCACTCTTCTGTTAGTGTGTCATGCGGGGGTGGCTTGTGGTAGCTGAAAGTTAGACCCTCAGTACTTCAAATAAGAGTGAGGTTCCCCATGCTGGCAGCCTTCCGAGTAAGAATGACTAGGAAAAAGAAAATAGCAACCCATTCCCTTTCTGAAGGAAAACATTTTTAATAGCAACAAAACATTGTTTATTACATACTGGAAGATGAGTCTCTCAAATTGGAAGGCACCCAAAATATCACACTCATTTTTGGAATACCAATTGAAAAATGTCAGCAACTGATGCAGTGGTTGGAAGCACTCAGTCGACGAGGCCTAGACATTTGAGAGACAGCTACTTGCTAAGCCAACTGAATTAGATCTATATTTCTGACTAATCAAAATTGAGGCTATTCTGTAAAATGCAGACACAATTAAACAATATGAATGTCACATGCAAGTAAAATTGTGCTGAAGATAATTTTAAAATGGTTATAGAAGGACATGGTCTAGGAGCTTCCAGAAGCTTAAGCCAGATCGAAAAAATGATGCGGAAGCGAGATAACATTGTTGATGTCAGATAATCTTGGAAAACAGAATACCTGAGAGATGCTTACTTGTGTTTTATTGACAAAGCTAAGGCATGTCTCTGTGTGGATCATAAAAAACCATGGATAACATTTCTAAGAATAGAAATTCCAGAAAAAAATGATTTCACTGCTGTGGAACCTGTATATAACACAAGAGACTCCAAAATGTTTTAAAAATCAGGAAACATGTGTGTCAGGGTTGTATCCTGTCACCATATTTATCCAGTATACGTACTTGGAAAATAATCCAGGAAGCTTGACTATATGAAGAATAAGGTGGCATCAAGATTAGAAGAAGGCTCATTAACAACTTGCAATATGCAGATGACTTAAATTTATTTACTGAGATCAAAGCAGACTTAAGAACTTTTGTTTGTGAACATCAAGGGCGTCAGCCTTCAGCGCGGAAAGAAAACAAAGGGGCTCGCGTGTGGACTTTTAAGTTCTGTCATGAAAAACAAAGCAGATTTGAACTTCTCTAGGATTTCATTTTGCTCGGATCCACCGTTAACATCGCGGAAGCAAGAAAAAGTCAGATGACATGGTGAAATCTGCTGCCTAAGACCGATCTGAGGGGCGGCTGAGCAAAGATGTCACTTTCAGAAGTGCAGGGCCCCTAACTTTAGGCACGACTTTGGGTAGTTTCAATACTCATGTTTCAATACTCTTCATTATTGCTTCCATGGGCATTGATTGTGGATCCAAGTAAGACACAATCCTTGACAACTTCACCTTTTTTCTCCATTTGTCATGATGTTACCTACTGGTCCAGTTGTGAGGATTTGGGACTTTCCTACATTGAGCTGTGATCTGCACTGAAGGCTGCAATGCTTGCTCTTCATCAGCAAGCGCTTCAAGTCCTGGCAAGCAAGGTTGTGTCATCTGCGTATTGTAGGCTGTCAATAAACCTCCCTCTAAACCTGGTGCTGCAGTCTTCTTTATAAAATCCAGCTTCTCTGATGGTTTACTCAGCAGACAGATTGAATAACGATGGTCAGAGGATACACTCTGATGCACACCTTTCCTGATTTTAAGCCATGCATTATTCCCTAGTTCCATTTGCACAACTTCCTCTTGATCCACAAGATAGTTAAGTTTATTGTGCCAACCTGGCCAATAAACACATGTGGGGTTCATTGAAGGGTTGAGAGATAAACGGTTCAGTGAGCCTCCTCTTTCTGGTTCTCAGATCTCTTGCTTTCTGATGGTTGAACCAGGGTGCAGCTGCCTTAGCCAGTTCCCAGCTTCAGCTGGCAAGGTTCACTTCCTGTAAGACTTCCTGAGGAGAAGCCACATGGATCTACCCCAATGTAGCCCTGGGTGATGGAGCAGCCATGTGGAGACCCCTGCCAGTGCTGAGATGCTTACATGCTCACTGACTCGGCTTTCCTCCAGCAGTTGGCATCGTAGTGTGTGTTTTGTGAGATTGAGGAGGACTTTGTAGACTGGTCAGACATGTGGGTTAATGTTGGACTTATGGGCTTGGCCAGCACTGGGTTGGGATGCTTTCTTAATGTACACTTACCATTTACATAAAAATCTCTCTTATACATATGCATTTCTGTGAATTTGTTTTACTAGTTCAGCCAGACTATCACAATCCACGATCATGTTCTGAATGGGCCCAATGAAGTGCTCTGGAATTTCCATTCTTCTCAAGGTCACATACAGTTTATTATGGTCCACACAGCCAAATTCACGGTTTTGAGCCAAGATCCATTTGGCAACAGCAATGATATCCCTCATTCTATATCCTCTTCTGAATCCAGCCTGAAATTCTGGAAGCTCCCTGTCAATGTGTTATTGCAAATGTTGGATGGTCTGAGGCAACATTTTGTTTGTGTATGATTTCGTTCTATTGTTTGAGTGTTCTGTTGGGTCACCTCTCTTTGTAATAGGGACAAATATGGATCTCTTCCAGTCAGTTGGCCAGGTAGCTGTCTTCCTAACTTCCTGGCATAGATGAGTGAGTGCTTCCAGGGCTTCTTCAGATTTTTGAAGCAGCTCAATGCTTATTCCATCAATTCCTGGAGAAGGACATTATGCTTGGAATGTAGAAGATGAGTGAAACAGAGGATGATTCAAGGGGATGGACAAATACTGGGGCTGCACCATGGGCCACATATCCTAGCAATTGTGAGGCTGACACAGGACCAGGCAGTGTTTTGTTCTGTATTCACTGACATAACCAGCACAAGGCAACATTGGCACAGGATAGAACATCGCAAATGTAGCACTTGCTGGCTGTTTAATTGACGACAGAGGCAGATTATAGTCTTCCTCATGCACAAGACATGGTGCAGATCTGCATGACATCATCTTCTTTTCCCGTGGGCATCCTCAGACAGCGGCATCCTAGATGGCACTGCAGGTCATTGTGGGATGGGAAAGGGACCCTGGGGAGCATCTGCGGCATTACAGGATTGCATCTGAAGGAGTTGTGTGGGTTTCCGAGGCCTCTGAGCTGGTCCTCTCTGTAATCGGGTACATGTACTCATATCTCAGTGTAGAAGTGACCTGCATTCATAGTTTACTGTGTCTCAAGTCATGTTAAGGTTTCTCACCATTGCTAGTATGAACGAGGCGCAGATTTTTTACAAGTTCTGTTATGTTCTGATTAAACATGTTGCAAGTTACTGGTTGAAACACACACAAGAATTTTTTTTAATGTATCCACCTATGCAATTCATATATATGTGTACACATATATACATAGAGATGCTTGTACATCGATATATAAAATCAAAAGTTGATTCTACCTTACTGTTAGAGAAAGTTGGCCTATATCATGATGGAAAGGTTAAAAAGAAATATTGCTGAATTTACTTTTAACAACAGATGTTCTTGTTTGATCTTGCTTTCTATTCATAGTGAAACAGGGGCAGTGCATGACCGAAGACTTTCTGGTCACCTTCCTTTCCACGGTTAACTTTCTACAAAGCGTAATCCCAGGCAGTGTTCTTTCTCAAGACACTGGGTAATTGCTGATTTTACAAGTGAGTGATAATACAGCTTTTCACTCGGTTAGCTCTTTGCTCACTGCTTCTTCGCGGTGCTCTAGTGGCTTATTCACTGCACAAGGGACCCGGGGAAGTACAGCAGTGCACACAGCACGTTCCCTGTTAATCGGGGACAGCTCCACTTGTATAAAAAGGGATGTGAAATTCCATAAAAAGCAGTGTGAAAGAAGTTGTAGCAGCTTTGTTGGAAATGATCATGAGGAGGGAGGCTTGGCCACTTAGTCTTAGGATGGACTAGCTTCTAAGGATGCTGTTTCCGGTCTCTGGGTAGGCAGCATTATTTCAACTCTCCCACTGCCTTTTCCCTAGAACATGAAAGTAACATTGCTATGTCTTTTAAGGACAGTATTTTGTCAGAAATGGTCTCTTGAAACAAAGCCAAGACACTGTAACATGTTCCTTCTAAATAATCGCCTTCTGGATCAACCCTTTGGGTATCACAGGTGCAGTCCAGTGCTCAGTGCTTCACAGGCAGATTTAAGATATACTTCTTTGACAGGTAATTGCCTTTGTGATTTATTATATTTTATTTTTCTGTTGAAAGAGCTCTCTTTTAACACATGCTACCTTCATTTTAAGCAATCCTATTCACTTGCCATAGTTCATCAACTTTTAGACATAACTTTAAGTGTCATATTTTAACATCTTTGAAATTGTGATGTGTTTTACAATCCATGGCCTTCCATAGTGTAGTTGGTAACATTCTTCATAATCTTTTCTTCTTTTTCCTGTTTCTAGAAGCATGTGCCTCTACTGATGGAGCACTGGAGACTCTTTCAAGTTTCTTAACTTCTCCTTGACACTTAAGAAGTAGGAAGAAGTTACTCCACTAAAATGTAAAGGAATGAAACATTAAAGGAATTCAGAGAGTCCTGCCATTGTGAGAAAACCTGACCATCTCCAGTGTTGTCGCATTATTGTGGCTTCATTGTGAGAGAACCAATAGTAACATAGATAGATATTTGTAAAATCGGGTCATAAATTGGGAATGTTCCTGAAAGAATGGTATGGGTACCATGTATGCTATCCTTCATCTACACAGTGGGGGAGGGGAATTAAACCCAACATCAGACTAAGGTCAATATTCCACTTCCTAGATCCCATTTGGCCAAGAACCGTCCATCACATCACTCTCCTTCTCTGCTGGATTCAACAACCATTGGAATGGCCAACTCAAACTCAAAGGCAGTGCAATACTCATGATTGGGGGCTCACTTGAGAAGCTAGACTATTACAAGTCAAGATCATCAAAGTTAAGGACCCACTTCTTTTGGTTGCAGTACTGATTTTCAGCCATACTGGCAGGGACACCTCTCTCTGGTTCTTGACTTCTCAACTGCTGGCTCCTTGATCTTAGCCCTTTTCAGACAAGTGTTGCAAACTTCCTCTAGTTCTGATAAATACCAGAAGAACACCTCACTCTGCAAGCGGAATTTCTACCTCAAAGCATTCTGCTTGACTGGTTCTGTGGGCTGGGAAGCCTGCTGCCTCCTAGTCTCAGTGCTGTGGCATCTGGTGCCTCGGTTACCACTACTGCTTCTCCACACAAGGAACTCGGTCATGCTTTGTTCGTGGCTTTTCAACTGTCTGGTTTTGAGATTCGCTCATTCCTGCTTCTGACACAGCTTAATAGATATCCAACAGCACGCCAAACTGATCAACTCCCGTCTTTGGTTTCTATCTACTCTCTTTGAATGCTCCCACGCAATCATTTGGTAGGAGTCACAGAGATTATGGATAGAGAAAGTCATGCCAAGACAACTGTGCCACAGTTACCCAGAGGAAAGAAAGACTTGTGACCTTTTATTCATAAGCACCTGGGGATGGCCTTCAGAAGAGTGGGAACCCCAGAACCTGTCGCTGTGCTCATGCAGAACATGAACATGGATTGTGACAGGCACTGACATGGAAATGGTGAATGCTGCATGGTTTAAAATCAAGAAAGCTCTGTGGCAGGGATGTAACCCCCCACTGTATTTATTCAATCTGTATACTGAAGCAACAACCCTAAAAATCTGTACTATATAAAGAAGAATGTGGTATCTATATTGTGGAAGACCTATTATTAATCTGTGACATGCAGGTAACACAATTTGCTTGATCAAAGTGAGGAGAACCAGAAGCATTACGTTGAGTTGCTGCCGAAGATCAAAGATTGGCGTCCTCCCTAGGATAACCCCTCCCTGTAAAGAAAACCCAGATCTTCACCACTGTCCCGTAGGTAAAACCAAAACAAAATAAGAAGTAAAAACCAAACCAAACTCACTGCTGTCGAGCAGATGCTGACTCATAGCGACCCACTAGGGCAGAGTGGAACTGCCTCTGCGAGTTTCCGAGACTGTGACTCCTTCTGGAGCAGAAAGCCCGGTCTTTCACCTTTGGAGCACCTGGTGGTTTCCAACTGCTTCCCTTACAGCACCCAATGAACAGCCAGTATGCCACCATGTCTCCAGATCAATAGGTAACAGGATAAATAGAGAAAAGATTGAAGTTGTCAAGGATTTTGTTTTGCTTGGCTCCATGATCAGGGCTCATGGAAGCCACAGTCAAGAATTCAAACGAAACATTGTATTGGGAAAATGTGTTGCTCAAGACATTTTAAGTGTTGAAAAGTGAAGATGTTACTCTGAGAAGTAAAGTACACCTGACCCATGCCGTGATGTTTTCAATCACCTCATATGCATGTGAAAGTTGGACATGGAATAAGGAAAACTGTTGAAGACCCCGTGCAGTTGAATTCTGTCACAGACAAAGAATATTGAAAGGACCACAGACTTCCAAACAAACAAACAAACAGATCTCTCGTAGGAGAAGTACAGGCAGCATGCTCTGAGAAGCAATGAGAGTGAGATGTCATCTCAGGAACTTAGGACATGTTATCAGGAGACACCAGTTCCTGAAAAAGACTGTCTATCATACTTGGTAAAAAAAAAAACAGTAGGGAACAAAAGGGAAGGCTCTCAACAAGACGGACTGACACAGTGACTGCAATAATGGACCGAACATGAGAGCAGTTATGAGGCTGACACAGGACGGTGTTTCATTCTGTTGTCCAAGTGGTCACTATGAGTTTTGATGATAGCTTTATGCTACAGAGTATATATCCTACTATGCCTTAGGAGCATATTTGAAGAAATAAAGCTATATTTTCTCTAAGAAAAAGTCCTATCTGAAATATAACAAGCAATACATACACGCATATGATAAGCTAAATGAATGTATTGTTGCTATTGGCCCCTGGGTCAGCTCTGACTCATGGAAACAACATGGACAGTGGAATCAAGACCTGTTTGGTCCTGTATAATCTTTATGATTATTTTATGCTCCACTATCGCATCTACTGTGTATTTTCTATGCCTTCAAACCTAGGAGTTTCATCTTCAGCATATCATCAGACAGTATTCTGATGTGAACTGAGAGTTTTCATTGAATAAGTTTTTGACTAGCTCATCGTGTCTTTCTTCCTAGTCTGTCTTAGTCTAGAAACTCCACTGAAACCTGTCTGCCATAGGTGATTGTGCTGGTGTTTAAAAGGCTGGTGGCATAGTTTCCAGAATCACAGCATCATGCAAGCCACATCAGTAGAACCAAGAGACAGACAGGTGGTAGGAATGTCCATAAGAGCCATCCTAATACAATACATGAAAAAGTGCGAAGTTAGATAGCGAGACAACAGCTGTTCTGAGTGAGAAGAAGCTATTCTGGGCTGGGACAAGTTAATGGAAACTGTGACAAGAGAATTGGCCTTTGAAAAATGTTAAAGGATTTGGATAAGTTCTCAAGAGGGAAAATAATGATATGTGCTTTTGTCCCTATATTTTTTATTCATCTACCAATCAGAAAAGTATGCCATAAATGAATTCAAAGTGGATGTATTTTTAGGCTTAGAGCACGCACTCAAAAATACAGCATATGTTCATGGGACTGGCTCTTTTACTGAGAACCAGCCAGATTGTCAGCTTTTCTGAGTATTCTGAGCCCTTCTCTCTAAATTTGGGTGGTGAAGAATGCAGTGAAGTTCTGACTCATGTCTGAAACAGCACAGAAAGGCTCTGCAGGTAGGTTTCACTCCAGGGAGGTTTCAAGGGGACTTGCTCGCTTAGACCTGAAAAATGAATTGGGTACAAACCATGACTCAGAGAGTACACTCGAATGGGGAAAAGTGACTAAGCAGTTCTCATCTAAAGCAAGCTTGAAAACTCCCCACTCTGTTTGCTTAGCAGGTGATTCTGAGGACTTCTAAATAAACAAGACAGTGTTTCGGTAGACAGCTTCTTTGTGGTTATGTACCATCTCACAATGAGCCTTGTCCCTGCTACACACAGGATTTAGGGAGAACTGATTTTCATTCTTCAACAACTCTTTCTTTTCCATCTCACTTCTTTTATTGTTTGTTTTTAATTTAATCATTTTATTTGGGGCTCATACAACTCTTACCACAATCCATATATCTATCCATTGTGTCAAGCACATTTGTACATTTGTTGTCATCGTCATTCTCAAAACATTTGCTTTCTACTTGAGCCTTTGGTATCAGCTCCTCATTTTTCCTCTCCTTCTCTGTGCCCCACTAACCTCATGAACCCTTGATAATTTATAAATTCCTTCTCACTTCTTTATTTTCTCTCTTGCTTCTTCCAATACATGCTTTAAAAGTTCAATCAGAACATTCCAGTTTCTCAGGGAAATTTGAAGTTAAAATCACAACTGAACGGAAAACCAATTTGCTCTGTATATCTTCACCTACATCACAATAAAAAGTTAGAAAAAAAACCAAGTTGGGTGTTATTTCTTTATGATTTCAATTCTCAGTGTTCCATTTGAGTACTGTGAGGTTCTGCATCACAATCGTGACTTCAGTACATGGTTTTAAATGTCTTTCAATGTTATGCTTACTGCTGGTCCTCCTGTGTACACCACTAAAAAGAATGGCTCCATCTTAATAATACGCCAAGACTGGCACCTTCACATGCCCTCTCTTCCTCTCCTTTCATCCAGTGTGTGGGAGGAGTGGTTCTCAGTCCTGCTGCACACAAGACTGCCTTGTAAATGGGGACGGTGCCCAGACACGATCCACAACTGGTCTGTGGTAAGGTTCAGAATTAGAGAAATTTTTAAAAACAACTCAAATGATTACAGGGGCATGGCCGAGGCCCACTGTGACACTGTCACTGTTAGCACCTGGTCAGAAATCAGGGAGGCCTCTAAGTTAACAAGACTCACCTAAGCAAGTAAATCAGGAGGGAGACTCTCCAGCACCTATTGGAGCAAATAGCTGTAGATGTTCTGACTGTCCTTGGGTCCTAACTCTAGAGACTGAATTTCCCATGGATTATGATCTCATCACTGGCTATTTTCTGCTCTCTGGTTTCAGAGTGACCAATTCAGCCACTCCTGTGTCTAACACACATAGCACCTTTGTATGAATTTAAAAGACCATCTCTTGCTTTTTTTAAAGTTTTTTACCTGGGCAACATAGAAATCTATAATGATAACATTACAAATGGCGCCCCTTGAATTGTGCAGTGTATAGCCTACACAATTCACCCTGTAACCCCCCAGTTCTCCGCTTTCCTGCTTAAGCAAGCGACGACCTAGCCTAGTGACCTGGAGACTGTGCGCCCCACACAGCACCTGTTGGGAGGCTGGCCTGGGCATAGCAACTAAGATAAAAGGGAACCTCAAAGGCTGGCATGAGGGGCTAGATGCTCTCAGAAAGTCTCTTTGCTCCACGGCTCGGCTATATTGCCAAATTTAGTCTGGGTTGCTAGGGAAATGAATTCAAGTGTGACGAAGTCAGTGTCTAGAATCTGCGAGTGAACAATAAATAAAATCTGTGGCAAATGCCCCTTCTGTGCACAATCCTAGATGGACCTTCAGCCCATCGAGTGGACGGCCATGTGCTTACAGAGTGAAAGACCAGCAGAACCCGCTGTATCTTGGCAACATTGCTGAGTCCTGCTTGTTTTGAGATTCCTCAGTATCTTCTTTCTTTACTGTTGTTGATTTTTTTATTCCTCGAAGTGGGCACCAAGAAGAAGCAGGTATGTTACGCATGATATATGCCTATTGAGGGACTCTAGTTACACCTCACTGTCTGGCCAGCAGGTGCCAGGAAGGGTTTCTGAGTTCACTGTGCCTGCACTTTCTGGGGTCTGGTCGTCTGGGGCAGATTTAGGCCAGAGGTAGAGAGTTCTCACCCACCTTTCAGGACATTTGCATGTGTTCCCGGTCCATTTAGCTCAAGCAAAGCCACCACCCATCGGGCAGTGGAGACTTAGGGGTCACTTTCATATTGAACCTGCTTCAGCATACCTTCCAGGTGCGAAGGGTTAAGAAGAAAGACTTGGTGATATATAGTAACAGAGAATGAAAAATGTATGGATTACAACAGTCTAGTACACAAATAGGCGTGGCACAGTACCGGAAGCACTTCTCTCCATCGTGCTCAGAATCATCACGAATCAGTCGCAGGCCCAATGGCGGCTGACAATAGGGACCGAGTAGTATTTGGCAGTGATGGAAGTCTCTCGTCTCTACTATCTAATAGGGCAGGTACATGTGGCTGGTGAGCACTTGACCGACGGCTCGTGAAATCAATTTATTTTAAGTAATTTTTAATGCATTTAAATGTGAGTGGCCCATTGTCGGCAGCAGAGGTTGAAAGGATAGGTCATTTCCAGAAGGAGAAAAGACCCCACATATATCTGTTGGTGTGTACTCTCTGAGAATACTACTAAGAGCTGAGCACATGAATACCTGATGAACAAAGAAATCTGAGTTGAGTTATTCTTACTGCCATTTCTTCCACTGAATAATCACTCGTGGAGAACCATTAGCATTTGCTGCAGAGACACAGAGATGAATAAGAGAGAGGGGCCTCTTCCAGGAAAAGTTACAGGTTGGACAATTAACTACAAGAAGGATGAAATTAGAAAAAGTCAGTTTGGCCAACTGAAACTAATCTTGAACCTAACTAGTTATTTGTGTGACTACCTAGCAGAATGTTTTTGCTTACATATCACTAACTGTGTGCTGGATGGGCCTTGTGATCGATTGCTTTCCATAATAGCAAGGCACTTTTTAATAGCTTCCCTGCCTCTGAACCGTGTACAGTTTAAACAGATTGCTTGGAATCTTACAGCAATACCCACCTGCAACTTTTCTCATAAAGAGCATGTGTGAAATAAGTATTTATTCTTGCTTTGGTAAATGCTTTGGTATAAATGCACAAATTAAGCCTGTACGCACCCTGGTCCAAGTATTCTGTGCACCACATCACTCTGAACTTTTCTTTAAAAATCTGAAATCAAAATACTTTCTGTACTTTGATGGCCAGGTATGTGGAAAAATGAAAAACAAAACAGCAAAAATCATCTTCCCTGGTAGTCAGAGTCACAGGCTGATTTGCATTTGTGGGACTAACACCAGCCTATACTGTCTCATGGGAACAGCATCCAGCACGTCTCCAAGGCTCAGCATCAGTGCTGAGTTGGAACCTGTCTTAATTTTATAGTGTGCTTATCGCCCGAGGATGGACCTCAAGTGGAAGCCAGGTGAAGCTTGGAAGACAATACTCTTCATCTCCTGGCTTCTAGTTGGCATGGTTTCCTCATCACCTCTTCAACCTTACCAACCCTGGGACAGTTTATCTTCTCTACTGCACTTTGAATCTGCCTAAAAGATCAGAGGATTTCTTCCAATCTTGGGGGCTTTCCTAAACTAGTATATTTGATTCAGAAGTGATTGAAGATGGGCAAGGCAGACATTTCCGTAACTTTTTCTTTTTTTTTTTACAGTTAAGTAGTCTTAAATTTACTTTGTAATATATGCCAGAAGATACTATGGTTTAATGCTAATATTTTGTCCTTTTAAAATTCTGGTTTCAATGCACATCAATGATTGAGAGTTGGGTTATTTTAGAGAATGTCTTTTTACAATGCTGACGTGAATTAAAGGAATATTCATCCCTTACTCATGACAACCCAACCCAATATTACTCACGGGCAATTTAAGTTGCAAAATGGTGGCTTTTGTCTGTGGTTTCAAATTGGAGACATAACATATTTCTTTTCAGTTTGCATCCATGGAATACTGTCTACCATTTGTTTTTTAATTTAAGAGTATATTTGCCTATGTAGCGTCATTACATTGTGTACTTAAAATGGATATTTTTAATGATATAAATTATATCTCAGGAAAGTTAACTTATAAAGGACATATATCTTTTCCACCCATGATGCCAGCAAACTTAGAAAAAGACGGGAAAACAAGAAATAAATCACCAATATCTTCTTTTTGTCTCATACCAGAAAATTGATATATAAATATTTTTATGCAATTGCTTTCAAAATCTTATTTTCCAGTGATGTTTTCAACTTCAGACTGAAATTTAATGTAGTTTAGTTGTAGGAAGAGTATATTTTTACAGCTTGATGAATTTTCACCAGTGGAGTACTTTTATAGATACCATCCAGAACAAGAAACAACTTTTCCAGCATTCCCGACACCCATTCTGTTTGCCCGCACAGTCATTAGCCCCAGAGGGGAAACGCTAAGCCAATTTCTAATGGCACAGATGCGTTTCATCTGCGTGTGCGCTTTGTAGAAATGAAAGAGTAAGTGCACGAGTGTGTTTAGTTCCTTTCCCGTCAGCTATCTCCGTGAGCTTCCCACCGCCCAAGGCTCAGTTGGTTAAACGGCGGTAGCTTGCATGCTAGTGCTATGATGTTAGAAGCTGTGTTTAGTAGCCTCAATGACAGCAGGGTCACCCATGATGGACATGACTCAGTGACTCAGTGGTGTGGTAGTCCGGGTAAACTAGGGAAACAAATCCACAAAAGCTCATATGCAGAAGAGAGAGTTTTATATAAAGGGTAAATTTACATTAAGAAAGCATCCCAACCCAGTGCTGCCCAACCCTAAGTCCAACATTAACCCATATGTCTGACACCAATCCACAAAGTCCTCCATCTCATAAAACACACGCAAAGATGCCGACTGCACAAGGAAAGCCGAGTCAGTGAACGTGTAAGCATCTCAGCGCTGGCAGGGGTCTCCCCATGGCTGCTCCAGCACCCAGGGCTGCATCTGGGTAGGTCCACGTGGCTTCTCCTCAGGGATGTCTTGCAGGAAGTGAGCCTTGCCAGCTGAAGCAGAGAACTGGCTAAGGCAGCTTCACCTTGGCCCAACCTTCAGAAAGCAAGAGACCTGAGAACTAGAAAGGTGAGGCTCACCTAGCTATTTATCACTCCACCCTTCAATTACTCCCACATGTGCCCGTTGGCCAGGTTGGCACAAGAAATGTTATCTCAAGTGGAGTGCCCAGATCAAGATAGACTAGGAAGAAAGGCCTGGCAACCAACCTCTGAAATTTGGTCAATTAAAAACCGTGTGGATCACAGCAGCATATTTTCTAACTGGCTTACCTTTTAAAGTATTCCCTTCTTTAACTGTCATTTTCATTCCATGGGAGAAAGATGAGGCTTCTTATTTCCAGGAAGAGTTATAATATGGGAAACCCACAGGGGAAGTTCTACCCTGTCTTAAAGGGTCACTGGGAGTCAGAATCAACTCCATGGGTGTGAGTTTGGATTTTAGATCAGACGTAAAGAATAAAGAACTATTTAGCATTTCCATTCTATAGCATAATGTAAGTTTTTGTTTGCTTTTTAGTAATTCTTCTGGAGTTGGTCATTTCTTTCCTTTTTATTCTGAAAATCCTATTTATTTGTTTATCTATTTTGATTCTCTTCAAGAGCTAGTTCTTGCTCTAGACTCATGTGTCTTCTTTGAAAGGCCTACACAGTGAGTGGGTCAGCCATGTACTGAGAGGACACGATGGCTTGACCACCCACCATGTACTGGTGGTCTTTCCACCAGTTTGCCTGCATTCCTTTGCATTTGAAGCCTTTGAAGTGACCTTTATAAAGTATGTGTAACTTGGGAGGGGACACACTTTGCATTGTAATCATTTGACATGTTAGCAAGCACTTGCTAAAATGTACCCTGTGTTGGAAAGGGGAGAGAATGGAAGAAGGGCAGGAGAGAGGAAAGGGATTGAAAGTCACCATAGTGCAGTCCATCTTTGAGTCGGATAAATTAATTTACCCAAAATACAAATTCTGAAATGTATACAAATAGCAGACAATAAAGAAAGGTCCACAGAGAAGGTCTCCTGCTATTCCTGGTCTTGACCTCCAGCTTTGATCCATGCCTCCTCAACTCCTCGACTTCCCCTCTTCCTCTTCCAGTCCTGACGGGATACATTTTACAGACTTCCTCTGTTTTGAAGAAGGAGAAATGAGGTTCTATTTAACCAAAACTTGTCAGTTCACACCTAGAGGTGGTAAAAAACCAAAACGAAACAAGACTCAAACTCACAAAGATACGCTGATCTTTGATTTAAAGGAAACTAGGGCCATACAGTTTCAGATAATTCATTGATGAATTGGTGCCCTTGGTTCTTTTGTTGACAGTAAGCCATAATTTAACTCATCTCCAGCTGTACAAAATTTATTCATTGACTCGCCGAGTCATTAATTGCCTTTGAAGTGTCATTAAGAGCAGGGGCATTACAAAAGGACTTGCATTAGTCACATTTTGCTGAGGTATAGTTAGACATTGTAGCAAGAATTGGTAATGCAACCAATGATGTCAAAGAACGAGGACCCAAGGCAGCTATTGTATTTCCCATTGATCAATTCCAACTCATACTGAAAAATGCAAAGGACCTCCTGGAATTGCCTTTGGCCAGCCAGCGTAGTGAGCTGAAGAGGGAAAGGATATTACACAATTGAAAATAAATTCTTATGTCTGCATGGTGTTTCCTTCCTCTCCTCTGTGCTAACCTCCATCAGAGAATACTATATCCTTCATGTCTCTCACCTTTTCCACAACACAGCACATTTGCTGAAGACTTAGAATTTATATCAAAGGGCAAGGGAATTCAAAGGCTATTTACATACAGATATTACTTACATAATTTAGATAATGCAGCAATGATGAAATACTAGCGTGGCAGAATCTAAAATAGTTTGGCCCCGCTTATTAAGTTGTTATGATGCACATTACAGGCTCATTTGCTGTAATTAATTAGTGGAGAGAGGATAGAGCTTCTGCCTTAATTGCTCCTATCTAACACATGTTTGAGAAGAGTTTATTTATTAAGAAGTGGGCAATTAAGAAGAGTGCATATGCTGAAAGTTCCTTTTGTTCTTTCTTTGTGTGATGATTTAAAATAGATTCGTAATGTTCTAAATGGAAGCATAGATTGTTTCCTTGTGCCAATGATCTTCTTTTCTAAACTATCTCCTAAAACACCGTCTTCCATCTTTACACAAATGTTTCTCCCAGGGTTTCCTGGTAAATCTTTATGCTTTAACTCTTCTGAATGCAAATGCTTAGTTTTGGGGGGAGAGTGGGAAGGGATGAGGAAGCAGAGGTTTCTTTTTTTTCTGCCTATTCTTGTCAAGCCCCCAGGGAAGAATCAGATGTCTGATTTTTCAGAATCAAAATAACAAGATAAAAAAAACTATAAATATATAATATGTGAGATATTAACATAGGCCACCTTGCTTAGTATTATTATTACTACTATATTTTTAATAGCTGTCCCTTTCTTATATTGCTAACATATTAACAATTATTTACAATGCTTTAGCACTTAATGGTTTTCCAAGTGTTCTTTGACATATATAATCTTATTTAGTCATCTTCCAAATATTGAGGCAGACTGGAGAAAATATCATCTTCCATTTAGGAAGACACTGAAGTTCAAAGTTGTCAAAAGATTCATCTGAGAATACACAACTAATTTTAATGGAGACCAAAACGAGGTCTGGTTTATCGATGAACAGCTGCTGCATTGCACGCTATTCTGCCTTTGTTCAGTATTGCAAACATGCAGGTAATTAATTTATCTGAAGACGGTGCAGTGTTTCATTCGGTAGTGCACAGAGTTGCTATGGGATGGTCCTGACTGGATCGCACCTAGCAACACAACATGGTAACCCTATACCTATACTTGTTTTTTATTTTTTTTCTTTGTTTTGGTATGAGGTCAGTAACAGAGTATGAAGGCCTCCAGTAATCTCCTCCACGCAAAGGTTTTTAGACTTTTACCATATATGTGGAAACCTTGTGATTAGATAGTTATTTTGTGCTTTAGAATTTCGTACATATGAAGTTGTATGTACATGTTGGCTACTTAATTTTTGACAAGTATTCCTGTAAATCTGGTTTATTTGTTTGTTTCTACAGCCACATAGTATTCCACTGTGTGAGCAAGGCCACCATTGATTTGCCTGTTCCTGACTTAGGGACAGTGGTGTACTTGGGGTGGGGGGCTGTAAGGGTTGTTATGTTTGGAATTTGTACTTGCCTCGCCAGGCTTGGATTTGATACCCAGCCCATGTACCACATGCATAGTCATTACCTCTTTAAAGTGGAAGCAGCTGTGTCCTGATGCTTGGACAGGTTTCAGCAGAGCTTCCAGACTACGAGGCAAGGTAAAAAGGCCTGGCGATCTGAAAAATAAAAGCAAAACACAAACAAAGCACAGCCAGTGAGACTGCTAAGGATCACAGCAGTGCAGCTGCTAACCTCTTCTGAGAATGGTGCATCCCTGGGCAGGGTTTTGGTCCATCCAGTACATGTGGAGTCACCATGAGTCAGGGGCTGACTTGAAAGCAGCTAAAACATGTTTGGGTCCATCTTCTTCTATTGCCAACAGTGCAGAAAAGAACATCCTTGTACAGTTCTCCTTGGCAACAGGCACAAGAATGTCTCAGACTGAACGTATCCACCTGGAAGTTTACTAAGTGTGGTGTGTACTTGTTCAGCATTTCTAGTGCATCACTGGACACTTTTTTGTTCCAATATGCATGGAGTCATTCATCATGAGTCACCGGAAAACAATTTGACAACAATATTGACAGTATGTAAATTCTCTCCCTTCCACATTCTTTCCAATATTTGGTGCTTTTACACTGTTTTCCAATCAGGTTCATAAAGGTTTCGTCTTAGCTTAACGCAATGACTAGTGCGCTTGCCTCTCTGATGCTTATTGGTCATTGACACGTCTTCTACCATCTGCCTGTTTACATTCTTTGCTTGTGAGTTTGGGGGTTGTTTTGTTGGCTTTCTCCTGAGTAGCTGCTATGGTGTTCTGTTGCTGTGGCATCAAAACAACCCATGGAGGACTCCTATGTGGAGAGTAGAATTGCTCTACGTGGTGGTCAAGGTTGGGATCTTTCTGGACCAGAGGAGCAGGCCTGCCTTCCTTTCACGTCTGCGTGGAATAGTTGTCTTAGTTTGGTTACTTTTTCAGGTACATACTTTGTAAATACCTCCTCCCAATTCTTTAGGAATCCCCTCAAGTTTCCTGCAGTGTCTTTGTGTTACAAAAGAATTTATATGTAATAAAATGTAGCAACATTTCCCCTTACCAAGAATCAACCTCAATGCTATTGAGTTGATTCTAGCTATTGAGTTGATTCTAGTTATAGCTCTTCTGTTGCCCAAGTAGGACAGCCCCTGTGGGCCTCTGAGGCTGTCCATCTTTCAGAGGAACAAAAAGCTTTATCTTTCTCTGGCGGACCCACTGGTGAGTTTGAACCACTGATGTTGTGATCAGCAGCTCAATTTGTAGCCCACTGTGCCACTAAGGCTCCTTAAGGTTTATCATCTTCTGCTTTTAAGAAACTTTGATTTCCCCCGTGGCGTAGGTGCTCTGTTATACACCTGATCCCCTCTTACAGAGTTATAAATAGTTCACACTTATAACAACTTTGGCATTTTTTTTCTCACACTGTGCCTGTCATAGCCCAGGCAGGCCGGGCCACCCTCCACAGGCTGCTTAGAATGGAAGCCCAGGAAGCAGGTGGGCCCAGTGGGGGATCACAGTTGATGGGATGAGGGAGGCCTTCTCTGGTTCGTCCATGACATCTCAGGCTAGAAAGCTGAGAAGGGGCTTACGGACTTGGAGGAGGCTCTGGAGGTGGGGAGGACAAGAGGGCAGGTGTCAGCAGAAGAGGTCACATGCAGGGAGTGGGGCAGGAAGTGGGGAGAAGAAAGGGTGCTAAACAGGGTTGTGGGGTTGGGACAGAAGAGGATGTCCCCACCTCGGATTGGTTACAGGAGGTGGCAGGGACATTCAGGGACCACCACCAAACCACCCACACCAACCAACTTCCCTTGGTTCTTCAGTGGCAGGGCAGGCAAAGCAGGGAACAGGACGCCATTGCAGCGCGGGCATCTCAAGACTCATCAGGGCAGCTTGCTGGGCAGTGAGCAGTGATAGGGAGTCTGTTGGTGATGAAAACCATACACACTACCACCAAGTGAGTACTGACTCCTAGCAATGCCCCGTGGATCTCCAAGATTGTCACTGTATATGGGCGTAGAAAGTCCATTCGTTCTGCCGCAGAGCTGCTGGTAGTTTCAAACTGCTGACCCTGGGGCTCACAGCCCAATGCGTAATGACTGCACCCCCAGGGCTCCTGGTTGCTCTAATACCTTTTATTAAATAATCTAACCTCTGGCGACTCCCCTCTAATCATAGCCAGGGATGTGAATAGCTTTATTAGTAGACAAAGAGCATTATAAAGTCGATTATTTTGACCCACTTTAAAGTAGTTTCAGTTTTTAATAATAAAAAATGATTAATTTTTTATTGAATGTAGTCATGCAAAAATGTGAAGATTAAAATAATCCTACAGTTCTTGTCTTTCTCTTCTCTCTCTTTATTTTTTGCAGCATTTTGGATGTTCACTTATTAAAAACCTAGGTTACTGTCCAGAAGCTTGATGGTTCAAACCCATCAGCCACTTCATAGGAGGAGAGGGAAGTCTGCCTTTGTATAGAATTACAGCCTTGAAATCTCTATGGGGCAACTCTACTCTGTCCTAGAGGTTGCTTTGAGTCAGAATTTCCCTGAGAGTTTTGTAGTCAAATAAAACTAGTAATTCTCTGTCATCATACCTCTCAGTATTTTCCTAGCCTCACACACAAGCATTAATTTGATATTTTTGTTTATAATCTTAAAAATGTCTTTTAATGATATAATTGTGTTAACAATTCTTAATTTTTTCAATGTTTGATTTTAGTCTTTATTCTCACATTTTGGAAAATTGGGAATGTTTTGTCCTCTATTCTCCTAAAATAGTATTATTATGACTTGGTTGATTGATATTCCATACTTAAAATATTTTGATTATTTAAATTATATTTATAAATTATCTATGCACTGCAATTTAATTATATTTTCTTCCCTACATACCTTCATTGCACCCAGAGCTTTTATTGTCTTATTTTGTTTATCTCTTTTTCTAATTATACTCAATTTTTCTCCAATTTAAGGAAATATTCTCTGCTGCCAAAACAGGTCTATTTTCTGAGTTTTTACCCAACTTCTAGAGGTTCCAATCTGATAAATTATTCTGTAGAAGGAAATGGCTATTGTCCTTACCTCATTCGTGGAACTCACTTTGCTTCCTTCTTTCTTGTATTCTGTTCCTTGTTTTCTGTCCTTCCTTTTCCTTGGCTTAATTCCTTTTATTCAATGGGATATATCATTAGTAGCTTCCTAAGAAAGGGAACCGAAGAAGTAAACTTTTTAGCTCTTCTATATCTAAAAACATCTTTGTTTTGTCCATATTTTAGAATGATATGTTGGCTGGGTATAAATATTTTTAGTAGAAAAAAAATTTTCCTTAGACTTTTGAAGGCATTGCTCCATTGTTTGCTAATTTATGGTAATGTCCTTGAAAAGTCCAATTCCATTTTATTCCTGATCTTATGTTAAGAACTAGAATTTTGAAAGAAAGATTGAAAAGATTCAATCTCTTATAGAGATGGAAAAGAGACAGAGAGTTGGCCTACTGGGGTTTCGTAGTGTTCCTCTACCCAATTGTGTTAGGCCAGTTGACTAGAGAAGCAAATCCAGAGACACTCTTATATGTATAAGAAAAAGCTTTGTATCAAGAAGTTATTATTTATCAAGAAAACATCCAGCCTAGTTCAACTCAAGTCACAAATTATGAAACTAGTCCTTAAGTCTCTCTTCAGACTCACACAGCCATATACAATGATGCAGAATGCAGGAAGATCACAGACCAGTGGGTGCAATGTTGTGGATCCAAATGGCAGTGGTAACATCTCCAGGGCTCTGGCAGCAACCAGTGACCTCCGGAAGGAAGGTGACATCAGAGAGAGAAGGGGAGGTTCCCAGGACTTTCCTTATGAGAAGGCCATGTCCACAAGAAGGCAACATCAGATTGTGACTTGATTGATTTGATTAACAGATGAACACTACCCCTACACTTTTATATATCTTCAAGTTTACACGAGATTATGTAACTATCACCAATTCAAGTGAATTAGACTTTAAGAAAACTATTCAGAAATGCAGTACTAGTGCTTAGAAGTAAGGATGGCAAGACTTTGTCTCTGTCCTTTGAGCATACTGTCAGAAGATACCTGTTCCTGGAGAAGGACATCAGTCTTGGTAAAGCAGGCAGTGAAAATAAGGGGAGCCCTTGACGAGGTGGATGAACACAGTGGCTACCACAATGGACTCAAACAGAAGAACGATTGCGAGGATGGTGCACACCAGGTGGTGTTTCACTCTGTTGTACAGAGGGTCAGTATGAGTCGGAACCAACTTGGTGGCACCTAACAACAGAAAAACAATCATTTCAATCCATCTGCTATTCATAAAGTTTTGGCTTCCTCACAGCTTATTCTTAGACTAGAAGTTCTGCAGAAACTCTGGATGACTCTGCTGGTATTGGAATCCTGGTGACATACCTTCTAGTATCGCAGCAACAAGAAAGTCACCCCCATGTGACAAACTGACAGGCAAGTGGTGGAAGAACAATGGCTGATGAGTTCAACACTGTGGCCTTCAGTATATTCAATGTAAAGGAAACAAAAATACTCAAAACTCTACTAACGGTTCATATCATGATAGAGGATAAAAGATTGAAGCTGTATAGAAATTTGATATCCCTAAATGGGAAGGATAAAGGCATGAAGTGGCTGGCTTACAAACTTTCATAAGTAGGGGAATATATTCATAGGATGATAGGATTAAGGTGTAGTTGTCACTTAACTGCAATTGTTAGCATAGAACATTGTTGTGCTGTTCACTTATAGAATATTGTGCTTAAATGAGGCTTTGGAACATATTGCATTGCATGCATTTCAGTTTTATCCTGTTAGGTACAGATATGATTTTATTATTTTGTTTAAAAATTATATAGGGCTAAAGAGTTGTGTAAAAGTGTCAAGTTGACAAGGGGTTTTCTGTGGCACTTACATAATCTCCTGTCAATTTGTGAAGGGGTGGAGTCTAGACTGTCAATCAGGTTGCAACTTGATGACCTCATTTGGAGACATAACGGAGATAAATAGCTCACTGGAGGCCCAACACACTCTCCGCTAGACATTCCCATTGACAAGCCACATGGAGATACACTGATGGAGACAGAGCCCTGGAGTCGGAGGAGCCACGTGGAGACCCACACCAACCTTGAGATACTTCCACCACCTCTGGAGCCACAAGATTTTCCACCCACTGGCCTGTGATCTTCCTGCATTCAGCATCATTGCAAGTGTGTGTGAGTCTGAAGAGGAATGTATAGACTGGTATTAGGTATATGGATTAATATTAGACTTGATCTCGACTGGGTTGGGTTGTTTTCTTAATACACAATTGCGCTTTTATATAAAGTTCTCGCTTACACACATATGAGTCTCCCTGGATTTGTTTCTCTAGTCTACCCAGACTAACACAAGCTGTTAAGGATTTAGTCTTGCTGAGATACCCAATTAATGCTTATGGAAAGCAGCTGTCAAGAAATCAAGCAACATATTGTATTGGGTAAATCTGCTTCGCAAGTTCTCTTTAAAGTGTTGAAAAACAAGGTTGCTACTTTGAGTACTAAGGTACACTTGATCCAAGTTACATATTTCAGTTGCATTAGATGTACGTGAAAGTTGGCCATTGAATCAGGAAGATCAAAGGTAAATTGAAGCATTTTAATTATGGTGCTGGTGAGAAAAAACCATTGAACGTACCATGGATTTCTAGAAGATCCAAGAAATCTGTCTTGGAACAAGTACAGCCAGAATGTTCCTCAGAATTGAGGATGATGAGATGTCATCTCACTTACTTTGGATCTGTTATTGGAAAAGACCAACCCCTGGAAAAGGCCATCATTCCTGGCAACGTGGAAAGTGAGCAATAAAGAGGAAGACAAGAGAAATTGGCTTGGTGACTGCAACCATGCGTTCAAACAGAGCAACCATTGCGAGGATGGCTTGGGACCAGGCAGTGTTTCGTTCCATTTTGTTTTTTTTTTTGTTGTGCATGGCGTCTCTGTGAGTCAGAGCCACCTCCATGGCAACGAACAGGAACTCAGGAATATTGTGGCTCTCTCTCAGAGGGTAGATTACTGCCTCCTTTCCCAGCTGAAGCCTTCCTGTGTACCCACTCCGAGGCCTGCCCAACACTATGCTAGAGCGGAGAAACAGTGATTGGGATCCAGGAGCTTGGTGTCTTCATCCTATCAGGGATGGGAACTAACAAGGCATTTGCCATTGTTGTTAGGTGCTGTTGAGTTGGCTCCAACTCATAGCAAGTCTATGAATGGTCCTGCACCATCCTCACAGTTGTTTCTGTGCTTGAGCTTACAGCCACTGTGTCAGTCCATCTTGATAAGGGCCTTCCTCTGATTTGCTGCCCTCTACTTTACTAAACGTGATGGCCTCCTCCAGGATAATGTCTCCTGGCAACATATCTGAAGTATGTAAGACAAAGGCTCCCCATCCTTGCCTCAAAGAAGCATTCTGGACTTCCTTATTCCAAGAACAAGACCTTTTAAGGAGAGAAATTAGATGGGAGGAGCCAAAAGTTTGAGAGGTCAGGGATACGTAAGTTTATTGGAAGATAAGTGGACATGAACTGTGATGGAACGTCACACATGAGCTTCTTACTAGGCAAGTCGACTCTAGCAGCAAGAAATTACTTCTTGCGTCAGGAGCCAGAATGGAGGAGGAGGACACAGGGTACATCTGGAAAATGCATTGTTTCATTGTGGTGCGCAGTCCATCTAGAGCACGGAAATCTACTGGATGGTGCAAATGGTTAAGGACTTGTCAATGAATGGACAGGTTGTTGTTTCAAACTCACCCAGGCCTGCCTTGGAAGGAAAGTCTGGCCATCTACTTTTGAAAGGTCACACCGCATTGTAAAGCCTTTGGAGCATAGTTCTACTCTGAACCCCCTGGCCTCACCGTAGGGATCCAAACCTCTCTAAACCCGCAGTTCCCAAAAGAGAGAGAGCATGAAGGAAACAAGGTAAACGTGGGCTTACTATGCTTTCTGGCAATACCTTAGCTTCTATACATTGGTGCATGTATGGAAGGTGAACTCCTTAATTCTGCCTCAAGGTTGTAT
Source organism: Tenrec ecaudatus (assembly GCF_050624435.1). Taxonomy (NCBI): domain Eukaryota; kingdom Metazoa; phylum Chordata; class Mammalia; order Afrosoricida; family Tenrecidae; genus Tenrec; species Tenrec ecaudatus. The sequence goes on from NC_134531.1 coordinate 95,882,449, forward strand.
ATTTTATAACTTTGAGGTGCTGGTCACACACTTCTCTCTCCAGGTGTGATCAGAAAAGGCATGGCAGAGGTGCCTGTGTTTTCATTCAGGGAGAGGAAGATGCAGCCGGCAGAAAAGACATAGAAGATCAAAGACCACCAACAGCAAAGTAGCTTTTCCTGATTATACTTCCTGAAAGTGCTACATACTTACTGCACCACTTGTGTATCTATATATGTACATCATTTACCTGGTTCGTATGCTATTCTGTAACTTAGAAAACATAGAATACAACCTTCTTGGAATGACCTTATATTTAGTCAGAGACAATATTATATGTGTAAACACTAAAATCTGTACAGATGTAATTACTATGAAAAATGCATAGCTCACACTAATCGCTTTGTGTCAGTTTTCTGCTTCTAGAACTAGGAACAGTTGAAAAGAGGGCTTTTTTTTTTAACCTCCTGCCAAAGATCTGGAAATACTGTGTTCACTGCAGTGGATTTGCAGCCAGATGAGAATCTCCTTAGAAATGGAAGAAATCACACGTTCAGCTCCAGGGGTTTACGTTTGCCAGGTCACATTGCTTTATTTTGGATTTCTACCACTAGAGCGAGGAAGAGTCCAAAGGCCTGAGCCCCACTATGGTGCTGAAAATTGCTCAGCTTCAGCCGTGAAATATAACCTCTTGTGTCAGAGCCAGGTTAAGGATCTGAAGCTGGGATGTTTGCATCCCTGACCCACACTTTCTGCCAAACCAGGACTCCACAGCAATGGGAAGTCCCCTTGCCAATTTTCCTTTATTTAAAGATAGTCCTTTCCCTGACCAAGAATAACATTATGGAAAAAGGTAACCATTTAACTATGTCTGACCATGTTCGTCAGGTATTCAGCAGGACACCACTGAATTCCAAATGGTGTCGTTTTTAAGTCACAAACGAACAGTGAAGGGTGCTTCAATAGACATGCTAAGAACGGAAAGTGGGCATTTCCGTAGATTTTACAACATTACCACTGTGTCGAGCATCAATATTGAAAAGGTTACGATCCACTGTGCCTAGATATGTGGCATGTTCACTTTATATTTTTAGTAATAATAAGATAATGCTTCTTTGGAAGCTGTGATAACTTAGCTGACCAATAAGGATTCGGCATTTCATTTAGCTGTGTGGTAAAACATTCAGCACACAGTTTTACACCCAGTATTTTGTAGTTCATTCAAGCTCAGTGGCCCTAAAAATATGCATCTTCTCCTTTGATGGTTCACGCAGTCCCACCAGCACCCAGCATTCCCAGACAGACACTGCTCCATTGTTTCAAAACACATTTCTCAATGCCAGACAACAGGCAAACACTACGTTCCAGGTAGAGTCATGTTTATTTGTTTTCTGTGGCTCCAAGACCATTTCCTTTTGCTTGAATAAGGCACTGTCTAAAAGCAATTTCCTTTCTCTTCTCATGGCCCTTGAAATGGTAAATTATTAAAATCGTCAGCACTACTGGAAGCATAATGAATGAGTAAGCTCAACCTGTAGGTGCATAGCAGACAAAAAGATTCTTTTTTTTTTTAATTAGCATCAATTCATTCTGTGGGACTCAAGGCTGCAGAGTTTTGTCATTATTTGGTCATTTGTTCTCCCCCTCCTTCACCTCCAAGCACGCACACATTCCTTGGTTCCACAAGAGAATTATTAAGATGATTCATCTCCGGATAAAGTCCTGTCTCTAAGCTCACGCCATTAATCAGGAGAGGTCATGAGTAAGAAGAGAAAAATGACATGACTAATAATGAAACAGGATTCACAAATAAAACGGAATGAGGTTGTTGAAAACAAAACAGAAAGGTGTTTGCAGGTGGGTCTCTGTGTACAAAGAATCAGTGCACCCAGGCAGGCTTAAAGCCAAAAACAAAAGCCCAAGTAAATAAAACAAAATAAACTTGTGGTCAAGTTGATTGTGACTCATAGGACCTTCTAGGAGAGAATAGAACTAACGGGTTCATAGGGTTTTCCACGCTGTTATTTTTCCAGAAGTGGCCTGCCACGTCTTTCTCCTGCAGAGCAGCTGATGGGCGGGCGCCTGTGCGTATACAGTTAACAGTGAAGCACTTACGCGTCTTCATTATCGCTCTGCACAGCTGGAACTCAATTCAATCTTGTGTAGTCCATTCAGTGAGGGGCATGTGGACAGTCATCATTTATGCTGCTGGAAAAAGGAACTACAGATAAATGTCTTTGACCTTATATAACCCTATCATGCGATCTCGCCCGCAATTTCTGTCACCGAGGTCGTATTTTCCAATTATTGGTCCTTCTTGTTTCCAACTTTGGCATTCCAATCATCAATGACTATCAATGCATCCTGATTTCAGGTTTGACAATTTCAGACTGGAGAAATTGGTGAAAAAAAACTCAATTTCTACAACTTTGACAATAGTAATTGGTGTGTAAATTTAAACCATAGTCATTAGTAACTGGTCTTCTTTGTAGACTTATAGATATTATCCTATTCTGGACAGAACTATATTTTTGGATAGCTCTTGAAATTTCTCTTTGGGAATGACTGTGGTACTCTTGCTCATCAATTTATATTTTCTGGCATGGTAGACCAAGATACTTTCAATCCAAAATGACCGATACTCATCCATTTCAGTTCACTATTGCCTAAGATACAAATCTTCAAGTCTTCCATTTCTCTTTTGATAAGTTCCAGTTTTTCTTGATTCATGCTTTGTACATTTCAGATCCTTATCACCCAGGGATGTCCGTAGTGGTTCCTTCTCACTTTGAGTGTGGCCCACCAGCAGGTGAAGGTCCTACAAGTCAAGATTGACTTAACCTTGAGGAGGCAGCACTTCCTCAGTCATATTTTGAGTACTTTCCAACTTCATGGACTCACCTTCAACCACTCTATCAGACAATGTTCCGCTGTTATCCATAGTTTAAACTTTACACTGCTATCCATAGATGATTTTTTTTTAAAGAAAATTGCCAGGCACTTCTACCTAGTCTATCTTGGTACTGGAGTTCCACCAAAAGCTGTCTACCATGAGTGACTCTGCTGGTATCTGAAATGCTGGCAGCATTACTTCCAACATCATGGCAACATGCAAGCCACCGCAGTACAACAAACTGGCAGCTAAGTTGTGTGTTTTGTATAGATAATGATTAACTCTAGACAAATATTGATTATCACCACACTAAACAGCAATCAAGAAGCATAGCTGGCCTTCTCTGGCTTCCTTATTGCCAAGAGGCAGGGATCCAACATGCTGCCAGGCTCCATCCCTCTTAATAGCACCAATCATTCTTCCCACACCACTCTACATCGATGCTGGCTTCGGTAATTCACTGCAGTGAACTCAAAGACAATACACATCATTAAAGAGGTTAGTGAGGGAAGTCAATATGTTACCTTCTACAAGTCAGCATCAGCCAATGGTAAGGATATAACCATTGGTTACCTCAGCCAGCAGTCACGTCTCTATTCAGGCTTCAGTCTCTCAGCCACCTGGTCCGTTGGCCTTTGCCTCCATGGGCCAGGGAACCAGTCCACGTGTCGCTCTGTCTGTCTCCGTGCCACAGTCTTGGGTCAGATGAAGAGAAGGCACCCCATCGTTTCAGGGCTGCCCCTCTGGGTCTCTGTGCCACAGTTGCAGTGTCTTTGGGCTTGGTGGCCTCCACCACTTCAGACAGGGACCTGAAACAGGCTCTTCTGAGGGTTCCAGGCTTGCTCCTTCTACTGCTGCTGCTTCACAGAGGGCTCATCCTTATTGCTAGGAGGGTGATAACAAAAACCGACCTATCCCCTCCATTAGTGTGACACACACCTTATTTGCATAGTCCCAGCCCATCTGTTGGTAGGATGTACAGAGACTTAAGTAGAAGAGCCATAGTAAGCAATTTCACAAAATAGATGAAGGGAGACATCGGACAGTGTAAGACATAAAAAATTAATAATAATTTATAAGTTATCAAGAGCTCATGAGGGAGGGAAGGAAAGGGGAAAACGAGGAGTTGATACCAAGGGCTTAAGTAGAAAGAAAATGTTTTGAGAATGATGATGGCAACAAATGTACAAATGTGCTTGACGCAATGGATGGGTGGATTGTGATAACAGTTGTACGAGCCCCTAATAAAATAATTTTAAAAAGAAAAGAAATTTCACTCTACCACAATCATGACAGCCTAATCACAGATTATGTTATTGAACTTCTCTAATCACCTGTTAATGGCTCACAGTGAAGCATGTAGTGAGGTTATTATAATCTCTGGAATAATTACTAAATTTACCATTAATTTTAAAATGTTAATTTTATCAGGTTGGCTGGACGATAGAACCACCCATGGGAGCTTAAAAAATCAGTAAAATAATCCAAGTTCTCATCATTGACCAATTCAATCAGAAAGGGGGGCCTGGCCTCCACCTTGTTTCTTTGTGTATGTAGGTTTCCCCAAGGTGGCCTCCTCATACAGCTACAATTAACATTGGGTGAGCTTAATTGGTCTTCCCTAAATTGTTCAAATTAAAATATGAAAACCTGCATAAAGTCTCAAATATAAAGAGGTAGCGTTCTCATTGTTTTATATCCAGGTACAAACAAGACTTAGCTTCCTCAGCTATCTTGGTTATCTGTAGATGCAGGAACACAGAGCATCTCCCTGGTTACGAGTACTGAGATTTCCTCTCAGCAAGGATCCAAATCCCTTTTTTTCCCACCTTCCTAACAGTTTGACAGGCCAGGCTGACTTTGCTACGTGAGTCCTGTGGACATTCAATCTATCTGTGCTAATGAGCATTCTGAGCGTCATTTCCATCTTGTTCAGACTAAAGCGCAATACAGAATACACTGCTTAATAATTGAGAGGAATATCCTGAGTCCAACCATGTCTTCAGGCATTCTAGCAAAGCTCCCATGTGCTTTAATAAATACACAGAGGTCTAACAGACCCCAGAACTTGGCTTAGATGAAAAATGTATATCTTGCTTGTAAGGCATTTTAATTCATGAATAAAGCTGAGCTTATTTAATGTATAACTCCTTTCTTCGATGTCTTCCCAAAATGTTAATAACTGATGTTCTGGTTCAGAAAGCATTTATTTTCATGGTCAGCTTAGCAATCTCCATGAAAGAAAACCGATGGCAGAAATGTCTATGACCCTCTATCCTCATCCCATCTCTTCAGTCATTGTTTTGACAGTGCTTCTATGCTTTCACTGGTTTTACTCTCACAGATGTGATGCTCTACCAGTTTAGCATCCATATTTGTACCACTGCCTGCAAGGACTTGAAAGTCATGTAGGATCCCTTTTGCATCTGTTTTTGCCTACTGGCAAAAGGCATGGGCCCCAGGGCTTTACAGAAAGAAAAGGGGTGAGAAAATCAAAGGACAGAAATGATAGGAATCATGATGTCTCTACAAAAATATTTTGGTATAGCTGGTGGAGGAGAGAGAAAAGGTGAAGTTAAACCATCGATTTCCATTAGAAACTGAGTATTCTCAAGGTAACTGCAGGATAGATTATCCCCTTTCTTCTCATCTACTCCTAAATCAAATCTACCCCATACCCCTCACCCCCATTGCTATCTGTTATCTGGTTGATTCCAACTCATAGTGAACTTCTCAGACAAAGTAGAATAGAATGGAGTACAACTCAATGTAAATAAAACCAAAATCAGATTATGTCTCCACCCCCCAAAAAACACTGATTTGTAAGAGTAAACCAATTAGGACCCCTGAGCTTAGAATGTTTTAACACCTCCTTCATTAGCACTTTAAAACTGACTTTTATATGCGACCTCTCATATTGAACACTCTGAGCTGGCTAGGCTCAAGCAATCCAGAATTTCTACATGATTGAATGGGTACCCATGCATGCTTCATTCATGTTCATGTGCCTTGTTTTTAGAGTTTAAATCCCCTGCCTGACTTGCATGATTTAATCAGGAAAGGTGTGTGTCAAGGTTGTATCCTCTTACCATACTTATTCAATCTGAGCAAATGCTGAGAAAATAATCAGAGAAGCTGGGTTATATGAAGAACAATGTGGCATCAGGAGTGGAGGAAGGCTTATTAACAAGCTCAGATATGCAGATGACCCAATCTTGCTTTGCTGGAAGTGAGGAAGACTTGAGACACTTGCTGATGAAGATCAAGTCAATGTAAAAAAAGACCAGAACCCTCACAACTGGACCAGTAGATAATATCATGATACATGGAGAAAAGGCTAAAGCTGTCAAGGATTTCATCTTGTTTGGATCCACAACCAATGCTCATGGAATTAGCAGTCAAGAAATCAAAGGACAACTTACATCGGGCAAATCCGCTGCTTAAGACCTTTTAGAGTTTTGAAAAGCAGGGATGCTACTTTGAAGACAAAGTGCACTTGATCCAAGCCATAGTGTTTCAATTGCCTATATGCATGTGAAAGTTGGACATTGACTATGAAAGACGAAAGAAGCGTTGATGCACTTGAATTGTAGCGCTGAAGAAAAATATTTTAAGTACCCTGAACTGCTCACAGGACAAACCAATCTGACCAGAGTGCGCCTTAGAGGCAAGGCTAGCAAGGATTCATCTTACATACTCTGGACATGTCGGGAGAGACCAGTCCCTGGGGAAAGACATCATGTTGAGTATAGTAGAGGGGGTTCAAGAAGATAAAGGTCCCCAAGGAGATGGACTGGTACCTTCACTGCAGTAATGGGCTCGAGCAAAGGAATGATTGTGAGGCTGGGGCAGGACTGGGCTGTGTTCCCTTCTATTCTGCAGAAGGTCACTATGTGTTGGAACCACACTATGGCACCTAACAACAACAGACAACAATTCTATAGGGTTTTCAGGTCATAATCTTTACTGAAGCAGCCTGCTACATCTTTCTCCTGCTGAGTGGCAAGTGGGACCTACCAGCTAGCAAAGGACTTCTCAAACACAGGGCCAACGGGGCTTGTTGTAAAATGTCTGTCATTGTGTACCAAATGGCTCAATAAATGACATCGGCATGCCAGAGGAGAGAAGAAGATCCATCTTCATGTCCAACTTGAGAAAAGCATAAGCACAAAGTGGAAGGTGAGCCACCTTCACTGGGAAATCTCACAGAGGAAAGCCATGGAAGAGCAGAGAAGGCTGAGGAGGGTTGACCAGTGCAGTTTTCGTGAAAGACATGAGCTCATTCTGAGCTCTGGCATGTCTTCATTGAAAATCACAAGACTGATTCTGATGACAGCAAATCTTTGGCTAGCCATAGTCTCGTCCTTCTGCACAAGTCAGCAAGATCATACTAGAAGGGACCTGGAATTAGGAAGTAGGAGACATGTCTAATCATGGCTCGGACCTAGGTTTGGTTTTTCCCCAACAGTTTTATTGGCAGTTTTATGGATTATGCAGTGCTTTGTGTTGTTCTTGTATAATTCATGTATCTTACAATTCAATAGTCCAATCGCTTCAACAAGAGTTATGTAATTATCAACACAATTGGTTTTAGAGCATTTTCTTCACTCTTGTACTCACCATTATTAACTCTCAACTTTCCTTGCCATACCCACAAAGAGTCATTAATCCAGTTACTGTCTTTATAGATTTACGTATCCTGGATCTCATATACAGAAAAACATTACCAAAAAATTCCTGACAACAATAACAAAGTAAAACAGATAAAAAAAACTCCATTTAAAAGAAAGTAGAAAATATTAAAAACTAGTACAAATTTAATTGAATCATAAGAACGATCAAATGATAGGGTGATAACTTTTTAAAAATATTTTCTTGGGAGCTCTTACATATATCATAACATTCTATCAATCACATAAAACAGTATTGTACAATTGCTACCAAATTTAGTTTTAAAACATTTTCTTCCTTTTTTTAAAACATAGATGGCATATAATATTTTAAAAATACCATTAAACAATGTATTCTTTAAGGTTAAGTATAATATGAGGGGATTTTTTTAAAGTGTAGAAAAAAATGAATTAAAATATAATGGCATATTCCCACTTTCCCCCACTTCTTTTTTTAAAAAATCATTTTATTAGGGACTCATACACCACCCATCTCGATCCATACATGCATCAATTGTGTAAAGCACATCTGTACATTCATTGCCCTCATCATTCTCAAAACTTTTGCTCTCCACCCAAGCCCCTGGAGTAAGGTCCTCATTTTTAATCCTCCCTCCTCCCCTCCTCCCTCATGAACCCCTGATAATTTATAAATTGTTATTTTGTCATATCTGGCTCTGTCGTACATCTCCCCCCACTTTTCTGTTGTATGTCCCCCAGAGAGGAGGTCAAATGCGGGTCCTTGAAGTAGGTTCCCCCTTTCCAACCCACCCTCCCTATGCCCTCCCAGTATTGCCACTCACTCTACTGGTCCTGAGGGAATCATCCGCCCTGGCTCCCTGTCTTTCCAGTTCTCATCTGCACCAGTGTACCTCCTCTGGTCTAGTCAGGCTTGCAAGGTAGGATTCAGATCATGACAGTGGGGGGGGGGGGAGGGGATGGGCGGGGGTGGGGAGAAGCATTTAGGAACTAGAGGAACATTGTATTTTTGATCGTTGGGTGATAACTTTTAACCTAAGAGTATCTGCAACAATCCAACATTTCAAAGAATTCTGCATAATAGCAAGGCTATTCAGACCCCTGGTCCATGGACTCTGACCTCAATTAACTCCTAATACTAATGAAAACAATTTGTTGTTTGAGTTCTTGGTTTTCTTGTGTATGAAGAGAATGAGAAATACATGGCTATCTACCATTCACCCAGGTGGTTTTAAAGTGAAAATAAAATTCAATTTGTTTATTTAACAAATATATTTTCTACTGCATACCAAGTACTCTTGTTGGGCATTTAGTAATGTACAACTCAAACTAAAGTCCCGATGTTTTATGTAAATTTACATTTTAGTAACAAGAGAAATATTATAACAAAATAAAAATATACTATGTCAAATGTTGATCAATATTTAAAAGAAAAATTAAACAATAATGCTATGTTACTGAAAAAGCATTATAAACTGTGAAGAACTATACAAATTTAAGATAATTTTAATTTCAGGATTGATTGAATAATATGATTAAACTTAAGGTTATTAGCACTAGAGAGTAGATTGGATTCTTTCAAAGAAAAATTCTTCTCACGTTTGGTTATTCTAAGATCAGCCTTCTTAAAAAAGTCCCATCTTCCTACCATTTCCTAAATTCCTATGTTAGCATGAAGTACCAAGGAGATGGAGTTGCTGCGTTCTTATACGAGGGGATTTCAAGCCAGTATCAGAAATCTCCAGGATTTGAGCAGCTCTGAAATCCTAATTACAAACTTCCTCTCTCCAAACCATTGAAAGTTCGTTTTCTTTGCCTTAATTTCCATGCTGGAGAATAGGAGCAACTGTTTCATGGGTTATGCAGGGTTTTATATTGTTCTTAGGCATGATGAAGGTGGACTCATGCTATCTTTATAAGTGCTATGTATTAAATATTAATCTTTAATCATGGCTATACTCAGTTCATTTTATGTAATTTCCTGATTAATGTTAAAAGCACACATCTCAAACATTTATGAATGCGCCTCTAAATGGAAGGCATGTCATTGAATAAAGAGAATAGCAAATCACTCCATTCTCCCACTGGGTGGGCGCCATTGAATTACAAAGTGAGGGTGAGAAGCGGGTTACAGATTTTACTTCAACGTGAAAACAGAAGACACGCATGGAAGTGCTGAGTGCTGCTTACTGCACCTGAGAGGGTTGCTTCGAAATAAGAAGTGCCCTTGGGCATGAAGGTGGCTGCTCTGAAAATCAAGGTAATGGAATTCCCATTAATTTAGACACTCATTCCATTAAACAGAACGACTCCAAAATGAAACTACGTTAACATTCAATAGTAACATTTCATCTTCTCAAATTCTAATATGCTTTAAATACTCCTCCCACAGGCTGAAGTTGCCAAAAAGGTAGCTGACCTAGAGTCATATTTCTTAGGAATATTTAGCAGAGACCATGCATTGCATTTTTCTCAAAAGTGATGGGGGATCAGTAGATGGGTGCTGTGAATACTCCTATTGAGAAAGATTTCTTCACTTTCTCCCTGGATTTAAAGAATCAAAATAATTGATGTAGTGTTTCATAAGAAGATAGACCCCCAAAGAGGCTGTATAGATTGTGATTTTATAAAACACCATGCTTTGATACCAACAGCCAATAGCCAACACAAAGCCACATTCAGTTCAATAGACTCTATTCAGCAAGAATATTTTAAAGCAGTAGTTCATTATAACTTCCATGTCTTCAATGCATTCTAATTTTTTTTACTTAATGAACTTAAGCAATGATTTATTGGCACCTTGTGAGAAGAAAATAAAGCTCTACATTAAGAAAATAGAAAAATAAACCACTAGAATGAGATTTAATTCGATATTTAAGTATTTGCTGAAATTCAATCGTTAAGCCCATTACCATCCAGTAGATTCCAATTCATAGCTAAACTGCAACAGACAGATGACTACCATTCTTGCTGAAACAAAGAAGGATTTGGGGCCCTTATTGATGTCAAAAACTACAGCCTTCAGTATGAGTTATACCAAAATATAAAGAAAATAAAACGCACATAAGCCAATAAGGAACAACATGCCAAACCAAGAAAAGATTGTTGTCCAGAAGATCCACAATCACTGCCCATAGAAGTAACAATTAACTAAATGACATATTACATTGGGTAAAATTGTTGCCCCCTAAACCCTTTAAAGTGCTAAAAAGTGAAGATGCTACTTTGGCGACGAAGGTGTGCCTGACCCATACTTTGCTATTTTTAGTTTCCTCATACGCAGGTGAAAGTTGGACTTGAGACAAATGATGCGTTTGGATTATGGTGCTACCAAACAATACAGAATACATCCTGGGTTATGAAATAATGAACAAATCGATCTTAGCATAATTCAGAATGCTCCATGGAATTTGGGCATGCTACAAGACAGGATCAATTGCATTTGGACATATTATTACCAGGTACCGGTCCTGGAGAAGGATGTCCAGCCTGGTAAAGTAGAAGCATAAACAATGAGAGAAGAACTGATATCAAGGGGCTGAAACACAGCACTGTTTGTGAGGACGGCTCAGGTCTTGTTCTGTTAATCGCCAGGTCACCATGATTGTGAGTCAAATCAGTGGCATTTAACAATGGCAACAGCAACCTAAATATTTGCTATTTCTTTTTCAAGTCCCAGTTAAGCTATCAATTATTTTTAAAAGTATAATTTTTTTTTGCTGTTGTTTTACGTTTGTGTGTGCCATATTTTCGGTATCAAAATTATTTTTTTTTGTATTTCCTGCCTCCTTTTAAAATGTACACTACCTTTCCTCTTCCTTTTTAATGGGCTGTGTACTTATGCACCTGAAGCAAAGGACAAACATGTTCACATCCTGATGGACAAAACTGTTCTAGACAATTTACTGGCATAAGTGAGAAGAAACTTCTCACGCACGATCTGTTTTCCTCTCATTGCCTCTCATCATCTTGACCAGTTTCTCTCTACCCCCAATCCAATCTCATCATTTGAAAAGAAAAACATTGTTCCAGATCATGCAGCTTGAAATAGGCTTTGAGTAGCAAGTACACAGTTATTTCCATTACAGTATCCAAAGCTCTCAAAAGATATAGAGTCTGGGGTCTTAAAGGTTTTCACTTAATCATCCCGCAGCTATCTATCAGGGAAGCAACAAATCCCACAGGAAAGAATCACACCAGTCTGTGTGATCCTGTGTTGTCGACGGGAAGAAGGATCAGAAGCTCACAAACAAGCAACCAAGTTGATGTGAAGCGCATGGATGTAGTGCAGACCTCAAAACCACCTGTAAGATAATTGGACAGTCCCTCTCAGAAGGGCCACATGAAAGGGGTGATAAATCCAGGGTGTGATATAGCACTGATGAAGCACATAACTATCCTCTAGCTTTTTAAAAAATATATTTACTCCCCTCACTATTATAGTTTTTATTTATTTTAATCATGTTAGACTTGCATTCATTTGTATAATCAAGATCGCTTGATACATGAAAAACAACATACATAACCCTTCAGACACAGCAACAGGAGTAATGGTTCCCTGAGGGCACAGGAAGAGCGGGGAGGAAGTGGGAAAAGGGGAAGCTGAAAGCTGGTAGCCTTGATAACTGATAGCTCCACTCGAGGGCAGGGAACCTCCGAATGGCATGTGAATGGATATACTGGATGATGTAAGATATGGCAAAAATAAATAAAATAAAATAAGGGTTCCTAGGGCATAGGATGGGGGAGGGAGGGGAAAAGGGGAGCTGATATAATGGAGTTCAAGAAGAAAGAAAATGTTTTAAACTTATTGTGGTAGCAATTGTATACTTGATGGGGTTGAACTAAGGAATGTTATGATATCTGTAAGAGCTACCAATGACATGATTTTTTTAAATCTCTCAACTTCTAGTCCATGTTATAAAGGGGGGAAATCTCATGTTGAGGTGACTTTTCAGGCTTGACTTTTTCCAAACTGTGAGATTGAAGTAGATTTTATCTATAAAGAAAGTAGTTGAGGAAAAGCATTAAGTGCTCCCTGGACGTTTACTCCTAGGGCATTAGTGAGTTCATTATAACTCTCCACTTTATTTTCATGACTCCTTTGCTGATTCTAAAAGGTGGAGAAAGCACTTTTAATAAGAACATTGAAACTTCATCTACTTTTATTCAAGGTCCTACGGAAAGTCCAGCCACAGCGAAATAAAAATAAATTCACATTTGTATACATAGTAGATATCTACGAAATTCAAATAATTGAGAGATTTGCAAGATTTATACTTAAGGCACAGTCATATTTGTTGTCTCTTTAAAATGAATTTCAATATTTTCTGTAGTGCTAAAAGCAGAATCTTTTTTTTAATGGTAGGATTTTTTGAATAGCAATTTTGTTTTCAGTATTTCTTCAAACCAGGAAGGGCAAAGACAGTCAAATGAACTACAATTTGGCTAAACATTTAAAAGATTTCACTTTTTAAAAAGTTGTTTCGGAGTGCAGATGGAATGCCAATCTTTTTCCTATTTTGTGGGAAAGATTTTGGCATTTAAATCTCATAGTTAATCTGACCCTCAAGAGCAACAGAATTTTGGACTCATTTTGAACGAATGCTGGAAATTTCCTTAGCTGTCTTTCTGAAAGAGGCCTTGGAGAAGACTACACGAGACACGGGAACTGTCTTTTCCTACACTTTGGAAAGTACAGAACTGTTGAACTCCAAGGTCCATAATAATTATATCATAGCTTTTATTTTCCCTTACTGCCAACAGCTGTACCTGCTCAGGTGCAGCAATATGGGAAAGAAGCCAACTCCACCTGGAGTCGAGCCACTTAGTCAACATACTTTGCAGTCACTCCACTCCCTCAGAATTACAAAGAGCCCTTTCAGAAAATCCCTGAGCGGTGACATGAGTGCAAAGAATGAAGTGACCAGCCACCGCTGTAACCACACATGCCCAGAGGTTGCTGGTCATGCCAGAACCAGCGCACCACAGTCAAAATGGATTGCTGCATAATTTTAACACAAATTGTCTTATTTTCCAATAGACTGCTAAACTTCGGTGTATGACTATGTTTCAAGTGCTTGAAATGATGACACAGGAATGTTCTGATTAATGATCCCATTTGTGACCTGGAGAGAGTTGGATTTCTGGTGCCTCAGTTTCTCTGCTCAAAACACGGATAAAGAAACCCTTGGTTAACATGCAAACCTGTGAAGAGGTTTCGGGGGAAACTTTCCTTTTGAAGTGGCAGCAAAACCAGGAAGAGAAAGCCTGGTCAATGAAGGATCTATTATAAAATGAAAACATCTGAAGTTTTCACTGAAGCAAGGGGGTTAATGAGTAGACTTATTGCCTTACTCCTGCCCTGAGCTGATTACTAATAGCTCTACTCTACCACATGCCTCTTGTCAAGAATAGGAATCAACTCGCCAGCAGTTGGTTAGGTGTTTTTGATTTGTTTGTATGGTTTTCATCAGCATGGAAGGAAAATCCACCAGCAGGATTTGTTTTTATTTGTGATTTCAGGCGTCAGGCTACATCTTGGTACTGCTGCTGCGTTACAATACTAATTTGGGGGGTTATACACAGCTCCCCCAAATCTAAACCCAAACTCTACCATATAGAATACATAATTACATTGTTTTATTATCCCACTTTCCTTTTCTTTTATTCTCCCTCTCAAATAAGCCAGATATCACACAGATGAATTAAACAAAATTACAGAAAACAATCTGAAGAAAGTCTAGGCTAGGCTGCAAAACACCCCTAAAATCTGACTGGAGCAGAATCAAAGAGTTTCCAATTCCAGTTCTAAATACCCTTTTGGCTATCCCAGCAATCTTTCTTCCTTCCAGCATATGGAGCTACATCAAATTCACCACCATATTCTTAGCACCCATGCCTAGTATTTTTCTACTGTTATTTCTTAACTCACCAATCTCTAAATTATCATCTGTATGACTTTTTATGAGATTTTTTGCATGATTACTACTTTTTATTTTATTTCGTGACTAAGCTTTTTTTAAAAAAAACTGAATGTGAGAATTCATAATGATTGTCATTTTTTCCCTTCTGTGTTGTGTTATGGTATTTCTATGTTGTTCAGAGTGGTCCCTAGTAGAGCATATGGTTAAGCACTTGACTATTGTGTTAGTCTGGGTTGACTAGAGAAACAAATTCAGAGACATTTCTATGTGTATAAGAAAGAGTTTTACATCAAAGAGCAATTGTACATTAAGAAAACATCCCATTCCAGTCCAGATCAAGTCCATAAATCTGATATTAGCCCATCTATCTAATACCAGTTTATACATTCCTTTTCAGACTCACACAACGCATGGAATGATGCAGCATGCAGGAAGATTAAATGCCAGAAGGTGGAAAGTCTTGCGGATCCAGTGGTGGTGGAAGCATCTCAGTGCTGGCATGGGCCTCCCCAAGGCTCCTCCAGCTCCAGGGCTCTGGCTCTATCAGAGTAGCTCCCTGTGACTAGTCAACAGGAATGTCTCGCAGGGAAATGAGGCAGAGAGTGTATCTGGCCTCCAGTGAGCTATTTATCTCCTCTGCGCCTCTAAATGAGGTCATCAAGCTGCACCCTTATTGACAGCACCCTTATTGCACCCCTTCACTGTTAGTAGTTTCACGCTAATACTAGATTATGTAATTACCACAACTATTGATTAACTAAAAACTAACCAGTTTGAACCACCCAGAGTACCCTGGAAAAAGAGCCTGGCATTTGCTTCCCAAAATATCACCGACTTGGAATTCTGAGAGAGCACAATTCTACTCTACCATGGCAACTGTTTTTTTTTTAATGTTGTTTATGTCCTCAATTTCTTCTCAAAATATTTAAACTCTGCCTTATGTTCAAAATTGGAGACAACTTCACTAAAGATAGTCTGCTTCATAGTACAAGCATAGATCCTGGAATCAGGAGTTACAATTCTGGTTTACTAGCTTCAGGTAAAAGTTGCCCTAATGGAGTAGTGGGCTATGTGTGGGGCTGCTGACCACGAGGTCAAAAGTTCTAAACCAATATCTGCTTCATAGCAGAAAGATGAGGCCTTGTACTCCCACAGAGTTACAATTTCAGAAATCCCCAGCAGAAGTTCTATGATTTGCAATCATCTCAATGGCAGTGAATTTGGTTTGGGAGCCTTGGGTAAGTCATTTAACCTGGCTGAGCCTCTGATTTCTCATCTAAAATTTAGGGGAAAGTAATATATAATTCACATTTTAATTGGGAGACAAATAAATGAGGTGAAAAATGTGCTTAGCAAGCACATAAATGTTTTATTTTATTATTTTTAAAATCATTGTATTGGGGACTCATACAACTCTTGTCACAAACCATAAATACATCCATTGTATGTCAAGCACATTTGTGCATTCATTGCCATTATCATTCTCAAAACATTTGCTTTCTACTTAAGCCCTTGGTATCAGCTCCTCATATTTCCCCCTTCCCCCCCTCCCTCATGAACCCTTAATAATTTATAAATTATTATTATTTTGCCATATCTTATACTGTCTGATGTCTCCCTTCATCCACTTCCCTGTTTTCCATCCCACATGGAGGAGATTATATGTAGATCCTTATAATAGGTTCTCCCTTTCTACCCCACCTTCCTGCCACCCTCCCGGTATCCCCACTATCAGAACTGGCCCTGAAGGGATTCTCTATCCTGGATTCCCTGTGTTTCCGGTTCCTATCTGTACCAGTGTACATCCTCTGGTCTACCCAGATTTGTAGGGTAGAATTGGGATCATGATAGTGAGGGGGTGGGGGTGGGAGGAAGCATTTAAGAACTAGAGGAAGGTTGCATGTTTCATCATTGCTACACTGCACCCTGACTGGCTTGTGACTCTTCTGTAACGGGATGCCCAGTTGCCTACAGATGGGCTTTGGGTCCCTAATCTGCACTCCCCCTCATTTACAATGATATGACCTTTGTTCTTGATGCCTGATACCTGGTCCCTTTGACATCTCGTGATCACACAGGCTGCTGTGATTCTTCCATGTGGACTTTGTTTCTTCTGAGCTAGATGGCCACCTGTTTATCTTCGAGCCTTCAAGACCCCAGACACTATGTCTTTTGATAGGTGGGCACCATCAGCTTTCTTGACCACATTTGCTTATGCACCTGCTTTGTCTTCAGCGATTGTGTCGCGAAGGTTTGCATCATGGAATGCCAGTTTAGTAGAACAAAGTCTTCTTGCATTGAGCAAGTACTTGAGTGGATACCCAATGTTCATCTGCTGTCTTAATACTGAGCCTATAAATATATGCATGTAAATATGTTGAAGGCCATTAAGACAGCCTTGAAACGGCTGAGAATTCTCATGACCTATGTCTCAGTGTTTGCTGATTTATTCTGTAACTTAACGTTTTGAACAGACTGTCAAGAACAAGAAAGTATGCAAGGTCTGGAAAAACAGGTTGTTTAATTTTCTCAAGGATGTCTGGCTTGGTAGAAGATACAGTTGCTATATGTATCAAATGTGCTTGCTTAACAATGAGACAATTAACTCCGGGTTGTTTCTGCAGGGATAGAAGGAGTATGTGGAATAAACTCAGGACTTCAGTATTCCCTGTTGCCCTCCAAATACTTTCTGTCTCTCTTTTTTTCCTTAATTCTCACCAACCCCTTTCAGGACTGTTTGACTTATTGGCTGGCTCTGACAAGAGTGGCGCCCGAAACCGCGACCTGGAAATGGGGGACAAACTGAAGGAAACCGCAGATTACAAAGGTGTACACAAAGAGATTGGTGCGGTGAGTAGCTATTGGGAGAAGAATGGGACAAGGAAATAGCAAACAGATTTTTGTAAATATGCTTCAAAATATGTTAAAAGCTAGAGGAGCAAAACAGTAAGCTACCAAGGGTTAGAGAAGCTTTTAGATTTTGTGGTTAAGATATGTCCTTGTTTTCCTGAGGACGGGACTATAAATATTAAAACTTGGCAAAAAAAAGTAGGGCAACGGTTAAAGATCACTATACTGCTAATGGACCTAGTAAGGTTCCCATAGACACGTTTAGTGTATGGAATTTAGTTAGGGATAGCCTGGACCCTAGACATGAGGGACTCCAGGGTGAGAATAATTCGTTTGCATGCTCGAACAAAAGTGAAAGTAAAGTTCCTTCTGTGCCTCCACTTCCTCCTTCTCCACCACTGACACTGCTAAAAAGTAAACTTGAGGGCTTTGAAAATGAGGTCGAGGAACCCCTTGATCCTGGTGATGCGGAACAGTTAGAGGATGCGGCGGCACATTATCATGATGAGGACTTAAGAATTTTTACCGCCTCCAAAGCGCTTCAACCTGAGAATCATAACCCTGTGCAAGAGACTCAGAAGTCCTGCCCGCATGAAACAAAGGTGGTAGGCTAGAGGAAGCTTATGCATCATTAGCAGCAAAAGCGAGGGAGATGCAAGTCAAGTTAATAGAAAAGCACTCCCTCATAGAGACCAAGGAATGGGTGCCAAAACTTACTGGGGCCAAGGTATTTCAGAGGCCTCCGAGTGCACTCAGCGAAAAGAATCCTTTTCTAGAAGACTTGCCAGTTGTATCACCAGTTGTGACTAGGGCTCCAGGGAAAGGATCCATGCTTAGTGCTGCCGTACGTGCTGCAGCAGAACGAGGGGAGGATACAGGGGAGTTCAGTGTGCTGTTCCTTGTAATTGAGCATCAGGATGCTCAGGGTAATCTGGTCAGAGATCATACTCCAATTCCTTGCAAACAGCTCAAGGAATTTCAGGTTGCTTGTGCACAATATGGCCCAATCACTCCTTTCACTCAATCTGTATCAGATACACGTTCCATCGCAGTGCTGCCCCCGCAGAATGGAAACAATTGGCCGGAGCCTGTGTGTCAGGAGGAGACTACTGGCTGTGGAAATCAGTTTCATGAGAGTTGTCAATATACAGCAGATGTAAGCTGTTTGTGTGAACAAATTGCGTGTGTGAAAGTATTACATACTCTTTCACTTGTATGTAGAGAGGGTTTTTTTAATATTTATTTTAAGAACCAAATCACTTTTGTTTGTGTTTATTACTGCTTGAAGTTGAGCCTTGTTTGAGTATTTAAAAAAATAATTATACCAATGAAACTACTCTCCCAAGAAAAATAATGCCATCATTTGTAAACTCTGTAACCTTCAAGTGTGTGCTTTTTTCCCCCTTTGTCTATTTCAAATCAGGAATTGTATTAAAAAATTAAACAATTGGCTTTTGAAAATACAAATACTGCCTGCCAGGCAGTGCTGAGATCTTTTAGGAAAAAGGACAACCTGTCTGATTATATCAGACTATGGTCAGACATTAAACCTTCCTTTACTCAGGGGCTTGCTCTAGCAGCTGCTTTGCAAGGAAAAACAGTAAAGGAGGATTAATGATACTATAGAATTTATGGGAGCCCTGCAGCCTGGACTCCCTTCCCTCTCTGCTATTCCAGCCAATACATATAAGATCATTTTAGACTTAAAAGATGGTTTTTACACTCTCCCGTTGGATCCAAATGATTGTAAAATATTTGCCTTTAGTGTTCCCTCCACCAACTTTAAAGAAGCTATGAAGAGGTATCATTATTTTGTTTTGCCTCAAGACATGGCCCCGACCACCCGGTATTAATATGGGGATGAGGACATGTTTGTGTTTTTCCGGAGGATGCTGGTGGAGTGCAGTGGCTGCCTGAACGGTTGGTGCGGTTTGCAAACCATGCAGATGGGAATCTGCCTCGGAGTGCTTCTGGGGACGTCGCGCGGTGAGCAGTAGTGAGCTTAGGTTCCTGATCCACCACTCCTACACCTACACCCTGCTGTCTGGGAAGGTTCAAAAATCACAGTGTGGGTTAATGACTTACACCCTCCCTGTACAAAGTGAAGGAAATGTATTATCGTCCACTCCTCAATCTTTTTCTCGTTGTGGACTAGAGACTCAAAAGAATAATAAAACCATATTGTGGAGATCGTGTCTCACGGACAAGCCCATCCAGTATAAAATCACAAAAGAGAGATATGTCATTGATTGGTCCTGCAACCAGGACAATACTCAAAAACAAATAAATAAATAAACAAACACTGCTGAGTGGGAAAAGGGGCTGTCTGCAGGACTTTGGTGCTCAGACTCGGGTTTTCCACAAACTCAATGGTGGAAAATAGGGGCTGCTTTGGGGACGTGACTCTTATGAGCGCCTTCCTCCAGACCACAGGAAACTGTTACTGCCTGCGAACCATCGCCTTATGTACTTTTGGCAGGGAATATTACTATAGAACATGATGATTCTAAGTTTAACATGTCTTGTAATGATTGTAATTTGTCTAATTCTATTACCTAGACCCCTGAAGGTATTGTCATCACTATTTTTATCAACCTTTTGTTATGCTGCCAGTGAAATACAAACTGCCCATTTTGTAAATGAATTCTCTAAAAATGTGACTAATGTGTTGGGTACTCAAGAAGATATACACAGGAAGTTAGAGCAAAAAGTACGTGCTCTTTCTGACATGGTCATCTATTTAGGAGACAAAGTGCAGGGGCATAAGGCCAGGTCTAGTCTACAGTGCTATGCTGTAATTTCATGGGTCTGTGTTACACCCAAACTGTACAACAGCAGTCAGCATCGCTGGATTAAAGTAAAGAATCATCTTCAAGGTATTTGGCACAATGCTAATAAGTCTTTAGATTTATTTCAACTCCATCAAGAAATATTAGCCATAAAAGATGCTAAGTCTCTTGATTTTGATGCCGCTAAGTTGCTGAGGATGGGCTCCAGCATTATCAAGATGCTTTCCCTTCGTTAGGAAGTCTCAGAGGCCTCCCTCACATGCTTATGCCCATGGTCACAGCAGGAATGTGTGTATTGTTGATTTTATGCATACTCCCTATGGTACTGTGCAAGGTTATGGCTGAATTATTGGCCTTAGGAACAAAGCTTCATGAAGTGCACCTGCGCATTTTGCCCCCTCCTCAAACAGGGGTGTAAGGCAGAGGCTGGTTAGTCAGAGACAGGTAAGATCGAGTCTGAGTCTCCCAACCTAAGACAGGTCATAGTCACCTGGAGGACTGTGACTGATGACGGGTAAGGGCCATTTCAGGACTCGACAACCTAAGACAGGCACAGTCATCTGTTGACGTTTTGAGTAAAGATATCTTTAGTAAATAAAAAAGGGGGAGATATTGAAGGCCATTAAGACTCAGCCTTGAAACAGCTGAACATTCTCATGACCTGTGTGTCAGCGTTGCTGATTTCTTCTGCGACTAACATTTTGAACAGACTGTCAAGAACAAGAAAGTACGCAAGGTCTGGAAAAACAGGTTGGCTTGGGAAAAGTTAGAGTTGCTATGTGTGTCAAATGTGCTTGCTTAACAATGAGATAATTTACCCCGGGTTCTTTTTGCATGGATAAAAGAAGTATGTGTAATAAACTCGGGGCTTCGGTATTCACTGTTGTCTTCCCAATACTTTCTGTCTCTCTTTTTTCCTTAATCCTCACTCGCCCTTTCAGGACTGTTCGACTCGTCGGCTGGCTCCGACATAGATCTATTTCCCCATCATCATATATAAATATATTTACATGTCTGTATTGAGACCTCTATAAAAGCTCTTTGTCTACTATTTCTTTCCACTATTTCCTTGTACTTTCCTCATGTCCCACTATCATGCTCAGCCTTCAGTTGGGTTTCAGTAATTTCTCTCAGTTACATTGCCCTCAATCAGTCTCCACCAGGCCTCTCACACCCTCCTTGTCACTGATTTTGGATCACTTGTTCCCTGGTCCCTGGGTTGGTAAACACCACCTCCTTTCCCCTACTTTCCCCTTCTCCCATGTCCCCCAGGGACCATTGGTCTCATTGTTTTCTCGTCCAGAACATTCATCCAGCCTATCATCTCTAGATAGACCTGCAGAGAAAATAGTAGGCCCCAAAAAAGGGAAGACACAGCAAAACAAAGTGACAAAAGAAAACAAAAGGATGACACCAAAACACCAATGACAAAAAATAGATTAAAAAAAAAAAAGAAAAACCTGGAAATAGTTCAAGGTCTCTTTCTTGTCCTCTAGTAGTGCCTTCCAGTGGAGTCTGATGGGGTGCCACACCCTGGCCCCAAAGACTATCCTTGGCATTCCCTTGGGACCTCCCTACTCTGCTTCCCATGCTGCTCTGCCACACGCCCTTAGTGTTTTGCCTTGGTGTGGTGGGGTCAGACCGGGTCAATCCTGGCACTTTGTCTCCAATGCTGTTCCCCAAAGGGCCATGGGTCAGCGAGGGACGTCGTGTCTCATAGTGGGATCAGCCATATGGTCCACGCTGTACATTGGTTGTTCTGAGCAGGGATATGGTGCTCCAGGATTCGTGGGCCAGGATGTGCTCCACTCTCTCTTTCTCCCCCTTCATTTGCTCCTGTGTGCTGCGATCAGACATGTTCCTCTCCCTGAGCTGTAGCTTCAGTCTTGCTCTCTAAAGTAAATTCTTCTGTGGGGAGGGGCACCTGTCCACCTAGTTGGGATTGGAGCCATGCCCTCAGTCCCCTCCACTGGCTCCCTGTTCCAGCTGGCACACTGCATTCACCTCCCAGAACACTGGGTTTAAGTCTCCACTGGGTCCCTCTTTCCCTGTGGAAATATGAACAATACTCGCCCTTTGGGTGGGTTTATGCCCTGTTCCCCAGCTACACTTTTCTATCTCCCCCCCCTCTACCCACCCTCCTTTTTCATTGGCTACTATATGTATCCCTGGATTTGGTCTGACCCCTGCCATACTACCTGGACCTCACACCAGGACTGTTTGTATACAGTAACTTTTTCCTTGTGTCCCTTTTTGCATTTTTTAAGCTTACCTCAGCAGATTCATATAGTACTTGTCGTTTTGTGCTTGGCTTACTTCACTTAACATAATTTCCTCCAGTTCTTCCCATGCAACAATATGTATAACTGCTTTTCAGGGATACGTAGTACTCCATTATGTGTGTGTCCCACAGTGTTTAGTTTTATTATTGTTACTTTTTCAATAGATGGTGGACTCCACCACCTCTGTCAGTTTGTTGACAGTGGTGGTGATGATGGAAGTTATGCTACTGGTAATTCAATACCAATATCACCCATGTTGGAAAGATGTCAGTGGAACTTCCAAACTTAAGATATTCTAGGGGCTAAGACCTGGAACTCTAATTCTAATAAAGAAAAAAAAAGGCCAACAAAAAACTTATGAATTGCAGCAGGACATTGTGGGATATATATGAAGCAATCAGAATTGAAGTCACTGAAAACACAACTGGGGAAGAGCTGGCTCCACAAGGTACAGTAAATCTTAATGATGGGGATAAAGTAAAGCTTCTGGAACCTTAATTTTCTTATGTGGTATGATACAAAATAAAAAGAAACAGAGAAAAAATCGATTAATCAGAAAGTATAATGTATGCATTATAAATTAAGGAAAATTGAAAGTTGTCCAAATTAAATGGAATGCTCAAAGATATATACCCTAGGCATTAGTGAAGGGAACTGGATTTGTATTGGTTATTTTGATTCTGACAATCCTGTGGTCTAATATGCTAGAAATAACTAATTGAAGAGGAAGAGTGTAACATTCCTCATCAAAAAGAACATTTCAAGCTAACAAACATAGGAAAACAATGCTCCTGGCCACTAGTGACATAAGAGATGTGAATCAAAGCCATGATGAGATACCATTTGACACTAACAGAAACTTCCCCTGACAAAACCAAAAGACACGAAATACTGGAGAGGGTACAGAATGATTAGAGCCTCCTGTACTGCTGGTGAGACTGTAAACAGGTACAACCAATGTGGAAAGTGATATGATGCTACATCAAACACCAATTATATGGAAATATAAATTCTATATGATCTATCAATACCTCTCCTGAGTATATACTCCCAAAGAAGTAAGAGCCATAACACAAACAGATATAGACCCACCTATGCTCATTGCAGCACTGTTCGCAATAGCAAGTAGATGGACAACATCCAATTGCTCATCAGTGGAAGAATGGATAACGAAACTCTGATACATACAAAGAATGCAATATTATGCATTGCCAAAAGACAACGATGAAAACTCAGAGCATTTCATAGCTTGCATGGATCTGTAAGATATTATGCGGAGTGAAAATAGTCACTCATAATAGAACATCTGTACGAGACCACTCTTACAAGGATAAAAACCAAGACAAAAACTTGTAGACAAAAGGGAATGGACTATGGAAGTCACCGAGATGGGGAGGGCAAATAACGGAAAATGAGCAATGATAGAGGGGGGGCGGCAGGTGTACACTTGAGTGAAAGAGACGATGGAGGTCCACAAGAGGGAGAGAAGCACTCAGCGGACCTGGTGCCTAGACCATAGGGAGAGTGGATTCATGATTTGAACTGTTGAAGGCAGAAGTGATGGTCTGAAATGTAAACACAACACCTAACTCACAATTTATAAAGCACACACACAGAACATTTCAAGATGTATCCTGTCAATGATAAAACAATATCAACATGCCCACCAGAAAGACAAGTTAATATGAATATCATTCAAATTTATACATTAGCCACTAATGCCAAAGATTAAGAAACTGAAGACTTATGCAAATTTTTATAGTTTGAAGATTAATCAAATATACAAGGATACTGCAAAAGTTCACAGAAATTTTCCATTAGCATTTAATCCAAACTTTCCACAAACGTTCTGAAACTTCCTCATACAATCGAGATTTGTTGACATTTAATGGGGATTGAAATGTGAGAGTTGGAAACAAAAAAGAAGAATCCATCGATGGAAACTATGGCCACGGTGAGGCCAACAATGATAGGATTTATATGAAAGAGTTTTCCAAGACAGAAGGCCAATTTACTGCTATCCTTTCCCCCCAGTGTGCACAACACCACCCAGGTAGCCCTCAGCAGAGAGAATAAGCAGACTCCCATGGACCCTAGCTGCGGGAACAGACAATGTTGTTGTTAGGTGCCACTGCGTTGGTTCTGACTCAGAGCAACCTCAGCACAACAGAGACTGCCAATCCGGTGCATTCCTCATAATTGTTCCCGTGCTTGAGCTCCTTGCTGCACCCAAGGGGTCAGTCCATCTCCTTGAGGACTTTCTTCCCTTTCGCTGCCCCTCTGCTTTACCAAACATCATGTCCTTCTCCAGGGACAACATGTCTCCTGACAACAAGTCCAAAGGATGTGAGATGAAGTCTCGCCATCCTTGCCTCTGAGGAGCACTCTGACCCTACTTCTTCCAACATACGCTTAGACCGGTTTGTCAATTTATCGGCCCCTGGTGCTTTCAATATTCTCCTCCAGAACCACTATATGAATGCATCTACTCTATGGTCCTCCTTAGTCAATGTCCAGTCTTTCACATGCATCTGATGCAATAGAGAATACAATGCTTGGGTCAAGCTCACTGTAGTCCTCAAAGTAACATCATTCCCCATCAATACTCTGAAGAGGGCTTGTGCAGATTTACCCAGTGCAATGTGTTTTTGATCTCTTGACTTCTGCTTCCATGAGCATTGATTGTGGATCCAAGCAAGACAAAATCCTCAGAATTTCAATAATTTACTCATTAATCAAGATGTTGCCTATGGGTGCAGTTATGAGAATTTTGATCTTTATATTTTAATCTATACGTAAGGCTGCAATCCTTGAACTTAATCAGCAAATGCCTCAAACCCTCGTCACTTTTAGCAAGCAAGATTGTGTCATCTGAGTATCAAAGTTTGTTAACAAGCCTGCCTCCAATCCTGTTGCCACATTCTTTTTCATATATTCTGAGTAACTGGTGGTTTTGAACTGCTGACTCTGTGGTTAGCAGTCCAACTCATGCTACCAGACTCCTGGAGGAAAAACAACAACAACAACAAACCAGACTCATTACCATCAAATCGATGCTGACTCATAGTGAATGTAGAGGACAGGGTAGAACTGTCCCTGTGAGATTCCTAGATTTTTAACTCTTTTCCAGAGTAGAATGCCCCGTCTTCCTCTAGCGGAGTGACTCTGGTTCCCACTGCTGGACTTGAGGTTAGCACTCCCAACCCGTAACCCCTACACCGTCAGTGTCCCTGCCTAATGCAAAAGGGCATGGAAAAGACAAGGAATGGAGAAAGGAATCAAGATGAATGTCAGGAAAGAATGTTAAACTTACTCTTTGAAGCTAGAAGTGAAGCGAAAGAGCCGAGCAGAAGATTCCAATACTCAGTGCTGGAACCCAGAGTAAAATGTGCCAAGGCCTGGAGTCAGAAAAGTAAACGGGAAGAGCGTGACAAACATTTCTCATGCTGAAAGAACTGGAGGAAACCGTCGTTCATTTTTTATCAGGTTTTATGAGCAGTGAGCATGTTCTCAATTCAAGAATTCATATGTGAAAGAAGAATACCTTATGATCTTTTTTCACATCTTAATTCTAGCTCAAGTCCTCATTCTGCTAGGTTGGGTTGTAAACACTTTGAGGTCTTATGGAATACTAAACCCGCCGAGCGGGAGGAGGAATCTTAGAATTGGCACCGGTTGTAGCTGGAAAGTCCTGGACAAAGATCAGGGAACTCTCCATCTTTCTGCCAGGACCTCAGTCAGTTGGCTATTTTCATGAGGCAAGAATGGAAGGCTCCAGGTTTTAAGAAACAAACATTAATCAGAAGAAGTTTTATTTAAAAATGCTCCATTTATTTTTTTATTCAAAATAAAATTAAAATCAGATATTATCCACACTGGGTTTTCAGTCTTCGCTGCTAAAGTTTAATTTTTATTTCTTTCCTCCAAGCAGTAAAGATGAAGCTTTCCCAGCCACCCGATGCTTTGTCATTTGGAAATGGCAGAAGTGTCCCCCCACCCCCTCCTCAAGTTAAGCTGGAAGAACATAGCCTGACTACTGCTTCCTTTTGAGAATGAGAAGCGCTGTCCTTTTCTTTCATATGTGAGGAGATTGACAGGAATGACATTTATTTAGAATGCTTCTTTGTATTTGGAGCAAGCAGCTTTCATTTTCTAAAGGAGCGATTTCAAGAACATGTTGGGGTACTCAGGCTCAGAAATGCATTTCACTCCCTGGTATTCTTGCTCTTGTGTAATCCTTTCCCACAGTCAGTAGGGTTGATTTTGGTAACCAATAGGATCGTGGGGCAATTATCTGGTACAACATCTGAAGCTTGGTCATAAAAGAAATTGTCACAACTGATTTGCTTTCTCTCGATTTTCTTTCTCTGAGGGAAGCCAGCCACCATGTTGTAAATTCCTAGGCAGATTGATGGAGAGAAATCAAGGCCTCCTGCCAACAGTCAATATAAACTAGCTAGGCATGTGAATAAACTGACTTCCATGGCCAGTAAAGCTTACAGATATGTGCAGATGTCACCAAAATCCTGGCTCGTGAGCACCACAGAAAATACATAAGAAAATATTTATCATCATTTTAAACCATGGCATTTCAGAATAGCTTATTATAGATAACAAAAATAGGCAAATTCTTTTGACTAGATGTAAAGGGTTTGTAGGGAATTCTTTGCTTTTCTACCTTCATTTATTATTATTACATCTTGGGAGTGAATGATTCTGGTTATTTTGAGCTGTCCCAATAGTAGCTCCTATTGGTCAAGTCCATTTTGGCCTGGAGAGGGACTGGCACCTTTCAAGGGACCAAGAGATTTAGTCTCTTCTGAAACAACACAGCTCAAATTTGTGTCTATTTCCACAGACTTCTTAGCTCCTTTCTATTCCTCTCTTTTGTCCATGCCAAACTTACAATTGTGCTGTTTCTCTGCCAAACTTTGAAGTAAGAGAGTATGAGAAATTCTTGGAATTCTATCATTTCATCTGACTAAATCCACCAAAGTTATACCCTTTGGGAATCCTTCCAAAAGGAATTTGGAAAATCTCTACTATCATTACCAGGTAGGTGACCTAGTTTTATTTTGTGTGTATGTATAAGGGGCTATAGAAGTAAGAGGTGAGTTGGAGATGATGGTTGTAGAATATTTTTGTTTTATTACAAATATTTGGTCTCTGTTCAAGATACTTTTTATATTTCCTTAAGATTTCAGTCATTTGACGGCCCAAACTGAAAACACAATGAGGGTTTTCTGCCTTCTGTTTTGTCTCACCCCTTCCTCTTCGGCATGAAGTGTGGTTTGTCTCAGTTTGAGTAAGGGTCTCAGGAAGGAAGAAGGAACATTGGCAGAAAATAAAAATAATATGTTAATATCTCAAAGATATTATCCCCACACATTTTTAAAAATTCAAATAGGGGTTTGAATTTTTCCCTAAAATTTTATGTGAATTAAAGTTATATGAAATATGATATATATTGCTGCTATTCATAACCACCCTATGTTCAGCAGAAAAAAGCACTGCCTGGTCCTCCACTAGCCTAGCAATTGGTAAGTCCACCTCATTGAGGGTCTTCTACCTTTTGCTGTATGCATAAGTAATACAATTTAAAAACAGTTTCTTGACTTCTATAGATCCCCAAACCTTATAAATCCATTTTTAGGACCCACCTCAAATAAAGAACACCATAGTAATATAATTTAGATAAATTTTTATGCATAAAAACCATGGTATTATTTGAAACATGTTAAAGTTCAGCAAATTAGTTTTTGGTACCATTTGTTGACTATACATGCCAGTAGTCCTCAGCATAAGCATCTCCCAGAGAATTATTTAAAATTCAGGTGCCTCAGCTCCGTGCCAGTAATTGTGACTCAAATCTAAGAGCTTCTGTCTCATGTAAGGGGGTGGCCATTTTTATTCCTCAAAGTATGTATGCACCCTTAGACTACTAGGCTAATGTTCTCACAAGATGACTGTGACTACATTAAGTTGGAATTAATAATAAAAGCAGGAGAAAATGAAGCATCTAAACCAGGAGAATTTTGTCCTTTCGTATAAAATTTGACTCCCTGTCTTTGATGTCTTCTCCTAACTCCCCATGTGGCGTTCCTCTCTGTCCACCTGTTCCAGAAGGGGCAGTCTCCTGGGTCGTTTGGAGCTGACCCTAAGCCCCTGCTACAGAGTCTCATTAGCTAGCTCCAATGATGGCCAGACTAGAACAGGCTTATGTGGAGCTGGTCTGACCTTGGTATCACCACTTTCTGTCTTATCATTTGTTTTTCAGTAAGACAAAATGTACACACACACACACACACACACACACACACACAATAGGACTTTATATTGTTTCAGTGACTTTTTTTTTTTTCAGAGAAAAAAGTCTAAATGCTGTGAGCTTTTAGTTGTTCTTTAAGACTCAAAAATAACTTCTTTCTGGAAAGCCAAGCACCAAGCTGACAGCTATCAAGTCTATTCTCACTCACAGCTACTCAATAGGACAGATTCGAACTGCTCCCTTTGGTTTCTGAGATGGTAAAGTTCTATGAGAGTAAAAAGTCGCATCCTTTTCCTTAGAGCCGCTGGTGGTTTAAGACTGCTGAACTTGCCGTTAGTCACCCACCTTGTTGTGCACTGTGTAGCCAGAACTCCTCAAAAAGCAAACCCACAGTGACTCCACAGGACTTTCCCTTTGAATCTCAGAGACTGAATCTTTACAAGAGTAGACAGTCTCATCTTTCTCCCACTGAGCCACTGGTAAGTTCAAACAGCTGACCTTGTGGCTAGTAGCTCAATTGGTAGCTCACAATACCACCAGGACTCCTGTTTAAGGTTCTTTCAGAAAGGCTCCTGTTATAGGTAGATTTATTGGGCCAACTTGGCCAATAAAAACATGTGGAATTAACCAGGTAGCAGTTTTATTGGAGCCCAAAAAGATAAATGGCTCGACAAAGTCTGCCCTCCCTCACTCTTGCTCTCTGGTGATCAGGCCAGTGTGAGGCTGCTTTAGCTAGTTCTCTGACCCAACTTGTGATCTACACTACCTGTGGGAGAGCCAACTCATGGATCATGTTGCTAGAGTTTGAGGTGTCTTTGAGACCTACTTCACCTCACTACTGGTATGTACATCTCTTGCTGGATCCTGTCATCTTGCATTGCTTGAATTCGATATCCCATCTGGGTCTGCTTCACTAAGCTCTTCAATTGTTGAGTGTTGGTGACCCACCCTGCTGTTTGCTGCCTGTGGGTGGACTCTGACTGCATGGCCCAAGGAAAGACTCAGCTACCTACTTCCCTGAGTTGAAGGCCTTCCAGTATATTAACTGTTCCATAGAAGTGAGTTGAACTGAACCCTCTGTTCTTCGGTGTGGGCTAATTAGCTGTTATATTCCTTTGTGATGTATAAATTTATTGATAGAAATAGACAGATTAGATTAGATAGATAGATAATCATAAGTGTCCAGGTTTTGTTTCTATAGAGAACCCTGCCACCAATACTTCTATCAGCCCACAAAACCCAATGTAAATTTAACATGATTATTTAATCCCCCTCTCTCCTTCTCTAAACTGGTAGCTTCTTGAGGGCAAAGATGTTATTCACTTCATCTATCACCAGTGTCATGAATTAAATTATGTCCCCCTAAATATGTGCCAACTTGGCTAGGCTATGAGTCCCAGTGTTCTGTAGTTGCCCTCCATTTGGCAATCTGCCTCGATGTTCTGATGGGTTGAAAATATTAACCTCCCTCTGTTACTAGAGACTTGGTGGTATTGTCAGTTAAGTGTTGTACTACTCACCATGGCTAACCATAAAGTCAGTATTTCAAACCTTCCTTGGGATAAAGATGGTGCTATCCACTCCCATATATAATTATAGCCTCAGAAATCTGATACACGTTTGCTATGAATCAGAAGCAACATGATAGCAGTGTTTCCTTTGTGTGTGGGAGGTGTGGGGGTGAGGTATATGCAAATGGGGCAAGATTCCAAGTGGGTTGTGCATTGAGTCACATCCTTAGAAGAGGATTGTTAGGAGTCCCACATTTGCTTCAGTCCCATGTTTTATCTTACAGGAGATCACAGAGGGCAGAAGGAAACAGAGAATGAGGAATCTCCCTGCCATCAGGAAAGAAGAGCCAAGAGCAGAGCTCAACCTTTGGACATAGGATCCACGCACTGAGAACCTCCTTGACAGAGGAGGAAATTGATGTCAATATATATGGAAATCTCCCAGGGATTTCAGGCCCAGAGATGTTGAAAGGGGACAACATCTAAAATTGGCACCCGAACTTGGAGTTCCCATTTTGTAACCCATGATAAAATAGGTTTCTGATTGTTCAAGTCATCCTGTTGTGGTATTTCTGTTATAAGAGCGCTAGATAACAAGATATCCAGAGCTCAGCCACAGTGGCAGAGCTGGTGGTTGTCCCAAACCAGAGCCACTGACTCAACAAATGAAGGAGTTCCCCGACTGTGAACTTTGACAGCAGCACAAGGCCACATGCTTCTGTCCTGGAAGGGTTGGTGGATTTGAACCACTGGCCCTTCTATTAGTGACTGATTAACCACGGCACCATTTACTGTCTTACCACCCATTTCTTCTTTTCCCAAGTAGCTTCAGCTTTCAGTTTGTGATTGACCCGACCATATCCCCATTCTACTTGTGTGGATGTGGTTTTAATCAAAACCCCACGTGTGAAGCGACTGTTCCACTGTGCTCTATTTCATTTTCCAGGTGTCAGGGATTGACTGAGTCCCAGTTAAGGATATCATATAATTTCTCCAATCAGAGTGAATTCCAATAATTTAGGTGGGAATGCTACGGCAAGAATGCTCTGGTGACTGCTGGTTTTTGGTGCTATGAAGTCAATTCCAATTCGTAGTGAGTTAATTAATGTACAACAAAATAAAATTCTGTTTAGTCCCGTGACATGTTCACAATTGTCATTAGGGTTAAGCCCATTGTTGTGGTCACTCTGTCAATCTATCTCTTTGAAGGTCTTCCTCTTGTTCCAGGTCCCTCTATTTCAACAAAGCATGATATCCTTCTGTGAGGACTGGGCCTTCCCGATAACATAGCCAAAGTACATGAGAAAAACTGCCACCATCCTCACTTCCAAGAAACATGCTGGCTGCATTTCTTCTAAAATTGATTTGTTTGTTTTACCGACAGGCTATGGTATAGTCAATATCCTTCATCAACATCGTATTTCAATGCATCAAATATTCTCTAGTCTTTTTGTTGTTGTTTTTAGACAACATTGAGTCTGTTCAGACACAAAATGACCCTCTGCATTGCAGAAAGAAACACGGTCCTGTCCTGGACCATCCTTGCAATGCTTCCTAGACCTAAGTTGCAGCCATGGTGTCAATCCATCCCACCGAGGGCCTTTCTCTTTACTGCTGTTCCTCCACTTTTCCAGGCATGATGTCCTTCTTGTAGGGCCTGGTCTCTCCTGAAAATATATTGAAAGTATGTAAGATAAAGTCTTGACATCCTTGCTTCTGAGAAGCATTCTGGCTGTACTTCTTCCCAAACAGATCAGTTTGTCCATTTAGCCATCCATGGTACTTTCAATGCTTGTCTCCAGCAACACAGTTCAAATACATTAACTCACCTTCAGTCTTCTTTATTCAATGTCCAACTTTCACATGGAGTGGAGGCAATGGAAAATTCCATGGCTTAGGTCAGGCACACCTCAGCCCTCCTTGTTTTCCAATACTCTAAAGAGTTTTTGTGTACCAGACTTACCTAACGCAACGCACAGTCTTTCTTACTCATTAACAAGCCAGCTTTCACATGTGTATGGTGTGACTGAAAACACCATTGCTGGAGTCAGGTGCGCCTTAGCCCTCAAAATGGCATCTTTGCTCTTTAAATCTTTCAGGAAGTATCAGGTAACAGATTTGCCCAATGGAACATTCCCTGTGATTTCTTGACTGTGTTTGCCTGGGCATTGGCCAAGAAACTTCTCTGTCATGCTGTCCAATCCCAATGGCGACCATTCGCATGGTCTATAACTTGGAAGTGCCCTGTTGGAGGTGAAAAAAAAAAAAGCGGCAGTCCCAAGGAGAGTTGGGTGGGGGAAAACCTCAGCAAGTTGGATGAAGGAAAACCTGTTGCTCTTAGTTTCCTGGTAGGTATGCAATGGCATTCTGCTTCCCCCACATTGGCATGCCCAATTATCCAGATGTGCTATGAATTTAATTATCTTCAGAGGTTCTCTCTGGTTTCTTCTTTTTCCAGAGAACCTCAGAAGCACTTATTTTGGTTATGCTAAAAGCAACAAACTCCAACAGGCACATGGAATCAGCTTATATTGACTAATGAAGATCAACGACTACTCAATGTGAACGGGGAAACCGAAAACCATCACACTGGACTCAATTCATAGCTCTGTGACAAGCATAGAAATGATTGAAGGTGTCAAATTTTTCATTTTACTTGGAAAATGAAATAAAATAATCATAGAAAGCAGCAGTTAAGAAAGCAAACAGGTATTGCATGAGGCAAGTTTACTGCAAAAACAACAACAATAAACAAACAAACCAAACCTTTCTTTAAAGTGTAGACAAGCACAGAAAGTCCTCGGAGGAGTAAGTTGCACCTGTCCCAAACCATGGTGGCTTTCCATGATCTCACATGCATGCCAAAGCTGGACAGCTTATGGATAGGGGACACTAGAGGAAAATGGAGGCATATGAACTATTGTGTTTGCAAGAAATATTTAGTATGCTGTGGGCTTCCAGAGAACAAACAGACCTATTTTGTAAGAAGTACAGCCAAATTATTTTTTGGAAACAATCATGGTGAGGCTTTTTCTCATACTTTGGGCACATTACCAGAAGGGATAAGTTCTTGGAAAAAGACATCTTGTTGGGAAAAATGGAGGCTCAATGGAAAAGAGAAAGGCTCTGAGCAAGAGAGACGAACACACTGACTGCCCTGATATGCTCAAACCTAACAGTTGTGAGGATGGCGTGGGACCATGCAGTGCTTTATTCTCTGCTATGCAGGATTGCTATGGGCTGGAATGGTTTCAAAGACACCTAACCAAAACAACAACAAAAAGACTATTTAGAATATGTATATTATTTAAGCTTAGAATCAGATTATTACTTTTATCTTATTTTAGTACCCGTTTTATGAGCCCACTTACAATGATACAGGGGTTACAATGTGTTGCTCTGTGATGTGGTCTACTCGCTGCAACTTAACAAAGAAATAAAGGAAATTCTCATGCCACTTTCTGGGTTTCTTTTGGTTCTGTAAGTAGCTCCTTTTAAATATCATAGCATAGTAGTTTGAAGAGACACACGGGAGAAAGCCTCAAGAAGTAACTGTCTTCCTGTTCTGGTTTTGAATAGAGGCCTTCAACATAGATCCTCTCAGGAATTATATCAGGAGTTATCACCTGGGATACTGTGCGCCATATTTCACACAGTTTTTAAGTGACTGCTTTGATTTGATGAGGTGCCTTGAGGATTCAGTGGGTTAAATATTGGACTGTGAACATAAAGGTCAGCAGTTCTGAGCCACCAGGTGCTACTTGGGAAAAAGATCAGGCAGCATGTTTTCATACTCTCGGAGGACCTAGGCAGGTGTTCTATTCTATCTTATATGGCTGGCATGAATCAGAATGCCCTCGAAGGCACTGGGCTTAGTTGATCTGGTTGTTTTAATAGGTATTCCAGCTAGTTCAATTCCCACCATAATGCTTACAACATTGAAAAAGAACTTGTTTCCTCCATCTTGAGAGAAGAAACCTATGTTGCAAGGCCTAAAAGATAGTGCTACTCTGAAAATGTTGTGGTATAATAAGTATCTATATCAGGGCCAGAAAATACTTCTTCTTGTCACACATATGTAAGTGGCCAAACGTAAGTCAGAACGTGCATGCACATTCTCACATCAAAATATAAATCAATAAAGCGAGGCCTGAGCCAAGATTGTAAGCTTCCCCTTGAACATTTCTAGCTACTAGATTTTGAATCAGCCACCTTCTTCCACAGGGGAAGGAAGGTGCACGTTTCTGTGTGCTGGTCAGTGTAGGGACCTGGAGTTATTTTCATCCTCCTCTGAAATACTTCACTTTGTGTAGCACATTAAGTTTTCAGAAATAGAGGAAGAACCACGGAAACCATATTTCTCTAGTAATGCCACCTCACCAAAGGAGCTAGGCACATGAGCATCTCCAGAGGGAAATGGAATCAGTTGATAGGGAAACACTTTCCAGTGTGTTTGTCTCCTCATGGAACATTCGCTCCAAAGGGAAAAGACGCTTCCCTTTGTGTGTTACTAAGGAGAATACCAAAGCA
Source organism: Tenrec ecaudatus (assembly GCF_050624435.1). NCBI lineage: Eukaryota > Metazoa > Chordata > Mammalia > Afrosoricida > Tenrecidae > Tenrec > Tenrec ecaudatus. Next base: position 95,917,126 of record NC_134531.1, read on the forward strand.
AACAAACTATAGATTACAATTTCTAATGCAAGTCTCAAGTGTATAATGGGCATAACTTCTTTTAAGGAGGGAACATGACTATCGTCTTGAAGAATCACATTTAGATAATAGTGTGTTTCCAACAAACTCTCTTTTGAACTGTATGCTTTCCACGGACACGTAGTAAAAAAGAACTTCTCTACTACCTGGGTCCCTCCCTGAGCAGCGAAGCTGATTGTGGGAGGAGTCATGTGTGGGAGGAGTCATGCTTGAGTTTGCTCCATGCCACATCATTGAAATGGTGAGGGAAACATGTACATGGCAAAATATTTGAATGAATAGACTCATTGAGGACTTTATGATGCCCTGGGCATGGCTCACTGCTTTCAAAAATGAGATTTGGTAATGACATTGCCAATGGTTAAAACAAAGTTCAAGTATCTCCTTCCTAATTTTGCAGGCAAGACATTTAGTTTCCAAGCTGCAATAAGAAGGAACATAATCTAAAAACCCACAGGAATTTAAAACATGCAGGAGGGAGTTAGGCCATGGTTGCCTAACAAAAATCTGGGTGTAGAAAACCTTTGATAACATTTTCATCTCTGAAGACTTTAGTCTAGGAAACCAATATATGGTATTATAAAGGTAAGAGATTGATTCGGTTCAGAATTATTTCATCCACACAATAAAACTAGAATTTTATTTGCCATTGTTGCTACTTGCCAAACATAAAGATTTGGGAAAAAATGTGTTATTGAAACTAGAACAGTAAACATTATAAGTGATATCATATAAAGTTGAAAACTACCTTTTAAATATTAAAAGTAGAAAATATACAAAATTGTATGTGCTGTAAGATATCCTACTTAGCATCAAAGGATGCATATTGTGGATACCTATATTAATGCATGCAAAAACGATTAATATTTTAATACTGGTTATACCTAAGTAGTAGTATTATGGAACATTCTAAAATCTCTGCTTTAAAATATCAGCACTCAAGTTGATATCTAGAAAGATTCTATGGGCAACATATTGACTGATGAAGGAAGCATGAAAAGAGTACACTGTCACTGAACCAGCTGTCATTCCACTACTTCAGGGGCGGTATATGAGCAAGCCCCAATGGTACCGAAGGAAGAAGTTCAAGCTGCACTGAAAGCCACAAACGAGACTCCAGCAATTGATTGCACACCGACTGCAATGTTTTGACAGGTTGATGTAACACTGGAAGAACTTACTTGCCTCTGCCAGCAAATTAGGAAGACAGCTACCTGGTAAACTGACTGGAAGAGATCCATCGTTGTACCCATTCCAAAGAAAAGTGCCTCAGGAAAATGCCAAAATTCTATGATGAGGTCACTGATATTACATGCAAGTAAAACTTCGCTGTAGATCATTCAATAACCGCAGCACTGCATTGACAGAGACCTGCCAGAAATTCAGAACAGATTCATAGGAGGACAAGAAACAAGAGAGCTCATTGCTGATGTCAAATGGATCTTGGCTGAAAACAGAGAACACCAGAAAGATGTTCTTGTACTGTCTTGGCTATGCCACGGCATTCAATGGTGTGGATCATCACAAACTACGGATAGCCTTGAGAAGAACGGGGATTCCGAAGCACTTCATGGCGCTCCTGTGGAACTTATACCAGGATCAAGAGGTAGCAGTGCAAACAGAACAAGGGAACATTGCATAGCTTAATATCAGGGAAGGTGTGAGTCAAGGTTATATCTTCTCACCATACTTATTCAATCTGTACACTGTGCAAATAATTAGAGAAGCTGGATTAAATGGAGAAGAATGCAGCATCAGGATTGCAGGAAGACTTATTAATAACTTGTGATATGCAGATGACATAACCTGGCTTGCTGAAAGTGAGGAGCGTTTAAAGCACTTGCTGATGAAGACAAGGACTGCAGCCTTCAGTCTGGATTAGAACTCAGTGCAAAAAGACTAAAGCCTTCACAACTGGATCAATAGGTAATGCCTGATAACGAAAAGGCCAACGTTGTCATGGATTTGTATCTTGCTTGGATCCACAATTATACGCATGGAGGTAGCAGTCAAGAGATCAAAAGACAGATCACATTGGGTAAATGTGCTGCACAAGGCCTCTTTAGAGCAGTGAAAACCCCGGATGATACTTTTAGGACCAAGGAGCACTTACCCCAGGCCATGAGATTTTTCCATTGCCTCCCATGCATGTGAAAGTTGGACATTGAATAAGAAAGATAGACGAAAACTCCATGCGTTGGAATTGTGATTATGCCGAATAATACTGAAAGTATCAAGGACTGCCAAGAGGACAAACACGTCTCTCTTGGAAGAAGTACAGCCAGAATAGTCCTCAGAGCAGCGGTTGTCAACCTGTGAGTCGTGACCCCTTTGGGGGTCAAATGATCCTTTCACAGGGGTCGCTGGATTCATAATGGTGGCAAAACTAGAGTTATGAAGTAGCAAAGAAAATGGTTGAGAACCACTGCCTTAGAGTCATGGATGGTGAGATTCCCCCCCGCCCCTTTCCATGCTTTGGACATGTTGTCAGGAGAGACCAGTTCCTGGAGAAGGACATCATGCTTGCTAAAGTTGAAGGGCAGGAAACAAGAGGAAGGCCCTCAATGACATTAACTGACACAGTGGCAGCAAGCAGGGGGCTGAAACGTAGCAAGGATTGTGAGGTTGGAGGAGGCTCGAGCAGTGCTTCCTTCCGTTGTGCCAGGGTTACTATGGGTTGGATCGGACTCACTAGCACCTACCAGCAACAACAACAACTTTGTGCGCTGCTCTATGTTTTTCATATTTTCAATATGCATAGTTGTTACTTTTAGAGCTAGAGGGAAAATAAATGTTTTATAATACCTAAAGTTTTACACAAACACTTTATGCACTGCTTTCTTATATCATGGATTCAAAAAAAGATGTGTCCACGGAGTTGGGTCATAATTCTCAGTGGTTTGGCAACTGGTTTTACACAATGGTACAATTTTCACCTATGATGTGATCTGAAAGGAACAGCCAATCATCAGTCTGTGAAGTCGTTAGGGTGGAATGCAAAGCCCTTACTCTGGTTTCATGGCCCTAATCACATGCAAAGGAGGTCTCCCCAGAATGCTACCTACCCCACCATTTACCTCACAAGAAATGTTGTCCTTTAGAATATGGATCCTTGTACTGAGAACTTCCCAGAGAAAGATCGATGGCAAGATACATGGAGATCTTCAAGGGATGCTGAGCCAATGGGTGTTAAAAGGAGACAAGGGGAAGGGAGACTCCGGATAGGGCAAGATATGACAAAATAACGATGTATAAATTACCAAAGGCACATGAGGGAGGGGGGAGCGGGGAGGGAGGGGAAAAAAAAGAGAACCTGATGCAAAGGGTTTAAGTGGAGAGCAAATGCTTTGAGAATGATTGGGGCAGGGAATGTACGGATGTGCTTTATACAATTGATGTATGTATATGTATGGACTGTGATAACAGTTGTATGAGCCCCTAATAAATTGTTAAAAAAAAAAAAAAAAAAAAAGGAGACAAGGACCTTTTCGAGAGAATGCAGTCCCCTAGACCTGGCCTCCTAAATTTTGACTCCTAGCCTCCTGAGTTGTGACAGAATAAATTTCTGTTTGTTCACATCATTGCCTTGCAGTATTTCTGTAATAGCAGCACTTGATGACTACGATTTCTAAGAGGAACTATATCTTTTCTAGGCTAATTCTAGACAACACACAAACTTCTAATTGGATTACAGGTTCTTCGTGGTGTCATTTTCTTTTCTACGGGGTTTGCTGCATTTTCCGGTTTGGGTAGAACCTCTTTTATTTCTCCAATTTAAAATTGCACACGTCCTGCCATCGAGTGAATGCTGACTCCCAGTGACCGGTCCCCCTGTGGTGTCTGGGGCTGTTGATAGAAGTCGAAAGTTCAGGCTTTCTTGTGCATAACTGCTTCTGGTTTTGAACTGCTAACCATGTGGATCACACCCATCCAGAAACCATAAATACCTTTGCTTTTGCATGTATCCTTCACTCCACTCATTACAAATCTACATCTACAGCAGCCTTTAAAATATGTCACAAAAACCTCTCCCTGCAGGAGATCTTTACTGATTAAATCCACCTCAATCAGATTTCCATTTAATGTAACTTTTCAGCTCTTGTGTATTTATTTTACAATCTAGTGCTATGTGGTTATTGTTATATTGCTTTATAATCTGTGGCAAATTGTTTTCTATTAAAGCATCCATCTGTATTTAGGGAATAACCACTCCCAGAGTAAAAAGGTTAAATCTTGGTCATTTTTTTTTCTGCAAGAGAACTGAAAGTGTAAATCTATACTAATCATGTGGCTGAAAATATATAATATCACAGGAACCAAGAATCCTGGGTGATAAGCTGAGCGTAGATATTTGGGTAAACTTTTGACCTCTGAAAGTCAGTCCAATGGAATCTCCTCTACTGATGACTCTATGGCTATCCTAGTCATAGTGCAAATATTGCAATGTTGTGGGCTTGGAGGAAAATGTGTCTTGTCTACCACTTCCTCGTTTTACATCAGAGACTGGTCATCAGAGGCAGTTATCTTAGGAAGTTGGCCCAACTTCAGATTTTATAATGGTTTTCTGATCCCCCTCCCCATTTAGGCCCTAACTAATGCTTTTTGATTGCTACTTTTCATTAGGTTTGAGTAGCTGGATAGTATATTATTATGAGTATTTTTATTTTTTGGTATTTTTTGATCTTCTGGTATCAGTTCTAAACCATATGAATTGTAGGACCAAATGATATCTTCAGCATGAATAAACTATTACATTCTTCTTAGAAAGTCTAAGTTAGAGTTGGAAGTTAGTTCCTTTTTTATATAATTTGTCAACTTAAAAAAGATAGATGCCTACTCACTAAAGGAGCCCCAATGGTTAGCAGTTAAACGCCTGGGTGCCGATCAAAAGGTCAGTAGTTCGAAGGAAATACATGCTCTCTGTGAGTAAGATGTGGCAGTCTGCTTACATAAATGTTACAGCCTTGGAAAGCTGGTGGGGGGGTGCTACTTTGTCGTATTAGGTTGCTATGAGTCAGAATTGACTTGATGATAACAGGTTTGTTTTTGCTTGTTTTACTCTAAGTATGGCATTTCTCAGAATGTCAACATCAGTTGGAGGTTTTTGAGCAGGGAAATGATAGCTGGATCATCGCTTTTCAGGAGTATTAGCTCGTAAAAGAGAAGTTTAGGAAACAACTGCTCAACGAAGGAGGGAAATGAGAAAGGAAAATAGAGGCAGGGAAGGAAGTCATCTGATAGACAACACTCTCTCTCCTCTCGTGAAGGTTTGCTCTACGTACATCCAGGAAGTCTTTGGCATATAGTTTGGGTTGCTGTGATATTCTACTGGTGATGAGTGAGAGGGCTTGAGAACAGTCAAAACATCCCTCGTTCCAATTGTGCTAGTCTGGGTGCATTAGAGAAACAAATTCACAGAAACTCATATGTAGAAGAGAGCGTTTTATATAAAGAGTAAGTGCACATCAAGAAAGCATCCCAACCCAGTGCTGCCCAAGTCCATAAGTCCAACATTAACCCATATGTCTGACACCAATCTACAAAGTCCTCCTCAATCTCAAAAAACACACACCATGACACCAACTGTAGCAAGAAAGCCGAATCAGTGAACGTGTAAGCATCTCAGCGCTGCCAGGAGTCTCCAAATGGCTGCTCCAGCACTCAGGGCTACACCAGGGTAGGTCCATGTGGCTTCTCCTTGGGGATGTCTTGCAGGAAGTGAGCCTTGCAAGCTGAAGCAGCTAAGTCAGCTGCATCCTTGTCTGACCATCAGAAAGCAAGAGACCCAAGAACAAGAAAGGGGAGACTTCCAAGCCATTTATCTCTCCTCCCTTCAATTAATCCCACATGTGTTTATTGGCCAGGTTGGCCCATTAAACTTAACTATCTCACCAACCTACAACCAAGACTTTATGATGGGATTTTACAGGAGCTGCTTTTGCTTTTGGCAGATTTTTAAACGCGGTCTGCATGCTCTCCTGTTACTAAGCAGGAAGATACCCGAACTGGATAGAAAAGCCAAAGACAGAGTAGGCTTACCAACAATGAAACCAAACTCACCGCCATTGACTTAATTCCCACTCAGAGTGACCCTACAGAAAGCAGTGGAAATGCTCCGTGGGGTTTTCTAAGACGCGTCTTTAAGGGAACAGAAAGCCTTATCTTTCGCTTGTGGAGTGGCTGGTGGACTGTAACCACCAACTTTGTAGTTACCAGCCCATTGTACCAACAGGGGCCTTTGGGATTAGGGTTAGGTGATCCTATCCATTTATTCCGTTTTCCCTTTCTCTTCAATGGTTATACGACTTTGTCTGGTTTCCAAGCTTTCAAAATTGTAGTAGGCTCAAAAAAGATTCTTTGCCTCAGTTTATTGTTCCTCTCATGTAAGTCTTGCATAAACGGTATGCAGTGTTTTCCAAATATAAAACTTGTGTGCACGTTGGAAACAATTAGAGCTCACCTCCAATGTCTCTGCAGGAAGGGAGAGGGGAGGATGCCCACACTTTAGAGATCAGAAACCTAAAAAGTTCACTTCCTACCACCTTCGTTCCAGTCAAACTCAAGTCTTATCAAATGCGCCGATGTCCTGTTCCCACACAGTGTTGGCTTCACGGGAGAAAGAAACCTTACAAACATGGAGCATGTGGATGCAGCACGCTTGTTGAATGACCCTATGTACACTGGAACCTTTTTTAAAAATTCATGTTGAATTTTATTTATTTATTTAAAATAGTTTTATTGGGGCCTCTTACAGCTCTTATAAATAATCCAGACATCCATTGGGTCAAGCACATTTATATATATGATGCCATCATCATTTTCAAAACATTTTCTTTTTACTTGAGCCCTGGGTAGCAGCTTCTCTTTTTCTCCCTCCCTCCCCGACCCTCCTACCCTCATGACCCCTTGATAAATTATTATCCTTTTCATATTTTACACCATCTGCTGTCTCTCTTCACCCACGTTTCTGTTGTTCATCCCCCAGATGGAGGGTGGTGATGGTTAATACATCTATCATTACGATCAGTTTCCCCTACCTCCCCCAGCTCCCCTCATCTTCCCCCTACCTTCATGGTATCCCTTTACCATTTCTGAGGGGTTAATCTGTCCTGGATTCCCTGTGTCCAGTGTCCATGCTCCGGTCTAGCCGGATTTGTAAGGTAGAACTGTGGTCATGATAGTGGGGGGTGGTAGGAGGCATTTCAGAGCCAGGGGAATGTTGTGTGTTTCCTCGCTGCCATGATGCACCCTGGCTGATGAGTCTCTTCCTTGTGATCCTTCTGTGAGGAATCTTACAGAACTCTTGCTTGTTGGGGGAAGCCAGGTATCAATGAGGTCAAAGTCAAAAGTGGCCATTTACCAAAAGGAGGGTAAACAATCTAGGTTCGACTCCTGAACTCAGACTAGTGCTTTCTTCTTCTCCCGGTAGCTCTAACGCTGATCTTTTCAGTAGTTTCTAGGTGGAACCAGATTTTACCTGGTAATGTCACCCGCCTTTGCCAGGAAGCAAATAAACTCAGATATACTTCAATCAAACTGCTACTTGGAAGTCCTTGTTTCTCAATGTATAACATAGTGTAAGTGTCCCAGGTCACCTGGATGACATAGACATAGCTGTGGATACAGGGAGAGTGTGTAGCTAGCTTTGTTTCTCATTGTTAAAGTCATTGTACTTATGTCTATGGATTATTGTGAACTCCAAATACATTAAGTAAAGTACTTATAAGAGGATGTGATATATACTAAATATCTAAGAAGGGTTAGCTAATATAATTAATTCTATAATTTAGAAATAGTAATGCTATTTGCCAGTGTCTGAGGCAAATTCCAATGTGCATCTGGCAGGCACACGGCTTCTAGAAACCACTGACTGCCAGGTGAAAGATGTCAGTCTGCGTAGATTTCAGATTTTGTGTCCACTTGAATTTGTATGAGAGTGTAGGGGTGGGGCCAGTTTCTATCACTCAGGTCCCAGGCTGACGATGCCTCCTTGGGGTCTGGCCTTTTCTACAAGACAGACAAGGGGATTAGTCCTTCCTCTCTGCCCCTTGATCTTCCTGCTGGCAGGGAATCTACACTGACCGCTGGGGGTGGTCCCTTGTGGGCTGCTGACCCTGATAGTCATTAATCACCTGACATGCTTCCACTGACCCCATAGCCATGAGATGCACCCACCAGTCCATGATCTCCTTTGACCTTTCTGTGTCATCAGGCTGCACCTTCAAGACTCTGAAGAGGGTATTGCCTAGCATTGGACGCATGGACTTGAGTTGAACTGGGCTGGGATATTTTCTGTATATAAGATTACTTATTAGTATAAAGCTCTCAAACATATATACACATTTGAGTGTCGCTAGTTTAGTTTCTTGAGATAACCTAGCATATTAGAGTTTGTAAATAAATTTTAGACCCAAATGATTCAAAATAAAACAAATGAAGAGGTATAAGGATGGTTCCATAAGTAGGAGTCCAAATATTAGCTACTTAAAAAAATTGCAGTCATGTAGAAGACATTTGAAAATTGAAAAGCTCTCGGGACTTTCGGTAAGTGTGTGTGTATATGTGTGTGTGTGTGTATATACATTTGTATGGGGGTGGGGGAATTGGGAGCTAATGCTATGAGTTCAAGAAAGAAGAAAATGGTCTAAAATTGATTATGGTGATGATTGTGCAACTCTTCTTAATATGATTGAACTGTTTTTATCGTATGATATGTGAGTAAACCTATTAAAACAAAATAAAAGCCAAAGGCCAAAAGACTCACTGCCATTGAGCCAATTCTGATTCATAGTGAAGTTATAGAGTGCCTTTGGGCTTCTGAGACCTTAGCTCTTTATGGGAGTAGAAAATCTCATTTTCCCCCTACAACATGGCTGGTGGCTTCGAACAGCGGACCTTTCCATTAGCAACCCAATACGTAACCCATGGTTCCACCAGGGATACTCTCTAAAAAAAAGGTAAAGCAAAGGAATGTAGTAGTCGATTTATTACCGGGCACCAAAGCCAACATGCCACCAAGAGAGAAAGTCGTCAGAAAAGCCTGGAGTGTTTGGTTACCAGTGCCTTCCAGTAACTAAGTGGAATGGTCGGGCATGCCAGAAAGCACCGAGGTGTTCTTTCCTTTCCTAGAGCTGTGCCTCTTCCCTGCTCTAGGCCCCATTCTGTGCTTGAGAACTAGCCTGCTCCTTTTCAAAAAGGGAATTAGAAAACTAGGAATGGAAGGCATAAAGACCACGATGGTAAGTGTTAGTGAACGGAAGCGCGCTGGGATTGGACAGAGTTCGTTCCCAGGCTCGAACGGTGACTAAGAAGGTTCCACAGTCTCTATCAGATCATCGAACCTAGTCTTTGTGATGTTTTTGAGTTATGTTTCATTTTTCTTCCACCCTATCCAGGGCCAGCTACTGTAAAGAGTGGTGAGCAGTGGTAACCAGGCACAATCTTGTTCTTGTGTTGTGGAGGCTGAGGTTCCCAGGATCCTTTGGGGTAATTTTCCCCATGTAGCACTGATTTTCTTCACTCTTCTTTGTTTCAGATGGGAAGAGCACAGTAGGTCTGCTTTAGGTGACTGCAAGCTTTGAAGGTCCCATCCAAAACAAGATGTAGAACATTGTCTTTGTGGATTATGTTATGCCAAGTGAACTTGAACCCCCAGGCCCAATGATTCATTCTCTCAAAGTGTTCACTTATGCCTAAGAACTTTTCATAACCATATCCATTAATGCTCTACATGGATATATTTACAGCAAATATAAAAACATCTGTATAAATTTCATCTGCCAAACCTACATGGATTCACCTTGTTCTGCTTCAGTGTCTATGTACTCACTTGTAGATTATTTCTATTACTTCAGGATAAATGTGTAATATTATTTACCTTTGTTGCTTTTAATCCTGTGTTTCTCAGTGTGTGCCTTTGCCTTGATCATTTATATGTGGACTTCTTCCTTATTATACATTTCCTTTCCTTTCACCCAAGTGTATGCATAGCTATCCTCAGCAATTTATCCCCTCAAACCTAATCATTTTCAAATAATGTTCCTATATGTGTGCAAATATTTTCTTGACTTTTATAATATTGGTATCACACAGTATTTGTCCTTTTATGATTGAATTATTTCACTCAGCATATGAATTCTAGTTCATCTTTTCTGGGAAGATTCAGCAATATTTTTTGATATTGCATGGTATCTTGTCATCTGTATGAATAGCTAATCTATCCAGTCATCTGCTGATAAGAATTTAGATTGTTTCAACCTTTTGGGTACTGTGAATAGTGCTGCAATGAACAAGGTGTGCATATATTTATTTGTGTCACACCCAGAAGTGAGATTGCTGGATCGTATGCTATTTCTATTCTAACTCTTTAAGGAAGAGCCATGCCATTTTCCATACTCCGCCATTTTGCAATCCTACCAGCAGCATGAGGATTCTAGTGTGCCTACACCTCAACACTGCCTGTGGCTTTGTTTTTTTTTGAACTTTGCTCTGAATGCTAACATGAGATAATATCTCCTTGTTTTGATTTGCACCTAATGGCTAATGAGCACAAGCATTTGTTAGCCACGTGGATATCTTGTTTGGTGAAATGTCTATTCAGATCTGCTGCACAATTTTTGAATTGGCTTGTTTGTCCTTGTGTTGCTGAAGTGCTAAAGCTTCTTAGATATTTCAGATATTAATCTTTTATCCCGTCTGTTGTTGCCAACATTCCCCCTAGCCGTTGGGGTTTCTTTTTACTCTTTTGGTGAGCATACATATTCAATGTTTGGGAGGTCCCAATCATCTCATTTGTCTCCATCTGTTTGTGTGTTTTCTGTTTGTGTGTTCAATAGTGTATTCAGGTCATGTACTAGTTCTCCTAAGTTTTCCCCTTATTTTTCCCTTTGATGATCTTTATAATCTTAAGTTTAACATTAAATCTTTCATTCATCTTGAGTAAGGTTTTGCACATGATGAGAGATATGGATCATGTTTCATTTTCCTTCAAATGAATATCCAGTGTTGTTAGCACCATTTGTCAAAGTGACTATCTCTTACCCATTTAATGGGCTCGGCCCTTTGACAAAGATAAGTTGTCCATAGGTGGATGAGGTTACTTCCCAATCTCAGTTCTGTTTCATTACTCTGTGTGTCCGACATTGGAATAATATCAGGCCGTTTTGACTACCATGGAGATATAGTAGGTTTTTGAGAAAATGGGATATGAAGCACGTGTTCCACAGCATCTACTTACTAAGAAGCAAGCCACACTCTCAAGGAAATGCCCAGGGCAGTGATCTGATTAAAAGTTACATCCCACCCTCATCTTCTTATAACTGATTGGCTGCTCATTGCCGATCCCATAATGAAGATGATTACGTTGTTTTAGATCACATAATAGGAGATTGCTATGCCTTCAGTGTCAAACCACTGAGAATCCTGGCCCAGCCAAGTTGACACAGAATCTTCAATGTCACATAGTATTTGTATTTTCTTTTTATTCATTAGCATTGTAGATGCATCCATTTAGGCATGACTGGTTTAGTTCCTTATAGTAGTACTTTATAGTTTTCTTTGCACAGGTCTTTTGTATCATAGGTGTAACTATTTCTGAGCACTCCATATGTTAGGTAATTATTCTAAATGGTATTGTCTTTCTGCTTTTCTTTTCAGAGTTTGTTATTTTATTTTTTATAAAATGAAAAATTATTAAATTGCTATTATAGGGAAACCCAATAGATTTTTTTTATGTTAATATTGTACCATGACACTTTGCTGAATTCTTCTGTTAGTTCCAGTTGTCTTCTTGCTGAGTCTCTATGACTTTAGGTGGATGTTTGTTCTTAGATGCAGTCAAGTTAGTGATGACTCCTAGAGGCGCATGCTCAATAGAATGAAGCGCGCCAGGGCCTGTTTCGTTCTCACCGTCATTGCTGTGTTTGACCACGTTGCTGCAGCCAGTGTCAGCCCATCTCATTTCCACTGGTATTTTGTCAGGTTCCTGTATTTTGCCAGTGCGTTCAGTTCAGTACATGGACTTCACCATAATCAATTTGTTATCATATACCACCTCTTCAAATGGTTGAAAGTTATCCAATCCTTTTTATTGCAATAACTTTGTATATTCCTTCCATCTTCTTTTGATGTTTCCTGCGTTGTTCAATATGTTGCCATTCTCACCGCACAACATCCACTGCCATTGAGTCCATTTTTCTTTATAACAACCCTATATGGAGTTTTCCAGACTATAAATATTTTTTAAGAGCAGTAAGCCTCCTATTTCTTCCTTGCACCTACTAGTAGGTTTGAAAGGCCAACCTTGCAGTTGGTAAACTAAAAGTTAACCCACAGCAACACCAAAGCCCCTAATTTGCCATTAAATCCTTCCATATTGCACATGAACCATGAAATGTTTCTTCAGTCCTTCTAGCATAAGAAACGTGCTCTCATCTGTTGTTCTCGAACTCCAAGTTTTTGACATCCATCATACTCTGGCGTTTCGTCCTGCCTTGAAAGTCTTCTGTTCAGCTCTCTTAATTATTTCTTCCACTAACTTTCGCTCCACGATCATGCTCTGCCTTCTCGACCTTCAAGAGCAACTTTCAGGGTCTTTTCTGACTTTCATATTTTTTCTTTCTTTATTATTGACATTTTTTGCATTCTTTGTGGGTGAAGTGTTTGATTCCATCCAACAGCTTATCTAGTCTTTGGTCATTGATGTCCAATATGTTAAATCTGTTCTTGAGACAGTCTAAAACCAGGTGGAATATATTCAAGGTTATTTGTGGATCCCGTGAACTTACTTTAATTTTCTTCAGCTTCAATCTGCAATCATCTATGTGCTCCCTAGACAGGCCCTGACTTTGTTTGGCCGATGCTATTAACCTTTTCCAGCAACTATTTCCAAAAATGGCAGTGATTTGATTCTTGAATTTTCAATCCTATGAAGCTCATGTGTTTATTTGTGATTTATGTTTTTGAATAAAAGTATTCGCAATGAATAAGTTGTTGGTCTTACAAAATTATGCGATCTGTGATGTTGTTTATATCACTAAGGCCAATTTTCTAACTACTGATCCTTCTTTGTTTCCAACTTACACATTTCACTCACTAGCAATTGTCAGTGCATCTTGATTTGTTCATTTATTCAGTTTCAGACTGCAGAATTTGGTAAAAATCTTCAATTTCTTCATCTTTCACTTTAGTGGTTGGTGCATAAATTTGTACAATAGCCACATTAGCTTGTCTTTCTTGTATACATAAAGATATTATCCTCTCACTGAAAGAACGGTACTTCAGCATAAATATTCTGCTTCACTACGCGTGTGAGGTTCTTCTCCTTCAATCACAGTAGACCATATGATCGTCCACTTCAAAATGGCCAGTCCCAGCCCATTTCAAGTCGCCAGTACCTAGGATTTTGTGATAATTAAGAATGTTTCAAAGTGGCCGGCCCTGGATCCTCAGTAGTTTGGCAGGAAGGCCCTTCCAATAATGCAACCTAACATAAGGTAAAAAATTGCAGATGGGAATCTTCCCCATGTAGCAAACAACCACTGATTCAAGTTACTGCTTAATGATGTCTTTGGGGTATGTGGCCTACTTCAAACTCACCTACTCCCTTTCCTTGCTGGTGTGAATCCCACATCTGTCACATCTCTCTCTGGTGTTTTGGACTTGAACCAATAATCTGCCATATTGCCCGCTGACCCTGGAATTTATCGGTTGCTGCCATGTTGACTGCCAATCTTGGATTCCCTTTTGTGTCCCTCATCAGCCTGTGGTCTCCCTGATTCCTGGTTTCTCACTCTTGGCAAGTGCATGCGTCAGGAAGGGCCTCGAGATTAGCATCTGACCCATGGACTCAAGTTAGACTGGACTTGCCCACTCTGCAGCCGTCTGGACTGCTCTAGGTATACATGTCTTTCTTATACATGTACATGTGTCACTGGTTGTTGTTCTCGAGAGAACGCAGTCTGACACAGGTATATGTATATCTTTATGTGGTCTACTTAGCTTTTGATTATTTCCTGTTTTTCTGATTCGTACTTTGTAGTTTGTGTCCTGATGATTAATGGTTGCTTGCAGTTGTTTCTTGTCATTTTGAGCAGTTCTACGTCAGCAAATAAAGATCTCTACAGCTGTGCTCCATCTACATCTTTAAGTGCCTTCCCACCCAAGGGGCTCATTTTCTCTTACTATATCAGGTAATATTCCTCTGCTATTCATAAGGTCACTTCTTTCAGAAGTAGGCCGCCAAGTCCATGCTTCCTAGCCTGTCTTAGCCTGCAGCCTCCCTGAAACTTGCCTACCATTCGTGATTGTGCTGGTATTTGAAATCGCTTGCCTAGCTCCCCGCAGGACAGCAGCATACAGGTAACTACAGTATAATAAACTGACTGATGAGCAGTGGTTTCTATGTATAGAATATTATCATCTGCAAACACAGATAGTTGTACTTCTTACGGGGGTCTTTATTTTCCTTTCTTACCGTATTGCTTTGACTAATACTTCCACTAGAGTATTGAATAGGAGGGATGAGCAAGGGCGTCCTTGTCTGGGCCTGTTCACAGGGGAATGTGTTCATTCTCTCAGTGTTGAGAATAATGTTGGCCTTTTCTTTCTTTTTAGATGTATGCCATTAAGTATATTGAGGTACTTTTCTTCTAATACTATATTGCTGAGGGTCTGTCTCGGGAATGAGTGTTGGATTTCGTGAAATGCCTCCTTTTCCACCGTCAGTTTATATGACGATGTTGTTCTGTTGTGTTCACCCTTGAGCTACAGTGAATGATCTAAAATAAGCATTTGTGTACGTGTCCATTTGAGTCACTGCTTTCAAGTTTTGTGGGCAGACACCAACTAGTGGAATTGCTGAGTCATATGGTAAATATATATTTAACTGCTTTAGGAATAGCCAAATGTTTTCTATAGTGATTGCACCACTTAAAAATGCCCCCAGTAATCTACAAGTGTTTCAATTCTCCACATCTGCACCAGCATTTGATACGTATTTTTTGTTATTTGTTGTTAATGATTATCATAATGGATGAGGAAAGGTAACCCAGTTTGTATTTGATTTGCATTTCTCTAGTGATTAACGGTGTTCCATGTCTTTTTATGTGATGGCCTGGTGTAGTGGTGGTTATGCATTGGGCTGCCAACCACAAAGTCGCAGTGTGGAATACCAGTCCCCTGTGCAGGAGAAAGATGGGGCTTTCTACTTGCATGAAGAGGTACAGTCTCCGAAACCCCCAGAGACAGTTCTACTGTCTTATCCGGTGCATGGGAATCAGAATCAACTCCAGGGCAATGAGTTCAGTTTGAGTTTTTTAATTGGCAAGTAGATCTTTTGTTGAGAAATATCTTCTTAAATCCTTTGCTAATTTTTTCAGTTGTTAGTCTTTTTGTGTTGTTGGATTTTAAGAGGCTTTAAACATATATATAATGCTTATCTGTGATATAGCTTCCAAGTATATTCTCCATTCCAAGTATATTCTTTATAAGCTGTCTTACTTTGTTGATAATGTTCCTTGTTGTACAGAAACTTTTAAGGCTACTGAAACCTAGTTTGCATGTATTTGTTTTCTCTTGATATGTGCACTTTTAGTGTTATATCTGATTAGTTATTGCTTAAAAGACGACTTTGCAGCTTTACCTTAGTTTTCTTCTAAGAGTTTTATAGTCATAGATGTATGAATTTATTCCTGGATTCTCAATTCTGTTTCATCCATCTTCATCTCTGTGTACTACACTCTTTTTGATTCCTGTAATATGACTTGAAGTCAGAATATGTGTCTTCCTACTTAATTTTTCATTTTGTAAAAAGCATCTTGATTATTCAGGGTTCCTACAATTCCACTGAAGTGTGAGATTTAGATTTTCCATTTCTGCATTTTTAGATCCAGTCCTATCATTGTATATATCTGTAAATCTTCAATGCTGGGTTGTATTCTTTTGTGTGATGACGCAAAGTAATGCACTTGCTAGTTGATAGATAATTGTTTCTCACTTTTAGCACTTATGAACAGAGTTGCTATCAACATTGCTGTGCAGGGTTTTTATGAACATGACTCTTCTTTTCTCCGAAGTAAATACCAAGAGGTGAATCACTTGGTCATATGACAACTGCATGAATGCGTAGGAAAATACTACATTGTCTTCCAAGATGGCATGCCTCAAACAATATATGACAGTTCTAATTCTTTTGCAGACTTTCTTGCACTTGGCATTGTGGTTTTGTTCCTTGTTTCTTTTTAACTCGTTTTTAGCTTTTTAGCTGTCACTGGTGGCACGAAGAGTTAAACATTCAAATACCAAACCAAACTCATTGCCATCGAGTTGATTCTGACTCATAGCGACCCTGTAGGGCAGAGTAGAACTGCCCCAGTGAGTTTCTGTAACTGTAACTCTTTATGATTCTCTTGTGGTTTTCACTGCCCTTGTGCATCTGTGAATTCACTATAGCTCACAGAGAATATAACACACTTACTACAGGTTCATATTATAACCTAAATATGCACAAACAAAGAGACACATGAGATGAGGTCTGGGAGGAATGCGAGTATGAAACTGCCATGTCCCAAACTTGCATGAAGGATCACCAACCTGGAAGCTCCTCTGTGACTTAGTGCTCTTCTTAGCATCACTACATGCCCACAATAGATTATAGGATGCCTTCTGAGGCTTAGTCATCATTCAGCCCCCAAGTGGTCCCTCTTGGTCTGATCGTTTACCACTTGGCAACAGGTGCTGGCCCAGTTCAATAGAACCTAGAACAAAGGACAGATTGCTTTCTGTAAGGTGATTTCATACATTACACAGAGGTGCTTCAGAGGAAAGACCTGGAGATCTACTTTCTATAAGCCACAGACTTGAAAATCCTATACTTCAGTTCTATTCTGTATACCCAACGAAAGGTTGCCATGAGTTATGTCTCAATTACAAATCTTTAAATGTTATTGGTGTTAGGAGCCATTGAGTTGATGCTGACCCACAATGACCCTGTACACAACAGAAGAAAACATGGTCCTGCACCATCTCCTAATCGTTCCTATGCCTGAGCCTATTGATGCAACTACTGTGTCAATCCATCTCGTTGAAGGTCATCTCTTTTTCCCCACCCTTTCCCTTTACCAAACATGATGTATTTCTCCAGGCATGGCTCTCTCCTGACAGTATGTCGGGTAAAATCTTGTCGTCCTTGCCTTTAAGGAGAACTCTGGCCTTACTCCTTCCAAAATAAAACGGTTTGTCCTTTTAGAAGTCCATAGTACTTCCAATTTTCTTCTCCAACACCACATTTCAAATGCATCTACTCTTCTACAGTTTTCCTTCTTCAATGCCCAACTTTTAAAAGAGGCTTTTAAAATCAATTAATACTGACACATCAAATAAGCAAAGATGTGTCACAAACCAGAGTGGGAGGGAGTCTTTGTTACTTTATTCATGTTGGATACAGACACTTTGCTAAGCTCTTCTCTCATGTCAACCCCATTGGGCTATCATCATAAAGTGTACCTGTGCAATCCCAAAACCGACATGGCTTTTGTAAGCGCAGGATATTGTTACTCTTTATATTCATTCTAGTAGCCCTGGTGGCACTGTTGGCTGAGCATTAAACTGTTAACATCAAGGCCTGCTGTTCAAAACACCAGCTGCACCGAGGGGGAAATGAGGCTGTCCATGTCGAGAAAGATTTACAGTCTTGGAAACTCCATGTAAGGCCACCATGAATTGGAATCAACTTGATGGCAGGGGGGTTTTAGACTCATATTATCACAGAATTTATAGTAAAATCATGAGAAATGTTTTTTGCTCCCTTAACTCACGTAGGAGCCCTGGTGGCGTAGTGGTTATAGGCTGGCATGTGATCCACAAGGCCTGCGGTTCAAAATAACCAGCCAATCCTCAGGAGAAAGACCAGACTTTCTGCTCCTGTAGACAGTTTCTGTCACACACATTATAAAATGTCTACTAATAACATATTTCTGCTTACCATCCCCCAAATTAAAAAGCAGATGATTATTTTCTGCAGTTCGCCAAGCCAGCCACATATAGAAAACGACTCTCGCCACAGTAAAAAGAGAATGGAAATTGCCAGTTACTGCAGCAATTTATTTTCCATTGTTGTTAAAGTGGTGCATGTTGTCTCTCTTGGCTTTAATTTGCTTCTTTGCTGGATTCTGTGGTCATTTACTTTGTTACTCTTCCTCTTGTCATCAGTGCATTTGGGTTGGATTCAGATCCTTTCTCATCTTTCTCTTGCACAGGGGATCAAGCTACATGAAGGGGCACTGGGTCCTCTCTATCTTTCATATAACCAAAGTCTTCTCTGTTTAGAAAACATGGTGGGCTCTTTCCTGTCTTTGTTCCTTTGTACATTTTTTTCTGTCCTTTTTTTTTTGCCTAGGAATGCCTTTGCTCCCCCTTCCTTTTCTTAGGAATTCCGACTTGTCCTTCAAGATCAGGTCAGAGTCACCTCTTCTATAATGTCAAGTTCCTGGACCCCTGTTGCTCACACCCATTGAACTCTGCTCTTGTTTTTAAGACCTATTACAGCAATTATAAGTACATTGTCATTATCTCTTAACATCTCGGTATCCCTTCCTAGACTCTGAAAAACTCCCAGGCAAGACCAGATGTTAATAGTTGTTGAATCGATACATAGCACACAGTCAAATGATTTGAGTGCTTTCATTTATAACATAGCTATTTTTAAACACAATATTTTGTCATATTAGAAAAGGAATGCTAAAGGCATCTGCTAAACAGGATATTTTGTTTAGTGAAGAACATTCATAAACAGTTTGGCAAAGTGGTGGTTGTAAGACTTGATTGATCTCATAATAACAATTGAATTCTGCTCACACCCATGCAATAAAAGAGGTTGTAAACCTCATGTGATGGAGAGAAGCCAATGGACTAAAAGAATTCTTTGAATCTTGCCTCCATTATGAGACTCTGCAGAAGTAGTTTTGTTTGTTTTTTTAAATTCCTATCAAAAACAAAAAAATAGCACTGTGGAACTTGGGGAGACAGAGCACTGAGTTTGAATGGGAAGACAAGAATGGGTCACGAGGAGAGATTTACCCTCAGAGGTCAATTTCCTAGGTCAGAAAACTCTTCTCACCCAGGCATAGTGCCAAGGCTGGGGCTGAAACACCGCCCCACCCTGCATCATCCTCGCGCTTGTGTACTTGAGCCTGTGGCTACAGCCCCTGTGCCGAACTATCTCTTTGCCAGGCTTTCTTTCTTTGCTTTGCTTTTCTGATGAACTTCACCTTTCCCAAGCAGGATTTCCTCTTCCAGGGACTCGTTTCCCTGGATAATTGTCAAAACTCTGGGAGACAGAGTTCTTGCCGTCATCACTTCCTAGGAGCATTCTGTCTGCACTGCTTCCGGACAGATTTATTTATTCTTCGGTTCTCAATGGCACTTCCATTATTCTTTTGTCAGTATCAGAATTCAAGTGCCTCACGGTCCTCTGTGGTCTCTCATATCCATGGGGCAACCTCTAGATGCATGTGCCGAGGTTGAAAGAACCTTAACTTGGGTCAGGTGGCCCTTTGTCCTCAAAGTGACTTCTTTGTGCTTCAAAGAGACCTTGTTCAGCAGATTTACCCAATGAAATGCATCATTTAACTGCTGGACTGCTGCTTCCATGACCATTGACTATGGATCCAAGCAACATGAAATTCTTGACAATGTCAATATTTTCTCTGCTTACTATTGGTGTTATTTATTAGCCCAGTTGTGAGGATCTTGGTTTTCTTTACATTGAGTGGTAATGCCAATGCTAGATTGGTCAAATTTAACAAAACGATAAGTCAAAATTAAATTCCAGATAAGCAACCAATAACTATTTAGTATATGTATATCCCGTGAAATATTTTGGACAGAATTACACCAGAAAAAAGTTGTTTATTGAAATTCAAATTTATTTAGGAGGCCAGTATTTTATTTCACAGCCCTAGACAAAGGGAAAACTCTTCATTTCTTCAAGAAGATGACTAATGGTTAGTTAGTGCAATCAGGGCTCTTGAAAGACAATTCTGGACTATGTAATAGTCACTCTACAGACACGGCACTTTTAATGTGCCAATCTCTTCTGAAATACTTAATAGTCGATGCAAACTCCCGGACTAGTATGTACAACAGCTCAGCTGGATGGCCGTCGTAGCCAGGCTAGGTGAGAGATCTGAGATCAGAAAGTAAAGTGGGAGCAAGGAAGCCATTGGCCTGGGGCCATTTGGGGGCAAGTATGGCATCACTATGGCACCTTAAAGATGGCCACAGACTTTGCTGTATTTCTCATTGAGAGGAGTGTCCTATTGCCTTCCTTTGAATGGGAATGGGCGCTTTGCCTGCTTTGACCAACAGGTTCTAGAATAAGAAGCACTGTGTTCCAGAGCCCAGGCCCTAAGGATCTGGCCGCGTCTACTTCCGGTCTCTTAGAACACTCTCTTTGGGAAAGCTGAGCTCTGCATGAGAAATACAATGTCCTGGAAACTGCCATCTTCGAGAGGTCCTGCATCGCTCCATAGGGTTGACAGGTCTTACTGACCCCAGCCTTTCACTCATCCCCATAAAAAGCCATGGCTATGAAATTGTTCTGAACCCTGTAGCTCAGTGGTTCTCAACCTTCCTAATGCCCGACCCTTGAATATACATCCTCATGTTGTGGTGACCCCTAACCATAAAATTATTTTCGTTGCTACTTCAGAACTGTAATTTTACTACTGTTATGAAATGGGTGAGGTCGTTTGACCCCCGATGGGGTCGTGACCCACAGGTTGAGAACCGCTGCTCTAGACCCACATGAGAATTCAACACCACTGAGTGAGTTCCTTCCACTCCACATGAAAATAAGGGACCACCCAGCTGAGCCCTGCCTGACTTTCTGAGCCACGACATCTGGAGAGCTAATTAAATAGTTCTTTGTAAACTGTCAAGTTTTGGATGGCTTTGTAACTCAGCAGCAGAGAATATAAACAGTGAGTTCATGACCATGTGACAAATTCATCACGAATTGAGGGCCTTTGATCGATCGGCTATTCAAACTTCTCCATTTGTTGGTTTGTTTCCCAAGGATGTCTTACTTTGGGTGAGACATTACCAAGAACCCCCGCCTAATACAAACTGCCTCAGCTGAAGCAGAGCTAGTAGCCCATGTTCCCTGCCCTTCCCATGTCCCGCATGCTACACGGCCAAGAAAAACGTCACAATCTTTCTGCGAAGAACTGTGAACCACATCTGAGACCCAATTTTAAAGGGGGGTGTTCACAAGAAGAGCTCTTAACTTGACACTCAATGCAGAGCAAAGCACCAGAGTGGAGCAGAGCACTGGAACATTACTGGTGACAGAAAGAAGGCTCAGGGCTGACAGGCCAACAGCAGCATCTGCCATGACCAGTTCTATTCTGTGTCTGCCTAAAAACACGTTCTGTAGGGAACGCTAAGCCGAGTTGGATGCAGAGGGAGTTTAAAAGCCCCTACTGGGAGGGCAACCAGGAGCCCCAAGGGAGAATGATGCAAGAAGGGGATTGACACTATGGCCCAAGTCACCCGGGCCAAAGACTTTCCTAATTCCTCTGTGAGGGCAGATTAAACAAGACCACACCTGGGTTATATGTACTGTAATTAGTGATACTTATCTAACTTAATTGTCAAGGAACACCATTTCCAGCTTCACTCTGGTTCTTTTCACATCAGGACCCATCTGTTCGCATATGTTAGATCCAAGGTCTCTGTGCAGATATTATGGAATGAGCCATAACCTGAGCTGAGATGATCTGAAAAGATTAACCTTGGTACTTGATTCACCCAGACTGGATATTGCCTGGTCACTTACTTAGGTACACTTTATTAAACTCAGCAGAAGAAATGCTGGTGTATTTCAAGTGAGGCCTATGCGCATTAGCTAAGCATCCTCTCACTTGAGAACTGAAGCCTAGCATGTTTTATTCTCTATATGCTTAAAAATAGTTTTATGTGATGAATATGTATGATGAGTGAGGTAATTATTCAGTGCGAAGCTTTTAAACAAGCCACTTCTAAAACTCATTACACCCGGTGGCACGCAGCAACAATTAGAGAAGCCCTAGCCGGGCAGGATGCTGTGTTAACTTAATAGACAGAGTGAATTCCTCGCTTAAACTGAGACGGGCCCCATCAAGGACCTTCTGAGTGTTTTATTAGAGAACCAAGAGCACATCTAAAGGTTTGGTAATATGTGTACTCTGGTATTATTCTTAATATCTATTCACAGCCTACAAAGCTCCTGCTTCCTGCAGAGCCAATAATGTCGTGTGTTAGAAAACATTTCAGCAATAGCTCAAATGTATTCTGAATCCACAACGCTGACCGTGTAACAAAGGAAAACAGGCATGAAATGCTCTCGTGGTGCATCCGGTTATTATGGCAGTAGCTCCGTGCCTTGACATTTGAGGCAGTAAAAGATCTAGGCATCCGAACCTTAAAAAAAAATCGCAGCGATTTTTTGGCCAAGCGGCAAAACCATAGCTGCAGCCGTAAGATGCTGATTCATTTTCCTGCCTGTTACCCTTCCTGCTGGAGAGGTTGCTTTCCTGGCTGGCTCATTTGCTAATGAAATGATCAATTTCTGGACACCCTGCCAATTGCTGTATGGTTGAAACTCTCCAGGGGAGGCGTTAGCCATTATTCTGACTTAGAGCTCAATGTGGTATCTTTAGCTGAATCCAAAAAAGTCCTCCAGGTGGGGGTGAGGGGCTTCTTTGCTGATGTGCTGAAATGCACACATGAGTGAAAGATAAAGGATGGCCACTCAGCAGAGTTGTTGGGAACGGAGTGTCGACACTGATAATACTCTTCCTCCCATGCCCTCTGGTCCAGACAGCCATCGACTGTTCACACCTCAGGTCTTCATGGAGACTCTTGCAGTTGTAATCAACATATAATGGGATCGGCTGCTTTGGCTATACATCTTTTCACCTTTATTGCCCATATTTTCAGATGGCTGACATCCAGGGGTCATGTGGTAGGGCAAAAAGACACTCCATCTAGAGCCAAGAGATCTAGATTCCAAATTCCCACCCTCTGCCTTGTATCATGGGTGATTCTGATGTATGACTCAGTAGGATTTGTCTCGGTTTATGCATGGAGCAGCAGAAAAAACGGCCCAGAGCTTTGATCCGCATTGCTGTAAGTTGGAGTCAATTTGACGGCAACCAGAGTAGGTTGCAGAAGGCAAAGAGGACTTGAAAACCTTCCTGATGAGTACCTGAAGCTTCAGTCTTCATATGGAGACGCTTCAACATAAGGAAAACCAAAGTTATCACAACAGGCCCAGGAAGCAATATCATGACAAACGAAGAAAAGATTAAAGTTGTCAAGAGTTTTATTTCACTTGGGACCTCAGTTAGCACCCACAGATAGAGCAGTGAAGAAATAAAATGATGTATTCTATTGAACACATCTGCTGTCAAAGTTCCCTTTAAAATATTAAAAACCAAAGATGTCACTCAGAGGACTGAGATGGGCCTGACCCAAGCCAGGGTGCTTTCAGTGGCCTCACAGGGATGTAAAAGAAAGACCATGAGGAAATAAGGTTATATTTGAATTATAGTGTTGGCAAAGGATATGGACTATATCATGGATTCGCGGAAGGAACCCCAGTGGATAATGTTTATGTGTTGGGCTGCTAACTGCAAAATCAATAGTTCGAAAGCACCAGCTGCTCTGTAGGAGAAAGATTGGGTTTTCTACTCCGCTAAAGAGTTATATTCTCAGAATCTCCCAGGGGCCGTTCTATCTGTGAGTCTGGAACTTGGCACCACACGAATTCCTTAGAAATGGAGGTGGCAAAACTTATTGCACGTACTTTGCACATATCCTCAGCAGGGTCACGTCCCTGGACAAAGACATCATGTTTGGTAAAGTAGATGATCAACTACAAAGAGAAAGACCTTGACCGTGATGGATGGACCTAGTGACTGCAACAGTGGTCTCAAACGTAGCAATCAATTGAAGGTGTAGCACAGCAATGGGCAGCCTTTGCTTTGCTGTCTATTGGTGTGCTGTGCATGGACACCCACTGAACAGCACCCAAGCACAGCAACCATGACCACCGCAGCCTGCTTCGTCACATTGCACCTGATTTTAATTTTACTAACTCATTCAGCACTCACAGCAAACTAAAAAGGATGATGCTATCATTATTCTCATTGTGCAGATGATAAAACTGAAGCGCAGAGCAATAAAAGAATGTGTCTGAGCTTGTACAATTGGTAAGAGAAAACACTAAGCAATCGGGCTCCGGAATGTGAGGCGGCCGTGCAGATCACAGTCACTACCTAACTCCAATATAACAGGGCTAACCCTCTTGCCTTCGCAGGGCTCACAGAGGGAGTTGTGAAAGCAATTTATAAATAGCTGAAAGCAAACAAAAACAAAGCTGCTGTCGAATCTATGACTCATCGAGACTCCATGTGTATCAAAGTACAGCAATGCACCCGACGGTTTTCAACGGCAGGTTTTTTTTTTAAGTTTAATAAATGGCTAAGACCTCCCCCAAAGCACTTGTGGATGTACTTGAACCTCTACATTTTTCGTGATCTTCCCACCACTTAGCAGTCTGAAGTGCTTCAGACACATAATGCAGCGTTACCTTCCCTGAGAAAAGTTAACTTAGAAGCAACCGGCACCTTTGGATTCCAGAGTCTTCCAGATGAAATTAGGTGATAGAAAACTGAGTCACTGCATCAGGGTTCAGTCACCCCAGAAAGAGAATGCCAAGTGCTTCAGAGGGCAAGGATCTGGCAGTCGCGTCCGAAGTCTGAAGCCAGGAAAAGGGCAGATGACGCTCTCATTAAGATTCATGAGAAGCCTAAGGCCAGAACGTTGTTTTAAATGTATGATCCAGATGAAGAGCCAAGCCTATTATGAAGACATGTCAGCACCTTCCATTTCTACAGGCATGTCAGAGATCCCATGTGTGCCACCCCCTAACCCCTCCACACTCCCCCCCAACCTCTGGAAAAGACCCACTAAACTCACTTTCCAAGCGATAGCATAGTGTCAAATTGGAGTTCCAGGTCTCTGAGATTCAAGAAGCTGAAGCTCCCAGATTCCTATGACGGGTACAGTAGGGAGACAGGCAGCACCTCTCCTCCTGAGCAAGTCAGAACATCTGAGAAGCTGACGCAGGAGTGATCATTAAAGCTGGTGTTCAATGGGCTGTGCTCCATCGTCACAGAGCTGATCTAAGGCTCCTGGATTGAATGTGTTTGGAAGAAAAATGAAAATTAAATTAGCCTCAACTAAAAGCTAAATGTTGGTGCAGTTCCAGATGGGGGAATGAACGAGCACATTTCATTTACTTCTACTCATTCTGTGTATTTCTTATACTTGGCAATTATATAGCCCTCTGCTGCCTTCCCCCGGAAAACCCTCTATTTAAACTAATCGGATATAATTTCCCAGTATTTCAGGTGATGTGCTTCCTTGGAACACTTTCTCCCAAAGGCTAAAATATCAGGCTTTTCCATATTGCTTTGGTTTGGTTTTTATACTTAATAGAGAGACTTAACATGTAGGTAACGAGCCAGCAGCCGGAATCTGACCTCCCCTGGTCACCTGGGAAGTTAGTTTATGGTTTGGAAATCATAGACATAGTCACTAGGATTTAACAGGCAGACGAGTTCATACCAAAATCTAGATTTATAATGTTGGAGAGGGGTGGAAGGTTTGGCAACAGTAGGCAATTGTCCCTGCAAGGCCCGTGAGGTAGTTAGCTTATTGTGCCAACCTGGCCAATAAACACATGTGAGGTTAATTGAAGGATGGAGGGATAAATGGCTCAAGGAGCCTCGCCTTTCTAGTTCTCGGGTTTCTTGCTTTCTGACGGTCGCACCAGGGTACAGCTGCCTTAGCCAGTTCCCTGCTTTAGCTGGCAAGGCTCACTTCCTGTGAGACATCCCTGAAGAGAAGCCATGTGGACCTACCCTGATGCAGCCCTGGGTGCAGGAGCAGCCGTGTGGAGACCCCTGCCAGCGCTGAGATGCTTACACATTCACTGATTCATTTTTACTCCTTCAGTTGGCATCATAGTGTGTGTTTTGTGAGATACAGGAGGACTTTGTGGATTGGTGTAGGACTTATGACTTAATGAGTTAATGTTAGACTTGTAGACTTGGGCAACACTGGGTTGGAATGTTTTCTTGATGTGCACTTACCCTTTATATAAAACTCTCTCTTATATATGAGTTCCTGTGGATTTGTTTCTCTAAAGTACCCAGACTAATACAGCCCCTATTGGGTGCTACCTACCTATCCCTATCATACAGAGAGTTCCAATAAGCAACTATCCACCCAGATGTTGCCAAATGTCCCTCCTATAGGAGGAAAGAAGGCACGTAGGAGGCAAGAGAATGACCTCACCTGGGAACCATGACTTTCTGAGTGTGAGCACTAGTAACCCAGCTATGGATGCTCTTACACAGTAACATTATCGCCTTTCCATGTTCCACCCAGGGAGGAAGACTGCCTAAGCCTTGCGGATGTCTTAAAATTCCTGACCAGGCTGGCATATTCTTCCCTTCTAAAGTAGTTTTCTAATCATCATGATACAATCAGAACCATAATTGTCATGGGAAGGAAAGTCACAAGTCATGGTTGACCTCATTTTACAGGTAGTAAAATGAGCATGACCAAATGAGCATGGTCCATATCGGCAGAATTTGAACTAGATTCCTATTTCCTGGCTCACTGCTCTTTCCCCAACCTCTTAAAATACCCAGAGAAACCTCACTCATGACATATCAATGTCTTGGTGAACATATTTCAGGATGACCCTTAGTATGGAGCGCAAGTGGTGTCGTGGGTTACACATTGAGCTGCTCACCTCAAGGTCAGTAGTTCGGATCCACCAGTCACTCTGAGGGTGAAAGGTGAGGCCTTCCACTCCCATAAGGATGTCTAAGAGACCCAAGGGGGTATTTCTACTCTGTCCTATAGGGTCACTATGAGTTGGAAGGGATTGATGGCAGGGAGGCTGTGAGTTTCACTCCTGTAGGTAAGGAGCCTGGTGGCACTATGGTTGAGCACTTGACTGTGAATCAAAAGCCCATCAGCTGCCCCACGGGGAAACCTGTGGCTTTGTTGAGGATTTACAACCGTGAGGATTTCACGGGACAGTTTTACTTTGTCCCAGAGTGACCGAGTTGGAGTCGACTGGGCAGCAGTGGGCAGCGGGTGCTCCTCCAGGTGGTGGCAGAGTACTTTCTGAGGACTCCATCATAAGTCAGTTCTGATGTAAGGCAAATATTTGTTTGTTTAGTTTTCATTATCATTGCCTTTTATTATCAATATCCTTAAAAATCTGATCTTTATTTGTCTTTGAGGTCTGGCACCAGAAGGAAACACCAGCACATTGCAGGCTGCAACACTGTAAGCAGAACTTGCCGCTATTGATGACGTGTCCCATAAAGGAGGAGGATGAAGACGAGGAGGACAAGGAGGAGGAGGAAGGGGGGGGGGGTTTAAAATAAGTGTCAGAAAATATACTTTATTTTAACCCAAACATGAGAGGGCTTCAAAAATCCACAGAAAAAGCAGAAAGAAAAGATAATGATTTTTTTCATAAATTTTTCTAAGCTCCCTCGGGCATGTGAAGGTGGAGAATATATATTTCGATGTCCTGGCATGATTGGTACATGCTTCTCGTTAAATTAAGGACTTAGGAAAACCAACAAGCAAAAACGAAAGGATTTATCCGGTGATTTCCCTTCAGATGCTTCAGCTAAACACATAGGTTTAAAATGATGACTCACAGCACAACCCTTTCAAACCCTCAACTGCCAGAAATAATCTCTCCCCTGAAAAGATGGCACGGACAAATTGGTTCTTTCAGGGCCCCGATTAGTAGGAATAAGTCAGAGGAAGACACTCTGGTCTATTTGGAAGTTTACTCTTGGAATTTGAGGGCTGAGGGGAGCCCAAATAACATAGCAACATCCCAATTCCCAAAGATTGGCAGTTCCAACCAGACACTTATTCCACACAGCAATGTCGTGGCAGTGTGGTTCTATAAAGACAACTGCCCGGGGACCCCCAGGGAAGGTCTGCTCTGTCCTCAGTGCTGCTATGAGTTGTAATCACCGGAAAGGCAGGGGGTTGGTTTCAGTTTGGTGGATGAGTGGTCGAATTCTTGCTTTTCCATCTGAGAGAAGATTTCATTTCTGACCAATAGAACTCAAGTACTGCCACGAATTTCCTGGCAGTAGAGGCTTGCACGTTGCTGTAGAGTTGATCAGGATTCAGCAGAACTTCCAGACTAAGTTAGGAAAGGAAGAAAGGCCTGGTGATATATTTCTAAGAAAGAAAGGAAGGAAGGAAGGAAGGAAGGAAGGAAGGAAGGAAGGAAGGAAGGAAGGAAGGAAGGAAAGAAAAAGCCAATGGAAAGCCTATGAATCACAAGGGTCTGACCCTAATGTAATGGGTCACTATGAGTTTGGGGGTTTCCATGAGTCAAAGGTCAACCCAACAGCACAACCGATTCTAAATTTCCCTCACTCCTCAAAGCCATGTCTCCAGGGTTGCTTCTTAGTGATTCTTTTTTTTTTCCTTCTTTTAATAACTGGCCTCAGTATTTTTTTGTACCTGATCTGACTGGTGCCCAGGTGCTTGTGAGGAAAAGCAAACACACTTTCTTGGGGCCTTGAGTCCAGTGTGTCGAAATCTCAGCTCTTCCCATCAAGTCAAATGCACAGCAGGCTCTGGCCCAGAGGAGAACAAGGGTAAGCCAATTCCAAGCAAGTCCCTTGCCTGCTCGAGGATTCTGACTCACAGTGACCCTGCAGGATCCTGTTCCCACGGTGGCAAATATTTGCAGAAGTTGACTGCCACCAGTTTCTTCTTTGAACTTTGAGCATCCAACCTTTCCGTCGCCCGCAGACGGCTTTCTCACCAACGCCTCTTTTTGATGAGCAGCAGGGAAAGAACAGGGAACAAACCCCCAAACCGTTTGTCATGTTGACACCACTGATGGTGATACCAACTCATGGCCACCTCAGGCCACAGCAACTCCATGTGTGTCAGAGGAGAGATGTGCTCTGTAGGGTTGTAGTGGCTGAACTGTCAGAAGTAGGTCACCAGGCCTTTCTTCCAAGGCACCTTTAGAATCTAAAGCTTAGATCAACTCACATGCCAGCATTTTGGTTAGTAGCCTGGTAAGTTAACCATGTAATCATGCAGGGTAGCTGTCTAATAGCAGGTAGGCACTTAAAACAAACAAGCAGTTTTACTAAAATCTGATTCACATACTATACAATTCAATGATTTATTAAAGTGTCATACAATCATCAACACAATCAATTTCAGAACATTTTCTTCATTCTTGTACCCTGTATTATCAGCTGCCTGTTATCTTAAACCTCCCCTGATTAACCTTAAGAAACTATTAATTTAGTTACTTTCTCTACAGAGTCACCTACCTGGTACTTTATATAAAGAAAATCATATCAAATAAACAACAATGACAACAAACTAAAACACAGAAAAACCTCAACCAAACTGAAAGCAGGAGGTGAAAGAAACGAGAACAAACTAATAACGGGACAAACGGAAAAGCAAAGGGTAATATGTTAACTTTATTCTACCTACGTCTGGGAGAATCCACTTTCCAATGCATTCATTTGAGGACAAAATTGTTCCGATCCCTGGTCGATAGTCCAAGGGAATGCAATGGGAGCTGAATTCATGTGGGGCTCTGCCAGTGAATCCTAGGCTTTTACTGGCACCCACAGCCTTCTGTCAACTAGGTACTCAGAGTCCAAGCTCTGACACAATTCCCTCCTCAGGTCTTAAATTTTGTTCTTTTTTGGGTCACATGGGTTTGTTTCTTCTGTGTGGATTTAGCTGATATCTCACTTTGATGGCTGCTTGTTTCAAGATGACCCTTTAAAGCTCCAGACTCTGTTCTTCTTAATAGCCAGGCACCGTCTGATTTCTTCACCACACTTTGCTATAGGACTTTGATCTTCGAGGATTACTTCATGAGGGCAAGGATTGAGCAGGGCTACTAATTGTTATTAGATTAAGGTTTACAATTAAGTGCAAGCTGAAAATCCCTCATCTATCCTTGGGCCACTTTAGAGGCAACATTATCAGCTTGTTGAGAAATAATTTAAGGAACCTTCATAAGACACATGGTAATTCTGTTATCAGTATCATTAATCTAGCCACTGATATAGAATTAAAAGTACTATGAGAAAAGGAAAAATATAAGAAATACAGGAAAATATACAAATACAGGAAAAAATTTTAGACTAAAATCGGATGTTCACTTTCACAGGTTAAAAACTTAACTGAACATTGTTTAAGAAAGCAATGAGAGTTAAACACAAGTCACAGGTTTTATTCCTTAAGGCAAAATGATGTCTGAAGGGCTAAGACATGTCACAAAAGCAAAGAACATATGGCAATAGCAAGGATGTGGTAGTCTTAAACTGTCATTTATTGGGCTACCTCCAAACAAGACCTTTGATCCAAATTCCACTGACTTCCAAATCCCACAATCTTGGGACAACGTTGCTCCGCGACTTCTCATGATAGACTTGTTCACGTCCAGAGGCGGAGCTCCGTTTCTTTCCTCTGTTTAAAAAGTCCATTTCCCTTAGTGGGTTTCCAAGTCAAATAATTCTGATGTGATCTAGGAAGGATGCTGTACACCTCACAAAGACAACATCTAAAACCCAGGCCGCCCAGAGAATGCAGCCCGATTCCCGGAGGCCTGAAAGGACCCTCAATCAAACCGTCATGTTTAGCAGCAGGCAGGAACTTTTACAACATTCTCTAGTTTCACTCCTTTGCTTGGGAGTCTGCATAGCTTGTCTTCAAGCAGGTAAAACATCACCGTTTTAAAAAGCCTCGTGTTAACTTGAAATATCAAAAATTACCAAATCCCATAGTGTGTGCAGCTGCCTCGACTCCATTACTATGTCGATGACATCAGAGATCAGAATTGACACCCTTTCTAACCTTTCCACTGTGTTCCTCCACGGGGTCGGTTTACAAGGGGAAAGGGACACCTAGCTGACTGCTGCTATCACGCTTCCCATGCGGTTAGGACTCATGTTTGGTGTTTGTGTGTATGGCGGGGGGAGGCCTTGATCTCCTCCTTATTTGACCTTGCTTTCTGGTCGAGGCCAGCCTCCTCCAGGTGCCTGCTGGCCCTCTCCAGACCGAGGTGACAGACAACTGAACGGCAACCAAGAAACTGCAATAGGTTCCAGGCTTCCCAACATTTTGAAGCGTGAAAGGCCAAGCCAGGTCTTCGCAGGTGAGTTGGTTTTCTCACTTGTTTCTGTGTACATTCTCTGTACGTAAGATATTTGATGCCTATCTTCAAAGAAGTTTTTCACAGGACCACAGAATATCTGATTAGGAAAGACATCTTCCAGTTTAACGGGTTTCAGGTTGTTTTTTGCTTGTAAGTTTTGGCTTCCAGAGAGCCTTGTCTCTGCAGGACAAGGAACTGACCTTTGAGGCGGATGCTTTATGTGCTTGTGTTGTCCCTTATTCACACTGACCTTCAGTTGATGCTCACTCACAGTGACCCCAAACGACATGCCAGGACTGCTCCCTTGGGTTTCAGAGGCTGTACATCTTTAGGGGAGCAGAAAGCCTCACTTTTCTCCGACTGAGTTTGAACCTGTGACCTTGTGGTTAGCCATTGTATCACCAAGCCTCCTTTTAGGTTTCTTTTGCTTTTTTTTTCCTGTAAAGAGCATTTTAAAAATTCATTTTATTGGGGGCTCTTACAACTCTTGTTACAATCCATACATCAATTGTATCCGACATATTCGTACGTATATTCCATCGTTCTTTTCTAGACATTTACTTTCCATTGAGCCTTTGGAATCAACTCTTCCCTTTTTCCTCCTCCCCCAACTCTCGTGGCCCCTGATAGATTGTTATTATTTTCAAATCTCACTCTGACCACTGTCTCCCTCCCCTCTGGTTTCTGTTGTTCTTCCCCCTGGCTGGGGGTGTGTGGTTCTGTGCCCTTCATTATAATTGGTGCCCCCTCCCTCCCTTCCTCTGCCCCATCCCCCTACCCTTTTGGTATCTCTATTCCCATTCCTGTTCCTGGGTTCCATGTGTTGTGAGTTTTATCTCTTGCCTATACCTATGTATATGCTCCCGGCTAGACTAGATTGAGAAGTGGCACTGGGTCCATGATAGCGAGGGGCGAGGAGGCCTCCAGGAAACAGATGTATATTGTGTGACCCATTAGTGCTCTAATGCACCTGATTGACTCATTCTCTCCCTGCGACCCCTCTGAGGGGGATGCTCCATTGTCCGTAGATGGGCTTTGGGTCTCCACTCCAACCCTCCTCCATTCTCACCAACGAATTTTTACTTGTTTGCTTACTGTTTGTTGTGAATCTTCTGATGCCTGTTGTCCAGTCTCAACATCTCACAATCACACCGGCTGGTGTATTTCTTCCATGTGTGCTTCTTCTATTTGGGCTTGTTGCTTCACTGTTGGATGGCCGTTTGTTTAACTTCAAGCCTTTAAGACCCCAGACACTATATCTTTTAATAGCTGGGCACCATCCTCTGTCTTTACCACATCTGCTTATGCACCCATTCTGTCTTCAGCTATCATGTAGTGGGGGGTTGGGGGGTGGGGAGGTGAGCATTACAGGGGGTGCCACTTTGTTCGAACAAAGTGTTCTTGTATTGAGGGAAGGTATGAGCTGAGGCCCAAGGCCCTTCTGCAGCTTCAGTGTATTGCCTTATAAAAATATATACATAGGCCAATACCACTATTGTTATGAATTAGTGTATGTGCATAAGTGCTCACCTCTGTTAGTCCCCCTATCCATGCCTTTGCTTCCTAGAGCTTGCCTCTGTTTCCTTTTGCCTCCTCCTGCCCCGCCATCACTTTCCCCCTTCTTCCACCTCTTAGTGCTTCCTCTCCACTAGCTTGGTGTTGCTCTAATGCTCACAGGATCTCTACCCTCTCCTAGATGCTGGTTCTGTTTCCCTAGTTGTTCATCTGTCCATGATGTCCAAGATGCCATCCACTCACCACACCTTTCTCCCCACCTCCTCTTCCCCCTCTACCTTCCAGGGCCATTGGCCGCATTGCCTTCTCCCCAGCTTCCCTCCCATAGTCCAACCCATATAATTAGGCAACCCATCCATGTCCTGGTCTGAACAATAAGAAAACATATGGTTGAAGAGAGAAAAGGAAGAGAAAAAGATGAGAGAAAAGAAAAAAAGCCAAAAGACCCTAGATAGGTCCAGGCCTGTTTGCTGGTCCCCATGGGACCCGCCCCCTGGCCCTGAGGGAGATTGGGGACTACCTTTCCTCACCCAAAGTCCATTCTTGAGGCTCCTCATGGGCTCTATGGCTCAGCTTTACTCCAATTGCTAATCTGTTTTGCTCCATTCCTACACTATCTCCCCACTGTGTGGCCCATTATTGTCCCCATTATATTGTTCAAAGTATCAGGAGCCTTTCTTACAAAAAGAAAAAACACTGTTCCTCATTTCATTTCTCATTTTTATTTTCAGATCTATAACTTAAGAAAATAGGACATTTTCTTTTTTAAACTTTTCTTTCTTTCTTTTTCTTTTAAATCTGGGCCTTCGATGCCAGTCCAATGCCAAATAGCCAATAATTACTAGTCATTGTTCTGGCCCTATGGGTTCATTCTTAGTTCTTGTGGTTGTCATTGTTAAGGAGCTATGTTTGTAATTCAGAGCTGCAAGGCACCATAGAATTTAACTACTCCATGAGGGAGGGGGGAAAATGGGGAGCTGATACCAAGGGCTCAAGTAGAATGTAAATGTTTTGAGAATGATGATGGTAACATACGTACGAATGTGCTTGACACAATGAATGGATGTATGGGTTGTGATAAGAATTATACGAGCCCACAACAAAATGATTTAAAAAAAGAAGAATTTCGTACTTCAGTCCAGTGATACAACCTACCTGCCCAGCGTAGAAGCAGAACCAGGAATCTAACGCAGACCAGGCGCTCTGTTGCATTCGACGCTTTTCCCTTTTGACCTTCCCTGACCTTCCCTCATGCTTTTCCTTTCTGCTCTGGAAGGTGTTATGGAAACCCACTGAAGGTGAGTGGGTTCTGACTCATAGTGAGCCCTTGGGACAGAGCAGAACTGCACCACGCGTGTCCAAGGCTGGAAATCTTCATGGAAGCAGACCGCCACCTCTTTGCTCTGCTGAGAGGCTGGTGAGTTCTAACCATTGACCTGACAGTTGGTAGCCAGGTGCTTTAACCACTATGCCAACAGGCCTCTTTTTTTTTTTTTTTTATGTTCCATGTATACTACCTACAGTTCTAAGAAGCCCTCTTGGATCCGAGAGTTGTTTGTTTTGCTTTGTTGTTTAGCAAATGGGCTTCAGATATTTACCCTGGGCTGTTTTCAAGAATAAGCCCATTTCTTATTTACAAAAAAAATGTGGATCTCCATTCTTTCTAGTTGGTTATTAATTTCCAGGCAATACCCTCTGGAGCTGTCTCTATTTCTTAACTACCTTAATAGTTATAATCGGATAAATTGTCACTCTGACATTCTAAGCTGCCTCAATCAGGAAACACATCTAATATTCACAGGAGACTGCAACTGTCTCACTACTTTAACTCCTTATTTCCAGGGCAGACACTGATATCTCCAGAAGCCACCAGATGTGCCTGCTCAGTTGGACTGGTCTTTCTCTGTGCAGAACTAGAATGTCCTCTAGCAAGTCTTTTCTCCGGGCTCCAGGCTTGGTCAGACACACGTGAGACATCGAGTGAGTCCATTTCCACCCTGTTTTCTCCCTCCTGCTATTATACTATAGTGATTATTGATTTGTGATTCAAGGCGATTATGAGCATAAACATGGATGTGTTTTTGTTCTTCAAGGTTCTTACTTAGCATTACACCCTAAGGACTAGATAGCCAATTAAACTTTTTTTTTAAGACAAGTATTTATATACCAAGCCAACCCCTAGATTTGTTCTTGTTTGGTAACTCTTTTCTATTTTGTTTCTTGACAAAGAAACTTCCTCTTAATCCCGCATTCCCCCCTGGTTCAATTTCTATGAAGTGACAAAAGTAAAAATGTTCCTCGATATATGTAAGTCGTTCCATACAATTATTTGTGGTTTTGTAATAGAAATGGTGTATTAAAGGGAAAATACTATAATTTCTGCTTAAATACATGTATTTAAATATATTTATGTATTTGTATACATAAGTATAATATATTTAAAAATATATTTAAATAGAAAGTATAGCAGTTCATTTTAAATATAAATATTTAATATTTAAATATGTATTATAAATATACTTATTTTGTATGTTTACATATAAATATATAATAGATTATAAATAAATTTAAATAGAAATTATAGCATTTTCTTCTATTTATTTATTTATTTATTTATTTTTAAATTTTAACAATTTATTAGGGGCTCATACAATTTTTATCACAGTTCATACATATACATACATCAATTGTATAAAGCACATCTGTACAGTCTTTGCCCTAATCATTTTTTTCTCTTTTCTTTTTTTACATTTTATTAGGGACTCATACAACTCTTATCACCATCCATACATATACATACATCAATTGTATAAAGCACATCCATACATTCCCTGCCCCAATCATTCTTAAGGCATTTGCTCTCCACTTAAGCCCCTTGCATCAGGTCCTCTTTTTTTTTTCCCCTCCCTCCCCTTTCCCCCCTCCCTCATGTGCCCTTGGTAATTTATACCTCATTATTTTGTCATATCTTGCCCTATCCGGAGTCTCCCTTCCCCCCTTCTCTGCTGTCCCTCTCCCAGGGAAGAGGTCACATGTGGATCCTTGTAATCAGTTCCCCCTTTCCAACCCACTCACCCTCCACTCTCCCAGCATCGTCCCTCACACCCTTGGTCCTGAAGGTATCATCCACCCTGGATTCCCTGTACCTCCAGCCCTCATATGTACCAGTGTACAGCCTCTGTCCTATCCAGGCCTGCAAGGTAGAATTCGGATCATGGTAGTTGGGGAGAGGAAGCATCCAGGATCTGGGGGAAAGCTGTGTTCTTCATCGGTACTACCTTGCACCCTAATTAACCCATCTCCTCTCCTAAACCCCTCTATGAGGGGATCTCCATTGGCCGACACTTGGGCCTTGGGTCTCCACTCTGCACTTCCCCCTTCATTCACTATGGTGTATATATACATACACACACACACACACACACACACACATCTTTTTTTTTTTTTTGCATGATGCCTTATACCTGGTCCCTTGGTACCTCGTGATCGCACTGGCCGGTGTGCTTCTTCCATGTGGACTTTTTTGCTTCTGAGCTTGATGGCCGCTTTTTCACCTTCAAGCCTTTAAGACCCCAGACACTATCTCTTTTGATAGCCAGGCACCATCAGCTTTCTTCACCACATTTGCTTATGCACCCATTTGTCTTCAGCGATCCTATCATGGAGGTGTGCAGTCAATGATATGATTTTTTGTTCTTTGATGCCTGATAACTGATCCCTTCGGGACCACTCGATCACACAGGCTGGTGTGTTCTTCCATGTGGACTTTGTTGCTTCTGAACTAGATGGCCGCTTGTTTATCTTCAAGCCTTTAAGACCCCAGTCACTATCTCTTTTGATAGCCGGGCACCATCAGCTTTCTTCACCATATTTACTTGTTCACCCACTTTGGCTCCAGCCATTGTGTCGGGAGAGTGAGCATCATAGAGTTCCAATTTAATAAAAGAAGGTATTTATGCATTGAGGGAGTGTTTGAGTAGAGGCCCAAGGTCCTTCCACCACCTTAATACTTGACCTATAAATATAGACACATAGATCTATTTCCCCATCCTCCTATATATATTTGCATGTACATGTCTTTGTCTAGACCTCCATGAATGCCCTTTGACTCCTAGCTCTTTCCTCCTAAATATGCATGTATGTATCTATATATATATGCATATATACATTTACATGGAAAGGAAATCAGCTCCCATCTCTCAGAGATAAAAGAACAGTAAAAACTGAAAACATTGTTATCTTTCCTGGCTGTACAAATCATCACCTGAATGCCACCCATTCAAATCTCCATTTGAACCAAGATCAAGGACCTGATTTGCTGAGCCACATGACTGAGTCTCTCTTATATCTAAGGACCTTCGGAACATTCTCGTTCTCCGGCAGTGCTCCGGAGATTACACTATCTCAAACTAGTCCCCCCTGGATTCCTTATCTTTTCATCCTGCTTGCCCATCCATCCATTCACTCAAACCCAGCTGCTGGATGTCGTTCCCCTGGGTCTCTCGGCCCCGCGGTCAGACTTCCGCAGCTAATCAGTCGTTTTAAGCTCTGTTGCTTTGGCTTCCTTTGCACCTTTTCTCTTTTGCGGTTCATTCTAGTGCTGCTGCTGCAAATCGGATCTCCAACCATCCTTTCCAATATAGTTCAATATCGCTTTTTTGCCTTTGATGACTTCTTATCTCCCATTACATCTCTTACGAGGTCCTCTGAGGCATGCCTTGATAATCTTGTTTTTTCACTTCCCTTTCTTTTACCCCAGTAATGCAGTGTTTGAATGTTGACCGTTGATCCACCGGGTTGCCAGTTCAAGACACCAGCAGCCCTGAGGGAAAAAGACGGGGCTTTCTACTCCTGTAAATAGTAACAGTATCGAAAACCCACAGGGGTTGCTATGAGTCAGCATCACTGAGGTTTGAGGTTTGCTTGTTTTTCCCTCCAGCTACGCTAAAGGCCACACAGAGTCCCACACCTCATAGGTACTTTTTTCTCCCATACCTATGGCTATTTTTATCTACTTTTCCTTAGAATATCATTCTCATATTATTTACCTGTCACAGTCCTACTCATCTTTGATTTTTATTTATTTATTTATTTTTATTAATTATTTTGTTGGGGGATCTTACAGGTCTTATAACTATCCACAAATAATTTGTATCAAGGATACTTGTCCATATGCTGCCATCATCATTTTCAAAACATGTTCCTTCTTCTTGAGCCCTTCGTATCAGCTCCTCTTTTACACCCTCCCTCCCTCCCTCATGAACCATTGATCAATTGTATATTATTATTATTTTCATATCTCACACCATCCGCTGTTTCCCTTCACCCACATTTCTGTTATGCTTCCCCTTCGAGAGGTGAGGGATGCATTCTATATCTATCATTTTGATTGGTTTTCCCTTTCTCCCCCTCCCCCCATACTCCCTCTGTCACTGCTCCCATTACTGTTCCTGAGGTGTTTATCTGTCCTCGATTCTGTGTGTGGAAAGCTCTTATCTGTACCAGTGTAGATGCCTTGGTCTAGCCAGATTTGTAAATAGAACTGGAATCATGATTAGGGCAGGGAGAGGGGCACTCAAGAACTAGAGGAATGTTGTGTGTTTTGTTGGTGCTGTATTGCACCCTAGCTGAATCATCCCTTCTGTGTGACCCTTGGGTCTTCACTCTGACCCCTCTAGTTTGAATCAATATAATTGCTTGTTTGAGAGCTTCTGATACCTGATCCCATTGACCCCTTGTGATCAACAGGATGTTGTGACTTCTTCCATGTGGGTTTAGTTGCTTCCCTGCTGGATGGCTGCTTCCTTAACTTCAAGCCTTTAACCTGCTCATAAAGACTCAGTTCAGCCATCCCAGTTTCTGAAATTGTATTCCTAGGACTCCACAAACACTCTTTGTGTCCTTCTTTAACTTTCATAATCCTCAGTATGATATGTACTAGCTGTGCTCTAATCAGTTGTCTGTATACCCTTATTTCTTTCCAGAATGTACCTTTCATCAGCACAGTAAATAATTCTGACTTGGGACTTCCCGGAAGATGGTGACTGAGTAACACATACAAGAGGGACTGCAGAAATCAGCACAGGGAAGTTACTAAGAGGGAAATTTCACACTGCTGTGTAGCAGGGTCATAAAGATAAGTAGGTGCAGATCCACTAGGCTTTGAGGAGGTGGGGACTTTTGGCTTACCACAGTGGAAGTTGGCTAGGGTTTGACCTTAGCCATGCCACTGACTCAGCTGGGATCATTTGGATCTGGGAGGGGCTTTATCTCAACACAGCCTCAGTTTGCCACCGCCTTGGGGTAGGGCTTAAACCCCTCCATCCCCAAGAGCAGGGAGTGAGGGATCAGCTACATTGTTACTGTTGTTTCTCTCTCTTCTCTCTCTCCCACCAGAGCCTCAGCTGCCATGGGGCAGGGTTTAACCCCCTCCAGGCCCAAGGTCAGGTATAAGGGGTCAGTTATACTGTTAATTTTCTTTCCCTTCTTTCTGTTCGCACCCCCCCCCCCATAGTCTCAGCGGGCTTAGTATTTTTTTTTCTTCTTCTCTTCCCTTTTCTCTCACATGCACCTGCTGACTTCCACACCACTCCACTTAGCCTAGGGCATTTACACCTGCCCTCCACCCAACTGGGAGAGCTCCATCATCTGTAGCATAACCCGAGGTTAGGGAAAGCCCACCCCAAGCCTAGGGAAAGCCCACCCGCCCTACACCAGGGGATATGCCGCCCAACTTCTTCTGGGGGGAAATCCTGTCCACCTTCTTCCCTGGAAAATTTGGTCTGCCCAACCTTTGCAGTATTTAAACCATGACTTGGGAAATCTTTCACACTTTATTTGGGGGAAATCCTGCCTGCATGACTGAGGGAAATTCCTCCCACCTGCTGTAGTGCCTCACACAGCCTCAAACAGCTCGTCCAACACTCGCCAACAGTACAAGCTACTGCAGGAATATCTGCACAACCTCCAGTGATTTACCTGACCAGGGAAATTGTGTCCAAAATTTGTGGTGTTCTACACCAAAGTGGGCACACCCCCAGCTTTCCTGTGGCACATCTGTTGCTGCAGGAATGCCTGCAAGACCTCTGCAGTGCCACAAGCTTCTGTGGGCCACACCATCATGTCTCCTTCTGAGATCCCCAGTACAGCACCATCCGCAAGGGTCAACAACAACCCTGAGAGGATCATCCACCTTGCCCTCCAAATAAAAATACACTGGTTGACTAGGAATGAGTGAAGCCACAGGAGGATAAAGTGATAGGGCAATTCCATAGTGAAATTAGCTGCAGGCAGTTTGAAGAAGGATTCCCCTAACGAGACACCCGCTGGATACATCAAGCAAACATTCCAAAAGATGAAAAAAGAAATCATAGACTTCAATATACTACTCTCTGAGAAAGATAGATCACAGGGAAAAATCTTAACAGGGAGGCTAGAGATCTAAACACTACAATTACACAATTTGACCTGATACATATTTACAGCTCTTCACCCAAATACAAAATCTCTCTCTGACCATGGTGCCATAAGGCTGGAAATCAACACAAGGAAGACAGAGAAAACAAGAGCAAACAATTGGAGGATTATTAACTCTCTATTGCAAAAGGAGTGTGTACTGGCCCAGATCAGAGATGAAATTAGGAAATTTCTAGAAACCAACGGAAATGAGAATATAACATACCAAAATTTATGGGATACAGCAAAGGCAGTTATCAGAGGAAGTTTCATAGCAATACATGCGCACATGAAAAAGAAAAACAGACTTACGATTGATATGTTAGCACAAAATTTACATCAACTAGAGCAGAATCAACAGGACAATCCTACTACTAGCCAAAGAAAAGAAATAATAAAATTCAGGGCTGGGCCTCCAAAGAGGGAAAATAAGAAAATTATGGAAAAAAATTAATTCTGCTGCTAAAAGTTTGTTCTATGAAAGGATAAACAGAATCAACAAACCATTGGCAAACCTAACCAAAGAAAGGAGGGAACAAATTTCAATAGCAAGAATAAGGATGAAAGAGGGGACATTACAACAGACCCTAATGAAATCAAAAGGATAATTGCACAGTACTACGAAGGACTGTTTTCCAATGAATTCAGCAACTTGGAAAACATGAACAAATTCTTGGAAAAACAATCCCTCCCTACATTATTCCTGATGGACATCAAGAATCTCAACAGACCCATAGCAATAGAAGAAATAAGCAAGTTTATCAAGGGATTACCAACAAACAAAAAAATCCCCTGGACGAGATGGCTCCCTTGAATTCTACCAAGCATTCAAGGAAGAACTGACACCAATCCTACACAAACTCTTTGAGAACATAGAAAAAGACGGCAAACTCCCGAACTCCTTCTATGAAGCTAGTATAACTCTGATACCCAAACCGGGCAAGGATCCCACAAGAATCAAGAACTACAGACCAATATCCTTAATAACATTGATGCAAAAATCCTTAACAAAATACTGGCCAATAGAATACAAAAGTATATAAAACAAATGATTCATTATGGCCAAGTGGAATTCACATCAGAGATGCAGGGATGGTTCAAAATCTGAAAGACCAGTAGTAATATTTGCCACATTGACATGAAAAACTTTAAGAATCATGTGATAATTTCGATATATGCAGAAAAAGCATCTGACCACATCCAACACCAATTCCTGTTTAAGACACTCTAGAAGATAGGAATGGAAGGAAAATTCTCCCCTTACAAAAGGGTTGCGGGGCGGAGATGAGCCAGTCAGGGTACAGTGTAGCAATGATGAATCATACAACTTTCCGCTAGGTTTTAATTGCTTCCTTCCCCCAACTATCATGGTCCCAATTCTACCTTACACATCTGGCTAGACCAGAGGATGTACACTGGTACATATAGGCACCGGAAATACAGGGAATCCGGGACAGATGAAGTCTTCAGGACCAGTGGTTAGAGTGGTGATACTGGGGGGTGGGGGAGGGGGGTGCAGGGAAGGTAGGATAGAAAGGGGGAACCAATTATAAGGATCTACATATAACATCCTCCATGGGGGATAGACAACAGAAGGGAGACATCTGACAGTATGAGATATAACAAAATAATAATAATTTATAAATCATCAAGGGTCCATGAGGGAGGGGGTAATGGGAGGGAGGGGAGAAAAATGAATTGGTGATACCAATGGCTCAAGTAGAAAACAAATGTTTTGGGAATGATGAGGGCAACAAATGTGCTTGACATATAATGGATGTATGTATGGATTGTGATAAGAGTTGTACAAGCCCCCAATAAAATTATTTTTTTTAAGACACAGCAGCAGTCTAGGCATTGGGTGGGAAAATATATAGGCTTGGATAATTGAAATGATAAGAAAAAAATAAAGCATGTACTTATTTTTAAAAAAACATAATACAAGTTACATATGAGAAACCAACAGCCTACATGGTAGTCAATGCAGAAAAGACTAACAATTCCACTGAAAAAGGGGACTAGACAAGAATGCGCCTTGCCCCCCGCTCTTATTTAATATCATGCTGGAGGTTTTAGCTAACAGTATAAGTCCAAGAAAAGACATCAAAGGTATTCACCTGGTGGAGGAAGAGGCGAAACTATCGTTATTTGCAGATGATATGATTTTATATATAGAAAATCTCCCCCCCCAAAAAAAAATTAAAAAGAAAATCCCAAAAGCTCCCAAAGGGAAGTACTGGAAGCAATAGAGGAATATGGGGGAATGGCAGGATACAAGATCAACAAAAAGAAGTTTATTGGACTGTTATACACATCGGATAAAAACACAGAAGAGGAGATCCAAAAGGTGGTACCATTCACAATAGTCAAGAACAAATTGAAATATTTAGGGATATATTTAACTAAAAGACCAAAATATTTGTATGAGGAAAAGTACAGAACACTGTTACAAGAAACCAAGAGCGACCTCACCAAATGGAAGAATATCCCATGCTTTTGGATTGGAAGACAGTATAGCAAAGATGTCAGTTCTGCCCAAGGCACTATAGAAGTTTAATGCAATCCTGATATGGTGAACCTCATCTTTCTTCAAAGAAATCGAAAAACTGATTACCAACTTCATGTGGAGAGGGAAGAAGCCCCAATTTAGCAAAGAACTCCTGAGGAAGAAGGATACAGTGGATGGGCTTGCTTTAGCTGACGTTAGCACATATTGTACAGCCACAGTGGTCAAAACTGCATGGTATGGGTATAATGGCAGATATTCAGACCAATGGAAAAGAACGGAAAACCCAGAAATAGAATCATCAGCATACAGACAACTGATCTTTAATAGAGGCCCCAAAAATATCAACTGGGAAGCAGACACCCTCTTTAACAAGTGGTGCTGGAAAAAATAGATAGCAACTTGCAGAAAAATGAAGCCAGACCCTTATCTCACTCCATGCACAAGAATAAACTCAAGGTGGATCATAGACTTTGAGGTAAAACCCCACACTACTAGGGTCATCAATGAGGGAATTGTGACCAACCTGAGGACCTTGGCACAGGGAATACACAGGCTATCAGAAATAGGGAAGGACGCAAATACAGATGAATCACAAATTGACAAGTGGGATACTGAAGACAAAACACCTCTGTACATTGAAAGAATTCACCAAGAGAATAATAAGAGAAACCACGGACTGGGATAACATCTTTATCAATGATACATCAGACAAAGGCCTTATTACTCTGCTATCTTCCAAAAAAGAAAAAAAAAACTAATTGCCCACTGAACAGGTGGTCAAATGACCTGAACAGAAGTTTCACAGGGTCAGAAATCTGAATGTCCAATAAACATATGAGAAAATGTTCCAGATCATTAGCCATAAGAGAAATGCAAATTCAAACAACAATGAGGTACCA
Organism: Tenrec ecaudatus; assembly: GCF_050624435.1. NCBI lineage: Eukaryota > Metazoa > Chordata > Mammalia > Afrosoricida > Tenrecidae > Tenrec > Tenrec ecaudatus. The sequence goes on from NC_134531.1 coordinate 95,960,846, forward strand.
CCTAACACCCTCAAAGGTAGCCCAATTCAAAAAATCAGAAAGCAACAAGTGTTGGAGGGGCTGTGGAGAGACAGGAACTCTCATCCACTGCTGGTGGACCTGTAGGTATAAAATGCCTCTATGGAAATTGATCTGGTGATATCTAAAACAGGCGGAAATTGAGCTGCCATACTACCCAGCAATCGCTCTACTGGGCATAACCCCAGAAGAGGCAAGAAACAGACCACAGCCAGACATTTGGGCTCCAGTGTTCATCACGGCATGGTTCACAATTGCAAGGAGCTGAAATCAACCCAAATATTCATCAACAGATGAATGGATTAAGAAATGGTGGTACATACATACAATAGAGTACTATGCGTCCTCCAAAAGCAGTGATGAACGCAACAAGTACATCACCACATGGGAAGAACTGGAGGAAATCATGCTAAGCTTTTCTCCTCACGACAGATTTGAGATCCAGGTGTGATGATTATTCTAACGCTACAGAAGACAAAAGAGATGCAGAAAAGTCCACTAACCTATTCTGTGGGTGGGTTTGGACAAGGTTAGTGGACTTTTCTGTGTCTGTTTTTTTGTCCTCTGTAGCGTGAGAATAATCATCACACCTGGATCGCAAATCTGTCGTGAAGAGAAAAGCAGACGTGAAGTAAGTTCTCACTAGATCACAGTGGTTGTTATTTATTATTGTGACTTCATTACACACACGTGGTATGGTGAATTCTTCGATGACTCTCTTGGCCACGGTCTTCACAACTCGTTTCCCGGTGGGTCTGGGTACGAGTGGGTGAGCGAGATGTGCATGTGTCCGTCTGCGTCGTTGTAAGTGACTATGAAGAGAGATCACTGTGCACACAAAACCTGGGGGCTCTAACGTGGGGACTGGCCACTTGGCCATCCTGCTGTGTATAAAGTGAGCCAGCTCAAAAGCAAGAGGGAGAGATTTCACTGTTACCATGAAGAGTCAGACGTGGAGCACGGGGTTTCGGTCAGGATGGAAAGCTGTGTTGGCAGGGAAACGACATTGAAGAGGCAGCAGCAGCTGCATAGACAGTAGGCTTTCTGGCGCCTGCAGTGGGAGTCAAGCGAACTTCTTCAGGCAGGACGCTTGTTTGTGGAGTAGGGTTCCTTGAGGAAGTTGAGTTTGCTGACCCACAGATTTGGAGGCAAGCAGCTTCCAGCAAAGGCTTTATGGTGGAGCGGTAGAGTGGAGTGGAAATGGAGTGTCCTTTGGACATTTACTAGCAGTGTTAAAGAGCCTTTTAACATTGCCTGATCAGAACAGAGGCTGGACCCAGGAACAGAGGGCCTGATCAAGTCTGCCTTTGGACATGGCTGGAAAGAAGTTGTCCTGACTGAGGAGCTGTGTCTTCCATGGTAGTCTGTAAGCTCTCCTGATCCATCCCACAATCTTGTGTGCGGCTGCGAGTTCTGAGTGACCATTTCCAGGAATTTTGGACCCCTGCTGAGCCGTCGAGTGCTGTGGATCCTGTTTTTCCTCTTCCCCCTCCTGTGCAAACTAAAGAGGTCAGATGCTGCTTCGCTGCCTCTTTTCCACATGGCTTTATAGAGAACAAGTAGCCACTCACTCCCTGTTATTGGGTTGATTCCAGCTCACAGAAGTACAATGGTGCTTGACTGGGGGTGCCCTCTTCAAAGGTCTGTGTACTGCCAGGGACCGTCGTCTAAACTATGGAACTCCAGAACTGGTCCGAGGCACGGTGTCCTCAGGTCCACGGAGGGCGGCCCGGAACTACTGGCATTCTGTGTGTGGCGGAGACAGAAATTCCGCATGTGTATTCATTCTTTCAACGTGACTTCCTTCTGCGCTAAACTCAGTGGAGTACTGGGCTGAAAATATATTTGTAGAACCAGTAATGAGCTTTTCCAGACCCATGGGAGCATCATGGGAGCCCTATGACCTTAGTGGCTACGCATTGTGTTGCTAACTGCAAGGTCACCAGTTTGAAACCACCGACTGCTGTGTTGGAGAAAGACAGGGCTTCCTACCCGCCTAAATAAAGAGTTGCAGTCTCAGAAACTCACAGGGGCAGTTCTACCATGTCCTAGATGCATTGTCATAGACTTGATGGCGGTGAGTTTGATTTGGGTTTGAGGGCATCACGGGTTAGCACAAACGGAAAGAGATGGCCGTCTTTCTATCGATATTGTCATTGTTTTGACTCTGAGGGGGGCAGACAATTTTGTGGGTGAAAGAACTTTTAATGAATAATCCCTCTCCCCTTGAAAGCATTAGCTATTCCCCATCTATTGAAGGGTTTCTTCCTACCTAACAGATTCATCCCTAGAAGCCCAGCAAATGCTCCTCTCCCCACAAATCCATGTCCCACAGATCCATGCCCCACAGATCAGAGACCAGTTCAACTACTTAACCAGAGGGTATCTCTGCGGGGGTGTGCACTGGGCTCTGCTACATCACTGCGGATGTTACAAAGCCCGTTCTTGCTGACCTCACTGGTTCTTGAGACTTTTAAATTATACCATGTACTTGAAACTGTGTGACCCTTTATGAGGTGCTTTATAAATCTCCGTTATTATCAAGATGTCTTGTCTGCTTAGTTCTTGCCATCTCCCTGCCTCTGCCAGATGGCCCGAACCAATACACATCTCTACAGCAGTTCAGCCGGCTCAGAAATGAGGCCCTGAGCGGCGCTAGTTAAAACTGACCCCTCTCGTCTATTTTGTCCTCTCTCTTGCTTGTGCTCTTAAGTTTCTCGTCACCTTAAAATCGACTGTTAAAAATTTATTCATGTGATCCCAGTTGCTATTTCCACCTACTCTTCTGAAAACTGTTACCAAGTCAAAGTGCCTGTCAGCTCCCGCAGGCCATTTACTAAACTCCCAGACCACAGGGATAGCGCAGACCGCCTGCAGGCTTCTTCTGATGGGCTGGAGGGAGCTCACCGAGTTCCCTTTGCAAATTGGAAGCATGAAGAATGGGCGTGGCTATCATTCTTTTTATTGAAATGTGAACTTGCTCCTTTATAAAACAGTGTCTGTTTGCTACTCCGTTTCTCTCCTGGACGCTCGGGTCTCCTTTCTTTTCCACACAGCAGACACCGGATGTAGTCCCTGTCCATTACCTGGATGCAGAGAGAAGTTAGCCCATCATCCATCATTCCCACCAACCCCACAGGTTGCAGGGGTGTTGCCTCACCTCCAAGAGCATTCAAAGTCTGTGGATTAAAGCCCGAGTTAGGTCTTCCCCCCCAAAAGTATCCGGCCCTTCATTTTAAGGCACGCAGTGTACGGTCACTGGACCCCAAGCATTCCAAACCCAGGGCTACAAGCCCACTCCGGCGCATAGTGGTAGGACAATTGCCCCCTAGGGCCTCCAACACCCTAATCTTCACAGAAGCTGGCTTCCACACCTTCTCCAGCAGACCTGTCTTCCTAGAAGCCTCTGGGTGGATTTGAACTGCCAGCCTTTAGCATAGTACTCATGTGTTTAGCCGTCTAAACCACATGTGGACTGCTCATTAGCATTCTATAAATGCTTTCTGATGGACTGGTAATAACCAAGAGTTCTGTTAACGAATATGGGAGATAGACAGGGCTTTCTACTCCCGTAAAGACTTATGGTTTTGAAAATTCCCAAGAGCAGTTCTACCCTGTCCTGTGAGGGTCGCTGTGAGTCAGCCTGGACTCCATGTCTGGGAGTGTAATTTTAGTGGAGAATATGAGTCCTCCCGGAGCACCCTGATACATAAGGGATGTACAACGGCCTTCGTAATGTCCACATGCAGGAGAAGAACCACACAGTAGTGCGGCGTATCTGTGTTAAACCAGCAACACGGTGAGTTCTAAAAGGGTATGCTTGCAGGAACAGCATTAATTTTAGTGTTTTGACCCCACCACAAAACTTTCACTTATTAGTGATTTCAACATATTATGAAATTAAAGCAGTCTCTTCCTGCCTCCCCTCAGGAAAAGCCTGAACAAACAGATGGGCATTGTTTGGAATGTCAAGCAACCAACCAGAGCCCTGTTCCTGCTGACTGAGGTTGTACATTGTACATAGACAACCCCTCTAGGCCATAGTCTCCACTGCCCAGCTTCCCTGGGGAGCCGAGGCCAGAAATAACAAAGGCAGGGCAGGCTTCCTGCCTCTTGCTTTTCTGTAGAAGGTAGACTGAACAGCAGTGGATTTGGTTTGGGTTTAGCAATGTAAGCATAGCAAGTTAGGTTCTGTTCTCCTAAAGTATTCTTCTCCTAACATAGCTTCACTGATCGAACCTTGAGATCGAACCTTGTGATCTGAGATGGCACCGATGCCCCAGAATCCTTTAGAATAAACAACTCCCTTTCTATTAAAGGTGCTAGCTGCTCCCCATCTACGAAGGATTTCTTCCTAACCGATCAATCCCTACAAGTCCAGCAAATGCTTTCTCCCCACAAATCCATGCTTTGTGCAACATGACCATATGCAGTAGTAGAAGAAACACAGAGTAATGTGATGTATGCCTGTTAAACCAGCAACATGGCGAGTTTCAAAATGGTATGTTTTCCAGGATAGTATTCATTTCAGCATTTTGACGCCACCACAAAACTGTCACTTATTAGCGATTTGGACAGAGGTTTTCTCAATGAATCTTGCATTGGCTTGAAGAGTGCCTTCGGCTTAGAACACTTCTTTCTTTTAGAAAGATCTTGTACTCATTCAACGGAGCACAAGTTTGCTCCACAATGAATGACCACTTCTTCATCTCTCTTTCACGGATGCTGGTGATTTCTGCCAAGGAAAATGAGTCAAGGACACCTCATCAATCCCCCATGACTAGAATGTCCTGCTTGGGAGGTATTCACAGGTTAAGTAGAACCACATGGAAGTAGATCCACATATATAATTTTTTACTTACAAAGATGGCAGTCTTACATGAGTCAACTGGTAACTGGTCTGGTAGAAGGTAAGAGGGCTCCCACCTTGGGACGGAAGAAAAGAGACACTTTCCCTCTTCCCACTGCATCTCAGAAGCAACGAGGAAGCAAGATGGTTGGTGCCAAGCGAGTCTCACTTCATGTGGAAAATAAAGTGTAATGTGGTGGTGTCCCCAGGAGGCTTTGCTTTCTGGGGAAATGTGCTAAATTTGGATTCCTAATTGCCACATCTTTTCAGTCACCCGTCATTTTATTACTGCTTCTCCCTTGATCCACTGCTGTACTTTCAAGGGGCCACCAAGAGGATGTTTTAAGAAGCCTCTAGCAATCAGCACCGAGTTCTAGCCATTTCAGAACTTCCCTGGATAGTGCCAGGAGGACTTTTCTTCTCAGTCAAAGCTAATGGAAATAATCTTTGTGGGAACTGAAGAGACAGTTGGGCAAATCGAGCTGTGGGCATCTATGTATTGTATGATTGAATAACAGCCAAGGTGGCATGCCTGGAGTCCTGCCCACAGGTTCCCTCCTTTGACACAGATGGCCCATGATTGAAGGAGGGGTGTCCATGGCACTGTCTTTGGGAGGAGGTGAGTGCCATGGGGTGGGTGGGGTTAGCAGAGAACAACGGAAAACTGTGATTTATGTCTTCTGTCCCTCTGACCCATGCCTGCTTGCTGCCTCCTGGGCTTAACTGCCTATTTAAATAATGATATTAAAATTTAACAATTAAATATAAAAATTTTATTTAAAATATTAGACTGAGGAAGTGACCTTTAAAATCACTTAGGCAATGGCTTTTGACACCTGCAGATTGGAATAAAGTTATGGACTCTCTCCCCAGAAAAGGCAAATGATATATTCATGACATTTTGTATTACTTTTTAGAAGTTTTATGTAATTGCTACAAGTTAAGAATCACACCCAATAAGTCTCCTGCCTTATTTTACATAGGAGGAACTTCAGGCCCAAGGAATTGAAGTAATTTGCCCCAGTTGATAAAACTTTCCATCTTAATGAGGAGTTCCCACTCAGTGCTGGTGGTTCAACTTCTGCGCCTCTTTCCCTTTTCCCCGAGTGTGGATTTCTACGCCTCGTTGCTATTGCCTCTCTTACAGGTGCAAGCCCAGAACCCAAACTGCAGCAGTAACACGGGGGAAAACTGACAGAGGGAGGCGGGGTGATGCGGGACCATGTCTAAACAATTCCACCAGGAGACGCTGGCAGAGGTGACACAAAAAGCATTAGTGAAGCTGTGCAATTTGTTGAGAAAAATATTTCCATTCTTTTTTAAAAATAATTTTCTTAGGAGCCCATATCGCAATCCATACATACATCAATTGTGTAAAGCACACTTGTACATTCATTGCCCTCATCATTCTCAAAACATCCGCTCTCCGCTTAAGCCCCTGGCATCAGCTCCTCATTTTTCCCCATTCTTTTAAATACTAAAAATGTTGTGTATTTTATGTCCATTTGATGAATCAGTCTGTTTCATGTTCCGCTGTCGCGTGTTCCCCTCGTTCTCTATGCTCTCCCCAGGTTTTCTCTCTTCTCCCTGCCCAAGTTGAGCCTAACTCTTTCTCCTTTCATTGATCATCGACCAAAAGAAACTAGCTCAGACAAACATCAGTGCTTAGGGAAATTGTTGGACAACAGTAAATATTTAAAGAGCCTCCTCTTTATCCCAGCGTCGTCCCAAATGACAATCCCTGCTGAGCAGATTCAGAAAGGGAGAAATGTCACTGGTTTGGAAGGCTCTTTAGTGCAGGGATTACTATGGATTAAATCCTCGTCCAACTGGTTTTGCTTTTTCAGGCTGAAGTGATGTAGAGGAAAGTTGGAGGTATTGTCGTTCATGAGTCAAAGGTTGTCTGATGTATTACCCTGTGGAAATTAATCTGGCCTTCCTGTTTGGCTAAGGCTGCTCAGACTTTGTTTTATTTGTTTTGTTTGTCATTCTGCAGGAGGCCTTTGTTAGGCCTTTTTCAGAGCTGCAGCCCCTCATAGCAAACCTCATTACTTGCTCTGTGAGCATAAAGGAGGCCTCAGAGTTCCCAACTATAAAATGGGAGGCTAAAATCACTTTCAGAACTGTTCCTGCAGAGTTAGCAACACTGATTATCACAGCCCTGCCGTTTTCAGGTTCTCATCCCAGAAAATTCCCTGCTCGCTTTACTGTCAAAGGCCGGGGAATCCATGTCCCACCCAGGACATTCAAAAAGAGATCAATAGAATCCCCACATACAAAGCAAGTATCAGCATGCAGGGTTTTCCCCCCCTCCCCCAGAGCCTCCCCTGACCCTTCCCCACCCCACCCCCAACCCGTGGTAGAAGAATTCACACCTTTTATGATGAAACTGCATTCATGCTCTTGGTGAAACACAGCTGATTCAACAGCTGATGTTATTCCTGGTTTGGGAGAATCCTGGACAGTGTTTCTCAGATTCCAGGTGGTTGGATATCATTGTTTTTGCTTGTGTCTAGGACCCCAAACCCAAAATCCAAATGTCCTGCCATCGAGTTAATCTGAATTATAGTGGCCCTGTAATGCAGAGTAGAACTACCCTTGTGGATTTCTAAGATGGTAATTTTTTATGGGAATCGAAAGCCTCATCTTTCTCCCAGCAGTGACTGGTGGTTTCAAACTGCTGGCCTTGTGGTTAGCAACCCAATGTGTAACCATTGTGCCTCTGTGGTACAAATGGTTTACACTTGCCTAATCATCTAAAGGCTGTTTGAACCCACGCAGTAGTGCCTTGAGAAACTATCATAGCCAAGAGAAACTGTGGGACCACAATTTTATCTGTAATACATGGGGTCTCAATGAGTTAGAAGTGACAACAACAGAACTGGTTTGGTTGGGTCTTTATATGGATTAAAACTTTCTTTTAAAAGTTTAAAAAGTAAATACATAAATAAATAGTTTTTCTCACTGAAAAAACGCATGGGCATTGCGGAGCCAGTTCTGGCTCAAGGGGACCCTGGACCAAGGAGAAATGTCCCTGTGGGTTTCTGAGGCTATCTATTTCTACTGGAACAGAAAGTCCCAACTTTCTCCCAAAGAGCAACTGGTGCTTTGGAACTGCTGACCTCACGCCACCAGGGCTCCTTGTACAATGTTGGTAAATGCGAAAATGCCAAGGGGAAAACGAACAGCGCCCATTAATCATGGATGATCGTGGAATTAAGATATAAGGTTATTGAAATAAAAATGATGGTGACACTCTCTAAAGCCATGTTGCATCCAGACCATATGTACCTTTCTTTGAGATACACTGAGTTTAGAGCACCCCAAAACTGAGGTATGACGCAGGTTTGGGGATAGAGCAGTGACGGGAACACAGAGGGACAAGAAACAATGTGGTGGTTTTATTTTTGGATGCCAGGCAGTAAGATTGTCAGCCCCTACTTCTACCTGGCAACACTGTTTCATCCAAAGCGGTCCTACCACCTCCCTGAGAACTTGATTGGCTGTAAAGGGGTCTAGGCATCAAGCTGATGCAGGCTTCTTTGGCTCTGCCGACGCCCTGCTTTCTCTTACCCCACATTGCCTGGTTTCTTGGCTTGAGCCCCATCAGCACTTTTGGATCCAGCCACGTGGTTTCCTTTTGGCGACTACCGCTCAATGGGCTGATTTCTGCTTGGGTCGGTGCTGTTTGGCCTTTCTTGCCTGAAGGACCTAGGGCCTGGGCTGCCAAATTTATAGGGGGAAGCCCTAGTCTTTTTATAGCCTCGCTCCTTGACATCGTCTGATTCCATTAATATCCCACCAGCTAAGTGCAAATTGTTGCTTTCCCCCTCCTCCTTCCTCGGAGTGAAGGGCTGACCCAGTTAGCAGGAGCCAGGAGCCTGGGCTCCTTCTCCTCTGTCAGCTCTTCCAGGACTCAGCGTGTCCCCGAGTTAGCATGACCTGTACAGCCTGTTCCTGGAGGGGCTTTCATAAGGGATTTTGCTGTTTTCTGCAGCCGGAGTAGGAGCTGTGCTTAGAAAAGAGGCTTGGAAAGACAAAACTAGAGTGAGCAGCCTTTTCCTGTCGATTTAGCCTGGCCATGGGTAGGATCAAGTGTGAGGACATCTCGGGCCCTGGCAATGCTTTGCCCCGCGCTCATAGGGGCAGCCTAAATTGCAGCTCACCTGCTGCACCTGACAGCAGCAACACTAACAGCCGCAAAAGTGACTGATAAATAGCCCAGAGGCGCAGCTGCTAACCAAAAAGTAAGCAGTGAGAATCCTGCAGCTGCTCCCAGGGAGCTCCGGTCTGCGTCTGTCAGAGCACAGCCTTAGAAACTCTATGGGCAGATTTCCTCTGTCTAATCAGGTCATTATGGCTTGGAACTAGATGGTAACAGGGTTTTTGTTTTAGGCAGTTTTATTGGCATATACTTCATTTATCCTATAATTTAATCCTTCAATCATATTAAGAAGAATTTTTCAATCATCACCACAATTTCAGAACATTTTCTTCTTGTAAATCATGTCATTCGTTCCCCATTTCCCCAGACCTCTCCTACCACGCCCATCGGTAGTTATTCATTCAGTTACTGCCTCAAGAATGGTGGCAGCAGGACAGCGACGGGGAACTCGCAGACGTTCAGGCTGGATTCAGAAGTGAACATGGAACAAAGGCTATCTTTGCTGATCTCAGATGGACCTTGACTCAGAGCAGAGAACACCAGGAAGATGTCTACTTGTGTTTCCTTGACTACGCAAAGGTATTTGGCCATAATAAACTGTGGATAATATTGAGAAGAATTGGAATTCTGGAATACGCCATTGTGCTCATTCAGAACTTGGAACTTGTACATCAATCAAGAAGCAGTTATGCAAACAAAACGAGGAATATTGTCTGTATTAAAATCAGGTAAGATGTGCCTCAGAGTTGTATCCTCTCACCATTATTTATTCAACCTAGATTCTAAGCATATCATCAGAGAAGCTGGATTATATGAAGCAGAATGCAGCATTAGGACCAGAGGAAGGCTTAGTAACAACCAGAAGTACAACCTGAAGCTACCATGCTGGCTGAAAGTGAGGAGGACTTGAAGCACTTGCTGATGAAGATTAAGGATTGTAACTTTAGTACGGATTACAACTCAATGGAAGGAAGACCAAAATCTTCACAACTGAATCAATAGGATAACATCATGATAACTGGAGGAAAAGTTGAAGTTGTCAAGGATTTTATCTTACTTGGATCCACAATCAAAGATCATGGAAGCAGCAGTCAAGAGATCAAAGACCAGGGCATTTGGTGAATCTGCTGTGCAAGAACTTAGGGTATTGAATAGCCGGGATGTTGCTTTGAGGACTAAGTTGCACTGTTCCCAATTCATGATAGTCTCTATTGCAGTGGTTCTCAACCTGTGGGTCCCGACCCCTTTCACCTAAGACCATCGGAAAACACATTTTCGATGGTCTTAGGAAATGAGACACTGCTCCTCTATCATAGTCTCCAGGTGGGTCCGCCAACATGCAGATATTCTGATCTGGTGAGAAAGACGCTATCTCAACCTTCTCACTGACTTTGGCTTTTGATGCATACTGTCGCAAAATGTAGCAATGTAATTTACTGTTGTTACATTAATTAAGACTGTTACCCATGCTACACCATGCTTCAAGACAAAATGTCATTTATTTATAATTAGAAATAAATATTTCACAATATATAATTACATATTGTTTTTGTGACTAATCACTACCCTTTAATTATGTTCAATTTGTTACAAAATAATCCTTCATATCAGATATTTAAATTATGATGCATAACAGTAGCAAAATTACAGTTATGAAGTAACAACAAAAATAATTTTAAGGCTGGGGGTCACCACATGAGGAAAAGGGACACAGCATTAGGAAGGCTGCAGTCTTCCCCCTGCAGTCCACTGCATATTATGCATGTGAAATTTGGACATTGAATAAGGAAGACTATAGAACAATAGGTAAATGTGAATTGTGGTACCATGGACTGATAAACAGATTAATTTGTATTGGCAGAAGTACGGCCAGTGTGTTCCTTAGAGGCAAGAATGGCAAGAATCTTGTTTTAAAATACTTTGGACATGTTGTCAGGAAAGAACAGTCCCATGAGAAAGGCATGATGTTGGTAGAGTGGAGGGGCGGCCAAAAAGGGAAGGTCCTTGATGAAATGGACTGACACGGTGACACATCAATGGGCTCAGACACAGGAACAATTGTGAGGATGGCAGAGGACTGTGTAATGTTGAGTTCTCTTGTGCAGAGCCAACGCGATGGCACCTAAGAACAATAAATTTTGTAGATTTACCTATCCTGGATTTCATATACAGAGAATCCTAGTAAACACAAACAAGGAACGAACAGCAAAACAAAACAAAAAAGCAACAACTGTGACTGGACAAAGCAGAAAATATTAAAAACTGAAACAACTTTAAAATGGGTCACAAGGGAGATCAAATGATAAGCTGTTGTTTTAATGTAACTGCATCTCCCATAATCGATTTTGCAATGCTTTCTGCCTGGTAACAATGCGAGTCACATCTCTCAGCAGGTATGTCAGGCCACGCCAAAGAGCCCTTGGGCTTCCACGGTTACCACAGCCTTCTGCAAACCAGATGTTCACAATATAAGGACCGACACTAGTTCCTCCTTCGGATTTGGATTTTCTTATTTAGAATCCTTGGATCACACAGGTTGGTGTGCTCCTTCCACCTGGACTTAGTTGATCTCTCACTTAGATGGTTGCTTGTTTGAAGACAAGCATTTAAGTCCCCAGACCTGATTCTTTCGGATAGACAGGCAGCATCTGGTCTCTTCACCACCCAGGCCCCAGCACCCATAACTTCCGTGATCTCTTCATGAAGTAAGTATCAAGTAGGGGCATGTTGTAAGAACTCATTGTTCTTAGAACGTGGATAGAATTAAGTGAAAACCCAAAATAATAGTTTGTTTGATTTTTAAAAATAATTTTATTGGGGGCTCATAAAACTCTTATCACCCTACCGCAGAGTGACGTCCATCCCGGTAGCCCGACTCGGCGCTGAGGCACGGACAGACATGGCGGCTGCCGTTCCTCCGTGGGCCTGGACCGTGGAGCAGCTGCCCAAGAAGGACATCATCAAGTTTCTGTAGGATCACGGCTGGGACTCGTTTCTTGCAGAACATAAACTATTAGGAAATATAAAAATGTGGCTAAAACAGCAAACAAGGATCATCTAGTTACAGCCTATACCCATCTTTGTGAAACTAAGCATTTCAGAGGCACCGCAAGCATAAATAAAGTGTGTGAGCAGGTGAAAAATGTGAAGGTTACTGATGACAAACCCAAAGAAAACAAGTCTGAAGAGGCTCTGGAAGAGGGTCCACCAAAATATACAAAATCTGATCTGAAAAAGGGAGACAAAACCAACTTTCCCAACAAGGGCGATGTTGTTCATTGTTGGTATCCAGGAACCCTAGAGGATGGGACTGTTTTTGATACGAACATCCAAACAAGTGCCAAGAAGAAGAAAAATGCCAAGCCTTTGAGTTTTAAGGTTGGAGTTGGCAAAGTCATCAGAGGATGGGATGAAGCACTCTCGACGATGCGTAAGGGAGAAAAAGCTCGACTAGAGATTGAACCAGAATGGGTTTACGGAAAGAAAGGACAGCCTGATGCCAAAATGCCACCAAATGCAAAACTTGTTTTTGAAGTAGAATTAGTGGATATTGATTGAATTGGCAGCACTTCCAGTCTAAGGACGACAGCAACAATGATAATACCTGCCCGTGAAGAAGCTCCATGTAACTAGAGCTGGTGACCATTGTGTTTAAGGGAGGAGTCAACTGGTAAGAAGGTAAAACCTGTCCAAGACTTGATCCCTGACTTTTGAGAAATGTAATCCCATAGCCTGGAAATCTAAAGTATTATACTACAACTCTGTAAGATATTGGTTAAAGAGAATTGATTTCCCTTTTACCTTTGCATTGTAAACTACAAGGCTCAATACAAACCTATCCACTATTTTGATCTGACTGTGATTTGTTCGGTGTTAAAATATTAACTCTTCTGATTAAGCCAATGAAGCCATGGAACCATACATACATGAGAGTCACTTGTGAAAATATTCTCTGGTTATTTTACCATGTGGATACACTTTGAATCTTTTATTTTTTATTTTTTTAAAACAATTTATTAGGGGCTCATACAACTCTTATCACAGTCCATACATATACATACATCAATTGTATAAAGCACATCTGTACATCCTTTGCCCTAATCATTTTTTTCTCCTCTTTTCTTTTTTTACATTTTATTAGGGACTCATACAACTCTTATCACAATCCATACATATATATACATCAATTGTATAAAGCACATCCATACATTCCCTGCCCCAATCATTCTCAAAGCAGTTGCTCTCCACTTAAGCCCTTTGCATCAGGTCCTCTTTTTTTTTTCCCCTCCCTCCCAGCTCCCCCCTCCCTCATGTGCCCTTGGTAATTTATACATCTTTATTTTGTCATATCTTGCCCTCTCCGGAGTCTCCTCTCCCACCCTTCTCTGCTGTCCCTCTCCCAGGGAAGAGGTCACATGTGGATCCTTGTAATCAGTTCCCCTTTTCCAACCCACTCACCCTCCACTCTCCCAGCATCGCCCCTCACACCCTTGGTCTTGAAGGTATCATCCACCCTAGATTCCCTGTGTCTCCAGCCCTCATATGTACCAGTGTACAGCCTCTGCCCTATGCAGCCCTGCAAGGTAGAATTCAGATCATGGTAGTTGGGGAGAGGAAGCATCCAGGATCTGGGGAAAAGCTGTGTTCTTCATCAGTACTACCTCGCACCCTAATTAACCCATCTCCTCTCCTAAACCCCTCTATGAGGGGATTTCCATTGGCCGACACTTGGGCCTTGGGTCTCCACTCTGCACTTCCCCCTTCATTTAATATGGTATATATATATATATATATATATATATATATATATATACATACATATATCTTTTTTTTTTTTTGCATGATGCCTTATACCTGGTCCCTTTGGCACCTCGTGTTCACACTGGCCAGTGTGCTTCTTTCATGTGGGCTTTTTTGCTTCTGAGCTAGATGGCCACTTGTTCACCTTCAAGCCTTTAAGACCCCAGACACTATCTCTTTTGATAGCCGGGCACCATCAGCTTTCTTCACCACATTTGCTTATGCACCCATTTGTCTTCAGCGATCCTATCATGGAGGTGTGCAGTCAATGATATGATTTTTTGTTCTTTGATGCCTGGTAACTGATCCCTTTGGGACCACTCGATCACACAGGCTGGTGTGTTCTTCCATGTGGACTTTGTTGCTTCTGAGCTAGATGGCTGCTTGTTTATCTTCAAACCTTTAAGACCCCAGTCACTACCTCTTTTGATAGCCGGGCACTATCAGCTTTCTTCACCATATTTACTTGTTCACCCACTTTGGCTCCAGCCGTTGTGTCGGGAGAGTGAGCATCATAGAGTTCCAATTTAATAAAAGAAAGTATTCATGCATTGAGGGAGTGTTTGAGTAGAGGCCCAAGGTCCTTCCGCCACCTTAATGCTTAACCTATACATATAGACACATCAATCTATTTCCCCATCCTCCTATATATATTTGCATGTACATGTCTTTGTCTAGACCTTCATAAATGCCCTTTGACTCCTAACTCTTTCCTCCATCTCCCTTGACTTTCCTCCTGCCCTACTACCATGCTTCATCGCCACCTGGGCTAGAGTATACCTCTTCTCTAAGCAACCTTACCCTTGATCATTCCCCACCAGGCCTGCCACTCCCCCCTCTCTACCATTTTGGGTCCCATGTTTTTCCCTTGTCCCTGTGTTTGTTAACACCACTTCCTTACCCGCCCCCCACCCCCCCACCCCAAGTCCCCCCGGAACTGTCGGTCCCGTTGTTTTTCCTCCAGATAGTTCACCCAGCCTGTCCTATTCAGACAGACCTTTGGAGACACTAACATGCACGAAAACAAGACAGAGGAAAACAAAGCAACAGTATACAACCAGACAACAAAAACAAACCACTGACAAAGAACAGAACAAAACGGTTCACAAGAGAAAAGCTTGTAGTTAGTTCAGGGATTGTTTGCTAGCCCTTAGGAGCGTTTTCCAGTCCAGTCTGTTGGGGCATCACGCCCTGGCCCCAAAGTCCACTTTCAGCATTCCCTGGGGACCTTGCCACTCCATTCCCTTGCTGTTCCGCTGCACTCCCCCAGTGATTTGCCTCGGTGTGGTGGGCACTTTGAATCTTTTAAATGTGTATTTATGAAGAGAGAAAACAAAAGCATAGAAAGACTTGGCATTAATAGTCAATTTCAGAAAAATGCACTTCAAAATATTAGGTGGTTTCCCTGCCCCCCCCAAAAGAATCTTAAACAATTACTGGATAAGTCTTCAGTTTTATTATAAAAATGGTGATCAGTTTGATCAAAATGAAAGCTTGCTCACAAGATTACACAAATATTCTAAATACAAAGTCTCCTGAAACAGCAATATATTTTCAATATGATTTTTGTTTTATATGGGATGCAAACATTCTATTTTCTCATTTATAATCTATATTCCAAGTCATAGTTTTTAATAGTATACCTTTTCAGTAATTAGATCAAAATTCAATGCAAACATAACAAACAGACAAACTAATTGACAGCAAAGGTTAAGATTCCATTTTTCTGTGGGTTTTTTTAAAGAGATAAATCATTAAAAGCAGCCCTTACGCTTTCAGAATCTTGCTATACTGACATGATTTGCAATTCAGTTTTATTTTCCTACCTTTAAGGCTACAAAACTCCATTTCAAATGCATTCAAAATTATTCTAGACACTTAATGCAAAAAATTTTAAAAATAGTTCTCGAATAAAAGTAACATTTTATAAATGGTAGGAAATAATATGTGTGGCAAGCCACTAATGTCATTTTCCCTGTCACTAAACAAATCATTACAAAGAAACAGGGAAGACAAGTGTCAAGTATGGCAAGCTATGTTTACATCTCTCACAAAAAGAAAGAACAATTTTCGTACTTTCCACCACTCCCTCTGAAATGTGCATCTTCCCATCAGGTAGGAGGAGAAGGATAATACTGTCCATAATTCCAAGGAGTCTGATAATTGTACTAAAAGAAAAAAGGGAACAAGTTAGTATAAGAGAAAGATGGCTGTTTCATATATTTAATTAAGGCAAATAAATATGTTCAATAAAAAGTGTATGTTTACTGTTAAAAATTTTAAAGACTGATTCACCAAAGATAATAAGCATCAGTAGTGTACTATTGATCTATGCTTCTACTATGTGTAAACAAAGCATTTCAATTACGTTTATGTGGACTCACTTGATACCAGGCACTGTAATGATATTCAGCTTGATTTGCCTGTAAATCACCGTCAATCATCTGTGTAGATGACGAAGTTGTATCTTCTGCGTGTGCTTTCTTTTCTTCCGGTTCTTCAGATCTATAAATAAAATACCAAAATGGAAACTTTCAACAACAACAAAAAAACTCTTATCACAATCCATGCATGCATCAATGGTGTAAAACACATTTGTACATTCGCTACCCTCATCCTTCTCGAAACATTTGCTCTCCACTTAAGCCCCTGGCATCAGCTCCTCATTTTTTCCCCTTCCTCCCCACTCTCCCCTCCCTCATGAACCATTTGGTTTTGTTCTTTAATGTGTCTCTGAGCAAGCACCTGAGCTTCTCTGCAGGTCTGAGTTGCATTCTGGGTAAATGAAGCAAAGGAATGCTTTCTCCAAGAGTCTTTCTAGCTCTTTTAATCTGCAGTCTCCTTCCTTACCACGCACACATAGCTGTGATCAGCATCCATCTGGTTCAGGCCTGGCAGCTTCCTGGTGTCAGCTAGGGCCAGGGACCAGGTCCAAAGCGGCGATGCCTTTGCCCTGCTGCCAGAGGTCAGTGGTGGGAAGGGAGTCTGGACTGCTCAAGCCCTTTGTGGTGAGACCTGAGAAGTTAGGAAAAGCTTGATGTGGTTGAGAAAAGAGAGTGAGGGTTGGGATCTCACAGAGCGCTCCGTAGGTGAGCTGACGAGGAGGGTATCGACCTGAACTGAGAGAAAACTGCCTTCCGATGCTCAGCCCAGCTGGGTGGCCTTAGACACTGTCTGTAAGGCTTATTCATTCTCATCTGTAAAGTAAATATGTGAAGGGGTGTAAAGGAGCCTGGAAAACAAAATTAAGGAAGGTTCTTCCCATTTCCATGGTCTTTGATTCTCCTGAGTCCAAAGACTCATGATATCAAAACTATATGTTGACATCTATGTCCATGTCCACCAAATTGCTTTAAAACCTAGTGACTGAAGTCAACATCCATTCTATGTCCTCCGTACTACTGAAACATTTGCCACCTATTCATAAAGCAAGCCAAGAGGCATCAGTGATGCTACTCCAAGGGCACGAATGTTGCGGCACCCCGTTTGTTGTTTGAGTTAGATGCTGCCTGCAGAGCGGCAAGGCTCAATATCAGTCACTCTTGGAGCCCCTCTTCTCCAGGTGCTGCCAATCGCCGGGAGGATTTCTCACCCCCAAACATGTTGAGGACAGACCATCTTTCTTTAGCCCATCACAATCACTTCTTAATTGTTTCTGGTCTGAGTCAGAATGGTCCATTCAAAAGTTGGAGGCTCCATTCTTTAGTCCTTAGCCCCATTCCTCCCTGCCTCCATTGAATAAGAATGCAAGCTTCCCTTGGCTTGGAATTTCCAGACCCCTCTTATTCATCGACTTATTCTTCCATCAGCAATCCTGCATGTCCCACTGGTATAGTAGTATTAGGAGGACTGAATCCCAGCCATTCACACATCTTCACATTGGCACAGCATTAACTAAAAAAAACAAACAAACAAATTAACTGCCATTGAGTGGATGCTGATTCATAGTGACCCTAGGATTGGGTAGAACTGCCCCCTGGGAGTTTCTGAGAGGACACTACGGAAGTAGAAAATCCTGTCTTTCTCCCGTCCAGCAGGTGGTTTCCAACTGTGGACCGTGAGGCTAGCAGCCTGTTGCATAAACTTTGCATCACCAAGGCTCCTGGGACAGCATTGGAAGGACCTCTGTTCCAACCCCTCACACTACTTGACACCGCTGGCCCCTTTCTGGGTTGCAGAAGTCCTCTCCACACTCCCGTCACCTATTCCTTTAGCTTCTAGGACCAGGTCCACCTCGTCATCTTCAGGCATGAAAAGAGTCACATAATGGGAACTTTAATGATGATTGCAGAAGCCCGATGAACTGACCACTTCAAACAAAAGCCTGGGAGGGAGTTGCCATCTGCACACACAAAACTAGTTTTCTCTCCACAAACACAACGATCATGAAGTCCTCCAGAGGCAGTACCCATAGCTTGCAACGCAAAGGCTGACTGCTCACTGGGGGCTCTACAGTAGTGAACAATTCCATGTTTTTTGCAAAACATCAAAGATCCTGCTTTTAGGCAGAGCTGGCATCTGTTTCTCTCGCAAACCCACAGCATGTTCTACAGAATCAAAACTTCTTTTCAAATTTATAACCTCTGACAGGGACAGAACCACCAGTTAAAGCACAAGCTTTAATTGAACAAATGTGTCCACATTCAGTGGTTCAAGTACCACATGTGTGTTAATGACTCTCTAATTAACATTCTCGTTCCAACTAAGATTTTCCCCAAAACTTCCAAGTCACCCAGACGACCACTGCAAAGTATTGTCACTCAAGTACTTAGGTATTTCAGATTCAATTCCTCAGATACAAAAAGGATCACTTCCCTCTAGACTCAATCTCTGTCAGTTTGTCATGTTGTCTTTATACCCAATGATCAGTTATAAAATATCAGCCCTGCTTGATCTCTTTCCCTCATTCATTCACTTGATCAATAGCTCCTAGTGGTTTGTTATCCCTTTCTCTCTCTCTCTCTCTCTCTCTCTCTCTCTCTCTCTCTCTCTCTCTCTCTCTCTCTCTCTTAGCCTGGGTGATCTACAGAGGCAAAACTAATGAGATATACATATAGATATAAATAAGTATATTGATATATATGTGTGTGTGTGTAATTTCAAGAAAGTATATTGCAGTTGTGGAGGCTGCCAAGTACAAACTCCATGGAGTCAGGCATCAGGCTAGAGGCCTTCCCTGACCTCTGTGACTGCAAGGCCTGACAATCCCCAACTGGGCAGGTCAGATGGCAGGTCAGGCTGCTGAATCACATCCCGAGGACTGGTGGCCAGAGGATGACAAGTCAGATGAGGGTGATGAGCGTGTGAGCTTTGCCAGACTATCCCTGTACTCCTGTGTTGGATTTAGGCCATATCTCTAAAAAACTACCCTTTCCACTGATTGCTTTCTCACATCAGATCACAGAATGGAAGATGAGTATGCACCGAACAAGCACGGAGAATCGTGACCTAGCCAAGTTGACACATAACCGATCACAGTGTGTTCCAGCTTTGTCCTCTCTGTCTCCCCTCATTGTTGTTAATTGGCATACAGTGAGCTTCAACTCATGGGGACCCCGTAAAATTGAACCACATATTGCTCTGGCCTGCTCATCCTTGTGATCACTGCTGTGTTTGAACCCATGGTGGCTATTGGACAGTGCCTTTTCACTTTGGAAACTCATTTTCCTGCTCTGTATCAGATGATAGGCTGTTAAGATCCATGAGGTTTCCATTGGCCAATTTTTGGATGTCAGTGCATTAATTTTTACCAGGCCTCTCTTCCTAGTCTGTCTTATCAGGAAGCTCTGCTGAAACCTGTCTGCAACAGATAACTCTACGGGTATTTGAGGTCCTGAAGGCATAACTTTCATGCTCACAAAAGCACATTAACCCCCACAGCAAAACAAACTTGCCAGGGAGTCGTGGTTACCACCGCCAGCCTACTTCAAAGGTACCGTTTTTAGCCTGGACTAGTATAGCAGCCACCATCTTAAGTGTCTCTCCCACCCCCAGATTGCACACGAGCTCCCCTCCATCCGACTCTCTATAGAGCTACAGAGATGCCTGTATGATCCACACGAAACACAATTTTCACCGCGCCGCAGCCTGCTGCTGTCACTTCCTTAGGTCTGTGCAGGAAATCCAGTCCCTTCCCCTGTCCTACAGGCCCTCTGTGGCTTGTCTCCCGCCTGCTTCTCAAGTTTCAGTTCGTGCCCCTCCCTGTCTCCCACTTATATGCCAGTGATACTCCCCTGGTAGTGGTTCTCGGCAAATATCCTGTCTCTTTTCTGCCCTTTAATTCTGTTTTTACAATTAGATATGTTTTGCTGTGCCAAAAATGTCAAGTTATTTTCATATTAAAGAGTCAGGCCGTAGTGGTTGGGAAAGAGAGGGTGTGAAAGAATGAATAGGACGCAGAACCAAATGTTCCCTCTGGCCTCCTCCCGACACGGCCGCGCTGCGGGGCGTCCTGTTTCACCTAAAGCTGTTCATCGGTGTCAAACATTTTAGGTTTTCGCTCCAGAGAAAAGGGTCTTTTTTGAAGAAACCCACATGGCTGTCTCTGTCAAGCGCGCACTGCCCTCTAGAGTTGGCTTTGACTGGAAGGAGCTCACAAGGGCCACATGATCCAGGTGGCACAAAGAAGCCCTGGCAGTGCGGGCGTATCTGTTGAGCTACCAACCGCAGGGTCAGTAGTGCAAACCGACTGACAGCTCCAGGAGAAAGATATATGAGCTATCTGCTCCCATGAAGATTTACAGTCTCAGAAACCCAAAGGGACAGTTCTGCCCTGTCCTCTGGGGGTTACTATGACTGCGAATTGACTTTCTTATCATGTGTTTAAAGTATAACCATAAAATCATTTACTCTTCATGTTAATTTGTCGCAAGCATGCTTTTCCTGATGAAAAATCCTGACTCGTGAAATTTTAATCGGGTGACAGAGTAGCATCGGGAGAAAATGCATGCTGTAGCTCCAAAGCCCAGATTTGGAGCTAGAAGCTGCTAGTTGTGCTCGTGACACCCACCCTCACATTGAGCGTCCCCCTCTTTGTTTCTTACTCGCGGGTGCAGATCCCCCTCGAAGGGCTGTTTGTCATTACAAGTCCAGAGCAAAGATGGGGAGAATTTACTAGTCTGATAATTTTTAAACACTAAGTTTAGATTATCCGAGACCGTAAACCAAGAGCTATTTTGTAAAAGTTTCCTTTTTTGCCATTTGAATGAAATGAAAAGTGTTCTTTTAAAAAACACTTGGAGAATTATTGGGTTCCCGTTTAAATGGACGGATTCTGAAAAGTGCAACCCGCTGCTATGAAACCCCAATGTTGAAAAGAGAAAACAAAGGAAATTGTAAGCCATCAAAAGTCAACTATGATTTACATCTATATAATAGTGATTGATGAGCAGGGAAATTATATTCGGTGTACTTTATCATCTCACTAAGTCCACTGGAGCCTGAGAATTTGCTGGTATACTGGGGAAAGAGAAACGCATGAGAACATGATTTATGTCCATGGTCACCCTGGAGAAGGAGTCCACCTGTGGCAGCTGGGAGATACATTTGCTTTCCTGGGACACCACTGTGCTCAGAGGAATCTGGGCACACCGGGTGAACCTAGTCACATCGCTAATGCTCACCTCTGGGGATTGTAATGTTGATGTCTTCTTGGGCATCTCTCCCCACTAGATAAAACACAGCCCCATCCTCAAAGCAGGCCTGTAAGGAAACCTGCAACCAGAATAGGTGGAGCCCTTTTCTCTGTTCAAGATGTAGGTGTCTTTGGACCTGATTTCCGACATCAAGCCAGTCCATTCACCTCTCCCTCCATCAGTTTCCTTACACACCTGTGGACACGATCAGAGCAAAGTACCTCAGAAAGGACCCCAAACCTTTTGATTCTCTAGAAAGTATTATTACTTGAAATTTTCTTTCTTATGATCCCATAGCTGAAAAATCCTATAAATGTTTCTCTGCTTTTTTTTTTTGGTCTCAGCACAGTGTACTCTGAGAGACACAGCTTGGAAGTTAAATTTTGAAAGGAGAAATGAGGGAGAGAATAGATTTTACCATCAGGGTCTGTGTTTTTATTCCTAAAAGTTGTAGCCAGCGATTGTGCAACCCTAATCACGAAGGGTTTCTTGACATCACCTCTCATGTCAGGAGGAACATCGTAGAAGGATCTCTGTCATCCGGTGCTCCTTTCTCAGAGGCGCGTCGGAGTTCCATGTCCTCGGCCGCTGGGCCAGGCGAGCGTCTTTGCTCGCTCCGAGGAGGTTCTTTTATTTCCACTGAGCTAACGGCCTCGTCATGCGGTGACCCTTCTGCTCTCCGCACACCGTGGTTCATTTCTGTGCTTTCTGCGGTCTTCACAAGCCTGTCCACCTAGAAAAGCCGGATTTGCTCATTCTCCTGGGTGTGGTCCAAGTGTAGGCAGCACATGAGGCCGAGGAGGTATACGGAGATGATGAAAACAATAGAACTCAGGAAATCATTGTTCACATCACTTCTGCAAACAAGCCTGTTATGAGGTCAGCGCAGAGGGTCCTCATCCTCCACATGCAGAAGTGTGACGTGGTGCGATGGTCTGGCCGCTCCTCCCAGAGGAGAATGCCTGAGAGGGGACGTCGCAGGTGAGCCTGCCCAGCAACGGGAGTTATTGGAAATTCAGCAGAACATCCTGCTCCGGGGAGACCTTCTGTCTGGCTGTTGTGCTCCTGGCGTCTCCTCACATAGGCCTCTGGACCTTGGCAAGGACACTTCTCGTGTTTCTGCCTTGGGCGATGTGCGAATCTTGTGCTTGAGGTAGCTTTGTTCTGCGTGCTCGGCCTGTGAGCACTCGGCTAAGTTTCAGTGACAGAAACAGCCTCTCCATGGAAAATCGAACCTGCTCCTGGAGGCAGGACAGGAGCAAAACATTTTCCCTAAGATATGATAAAATCATAAGGGCCAGGTATCTGGCTTTAACAGTGATTACTACTTTTCTTGACTACCGAGAGGTATGAAAAGATGTCTTGTCATAGTTTGCGCTGCGAAGTTCAAGGTCAGCAGTTCAAACCTACCCGTCATAGTAGGAGAGGAAGCTCAGGCTGCCTGCTCCTGTAGAGAGTTACAGTCTCAGAAAGCTTAAGGGGCAGTTCTCAGAGGTGGAATGGACTCGTGGCCATATTTTTGTTTTGCTGCCAGGTGCTCATGGTTCCGTTAGCCAGGCTCTCTGATTTGAGTAGCGGATGCTACACGGGCAGCAGCTTTCAGAGGCGTGCTATTGTGAGGCGCCCTTGAACTCACCGTGAGTGACGGTATTCAACTCATAGCATCAGCGCAGAACGAAGCGCCGCCCGGGCCCACACCGCCTAACAAACACTGCCATTTTTGAATCCACTGTTGCAACAATTGTGTCACTCCATCTTGTTGAGGCTGAGCCCCTGTTTACTGCCCTTAATTTCCTCTCAGACTGTCGTGCTGGGTCCAGGTAACTCGTTAGCTTCCACCGCTGATGTGCTTTCAGTTATTTTTGATGGTGTATTTATGCCCTGAATTTGTTCCTCTAAGTTTGCCTTTATCTTTTTCTTGGTGATTTCGATGAATTTTAGGTTTGACATGTGGGCATTTGATCAATTTGTATACAGTGTAAGAAATGGGTCTTGCTTTATTTTTCTGAGGACTTTTACCAAGCATGGCATCATCCTCAAGAGATCATTCCCTTCTGATAACATGTCCAAATTATGTGAGCTGAAATCTCACTAGCCTCGCTTCTAAGGAGCATTCAGCCGATGTTTCTTCTAAGCTAGATTTGCTTGTTCTGGTAGTCCACGAAACGGTCAATATTCTTTGGCAACCCCGTAATTCATAGCCATTAATTATTCTTCAATATTCCTTATTCATTGGGCAGCTTTTGTGTACAGATGATATGACTGAAAATAATCATGCCTTGAGTTGGGCACTCCTTAGCCCTCATTAGAGATCTTTGGTTTGTACCTCTAAGGAGGTTGTTTGCAGCAACTTTGCCCAATGTTATATGTGATATAAGATCTTGATTGTTGGTTCCATGGGCATTTGTTTTGATGCTAAGTAAAATGAGATAACTAACTACTTTCATTTTTTCTCATTTATCATGATATTAATCACTAACCAAGCCAAAAATCCAAACTCGTTGCAATCAAGTTGATTCGTGTTCATGCCCACCCAAGAGAACAGAGTAGAACTGTCCCCGCGGGCTCCTGAGATGATACATCTTTACAGGAGGAGAAAACCTCACTTTTCTCTCATGGAGCCACTCGTGGTTTCACACTGCTGACCTTGCAGTTAGTGGTCTAATGTGCAACCACTTAACCACCAGGGATCCTGCATTTGGGGGCTAGTTGTGAGGATTCTTGGCATGTAATGACAGAGAGGAATGGGGGACCCCAAAATTATAGAGACTCAGTTTTGCCCCATCAGAGAAACTCAGCCACACCTGGTAAATCATTTTAGTTGCTACTATTAATTTAGACAGTTCTTAAAAGCGTACAATGGTCAAAGCAGACTTTAAAAAATTAGTTAAGCTAAATTATTGTTTAGTTTTAAGAAGACTTCTGGGGATATTTTTGGTTAAAGATTTAAAGACCATCTCAGGACAATATTTCGGAGATTCATCCAACCTTCATACTTCCAGAAAGTCAGGAGTCATTCAGAATTTGAAATTCTGTCCTGCATTTTCTCCCCCTTTGCAACAGTTGAAGGGGGCAAATAGAGAGCAAGCTAGATCAAACAGAGGCAAGAGCAGGTCCTCTGTGGACCGGAGTAGGACTAGCGATCAGAGAAGCTCCTAGAGGCAAATCTTCTCTACCAATGAAACCTTCCACTGATTTTTCACAGAGATTGTCTCAGAGGGAGAACGGGTGACGTCCTGTGAACCACACTTTACTCTGGGGACTGCATTCCCCAGAGTCGTTGCACCTAAGTGCCATTTGGTGGAAAGGGAGCTTGCTTGGATTGAAGTTGCTGGAATCCCTCACGCCCCTCAGAACCTTTGAACTCTCCTTTCCAAACATGCTGGCCATTGCCCTCCTTATGACGGCTTTACACTCCACACCTCCCTCCTAGGAGTCTCTAATAAATCCTCCGGGACTGCTGGTGTGCCTGATTCTTTATCGCGGTTAAAGACAATAACCTGATCCCAGTGACACTTTGATCCATATTGTTCGACAGAGCCCTTGATCAAAATGTTCTGTAACAGTAGCTGGGCGAGACTTCAGCAGCAGTCAGCTTGGAGAGAAAGGCACTTCAGCCAGGCGGTCTGCTGCTTGCCTCAAGGGTCTGTTTTGCAGCAATAATGACAGTAATTAAACAAGCATTATCTTATTTGTGCTGCTATCTCCCCAGGATCGGGAACATTTTCTACAGCTGCCCTCCGGTACCGCCGGGAGCCTATGGCAACCAGCTCCGTTGTTTCACTTTCCTGGGCGGAGCTTGATGCAGAAAGCAGGGACACTGCCTACCATTCCTCAACACCGCCTGGCGGTGCACGCATCGCTGCAACCTTTGTTTTCCATTGCACCCATCGGTTCAAGGTTAACTTCCATTGAATTTATGAGTTAGTAAGTCAGTAACTCTGGCTCTGCATCTCGGGTTTCGTGGATGGTTGTAATGACGGAATCAATTTATTGGTTCTCAATAAGCTCTGAAATCCAGTAACCTGAATAGTGTGTTTATGCACTCTGATGACTATCAGATCGTATGGAAGAAATAAGAGTCCGTCGGTACAAAGATTAAGGACTCGGTTACTAACTGAAAAGATCATGATTCAGATCTAAGCAGATCCTCCTTTGAAGAAAGGCTTAGCCATCTATTTCCCAAAGGCCACGGTCTTTGAAAGCCCCCTGCACAGTCCTGCTCTGAAACACATGGGTCGCCAAGAGTTGGAATCAAGTCCTTCTCAGTAGTTTTTATTTTTATATTTTTGGTTTTTAGAACAACTGGTCAGCAGAGAAGAATCCGCTGAAGACCTAGTTTTGCATATCACATGAGCTCTAGTGGTTTTCCCAAATTTCGGAACCTCTGCCCGCCCAGAGGCATCACCCTACCAGGGAGGATGTTACTGCCACCTTTCATCATTGCTCACTGCACTCTACAAGAAACTCTGCTCACATCCTATGAGCCAGGAAGCATGTAAGACTTGCTTTAAGACTTATACAGCATGACAATTTTCTAGTTAACTATTAACATTCTCTGTTAGGCCAGGATGACTAGAGAACCCAATCCAGAGACACTCATGTATGTATGTATAACAGAGAGCTTTATATACAAGAGCAATTGCATTTGAGAAAACATCCCAGCGCAGTCCAGCTCAAGTCCATAAGTCTGATATTAGCCCAAATGTCTGGTACCAATCTATAAATTCCTCTTCAGACTCACACAGCACATGCAATGATGCCAAATGCAGGAATATTTTGGACCAGTGGGTGAAAAGTCTTGTGGATCCAATGCTGGGGGAAGCATCTCAGCACGGATGTAGGTCTCCATTTGGTTCCTCAACAGGAAGGTGAAGGAGGAAGAGGTGGGGGTGGGGTCGCCTCATCTGATGTCAGAATCAAGGGAGAAGTTCTCAGAATCCTCATAAGAAGACCAAGCCCACAAGGAGGTATCAATCAGGCCACAGCCTGACTCCACCCCTTTATTCTGTTCTCAAGTTGACATGAAATTGTGTAACAACCACACATGTTACAACTATAATTCTGTATAAGTGAACCTATAAATGTTCTTCACTAAGTAAATACTATCCCAAATCTACCATCAATACTTATGCTCAGGGAAGCAAAATAAATTTACATATGTATGTGAGTGTGTGTGTGTGTGTGCGTCTAGGATTCTATCCTCAACTGGGTATACATGAGATGTAGTGACTATGGACAAAAATTCTGTAAATGAATAGAAATAGTTCAGTAAAGAAATCAGGACCTGGGAACAAACAAAACTTTATTAAATATAAATACCAAGGAGATTTCATTCAGAAGGATAACTTATGTGCAATATGTAAATAGTCATGATGCTGAGTGGTAATTATTTGCATTGTAATTGATATTAGTAATGAAGAAAAAGGTTGTGTCCCTTTTTCTCACCCCTGTCCTTAGAAAGAATGGCTTGCCATCAATTAACTCAAGATTTTCCTTTAAACCATTCTGAGCAATTTAATTGGTCACATCTTCTTTTAGTTCTGTTTCTCTCACTTATTTGTGTATTAATTTGTTGTTCTTGCTTTTAATTAATTGTAAAGTCAATTAAGTTCATGGAATATATGCATGCTTCCTTGAAGTCTGGCCCAAAGGCTGAATTCAGAAAAACAAGTCTCTCTTTGAAGACTGAAGCTGGAGAGGGACTGAAATGTGAACGTCATTAGTTTAGAGCCAAGATCATAACCTACAATCTTCCTTAACATAGTGTTTCCATTTACATGCCATATCTTGAAACCACCTCTACTATAAAACTTCCTTAATATTTGTATATAAAACAATGCATGTATGGTTCCCTAATAATAAACATACTTTAAAGAAACTTTTAGATAAAGTGTTCAAACAGAAAATCAGTTTCCACTAACACAATCCATGCTAACCACAAAAATAAATAAAAGCGAAAAAAATTATTGAAGCCTAGCTAGAAACATGATCCTGTTAAAATTCTAAATGAAAGCCTTCCCTCTTTTTGCTACAAGGAAAGAGTGGGCAATGCCAGGAGTGTGTTAAAGACTCAGTGGAGTCGGAATGGATTGGCACATGGTGATCCCTTGTACAACAAAGTGCCTCATTGCTTAATCCTGTGTGGTTTTAGAGACCATGGACATAACCTTCATTATCTCTGAGGATAACTAGAGACATACTATAATTTTATTTTTCATTGGCCTGTAGCTGGACACCTCTTAGATCTGACTCATCAGCCTACTGACATGTGCAGTTTTCAGAAACATAGATACCACCCCCAAATACTCAGATATCCTTGTTTTTAACTGTCATGGCTTGCTGAATTAAAGCCGCTGAATTTTATATAAGCTCAATGTCATTTCCTTCAAGAATTGACTTATCCTTCTGGGCTTGAGAAACAGAACAGGTAACACCTGTCCTCATGCAAACCCTCCAGATGGAAAGCGAACACACGCTGTTCTCACCTTGCGTGGGAAGCCCAGTGTAACACCCTGGCTCCCATTGTGTACTTGATCCCAGTGCAAACAGTTCCTTTAGATGTCCCCACCAGATGTCAATGCAAACCCCCTTTTCCTTTCCAAGCAGTCTGAGTTCGATGTTGATGTGACTACAGTCTCCGCAGGGCTCCTCTGGGGGCCGTGCCAATGACTGTGTACCCCTTCGGGGACATGTGGCCATTCTCTGGGATGGTGACAGTCTAGTCGCTGAGAAGAGCCTTCTTTATTATGGTAAGGGCAGCAAAGAAGGATGCATGCATTTTAACTAAGACTTGTGAAGCAAGGAACGAACTAAAGGAAGAAAGATGGACTAAAAGAATCTACTTCTGCACCTTTGCTTTGGGGTTCCACTGAAGCAATGGTTGTAAAACTTTGTTGTCATCGTCAGGCACTGCCAAGTTGGTTCTGACCTTTAGCACCCTGTGTCTAAGTGCTGCCAGCCTCTGCGCCAAGCTCCGTGTGAGCAACCCTGTGGTTGCAGTCACTGGGCCATGTTTTCCCATCGAGGCCTTTTCGACTTCACTGACCCACTGTTTTACAAGCATGAAGTCCTTCTCCGGGGACTAGCACCCCCAATAATGCCATCGCTTGGGTCAGGTGCCCCTGAATCCTCAAAGGGATAGCTGTGATTTTTGACCCTACACAGAGGTTGTAGCAGACTGACTCAGTGCAGCATCTCCTTTGATTTGTCAACTGCTGCTTCATTGGATGTTGATTGAGGATCCAAGTAAAAGGAAATCTTTGACAACATAAATCTCTTCTCAATTCATGTTGTTTATTTGTCTAAAGGTGAGAGGATTTTTGTTTTATTTGAATTGAGGTATATGAGGACGCCACCCCCCCCCCACACACACACACACAAACAACAGTAAAAAGCACTGCTGGGCAGAGCTTTCTTAGTATGAATTGTTCCCACTAGGCAAGCATCGAGCAACTCGCTCTGAGTTAGTGCACCCAGTGGCATCAGCTGGGAAGGTTCTCTCTGGTCACTGTACATTTTTTCTTAAAAACAGTTCCACTCGAACCTGTTTTTTTTTGGTAGCCCATTTAAAAGAACAGAATGCAGCTGTGAAATTTTGTTTCCTGCTCAGGAAAAGTGTCGCAGAAACGGTTGTGATGTTGGACACAGCTTACAAGTCCAGTGCTATGGGACACACTCAAGTGTATGGTGCTCTCATTTCCAAAAAGGTGAAATGTTGGTTGATGACAGACCTCATTCTGGACATCCATCAGCTTCTCAAAGGGATGAAATTTTCAAAAAATTCGTACACTTGTGCAAGAAGCCTGACGACAGACCATTGAAGAGATGGGGAAGTTATCTGGAGCTGGGTTCAGTGAATTTTCATGGAAGATTTGGGAATGAGAAGGGTCACTGCAAAATTTGTGCCTCGGATTCTGACTGACCAGGAAAAAGAACATCGAGTGGAAACATGCTTTGCTTTGAAAGACCACCTCCAAAGTGACAGACTTTTGCCCCAAGGTCATTACCAATGAAAAAACATGGTGCTATTCTTACAACCCTGAAAGCAAACATCAGCCAAACCAGTGGAAGATGCCATTATCACCTCAACACCCCCCCCCAAAAAAAATCTCAGCAAACGAAATCAAAGATCAAGATAATGTTTTTTGTTTTTGTTTTTAATGTAAGGGGGATAGTACATTTAGGTCAGACCGTTAATCAAGCTTTCTATTTAGAGATTCTGAAAAGATTTAGTAACAGACCAAAAAGGCCTGATTTGTGGCAGACAGGGGACTGGTTTAGGCATCATGGCAATGCACCTGCTCACAAAGCCATCCCACTGAGCCAGATTTGGGAGGAAAAATGCCTCTCTTGCCCCATGCACCTTCCTCACCTGACCTCACTCCATCTGACTTCCTTTTGTTTGCATGAATGCAGGGGGACATGAAAGGACAGTGATTTTATGAAGTAGAAGAGGTGAAGAAAAAAACAAGGGAAGTGCTGTCAGCCCTCCAAACAGAGGAGTTTGAAAGATGTTTTCAAGAAGGGGATTGCAAATTCGCCAAATGTATTAAGTGTAATGGACAGCACTTTGAAGGTGATAAGGTTGTTTTGTAAAAAAATAATTAAATATATTGCTTTGCAAAAAATTTTCTATGAGGGAGGGGGGAGCGGGCAGCGAGGAGAAAAATGAGGAGCTGATGCCAAGGGCTTAGGTGGAGCGCAAAGGTTTTGAGAATGATGAGGGCAATGATTGTACAAATGTGCTTTACACATTGATGTATGTATGGATTGTGATAAGAGTTGTATGAGCCCTAATAAAACGATTACATTTTTTCAGTTTTTTTATATTCCCTTGTATATAATCCACACTGAAGAAATGTAGTCCTTTATCTTCGCCACTAAGCCCTTCAAGTCTTCTTCCCTTCCAGCATGGTTGTGTGCTCTGAATAGTGCAGTGCTAAGTGAATCTTCTTCCAATCCTGTTGCCAAGTTTTCCTTCATTTAATCCAGCTTCTGGGATTATGTGCTAAGCATACCTATTTAATAAATACAGTAAAATGATGCAATCTTGATACACACATTTCTTGATTTTTAAACCATGTAGTATCCCATTATTCTCTTTGAATGACTGTCTTGAGCTATATAGAGGAGTGGTGAAGTGAAATTATTTGGGATGGCTCTGCTAGCCAGAGATTTTGTAATTCCCACCAAATGACTGGGTGGGAACATGCAAATAAGGTGGCGCTGAACGCAGGGATTTCTCAGTTTTGCCATTCCACGTGGTCTATAGAAGTAAGCCATTGCAGGAACAGGAAGAGAGAGTCCTCTGATTATCAAGAAAGAAGAGCCACCAGTGGACCACACGAAAGTCCTCCCTCTGCAGTAGCTGAGGCAACTGGGGCCCAGAGTCTGCAGCACTGAGCTCATGAGACAGAGCAAAGAAGCCCTGCAGAGACCATGGGGCAGAGCAGAGAAACAGAACTGAGACTATGAGGCAGGACACCAATCTTCCTGGCTTATAAACAAAAGGCAAAGAGCAAGGGACAATGTGACTGAGAGACTGAGGACCAGAGAAAGAGATGCCCTATGCCTGCCAGTATGGCTAAGAAAGACATCGGGGACAAAGAAAAAAATAAACCAAAACAACCATGTCTATTTAACTTGTAAACTTCCATAATAAACCCCATAATCCTAAGTATTGCTTATGAATTATTTGTGGACCATGGCAATGATCATACCCAGCAGAGAAATGTGAGAATAGGGCAAAGAAAGATGGAGGGAGGAGGCATCCCTCTCCCTGCCTTGGGACAATAGGCCTTAGATTGATGGGGAGTTTTTCTCTTATGTATCCAGAGATTAGATGTGGCCTCCAGTCTGTTTCTGCAACAGGTTCCACATGGGCATAATGGAGATTTCTGAAGTCCCCTTCACTATGTCATCTGTGGTTTATTAGGAGCCATACAGTCAAATGACTTTGTATAGTCACTAAATATCAGGCAAACATCTTTCTGATATTCAGTACTTTCATCCAAGGCCCATCTGATATCACCAATGTTATCCTTCCAGAGTACGTTATCTTCTGAATCCAGCTTGAAATTCTGGTGGTTCCCTGTCAATGTAGTACTGCAGCCAGTTTTCATTTTCTTTTGCATAACTTTACTTGCACATGATAGTAATGATATTGTAATGATATTTTGATACTCTGTAATTTGTTGGATAACTTTCATTGGCTTATGGATATCTTCCAGTTAGCTGATCAGGTAGCTGTCTTCCAAATTCCAGAGAACAGATGGGTAAGCACTGGCAGAGTGGCAAGCATCTCAATGAGTGCCCCACCAACTCCGGGAGCCCTAGTTATTACCAACATCCCTGGGGCAGCCCTCTAGCTGAACACAACCCATTCTTTGGGTAGCAGGTCTCGGTATTTCTTCCATCTTCTTTTAGCGTTCGCTGAGTTGCTCCCTTTCTTGCCCATAGAATCCTTTGATGTGACAACCCCAGTCTTGAATTGGTCTTCACTTCGTTCAGCTGGATAAATGACAAACGGGGTTTTTTTGTTTTTTAACTCCTCGTCATTGCACATTCGTCACATTAATTTTCTTTACAGTCCCAAGCTTGGGCCTGTATTAGCATTCCTTGGAAGATTTGCTAAAACACAGATTGCTGGACCACATCTTGCTTTCACTCAGCTGGTCTGGGGTAAAGCTTGATAATTTGCATTTCAAGCAATTGTCCAGGTGAAGGCGAGACTGCCGGTCTGGGACTGCCACTGGAGGAGACACTGTCCTGAGGAAATTCATGGATGCCTCTCTTCTAGGCTCTACCTGCTTTTAAACTAGGTCCATGATTCAGGTCCAAGGAAAGCTCCTAATTCTACAAATGGAGAAGAAAAGTAGTGGCATCAATCTAACCCCCCTCTTTCTGTGTCAGACAAATGCGTCCCTCACTGTTTCCCACACATTTCCCTCTCAGTGCAGCCTCCCAGACGACCCAGACTACCCCTCAGTCCGATGCACAGTCCCCAGCTTTTCATAGCGTTGCATGTTGCATGTGACATGTATCTCACACTCCCCTGTGATGATGTCGTCAGTGTCCGAGTTTCCCTGGCCTGGGCATGATCAAAGTTTCATTGAGTTAGGCACATTTTTTGTGAGGCACAAGTTGATTTTACTGCCATTTAAAATGTCTTTTAAATCTGATTCTGTGTTCCAGCATCGAGACAAAAAGCTATTGTGTAGGAAGAAGAAAGGCGTGGGATTAGAGCAATGGGACTTACATGTGGTATTGAAGTAAATATTTTGTCACCAGAAGAGTGACAGCCATTCCACATGGCTAACAGGCTGACACAACAGTTTTATTTTTTAGCAGTGATGTTTTCAATATACAGTATGTGTAAATGACAATGAATCTTCTAAGCTGACATGAAAACTCAAGCAACACAGATATGTTGCTGTTGTGTTGCTAGGTGTGGACTATTTGATTGATCTCCAAGGAATGCTATGTAGCCACGTAATCAATTGAAGATCTTAGCTCTAGAATCTCATTTTCCAGTGGATCACCATAATTGAACACCTTACTCTTTTCCACCACCTATGACAAAAATGAAAAAGAGAGGAGCGTTTTTGTTGTGTTTTTTTTTTTGTGATGAGTATAAACGTTTTCACAATCAAGTTCTGTCCTATATTCTTATACTAGAACCGTTCTACATTGAGAGCTAGGGGTTAAAAAGACCTTAACATTATGAAATGATGTTAATGCATAACACCCACTCCTATTTCCTTTTAAAGCAATCGCCATCTGCTCAGAGCCTGGGAAAAGTAGTCGGCTACAAGTAGGTGAAGCTGAGTTTATTTTGCTACTGAGATAAGCAAACAAGTGTCACCTGTCATTAAAGGCGGAAGAAATTGGCAAGTACCTGAGACTACATGAAGGAAACGGCAAAGGCTATGATTTCAGTCTCTGTGGCCCAATTTTCTGGGGATTGTTTTTCTTAGTGGGCCAGGAAATAGTGGTGTGATTTGCTAGGGATGCTTCCTTCGATCTACCTATTTCAAATTCCAGTCTCTCTTGCCGATCTGCCAAATCCTGCTCTACCGTCCTGTACATGTGGCCAATTCACTGTAAATTCACCGCCCAGGTCCCTCAGCTGGGATGTCAAGGCAAGCAAACCCCAAGGCTAGGGAATCCACTTTGACTCACAGGGACACAATGCAGGGTTCCCACGGCTATACACCGCCAAGACAGCAGAAAGCCTCATCTTTCACCTAAGAAGCTGCTGGTAGGTTCGAACCACTGAACTTGGTTTTCAGAAGCTCAGTGGGTAACCCACCACACCACCAGCGCTCTTTGTATATTCATCCTCGCACCTGGATAAACCAGTGCTCAAAGCATCTTGTTGAATGAATTAGTAAATCAATGAAACAAAATCACAGGACTTGGGCTGAAAGTCCTGCTCAGCGAGGCGCCATTTTACATTCTCTCCTGTGGCCTCCATAGTACGAGTAGCTCACCTTTGCGAGAATGGCAATCAGTGACAGATTGCCCAGTAAGGTAAGCATGGGCTTACTTGTGCTTGGTTATTAATCTGTAGTGAATAATTTCTACTTTTCACTACACCCGATTCTGCCTCCAGGTTTGGTTGACATCTATCTGTCTCTCTTCCTACCCCACAGCAACTTCCAACTGAGTTGAAGGCTCTTTTCAAATGTATAATCCCCGATAGGGACAGGGTACTCAGTTGGCAAGGTAAACATGGACTTCCTTGTGCACCCCTCTAAGTGGTGGGGGACATGCTCACAGGGCTTCACATCTCATCAAGCTTTTGACTACTCTAAGAAATCAGTACAAGAAAGACACTCCTGCTGGTAACTTTAGAGCAGCCCCCTCTTTTAGGTATGATAGAAGACTCAATATTAAAGGATAATACAGCAAGCTCTAAAGCAGCGGTTCTCAACTTGTGGGTCGCGACCCCTTTGGGGTCACACGACCCTTGGGACATTCAATTCATAACAGTAGCAAAATTACAGTTATGAAGTAGCAATGAAAATAAGTATATGATTAGGGGCTCACCATGACAAGGAATGTACTAAAGAGTCATGGCATTAGGAAGGTCGAGGGCTAG
This sequence comes from Tenrec ecaudatus, assembly GCF_050624435.1. NCBI lineage: Eukaryota > Metazoa > Chordata > Mammalia > Afrosoricida > Tenrecidae > Tenrec > Tenrec ecaudatus. The sequence continues at coordinate 95,995,417 of NC_134531.1, forward strand.
CATTCTAAAGCAATAAGGAAGTTTCACACGGACAGTTTATCTTGGTGAGGCCGTATGAACAGAGAGCAGGGGAATGTTGGGATGGGGCAAAGACAGGACGTACTCACGTGTCATTTGTAATATAGTCAGCACTTAAATCTTACTTGCAAAGATGAGCAAATGTGGAATTTTACATTTGCCCCCCAAATGAATGTCTTTCTTGTAAACAAATACTTACATTTTAAAAAGTTATCTCATTACCCTTACAATACTAAACGAGGTACAAGTTCAGTAGTATGAGGAGAGCATTCACACAGTTTAACACTGACGCAAATACTGATTTATCAATTCACACACACTATTGGTTTATGAACGCTCACACGCATTCACATTAGAATGAATGAAAATCAAATCACAGGCTACGTCAAAGGTCTAGCAATTGGACGGTGTTCCACTGTGAAGTAAAGCATACTCTGCGTTCCCTTTAGGGGTCCTGTGGTGCATTGGATTATGAGCTGGGCTGCTAACCACAAGACCAGCAGTTCAAACCCACCAGCCCTCTGAGGGAGAACGACGAGCTTCCTGCTCCCATCAAGAATGGGAACCGCATAGAGACAGTTCTACTTTCCTCAGGAGTCGATGGGAGAGGGAGCCGATCTGATAGCAGGAGGTCAGCACCTTTCCTTTCGGTTCACATCTGTTTTTGCTTGAGTTTAGGGATGGCCTGGCTTAACTTGCTCCTGGTGACTCTATTTATCCCTGGAAATCACAGAACAAAGGAAGAGGCCTTAGAAAGTGGATGTCAGGTAGCCCGAGATGAATGGAGGCTCAGGGAACACGCCTTTCCGGTTCCGGGACCACTCTTCCAGACGGAGCGAGACAAGCCCACGTCGCTTCATTGCACGAGCCTTTACAGCGCTTCACCACTTCACCGATGTGGCCTGCTTTGACCAGCGCTAGGTTTGCGGCAACCCTGCGGCGCCCGTCGATAGGGGTCATTCCCCAACAGCACGCACTGACTGTCTGCCTCACGTCGCCGTCCGTGATGCTCCAATCGTTCATGCTTTTCACATGCAATGGGCTACAGCATAATGTAAGCATAACTTTTATATGCACTGGCGGGGAGAGAAAAAAAAATGAGTGTGACTCAGTTTATCAAGCTGTTGGCTTTTTTTTTTTTTTTGGTGGTCCGGAATGGAACTTGCAAGATCCCTGAAGTATGTCTGCATTTGCCATGTGTTTATACCAATACTTTCATTGTCCTCCAACAGAGCTAGGGGGACGAATAATGAGGAGCTGACACCAAGGCTTCAAGTAGAAAAAAATGTTTTAAAATGATGATGGCAACATATGTACAAACATGCTTGACACCATGGATTGTGATAAGAGCTGTATGAGTTCCCAATAAAATGATTCGAAAGAAAAGAAAAGCCAAAGCCCGTGTTTAAGCACAAACCTGCACACGAGTGCATGTCTCGTCGTGGACACCAGGGGTCAGCATTTCAACATAAATGACTCCGCTCCAGTCTGGATTGCTGCGAGAGTCTAGTTCCGCTGTGCTGGGAAGGCTTAGCCATCTGATGATGCCTAGAAAGGTGGATAGGGAAATAAAATCCAATTTAGATTCTGAAAATAATTTTCTTTTCCAGTTTGGAATTTTAATGCCTCCCTCTTAGAATGAATCAGTCTGCTATTGCCATGGGAGATAGCTAACGGCACGCTGCGTCTTCCCAGTCGCACTGGCTCATGTCCGCAGCAGGCCTCAGTGACTTCCTGATTTACATCCATTTCTCTTTTCCCCAGAGAGCTTCTGAACCTGCAGAGTCTTTCATTTATGCTTGCTGAGTAAACGCCTTGGATGATTTCCCAGATTGTACTAGTTTATTGATGCCAACCTGCAGTGGAAGGGGCTTCAGGGTTTGTGAGCATTGCATGTTGATTCTGGGCTTACTCATGATTTTTCTCAGAGAAACCTGCAGCTTTTGACTTAGCCTGGGTTTTCATTATAATTGCTGTCTTTTGCCTGACCTTTCACCTGCCGCAGCCCACTCAGTGCCAACCTGTGCTATCATAGCTCCCGGGACACACGACGTTTTTCATTAATTTGCCATTTTGCTGTTGTTGCTTGTTGCTCCTGACGACCCTGTGGACAGTCGAATGAAAAGCCACCCAGTCTTCCATCTCTTTATGATTATTGATGTGCTGGGGCCGAGGGTGGCGACCACTGGGTGTTCTGAATTCTTCCCAGTGGAGGGGGCGTCATCTTTCAGTGCTACTTCAGAAGCAAAGGCCCATGAGCTTTGACAAGTGCAGCATCAGGCAGACAATCCCTACAGCAGGATCAAGAACAGCTCCGTGATTCCCAAAGGTTCCTCCGTGCTCCCCCATTGGAGTCAACCTATGCCCCCACCCGTAACCTGTCTGCTCACTCTCCCGATCGTGTGGCCTCTTCCAGCATCTCATATCCATGTAATTATCCAGTACATCGATTCTTGAGCCTGGCTTCTTTCACTTAGCAGAATGCATTTAAGGTCATCCCCGCTTTTGTAAGTCTCCACGGCTGGTTCACCTGTCTAGCTGGGTAGTGATCCTTCAATCGACGTGTCACATTCTATTGATCCACTCAACCGCCGAAGGGTGGTTGTGTGCTTGGTTTATTACCATCTGGGATAATTATGAATAAATTTGCTAAAACATTCACACACAGGTCGTGGGCACACATTATTTGAAGCTGATTGATTTTTCTCAAAAATCCCCACACGCTCGTCGAAATTGAATATGTTGATCAAATGTAGATCCCTGTACTCAAAAAATATGTATACATGCAGAGTGTTTAGATGGAAATGATAACGGACTTTTCAGGCCAGAGGCCAGAACTCTCGGAGGACGCTTTGACGAGTGCGGATACGAACGGACTTCAAATGTCTGTGGAGAAATCCCTTATCCTTTCCTTCCTGTTTTCCACAGGCTTTGGGATGCTCCCTTGTACTTTAATGAAGGAATGTGTAGCAAGGAGAAGAAAAGCATTTTCCCAATACTGCGTCCCTGATCAGCTCCAGCGAAAGCTCTTGTCTCCTGACTTTGTTTCCAGAACATGATTTGGCTAATATAAAAGAGAAGCAACAAGGAAAATCAGTGGTCGATAATGTCTACTTTCATAAGTATTGAGCTGATCAAGGGGTTTTGGTTTCTTTTCACATCTCTCAAAGCTCATCTCTCCAGGCCTTCTGGCCACAGTTAACGCCCTGGTTTCCGAGACCAGAAATCTTGTCGCTCTCCTTGATAAGCAGCTTTTGGGGATTTTCCCATCACCGCACAGGCATTCAATAGATCCTTGCTGAGAGAAAGAATGAGTATCCAGATGTATGCACATGAATCTCCAGGATCTGGTGCAATTCACACTGCATTCAGGTCAGGGTGTAAAAAGGTTTTCACACGAACAAGGTATCTTTTCAGGTTTTGGCATCTTTTGATATGCTTCTGATTTTTAAAGTGATTTGAAATAATGGATCACATGACGGTTTAAAATGAAAGGTATATGTATATATATGATCTTTATTATTGTAGTCATTTTCTTCCTTCGCTTCACCACACGTGCCTCTGTGCTCGCGCTGAAGAGGAGGCTATGGAAGAGAGTGGCGCTCTGCCCTTGGGGAGTCTGGAGTCCAGCAAGACAATCAGGCAGAACAAAGAGTAGCAGGGATTGCTGGCAATGTTCGTATCAGCATCATGGGAACAGGCAGCAGGTGAATTCAACGTGGTCTGGAATGGAATCGATGAAATGTGCTGAAGGGAGGATCTAAAGCAACAGTTCTCAACCTGTGGGTCACGACCCCTTTGGGGGTCAAATGATCCTTTCACTGGGGTCACCCGATTCATAGGAGTAGTAAAATGATCATTATGAATTAGCAATAAAAATAATTTAGAATTGGAGATCACCACAACATGAGGAACTGTATGAAAGGGTCGGGCATGAGGAAGGTTGAGAACCACTGCTCTAAAGGAAAGGGAGGCTTGAGCCCGTTGAAGAGTATGGGGAGGTGTGATCCGGCCGAGGGACAGAAAGTGTGAGGTGGTACATCGTGCATTTGAAACAAGCAATAGTGCCAGGCCAGGACATGAATTCCCCCTCTTGGCTCCATTTCCAGTCCAACAGTAGCCAGGTCTCTCGGACGAAGAATTACAACAGTGAGGTATTCCAAAACATCAGCCATGTCAGAACAAAAGAACAGCTTTCACCCAAGGATAAAATTCTGAAGGATTAGAACTTGAGGTGTGGGGACAGGAAGCACAGGGAGGAAGTGATCCCAGACAGGTGACAACGAGGGGGTGCAATCAATGAGATGACGCAAAGTATGAATGGTGGAATGTAGAACCGATGACGTGCTCCACAAGCCATCACCCAATTCATAATGAAAAGTTTAAGGCAGAAATAAACAACAAACAAAACATCCAGGCAATTCAATCACTACAACCGTGATTCAGATGTATGCAGGAACCACTCACGCTGTTGCTAGGTGCGCTGGAGTGGGTCCTGCCCCAGAGCGGCCTGATGCACAACAGAAGGAAACCCTGCCCAGGCCGACGCCATCCTCGCGGTTGCTCTTATGCCCGAGCCCATTGTAGAATCAACGGTCTCCCTCCCTCTGTCGGAGGGCCTTCCTCTTTTTCACTGCCCGTCCACCTCACCAAGTGTAACGTCCTCTTCCTGGGACTGGTCTCTCCTGACAACATGTCCAATGTAGGTAAGACCAAGTCTCACCATCCTCAATTCTTGGGATCACTCTGTCAGACTCTTTCGGAATCAGATTGGTTGGTCTGTTCAGAGCTCCAGGGTGCTTTCAAGATGCTTTGCCAACACCACAACTCAAATGCATTGATTCTTCCTGAGTCTTCCTTATTCGATATCCAATTGTCACACGCATACTGAAAACACCTGGCATGGGACAGGCACATCTTCGTCCTTAAAGTAGCATCCTGGCTTTTCGATAATCTAAAGAGGCATTGTGCGGCAGATTTATCTAATGCAACCACTAAAATTAGTGATGCAGAAACTGAACATTTCTACCAATAGCTGCAGTCTGAAATTGATCAACATGCAATTGAGATGTATTGATAACTACTGGAGACTGGAATACAAAATCTGGAAACAAAGAGGAAAGAATAGTAGTTGGAAAATAGGATCTTGGTGATAAAAATGATACTGGAGATTCCATGATGGAATTTTGCAAAACCAGAGAATTCTTCATAGCAAATATAGTTTTTCAACAATACAAACAGCAATTATACACACAGACTTCTCCATATAGAAGATGATAGATAGAGTTATTTAGGAAGCTGTGTTAAGTAACTATCACTTACTCCAAAACAGTCACTTGTAATAATGTACATTTATTATCTCTAAGTTCCTAAGGAAGAGGAACAGGCAAAGTGATACCCAGAAAATGCACTCGTCCTGGATAAGACAAATCACTGCTCTTTCCAAGATGGAAAGGGTATGATGTAATCAACCTGCGTCTGGACATCTAGAGGTAGACAGCACTCTGAAAGCTCTACTCAAGTTTCCAATGGAGAGAATAGAATGTTGGTCTTCTTAAGAGAGGAGCATATTGGGGGCCTCACCATCTCTTCTTCTGCAGCTTGGGCATTCAGCAACGACAATATCAAGATTAGCATTGGGGAGAGGAGACCGTGCTACTGGGCTCACGCAAACTTTTATTGAAGGCCCAGTATGCCAGACCAAGACCAGAGCAGTGGCTACCTGACAGTTATTAATCAAATAACCTCTTCCAGCCAGTAGTTTATATGCATCTTCTGCAAGGGAGGCTCTCTGGTGGACATAATGTGTGTGTCTGCTATGTGCCTAACTTCTTATGTTCTTTCCCTGTTTGAATCGCAGACTTCTTTAACTCAATCTTCTGATCTTGTTCCTCCCCAGAATTCTGACACTAAACAAGGCCCTCGTCACTAAGAATTCTCATACATCCTTCTCTGAGGCCTCCTCTCTTCACACAAAGTGGAGGGTGACCAGGTGCATTGTCTGAAGCTAGACCTCCTAAAAGCAGGGCCGCAGCAGTCCAGCTTCAATATCCACCTGTGAGCCCGGCCTGTGTTTCCCTCCGTCACCGGTGAGGTCTCAGGCACTACACAGCAGAACCATTCCAACCTGCCCACATCTCTTTATGTCTTGTCTCAGTACTCTACTGAGGCCATTCTGCTTCTCTGCTTCATTTAATGTGGGTCGAGTGCTCCTTGCCAAGTCTCTAGGATCCATCCAAATAGGGCAGCTTTCAATTTCCAGGGAAATTGTCCAGAGGTCCTTTGGAAGCAAAATCAAGCCACAGTCAGGATCCACATAACTGGGCGGAGCGCAATCTTGTCCATTCCCAAGTCATAGGGGTTAGGGATGGGGCGACACGGTGGGGTAAGAAGAGCAAGAGGTCTCACAGAAATCCCCCCTGTCCTGAACTCCTTTATTTACTAATCTGCGGGGGATTAGACCAGCTATCCTGCATCAAGCTGGGTTCGAACTGAGGCGTGCGGATGAAAGGAAAAGAAAGAGCTATGTACAAAGCATGGGATCGGGAGGACTCCAATCTGATGGACTGGATTTATATACTCTTCTTACACAAGGGAATTGGTTACAAAACAAACACCAAAGAACTTAAACATTCCTAAACTCTTATCTATGCAAATGTTACTTAACTAGTCACAGCTTCTTAACTTTAGAATAATAAAAGCACTAGGTTCAAGGACAATCACACGGATATGCAAGATTCAAGAGAGTCTCAAAGAGATCTTAAATAGCTGAGTTATCCCTCAATGCTTTTGGCAGCAAAGTCACGAACAACAGTCATTTTGCAATGCAGAGACACAGAGAGCAGGGGACTAAACAGTCACCCATTACTAAACACCTTGATCAGCCGGATGCTTCCTACACTAACCTATAGAGAAGAGAGTGCCAGAAAAGGAGACCGAAAAGAGTTGTAAATGAGACGACTCCAGACAGTATTTTAAGGCAACCGGAGTATTCAACTGAAAGATGGGTGCTCAGTCAGTCAGTGAGCCGAGAACTCAAATGTGACAGCATGCAGTGACATGGAGGTCATTCGCGACCTTGACAGAAAATGGATTGCTGAGTCCACAGGTCAAATTTGGGATGAGAAAAAGAAAGGGAGGGAAGAAAATTGAGCTAACTAAAAAATTTAACAGCAGAAGAAACAAAACAAAGAGTATGCTATGGGTAGAAAGGGATATAACACTTAAAAAATGAAACGGAAAATAATTCGCTGCCTTTGTGTCAGTAGCAACTTATGGAGGCCGCTATAGGACAGGGTAAGACTGTCACTGTGAGTTTCTGAGACTTTTTACAACTCTTTCCAGAAGTAGCAAGTCTCATCTTTTCCCCTCACAGCAAGTGGTGTTTTTGAAATATTAACTTTGTGATTAGCGACCCAACACATAACCACTGCGCCATGGGAGGGCTTTCATTTTTTCTCTCTCATAGTGAGAGAGACATGAGCCCGTGCAGATGAGAGGAATCTCAGACCGGATGGAAGGATTGCTTTTGATGTCAAGAGACAATGGTCACGTTGACAGGAGCAAGGAGAGAAGGCTAGGTGAGCAACCTGGTGGTGGGATATCGAGATGATGTAGTTCCAACCTGAGGACCCATCTTCCCTGAGATGAGGACGAGGTTGTGTAGTAAGGGCTTATGATTTTTAAACTGTAAGAGGACTGAGGAGGGTAGAACACGTCTGCCAAAAAGGACAGACAGCCCTGAGAAAGTGGACAGACAACAATAATGAGGAGGATTCAGAGAGGTGAGACTAGATAACATGAGACTTCTCAAGTCTAGGGTTTGAAGAAGATGGAAAGTGCTTCCCTGAAACCTAGCTGTAGCCTAAGGAACAGGCAAAGTAGGAAATCTGTAACTTCTAATAGAAAGGCTTGGCGTGTGTGTTCTCCAGGGAACTCTGTGTTCACAGAGGATGTCTGGCTTACCGAGAAGTAGAAGGTGGAAGGAATATCAATCAGAGATGATGGAACAGTTGCTGATCACAGAGCAGGGTGTTCTGGAACAAAAGTGAAGGCTGTGGAAGCAATCTTGGAGTAGGAATTAGATCAGGGAATGGAAGCACACATCACTACATGAACAAAAATACTCTATCAGAATGCTTCCCCAATCTCTTTTCATTTGCTTCTTTGATTTTATTTTTAAAAAATAAGGACACTGGTCTTTCCTAATTGTCCTTATAACCTGTCTCTTATTCAAGACAAGCCAGTTGAAAGGATGTGCAAAATTGAATTCAAATAGCTGCTAGATGGGGTTTCACTTGATTGACTGTGCCGGCCAAAATTCAGGTATCATGTCTTCTTCACATTGAGACATTAACATGGCTCACTTTTTTGATGAGAACATAACTCAATATTATCATCTTGTCTTTCTTTGCTTTCCTCACTCTGATATGACTGAATGATGATAAATATTAAACAATCTACTTCTTGTTTATGATTGAAATATATATAGAAACTGTTCACCAAGAATTGGCAATGGACATTTTTATCTTCTCTTTCTATCAGAAGACCAAACTACTATCAGGAACCTTTCAAAGACCATTTGCAGTCAGAGAGGCTTAGCCATTTGTGGAAAAGAGCTGACATATTTTGTCTCAAAATAGGAGCGTGGCTGTACCTGGGAAAAGTTTCACTATCGACCGTTACATGCTTCATTAACCGTGAGGAGGTGCGCTGGAAGATGAGAACTGAAAGGCAAGTTAGCCTGAAATTCTTGAAGAAAGCGTATGTTCAGGGACTTGATTTCCTTTTGTAATTGGAACTAACAAATTCCATTTTTATAGAGCAACTTTCACCATGAGATCTGGGTTTTCCTGAGGCAATGCTGACTGCCACACGCAAGTTGGAGTTTCAAGGGAAAGACGGGCGGCAGCTCATGCAGTGCAATCTGGATTCAGTGGTAGAATTCTAATCTTCAATGCCAGACACCCAAGTTCAATTCTTGACCGACGCATGTCAGGCACAGTCACCATCCATTGATGGAGGTTTGCTGTGCCGCTATAATTCTGGCAAGTTTCAGTGGTGCTTCCGGATGAAAATAGATTAGGAATAAAGGTTGGGCAATCTGCTTCCAAAAATAAGTGATGGAAACCCTGTGTTTTGTTACAATGATTTAATCCACAAACCTTCCTGGGTATGCATTAGGCTTGAGCAGCCATTTGTCCCCATGTCCTAGGTCGGGACTGGCTCGACAGCTGCTAACAACACTGCATCAGGTCAGGTGAGACTCAGCAGGAGCCCAAGTTAACTCCTACCATCCAAACTAAACCCAAGGCCATTGAGTCAACTCTGACTCACAACGACCCTCTAAGACAGGGTAGAACTGTCCCTGTGGATTTCTGAGGCTGTTAACTCTTTACAGGAGTAGCAACTGGTAAATTTGCAAGCAGCCCAACCTGTAACCATACACAATCATGGCTTTCCCTCCTCCGCAGACCCTCGAATAGCACTCTGAGCCCCGGAGAAGGACTCTTAGCAATATGGAAGAGGGAGAGAAAGCAATTACAATGTCACTTGCATCGTCTCAGCTGGAATGGACTCTTCCAGACTAAAATTGGTACTTAGTTTCCTTCCCCTGACAGTTTCAGATCCTCATTATCAATGAAGAACTTTGGTAACACATGTTTCGGTAATCTGAAGCGTATTCATTTAATGAAATGATGACCTTTATTTATCTATAAAATGTGACACTTTTGGTTGTTTCCCAAATACACAGAGAAAATTTTAGACAATGGATTGGAACGTCAGACCTTAGAATTTACATGTTTTTCTATCTAGTGGCTAAAGCCAGAACTAAGCAATCAGTCAAATACACAGACCCACCCACTGGTGTCCAATCCAGCGCATAGCCGCCATTCTATGGGACAGAATCGTTCTTCTCCGCATGGTTTCCAAGGCTGGGAATCTTTCCCGAAGCAGACTTCCCATGTTTCTCCCTCAGAGCAGCTGGGGGTTTGAACCACAAACCTTTTGCTGTTCCACCAGGGTTTCTATCTAGTCAGCAAAATGAACAGAGATTCCCTTGATTCCTAGGGATTTTAAGAACAGATGCAGCATAATTCCATAGGTGTCTGTTCATAATATATCATTTGTTAAAAACAGTCAATGCCTCCTCTGCGGGGAAATTCTCCTTCAACGCTTCTTTGAATGTGCTGTTGTTGTTGTTGTTAGGTGCCATTGAGTCGGTTCCAACTCGTAGCGCCCCAGTGGACAACAGAGCGAAACACTGCCCAGTCTGCACCGTCCTCACAGTTCTTACACGTGTGAGCCCACTGTTGCAGCCACTGTGTCAGTCCACCCCTGCTAGGGCCTTGCTCTGTTTCACTGCTCCCCCACGTGACCGAACATGCCATCCTTCCCCGAGGACTGGTCCCTCCTGAGAACATGCCCAAAATATATGAGATGAAGTCTTGCCCTCCTTGCCTCTAAGGAGCTTCTGGCCGTGCTTCTTCCAACCAAGACAGATCTGCTTGTTCTTTTGGTCAAACCCCAAAGCAAACTCACTGGGATTTAGTCGATGTCACCTCATAGCCACACTATCAGGCAGGGGAGGACTGCCCCTTGTGAGCTTTCAGGACTGTTTATAGGAATAGAAAGCCCCACCTTTCTCCAGCTGAGTGCCTGGTGGTTTCAAACTGCCAGACTTGCAGATGGCAGCCCATCTCACTAGCACTAACCACTGTACCACCAGGGAAGTCCATGGTATTTTCAGTAGTCTTTGCCAACTCCATAGTTCAAATGCATCGATTCTTCTTCAGTCTTCCCTATTCAATGCCCAACTTTCACATGCATGAGTTGATAGGAAACATCGTGGCTTGGGTCAGGAACTCGTTAGTTTTCAAAGAAAGAGCCTTGTTTTGCAATATTTTAAGGAGGACTTATGGAGTAATTTACCAAATGCAACGAGTGAACATTGAAGTTAGGTTTGGCTAAAGAAATGTAATGGCAGGGACATGCTGGCCCCTCCACATGAATGTTTCAGAATCCATCTTTTCTGTTGGCGGTGGTAGTGTGCTTCTACACTGCCCCTCAGCAACTGATAATATAAACAGCGGTGCTCTGTGGGGCTGGGCCAATGGATGAGGACAATTTGACACGAAGTAGAGCCCTCAGCTGGCACCCGAGGAACATGTATTGTGAGCCTTTATTGCTTTGCGGGCCTGGGCTCTGCAGTTGTTTATAACCACAGCCTGGCTCGCCTGATGCTGGGGGCCTGTGTCTACACTGCATGCCTACATTGTACATCTGGAGTCATTGTTACCAAAGAGGAACGTTGGGGGGAAGTGTGGGAGTAAGAGTGAAACAAATGTAGAAAATAGTCTTCAAATTGTCGGTAGACATTGGCAAAAATAACCCACTTTTTCTTTTATCTTTCATTATACAGTACTATAAAAACAATCAAAGATTTTGTTACAAGTGCTTAGGGAGAGAAAAGGGGGTGGAGAATTTAGACCTACAAAATAATAAATGGACAAATAAATGGAAAGTTCACCTGGTTTTCTAAAGGAAAGACAGAAGAGTAACTACCAGACGGGCTTCTAATCACAGAGATTGCCGTAAGCATTGCCTGGGGCTTTCCTGGTTCTCGTCTGGGACTAGCCTGTGAGTGGGTACCCCGTCCTGGCTCCTTCATCTTTGAGGTGCACCCTGGACTGGGAAGCTGGGAGGAGGCTTTCCGATGGGCCTGCATCACAGGCAGGTGCAGTGTGATGGCCAAAAACTGGATGGAAGCCAAGGAAGGAGTTCATGAGCAGCCTTTCTTGCAGGTGCTTCAAACTTTAACATCTTAACACACTCATAGGTTTTCTCAGAAAGAACTTTCTTTGAATTTTTTGGAATGGTCTTCAACGAGAAATATAGTGTGTGGTTTAAAAAGTCTGAGGAGAGAATAAAATGGTGTCATTTTGAAGAAAGTAAGCCAGAGTCGTTGTAGGCGCAAGCATCGGAACGAGTGTGAGGATGGCACAGGGACTGTCGTGTATCGGAACCAAGTCAATGGCACCTAAGAGGTGTTCCGCCTGACCATGTGTTTATCCTGGTTTGGTGCTGTGTGTATGTGTGCTTGCGGGGGGGGGGGGGGTGTTGATGGTGTAGCACTCCAGGAAATTTGGAATAATGTTGCAGAATATCAAAGTATCAACCCGTTTCCAGAGACTACGGAGGGTTAAAGGAGTCCTGCTAGTGCATAGGTTATGCAGTGACCGAGAACTGGAAGGTTCACCAGTTCCAGTCGCTCCTAGGGAGAAGGACTGGACTTTTTACTCCCATAAAGAGTTGAGCGTTTTGGAAACTCACAGGGGCAGTTCTCCCCTGTCTTACAGGGTCGCTCTGAGTTGGCATCACTAGCTAGCGGTGAGTGAGTGGTAGGGGGTTCATTAAATTGTATTACGCAAGCCATGTGGTGACCATGGTTCATTGCAATAGGGGGTCTTTTTTATTAATTTTCAGTTGGTTTAGTTTTTGCTCTAAGTAAGATTTTCACCAAAGGATTGTAATGTTGTTAAATGGGACAAGCAGTAACAGTAACAGGTGTGTCCATGCCTCCCTAACATTAGGGGGAAGAATGCTAACCAAGTCTACCCCAAAGCTGGGCCTTTAAAGTAGAGGTCAAGTGTATCTCCACCCTCCAACCTTTACCAGCGATGGGATCAGCTGCCTCTTGATTTCTCTTTGGGACACAATAATCCATAGCATTGTTCACACAGAACTCACAGACTATACTTAACATTAAGTGGCCTAGGAAGGAACAAGGGACAACCAGGGATCAGGAACAACAGGCTCCAACTCAGGATCAAGATGAGCAACAAGAAGCTCGTAGGTGAAGTCTTCCTGCTTCAGCGCTGGGTAGCTCTCTTGTAGCCTCTCAACCTCAACCATGCGGGCCTCCTCCTATAGCTCCTTGTGGCTCGCCATCTGTCCCTGTTGGCTCTGTCCCTGGGCCCCTTCAGGGCCTACTACCTACCATCAGTTTAACAATCCCTTACCAATATTACGGGTTTTTTTTAGGAGGCTCCTTGCTCTCTCTCTCTCTCTCTCTCTCTCTCTCTCTCTCTCTCTCTCTCTCTCTCTCTCTCTCTCTCTCTCTCTCTCTCTCTCTCTCTCTCTCTCTCTCTCTCTCTCTCTCTCTCTCTCTCTCTCTCTCTCTCTCTCTCTCTCTCTCTCTCTCTCTCTCTCTCTCTCTCTCTCTCTCTCTCTCTCTCTCTCTCTGTCTCTCTCTCTCTCTCTCTCTCTCTCTCTCTCTCTCTCTCTCTCTCTCTCTCTCTCTCTCTCTCTCTCTCTGTCTCTCTCTCTGTCTCTCTCTCTCTCTCTCTCTCTCTCTGTCTCTCTCTGTCTCTCTCTCTGTCTCTCTCTCTCTCTCTCTCTCTCTGTCTCTCTCTCTCTCTCTGTCTCTCTCTCTCTCTCTCTCTCTCTCTCTGTCTCTCTCTGTCTCTCTCTCTCTCTCTCTCTCTCTCTCTCTCTCTGTCTCTCTCTCTCTCTCTCTCTCTCTCTCTGTCTCTGTCTCTCTCTATTTTCCTGTTGCTTCTCTTGGTGCCTCTTTCTGCCTCAAATCTCTGTGGGGTTGGATGTTTACGTAAACAATTCCTGTACAATACCAAGGCATGGCTTCTGCCTAGCAAGGGCACAAACAGACTGGGCAACTCTCAGTAAGCCATAATTACTTCATATACATCATAGATTACAACTCCCTTGATTTGCATAGCCTGCTCACCAGGCCCTTCCAGATGTCTATCAGTCACAGAGTAAGAGTGCAACTCAGGACTGAACCAAAGGATCAAGCCCACTTTGTTTGCAGTCTATCCCAGAAATATCAAACAAATTGAGCAAACCCTCTGGAGTAGAAACTAGGACAAAGGTAACTCCTTATGGTTTAGAGAGAAAATCTCTCAAATTGTTTTTCCAAAGAACCAAGGCAAAAGATCCTATTAAACAGGACACCTGGAATAGCATTGATTCTGCCTGAAGGAGCTGCTATCTAGATTAGGTTAGGTAGCTTCGATTTTCTGGTCAGGTAAACCATCTCATATAGCCATCTGCTGGCAGTACTATAGGGAAGCAAACACTTGCAAGTACCAATTGATTTTGTTGTTTTTAAAAAGTCAATACATAAAGGCTTTTCTGAGCAACTGCATAAACAAAAACTATGACTTAGTTTATTACTATGCATAAAATCAAGCAAAAAATTGGCCATATCATTTAGATGGGGGAGGTTGGTAGGCAAAGAAGTAAATTCAAATTTCAGCTGTGGTCAACCTAGGAGAGAGGGCTCCAGACCTTTGTGTGTGACCTGCCCACGCTGTCCACTTAAATACCTAATAGGTATGCCAACCTGTTTGTGTACGGACTCTTCAAGGTCCCTTTTAAAGCCTGCTCTTCCTGTAATCCTGCCCATCGCAGCAAATGGCAACTTCATTCTTTTAATTTCTCAGATGCAAACCTTAGCATTATGGTGGACTCCTGTCTCCCACATTCCGTAATCGAGACTCCATCCACGTGGATCACTCTATTTTCAATATCCGTCCAGAATCTGGCGACTTCCCACCACCTCCTGGGTTCCCAATCTAGGTCAGACCCTCACCAGGAATCTTCTAGACTAAACATCAACTTCTACTCATCTGCCTACTTCTAATTGTGCCTTGCTAGGAACCCTCTAGCAGGTTTTCACATTGGGTTATGAACTGTCAGGCCAACAGTTCAAAACCACCAGATGCCCCATGGGTGCAAGATGAGGCTTTCTACTCTCATAAAGAGTTACAGTCTCAGAAACTCACAGGGACAGTTCTCCCCTATCCTATAGGAACTCAATGGCAGTGAGATGATTCTTCATGACATAACCAACAAGAAATTTTAAAAACATGTGTTTTTATGATAAATTTAAATATCTAAATATAGATATTTGTAATATCTATTAAAGGAGCCTTAGTGGTGACATGGGTGACTGGGAACTGAAATGGGTAAAAGATGTGGCAGGCTTAGTCTCTAAAGGTTTACAGCCTAAGGAGCAGTTCTGCTCTGGCTTATGTTTCTTATAATAGAAATCCAGTTTTCCCTATGTCTTTTTCTTAGTTTCAGGAAAATTGAGCTTGAGCTCTTTTGTGAGTGTTCCGTTTTTCTAGTATATTATTAATTTCTAAGAGCTGTTTTATTCTCCACATATTAAAAGAAAAGTTTAAAAGCATCTATTTCTTATCTGAAGATATCAAAAGCTTTCTGAAGTTCTCTTCTCTTTGTGTGGTTCTTACTTCTTCTAAGCTCTGGTTTTTGCTTATCGGAGATGTCTTCTAAACTTCGAATCAGTGGCTTTCCCTCAAAAACTTGGCAATCTTTATCTGTCCATTTAGACTGAAATGTGGGCTACAGAAAAGCTTTTGGAAGCTGTGTGGCTGGGTCCACTCTAACAGGGTCTGGCCAAGCTAAGTTGTTGACAACCACTCAATACTAGATTATCCTTCTTCAGAGAAAGGCCCTTCAAATCTCCAGAAACCCAGGAGCCAATAAGGAGAGAAGAATGAGAGTCTCAACACTAAATTATTAAATGTCCACTTAATCCTCTTTTTGAGTAGTACAGCCCCCCTAACCTGAAAGAGAGTCAGTCACTGCCCCTTTATACTGCTCGAGTTCCCTTCATATGACTCAGCACTGCATGACCCTTGATATTGACATTGCTAACTTATTTCTTCTTTGTCTTCCCCAGTTAGAATATAAGGCCTAGAAAAATAGAGCTTTGTGTATCCTTGATGTCTGATGTATAGCCTGGTGGCATAGTGGGTTCAGTGTTGGGCTACAAACCACAAGGTTCAAAATCACCACTTGCTCCCCAGTAGAAGGATGAGGCTGTTGACTTCCAGGAAGATCAACAGTGTTATAAATGCAAAGGGGCAGTTCTACTCTGTGCTATAGGGTGCTGAAGAATTGACATTGACTCAGTGGCAGTGAGTATCAGGTATACCCAATGCCTGAGAAGAATGGGAAATCCAGAGCACTCCATTGTTCTCATGCAGAACTTGTATGTGGATCAGGAGGCAGTGATGGGCATGCTGCTTGGTATAAAATCAAGAAAGCTGGGTATCAGAGTTGTGTCCTCTCACCATACTTATTCAATCTGTATTGAGAGCAAATATTACAGAAGTTGGATCATCTGAAGAGGAGTGTGACATCAGGAGCTGAGGAAAGCTTATTACCAACCAGTGATACGCAGATGATACAACCTAGCTTGCTGAAAGTGAGCAAGTCTGGAAGCACTTGCTGATGAAGATCAGGGTCTGCAACCTTCAGTGTAAATTCCAACTCAAAGTGAAGAAGACCAAAATCCTCACAACTGTACCAATAAACGGACAGATGAGTTTTGTCTTGCTTATATCCGTAATCAATGGTCATGGAAGCAGCAGTCAAGAGATCAAGGATGCACTGCATTGGATAAATCTGCTGCACAGGACCTCTTTAAAGGGTTGAAAAGCAAGAATGTTAATTTGAGGACTAAGTTGTGTCTGACCTAAGCCATTAATTTTCAATTGCCTCATATGCATGTGAAAGTTGGACATCAAATAAGGAATACCAAAGAAGAATCAATGTATTGGAACTATGTTGTTAGTGAAACATATGGAAAATACAGTGGACTGCCAAAAGGACAAACAGCTCTGTCTTATAAATTACAACCAAAATGCTCCTCAGAGGCAAAGATGGTGAGACTTGGTTTCACATACTTAGGACATCTTATCAGGAGAAGCTACCCCCCTCCCCTGAGAAGGGCATCATGCTTGGTAAAGTGTAATGGCAGCAAAAAAAAGATGGAGGCCTCGACGAGATGGGTTGACAATGGGCTCAAACATAAGAACAATTGTGGAGATGACATAGGACTGTGAGGTGTGTCTTCTGTGAGGGAATCAGAACTCACTCAATGGCACTTAACAAGAACAACGATGACTGATATCAATGTGCTCACACAGTAGAAGTGCAATAAGACTTTTGCAACAAATTAGGTTAAAGCATGTAAAATAAATTATATTAAAGTGTTTTTACCTCCAAAATGACAATTTCTTATCATTCAAAATGAAGATTCAAATATATAAGGATCATAACCATGTCCTTAATTATATGGAACTACAGATTGATAAGAGGTATTGAATATATTTTATAGTATTTATTGTAAATATATATAGTAGGTAAGGAATAAGCAAATGTGGTGAAAAAGCTGATGGTGCCTGGCTATCAAAAGATATAGTATCTGGGGTCTTAAAGGTTTGAAGATAAACAGGCAGCCATCTAGCTGAGAAACAACAAAGCCAACATGGAAGAAGCACACCAGCCTGTGAGATCATGAGGCATCTAAGAGATCAGGTATCAGACGTCATAGAACAAAAAAATTAGCATTGTAAATGAGAGGGAGTGCAGAGTGGGGACCAGGGTCCATCTGTGGGCATTTGGACCATCTCCCTTGCAGAAGGGTCACAGGGAAGAGATGAGCCAATCAGGGTGCATTGTAGCAATGATGAAACATATAATTTTCCTCTACTTCTTGAATGTCTCCCCCACTCCCACTATCATGATCCCAATTCTACCTTACAAATCTGGCTGGACTGGAGGATGTACACTGGTACAGATAGGAACTGGAAGCATAGGGAATCCAGGACAGATGAAACCCTCAGGACCAGTGGTGAGAGTGGCGATACTGGGAGGATGGAGGGATGGTGAGGGAGAAAGGGGGAATAGATTACAAGGATCTATATATAACCTCCTTCCTGGGGGATGGACAGCAGAGAAGTGGGTGAAGGGAGATGTTGGACGGTATAAGATATGACAAAATAATAATAATCTATAAATTATCAAGGGTTCATGGGGGAAGAGGGGAGGGAAGAGAAAAAAATGAGGAGCTGATACCAAGGGTTTAAGTAGAAAGCAAATGTTTGGAGAATGATGAGGGAAATAAATGTACAAAAGTGCTTGACACAATGGATGGATGCATGGATTGTGATAAGAGTTGTACGAGCCCCCAATAAAATTATTTAATTAATTTTTTAAAAAGAAAGTCAAACTCAGATAAGTTAAATAACTTGTCCAAGATCATGGCCAGTTAAAGATTAGTGACATCTGGATTTCTTCTGTACCAGGCATTATTCAGAATAAAAGAGGAGCCACAATGGACAGGGTGCCTGCTGGACATTTCTAGAAGTGAGAAGGACAAAAACTAGGCAACCAATCAACCAAGCAAATCAAACAATCGTAAGGGGGAATTGGATGAAATTACTCTTATTTATTTAGACATTTCAGCTAAGGGCGTCCACTAAGGATGAAAGGGTGCGAGCTCTGGACACTGACAGGAGGCTCCTGGAGCCGCCAAATACCCACACCGCTCCTTCATCGGCCCCCCTCACCGCCACACCAGGCCCTGTGCTCAGACTACTGAAGAGCACTGGGAGAGAACCAGCATTCACAGGAAATAACAGGCCTCGAAGCTGAGAACATGCAGCTTTACTCCTGTCCTTCCCATATTCTTGGCAGAGACATGATGAAAAGCTTGGATTATACGCGCTCAGACTGAATGTCTCTACCCCTGCTCTGAATAGAAGTAATGTGTGTTGGAATTATGCAAGTGCATGAAATAAAAAAATCTGCAAACAAAACTACAGAAGAAAGTGCTCATTCTTATCTGCCTGTGTGACAAAAGCCTGAGGTGCTGTCCTGTAGAGTCACCTGTTCATGATGCAGCCCCAGACACCTGAGTGAGGCAGTCATTGTCCGTAACACACCCTCACCTGTCCACTTCCCGGATTCTAAAGGAAGTGAAAGAGCAGTCAGGAGCAGATGGCTGCCGACATAAGGGCCTATGAACCACACCTGTGCCATGCAGGCCACAGTTACAATGGAAACAGCTGTTGACCTGGGCCTGTGTGTTAGTTTTCCATTAGATCACAGCGTTCACCAGGCCATCTGTAGCTCCAGGTTAAGTAAATGGAGTCATTTTTCCATGGTTGGCTCATTTCCATAGGTTGTTATGTAGAAAGACTGATAAAGCATGAGTGTTCCAAAGGGAAAGAAAAAAAAATCCTCAGAGGTGCAGGCAAAGTTTCCAGGAAGGTCATTATTAATAAGGCTACTCAATAATCTGCCCACCTCCTGTGCCATAAATCCTGTGGCGGCATATGGGGAGTAGGCTTGCGTTGATAACTTCAAAGGTTAAGGAGGTACTGATCTATTCCAATATACTTGTTTTCTTAGAAATGCACTTCCACCCTGCCTCCCTCTCTCCTTTCTTCCTTCTTCCAGAAACACCTATTTTCAGTGACCTAGGGGAAAGTATTTTCTAAGGTGACTGAACTCAAACTCGGAAGACTTGGAAAAAGTCATACTTCCCTTCAGTAACTAATCAAGGTCCACCAGGAAGCTCTGGGCATCTCTCTTTCACCCACTGCACTATAATGTCCAAGAGGTCAGTAAGCTTTCTATAAACAGGGTCCTTGTTGCCTGGCAGAACATGTAGCACATAGTAGGCATTCAATTATTGCTACCGGATAAAGTATGCATAAGTAATATACACATCTTGGAAAGAGCTTGATTATGAGCCTAGGTGACTAGTCTACATTAGTCATTGAAAAATGCTCCAAAAATTTTAAACAGAAGTAAGATTATATAGAAATAAAGATTAGCAGAAAAATAAACATTTTAAAACAAGATTATTCATAATCCATCTACAATAAAGGACATTTTGCATTCTAATAGAGGAGCCCTCTTAGCATTGTAGGCTAAGTTTTGAGCCGCTCACCAAAAGGTCAGTGGTTCAAACTCACCAGTCACTCTCATAAGAACTTTAAGGCTCAGAATCCCAAAGAGGCAGTTCTACTTTGTCCTGTGGGGTCAATATATTTCAGAATCAACATCAGAAGCATGAGTCTGGTTTTGGTTATTCTTCGAAGAAGCCCTGGTGGCATTTTGGGGTAAGTGTTGGAGAGCTAACCTCAAGGTCACTGGTTCAAACATATCAACTGCTCTTGTTCAATGCAGCAAATCTTTTCTCAAGAAGTTCTTGAAATTCAGGTGAGATATATTCCAGGTCGTCTTTTGGCGATCGTGGATTTGTTTAAAGTCTCCTTCACTTCAACCTGAACTTCTAGACGGCAACTGATAATTCTATTCCACAATTGATCCCTGGCTTGGTTTTATCTGCTGATATAATCAATTTGATTTCTGTGATTTCATGTGGAGAAGTCCATATGTATAGCTGTCATTTGTGTTGAAAAGGTATTTGCTCTGAAGAAGTCTTTGGTATTGAAAAATTCTATTATACAATATTCAACTTCATTTCTATCGCCAAGTACATATTTTCCAACTACTGTTCCTTCCTCGTAGTTTCCAAGTTTTGCATTCCAATCACCAACACTTACCAATATATCTTGATTGCATATTTGGTCAAATTATGACAGAATATGCTGGTAAAATTCTTCAATTTCTTCATAATTAGCTTTTGTGGTTGTGGCATAAATGTGAATAATAGTTGTATCCATTGGGTTTTCTTATATTTGGATAGATATTATGCTACCACAGACAGCATTTTACTTCAATACAGATCTGGAAATTTCAGTTTTGACAACGAATGCGACACTATTCTCCTTAAATTTGTCATCCCCAGCAGGATAGTTGAAGTGTATTGTGCCTACCTGGCATATAAACACATGTGGGGTTAATTGAAGGGCAGAGAGATAAATGGCTTGGGGAGCCTCACCTTTCAAGTTCTTGGGTCACTTGCTTTGTGATGATCGAACCAGGGTGCAGCTGCCTTAGCAAGTTCCCTGCTTCAGCTTGCAGGGCTCACTTCTTGCAAGACATCCCTGAGAAGTCACATGGACCTACCTTGACGCAGTGCTAGGTCCTGGAGAAGCTGTGTGGAGACCCCTGACAACACTGAGATGTTCACACACTCTTGATTCGGCTTTCCTCCTGCAGTCGGCATCATAGTGTGTGTTTTGTGATTGGTGTCTGACATATGGGATAATGTTGGACTGGTGGGCTTGGGCAGCACTGGGTCGGGCTGTTTTCTTGATGTGCACTTGCCCTTTATATAAATCTCTCTCTCATATACATATGAGTTTCTGTGGATTTGTTTCTCTAATGTACCCAGACTAACACACCCAGCATAGTAAATTATATGATTTTCTGATTCAAAATGGCCAATATCCATCCATTTCAGCTCACTAACACCTAGAATACCATCTTTGGCAACTTCTAATTTTCCTGGATTCGTGCTTCATACATTCCAAGTTCCAGTTATGAATTGATGTTTGCAGATGTTTCTTCTTATATTAAGTTGTATCCCATCAACAAATGATGGTCCCAAAGGCTTTACTCGTACAGATTTTACTCCATCCAAATCATTAGAATCAACTCTATTTTGACAACGTCTTCAGTCATGTTGTGAGTTCACCTTCTGTCCTGAGAGGCTCTTCTTGGGAAGTATCTGTGACCATGTGACCATGTTCTGTTTCTAGTCATTAGGTTTTCAGTATCTAACAATGTTTTTTGTTTTGTTTTTGTTATTTTTAAAATCATTTTATCAAGGGCTCGTACAATGCTTATCACAATCCATACATTGATCCATTGTGTGTCAAGCACATTTGTAGCCCTCATCATTCTCAAAACATTTGCTTTCTACTTAAACCCTTGGTATCAGCTCCTCATTTTTCCCCTACCCCCTGTTGCCCCTCCCTCATGAACTCTTGATAATTTATAAATTATTATTATTTTGTCATATCTTACACACTGTCCGACATCTCCCTTCACTCACTTTTCTGTTGTCCGTCCCCCAGGGAGAAGGTTTTATGTAGATTCTTGTAATTGGTTCCCCTTTCAATCCCACCTTCCCTCCACCCTCCGGTATCACCACTCTCGCCACTGGTCCTGAAGGGCTCATCTGTCTTGGATCCCCTGTGTTTCCAGTTCCTATCTGTACCAGTGCACATCCTCTGGTCTAGCCAGATTTCTTTTGTTGCTATCCATCAGGTTTTCAATGGCTGATCCTCTGAATTGGGCAAGCGATTCCCTCCTTAGAGTCTGTTTTCAGTCCGGAAGCTGTGCTAAAATGTATTCACTTTGGGTGAGTCTGCTGGTATTTAAAATGCTCGCAGCTTTGCCTTCAGCATCACACCAACACACTGACCAAAGCAGTTCCACCAACTGCTAGACAAGTGGTGACACCCAAGGCAGTAGTCCTAAAATACCTTTGTTACTACTGATAAAAATCATACTACTTCCCTTTCTTTTATTTCTTTCCAATAAAGTCCCCTTGATTGATCTTCTTTTTAAAAACTAACATTCAGGTTCTGAAACACACACACGCACGTGTGTTACCATTTTGTTGTGATTTAGGTGAAGGTTTACAGAGTAGATTATCCATTTTGCACTCAACAATTCATACACACTTGTTTCAATTCATTCACTGCAGTCTCCCCACTGTACCGTGACTTATCCAACTTCCTCTCCATTTCCCCCATCCGTCCTTCTTTCTCAACCCTCATCTTTGGACAAAGGTAGCCCTTACCTTTTGTTTTCCTTAGTTTTTAATTTTAGCTAGTTTTTGTTGGTTGGTTTGAACAACTTCACCGACATTCACATATACATATCAATGGTTCAACCACATTCATAAAAGTTGTGCAACCATGATCACAGATCCATTCCAGGACATTTCTTCTCTCTTGTACTCCTTGTTGTTAGCTACCTATTTCCTGCCAACCTTTCCTGTCGTGTCCTTTGAATCTCTTAATCCAGTTGTTTTCTCTACAGGTTAACCTAGTCTGAGTTCATAGACAGAAAATCATACAAATTCAATGCAATACAAATAAGCAGCCAACAGCCATGACATAATTAAACAAAGAAAAACCTGATTCATAAACAAAGTAGAAAATATTAAAAACTGGAACCATTATACACTGGGTCAAGAAAATCAATGGCAAGGTGCTATATTTTGACCTAGCTACCATGACAGTAATCCACTCTGCAATGTACTCTGGTAACAAGGCCATACCCATCTCTGGCTCATAGCCAGAGGGAATTTACTAAAGGGTTAATTTACACAAGGGGACCCTTCAAATGGGTTTGGGGCTGTCCTCTACAGATCATTAGAATTGTGAAACAGGCCATTAGGATTGAAGCTTTAGTATTATTCCCCCTCCAGGTTTGGATTTTATTATTTATAGTTCTTGGATCACATATGCTAGTGTGCTTCTTCTGTGTGAACTGAGCCAACACTTCAGTTTAGATGGCTTTCTTGTTTGAAGACAAGCCTTTTAGATCCCAGACCTTATTCTTTCTGATAGTCAGGCACCATCTGCTTTGTTCCCCACACTTTGCAAAAGCAACCATATCTTCAGTGATCCTTTCATGGGACTAGGTATTGAGCACGGGATGCAGCTCTTTGATTTTAAATTACTGATTATTCTAACATGGTGACGAGTTCAATTCCAGACTTAAAGTTTCGCTAAGGCTCTTGGGAGACCCACTAGTCTCTAAATGACCAGTCAGTCTGTTCTCTTTTATGATTTTGAGTCTGTTCAACATTTTTGTTCCATTTTTACCTAGGACCTTCTAATGTGATGCTTTTCAGAGCAGAAAGTAGTTGCAGCCAAGCACTATCTAGTCTAGCCTCGGGGTCACGGAGACTGATGTTGGCGTTTTCCATTCGTTTATTGGACTATGTTTCTATGTCTCTTTTACTTTCTACCACTCTCCTTACATCTAAATGGGGAAAGACCAAAATTTGTGTCATAGATGTTCAGGAGCTACTGATACCAGTTGCTTTTTGACAAGGCAGGATGTAGACTGTTTTATTTGTGAGCTATGTTATGCCTGTTGATTGTGGTTTCCCCAAGACTGTGCTCCTAATCCCCCAGGCTCATGGGCTTGTTCAATCAAGGTGTTTGGTTATATCGAAGAAGGTTTCATAACTTTGCCTTCTCTATGCTCCATCACATTCGTGGATTTATTTTCAGCAAAGGCAAACACACATATACTCTACCAAACACATATATATTTACGCAGACACACATGTGTGTATATGTATATATGTATATACATGTGTATTCATGTGTATATGTATTTATTCATGTGTATACTCTGTCTCTCCCTCCCAGATCTGTTCAGTCTACTGTCTGAACATAAAGCATCACTATTGCAGTTGTGTATATAAGAGTAAAGTTTTGAGAATAAAGTTGCCGTTAACCTTTGCAAAGTTCCCATTGTCTTCCCCTACTTCCATTATTTTTTTCTTAATCCCCTGCTTACTATATTTCACTTTCCCCTTCACCCAAGTGAACACTAATCTACCCTTCCTGCCTTCTTTTCCCACCTTGGGTAACCATTAAAGAATATTTCTTTTTATGTGAAAACTTTTCTTGAATTTTTATAATAGTTGTCTCATGCAATATTTGTCCTTTGTGATTGATCAGTTTCATTCAGAATAATATCTTCCAGGGTCATCCACATTATGAAGGTATTTCACAGATTCATCATTATTGTTTAATGTTATGAAGTGCTTCATTTACATATGTATCAAAGTTTATTTATCCATTCTCCCACTGGCAGCCATCAAGATTGTTTCCATCTTTTTGCCATTGTGAATAGAACTATGATGAACAATGGTATGTATAAATCTATGTTGCAGCACTTATTTCTCAAGGGTATATACTAAGTAGAGGGATTTCTGGGACATTCCTAGTCCCAAAGTTTTGAGAGAACACCATACTGCTTTCCACAGAAAGATGTGACCAGTTTACTTCCATAAAAATGTAAAGCTTTGGACACCCTTGGACTAGTGCTATTCTGCCCTACAGGATTGTGATGAATCAGAATTGACTGATGCCAGTGGAGGAGGAGGAGGAGGAGTAATATTAGTAACTATTAAATGATTCCTTCAGTGCTTCCTAGGTATACCTCATTCTCTTAATTCCATTTAGGAGAGATTTTTCTGAGAGCTTTATTTCTCAAAACTTTATTCTTTTTTCCCCTTTGCCCATTATTATAGTACACAAATGTTGCACCCACATATGCAGAATTTAAACAGCCAACGGTCAATGTCATCTCTTCTCACCAACAGGTACTGTGGGGATGATCTTAGGAAGTCATGAGAAACTGCAGGAATTTTTAGAGGATGGAACCCGTTGGCCCACGGAAACTGCCAAACACCCGCTGTGAAGATAAGCCCAACGGGAGAACTGCGTTGCCACAGGTGTGGGACACATTGGCCGGATCAGAGAATGAGTCAGTCTGATGCCCAGTGAGAAGTGATCAAGAGCCAGGCTACTTCCAGTTTCAAATGTTGCCCCTGCCTGTACAAACGCAATAACCCGGAGAGCATTCCAATATCTCCTCCTGCCTGCAACCATCAGATTTCTGCTCTTTCTGAGGCTGCCCCTTGGGGTCCACTCCTAAATCACTTTGTGTTCTATGCCTCTCCTTCCTTGCTTTATGGACAAACTCAACCAGTGACTCAGCCCTACCGACCTTACAGTGTTCTCCTCAGAGTCGGCTTTGTTCATCGCCACCACCATCATCATCATCCTCGGACCTTTCCCACAAGAATAGCAGCTCCTGACGGTTCTTTCACCAATTTGTATTCAACCTAATACAATAGATTTCTCTGCTAATATGGGTCCCTACCCCGTTTTGGGGGGAGCAAGGATGAAGCCATTACTTGAAGCTCCCAGGAAGCTCTTGGTTATTTTCAGCTCCTCACCACTGCGCACTTGACTTTTAGTCCGAGGCTGTGACTTTCCCTTTGTTCTTCCATGTTAGGCTCCCAAGCTGAGCTGCTGTCATTCTTTCCTCATGGCGTTCATGTTCAGTTTATTTGACTCAAGTTCAATGTGTAGGCACAGCGAGGAGAAGAAATCCTTTGTTAATTAGGATGATGCTTTGCCTTTTCAGCCGGGCCTGCAGGTCTTTGCTTTCTCTCTCATGAAAGAATCTTCTGCATCTGCGTGAATTCAGGCTGGCACCTTTTCTGCTCTCACACTTTCCTTCACTATGACGGGCAGGCATGGCTACAGGGAAACGCTGAGGGTCTGACAGCTGCTGGCGTGGCGTGCCTTTTTTGTGTTGCTCCTCAGAGAACACTGGGTGACAGTGAGTATGACCTATGAAAAGCAATTAAGGCTTCAGGATCTGTTCTACTTGTGAGCTGGAAATGAGATGGCAGAGAGCACCAAGATACTGTTTATAATGGATAATGGGTTCTCTGTGTAAAGTGCAGAGCAGGACATGAAATATATTAGAGTCTCTAACAAAGTGTTATTTCTTTCTGCCCAAATGGGTAGACAAATGCAGTACAATTCTCTAATGCTGGATGCTATTGTTATTAGGTACCATTGAGTCAGTTCTGATGAAACACAGCCCAGGACTGCAACATCCTCACAATTAACATGTTTGGGTCCCATTACTGCAGCCACTGTGTCAATCCATCTGTTGAACGCTTCCTCCGTTTCACTGCCTCTCGACTTTACCAAGCGTCATGTCCTTCTCCAGGGACTAGTCTCTTCTGAAAACATGTCCAAAGTACTTGAGACATAGTCTCACCATCCTTGCCTCTAAGGACCATTTGGGCTGTAGTTCTTCCAAGCAGATGGTACTTTTCATGGCACTTGCCATATTTCTCACCCACCAGCACCATAATCAAAGCCATAGGTCATTGTTCAGTCTTCCTTATTCAATGTCCAACTTTCACATGCATCTGCAGTGATTGAAAATACCAGGGGTTGGGTCAGGCACATCTTTGTCTCAAAGTCACATCCTTCCTTTTCAACACTTTAAAGAGGTCTTGCACAGCACATTTACCTAAGGCAATGCATTATTTGATCTCTTGACTACTGCTTAGATGAGCATTGATTATGGAACCATTGATTATGGGCATTGACTTTGGAAGCTGAAATCCTTGACAATTTTAATCTTTTCTATACTTATCATGTTAATACCTAATGATCCAGTGGTGAGGATCTTGGTCTTTCTTTACCTTGACTTGTAATCCATACTGAAGGCCCATACTTTGGTCTCTCCTAATAACATATCCGAAGTACTTGAGATGAGGTTTCACCATCCCTGCTTCGAGAGAATAATCTTGCTGTACTTCAACTAAGATGGAGTTGTTTGCTCTTTGTGGCAGTCCATTGTGCCTTCAAAATTCTTCAGCAGCACCATGTGGGGATTCTTCTTCAGTCTTCCTTATTCATTGTCCAACTTTCATATGCCTATGAGGCAATTGAAAATATCAGGCTTGGGTCAGGTGCACCTTGGTCCTCAAAGTAGCATCCTTGCTTCTCAACACTTTGAAGAGGTCTCATGCAGCAGATTTTTCCAATGCAATGTGTCATTTGACCTCTTCTTGACTGCTGCTTTCATTAGCATTGAGTGTGGGTCCAAGTGAGTCAAAATTCTTGACAACTTCAATCTCGTCCTTGTTTACCCTGATGTTATTGGTCCAGGAGCCCTGGTACCATAGTTGCCATGTGTTGGGCTGAAATCCACAAGGTCTGTGTTCAAAAACACCAGCCCCTCCGAAGGAAAAAGGCGAAGCTTTCTACTCAAAGGGACAGTTGTACCCTGTCCTGTAGGATTGCTATGAGTCAGCATTGACTAGATGGCAGTAACTTTGGTGTTTGCTTGCTTCTTTTTCATTACCTATTGTTCCAGTTGTGAGGAATTTGGTCTTCTTTCTGTTGAGTTCTAAGCCATACTAAAGGCTACAATCCTTGATCTTCATCAGCAAGTGCATCAAGTCCTCCTCATTTTTAGCAAGCAAGGTTGTGTCATCTGCATATAGCAGTTGTTAATAAGTCTTCCTCTAATCCTGAAGCTGCATTCTTCTTCATGTATTCCAGCATCTTTAGCTATTTACTCAGCATATAGATTGAATAAGTATGATGAAAACATACAACCTTAACACACTCCTTCCCTGATTTTCAACCATGCAGGATTCCCTTACTTATTGTTTGTACAACCACCTTTTGGTCCATATGAGCCTAACAAAGCTTTCTGGAATTTCCATTCTTAAGGCTACCCATAGTCTGTTATGATTCAAATAGCCAAATGCTTTGCATAGTCAATATGTGCGGATGTGCTGTATACAATTGATGTATGTATATGTATGGATTGTGATAAGAGTTGTATGAGTCCCTAATAAAATGTAAAAAAAGAAAAGAAAAAAGAAAGAAAGAAAGAAAATGATTAGGGCAAAAAATGTACAGATGTGCTTTATACAATTGATGTATGCATGTGTATGGATTATGATAAGAGTTGTATGAGCCCCTAATAAAATGTTTTAAAAAATTGTTTTATTACTAGAATAAAAATGTAACATTTAAGCAAAAAATAAAATATTTTTATGAATGTGTCAATAAAATAACAAACAAAACAAAAAAACCCACTAATGATTATCTTTCTTATATTCTCTGCTTCCAGTCAAGATCCATCTAATGCTGGCAATTCTAGCCCTTATTCCATGTCTTCTTCTGAATCTTGCCTGAACCTCTGGTAGCTCTCTGTCAGTGTATTTTTGCAACCATTGCTGGATGGTCTTCAGTAACATTTTACTTGCATTGTTCTATGATTTGAGCATTCTGTTGGGTCACCTTTTTTGGAATGGCTACAAGTATGAATCTATTCCAGTCAGTTGGTCAAGTAGCTGTTTTCCAAATTTCCTGGCATAGATGAGTGAGTACTTTCAGTGCTTTATCAGCTGTTGAATCATTTCCATTGGTGTTGCATTATTCCAATAGGTTTGTTTTTGGTGAATGCTTTCAGGGTTGTTTGAACTCCTTCTGCCAGTGCCATCAGTTCTTGCTCAGACACCACCTCTTAGGATGTGGAATGTCGACAGTTCTGCTGTGATTCTGTGTATTCTTTACATCTTCTTTTGCGGCTTCTTGCACATTCAATATTTCTCCCACAGATGCTATGAGAACTTAACAGGAAGCTTGACTGTTTTCTCTAGGTTTTTCAGGTTAAGGTACACTGAGCACATTCTTCCCTTTGGGCTTTCTAATTCTAGGGATTTATGCAGATCGACATAAGCTTCTTTGCTTTTACCTAAAACATTCCACAGAGAATTTGTGATTTCTCATAAACAACAGGTTTTCCTCTGTCATTAAGGTGTGTGATGTTTAGCAACGTACTATCCTGGAAGCATTGAAGTTCAGTGCACATTTCCTGGGAGAATGAAAGCATTCACTTCCTTCGAAGAAAGGTGTGCATTATTTGACTTCAAAGAATGAAATTGTAATGTTTAATAATAGCACATGAGCAGTTTCATCATCTGTCAGGATAATGAGATTTCCTATTAGTGGAATCTTAGTTTTTGGAGCAAGGGAAAGGTTTTTCTTATTTTGACTCACCAAAAGAAAAACCTAACAGGTGATTTTCCCAATTCTTTGAGTGGTAGGAAGAAAGCTAAGAAACATTAGTCTGTTGAGATTCCAGATATCTTGACTGCATCCTATCTCTGGCCTTCCACGCTATCTTCTGTCTTTGATTGTCGCTGCAAAGAGTTGATATTTTGCATATTCTGAGCATGGGCAATACAATATGAAGTTCAGCATATGGAGTTGATATAAAACATGTGTTAAAATGATTGGGTATGCTATGCAAAGAACCTATTTTGCTCAAAATTGGATAATTAACAATTATTCACTTGATGGAAGAAAGATGAATTTCCATGAAATTAAATATGTTTTCCTGAATCATACATTTTCCAATCTAAATGCAGGATTTTAGGGGTCCAGAATGTGCTCTGTCTTTTAATCTAATTTTTACTGATGTTACAAATAAAAGTAATCACATAATTCACAGAGACTTCCAGAAGTCAAGTCCTCTAGAAAGGAGATCGCATGAATACATGTTCTACTTGGGCATTTTGACATCGGTAGAGAAAAATGATCAAAAGCTTCCAAGATTAACATAATTTCTGATCTGCATTCTTCTAGATCAAGGCGAAAGGAATAGATGGGGTATGCAAAGAAAACAATACCCAGCACCTGCTTTGTAGCTCACCATCTCATCTGATCGGAATGATCTATGTGTCGATGGGTACAGTTGCCAATCATATTTGCCCAACCACTTCTGGAAACATTCTGGTGTCTCGCCGTTCTTCACTTGTTAGAGCATAATGCAAACTAACTACATTACCCCCAATCTTTGCAACTTAAGGTACAAGCACTTGACCTAGAATGCCCCATCCAACTGCATTTCTAAAAGATCATTTCAGGAAAGGAGTAACATGAGGATGTGGTCACACACGGATTGATTTTCCATCAAGTTAGTGGTGGAGTGATTCTGGAGCCTGCTTGTTATGGCAGCATGACTGGCAGCCAGCTCGAGGCACAATAAATGAAGTAATGGGATTGTCACGATGGGTGTTTGCACCAGAACACTTCTTCACAGGCCAGTCATACAGCTGCTAAGCACTTTGTTCCTGGAGACTTATCATGTCCAGCCTAGTTCTCTATGTTTCCTTGAGATCCTGGCAATGTTCCTAATATACTTGAGTGAATGCTATTTTGCTTACGTCATCTAAAAATGATCCTGTAATTAATAGCTGGGAGTCCTGATGAATATGATGAAAATGTAACACAACAACAGAAAAGGAGTTTAACTTCAACTACAACAGGTAATTGGATAAGAACTGAGAATGACATATTAGAACTGACCATAGAAGAAAAGAGTTGATAGAGTTTTTTCAGAAGGTCTTTAAGTGCTGAAGCTTTTGTTATCTCACTTAATACAGGATTGTCTTCCCTGAAACTTTCCTACAGCTATCCAAGGAAAAGCACTAGGGAATAAGTTATTAAGCATTTTCAAGAGTTTTTAAAATAAAGAAAAGCAATAAGAAAATAAAATTACCCAATTCACCAGCCAGGATACCTCACTCTGACGGATTTTCTTATATTACTTTTCTGTGCACAAGCATTTATCTTTAGCAATTTGATTATATAAGAAAAATTTAGAAATGCAAAGAAGCAAGCAAGAAAAAGTCTCCCAAGTCTTTTCATATGACCATTACCCTTTTTACATCACATGTGAATACCATGCTGTCTTTTCTCAGATTTGCTCCTATTTATCTGACTGTAATGGTATACACTTTTATTTTAAACTTAGGATCATACCACTCATAATAAACTTCTGGGATTTTTTATTCTAATGAAAATATATACAACAAAGCATTCACCATATTCAACCTCATAGCTATACTTTAACATGCTTTTCCACTCTCAACCGTACACCATGAATGAAGTAGAGCGCAGAATCCAGTTTTCTTCTAAGAAGTCAGGCAGTAAAGAAATTTGCCAAAATGCAAAAACTTCTACTCTTCTCCCTACTTTCTGTTTGGCAAACAGATATTTTAGATAAATATACATTTATATTAACATGTAATGCATCTGTCATTGTAATAGTGATGTGAATAAATAGACTTTTAATTATTTTCATTTTGATTTTTAAAATTGATATATTAAGATCTGTAAAGGGAACCATAACCCTGGTGAGGTAGGAACGCCTTAGAATATTGAACAACTTGACTGAGGACAGCAATGACTCAAGGACAACATTTGGAAGCGCTTGGAAGGAAAGAAGATTGGAAGCAGGAAACCCAGGGAGGAAGTAGAATAAGTGATGGCATATTCAGGGGGCTTGAAGTGAAATGAGATGACACAAAATGAGAATTGGTGTGTGTAAAACTGACGCGATGCTCAATGAACCGTCATCCAGTTCACAATAAAGCGAGGGAAAGAAGGCTAAAAAGGGTACCCAAGTCCATCATTTTAAAGACTGATGCGCTAATAGATTATTATAGATATTTTATGTGGGAATATCACGGACCATACCAAACAAGGCGATGCATTTAGTGATAGGTCAAAAGGACTTCTTGACTTCAGTGTAAATTTGGATGTAAGAACAAATGACAGACCTACAAGTAAATAATTAAGTAAGAGAAGTCATGAAAGAAAACATGAAAAATCCCCTCCAGTACTTTGCTCACGCACATCAGAGACTGTTGGACTTGGGTGTTGACGTGAGACAGGGAGTGCAGCCCATGGTCTCCTAGAGAGCATGTTTGCCTTTCCATGTCACACATGCTGCTTTGATCCCAGACACGAGTCTTCTGGCTGGCTTCCTCGTGCTTAATACACCCGGCATATGGCTTGTTTCTTTGTCTACCTTTTATTATGTTATTTCATCGGGGTACTTTGAAATCAGTATGAGGAATAATCAGCAGCCTACAATTTGGTTTTAAGTGCATTTACTTATCAAAACACATAGAATTATATGGCATGCTTATGAGTCAATGCTTCAATTGATAGTGTATGATGCAGAGCTGCATAAAACTATTACACAACTTTATATAGTTAAATCTGCCTGAAAGAGAACTAAAAACAGAAGAGAGCAATGCTGTAACAAGGTTTTCGCAGATAACTAAGCAGTTGGGAAAAAATAGACAGAGAAAAACAAATATTTTTCTGTAGCTTTTCTGATGTCAACAGTTTCCTTGCTGAGTTTTGAATGTCTTGCCCTGTTTCCTTCCTTCCTGGGACTCTGGATTCTCAGCTAGAGTGTAATACAATCTCAGGATGCTGTCAGGGTGAGAAGTTACTCATGTTCAAATGTGGCTTCAACCCTTATTGTCCAGTGGCCTTATTTAAGTAGCTGCTGCTAGTTGTTCTGCTACTTTGTTTTGGAAAATGGGAACAATAAGAAGTGGGCCTACATCCTGCAATGGAGTTTAAGGTTAGTAATGCAGTACCACACTCAAGTCTCCATCTTCTACTCAGTGGGCCCTCCAGGTTATCAGCTATCTTTCTTCTCTTATAGTATTTAACATTGGCATTTTCATCTAATTTGTAAAGTAGGAAGATAGAAAACTAAGAAATTAAGAAACCGTATCGTTAAATTCAACAAATATATATTAAACCCCTATTACATACCATACACTCTGCAGGAGCTGGGATAAAAAACAAAACTTAGTGGCCATGCTCATAATTTACACTGTTTTGTCTTGTCTGATACATAAGAAGTATTTGACAAATATTTGAGGAGTGAGCAAATGGCCAACCTTATGAGGTGAATCTAATTTTTATTTCCATTTTACAGAGCAAGAAACTAGGATTAAAAAAGTAAACATCATTCATTCATTTTCACCTAGTTAATATGCCAGAATTATAACCCAGTGAAAATATCACTACTATTAGATTAACTATTTGTGGGAGACCAGGATGTGGCTCATTTGCTATTTAACCCTTGTCTACAACATGGTCATACTGAGAAGTATAAGGAAGCCTGTTGGTTAGTTGGTCTCGTGTCCACTAGACAGATTGGTGAGAGGAAGAAGGGCACTCAGGGGTACAGAGTTAGAGCTCAAGGACCACTTGCAAGATGTGAGAGTTGGCAGTTGTGCCAACAAAGGAAGTCTTGTTTCTTGTGAACAGAGCTGGCATTACTAAAAATGAAACCCGCAGTCTTACTTTAATAAAGTTACATTACAAGGTCAATTGAATTTCCAAGCTTGTGGGCATCTAACGACGCCTTTTCTATCACTGTATAGTACTTTAGTGGCTTGCTTGCTGCTGCGATGCCGGAAGCTATGCCGCTGGTATTTCAAACACCAGCAGGGTCATCCAAGGTGAACAGCTTTCAGCAGAGCTTTTAGGCAAGGAACATGCTAGAATTGTCTACTGAAAACCTAATGAATCATAGAAGCGTTGTTAGATACTGCAAACTTCATGAAGAGCAGAGCACTGTTAATATAGTGTTGGAAGATGAGCCCTTCGCATCGGATGGTATAAAAAATGATTGAGGAAGAGCTGCCTTCCCAAAGTAGAGCCTACCATATGAAGGGAATGCAGGAAAGCTTCATTTGCTGATGGGGAGTAACTCGAAAGGAGAAGAGACAGTTGTAAACATCTTTAATAAGTGGAACTTGGAATGCACAAATTATGGATCTAGGGAAATTGGAAGTGGTCAAAAATTAAATGGCTGTGCTGGAAACGGCAAAGTCAAGAGCAACGGCATTGTATCTAAGATCAAAAAGGACACATCAAGATCTATTCGGAAGTACAATGCTCTCTGTGATAGGACAATATCTATCTGAATACAAGGAGTCACATCAGTACAGTTATCATTCTAATTTATGCATCAACCATCAAAGGGACTAAGAAAGAAATTGAAAAATTCTACAAACAACTTCAGTCAGAAATGGGTCAATAGCCAATCAAATGTATTGATAATTATTATTGATTGAAATGCACAAGTTGGAAATGAAGAAGGAAAAATATTTGGAAACTATGGCCTTGGTGATAAAAAAAACAAAGCTGAACGAACATGATAGAAATCTGCATGGCGCCTTCATTGCAAAGGCCTTTATCAACAGTGTAAGTGAAGACTGTCCACGTGGACTCCTCCAGACAGAAACACAGAAAGGAAGGTAAGTATGTGTGGTCAGAGATGCTGGAAAAGCGCAATATAAGCAGTCAAAACAAGAAACAAGGCCAAGGACTGACTAGAACAGTCTATCAATTGCTCATGTGTAACTTCAAGTTGAAAGAATGAAAAGAAGTCCATGAGAGTAAAAATACAACTTTGAGTATCTTCCAGTTGAATTTCAAGAATAGATTTGACTCATCAAACACTAATGACAGAAGGCTTGATGAGTGTGGAATGGCATAAGAAACATCATACACAAAGCAATGAAAATAACCATGATTTATAATGTATCAAGGGGTCATGAGGTGGGAAAGGGGGAGCTAGCATAAAAAGAGGAGCTGATACCAAGGGCTCAAATAGAATGCAAATGTTTAGAAAATAATTATGACAACAGCTGTACAAATACACTTGATACAATTGATACATGGATTGTTATAAGAGCTGTAAGAGCCCCCAATGAAGTGATCTTTTAAAAAGAGAACATCATGCACAAAGAAAGCGAACGGCTCTTAAAAAGACAAGAAATAAAGAAAAGATCAAAGTGGACTTCAGAAGTAACTCTGAAACTTGCTCTTGATGGTAGATTCACAAAAGCAAATAGAAAAAATGATAAAGATAAAGAGCTAAACAAAATTACCAAGGGCCGCCCAAGAAGACAAAGTAAGGCGTTATAATGAAATGTGCAACTATCTGGGGTGGGAGAACCACAAAGTAAAGACACACTCGGTATATATCAAGCTTAAAGAACTGAAAAGCAGTTCAAGTTTCAAGTTGCAATATTGAAAGGTTCTATAATAAAAATATTGAACAAGGCAGGAAGCATTAAAAGAAGGTAGAATAAACACTGTAACAGGAAGAACTAGTTATCATTCAGCCACTTCAAGAGGTAGCATATGATCAAGAATTTTTTATGCTGAATGAATAATTCCAAGCTGCACTGAAAATATTAGACAAAACTATGGCTCCAGGAATTACCAGAATATCAATTGAAATTTTTCAACAAGCCGATGAAGCTCTGGAAGCAATCACTTCTGTATACCAAGAAATTTGGAAGACAGTTACCTGGACCATTGACTAGAAGGGATCCATATTTGTATCATTTCCAAAGAAAGATGACCCAGCAGAATACAGAGACTCTAAAATAATACCATTAATATCCTATACAATTAAAATAATTTGCTGAAAATCATTTTAAAATATTCCAGCAGTACGTTGACAGAGAGCTGCCAGAATTTCAAGGTGGATTCAGAAGACAATGTGGAACAAGGGATATCATGGCTAATGTCATAGGAAATTTATCTGAAAATAGCAAATACAAGATGTTTGCTTGTGATTTATTGATTATACTAAGGCATTCTATTGTGTACATCATAACAAACTATGGAGAGGCTTAAGAAGAATGGTAATTCTTCAGTATGCTCATTGGAAACCTGAGCTTGGATCGAGAGGCAGTTGTGCGAACAGAACAAGAGTATCCTGCCTGGTTTAAAATAAAGAAAAGTGTGCGGTAGGCTTGCATCTTCTCACCGTACTTATTCAAACTGTATGCCAAGCAAATAATCCAAGAAGTTGGACTGTATGAGGAAGAATGTGTCGCGATTAGAGAAAGACTTGCTGACAGCCTGCTGTATGCAGATAAAGCAACCTTGCTTACTGACAGTGAGGAGTACTTAAAGCATTTATTGATTGAAGAGCAAATATTGCAACTGTAAATATGGATTATAAATCAGTGTCAAGAAGGCCAAAATCCTCACAAGTGTAGACCAATAGGTAACATCATGATAAATGGAGAAAAGATTGAAGTTGTCAATAGTTTTTACCTTGCTTGTATCCATAATCAATGATCATGGAAGCAGAAATCAAGAAATCAAGTGACAAATCTGTTGCACAATGATCTCTGTAAAGTATTGAAGCGTATGAACATCACCCGGAGGCCTAAGTGTACTTGGCCCAAGTCATGTTGTTTTCAATTATTTGATGCAAGTGAAAGTTGAATATTAAACGAAAGAAGCCTGTAGACACTTCAATGCATTTGAATTTTGGTCCTGGCTAAGAATATTCAAAGTGCCATGAACTATCAATATGACAAACAGATCCGCTCTGGAAGAAGTGCTGCCACATACTTTGGGCATGTTATTAGGAGGGACCGGGCCCAGGAAAAGGACACTGTGATGGGTAAAGTAGAAGGGCAGAGAAACTGAGGAAGTCCCTTGCTAAGATGATTTGGCACCTACAACTTCATTGTATTTAAAGTTAAAATGAAGCCACTGATTGGGAAGAACTAGGCTCCTACCACTTGTGATGAGGAGATGCTACTGTTGTTAGGTACCATTGAGCTGATGTCATCTCGTTGTGACTCTATGTATAACGGAATGAAACACCACCTGATCTCGCACCATTCTCAGTTGTTATAATTGAACCCATTGCTGCAGGACTAGGGATATAAGTGGAGCCAATTGGTAAGCTGGGGACATTAAACTCCTAAATTCTGTTGAATGATACCTGCCCACAGAGCCAGCCCATGTACTCCCATATGAAGAGATTACTCTATAGTTGTCTGCTAAACCAGTAATCTGTTATCCCCAGTAAACTGCTATCCCCAGTAATACCATTCCCTTACACTTCCCTTGATGTGGTTAACTCAGCTGTGCCTGAAGAGCCTTTGTCTGAGACATCACCTGAGACGCACCGGAGGCTCTGTCTGGGCCATCACCTGAGGAAATATCTAACAAGGCTTTGCTAAATGTTCCCAAGACCAACCGCCACTGCCCATTCTTGCTCCTAGATCTATCAGTAGAATTTAATCCCGATGAGTCCCACAATGAAGTATAAAGTGTGATCCAAAGGGAGGAACACTACTCTCCAAATGAATTGCTTGATTTTTCTAATATATGCTAAGAGCCTATCAATCTCAGTTAATTGTATAATTACAGGTTCTTCATTCAATGTTTCCACTTGAGAAGCTAGAAAATTATCTAATAGTTTGATTTGGTTAAGTGGTGTATGGATTAATTGGTGGCCCTCTCTCAATCAAGGGGAAATGTTCCACCTGCCCACCTTAGTATACTCTGGAAGCACATGGTCAAAGGTTTAGGGAAATTAGCATGTTAGAGAATTTATCAGGAAAGACCCATAAAGCCACTCATGAAGTGTGAAAAAGACACCTTTTAGCACATGGGAGAGGAACACATTAGTTTAAACAAATTTAGTATAATTGCAGACTGCTGTAATTACTATTTTGCATCAGTCAGATTTGACAGTAGGAACCTGCCTTCACCGGATGAAGACACTTAGCTATAAAGGGAGTGATAGGAGGCAAGAGAAGGCACTGAGTCCCCAAAGACAAAGTGGGTACAGTAACCATACTAAACAGCAGACTCAAAGCAGTAATCAGAATAGCGCAATTTACATGGCCTTAACAAGTTAGTCATAGAGGCCCTGAGAGTGAAAGAGATGGAAATCTCCTACCTTCAGGTGTACAAGCAGAGCCATTCCAGGACAAAAGGATGGCACTCTAATTTAAATGGCCTCTCAATCAATTACCAGATTTGAGTCACTTTACAGGCCTTACTCTCTCATTGCTATCAAGTTGACACCCACTCATCGCGATACTAGAGGAGAGGGCAAAAATGTCCCTGCGACTTTCCAAGACTATAACTCTTTACAGGAGTGAAATCACCGTCTCTTTCCCGAGGAGCAGCTGGTGGTTTCAAACTGCTGACCTTATGAATCACAGCCCAATTTCTAATCACTACACGACCAGGGCTCCCTTTTTGCTGTTGTTCCTTTTTTACAGACCTACAGACTCTCACGTGAAGGAACAGCCAAGTGTCCTTGAAAGACACCGCTGTATTATCAGAATGTATGCTGTTAGTTTTTTCCCCCTTGCCTCCCCACAAAGAATATGTTGCCTTTTTGAGAATTACCCTTCACTGTGGGAGAGAAAATAATCACACTTCAGGGGATTACTAAACACTGACTCTGAAGTGACATTAATACTAGGAAATTCAAAAATATCACTGTGGCTTACCAGTCAGAGTGGAGGTATATGGAGGTGAGGTTACTTATGGAGTCATTGCTCATGTCCATCTCTCAGTGGGTCCAGTGGGTACCGGAACTTCTCTGTAGTGATTTCCCCAGTTCCAAAACGCATAATCGCAATACACTACTCAGCAAATGGCCGAACCCCGGCCCTGGATTCCTGTTACGTAGAATAAGGGTGATTGTAGTAGAAATGCCAGATGGAAGCTATTAGAATTGCCCTTAGTCGCCACCACCACCACCACCACCTCCCTCCACCCCCCCAAAAAAGAATTGCCCTTAGTAAGGAAATAGTAAATCAAAAGCAAGGCTACATTCCTAGAGGATTATGGAGATTCGGCCTAAATAAGGACTTGCAGGACTCAGATTAATTCCCACCATATCTGCATGTAATTTGCCTGTTGGCCTCTACAAATATACAGGTGAATATTTGAGAGTAGCTGTGGATAACGGCAAACATAACCAGTGGTGGTTCTAATTGCAGCTGCTCTTCCAGATGTGGTTTCATCACCTCTGTATAATAATGTATCTCCTAGAATTTTCCCTCAGCTGAGGATTTAGTCAATACCTTTTGACTTTCAGTTTTGGTTTCTAAGAACCACCAACAGTGCACGTTCAGCCATCAACGTCAATCATATGAGGGAAAGTAAAATTGTGTTGATGTTAGGAATGCAGTTCGTACACGCACGGGCTTTCTCCAAACAAAATGTGTTCAAACAGTCTCGGTGATCAGTGGATAACTGCAGGAAAATTCTCCAGAAGTACAATTGTCTTAGACCCCTTCTACTCCAACCAAAACCACTGCCAAATAAGTCAACCGTGACACATGGCAACAGTCGATATGATGTCTTAAACTATATATTTTACAGAAGCAGACAACCTCCTCTTCCTCTTACTGAGCCACTGATGAATTTGAACTGCCTACCTTGTGGTTAGCAGCCCAGCCTTTAGCCCATATTACCACAGGGCTCTTTTTATTATCATTATGTCGCCGTAATAAAAGGGACATTTTTGTATGCCATGCAACAAAATCAATGGTGAGGTCATGGTTAATACTCAATTTTCAGCAAAACTCAAGTGGGCATCTTCCCAGATCATTGAAAATTTTCAAAAAGTTGATGTGAATGTTGCCTCACATGAAATAACAATTGTTAGATAAGTCAAGTATTTTATACAAAGTCAAGAAGACCTCAAAGATGAATTCAAGGCAGAGAGATAATCTGCTTTCGGAGATTCCAAAGATAGATTTTCTCAAAGAACATAGTGTAATCATGGGGACTTATGATAGAGATCTTTTAAGAAACTTGAAACCTGCAATGGTGATAAAAATGCCATAAAATTGTACTGAGGAATTTTCCCCCATCAAGACAATGTACCTGGGCTGTAATTTATTTTCTAAGAATGAACATGAAGCTAGTCCCAAGAAGTTGGATACTGAGAAGTCCCAAATGTCCAACTTTTCCCCCAAGATGTTACCCTGCTTCATTTTTCTCCCACTCCTCCCTTGAGTATTGCAGTGTCCCCCAGAAACTCACCAAAGTTTGGGAAAATGTCTCACAGATATAATGGGTGCTGTTCCACCCAAATTCTGAAGGTCAGGCAGGGGTAGACCAGTCCAAAAGATGCTCTCCATTCCTGGCTTTGCCAGTGATGAGATCATACCCACTGCTTTAAAGAGGGCTCATATTATATGCAGCAGGATGTTTTTGTAGGGAATCCTATTCAGAATTACTCACAGGCTGTGAGAATTAGGATTTTTTTGTACCAATGGGACACCTGGAAGAAGATATGGGTGGAGATAGCCTGTCAATCAGGTCACAGTTTGGTGACCTCCTTTGAAGGTGTGACCTAGACAAATGGCTCTCTGGAGGCTGGGCCCCTCTTTCTCGCTTACTGCCTTCACTTTTCTGGGTGACGCATCATGCTGAGACCCGTGCGCGTCCTGTGATGCAGCCACTGCCATTGTAGCCACCCAATTCTGCACCCACTGGCCTGTGATCTTCCTGCATTCTGCATCACTGCATGTGGCTGCATGAGTCTGAAGAGGGACTTGTGGACTAGTATCAGACATATGATCTTGAGTTGTACTGGACGGGTATGTTTTATTAATGCATGGTTACTTCTCGGTATAAAGCTCTTTCTTATACATATAGGAGTATCACTGCATTTGTTTCTATAGTCAACCCAGCCTGACTCAGGCTAGTCCTATCAATAACTTTCCCGACTTCCTTACCAAATCCATGCAGGGAAAGGTCACCTGGTGGAAGTTGCATTGCATATGAATGATGCTTTGTTATTCTGGTTAGACTAGAGAAACAAATTCATAGACACCCACATATGTATAAGAAAGAGCTTTATATTGAAGAGCAATTGATATTGAGAAAACACCCAGCCTAGTCCAGATTAAGTTCATAAGTATGATATTAGCCCATATGTCCGATACCCATTTATAATGTTCTCTTCAGACTCACGCAACACATGCAAAGATGCTGAATGCAGGAAGATCACTGGCTGGTGGGTGGAAAGTCTTATGGATCCAGTGATAGGGGAAGCATAGCATCTCAGCACTAGTGTGGGTCTTCATGTGGCTCCTCCAGCTCGGTGTAGTTCAACATGTCTTGTCAGCAGGGATGTCTGACAGGGATGTCAGTCAGTGTATCTGGCCTCCAATGAGTTATTTTTCTCCGTGGTGCTTCCAAATGAGGTCAAGCTGCCACCTGTTTGACAGGCTAGACACCACCCCTACACAAGTTGACATGAGATTATGTAACTCAAATGCATTCAAATTAACATGTAATTTTTCAACCAAATATGGTGATTTGTTTTTCACCCCTGAACTGTCTAACTTATCCATGTCCAACTTAACATATGACTGGGGGCCTCCAGCAGACTCTTTCCAGTAGGCAGTAGCCTCCTACAAACCTTAATCAGCCAGGTTTATTCCCAGACTCCTCTCGGAGCAGCTTTTCTCCTCTCATCTGTAGCCTATCATTCCTTACATCCATTACAAGGAAGAGTAACCCAAATAATCATTTAATAGTTTGACGCAATTCACCTCCTCCATTAAGGTCAGATCTTAATCTCATCCTATCTCTGTTCATTAGCAGATAATACCCTCCAAAACGGGACTATAACCACAAGTGTATGAAATCCACAATTATATCACATTAGGGATTATGGCTGGGAGGTCCATGTTCATTGAGTTTAACTCGATTTGATGATTCCTCAATGACAGCAAGGACTGTCCTACAAGAATTAAATTGGGAGGACTTCTGGAAAGATGGCGAAGGAGTGACACATACCATGTGGACTCTGCAGAATTCATCCCAGGAGAGTTGCTTAGAGGGAAATTCAACGTGGCTGGAAAGCAGGAGGAGCT
The DNA here is from genome assembly GCF_050624435.1 of Tenrec ecaudatus. NCBI lineage: Eukaryota > Metazoa > Chordata > Mammalia > Afrosoricida > Tenrecidae > Tenrec > Tenrec ecaudatus. The sequence goes on from NC_134531.1 coordinate 96,037,334, forward strand.
TCATAAAGATAAGTAGGCACAGACGCACGGGGTTTTGAGGGGTTGGGGGCTTTTGACTTACCTCAGTGGAAGCTTGCTGGGGCTTATCCTTGGCCTTGCCACTGTCTATATCAGAGCTGGGAACATTTGGAGCCAGTAGAGGGGCTTGGTATCAACACACTCACTCTTTGCCCCTGCCTGCTTCGGGACAGGGACTGGATCCTTGTAGCTCCATGGGCAGAGATCAGGGTTCAGTTACATTGTTGTTTTTGTTTCCATCTCTGCTCTTTGTCTCTCATCTCCACCCCTATCTGCTCCCCCCCCCCCACACACACACAATCCTGTCGGTCTACATAGGGATTTTTCTTGGCAAAGCCACAACTTGCCACCACCACCTTGGAGGGGGGACTAAACCCTCGCAGGTCCAGGGGTAGGGATCAGGGTTCCACTACATTGTTGCTTTCATTTTAATCTCTCCTCTTGGTCCCCCATTGTGGTAGGGAGCTGCACAGGGGCTTTTTCTTGGTTCTTGGAGAGCTGTACAGGAACTTTTGCTCAGCCACAGCTTGCATTGCCACTGCTGCCTCAGGGCAGGGAATAAACATTTGCAGCTCCACGGATCGGGACTCAGCAACATTGTTCCTTTTGTTTCCTTCTCTTCTCTATATTCCCCCAAAGTCTAAGCAATCTTAATTTTACATTTTTCCTCCTCTTTGTCTCTTTCCTGTTCTCTCACACTCCACTGCTGACCTCCAGGCCACTCCCCTTAGCCTAGGACATTTACACCTGCACCACACCCAGCTAGGTGAGCTCCACCCTGTGCAGCTGGCGCGAGGATAGGGAATGCCTTGTTTTGCCTCCAGGTGATACTCTGCCCAATTTCTTACTGGGTAATTCCTGCTGTGTACCTGGAAGCATAAGGCAGCTTGGCCAATACACGCCAACATTCCAAGCTGCTGCAGGAACCTCTGCCCAACCTCTGAAACACCAAAACAGGCAACCTACCAGCCTTCTGGGGCACTCTCCTGATAGGGAAGCCACAGGGAGATAAAGAGGTAGGTTAACTCCATAGTGAAATTAGCTGCAAGCAGTTCGAAAAAGTATTCCTACAAGCCTCCCCGAGACAGCCAGTGCTCTTCCATTTACTGGAAAATGGCACCTGGCTCCTCTAAAACAACGCAACACAAACAGTCATCAGCCCCAATGACCTTAACAAGAAAACAGGATAAATAAAAGGCAATGGCAGAAGATGTCCCAAACATAACCACATGCATCGAAGAAGCAGACATTTATCTGCCACAGAAATAAGTTTTCAGAATGCTGCCTGGAGTCATACAGGATATGAGGGAAACAATACAGAAAAAGGATGAAATGATAGAGGTGATAAAGACCATACACCAAAGGGAAATACAGGAGCTTAGGGAGGAGATAACAAAAATCAGTAGCAGAAACACGGACTTCAATAACCAATTGGAGGAAGTAGAGAACCTCATCAATGACTTGGAGGACAAACAAACAGACTTTAACAAACGCGAATAAAAATTTAATAAGATCATCAGAGACGCTGAAGAAAACCTAAGAGCTATGTCTGATGCTATGAAGTGGAACAACATTAGAATTATTGGCTAATCAGAGGAAGACACAACAAAGAAGTCACCTGCAACAATAGTGAGAGAATTCTTCCCCAGCTTAATGAATGAAAACCAGGCAACAATTCAAGAGGCTGAAAGAACACCAGATAGACTGAATCCTAAGAAGAAGTCACCAGGGCACATTATAGTTAAACTATCCAATTTTGAGGAAAAGGAGAAAATCTTGAGAGCAGATAGGGAAAAACAAGCAATAACATATAAAGATTCCCAAATTAGAATATGCTCAGACCTATCAGCAGAAACTATGAAGAACGGGAGAGAGTGACAGAACATTTCAAAAATTGAAGGAAAACAATGCAAATCCAAGAATACTCTACCCAGCCAAATTATCAATCAAGATAGATGGAGGAGGAAAAATTCAAAGAATATGTTAGAAGAAACCCAGCCCTACAAAATTTCCTTGCTAACCCAGTATGGGCAGAAGAACAACACCCACCAAGCATAAATAAGGGACCGCCACATAGAACAACCTCACCCAGAGGGCAACAAAGAGAAAACAGACCCCAAGATAGCATTGGCTTAAGGATGGAAAGAACTCAAGAATTATACACCCACACATGCACAACAGGCTAATGAGAAATGAAAGTAGGAAACACCCAACACAAAGATGACATCACATAGTCCGCAGATGGAGATAATAACCCTGGATATCAATGGCCAGAACTCTAGCATTAAAAGACTGAGACTAGCAGACTGGCTTAGAAAACACAACCCTTTAATCTGCTGCCTACAGGAGACACATCTCAAAGCTATAGACAAATAGGCTAAGAATTAAAGGTTGGAGAAAGTCATACCAAGCAAACAACAATTTAAAAAAACCAGGGGTAGCAATCCTAATTTCGGATAAAAATTGACCTCAAAGTGCAAACCATAAAAAGAGATAAGAAGGGACACCATTTAATGCTCAAGGGAATGGTAGACAAAGAATCAATAAACATTGTAAACATATATTCCCCGAATGAGAGACCCAATGAATACATCAACAAAACACTGCAAAAGATTGAAGATGAAACCACAGCCTCAACAATTATAGTGGGTGACTTCAACACACCACTCTCTGATAAAGATAGATCACAGGGAAAGAACTCAACAAGGAGGCTAGAGATTTAAACACAAATTAGACAATTTGGCCTGATTGATATTTACAGTTTTTGATCCACATACAAAAAAAATCACCTTCTTCTGAGGTTCACATGGCACACATTCGAAGATAGACCATATGCTGGGGCATACGGTGAATCTACATAAATGTAAGGACATTGATATCATACAGACCTCTCTCTCTCTCTGACCACTGTGCCATAAGGCTGGAGATCAACAAAAGGAAGATGAAGAAACACGTATAAACAATTGGAGGATGAATAACGCTCTATTACAAAAGAAGTGCATATTGGCCAAGATCAGAAATGAAATTAGGAAATTTCTAGAACCAATGAGAATGAGCACACGACATACCAAAACTTATGAGACACAGGAAAGGCAGTTATCAAAGGAAGTTTCATAGCAATATATGCACACCTGAGAAAGGAAGAGAGACTCATGATTGATATGCAGGCAGAAAATTTACAACAACTAGTCAGCAGGACAATCCTACTAATAGTAAAAGAAAAGAAATTATAAAAATCAGGGCTGAGTTTCAGGAGAGGGAAAATAAGAAAACTGGGGAAAATTAATGCTGCTAAAAGTTGGTTCTTTGAAAGGGTAAACAGAATCAACAGACCACTGGCAATCCTAACCAAAGAAAAGAGGGGAAAAATTTCAATAGCAAGAATAAGGGATGAAAGAGGGAACATTACAGAAGACCCTAATGAAATCAAAAGGATAATTACACAGTACTACGAAGGATTGTACTCCAGTGAATTCAACAATTTGGAAGACATGGACAAATTCTTGGAAAAACAATCCATCCCTAGACTATTCTCGATGGACATAAAGAATCTCAACAGACCCATAGCAATAGAAGTGATAGACAAGGTTATCAAGGGCTTACCAACAAAAAAATCTCCTGAACCAGATGGCTTCACTGGAGAATTCTACCAAGCATTTAAGAAAGAACTTACACCAATCCTACACAACCTCTTCCAGAACATAGAAAAAGACGGCAAACTCGTTAACTCCTTCTAGGAAGCTAGTATAACTCTGATGCTCAAACCGGGCAAGGATCCCACAAGAATTGAGTACTGCAGACCAATATCCCTAATGAACATCGATGCAAAAAATCCTTAACAGTATATAAAGCAAATAATTCACCATGACCAAGTGGGATTCATATCAGGGATGCAATACAAAAGACCATTAGTATTATTCATCACATTGACATGAAAAACTATAAGAACCACATGATAATATCGATAGATGCAGAAAAAGCATTTGACAACATCCAACACCAATTCCTGCTTAAGACACTTGAGAAGATAGGAATGGAAGGAAAATTCCTCAAGACAATACAAGAGATATATATAAAACCAACAGCCAACATGGTAGTCAATGAAGAAAAGACTAACACAATCCCACTGAAAAAGGGGACCAGACAAGGATGCCTGTTGTCCCCACTCTTATTTAATATCGTGCTGGAAGGTTTTAGCTAACAGCATAAGGCAAAGTAAAAACAACAAAGTATTGGTCTGGGGGAAGGAAGAGATGAAATTATCATTATTTGCAGATAATATGATTTTATATATGGAAAATCTCAAAAGTTCCACAGGAGAGTACTGGAAGAAATAGAGGAGTTTGGCAGAGTGGCAGGATACAAGATCAACAAACAGAACTCTGTCAGACTGCTATACCCATCGGATAAGACCACAGAAGAGGAGATCAAAAAGGTGTTACCCTTCACAATAGCCAAACACAAATTGAAATATCTAGGGAGATATCTGGCTAAAAGAACAAAAGATCTATATGGGGAAAACTACAGAACATTATTGCATTAAACCAAGAGCGACCTCAACAAATGGAAGGATATCCCATGCTCATGGATTGGAAGACTCAATATAGTCAAGATGTCAGTTCTTCCAAAGGCACTATATAAGTTTAATGCAATCCCGATACAATTACCCTCATCTTTCCTCAAAGAAATGGAAAAACTGATTACCAACTTCATATCGAGAGGGAAGAAGCCCAGAATTAGCAGATAACTCCTCAAGAAGATGGACACAGTTTTAGGGCTTGCTTTACCCAACTTTAGCACATAATATATAGTCACAGTTGTTGAAACCATATGGTATTGGTACAATGACAGATACCCAGACCAATGGAAAAGAACTGAAAATGCAGAAATAAAATTATCAGCATACAGACAACTGATGCTTGATAAGGGCCCCAAAAATATCCAGTGGGAAGCAGATGCCCTCTTCAATAAGTGGTGCTAGAAAAAAGGGATATTTGCCTGCAGAAAAATGAAGCAAGACCCTTATCTCACTCCATGCACAAGAATAAACTCAAGGTGGATCACAGACCTTGAAGTTAAACCCCAAACTATTAGGGTCATCAATGCGGGAATTGGGACCAAGTTGAGAACTTTGGCACAGGGAATACATAGACTATCAGAAACAGGGAAGGACACAAACACAGAGGAGGCACAAATTGATAAATGGGATATACAGAATATAAAACACCTGTGTACATCAAAATAATTCATCAAGAGAGTAATAAGAGAGTCCACGGACTGGGAAAACATCTTTAGCAATGATACATCAGACAAAGGTCTTGTTACTAAAATCTACAATACTTTGCTAAGTTCCAAAAAGAAAAAGACTAATTGCCCACTTGAGAAGTGGGCAAAGGACCTGAACAGAAGTTTCACAAGGTCAGAATTCCAAGTGGCCAACAAACATATGAGAAAATGTTCCCGATCTTTAGCCATAAGAGAAATGCAAATTAAAACAACAATGAGGTACCACCTAACACCCTCAAAGGTAGCCCAATTCAAAAAATCAGAAAGCAACAAATGTTGGAGGGTCTGTGGAGAAACAGGAACTCTCATCCACTGCTAGTGGACTTGTAAGTATGTACAAACACTATGGAAATTGATTTGGCGATACCTAAAACAGAGGGAAATCAAGGTATCATATAACCCAGCAATCCTCCTACTGGGCATATACCCAGTAGAGGCAAGAAACAAACCAAGGCCAGACATCTGTGCTCCAATGCTCATTGTGGCACAGTTCACAATTGCAAGGAGTTGGAAGCAACCCAAATTTCCATCAACTGATGATTCGATTTAAAAAATGTGGTATATATATATATATATATATATATATATATATATATATATATATATATATATATATATATATATATATATACACACACACACAGTGGAGTACTACCCATCGCTAAAAAGCAGTGATAAACATATGAAGCACATGACTGTATGTGAAGAACTAGAGGAAATCATGCTAAGCAAAGTAAGTCAAGCACAAAACGAGAAGTACAACATGAGTCCACTGAGGTAAGCTTCTAAAAAAAATGCACCAGGAGCATAGGGAAAAAGCTACTATATACAAACATTCCTGGGGTGAGGACCAGGTAATATGGAGGGACCAGACAAAATACAGGGATACACATGGTAGACAACTAAAAAGAGGTGGTGGATGGAAAAAATAATAAAAAAGAAATGGATAGCAGGGCACAGGACACTTACCCACTCAAAGGGAGAGTATTATTTATATTGCCACAGGGAAAGAGGGACCAGACTTCAACCCAGAGCTCCAAGATGTGAATGCAACACACTGGCATGGAGTAGGGAACCAGTGGAGAGGTCTGCGGGACCGGCCCCAAACCCAACTTCTAAGTGGACACCTGCCCCTCCCCCCAAAAGAATTTATTTCAAAAGACGGCATTGAAGCTGCAGTTCCAGAAGAGGGACATATCTGATTGGAGCACACGGGTGCTGATGAAAGGGAGGAGGAGAGAGTGAAGCACATCCTAGCCCACCAGTTCTTGAGGATGATGACCCCAATTAGAGCAGCCAGTTCACAGAGAGGACCACATGGCCAGCCCACTATGAGACATCATGCCCCTCGCAGACCCATAGCTCTACAGAGGACAACACCAGAGACACAGTGTGAGAACTGCACCCCATCTGATCCCGCCACACCAAGGCAAAGCACTAACAGCAGGGGTTTGGAGCAACAAGGTCCCCAAGGAATGCTGAAGGTAGACTTTGGGACCAGAGCATGGTGCTCCAACAGACTGGAGTGGAAAACACTCCTACAGGTCAACAAATGATCCTTGAACTAACTACAAGCTTTTCTTTCTTATTTTGTTTTTGTCATTGCTTTGTTGTTGTTGTTTTGTTGTATATTGTTGCTTGGTTTTGCTCTGTTTTGTTTTTGTGCATGTCATTATCTTCGCACGTCTGTCTAAATAAGATAGGCAGGATGAACAATCTGGAGGAGAAAACAATGGGACTGACATGGGAGGGGGGGGGGAAGGAAGTGGTGTTAACAAACCCAGGGACAAGGGAACAACAAGTGATCCATATTGGTGGTGAGGAGGGTGTGGGAGGTCTGGTAGGACATGATCATGGGTAATGTAACAACGAGGAATTGCTGAAACCCGGGTGGGGACTAAGGATGATAGTGGGACAGGAGGAAAGTCAAGGGAAATAGAGGAAAAAGCTGGGAGGCAAAGGGCATTTATAGAGGTCTAGATAAAGTCATATATTATTTGCAAATATATTTATATATGAGGATGGGGAAATAGATCTATGTGCATATATTTATAGGTTTAGTATTAAGGTAGCAGAAGGACATTTGGCCCCACTCAAGTACTCCCTCAATGCAAGAATACTTTCTTCTATTAAATTGGCATTCTATGATGCTCACCTTCCTGACACAACCGCTGAAGGCAAATCAGGTGAATAAGCAAATGCGGTGAAGAAAGCTGATGGTGCCCGGCTATCAAAAGGTATATTATCTGGGGTCTTAAAGGCTTGAAGGTAAACAAGCAGCCATCTAGCTCAGAAGCAACAAAGCCCACATGGAAGAATCACACTAGCCTCTGTGATCATGAGGTGTTGAAGGGATCAGGTATCAGGCATCATCAGAACAAAAAAATTGTACCATAGTGAATGAGGGGGGAGTGCAGAATGGAGACCCAAAGCCAATTTGTAGGCCACTGGAGATCTCCTTGCAGAGTAGTCTCGGGGAGGAGATGAGTCAGACAGGGTGCAATGTAACAACGATGAAAAATACAACTTTCCTCTAGTTCCTAAATGCTTCCTCTACCCCCCAACTATCATGATCTCAATTCTACCTTTCAAGGCTGGCCAGACCAGAGGATGTACACTGGTACAGATAGGAACCTGAAACACAGGGAATTCAGGGAGGATGATCCCTTCAGGACCAGTGGTGTGAGTGGCGATATAAATTATCAAGGGTTCACGAGGTGAGCAGGGAGGGAGGGGTAAAATGAGGACCTGATGCCAGGGGCTTAAGTGGAGAGCAAATCTTTTAAGAATGATGAGGGGAAAAATGAATGTACAAATGTTCTTTACACAATACATGTGTGTATGGATTGTGAGAAGAGATGTATGAGCCCCTAATAAGACAATTTTTAAAAAGTATTAAATTTGGAAAACTTAGCCTATCCACCCTACAGCCCTCTTTTTGTCCCTTTAGACTTCCTTTTATCCCCTGAGCTAAAAAAAAGAAAACATTTAAAGGAACACAATTTGGGCCTCTGAAAATGTCAAAACTTCTGTAAATAAAATTATCCCTTTTACTTGATTCCTTTTTTTTTAAAGAAAGTGTAATTCTTTGGGGGGAAATGTTAGAGATATGGAAACTTGGCTTCAAAGTGTATACACCTAAAAAGTTAAACATAGTGAAAAGATGAAGTCAGGTAGACCAGAGTACTATTGACCTAGCCATCTGCAAACTTCTATTTTGGAAAAATACGGTCAGATTGTTCCTTAGAAGCAAAGATGATGAGTTTGGACTTTCTGAATGTACTTTGAACATATTATCAAGAAGGAACCTGTCTCTGGAGAAGGCTATCATGCTTAGCAAAGTAAAGGGCCAGCAAAAAAATGAGGAAGGCCTTCAATGAGATGTCCTGGTATAGTGGTTGCAGCAATTCACTCAAATATGCCTAGTATTGTGAGGCTAGCAGAGGACTCAGCAGCTTGGTGTTATCTTGTACAAAGACTTGCTATGAGCTGCAACCAACTCCACAGCATCTACCCACAGCAAACCAGACACAGCATCTTTGGGATAAACCTAAATACCAAATATATGTGTGTATAAGCCGAGTTTCTCAACACATTTTTTAGGCGGTTTTTGTGGTAAAATTAGGTGCCTCTGCTGATATTCAGGTCGACTTAAACTTGAGTACATATGACAAGAAGAATCAATCCATCTGATTTATGGTGCCGACAAAGAATATTGAAAGTACCAGTTGTTCCCAAAAAAGAAAACAACAATAACAACCAAATCTATCTCGGAGAAAGTAGAACCAGAATGCACCTTAGAAGCAAGGATGATGAGACTTTGTCTCACGTAGCTCAGACATGTTTTTAGAAGAGACCAATCACCAACAAAAGACGCCTTGCTTGGCAAAGCAAAGGGGCAGCAAGATGGATTGACTCAGTAGCTGCAATAATGAGCTCAAACATAAGAACAATTGTGAGGACGGCCCAGACTGAGCCATGTTTTCTTCTGGTGTACATAGGGTTGCTGTAAGTCAGAACCAAGTCAGTGGTACTTAACGGCAATCTTTGAGACATAAACATGCGTTTGCGTATGCTTATGGGATGTGCATCATTAATCCATAGTTATCAAATTCATAAAGAAACAGAGACCTGTCTTAAACGCATCCTGGTGGATAGACTTTGAAGGCAGTTGGGCTTGGGGAACAGAATCTGTTAGATCAGCCCTTCTAGGATTCATGGAAGACTATACTAGTTTCATCAAAACTTAGGAAAAGTAAATGGAATGAATCAGAAGAAATCCAATTGTCATGAGGAGGAAGGTCATGTACTGAGATTGTGGTCAGTGACTCCAGAGATGGAGTGTTAGTTAGAAGCACAGAGAAAAGTGGGTGTGGAAAGGGGGCAGATGAGAAGAATTTAGTGCTTATCTACTTTACCCTGCCATATAAATAAAGTCAAGTTTAGTCAACTGTTGTAAATAACTTCTTTTACAAGAACTAATTTCCTTTAGTTCTTTTTGCCCCTTCAGTTAAAGCTTAGCCATTGGGTATTGCCAAGAAAGTGAAAGCCTGACCTATAAAGAAAAAATGGAATATCCCTTTTCAAACAGATTTTTAAATTGCCACCTACAAAGAGCATTTTTGTAAAAAGAATTAATTTCTTAATGTAAACCAGTTTTTCTATTTTATAGCACATTTGGAGAGAGCAAATTGGGTAATAGGGAGGTTGTGTTTTTGTTGGAAACATGAGCGTTTTTTTCTTTTTGATTTAGTGAGAAATCATTTATTCTTCTGATTTGTAAGCATATTTTACATATTCCAGTTAATACATCAAAAGTATAATGTGAGATTTCTCTTAAGAATGCTAAGACCACACATGTTAAACTCAGCTAGCATACTGTATTAGGCTATTAGACAGACGTCACTTTTAATATCATGACACATACATATTATATATTTTTTCATTGACAGAAGAGCATGCTTTTCAAAAATATTTTATTGGATGAAACTTTCTTATTCTCATGAAAACTTAATTCTTTAATATAATTTATTATGCCTTTTAAAATTTCTGTTTGATAAAAGCATTGGTACATTATAAATACCTGTAAAGAAAATAGAGTTTAAAATTTGAGGGAAATACTTTATAAGATTCCTCTTTTACACTGGACAAAAGAAAATCCACACACAGGCACTAAGAAAGACTGACAATAAAAATATTTTTATGTCTGAACAATATATTCCAGTTGAAGACATTCAAACAATGACTTTGTTTAAATATTAAAGCTTCCATAGAGTGAACCTTTGGCTACAACCCAATAAATTGGTTGGGGATTTAACCGGGAAAAGATTCTACTAGAAAGGTTTAAGGTGGGAGCATTAGAAGTAGATGACCTCATCTTCCTCCCCTTAGTAGCCCAGTGCTGAACCACTGGTCCAGCAGGCACCAGCACTCATCTAGGAAAGGCAAAAGAAGGAAGTTTAGCTCCAGCTGTTTCATGTATACCCATTCACTGACCTCTCTGTCTCCATTTTTGTGTATTACTTGAAAATTGAGCCCATAACTCTCAGGTTCTTTTCAGTATTAACACCTTTTGATATTGCAGATATATTCAACTCTTCATATTAAGCAGCATGTGAAATGGTGAAGGGTAGGATGACACTGCGTTTCTTTTAGAAGCACATCGCTCATGTAGCCTGGGTGCTGCTCTGAAAATAACCTGGGTCTGCACAAATTCCAGTGCTAGAGTCTAGGGCGAAAGCTGGCTCTACCAGCCACACTCTAAGGCCATACGGGACACACTCCAATACGCTCATCCTAGACCAGTTCAATGTCTCTTGTGGCCTTATGAAGTTCAGACGTTGTGGGAAAATTGCTAATGACAAATTAAATAAGGGAACAGCAGTATGGTAAGTGATAGAGCTGATAGAGCTAGAAGTTAAGAAGATGGCAACACATGGATTAATAGAAATGAGCATCCAACTGAGGTGAGATTAAAAATATATAAAACTAGATTTCAAAGCGATTTTTAAGGGTCTAACCTACTTTTTTCTTTTTCCCTGTAAATGCAACATAGCCCAACTAGAGATCATGACATATTCTCATTCTTATTAATCATTTCAAAATCCGATTGAAAAGAAGTTGAAAGTAGTTTGGAGGTTGTTTGCCCCTCCTCCCCCCGACATACATGTGCACTTTGGACCCATTCATGTAAATTCAGATGCCTATATAATCCTGACAAGTTGGTGCGTTAAGTGCCACTGCAGGTGGCCTGGAACAGAACACTCTGAGTGTTCTTAAGTCTAACCGAGCAGTGGCTACTCAGCTATGGTCAAGGAAATATGGGTTCAAAAATTAAATTGTTATATGAAATCTCCTACTTTCAATATTCCCTAACATTTTTAAAGCATTGTACAAGTCAAAGCATGAATCTACCTAAGGGACAAATGGGGCCTAGGGGTCAAATGAATGGACATTCAGTTTCAAACATTCAAAACATCCTGTTCTAATGCAAATGGCTTTAAAAACCCAAACCAAATGAAATCTCCCATTGCTTCTGATTATGAATAATCTGTGACCACATTGACTCTCCTCCTTATAAATTATCTCCTGTTCATTGTTATCTTAAAAGACATGACTAGGAATGGCCAAGTCCGAAGTGTACATTTGTATGGAGAAAATGGTTCCACATTAGTTCTCTCAATTGTGTGGCTGAGGGAGGAGTCTGGTTCAGAAAATCGGACAGAAGAGAAAGACCAGAGCACAGAGCATGACTCCACTGTGTCTGTCCCTGGGAACTGTCTACGGGGCACGCCCATGGAGAAGGAACATGCTACAAGCGCTCGAGCAGATCATATCAGAGTCTACGTTCTGGTCTAATCTAGCTTTCCCATCAGGTTGTCTTTGGAGTAGGAAGGCGTGGGGTACAACTCTATGAGGAACTGTGAGTCTTACTTTTCTGACTGCTCCCTGGGCATCAGATTTGCAGAGCACTATGGCAAGGCGTTCTTGCGGTGCAACAGTAAGCATTTTTCTGCTAACAGAAAGGTTGGCGGTTCAAAACCACCCAGGGGTTCTGTGGGAGAAAGAGCTGGCGATTTGCTTCCTTAAAGATTACAGCCAAGAAAACCCTGTCGGACTTCTCTGGTCCTCACATGGGGCTGATCAGCGGCAAAGATAGGAGTCTGTGGGTTGTACAAACAGTTAACATGCTCGGTGGCTAACCGAAAGTTTCCAGAGGTGCCTTGGAAGAAAGGCCTAGAAATTTCGAAACAACTGCCAGGAAGTTGATTCTGATTCCTAGTGACCCTTGAGGGCAGAGAAGAACTGCTCTGGGTGGGAATCCCCAGACTGTAGCTCTTGATGGGAAAAGAAAACTTCCTCCTCCTCCCGCAGATTGGCTGCTGGTTTCTCACTGACCACTTTGATGTTAACAGCCCAGCACAACCCAATGCGGCTCCCATAAAAGCCACCGAAAAACCCGTGGAACACCCTCAACTCCTGACAGGCAGGGGATGATCATGAGCCAGCATTGGGAAATCACGACCATAACCAGTCAACGTGAGATGTAAGCTATTAGGACAAATATTCTTTCCCTCCGTCTGTACACTTTCATTTTTCAAATAAATCTGTTGTCAGGGCTCTGCTTCCGTTCTTTCTTTGGAGAAATGAGTGGGCTTAAGGAGGCCTTCTCATAAGGTGTGGCAACGTCGTGGGGATTGCTCTCCACAAAGAGCAAAACGCTAGGTGCTCGCAGGGAGCACAGACACGTGTGGACAGAGCTACAGTCATGTCAGAAAGCTGGGTCTCCTACTCGCGCTCGTTCTCTGCAAATGTACAGTTGGGGAGGAAACGGAAAATGATCACAAAGGATATTAGAACCGTACGGATCAATGACAAAACAACCACATCAGATGCAGGCGGAATCTAAGAGGGAGGAAGAAGCGTGAGGATTTGCACCCCAGGAGGACGCCCGCTTTAGTTTTCCTCGTTGAGAATGGTCACCAGGGCTTGCAGGAGCCGGTCGTCTCGGTGCTTGTAGGGTCTCGTGTTGTAGAAAACGTCCACGTAGTCGTGGTAGAGACTGTCCTCGGAGTCTCGCAGCTGGGAAGGCTGGGTCAGCTTTTCCAGGGCTGCGTAGAAGTTTGCGTAAGGGATGTCGGGCTTCACACTGGGAGACTTCTTTGGTGATTGCTTGGGGGGCGAGTTTTGGCTGAAAGCGCTTTGCAGGAGCCGCAGCATGGCCTGGGAAGGGGCTCCCTCGGCCATCTCCTCGGGTCTGTCCCCCACACTGCTGCGGCTGGGGCTTTGGGCCCCTAGGGGCTTCTCCTTCCTGCTCTCTGGTGGGGGCTGCGCCTAGAACACAGAATGGCACCGACAGGGGGGAGAAGGTGCATTAGTGACAGAAAGACACGCGAGCTGTCGTTTGGGTAGACGTTCACAGAGGCAGTGGGTGCAGGTGGGTGTGAGTGTGGGTGCGGGGTAGGGGTAGGGGCGCTGAAATGGCACGAGGCTGGGAGTTCCACCTTCTCAAGGTCAAGCTCTCGTCCTTCCCCTTCCTGCGGTACCAGGACACTGTTCAAAATAGCTCCGCTCCTCACAGGTCAAGTGGAACCAGAATGACCCCGCGTCCTGGTGCTGAAGCGTGAATGTCACGGTGCACGCCGGTATTTACTAAGGTGGTACCAAATGGCCAACGACTCGTGCAATAGGCGCTGCCCGGATGTGTGGCTGCCCCAGGGGGTCTGTGTCCCGTTGCAGCCACGTTTGCCGCTGGCTTGTATGAAGGGGACGTGCAGAGAAAGTGGGGTGGTCGGCTGAGCCAAGGAGCTGGGCCGATCTGAGCAGATGCCCTTTGTGCCCTGATGGGAGTATGTCCAAAGGCTGACAACGCACGGGGGCCCCAGTTATACACCTTAAGGACACTGCGAGGGAGAAACGCCTGCAAAATGGCCCTGCTGCCGGGATGGCGAAGAGGTGGCCCCTGGAGCTGGGATCCCGGAGAAAACACCCCCATTTTGCAGAAGGTCAGTGGGGTCCAATTCTGCACTGCAGTCTTCCTGCAGCAAATTCATGTTTCTAAGCAGCCGCGGCCGGGAGCGGGACCCGCTAAGGGCGAGGCTGTAGGGAAACTCAGGGGAGAAACACGAGGCTCATCTGCCCGGAGTCAGCATCGTGTTTGGGTTTTAGACCAGGGACATCGGCGGCACTAGAGGGCAAGGTTTACAGAGTGAAAAAGACACGGATTGAGCAGAAGCCAGCGACCTCAGGACGGTCAGGTTTAGGAACTGGTCTCTTAAATGTGCAGAGAGAAATTGAGAATGCGTAATTCCCTTTGGTGCTGCCCTGGGATATTAGCGGAGGGATCAATAGAGAGAAGCTGAACGATTCGGCCACATAGAGCTGCGTGTGTGTGTGTGTGTGTGTGTGTGTGTGTGTGTGTGTGTTTGTTTCCTGGAAGGTGGACATAGTAGCCTCTGTCCTCCCGAGGTTGCAGGGATTATAAATTTTAGAAATGGAGTAGTATCCCCCAAACCGGTGCGTTGTGTAACCTCTATGCCTGTGGTTATAAATATAATCCCATGGGTTTATAAATGGGTTGTCTTTGCTGTGTTAGGGAGGCGGGCTTAATGGAGGCTGTATTTGGAGTCTATTTCGTTTGAGACATAAAAGTGAATCAACAAATACACTGCGAGGCACAGCAGAGAAAAGTAAGAGTCCAGACCAAGAGGTGGGGGGGGGCGGGGGGGGGGGGGGGGAGCAGACGCTCTGAGAGACACGTTCTTTCTTCAGAAGCAACAGAGGAAGAAAACTTGTCCCCCAAAGTGGAGACCCTGAATCCAGGCTTCTGGCCCCCCAAACCAGGAGACAGGAAGCTTCTGTCTGAATGCTAATTCCATCTACTGTGGTCTTTCTGTTATAGAGGTACCAGACAAGACACTACACCTATGCGACTCCGTGATAATGTCTAAAAACTAGGTACTGTGCACACGTTAGGTAGATATGATTCTGCATAGACAACGTCCTGGACAATTTGAGCCCTGTCATAATCAAAGAAAATCCATGTTAAGAAATATAATAATTGTGAGCCGTTCATTTTCATGTCTAAGTTCTGGATTGAAGAGGGGAAAAAATGAGAAGAAAACAGTGATATCATCCTCTGGGAAATTAACAGTTTATTTCCAACTCCCCCTTCCTCGCTTACCCCCACGTCTAACTTTCTCCCTCCTTAAAAATGCCTGGGCAGCCCGCACTGCGCAGACTGCTGCGGTGAATAAGAGAGCATGCGGAGAAGCACAGAGCCTCACAGACCTCCCCGGAGTCGGCCTCCTTCTCCACGCCTCTCCGGTCATTCTGCACGGTGTTGTAGGATGTGTACACGCGGGGCTGTTTCATGTGCTCCGGCAGAGAGGAGGTCCCATGCAAAATCAGCTTCCAATTCACGATCCTGCCTTCATTTTGCATTCTTCCAGACTAATGGAAAAGCACACGAATGGTTTAGTGTGTGTTGTGAAGAATAAAAAGCAAACACGCTCATGGCACCCAGATAGGATTTTCTAAGTAAATCCCAGTTTCCAAATTCTGTGTATTCCATTCATAGGGCTCTATGTAAAGAAAGGTTAATTACAGCATTCATTTTGGCTCTGAAAGCTGAAACTCGACAGGCTCAAGGATTTTAAAACTGATTGATTTCTGACTAATCAAATATTTCATGCAAAAGGCAGAATTCTCTAGATGAGCCGACTTTTCCACATTAGATGTGTCCGAGGAAAGGCAACTATTTCATCTATAACTAGAATTCTATTTTCCAATGTTCAACTTGTTGCACCATTCCAGTTGGAAAAAGTCTAATCACCCTTCAACATTAATAAGACCTTAAAATAATGTACTTGTGGGAATAGTAATAATTCTCAGATGAAACTATTGTGTCCCAAATAAAATGCTGAACTTGAAAACACCTAAAACACATCTGAAAGCATAGAATCAGACGTTGCAGACTTAATATAAAATAGTCACATCCTGAAAAACACAGTTTTTTGGTTTCCTGGTGGGGAAATTAAATTAAAGACTAAATCTTGGCCAAGGTCAAAACAGAACCATCTACGAGTAACATGTTCTAGTTCTCCCCAGGGAGCAGGGATTTTCCCAACTTTCACTTCTGAATCACAGGCTCCGTGACCTTTAAGGCAAAAGCTATTTCCAGACAATAGAAGCGACAGTGCCTACTGAATTTATATTTCTTTACGACATCTCCAGAAATTCAGAATCCTCTCTTTTTTCAAAAGTGATCTAGAAGCTGCAATCCCGTGCTGCCGATTCCCGCTCCTTTTTCCTCTTGGGAGAACCAGCGGAAGCATCGTTCAATTATTTCCTCATCTACAGAGAACTCTGGAGGCATCATGCAAAAACAAATCACTCAGCCGCATTTGGGCCTCTTGCTCCTCCACTGCTCCACTTTCATTTTTGTGGCTGTGTTACAATCGCAGTGGGATAGCAAAGAGGCTTAGCAAATCAAATGAGGTAAGCTCCTCCATTTGTTGCATGATAGAAACAAACAAAATAAGCCCTCCCAAGTAACGTGGTTTGCCTAACAAATACCTGCTTCTACACAGCTACTGGAATAGACCATTAGAAGGGCGTCTCCGGGTGACTCCAGCAGAATGCCGGACAAAACTGGTGTGAGCAATTCACTGGGAATTCAGCTGCTTCTGGTGGCTGAGTAGATCATCTATCTGGCTACTTTCAAAGCGTCTGACATGCTGTTTGCCAGTGGATCTTTTCGTCTTGCTCTGTGGACATTGCTTCTTCTTCTTTTTTGATTATCATCTTTAAGATCAGGAGAGCAGGGCTTGAAATACTACACGTTTTCCTTACTTCTAATTAGTGTCAAGTTCTTTAGACAATGATTAACGAAGACAGCAGCCTTGAACGTGTTTAAAAGTGAGATCGCGGTCCTCCTCCATGCTCCCCCTTAGACATACGAGTACCAGTTGCCTCTGAGTCTTTCCCTATCAGAGCGACCCCAGGCGGGTTCAACTAGAATAGAGCTCTATAGGGATTTCCGTGACTAATTTTTCAGAGGTAGGTGGAGCTGAACTACCAACCTTTCCATTAGCATCTGAATAAATTGACCATTGGTACCACTGAGGGAACATTCATACATACCATGTCTGTAATTCGCAAGGTCCAGGTGCCTACTGGATTCTCTCCCCATGTGTGAACAGACATGAAATCCCAGTTTTTAAAACCATTAGGAGATGTGTCCCGCTCTCGTTCGGCCAACAAGACAGTGCTGGTTCCTGTTTTCATGCAATAGACACAAGATAATGAATGGCATGGTCGTCCTCATAGTGGAATGCACACTGGCATCTAATAACTGAAAATGAAATCTGGGAGGGCATAGTCCTCCTAATTTCTTCTTTCAGTATAAAAATAGGAGAGATATGTTCATAAGAACACAATGTTTTTGTCCACAGCACATCACCTGGCATATAATAATTTCCAACAAAGAATCTTTGGGCATATAAAAATTAGTGCTAAGAGTAATTCTAATTTCTGAAGCCCAAACTTCCTATAAATTAAAAGAAAATAATAATTATTATTTCTAAATGAAAGGTCAAATTATGAGGTCTGTTCATTTATATTTTAAAAGATCTCACCAATATTTCTGTTTATAAGAAATCACAGAGGCATGGCTTCAAAGTGAACAGAGTCCATCTCAGATGTTAAGACTAGCTGGGCTGGGTCAGTGGTTCACCTGTTTAGCTACTAAAACTACATGTGCAACCAGTGCAAGTGGTGGCAGGTTCAGGCCCACCCACAGCTGTCTTGGGTGAAAGGCCTGACAATCTACTTCTGAAAAACCATCCATTGAAAGTTTGACTCTGGCACACATAGGATTGCCTGGCGTTAGGATCGACTCAATGACAACTGGTTACTTCAAATGTCTAGGAAGTTCATACACTGGAAGGACAGATAGACAAGAGAGATTCAAAACATTCATGGGAAGATGGAATTAAAAGGTCATGGTATATTTTCTCATCAACTTTTGGAAACCCCTCATATATAGATCCCTTAATGAGATCTATATCAGTATCCCTTGAAAATGGCTAACTGACTTACAGGTAACTCAGACTTAACTACCACCATCAAGTCAAAATTTGCCCTTACTTTGCAGAGCTGTAGTGCTGCAGTGTGTTACACGTTACACATCGGGAGGTTACAAGGTTACATTTCAAAACCACTCTCTGCTCCTGGGGGGAGATGAGGCTTTCTACTTTCATAAAGAGTTATAGTCTCACCACAAGGGCCATTCCACCTCCCCTACCACTGAGTAGGGTCACTTTGAATAAGAATTGACTTGATGGCAGGGAGTTTGTTTTGAAGTAATTTAACCAATCCCTACTCACAAGAAATCCTTCATCGCAATCCCTTTCACTTGTTGCACATGCAGTTTTAAATCTTTGGAAAACCTTTGAGCCTTTTCTTACACCAAGGCTAAGTGAGAACTGTACGTACCTGTTCTACCTTACTGACAAATTCGCCTGAAAGGCACATTTAGGGATGGATCCCATTTCTAACCACTAGGGCAGCCTGTTTACAACCTATAAATCTAGATATAGAAAGAGTATTCACACATACGTACAGCTCCTCTGTAGAAAATGAATCTAGTCAGTTGTGCCTGAAAGTGTGTTGTGATAGGTCCTCCTGGTGGTTCCACAAGAATTTGCACATTTTCCAGGAAGGGCAAATCCCACATAGCCAGGTCTTGGCCACAACCATGTCAGTAGGGAAAGGGTATTAGTCTACTTGGCCTTCTTTCATGAAGCAGAGTTGCAGTTTCCATTGTTTGGATGTGTTAGTTATATCTGTAAGTTTCAATGACTATTTTAAGTATTAGAGTACCATTCCCATTTGTGTGCCCTAAAAATAATGAGTGAGGTGCCAGGTACCTGGGGAAGTTAAGACAGGAGGGAAACATGTCTCACTGATTGCAGAAAAGTGTATCAACTGGAACTATATGACTCCACAAAAGTGTATCAACTGGAACTATATGACTCCACATAATTTACTGCTTACTGAGGTTCATTGGGAACCGGCAGGACAAAGGAAGATTTGACACAATAAAACAAAAAATGAACAAAAAGCAAACAAATAAAAATACCACAAAAGCCTATTTTTGTTTAAGTCCATGAAGAAACTTAGGCTTGTGGACAGACAAGTATCATCACTAATTCAAAATCTTGCACTGGACGCTTAAAAAGTACACAAGGTGCTTAGGAGTACGTTTTGGACAGTTTCCACTTTACCAGCAGCAGACGTGAGTGTGACGTGCAGGTCTCCTCGGCGGGAGTATTCGATGGTCACCTCAAATTGCACGTGCTCGAGGGACTTGATGGCATTTTCTTGTCCTTCACAAGCTCTTGTTGGAATTTCAACGATAACTTCTCCATTCGCTTTCAGGGCTCTAAAGACATTAAAGAAACATTAAAGAAAGTGGATCTCGTCTTCCTTGCATTTCCTGTGCACACATCACTTTTAACTTGATGTTTGATGAGGGATGCTGTCTCTCCCTGCTATGGATAGGACCCAATTTGGGGTTAGCTCTAAATAAATTTTATCAGGTAATCAAGTAGTAAGGAGTACAGATACCTGAATACAATGTTATCTGCTACGAAGCGAAATTCAGGCAAGTTTGCCTTTGATCCATCAAAAAAAATGTTGCATTATCACAACATCCAAAGACTTTCTTAACAAATACATTTGTTCTGTAAAGCCTTCCCAATACATGCCCTTCAATCCATCTGCTCTTGCATATTTCCTGTTAAGTGGGTGTTCAGTATGATCATGGGGTTTTTTTTGATGGAAACAATGCATTGGCTTTACCAGACTCTGCTTCTAAGGTAACATATGGTGGGTAGAGAAACAATTTATATGTAAAAACGGTATCATAAATTGTCCTTATGAATCACATAACATTTGGAAAATAGGTTTAGAGTACTTTGGATTGGAAAGTTATGTACTTGATCAAATGTTATATGTCTTAAAATGTTACCATCTTTGAATTTACAACAAATCTCTTTGAAAGCCTGCTCATGAATGGGGTCATGATGCACAGCACAGAGCATCAGTTTTACGTTCACCCGTTCACCCACGTTTTGTTTCATCTCATTTGGTGTAATCTCAGTGCAGGACCACTTATCCCACTTCCTCCCTGCGTTTCCTGTTTCCGTTCCTCCTTCCTTCCTTACCCTCTGAACTTACTCCGCAGGTAAATGCTGTCCTTTTAATCTCAAATTATTTGATTCCTCTAAGATGTGCATAACTCACTAGTATTATTGTTCCCCTTATAGGCAAGTCTGCTTTTCGACTGAAAAGTGAGACACAGGGCTGGTTCAGTTCCAGATCTAATGGGCGCCTAAGGGCTGCTTTCAGAGCCCCCACTAGGCTTCTCCCACCAGTCAGCCAGGTCTCCTGTGTGGCGTTGAGTTGTGTTCCACATTTTCCTCACACTCTCTCTAGGGCCTTCACATGTGAGCACTTGGTAGGAGTGGCCAGGCACCGTCTATTCTTCTGGTGTTGGAGTCAAACAGATTGATGTGTGCCTTCGCCCCCCCGTCCCCCCCATCCATTTGGACTAAAAGGGTCCATGTGTCTTCCACTTTCATCACAAATCTTTCCTCTAGACAGAGAGAGACCAACAGTTGCACCTTAGATGGCTACTCAAAGCGTTTAAGACCCAGTTGTTTGAAAAGCAGGATGTAAAACATTGTCTTTGTGGACTATTCTCCACCAATTGACTGAGGTGCCCCTCCAGACCATGGACCTGAATCCTCCAACCCAGTAATGAACCTTAAAATTGATATTTAGTCGCCCTTTAATTGGCAATGGTTTTTCTTAGTGCTATATAACACAGTAGTTCCCCTTAGATGCAATGGAAATACAGGATCTTCAAAAATTCATGAACAAGGTTTTTGTTTTGTTTTGTTTTGTTTTCCTAGCATGATTTACAAATCTGTGCTCTCTACACGGTTCCCCATGGAGACACACAGAGTGCACTGGTAAACTCCATCTTCCTCTACCTCAGAAGCACAGCTTGTAAAACAAACAAGTAGAGTGTCAAGCATGGTGAGTCGTGTCATGGACATATATTTGTTTAAGAGATCTTTACTTACCTGGGCTCAAAGTCATTGTCCTTTACAACACATTCTTTCTTTTCAGGCACGTTGCTCCAGGTCTTAGGATCAGCTAAATCTACCAGTGCTTTGGCATTGAGCAACCCAAATCCAAATCGACTATTAACCATCAAGCCTGCGCCATTCTTTTTCCATCCAGGGTTATTGGCCAGTGGGTCATACTCAGAGGTCCAGACAACCAAGTGCTGCATGTCTCGCCAGGTAAGATTTGGGCTGGAGGGGAAATACCCAAAGTATATTTCAGGGTTGTCATAAGGTTTCCTTGCAAAATCAAGGGTTAAAGACAAGCACCTCTCTACAGGATTATTTGTGTTTGGCAATTGTACAGAGATAATTTTAATGTGCATTACTAGTGATGTCTGTTTTCACTCAGAATTGAAAACACAGTACTGAAAACTTCTCTCCACAGGAAGTCCAGTAAATAATATTTTGTCTTCAACATGGTAGAAGAAGCAAAGGACTATAATGCCTGCCCATGGTTTCTAATGATTTCAACTTGACTGGAACAAAAATGAAATCATGAAACACGCTTTGTTTCCCTGTCTCCTCTCTGCAGTATTAGGAACACAGCGTTGACCCCTGTACTTCCTCGGAAGAAACAGTTACATTTCAAAAACACAGGTTGGCTTCCTGCTCTTAAAGGCCTTTGGTCTTTTTCCTCTATCTATCCAAAGTGTTGAGGAATTTAGCTACTTGTAATGGCTCTAAGCGCTATGGGGGATAGTCAAGGAGGCAATTCTTTTCTTTACTAAAGTTACAACCCATTAAAAAAACAAATTATAGTGTGTCTGTTGGTATGGTCTTCGTGGCACAATATGTTGTGGACGTTTGGAGTAGCAAGAATTCTTGGGGTTGAGGACACCAACCAAGAAAGTTTTCTTTAATTGGGAAGAATATTTAAGCTGAACTTTGATAATGGGCAAATATCCCGAGGTAGAGATCGAGAAGAAAGAAGGGACTGATGGGAGCAAGGTCACGGAGATGGGCACCTTGATTATAGTAAACACTCATGTTTTCTGGGTCAGCGAGGAGGCAATTGGAAGTAAAGGCCATGATGGTGAGGACTTTGGATGCCAGGATCAGGGGCTTATACTTCACCTGGGCAACAGAGAGTCATCGAGGATGCACAAGCAAGGAGATTATAACAAAAAATCCTGGTAAGGGTAATTCAGCAACAACATAAAGATCAATAAGAGATGGGAGGATATGTTGAGTGTTTAGTAATGTAGATGAGGTCTTCCTGATCATGGTATTTAAAATTTGAACTCTGCCCCCATGCTTCCAACCCCTCTTTTCCTGCTCCGCGGGTCCTCCCATAGCGCTTTTCACCTAACATATCACGCAGATCATTTATTTTGTGTATTATTGATTATCTATCTTTCTTCTTAAAGTGCATCACAGGAAGTGCTGAGATTTTTATCTGCCTTGTCTCTTATGTGTACCAAGATCCCGGCACCGTGCCAGGCACAGGGTAAATGCAAAGTAAACACTGAATGGTGCATTGCTTGGTTGCACCTAAGTATTACCTAGCCCCAAATATAATTTTAAATGTTCTGCATTTAGTCATTAGTCAGCTTCTTTCAATATCTCAAGTTTTCCCCTGGTTTTGAGACCTACATTATTCCATCAAGTGCATAAGGTAATTTTTAATAAATACATGTCCTAGTAATTGCTCCTTACAGTACCTATCTGATCATTAGATTATGGAACTGCCATCTAGGAAGTCTGGCTCAATTTGCCGTCCCTTCCCCACAGCTCCCAATGTGCTGCTTAAAACCTTAAACAGACTCCTGTTGGTAAAAAAGAGGCAACAGGCATTCTGAAGTGTACCACTCAACCCCCAGGGAGCAACTAATGGAGGCCTTGAAAAGACTGGCTCAGTGAGTCTCAGCAGGTCCTGGACCCTTGGCCTCATAATCACTTGGTCCACTTGCCTCATAAATAGCTGGTACACCTATATTGTAATCCCCTGATTACAAGCCATAATCTCCTGCTGCCCTCTTATTGGAATCACTTAGTTCACTGAGAAGGAGGCCTGGCAGGCAATGTCTAAGTGCTCAGCTGTTAGCCGAAGTGTCGATTGTTTGAACCAGCAGCTCTGAGGGAGAAAAGATCACGCCATCTACTCCTGCACAGATTACAGCCGAAGAAAGGTTATGGCAAGGGTGTGTTCCCCAGGAAACAAGGCAAGCAGGTTCTTCCTTGCACTTATGTATTCACCACGGCTGTTAGATTAGTAGGTAAGCATAAGTAAGCCCATGTTTACATTGTTTACTAAGTCCCCATCCCTGTCAGGGATTATACCTTTGAAAAGAGGTTTTGATTCTTTAGGAAACTGCTGTGGGATTGGGAGAGAGACAGACTCCAGCAATATGTAGAAACAAAATCTCCGATGTTGTGGAAACATAAGAAATGATTCACTACAGACTAGTAAATAAGCTTATGCAAGCCGTGCCTACCTGGTTCGTTGGGTGACCTGACCCTGCTCTATGGAACAATTGTCTCAATCATAGAGGGATCGCTACAACTCATTGCCAACTACATGGCACACAATGACAAATCGTGACATCTCCCAAGTCCCAAACCTAAACCTATTAAATCAAAATATCTGATACTGAGGGATACTTTTAATACAGATTAAGTTTGAGAAAGACTGCCTTACCTGTCCTTCGTTACAGCTAAAATAATAGGAGTTAGTGGGGAAAAATGTAAGCATATAATCAATTAAGACCGTCATTGGGTCTGGAGAGGAAACAATGTTGTTGTTCGGTGCCAGAAAGTTGGTTCTGCCTCAAAATGGCCAGATGTACAGCAGAACCCAGCCCTGCCCAGTCCTGTGTCAGCCTGATAGGCACTGGCGTATTTGAGCCCATTGCTGCAGCCACTGTGTTAATCCATCTCACAGAGGTTTCGCATTTTTTTCAGGGATCCTCCGCTTTACGAAGCATGATACCCTTTTCCAGGGAGTGGTTTCTCCTGATAACATGTCAAAATATGTGAGGTGAAGCACTGCCACCTTTGTTTCTAAGGAGCATTCTGGCTGTACTTCTTCCCAGACAAATATTTCTTCTTCTGGCGGTGCATGGTACACTCAGTGTAACAGTACGAAGCAAAATAAACTGTACCCAGCCACCAAAGAACTATGTGACCTTAAGCAAGTCAAGTGTATCTCTCTGCATCTGAGTCAACTCATCGATAAGTGTTACATAAGACTATTTGAAAACTTCATATTACTTATAGCTTCTAGATGCCTAATCAGGAGCCCTGGTGATGCAGTGGTTAAATGCTCAGTTGAGATTTGAAACTACCAGAACCTTCATCGGAGAAAGATGTGGCAATTGGTTTTGTAACTATTACAGTCCTAGAAACCCTCTGGGGGCTGTTCTACTCTGTTCTGTAGGATTGCTATGAATCAGAATCAATCCAGTGGCGACAGGTTTATAATGCGTGCGAGTAACAAGGAAGCTGGTGGCACAAGAGTTAAGCACTCATCTGCTTGTACACTCCCCAGGGGAAAGAACTGGGAATCTCCATTCATAACAACCACCACCTGGAATCGCCTATAAGGCAGTTCTGCGCGGTCATGTAGATCACATTTACATGGACCTACTATTATAAATACTTTTGTAGATCTGTTTCCTTGTTGACCAACCTTATTAATGGAAGCTCTGAAGGAAAGTAAGAAACAAAACGTACTGCCTGACAAGTTGATTCAACTCATAAAGGTCCTATAGGATAGAGCAGGACCACCCCCACCCCACCTCACCCCCGCCACCCCATAGATTTATCAGGTTGTCACTCTTTACAAGGGTAGAAAACCGCATCTTTCTCATGCACAGCAGCTGTTGGTTTGGAATCACTGACCCACAATGCCACCAAAGCTCCTTTAAAAAATTAAGTAGTCAAACAAAAATGGCTGTTTTCTTAATGTAGATCTGATTCTATCCTATAAAGTATTTCATTGTCATGTTTGCCTTCCAGTTGTTTTTAAAGGGGTTTTAGGTAAACATCTCTAATCAAGGTCATCAATGGGACCACACACCAGGTTTTCCTAGGGCTCCTCAGTGTGTGCATGTCTGTCTGTCTGTGGACATGGAAGTGAGACCGGCATCATCCTTTACATCCTTGTATGTAGCTCAATATCGATGAGCTCCAGGATGCTAAGCACCAGGGTGCTGAGACGCATCACGATCACACAGAGAGCATTCTGCACTTGTACAGCCCAGCATTTCTTTTCTCTTGAGTTACAGGCTTCATTATTTTTCATTTTCTTGGATCTATTCTTTGTAAAATATTCAAGGGGACTTTATTATCATGCAATTAAGAAAATTAAGCTTATTTTTCTAACAGCTATTCGTCACCGGTAATTGCATTTCATAAATAAAAAGAGCTGCTAACAATAGTACATCGCATTCCTGATAGACTTTGTTAATTAGTGTTCACCAGCATTCACAATAATTAAAGTAAAAAAAAAAACCTACATTGGGTTTCTAATCAACGATGTGTTTATAAAAACAAGGGCAGGTGAATTAAACACTGAAACATTGCTTCTAATGAGAAAAAACATAGGTAAAGAAATCTGGAGACAAATTTCCAGAGTTCAAAAAGGCTTAGGGGTCACCTGGCTTCACCTCTAATGGTACCTAGGGTTGTCAGAAGTTGGAGAAGTTTAACCTGGATAATCCACTGAGTCAAAGGATGTCTCTGACAAGGTTTAGCCCAAAGTTTCTTGCAGCGCTCAAAGTCCGTTTCCCTTTCCCCAGACCTCAGCTCAGCTCTTTTCATCTCATCATTGGTTTGGAGGGAGGCCACGCTCTGCCTTGGTCCTTGGAGAAGAGCACCGTGTGGTAAAGCAGAGGGCTGGCGAGCAAGAGGATAGATGAACAGAGTGACTGCCGCAATGGGCGCCAAGCTAAGAGCCATTGTGAATAGGGCCCAGGCCGTAAGTCAGAGCCACCTGGACAACACCTAACGACGTGGGATTTCCTATGATTCTTTGCTCTCTCCAAAGAATTCCAAAGTTATTATCTTCTGTGTTTCTCAGATATACTTACTATACAATAATAATGGTTCCAGGTTGTCAGCATGTTTTTCTCTACAACGGTGTTTCACAAAGTGGGCAGTCCTGCCCCACTGGGGAGGGGGGTGCTAGAACAATCCAAGGGGAGAAAAGCTGAAAAAGCAGATACCTAGACTTTGTCCTGGATTATAAGTACATCTTCAATTGTCTGGAGGGTCCCTGAGTAATTTCTTTTTCTGAAGAGGGGATGGTAGGCCAAATAAGTTCGGAGCCTATGCTCTAGAACATGCCTATTCAGTGCGCTGGGGACCCCTTACCATCCTTGCCGCTGTGGAAAACACAGTTGTCTCAGGAATTCTTGGTAGCAAATATTCCTCAAGGTTTGACTATTTCTCAAAGCAGGCATTCCAGCTGAAAACTACCCACGATGCTTCCACAGAGAGAGGTTCTTGGGCCACACTGTGCTTGGTAGAGTAGAGGTCAGCCCGAGAGGAAGCTCCTCAGCTAGATGGACTGGCTCAGGCATCGCAAAGGCTGTGGGGCTGCAGCAGGAGAGGCAGTGTTTCCTTCTGGGGTGCGCAGGGTCACTACGGTTTGGGACCAGCACCTCACAACAACGTAACAGGCAGCACCCTAGAATTTCTGGGTGAGAGTTACTGACAATGGGTGTGTTGAATGAAGTCCCAGGTGAGTTGTCTGGATGATAGTGGTTGAGAACACTCTTCTAAAGAAGGCAAGTCTTCCTCTGGACATGTTTTGGACACCATCCTTTTCCCTTCCCTTTCCTCTTCCCACTGCCCAACATCACCCCTGCACGGCATTTACACAGGACAGCGAGTCGTCTGCGTGAATAGAAACGTCGCACAAGGGAATTATCAAACATAAGAAATGACTGTCCCTTTATCAGCCTCAACCTTCTAGGCCCTTCCTTTGAGGGGAGGATTGACCAGCATTCAGCATTCTTCTTCCCTACAGGGTGATCAGGGGCAGAGTGCTGGTGGCGCAGTGGATTAAGTGTTGGGTTGTTAAAGGAAAAATCAACAATTTGCATCTACCAGCTACTCCAGGGAAGACAGGCCAGGCTGTTCTCTGCCATAAAGAGTTCCAGGGTCTCAAAGCCTAGAGAGCGCTTCTGCTCGGTACATGGTCACGAGGAGTTAGAATGGACTCCCTGACACTGGTGGTCGACGGGGCTGTGAGAGGCAGCATAGTGAAGTTGCTGGTAGCTCAGTTTAGCCAGGAGTTCTTCAACCTTTATCGCTATTCCTTGAGGTAAGGAACATGGATGTAAGATTCTTCCAATCCTCCTTGTCTAGGGAGAAGCTTCTGGTCACATTTCTAGCAACTCTGGCATTCAGATTTCCTGAAATGATCATCTTTGGTATAGCCAATCGGAATGGAGTTCAGAGAACTGTCCGATTGACAATGGCTATATCCCAGTAATGTTTATGAACTTTGGAAGGAAGGATATACATGTTAAGGCAAATCAAGTCCGCCTTACTTATTGTTTAATCAACATTAGGTGAAAAAGTCACATAATATGGAGCAGGGATATCACATACACTTAAAATCTCTGAAATTATGGGCAGTGTGAGAATCTGGTGGAACCTATAAACTATTCGCCATAAAAATACTGTGCACACTCCAAAAATCCTGCGTAGAGTTTGAGGCGGGTTCGTGGTCCCCTCAAA
This sequence comes from Tenrec ecaudatus, assembly GCF_050624435.1. Taxonomy (NCBI): domain Eukaryota; kingdom Metazoa; phylum Chordata; class Mammalia; order Afrosoricida; family Tenrecidae; genus Tenrec; species Tenrec ecaudatus. The sequence continues at coordinate 96,065,524 of NC_134531.1, forward strand.
ACCCATGCGTGTGCTCCATGGTAACCTATGGATTCCCTGCTTTAGAGATAGTCCATCAGAGATTAAACTAAAATTTAAAAGGCCAGTTCATTCTTAGATATTTTTCTCTTTGTACATTTTTTGAAGCTTTAGAAATCAGGGATTACAATTTGTTTGCTTTTTTTTTGTTTGTTTGTTTTTTGTGTGTGTTTTTTATAGTTGTGGCCACGGGCTGACTACTGGATTTTATGTGAAATAAATTCTATGTTAAATAAACAAACCTTGTGGTTAGCAGTCAACATGTAACCCACCATCCACCAGAGTGTCGGGTGAAGAAGAAAGACTTGAGCTTACACATCTAGGGGTAGTTTCCGTCTAGCACAGTGGTTCCCAACCTTCCTAACACCGCAGCCCTTTCACACAGTTCCTCATGTTGTGGTGACCCCCAACCATAAAATTATTTTCATTGCTACTTCATCTCTGTAATTTTGCTACTGCTATGAATTGAGCAACCCCTGTGAAAGGGTTGTTTGGCCCCCAAAGGGGTCGCGGCCCATAGTTGTTCCAGCAGCTACCTGGGGCTACACGTCTGTAGGCTGAAACCATGGCCTTTGTAAGCCGATTTCACTGCCTGTAGGTAACTACTCACCTCCACCACAGCCCATTTTCTTCTCTCCCATTCCCCGTCACCAAGTACAACAATTTAGGTTGGATGTCTTATTTTTGCTGATATCTTCTATTTCATATCTGAGAATCTTATGAAGTGAAGAGGTTTTTTAAAAGGGAGGTGGGGGAACATTTTTTTAAAGGGGGTAAGTGGAGGGCCTTTTCTGACTCATTCAGTCATCTAGTACAGCAGTTCTCAACCTGTGGGCCGCAACCCCTGTGGGGGTGAACAACCTTTTTACAGGGGTCTCCTGATAACAGTAGCAAAATTGCAGTGATGAAGCAGCAATGAAAATAATTTTATGGTTGGGGGGTCACCACAACATGAACTGTATTAAAGGTCATGGCACTAGGAAGGCTGAGAACCACGGAGCTAGTGGATGATAAAGTTGGGGCCCCAGCATGAAATCAACTTGTCTAAGGTCCCACTGTGCCTGGCAGAGCTAGAGCTTGAAGCCAACTGCTCCTGGCACTCATTTTCCTCAAAGCTGGTCTGGAAATGCTGGTGCCAGCCTTAGCTCACACTTCTAGAGTTTGACCTCTCTCCATCCCCTGCCTGTCATGTGTGAACTCACATTCGAAGCCCCGATTTTCTGATGCTCCCAAGAGCTTCATATTTTTCTCTACTTCTGATTGAGCACCTGGGTTTGCTTATTCCCTTACCAGACATCTTTCAACCCCCTGAAGGAAGGTAGACTCTGTCCTGCCCCCTCATTGTGGCATCCCATAGCTGAGATGTCCTCAGATACCCTGGGTCCATAGGAAGTCCCAGACTTCAAGGAGCTAAGCTGGACTCTTTGGGAGAAAAGCTTGACACCTTGACAATGTTTCCAGTTGGGTTACTGGTCAAGATGTTCTGGTTGTGCACTTGGTCTATTGAATATGACCCAGGGGACTGCTTCCTCCCCTCTATAGAAAGTATGCGCATTCTCTGATAGATGGCTGATCTCTTTATAGGGAAAGCTAATAATAGTTAACATGTCCTAACCACTTCCTCTAAAAACAACCATAGCGCTTTGAGGCACTTGAGAATATTCTGTTGCCACACAGTGTCTATCACAGATAAGACTGACTGTGGGGGGGGGGGTGGAGAATATTTTAAGCTACACTAAATATTGTGTTGGCTAAAATATGGGGGATGCTGCTGTCTTCCTTGTTAATGCTATATGCTCAAGAAAATCTAAAGGGGACTCGGGACTTACACAGAGTAAAGCAACCTTAAAAATGGGTAAATAAATGTGCACCCAATTTCAACTTGTGAAAGGCTTTTTGTGACCACAAAAGTAAAGGAAAAACCTAAAATTCACAGGGGAGAGAAACAGCTAGACACAGAGAAGCCAAAGGACAAGGCAAATGTCAGCCAGGCAAAGCACTGATAGCTTTCTAAACCAAACCTAGAAAGCAAAATTAAGGACATTAAGAAGCAATCACAGAGGATGAACAGACAAAGGTTATAAAACAGTGAGCTTCATTAGCGATGAGATAAAAGCATATTATAATGGGATACCATTTTCACCTATCAAAATAGCAAATATTTAAAATGATAAAAACAGCCATGTCACGGGTTTAGGACACTCTATGTTTCAGACACACTGTGCAGAGGCAAATCTAAAATGGAGCTGTCTTTCTAGACAGCCATTTGTCGCTACCTAGCAGACTCATTTGAGCATGCCTGCCATTTGACCAGAAATTCCAATTCCGAGTGCTTTTACTGAGGAAATGATCAGAGATGACAACCAATATTTATGAATGAGGGTGCTTATCTGAGCATGATTAGATGATCTCAGTACAATTTGCATTTATACAATGGAAAGCTATCAAAAGAGAGCATTTCTGGGTTTCATTTTCATGTCCCCTGACATGAGCTTATCAGTCCCAATATGAGGTTTATATAATCTGTAAAAGGGTGGGTTTTTTAATAAGTGTGCTCTAAAACCTACCCATGGGACGTGACATTGGGCACAGTCTCCTTGTCTGTCGAGTGTAAGTATGAGGAGAACTTGAACGCAAGAAAGACCAGTGTGGGCTGGGAGGACAGGGAGAGAGCAAGAGAGAGAACACTGATTTAGGCATGAGAAAATGCTATTCATATGTGAGCGTAGATTTTTTTTCACCTTGGTGCTGCAACAGTTAAGCATTGGGCTGTTAATCAAAAGGGTGGCAGTTCAAATCCATGGCAAGGCTCCCTGAGAGGAAGTTATTCTCTGTTTCAGTAAAAACGCCCGCCAAAAAACCCTGTAGGGGCAGGTCCGCCTGGTCACATTGGGTCAACAGGACCCCAGTAGATGCCAAGGCTTTGAATAACACCCGTTTTTTAAAGGGACTCTAAAATAACAGATGTATTATGGCCCTGATTTTGTAAGATCGCTGTGGGTATCTAACAATAATTATCTGAAGGTGACAAGAGGACATGTTAGGGGAATCCTCGTCCTAAGTGAGTCCCATTTTCTCCTGTAATCACAGAAACAGAACACAATACACATTCCTGGAAAAGAGAGGACAGAGAAGCAGCCTTCGTGATGAAGCTCTCTGGTCTTACTTTGCTTCCAGAGCCAGAGCAAAGATGCCCGCAGCCAGGGGTGCCGAGGCCGAGGTGCCCGTGTGGGTCTCTGTGCAGTCATTGTGCAGGTCGGCGCTCATCTGCATGGCATCGGGAGGAGAGAAAGGCAGGGAGAACGTGAGGAGGAAGCTCTGGCCCCCCGGGGTTCACTACACCCAGCCTCGCATCTGCTGCCACCAGGCAGCGCAGCTGATCCGTCCCTACTTCCTCCTCTCAACCACCGGGTGGATATTTGCCATCTGCCACTATTTTCATTCAGTCTCCTCTCTGTGCAGCTTGTCTATAATTCTGGCATCAAGATGCCTTTTCTGGGGATGAAACACTCCCACCATGAATATTTTCTCTTCTGAGATTCCCAAATGAAAACGCTATTAAAAAAAAAAAAAGGTGGGGGTGCTGTTTCAAAATCACTGTGAATCACACCAGCCCACTAATCATCGGGCCCATTGTGTTTCGTCTGGCGTCTCTAGAGATTCTGCCTCATGCCAGTGGCGTCACTGGGGGCTGTGGGGTTGGCATGGGGGTGCGGGCCACACCTGGTGACACTGTCAGAGGGGTGACGTCAAAATGACTAAACGTTTTGTTTAGAAACTCATCGTCGTTTATTTTTTAACATCTCTATGGTTGGTGATGGCGTCCTGGTGGCGCTGTCAGGTCAGCGTTGGAATGATAAACACAAGCTCAGTGGTTCTACGCCACCCGCTGCTCCACGAGGAAAAGATGGGCTATCTACTCCTGTTAACATGTGCACACTCTCCAGAACCCTCTGTAGGGGCTCTAGGAGTTGGGGTGGCCTCGATGACCAGGGTGGGGTGGGGGGGGTTAGTTATGGTGGGACCGGTGGTGGCACAGTAGTGAAGTACTGGACTACGAATGGGAAGTTAGAGGCTCCACCCAACAGCTACTGTGAGGAGGAAGACGTGAGAGTTGGCTCCCCCCACCTCCCAAAAAATACAGCCTGTGAAACCCTGTGGGTCAGTTCGCCCATCCAGTAGGGTGGCTGCGAGTTGGAATTTGAGTCCAGGGCAATGGGTTTCCTTAGTTATAGAAACACAAACAGTTTTTGTACCCCAGATTATATGTTGCAATCTACCTACCTAGCTAAAATGCTATGCGAATTGGCTTTTTGAGCCTTCTAGGGAGCGCTGATGGGGTCCATGTAGAGGACTGTGTTGGGCTAACTGTTAGTCAACAGATGAACCCACCAGCTGCTTCTCAGGGAAAGACAAGGTTGGCGACTCCCATAGATAGTTACATTCCTGGACTCCCACTCAAGCAGTTCCGCCCTGCGTTATAGGATCTTGGTGAGTCAGACTTGGCTGGCTGGCAGTGAATTTGGTTTGGTTTGGTAGGATGCTCTGGTCTGATCTGCCATTATTACCCCTGTCATTGACCCTTCAAATTGCGTGGCTTCATCTGCATGCACTACAAGCGTGTGCTACAGGCATGTTGCTTTTGTTGCTCCCTGCAGGCTACACACGAGACTACTAACTCCAAGATCCACGGTCTCAAAGACCCCACAGTGACCGTTCTACCCTGTCCTAGAGGATTGCTTTGAGTTGGAATACGCTCGATGGCAGTGAGATTGATTTTGATTTGGTGATTTTATAGCCACCTCTTTTGTCTATTTTTCTGCTGTTTTAGCTCCAATAAAGTGATGAGTAGAATTTCAACGGAGTAATTAAATGAAGGAGAAAAAGAGAATAGCTTCCAGTCTGTTCCTAAGAATGTTGTAAGTAGTAAAGATATTTTCAATGTCAAATATTTTGTGAGACAATTTTATTATTTCTATGAGCTGAGCAATATTACATTTAAGCAATTGACAACTAGATCGCATTGGATTCTATGATTGACAGTGATAAAAAGCATCATTAAAGATTCTATAAGGTTTATTACCACTTTCAATCACAGAATCCAATGAGATCTAGTTGTCAATTGCCCGTAAGAGCCCTGGTGGTCCAGTGGTTAAGTGTTGGGCTGCTAATCTCAAGGTCTGCGGTTTGAAACCACCAGCTGTTCCGTGAGAGAAAGAGGAAGCCTCTACTCTGGTCCAAGAGTTACAGTCTTGGAAACGCCCAGGGACATGGCATCCTGCCAGAATCGACTGGGCGGCCATGAGCGAGTGAAGGAGTCCGCACAGGCACACCACCCGTGATGGCACTGCCCTGCTAAAGACCGTGAAGCCGCCAGGGCTCTGCTTCTCCTCCACTGGCCGACCGTTTGCTCTGTAGCTGGATGGCAGGCACTCTGACTGCACTGGAGGCGCCCGGGTGAATGCTGCCACTCGCAGGTGCCAGGAAAGCCACCGGGCTTTCAAATGAAACTTGCCCTGCACTGAAATCCCACTGTGTCTTAGAACTGCTGTGTCTTAGATGGGTACCATGGGCCAGTCGCTTGGTTCCCCATCGGTAAAGCGAGGTTGGCATGTCCTGGCACATATTCTCAGCACTAAATTAGTTCGTGTCTGCAAAGGCATTTTTTAAAAAATATTTTAAAATATGAGAAAGTACCCCGGGCTAACTTTAGAGCAACGAAGAGACATGGGGAAGAGAAAAAAAATTTTTTTCCAGACTGCTTTTAAAATCTGCCATGTGGCAGGGTTGACAAGCAGTTGGACCAATGGATTGGTTACTAACAAGACACCCACCTGGCCCCCAGCATGAGGATTTTTGAGCTAGAGGTTTCAACGTGTGAGAGGCAGGTGTAAAAAAATAATTTGTTCTTTTATCACCTCTTTTGGTTTCCCACTTGGAGTCGCTGGATTTCTCAAGTTACAGAGGGCTGCAGAAGCACTCCTGCCCCGGTTACCTCCAGACGTAAGAAGGCCCCCAGAGATGGACGTGCGGGGGCAGAGGTTGAGGTACGAAGAGGGGGTGGTACTCCAGCTGTCTCAGACGGAATTCGCTCTGTCTCCCCCATGGCCGATCATGGCCGGGTCTTTACTGAGGCACTTCCTCCTGCTTCATTGTAGGGCAGCCCCAAGGCGGGATAGTCTAGGGCAGTCACGTGGAAATGCCTAGCAAGCCATTTTAGGAAAGGCAGCCCTGGATATCCCGGAGGACAAATTGGACAAAAGAACAAATTTGGGGAGTCAGAACACAGGTGGGCCAGATGCCTAAAGTGTCCTTTCAGCGACCTCTCTAATCAAGCCTGCCCTCAAGAATTCTTGGGCAGAATGTCGCTGTCTATTGTTGGAGGAATGAAGACAGAGGCAGGGGCTTGGGGCGGGGCAGTGCTCTTAAATCGAGACTGTGGTTTTCCTGCCTAAACGAGTGGGCATTGCAGAGACAGGCAGCGTTCCAGAATAGCTACCTGCGTGAAGAAGAGAGTAGTGCCCACGATTTTTGTTGAGACGCCCTTAAGAGGTTTACATATATATCCTAATTGAATTATCCGGGGCTCCATCACCAACCTGGTTGGCTGGTGACCTGTCATTTCACTGAGATGAGGCTCATCTGGGTCTGGGCTTCAGGGAATGGGGGTCCGCATGTTGAGCAACTTGGTTCTTTTCCTGCCAGGTGTTAAATTGGGGGCTTTAAATGTTTAACTGTAAAGCATCTCTCTCTAGTCTCAATGCTTCGGAATGGCCCTTCATCATCGTGCCCTTGAAGGGAAATCCAGTAATTGCCCTTGGCAGCTGACTCACGGAAGCAGAGCCACAGCCAAGCATGGGCTGCAGGAGTTCTCTAAGCACGGCCCGCCCCTCAAAGCTGCTTCTCTGGATGCTGAGAAGCTCACCTCAGGGGAAATCCAGACTGCTGTCTTCCTGCAGGCCATCCACTCGAAGGAGGCAGAACTCTGTCTGCTCTGTATTTTTATCACCCGCTAAAGGGCAAGTGAGACGAATTCCTGCTATTAGAGGAGCAACACGTGTGAGGCTGATACAGCCCCCCACGGCCCTGAGATCTCCTGGAGGCCTGTTTTCAGGGAGACGCCACACAAGCAGCGGGGCCCGGGCGACGCCACAGTATGTAATGACTGGTTGGGTGGCTTCTCGGGTTAAGTTTAAAAATGTCAAGGAAACCAGATCATCTCGACAGAGTGTCATTATCCCCGCGAGAGAAAATTTTCCAAGAGATGGCAGCCTTTCAAGTAAGTCAGCATTAAGTCTCCCCAACTGAGACATCAAGCTTAAGCAAATCAATTTTTACCAAAGGTCGGTTTGGAGGATCATTCTGGATGCAAGCCATGCTTTCCCACCTCAGCAGAGAGAAGTAGACAAAAGCCACATACGATTCGCTGGTCAGTGTAATCTCCGCTGCTGTAAGAGGTGGCCAGCGTGGAGGAGCACTTCTCGGCATACCAGGGGGAGAGGCCTTGCTGGGAGGCGCTGCTGATGGAGATGGTGTAGATGCTGTCTGTGTAACCATCGCAGTCACAGTTGTCTCCTTGCCGGCCCCCATTCCCTGAAGCCCAGACGAAGATGGAGCCCTTGCCTTGTCTTCCCTAAAGAAAAAGCCATAAGACAGGTACCACATTGACAATCGGCTTATTGAACCCACCCCTTGACAGCACAAAAGAAAGGCCTGGCAATTTGCTTTTCCAGATTAACAAAAGGTTTTATATTCCCTGCCAGCAGTCGACGTTGACTCTTTGTGTGACCCTACAGAACATGGCAGAGCCGGCTCTGTGAGTTTCTAACACTGTAACTCGCGATTACCACCGTGTCAATCCTACTGAGCTATACAGGGGGTGACCAGCAGTCAAATATGATGTTGCTTGTTTGCTCTTTGATAAAATTTGTTATCATCTGTGGATTTGCTCTGGAACCCTGCTGGGACTATGAGTTAAGCATTGGACTGTAAACTGAAAGGTTCTTGGTTCAAAACCACCGGCTGCTCTCTCTGAGAGAAAGATGAGTCTGTCTGTTCCCATTAGGATTTACAGTCTCAGAAACCTAAATATGGTCGCTAGGTGTGAGAATGGACTTGGCGACAGTTAGTTTGGGTTTTGTGGGTCTGGGGAGCTCCTGGGCAGTGCAAACAGTAAACAGGCTCAGCTGCTAACTGAATATTTGGCGGCTCAAGGTCACCTGGAGGAACTATCAAGTGGCCTGATGATCTACTTTTGAAAACTCAGCCACTGAAAGCTCTGTGCAGCTCGGTTTCTACCCTGACACACAGGAGGGAACCATGAGTCACAGTCAGCTCTCAGGGAACTGTCTGTTGTCATATTCCAATAAAATCCTCAACAAGAAAATGCAGGCAGGATGTTTTCGGTGAGTGTCTTAGGGCCTATTTTTGACTCTAGTTTCCCCAACATCAATGATGAATATCGCACAAGACTGCAAAAGCCATCTGACTCTGACCAGAATGCACCAGAACAAGTGAGCTGTGTCTCACCCACTTTGGACTTGCTCTCAGGAAAGACCGGTCCCTGGCAAAGGACACCATGCTTGCAGGGGGTCAGTGACAAGAGTAAGACCCCAAAACAAGGTGGATTACCAGAATGTCCGTCACAGTGGGTTCAACTTGAACAACAATGTGAGGATGGCCCAGGACTGGGCAGTATGGCACCTAGGGTGACTATGAGTTGGAATTGATTTGATGGCACAGAACAACGACAACAAGAAACAGGAGCCCTGGGTGGGACTGGTGGTGAAGAACTAGACTAACAAGCACTAGACTGAGGTCGGTGGCCTGAAGACCCCAGCGGCACCGCAGGAGGCAGGTCAGGCAATTTCCTACCCAGTGGTCACACCTTGCATGCTCTACGGAGCTCAGTTCTATTCTGCACACACGGAGTCCCCTGAAGTTGCATCAGTTTGACAGGAACTAACAATAGCAGCAGGGCTTGCTCATATGTCTTCACTTTTCTCTAGGCTATGTCACGATGTTTGGATCTCTGAGCTTCCTCTCAGGCTTTCTGCTTGAGTCTTCTGGCTGACTGACCGAGGGACACAAGTAGGCATTACTCAGACCTGCTTGCAGCTGTCAGTTCAATGGAATTCATCAAGGCCACCCTTTTGTGCGTTTCTAATTTGTGCTCACCAAAGCTTCTGTTTGTTCTGTGCTGTGGAAAACAAGCCTCGGAATCAGTGCATCCACACAGCAAGCCCGCGTGACTGCAATGGCATCACAAGGGAGACACGCGTGCACCGGGAGCACGCATAGCAGAAGGCAGCTCGCTCTCATCATTAAGAGCTTACTTTCAAGTGGATGAAGGGAGGCAGCGGACAGTGGAAGACATGACAAAATAATAATAATGTACAAATTATCAAAGGTCCATGGGGTGGGGAGGAAGGGAAATAATGAGGAGCTGATACCCAGGGCTCAAGTAGAAAATGTTTTGAGAATGATGATGGCAACAAATGTACAAATGTGCTTGACACAATGGATGGATGCATGGATTAGGATAAGACCCTAAAGAATTCTGGACAGTCCCTTACCTGACGTCATGGCAAAGGTGAAAGAAAGTATCCAGAAGGGTGTGACCATATTTTTAAGTGACCTTGGTGGCATGGCGGGACTTATACATGGGACTGGTAACTGCAAGGGCAGAAGTTCAAAGCCATCAGCAGCTCCATGGAGAAAGAGGAGGCTTTCTACTCCCACCAACAACGACAGTCTCAGAAGCTCACAGGGCCATTCTTCCCTGCCCTATAGGGTCGCTGTGAGTCCGCCTTCACTCAATGGCTGTGAATTTGAGTTTTGAATTTGATCCTAAACCCTATCCATTTGATCCTAAACTCTATCCAAATGGGTGAAACTCTATCCATTTCCAACTCCAAGCAGGGAAAATGCTCTTAACCCTGAACATCCATCTCTGTGAAGAATGGTTTGGCTCTCTACATGCATTTAAAGTTGTGAAGCACTTGGACAAGAAATCCACAGTCCCCATTTCCTTCCTCCCATTATAATGCTAGTGTTCCTCCTTCCCCTTAGTATGGAAGGATTCAATTTCATACCCGGTTAAGTCTCCGTTAAGCATCTCACCTGTTTGACACCATACTCAAAAGCCTTCTGGGCTAGTCTGCCAGGCCCCTCCACAGTTTTTCCATCATCATTAGGGCCCCAGCTGGCACTGTAAATATCCACATGTCCGGGGTTGAAGCCTATGGAACTGGCCTCAATAGCATCGGTCACAATGCCATCCAACATTCTGATGCCTGTGCAGTGAAAAACAAGCACACATATGCTGAGGTCCGTGTGTACCTGTCTTAATAGGCACCTTGTGAATGGGCTCTCAAAAGCGTCACAAAGATAATAGCCATTGGGTGTCCTAAATGCCCACAGAGCCTGCTACTAGGAACACAAAAAGAGGGCACCAGCCACTGCCCCCAAGGCTTCCTTCCTGTCCAGTGGCAAAGAACTAAGACCACCATGCAGGTTGTCCTGACTATTTGTCCCATGAAAGACTCTGTTCCCAGGCATCCTCCTGAGGTTGAGAGGGTCTGGCATTGTTGGACAAGAGGAAGTGGCGATGGTGTTGCTGGTTATAGAATGGCTCAGCTTTGCCTTTCTTCCACCACCCCATGACAGCACAGCTTTCATAAAAGCCCATTAAAGAGCTGTTTTTCGGGGCCACATCATCAATGGCTGTTGTCCGGCCTGCACGACACGCAAGACCCTCCTCTACTGAAACCTTGACGCTTGAAAGCTGCCTGCACAAGAGGAAACTGACAAATAAGGCAGGAACCCTTGTTCTAAGCAGTGATTAAAAATAACCTGCAGGCCATGCTTTATGTGTTTCCTAAGAAACATTCTCAAGGAGCAAGCTTCCTTTTCTTCTAAACAATCTCAAGGATGGAATCATTGCCAGAGATGTTACTCCGGAGGGGAATCATCTTTCGTCAGGAGCAGGCAGAACTGGAGCTTTCCAGCAGGCCCACCACCAGCAGCAGACTCGTGAATTTCAGGGCCAGGGAGGCGAACACAAGATACAAGCAGTTACCTAGCTAGTCTTGGCTTCTGAGTAAAGTGCGATGGAGTACGCACTCATATTTCTCACACTAGTACTCATATGTGTTGTGTAACAAAGGTAAAAAAAACCTATGTGGTTGGCACCATGAGTTATAGTCGTTATTTTTAAAAGATATTGTTTTAAATTTCATTTGAGGGCTAGAGCAACGAAGGAAAAATAATGCACCGTGCATGGAATCAGTATCTTCCCTTCTACGCGGCCTCCAACTGGCTCTTGTCATCTTGAGTGCCTTCCTTGCTTCTGATCCCTTGTCTAAAAAATGACGGAATCAGAGGACGATGCTCACAATCGGTAGCTATCGTACCTGGAAAAGTGAATTCCTTCTGCAGGTAATTGCATGACTGTGCTCCTGTCTTTCTTTAGCAGGTGGCACTTTGAAGACGCCAGCATCAAAGGGTCAGCATGACATTCAAAATCTGAATGCTGCATGGGGGAGGGGGGAATGGGATGCATTATCTGTGCCATGATATACGTTTGTTTGGTTTCTCAAAAAGAACACACTATCAAACACAAGGTGTTTCACTTGATGGGCGGGTTTTACTGTTCTTTTCGTGTAACTGACAATCGGCCTTTTGTTGTTGTTATAGTTTGGGGGACTAAAAGTCTGTAGTATAACTAAGAAGCCTGAGGGGAAGTTAGTGTAAAGAGGTGAGACAAGTAGTGTGTTCCCTGTCGCCCCCCCCCCCCCCCCCCCCGCAGAACCACATTCTGCCCATCTCCATTGGAACAGGAACCACATCAAAGGGCTCCCTTGACCTCCAGCTTTCCATTGAATTCAGCCGCCTGAATACACCTGCCAGAAGTTAGTAGGTGGGAGGGGAGCGAAGCATCCCTCATGACCTAGAAGATCCTGGCTTCTGCGGTGTGGTTTTCCTATGACACCCCCACCCCCAGCACCCCGCTCTCTCTGGAGCTCACTTGCTAGCTGTCTTCCTGACTCCTTTAGGCCTAAGGAGAGTGACATCTGACTAGACTTGCTAGCCTCTTGTTGGCTTCTTTTAGTCTTTGTGAACAATTCGTTCAGTAAATTGTTCTCAATTACTCTGGTGGAGTGCACCAGTGCAGAGTATGTTTTCTGTAAGGGCTCTGGCTGAGACAACTAAAAATGCTATCAAATAGCATCTTCAGTTTCTTAATTTAACACTCTGCGTTCCTTTTCATTTTCTAAACTGTTTTTCTATGAAGTGCAGGACTACAGAACTGAGAGTCAGGGGAAGAAGTCTTTGCCTAAATTTGCCTCCTTCATTTCCCTTTGTGAGAAACATGAGGCTCTGATCCTGGAAAGATGTACAGACTTGGAAGCACAGAAGGCAGTTCTGCCCTGTCCTTTAGACTTGAAAGGACTCAGAATCAGCCTGATTGCATGAGTTTGTTTTAGTTTTTTTGTTTGTTTTATAATGTTCCCTTTAAAAGCCCTGGTGTCACAGAGCGTAAAGTGTTTGGCTGCTAAGGGAAATATCGGTGAGTCTAAATCACAGCCACTCCAATGGGAGAAAGATAAGCAATCTGCTTCCAAAGCCTTGGAAATCCTCAGTGCAATTTCCCTCTGCCTTACAGGATCGTTGTGAGTTGGAATAGTCTCAGTGGCAATATTTTTTTTCCTTCTTCAGATTTTCTATTCCCTTAGCAAGAGCTCAATCAATAAGGAACCCATCTAAATCAGAACAAACAGAAATTAGATTTGGTGAAAAATGATCCAACATTTCCATGTGTTCTTTTTTTGTGGTCTCTACTAAGGTGTATGAGCTATACCCAGCTATCCATGTTCTAGGCCAATGTAAAGAAAACAAAAATCCTCCGACTAGAACAGTATCAATGTCAAACTAAACAGAAAAACTTGAGGTTGCTAGATTAAGCATTCCATTTTATTTGGCTGCACAATAAACACTCGTAGAAAAAGCAGTTAAGAAACCAAATAACATATTTCATTGAGCAAACAGGTGTGTAAAACCTATTTAAGGTGTTGAAAAAAGAGGCGTTACTTTAATGACTCCGGTGCACCTGAGCGGAGCCATGGTATTTTCAATCGCTTCATATGCATGCAGGGGAAAGCTGGACAAGGAATTCCTATGACCATAGAAGAATGGATGTGCTTGAACTGTGATGCTGGTGAAGAATATTGACAGTACCGTGGCTGTCAGAAGGAAACACAAGTCTGGACTGAAAGAAGTACAGCCAGAAGGCTCACTGGGAGTGAGATGAGGAGACTGAACTGCCCATGCTTTGGACATGTGATGAAAAGAGACCAGTCACTGGACAAAGGACATCCTGCTTAGTAAAGTCAGTGAACAAAAGGGAGAGCGTTCACACAATGGATTGACACCGTGGCTATCCCACCCAAAGTTCAAGCTTAACAATTGTGTGGCTGCTGCAGGCCTGGGCAACGTTCTTTTCTAGTGTACTTGGGGTCACTCTGGTTGGAGTCCACTCAACGGCCCTGAAAAACAGCAACGTGCTCTCGGAGTACAATTCCACTGATTTGCTTGCAAATCACCCTCAAGCCTTCCAGCTAGTTTTGCCTGAAGTATATTCTCTCCTCTGATGGCTGAAAACATAAGACCCACCACATCCACACTGGGTGACGCAAACCCATAGAACCAACAACCCTTGCTTTACCTCCAACTTTGGAATTGTATGCAACTCCGACCCCACACTTGTGATTATTGGCTTGCATGGCAATTTCTCCTGCACATCTGGTCCCATGTCTGAGGATTAAAAACAAGGATTATGCATTGTAAATATAGCAGCCAAACATTCATGTTGCATATGGATCCATGGAATAGCACATATTATTCTTTCATGCGTCTTGTTGCTGGCTTTCTTCATGCTGATATTAGATGAAGTGTTTCTTCAGATTAGGGTAGCAGAACCAGACTCTGAATTTAAATTACAGCTCCTGCCGCTGTAATCTTGGATAAATTACTTAATCTTCAAAAGTTGGTGATAAAGAGCACTTGATATTACACAGGTAAGACAGTGGCTAGTACATAGTAAGGACTTGGTCAGTGTTAGCAATTATAGGCAAACTTACTGTAGTCAGCCTAACTTTTGCCATGTTTTCCCTGTCTCCCATTTCACTTTCTCTGTAATTTTTATGATTTTCTATATTGGTCAGAGGCAGCCCGACTAAATGAGAATGTTTGTCTCTTGGGAAGGTAGTTCAGATAACTCTGAGGATCATCAGGATAATGAAGAAGACCATTCAACATCATAAATTCCTCTTACTTGCCTCACCTGACTTTTGGTGGCCAAAAAGCTAATTCTTGCTTTCTTTACTTATCAACAGAGATATATTGAAATTTCCCTCAGACCTCTTAGAATTCAAAATTCATTGGCATCAAGTTAATTCCAACTCAGTGTGACCTTTAGTACCCTACTTAAGGGACTTCGTTGTTTTGTTGGCTTGCTTTTGGATCCTGTGAGTATCCTGATACTTGAATTAATGTACACCCTATGGGAAGATCCATGCCTCTCCCAGGGTGTGAATTCCACAGTATTGTATATAATCTCTGTGTATTCTGTTTCGGGTAGGATTCCAGTAAGAAAGCCTGAGTGGCAGCTGGACTCCTTTCTGTGTCAATAATCTTCTCTTTTTCTTTCTAACGTACAGTTAGAGAATTTAGTGCTCTGGTAGCATAGTGGGTTACATGTTGGCCTGCTAACCATAAGGTTTGCAATTCAAAGCTAACACCCATTCTGTGGGAGAAAGATGAGCCTTTCTATTCCTGTTTAGATTTCCACTTCACACTCTTTCTTGGTGAAGGGACTCTTCACTTTGCTTCCCAGTGGTTGTGTCAAACTCGAGTACCTAGATTATTCTGCACCAATCCTAGTAGGATATGCCAGGATAGAGTTCCCATTCCAGTCCTCCTCTTCTTAATGATTCCATCCTCTATCCATGCAGCAGACTAAAACACCTGCAGATTCCCTGGTGCTAAACCAATAGACAGCCTCATGATAAACAGAGAAGAGATTGACGTTTTCAAGGATTTAATTTTTCTTGGATCCATATTCAATACTCAGCAACGAACTCAAGACATCAAATGATATGTGGCATTGGGCAATCCTGGCAATAAAAATAACTTTCTTTCTAATACCAGGAGAGCACAACAATGTGATCTGTTTGTTTGTTCCAAGCTTTTTCCACTGTGAGAGCATCTGGGAGCAACATAAGAGCTGTTGGTGGCTTACAGGAGCCATTGATCATACATGCTGACATCGAGGGAAAGGAGGGAGGGTCAATTCTGAGAAATGCTGTTGGACAGCTACTGTTAAGCATTACTGCACTACCCATCTATTAATTTAGCCTTGCATGAAATATTAAAATTCTAAATTGACTGAGCCATTCAAAATAATTGTGTTCACTTATCTTTTTTTTTTCCAGAAGTACGGAAGATGATTTCCTGGTTTACTTCCACTAAGTGACATTCCTACTCCTCATGTGATGACTAAAGTCCTACGTTAGATCAATACAATAATCATTAACTCAAGATCTTCCCTGATACAACTTGCTGCTTCTGCTGCTGCTGCTGCTCTGGCAGCTGGGCTTTTTCCCTGATGAGAAGTGACCCTCCTTCACTCCTTGTGATTCTCTGGTGCTAAAACTTCTCTTCAGAATCCTGTCAAAGATTGATGCAAATTCCAGAGAGAATTAAACTCTTTGTCATGCATCCTGAGCTTTAAAGTGTCACGTGAGCCTTGTGCATCAAGACACATGGCAAGATTCTATTGGAGAATCAAATTCAGTGGTGGGGGAGACACACTAGAAGGTGGCAAGAGAGTGGCAGGTGGACTGCCGACCTATTGTCTGAGTTCCTGGTCTGGTGATACCTGAAGCTAGAGCATGCTGTGAGAAAATTTAAAAGAAATACAGAAAAAAATTAAATCAAATCCTACTTCAACTCTAAGTCAGAATTCTATTACTTGCAAATGAAGCTTTCTCACCGGCATGCCACTCTATGAGAAAGGCATTCACATCTTTGTTCCCTTGATGGGTTGGCCCTTTGGGTCTTTTTAGACTCTCTACAGGGACCTTTGGTTATCATCCTCTGAGAAACGTGTCCTAGAAATCCACTGCCTATATTCCCACTTTCATCCAATGTGAGTCAGGACTCTGAATAGGCCAAAGATAAACATTTGAAAATCCAGTGCCGTCTCTATCCTGAACTAACACCTGAAGCAACCTGGTATCAGATGCCCTCAGCGTTATGCCCCTGTCCTCAAAATGGTTTGATGGGACACCACCTTTTTTTTAATCTCCTTTTTAATCTCTCTTGACAGATGACTGCTGTCTCCTAATAAAAGTTGTGGTAGTATCATGGTTCTTACTCCCACCTCTACACCTTGAGAGAATTTATCAAAGTGGTGCTGTGCCATTCTTTGTAGTCAATCCTGTGGTTCGTTTTCTTTCCTTAAGTCAGGCACTGAGATAACGGAGCCCTCTCTTATTGCAGAACAATGTTAGTCGTACCAAGCACTTAAACAAATTGGTGTTTTAACATTATCCCACATGAAAGTTTAAAGACCACTGTTATTAGGGTTGAAATATCCTTGTCACATAAGTTATTTTGCTGGAAACACAGCCACAACTGGTGTTACGATCCTGAATACAGATTCAAGCCTATTTAATAGTAAGAGTTTCCTGTGCTTTTCAGGTTTCAGTCTTCGGTGTTTCCACTTGGACTTGCAGAGGAGGATTGGAATGCGACTCATCGATCCCACTTACATGGTAATAAAGACAGCAGCAGCACAGATAGCTTGGAGTGATAGTGCCCTCCAAATTGGGGCTTAATGGGCCTCTAATTGCTATTAAAAGGCCAGTATAAAATGAAGTCATTCATGTTCCAAGCGCGAGGGATTTATTTCTTCTGACAATATACTAGAACAGTACCTCTGCTTTTCGTGATCCCTTCTGTTAAATAAAAGGGATGCTACCTTTTGGGTTGATAGTCAAGAGGGTACTAGGTGATAGTTGCTCTTTTGTCCATTTTTCAAACACTAGCTTCTGAATTGGCCTAGGGAATTGTCTCAGCTTCAGTTCCTACTGGGCGATATCATTCTTGTCACACCAATTTCTCACTGAAAGGAGGGTCTACCTCCTTTGCTAAATGAGAAATCTTTCTGGTTGTCTTTATAATCCTCAGCCTCATAGCAAACCTATAGGATACAATATGCCCCATCTACCGCCACTGCCCAAGTCATTTACACATGCAAACTCATGTCATCATCACAATCAACCAAAAAATAGATACTACTCCTCTCCCTCGTGCTAGATCTAAGATTTGCTTAACACCAGTTCTAAGAGTGTGTAGCTGTTCCTTGCTAATGGTACATTCTGCGACTTTCCACGGCAGGTTACATTTTGAAACTCAGAATTTTCCAAAATGAAATGCATTTCATCAGATGGGCTGCTTTCTGCAGCGTGTCAGCGCTCCCTACATGGGGAGAAATGCACCTATTATAAACGTTATGAGATCCTGTCTGCATCCAAATTGGAAACGGAGGCCTGAGGCTCGGGTAAGTGGAGAGACTCCACAGAGCCTCCGTGGCAGACTCGATCCTTCCATGACGCAATCACCGATTGCACAGCCACCGCACGGCTGAGCACCCTGGGCACACTCTCAGGAGGAGACGCTCACCCCCAGCTGACCATTCCCTCCTCTGCTCCCATGAGAATGAGAGCAAATGATCTTCTCAGCCTTGACCAAGGGGATAGAATGGAAGTAGTGTTTGGGGGGTTTTGTTTTATCTCTATTCTCAGAAGGGCGCTTATTTCTCTCTACATCTTCCCTACTTCCTGAAGAAGTGTCTTTCATAAAAATAGGGCGCAGGCAGTCCCCAGACTGTGAACCTCCTATGAGAACCTTGCACAGCCTACCATCTTGCAAATCTGAAGTGTGCACAGCGGTTCCTAGCAACTAACAGGTACTCTTTTGTGCCCCACATCTAAATATCTTCATTAGTATTGTAGTATGTTAAAGGTGGTTTGGTCCTCTGGAAGTGTTTTGTTAATGCTTCCTAGGCAAACAAAATTACCCTGTGTACTCAATACTAAGATTAACAGTTGATGAACTGACTTTAGAAACCAACTGTACCTCGCTGCTCTGATTTGCATATAAATTCAATTTAAAGACAGATTGAGGAGTGGAAGTTATTTGTCATGTATGTACTGCCTGTACAAGAGGTGACTTCCCCAGTTCACCCTTGATCACCCTATTTGGCAGCGCCCTGACAATAGCCAGGCTAAAATTATAAGTCTGTGTTCTAAAAGAGCAGATGTTCCTTCAGGTTTTGCACTGCCCTGAGTCAGAAATATGCCTAGAGCGGGGATAAAATCTCCTGAGTCACTCCTACTTTCCATGGGGCCCATCTACTGTTCTTCTGCAGCATGGTTACTGGAAAGTTCCAGCCCCAGTGAAATGCTTAAGGCTAGCCTCTTACAACCTAGAAGAAATAAATGGTACTGAAACAAAAAGGCTTTCTTCGAACTGTCCACTAACTCTCTCTTTTCCCCAAGGAAAAATGATACACTCAGAAGGTGGGGGACCCAGCCTCCCTTCCTGACTTCTGCTTGGCTCTCTGGAAAGGAGACCCTCCAGAGAAAGACGCAATCCTCTACAGGTCACATCCGAGCTCTGAGAGCCAGAGAGCACTTGGTTGACCCAAGTTGGCTGGCTAGTAAGTAGACCGCATGCTAGAGCTACCCACACTTCCTGTGAGATTTTAGCTGTCGTGCGCTTTCAATTCCTATCCCTAAACACCACACCTTCATTTTGAGCTTCACTTGGATCTGTTTGCTGCAAGTCTCTTCCGGGTGGAGCAAAGGAAGAGGAAAGTTCGAATGTCTTCCTGAAATCTGTAAGAAATTTCACTATAAACAGAGATGAATTTTTGTATGGGCTTGACCAATGTGAGACCAACGGCTTGGCGAGTGACATTTCCTTGGGACTTGCATAGAGCATTCACATTTACAAGAGTCTTTAGTGTCCAAGACCTTTGGAAGATCTGGCTCTTGGCCTCCCTCATCTGCTGTGACCGCTAGAGAGAGAGCTAACTCAGGAGTCAGATACTGACACCTGCCTCTTCGCTTGGACCTTGTAGTACTCCGTAGGCACTCTGGAGCATTTAGCTAACCAGTCCAAAGCCTGGAAGGCTTCTTAGATTTGCGGGGAGATCACAGGGTGTGTTTCCCTTGTCTGGTGACAACACACTCTTCTGGGAGTACCACGGAGGATGCTGGTGGGCCCCATAGCAAGTCGTGGCAGATTTGTAATCTGGGTAATCTCCATTTCTTTTCATGACTCACATCAAGCACATTGCTAACACTGTAAAGGCCATGGGGGGATCAGTGGAGATGGGGAGGGGGATAAAGGTTTTCATTCTTTCTGTTCCTTTCTTTCTTCCATTGCAACTATTTGGGTAACACCTGACGAGAGAATTTCGTGACATAAGAAGACTGTTTAATTAAAATATGGCTTTATAAACAAAGGGAGTATAAAAATGGAAGCTTTTGTTTCTGTTTCAAAACAACAAAATATTGTGATAGGGATGCTGACATTTTCTGAAGGCCGAATGCACATCACGTTTACAGTATAATTTTCTCAAATCAGCAGAAGCATTTTAAAGTCCTTTGTTTCCAAAAACACACATTTACTCACTTGTTCTCGTTTGTGGGATCATATCGGGGAAATGGGTCATGGTCATTGTCATTGAAATCATAGCTCGCCTCTGGATCCTAGAGAGACAACAGAAACAACACTGGCACACCACAATAGAAGCAGCACTCCCCGAGCCCCCAACCCTGCCCTCTCCCATGCTGGGCCAGAGCTCGTACTTCAGCGTGGCTAGCCATACACCAAGCACAGTAGATGCTGCTGAACTTAGCGCTCAGAGTCACGTGGGATTCAAGCTGAAAGGAATGAGAATGGCTTTACTTCAACTACCTCCTGTTTAAGATGAGAAAATTGAGGCCCAGTGCAGTGAAAACTTCAAAGGCATGCCGTTAGCAGCACACCGACTCTCACTTTCTTATTAACATTCGTATAAAAAGTTGGTTGAGGCTTGAGCTTAGGTTTACCATGATCTCCTTTAGTCCCATCATGAACTCTGGTAGCAACATATAGTTTTAGTAGAGAATGTGTTTGAAACTCAAGGCAGGCCTCCAGGTCGACCCCCTTTTCCAAGCAGGCTGCTGTATTTACAGATCTCTCACAGATGGATTCTGCCTCTGACCATGACTGCTATTGCTCAAGATTTCCCTTATCTTTCAGTAATGAGACCTGCCTACTCTTTTTCACCCTTTCTTCCCCTCCTGCTTACCTGGTTTCTTAGTTTTGTGTATGCTGGTGTATGCTGCCTGGGCAGAAAGGGTGAGCAAGCGAGCAAGAAAGAGCGAGAGAGAGAGAGAGAGAGAGCAATCTTAAAGAAGGAATAACCCTCCCTAAGATATGTTATGGGGAACTCCATAAACAATTATACAAATACTTTTCATTTATTTATTTTCGATTCTCCTTTAGGCATGTTTATACCGTGTGATGTACACTCGCAGGTTGCCTGAGAGAATCATATGTATACAATGTTTCAATGTCAGAGATACTGACCTATAAAGAGAGCAAGAAGTGAGACTGCAAACAAACAAACAAAACAACCTCCGGCCTTGGACTTGATTGGCTTGCCTAAGGTAGACTGGCTCAGAGTCTGAATCGCCCCAATCATCTAGAAGACTTTGTGCCTGGAGTCTCAAAACCCACATGTGCTTATACAGCCCTTGGTTCCCTGGAGCTCTTCCCATGCTCCAAAAGAGGAAGGGTGAAGGAAGGGATGAAGCTTTGGCCAAGGTCAGAGAGGTCCTGTCAGCAAGGGAAAAACTAACCCTCTGCCATGGACTCAATGTCAATGCATAGCAACTCAACCGGACAGATTAGAACCATCTCTTCGAGCTGCAAATCTTTAGGGGAGCTGAAATCCGTACCTTTCTTCTGGGGGACAGCTGGTGGAATCAACTGCTGGACTTGTGTTCATAACCCAGTCCAGCACGGAACCCACTACAACACCAGAGAGCTGGCCCTCGTTTTGTGCCTGGAGAGAGCTCCCCACATTGAGGTCCTGGGGAGGGCCACACTCACATAATTGGCATAGATGTCCGTGTGGTTCCACTCCAGGCCATCGTCCAGCACAGTGATGACCACTCCTTTGCCAGTGATGCCTTTTTGCCACACGGGGATCACGTGGAGGTCCAGCTTGGGCAGAGCTGCGGTCACCCTGGTATCTTGCTGGGGAAGAAAAGCAAAGCAACGTTGCTGACATCCCAGTTTGCCTGCTGTAAAATGAGAATGTAAACGCTGACCTGGAGACTCACGCTTCTTCTTCCTGGGACCACACTACAATTGCGAGGAGCGCGGTCAGATGAAATTAGAAATCAAGACAAAGCAAAGTTGAGGGCAGTAGGGCCGAGGGAATCGTGACTCTGTCTGTCCCCACTGAACCCATGGACAATCACCTTCTTCTTGAGCTACATAGCTTCAAAGAAGCTTCTGTATACTTTTCTCGCCTTCCTAATGAAATGCTCAGACTCTCTGCTGAAGTTTTCTTGGATGTCTCATGTTTCTATCTACCCCGAAAGCCTGAGCCGCCGTCACCACACTGATCTTCCTTTCTATCATATTATGCAGTCCTTCCCATATATTTCTTTTAAAATATGGCTCGAAAAAGAGCACCAACCCTGGAATGTCTAGGATATCCTGGTGTCACCAGAACTGTTGCCATATAATCACCTATTTCCAATTATGAGTGCTGTGGGGAGTAAGTCCCCATCCGAAGACACTGGGATTTTCTTTTCCAGATAGTCTTGTCTAAGTTTATAGTGGGTAGGACTGTAGGGGAGCAAGGGAACACAGAAACCTGCCTAGGATGCGAGACACAAAAGGGGTTTGGAATCAGTCTTAAACAACCATCATCAAAACTGTCAATTAGTCTACTGACCTATTGTTGATGTCTCTGAAAACGAAAGATGGAACTTGGTAGGCCACTATGAAACTTAATCATAAGAACCAGGAAACCACACACATTATTGGCCAAGGCCAGAGAAGAAGACTTTAGTATTAATCACAAGAAAAAGTGTAGATTATTCTTCTATGGGTAATTGGTTTCCTTTTTTTGTTGTCATTGCTGTGTTCTCACTCATCGCCTATCTTGCTATGGCTTGATTTTTGGTGCATATTATTATCTCTACAGATCTATCAAGATAAGATAGACTGGATGAATAGTCTGGAAGAGAAAACAATGGGACCAATGGTTCAGGGGGACACGGGAGAGGGGAGGCAGGGATAAGGAGGTGGTGCTGACCAACCCAGGGACACGGGAGCAATAAGTGACGCAAAATCCATGGCAAGGAGGGTGTGAGAGGCCTGGCAGGGATTCAGCAAGGGTAATGTAACCGAGAGAAATTAGTGAAACCCAAATGAAGGCTGAGCATGATAGTGGGACAAGAGGAAAGTAAAAGGAAATAGAAGAAAGAATAGTCTAAAGACTGGAATGTACATATGTAAAAGTGTGGGGAAACATATCTATGTGCATATATATACAGGTTTAGTATTAAGGCAGCAGATGGACATTGGGCCTCCACTCAAGCATTTATTCAATGCAAGAACACGTTGTTCTATTAAATTGGGATTCCAGGATGCACACCTTTCCGACATGATTGCTGAAGAAAAATATGTGCAGAAGCAAATGTGGTGAAGAAAGCTGATGGTGCCCAGCTATCAAAAGATATATCATCTGGGGTCTCAAAGGCTTGAAGAAGCGACCATCTGGCTGAAAACCATCAAAGCCCACATGGAAGAAGCACACCAGCCTGTGTGACCACGAGCTGTCTAAGGGATCAGGTATCAAGCATCAAGGAATAAAAAATCATATCATTGTAAATGTGGGTGAGTACAGAGTGGACACTCAAAGCCCATCGGTAGCTAACCAGACAACCCCTTACTGAAGGGTTGTAGGGAGGAGATGAGCCAGTTAGAGTGCAGGGTAGCAACGATGAACCATATAACTTTCCTCTAGTTCTTAAATGTTCCTTAACCCCACCCCCACACTATCATGATCTCAATTCTACCTCACAAATCTGGCTAGACTACAGGATGTACATTGGTATAGATAGCAACCGGAAACACAGAATTCAGGACAGATGACTCTTTCAGGACCAGTGGTGAGAGTGGTGATGCCTGGAGGGTGGAGGGAATGTGTGGGAGAAGGGGAACTAATTACAATAATCTACTTATACCCTCCTCTCTGGGGGATGGACAGCAGAGAAGAGGGTGAGGGGAGATGTTGGACAGTGTGACATATGACAAAATAATGATAATTTATGGATTATGAAGGGTTCATGAGGTAGGGGGAAGTGGGGAGGGAGGGAGGAAATCAGCAGCCGATATTAAAGGGATCAAGTAGGAGGCAAGTAATTTGAGAATGATGATGGCAACAAAAGTACATAAGTGCTTGACACAATGGATGGATGTATGGATTGTGACAGGGATTGTACAAGCCCCAATAAAATGATTTTTAAAAAAAGAAAAATTCTAGAATGTGATTTTAAGAGCATGGCCACTAGATCCATGAATATGGTCCCATCGCGAATAGTCCTGGGATCTTGGCAAGTTCTTTGACTTGTTGATGCCTCTCTTTCTTCACCTGTTAAATGGGTGGGATTATTGTAGCTACAACATACGATTGTTTGTTGTGAGGAACACTTGGAATACTATTTGACACATAGGATTCGAAGCAAATGCACAAAATGTATGAGCTAATGAGTCTGTGCTGCTGCAGTGAGCAAGTACCACTTGGATTAAAAGAATATCAAGAAAAACTGGTTCCCTTCCTAGCCATTCTGTAACAAGAGCCCATGAGTCTCATGAAAAATATCTTTTTAATATTCTCAACAACAAACACTTCTATTAACTCATTTATTGCAACAGAGCCTTGGCTATAAAGGAGAAAGGAAAATAACCTGCAGGCCAGCAGCAACACCTAGAATTTCTCCTCTTTACACCCACACAACAAGGAAAATGTGGCCACTGCTTCCAAGGCAGAGAGGTTTCTAAGCTATGAGGGCAATGAATGTACAAATGTGCTTTACACAATTGATGTATGTATGGATTGTGATAAGAGTTGTATGAGCCCCTAATAAAATGATTTTAAAAATCAGTTTAAAAAAGTTTCTAAGCTGATCTGTCTGCAAATAGATTTTATTTCTGCTCTTTCCTTTAGTTTAGTTCAGAGATTCTCAACATGTAAGAATTGACAAATGGGGCTGTGGACACTGAGGCATGTACACTGGACTCTGTGATCGATTTGAAGAGTTCTCAAAAGAGTCAAACATAATTCTTATGGTGAACAAAAGAGTCACTGACCAAATGTAATTTTTATGATGAGTCCTCTTTTGGGTACCCCTAACCTGAAGCATGTACTCCAGCTTCTCAGATGATTTGCTTAGCATCCGGACTGTTCCTTGGCACGGTGAAAGGATACAGTGCTGACACACACCTTTCCTGAAGTCTTTCCTTGTTTTGTTCAAATGACCGTCGTTAGTCTGTGTACAAGTTCCCCCTGAGCACAATGAAGTGCTCCAAAATTTCCATTCCTCACAATGTTATTCGTAATTTGTCATGGTTCACACAGCCGAATGAATGACTGCGTAACCAATAAAACACAGGGAAGTATCCTCTTGGAGTTCTTTACTTTCAGCCAAGATCTAGCTGACTTCTAAAATTTGATCCCTCCTGCATGTCCTTTTCTGAATCTAGCTGGAGTTTCTGTCAATTCTGTTGACATTTAAAAATTATCGCCAGCAAAGTGTGGCTTGTGTTCTATATTAATAATACTGTTCAATAATTTTCATATTCTTTTTCACCATATTTCTTTGGGATAGGCACAAATATGAACCTTTTCTAGCCTCTTGGCCAGATAGCTATTTCCTGGCATTTGATAAATGGGTGCTTCCACCATTGCATCCTTTGGCCAGATCATTTTGCTTTTGTATTCCTTCATTTTGGGGAGGCTTCTTTTTTGGCACTGCCTTCAGTAAAGCTTGTATTTCTTCCTTTAATACTGTTGGTTTTTGATCACGTCTTCCCTCTTGAAAATGTTGAGCATTGGCGACTTCTCTTTGGTACAGTGACTGTATACTCCTCCTTTCTTCTTTTGATGTTTACTAATTTCCCCCCATATTTTTTCACAAAATCCTTCCTTGTTGCAATATGAGGTTTGAGTTCCCGCTTCAGTTCTTTCACCTTGAGAAATGCGGAATGTCATCTTTCCTTTTGGCTTTCTAGCTTTAGGTCACTACACTTTTCGTGACGATATTCTATTCTGTCTTCTTCAGTCACTTCTAGAAAGCTTCCACTGAGCTCTTTTACTTCATTATTTCTAGATTCTAGAAATAAGAAGTTGGCATCAGGATTGGATGAAGACGTATAAGCAGCCTGTGAAATACAAATGATACAACTGTGCTTGCTGAAAGGGAAGAAGACTGGAAGCATTTACTGATGAAGATAAAAGACTACAGTTTTTGGTATAGAGTATACCGCAACATAAACAAAACAAAATGCTCGCTGGACCAATAAAAACAATGCCATGAAAAAGTGGAAAGAGAAAATTGACTTTCTTAAGGACTTCATTTGGATCCACATCATTGCCTATGAAATAGCAGCCAAGAATTCAAATAACATACTGAATTGAACAAATCTACCCAAGACTCCTTTAAAATATTAAAGAAACAGTGGAATTACGTGGAAGACTAAGGTGCACCTTATTTTTCCATTGCTCCCTATGCTGGACAATGAGTAATGAAGATCAAAAATTTGATGTGCTTGAATTAGGGTGTCAGGGAAAGCTAAACAATGCACCACGGACTGCCACGAGAATGAGCAAACCCTTCTGGAACAAATACAGTCAACGCTCTCTGGAAATGAAGTTAGCAAGACTTCGTCTCACATACTTTGGGTATATTTTCAGGTAAGATCGGTCCCAGAAGATGAGAGTCGGGGGAAATGAGGAAGACCTTCATTGAGATGGATTGACAGTAGCCGCAACACTGGGCTTAAACACAGCGATGCTTGGGAGGACTGGGCAGCGTTTTGTTCCATTGTACCTAAGGCTGCAAGTAAAGATGGACCTGAGCCAACGCGCAGTATTTCCATTGATTCCTGTGTGTGTGAAGGTTGGGAAATGACTACCCCTCTGTGGGTTCTGTTCCTAGACAGCCTCTTCTAACAGCAGCAACCTGCACCGTAAGATATGCACTTAAAACAGATATGCTTGAAAGAATAAAGAGGCAGCAATCCTTTCGCTCCGAATAGCTCAAGATCTGTGGTTCAGACACCTCTATCAGAAACACAAGCTTCCCATCAGCCCTCAACTCCAGATCACATGACTTCTGGGGAATGTTCCATGTTAAGCATCCACCATGCAGATGAAATCATATAAAACCCCCGCCTTCCGTAGGTACTTACCAAATACCACTGCTGGCTCCACATCGGGTCATTGAAGAGATTTAATGCGGACTCTCGCAGAATGGTTCGTTTACTCCTCTCTTTTTCATATTGCTGCTCAGCCCATAGCACCTACAAGCATTTTACAAATAAGAAAGCCAAGAGTCAAATATCCGCCTCTATGGAACCACTTTTACCTACTTCAGGTACTCTCCCCATCAGACATCAAGCAGCTCAACATGGTTTTGTTGAAGTACAAATCAAGACTGGCAGGTCAGAGAGGACAAGGGATTGTCCACTGGGATGATGACCATTTCTTCTATTACAGCAAAATGTCCCTTTATGAGGAGAGGAAGCAGTCGGTGAAGCGATGGTTCTCTCAAACTATTTACCCCAAGGCTACAGTAAAGTAAAATTTTAGCCTGCCTTCATGAGCAAATGGACTGCAAGACCCATTTTTACATTGAACTTCCAAGACTTGATAGCTAAAAATTTGTCACTTTTCACAGAATGAGTCAACAAGATGAGGGAACCCAGGAACTGCTGCTAAGGTGCTTCCACAGCTTAATTTGTTTTTCTTTAGAAGGAAGTCAGGGCTGGGGGGTGGGGGGGCGGAGAGGAAATGTTCCACAAACTGAGAGAAGTGTTATATCTTTGCAGATTCAAAACTCTGGCTCCTCTGTGCATCAGAATCTCCTGCTTAAGAGTATTTAATATGAGAAACAGTTCTGGGGTGATGAATGAGCACAACTGACCACGAGCACTTACCATTAATTCAGCCTCATGTATTATGCAAGGAAATCTGACACTACAAGTATTACCTGCCTTATATTTATGGAATAGTGCTATTATACTTGAGGCTCTGAGAGGGTGAAGGGCTGCCTTGTCGGTATAGTCACTCTGAGGGACAGTCACATCATCTGATTTTGTAGGGCGGCACGGCCATTTCCTACCCCAAGCACATCCTCTCTGCTGTATTATTTGTGAGAGAGTTTTTGTGAGTCACATCCAAAAGAAGCAAACAAATTAAAAACCCTGAAATATAACTTGTAATGAAATCATAAAACCATCCAGCAAGCCCTGAATTTTCCATCTTCAATTAAAAAACCTGCTGAAAACCTATCGTAAACGTTGGGATGGACTTATGCCCTAGACATTAGTCACTATCATTTAATGTTAAAGTGCCGACATTTTCAAGCTTAATTATTTTTGGCCTAAAATAGTTCAGTGCTTAGAATACGCTGTCTTTAAGATGGGTTGATATTGGGGAGACTGCTATATGGAAATAAGCACTAACCATTGGGGAGAAGATCACTTACATTTGAAGATTTCATTAACAAATTAATGAAGATAGCCTATCACAGCATTTCAGGGGGGATAATTTAGCTGATTATTACGCCTGACCAAAAAGGAGAGCAATAAAATTAAAATCAAGGGCAATGTTTAAAAAATGGAACATTAGAAGAGGCACTCTGCCACTGATCAGATAAACAACCAATTGTATGAAACAGTGTTTTGATTGATGTCATTAACTCAGAAGCCCGTATTAATCTCTAGGCAAGAAGACCTAATGGAACAGAAAAAATGATGGTACCTTTCTATTATGTATGCAATAAGCATTATGTGCTTAATTGGAAATGATCTTTTTAATCAGAAAAGTACATTAAAGTTTATCCTGTACAGCCTTACACTGAAAGTTTCTATGGATTCCAGGGTTTTTCCCCCTAAAATAAAATTTTCTCTTAGGATTATAATACACTGATTTGGTAGCAGGCTATGTTAGACAGTAATTTCTTAACTGCTCTTCATTGTAATTTCCTCCAAAATCTATTAATTATCAAGGAGCCCTATAGGGAATAGAGCTGGGCCCTTTGTTCATCCTAGGAAGCTACTTTGAATAAGGACAGCAGGCATGCACCAGTTCATCCAATGTTCTCTTTCAGAGAGGAGAAGGGAGGCCCCTCTGATTTCTTGGTTTATCAATGTCTGCCATGCATTGAGACAGAGAAGAAAATCTTTCTCCTGCCTTTTCTCAAGGATTAAGCCTAAGTACAACGTTGAAAGTTGCTCTGATTTTTAGATCTCACGTCCAAAACTCATCTATCTTGACAGGGGCAAAGAGGACCTCATTTGGACAAAAAACATTTAATGTAACTTTCAGGACTTCTGCTTTGGTCTCTGACTTCACAGCCATAGACTTGATTCCAATCCATAGAGACCCTATAGGACCGAGTAGAAGTACTCTGTGGGTTCCGAAGACTGTAGCTCTTTATAGGAATAGAGCCTCATCTTTCTCCCAAGGAGCAGCTGGTTGTTTCAAACCACTGGCCTTGAGGTTAACAGCCCAATGCTTAACCACTACTAGAGTCCGCACATCTAATTGACTAGGACCTAGCAATTAATGTATAAGAGCCGCCGGTCGCTGTCCATGGTCTTATGAGGCATTCTTTATCCAGATGTGGTTGTTCTTCTGTATTTTTAGACACTGGTTATCCAGGCCCAGTATTTCCCTCATAATTTAAGTTTAAAACTAAATTTCAATTATGAACAATAACAGGAAAAAACTCCACCTCTCCTAGATAGTGTTTTGCAGAGCTCATAAATTTCATGTAATGGTAGCATTTCTGTCGCTTTACTGTAACTTACTTTTTTTCCTCCCTGGAAAGTTGAGAGGGTACATTCTCTCTCTGATTGTTCCACAAGTTCAGGCAGAGATTTTCATTAGTATGAAAGTCGCATTGTGTATGCAAATAACACTCTCAGCATAATCAAAATGTCCTATTGATATGTAAGCTGGTTTGAAAACAGATCTCAATATCAATAGATGCACTAAGAATATACTCAAATAGTCCCATCCTATGTATATCTATTCATCCTAGGCATTTCCTGCTTTTGCCTAATCACGGATTCTGCATGCAAACTAAGATAAAAAAGGATAAAATATTTTGAATCAAATAATATAATGATTATTTCAAAGACAGTTGCTTATTATAGGCATAAGCTTAGAACATTAATTGCTTCTGTAGCCAAGTAGAACAAAAATAGCAGAATTTTTTCCCACTCTACTGAAATGGCATTGAAAGCAAAATTAATAAATGTCTATGACATCCCCCTATTGGTCATTGTGGTATACTATAAAACCCAAACAAAATCTACACTCACTGAGTTGATTCCAACTCAGTGACCCTATTAACAGAGAAGAATTGCTTCATCTGGCTCTCAAGACTGTAAGCCTTTATAAGAGAAGACAGTCTCATCTTTCTCCTTCAAAACATCTGGGGGGTTTCAGCTACCCGTCTTGTGAAGAGCAGTCTGAAGCTTAACTCTCACCACCCCCCTGGCTCCTTTAACACATGATAAAACTTTGATTGTATTCTCAACATTTATGTAATTAGTGAACCTGACTTTCAAAATTCACTTTCATCCTCTTACACTGAATTTGTATACCAGAAACCAAACTGGCATGGTGGCTAAAGCACTTGACTGAAAACCTGAAGGTCAGCAGTTCAAACCCACCAGCTGCTTCTGTAAAGATTCACAGCCTTGGAAAGATTATAGGCAGTTATACGCTGTCCTATGAGGTCTTTGTGAGTCTATATCAACTCAATAGCAGTGGGCTTAGTTTATGCATATACATTTATGGATACACACAGATAAACACAGGTAGGTAGTCCTGACTTACAATAAGGGTTTGCTTTGACAACTCAGTTCTAACATAATTTGAATATTTATTTTGATTATTATTGCATTTAGTAATGGGTATTCTTATAAATCCAGTGGGGGTTGATAACATTACATAGAAAGATGTGCAAGGGAACATCTGAGAATACAACATTAGTGAGTTTTGCACTTCGACACTGTGTGTAACACACAATACTGATAGTAAGATGTGCAAAAACAAGCCAACAAATGAAACCAGATGGCTGTAAATGCAGCTCCTTGTAACTCAATTATGCCATTATTTGGGGACTTTGTAGGAGATCTGTTATAATATAAGGAGACTTAAAATATAAAGGACTTATAAAGGTGCGTGGAAACATAGAGTTAAAAGACCAAGCAATTTTTCCAAAAATGTGTGCGTGTACACACACACACAAACATGTTTAGTTAGTTCAACAAATGTAGCCCAACATTGTAATCATTATCTGTGGAAGTGATCCTATGACCAGTAGTCATTCTATAAGAAAAAGCATATGTACAAACTGCTATTGCTCTTGGTGGAAATCATCATGAAAGCAAGTCAATCGGGTACTGATTCGGAAACAGAGGCCCGCACTTACTCGATCATCATCAGACAACCTCTTAGTGAGATGAAGGGCGCTCCTCCGAGACCTTCGGGGATGGTTTTTATGTTTGAATAAGTAGTGATTTTCAAGAGATCCAATCTATAAGAGAAAGTTATAAAATAAACATCCACTTTCCAGAAGAAGTATCACTTCTACGTACTCATTCCTGAACCCGAAGTTACCATTTTTCTTCCTGAGAAGGATCGAGAAAGACGCCAACCTGATTCTGCCGGTGTTGAGTGCAGTAGATCATCACTTGGGCTCACAGTATGTTTGAGAAGCAGGTGGCTCTTCTGTTGGAGGCTTTTAGAGGAATTGCATGGGATTTATTTTTTTACCTAACAATATTGAGTACATGGGAACTTCTCAAAAAAAAAACTAAACAAGAAAAAAACATTGATTTAAGGAAATGTATCCTCTCAAACAATAATAACTTGGAGAAACCAATGAAACTTAAAAAATATTATATGTGATCTGTACCACCAGATCACATTCAGCTAAAACCATTCATTGTTGCTATAAAATGGAATTATTGAATCCATGAGGACGACTATTATCAGCTCTGAATGCTGACCATTTGAATTTTCTCTCATGCAAGGATTTGGGGGAGAGATGTGACACTTCTAGGAGAAGCACCCATACCTGTCTGGGAGACTACCCATACCTTTGACTCATCTTAACCATTTCATTATGATTTTAAGCTACTGTCCTTTTACTTAAAAGAGTACTTAGCTGGAGTCTACCACTTACTTTAAATGCCTTATATGTCTTTAATAAGGAAACTAACAGCTGACAGTAGGTTTAAGAAGTGCATTCTTAAAATTGGTGGTTCTCATCCTATAGAGAAATGTTTAATAGGGATGCTTAGGCTCTACCCTAAACCAACTGAATTTTATGGAGTGAATCTGTGATAAGTTCTTGATAAAGCTAGTGAGAGAGATCAATTGCCATAGGAAACAATCACCAATGTATAGCTCTCTGTTCTCACCTGGTTTTGTATCTGGTCCTTTAATTAACCTTGTTTGTCCATAAGAGATTCTGGAATAGTGAGGCTAAGTTAGTGTGAAAAGGGGAGACAATGAGCTGAACCAGGAAAGAAAGCAGTTAGTCTTTCCAAAAGAAGAAAAATATTTTTAAAACATCTGGTATAGAAGTGACTAGAGAAGATATAGCATACACAGGTCGTGTGAAAATAGAGATCCCAGGACACATTTTTCAAAGTTCTTTTGGCCACGCCATCTTTTTTCTGAAAAAATTCCTACCACAGATATGGATGTGTTGTTTTTTGTTGGTTTTCTTTTAGTTTTAGGGTGTGGGTTTGTTTTGAAAAGCAGTTCTCATATGGAGGAGCCTCGTTGTGGCGGTGTATCTGTGACTAATAGGTGAAAAAAGGACAAAGGATTGCTTTTTCTTTCTCCCCTAATCTTCTTCCACACAGTTACTAGTGCCTTTGAGCCTTTCGGTAGGAATAAAGGATTAAATTTCCACTTCTTTTTTCACAATAGAACACACGAGGTTTCCATAATGCCCACACTCCCCACTGATGGAGCTCCCTCCACCTGCTCACTCTCCCTTTGACTCCAACAATTCCCAACAGTCCTGACGGGGAGCAGGCTTACGTGATACTCCTGCCTTTCACACAAGCTGGTCCTTGTGGCTTCAGTGTGGTCCCCTGGCCAACTATGTCGCCCTTTTTCCTAAAACCATGTAAGCATTCCCTTCTTTAAGCGATCTTACTTACACCTCTCTCCAACCCCCCTTTCATCTTCATTCCTCCAATCAACAAATACTGAAGTACACCTTCTATTACTGCCTGAATTACATTCTATGCTTCTAAGACAGCCCTGTCCTCTGGAACCCTAGTTCCTCAATGGTGTTTGTTTTCCTTTCCCGGTTACTTAGCCCCTAACAGTAAGCCCTTCACAGATGGAGAACCGGGCAAAACCACCTGCTAGGTCTGCCACCTGGAACCTGGAAAGTCCGTCTGCACTGGCTTTGCTGCTGGGCATTTCAAAGACAGCTTGGCTCATGAAGTTGGAGAATGGAGCCTCTGGCAAGTGCAGGCGTATTCCCTGGTGGATTCCATCTATGGAGTCGCCCACGCCCACGCGGATTACTCATACTTCAGCAACATCTCTGTCACCACCTCCAGGAAAAGGGGGGGAAAAACCCAAAAAGGCGCCAAAATGTTTTACAACTCCCTCCTCCCCCGCTTGGACACACAGCGTCTTTGAAGGCAATGGGTAAGGGCTCTGAGCTAAGAAAAAGAAAAGATCTGCCTTAGATCTTCCACCCTCTGGGGTGCCCAGGTGTTGCCCCAAACAGCCCAGTCGAATGACTTCATAACCACCACTTCAAACACACACACACACACACACACACACACACACACACACACACACACTTCTTATTAACCCAGCCCATGCTTGGACAGACAACAGTTTCCAACACAAGCTTGAAAACCCCAGGGGGAAACGATCGAGGGGCGCTCGACCCCTGGAGGGATATTGGTCCAGCAAAGTTGGGCCGCTGGGAACTTGCCAAGTTCCCTGGGAAACGCCTGAGCCCCCAGGACAGGTGTGGCTAGTTCGTCTGCCCCCTCCTCTTCGGCTGGCTTCGCAGCCCGCCCAGGGCACCCACAATCTAGGGCCCCTGGGGCTGGCGACCTCTGACCGCCCTGAGCTTGCCCCGGGGCTGCCCACCGACAGGCCGAAGGCTGCCTCCTCCCCCGGCCTCGGACTCGGAGCTGCTGCTGCTGCCATGTTGAAAAGCAGGGCTCTGCGGGCTCCTGACGCAGACCCGGGAGTGCCGGGCTCCGAGCGCACCGCCCCTCCCGGGGTGCAGGGATGCTGACGGCTGGGTGCACTGCAAGTTCCCGGCCGAGCGAGCGTGGCGGAATCTCTCGCTCTCTCTTTTATTCCCTGCCCTGTATCGCGCGGGAACAAATTTAAATTCCCGAGCGGACCGTAGGAAGAATTAGGCAGACCGAGCTGCAGCGGCTGCCTTCTGCCGAGTGCTCCTCCGCAAACTGTGAAAAATGCCAGCTGGCTCTCCCGGCTCCGCTGGGGGGCTCGAGCGGGACCAGCCGCTGCCCTTTGCCACACGGGGCGTCCTCGGGGGAGGGCCACCTGGAGCTGCCACCAGGGGGACCGCGCCCCAGCCCCACCAGTCCCTGGGGCCCCAGAAAGTTTCTGGAAAGTGCAAACTCTTACCTGGCCCAGAAGATCATAGCCCAGCTCCTCCGCGATGGCCGAGGCTGCCTCGGGTCCCCCGGCGATCTCCGCTGCCCATTCATTGACAAATTGCCTCTTGGCTCCCACACCCGTCAGTGCACACCAAGCGCACAGGAGGGCGAAAGCCGCTCCGTGCAGAGACCAGGCTCTCGGGTCCATGGCTCCCCCGCTGGCTGGGTCACAAAGTGGGAAGGAAAATCCGCACGGAGGCCAGAGAAGCCAGAAAGGCTCGCCCTTCGCACCCCGGGGCTCCGGCCCGCTGCCGCGGCCGCTCGCTCGGCTCGGAGCTAGGAGGCGCGCGAGGAGAGCGAGCGGGCGGCGGCGAGGGCTCAGTTCCGCGCTCCGGTCTCCAGGCGGAGTGGAGCCCCAGCCCTTGCCAGCCGGAATGGAAATGAGTGTTTACACGTCAAATCGACGAAAGCCATCGCTTGACGTCAGATCTACCTGGTTCTAAGATCTGGATGGTATTCCCGGCGGGGTGGAGAAGTGGCTAAAATAAGCAGGGAGGGATTAAGAAAAGGAAGGAACCGTTTTCTGGGATCAGTTCAGTGGGCTCCTTGTATAAGCTTAAAATCTGTAGCTGGGAAGCGTCTTCACTTCTCAAAGAGAAGTGCCCCGCTTGAATATAATTACCGTGTGCCCAGGCGACAACACCCCGCTCCCTCCCTCCAAACCGTTTTCTTGATCTTTAGTTGATTCTCTCTCTCTCTCTCTCTCTCTCTCTCTCTCTCTCTCTCTCTCTCTCTCTCTCTCTCTCTCTCTCTCTCTCTCTCTCTCTCTCTCTCTCTCTCTCTCTCTCTCTCTCTCTCTCTCTCTCTCTCACACACACACACACACACACACACTGGACGTCTCTTAGATCTCACAGTCGGGCAGAGGCTGACAGGGTACAGAGAAGGAAGGAGAACCCAGGGGCACCCCTCCAAGACAGTGTTTAAAGAAATTATTTTAATTCGGGTTTTTTTGGGGGGGGCTTTAAACCACTACAGTTCACAATTTTACTTCTTTTGCTCCTCTGTTCGTCACCTAAAAACAATATTTAAAATTCAATCCCCCAGCATAGTGCCACGACCTTGTTTATAGTGCTTCTCGGGTAAAAATGAGGAGCCCTTAAAATTTATTTTGTCCTCAAATTTTTTAATCAGACAAGTACTCATTTATTTATCAACAAGAGGTCTAAGGCTCCAAATCGGTGGTGATCCCAAGGTTGACTTTGGGTTGGGGGACGGTGATGGGGGTGGGGGGTGGCGGGCACAGAGCAGACTCCTGAACTTTCCTTCCCCTCCAGAGCCCCCTCCCCCTCTGTGGGGCTTTTCACGTTTACGCTGAACCAAAGCTGTGCCATTGTTTTCCCTATGAGACGCACACGCTTCTTTGTGGAAGAATCTCATGCTGTGGAAAGAGACGAAGTAAACCTGTATATAAAACCCCAGAGGAAAATGGGTTCAGTCTATCGTCATCACTAAGAAGCACTGTCACCGCGTCCTTTCCGATTCACAGAGACACTCTAGGAGGTTTCCGAGACTGTACAGTTTTATGGGGACAGACTGCCTCTTCTTTCTCCCGCGAAGCAGCTGGTAGCTCTGAACTGCAGTCCTTGTGTTTAGTGGCCCAATGGGGTTCCTAGCCTCTCCTGCGGAGCCTGGAGCTTAGTTAGGTGCGGAGCCCTGGCCGTCTAGAATTCAGCACACAGGATTGGACAGCGACATGCGCGCAGCTACTGCCTAAGCCTCCCTTCCCCAAAGGACCGCCCTTCTGCTGCCGGTCAAAAAGAAGCTGCTTCTCTTTGGGCCCTCGTCTTCCTTTTTGCGCTATATTGACCGTGGAAGGAGGGGCGAGCGTGTGTCGGCTCATGATCTTGACTGCTTGCGTCCAGTCGCGGGAACGCGTTGGACTCAGCGCAGAAGTAAAATTGCATAGATATCGAAAGAGAGGGAAGGTTTAAAGTGGTTTTTGTTTTGTTTCCTCTTTTGTTTAAGCTCCCGACCGCCGGAGGGCGCAATCCGTTCTAGAGAGACTAGAGGGAAGGCTGGGAAGAAAACATGTTGAGAGGTCACAGCAACAAACCATGGGATGCTCTTCACAAGAAGTGAAAGTCACAAGATTTGGAGGAGAATGGGACAATGGAGTTCAGCGGTCATAATTCTTCACTGGGAAAATATGATTTAGATGGATCATTTATTCACGCATAAGACTTCATAACAACAGCAAGCAATGCCAATGTGAATAGGCCACGTGATGCTGTGAAATGTTTGTACAATAATGAGCAAATTTTCCATGGTGTGTTGTAAGATGGGCTCTGGTTGATTGCTCCCTAGTCACCTCTCTAAATCCACATGTGTGAATATTGACGACTTGGTGAACTCTCTTCTTATGCCTTCAGACCTTTTTTCTGTGTTACAGCTTCAAGTTCTCCCGGCAATGTCATTTTCACAGCAGACAGATGCAGACTGCGTGGTAACCAGGCAAGAAGCGGCATGGCAAATGCTCATTGGTGACAAGCGTCCTTGGAGCAAGAGTGTGTTTGCCCTTTTACCGCATTCTTCTAGAAAACCATTTTGAGTGTTGTCAATAAGGCTAGTGTCTCGTCGATGAGTTGTTTCTCTTAAATGGAATACCATACAGGTCTAGAGTAGATATTGGATGATATATGTAGTAGAGAAAAACTAAAGTATCAGTAAGAAAACAATATATTCCCACCCACCCACCCACCCACTGTATATATTAGTTCCTGGCTCTGCTATTGTCTGACTTTTATCCTCTAGACCTTTTCTGTCACAACTTACAGGATGCAGAAGAACTGGATAGTTGCCATTGATAGGAATGAGAATGGATCTAGAATCCATTTTGACGTTTCCATGTCAGGGCTAGTGTCACCCTGTTGTGTGGATCATAGTGATGAATACAGTGCTCATCGGAGTCATGTGTTATATCATGAATTGGAAGAGTCAATTATTGTGTTTACACTCATTTAGTAGCACCTACTTTATCTGGTTAATTTATATGGAAAAAACGGATGTTTCAAAAAGCCAAGGGGGACTGAATTACCATTCTGAATTACCAAGTAGGTCCCTGCCTTCCCAGCTGCGCAGTGACAATTAATTATTTATTAAGTTCGCTTGGAGATTAGTAAGAGCAAATGTAAACAGGAAGCAAGCCTATGTTTAGAGAAGATCTAGAGACTGTAATACCTCTCAGAAAATCAATTTTTAAAACTTTTTGTTACTGTAAAAAAAAACCATGTACCCTCAAGTGCACAGAACAATGTGGTCAATGGTTTATCACAAAGTGAACGTGTCACTACACTGCTCACAAAGGCATACTGCTGGCCTTCCAGAATAGTGTTTCAAGATCCTCCAAAGGTGCGAAGGAAGGAGCCAGGAAAGGGCACAAGCCTAACCGGTTTCAGCGTTCACACAGACCTCATTGTCCCATGGGAACACAACAAAAATTATGTTCAGTCTAAATTC
Source organism: Tenrec ecaudatus (assembly GCF_050624435.1). NCBI lineage: Eukaryota > Metazoa > Chordata > Mammalia > Afrosoricida > Tenrecidae > Tenrec > Tenrec ecaudatus. The sequence goes on from NC_134531.1 coordinate 96,103,123, forward strand.
GAATTAAACTAAAAGGAAATTGGTAGCAGGAAATATTATGGGGGCAAACCTACCTAGAATGTTTCTCAACATAGAAAAAATATTTATAGTAAACTTAAGGGGATGGGCGGAGGGCAGTTAAGAAAATCCATTTGAGACATGGTGAAGAATGCATGGTATTTTCTTTGTATAATATAATTGCAAGTAAAAAATTTTAAATATGGGGTAATAAATGAGGGTTTCCCAAAAAATAACCAGAACATTTTTTTCAAAGCTATGCATTTATTTATTTGTTTGTTTCTTACAAAACAACCTTATTACCTTCAAAATACTCTCCATTACACCTAATACATTTGTCAAATCTGCAATTCCATTCTTGGAAGTAATTTTCAAACTCATCTGTTTGGATGGAACCTCACTTGTTTTTTGTTCACCTCTTCTATCTGGTTACATCACTGTCCTTTCATGTCCCTCTGCTTTCATGGAAACAAAAAGCAGTAGAAAGGAGTGAGGTCAGGTGAGTAAGGTGTGTGGGCCAAGAGAGGCATGCTGTTTTGTTTTGCTTGTTTGTTTGCCAAAAACTGGCACACGGAGAAGGCTGTGTGAGCAGGTGCATTGTCATGGTGGCAAAACCAGTCCCCTGCCTGCCACAAATCAGGCCTTTTAAATTGAACACTGTTATACAATCTTCCAGAACCTCTAAATAGAAAGCTTCGTTAATAGTGTGACCTGGTGGAACAAACTCCAAATGCACTATGACTTGACATTTTCAACTGATCAGGAAGTTGAGGGACATCTAGAATGAGGTTTGTCATCAATCGACATTTTAGCTCTTTTGGTAGGAGAAAACCACTCGTACACTTGAGTTTTTCTCATAGCACTGTCCTGGTAAGTTGTGTCCAACATTACAACAATTTCTGTGGCATTTTTTTCCGAGCAGAAAACAAAATTTCACAGCCCTACACTGTCCTCTAAATCAGCCCTCACAACAAATGATGTTTTAGTGAAACTGCTTTTACGAAAATAAAATTCACTGTGACCAGAGAGAACCTTCCCAGGTGATGCCGCTAGGTGCACTAAATCAAAGCAAGTTGCTGGAAGCTCACCTAGGGGGGTGTGGGGGATGGGGGTGGGGAGGAAGTGCATACTGAAAAAGCTCCCTTCCCAGTTTTTGGGGGGTATCCCCATATTAAAGTTGAAACTGAGTAAACTAAGTAATGTGAACATGATTCCACCAACATAATTTTCACCTTATGTTCATGCTTGAAAGACTATTCTATTTCTTTTTTTCTTTATTATTTTCTTGGGGGGGGTCATAAAATTCTTATCACAAGCCATACATCCATCAATTGTGTCGAGCACTTGTGTACATTTTTTGCCATCATCATTCTCAAAACATTTGCTTTCTACTGGAGCCCTTGGTATCAGCAACTTATTTTCCCCTCCCTCCCAGTTCCCCTCTCCTTCATGAACCGTTGATCATTTATAAATTATTATTATTTTGTCTTGTCATGTCATACACTATCCGAAGTCTCCCTTCACCCACTTTTCTATTATCCATCTCCCAGGGAGGAGATTATATGTAGATCCTTATAATTGGTTCCCCCTTTCTACCCGACTCTCTCTCCACCCTCCCAATATTGCCAGTCTCAGCACTGGTCCTGAAGGGATCATCTGTCCTGGATTCCCTGTGTTTCCAGTTCCTATCTGTACCAGTGTACATCCTTTGGTCCAGCCAGATTTTTAAGGTAGGATTAGGATAATGATGGGGGGGGGGGGGGAGGAAGCATTTATGAACTAGAGAAAAGTTGTACCTCTCATTGTTACTATATTGCACTCTAACTGGCTCATCTCCTCCCTGAGACCCTTCTGTAAGAGCATGTTCAGTTGCTTACAGATGGGTTTTGGGTCCCCAATATTCACTCCCCCTCATTCACAATGATTTGCTTTTTAGTTCTTTGATTCCTGATACCAGATCTCTTCCACACCTCGTGATCACACAGGCTGGTGTGCTTCTTCCATGTGGGCTTGCTTTGTTGCTTCTGAGCTAGATGGCCGCTTGTTTACCTTCAAGTGTTTAAGACCCCAGACACTATATCTTTTGATAGTCGGGGACCATCAGGTTTCTTCACCACTTTTGCTTGTACACTCATTTAGAAAGATTATTCTATTTCTAATGAAGATATTTAATCATAATCTTCCAATCCTTGATAGTTTTTATCAGTGAGAAATTTTGCACATGTAGCCAAAATTATTTTGAAACCTCTTTACAACCATTGAATATTTGCAGCATTTGGTTTTAAGGGATCTAAGAACTCCTCTCTTTTATTTTCTTACCAAATTTTCCACTCATATTATATCTGATGATGCAGATAGAGTTAAAATTCACCTAAATTTTAAATGTCAAATATTAAAACATAATATTGAACTTCCAGATTATAGAATGAGCATAGTTACTTTCTCGAAAATATAAAAGCATCTTATATAAGAAAAAACAAACCCACAGGCATCAACTCTTCTCTGACTCATAGCACCCCTGTTATAGGGCAGGGTAGAACTGCCCCTTTGGGTTTCTGAAGTCGTAAATATTGATGGGAGCACAAGGCCTCACCTTACTCCCACGGAGCAGTTGGTGGATTCAAAATGCTGGTGTGGAGCTTAATAGGCCAATATGTCACCCTCGACACCAGGAGAAGATTAATACCTGGACCTCTATTCAAAATGTCAGGAGTTATCGACTGACTTTCTTATTATTCTTCCTCCCATGAGCATCCAAAGAAGATGTAAAGAATGCAGAGTAGCTGGCCCATAAATAACTAGTCGACATTCCACCATTTCAAGAGGCAGCCTGTGATCAAGAACCAATGCTCTTGAGCAAGAAGTCCAAGTTGCACTGAAAGCATAAGCCAAAACCAAGGCTCTAGGAATTGATGGGATACCAATTGAAATGTTTCAACAAACTGATGAGGCTCTGGAAACACTTTTCTATGCCAACAAATATGGAACTCAACTACTTGGGAAACTGATTGGAAGAGATCCTTATTTGTCACCCATTTCAAAGAAAAGCGATCCAACATAATTTGAAAATTATAAAACAATATCATGATATCATATGCAAGTAAAAGTTTACTGAAGACCATCCAACAATGGTTTTATCAATGATCTTGGCTGAAAGCAGAAAATGCCAGAAAGATGTTTACTTGTGTTTCATTTCCTATTTCAAGACCACTGTGTGGATCACCACAAACTAGATAGCCTTGAGCGTAATGGCTAGATTTTTAACCATAAGGTTTCATTAAGCTCATGCAGAATCTGAACGTGAATATAGAATCAGCTGTGCAAATAGAACAAGGGAATACCGCATGGTTTACAATGAAGAAAGATGCATGTTAGGGTTGTGTCTTCTCACCATACTGATTCAATCTGTACCTGAACATAAAATCTAAGCAAATAATCAGAGAAGCTGGATTATGTAGGGAATGTGGCATCAGGATTGGAGGAAGGCTTATCAACAACTTGCAATTTGCACATGATACAAACTTGCTTGCTGGAAGTGAGGAAGACATGAAGCATTTGCTCATGAAGGTCTGGGAGTGTAGTCTTCATTATAGACACAACTCAATGTAAAGAAAACCAAAATCCCCACAATTTGACCAATAGACCACATCATGACAAACGGAGAAAAAATTGAAGTTGTCCATTATTTCATCTTGTTTGGGTCTACAATCAGTCCTCACAGAAGCCACAGTAAGGGAGTTAAAGGGTGCATTGCACTGGTAAATCAGAAGAGCAAGGATTTCACCTTGAGGAGAAAACTGTGCCTTCCTCAAAACAAACAACACAAAACCACACCCATTGCCATAGAGTCATTACTGACTCACACAGTGGCCACTTGTGGGTTTCAGAGACAGTAACCATTTATGGGAGTAGAAAGCCCCATCTTTCTCCAAGGAGCTGCTGGTGGTTTTGAACTGCTGAGCATGTAGATCCCAGCGCAACTCATAACCACTACACGACCGGAGGTCCTGTGACTTACTCAAGCCATGGTAGTTCCAATGACCTCATATGCATGTGAAAATTGGTCATTAAATAACAAGAATGAATAAAAATCAATTCATTTGAATTACTGCGGTAGTTACATAATTTCGTGTCAACTTGTGGTTAGGAATGAAATCTACCCTGCCAATCAGGTCACAGCATGATGGTTCCTGCTTATGAACATGGCCTCTTCACAAGGAGGGGCCTGGGAACCTCCCTCTTTCTCTCTCCTGTCGAGCTCCCATGCTGAGATGTGTGAACATCGTCCATCGGATCCATCAGAGTTTGCACCCACTGATTAGTGATGTTCCTGCATCCTGCATCATTGTATGTGGGCTTCGTGAGTCTGAAGAGGAACTTAGGGACTAGTAGTAGCAGATTTATAGATGAGTAGGACTGGGCTGGGATGTTTTCCTGATATGTAATTACTTCTTGATAAAAGTTCTCTCGTACATATATGAGTCTATGGATTTGTTTCTCCAGGCAACCCAGCCTAACACAATTACAATGCTGGTTAAGAACACTGAAAGTACCACGAACTGCTCAAAGAACAAACAAATCTTTCTCAGAAGATGTACAGCTGGGATGCTCCTTTGATCTGAGGCTGGTGAGAATTGGTCTCATACTTTGGATATGCTATCAAGAGAGACAGACCCTGGAAAATGACATCATGCTGGGTAAAGCAGAGGATAGTGGGAAAGAGGAAGATTCTCCACAAGATGGATTGACACTGTGGCTGCAACTATCGACTCAAACCTTACAACAATGGGAGGATGAACTGTGTTTTATTCTGTTGTACATGGTGTTACTGAGTTACACCGAACCATTCATTTTTTGACATATTATAAATACTAACCACGAAGCCTGTGGTTATAATCCCATTTGGGAGGGAGTTCTCTGTCATGTGAATGGACAGGATTAAAGTGGGATAGATTCTGAATTTCCACTTTACCGCTTTACTTGAAGGTTTGAATCAAGCCACCCCACCCCCCACCCCCCCCCCCACACTACCACTACCAAAGCTCCATCAGAACCATTCCTCCGTGATTCAGAGAGTCATCGAGCCATCTTGGAAGCCGAGAGAGAATCTTCGGACCTTCAAGGAAGAAGAACCACCAGCAGAGCTCATTTGACATTACTGCCTCAAACACTGAGACAGAGAACAGAGACCTCAGAGCTACGACACAGAGCAAAAAGCAAAAGAGCCACACTGAGCCAGAGAAGAGTGACAAGTACCCTGAGACAGTGAGGTAGAGTGGCAGGCAAGCATCCTTGCTCACAGGCCCAGAAGCCAAGGAACCACATTGCCGAAAGGCTGAGGATCAGAGAGAGAAATCTGACTACTGGTTGTCGACCAAAGGTTCTCCTGTTAACTTCCCTCAAACTTCCCCATAATTTTGGTTGTGTCTGTGAGTTCTGTGTCTCTATTGCAACACATTATAGAGTCCACGCACACATACACACACAAAGGCCATAGGAGCAATGTTGGTTTCAAAATAAGATACAAACAGGCGGAGGGTGGAGGTTGGTCTGACCATGTGGCAAGAGCCTCAGGTTGGTGAAGAGTTGGATTCTTCTTCCCACTTTTGAAGCCACAGGAGGTCAGCTAAGGCTTCTGAGCCATTAACTCACTGAGAAAGAACACTCACTATCTTGAGGGAAATAGCAATCCCTTTAGTTGGGAAGCTCTGATCTATAGAATTATGGGGTAAGAGAATAACAAAGCAAAGACTGTGTTCACAGAAAGGCTCCTAAGTTGATGATTAATTATGAATAAATTTTGTTGAATGGACTAGAGATACATTTAAAACCTTTACTTCAACATAGGTGGAAATCAAATTATTAAAATGGAAACAATTAGTGCTACTTAGTCATACTGGCTGAAAACGATTGGTCATTACTAATGAGCATGTATAAGTAAACATAGTTACATCTAAATATATCATTTCTTTTCTTTCTTTAGAATAAGTTCTCTAAACATACATATTTACTAACTGAATTTCAGAATACTCGTACTTCTGCTTTCACAAGTTGTTCCTACTTCATCTTTGATCTAAAACACTACCATTTTTATATAAAAAATCATTATTATATAATTGCTTTCTCTGCACTTGAAGCGCATTTTTATATCAAAATTACACATTCTCAGTCCTGAAAACGGACCTTGACACCCATCTAGGTCCTTGCTTCTCAGAGTGACTCACACACCAGCACCACAGATATCATGTGGGGACTTATTAAACATTTAACTCTTACTTACTACACCAGAACCACTGAACTATTATGCATTACACCAGATCTACATTTTAAATATCAGTACCCAGAGATTTATATGCAACTAAAATTGTTTCTGAACCCCTCCATACATGTGCCACTCCTCTGCAATACTCCTGTCAAATGGTTGGGTAATTTGACCCTTGGATAAGCAGTTTATTTTTTGGTTTGGATTGACTCAAATGGTTACAGTGTTTTTTGTAATAATGACATAAATCTTCCCTCATTACCTGCTTCCAGTCAAGCATGTTAGCTTTTGTCCTACGGCACCACACGGGGCGATCTCAATCTCATTTATACCTGACAGCCCTTCAGACTTTGAAGACAGATTAATAAGTCTTGGTGTTTCCACTTCAGGCTAAGCATCCTCATTCTCTCCACCAACGCTTCATTTCTTAGTCTCCGTGCATCTGTCTTTCTGCTCTGCTGCAGGGGAAAGCACATGGCTATTGACACTTCTAGAATCACAGCTCTGCAGTCCCTGCTGCTGTGGTTGTTGTTACCTGCCCTCAAGGCAACCCCTAACTTATGTAGACCCCATATTCATAAGCATGAGATGCTGGCTGGCCTGGTGCCCGCCCCAAGATCAACTGAGGAGCAGACTATTGTTGTCTAGAGGGGTTTGTATTGGCTGGTTTCTGGAAGTAGATTTGCAGGTCATTCTTCTTAGTTCATGATAAGACATGGTTAGTATCGCAGCAACACTAAACACCCCACTCGCATAGTGGTGGTGGTAGCACAGGAGGTACCTTAGCTAGGAACAGGATACCAATGTCCTGCATGGACGGCGAGATTTCTAAAATGGAGCCCCCGATGCTCCCTAGAGTTTATGACACCAGGAGAAGAAAGAGGTCAGTCTTTCCATTCTCAGTGTGATGTGTTCCAGAGAAGCATTCCAGGTGCCAGGCTCAGGCCATATGCTCACCTGAATTAATCATTGTCACCAAGGGTTTTTAGTGTGCTGATTGGCCAGGCAGATCATGTCATCACACTTGTGAATGAAAGTGAGAGGAGGATATTACCTTTACTGGGACTTAGAGTCACGTCATTATTTCAATGAGGAAAGAGCAATTGCCCAAAAAAATAGCGGAGTGGATGTTTACTACAGCCAGAAAGGGGAAAAGGTGTTGCCAAGTAAAGAGTAATCACCATGCCCTTGCCTAGAAAACCAACAGATAATAGGCATTAAATTTTAGATTTTCCTCGCTCTGAACACAATTTGTCCTGTAGCTCAAAGTTTTACTCATCATTCAATAATCATAGAGAAATACCAATGCTGAACAGGTTAGTTTGGCAAAAATAAAATATAGCATGCAGTAAATTCAAATCCTGTCACATTGTTCCAAATAAATAAAGGTGTGGGATGGTTTTTCTAAAACATCATTTTCTTTAGTAATTTTTGTATTAAAATAACTTCAAACTTACAAAGATAAAAAATAAAAATTGTTAAAGCAGCACACAGAGTCCTTATATCGCTTGCTCAACTTCCCCGCTGTGTTTTCTGTCACTGTGGTTCAATTATTAGAGCCAGGACAGTGAGGTTGACGCAGTGCCCTCCATGAATCTACAGAACTTCAGATTTTCCACCTGTCTTGCTATGTCCTCATGGGCAAGGGCTCAGGTGAGACTCCTCCTTGATTCTCACTCTATCCACTTGACCTGCTCCAGTCTGGGAGATGGCTTTGGTTTTCCTTTCTCCTCACAACATTGACACTTTTGGAAATCACTGGCTGGCTATTTTGTGGCATTTCCCTTAAATATGATTGTTGTGATGTTTTCTAATGAATGCATTGAAGTTATGTGTGTTCCCAGCTCTAATATGATTCCATTTTCATTGTATTTTATCAAGAAGTACAGTATGCTGATATATTTAAGGACTAGTGAGACTATCTTAATCATTCAATCAAGGTGATATTGACCAGATTTCTCCACTATAAAGTTATTATTTTTAAAATATTTTAATACAAAATTAGTCATTGAAATCTGTGACAGCTCAAGGATGCCTGTCAACCAGATAGACTGACACTGGCTGCCAAAGGACTCAGCACAGGAACAATATTGAAAATGGTGCAGGACCAGACAGTGTTTCATTCTGTTGAGAATAGGGTCACTATGAGTCGGAACTGAGTAGATGGCCCCTAACTTCAACAAACCAGGGGAGAATACACTTGATAGTATATTCTTAATTGGGCACTTTTGACACATTTCCTGTCCAAACCTTGGTGACTCAGGCCATGTGTTATAGACTACTTGTATTTTAGATTCTGTCTTTTGGGGATGCACAACATCTTTCATAGGCCACAGTAGGAGGATTCTTTGCGGAAATTCCACTAAGTAAAATGAGATTTACCTTAAACTGACTTGTAGCAGATTTAAGGAACTGATGTATTTCCTTGGATGTTAGCCTGGAACACCTAGTGTGAGAACAAGCAGATGGCTGCTCTCCCAAGGTTATGGAATGGGTGGTGGCTGGACTTTGGTTTGGATGTCTTGCTTTGGCTCAATGAATGGTTGTGTGGGACTACCATATACTTATACTTTAACACCCTCCTTGCTTTCTTATGGCATGTACTTCACTGGTAGGCACAGTTCTGCCTTTGTGAATGAATATTATTGGAAATTCTGCCCTAACACCAAGCCCCATTGTTTGTTTATATGCTGTCCACTCACTGAAGAGTTTAACCTGGACAAGCCAACGATTCATGCATTGTGGTTCATAACAGTCCTATCATTCTCTCAACAATGTTCTAAGTTCTATACCATTAGATAAACCAATGACACTATCAATAGAATTAACTTATGCCCCAGGGGAATAATGTTCTCTTCATAAGATGATGATGATGCCTCTAAAGTGACCCAGAGACATATATAAAACATTGATATATGGATGAATCTCGGGCTCACACTCACTTGTGTCCCCAGTCTAAGAGCCATCAGTCCGTATGACATGACCCTGCTCAATCTGGATGCGATGGTAGAGTGCGGTGAGGGAACCACATGGTGCCTAGCAATCACAAAGAATAGAGTCCGGGGTCTCAAGGGTTTGTCTTCAAGCCAGCAGCCATCTAAGTGAGGCACCCCTAAATCCACGTGGAAGAAGCACCAGCCTGTGTGATATAAAGACTATAAATTATAACACCCCAATCCAAAGGTGGTGATTGTGGCAGAGCTTACGTTGTGAAAACCTGGTTTGCAGAAGGCTACCATTGGCAGTGGAAGCCCCAAATCCACGGCAGTGTCCTCATGTGCTTTATGCCTGAGGTGAATCCCCTCTGAACATGTTCCAGAGAGGTAAATGATCTTGCTATCAGACAGAGAGCAGTGTAAAGTCATTTATGACTGATGTACTTTGGTCAAAATGTAACGCCTTATCTTTTGCTCTCCCTTTTGAACCATTTTAAAGTTGTTTCAGTTTTTAATGTTTTCTGCTTTCTTTTTGATTGAGGTTTTTCTCTGGTTTGTCTATGAATTGGGTTTTTCCCCCTTTGTTTTTGTGTGATTTTTATATGAAATCCAGGGTAGGTAAATCTTTAGGGAAGATAACAGGATTAATAATTACCTAGAGGCATGTCAGGAGAGGATGGGGGGAAATGGGGAGTTAACAAAAATTAGCGTGAAAAGGAAGTATTCTAAAATTGCATGTGGTGATGATGACCTGATCCTCAATATGGCTGAATGATAAAATTGTATTATATGTGAAAAAAATTTAATTAACATTCTCTTATGCCTGACTTAGTTGATTCAATTATGTCATCTACATCTCTCTTCAGATATGTGTGTCTTCAGCACTTTCCCTAGAAGTTTCTTCAGATGTTTCCTTATATTTTCCAAACGTGGCCTCACAGAAGATGAAGCTGCTTTCTCTCAGCAAGAAAGAGAGGCAAAAACCATCGGGTCTGAAGACTCCAAAGCAAGGGAATACTAGTAGAAGCTAGAGTTCAATCCCAAGTCCATGAAATGGGAGAGGACACGGACTGGTGGGTGTTGGAGAGAGGGGGATGGAAATAGGGCTAGGGGGGTATTGGAGAGAGGGGGATGGCAGTAGGGCTGGGGTGTCAACGAGGACACATCTAAAGATGGGTAAATGTGGGCGTTTGATACTAGAAACACTGGGGGTAAACGAGTGAGCAAAGGTGTTTCAGAAGGGGAATGGCTGACAGTACAAGTTCTTCTTCTTCAGCACTTCCAGGGCTGCAAAGAAGCAGCGAGCAGCTTTAATTTTATCTGCAAGACTCATGGGAAACTGGCCAAAGACTGACACCATTCAACAAACTGGTACAAACATTAAGTGGACAGAAGGCAGTAAACAAAGAGCTCAGAGTACACTCTGGAGCCAGACTGCCTGGGTTTGAATACCATCTCACTTATTAGGAAATATAAAACAAACAGAGCCCAACAATGAACTTGATTTGATTCATAACGACTCCATAGAACAGAGTAGAATACGCCCTGGGGTTCCCGAGGCTGAAAGTCTTTACAGAAACACATAGCCACATCAAGCTCCTGTGGGTTGATGGGTCTGAAACATTCTTTAGTAGCTCAGAGAATAACTCACTGCACCACTGTAATTGTCAGGCGCCATCAAGCCAGTTCCAATTCGTAGTAACTGTGCGTACACCGGGACAAAACACTGACTGGTCCCTCACTGTCTCCCCAACTGTGATGCTTGAGCCCATTGTAGCAGCCACTGTGCCAATCCATTTCTTCGAGGGTCTTCTTGCTTACTGCCCCTCCACTTTACCAAGCATGACGGCCTTCTCTGTAGGGACTGGTATCTCCTGGTAACATATTCAAGGAGCATTTTGGCTGCACTTCTTCCAAGACAGATTTGTTAGTCTGGCAATCCATGGTACGTTCAGTTTTCTTTGTTGGAAACACAATTACAATGCAAAGGACTCTCCTATTAGCTGAGAATGTTGGTGGCATTTTTGATACTACTTTGCTTTAGTTTCCCCCGCTATAAAATGGGACTATAATGGTGACTTACTTCATGGTGCTATTATATGCAATATGCTTTCCACCCTGCCCAGTGCACATAAATTATATTTTTATTGAGAGACTAGCATTTGGTTGTTATAAAGATGTTTTTCAAGTTCTGGAGTTAGAGAACATGATGTGGTTGCCTGTGGAGGTCGGACAAGAGATAACTTCAGCGTCGAAAGCTGCGTAGCTCACACTCTCAAGTCACACATCTATTTCTCCTCTCTTCCTACTCACTGACTTCCATTCACCTTCCCTTACTCTCTTCCCCAACCAGCTTTAAATAGTTGTATAAATTCTTGATGGATTTTTCCTGTAAGCCTGTGGAGAGGGGAATGGAAGCTATGACTATTCTGTTCACTGAAATACAGAGTGGTGAGCTAAGTTACCAGTGAGTCACACAGCTTATTTCATGCATCTAACTGTGTACCAGAGACTTTGTGTTCCCAACACTTGACATTAGATTTCATAAAGGAGGAGAGGTCCCCATGGGGCTGATGGTAGTGGGGAGAGCCAGAGGGAAGCGCTCCTCAAACACGTTTTCTGAGGAACTGTGTTGATCTGATATTGTTATGAAACCAAGATCAAACTCACAGCAATGCTGACTCACAGTTACCCCCGGTGAGTTTCCAAGACCGTAACTGGTTACGGGGTTAGAAAGCCCAGTCTTTCTCCCTCAGAGAGGCTGATGCTTTTGAACTGCTGACCATGAGGATAGCATGACCACTGCTGTTGTAGACACTGGGAATGTATAAAGGTTGAAAGTAGTAACCAGTATGCTGAATATTCAACCTCAAGGGAAGTCCAACCACGAGGCACAGAGTCAAAGGCAGCATCTTTTTATTTGTTTACTTTTGCCCCTGGCTTCTCTGACGTTAGAATGAGATAGCAGTGTTATCTGTATGTGATTGAAAAGTAATGCGATGACTTCACCTCCACATTTTACCTTCTTGTGGGAAGATCTGGCTCATGTGAGCCATGGTTGTGGAAGTGTAACGATGATGAACAATGATGGGGTATTTAAACTTTTCACAAGGGTCCTACCTCCACTGGCACACCGAAATGTTACTACACCATTGCCATTGCCATTTCAGAGACAGGGAAACTACCGTATATCCTCCAGTATAAGTTGACCCGAATACCAGCCGAGGCACCTAACTTTACCACAAAAACTGCATTTAAAATGTGCCGAAGAACTTGGCTTATACACGAGTATATACAGTAAGTCAAAGTCATAGGTAGACAAGGCCACTAGAGCGTACACAGTCGGACAGAGCGGACACTAGTTAGATCTCTTCTCTGCAGGCCTTCGACCTTCCATGTTTGTAGACCTGTTCCGATGTTTCTTAGTTCAGACTCTTGAGAATTTGGATCCTCTTTGCTCCTTGCTAGCCTTGTGATCTTGAACAAATTATTGAACCTCCTAAAGTTCAGCTTCCTCATCTGTGAAGTGGGAAAAATGATGCCTGTTATTTATGAGAATGAATGTGACTAAACCTTGTCCAGTGGGCTTGGCACAAGCAAGCGCTCAGTAAAGATTGGTTCTCATGATTACTGAGTCATCTCCTCTCACCATTTTCTTGGCTTTGTTTCAACAAGAACTGTCTATCTTTGGAGAAAGACTTCAGCAGCATGATGCCCCTGACTTTCTAGGAGGCTCAAAATAGCATGACTCTATGTTGCTCTGGTCAAAATGAAACCATAAAAAGATGAACGAGTTAGAATGAACAGCATTCCTGACATTAGTACCTGGCACTCATTTTCAAACTCTTTACTGTTGCACGAGGGCCTCCAGGGATGCTTATTTAAAATACAGCTTCCTGAGCACCACCACCCAGTTCCAGTCCTGTCGGGAACAGTGAAGGGAAAGTGCAAATGGGAAGAGTGACCCTTCAGTTTCCTAAGATACACTCAGAAGGCCTTCAACACACGAGGAGGAGGACTCCTGCTGGCCTACTGCTGCTGTTGCCTCTGTTAATCCTGCTGCTGCTTTCGATCCCCCTGCCTCTGTGCCTTTGCCCTCCCCTTCTCTTTTTTTATTTTCCAGCATCTCAAATAGACTGCCTGAGGTTATTTTCCACCATTAAGCTGCCTCTATTATTATCTCTTTAGAGAAAATGCCACTGAACCTGGGGAAAAAACAGAGTAATTACTCAAAGAAAAAATATATATATAACTTTCCTGGAGCCAATTAAGAAGATAATCATTAGGTTGCAGTGATCATTTGCTCAGGAATTGCTGGAAGGCTATGGCCCTTTCACAAAGAGTGAAACACCCCGAGCTCGCTTCCGGAGCTTATTAGTGTTAGCCTCAAGTGTAATGCTTGGCTTTAAAGTGCTAAAGTCTTTCCTATGAAGACACGGGGCATGATAGAGTATCAGTATCCATACGACCCAATAGAAAGCTAACTTATAATGATCAAACCAGTCAGGTCCTCCAAGAAACATATTATCAGCTCCCATTTCTTGCCCCAACTTCAGATTATTTTACCTATGTGCTGGAAAACTGGACAAAAAAGCTGAGTACAAAATATGAAGCCATTTAAATGAACCATATATGGTTGCCTATAGGAGGGGCTTCAAAAAGTTCATTAAAAATGGATTTAAAGATCATGGAATTTTCCCAAGAACTTCTTAAAACTGGCTCGCATTTATACCGCTTAGAAGATGGTAGATATTTGAATGTTACCAGCATTTCAATAAATATAAGTAACCAATCCAAAGCACAGGCTTCAAATTATTTTTAACATGAATTATATATTTGGTTACATTTATCAGAGGTTGTCAATTTCTGCTACATATTAAAATGATCCAAATTAATTTTGATCCAAAAAGGTCATTCTAATACATAAAATATTAGGCCATTCTAATATATATAATATAAATATAGATTTATAAATATAAATTAGGTCATTCAAATATATAAAATAAAATAGCAACCCTTGATACATGACCTAAATATCTTTTAGAGAAGCCCTAGTGGTATACGGGGCTGTGCTTTGGACTGTGAGGCCCACAGTTTGAAAGCATCAGCCACTTTGCGATCAGAAATTTCTCTGGACGGAAACAAAGTAATAGATGAAGTCATGGGGTTGGAGTCTTCACCCTACCTTGTCCTCTCTTGAGACAGTACACAGGGTCTTGAGAGACTCAGTCCCTTTGCATAATATATGATGCCTGCTGCTTAAACAATAAGTAATTGGTGTACTCTCTGGTCACTGAACTTTAGACTTTAATAATGACAGTAGAGCAATAATAGTCAGCAATAAACGTTCTAGTACTACAGTCAATGAAAATAAGCACGTTCTTTTTTTCTAAAAAAAAAAAGAGGGCAATTTTTTGTACTCACTTACATTTCTGGCTTACACAGTTTCAGTTCTCATCAAAGCAGGTACTTTGAGGTCAGGCTTTGCCAATAAAGCTCACATAACGGATTTTCCACTTTGTTGGCGCTGAGCTCATGATTTGCTTATTTTAGCAGGATCACCAAGAATGTTCTAGTGCTTGCTGCCTGTGCCTTGATGGTTTGGCACTTGGGAGAAGGTTTATTCTATGTCCAGTGCTTTAATCTTCAAAGACCATTGACAAATTTTAATTCTCCTACTGTATCTCATGCAACAAAATCTGCTGGTTTTATAACCTAAAATATCCCCCTTTGCTTACAATTCTATCAAACAATTTTTTTCATATAGCTGAAAAGTATCCTTTCTCTATCATTTACATTCTTTTTTTTTGCTACAATTTCGAGGAAATGTTTTTTTAAAACATTTTTTGGTTGTACAACTCTTATCACAATCCACACATACATCCACTGTGTCAAGCGCATTTGTACATTTGTCGCCTTCATCATTCTCAAAACATTTTCTTTCTACTTCAGCCCTTGGTATCAGCTCCTCAATTTCTTTCATCTAGCTCTCCCCTCCTCCCTTCCTTACGAACCCTTGATAATTTATAAATCATTATTATTATGTCATGTCTTACACTGTCCAATGTCTCCCTTTATCAACTTTTCTGCTGTCCATCCCACAGGGAGGGGGTTATATGCAGATCATTATAATTGATTCCCTCTTTCTCCTACACCTTCCCCTTCTCATTATTGGTCCTGAGGGGTTTATCTGTCCTGGATTCCTTGTGTTTCCAGCTCTGATCTCTAACAGTGTATATCCTCTGGTATAGCCAGTTTTGTAAGGTAGAATTGGGATCATGATAGTTGGGGGAGGGGGCATTAAAGAACTAGAGGAAAGTTGTACGTTTCATCAGTACTATACTGCACCCTGACTGGCTTGTCTCCTCCCCGCGACCCTTCTGTAAGGGAATGTCCAGTTGCCTACAGATGGGCTTTGGATCTCTACTCTACACTCCCCATCATTCAAAATGATATGATTGTTTTGTTCTTTGATGCCTGACACTTGGTTCTATCTACACCTTATGATCATACTGACTGGTGCTGCTCTCAGGATTTTCTCCTTCTCCTCAAAGTTAGATAGATTAACTATCATTGCCTTGGTGACTTTTTCTTGGGATTCTTTCAGCCTCCTGAATGATTACCTTGTTTTCATTCACTAAGCTGGGGAAGTTTTCCTCCAAGAATTCTCTCACTATTATTGCAGATGACTTCTTTGTTGTGTCTTCCTCCAATAATCCAATTATTCTAATATTGTGCCTCTTCATAGCAACAGACATAGCTGTTAGGTTTTCTTCCGCTTCTCTGATGATCTTATTAGATTGCTGTTTGTGTTTGTTAGTCTGCTTGGCTGTCCTCTAGGCCACTGATGTGGTTCTCTCCCTCCTCCAGTCAGTTGGCCAAGTCCATTCATCTGCTAATTTTTTTTTAATCTCATCCCTAAGCTTTGGTCTTTCCCTTTGGTGTATGGTCTTTATCTCCTCTATCATTTCATGCTTTTTCTGTACTGTTTCCCTCATATCCGATATGACTCCAAGCAACATTCTGAAAATTTCTTTCTGTGGAAGATCAAGGATTGCTTCTTCTAAGCATGTTGTTAGATTCTGGGCATCTTCTGACATTGTCTTTTGTTTCTCCTGTTTTTTCATTGAGGTAGTTGGGGCTGATTGCTGTTTTCATTGTGTTGTTTTAGAGGAGTCAGGTGCTATTTTCCAGAGAGTCAAAGAGCACTGGGCTTTCTCTGCGAGACACATAGGAATGTTTCTTTGAATCACCTGAAGCTAATTGCACTATGGAATTGGCCTACTGCTTTATCCTCCTGTGGCTTCACTATTTCTCTAGTCAACCAGTATTGTATTGTTTGGAGGGTAAGTTGGATGGTCCTCTCAGGGGATGCTGGTTGGGTGGTTGTGGACCCACGAGGATGGTGCTGCACTGTGTGATCTCACAAGAAGCTCATGATGGTGTGGTCCTCGGCAGCTTGAGGTGCTGCAGAGGGCCCGTGGGGGGTGCTTGCTTCAATGGAAGTGCCACTGAAGGCAGGTGGGTGTGCCCACTTTGGTGTAAAGCACCACAAATGTTTGGCGGAATTGCCCTGGTTAGTTAGATCACTGTGGAGGTTGGGCAGAGGTTCCTTCAGGAGTGTGAATCATTGGTGAGCATTAATTGAGCTATCTTAGGCCATGTCAGGCACTATGGCAGGAGGGTGAAAGTTCTCTGTTTTGTCAGCTACATTTTCTGCAACAATAACCATGCATTAGCGTAATTTAATGGTTTCATAGTTATCCATTGTATGGGCATTCTATGGTTTATTCAACCAAATATACTCAATTATACTTAAGGTCTTACACTGACTGCTTTTGGTTTTGCCATCACATTATTAATTACAAAACAGCTTTTGTTTTTTATAAATGTTCCTTTTGGGTAGCATTCTTTTCTTCTCTCATGGCTTCAACATCTTCTCTTTGAAAATAATGATTTCAGTTTTTATTATTACTGATATTTTTTGAAGTTTTCCTCCTATTGTGTAATACACACACACACACACACACACACACACACTTTCTGTTTAGTTTCAGATCTTTCTGTCTCTGACTCTATCTCATAGTTAAGGCCTTCATCACAGATGAGGACTCTTGGTTGCCTACCACATTTAAGAGTAAGGCTACAAAAGACTGATTGGAATTGTTGATCCTGTAATTAGAAACTGGCGACTGTGAGCTTTGCTGCTGGATGGTTTCACTGGATAGCTGAGTTGAGAAAACTCAGTTACTCGAATGTTTTACTCATTTCCTCTGTGATGGGTGAGATCCTTCCAAGACTCTCCAATAGCTAATCAGAAAAACAAATAACTGGCTTCCTGGGGGGAAAGAACTCAGCATCCATGATGCCTATGGTTACTTAGTACCGTATTTCAGTTTGAAACTGCAAACTCTGTCTTCTCTCTCCTAAGAGCTTCAGTCTCTAAAGAGAGTAGGAAATGGATGGCTTCCTGGCTGAACAACGAAATGCAGGGACCAGGGGCTATAACTGCATCTGAAAAAAAACAGAAAATGATTTTGAAGTGTCTTTTGCAACCCAGCTTTCAGAGGTACCTGCTCTTGAGTTTGGGAAAGAATGTTTTGCTTTCCTTACCATTAGTCTAAGATTAAATTTTCTTGCATTTGCTAAACTGTTTGGTTTTCTTTGTCTATGATTTTGTTACTTCTTTTTTTTTGTGCCAATTTTGTGAGTTTGTGCCTTTTGAAAATGTGTCCCTTGTTGCTGTTGAAATGTTTTGGAAGGGAGCAAAAATAGACATGTGCATTTAATCATCCAACTGAAAGTATAGCAGACAAATAAATACTTTCTACATGACTTCCAATATTTGATTGATTAGTTAAATAAACTATCAAGCACAGTAAATAACTCTGTAATGATTAAAATTTATTGTGATGAATAGCTATTGACATAGTAATATACTAAGAGGTAATGGGGCTTCAAAAAGTTTATGGGAAAATTTCCATTATCTTTTAATTAGGTTTTCCATAAAATTTCTGAAGTCCCCTCATATTAAGTGGACAATGATAAGTTAATGACATTAATAATAGTAATTAATTGAACATGTTCTCTCTCTTCATCCTTTAGTAAGCACCTTAAATGAGTTATTTCTATAGTGCTTGCAAGGAATTCTTTAAGGAAGCTACTATCATAATCCACTTGATAATGTCTGCTCCTATATAAATTTACTATCTCAGAGACCCTACATAACAGTGGTTTTCAACCTTCCTAATGCCACGGCTATTTAATATGGTTCCTCATGTTGTGGTGAACCCCCAACTATAAAATTATTTTTGTTGCTACTTCATAACTGTAATTTGCTATGGTTATGAATCCAGTGACCCCTGTGAAAGGGTCATTTGACCCCCAAAGGTTGAGAACCACTGCTATATAGTCTGTGAGTTGGAATTGACTCCATGGGAGTGAGTTGGTTGGTTGGAGGCTTATATACCATACTGTATACTCACTGCCATCAAGTTGTTTCTGACTTATCTTGATCCTATTGGACAAACAGGGTAGAACTGCCCCTGTGGGTTTCTGAGACTATAATTCTTTATGAGAGTAGAAAGCTTCCTCTTTCTTGCAAGGAGTGTCTGGTGGCTCGGAACTGCTGACTTTGTGGTTATAAATCCAATGGGTAACCACTATGGAGGCTTAGCGAGATTAAAAAATTTGCCCAAGAACACAGCCATTTTGTTTTAGATTTTTATTAAGAATAACTAGGTTTGAAACCCAAAGAAGCATAACTCAAACACACCAACCAGTTCTAGTCATAATCTGTATCAAACACCAAAAAAGTACGAGAACAATACTGACAAGGAAGAGATAGCGCCAGGGAGGAAATGATGGTTAGGTTGAGCACGTGAGATATTGAACAAGGCCAGAGAGACCCAGGGCAGAAAGTGGTCAGGCTCTTTTCTCTCCTGCTTCTTAGTCTGTCTCACTGCCCAGAACTGTGTATCTCATCAGAGCTCCTACCTGGGTCTCTTAGTTAAATCTCTGTCCAGAGATTCTCATGCGACGCACTTACATAATTTACTGTATTATGTGTTTGAAGTGTGGGGATTTTCCACTTACCCACAGTTGGTGGCTATCCCTAAGCAATCTAGGATAAGGCCTCATTCGGGCAACTAATAAGCAATTTATAAGTTTATATTATGCAATTCAATTTCTATAAGATTTTTTAAAACCCTCTGAAACCCAAAGGAAATACTTAATCCAAGAGAGTGTTTTTTGCTACTCTTGGGGTGTATCAGACTGCCAGAGGTGATATTACCGGTTTTGCAGCTCCTGTGTGATGTCCTCTAGAGACCTGAGGTCCGTGATGAAAACATTTACCAATATCCATAAAATCAAAGAACAAGCTCACTGCCATTGAAACAATTCGGGCTCTTAGCAACCCTGTAGGACATGATAGAACAGATTCTGCAAATTTCTGAGACTGTAACTCTTTGTGGGAGTGAAAAGCCTCATCTTTCTTCCATGGAACAGCTGGTGGTTTTGAACTGCTGACTTATAGATACCCACAGAAGAGGAAAAGTCATCTCCTCCTTTTTAAAGAACCATGTTGGCCTCTAGTACCTAGATGAGACTTATTGTGGTTGATCCAAACATGGAGGCCGAAGGTGATGGAGGACTAGAAATAAGGCCTTCTGTAATTTTTCTGCTTGCCCCAGAGAAGCCCCTTTGTCTCATTGCCTTGATATTTGTGATTCACTTTTGGATTCTTTGGAATGCTCTCTATGACAGTAGGAGCTGTCACTATAAAGTTTTTAGGGATCTTGTTTTTCCAAGTGTATCTCTTCTCTCTTCTTGCATTCTATCTCTTTTTCAAACCCCTTATCTTCACCTAAAATTCTATTCTTTTCCTTGTGTGGGGGAATATTCACTGCTATGCTGGAGTTATGCAGTTTCCTAAGCCTTGTGTACTTGTAGCAGGTCCAAGACATTTTCTGTCCTACTTTCCTGATTCTGAGGAAGCATGAGCTCCTGAACACACTGATGTGTGGCAGGGAGGATTGGTTGCAGGAATTTTCTATTTGGAATTATACAATTAATTTTATTTTAATCCCCAAGTGAACGTCATACTCTTTGCTCATTATTCTCCTCACCCCCAAATCCCTCACTGAGTTTACATAAGAAACTCATCATTCTCTTGCAAATATAACTTGACTTTACTATGCTAAAAAGCATTCACTCATAAACCAGGTTCATTTTACAAACTATTTTTCCACTAAGATGACTTTGAGATCTACCATAAAATTGTTTCCCCCTAATTTCTGGGCTTTCTTCTGTATGTGTAGAACAGAGGCAATGCATAGACCCACCACTGGTATATTTATGTAGAATGACACTTTCAGGAATGATCCATGGTTCTCCAACCACCTCTCCTATTCAACCAGTAACTTATAATCCTTCTGGGAGTATGCAGGCTTTTGAATTCCTAGTAGAGATGGCTTCACTTTCTATAATTTGGGGCATTTGAGAGTAGAGGCGGCCTTCTAAGTACTCGACATCCAGATGGTACAGGTCCTGGCCACTTAGAAGAGCTGGTCAATCAATCCCAATGGTCATTCTAGGTCATGGTGGCTGGAAAACAGACTTAGGAAATGGGGATTCGTGTTTGATTCCCTTTTGAGCACATTCAGGATGCCATCGGCTCGCAGATGTGCATCATGGCCCAGTTGCAAGGGGGTAGTCAATAAAATGAGCCAGGGCATGAGAAGGCACGAAGCACAGTTATATTACGTTTCCATGTCGTGGGCCAGGCTCCACACGTACAGCCCCAATGGGGCCTGCATGTGCTTGAGAGAACACCAGTGAACTCAAAACAGCTTGGCTCTATATGAAGACCCCCAGCATAGCAGCAATGTTGCAGGCATGGGACTAATGTCCAAAGGCTGGGCAAAATACTCTACATAGCAGTGGACGCTCAAAACTTCCAAAACAAACTGTAAGAACAATTGTGAGGATGGCACAGGACCAGGCCATGTCGTGTTCTGTTGTCGCCAAGTTGGAACTGACTTGATGGCAGCTAACAACAATAGCATGACCATAAACCCCAACACACATGCATATCACGTACTCATGGTGAAGACCACTTGGAAATTTAAATGTCATTCAGGGTAGAAAATAGGAAAGGACAACCCTTGACATTTCCTGAGCTTAACATTCAAGCAACTGATCAATAATATGTTTATTTGCGACTTTAAGAGTTTAAAAAATGAAGATTTAGCATAGAAATTATATTGAAAGAAAAATGAAGCTATAGTTAACTCCTTAGGTAACCACTTGAGGGTATGTGTGTGTATATGTGTGTGAGCACACACGTGAGTCTAAAACTCAGGTGCCAGCTCAGCTGCCCTGTCCTTGGAGAGTCAGCTTAAATTGGCTCAAACACTGTCTGGTGTGTGGTGAGACACTATGTCCTCTCCAATCACTCTGGATATTTATTGTGCAACAAGAAATAGAACCCTGTCCAGCCAAAATAGCACATTCTCACAGCAGTGGGTTTCAAGCATTTTAAATTGTGGAGATGTCATTTAGGATGGCACTCCTGTATGCAAAATAATACATCAAACCAAGGTTATTCTTACTGCACAGAAGTCAGGGGCCAGAAATGAGCCTTGGGCATCTGTCTGGAGGCTTTTGTTGTTTATTTTGGTCTGGAGAATTTTTATGGAACTAGTGTCGCTTCACCAAGCTACTTTGAAAGCTATGTCCCTATTCATTGTCATATTGGTTGTATGACCCCCAAAAAAGTAGAATCAGGGTGTCAGGAGGGTAAAGGGAAGGGAGATAAAAGGGAGACAATGTCAAGGAAATCCAGGGAGAAAAAGTTGTTTGGAAAATGATTGCGGAAGCATTTGTACAATTCTGCTTGACAGGATTGAACTATGGAATTATATATCTGTATTAACTCCCAATTAATAATAAAATTTTAAAAACAAACATAGATCCAGGAATGCGTTTGGGGCTCTCACTGAATCGTAGCTCCAATTGAAAAACAATTAGTTCTTACATCATGGTCCTCCTCAGTATTCACCCTTAGGAAGGGAACATAGAAGACAGAGGGGCTAGAGTAAAGTGTGGCAGACAAATTAGATGGTGCTTGGCTATCGGATACAATAACATCTGGTGTCATAAAGGCTTGTTTCCAACAAGCAGCTATCTAAGTGAGATGTCAACTAAGTCCACAAGGAAGAAACGCACCATCGTCAATCACTCAAGGATTGTAAATTTTATAAACTGAAGTCGAAGGAAGGATTAGTGTCAGAGCTTAATTGTGAGAATCCCATTTTCTGAAGGCTATAGATGACAGTGGGGGCAGAAGATTCATTTGTGGAACTACATAGGCAATAAGACTCCAGTGAACTCCCTGTATGCACAATTGAGGGATGGGAGGAGAGTGGTTGCTAAACAGAGTGCATTGGAGAGATGAGTATAGAAAATCAAAGGCATACATCTGACTTGATCTGTTAAAACCTTGTCAGTTGATTTCCCTCTGATGCATGCTGCACCTGATTTGGTTTTCAACATTTTTGGTATTTTTGTTTTGTTGTATTTTTGTGTGTTCATATTAGGGTGTATCGCAGAGGTGTTATGTCACTGGAGGTCACCCTCTTGAAGCTCTGTTATGTTTTTCTGGGTTTCCGTATATGGAACCCAGAGTTGGTGAACCTGTAGGGACAACAAGTAGAATACTGGTTTCAGGATGTGTGTGTGGGGGGGGGCAGTGCTACTGTAGAGGTGGTGGTGGTGGTTAAAGGGAGTCAATGTTAAGGAGTCCAGAAAGGAAACAAATATTTGAAAACTGTAGTTTACAATTCTGCCTGACGTGATTGAATGATAGGATATATGTGTTCACTCCCAATTAATAATACATGTTTTTAAAAGTGTCAAGAATTATGTGGTAGCCGACCCCACCATGAGACACAGACACAATGTCCCTCAGTGACCCATAGCGCTACAGGAGACAGCACTGGAGACACAGTGCAGGAATTGGGCCCAATGTGACCTTCACACTAAGGCAAAACACTAAGGGCATGCAACAGAACAGCAAGGGGAGCAAAACAGTGAAGTCCCTGGGGAATGTCAAAAATAGACTTAGGAGCCAGAGCATGGCACCACATCAGACTCGATTGGAACACACTCCTAAAGGTAAAGAAACAGACCTAGGACTATTTATAAGCTTTTCTTTCCTTGTGGAAGTTGATTTTAACAACTCCAGAGACAAGGGAACAACAGATGATCTAGAATTGATGGTGAACAGTATGTAGGATGCCTGGAATCAAGGGCAATGTAACCAAGAGGGATTACCAAGTAACCTGAATGAAGGCCGAACATGATGGTGGGACAAGAGGAAAGTAAAAGGAAATAGAGGAAAGAACTAGGAGTCAAAGGACAGGTATAGAGGTCTAAATATATGCATGTGCATATGTAAATACATTTATATATAATGATGGGGAAATAGATCTATGTACATATATTTATATGTTAAGTATTAAGATAGCAGACAGATACTGGACCTCCACTCAAGTACTCCCTCAATGCAAGAACACTTTGTTCTAATACTCTGGCATTCTGTGACGCTCACTTTCCTAACATGATTGTTGAAGACACAATGGATGTATAAGCAAATATGGTGAAGAAAGCTTATGGTGGCCAGCTATCAAAAGATATAGCATCTGGGGTCCTAAAGGCTTGAAGATAAATAAGTAGCCATCTAGCTGAGAAGCAACAAAGTCCACATACGAGAAACACACCAGCCTGTGTGATCATGAGGTGTCGATAGGATCAGGTATCAGGCATCAAAGACACAAAACAAAAATCATATGAATGTGAATGAGGGGAGTGCAGAGTTGAGACCAAAGTGCATCAGTAGACAATTGGACATCCCCTTACAGCAGGGTCACAAGGAAGAGATGAGCCAGTCAGGGTTCAGTATAGCACATATGAAACATATAACTTTCCTCTAGTTCTTTAATGCTTCCTCCACCCCACCCCATATCATGATTCCAATTCTATCTTACAAATCCAACTAGACCAGAGCATGTACACTGGTACAGATAATAGCTCAGAGGAAATCCAGGACAGATAAACCTCTCAGAACCAATAATGAGAATAGAGATATCAGGAGGAAGAGGTGGGTGGGGGGAAAAGGAGGAACAGGTCACAGTGATCTACCTATAACCCCGTCCCAGGGGGATGGACAACAGAAAAGTGGGTGAAGAGAGACAGTGGTCGGTGTAAGACATGAGAAAAAATTATAAATTATCAAGGGTTCATGAGGGAGAGAGGATGGGGGAGGGGGGAAAATGAGGAGCTGATACCAAGGGCTCAAGTAGAAAGAAAATGTTTTGAGAATGATGATGGCAACATATGTACAAATGTGCATGACACAATGGATGGATGTATAGATTGTGAGAAAAGCTGTAAGAGCTCCAATAAAATTATTTATTAAAAAATAAAAACTATGTGGGCTATAGATCTTAAAGTCATACATTTAACTCCAAACTAACAGAAGGTTTGTGCATAAAAAGTTTCTAATTATGTCTTTTGGGGGGTTCTCACTGAATTTTGCAGAATGAGCTGGGTTTAAAAAAAAGGCAAAAGCAAGTAACTAAATGTATTCTTCACTCTGGCATTCGGAGAGCACCCTGTGAGCAATAAAAAAAAGCAACTTTTTGTTTTCTTTATCTTTTTTTTCTGCTTCTGCTTGCCTCCATGTCCCTCTCCCTCCCCTCTGCCTGCTGCTCCCTGCCTCCTGTATGTTTTCTTCTGGTAAGAAAACATTTTTCTCTTGATTCTTAAGAATTAATAGCAGTCTCATAGAATACTGCATGAGGTAATTTGTTGTGTTTTATTTATTTATTTATTCATTCATTCATCGATTAAATATTTATTGTGTGTCTCTAAGTGTCGGGCAGGCTGGCCTGCCCACAGGCATCTTGCTGGAATCTGGACTACCACAGCATTCCAGGAATCCTTTCAACTCGGGAGGGCGGCTGTTTGCCAACTTGTCAGAACAAAACAAGCCGTGAGTGCTTGCAGGTTCTTCTTTCTGTGCTGGAAACCTCAAAAGTTCTTGGAGGTTATTTTCAGAAGGATCAATTCCAAAATTCTATATGCCCAGAGTTTTCCCAAGTCAGATATGTTCCCATGCATGAGGATTCTGATCTTAGATACTCATGTATATGCCCAAACCAAACTCACTGCTATTGGGTCAGTTCCAATTTATAGTGACCCTACAGGACAGATAGAAATAGCGAAAATGAGGGATTTCCAAGAGACACAAGGTCAGCAGTTTGAACCGACCAGACACTGCATGGGATAAAGATGAAGCATTTCTGATCGCTTACAATCTTGGAAATCCACAGGGGCAGCTCTAATCCTACCTGCAGGCTGCTATGACTAAAAACAGACTCTGTGGCATCAAACACCACGTTTAATTTTGTAAAATAGTGTATTCCATGATATGTTCCTCCACTTTCCTAACTGTCAGTATTTTCACTTCATTTTGCTTCTATGTTTCTAGTAACTGTATTTTTCTTTTCCTTAATTAAAAAATTAGATATAATGTAACTATTGTACTTCTGCCGCTTGAATTATTTCTGCTCCCTCATACAGGCATGTCATCATTCAGGTGTACGATTGGGGTTTACAAGATTAGAGCGTGCAAAGTCTATTCACCACCGGGGCACACTGTCTACTGTGATTATTGTTTCTTCTCTGACACACTTTTGTTTCTCCAGGAATTAATCATTCCCATGTGTGTCTTTTGCTTATTATTGTATACACATGTAACCAATTCCCCTCTAAATTCTCCTCAATTTATCTAAATCTCTTCTTATTACGTTGAAACTCATCAGGAAATCCATCAATGTCAGCTTCTGAAGAGAGATCTTTCCAAGGCCTCTCACTTGTCCTGTCTAGACAGGGTTCTCTTCATACCTGTGCAGCCCTGTGGACCCGATGCAGCCCTGTGGGCACGATGCAGCACTGCGGGCCTGATGCAGCCCTGTGGGCCTGATGCAGCACTTTGGGCCTGATGCAGCGCTGTGGGCCTGATGCAGCCCTGTGGGCCTCATGCAGCGCTGTGGACCTGCTGCATCACTGTGGGCCTCATGCAGCACTGTGGGCCTCATGCAGCGCTGTGGACCTGCTGCAGCGCAGTGGGCCTCATGAAGCACTGTGGGCCGGATGCAGCACTGTGAACTGGGTGCAGCCCTGTGGGCCTGATGCAGCACTGTGGTCCTGATGCAGCCCTGTGGACCTGATGCAGCCCTGTGGACCAGGGGCAGCCCTGTGGGCCTGATGCAGCCCTGTGGGCCTGATGCAGCACTGAGGGCCTGCTGCAGCACTGTAGAACAGGTGCAGCCCTGTGGGCCTGATGCAGCACTGTGGACCTGATGCAGCACTGTGGACCTGATGCAGCACTGTGGACCTGATGCAGCACTGTGGACTTGATGCAGCCTTGTGGACATGATGCAGCACTGTGGACCTGATGCAGCACTGTGGGCCTGATGCAGCACTGTAGACCGGGTGCAGCCCTGTGGGCCTCATGCAGCTCTGTGGTCCTGATGTAGCCCTGTGGACCTGATTAAGCCCTGTGGACCGGGGCAGTCCTGTGGGCCTGATGCAGCCCTGTGGGCCTGATGCAACCCTGTGGGCCTGATGCAGCACTGTGAGCCTGATGTAGCACTGTGGACCTGACGCAGCACTGTGGGCCTGATGCAGCCCTGTGGAACTGATGCAGCACTGTAGAACGGGTGCAGCCCTGTGGGCCTGATGCAGCACTGAGGGCCTGATGCAGCCCTGTGGACCTGATGCAGCACTGTGGACCTGATGCAGCACTGTGGACCTGACGCAGCACTGTGGGCCTGATGCAGCCCTGTGGAACTGATGCAGCACTGTAGAACGGGTGCAGCCCTGTGGGCCTGATGCAGCACTGAGGGCCTGATGCAGCCCTGTGGACCTGATGCAGCACTGTGGACCAGGTGCAGCCCTGTGGCCCTGATGCAGCACTGAGGGCCTGATGCAGCACTGTGGGCCTGATGCAGCCCTGTGGACCTGATGCAGCACTGTGGATCTGATGCAGCCCTGTGGGCCTGATGCAGCACTGAGGGCCTGATGCAGCACTGTGGAACGGGTGCAGCACTGTGGGCCTGATGCAGCCCTGTGGACCTGATGCAGCACTGTGGATCTGATGCAGCCCTGTGGACCTGATGCAGCACTGTGGACCTGATGCAGCACTGTGGACCAGGTGCAGCACTGTGGGCCTGATGCAGCACTGTGGGCCTGGTGCAGCACTGTGGACCAGGTGCAGCACTGTGGGCCTGATGCAGCCCTGTGGCCTGATGTAGCACTGTGGGTCTGATGCAGCACTGTGGGCCTGGTGCAGCACTGTGGACCAGGTGCAGCACTGTGGGCCTGATGCAGCCCTGTGGCCTGATGTAGCACTGTGGGTCTGATGCAGCACTGTGGACCTGATGCATCACTGTGGACCGGGTGCAGCCCTATGGGCCTGATGCAGCCCTGTGGAACTGATGTAGCACTGTGGGCCTGATGCAGCCCTGTGGACCTGACGCAGCACTGTGGGCCTGTTGCAGCACTGTGGAACTGATGCAGCACTGCGGAACGGGTGCAGCCCTGTGGGTCTGATGCAGCACTGAGGTCCTGATGCAGCATTGTGGGCCTGATGCAGCACTGTGGGCCTGATGCAGCACTGTGGACCTGATGCAGCCCTGTGGACCTGATGCAGCCCTGTGGACCTGATGCAGCCCTGTAGACCTGATGCAGCCCTGTGGACCTGATGCAGCACTGTGGACCTGATGCAGCACTGTTGACTGGGTGCAGCCCTATGGGACTGATGCAGCATTGAGGGCCTGATGCAGAACTGTGGAACGGGTGCAACACTGTGGGCCTGATTCTGCCCTGTGCGTTTGATGCAGCCCTGTGGGCGTGATGCAGGCCTGAGGATCGGGTGTAGCACTGTGGGCCCGGTGCAGCACTGTGGGCCTGATGCAGCACTGTGGACCTGATGCAGCGCTGTGGGCCCGCCCAGAGCAGCACTGTGGGTCTGATGCAGCCCTGTGGAACTGATGCAGCCCTGTGGGCGTGATGCAGGCCTGAGGATCGGGTGCAGCACTGTGGGCCTGATGCAGCACTGTGGACCTGATTCATCACTGTGGGCCTGATGCAGCACTATGGGCCTGATGCAGCACTGTGGGCCCTCCCGGTGCAGCCCTGTGGACCTTATGCAGCACTGTGGGCCTGGTGCAGCACTGTGGGCCTGATACAGCACTGTGGGCCTGATGCAGCACTGTGGACCTGATGCAGCACTGTGGGCCTGATGCAGCCCTGTGAAAAAGCCTTTAACATCAGGGAGTCACTCTCTTGAATTAGAACCTGCTTCCCGACTACGCGATGTACCTCCCTGTACCCATGTACTCCCTTTTTTTAACGGAGCAATTCCTGACAAACGGAGTAAATTCCTGAGAAAGAGTGCATCTGTGAAAACATCTTTAATCTAATAGTTATCTAAGAGTTTAGCTGGATGTATATAATCTAAAGTTGGAATTATAACATTGCTCTATTGGTTTAATGTTGCCGGAACTTTTTTTTAATCAGTTTATTGGGGGGCTTGTACAATTTTTTTAAGATACTATTTTATTTTTATTTTTTTAAACATTTTATTAGGGACTCATACAACTCTTATCACAATCCATACATATATCAATTGTGTAAAGTACATCTGTACATTCTTTACCCTCATCAATTTCAAAGCATTTGCTCTCCACGTAAGCCCTTTGCATCAGGGCCTCTTTTTTGTCCCCTCCCTCCCCGCTCCCCCCTCTCTCATGAGTCCTTGATAATTTAAAAATTATTATTTTGTCACATCTTGCCCTGTCCCACGTCTCCCTTCACCCCATTTTCTGTTGTCCGTCCCCCAGGGAGGAGGTCACATGTAGATCCTTGCAATAGGTTCCCTCTTTCCAACCCACTCACCCTCTACCCTCCCAGTATCGCCACTCACACCCCTGGTCCTGAAGGTATCATCCGCCCTGGAATCCCTGTGCCTCCAGCTCCTATCTGCACCAGCATACAATCTCTGCTCTATCCAGGCATGCAAGGTAGAATTAGAATCATGATAGTTGGGAGGGAGGAAGCATTTGGGAACTGGAGGAAAGCTGTATTTTCATCGGTGCTACATTGCACCCTGACTGACTCATCTCCTCCCTATATCTCTCTGCAAGTTGGGTCTCCAGTAATGTTGCCGGAAGTTTTGTTGAAAAGTCCAAGACTATGGTGCTTCTTTTTATAAGTTTCCTTTATTTGTAGAGTGTTTTTTTTTTTAAAAAGTTTTAAGTCTTGTTTTTTGAGTCTAGAAACAAAAGAAAGGGTGACCTGAAGCTGTCAGATGAATATTGCTTTTAATGCTAATTTTCACCATGATGCATATATAAAGCACCACCTTTGAATTCTGCAGCCATTGTCTTAGAGTTTCTAATTGTATTTAAGGAATGATATAAGCAATAAATGATAATTTCTGAGCGACTTATGAAGAATCCTAATGGGCATGGTTATGTGTTTGACTGCTTACCAAAAGACACACGCTTGAACCTCCCCAGCAGCGTCACGGGAAACAAACCACATGATCTGTTCCTGTAAAGAAGGCAGCCTAGAAAACCCCACAGGGCAGTTCTACTTTGTCACATGGGGTGCCCAGAGTCAAAACACCAAACAACAACAACAACAATGAATAGTGATGCTTACTATGATCCTACTAGAGAGAATTTAAGCAAATAAAATTGCAGATTTTTAGGAACTAGGATATTGTATCAAGTCAAGATCGGAGGAATCAAAAAAGGACACAGGTAATCACAATAAGACACCAATGTAGCTACAGGAAGTGTATTGCACATTACAATAAGTTGGAAGAGACCCAAGTGCGGCTTTTCCTCCTGACCACGGCAGTCTGAGTTCCTCTCAAGGGACAAGGTTTAGCTGAGTCTGTATGTGGTCACTGTCCCCAAAGTGTATGTACAATGCAGTTCATTGGCTTTTCAAGAAATTAGACACAATTGAAGATGTCAATATGTTGATCTGATCAGAAGGGAGGCGTTGACACCGAGTATGAACCTTACATCTGAGAGCTTTAACATGCAGAAGCAGTATTTTGAGCGAAGTGGTAGGTCTGCTCTAAGTACAAAAGGAGAAGCATTTAGGAAATCTTCAAGATTAAGCTAGACAAAAACAAATCAGGACAAACTGGCCTTAGATGGTCCTAATAATAAGACCTTTTTACCTGAATGCCTGTATCGCTTCCTCAAAATTTCATTCTAACTCATAGCTATAGAAGCGATCTGATATTTTTAAACATCTAATTTTCTAAATATGTATGTGGGTATATATACATAAATATATATACATATTTAAATACATGCATATATATATATCCACACATATATAATTTCCCAAATAAGACATGTCTCAGAGCTACTGGGAGGAGCCCTGGTGGTGCAGTGAATATGTGCTAGTCTCCTGACAGCAAAGTCAGCAGTTTGGAACCACCAGCTGCACCAAGGGGGAAAGATGGGGCTCCCGACTCCCATAAAGAGTTGCAGTCTGGGAAGCTCTCAGGAAGCCCTACCCCGTCTGACAGGGCTGCTATGAGTCAGCATTGACGCGATGAACTGTTGGTTTGCCTGTTTTTCGTGGAGCTGCTGCAGTCCAACGTTGGCTCCAGATTACTGAGATCCTATTCTGTAACCGTCATAAAGTAGATGTCATCTCATTAATCCCAAACCCTATGAGACAAGTGTTGTCAGACCCATGTGACAAGCACGCAGATGAAATAACCTGTCCATTGTCAAAAGCCAGTGTGTTCCTAAGCTTAGATTTGAACTTGAGTCCCAAATGAATTCCTCATTAGAAATGCTTGATGGGCGGAGTGCAGAGTGGAGACCCAAAGCCCATTTGTCAGCCACTGGAAATCCCCTTGCAGAGGGGTCTAAGGGAGGAGATGAGCCAGTCAAGGTGCGCTGTAGCAACAATGAAAAATACAACTTTCCTCTAGTTCCTAAATGCTTCCTCCCGCCCTCCCCCACTCACTATCATGATCCTAATTCTACCTTGAAAGTCTGGCTAGGCCAGAGGATATACACTAGTACAGATGGGAACTGGAAACACAGGGAAAAAGGGCAGATGATCCCTTCACGACCAGGTGTGTGAGTGGTGATACTGGGAAGGTAGAGGGAGGGTGGGTTGGAAAGAGGGAACCTATTACAAGGATCTACATGTGACCTCCTCTCTGGGGGACGGACAACAGAAAAGGGTTGAAGGGAGACGTGGGACAGGGCAAGCTATGACAAAATAATAACTTATAAATTATCAAGGGCTCATGAAGGAGGGGGAGCGGGGAGGGAGGGGAAAAATGAGGAGCTGATGCCGGGGGCTTAAGTGGAGAGCAAATGTTTTGAGAATGATGAGGGCAATTAATGTACAGATGTGCTTTACACAATTGATGTCTGTATGGATTGTGATATGAGCCCCTAATAAAATGATTTATTTAGAAAGAGAAAGAAATGCTGCTGATGCCTTTAATGCCATTGTAATACAAATAAGACGTGAGAGACTCCCTGTCAGTAGTCCCTGCACTAGGCTTGTAATTTACAGGAGAGCATCCATTTCACCTGCTCTATTCTTTGGGGTCAAAAGAAGCAGTTTGCACACAGTCTGACAGAGGTTGACATGCAGTCATGGCTGTAGATAGCAAGTGGACAATTACTATTTGGCCTGCATCCATGGAGTCCTGGTGACGTGGTGGTCAAGCACTTGAAAACTAACAAAAAGGTTGGGAGTTTGAATCTACCAACTATTTTATGTAGCAATTCCTTCTGTAAGGAGGCCAGCCTTGGAAACCCTATGGAACAGTTCATAGGACTCAATTCAGCTCATACGAGGCAGATTCAAGCCAATGCCAGAAAGTTGATGGTTTGTCCTGTACTCAGCTCTGGGCTGAGTCTAATGGAAAGGATAAAACAATGGGAGATCCAGTCCCTTTCGTGACAAATAAAAGAAATTGCTGTTGGTGTTCGATAGCTAGGAGAGTACTGTTGTTGGTCTTGGTGTTGTTTTTAAAGCAAAGAACACATTTCCCTGTATTTCCCAAACTGACCACCATTGTCAACTGAACTGATAGTTGTTGGTTTTGTTGTTTTTCAAAGAACACTTTCCCTGTATTTCCCCAACTGGCCACCAGGGTCAACTGAACTGATAACAGGTGCTGTAAGCCACACTGATTCTCAAAGAGAGATGCATGCCCTTCCTTCTCTAGCCCGCCGATAACCATCAAGGAAATTAACTCTGTTTAATGCTGGTGTGCTTTCAGAATGTCTGCTAATCACTTTTGTCAACAAAGTGAAAAAGCATTTGGCTCAGATCTTTGGGCATGCAACAGAGGATTCATCCCACTGGAATCGGCTATGTACAATTGGTGCTAATTTCCTATCTATGATATGATATAAAATTCCTTTCTAATGGTTTCTAGGAAAGGTAAGTCAAAATAGAGCATTTGAAAAAAATAGTTTTGGATTACAAAAGTATAGCCACCCCCACCCCCAGAAAACCCCAAAGCAAAAGCAAATATTTATGCCAATTCTGTGACCCAAATACTGAAATGAGCCCAATGGAAAAAACAATCTTAGGCAGTCAGTCTTGGTCTAGCTCTGACCCAGCTCACTTGCAGGGGGAAGATGTCGCCAATTTCTGCACAAGGAGGAACCGAAGTAGAAATTTCTTTTTTATAGAAGAGAAATTGCACATTAAAAAAATTACTCATGTAAGCCTCTTTCCCAGTAATTAGATTCTATCATAAATAAATAGAGTGACTGACCAAAAGGTGACTTTCATCCCACACAGGCTAAAAATAACATCTGAAAATAAGACTGAGCTGCTTATTAAAAAGATACATATAATAAACTTTGACATCCTGGTTCTAGTAATTGAAGAGGTTTCATTTGAGAACACAAAAACAGAGTAAGCAAAAGATAATGCTTGCTTCTTAGTTAAAGTAATTAAGAAATGGCTTGCCTTCTGGATTTGTTCCTGCTAGTGGAAATGCAGGTGGAAATGCTGGTGGAAATGCAGGTGGAAATACAGGTTGAAATGCAGGTGGAAATGCAGGTTCCTGCTCATGGAACTGCAGGTTTCTGCTGGTGGAACTGCAGGTTCCTGCTGATGGAAATGCAGGTACCTGCTGATGGAAATGCAGGTGGAAATGCTGATGGAAATGCAGGTGGCCACAGGTGGATAAATAGGAACTTCCCTGCTCTGGGGACTGAGAATACCTGCTGCTCAAAGCATAGGTCCTACCTGTGAAGCTGGGCTGGAAACCCCTTCTCCGTGCTGATACTCCTCTGTTAGCTCTGTGGGGGGCGATGGTGGTTGGGAACTAGAACTCATAGCAGGTGGTTGTCTGTGTTGGGTGTGTCGTAGTTTTTTCTGATTCACTGCAACCCTATAGGGCAGAGTAGTACTGCCCCATAGGGTTCCCAAGGCTGTAATTTTTGTGGATGAAAATCACCAGGTCTTCCTCTCATGGAGCAGCTGGTGGGTCGAATCCTTTTGGTTAACAGCTGAATATTTAACCGTTGTGAAATCAGACCTTTCCCCTCTCTTGTCAGTGCTTCATCATCACGCTGTTCCCTCCACCCGGAACCCTCTTTTCCCTGGTCCTGCGTCTTGCTAAACTCACCGTTCCAGAGGTCTCCTTTGAACAATGTATTTAAATTGTCTCCCACCCTCGTGCTATTCTCCAGTCTAGCCTCTCTTTTGGGGGATAGCTTTTTTTTAACTGTAACTTGTACTCATTGATTTGGTGATTGTTTGTTCTTTCATGCTCTGAGGCATTTAACGGCAAAGCTTCTGTGTGCTTCAGAGGCTGTCCTTTCTCCCGCAGCTGGCCCAGAAGGTTTGAAATAAATAGGAATAAAAGGAAGGAAGGATAAGGGCAGTGGGCTTCAGCTAAAGCAGTGGTTCTCAATTTTCCTAATGACACAACCCTTTAATACAGTTCCTCACGCAGTGGTGACTGTCCCCAACCATAAAATTATTTCATTGCTACTTCATTACTGTAATTTTGCTACAGTTATGAATCAGATGATCCTTCTGAAAGGATCGTTCCACACCCAAAGGGGTCGCAACCCACAAGTTGAGAACCACTGATCTAAAGGCTGAAAACAAGGAATGCCATGTGGAGAAGTAAGTGATACAGAATTCAGGGGAAGAGTTAATGCTAGAGCCATAACGCCAAACAGAAAACAAATGCGTGAAAGGGCTGAGTGTAGGTGACAGAAAGGAAACTCGGGTCATGGGGCAACTGATAACCTGGAGAAAGGATGACACTACTCATCTAAAGACACTGGAAGGAATCATCTCCATTCAATATTTGTTTTTTGGTTGCTTTATTCCCCCTTAAAAAATAACATTTTGGGAGCTCATACAATTCTTACCACAATCCATACATCCATTCGTTGTGTCAAGCACATTTGTACATTTGTTGCCATCATTATTCTCAAACATTTGCTTTCTACTTGAGCCATTGGTATCAGCTCCCCGTTTTACCCTTCCTCATGAACCCTTGATAATTTGATAATTTATAAATTATAATTATTTTGTCATGTGTTACACTATCCGACATCTCCCTTCACCCACTTTTCTGTTGTCAGTCCCCCAGGGAGGGGGGTTATATGTAGATCCTTGCGATAGGTTCCCCCTTTCTACCCCACCGCTCTTGCTCTTCTCCCTCTGTCTGTGGGCCCCTAGCCTCTTCCGACATCTGACGTCTGTTGGGCGGTGCGAGGAGAGCACAGGGGTGCGGAATCCGCTCGCTCCTCTCGCCTCACGGCGTGGGCTTGCGGGTGTGTGTGGGTTGGTCAACCCATAGCCATCCCGCGCTTGTTTTTTGACGATGGATCTTCCCCGTGGTGGGTGGGAATGGTCTGCTTCCCTCTCCCCTCCCCCGCTGCACAGTGCACCTGCTGAGGTCTACAAGGGATGTGCCTTGATCGGTCCTTTGTCCGTGCCCCTGGAGCGCTCCAGGTTGTCTCCTCAGGTGCCAGAGGCCCAGTGGCAGTGTCCTTCCCCTTCTGGGTTGCTTATCCCTCTGGCCCGCGCTGCCCTGGCTATGTTGGGGCCATGCTGCGCTGTTTCTCTTGAACCATCCAATGTTTGCTATAAAGGAAAAGGAGGTCAATATCATCAGACTTTGATGTTTTTCATAAGAATCTAGAAGTCTGATTGTGTGTGTTGTTGTTAGGTGCCATTGAGTCAGTTCTGATGGACAGTGACCCTGTGCACCACAGAACAGATCCCTCCCCAGTCCGGTGCCATCCTCACAATGGCCCCTCTGCTTGCTCCCGTTGTGGCAGCCACCATGGCAAGCCATCTCATTGACGACCTTGCTCTCTGGTGGCTTCTCTATCAAGCATGATACCCTTCCCCAGGGACATAATTCTCCTGAAAACTCACCCAAAGTGTTCGAGATGAAGTGGCCTAGCTCTACGTCTAAGGAGCACTCGGACTGTACTTCTTCCAAGACAGATTGGTTTGTCCTTTGAGCAGTCCACGGTACTTCCAATATTCTTCTCCAGCCCACAATTCAAACGCATCAAATCTTCGTCAGTCTTCCTTATTCAATGTCAGACTTTCACATGCATATGAGGTGATTGAAAAAAGCCATGGCTGGGCTCAGGCACATTTTAGTCCTGAAACTAACATCCTTGCTTTTCAACACTCTAAAGAGGTCTTTTTTAAAAAATCTTCCAGAATTTATTCTTTTGGTTTTTTTTAATCACTTTATTAGGGGCTCATACAACTCTTATCACAATCCATACATACATCAATTGTATAAAGCACGTTTGTACATTCATAGCTCTCATCATTCTCAAAACATTTGCTCTCCACTTAAGCCCCTGGTATCAGGTCCTCATTTTTCCCCTCCCTCTCCACTCCCCCCTCCCTCATGAACATTTGATAATTTGTTTATAAATTATTATTTTGTCATATCTTGCCCTGTCTGATGCCCTTCATCCACTGTTCTGTTGTCCATCCCCCAGGGAGAAGGTCACATGTAGATCCTTGCAATTGGTTCCCCCTTTCCAACCCACCCTCCCTCCACCCTCCCAGTATCACCACTCACAC
Source organism: Tenrec ecaudatus (assembly GCF_050624435.1). Lineage (NCBI taxonomy): Eukaryota > Metazoa > Chordata > Mammalia > Afrosoricida > Tenrecidae > Tenrec > Tenrec ecaudatus. The sequence continues at coordinate 96,139,543 of NC_134531.1, forward strand.
CACCGGTTCTGAAGGGATCATCCACCCTCAATTTCCTGTGTTTCCAGTTCCTATCTGTATCAGTGTACATTCTAAAGAGGTCTTATACAGCAGATTTATCTAATACAATACACCTTTTGATCTCCTGACTGTTGCTTCCATTAGCATTGATTGTGGATCCAAGCAAAATATAGTTCTTGACCACCTCAACTCTTTCTCCATGTAAGTTACCTATAGGTACAGTTTTTATGGAAAGTCTACTCATTTTGAATGTTGCCAAGTGGATCAAAATTATTAAAATGCCACGGGAATTGTGAAAGTTAGGTTTCGTGTCAACTTGGTTCAGCCAGGATTCTCAGTAGTTTGGCATTTGATACCTCTCCTCTGATATGATTTCACAGAATATAATCAACTCAGTGGGTAAGCAGTTGTGGGGAAATTGGGTTGGAACGTAATGATATTTCTTTGGGGATTTGGGATGCTGTGTAGAGCTTCTTCATTTTTTGCTGGTTTGGATCCTCCAAATGACTCGTCAGCTCTGTCAACCTTGGATTCATCCGCCTCTGCATCCACCAGTCAGGCTCTTCCTGCTTCATCTTCTTGATTTTTGGTTTATCTTCCTGCTTTCTGGTTTGTTTACCTGATGCCTGGCTCATAAGCCCCAGCAGCTATCGAAGCCAAGAAAACTGCCAGCTTAACATTTGTTCTAGACTGGAACCGGACTGGGTTTACCTGCTCTATACAACTGTGTGAATCATTTTCTTGGTACGAATTTACACGTATATCAGCGCTGCCATTTTGTAATTTGTTCCATTGTGAAAATCTTTCTTCTTTCTCCAAATTTGCTATTGTTGTGGCAAGCCGTCTCGGCGAGGGGCTTCCACACAATTGCTCATCCTCCACCGCACCAAGCATGATGCGGTCCTGTAGTGATTGATTCCTCCTGATGCTAGGCCCAAGTCAGACAATGGTTTGTTGACATGTATATACATATATACACTAATTTTCAAAGTAGCTCATTATGCCTTTTGTTTTGAGATTGTCTTAATTTGCAAGCTCTGCTGAAGCCCATTTATCATGAGTGGCCTTACTTGTATTTGCTGTGCTGTTAAAAAACGTCCCACATCACAGCAACACACAAACGTCACTGTACAACAAATGGAGGGACAAATTGTGAACCCTGTCTAAAATATTTCCAAACTACATTGCAACATTATCTATAATTATTCCCATACCTAAATCCAAATGCTTAAACTAGCAAAATAACTATACTATTTCATAACATAATTTTATGAAATTCAAGTTTCCGTGGCCATTAAATAAAATTGTATTGGAACATAGCCCTGTTCATTTATTTATATGTTGTCTATGACTTCTTTTGTGCTACAAGTAGCAGAGTTGAGTCATTGCAACAGATATTAAATAGCCCACAAAGTCTGAAATATTCGCTATCTGGCTCTATGCACAAAATATTTGATATGGAGATGTGGTTAAAAGACTTTGTGATTCTGTGGACTGGTAAAAATTTTAAAGGCACTAGAGGAAGGTAAGAAAATACAGAATTTCCACTTTTTAGCATTTTGCCAAGTAGAGTCGTGACAATCTTGCTATTATGCTTAAAAGTCCCAGGAACAACAGGTGATGAGGATGGCACAGGACTGGACAGCATGCCCTTCAGCTGTGCGTGGCACCTTCCAGTTGACCTTGAAAACCCTATGGAGCCATTGGAATGTGCATTACACAGGGTGACTATGAATTCACATCAACACATTGACCACTAACAAAAACAACAGAATTAAGTTTAGTCTTCTCTCTCAGTGGGAAATTGGCCCTTGTTTAACCTTTTCAACCTTTACAGCATCAATTTAAGCTCTTTATAGATATCATGAGCATTTTCAGAATCAGTCCCTTTATGGTGTCATTTCAATAATTTGCCAAGTTTCAAGATTACCAGATTCTCCCACATCATCTACTATCCAATCACAGTGGCATCTCTCAGGGACCTCACCTTACTAAGAATGTCTATCACATTGGCATGTACTTTTTGCTATTCAGAATGTATTGCTTTATGTTATTCCTCGCCTTTATTTATGCACCCTATCTTAGCAAAACTAGTTCAACTATCCTTGAAGGTACAGACCACGAGGTGTGATTTTTGCCCCTCAGTTTTCTAGCACCCAATGTTTGTTTCCCACGCGTCTGCTAAGTACAAGGTTAGTAATTCAAACTCACCAGCCGCTCCTTGGGAGAAAGATATGACTGTCTGCTCCCGTAAAGCTTTATAGCCTGGAAACTACATGGCATTGCTATGAATGGTAATCAGCTCAACTGCAGTGTTAAGCACCCACTGTGATGCCGAGTATGTAGTTAGTGTTCCTCCCCTCTATACTACCCTGCAGTGAGCCCATCTGTAAGCACCATGCCCTGCTCGCAACGCTCTTTTTCACCCTGGCTAGGCTAAATACTGAGATTCAGAAATAAATAAAATCACTTGTCTTTTCTCCTTTTTAAAAACAGTCATTTTTATGGTTGGTTAGGTTGGCACAGTTTTAGCAATACAAACACAGCAAAACACCTTCTTCTGTTGAGGAAATTACAGCTTTTGCTCTAACTAATTTCTCGTACAATGGTAAATGTAATATACATGACAAATTCAGGGGCATTTTGCATATCAATCTTGTGCTACAAAGTCAAATGGGGAATTGGGCTAATAAAGTCTGTGATCCTCCAGAAATAACACCAAGAGAAGAAAATTAATATAGTAGAAATATGTAATTTGTTGCCTTCGGAAAAATGGGTCAGGATGGCACTTAAAAAAATTAAGTAATTACAGGATTCAGCTTCTTGAGCTTTAATTCAGCACAGGACCAAAGAGCACTTAGAACTCCCGCGGCCTTTTCACTCTCCCTCTCTGCTGGCGCTAACCCTCCAGCGTAATTAAGAAATAATTTCATAGTAGCCACACATGTAGGCAATCAGACCCAAGATAGGAAACACCTGCTTTTACTTCAATTCTGGCCTGCTTGCTAATAGGCCATATTTGTCTTGGGACATTGTGTTTGCTTGTGTAATTGTGCATAGCACATTTTCAGATTTTACCACAGATGGATCCAGAAAGCTGTTCTGAATGAGTGTGTCTGGGTAAGCAAGACAGAAGCCTTCCTCTTCCCTGAGCTAACAGATGTCAGCAGAATGAGGCCTGGCCGTACCCACTGCCCACACCGTACAGAACAAACAGGAAGCATTCGCTGAGCAGCGTTCGTGTGCCCCAGCTGAGTGGCCAGCTTTCTTTTGTTTGATTAACAATTCCAGACCAATCCCATCAAAAAGGGTAGAAAATGCGTAAATCAACAGGTAAACAGAAAGACTGCTGACAAGTAGCCCTGGTCACAGAATTAACAGGCTCTGTTCAGGTAGTAGGATGTTCAGTGTTATATACATCATCAATTTTTTGATAAGTGAAAAATAGCATGAACATGGCATCCAACCCCCTCGGTTCTGCCTTCACAAAGGAAGGAGAATCCAACTCAATAACAGCCCAAGGACAATTCTGTGAGGCAAGGTCAGACTCCACTAGCCAAGCCTCCTACTAATTCTGACCTCAGCCTTCCCCCCCAAAGCACTCTGGACATTTTCTCTGGATTTGATCATTCATGGCAATTGCCACGCAGAACTCGCAATTCATTTGCACAATTATGGGGATTGATAGAGAAGTTAATAGTTACAACTCAGCATTAGAAATTCTTACGACACAGTTCTTCCAGTCAGGACAACCCTGTCTAAGCTGTGCCTGCAGACACACGTTTCTCTGTTCCTTGTCTCTCAGCTACATGATTGATTGACTCATCAATATTATTTTTATGTTGCAGATTATATTAATTAAATTAAGAATGTACATTCTATATTCTGAACAAGATGATTTTACTCACTCAATCATCAGTGCTTATAATTTTACATGGGGCCACATTTTAATTCATATCATGAGCATAACCCAATACATGCTTTTATTCACAATGTCAAGTTTTGTGTTAAGTGGAGATGTATACCACACGATTACATCCTAGCTTTAAACAAATAAGCACTCCTTTCCCGGAGTGTGATCAGTGCTAACTGTAACTGCTCACTAATCGCACAGAGCAGTCCAGGCTGGCAGCCATAATGATGGCTCATGAAGCCAACGGCGGTCTACTGAGGCTGTCCAGTGTGTGGTAGTGAAAGTGTCTTCGCTTAGGGACCGATGTACTTGCGGTCCAGGTACGTAAGTGAATTCTAATAGTCCTATTCCCCAGTGCAGACTTCCTGCAGCAAGGTTGGATAGACCCGCTCTCTGCTTACAGTAGTTTCCTCAGGAACTTATCCAAAAGGTGCCCTTTAAACATTTTTACAGTATTACTTATTTAATGGACTGCCTTCTGCCTTAGGATGTAAGCTCCACGAGGCTAGGGAATCCTGTTTGTTTTAACTTCTGTTTCTTATCACATTTGACATAAAATCTCACATTAGTCTCACATTTGTTACACATTGTGGAGACATTGTACACTTGATTACGATCACAATTTACATTCATGCGGAATGTCACCGTTCACTGGAAGGGGAATGTCTATGCAGCATTTCCCAGCGACTTAGTAAGAGATCTAAATTTAATGTTAGCTAGACACTGAAATTGGTGTACATAGTAAACAACTAATAATACTCACAATTATTGCTATTTTGATTCTCAAAAAAAGGTGGGGGGGACGGTTAACTGAACCTCCCTTGAACATATTCCCCAGCCCGTATTTGTTGATACTATACTCACTCACATGCCCCCCCTCCCATACATGGTGCTTATACATAGTCCATTTCTAAAACAGGTGTTCCAGGAGACATGTGTATCCAGGATCTAGGTAACAGCAGAGGTGTCCAGCTTTATTTATAGAAACACAATTACACTTGGTGACTGCTCAGTTTTAAGAGGTCCTCTGTGACTTCCAACCAGGCCTTCCTACCACTTCTTTCCAATTCTATCCCCTGCTGAGAATTTGCATTTCAGGTGCCTGTGTACATTAGAATCACCTCAGGATCTGTTAGAATCAACTGAAGACTGTGTAATATGTGCATTTCTGATTTGATATGTCTGGCGTGGAAATGTACATTCTCAACAGGGGTTCAATTCAGAATGACCATTTCAAATAACTGTTTTATTTTTTTTCTTGTGCACTGACAAGACACATGAAATGTGAGGGTGGATTTACAAAAAATTTCAGAAAATGTCAAGTGTCATCTTCGGTGAAATCAGATCGTGTGGGGTGGTTACTTTCTGATTTAGAAAAGGTCACTTTCAGAACCCACTGCTTCGTGGAGGAAACACAGTACAGAAAGACACTTGTTCTTTCTAGCTTTCTGACTACACTCTGAAACTCCACACTGATTACCTCACCTTATCCAGGAGGAAAACTCTGCCTTAATGGTTTGTCTGTGGAAGCTAAGTTCTTGAAAATAATAAAACCCCTGTTATGGATGAATTGTGTCTCCCCTACACCCAAATTTATGCTGTAAATCCTAACCTCTATGCCTGTGGTTGTAAGGAGCTCTGGTGGCACAGTGGTTACTCATTGGGCTACTAGCCACAAGGTCAGCGGTTCAAAATCAGTAGCCATGTCATGGGAAAAAAGATGAGGCTTTATACTCCTGAAAAGAGTTAAGGGTCTTAGAAGCCACAGCAGCAGTTCTGCCCTGCCCTGTGGGGTCACAATGAGTCAGCTTTGTCTTGATGGCAGTTGAACTTGGTTTTGGATATGTCTTTGGTTAGACCTCATTTGGAATGTGTTGTCTTTGGTATGTTAATGAGGCGGGTTTGGTATAGGGTGTATCATTAGGCAACCTCTTTTTAAAGATACGCAAGTGATTAAACATAATCTTGTCAGCAGCTGTGGGGAGAGAGCCTAAGCCACATGAAGACTGGCAGGAGCAGAAGCTCCGAAAAGACAACGACCTTCTTCCAGATGGGATAGAGAAAGAAAGATTTCCCCTAGAACCAAGACCCTACGTTCAAACTTCTCACATCCCAAAGTTTGAGAACAAAAGTTTATGTGTATTAAAGCCACAACTTGTGATATTTGGGATGTAACAATACTAAATAACTCGGCCAGATTTTGGTACCAGCAAGTAGGGGCGCCACTCTAAAATATACTTAAAGTGTGGAGGTGACTTTAGAATTGGGTAATGGGGAGAGGCTGGCTAAGTTAAGGTGTCTCACAGTAAGAGTCTCGATTTCCTTGAAGAAATGGTTGCTGGAATCACGATTATCGAAGGCAACTCTGCTGAGAGCACAGAAGGAAGTGTGAGCGGGACAGAGAGAACCTCATGAAGGATGCATACGACTCCAGACACAGAATATTGCTGGAAAGGGCGACTTCAAACGAGTTTCTGCGGAGACCTTAAAAGAAAGGGAGAACCAGATGTTGTTAATACGAGGTGCCACTGAGTTGGTTTCCACTCATGATGACCTGGTGGACAACGGAACGAAACAGTGCCTGGTCCTGCGCCAACCTCGCAATTGTTCCAGTGCTGAAGCCACTGTGCCGATCCATCTCCTTGAGGCCCTTCCTCTTTTTCGCTGCCCCTCCACTTGACCAAGCATGATGTCCCTCTCCAGGGACAGGTCTCTCCTGACAACATGTCCACAGTGTGTAGGACGAAGACTGTCCGTGCATGTCTCTAAGGAGAATTCTGTGTTACTCTAATTCTTCGAAGATAGATCTGTTTGTCCTCTCAGCGTGTCTATTCATGAATAAGGGATAATCTCCCATTTGTATTCGTCTCTTCTGGTTTCTCATAATAAGGTTCTGTATTTTTCTTTTGTTTCTTTAGTTAGGCTTATTTGTAAGTATTTCACATTTCGTGTGGCTATTTTGTTTACTTGATGTCTTTTTCAGAGCGATGACCAGATAAGTAAGTACCGGAAGCATGGTGATATGTTTTATGCAGTGACCTGGAAATTGTCTGAGTTATGTTCAAATGTTTAGCAGAAGGTGGAATTTGCAAGTGATGATCTTGGATATCTGACTGATGAGATTTCTAAAGAAGATATTAAAGGGGCTTTGTGGATTTTCCTTGCCACTTACAATAAAACTTGAAGAAAAGAAATGGATATAACAATGAACTGTGAATTCTTGGTTTGAAAAAAGGTTATGGCTGACAATGAAATCTCCAAATCCATTCACAGAGCAGTGATGCGGATTAGGCCACCACTGACCTCCCTGGGTCACTGACCAGGAATGTGAGTAATTTCATCTTCAGACAGAGTGCATTGGAAAGTACATGACTACAGCCGGGTTGAGTTAAAAGTCAGTATCTTGTCCTTTGTTTTCCTTTTGACCCATGTATAGTTTATTCTTGTTTTTATTATTTTCTGCTTTCTTTTGGATTGAGATTTTTCTGTTTTATTTTTGTTGCATGTGTGTGCATGTCAGGGGTGTGTATGATATGATTTTCTTTGTATGAGATCCAGGATAGGTCAATGTATCTCCCCAACTCACTCACTGCAACTGAGTCAATACTGACCCATAGTGACCCTGGAGGGCAGAGTAGAATTGTCCCTCTGGGTTTCAGAGACTTTATGGGAGTAGGAAGCCTCCTTTTTCTCCTGAGGAGCAGCTGGTTATTTCAAACTACCGATCTTGTGGTTAGCAGTCCATCATGCAGCCACTATACCTACCACCAGGGATCCTAGGCAAATCTATCGAAACAGTAAGTAGATTAACAGCTAATTTTGACAGAGGATATTGGGGGAGAAATGGGGAAGCTAATAATAATTGGATACAAGAATGAAGAAAATGATCTAAAATTGATTGTGGTGATATTACACAATGTTTTAACATTTATTTTAAAAATTGAATTATATGACATATGAATTATATGTCAATAAAGCTATTGAACTAAAAACTTGTATTCTTGAACATAAACATTTATTCAATTCTACTCAGTAGCAAACCCATTATTTAGTAGTAAGGTAAGCTCTTGAAAGATGAGGATAAACAAAATGCCTGAACCTCAAAAATTTGCACTGTGCAAAATGAAAACGAAACATAAAGATTTGACAGTTTTGGGGGTTTTGTTATTTATTTTTTTGAAAGTTTTGTTGTACAAACTATAGACATGTGTTCTCGAATCTTCATCAAGGAGGTAGCCACACAACCTTTTATTAAAGAGCTTAAGCCTGTGGTTGATGGTTCTAACCCATGACCACAGCCACAAGCTCATCTTTTTAGGCTCAGGGGATCAAGTAAGTTCACAAGAAAACCATGCTGTCTGCTCTTGGGATTCTACAGGTAGGAAACAGGCCCAAAGAAGTACAACTTGTCCTCCAGGAAAGAAAGCACTATCTTTGGAGCAGCTTGGCGATCCAGAGAAGTTTGGGAAAAGCACAGGAAGCAGAGCCTTCTTGTTTCTGAAGGGGAGCACTGTGCTCTGTGGTCGCCTGGGTGGCAGGGTGGGGCGCAGCCTTCAGTTTTCAGAGTCAGCTCTTCACCAGCTGGATCTGGGGTGTGGGGCTGCAAACAAGCTGTCCTGGAGGATTAGGTTGCTGCCCAAGTTTGAGGAGGTGGCGCTGCCTGGCTTAAGGGGCTAAAGAATAGAGCTTTCCAGGGCTGAAGGGTAGAGTTGCCATTCATGTGGATTAGGAGCAGGAGAAGTAATGGTAGAAGCCAAAGCCAAGAGAACAGAGTTGTCATCTCTGTGGCCTAGTAGAGGGAATGGAAGCCCAGGACTTGGGGGGCCTCTATTTAGAACCCACAGAGCATGACTCATTTTACTAATTGAAATTGTTTTGCTTGTTGCCCATGGTCTTGTCTTTATCAATATCTGACTTTCTCCAACTTTTCGTAGAAATGTCTACCACGTGCCTATTCCACTATTGCATTTCAGAATAGATACTAACCAAGACACCTCAACTGAGAGAAAAGTACTGTTATTCCAGTCCAATCAATTCTGATATTAATTTTTGTTCAAAACAATTTCATATCCTTCTCCTAGCCTGACTCTTCTTCCTCTGCTTCTCCAGGAAAATAGAGATGAATTATCATGGCATGTATGACCACTTGCAAGCTTTTAATACCCCAGGAATTACATAATACCTAGGAGGTAGACTAACAACACTAAACACATTATTAAGCCAATTAATTTGGACGTCCCTTGAGACCTTGACCTTAAACCTCCAATCCAAGGAAGCAAATCTCATGAGGTGTTTGGTTGTACATAGACTCTGTACCTACTCTTTGGTTGTTATTGTAAATGTACCTATCACACAACTTTTTCTAGGCATACAACTTATTGACAGCAATTATAATAATTGACTCTGCACCGCTCCCCTTTATTGGGACAATTTTTCATCACTATTAGTTCCCTTTTCTGTTTGTGTCCCCTTACTCCTTCCTACCTGATAACCAGCATTGAAGTTTAATATTTACAGATTTGACTATTGTATTTTTATATAAGTGAAGTCATACAATCTTTGTCCTTTTGTGATCAGCTTATTTCATACAGCATGTCTTCAACCTTTAATAATTAATTCTTGTACTGGCTGAGTAGTACTTAATTGTCAAAGTGTGACACAGTTTGCTTATTCATTGACCTGTTCGTGGGCCCTTAGGCTATTTCTACATTTTTGTTCTTGTGAATAGAGCTGCACAGAACATTGTGTGCAGGTATTTGCTTGAGTCACTGTTTTCACATTTGCCCTAGGCGTCAGGCTTGCGTCCTCTCCCCATACTTGTTCAATCTGTACGCTGAGCAATAATCAGAGAAGCTGGGTTATATGAACAACTCAGCATCAGGACTCGAGGTAGGTTTAACAAGAATGTGTGATCTACAGATGACACCACCTTGTTGTTGAAAGTGAGGAGGAAGACTTGAAGCACTTGCTGATGAAGATCAAAGACTCAGTCTTCAGTGGGGATTATAACTCAATGTAAAGAAAATCCATATCCTCCAAACTGGACCAAGATGTAAATCATGATAAATATAGAAAAGGTTGAAGTTCTCAAGGATTTTATCTTGCTTGGCACAACAATCAATGCTTATGGAAGCAGCCAGCAAGGATAAAGACAAGTTGCATTGGATAAGTCAGCTGCACAAGGTCACTGTCTTGTTGCTGTTAGCTGCCCTGGAGTCAGTTCTGACTCATAGCAGCCCTGTGTGCAGCAGAAGGAAGCATTGCCTGGTCCTCCATCATCCTCACAATTGTTCCTACGCTTGGCTGATTGCTGCAGTCACAGCATCACGCCATCTCTGTGAGGGCCTCCCCTTCCTTTGCTGCCCCTCTGCTTTACCAACTATGATGGAACTGGTCTCTCCTGACAACATGTCCAAAGTAAGTAAGAAGATCTCTCTCTGTCCTTACCTCTGAAGAGGCAAGTATTCCTTCAAGACAGACCAGTTTGTACCTTTAGCAATCCACAGTACTTCCAATATTCATCACCAGCAACACAATTCAAATCCAAATTCTTCAGTCTTTTTTATTCAATGTCCAAATTTCACATGCATATGTCGCCATGGAAAATATCGTGGCTTAGGTCAAGTGCACCTTAGTCCTCAAAGCAATTAATATTCTTGCTTTTTTAATATTCTGAAGAGGTCTTGTGCAGCAAATTTATCTAATACAATGCAGATTTTGATCTCTTGATTACTGCTTCCATGAGTATTAATTGCAGATACAAGCAAAACACATCTTGGACAACTTCAGCTTTTTCTCTGTTTATCATGATGTTACCTATTGGTACAGTTGTGAGGATTTTGGTCTTCTTTATCTAAAGTTGTAATCCTTACTGAAGGCTGACTCCTTGATCTTGATTAGCAAGTTCTCCTCACTTTCAGCAAGCAAGGTGGTGTTATCTGCATATCACATATTCTAAATAAACTTTCCTCCAAACCCGATGCTGAATTCTTCTTCATATAAGCCAGTTTCTCTGATTCTTTGCTGTGGTGAGATGATACAAACCTGGAGCACATCTTCCCCGATTTTAATCCATGTGTTATTCCCTTGTTCCATTCACACAGCTGGCTCTTTATCTTGTACCAATTCAATATGAGCACAATTATGTATTGTGGAATTTTCATTCTTCTCAAGGTTATCCAAAGGTATGACCTTTTACATACTAGTATGACCTTTGACATACTAGTGACGTACTAGTGACATACTAGTGATAGTTTCCAGCATCACTTCTAGCATCACAGCAACACACAAGCAGCTAACAACAACCACCTACGAGTAGCATTACTGAGTCATATGGTTTTTCTATTTGTAGTCTTGGTTGTAATCTTTATTGAAAACAAATGGTCAAGTCTTTCTTTCACAGTGCCACTGGGTGGGTTAACACAATCAACCTTTAGATTCATAGTTCAGTGGATACTATTTGTGCTACACAGGGAGTATCATAGATTTTAAAAAAATTAAGTCAAACCATGGTTCTCAAGTCTATTAAAACATTCCGCAGCCCTGTAAGACACAGGAGAACTGCCCCCATAAAGTTTTCAAGGCTGCTGTAATCTTTATAGAAACTTGACCACTGCGCCCATTCAACCCTCTGTGTAGCTCTCTCTCTCTACCCTGCCCTGTGTTTCTCCTTCCTCTGATATCGTCCGTATCCAAGACTGAACTCTTCATATTCCTCTCCTTCATCTTTCTCCTTTTCCCTTCTATGATCCCTTGACTTGTGTTTTCTGAATCTCTTGCCTCCCTAACTTCTCTGTTTGACCTGAAGACACGAATATTAATAGGTAAAAACACTCACTTCTCTTGAGTCTGACTCATAGCAACCCTATTCCATTTGTCAAATAATTATCAATGTATCTTGAGTGCATACTTCATCAATTTCCAACTGAAGTCATTGTAGAATTCTTCAATTTCTTATCACTAGCTCTTGTGGTTGGTGCATAAATTTGAATAATGATTATATTGATTGGATTATCATAGTTGGTTTTAAATGTCCTTTGATTATGTCATTCCTATGTAGGATTAAAGAAAAAGAGGAAGACTCTTAACAAAGTGGATTTACACAGGAGCAGCAACACTTGTGAACATGGTGTAGGATGGGGCAGTGTTTAATTCTGTTGTCTATAGAGTTGTTCTGCTATGAGCCTGAACATAATGGATCATCTGGGAGCTCCGTTTTTCAGCTCTAAATAACAGTATTTATTGTCTCTGACATGTTTGAATAGAGCTTCATATAAAGAGTGTTTCATTGAATTTAAGGGCCAGGATAACATTCATATTTTTTAAATAGTTTAGAAAAAGACCTAGATTTTATATAGCAAATTCTTATGTACTGATGTCAATATATCGAGAGTCCTTCAGCTAATTCCACTGAGGTCAGGGAGCATTTAGCCAAAATACCACTGAACAAATCTTATATTGCATGGTTCTGAGTCATAGCTAGCCCACTTTATAACCAACAAATGAATCTTAGTTGAAATAACAGAGAGGAAAATGTTTTTTATTTTATGTTTCAGATAATATTTTTATTGTGACAATAGCACAATAAAAAGTTTATTCTACACACACACAAACACACACACACACACACACACACACACACACACACTAGAGGACCATGGTGGTTCATTAGTAAAATTCTCACTTTCCATGTAGGAGAAGGTGGTAGTTACATAATTTGGTATCAATTTGTGACTTGAGAGGATTTGGAGTTTAAGGGGTGGAGTCTAGTCTGTCAATCAAATCATAGCCAGTGAGACCCCTCCCAGCGCTGAGATGCTTACAATGCCACTGGATCCACAAGATCTCCAACCCACTGGCCTGTGATCCTCCTGAATTCGGCATCATTGCATGTATTTCATGAGTCTGAAGAAGACTTTATAGATTGGCATTGGACATATGGGCTAATGTTGGACATATGGATTTGATCTGGACTGGTCTGGGATGTTTTCTCAATATTCAAATGCTATTACACATAAACCTCTTTCTTACACACATATGCGTGTTTATGAATGTGTTTCCCTAGCTGACTGAGGTTTGATTCCTGCCCAGATAGATAGTCACCACCTATCTGTTAGTGGAGGCTTTTGTTTGCTATGAGTTTGAACAAGTTCCAGCAGACCCTCCAGACTGAGATAGACTAGGAAGAAAGGCCTGACAATCAATTTCTACAAATCATCCAATGAAAACTTCATGGATCACAATAGTTTCATTGTGTATGGAGTCACCACAAGTTAGAGGCTGACTCAGGGGCAGTTAATGACAATAATGAAAGCACTCACCCAAAAAGTAAACTAACATAGAGCTTACCATCTATTATTCACAGCTGTGTATTGTACCATATTCACACATTCCTAGTGAAGACTGTTTGGAGCAGAGCACAGACCAGACGCTATTCTAACAATGTGAACAACTGACATTGTGCACAGAGTAAACAGGGTAGGAATTAGTAGAACATCCAACGTTCTCATCAGCCAAGTTTCCTCCATCTTGGGCTCCTGGCCCAGCATGCAAACAGGTAATACTGTGTGACATCCACTCGTGTTGCACCCCACGCCACTGGACAAGAACGCTGGAGCCCTAACTTGGGTTTAATACATTTAGCATCTACATGTTAATTAGCATGCACAGAGAGCAATTGGGAGAGAAGAGTATTAAAGGGATTAATAAAAGGTAAAAGTGGAAGGCCATAATAAAGGCATAAAAGTGAACATTATTCGTTGCCTCTATTTGGAGTGGGTACCCATCTCCTGAAGGCTATTCTAGATTTATTGGTGTCAGTCTCCTGTCTGCCTTTACTAGAATCCTCATCTCTCCTTGAGGCACATCCTTTGCTTTGTGTCCATCCTTTGCTTTGTGTCCATTAGTATGGCCATGAATAGCTCGGGCGATGGTGAGAGAATGTACCGCACACCTGTGGAGCCATTACAGAGATTAAGAAATACAGGATTGACACTCTTAGATTTATAGGCAGCTGGACATCATATAGGAGCCCTGGTGACACCGCGGGTACGCAATTTTTTTTATCATTATCTACAAGGTTGGTGGTTCAAGCCTATGGATCATTGCTCCTTGGGAGAAAGATGAGGTTCTCAGCACCTATAAAGATTTAGGAAACCCTAAGGGGGTAGTTCTACCCTGTCCTGTAGAAGCGCTGTAGCATTACTATGAGATGGAATCAGCTTCATAGCAATGAGTTGTTTGTTTGTTTGTTTGTTTGTTTTACATCCAATAAGACCCACTCTTTCACCTTCAACTAAGGCTTTGTTTTTCTCTGTCTTTTGTTGTGCCACATAAGTGTAGAAACAATCTATCAAGTTCTAACAAACAAGCTGCTGGGTTTGGGATGTCATTTCATTGTATTTGCAGATTAATTTGGAGAAACTTATTTCTTTATAATATTGATTCTTTTAAATCATGGGTGTGGTGTGCTTGTTAGTTAGTTATTTAGGTCTTAATTTTTTTTCTCTTACTGTTCTATAATTATTTCTATAGAAGCCTGCACATCTTTTGGTAGGTTTATGTGTAGGTTCTCAATATTATGAACTCCTTAAATGTTCCAATCATCTGTGAGGAAATCCTGGATATAATTGATATATTATTTTCTAGGTACTTGGTGTTTCATACTGTATAAATGCTATCATTATTGTATCATGTAGAAATAAAATTGCTTTTTATATATTTTGGATGATAAAAACTGTTCCAGCATCTTTTTAATTCTACTCATGAAACTCAATTTTGAAAGATTTTGTAATGCATAAAGCTGTATATGTATAAGTAATATTAATTTTGTTTCTGAATATATATATGTGTGTGTGTTTCTTTGCTTTTCTTGTCTTACAACGCCAAATAGGTCTTCCAGAACAATGTGAAATACAAGTATTGATAGAAAACATCCATCTTGTAAATGAAAACTTTCCATTTTCTTTTTACCATTGAGCAAACTGTGCATTTTAGGCATCTATGGATACTCTTTATCCAATAATGGAAGCTTCGATTTAGTTTCAGTTTGTTATGAGGCTTTCTCTTTTTTAAAAAAAAAACTCATTTTATTAGGGGCTCATACAACTCTTACCACAATCCATACATACATCAATTGTGTAAAGCACATTTGTACATTCATTGCCCTTATCATTCTCAAAACATGTGCTCCCCACCTACGCCCCTGGCATCAGCTCCTCATTTTATCCTCCCTCCCCACTCGCCCCTCCCTCATGAACCCTTGATAATTTATAAATTATTACTTTGTCATATCTTACACTGTCCAACGTCTCCCTTTACACACTTCTCTGTTTTCCATCCCCCATGGAGGAGGTCATATGTAGAGCCTTGCAATTGGTTTCCCCTTTCCAACACATCCTGCCTCCACCCTCCCAGTATCGCCACTCACACCACTGGTCCTGAAGGGATCATCTGCCTGGGATTCCCTGTTCTTCAAGTTCCTATCTGTACCAGTGTACATCCTCTGGTCTAGCCAATTTGTAAGGTGGAATTGGTATCATGATAGTGGAAGTGGTAGAGGGGGAAGGAAGCATTTAGGTTCTAGAGGAAAATTGTATGTTTCATCGTTGCTACACTCCACCCTGACTGGCCAGTCTCCTCCCCACAACCCTTCCATAAGGGGATGTCCAGTTGTCTACAGATGGGACAATGATTTGATTTTTTTGTTCTTTGATGCCTGATATTTGATCTCTTTGACACCTTGTGATCTCATAGGCTGCTGTGCTTTTTCCATGTGGGCTTTGTTGCTTCTAAGCTAGATGGCAACTTGTTTACCTTCAAGCCTTTAAGGCCCCAGACACTATATCTTTTGATAGCCAGGCACCATCAGCTTTCTTCGCCACATTTGCTAATGCGCCCATTTGTCTTCAGAGATCATGTCATGGAAGTGAGCACACAATGATATGGTTTTTTTGTTCTTTGATGCCTGATAACTGATCCCTTGGGCACCTCGTGACCTCCAGATTGTTCATCAGCCTATCTTATTCAGACAGATCTGTGTAGATAATAACATGCACACAAACAAGACAGAGCAAAACCAAAAAACAATATACAACAAAAAACAACAAACCAATGACAAAAACAAAACAAAACAAGAAAAAAAGGTTATAATTAGTTCAAAGATTGTTTGTTGGCGTTTAGGAGTGTTTTTCAGTCCAGTCTATTGGGGCACCAAGTCCTGGCCCCAAAGTCTACCTTCAGCATTCCCTGGGGACCTCACTGCTCCATTCCCTTGCTGTTCTGTTGCACATCCTTAGTGTTTTGCCTCAGTGTGGCAGCACCAGATCAGGCGCAATTTCCACATTTTGTTGTTGTCCATTAGTGTTGTCCCCTGTAGGGCTATGGGTCAGTGAGGGACGTCATGTCTCATAGTGGGGCTGGCCATGTGGTCCTCTCTGTGGACTACCTTCTCTGAGAGGGAATATCGTCCTCGAGGCCTGATGGGCCAGGATGTGCTCCACTCTCTCCTCCTCCTCCTTCACCTGCTCCCTTGTGCTCTGATCAGATATGTCCCTCTCCCGGAGCTGCAGATTCAGTGCCATCCACTGAAATAAATTCTTCTGGGGGGAGGGGAAGGTGTCCTCCGAAATAAATTTTGTGGGGAGGGGCAGGTTGGGATTGAGCTCTGCACTGGTTCTCTACTCCATGCTGGTATGTCACATTCACATCTTACAGCACTGGGTTGAAGTCTGGTCCCTCTTTCCCTGTGGGGCTTGCTCATTATGCATGATTGGTCCTGGATTTTGTCAGCATCTGTGTGTAGGAGATACGTCCTTATTTCAAAGATTTTTCAGTGAACGGAGCCAGGAAATATCAGTATAGATATGCTCACATACATATACACAGATTTCTACTTCTATACCTGTGTGCTTATGTGTATCCACCATGAGTTTATGTCTCCAGTGCCACACCACCGCATCCACTCTGGCCTTCATGTTTTCCTTATTTGTAACTCCTCCCTCCAATATGGAAAAAAAACAAAGCTTATTTTCTACCATATGCTTATTTATTTTGTCAGTCCTAGCATACACATAAAGTAAGTTTTGAATTTCTAACCCATACTCCTATGAAAAACAAATTTACTTAATTGAGTACTATATCGTTATCCAATTCTCTCTGTCCTTAGAGAATACAGTGAAAATTGCTCTACAAATATTTCTTTTTGCTTCCTAACTCCCTTCAGTGTGATTATGTTGTGGATTTATCTTGTTACATACATTTGTTACTATTTGTATTCCATTTTGAATCGCTCTACATCCTAGCTGAATTTAATTACTTTTTATTTTTTGCAGTGTGAAGCATTAGCATAGTTCTCAAAAGGAAACCCATGAAAAAGAGTATGCGCAGAGAGATGCTCCCTGCGACACTCTCTCAGTTCTCTCATTGCTTCTGTCCAACGTCTGCACACATCTTACGTATGTCATCAATCTCATTATCTGTGTCTTATCCTAGCATTATTTTTCCCCATCAGTGACAAGTAAAAGTGTTTTTTCTCATATCCCATGTCTATCATAGGATAGCTGGCTATAGATACTCTTTTACATTTTACATGTTTAATCCTTCGTGTGTACACTGGTAATCAGTTCATACAGTGCATAATATCTTTACCTGGAGACTTGTTTCTCTCCAACGTTATATTCTGGCCAAAATGTGGCAGGGAGTCAACTTGGGCCTATGTATTTCACATTGCTGGCGGTGTAAATTCCAAGATGAGAGATTGCCTGTTCAACTAACTAGTTTAAACTGTGTGCTCTGAGCATTATATTCTTTTAAGAAATATCCATATGAGATCACAGTGGCAACAGCAAGTTTATATTGTTGTTATGGGGAGAGGAACAACTCAGAAAAGAAAGGTGGAAGTGGTGTCACAAGTCAAAAAATGTAACCATTGTCACTGAAAGGCTCATGTAAAAATGGTCGAATGAGTGGCCTTTGCCCTCTCTGTTCCCAAGTAGACAAGTGAAACAAAACAGAAGGATGCTTAAACACCTAGTGAAGGATATTTTGTTTCCAGTTTTTGCCTCTCACAAATAAAACTGCTCTGAGTACAAACGAACTCAAAAGGGAAGTTTTGTTTACAGCAATATGTCAGAGTATATGCTACGGTGGTACCAATTCATACGTGCATGGGTTTATTTCAACCAAAATGTGTTTAAACTTATTGATGTGTCCAGTAGATAACTGTACACAGGTTCCTCCATAATACACCTGTCTTAATCTCTTGGGTCCTTAGGGGGAAAAAAGTTTTTAAAAGTCTGACCCAAACAGCGACTTCTGAGAAGATCTGCTGAGCCAGTTAAAATCATAGCAGAGCGCGGACAACTCAGATGGTTATGCCAATTGTTTTGGGAGAGAATCCAAAGGAGTAATCTTGATAGATTTTCTCAAAGGACACAAGACAATCACAGGGACTTGTTATGAAGACGTTTCCAGATAATTGGAAACTGCCTTGGTGAGAAAAGGGCAAGGAAAGTTACATGAAGGAATTTATTTTTTCCCTCACAATAATGCACCAGCTCAATCTTCAAGGGTAGCAAGGTCTGACCTAGGAGAATTAAGTTGGAAAACCATTTCCTATTCACTCTATTGTAAGAACTTCTTTTTGTTTCAAAACTCAAAGATATTTAAAAGGAACATTATTTAAGTACTTGAGGATACCAAAACTACCCTTTTGATATAGTGCAAATTGAAGAGCACAGGATTTCGTGAGTAAGGGTGAGAGACAAGGAAATACTGCCTTCAGAAGCATGCAGGCCTGGAAGAGGATACATCAAGAAACAATAGCTACACTCTTTAGTATTTTGTGTGAAAAATATTTCTATCATTTTAAAGCAATACTTCTGACTTGCCTGTCTAACTTTGTTAGAAACTTCCCCGTGTCCTAGAGTGCACGCTTCATTTTCAGTTATGGGAGCCAGTTATGGAAATGTTGTCCCATTACCTTGTGTGTTAGGCAGGGTTCTCTAGAGAAACAAAACCAGAACACTCGTGAGATATAGATATAGATTAATAGGTATAGATGGATAGGTTTATACAGCGAGAAGGAATATCACAGCTAATTAGTCCACACAGCAGTGCAGAGGGCTCCGTTCAACTCACTTTCTCCAACAGTTAATATACTGAAATTCCTTCAACTCAGGTGGGCTAGTCCAAGGTCAAGGAAGCAGACAGTGGAGTCCTTCATCAGGCAAGGCCAGGAGAGTCTGCCTACAGGCAGCCAACAGCAGGGTGGGTCAGCAACAGTCAGTAGCTTGGGAGCTTAGCCAGCAAGCCCAGATGGGATAGTGAATGCAGCCTCGAGCTCTAGCAACACGATCCACAGGTGGGCTTGGCCCACGTGTAGTATAGCTCACTGGTTGAAGTAGAGAACTAGCGAAAGCAGAGGCATGTTCCAGCATGCTCTGATCACCAGAGAGCAAGAGTGGGACAGGGTGGGTCTTCCAGAGGCCATTTATCTCTTTGCCCTCCAATCAAATTGTGAACTGGTTAATCCCACATGTTCCTATGGGCCAGGTTGGTACAAGAAACCTAACTATCACACCTTGCCAAAGGAATGTATTCTTATACATTTTAATAATTGTATGGTGATCACAGACTAGTCCCAGTAAATTGGAGATCAAAGATAGCCCCAAAGTCCAACTTTTCTAAGAAGCTATTCTGCTCCATTTCCCCCTCATTCCTCCCTTAGTTACATTCCCTCACATCCTCTGAGTGGTGCAATTGACTCTAATGTCCACCCCCGAATCACCAAGCTGTGAGGAAATGTCTCACATGGTGGTGGGTGCTGTTTCATCCCAGATCTGAAGGTCAGACAGAGGTGAGCCAATACAAGGTCCAGAGCCAGAAGCCAAAAATCACAGCAAAAGCTGCAGGATATCGTCTGTACCAAAACTCAGTCAGGAAACAAAAGTATGGCTGTCCATATGTTGGAACTGCACAGTGGCACTTCGTCAGACCCTTTCTTAAGGCAGAGCCTAGAAGATGTCCCCGGGGACACAGAGTGTGGCTGGCTTCACATCCTCTACTAAATTCAGGTCCGAATCCCACCCTAATCCTGTTTATCAGAGTCCTGGTGGTGTTGGGCTGCTAACTGCGAGGTCAACAGTTTGAAACCACCAGCTGCTCCTCAGCAGAAAGACAGGCATTCTATTTTGGAGAATAGTTACAGTCTGGGAACTTCTCACGGGCAGTTATAGCCTGTAGTCCAGGGCCACCACTGTAAGTCGGCATCAGCGAGATGACAGTAAGGATTTTTGTTAATTTTATTTCAATGCTGTCGATTACTATAGTAGAGAACTCCCTCGGAAATGGGTTATAGCCACAGGCATATAAAGTCCAGAATTATAATATATCACATAAGGAATTATGGCTAGACAGACCATATTAATTCACTATAATTCAAATTTCTGATATAAGTGAAATGATAAATATATAATTCAAATTTCTGATATGATAAGTGAATTATTAATCTAATTATGATTGATTTTGAACATTGTCACATGTTTCAAGTCTCTTTTAGTAGCATGTTTGTGTACAGTCTGTTCATGTCTGTTGCCAAATTTCCTACTGGTTTTTGTCTTTATCTTCCAAATTAAGATCTATTTTTGTAGAGAGATATTAGTCCTGTGTCTCTGATATGAGTTATAAATCTTTTTCCGTGCATCAATTTTCTCTTGGTTTCAGCTTTGGTGGGTTCTTGTCTGCTTGCTTCCTTTCCACACACTTGCTTCATTTTCTGTAATGCAGTGTATTACTCATTTTGAATGCCTCTGGGTTTTTGAGACATAATGATGAAAACATCTCCCTTTTTGACATTGAAAAGGAATTCACTAGTGTTTATATGGGTGTTTTTGCATCTAGATACCTAATCCCTTTAGAGTTGATTCTTGCGTATGGATATAATTATATATTTTTTTCCAAGTGGTTACCTAGTTTTTGCAGCAAAATTCATGAACAACTCTATGCTTCTTAGTGCTATTGGTATCCTGCACTAACTTCTAGCAGGGGAGAGAGGATTAATGTTTGAACTTCAATGCCATTTTTCATAAAATGTGAAAAATAACCTTTTTCAAAATAGATGTATGCAATTTAAATGACAAAATCTATGCATTATTGTAAAACCGAGCCAAACCCACTGCCACTGCATAGATTTTGATTCATACGAGCCCTATAGGTCAGAGTAGACCTGCCCTTTCTATTTCCAAAGAGAATAAATCTATACAGAGTAAAGACTTTATCTTTCTTTCACACAGTGGTTAGTGAATTTGAATTCTTGACCTTGCACTTAGCAGTCTGACACCTAAACCACAGTGCCGCCAAAGCGCCTTAAACTTTATGAAAGGCCCGTATTAAATGCAAACTCCTTCCTATTAAACCATGATACTTCATTGGCTCATCTTATATAGATGAGGCAGTTAGTTATCTATCTAGAATTGCAGCTCTCCAAGAGCAATGCTCATAAAATCACCCGAGATCCTGGGTACAATATAGACAACCTGGCCCTATCAAGCCCCTATGGCGCAGTACATGCATTACACATTTGGCAGCTAACAAGGTCAGCAATTTGAACCTACCATCCACTCTGTAGAAGAAAGATAAAGTTATCTTCTCCTGGACAATATACAGCCTCAGCAGCCCACCACCGCGGCAGTTCGACCATGTACTATAGGGGCACCAGGGGTAAGAATAAACTCGATGAAGTGAGCTTTTGAGATTGTTCAGACAGTCTGGCTCAGTGGGTTAGGCATGGCCCAGAATTCTCCATTATAGCCAGACCCTTGGGAGATTTAGGAATCATACCCTAAAATTCATTAGCTTAAGAGATGTGCTTATCTCCTCCAACCCTGCTCTAACTACTACAAATATACAAGGAATGTAATCCAGTTAAAGAAAGAAATCATAAAATGACTTTTCATCAGTACCCTAACAATGTTCTATAATTAAAATACTGAAGGTTTTTGAGGTAAAATTGATACTGGAGTTGATTGTCATTAGTTTGAATAGGTAATTTTTAAACATTTCATTCGGGGCTTGTACAACTCTTATCACAGTCCATACATGCACATGCATCAACGGTATGAGGCACATGCAGTGGCTATGTATTCCTCATATCCTTTTGTGGTGTTTCCTACATCATTTATTATTTTGCCAATAGAATCCTTCAAATCGGTAATTTTTGAATAGCTCAAGAAGAAAACCAAGATGAGAATCTGGAAAGAGTGGGGCAGAGAACAGTTTTTGTGCATTACAGGCTCTGGGTACCTCAGCATGTTGCCTACTTCACAACAGCCTCCCCTAGAACCAGACAATATGGAGTAGAAATACAGAAAGACTTGTTGGTTTTTTTCATTGATATACTAAAGCTAAGTGGAGAAAATAAAAGACGGGATTCTATTCTAGGATAGGCATCTTTTGCAGTTATGACTAAGCTAAAAATACTGTGTTCAACTTACATATGAAACTATATTTTATTTATTCTAGCAAATGTCTCCCAGTTAACTGCTTTCAGTAAATAGGCTGATGGCTGAAATTATATTTACTGTTAGAGTCCATTTCAGCAGAATACCTTTTTCTGGGTCTCTAACTCCAACACTGAAAAAGGAGACCACAGCTATGATTCATCCCCAAGTATTGTGTCTAAAAGTAATTTTCGTGGGAGCTCAGCCACTGAGTGATTTCAAATTTCTAAATAGATGGTAAAGTGCATCAGCATGATTAAAGGCACTCCCACGAGAACAAGTGTTGTTCTCCATGGCGTCATGTAGCCTGTGCAACTCTAATTCGAGAGTCTATATTTTCAAAACACACCTGTCACAATACAGTGAGCGAGATGGTATTTCATGGGGTGCGGTGGAGTGTGAGGAGCTTGGGCTCTTGACTGAAACATAAACTAGGAGGCAGCCTCATTCCACCAATAAGGATTCGACTGCCAACGTGCTTCCCCCTACCCACCCCCTATTCTGGAGGGATTCTCAAAGAGTAGAGAACAACGCTAATTTAGAAAACTTGATCATTTTAATCTTACTGGATCATTTCTCAGGCAGATGGATTTGAAGTCGATTATGAATTGAGATGAGCACTCTCTTAGTCTTACTTTAATAAGAAAATAGAACACACGGAAAAATAGTTGGGAGACTGTATAAATCATGCACACATATTATGACTTACATTGAGACTCTTTTCTAATTTAGGAATGACACAAATATGACCTTTTGGAAATTTTTTTCTATAAAGAGATACCCACCAGACAATAGAAAGGTGGAAGAAGGCAAATAGATACTATATTGTAATATATTCTAATATACAATATCGTACAACTTTATAATATTACATAGCATACAGATGGTATGATTATAGAAAAATTCCACAAAGATGCATGCTTAACTGATTTTGAAATTATAAAGATGGTGTGAATTAAATTTTCAAACACAAATATTAACTTTTACCAAATTAATATTTTATCCATTTTCTTCCTTATAGCTAGTCTATTTCATTATATCTCAGAGTTCTATGTGGCTCTTCCTGCTAGCCTACTATACTCATTTCCCACTTCCTGGAACGCCCATAAAGAATAACAGCCTTACAACAGAAGACGCCAAACTAAAAAACATATGGTTGAGAATGAGGGGGGTCAGAGCAGAAACTCCAAAGCTATCTGGAGACAATGGGACATCCCCTCACGGAAGGGTCACAAGGAAGGGAAGAGTCAACCAGGTGCAGTAGAGCTCCAATGAACACACAATATTCCTCTAGTTCTTTGAGGCTTCCTCGACCCCCCACCCTCACCACCACTGGCATGACCTGAGTGCTGCCTTTCAGCTCTGACTAGACTGGAGCATGTACACAGGTACAGGTAAGAGCTCACAACACATGGAATCATAACAACACATGGAATCATAACAACACATGGTCACATAACACCCTCAGGAACAGAAATGGGAGGAGCAATACCAGGAGGGTAGGGGGAAGGTGGGATCACTCGCCATGATCAACGCATACCCCCGCTCCCAAGGGGATGAACAAAAGAAACATGGGTGCAGGGAGACAGTGGTCAGTGTAAGATATGAAAAAATGATTTATAATTTACCAAGGGTTCATGAGAGTGGGTCGGTGGGGGGAGGATGGAAAAAAAGAGGAGCTGATATCAAGGACTCAAATAGAAAGTAAATGTTTAGAAAATGATTATGGCAACACGTGTACAAATATGCTTGATACAACTGATGTGTTGGTTGTTATAAGAGCTATAAGAGCTCCCAATAAAATGACCTTTCAGAAATAAAAAGAGTTACAGCCTTGGAAAGCCCACGAGGGAAGTTCTATTCTGTCCTATAGGGTCACTGCGAGTTGAACCTGACTCAATGGCAGTGAGTTTAATTATAGATGAGTTTAGTTATATATATGAAGCAGTAACCCGCCCCCCCCCAAAAAAAACCACCCCAATGCTCATTTGCTTGTTTTTTTATTTGAGGCAGATAAATTCATTCCACTAGGTCCGACTGTTAATCAAGCTTTCTAAGAGGTTCTGAAAAGATTGCCTGGCATGTATGACATAAAAGATCTGATGTGTGGCAGACTTGGGACTGGTTTTGCCACCATGACAAGGCACCTTCCCATGCAGCCATCTCAGTGCACCAGATTTGGGCAGAAACCAGCATGCCTCTCTTGCCCCACACACCTTACTCACCTGACCTCGCTCCGTGCAACTTCTTTTTTTCCATGAATGCAGAGATACATGAAAGGACAGCAATTTGATGATGTGGAAGAGGTGAAGATAAAAAGCAGGAAGGTTCTTTCAGTCATCCAAACAGAGGTTTGAAAAATGTTTCCAAGAATGGAATTTCAAATTTGACAAATGTATTAAATGTAATGGAAAGTACTTTGAAGGTGATAAGGTTGTTTTGTTAAAAAAATTTAAATGCATAGCTTTGGAAAAAATTCCAATGAGGTTACCCCTCATATGTGTGTGTTTAATTATATTCATATAATGCTTATATATATTAAAACAAACCAACCCACTGCCATTGAGTTGATTTCAACCCATAGCAACCCTATAGATCAGGGTAGAATTGCCCTTTGAGTTTCTAAGACTGTAACTGTTTCTAGGAGTAGAAAGCCCAGTCTTCCTCTCTTGGTGTGGCTGGTGGTTTTGAACTATTGACTTTGTGGTTGGCAGCCCAACATGTAATCACTTCACCACTAGGGCTTCCTATAGGATAGATAGATAGATAGATAGATAGATAGATAGATAGATAGATAGATAGATAGATAGATAGATAGATACTGTATAGATAGATAGTTCATGTGTATACTATAGGGTATATATACACAATATACTCCCTATGGTATGTGTGTATATCACGTGTAATTTATATATATAGACACACACATATACACAATGTGCATATATAGTTATGCACTGTGATCTCTCAGCTGTTGAATGGCTCCAAGCTCGAACCTTCCACTACTCAAAGAACAAAGTTTGAAAACTTCATAACTTTGCTCCGACTGAGAATCCGCCTTGAAAAAACCTGTGTGGGAGAGAGTGAGCCCCGCGTGTCATCTTGCCGAGGACGAACTGAAAGGGCTGACACTTCAGTCTAAGCACCACTCTCCCTCACACAGCAGAGAGTGTGTTAGTGCATTGAAACCCTCGTCATTATGCCTTTGGTGTGCGTGCTTTATTCCGTCAAACATCACAACCGTGGCAACAAAGACAGTTAGTGATTTCAGCAGTAGAGCTATGAATAAAACTCTAAAAACTATGAAAGAGTTTGAAGAAAAATAATTTTGAAATTGGAATCAAATCTCTGCTTGTCTGATTTGGTGGCTGAATGCAACATGACTAAGTCAACATTGTCAACATTTTTGAGGCAAAAAAAATGTGATTCAACTGGCTAATGTATGGAAATATGTGAAATCAACCACAAATCAAAGTACCCAGACCACCCAAAAGGTAGAAAAGTTACTGTTAATTTGTATAAATTAGAAACTGTTCAAGGCTGATAGTGTTTCCCAGACGGTGGTATTACAGATGGCTAGGAAGTCTTCACAGTGAATTTTTAAGTGTAATTTGGGGGCTTGAGAACTAAGTATTTGGGTTCCATTATTTCTTATGGGAAAAATACGCTCAGTTCTTGAACTTCTTGGTGTTCAAATATGGACTTGAATCATGTTCACCACCCAAGGTGTCACTGAAGCTCATGCCTGTGTGTGTGTGTGCATAAATAGACATATATGTGATTCACATTGGAACCCAGTAACAAAAACACATAAAGTTCGGGGTTTTTAAAAATCATTTTATTGGGGGCTAGTACAGCTCTGATCACAATCTATACATCCATCCATTGTGACAAGCACATCTATACATTTGTTGCCATCATCATTCTCAAAACATTTCTTTCTACTTGAACTCTTGGTATCAGCTCCTCATTTCCCCTCCCTCCCTGATGAACCCTTGATAATTTATAAACTGTTATTAATTTTTCATGTCTTACACTGTCCAGTGTCTTCTTTCACCCCCTTTTCTGTTGTCCATCCCTCAGGGAGGGGGTTACGTGTAGATTATTGTGATCGATCCCCTTTTCTCCCGTACCTTCCCCTTATCCTTCTTGTATGGCTACTCTCAATATTGGTCCTGAGGGGTTTATCTGTCCTGGATTTCCTGTGTTGCCAGCTCTTATTTGTACCCGTGTGCATGCTCTGGTCTAGCTGATTTGTAATGTAGAATTGGGGTCATGATAGTAGGAAGCATTAAAGAACTAGAGGAAAGTTGTATGTTTCATCATTGCCACACTACACACTGACTGGCTCATCTCCTCCCTGCAACCCTTCTTTAAGGGGATATCCAGTTGCCTACAGGTGGGCTTTGGGTCCCCAATCCGCACTCCCCCTCATTCACAATGATATGATTTTTTTTGTTCTTTAATTCCTGATACCTTATCCTATCGACACCTTGTGATCACATAGGCTGGATGTGTTTCTTCCATGTGGGCTTTGTTTCTTCTCAGGTAAGATGGCTGCTTGTTTTTTTTTTCCCAAGCCTTTAACACCCTAGATGCCATATCTATTGATAGCTGGGCACCATCAACTTTCTTCAGCACATTTGCTTATGCACCCACTTTGTCTTCAGCAATGGTGTTGGGAAGGTGAGCAGCATAGAATGCCAAGGTTCTCAGAACAAAGTATTCTTGCACTGAAGGAGTACTTGAGTGGAGGCCCAATGTCCATCTGCTACCTTAATACTAAACCTATAAATATATGCACATAGATCTAGTTCCCCATTGTCATATATAAATATATTTACATATGTGCATGCCTTTATGTAGACCTCTATAAATGCCATTTGCCTCCTAGTTCTTTCCTCTATTTCCTTTTACTTTCCTCTTGTTCCACTATTATGTTCAAACTTCATTTGCATTTCAGTAATTCCTCTTGTTTACATTGCCTTGATCAAGCCCCACCAGGCCTTCTACACTCTCCTCGCCATCAATTTTGGATCATTTATTGTTCCCTTGTCCCTGGGTTTGCTAACACCCACTTCCTCTCCCCCGTGTCCCCCCCCTCCCATTCCTCCCTGGAACCATCAGTCCCATTTTTCCCCCTCCAGCTTGTTTATCCAGCCTATCTTATCCAGATAGACTTGCAGAGATAATAATATGCACACAAAAAACAAGAAAGAGCAAAACAAAGCAACAAAAGAAAACAAAACAGAATAACAAAACCAACAACAACAAAAAAAGAAGAGAGAAAGCCTATATATACTTCAAGGTCTGTTTGTTGCCCTTTAGGAGTATTTTCTGGTCGAGTCTGATGGGGTGCAACACCCTGGCCCCAAAGTCTATTTTTGGTATTCCCTGGGGACTCTGTTGCTCTGTTCCCCTTGCTGTTCTGTTGCACACCCTTAGTGTTTGGCCTTATTAAATCAGATTGGGTACAATTCCTGCACTGAAAAAACATACAGTTGTATTGTTTCAGAAATAAGGGCTTTGTAC
Organism: Tenrec ecaudatus; assembly: GCF_050624435.1. Lineage (NCBI taxonomy): Eukaryota > Metazoa > Chordata > Mammalia > Afrosoricida > Tenrecidae > Tenrec > Tenrec ecaudatus. The sequence goes on from NC_134531.1 coordinate 96,167,485, forward strand.
ATCCCCTAGGGAAGAGTCATTGGGAGGAGATGAGCCAGTCAGGGTGCAGTGTAGCAATGATTAAGCATACAACTTTCCTCTAGTTCTTAATTACTTCCTCCCCCACTCTCCCACCCACTATCATGATCCCAATTCTACCTTACAAATATGGCTAGAACAGAGGGTGTACACTGGTACAGATAGGAACTGGAAACACAGGGAATCCAGGACAGATGATTCCTTCAAGACCAGTGGTGTGATTGGCGATACTGGGAGGGTGGAGGGAGGGTGGGGTGGAAAGGGGGAACTGATTACAGTAATCTACATATAGCCTCCTCCCTGGGGGACGGACAACAAAGTGGGTGAAGGGAGACGTTGGACAGTGTAAGATATGACAAAATAATAATTTATAAATTATCAAGGGTTCATGGGGTGGGGGGAATGAGGAACTGATGTCAGGGACTTAGGTGGAGAGCAAATGTTTTGAGAATGATGAGGGCAATGAATGTATAAATGTGCTTTACACAATTGATGTTTGTATGGATTGTGATGAGTTGTATGAGCCCCTAATAAAATGGTTTTTTTTAAAGAAATAAGGGCTAAAAGTACTGTTGGTGCAGTTATGCTTGTATACATTGTAATATCCCCTACTCATAATAAAAATAGACAACCATATAGATAAAATATTTTTAATTTAGAATGGAAAGGCAAGAAAAATGTCTAAAAGTCATTTCTAAAAAATATAAATAAATGAAATAAAAGTCATATCTAATTTAAGATGACACCAGTGCTGAGTTAATGCCAGAATGCTGGCATTTAAATTATACATATGAAATATATTTGAACTCTACCACTTTGTTCAGCTTTGTGAATCAGCTAATCTTCACAGAAGAACACTAAATTTAAATATATAAATGCTCAATATAGTATGATAGTGTGCTAATTTATTTCATGAATACCAAATGTGAGTACTGTTAATGGTTCAGCCATTAATTGAACTGTAAATAGCTTTAGTTCTTACGTAAAAAGGGCATCTACAGATTTACATGTCACTTAAATGTAAGAACTGAGAAAGACCTTGCATTTTGAGAGCACTGCACAGATAGGCCATTTGTGGCTTTGGAGTTGGCATTCAGAATCAGTGCTTTAAAAAGGCTTAACCATTCACACCCTTCAGGAGCTCCCAAATATGTGGCCAAAGAAAAAGGATGTGGGTTTAATAAAAAAAATTTTTTAATCACAGTGTTTTCAAACAAAAAAGCATAAATCCAATGTAGGCAGCTACTGCAAAGTTTTTTAGCAGATAATTTCACACGGTCAGGAGTTGACCAATTGTCAGATATATTCTCACAAACACAGTGGAGATTTGAGAACGACCTTGATCATAAGGAAAGGAAGGCTTTGCGGTCATAAAGATGGAAAGTCACACGGTCCCTGTGCCAGAAAGACCCGATCAGAGCAGCCACCAGTGGTGCTAAAGGAGGCGTTCAACCCGCTGAAGCCTGGTCTGAAAACCAGCCTCCGGGCATCAGCCGAGGAATCCCTGCAAGCACTCACTCATCCATGCCAGGACATTTGGAAGACAGCTACCTGGCCAACTGACTGGAAAAAAAATCCATATTTGTGCTCATTGCAAAGAATGGTGATCACTTACACCATAAAAGCACATTATTGACATTGCACAGGAGTGAAATTTTGCTTAATATCATCAACAATGTAGCAGTACATTAACAGGGAAATACTAGACGCTCCGGCCTGATTCTGAAGCGGATGCGGGACAAAGGAGACCACTGCCCATGACAGTTGGATTTGGGCTCAGAGCAGATAACGTCAGAGCGGTGCTTACTTGTGTTTGTTGACATTGTGTTTCAGAGGCATTCGCCTGTGTGCACCATACTACATTTTGGATCATCTTAAGAAGAAGGACAGTTCGGGAACACTTCACCGGGCTCACTCAGAACTTGTGCATTGGTCAAGGCCCAGTCGCACGAACAGAACAAGGTCATGGGACATGGTTTTGTTAGGCAGATCGGCAGGGATAGGATGTCCATTGGCGCATGCCCAAGAGAGCCAAGCACGAGAACAAAGGGCGGCGCACTGCACATGCTCAAAGGCCTAGGTTTTCCCGCGGCGTGCATAGGTGGCCATTAAACCTGGATCGGCCCACCTGGGCCAGGTGAATTCAATCCAGCCAATGGCAATGGGGTCGTCCACCAAGCCTCCCCCTGGAATTCTTGAAAAGGCAGGAGCGAGGGGGAGGGAGGAGGAACTGGGGAAGGAACTTGCAAAAGAACTTGAGACAGTCTTTTTTTGGAGGAGGACTTGGTCAGGAGGAATCCTATGGGTGCCACATAAAACCGGAACTTCTTTTAACTCTCATTAAACTCACTTGGATCACGAGCCAGGCTTTGGCGTGAATTCTTTCTCGTGCGGAGCCAAGGACCGAGGTGTAACTCTAGCCCAGAGAGAGAGAGATCTTACAGTTGCAAATCAGGAAAGGGGAGTTTCCTGAGGGCGAAGCTGGGGGAGTTCTAGGCTTGCTTCCACGTGTCCGGAGATCAGTCACAAGAACTGAGAGCTGTGCATCAATTGCGACAACACCAGGAAGCCACGACCACAAGGGCAGCACCCAGGGCAAGCTGCAGGAGTCGCGGTGCCTGAGCATCCAGCGGTGCATCCAGTCATTGGTGCGTGCCTGTGGGCTGCTGGCTGCCCAACTGCCAGAAAGTGAACAAGGTGGTACAGCACACCAAGGTCTGCAAGCAGCTCGTTGCCCTCTGCTGCTACCATGCCAAACGCTGTCATGAGAACAAGTGCCCCGGGCCTTTCTGCCTCGACTTCAAACACAAGCTCTACCAGCATCACCTGCCACAGACCCCACTCATTACAAACAGAAGCCCAGCACACCCCAGATCCTACAACCCACCTCCCAGAGACCGCCGTCGCCCCCTAATCATCCATCTAGCCCCATGTAGCTCCACAGCAGCAGCAGCACAAGGCCTAGCAGCAGCATCACTTCTACCGCATCAGTACCGACAACGGTATGTCTCGGGGATGCGCAGGCATGGCGACCACATTGATCCCGACAGCCCCCACAGTGTTGAAGCTGGCTCCCCAGCAGGGCAATGCGTCCATCATGCCCACCATGTAGCAGCTGTCCAGTATTCCCAGTTGTGCCCAAGCATCTCGCCCAGTGCCCTACACTACCTGCTGTAGACCCTGCAGTCACCCAGCTCCCAAATCAGCAGCAGCTGTTCAGCACCTAATGCTAAACATCCTCGAGCTAAGCCTACAGATCGTGGCCTTCTTCATCAAGCAACCCAACCCAGCCTGCAGCCCAGCACACACTCACAGCCAGGCCTGCAGGGCGGGAATGCATGCAAGGAGGAGGCCAGGCACTGAACATCATGAACATGGACACTATCCCAAATGGCAAACATGAGTCCAGAGTAGAGAAAGAGACTGAGGAGGCAACTGCTACCGCCCGCAGCAGCAAGGTAGCTCTGGCATACCTGGACACAGCCAGTTCCAACAACCTCAGGGACCCAGAGGCTACCCCTTGGCCATGCCATCACAGCAAATGCCATAGCACCTCCCCATGCAGGGAAGCTCCATGGACCAAAGCTCCATGGTCCAGATTGGCCAACTGGGGCTAGCTGGGCTGGGTGCAGACAGCCCATCCAGGAGGTTCTTGGCCAGCCAAGCTCCATAAGACCTCAGCACCACATGCTCTCAAGACAGCCACGTGCTTGTCACCTCCCCAGCCAGCAGGTGGCCACACCCCCTAGCAATGAGGTAGGCTTTCAGGCCCCTGCCCCAGCCACCACATTGTAGTCCCTGTCTTCGCTTCGCCAGAGATCCTCTACAGCAGAATGATTTGTGTAAATCATGCAATAATGACAGTAAAATTCAAGAAAGTGCATTCACTGTGTAGAATGGTAACATGCCAGCTCATGTCTTAGATTCTTAAATTGTGTGCAACACAAAAATAAATAGATAGATAGATAGATAGATAAACATGCACCGGTGTTGTATCCTCTCACCATACTTATTCAATCTATATGCTGAGCAAGTCATCAGAGAAGCTGGATTATATGAAGATGAGTGTGGCATCAGTATTGGAGGAAGGCTATTGACAAGCTGACACAACCTTGCTTGCTGAAAGTGAGGAGGACTTGAAACACTTGCTGATGAAGGTCAAGGATTGGAACCTACACTATGGATTAAAACTCAATGTAAGGAAAGCCTCACCTGAATCTTTATACTTGGACCAATAGGTAATATCATGATAAGTGGAGAAAAGGTTGAAGTTGGCAAGGTTTTTTGTCTTATTTGGATCCACAACCCATGCTCATGGAAGCAGCAGTCAAGAGATCAAAAGACCCGTTGCATCAGGTAAATCTGTGCACAAGACCTCTTCAGAGGACTGTAAAGCAAGGATGTTACTTTGAGGAGTAAGGCGTGCCTGACCCAAGCCATAGTATTCTCCATTACATCAAATGCATGTGAACGTTGGACGTTGAATAAAGAAGACTGTAAGAGAACAGAAGCATTTGAATTGTGGTGCTGGAGAGGGATATTCTAAGTACCATGGATAGCTAAAAGGACAAACCAATCTGTATTGGAAGAAGTAAGGCCAGAGGAGGCAAGGAGGGCAAAACAGTCTTGCGTACTTTGGACATGTTGTCATAAGAGACCAGTCCCTGGAGAAGGACATTATGTTTGGTAAAGTTGAGGGGCAGTAAAAAGAGGAAGGGCCTCAATGAGTGTCAGGGGAGCCAGCCCCTAACAAATCATCACAGGCCCGGCAGCGATAATAAGTAAAGATTATATTGAAATCATAGAGAATAAGAGATAGAAGAGCGACTGAAATAATGGAGCCAGAGGCATTTCATGGTAGCATTCTCCCCTCAGTTGCTCTTGATGGTATACGTGGAGATGGGACATGAGGGGGCAGGAGAGAGAGTGGTTTATTGCTAACCAAGGCTTAAATATCTTTAGGGGCATGCATGACCCTTAATTACAGGTAAAGACATATGTCATAGGAAAGGGTTGTACCATAGGCAATATGAGCAATAGGAGGGGGATATACAATGGGCATAAGTTTAACAGGAAGGGAATGAGCTAGGGGTGTACACATGATAGGAAGAGAAGGGACTAGAGGTAGACATGTGACAAAATGAGCGGACACTAAATTCATGATGGCAGCCTAACCTTGGTCACCCTTGAGTGGGCTTGCCCTCCCTGGGCTGTCCTACAGGGAAATAATCTACTACTAACCTAATAAGAAGGGAGTGGGCACTACTTAGGCTGGGACAGACTATACAGTCTGATTGCTCTAGATGGCTGATAGTCCTTAGGGAGAATAGCCCCTGACCTACTTTTGTTGCCTTCCAAGGGTATAGTTATTTGCCACGTGTAGCAAGCAGCTAAGTTTGGAATATTTGATGGGGAGACAACTTGGGAGAACTCTTTGTTTCCCACAAATGTGATGGATTAGCATAATGGCTGAATCAGTAGGCTCAGGTGTAGAAACAATCATGAGGATGATGCTAGACCATACAGTGTTTCATTCCCTTCATAGGGTTGGTATGGGTCGGAGCCATACCTGAGAACAAAGGATATGTCTTCCAATAACCAGAAATCTGGATTAGATATATTTGGAGATATTTATATGGGTTGAAACTGAGATTCATGGAAATTCTGGATAACGCAAGTGGTGGCACAAACCAGAGGGAAGACAAGTCAAAAGTTCACACTTCTATCACGAGTAAATAAACATTGCATTAATAACTTCTGTAGTCATATTCTTCAGATTTCAAAAAAGAATAGTGTCCACTGGATAATTCATAGAGTCCGGGTGATATAGCAAATTACACATTGGGCTGCTAATTGCAAGATCAGCAATTTAAAACTACCAGCCAATTAGTGAGAGAACACTAATTGAGGCTTTCTACTCCTGTGAAGACTTATAATCTCAGAAATGCACAAGGAAGTTCTACTCTGTCCTAGAGAGTCACGGCAGGTCAGAGTTGACTCTATCCCAGGCATAATGACCAGATAATTCTTGCCAAAAGCACACTTCACCTTGGACTTACAGGTCCTCCTAAATCTGCCATAATATGCTTAGATTTCCTCAGTCTCCAGGCAGTTATGACACATTTCAGTTTACAGAATCCTATTATAGTGAAAAAGCAATTTTGCTTTCAAAAATTACCTCAAGTATTTATCATGGTCAGAGGTAGGTGGTATAAGTTGAATTGAACTATCTGATGTTTTGACATTAAAATGTATTGACACACTGGAAAATTTAAAAATTCCACCAACACTGAAAACTTTATCAATCTGGAAAACTGATTTGCTGCACATCTGTCGTTGGTCAATTCCCGAGTCGTTGCATTTTAGAGCTGGCCTGATTGGAGTAAAAGGAACAAATTTAGTGACACTCAAATTGCTCAAGACATTGGTCTTATTCTGAATAAAGATTAAGTCCTCAAATATCCTATCTTCAGCCTAACTCTTCTTATTGCAATGAATAAGAAGATATCCTTTGAAATGCAGTTACATATATGGAAGTATATATATAATTTATAATATTTTCATCTGTCTATTAGAATTGCTAAGCCTTTTTATTTTAAGTTACATTTTCAATTATTCCTAAAATTAAAGAGATATTCTATCTGATACTAGACTAATTATGGACAACTATCTACAGTTATTATTTTCAAATTGTCAATAACTTTCAACCTCTAACTTTCACTCTTGAATGAAACAAAGAAATTACTGGTTTTGTTGAAAAGGAGCTCTGGGACCACAGAGCACTGGGCTACTCACAGAAACCCAAGTCATCAGGGCTGGTGACTGACTATGGCTCCAGGTGCTGCAGGCACGGGACAGTGCTACAGTCAGCAGGTCAGAGAGCAGCTGAGAGGGCAGGCCTAGAGACTGGAGGGCAGGTGACGATGGTCCAGCTGCAGGATTCAGAGTAAGAGGGAGTTTTGTCAGAGTATCTAATAGATATTGACTGCTAAACACATTTTCAAGAAAACTCTCCTTACATCAAATAGTTGAGTGAATTGTTGACTTAAGTTAGGTTATAACTTAAGTAAAAATAGGACTTGAATATGGCTGTGACCCTTGGAGGGGTGAGACTTAAGATAGAGCCCATCCTAATTCTTCCCCATTAACATCAAGCAATTAGGATTTATAGCACTCAAAATAGAAGATAGTCACATGATATCACAGAATTACATAATATCACACTTACATAATATTGAGAATCATAACCTGGACAAACTGCTACAAAGCTTTAACCATCACACCAAGTTAAGGACTTCTGTTTTATATCCAAACTGTGCTTATGACCCAACCCCCATAAAATCTGTCATATAAAAAAATTAAAGAACAAACAATGGTTTGTAAATAACAAACAGATGTCACTTTTGTTTAATTGTATTATTAAACATTTGACTAGCTGTCATTAAATACAATCCATACCTAACTGTTCTAATTAATGTATAAATTGAACTTTAAAAACAGACGTTGAATGGCACTTATTCATAATCTAGGTATTGCTTGTAGCATTGTCTTAAAAATAGTTAAGTCTTCTAGCCCAAGAACATGGAACACCTTTCTATCTATCTAAGTATTCTACAATATCTTTGATAAGTGTCAACCATTAAACAAGTGATGTAGAAAATGAAGAATTCCACCAATGCCTGTAGTCTGAAATTGATCAAATATGCAATCAAAATGCATTAATGATTATTGCCGATTGGAATCAAAATCTGGAAATAAAAGGAAAGGATAAATAGTTGGAAAATATAGTCTTGGTGATAGAATTAAGGTGGAGATCACATGGTAGAATTTTGCAAGACTGATCACTTCTTCATTGGAAACACTTTTTTCAAAAACACAAGGGAAACCAGTGGGCTGGATATCACTTAATGGGGATAAATTGAAAATGTTCTCTCTTCAAACAGAAACTAGACAGGGTTGCTTTTTATCACAACTTTTATTCAAAATAGTCCTGGAAATTTTAACTAGAGCTCTAAGACATCAAAAAACAACAAAGTTATGCTCATAGGCACATAAAAATAAAATTCTCTTTAATTAAAGATTATATATTCCTACATATAGAAAACCTCAAAGATTCAAATAAAAATTGCACAAACTAACTGAAAAATTTGGCAGCATAGTAGGCTGTAAGAGCAACATACATAAACCAGTTGGATTTTGTAGGGTAAAGATGATGTTACCAAAAAAACGATATTAAAAGGGCAATGCCAATTCTAATAACTACACAAAAGATAAAATATTTAGGGATAAATCTTAACAAGAAACAAAAGGCTTATATGAGGAAAACTAGAAAACACTCCTACAGGAAATAATAAGAAACTTACACATATGGAACAAGCTACTATGTTCCCAGATAGGCAGACTAAACATTGTGGAAATGTCAATACCACCAAAAATACTTTACAAATCTAATACAATTTTGATCCAAATCCCAGCACAATTCTTCAAAGAAATAGAAAAACTAATCTCCAACTTTATTTGGCAAGAAAAGAAACCCAAGAGACCTAAAACAGATTAAAAAATGAAAACATAGTAGGAGGCTTTTCACTTCCAGACTTTAAAACCTATTATAGAGTCATGGTAATCAAAACAGCCTGGGACCAGATAACTATAGATATGAAGACCAATGGATTAGAAATGAGAACCTAGCAATACAACAAAATACCTATAGACAGCTAATCTTTGCTAAAGGACTGAAACAATTAACTGAAGATGAGATAGCCTTTACAATAAATGGTGCTGGAAAAAAACATCGTCTCCCAATTCTCCTTACAAATCAGGCTACACCAGAGGATGTACTCTGGTACAGATAGGAACTTGAAACACAGGGAATCCAAGACAGATGATCCCTTCAGGACCAGTGGTGAGAGTGGTGGTACTGGGAGGGTGAAGGGAGGGTGGGGTAGAACGGGGGAGCCGATTAACTTTGTTAACTATGAGGAGGTTAGGGATGGGTGAGCATAGAGAGAGAAGAGGGATTGGATATTGAGGCGCGGAAGATGAAGGATGTGGGAGGGTGGGGTGGGAGAGTGGGGGAAAGAAAGAGAACCTCATTAATGGAGGGTTTAACAGGATATTGCTGTTGATTTCACTTGTTGAGATGGGCTGTGTAAGTATAAACAGTGTGCTGCTTTTAAAAATAAACAAATAAATAAATCCCTCCAGATTTCTTATTCCTTAGGGTTAAAACTTGATCTGAGTGGCTCAGAAAGGGAGGAAAAGTAAAACTGAAATAGACTTGGGGTCATTAATGGCAAGCGCGTTCATGTCAAACATATAAAAGAAACAACACACACAAGCACTCAGACACACACAAAGGTGGTTATACACATGAACTTCTTCAAACAGAAAAGACACAAAGTTAAATGGACTACATCTGTGGCAAGAGATGATAGAAAATCTCAATATCAGCAGCTAAAACTAGGCCAGGGGCTAATTGTGTAACAGACCATCAATTGCTCATATATTAGTTCAGGGTGAAACTGAGGAAAATTAAAATGCATCTCCTAAAACCAAAATAGGATCGTGAGTATATCCCATCAGAAATTCAAGAACAGATTTGGTCACTTTGAGTGACCCTGCTGGTATTTGAATTACCAGTGAGATAGCTTCTAGCATCACAGCAATGCACAAGCCACAAGAGTATGACAAAGTGACAGGTAAGTATAAAAGCAACCTTCCTAAATGGAGATTTATTAATATATAAGAATTTTTTGGTAAACAAGTAGCCATCTAGCTCAGAAGCAACAAAGTCTACATAGAAGAAGAAGCATACCAGCCTGCGTGATCATAAGGTGCTGAAGGGATCAGTTATCAGGCATCAAAAAACAAAAAAATCATATCATTGTGTGCTCACCTCCCTGGTACAATTGCTGAAGACAAATGGGTGCATAAGCAAATGTGGCAAAGAAAGATGATGGTGTCTGGCTATCAAAAGAGATATTGTCTGGGGTCTTAAAGACTTAAAGGTTAACAAGCGGCCATCTAGCTCAGAAGCAACAAAGCCCACATGGAAGAAGCACACCAGCCTGTGCAATCACGAAGTGTCAAAGGGATCAGGGATCAGGGATCAGGCATCATCAGAACAAAAAAATCATATCATTGTGAATGAGGGGACAGTGCAGAGTGGAGACACAAAGTCCATTTGTAGGCCACTGGACATCCCCTTACAGAAGGGTCTTGGGGAGGAGACGAGCCAGTCAGGGTGCGATGTAGCAATGATGAAACATACAACTTTCCTCTAGTTCCTAAATGCTTCCTCCCCACCCACTATCATGATCCCAATTCTACCTTACAAATCTTGCTAGACCAGAGGATGTACACTGGTACAGATAGGAACTGGAAACACAGGGAATCCAGGGCGGATGATCCCTTCAGGACCAGTGATGTGAGTGGTGACATTGGGAGGGTGGAGGGAGGGTGGGTTGGAAAGGGGGAACCGATTACAAGGATCTACATGTGACCTCCTCTCTGGGGGACGGACAACAGAAAAGTGGGTGAAGGGCGACATCAGACAGGGCAAGATATGACAAAATAATAATTTATAAATTATCAAGGGCTCATGAGGGAGGAGAGAGTGGGTGGGGAGGGGGAAAGTGAGGAACTGATGCCAGGGGCTTAAGTGGAGAGCAAATGTTTTGAGAATGATGAGGGCAATGAATGTACAATTGTGCTTTACACAATTGATGTATGTATGGATTGTGATAAGAGTTGTATGAACCCCTAATAAAACGATTTTTAAAAAAAGAAAAGAATTTTTCAGTTGAAATATAGGAAACCTGGGTGATATAGTGGGTTCCGCATTGGGCTGCTAATCATAGGATCCGCCATGAGAAGTCACCAACTGCTCTATGGAGAAAGGTGAGGATCTCCACTCCTGTAAAGATTTACTGTCCCAGAAGCCTCAGGAGCAGTTCTCGTCTGACCTATAGCATCACTAGAAGTCAGACTTAATCCAATGGCAATCAGTTTCATTTTTGATTTGAGTCCATCTGTTATAATTGTCCCAGAAAGTTCACCAAAACATAAGATCTCTCAAATGCGTTCTCTTCCATTCTGATTGTAACTCGTATTCTCCATCTCTATGACCTGAAAGCCACTAACTGAGTGCTTCAGCTCCAGACATCAGCTCGGTAACACGATTAAAGGAAGGGAGGGAAGAGGCATAAAGGGATTGAATGGAGTCTGATTCTACATAAGAAATCCACTAGCTGTCCTGGAGCTGTCCCACAATGGTTAATTTTATGTGTCAACTTATCTTGGCTATGATTTTTGGTGGTTTGGTCAGCTACTGGACCGGAGACCTTTCCACAATGTAATGTAATCTAATCACTTTCTATTATGTGATGTAATTTTATTTGATCAACTCATCAGTGGAAAGGGGAGTTTCTTTGGGGGCATGGTCTGCCTCCAGAATATAGCTATTGATATTCTGATAGAATCTCAATCTCTCTCTCTCTCTCTCTCTCTCTCTCTCTCTCTCTCTCTCTCTCTCTCTCTCTCTCTCTCTCTCTCTCTCTCCAGCTTTTACTCCTCTCATCACCTGGCCTTCGAATCTTGGATGTGTGACTCTGAACTGTTACTTAACCTTCAAAAGTTGACCTGTCAGAATTGTATAAACCAGTCCCTTGAAATAAATCTCTATCTTTTACCTTTTTCTTGGCCTCTAAGCCCTAATAGACGCAAATGGGGAGAAATAAACACCAGGACTGACGGAGTAGCTCAGTACTTAACCTCATATCGCACCTCCCTGGCTTTACCTCCTCTGGTAGCATCTTCATCGAAAATGAATTCACAGGGATTTATTACCATGGTGCTTTCCTCTCCCTGCACCTGAGAAAACAGTCTTTAAATCCCTTAAGATGAAGCCCAGCTCAAGTTTCAGGAAGCGATCCATCACAGAAACCCTGGATGTGCTCCCTCCTTCTCACTGCAAACCGTGAGGGCGTGCGTGTGCGCCAGTGGGGGGACAGTACTGACTGGCGTGCGTGTGTGCCAGTGGGGCACAGTACTGACTGGCGTGTGTGTGCCAGTGGGGGACAGTACTGACTGATCAGCAGCTTTCCGGTCCTGGAGCCGCTCCTAAATTCCACAGGGTAATAGACTGATGTAGCACAAGTTCTCCCAATTACCAATGAAGGGGAATCTGTGTTGCGGTAGTGTCAGTGGGTTACCCTATTGACCACACAGAGTAAGTACTTCAGTGAATTTGCTTAGCCCATCCATGACAAGTAGGGAGCCTGGAGTTTCCAGTTGAAGGGATATAGACTAGCCAATATTTGAGGGATAGAATTATGCATGTTTACTGTAAAATGCACACGTGCACGAAAGGATGTCAATGTTAAGTGAAAACTGTCCCACTATGTATTGCTAGTCTTCTTATGACACTCTAATGTTAGGTCTGGGTGCTATCATTTCCGGGAAATTTGGGGATCCAGTGGCGTGGTAAAGCTTATTCTTTGCTGTTTCTACCGGTGAATTGACTGTGGTTGCAGGTCAATTTAATATATGCATATTGGTCCAGTGATCAGGGACTCACTAAGTACCTACCACATGACATGAATCTGATAAATGGCCCTGCTGGCACCCTCAGGTAAACCTGGTAAAATAGAGGCCCGGTGGGAAGAGGACGACTCTCCACCAGATGGGTTGACACAGCGTCTGCAGCCATGGGCTCCGGTGATGGAACAATCTCGAAGATGCCGCAGGACCAGCATCTGCTGTGCCAGTGTCACCGCGCTTCGGACCAATTGAAGGGTGCCTAACAGCATCGTCAACAACAACAGATTCCCAAGCACGCGTCAAAGGACATGGATGCCCTGCCACCGTGGGCTTCCCGTTCTACAGATGGGAAACGTTATCATGAAGCCTACGAGGGAAACACAGAAGTGAGGCCTACAGGAAGAATAAGCAGTTTACCGGGCAAAGCAAAGTCGGCAAGCGTGCCCCGAGCATCAAGAGCAGCAGATGCAAATCTCCAAGAGCGAAAGCAGGGCTCTCGGGAAGAAACGTCTCCGGAGAGGGGCTAAGGGAGGAATGGGCTTAGCAAGAAAAGGGGCTGGAGAACCGAGGGCAAGAAGGACAAGTAGGCCCTTGTGGGCCATGATGATTTAGACGCTCTTCTGAGTTGTGGAAAGATGCGAACAGCTTTAAATAAGAAAAATACTGTGAGCCAGTTTACGGTGGATTCTGGCTGCATTATGAAGAGCGGGTTACAGAGTTCAAATAAAAAGTAGAACAATTAGGAAGCTGCTGGAGGTGTGCAGACAAGAAAATCAGTGGCCTAGACCATGGGATAGGAGCCTGATGGTGTGTGGTTACCCGTTGGGCTGCAGTCTGTTTGCTTGGTTAAGTTAGACTATGGTAAATATCTATGGCCTTCTAGTCAGTTCTGACTCACAGAAAACCTATAGGACAGAGTAAAACTATCCTATTGGGCTCCCAAGGCTGTTCGTCTTTATGAACGCAGATTACCACACTCCTCTATGGAGTGACTAGTGGGTTTGAATTATATAAGCAGTGGTTCGAACCCACTAGTCACTCCACAGGGACAGAGGAATCCAGGTTGAATACTAATACTCTGTTTTGTGATTTATTTCAAAAGGTTGGTTTTGAAGGGAGAGGATGAGTTGAATTGCAGATAGTGGACTTGTACTTCCTGTCATATGTGTGTATCTAAGTAGATTGTACTAATGAGTTTAGAACTTCAGAGAATAGGATAGGTTGGAAGAAGACGTCTGCACACGTCTCTGGTTGGCACTCCTCTCTTCACACGCCAATTGAAATTGAAATTATTGACAGTTCTTTGGGATTGAAGTTAGAGGTATGGATCAAATCATTTGGAGGAAGTGAGAAGATAGCCACGGAGAGGACTCTAAGCAATAATGCATGTAAGAAGCAAGCAGAGGGAAAAATTCTGTGAAAAAGACAAAACCAACTGTCATTGAGTCTAATTCAGACGCAAAGAGATGTACAAGATAGAGTGGAATCACTTCCTAGAGCTTCAGAGACTAGATCTTTATGAGAGCAGAGAGCCTGCCTCATCTCTCTCCTGAGGTGTCCCTGGTGTGTTTGAACTGCTGACCTTTCAGGGAACGCCCCCAATGCTTAATTCACGGTGCCACCAAGGATTCTTTAAAAAGAAATAAGAGCCAACCCAAATCATGGTGTGTCACAGAAACCAAGTGTTTCAGACAGGACAGGGTTGGCTACATTGTGAAGGGCCACGCCGACCTTTAAAAGCCATTCCCGCGAAATGGAACACACATCAGCCAAATTAGGGGGAGGAGATGGAAGAGAACGATGAGCAAGTGGAGATCATGAGAGTTACTCTTTCAAGCATTTTGTCCAGGAAGGAAGAAAGAATGAAGGCGGTCGTTAGAAGGAGCAGATTATAGACCACAAATAGCTATCCCAAGAGTTTCCCTGGAGCTGAGTTTCTTGAGACTAATGGGTCCCTGTCACTGTCTTCTCCGCTCAATTGGCGTGTAAAGAGAGGAGTGCCAACCAGAGACGTCTGCAGATGGAAAAGCAGCGCAGGTGGGGTTGCCATCACACTCGCCATGCAGAAACTCAAGAGGCTGGCAGATTTTCATTTCACTTAGATCTCGTTCCCCCCCTTCCTGGTTCTCTCCTTCCCCCCTCCCTTCACCCTTCCTCTCTTTCTATACACAGTACCCACACACAGTTATGGATGTTCCTTACGGATAGTAGCGTATCGATACATGTGGGCTTCAAGAATTTCTGGGTAAAGTGGAATGAAAAGATAATGGAGCTCTTCCAGATTTTTTTTCAAGAGAATATACATGTATATACAGAGAGAAATAGATAACACATTTTTGTTCAAATAACATGTGCCTTCTACGAAGCTGCCTGTTCCTGCAGAGATTTCCAGTGAGAGAAACTCTGGGGAGCCTGTCTGCCCGGTCCCGTCGGTCGCCATGAAGCGCTGTGGCCATGATGGCTGTTTTCTAAGCACTGGCTTTCCTCGGAGGTCTCTTCATAAGGGCTACACTACACCAATTACTGTAGGTGGTGTTGCTTAGAAAACCCAAAACAAAAAGCCTAGCACCATGTACTTACCAAAACAAACAAACAAACAAACCAAAAAATCCAACTCCTGAGAGAGGCAGCAGGTGGTAAGCAAACGTACAACATAAAACATCTTATTTGCATGAAAATGCTCTTTGCCTGTGCGTGTGTGCGCACGCGCATGTGCGTGCGTATGTGTGTATGTGTGTGTGTGTGTGTGTGTGTGTGTGTGTAGCTGTGTTTACTCCCTGTGAAATGAAAAGGAACCACTCATCAGAAAAAAGTCCCTAAGCTTAGCACCACCTTGCATTCATGGAAGCTTCATGTATCCTTTGTCACATTATACAGAGATGCTTTACTCTGGGCCTAAAAATTCAATTCTATTGTAAAGCTACAGAAAAACAGTCAAATAACATATCTTTCTACCGCAATACCGGTTTTCTTAAGAACTGTTTGGAACTATTTCCCAGTGTTCTACATAAACAGGCTGATATCCAACGATAGTCACAAGCCATGCTGTGCCCATGTCATGGCTCCAGGCGAAGGAAGGCGAGTTTTTAGGGAGCTGCTGATCCTTGATTCGCGCCCAATAAGAAGGAGATGTGTCCTAAGCAAGAAGATTTTTCATCATTTGCAAAGCAGTGATATTTCTGCCTAGCCATAACCTTAATACTTCGGGAATTAAAATACCACTCATCTAGTCGATCTTGATGCATGGTCACCCTATTCTTAACATTCTGTCTCTTGGAAGGAGGCATTTTTCTTATGAGGAAATCTGCTACAATGTTTCACTTCAATATTCTTATCCAAAGAATACAGGGAAAGGGTGAATTTATAAGTGAAAAAATTGTTTTTGAAAACTTCCAATGGAGACATCTTTTGGAGGGCATGATAAAGATTTAGGCTGGGGACATCAAATGACTAATAACAAGATCCTACTGGTTAAAATTTATCTTCTCATGTCTGAAGAGGAAGTAATAAAGTAGCACACCACTAAAAGGTAATAATTACCATCACAGTTGATCCATGATTCAAAGTCTCCAGATAACAATTCTAATATAAAACACTAAGTCATTTTCCAGCCTCATTTTAATTAAAACTTGGTTCCACGTCATTCTAGCCCAGAGATTGTAATGGAGCAGCTTGTGACGGCCTCGTGTATATTGCTGTAGTTATTTGGCTAGCCCAGCTTATGATATCATCTCTTCCATGGCAATGTAATTAAAACAGCGAAAGATCTGACCTTTGCTGCAGATTTTCTTTCCTTGGCACTAAAAATATCTCAAAAGCAATCTGTCAATATGATCTTTCAAGCTCAATCCTGCTGGTACTGGAGAAGAAAAAGGAAATGAGAACCACAACAGGCATTATTAGGTTAATATAGGACAGCAAGTGGCAAGTTGTCATAAAACCAGAGCCACGAGGCTATCTATCTCTAAGGAGGTGTCATTTCCTTAAGAAATAACGAACCAAAGTCTCTCGTCTAGCAGAATAATAATAAGAAAACAACCAATGAGACATTTCTTTCCTTCTCCGGCCTTCTCTTAGGCGTTACCCTTAGATGTTGTTTGATGTGGATAGCACTTAGAGGATTCAGGACTGTGACTGGTGCATCTCACGGAAGGCAGGTGGTGTGGTGGCTACGAGATGGGCTGTTGACCACATGATCAGCAGTTCAAAACCACCAACTGTCTGTTCCCAGAAAGAGCTATAGTCTCAGAAACCTACAGGGGCAGCTCTGCCCTGTCCTGAAGGCTCACTACGACTTAGAATAAACTTGAAGACCTTGACTTTGTTTGTTTGCTTATTTGTTTTAATTTTAAATGGGAAGCCTTCTTTCCAATATGCATCAGAATTCTGCATATTCTACAGGGAACAAAATTGAAATGAAGAACTCCTCATTACTGATAGTTCTTGTATTCACTGTTCATCCTGTGTGATTGAGATTCTACTGCTGTCCATGGGATAGATGCCATTTATCTTTGTAGCCAGGGTGCAAGAGGAATATTTTACTTTTTTCACTGCATTAATATAGGCTTCCTATTTGAACCATCATCTGATGAATGAGAGGTAGAAACACTACAGAGAAACTGGGTACAGTTCATGAGGAGGAAGAAACCTTGTTAATAATTCAGTGTAGGGTGGAGGTAAGGCACCAGTTTGAAGGCCATACAAACCCAAAGTTAACACTACTTTCATACTCTCAAGAGTATGCCTTAAGCAATACACTAATCACTTCTGAGCCCCTGACTTGGCCTACATAACAGAAATGGTACTACCTATTTTGAAGATTTGTTTTCAACAGTCAGAAAAAGAAAAACTTTCCTCAATGAACGTAGTCATTAGAAAGCCACAGGTTTACCAATAAAATATAAACTTAAGTTACGTTCTAATGACCATATTTATGTTGTCAAATAGCTGATTCAGACGGTAAATGAGTCCACTTTAGCCAAGAAAACACCATCAGTTCACTAATCTAACATTTATTTCAAATCTACTTCAATTTATTCACCATGCGCCCACACATTTTCAGCCCTTGACAACATACGTGTTATCTGTGATTTAACGACTGCTTCATAACAGACCTGGTGGCATAGTGGCTATGTGCGGAGCTGCTCAGCACAAGGCCCGCATTGGAGCCACTGGCTGTTCTGTGGGAGATGAATGAGACTTTCTACTCCTAAACCCACAGGGACAGATCTACCCTGTCCTATAGGGTGGCCATGAACCAGAATTGACTCGGCGGTGGGTTTGGAGCATATCAACTGTGGATTTGGAAAAGTCAGATGGCCCTGAAGCACAGGCAAGGGCTACGAGGCATTCTGTTTTGACTCATCATCAAATGATGAGCTTGTCTTTCACATCTTTAACAACCAATCTGAAAAAATCATCAACCAGTAAGAAGGGAGGTTGACAACAGGCAAGTGAAATATCTGCGATGATGTGTATTGAATGCCTATCAGACACGCATACTTCATAATACAAAGCATCGAACTTTATACAGTGCAGAGTATCAATATTTACCCTTGATTCATACTATAATAATTTAACTTCTTGCAAAAATGAGAATTCATTTTTAAAAAGATTAAATTAACAAAATCAATTTGAGGATTGATAAAGGAAATACCTTTTGATTTTGGGGGTATATGTCTTTTGATATAAGTTTGATTTTTTGTTATTTTCTTTTGAAGTGAATAAAATGTTGAATGCTCTAAATGATAAGTTAATTTTTTATGGCTAGATTATTAAAGTCCATTTTTGACCATGATTCATTATAAAAGGGATGTGAACCAGCTCGAGGCTTTATCAGAATTCATTTGACAACCCTTCAAAGAGGAGAAGACAAGTTCTAAGAATGGAAGTGACTTGCCAACGTATAACAACTAGTGACGTGCAGAGTTGAGGTTCACACTCAAATTGTGTGGACTCTTCTCTCTGCTATAAACAGACAAACCAACAACATTCTATATTAGCTAGATTTTTTTAAACGTTTTATTAGGGGCTCATACAACTCTTATCACAATCCATACATATACATACATCAATTGTATAAAGCAATCTGTACATTCTTTGCCCTAATCATTTTCTTTTTTTTCCTTTTCTTTTTTTACATTTTATTAGGGACTCATACAACTCTTTTCACAATCCATACATATACATACATCAATTGTATAAAGCACATCCATACATTCCCTGGCCCAATCATTCTCAAAGCATTTGCTCTCCACTTCAGCTCTTTGCATCAGGTCCTCTTTTTTTTCCCCCTCCCTCCCCGCTCCCCCCTCCCTCATGTGCCCTTGGTAATTTATACATAGTTATTTTGTCATATCTTGCCCTATCCGGAGTCTCCCTTCCGCCCCCCTTCTCTGCCGTCCCTCTCCCAGGGAGGAGGTCACATGTGGATCCTTGTAGCTAGATTTTGAGCAGACGTTCACATAAGAAGCTTGTATTTCTTTGAAACTGCTCCTTCCTTATGTCCATGGCTACCCTCACCAGTGGTTGTGCTCACCCACCACAACTCTCAGGTGTTCTCAATGCACTCAATACCTTCAGTCTAGCTCATTATCCCGAATGGATGGATTGAACTTGTCGTCAGAATTTCCTTGTGACGAAATACATACACTTTGCCCTTGTACATCTGTGTTTAAGTGGAGCACAAACGTTAATAATTATTCTCGGCAGAGACATCTGGAAGATTTGTTGGTAGTTGTTGGCAGCAAACACCAGCTGTGTTGTTCAATCTAGAACAGATGGTAAATTTATATTAATTAATGATAAGTCTGGACTTTTCCACTGCTTATGATTCTCACTTTATAGACATAAGATCACTATTCTGATACATTTCACTTTTTAAAACGTATCATCTGCCCCAAATTGGCTTAAAGAGGAGAGGAGTGAATTTCTCCTCGATTAGGGAAGCTGAGCTAGAGGCCTTCAAGATGCTCTGAGGCTGAAAAGTAGATTGCAATGAGTTCATGGCATTATTGCAGAGCAGGGGTGGGAAGATGGTTCACCGATCTCATGGTCACAGACTTGGGATCTTTTCAAATACGCATTCCCAAGTAATGAATGATACCTTCTTTCTACAAGTCTTCTGTCATTAAATTCCTTGGGTGTCTCCTGCTGTAAACAACAAGGGACAAATGTGAGTTAAGGATTCTTTGCTGCATAAACATCCATTATACACATGGATAGTACACCAGAAAGCAGAATTAAATAGGATAAAGTCTTAATTGAGCCTCTACCATTCTTTACATTGAAATCTTAAACTAGATTCACGAAAGAGAAAATAGAGGGGAGGGGAGAGTGTATTTGTTGGTTCTTCGGAACAGATTCATCCTCCAGTTGAGAGAAAGATGGCAGGGTCATCAAAGATGGTCTGTTGAGTAGAGCCATTTTATTCATTTACATGCATAAAACAGGTTATACAAGAACATGACAATGTGAACTAATCAGATCATCAATTCTCTTCTCTTGGGAAAGGAGAAGAATCTAAAAATATAGTTGGATTAATATAAAAGAAAAATAGTAAGTGCCCACATATCAAGTGATGTTTAGGGTTTTAGAATGTTACTACCATCTCATTAATTTATTCAATTCCCTAATGCTTAAAATTCTACTAATATAATCAGCTTGCCATTTTATTTTTTTAATTGATAGCCAATAAAATATAGTAAAATAAATGCTTAAAAGGGAGCTATGGTAGCCCAAGGAAGACAGAAATAAGACAACTGTGCTCGAAGGGGAGTTGGAGGGAAGGGACATAACAGATATTCAAAAATGGGACATTAAATAAAAATACTTTTTGCTTCTGGGTGGGCTAAGACATCAGGTAAGGCATAACAGAATCTTTGTAAAAATAATCTTCCCAGATGTGTAACTTCCCATCCTCTAAGCAAAATGGAGTGAAGACATCAGTGAACTTGTTCAATAACAGGTGGGAGGGAACAAAAGAGAAAGAACATCTTCTCTTGGTTCAAACCCTGTCAACAGTTTTTCTTTTTAAAAAATAGACCACTCAGGACTGATTGCAGCATCCTTACTTAATAGATATCTACCTTGTGAGTTATTGGAGATGCAGAAAAAAGCAGACTCCAAGAAAATATTATAATTCCCTTTTGATCGCTTGGACATTGGCCCATTATTCATCTCATTCCACCTAGAGACCACTAAAGAAATGAAGTTAGGAGTGGGTCTCTGAGTGCCTCCAGGGTATCTGAAAGAAATAAACCTGCTTTTAAGAGGTTAAAAATCAGAATGAGTATACAGATGTAAAAAGGCACTCTAAATAACTTTCAAAGATATAGCATCTGATAAACAACTAATGGTATTGAAGGA
The DNA here is from genome assembly GCF_050624435.1 of Tenrec ecaudatus. Classification (NCBI taxonomy): domain Eukaryota; kingdom Metazoa; phylum Chordata; class Mammalia; order Afrosoricida; family Tenrecidae; genus Tenrec; species Tenrec ecaudatus. The sequence continues at coordinate 96,188,410 of NC_134531.1, forward strand.
AGAAGTCCAAACTTCACTAAAAGTATTCAGGAAAAACAAGGCTTCACTAAGTGATGGAACACCAATAGAAATGGTCCAACATGCTGATGAAGCATTGGAGGAATCCAGTCATCTGTGTCAGGACATTCGGAAGACAGCCACCTGGTTAACTGATACCTATTTTTATCATCCCACTCCAATGATAGGTGACTACACAGAATCAAGAAACTCTCAAACAATATCATTAGTATCACATGCAAGTAAAATTTTGCTGAAGATCATTTTTAAAATGGATGCAGCAATGTATATCAACAGAGAGCTGTCAGAAATTCAAACTGGTTCCAGAAGAGGATGTGGAATAAGGGATATGACTGAAGAAATCAGATGGATCATGGCTGAAAAGTTTACTTGTGATTTATAGATTATACAAAGGCATTTTACTGTGTGGATCATAAACAAACTATGGATTACATTGAGAAGAATGGAAATTCTGGAACCCTTCATTGTGCTCATAAATTATCTGTACATGGATCAAGAACCAGTTATATAAACAGAACAAGGGAATGATGAGGGCAACAAATGTATAAATGCATTTGACACGCAATGGATAGATGTATGGACTGTGATAAGAGTTGTACGAGCCCCAATAAAATGATTTTAAAAAATAAAATAAAACAAAATCAGGAAAGGCGTGGATCAGGGTTGGTAACTTGGCACTTTTATACATTTTAAGCCATGCATAACCTCTAATTAAAAAAAAATGATGAAGTCACAGATGGATATAACATGATACAACGAACATGCATATGACCAGAAATAGAGTAGTCTCCATAACGTCTTATATTTTATAACAAGCATTGTTGTTAGGTGTTGTTGAGTCATTTCTAACTCACAGTGATGCTATGTACAAGAGAACAACACAGCCTGGTTTCTGCTATGCTTGCAACCATTTCCACTGCCCTTCTTTACCAAGCACAGTGTCCTTTCTAGGGCCGGGTCTTTCCTGATAGCATGTTCTTAATACATGAATTGAAGTTTTGCCATCTTCTCATCTTAGAGCATTCTGGCTATGCTTCTTCCAAGATAATTTTGTTTGTTCTTCTGACAATCCATGCTACTTTCAATATTCTTTGCCAACACCATAAATCAACTCTTTTCTTGTCTTCCTTATATATTGTTCAGCTTTCACATGGAAATGAGAAGAGTGAACATATCATGACATTTTTCCAAATGCAAGAGAGTCACCTATAACTCTGTGGGGGAAAATGTAGCCAGCCATAAATTTCCAAATCTAGATCGACTGCCACCTGCTTTTGTTGACTGCTGAGTGATCTATGCCCCAAAGCATGCTTTCTAGTATCTCTCAACTCCCTGGGAGGTTATCTGCCATATAAGCAGAACGAAACCATGCACTGGACTAGACAAATAGAATTTCTCCCATTGTACTTCTCAGGACCCAAGCGTTCCAAAGAGTCATCTCAGTGTTCTCTGAGGGTTCTCCAGGGAGAGTCAGGGAAGTTAAGAAAATAGAGTTTAGCTCTCTATTCATCTCGTGCCCTCCACCTAACCATCATGTCCACTCTGTTTTTATCTTGCATTACAGAGTAGGAGATGTTTGGGAACCGACTCTGCCACTGAAAACACAGAAGAACTCAGTAGTATTGATGAAAGGGACTCTAGAGCTTGCTCCTTGGGTCTTCTCAGTGGGCTCTACCTCAGCCCCAGGTGGCCTCTTGAGAGAAGTCCTGGGTATCCTCTCGGGCCTATTCCATGGTTTTCTAAGAGACAGTTAAGAGAAATACAAGGCTAAATAATCTCAGAAAAAGATCCAAGCAAAAATTAGAAGGGTTTTTTTTAATCTTCATGAACGTTTCAACTAAGATTCCCCTTGTGAATCTCAACTAAGAGCAGAACTCTCCCCCATAGGAGGACAAAGAAAAGTAGATGAGGATGCTTTGATCTGTTATGAGATTAGGCAATATTGCTTCAATTGTGGGAATTGAAGACAGGAATGCTAACTACATTGTAGGATGTGTAACATTTCTGCACAATGAGATTGATCTCTCCATTAACAATAGAATGTCAATACAATATTATTAAAAATATACAGAACCATGGTCCATGCTCTTAAGGAGTTAAATCATGGGGAGAGTGCCAGGGACTCTCTCTAGAGATCAAAGACTGTAAGTGCATGTGTTTTTTTTATAAATAGGTACAAATACTGTTAAAGCACAATGACCTTCAACATACAATTAAATCATTGCCTACTTCCATACTTTCTGAATGTTTCTTGGATTTCTGTGTGTAATTGAATATATATATATATATGTATATGTGTATATATATCAGTGATGTATGTATCACTGATTTTGCTTCTCTGGCAAACTCTGCCTAACATACCTGGTAAAACCCTTGCCTTAAACTGACCCTTATTTCATATATTTCTTTTAAGGTAGTAATTAAACAAAACAAGATCCAAATGTTAATTCCAGCTATGAGTTTTGAAAGCACCAAGATGGCATCAGGGAAGGACACATGCTCACGATATTAAACAGACAACTGTAGTTAGCAGCCAAACATGTAACCCGCTCTGACACCAGGACTCCTTACGTTATAAATGTAAAGAACAAAAAAATTCAAACACTTGTATGTAAGATTTTTCTCTAGCACTCCACTAATCATTACTAATGCTTCTCCCTGAATTTATGTACTGTTATGTGTGGCACCTGTATACAGTATGACCAACTCATAAAATTTTAATGAAATTGGGTTCATAGCCAAAATTATTATCTGTTACTGTAATTATTATGGAACTATGTGCTCAGAACAGAATTTATAGGACACAATCCCTTGGTGGGGGGAAATACTTGTTCATAATTCAGTGTGAATGGAGCTAGTTAGTCCTATCCCAACAGACTAGGCCAGGGTCAAAGTGAGTTTCAAAGACCTACAGAATTTCAATCCCTTGTCCTGAAGAGTGAGTGCTTTGGGATAATTAGAATCCAGATTTACAGCCTTGGAAACCTGGCATAGGGCTGTTTTGAGTCAGAATCAACTTGATGGCAGCTGGTTTGGTGTATTGCTTCTTGAATTGTAATGTCTTCACCAGCATTTAATGATTTATAGAAAAGAAACAAAAATTAAGTACTTGAAAACCGAAGAACCATCATTTTTTCACCTTTTTATGTTTCATAATACAATATATTTTCAATGTAAAAACAAATGCAAGCACAAAAATGATAATTATAAATTTTTAAATGCTGAATAACAACAAGATTCTTTACCAGATGCTTTATATATTGCAGAGTATTAGCTTGTGGCTATCAAGTCAATTCTGACTTAAGGTATTTCTTAAGTACAGAGTAGAAATGCCATATCTGGTTTCTAAGGTTATACATCTTTAATTAAACTTACTGTCACATCTTTCTCTTGTGGATGATCAGTGGGTTTGAACCGCCAACCTTTCAATTAGTAGTTGGATGCTTAACCAGTGCACCACCAGGACTCCTTGCAGGATTCCTCTTATAGCCATCAAGTTGATTCCAATTCATACAGACCACATAGGACAGAGTTGAGCTTCCCCTGTGAGTTCTGAGACTGTAAATCTTTACAGGAGTACAACTCCTCATCTTCCTTCCAAGGAGCACCTGTTGATTGTGAACCACAAATAGGCAAAATCATGATAAATGGAGAAAAGGTTGAATTTGACAAGGATTCTGTCTTACTGGGATCCACAATAAACATGGAAGCAGCAATCAAGAGATCACAAGCTGTATTGCTTCAGGTACATCTGCTGCACAAGACTTCTTTAGATTACTTAACAGCAAGGATTTTACTTTTAGGACTAAAAGGTGCCTGACCCAAGCCATGGTATTTTCCAGTGCATCACATGTATGGTAAAGATGGACATTGAATAAGAAACACCATAGAAGGATAGACTAATTTGAATTGTGGTGCTGGAGAAGAATATTGAAAATGCAAATCAGTCTGTGTTGGAAGAAGTGTTCTTTAGAGCCAATGATGACAAGACTTCTTCTTACCTGCTTTGGACATACTGTGAGGAGGGATCAGTTCCTGGAGAAGGATGTCATGTGATGAGATGGATTGACCCAGTGGCTGCAACAATGGGCTCAGACATAGGAATAATTTGTGAGATGGCACTGGACCGTGAAGAGTTTTCTTCTGTTGTCCATAGGGTTGCTGTGGGTTGGAACCAACTCATGGCACCTAAGAACAACAGACGTGAACTACGGATATACATAAACCTTAGAAATGCTCATGGATTTTGAACTCACAATTAATAATCAACCAGATTCTAAGAACAATTAGTTCTTAGGATGCGGGCCTGCTCTATATGTGCCTTCATGGAAGATATGGGTACGATAGCAAAGGGCAGCGAAGAAATCAGATGGTGCCTGACTATCAGGAAGAAGATCATCTGGAGTCTCTAAAAGCTTGTCTTAAAGCAAGCAGCTATCTAAATGAAGCATCAGCTAAGGGCACGTGGAAGGAACACACTAGCCCGTGTGATCCAAGGATTATTAATAGTAAAACCCATAATCGGATGAGAGCTTGAATTCTGAGCACCTGCTTTGCAGAAGGCTACAGATGACAGTGAAAACTCAGAACCCATTTGCGGGGTCCTCCTGTGGATTAAGCCTCCACTGAATTCTTTCTTATCATAGGATGTGCACTCTCTTGTTCTCAGACTGAGTGCTTTGGAAATTGGGTTACTTCCACTCGTCTGACCAGCCTGAAGAGAGGCAATCTCCCTCAAGCACTTATGTGAATGGTTCCCCGACTGTACTGGGGATTGCTTAGTCATAATCTAGCCCCTGACTGCTTCAGGGAAGCCCTGGACCAATGCTGCAAGCTCCTCTGTCTTACATAATATGAGTATTCCAAACGTGGCCCCATCACAGTCTGAGAATCCCACTAGTAGTAACTCTGCTAAATTGATCTGCCACCAACCAGGTTTATGAGGCAGTTCGTCTTCTTTGATCTCCCATGTCCTTTTAAAAGCTAGGTGGCCTAGCAAACCCTTGAACCATTATGACCTGGTGCTAATAGTACCCCTCATCAAGATGACATGTTTCTGTAGTTGTCTTGTCCTTTAAGACTCATTTAAGGCTTAATCACTGTTCTCTTTATTGAAAAACAGTTTATGGGAAATACCATTACTTTTTAATCCTATGCATTCATTAACTTTTTGACCCCCTCAGAAGTGAGTATTCGTGTACATAGCTCCATTCACCTTCCCATACGCATTCAGTTGTGTGTCCATCTATTTATCTGTGGTAGTTATATAATCTGGTGTCAGTTTGGGACTTGAGAAGGTTAAGAGTGAAGGGATGGAGTCTAGTCTGGCAATCACATCATAGCCAATGAGGCCTCTGTGTTGGCATGGTCTTGTCCTGAGAATTTTAGAAATTCCTTGATTTCCTTCTGGGTGGCAGGAGACAGACTCTCACTCTCTCTCAATTCTCTGCCTTGGAGACTATCTACTAGCAAAGCTTATTCCCTGTGAGACATCCCTGAGGAGAAGCCACATGGACCTACCCTGATGCAGCCAGAAGCTTGGACCTAGAGAAGCCACGTGGAGACCCCTGCCAGCACTGAAATGCTTATGCTGCCACTGGATCTACAAGACTTCCCACCCACTGGCCTGTGATCTTCCTGCAGTCAGCATCATTGCATGTGTTTCGTGAGTCTGAAGAGGACTTTATAGATTGGTGCTGGACATATGAACCAATATCGGACTTATGGGTTTGGACTGAACTGGATTGGGATGCTTTCTTAATATACAATTACCCTTTATGTAAAACTCTCTTTTATACACATATGAGTTTCTATGGATTTCTTTCTCTAGTATGCCCGGACTAACACAGGATCCACACATAGATTATTGCTATAACGGTCATAGTATTATGTGAGTATGCAATACTATTATTGTATATAATACTGTCACTGTATATACTATTGTTTGCTTCTTTTGTCTTCAAAAAGTAAAATAAAGATCAGAGACTTAAAAAAAAGTGCTACAGGAAACAGTCCCTGGAGTAGAACACCGTGACTGGTGAAGGAGAAGATCAGTAAAAAAGAGGACGGCCCTCAAGTGATGGATAACCCCGGCTGCAACAAGGGAGTCCAGCATAACAACACTGTGGAGGTGGCAAAAGGACCTGGCTGTGCTTTGCTTTATTGTGCAGGGGGTGGCTGTGAGCGCAAGCAGCTCAATGGCACCTGACAACAATAAGTGGATGACTCAGAGATATAATATTGAGAGAAAGAAATCAGACACAAACATATATTACTATACAATTCAATATTTATATAAAGTTGAAAAATAAAACTACTCTGATAGAGCTTGCAAAGTACTTCCATAAGGGATGACAACTGGGATAGGCCAGGTAAAAATATTAGTAATATTCTATTTCTTCACCTGCATGCTGGCTACACAGATATATTCAGCTTATTTTTTTAAAACGAGCTATATGCTTGTGGTAGTTACATAATTTCGTGTCATCTTGAAAATATGAAAGTGTAAGGGGTCTTTCAATCAGGTCACAGCCTGATGTTACCTCCAGGTGGGCGTGCCTTCTCATCAGAAGGATCCTGGGAACTTCCTATCCCTCTCTCTGCTTCACCTTCCTGTTGGAGAGCCATGCTGGGCTCTGTGGGTCCTGTGAGGCAGCCACCACCATTGGATAAACAAGACTTTACGCCAAGTAGCCTGTGATCTTGCCGTATTTTGCTGTGTTGCATGTGGCTGCGTGAGTCTGAAGAGGGCCTCATGTGCTAGGACTGATGGACTTGATCTTGACTGGACTACATGCTTGCTTGACGTATAATCACTTCTTGACAGAAAGCTCTTTCCTATACCTATATGAGGGTCTCTGGATTTGTTTCTCTAGTCAACCCAGCCTAACACACTACTTCTGTACTCTTTCCTTTAATGCTTGATTAAATAATTAACTTGTGTTAGAAATCATTTTTGAAGGGTCTTCAAAGATATCACTCACTCTTTATAAGGGATACTTTGACTCTGGTGGGGCTCTTTGCTTGGTTGTGTCACAGAAGCGTTCGATTGCTGACAGCAGGTGGGCAGTTTGAACCCACCAGCTGCTCCTCTGGAGAAAGACGGGCTGTACTCCCACGAATATTTACATTCTTGGGTACCGATTGAAGGTCACTGTCAGCCAGAATTAACTGGAGGATGTCAAAGAGTTTGGTTTTTTTATTTGGTCTGATTCTTGAGAACTCAGCCAATAGAAGCTACAAGGCAGCCCTATTTAGAGGGGTGGGGGAGGGAATTCATGGAGGGTGATTATGGCTTACACTGAGTCATGGGTCGGTGAAATATCATTGTAATATCCTCTGTAATGTTGTATAGCTTCTAAACTTTTCATAATAAAATAATTTCCCTAAATGTCTATATACTATTGGGATTCTACCAGAACAGGCCTGATGTTTGCCAGAATCAAACCAGCCTCTGATCTATGCAGCATCTTCCCTCCCTAAGAGAACACTGTTGGCAAAGCTTGGTCTCCTGATCACTTGGATCGATGATGAGTCCTCTCCTCGTAGGTTCTGATTGGTTTTCTCCTTTTGGAAATAAACATTGTCACCACCTCCATCAGTAAAGGCTCCCACCGCCTATTAAGTTCCAACACCAGTGTCATTGTCTAATGAAGGGCTGTCTGACACAAATAAGCTTCAGTGGAAAACATTTAGGGAAGTAGAGAAAAGTGAGGCATACGAGCTGAGAGAGGAGACTGGATGTCATCCTAATGAGAGGCCCCGTGCCAAATCAAGCCAGAAGGAAATGATTAATTAGGGGCGTGTAGCAATGGAGATGCCCCCAAGCATTTCAGTGAAGTGGAATGACGCAGGTTACAGTCCAAAATAACAGGACAATTGATCGGGGAGTGGGAAAAACATATTTTTTTAGATGTGTGCATCACAAAAAGATAGTCCTATTTTTACCATAAACAACCCAATCTTGTTAATCAAGAAGTGGTTTAAAAGATCAATAAAGTAAAGGCTACAGATAAGCACTACAAATGATGTTATTTTTGGTGTACCAAATGTTTGTCCTAAATTGAGGGTTAGAAGCAATGTTGCCAGAACTATTTTATTTTTTTAAACTCCAGAGAATAAGTGCCGCTCGAGGAGGCAGATCTCCATATGTAAAAATATCTAACGCGGACTTCTTTCTATTTTATGTTAAAATTCCTATATTTGGTTTTATCACATTTTTAGACCATTCCCACTTCGCTGCAGGGCTCAATTTTTATTCTTTTATGTATTTCCTTCTCAGCCAGAATGAATTGTCCTTGCCTCATAACTGGAGAGAGGAGTGAAGCTTTTCTGTGCCCTGCAATCTAATTATACCCTGCCCTACCCCAGCCTCCTCTTGTCACTCAGGAGAGAATAAAGAAAGAATGGGATGAATTTCCTCACTATCTAAAAATTGTTGCTGTTAGATACAGATGTGTTGATTCTCAGCTGATGGAGACCACATGTGCCAGAGTTGAATTGCCCCAGTGTCTTGTTTATGGGAGCCAGCGATTTCTTCCTCATAGGCACCAGATGGGTTTAAGACTTTAAACCATTAGGAGCTGAGCGTGTAACTATTGAGCCACGTGACATTTGTCAAAACCCAAAACCTGTAGCTTTCACCTTGATTTCCACTCAGAGTGACCCTATAGGACAAATTAGGACTGCCTCATGGTCCTACACTGTAGGACTTTAATTTTTATGGAACCTGAGTGCCATAGATTCCCTTGTGGAGTGGCTAGTGAATTCAACCACCCAACATTCGGCCAACAGTGGTTGAGTGCTTTAAGCACTGTGACACCAGTGCTCCTAAAATGGGTTGAATTTCAATACCAAACTGTCAGGCACAGTTCAGCTCTCTGGAAAATGCCTGATCTACCCCAGCATCGCACCAAGCTGGTTATAAAAGTCTTGAGCCTGAAACAGGACAGGGAAATGTAATGATGTTACACAGGAAATCAGAGAGCACACATCGATATTGGACTGTGGAGTTCCTGGATGGCCCAAATAGTCAAGTACTTGACTATTGACTGCAAGGATGGACTGTTTACCAGCAGGTTGGAGGTTCACGTTCACCCAGAAGTGCCTGAGCAGAAATATCGGCAGACTAGCTTTTAAAAAGCAGCCCTTGAAAACCCTATGCAGCCTAGTTCTACTCGGACCCACAGTGAGTTGGAAATAGCTCAACAACAACTGCTTCTGTTGTTACTGTGGTTAGGGGGATACACACTGCCTAGGCCTTATTAGAAGCCCCATCAATATATGGCAGTAAGTAAACAAATCTCGCAACTATATTCCAAAGAAGCCCTGGTGGCACTGTCAAGGAAGCATTGGACTGTCTGAAACCCAAAGTTTCCAGTTCAAGCCCAGCAGCGACTCTTCAGGAGAAAGATGAGGCTATCTGCTCTTATCAAGACTTACAGCCTCAGAAACCCTATCTAGGGTCACTGTGAGTCCGAATCCATGTGATGGTAGGGTTTGGTTTTTTTTGGAGCCTGTTCCAGGGAGACTTGGTGGCATAAGTAGGTCATACTTTGGATTTCTAATCAAAAGATGAGGAGTTTGAACTCACCAGCCATTCTGCAGGGGGGAAAATGTGATTGAGTGATTCTTTGAAGATTTACAAGCTTTGAAAAACCCTAGGGAGTAATTCTACTTGGTCTTATAAACTCACTATTAGTCTGGATTGACTTGGTGGCAGTGGGTTAGAGGGTTTGGGTTTTGTTGTAATTATTGTTTTATAAGATATGAAGAAAAGAAAGCCAAATTTAGGCTTCAAGAAATGAAACATAATACTCTTGAGGTATAATCAAGACTTATACCAGCAATAAACCAAGATATTAAGATTGTGCAAAGTTAGAAATCATACTCATGAGGCACAGTTCCCTCTATGACCAGAATACTTTAAATTTAGATGAAGACAGTGACATCATTGGAGTTGGTGTCTCCCAGTGTGGCTAACAATGGCATCACCCCCACCCTCACTCTGCACCTCCTCCCCTATGAGACCATACAGAATCCTTAGCAATGGATTTTGTATTAATGTTACCCTTAAACTCTAATACCATATATTAGGGGGTATAACGGCAATTTACTGGCATACACAATTAGCAAAATTAAACCTTAAATTGCAATATCATATGTACAGCCTAAAGGTGTTTCTATTTACATAGTTCCATTTGGTTAAATAGAAAATTTTGCAAGGAAAAAAATAAGCTTCAAGTAAAAGTGTTAACAATAACATCAAGACTACATTCATTTGACCATAAACTTGACCACTGTAGGAGATAGAATGGTTCAGATTTTCATAATTAATAACGGACTAAAGAATGTAGACAAACACAAACAGAAATGGATTCACAGATGGAAGAATGTGATGAAAACAAATGAGAATTTCAGCATCCAGTGAACTTCTAAACAACACCAGACTTTTCCTTTCCTGGCCTTCATGCTGCAAGCTTGTGAATCGCTTCAATGCGATCATTTTGCCAACCACTTTCTGATAACAAGATTGGAGTGCTTTGGCTATTTCTTTGCTGCATTGCAAATAGCTCTCCATCAACTTTAGCTTTGAGAATTCCTCTCATACGAAACCACAGATGCACAGATTGTCAGAAATAATTTTAGGCTTGGTGAAGAGTTGGGAGAGATTCCATGCAACTCATTCTACTATGACTGTCAAAATGTCTAATGTTGCCCAATTGTTGGCTTCTTCCAGATCAGCCTCTACCTCTATCATGCATCTTCTTAACCGTGGTGTTTCTATGAGAAACTCACTTTTGGATGCCGCATCATAGAAAGTGGTCAGTTTGGGAAAGGAGGCCTTTACCTCTACTTCAGTGGCCAATAGGAAACCCTTCCCTTGAACCTCCCAGACGTGACTGCTGTCTCCACAATGGCTCTTGATCTGATCTGAAGTTCAGAATGAAAATAATCAGTGCATTCAAGCAGTATAGCAGTATCCTCCTATTTCCTTAAGTTCTCCCTAACCCCCGATAGCCTTATTTTCTTCTTATCTTTTCCCTATTCCCTGGTATCCTCTTCATAAGCCATCGTGTCAATTTATTTCAAAGCCCTATTTGTTTGCTATTTGAAGTGCCTGTAGAGTCACTAGGAGTCATAATCAACATGCTGGCAGTAAGTTTGTGTTTTGGTTTAAATTGCATGCTCCAGTAGGTGCAGAAATCTCCTGGTCTCCAGCGCTGTCATCACTACCTTGTTGAGATTTAAGTCTTTAGTCTGCAGGTACTGCTGTGTAAGGTTAATATCCTATCAAGAATAGAGATAGCATGGAAAGTGATCAAGAGGCAAAAGACCTGGAGCAGTCACTCTTGTGTCCAAATTACCAATGTGGATCACAAAAAGTTTCAATTGACACCACAATTTTTTAAAACATTTTATTAGGGGCTCATACAACTCTTATCACAATTCATACATATACATACATCAATTGTATAAAGCACATCTGTACATTCTTTGCCCTAATCATTTTCTTTCTTTTCTTTTTTTACATTTTATTAGGGGCTCATACAACTCTTATCACAATCCACACATATACATACATCAATTGTATAAAGCACATCCATACATTCTTTGCCCTAATCACTCTCAAAGAATTTGCTCTCCACTTAAGCCCTCTGCATCAGGTCCTCTTTATTTTTTCCCCTCCCTCCCCGTTCCCCCCTCCCTCATGAGCCCTTGATCATCCACAGATTGTTATTTTGTCATATCTTGCCCTATCTGGAGCCTCCCTTTCCCCCCTTCTCTGCCGTCCATCTCCCAGGGAGGAGGTCACATGTGGATCCTTGTAATCAGTTCCCCCTTTACAACCCACTCACCCTCGACTCTCCCAGCATTGCCCCTCACACCCCTGATCCTGAAGGTATCGTCACCCTTGGATTCCCTGTGCCTCCAACTCCCATATGCACCAGTGTACAACCTCTGCCCTATCCAGTCCTGCAAGGTAGAATTCGGATCATGGTAGTTGGGGGGAGAAAGCATCCAGGATCTGGGGGAAAGCTGTGTTCTTCATCGGTACTACATCGCACCCTGACTGACCCGTGTCCTCTTCTAAACCCCTCTATGAGGGGATATCCAGTGGCCGACACTTGGGCCCTGGGTCTCCACTCTGCACTTCCCCCTTCATTCACTATGGTATATATGTATATATATATTTATATTCTTTTTTTTTTTGCATGATGCCTTCTACCTGGTCCCTTTGGCACCTCGTGATCGCACTGGCTGGTGTGCTTCTTCCATGTGGGCTTTATTGCTTCTGAGCTACATGGCCGCTTGTTCACCTTCAAGCCTTTAAGACCCCAGACACTATCTCTTTCGATAGCCGGGCACCATCAGCTTTCTTCACCACATTTACTTGTTCACCCACTTTGGCTTCAGCAGTTGTGACACCACAAATTTAGGGGACTTTTCTTTCACTGGCTGAAGTGAAAGGTGCTGAAGTTGCTGGCAGTCTTTTTTCATTGACACTCCAGTATGGTCGATTAACATGAGCCATTGACGGGTGGGAGCAGCAAAGAAACGAAGCCTGGTCTCAAGAGTTCCAAAATGTTACCCAGCATGCATTTTCATCAAGAGCTCTATGGCACAAGTTAAGTGAATAGTCCACACATTCATTAAAAAGAACTTTATTGCTCGTTCCCTTAGCAATGGCATGTTCACTTGCATGGATTTCAGCCAAGCATTAGCTTGAAGTGTGGAGCATGCATTAGGTTCAGTATATATATGTATATGTATATATATGTATCAGAACTGAGATCAGCATAATTTTTCTCTTTATAAAGGAAACATCCTAAAAAGACTTCTTTCACTTCACCTCTCCTGTTGTTTATTTGTACATAGCTGATTCGCTTGGACATCTGGTGAATATGTGATGAGTCTGGTGAATTGTAGCACATGATCTCAAAGTACTTTGCCGACTTCATGGCCATGGCAACCTTCTCATTTGCATGAATTTCCGGGGCACTTACAAACTGATTCTGAATTTTTGATGGTACGTTAAGTTTGCCTGTGCTCCACTATAATCTCATGAGGTAATCTTTCAGCACTGGATCATATTTTGAAAAAAATCTCTACCAGTTTAGGAAACCTTCCTTTATTCATGGACGATTCATCTTTCATGTGGTGATGGCTAGCCAGATTCTGCTTGGTAAGACTCGATGCTGTATCAAGTGCTCTGTTAGGAAAATGCCCTACCACATTTTCTTTCCTAGTTTTGGCATCAGTGGTTTGGTTCAGCCCCAGTCCTGCTCCCAATGGTTTCCACTGCAGGGCACTTTTCAGATGTCTCACAGAATGTACTTTTGGGCTAAGTTTCCACAGCTTCTGAAATCCAGTCACAGATGGGGAAGTCATATCTTTAGCACTGGCGACAAACCATTGGCAGTAAATAACAGTTCATAAATTGTTGCTTATGGGTGAGTAAACCATTTATGCCCACAGAATTTTCTCACCACTGGCCATCCCCTTATAAAATGACTCTTTTAAAAGCTGAAGCACATTTCCCTTCTCCTTTACACCCTGTCTTGATTCAATGCCAGAAAGCCCATCTTTGTTCTGGAAAGATGCACACCCCATTTTGATTATTTCAACCCCCAAATGATCTGACACTGCTATATTCCAGAAAGAAACATCGTGCAAAATTTACACATCTTTCTCCTTAATATCACTCATTAAATTTACATTCTCGTGCCTAAAGTCGCTTCCAGCACTCTCTTCTGCTTCAAATTCTGCCCTTTCTGCTCTTTGCTTTTCTGCAGAACATATGTTAGAATAATCACTTTTATCAAATGGAGACTGCCTGAAAGGTGGTGATTTGGGATGAACCCGGTCATCCTCTGCTTATTTGACATATTGAAGCATGACTCCAGTAACTGTTTTGCGTGATTTAACTCTGGGCTCTTTTACTTTCCTTTGCTGGTAGCTACTTGGCCAACTTACGAACATGATTGACTATCCCTGAGTGATTTTACAAAAAGATAAATAAATGAGCAATATTTCAAAAAAATAAGAAGGTGAAACTCTTTATGAAACTCTTGGGTATGTTAGTTCTAGGAAATGTACATTTTAGTGTATCTGTATTTTTTAAACCATAACTCAAACCTAAACCCAGAAAATTTCATCCAAATTAGGTTTTATGTTTATCAAACAAGGATAATTTTAAGGAAAATTAAAATTTTTAAAAATTTAACTGAACTTAATATTTGTTATATTCATCAGCATAGATTAAAAAACATAACATTTTTCTCACTTCATGTTTTAAGCTGCCAAATACCTCTATTTAGTTTTCAGCATCATATAATTAATAATTATTTTACATTTAAGAATATCAACAACTTTAGTCATAACAAAATATGTGATTAATACATCAAGGGCTTCAAAAATTTCACAGATAAATGGCCTGAAAAGATAATGAACTTTTTTAGTAAATTTTTGAAACCCACTAATAGTCGTAAATTGTTCACTACAATTGACATGCAAATTATATTAATACTAACATCAAAATTGCTTTGTAAAATCTTTCTACATTAAAATACAACATTATCAGTTCCAAAATTATTAACGAAAGTAGATGTTTTCATTTTGTTCTCCTTTAATTACTACTTTATTCTCAAAAAGTTTATGGATATAGGATCATATATACTATCTCACCCAATAGTATATCTAAATATTTTGACAAAATCAGTCCTCTGAAAACATAGGCAACATTAAAAGCAGTATTGTATGTGTGTGGTGCATGCAGGCAAAACAATATGCAAAGTGTCATTGTAACTGGGCGATACTGAAAACTTTGATCAGAGCACATTTGAAAATTCAAAAAAAAATGAGAATAGGGTTTTAGTCTTGTGGGACCTGTACATCAAGCAAGAAGCAATTATTCCAACAGAAAAAGAGGATACTACATGTTTTGAGAACAGAATGCATCAGGGTGGTATCTTTCAATATGTTTATTCAATCTGTATGATGAGCATATATCAGAAATTTAAGGGAAGTGTGATTAAGTGAATGAGAGGAACAACTCATAAAAGGAGAGTGAGAAGTATTGCAAAACTTGACGAATGTAATCAATATCCCACAATGGTACATATAAAAATTGTTCAGTTGATGTCTGATATGTTTTTCACGTTCTCAACAATAACAAACAAGAAATAAATTGCATGAAAAATGTAGAGATACAAAATATAAAAATCGACTAGAAAAAAAAGCTTTGTTTTCATACATATTGAATAAATACTGATCTTTTTAAAATTGTCTAACTTGCAAGAATAGACAATGCAATAAACCACCTCTCACATGTCTACTGCCAGCTATAATATTTTTGAACACATGGAGCTGACATTGGAATATGAAATATTAACAGTAATTTCTCAGACAAATAGAATGAGTCAGTGATAGTTAAGTTGATTTTCAACTTGGCTCAACCACGAGTCTCAGTGGTTTGGCAGTTTGGCAGATATTATGTAATCCCCCTTCATTTTGTGATCTGATATGAGCAGCCAATCTATTGAAAATAGAGTTTCCTGGGGGATGTGACTTGCATCCCACTTAGATGAGTGTTCTGGCAAATGTCACTTTCTCAAGCCTGTATCTAACTCATCAGCCTCTGGTCTTTGGTTCTTGAGACATGAGCCGTATTTGGAGACTAACCAGTTTCTGCAGCCCCAAGAGCAAACAGCCTGATGTATTTAGATTTTTCAGTCTTACAAACACATCAATCCTGAGAAGCCTTCAGCCTGCCCTGACACACCAATGTGTACTTGCCAGTCTTCCCAACTGCTTGAACCATTTACGTGAAAGAAGTGTATCTAACTAACTATCTATATCTCACTTGTCTTGCTCCTTTAGAGAACCTAGTACATCTGGTACTGAGAGTGGTTCTAAAGGAAGAAACTCAGAAGGATGAGTTTTCTCAAACCTGCTTAGTTTTAGAGGCATAGAAAACTCTTTCTCCAGTAGTAAAGAGGGCACTGCTAATACAGTGCATGAAGCCGAAATAGGAATATGCAAAATATCACCACCAATGGATAAAATATTTGTGAGAAATAGGCTCTGGGTAGTTACATATTTCTCTATGGCAGATGTGAGAGGTAGGTTTATTGTGCCAGCCCGGTCAATAGGAACATGTGGGATTAATAAGGTCTTAGTGATTGGAGAGCAAAGAGATAAATGGTTTGGTAAGTCCTGCCTGTCTCTCTCTCTTGCTCTCTGGTGATCGGAGCAGTATGTGGTTGCCTTAGCTAGTTCTCTGCCTTAACATGCAAGCTACACTACCCGTGGGTCACCCAACCTGTGAGTCATGTTGCTAGAGCTTGAGGCTCCTTTGAGTCCTGCTTCGCCACACTGCTGGTATATACATTGCTTGAGCAAATTAAGATGTCTCCTGGTACTTGGTGTGAAGCTATTGATCTGGCCAATGCATTCTTCTCAAAACCAGTCTCGAAGGACCACTAGAAGCAGTTAGCCTTCAGCTGGAAGGAGCAACAATACACTTTCACAACTCTTTCCCAGGGGTACATCAGCTCTTCCACCTTGTGCCATAATTTAGTTCAGAGGGAACTTGATCATGTCTCTTCCGCAAAATGTCACACTAGTCCATTATATTAATGAATTATGCTGATTGGACTCACTAAGGAGGATGCATCAAAGACTCTAGATTCATTCATACAACATCTGCATGCAGGGGGTTGGGAAATTAACCCAAATACGATTCAGGCAACCTCCATCTCAATAAAATTTCTAGGGGTCCAGTGGTGTGGGCCATGTTGAGACATTCCTACTAAAGTGAAGAGTAAGTTATTACATCGGTCCCTGCCCCCGCCCCAACAACTAAACAGGAGGCACAGCACTTAGTTGGTCTCTCCAGACTTTGCAGGTAACATATCCCTCACTTGGGTGTTCTACTTCAGCCTATTTATCAAGTAACATGAAAGGCCTCCAATTTTGAGTGGGGTCCAGAACAAGGAAAGGCTCTGCAGCAGGTTCAGGCTGCTGTGCGAGCTGCTTTGCCACTGGGACCATATGATCCAGCTGAGCCAATGGTGCTAGAGGTGTCCGTCATAGATCGAGATGCAGAGTGAAGTCTTTGGCAGGCCCCTATTGATGAATCACAGCATAAGCCATTGGGATTTTGGAGTAAATTCCTCCCATCCTCTGCAAACAACTACTCCCCTTTTGAAAAACAGCTGTTGGCCTGTTACTGGGCCTTAGTGGAGACTGAATACCTCACCATGGGCCACCAAGTTACCATGGACCTGAGATGCCCATCATGAACTGGGTATTGTCTGACCCACAGGTCATAAAGTTGGACATGTGCAGCAACACTCCATTGTTAAATGGAAGTGGTATATACAAGATCGGGCCATAGCAGGACCTGAAGGTTAATGTAAGCTGCATGAAGTGGCCCAAATGCCCACCGTCTCCACTCCTGTCACAGTACCTTCCTTCTCCCAGTCTGCACCTATGGCCTCCTGGGGAGTTCCTTATGGTAGTTTAACTGAAGAACAGAAAATGCATGCTTAGTTTACTGATGGTTCTGCATGATATGCAGGTGCCAGTCATAAGTGGACAGCAGAAGCACTACAGCCCCTTTCTGGGATCTCCCTAAAGGACAGTGGTGAAGGGAAATCTTCCCAATGGGAAGAACTTCAAGCAGTGCACCTGGCCGTTCAGTTTGCATATAAGGAAAAATGGCCAGCTGTGAGAGTGTATACTGATTCATGGGCTGTGCCTAATGGCTTGGCTGGATGGTCAGGGAACTGGAAGGGAAATGATTGAAAAATTGGTAACAAGGAGGTGTGGGAAAGAGGTATGTGGATAGACCTCTCTGAATGGACCAAGAAAGTAAAGGTAATTGTGACTCATGTGAACGCTAACCAAAGGGTTACCTGTGAGGAGGAGGACTTTAACAATCAAGTGGATAAGATGACATGCGCTGTGGAGACTGGTCCTCCTTTTTCCTCTGCCACTTCTGTCATCACCCAACAGGCACATAAACAAAGTGGACATGGTTGGCAGGGATGGAGGTTATGCATGGGCACATAAACATGGACTTCCACTCACCAAGGCTGACTTGGCCACTGCCACTGCTGAGTGCCCCATCTGCCAGCAGCAGAAACCAACAATAAGTCCAAGATATGGGACCATTCAACCAGCAACCTGGTGGCAGGTTGATTACATAGGACCACTTTTGTCATGGAAGGGGCAGCGTTTGTTCTTACTGGAATAGACACCTACCCAAGATATGGATTTGCTTTCCCTACACACAGTGCTTCTGCCAAAACCACCATTTGTGAACCTATGGAATGCCTCATCCACTGGCATGGCATCACACATAGCATTGCTTCAGATCAAGGAACTCACTTCACAGCAAATGAAGTACAGCAATGGGCCCATTCCTATGGAATCCACTGGCCCTATCATGTTCCTCATCATCCTGAAGCAGCTGGATTGATAGAACGATGGAATGGGTTCCTAAAGACACAATTACTGTGCCAGCTAGGTGGCAACAGCTTGAGGGGAAAGGGCAATGTTCTCCAGGGGGCCATATATGCTAAAACCAGCGACCAATATATGATGCTGTGTCTTCAGTAGCCAGGATTCATGGGTCCAGGAACCAAGGAGTGGAAGCTTGAGTGGCACCACTCACTATTACTCCTAGTGATCCCCTTGCAGCATTTTTGCTTCCTGTCCCAGCAACCCTATGCGCTTCAGGTCTGGAGGTCTGGGTCCCAAAGGAAGGAACTCTCCTACCCAGAAACACAGCATGTATTCCACTGAACTGGCACCTGAGAATGCCTCCTGGCCACTTTGGCTTTTCATGCCTTCGGATCTACAGATCAGGAAGGGTGTCACTGTACTGAGTAGTGTAATTGATCCTGATTAGCAAGGAGAAATTGGGCTGGTGCTACACAATGGAGGTAAAGACTATATCTAGAATCCAGGAGATCCCGCAGGCCATCTCTTAGTGCTATCATGCCCTGTGATTAAAGTAAATGGTAAGTTACAGCAACCCAATCCTGATAGGACATATAATGACCCAGGCCCCTCAGGAATGAAGGTCTGGGTCACCCACCAGGCAAACAACCATGGCCAGCAGAGGTGCTGGCCAAGGGCAAAGGTACTACAGAATGGGTAGTAGAAGAAGATAGTTCTACCGATAGGTTACGACCATGTGATTAATTGCAAAAGAGAGGTTTGTGATTATCAGTTTATTTTCTTTATATGTTTATTAAATATCTTTCCCTTGTTCACGTATGTTAGATGTTTGATGTTAGGTGTAAGTGTGATCTCATTAATGTCTGGAAATTATATATGGCTAAAGAATTATGCACAGGTGCCAAGTTGGCAAGGGGTGTGCTGTGATGGGTTTATTGTGCCAACCTGGCCAATAGGGATGTTGGAGGGTCGCACTTTGATTGGAGGGCAAAGAGACAAATGGCTTGGAAAGCCCCACCTATCTCTCTCTTGCTCTCTGGTGATCAGACTACTGTGCAGTTGCGTTAGCTAGTTATCTTCCTTAACTTGTGAGCTACACTACCCGTGGGACACCCAATCTGTGGGTAATGTCACTAGAGCTTGAGGTTCCTTTGAGCCCTACTTCGCCATGCTGCTGGTGTACACATCACTTGAGCTTGGGACTGTCAGATCCTGTCATCTTGCTGACTGTTGGTGACCTGTCCTGCTGTTTGCTGCCTGTGACCAGACTGCCTGCATTTCCCTCAGTTGTCTGCTCCCTTGACCTTGGATCCAGCAGCCCTCATGAGTTGAAGGATTTCCAGTGTATTAACTGTTGCACGTAACTGAGTTGAACTGAGCCCTCGCTACTGCTGTCTGGGCTAACCGGATCTTATATTCCTTTGTGCTGTGCATATATATGCTAATATATGTACTGTAGATACTCAAGTATATGCCGAGTTTTTTCAGCACATTTTTAATTCCGTTTTTGTGGTAAAATTAGGTGCCTCAGCTGATATTCAGGTTAGCTTATACTAGAGTATATACAGTATATAAAAAAATCCTAAGTGTCCTGCTTTTGTTTCTCCAGAGGAACAGCAGGGCTCGAGTTGCTCTGAGGGTTTGTGACAGAGGCAGGTTCTAAGGGTGTCCTTATAGAAGGCCACCTTCCCCAGGAAACAGCATCAGGCTGTGACCTAACTGACAGGATGGAATCTACCCTACACTTTCATACATCTTCAAGTTCACATAAAATGATATAAGTAACACAGGTTTTTCTCTATTGTATCTTGTCATGGTTGTTGGATTTTGTTTGCTTGCTTTGTTTCTTGCTAGTATTTTATATGGTTTTTTGTATCTAAAATTCTGGATAATTAAAGCTATAGAGTCAGTATCTGGATTAAAGGCACCTAGGGACATGACAGGGATGGTGGGGTGGAAATGGGAAGATAATAGCAACCCATTTGATAAAGAAGAAACTATTCTAAAATTGGTGGTGGTGATTATTGCACAACTCTTCTTAATGTGAATTAAGTATGCAAATTATATGCCAGTAAATGAATACAAACGTAGATAAAAAAGAAATTGACATTTTTAAATGTCTAAATTATAATTTTGGCCATTCATTTGGGAATCTCTCAAAATGTTAAACACACACAAAACAATTTTTTCACACAAAAATTTTAAGTTAAAACATGCAACACAACAATTTCACTACTAAGTATATACCCAAGAAAATTAGAAATATATTCACATAAAAACTTGTAAACCGATGTGCATGGCAGCTTTGTTCATAATAGGCAAAAAAAGTAGAAACAATGCAAATGAGGGCTATCCATACAATGAGATACTATTTGAAATACTGATACTTGTATAGCATTAATGAATTTTTAAAACATTACTCAAAGTAAAAGAACCCGGATATGAACGACCACATATTAAATTATTATACTGATGTGAAATATTCAGATTAGGCACATTATAGGCATAAAGTAGATTAGTTGAACATGAAAATGGAATTGTACACACTAAAGGTGTGAAATTTGTGATTTATCAATTACAGCTCCATAAAAACAGATATATAAAGAAAAAAATGATCCTTATCTTCTGATTAGATGCCATTGAGTCAGCTCCACCCACAGGGACCCTATGGGCAAAGAACAAAACACTACATGGTCCTGTGCCATCCGCACAATTGTTCCTGGGCCTGAGCCATTCAGGCAGCCATTATACCAATCTGTCTACTCCAGGGCCTTCCTCTGTTGATCAGCTCTCCACTTTAGCAAAGATGATGTCCTTTTCCAGGGACTGGTCTCTCCTGACAATATGTTCAAGGTGTGTCAGACAAAATCTTGTCATCCTTGTCTCTAAGAAGCACTCTGACCTTACTTCTTCTAAGACAGGTCAGTTTATCCTTGTAGCAATCTATGGGACTTTCAGTGTTCTTCTCCAACACCACAATTCAAGTGCATCTATTCTTCTACAGGCTTCCTCATTCAATATGCAATTTTCAAATACATGGGATGCAATGAAGAATCCCATGGTTTGGGTCAGGCACAGCTTAGTCCTCACAGTAACATCCTTGTGCTTCAGTGCTCGAATAAAGAGGTCTTGTGCAGCAGGTTCACCTAATACAATACGTCCTTTGATCTCTGGACTACTGCTTCCACGAGGATTGACTGTGGATCGAAAGCAAAAATTCTTGGCCTCTTCAACCTTTTCTGTATTTATCGTGATGCTGCCTGTTAGTCCATTGTGCCGATTTTGGCCTTCTTTACATTGAGTTGTAATCCAGAGTGAAGACCACAATCCTTGAACTTCATGAGCATGTGCTTCAAGTCCTCCTCACGTTCAGCAAGCAAGGCTGTGTTATCTTCATACTGCAGGATATTAATAAGCCTTCCTCCAATCTTGATGCCACACTCTTCTTCATATAATTCAGCTTTTTTATGATTTTCTCAACACAAAGATTGAACAAATATGGTGAAAAAATAAAACCCTTACATACATCTTTCCTGATTTTAAACCATGCAGTATCACCTTTGTGTTAGTCTGGGTAGACTAGAGAAACAAATTCATACCCACTCATGTTTATAAGAAAGAGATTCATATACAAGGGCAACTGAATATTGAGAAAACATCCCAGCCAAGTCCAGATCAAGTCCTAAGTCCAATACTAGGGGTGGAAAGTCTTGTGGATCCAGCAGTGCTATAAGCATCTCAGCGCTGGCAAAGGTCTCTTCACGACTACTCCAGCTCAGAACACTAGTGTAGTTCCATGTGTCTTGTCAGCTGCAATTTCTCCCAGAGAGTGAGCATGTGTCCCACTTCCAGTGAGCTATTTATCTACTTAGCACCTCCAAATGAGGTCATCAAGCTGTGACCTGATTGAAAGGCTAAACCCCACGCCTTCACTCTTAAGTCTCAAATTGACAATAACTTATGCAACTACTACAGACCACCCTTTGCCAATTTGACACTTTCACACAACTCTCTAGCCATATATAATTTTCAAACAAACAATAATAAAATCATAACTGTACCTAACAGGATAAAACTAAAATGCATACAATTCAATACCTTTAAATATAACATATATAACATATATATAAATATAACATTCTATAAGTGAACAAAATATCCTATACTTATGTGAATACCTACACCATAATCCTATGAACATATTCCTATGAATATATTCCCACACCTATGAAAGTTCATAAGCCAGCCACTTCATCCCTTTATCCTCCCCATTTTGGGTATCCAATTTCTATACTGTCCACTTACATCAACCCAGTGCTCTGAGGAGACAATCATATTCTTTGACATGAAGAATCTTAATTCCGGTTGGAACCTTGTGAAATCTGCATCCATAAGCATAGTCAAATCAGGACAGGCCATCCATAAAGTCTGTAGCAATATGCGCACCAGTTCACAGTGCATATTGAATTCACAGGTTCAAATATCTTCTCTTGATCGGGTAGGGTTCTGGTCAACCTAGTGTGGGCTGCCTCATTTAGCCTCACCAAGGTGCCTATTGACTGCCTTGCCTTTAGACCATGGACCCATCACAAATTCTCAACAACTCTAGCCACCTGGGAATAGGTCATGAACTTCAGACCAGTCAACCCGCTCTCTTCTTCTCCTCTAGTTCCTGTAAACCAGGTCCATGGATGTCAGCGGCCAAACTCAACCCATCTCTCTATTGTAGCTTTTCTCCTACTTCCACTCAACAAGTGGATCCAGATGGTCACCTAGCAAGCATTTCAGCCTACCCACAGGCTTACTTTAACATTCAGTTCTAGAGAGGAGTTTTTTTCATGGTTCCAGATTTTTTCCAGCATCTGACAAAAAAAAACACCAGTTCAAAATTTAAAAACCCAGAGTTCATTTTTTACCCTTCAATGTGTCATCAGTCCTATAGCCAAGTCTCTTCGCCTTTGAATGTCCTAAGCACTGAAACACGGGGTGAGGCTTATCTTCTCAGAGACTTCTTTGTAGGCTTTTCCTAAACCCATTTAATGATCAAATTTTAATTGCTCAAGGCAAGTGGGCTTACAAGCTCTCTATTTTCATACATCCCAATAATCATTTCTATCAACTGTTATATCAACAATAATAAGTAGAAGCAATCAGCATAAACAAAGTAGAATCAGATACTAAACTTAATTCTTAAAACATTCCAGTTCAATCTTTATTTAGCTTATCTCAATCCTTATCTAAACTATTCTATTGATGCAAAATATGGGATTAGGCCTCTGGGGAGTATCAAGCCAGAGCCAGGCTTTCTGTCAGCCATTTTGACCTTCTGTCAACCATTTTCACTAAGCAGCTCTGAAAAATTCAAAGGTTGATTTCGTCCCCTGAGCTCAAAGCATACATGAATCACATTCATTTTCACCATTTCACATAGGAATAACCAAAGACTGCAAGCATTGAAAAGAATCAAAACTTTAACTTTTTATGTTCTTTCCAGAAAACAACCCAGTAAACTTCATGGACATATCTGAACTCCAGCTAGCCAAAGAAGAAAAACCACCAGGAGGGAGAGGTCAAACAAGCATCCACTCTCCATCTTTATGATTTGCTTCTCTAGTACTCCACGCCCATGATGTGTTAGTCTGGGTAGACTAGAGAAACGAATCCAGGGAGACTCATAAGTGTATGAGGAAGAGATTTATATACAAAAGCAATTGAATATTGAGAAAAGATTTCAGTCTAGTCCAGTCAAGTTCATAAGTCTGATATTAACCTCTATGTCCAATAACAATCTATAAAGCCCTCTTCAGGCTCACATAACACATGCAATGATGCCTAATGCAGGAAGATCACAGGCCAGTAGATGAAAAGTCTTGTGTATCCAGCAGTGGTATAGCATCTCAGCACTGACAGGGGTATCTACATGGCACCTCCAGCTCAAGACACTATTGTAGCTCCATGTGTCTCCCAGAGAGTGAGCTTGTGTCCCACCTTCAGTGAGCTATTTATCTCTTGAGCACCTCCAAATGAGGTCATCAAGCTGTGGCCTAATTGACAGGCTAAACTCCACTCTTTCACTCTTATGTCTAACATTGAAAGCAGATTATGTAACCACCACCCCCTTGCTCTGTTTGCATAATTGCTTCTTGCTCCATGTACAAATTCCAAATGTGCACAATATAGTGTTTTGGAACTCCCATTCTTCTCAAGGTTATCCCCGATTTATTATGATCACCCACCTAGTCTATCTAGCCACTCCTTTATCTTTCATTCAGAAGGTTTTTTGGTGTGGTGGAGCAGGTGTGTGTGTGTGTATATATATATATATATATATACTATATTAATTATACATTAATACTAAATCTATAATATACAATATCTAATACATAATAAATACATACATAATATTACAATACAATAATACCATACAAATACATAAATAATAAAACAATATCTAAGAATGTGCATCTAACAGAACACCATGGAAAAGTTTCCAGGTGAATAAATATGACTAAATCATTTTTTAAATATTTACATGGCATTCTGTAAGATATAAATATAAAAACAGACAAGCATGTTGCCGTCAGGTTGACTTTGTCTTGTGACCCCATGTGTTACAGTACAGAAATGGGATCTATGGGGTTCTTAGCTACCTCCACACCTTTCTTCTGTTGTGAGTGCAACATAAATTTTCATCCTCCTTAATTGATGGTTTTAGATTTTCCTCTAATTTTTTTGCCATACAACAGATTAATATTTTTTATCTCCCTAGGACAGATTAGTAAAAATATAGAATTTGAGGATTTTTTAACTAAAACTAGTTCTTGATTGCCTTCTCAAAATTGATTGTAATTCACATTTCTTCAAGTGATACATTGGAAGGCCACGACCCTTCCATGTGAGTGCAATTGCAACGCTTAATTTTTGTCAATCTGAAATGTAAAGGGTGATCTTTCATTGTCATTTTTGTTTATTTATTTTAGTAACTCAGGGAGCAAGGCAAGTCTTTTCATACATGGACACATGTACTTGTGTGTGAGTGACCTATTCATAATCATTGCCCATGTTTCTTTACATCTCAGAAATCTCTTTCCCAGTATATCTGCATGGGTGTAGAGGGGTGGCCAGAACAAAGCCACTCTGGCCTGAATTCGTGCAGCTTTGCATTTGACGGTGACGACATGCTTTCATGTCTCGGGGAAGTTGAGTGCCTCCATTGAAAGGAGAGGAAAAAGGAAAAGAGTGCAAAAAAAAAGTACATCCGAAGCTTACATAATCCTCTCGCTCTCCTCAAAGCCTGCTGCTGCTGCTGCTGCACAATTCATGTGAGGTTTATATTCCAGTAACCAAAGAGCACAGCACAAAACCCACCTGCAGTGAACCTGTGGTCTCCAGTTCCCATGTTCAGCAACCATCCGCTTAGCGTCCTGCTGCTCTCTTGAAAAATGTGGACTCCTCCTGATAGTCTCACTTGAGAGACTAGAAGCCCTAAAAATAGCTGCCAAAATGAGAGGGCGCGCCCTCTCCCTAACACTTTGCTTTCATGCCACGTTTTCCGACACTTCCATCGTATTTTATTTTTCCTCCCTGCCTTTCCCCCCACCTCTTCATCAGAGTGCCTCACTCGTAGTCTTGACATTAACAAGCTTCAAGCTGGTTTGAAAAGAAAAAGATGAAAGGACCAACTAGGGAAAGAGCCCTCAGCCTGCCAAGCAGTGCGTCTGCACAGGCTCTCCCCAGAGGGGGAGTGAAGGGAAGGCTGCAGGGAGGCTGACATGGGGGCAGCAGGCAGCTGTTGGCTTTTCTTAAAATGCCCACACTGCTTTCTCTTGAGGGCCAGTTGAATGCCGTTCAGATGCAGGGTGCTGTAAGACCTCTCAGCAGGTCAGCTGTTGCAAAGAGAAGTATACCTCTTGCTGCCAGTCCCCAGCCCAGCCCTGAGTGCCATCCATCTTCTCCCCCGCCCCGCCCCCTCCTTCGGCACCTTTCCGTGTTCATGAAAGGCTGCCCCAGCACATTCCGTTCAGCGCGGTCCTTGTTTGTCTCTTTTCTCATTTCCCAGGCTCACTGGCAGTTTATCTGACAGTCCTATCAAGAAGTCCTCCAGAGATTTCCAAGAAGAGGGGAACACGGATGTACTTGCATATTCCAGCCCACGCAGCGACCAGTGTGAAAGGTCAGACGTAGCTGTGCCTGAGCAAATACAAATCTCTTCATGAACATACTGTAAACTTCAATTGCATCCAAAAAGATACTTCTGTGCTTAAGACACTTCTATTTTTCTTTAATCTGTTTTGCTTTGCTTAGTTTCATCATAATGGAAGGTCCCTAAATGGAGGGTCTCTCTCCTATTTTCAAATATCATTGCTTTTTTGTTTTGTTTTAATCATTTTATTAGAAGCTCATACAACTCTTTTTACAACCTGTACATACATCATTTGTGTCCAGCACATTCGGACATATGCTGCCATCATCATTCTCAAAACACCCACTCTCCACCTGAGCCCCTGACATCAGCTCCTCATTTTCCCCTCCTTCCCAGCTCCCCCTCCCTCATGAACCCTTGATAATTCATAAATAATTATTATTTTATCATATCTTACACCATCCGATGTCTTCCTCACCCAGTTCTCCGCTGTCTGTCCTTCAGGGAGGAGGTTACATGTAGACCTTGTCATCTGCTTCCCCTTTCTCCCTCACCCTCCCTCTACCCTCCCGAAATCGCCACTCTCACACTGTTCCTGAGGGACTCATCTGTCCTTGATTCCCCATATTTCCAGTTCCTATCCATGCCAGTGTATATCTCCTGGTCCAGCCGGTTATGTAAGGTAGAATTGGGATCATGATAGTCGGGGGAAGGAAGCATTCAAGAACTAGAGGAAAATTGTATGTTTCATTGTTGCTAAACTGCACTCTGACTGGTTTGTCACCTCCCCACAGCTCTTCTGCAAGGAGATGTCCAATTTTCCCCAGATAGGCCCTGGGTCCCCACTCTGCACTCCCCCTCATTCACAACGCTATGCTTTTTTTTTTTTTCAAATAGCATTGCTATTGCTACTGTTGTTGGATGCCACCCAGAAGGTCTGACTCATAGCGACTCCATGTGCATGATATTGCCCGGTCCTGTGCCATCTGCACAATTGTCCTCATGCCCGACCGAGTCCATCGCTGCAGCCACCGTGTCACTCCATCGTGCTGAAGCTTCTCCTCCTTTTCCACTCTCCCTCTACTTTCTCAAGCAGATTGTCCCTTTTCAGGGACTATTCTCTCCTAAGATCATGTCTGCACGCTCTCAGAATCATTCTGGCTGTACTTCTTCCAAAACAAATCTTCTTGCTCCTTTTGCAATCCTTGGTAATTTCAATATTCTTGACCAGCCCCACAATTCAAATGCATCAATTCTTCTTCTGTCTTCCTTATTCAGTGTCCAACCTTCATGTGCATGTGAGGCAATTGAACATAGCATGGCTTGAGGCAGGCACTTCTTGGTCCTCAAAATAACATCCTTGCTTTCCAACACTTTAGAGGTCTTGCAAAGCAGATTTACCCAATGTAACGTGTCATTGTGTCATCCGATCTTTTGATTGTGACATCCTTGCCCATAGATTGTGGATCTAAGAACAACAAAATCCTTGATACCTTCAATCTTTGTTAGTTGTCATTAAACCATCCTAATTCATGGTGCCCAATGCACAATGAAGCTAAATTCTCTTCCATAATCCATGGTAGATCACTATTGTGATTAATTCATTGACTGATTTTTGGAAGTAGATCTTCAGGCCGTTCTTCCTCGCCCATCTTGGTCTGGAAGTTCTGCTGAAGTCTGTTCAGCACTATCGCAACACACCAGCCTTCCATGATATGTGGATGAGGACTGTACATCAGACACATCGGCCAGGAATCAAATCTGCATCTCCAGCAAGAAAGCTGGGAACTCTATTATTGAGCCACCACTGCCCAGTTTAATATTTTTGTTATAAGTAGATACGATAATTCCTATAATACATATTGTTTTTTCATGATGGCCAATATATACATATACATGCATACAATAGAAAACAAATCACTCTCCATTTCTGTGTCCTGAACAGAGAAATTTCAATGATATTATGTTACACTTTTATTCTATTCTGGCCGTTTTGTTTTTGTAATTCAGATAGTTGTGTTTTTTTTTAATATTTTCGCTGTTGAGCAGAAAAGGTGAGTCCTTAAAATACAAAGTAGATCGCAGTCTAAAACATTTCAATGATTTCCCCTTGCCGTTAGAATAGTCTACAATCTATAAAAACCCTGTGGTTTCTTGTTGTTGTTTTAATCATTTAATGCAGAGGGTTTTTGTTTGTTTGTTTGTTTGTTTTGATCATTTAATGCAGAGAGAGAAGACTTCTTTAGAACTCTGCAAACAAAGGAAAGCATAGAACGATCTCAGGTTTCCCGTCCTTTTGCCACCCCTTCCCACGCCCTGCCTCTGTGCTGGGCTGATGGGGCCCCTTTCAGGCTCCAAGGCTAAGGGAGCTCCACTGATGTTCCTTTGGAAGGGATTGGAATGGTAAGGCGACCCCACAGCTATTCACACCCCGAGGCCCAGCCATCACCCTACCATTCCCCCCGCCAGTAGCTGGAACGGGCTGCCAGTAGGCAGTCCACCACATGGTCTTCCTTGAGGCGTCTTCCCTTAGCCTCCTGAACACCTGAGCAGTGACAGGCTAGGCTTCAACGGACTTGTATAAACTGGATTCTAGTTCTTTGAAGGGAAGCTGAATTGTACCCTGGTGGTTTGGGATGACAAGGTCATAGTCCTACGGAAAGAACAGGTTTTTCAAAGTTCAGTTCTGCACTGTACACGTTTTATGACCTTAAGCTAATTATTACCCTTCACAGTTTCCACTTTTTACCTGACAGGGTTGTGATGAGAATTAAGCAGGATAATGAGAGAAAGTCCATGCAGGCAGTGCCTGAATTATGAATGAGATCTGTACCTTCAGTTTGTCTGAAAGTTCAGTTTGTAAGAAAGTCAGTTCAGGTGCAGATAGTTGTTACATAGCTTTAATTTAGTGCAAGAAGTAACCCTGGTGGTGCAGTGTCTAAAGTACTCAGCTACTAACCACAAGGTCAGTGGTTTGAAGTCAACAGCAACTCCACCGGAAAAAGATGTGGCAGTCTGTGGCTGTAAAGATGTACCACTGATGCGTTCCCTCTTCTCCACATCTTCTGCCAGAATGAAGACCATTCTGAGCAATTAGACTATCAATAGTCCAGAAATTTCCCAGCAGGGGTGCACAGATACTGTGAAGGGCCCCAGAGGAACCCTGCGGAGGGACTTCAAGCACATCAACATAGATCTCAGACTCCTTGGAAAGAAAGAGAAGAGGCTTGGCGTTGACAAATGATGGGGAACGAGAAAGGAGGTGGCTGCAGTCTGCTCTGTCTGTGGTCATTGGCGTTACACTGGGCTTCCGAGACACGAAGAGATTTATGTATGCCCACTTCCCCGTCAATGTGGTTACTCAGGAGAATGGGTCTCTTCTTGAAACCCGTCACTTCCTGGGGGGAAATGCATCTGAAGGGTTCACATGAGGACAGGTGCTGCTTGTTCCATTTCTCAAGCCCAGAAAGATGAGTCCATTCTTGAAGGAAATGGCATTGGGCTTGTGTCACATTTACCTGCTTTAATTCAGCAAGCCATGACAGTTAAAGACAAGGATATCCGAACATTATCTATGTTTCTGAAAAAGGAACAGTTCCCCAGGCTGATAAATACGATCTAAGAGGTGTCCACTTACAGTTTAAATGATTCCTTCAGACTTGTCTGTGGTTCTTTGGTGAAATAAAGTATATCTAATGGGGAAAAAAATCTACAGCTCTGGTAACCCAACAGGAAGCTCACTGTGACCCAGAATCAACGTGATGGCAGTGGGTCTGGTTTTAATAGGTTTGGTGCAATATTGTGCCCTGGTGACACAGTGGTTTAAGCACTAAACTGCCAACCCAAACTATCAGTGGTTCAAACCCTCTAGCCACTTTGCAGAAGAACGATGTGGCAGCCTGATTTTATGAAGATTTACAGATTTGGAAGCCCTGTGGGTAAATTCTACTCTGCCTTGTGCAAGGATGTCAAGGCTTTATCCCAAGGTATCAGGAAAGATCAGTCTCTGGAAATGAATATCATGCTTGGTAAGGTGGGGGGGTGGAATCAGTGAGAAAAGGAAGGTCATCAGCAAGATGGAGTGGTATTCCATGGCTGCAACCATGGGCTCAAGCAAAGGAAGAATGGTGAGGATGGCACGGGGCCAGGCAGTGGTTCACTCTGTGTGCATTGGGTCACTATGCGTCGGAACCAACTCAATGGCACCTAACCATCAAAACATACAGGGAGGATGTTTGAGAAAACTTCTTAGACTTAATCAAACAGCTTGACGGTGTGAGTAGCTGGGCCTATGGGCTCAAGACCATGGGTTTATGGTCCACTGAGGTCACCTGGCACGAGAGAGCCCACAAAGACAGTGGCCGGCCTCCTGCTTTGGTTAGTAGCAACTGGGGTCTTCACAGCATGGGAAGACATGATCCATCTTTGGTGAAATTTTTTTTCTCTGCCTTCCTGGAGGAATGAAGCACAAAGAAAAGCAAAAACATACGGAAACAATTAGTTCAATGAACTAATGGATCACACTCACATCACCTCCCACAGCTTAGAGATCAAAAGAACTAGATTATTAGATGGATGGGATCTGGGGGACTCTCCAGAACTATGACCCTTAGTTAGCCTTCAGGTCTGGAATTGTGCTCAGCTGTGTGGCTCAGTTCTCAGTCAAACAATAAGGGGAGCAGCAACCCTAGAATGGTACACACACCTTAGAATAATAAACTACTTGAGATGAAAAGGGTATGATTACTCAAGAATAAAATTAGAAGTATTAGGACTGAAGGAGAGAGGAAAGCAGGAAACATAAAGGGGAATTAAGTAAGTGATGTTACATTTAGGAGACTGCAATAAATGAGATGAAACAAAGCATGTATGCATTTTTGACTGGAAAACTGATTGGCTTTATACATCTTCACTCACCTTGTTTTAAAAGTTTGTGAAAAATGGATTTAAATGGTAACAGAATTTTTCCATGAACTTTTGAAGTCTCTTCACACATTCAAAGGAATAGGAATGAAGCTCATTTCCTCAGAATCACAGTTACAGAAGCCTCTGACAGATGGCTATTGCTGTTGTTGTTGTGAAGTGCCATCACCAGTTCTGACACACAGTGACCCTATATCCAACAGAAGGAGACACCACTTACCCTTCGCCAGCTTCACGATTGTTGTTATGTTTCAGACCATTGTTACAGCCACTGTGTCAATACATCTCATTGAGGGCCTTCCTCTTTTCGCTGCCCCTTCATTTTTACCAAGTATGAGCAACTTATCCAGGGACTGGTCTCACCTGATAACGTGTCCAAAGTATATGAGATAAAGTCTCACTATTCTCACTTCTAAGGAGCATTCTGGCTGTATTTTTTCCAAGACAGATTTGTTTGTTATTTTGGTAGTTCATAGTACTTTCAATATTATTCACCAGCACCATAATTCAAATACATCCATTTTTCTTAGGTCTTCCTTATTCAATGTCCAACTTTCACATGCATATGAGGCCATCAAAATACCGTGGCTTGGGTCAGTGGAGATAGTTAAGTTCATTGTGCCAACCAGGCCAATAGGAACATGTGGGCAGTGTTTAATCAGGTCACAGAAATAAATAAAGACTGTGGGCATCCCATTTCTCTCTTGCTCCCTGGTGATCAGACCAGTGCGCTGCTGCTTTAGCTAGTTATCTGCTTCAACCTGTGTGCTACACTATCTGTGGACCAAGCCAACTGGTAGATAGTGCCCCTAGAGCTTGAGGCTCCTTCAAGACCTGCTTCGACAACCTGCTGGTGGATACATTGCTTGAGCTTGAGGCTGGTGGATCCTGTAGCCTTGCTTGAGTTCCAGATCCCATCAGAACCTGTTGTACTAAGCTCCCGAGCTACTGAGTTGCTGACCCACCCTGCTGTCTGCTGTTGGTCTCTACCTGCCTTGTCTAAGAGAAGACTCTGCTGTCTGCTTCCTTGGCCTTGGACAATGCAGACCACGTGAGTTGAAGGACTTCTCGAACATTAACTGTTCCATGGAAGTGAGTTGACCTGAACACCCAGTACTGCTTGCGGTGTGGACTAATTAGCTGTTATAGTCATTCTCGCTGTGCATCCTCTTACGTAGCTAATCATAAGTATCCTGGTTTTGTTTCTGTCAAGAACCCTACCTAGCACAGGTCAGGCACACCTTAGTCCATAAAGTATCCTCCTTCGTTTTTAACCCTTTGAAGAGTTCTTGTATACAGTATATTTACCCAATGAATCATTTGATCTTAACTGCCACTTCCATGAGCATTGATTGTGGATCCAAGCAAGATGACAGCATACATTAAAAGTAAGATAGCAGCTCCCTACTAAACTCCTCAATATTTCCTCAGAAAATATATACTCGACAGTATATGCCCCATGGGTCATATGCAAAAATTAACTGTTGAGTAAACCAAAATCACACTCACTGCCATCAAGTCAAGGCTGAGACAGAGAAGCCCCCTGAGGTTTCAATGGGAATAGCAAGCCCAGTCTGCCTCCTGCAGAGCTGCTGGAGATGTTAAACTGCCAACCATGCAGATCACAACCTAGCGTGTAACCACTACACCACCGGGCCCCTATAACGATTGAGTAAGCATCCTATATACAAGGAAACAAACAAGTACAACCATAATTGGTATGTTTGTGAGGGACCTGTCAGTGGAAGGGGGAAATGCCGAGCGCAGGAAATGAGAACCAGACATGCTAAGAGCAGAGGGAGGGACTGTGAGACGGAGAGCACACAGGCTGAACAAATGTTAATTCATATCCATCTTTCTAACATTAGGCTTTCACTAATTAGAGAAGCTATGCTTGAAGAAGCAATGTGATTTACACAGCAGTTCATCCAAATTTGCGTATTAACCCATCACTTTATAACAATTTTTTTCTTTGATGTACAAAATTGGTGCATCCATCCGAGTCCTCTCTGGTTATGCAGATCTTGAACACAAATGAGTCAGATGTTCCCAGGATCTAAACAATCTCTTATAAATTAGAACAAACCCACATTGTGCAGCTATAGGGAGAGAATCAGAAGACAGTTTGGCGGAAACTCCTTAGCCTTCTTGATCTCTCTGTAAGTATGACAGGCTAAAGCTGCGGTAGAAATTAGCTACTGCTTTTGACTGTAGGAGGAAGGGGAGGCTGGTGGCTGTTTTTCTCCTTTGGAGGGTACTTCTCAGCCTGTTTCACACTAAATCTCCAACTCAAACTTCATTTTCAAGAATTTTGGTGATCCAATAATTGTGAAAAAGCCTTCTACACATAATAAAAGAACACTAATATTTACGGTAAATCAGATATATAGACCCAAAGGACTTATCTATTAAAAGGAATCCACTCGATTTCATGACCATTGACCATTGTTTCATGACCATGTTCAAAAGAGCCAGTGTTTCATAAAGCGTTAACCTGCTGTTCCTAATTTCTCCAAACATGCCGGTTTTGGAAGGAGCCTTGGTGGCGCAGCATGTTGGATTGCTAACTTTTGCAAAGCCAGCAGTTCCGTTTCATCCATTACACCACAGGGGAGAGGGGAGGCTTTCTACTCTACATAGACGCACAGCCTCAGAAAACCAAAGGGCGAAGTTATATTCTGTCCTATAAGGCAGGGGTGTCAAACTCAATGAAAACGTGGGCCATTTGCTGCAACTAGTGCAGCCGCTAGGTATGAACCTAACAGCACGCCCGAGTGCTCTTTTTACCCTTTTCACTAGTGGGATCTGTTTACGTGATGTGACACTGAGAGTGGCAGACATATCCCTTCCAAACGTCCCCGGACCTGAGTCAGCGTGTTTATGCACGTCCACAGGGCCCCAGGAGAGGCACTGGGCCACTGTCTGCTCGTCTTCAGTAGTTAAAGGGTTAATGAGGGAATTGGGTGTTCGGTATTGCTTTGATCTCTCATAACAACTTTTTCTATTTTCATTTCATTTCAGAGCATCATGAGCCACAAAAATTTACCTCGGGGGCCACATGCGGCCCGCAGGCCACCAGTTTGACACCCCTGCTCTACGGTAACTATGACTCAGAATCAACTGGATGGCGATGAGTTTGTGTGTATTTGGGGAGTTTACACACAGTTGAAGGGAGGCACCTCACACTCCTGAGTTGTTATTTTCTAAAAGAAGGAGAAAGTTGCATGCTATGAAGAAAAATGGGCTTTTCGAGCAAGATTTAAAATTCTAATCCTGATTCAACCTCTTTCCAATTGAGTGATGTTGGACACAGGGTGATGAAAGCAGTTAGCACACTCAGCTACTAACCCGAAGGCTGACAGGTCAAATCCCCAGGGTTGCTGCAGAAGAAATGCCTCGCAATCTACGGATACATCATTCACTACAAACCTATGGACGACAGTTTTACTCTCACACAAACGGCGTCACCATGAGTCAGGATTGACTTGAGGACAGCTATTGGTACGATCAATAAAATAGCTTGCTTGTGGCTGTGCCTGGGAGTCAAAACATAGTTAATTCATCACACTGTAAAGTTTGGCTTCAAGTTGAGTTTTGTGGAGTCCAGAAGATTGGCTATTGAGGTGTAGGGAAGCTAGTGAGAGAGTTATCTGTGTACCTATATAAGGGAGGGTATACTAGTAAGGGTGTTTGTGCCAACATGAAACCTGTAAGAAGAGATGGGTGAAGTTTAGTCTGCCAATCAGGTCGCAGCTTAATGGCTCAATGGCCTCCTTTGGAGGTGCACTAAAATTGGCTGGCTGGAGGCCAGCTCCCCATCTCTCTGCTTTCACCTTCCTGTTAGAGGGCCACACTGGGAACTGCCAGAGCCTTGGTGATGTATCCACCTCCATTAGCTCCACGGGACTTTGCACCCACCAGCCTGTGATATCACTACATTCTGCACCATCGCATGAGGCTTCGTGAGTCTGACGAGGGACTTAGGAACTAGTATTGGACTTATGGACTCGAGTTGGATTGCGCTGGGATATATGTGTGTGTGTGTGTGTGTGTGTGTGTATGAGTGTCACTGGATTTGTTTCTCTGGTCAACTCAGCCTCACACAGGGGGTGTTATAGGAATTAGATGCCCCAAGAAATTCAAAAATAGCACAGCTGGCCTTTTCTCCTCTCTGGTAGTTACATCATCTGTTGTCAATTGGAGAGGATTGCAAGTGAAGAGGTGGAGTTTACCTGTCAATCAGGCCACAGCCAATGAGGCTTCTGTGTATGCATAGCCTTCTCCTGAGGACTCTGGGAACTACTGAATCCCTCCTTGGAAGTGAGAGACTCTCTCTCTCTCTCTCTCTCTCTCTCTCTCTCTCTCTCTCTCTCTCTCTCTCACACACACACACACACACACACACCTCACTCCCTGGGAGACACTGCAGCTGACAAGACACGTGGATCTAACTACACGTTAGTGTCCTGAGCTGGAGGAGCCACAGGGAGACCCCTGCCAGTGCCAGTGCTGAGATGCTTACAATGCCACTGGATCCACAAGTCTTTCCACTCACTGGCCTGTGATCTTCCTGTATTCAGTGTCATTGCATATTCTGAGTGACTCTGAAGAGAACTTTATAGATTGGTGTCAGACATATTGGCTAATATCAGACTTATGGACTTGATCTGGACTGGGCTGGGATGTTTTCTCAATCTTCAATTGCTCTTATACATAAAGTTGTTTCTTATACACATATTTGTGTGCCTATAAATTTGTTTCTCTAGTCTACCCAGACTAACACAACCTCCTAGAGGGAGAAGAATACTATTTCAGGCCCCTCTATTTCTTCATTGGAACCATGAGCATGTTAAGAGAAACCATTGCAGAGTGGTACAAGAGTGTAGACTTACTAATTACACTGTCTGGGATCAAATTCAGCTTTTGCTGCTAATTCATTCTGGCATCTTAGCTAAATTGTTCATGCAATCCATGTCACAACTCTTTTTAGTCAAAAAGGACTTGGGATGATAATATTCTCTATCTCAGGATTGTTTTAAGGATTAAATAAATTAAGATATGTGTTTAGTTTCAGACCACACACAAAAAAGACATTGAAGTTCAGCTGATTCCAACTCACACTGACCCCAAAGTAGAACTGTACCCCATGGAGTTTCCATAGTTTTAATCTGATTAAAGCAAGTTGCCTGGCCTCTGTTCCATGGCTCCTATGAGGCAACTTCTTTTATTATCATATATTTAAATTCCCATTTAATGTGAATTGCCAAAGACCCTTTCCCGTGGGTAATTTTGCTTGCTGCTGTTGTTATGTGTCATCAAGTTTAGCTTGTGTCCATTCCAACTTCTAGTGACCCAATGCACAACAGAATGAATCACTCCACCTGGTCCTGCCCACTTTTGGAAGTATCTAAATCTGAATTTGTTTTTTAAAAGTGTATTAAAGGATCAAGATCCTTCTGTTTTCCTCAACATAAATTGTAAAGCATGGGGGCATCTCCAGCTGGAATACACAGAAATCAAATTGACTGTATCCGTGAAAAGAAACAATGGAGAAGTTCAATATCAGCAGCTAAAACCAGGACAGGGAGCTCCTGTGGAAAAGACTATCAATTGCTCATATATATATAAGTTCAAATTGAAGTTAAAGAAAATGAAAGCAAGTACATGAGAGCCAAAATATGACCTTCAGTATATCATACCTGAAATTTGAGAATATCCCAAGAATATATTTTGATTCACTGAATGCTAATGATAGAATACCTGATAAACTTGGGATGACATTGGGAACATCTTACATGAAGAAAGGTCGGTAAAAATGTAAGAAAGAAAGAAAAGATCAAAGTGCATGTCAGAAGAGACTCTAAACCTTGCTCTAATCATTGAGTGTCTCAGGAGAATAGAAGAAATGATGAAGTCAAAGAACTGAACAGAAAAATTCAAAGGGCAGCTCAAGAAGACCAATAATTATAATGAAATATGCAAAGACCCGAGTTACAAAGACAAAAGGGACGAATATGCTCAGCAGCGTAGCTCAAGCTCAAAGACCTGGAGAACAGCTTCAAGCCTCCAGTTGCCATAGTGGAGAGGTTTATGGTGGTTACGTGTTGGGCCGCCAGTGGTCAGGTCAGCAGTTCGGAAACTACTAGCCGCTCTACAGAAGAAAGAGGAGCCTTAAAAAAAAACAAAACCGTTTTATTGGCACTTCATCCACATATCATACAATTCAACAATTCAATAATACGAAGAGTTATACAATCATTATCACAATCACTTTTAGTGCATTTTCTTCTTCCTTGCATTTATTGTACGTTGAGTAATTATTTTTTAATTGTGATAAAAATATGCACAACAAAACATTCTCCAATTCAACAGCTTCTACATGCATTATTCTATGCCATTGATTATACTCGTTGTGTTTTACAATCATTATTAATACCCTTCTCCAAAGTATTCCACCACAATTAACATAAACTCAAGCAAACATGCTTCCTCCTTCGCCCATGGTAACCATTGGTGAAATTTGGTTTCCTTTTTTTTAAAAGTAGTTATCTTATATAATGTTCACATATAATACACTTACATAGTGGAACCACTTTTAAAAATAGTTGTATATACATCACCATAATCCGTTCTAGTGCTCCCTCCCCACTCCTGCATTCGTTGTTCCCTCCGCAGTACCCTCAGCCTCTCCCCTCCCATCCCCAATACACCATTGCAAGTTATTGTCTTTATGCAACTTCTCCTTCATAAACCATGAAGTCTAACAAAAACAAAACAGAAAATAATAACATAAAGATAAAAATAACGAGTACTAAAGAAAAACCACCAACAATATTTAAAAAGCTAGAGAAAAAATTTATGTGATGGAACAAGCAAGAAATATTGGGGCTTAGAGCAATTCATGTTGTCAAGAAGGAAGTCAACTGACCAAGTATCACATTATACCATGGTTCCAACCAATCTCACCAAGTTCACAGTAATCTGTCTGACAGTACAGCTGTTCAAGTCCCTCACCTGTGGCCAGAGGAGATCTGCCAGAGGCTTCATCAGACTAGATAATCTGCCAATAGAGCTTTGAGCTCCCACTGTCCTCCAACGACTTCTACAAATTGGTATTTACAATTTAATTCTGGTACTTTTCTCCATATATGGCATTTTTATCATCATCTTTGACTCATGCAGGCTGGTGTGCTTATTCTGTGTGGACTTAGTTGAAGCCTCACTGAAATGGTTGCTTGGTTGAATACAAGCCATTCAGACCCAGATACTATTCCACCCAGAGCTGGGCACCCCGAGTTCAGGTGGAGCGGCGGAGAGAGAGTCAAAAAGGTCAGCGGACTGACCGGAAAATATGCAAAAAGATTTTCAGGTGTTTTTTGTTTCTCTTTCTCTCTTTGTTATTTGTTGGTTGGTTGATTGGTGTTTAGGCTTCAATGGTTCTTTTGTTCTATCTATGTAAGAGGCATAAGAAGCAAGGACAAGGAGAAAACACCTAGACTGATACTTGGGGCGGGCTGGGGGTGGGGAAAACACGAGGAGCAGGGGGAAGGGAGCAGTGAGCAAACAAGGTTACACGCAGGGGAACCGCTGAGTATCTAAAATCTATGCCAAGGGGGAGCAGTTGTAATCTAGGCGGAGGAATTACTCAGAGGCAAACAAGGGGTGAACATGATAGTGGGACAGGAGCAAGCTAAAAGAAAATAGAGGAAAGAACTCAGAAGCAAAGCTATTTATAGAGATCTAAACACAAAGGTGTACATATGTAAGTATATTAATGCATAATAATAGGCGTATTGGCCTATGTACATATATTTATATGGCTATGTATTGAGACAGTGGACGGACTCTGAGCCTCTACTTAAGTATTCCCCCAACACTGTTTCAATCTGCACGCTGCGGAACTAATCCAAGATCCTGTCTTAGATGAAGACAAGTGGAACACAAAGACTGGAGGACCACTTATTAATTACCTGCGAGGTGCGATCACCCAGCCTTGCTTGCTGAGAGGGAGGAGGACTTGAAGCCCTTGTTGATGAAGATCACGGACTGCAGCCTCCACTATGGAGTATCACTCAATGTCAAGATCAAAATCCTCCAACAGAACCAATTGGTCAAATCAAGGAGCACAGAGAAAAGACAGAAGTTTTCAAAGGTTTCAGCTTGCCTGGACCCCAATTAATGCTCCTGGAGGCAACAGTTAAGACACATTGTATTAGTTAAATCTGTGGCACAAGACGTCTTTCAAGTATTGAAGAGTAAGGATGCTACTTTGAGGACTAAGCTGTTTTTTACTCAAGCCAGGGCATTTTCAATCACATCTTATACAGGTGAAAGTTGGACACTGAATCATAAGACCAAAGGAGAATCAGTGTATTTGAATTATGGTGCTTTGAACAATCTGGAAAGTACTCCGGGCTGCCAGAAGAAGAAACAAACCTGTCTTGGAATAATTATAGCCAAAATGCTTTCCAGGAGTGAGGGTGGTGAGACCTCATCTCATGCACTCTGGACGTGTTATCAGGCGAGGACAGTCGCTGGAAAAGGACAGCGTGCTTGATAAAATAGAAGGGCAATGAACGAGAGGAAGACCCTGAACAGCATGCAACGTTGTTGCGACAGCGGGTGCAAACATAAGAACGAAGGGGAGGGTGGCGCCCGGCTGGCCAGTGGTTTGTTCTGCTCTTCATGGGGTTGCAGTGAGTTGGAGCTGATTAGATGGCACCTACAATGATCCAGCACTTTATAACAAAGCGCAAAAGGTCATAACATTATTTTCAAATAAAGAGAATACTTGAGAGAAAGAGAAGTGAGGAGAGCTGTCCTGGTGTGGATCCCTCTGGTTGTGGTGGGACCCTCGGTCCTTTGTGGAACAACTCTGGGGGCACCACGATTAATTATAGTAAACCACCTTGTAGTAAAACAGATCCGATTGAAAATCATCTGAAAGGTTACAAAGTGTTGTAAAAATCCTCTCTCAAATAACGAGGTATAAATTACCAAGGGCACATGAGGGAGGGGGGAAAGGGGAGGGAGGGGAAAAAAAAAAGAGGACCTGATGCAAGGGGCTTAAGTGGAGAGCAAATGCCTTGAGAATGATTGGGGCAGGGAATGTATGGATGTGCTTTATACAATTGATGTATGTATATGTATGGATGGTGATAAGAGTTGTATGAGTCCCTAATAAAATGTAAAAAAAGAAAAGAGGAGAAAAAAATGATTGGGGCAAAGACTGTACAGATGTGCTTTATACAATTGATGTATGTATATGTATGAACTGTGATAAGAATTGTATGAGCCCCTAATAAATTGTTAAAATTAAAAAAAAATCCTCTCTCAGTTTTTCAAATTCCCCTGAACTCCGTTACTCCTGGAGTCAGAAAGCTGACCTTTCAATGGAGGGGAGGGTGGGGAATTTAAATTGTTATCTTGACAAATAAAAAAGTGCTAGGCAGGATGCTTTGAGCTCTAGTGCTCGTGCTATAAATAATCCGTGTCTCACCAGACACCGGACAGAGACATCTAAAGTGAGCAGGGGAGGGAGTAAGCTGGGATGGTTACTGGGAGAGTAGGTGTTTCAGGAGATTGTTTTAATCATTTTTAGAAGTTATTTCCTGAAGCACATTGGTAGCAATTCACCAGTAAACCACAAAGAGAGACTAAATTCAATTTCTATAAATGGGAATAAGATTCACTGCCATCAACTCAATTCCAATTCATATCGACCCCACAGGACACCATAGAGCTGCTCCTGTGGGTCTGAGACCGCAGCTCTCTGGGGCAGCAGGAAGCCTCATCCTGGCCTTGAGGTGAGCAGCCCAATGCCTGACCTCGATGCCACTAGGACTTCTAAAAATAGAAACAAATAAAAAGTCATCATGTTTCTTTTGTGTGATGAATGATTCTATACTGGTTGTCCCATCGTCTCATTTCTATTGTCTTTCTTTGGAATACGTATTTCCTGGTTTCCCAACAACCTAGAAGACAGACCACAGGGAAGGAAATGGACAGTGACCTTGGATCGTTCATAGTTTACGCATGGCTCCGCAAAGCAGCCAGGGAAAGGCAACACTTAAGCTATTGGGGATTAGTTCAATTAAGGAACAGTGTGGATATTTTTTTAAATCAAAGTGTTCTTTGAGTTGCAAGTAGCACAGCACTATCGAACTTTCCTTTTTTCCTTAAAGCTCATGAATGGGATCTAAGATTTATGAGCATGATTATCCTTTTGCTTGCTGACGTAAGTAAGCCTTCTGGGAAGTCCGAGTTATTTGTCAATAAACTCTAATGGTCTGTGAGTCAGAGTAGGTGCTACTGATAATGAGTCTTACAGGACACAGAAGAAGGTAAGTGAGAAATCGAGGGCCATGTCCACCCGGTAACCTTTAGAAATAAAGCATAAAAATATTTCCTTCATGAAATCCATTGCTCCAGCAGGTTTTAGCTGCTTTTCAGTAAATATATTTTACCCAGAAATTTCTCCTAAAATTGCCTCCCTGTTGAATGAAAGCTCCCACTATTGCTAATGTTTCTTATTGTAAGGTGGCTGTTAGATGCCTTCGAGTGGATTCTGACTCATGGTGACATTATGTTCAACGCGATGAAACACTGCCCAGTGTTGCATCTGCTCCACAATCGTTGCTATATTGAGTCCAAGGTGCGCCCGCTGTGTCAATCCACATCTCTGAAGCAGTGGTTCTCAACCTTCCTAACATCGTGACTCTTTAATACAGTTCCTCATGTTGTGGTGACCCCCCAACCATAAAATTATTTTTGTTGCTACTTTGTAACTGTAATTTTGCTACTGGTAAGAATCGAGCAACCCTTGTGAAAGGGTCGGTCCACACCAAAAGGGGTCGCGACCCACTGGTTGAGAACTGCTGCTTTGGGCCTTCCTCTGCTTCCCTGCTTCTCGGCTTTCCCGAGCATGACGTCCTTCGCTACGGACTGGGCTCTCCTGACCACAGGCCCCAAAGTACACGTCACGAAGGCTTGCCGGCCCCTGTGAAGGTGCCTTCGGGCTGACCTTTTGCCAGAGCAGGTTTCTTTGTTCTTCTGGCAGTGCACACTACTTTCAATATTCTTCCCAGACCATAATTCAAATGCATCGATTCTTCCGTGATCTTTTTTTTTTTTTTCTGTGATGGTCTTTACTCACTGCCAGCCTGACAGGCACAGGAGGCGATGGAAGTTGTCGTGCAGTTAAAAGGCATGCACTCAGATGCAGGTGGGAAGACCAGTTGACTTGATTTCTTTTCTTGTATTGATCTTGTTTCGTGCTCTTAGACAGAGGGTCTCTATGCATCAGAACTGACTCCATGGCACCTAAAGACCACAGCAGTGGTCCCGTTTTGTTCTTAAATTCCAATGACAGATGACTACAAGGGTACTGAGACTGGAGCGCTGGCTCAAGCATCGGGCCGCCAAGTGAAAGGTCGGTGTTTGTAATCCACGAGCTACTACTCCTCGGGACAAAAAAGGAGGCAATCTGGTCCAGTAATGACTTCCAGCCTCAAAACCTGTGAGTTAGTTCTAAGCTATCTCAAGGAGTCACTGTAAGTCAGCGTGCATCCCCTTTGGCAAGGGGTGTGTGGCCGGTGCCCTAGATGGAAAGACATTTAAGAGATGCTGTTATTGTGACCTCAAGTCAGTTCTGACCCACCATGACCTTATGCACCACATGGTCTTGCACCATTCCCACAATTGTTCTTATAGTGGAGCCCCTTGCTGCAGTCACTGTGTCAATACATCTTGTTGAGGGCCTTCCTCTTTTACCACTGGCCCTCTAGTTTATCAAGCATGATGTCTTTCTCCAGGGACTGGTCTCTCCTGATAACATGTCCAAAAGTGCATGCGATACAAATCTCATCAGGATTACCTCTAAGGAGAATTCGGTCTCCACTTCTTCCAAGACAGATTTGTTTGTTCTTGTTGGAGCCCATGACACTTTCAGTGTTCTTTGGCAGCACAATTCAAAGGCATTGATTCTTCTCTGATCTTCCTTAGTCAATGTCCACCTTTCACATGCATAGGAGGTGATTGAGAATACCACAGCTTGGGGCAGGCACACCCTAGTCTTCAGTACCTTAAGGAGGTCTTGTTCAGCAGTTACCCAATGTAATCCGTCTTTTGATCTCTTGACTGCTACTTCCATAAGCATTGATTGTGGATCCAAGCAAGATGAAATCCTGGACAGCTTCGATTTTTCGC
Source organism: Tenrec ecaudatus (assembly GCF_050624435.1). Taxonomy (NCBI): domain Eukaryota; kingdom Metazoa; phylum Chordata; class Mammalia; order Afrosoricida; family Tenrecidae; genus Tenrec; species Tenrec ecaudatus. The sequence continues at coordinate 96,232,172 of NC_134531.1, forward strand.
CGCTTATCATGATGTTACCCATAGGTTCGATCAAGAGGATTTTGGTTACACTGAGTTGTACTCCATATTGAAGCCTGCAATCCTTATCTTCCTCAGCAAGTGCTTCAAGTTCATTAAGAAGCATACTGCCTTTAAGGTAGTGCTTACTCATAGCAACCGTGTGTGGGTTTCTGAGACTTTAGTTCTTTACAGCAGTAGACAGCCCAGTCTTTCTCCCACTTAAGAGACAGAGCAACCCAATACAGCAGGTTGACTTTATTAAATCCTGATTCAAATAAGCCAGCTGCAACAGGCATCTTGAAACTATCAGAGATACGTAACATGGACTACATATTAGATAATTGATTTAATAATTTTTCATTTCTACGGTGTATTGACAGCATTGTAGTAATGTAAGAAATCCCCTATATTTTTTGACATGCATACTAGAGTATACTTGTATAGGAACAAAGTGGCAAGATGTCTGAGATTTTCCCTAAGTATTTTAACAAAAAAGAGAGATGGGTCTAGAAAATATAGAAACCTAGTATATAAGTGATGGATGTGTGGGAGTCACTGCACTATTCTTTTCTGATATATATTGGGAAATAATAATAATTTTCAAAAAATATCCCTTCTAGTCTAAGATGGTTTCCTTCTCCTTTAAGCTGTTATATCTTCGTGGAATAAAGGGCAGCTCAGAGGCTGAGCTCTGTGGCCCTCTAGGCCCTCACTGGGTCCACCTCTAGGGATCTGCCTTCTACAGCGGAGCAGAATGGGGCGTTCATGGTTGAGATCCCACTGTTCTTCTTGTCCCATTTACTTTGAGGCCTGGCTCTGATTCATGCTGTACCCCGAGTTTCAGTGGCCCACTTGTAATCCTCAGTTACAGAATCCTATGGGCCATTTCTATAATTCTGCTTCCTGATTGCTGAGTTCACCATCCAGAATTCTAGCTATCTTCTACATGACTCTTTGTTGCTCTTACATGCAGAAATGTCTATAAGGGTCTAATTCCCCTACACCCCAGGGTACATCATAGAGAGTCAATGAGATAAAAGAGGCTATTCCATATGATACTTCAGGCATTTTTCTCAACTAATTCTACTCAATTCCCAAGTGCCATGCTGGATATAATATCTCAGGGATCATCTCTGGTTTCTCTGAGAAGCAGGAAATCTTTCCAGAATGTTCCTTGAGAATAACAGATGTACACTTTTTCCCTCAATCAATTCAGTCTTATCTGCCCACTTCTTTCTTCCTCTTGAGGCTTGGTCTCTAAAGTGGGAAGAAGCAAGGGCCTGCATAATCTATCTCTTGCCCTATCCCTCCATCTCTCTTACCTGGAATGGAAAGACTTCCCAGAAAAGGATGGGCTCTCAGTCCATGGGAAATTAAGTCACTTGAATAAGTGTTGTTGTCAGTGTCTCTCACTAAGATGAAAGCTCAGTGAGGGCAGGAATCGTCTCTGTTCTGGTGGCACAGTGGTTAATCATTGGGCTGCTAACCACAAGATCAACAGTTCAAAACCACCAGTTTCTTTCAGAAAGACAGGGCTTTTTACTGTGGGAAAGAGCTATAGTCTTAGAAATCCACAAGGGCAGTTCTGTCCTGTCCTATAAGGTCACCATGAGCCAGAATCAACTTGATGGCAGTGAGGGGGTTTTGTTTGTTTGTTTGTTTGTTTTAGATATCCCTAGCACCCAGAACAGGGTTTGGCACACAGTAGTCAATGCACAGTCAATGAGCAATTGTTGTGTACAATTTTTTAAGTACTTACTTTGCAAATCGTACCTGTATTCATCAGTCTTTCCCACTAAAACTGTACCCCAGAAACTCGCCTCATTAAAACGAACCCAGAGGCTTGATAAACACAGGGATTCTGGATTGTCTTCCGGAGACTCTGGTGCTGCAGTTCTGAGGCTTAGAGATCTGTGTTTTGGACAAGCGCCTCCCACCCCAGGGAGATGTTTTCCATTATGAAATTTGGAAAATATGACTCTACGACATGCACTCTCAGAGTAGCTACATTATTAGTGGTTACTCATTAGAGGGCTATGGATTATAGTAGGATCACATTATAATTGCATTATATTTCTGATAACTGAATGAATGAATGACACACACTATGATGAATATATGCTTACCTCTTTGTGGCTTGGTATTCTCTATTTAACAACACAAATGAAGACTCACTATCATCGAGTCCATATCAAGTCATAGCAACCCTATACAACAGGGTAAAACTGCCCCCTGTGAGTTTCTGAGACTGTGACTCTTTATAGATGTAAAAAGCCCCATCTTTCTCTGGCAAAATAGCTGATAGTTGTGAACTGCTCACCTTGCGGTTAGAAGTTCAAAGCATAAACACCATACCACCGGGGCTCTTTTTAAACAACTAAACGGACTTTCTCCCATAAAAGTTGACTTGGTTAATTAATCATTTGCCTTCCAGGCATTATATTTCAAACCTTGTGGATGGGACGTGCAGTAAATGCAATGGACATGAGCATGCCTGGCCGCCCTGACTTCCCTAGGGCCACGAGGCGGGGGTCTGATGTGTCTCTGCAGCCCATCATTCTGTCCTGTACTGACCCCAGCCATTCCTCCCAAAGCTTTCTACTCCCCAGGTGGCCTTGATTATTCATGACAGCGGTTATACAGCATTCACAGACCGTGCTCATGGTGAAGGGAGTTCATTACCACAAGTCACAATCACCAGCCCACAGTCAGGCTTGTCAGTGGTCCAAGTCTCTCTCAGGCCCTCAGGCTTAGATATGTGAACCATTGGCCTTTGTCTCCCGGAGCCAGGAAGCCAGCTTACCTATCACCCTGTCCCACATGTTCCATATTTCTGGACCAGATGAGGAGAAGGTACCTCATAGTCTCAGCCCTGCTCCTCTGAGTCTCCATGCCACGGTCTCTCGGATGCATCTATACTCCATTGACTTCGCCACTTCGGACTTTTCCAGAAATCTTGAACATGATCTTCTAAACGGCCCTGTGATTTTGCTCTGTACCCCAGATGGCTCTTATAGATTGAGGAATGGCTTTAATGGAGGTGTGGTTTATCTTTTACCTGACTATACCCCAAGGAAAATGAAAGATCGTGTCTAAAGTCATAATCTCTAGTAGAATACAAAGATGCCCAAGGGGACAAAAAGTATGGCTTGGCTTACACCCTCAACTAAACCAAACCAAAGCGAAATCAAGCTTTAATTCCACTCTAATGCTCTCTGGTAGTGTACTGAAGAATGCCTTCCAAAATATATCCTATAAAGAAGTATGGCTAATGGAGCTATATTAATAGACTACAACTCAAGAGAGTAGCTCTTTCCCTCCCGTATTAGGAGACATAGAATATAGACATCAAGGAATCTGCTATGGTCTTTCCACTGCTTGAGTAAAAGAAAAAAACCTCAATAAACACTAAAAAATCATCACAGAGCACTATGAATAATCATAGAAGAGAAGTAAATATTCTACCACCCTTTTAGATTTCAAGAACATAAATGATGATTTTTTTCCAATTTTGTTCTGAAAGAATTTAGCGGAGGAGTTATTAGAGGAAATCCATAAAAGCTATCAGGTGTGTATTACTATTTTGATACTTCTGTATTTATATCAATAGAGTTCCTAAGCAAAAAGGCATTTAGAAACTATAGAACAATCACTAACCTGGGGGTGGGGGGGGGAGAAACCATGAGTCTTGACCCTGATTTATGTGCCCTTTGGGAAGCCACATCACTTCTCTAGGTCCTGATCAGTTTCCATGAAGGATTTTAAATTAAAAGAAAAGAAAAGTTGATGCTAGGTTAGTTGATTTCTGGGATTGATTGCAATATTTGCATTGCATGCTTTCTTTCTTCGTAGGTAAGGCTGGTCTCTAGGCATTGAGATACACAGTGAACAAAAGGCAAATACTCGCACCTGGGGGGCTTACTTTCTATAGGAGGAAACAGACATATGAAAAAATATATACCAGTAAGTTAATGTGATAGCCCGGGTAGACTGGAGAAACAAATTCATAGAGACACTCATATGGGTATAAGAAAGAGCTTTATAAACAAAAGCAATTGAATATTGAGAAAACACCCCAGCCCAGTCCACATAAAGTCCTAAATCCTATATTAGCTCGTGTGTCTGATACCAATCTATAAATTCCTCTTCAGAGTCACGAAATACATGCAATAATGCCAAATGCAGGAAGACCACAGGCCAGTGGGCTGGAAGTCTTGTGGATCCAGTGGTGGTGTTAGCATCTCAGCACTGGCAGGGTCTCCATGTGCCTCCTTCAGCTCCAGGGCTCTGGCTGCATCAGAGTAGCTGCTTCTCTTTTTTTAATCATTTCATTAGGTGCTCCTACAACTCTTATCTCAATCCATACATACATCCATTGTGTCAAGCACATCTGTACATTTGTTTCCCTCATCATCCTCAAAACATTTGCTATCTACTTGAGCCCTTGGTATCAGCTCCTCATTTTTCCCCTCCCTGCCCACTCTCCCCTCCCCCATGAACCCTTGATAATTTATAAATTATTATTATGTCATATCTCACACTGTCCAATGTCTCCCTTCACCCACTTTTCTGTTGTCAATCCCCCAGGGAGGAGGTTATATGTAGAATCGGATCCCCCTTTCCAAACCACCTTCCCTCCACCCTCCCAGGATCGCCACTCTCGCCACTGGTCCTGAAGGGGTCATCTGTTCTGGATTCCCTGTTTCCAGTTCCTATCTGTACCAGTGTACCTCCTCTTGTCTAGCCAAATTTGTAAGACAGAATCATGAAAGAGATCATGATAGTGGAGGAGGTGGGAGGTAGAGCATTTAAGAACTGGAGGAAAGTTGTATGTTTTATTGTTGCTACCCTGTACCCTGATTGGCTGGTATCCTTCCCGTAACCATTCAGTAATGGGGTGTCCAGTTGCCTACAGATGGGCTTTGGATCCCCACTCTGCACTCCCCCTCATTCACAATGATATGATTTTTTTTGTTCTGTTAATGCCTGATACCTGATCCCTTCGAAACCTCGTGGTCACACAGGCTGGTGTGCTTCTTCCATGTGGGCTTTGTTGCTTCTGAGCTAAATGTATGCTTGTTTATCTTCAAGCCTTCAAGACCCCAGATGTTATATCTTTTGATAGCCGGGCACCATCAGCTTGCTTCACCACATTTGCTTATGCACACATTTGTCTTCAGTGATCATATCAGGAAGGTGAGCACACCTTTTTGTTCTTTCAGGCCTGATGCCTGGTCCTTTCTACACCTCATAGTCACCCAGGCTGGTGTGCTTCTTCCATGTGGGCTTTGTTGCTTCTGAGCTAGATGGCTGCTGGTTTACCTTCAAGCCTTTAAGACCCCATGCGCTATATGTTTTGATAGCTGAGCACCATCAGCTTTCTTCACCACATTTGCTTATGCACCCATTTGTCTTCAGCAATCGTGTCAGGAAGATGTGCATCATGGAATGCCAATTTAATAGAGCAAAGAGTTCTTGCATTGAGTACTTTAGTGGAGGTCCAATGTCCATCTGCTGTCTTAATACTAAACTTATAAATATATACACATAGATCTATTTCCCCACCATCCTATGTAAATATATTTACATATGTATATACCTGTATTTAGACCTCTATAAATGCCCTTTGCCTCCTAGTTCTTTCCTCCATTTCCTTTTACTGTCCTCTTGTCCCACTATCATGTTCAGCCTTCATTTGGGTTGCAGTAATTTCTCTCGGTTACATTGCCCTTGATCAATCCCTACCAGGCCTCTCACATCCTCCTTGCCACTTATTTTGAATCAGTTGTTGCTCCCTTGTCTCTGGGTTGGTCAACACCACCTCCTTTCCCCCACCTCCCCCTCTCTCATGTCCCCCCGGAACCATCGGCCCCATTGTTTTCTCCTCCAGACTATTCATCCAGCCTATCTTATTTAGATAGATCTGCAGAGACGATAATATGCACCAAAAGAAACAAGGCGTCAAGGCATGGCGAGACAAAGTGACAAAAGGGAACTCCGTGACAACAAAAAAGAAAACCAATGACCAAGAAAAGAATAACTTAATTTTTAAAAAAGAAAAATTAAAGGAAGAAAGAAAAACCTATAAATAGATCAAGGTCTGATTTTTTTAGGCATGTCCTCCAGTCAAGTCTGATGGGGTGCCACGCTATGGTCCCAAAGTCTATTCTTTGCACTCCCTTGGGAGTTCCCTGTTCTGCTCCCCCCGTTGCTCTACCGCACGCCTTTAGTGTTTTGCTTTGGTGTGATGGGGTCAGATCAAGCCAATCCTGACACTGAGTTCCAGTGTTGTCCCCCATAGGGCCATGGATCAGCAAGGGACATCGTGTCTCACAGTGGGATCAGCCATATGGTGCACTTTGAGCATTGGCTGTTCAGAGCAAGCATATCGTCCTCCAGGTCTGGTGGGCCAGGATGTGCTCCACTTTCTCTTCCTCCCCATTCATTTGCTCCCCCCACCCGTGTGCTCTGATCAGACATGCCCCTCTCCCCAAATGCAGCTTCAGTGCTGTCCTCTAAAGTAAATTCTTCTGGTCGCAGGGGCAGTTGTCCATGTAGTTCGCAGAGAAACTTCTTGTGGTTTCTCATCAGAAATGTCTCCCAGGGAGTGAGCTTGCGTCCTGCCTCCAGGAAGCTTTTTCTCTCTTTAGTGCCTCCAAATAAGGCCATCAAGCTGTGACCTAATTGACAGGCTAAACTCCACCCCTGCACTCTTAATCTTCTCAAATTGACAACAGGTTATGTAGCTACCAAAGTTAAAACATGTTTTTGTTGTTAGCTGCTGTCAAGTAAGGCCCTGACTGTGGGTGTAGAGTAACATGGATTCAAAGTTGGTGGCAACATGACAGGGAATTAACAGCTCTCTGGGTTGAGTGATGTGACCCGCTTGAGGGCTTCCCTGGAGGCAGGCAGAGTCCCAGGTAGCAGGAAGGCAAAGGAACAGAGAAGGGGGAAAGTTCTAGTTTCTTTTTATAAAAAAGGTATGTCCCCAAGCAAGTCACCCTGAGACTGTGACCTGATTGACAGGTCGGATTCTACCCCTACAATTTTATACATCTGCAAGTTGATATCGGATCTAATGGCCACAGCTTCCACAGAGCAGGCAACCTGTACCTTTTGCCCAGTGGTCCTGGTTTCTGGATTCTTCAACTTCCATCTGTTACCTAACAGTAGAAGAGGCATTCTCCAGTGACTGCTCAGTAGATTTATTCTCTGACTCCTGTTTGGCTTCTCGGCTCCTTTATCATTATTTTTAATCATTTTATTGGAGGTGCATACAACTCTCATCACAATACATACATACATACACATATACATAGTGTCAAGCACATTTGTTGCCATCATCATTCTCTAAATATTTGCTTTCTACTTGAGCCCTTGGTGTCAGCTCCTTATTCTTCCCCTCCCTCTTTCATGAACCCTTGATAATTTATAAATTATTTTGTCATGTTTTACACTGACTGATGTCTCCCTTCCCCCACTTTTCTGTTGTCCATCTCCCAGGGAGGGGGTTAGATGTAGATCCTTGTGATCGGCTCCGCCTTTCTACCTCACCTTCCTCTTCCCCTCCTGGTATCACCACTCTCATTATTGATCCTGAGGGGTTTATCTGTCCTGGATTCCCTGTGTTTCCAGTTCTTATCTGTACCAGTGTACATCCTCTGGTCTAGCTGGATTTGTAAGGTATAAGTGGGATCATGATAGTTGGGGGAAGGGAGCATTAAAGAGCTAAAGGAAAGTTGTATGTTTCTTTTCTTTTTAAAAAAAAATCATTTTATTGGGGGCTCATACAACTCTTATCACAATCAAGTTGTATGTTTAATTAGTGCTATACTGCACCCTGACTGGCTCGTCTCCTCCCCACGACCCTTCCATAAGGGGATGTCCAGTTGCCTACACATGGGCTTTGGGTCTCCACTCCGCACTCTCCCTCATTCACAATGATATGATTTTTTCTTCTTTGATACCTGATACCTGATCCCATCAACACCTCATGATCACACAGACTGGTGTAAATACTTCTTCTGTGTGGGCTTTGTTGCTTCTCAGCTTGATGGCCGCTTGTTTATCTTCAAGCTTTAAAGATCCCAGATGCTATATCTTTTGACAGCTGGGCACTATCTCCGTTCCTTTATTATTTGTGTAACAAAGTTCTGTAAAAAGTGTTTTCTTCAGCAGTTGTGTCGGGAGGGTGAGCATCATAGAATGCCAATTTAATAGAAGAAAGTATTCATGTATTGAGGGAGTGCTTGAGTAGAGGCCCAAGGTCCTTCCGCCAGCTTAATACTAAACCCATAAATAGAGACACATGGATCTATTTCCCCATCCTCATATATATATTTCTATGTACATATCTTTGTCTAGACCTCTATAAATGCTCTTTGCCTTGTAGCTCTTTCCTCTATTTCCCTTGGCTTTCCTCCTGCCCCTCTATCATGCTCTGTCCCCACCTGGGTTACAGCTATACCTCTTCTTTATGTAACCTTACCCTTGATCATTCCCTACCAGGCCTGCCACTTCCCACCACCACTAATTTGGATCCCATGTTGTTCCCTTGTCCCCAGGTTTGTTAACACCACTTCCTTATCCCCCACCTCCCCCCACCCCAAGTCCCCCCTGAACTGTAGGTCCCGTTGGTTTTCCTCCAGATAGTCCATCCAGCCTGTCTTATTTAGACAGACCTGTGGAGATAATAACATGCACACAAAAAAAGACAGAGGAAAACAAAGCAACAGTATACAACCAAATAACAAAACAACAACAAACCACTGACAAAGAACAAAACAAAACACATTAAGAAAGAAAAGCTTGTAGTTAGTTCAAGGATCGTTTGTTGGCCTTTCGGAGTGTTTTCCAGTCCAGTCTCTTGGGGCACCACGCCCTGGCCCCAAAGTCTACTTTCGGCATTCCCTGGGGACCTTGCAGCTCCATTCCCTTGCTGTTCCGCTGCATTCTTCCAGTGCTTTGCCTCGGTGTGGTGGGATCAGGTCAGATGCAATTCGCACACTGTGTCTCTGGTGCTGTCCCCTGTATCGCCCTTGGTCACTGAGGGGTATCATGTCTCATAGTGGGGCCAGTCATGTTGTTCTCTCTGTGGATTGGCTGCTCTAATCAGCAACATCATCCTCACGGCCAAAGAGGGTGAACAAGTAAATGTGGTGAAGAAAGCTGATGGTGCCCAGCTACCAAAAGAGATAGTGTCTGGGGTCTTAAAGGCTTGAAGATGAATGAGCGGCCATCTAGCTCAGAAGCAACAAAGCCCACATGGAAGAACACACCAGCCTGTGTGATCACGTGGTCCCGAAGGGATCAGTTATCAGGCATCAAAGAACAAAAAAAATCATATCATTGGCTGCACGCCTCCATGATACGATCGCCTAGGACAAACGGGTGCATAAGCACATGTGGCAAAGAAAGCTGATGGTGCCCGACTATCAAAAGAGATAGTGTCTGGGGTCTTAAAGGCTTTAAGGTGAACAAGCAGCCATCTAGCTCAGAAGCAACAAAGCCCACATGGAAGAAGCACACCAGCCCGTGCGATCACGAGGTGCCAAAGGGATCAGGAATAAGGTATCATCAACAACAAAAAATCTTACCATAATGAATTAAGGGGGAAGTGCAGAGTGGAAACCCAAAGCCCATTTTTCGGCCACTGGTGATCCCCTCACAGAGGGGTCTAGGGGAGGAGATGAGTCAGTCAGGGTGCGATGTAGCACCAATGAAGAATACAGCTTTCCCCCAGATCATAAATGCTTCCTCTCCCCATCCACCCCCCTCCTCCCCCACCAACTACCATGATCCGAATTCTACCTTGCAAGTCTGGATAGAGCAGAGGTTGTACACTGGTGCATATAGGAGCTGGAGGCACAGGGAATCCAGGGTGGATGATACCTTCAGGACCAGGGGTGTGAGTGGCAATACTGGGAGAGTAGAGGGTGAGTGGGTTGGAATGGGGGAACTGATTACAAGGATCTATATGTGACCTCCTCCCTGGGGGACAGACAACAGAAAAGGGGGTGAAGGGTGACACCGGATAGGACAAGATATGAGAAAATAATAATCTATAAATTATCAAGGGCTCATGAGGGAGTGGGGAGCAGGGAGGGAAGGAAAAAAAGAGGACCTGATGCAAAGGGCTTAAGTGGAGAGTAAATGCTTTGAAAATGATTAGGGCAAAGAATGTACAGATGTGCTTTATACAACTGATGTATGTATATGTATGAATTGTGATAAGAGTTGTATGAGCCCCTAATAAAATGTTTTTAAAAAAGGAGTTGTATGAGCCCCCAATAAAATGATTTTTTAAGTGTTTTCTTCTTAAAATTTGTAGGCTGGTTTATGTTCTGAGTGGACCTTTTGTTTTTTTCAGGAAAAGAAATAAATGTTGGCTTGACCTAGATGAAACAGTCTCTTAGCATTGTATCTTCCTTCAGACTTCCTGGGGACAGCATAGAGACACCTCCAAGATGCTCAGGATGCTTGATACCTTGAGGTAGGCCAGCAGATCATGCCCATTCATGGCTCATACCTTCTCTGGATCTTCTGAGCCAATGTCAGAAAATAAAATTGAAAGGCCTTTCATCTTCTCTGTTTGGCCAAGTGCTTAGTGTTTGTTTCCTTGACAACCACATCTCTGACAAAGACCTGCTGGGAAACCAGCAAACAGATGTGCACCTCCTTCCTGGCTTTTACTCATAAGGCCATTGCGTGGGACCCTCTGATCAGAAAATTTTCCTGTGTTTGCTGATTTCAGAGATAATATTCTTAGACCACACCCTAAATGAATCCACACCAGCTGTTCCAATTCTTTTCTGGCACCTGATCTTCATCTACAAATATCATCCACGTGTACCTCTGGCACCTGTGGCTCTCAAACTGAAATTCCATTCCTTCTCAGGGTTTTGAAGAAGAGCATTCTGGTCCAATGCCCTATGAGAATTTGCATTTTTACCCCCGACATACTGAACCTGAACCGACAGCTTAACAAGATCCCCAAGTGATTCTTATAACCATGGGGATCTTGTAGAAATGCGCTATCATTCTGACTCAGCATATCTGAGGTCAAAAAGCATATCCTCCACAGAGAGTCAGATCAGAATGGACCAGTTTGAAGCCCTGTTGCTTTCTACTTCTTACCATGCTGCCAGCCCAGGAGTCTGGTACCTGAGTGTTCTGGAGGTGATGCCAGATTTGATGGTGACAGGGCCCTACCACACATCCTGGCATCTCATTCCTTCTTTCTATAGTATCCTAGGACAAATTCAACCATCTTTTGATTACTGTGTGGGAGTCTAGAGTCCAAATAGCATCAATTCTTCTAAAGGACATTCCTATGAAGACCATGCATGAAAGCATAGTTCCAGATATCTTCTGAGACATTATCCATGTTCTCACCATTTAGTCCATGCCACAAATTCAGTCTGTCCCTATGATGCTGCTTCACCTATGGGTGAGAAGATAGAGATCCTCAGCAACTCAGGTAGGGTCTGCACTTCATCCTTTCTGGTGGAGGAGTGTCCTTCACTTGTTTGCTTTAACCAGCTCCTACCTTGCCTCTCCCCCACTCCACATTTGAGAGGTTATAATCAAGCATAGGAGTGAGTTCAAATTTACTCAAAACGGATCGAAAACATACTTGGAGTCCAGAGAGTATTCCAAAAGATGTATTTGTGATTCCCAGGAAGGCTGCCCTCTCAACCACAGAGACGTGACCAAGCGTATGCACAAGAAAGGTTTTTGTTTTCCTTTTACCACGCTCCACACTATCCATAGGGTTGGTTCCATTCTGCGTCTTCCCCCGAAATCAAGGTCAATAAAACCTGTTCTTGTTTTCAGTTCAAGAAAACAAATGTGAGTCCTTACATTCTTCAGAGTGCTGCACCTAGAAACCAAGCAACGCTTTATTTTACGAATACTTGTTTGCCATAACGTAAGTGTATGTTTCCTCTAAATGACCTTTTCTCCCCTTCAAGGGCAGAAAGGGGGGAAATAACAAAGTTGGAAGTGGCAGAAGACTCTGTGCTGCTCCAGAAAAGAATAAATAATGAGCTAATTTTATAATAAGGAAAACCAGTCTTTCTCTAAAGTGGCAGAGAAATAAAATTTGGATAACGAGATTGGTAAGTCCAAAGAATTTCTAAGGAAGGTACTTAACTCTCACTCAATGTGTTTCTCAGAAGACAGCCAGTGCTGTCTACTCCCGCAAAGAGTCTATATCTCCGAAACCCAAAGCGACAGTCCTCTTCTGTCCTACGGGGTTTGCTATGAGTCCGCATCAACTCGATGACAGTGAGAAAGGGTGGGCTTCACCCTCGAGGCGTGCTGGTTTCTCTTTCGACGTGTTGGTTTATAAATAGTATTCTTCTTCAAGGCTGTTTTTAAAAGAGTCACTACAAAGATAAATAGGTGGATAGATATAAGCAATTAAATCTGTAACACAGGATGAAACTGAAGAGAATGAGCAATGCGCTAGAGTCACCAAGGTACAAAAGAGTCATCTCTTTACAAAGAAACGTTTTCTTATGTCGTGAAGATGCATTCTGGAGAACAAAAAGAACACTGTATATATTTCTTTGTACAAAAGCAACTATTTTCCTTCAAGTAGAAAACATTGCAAGGGACATAGAAACGCTGAAAATTATAAAAACTAACATGCTGTTTCTGTTCAAAACATCTTACATCTCCTCAGCTTACTGGTCTCCCACACTCCTGAACAATGTGAACCTGCCAGCTATGTATAAATAGGAAACGACACCTGCTTTGAATAATTCTTTGTATTTGGGGAATGTTGTACATTCTTTTGCTGTAGGACAAAGAAGGATGTTGTCTGAGCATCTTGTTTCTCTTGCTACAGAACAAAGAATGATGCTGGCCAACTATAACTTTTATTTATTTCTGAGGCAGCATCGGGAGGGTGCCGAAATCTTCACACCAATGACTATATGTTTGATGATTAGATATTTTTACAATGACAGAGTGATGTGCCCTAAAGTGACAGTTTTTTGAAAATAAATGTCATTTACTCTTAACCCCGAGAAAATATTTCCCCTATTTGTTAAAAAAAAAAAAGGTTTGTGAACAACCCATTAGTAAGAAGAATGCAACATGACTTAAGCCCATTCGTTATTGATTATTTGCCTGACCCTCATACGTTTATGTGTACTTGTATCTAAAAGAAATGCATTTACATATGGGAAATGAAGTGGGGTCTAACATTCTTGCGGTGAATTGGAGTGCTACTGGGAAATGGCCAGTTCTGCTTTATAGAATCACTAGCTGTTGATTTGGGAGGGACTACAGCAATGTCTCTTCTCCAGCCCCTCAATGATATAAAGACGATTAAGGTAAAAAGATCAGCTAACTGCTTCCTGTTTAGACACTTGCATGACAAACTACTCTAATTTGTTCAGGACCCTGCTGGCGTTGGGACTGAAAATCTCACTTGCCAAGAAATCTTTTAGGTCTGTAGTTCAGGTCTTCTGATTACTAACCAAGTTGTGTTTGTCCTACAAGTCTTTTTTATAACTCATAATCTAGTTAACATATCCTTAACGACAATCTGTATATAAAGTTTGCATCCCTCATGCACTTGCACTCAGTCCTCACTAATTGACATGAATAGGTTTCCAAGACCATACTGTTATGTGAAAACCAGCACTGAGCACAAATGCAGGGTGATCACATCAAATCACAACAGGAAGGTGTGGTGCAGTAGATGTAGTCATTGTGGCTCTTTCTGCCCACCGTCTTTATAACTTCCACCAGATGAGTAGGTGAGATTATGTAAATAAAGTGTACAGAATGCCATATAGGGATTGGTCAGTTTTGCCATTCCTTTGGGTATAATGTGAACCACCTCTCAAGCAGGAACAGGGGATCTCACAAACATCAAAAAAGAAGAGCCAATGACAGAGCATGTCCTTTGGACCTTGAGATCCCTGGCCACAGGTAGCACCTCAGAGGCAGCCGCAAAGGCAGCTGGCTTCTCACCAAGGGCATGAGACAGAGCAGCAAAGCCTGGCCCGTAGTAAAGCTCAGTATCTCAAGTAGGAGGTCCACATTTACAGTGGGTGTCATTCTGACAGCCATCAGCTCTGATGGGGAATTGTAACTCTTGCCCAGGCATGATACACGCTAAAAAGCCTCATGGCTGAGAGATGAGAGATCAGAGAGAGGCATGCCTGAGAACAGAGCTGAGGAAAGCCTGTTCTATCTGGAGAACTGCTGTTTCTGATCCTGCGATGTTTCCTTTTAACTTCCTTAAGAAACCTTTGTTACATCTCTCAGGGCAGAGACAGACCTAGGTTCTTGGCTCTGCGAGAGAAAGAATTCGTGCCAAAGCCTGGTTTGTGATCCAAGTGAGTTTTATGAGAGTCAGAAGAAGTTTCAGGTTTACACAGGCACCAGCGGGGCTCCTCACCTCGCCCTAGAAGCTGCTAGAAAAGTCACGCAGTTGGCTCGGGGCTCCTTTATTCTGCAGGGAGGCATGGTAGACGACCCTGGACGACCCCATTGGCTGAAGTGTTTTACCTGGCCTAGGTGGGCCATTCCAGGTGCAGCGTCCACCCAGGTGTACCTCCCCTTCCTGGCAGGAAACCTGAACCTCTGAGCATGCGCATTGTACCACTCCTTCAAGGGCCAGTAGCTTGAATTTCCCGGCATGGGTAATGAATGCCCCAGTCCCTAAGCTAAACTACTAACCCCTTCATAATTGTGACTATTGTGTGGGACTTCTGTGTGGCCATTGCAAGGGATTATTGAACCGAGCAGAGAAGGGAGATACTTGGAGAAGCATGGTTGATATCAGCATACGGTCAAGGAGGTTGGAGGCTGGAGGCGTGTCTGACACCCTCTGTCCATCTCGTGTGGCCAGAGGGGATCAGACGCAGCCTCCCTGCCATCCTTGCAGAAGGATGAGGACATCATTGCGTAACCACATCACACACGGGTGCAACCACCAAGGTCCATGGTATAGAACTTGCAAATCCCTAAGGCTCATAGCCCAGTGGACACATCACCTTGCCTCACGCCTTGGTGCCTGTTACTGCCAAATGTGTGTTGTTAATGCACAAAATAGGCAGATGGCAGATTTTTCATTATTGTTGTAAATGCTAAAGGTTGCATGATAAGATAGTCAATAAGTGAGGAGTAGGTGTATAAATTGTGGTTTGGGTTTCCCAATTAATTTTTACAGGCCTACTCTAAATATCATCTCACTCCATTCTCTCCTTTCTCTCCTTCCCTTTTATTCCTGGAAAGAAGTCGTTTGTGTTGTTCCGCATGGCTTCAGCTGATAAATCAAATCAGTAGAAATTTCAAATAAACAAACAAAATGAATTCGAGAGGTTATAAGTGTTTGCGAGTGTCACCATGGAGACCAGCGAATGGAGTGTAACCATGGCAATGTGCATAAACACTCTGCCTATAATGATTTCCATGTGAAAGCAGAGATGGGGGAGGTTTGGGGAGGAGCATATATAAGTGAAGCTGGCGATCCGTGCTGCTGGAGATGCGTTATGCAAGAGGCGGTCCGTGCTGCTGGAGATGCGTTATGCAAGAAGGCCATTGTGTTAAAGCAAATCGACAGTCAGTAATGTCCGTGCACTCACCGTGCTCCATCAGTGAGCAGAAAACAAACAAGCAAACACAAATCTCTGGGGGAAACACTGCACTTTAGGGGAGTTTGCTTTGTTGGCTACTAAACCGCTGCTATTCTAAAGCAGTTCCCACCCACGCTTCCACCCCTTTGTTCACACCCATGTTCATCACTACTGCTACATTGTTCCGTAGAGTTGCCCTGTAATCAAAAGGAAATCCAACGCTTTGTCACTGGGTTGGTTCTGCCCCGTGTGTTGCAGCGTAAAGCACGCTCAGTATCATCTTTATGGAAGTGGTCATAGGGCTGGGTTGACTGGAACCACTAATCCTCAGTTTCATAACTGCTTGTGGCACTCAGGGAACTTCACACACACACACACACACACATACGGATTTCAATGCCTTTTAGACCCAGCACACACTAAAGAAGCTCTCCGTATTAGCACAAGAGGTTGGCTTGTTTTATGAGTGCTCCCTTGAATAATTTAAGGATCTGCCTTTGTTTTCGGTTTATTCAATATTGCTACAGGGGTTAGGATTCAAGGTCGTATTCTCAAATCAAATTAGAAACCTTCATTCTCAGGTGCTTCTTCTAAATAAATGTGTGCTGACTCCCCTCTCCTCGTTCTTCTTACTTTGCACATGCAAAATAGTATTCCTCGTTGGCGCATTTGCCCCCAGTTCAGCATGGTCACATACTTATTTCCTCTCCACAGTCTATAAATAAGATTTCCTGACAGCAAGTCTCTCTTATCCAATTTAAAGTGCCTATAGATGGTTGCTGGAAAGGGTCACGGTGACCTGTCTCATGGCCATGAGTTGATATTGCACAAACAAAAAGAGGCGCAATCATCTGCCTGAAGGAGCTTTTTAGAAAGCATAAGCCAGGCTTTTCTGAGCCCACATGAACCTCAGGGCCAAAAGGGTCACCTTAAGAGCAGTACACATGATTTTTCTGGCTCTAATGCCCTCTCAATATTATAAGTCCTCGAGCATTTTGCAAAATCTTCTTTTCTATCCTCGGATACTTCTAAGAGGCCCTAAGAAGTAGTTCAAATGTTTCAGAATGGTCTGTTTTCTCAGCATCCACCTGACCTCTGCCATGCAGCTCAGCCACCATGGTCTCTGCTACTGAAGATGCCTGTCTCCAGCTGCCCATGCTGTTGGGCAGCTCTGCCACATTCCGTTTCCTTCAGTGTCACTGGCACTGCCCCTTGGTGCCTTCAAAGGCATCCTCATAGTGGGAGCTATTGATGTTCTGAGACACTCCTGGTTCCTCCGGTTCATGCTACCCCTCACCAGCACTGGTTCTTTTGGATGCCCATGACTATGTGATGCAGCCGACCCGCCCCCACCCATGCTGCTAGGGTGTTTTCTCAGTCTCCTCAAATACTTTAGATGCATATAGTTCCTTCCACTTTGAGTTTCAGACCCTATGACCATAGTCCAAATAAGAGAAGCTAGATTTGGGAAAGTGACTGATTTTTGTATGTTCCATATCTTCAGATTCACCCCTCTAGTGTTATACTACATTGTGCACCTGACTCTTTCTTTTTTTGGCGCAAGTTCAGTCCTAGGAGACACCTCAGTGGCTCCTGAATATATAGCTATGATTTGCTCTTACAATCTCCATCTAGCTTCCTTTCTACAAAACTGTGTAAACAGCCATCTATACACAAATGTTATTATTGAATAGATGGAGGAGCGCTGACAATTCAAATGTTTTCACCAGTTTTATGGAATTGCTGCATTACTTCTAAGAAGAGAGTCCACACTAGTAGTTTCTAAAGATAGGTGATTTCTCTCTCAGGTAGAGAAGTCTGAAGGTAGACTGCCCTATGCTGGTGTTTAAACTCCATAAGGCCATCAAGGGGTAGATGGTCTTCATCTTTCTGCTTTTCATCCTCAACCTCCACCATCTACCTCAGGGCCCAGGATCCCTGCTGTAGTTTCAGGTTCTGAAACTGGGTTCCAGCAAGCAAGCAAGGAACAGAAACCCAAAGATCTCCCGTTATGTTCTCCTACCGTTTTCTGGGTCACGTCCTCAGCCATCCTTGAGGGCAGGTACTTCACATGACCTACTCTGTGCCACAGATACGCTGCACTGACCACATCACGATGGGCCCTTGCAAGACTAGCGTGGCTGCTGAAATGCGTGGGCCAGATTTCTCCATTTGAACCTCATGATTCAGAAACCGGGGCAAAGGAGGGACTCTCCCATTCTTGGGGTTGCTGGTAGCAGGATATACTTTTCTACTGACCTCATCCCGGTTCTCTCACGGTCTCTGGGGCTTGTTTCCAATTTTATGTGTCAGAACCAAGTCTTCAGGGGAAACCCAAGGTGTTATTGGCAGGACTGCTGATGATTTAGTAGATAATGTTCTTTTCTCCAGACTTTAAATGAAACCGTGGGTTATGAGGAAGCATCCTTCAGCTGAGTCATAAAGACAAATCCCTGCCCCCTTGCAGTTAAAAATTCATGAAGCATTTTCAAAAGACTGGGTTGAGAATCAGACTCGGTTACTTCTTGCCTTTCCCTACTTAAATATCATCTGTCTGTTTAAAGGCCTCTGGAGGTTTTCACTTTTCCCAGCAAAGTATAATCCAATGTTGCTGCTTAATTAAAAATAAATACAGTTCCTGTTTACCACTTCATCAATATACAGGGAAATAGAAGCCGTAATGGGACTCAAGCAACACAACAAAATGTAAATGCCAGTTAACTTTGCTGTGTTTTGCTGAAAAGGTTGGCACACTTTGAAAGCTGACAGACCAAGGCTGTCTCCCCAAAGCAGACGAGCCTAGCTAGCTGCCAGTGCGGCTGGAGACATTTCTCAGCCACTGCGTCTACTGCTCCATGATAGTCAGAGGAACATTGGTGCTGGAGGTGGGTGGCAATTGACCCCCTGACAATCCAAGTAAGCTTGTCTCATAATCGGCCCACATGCCATAGGTTGCCGATGCCTACACTAGTGCCTTAAAACTGGGTTTCAAATAGCAAGTTGCGGAGAACAGTATTCTCAGAGATGCCATTGGTGTTGCTATTAGAAACTCGCTTTTAAAAAAGTCAGAACGTTTCTCTGTATGGTGCCAGTGGTAACGAACGGAAGGCAGGGACCGTGGAGAACTTGCTTTATCGGGATTGCTGGCTTCACATCACTTGATGTGATTTTGCAGTGAACATTCATAAAGCATTTTTAATAGCTCTTGAGACACACCACTAGGTCCTAAATTGTTCCGATCCCACAGGATCTGTGGGAAATGTTGAGAGGCTTCTATCCTTGCTCCTGTCCTCTCAGGTCATAGAGACGTCCAGTAAATTCCTTGGGTCTTTTTTATGTACAGTTATGACTTTTTTTCTCTGGAGCAGAATTGACACTCAGGACCTGCAAGACAATCTGGAAGAGACTTCATTCTCAGAGGATAAAGGGAACCCACACTACAGCACCTTACTAAGAAAAGCTCCATAAAAACGGGCATAAGACGTCAATAGACAACTTATGAAAGATGACATCAGGCAGCCAATATTTGTATGAATAAGTGCTTGCATTTATTAGCCATAAATAAATATAAATTAAAACAATAATGAGATATCACCGCATACTGACACTCAGCAAAATTTAAAAAGAAAAAGAAAAATGCTGGAGAGGATGTGGAGAGATTAGAATGCTCATATATTGCTAGTGGGAATTATACAATCCCTATGGAAAACAGTAGAGTGCTTCTTTAAACAAATGAAAATACATTATATTCCATAAAGAAGAAAATAACAAAGCATGAACAGACATGTGCACACCCATGTTTATTGCAGCAATTTCAATAATGGCAATGAGACAGAAATAATCAAAATCCCATCTAAGGAGGCATGGATAAACAAACTCTGGTATCAACACAGTGGGATATTATGCATCCTTAAGAAATTATGATGAATCTGTCAAATGCCTCATAACATGGATAGAACTGGAGGACATTATACTTAGCAAAGTTAGTAAACCACATAAAGACAAGTGTTTTGTGATACCACTATTATAATGGAAAAAATTTAAATGGTTTTCACCAAAAGAAAAGAATTTAAAGATTATGACAAGGTCAGGGTCAGAGGACAGGGGGAGAGGGAAGGACAGGCAGTTAGGAGAGAAAGTAGGTTGGGAAAGAAAAAAAATTAAGAACATAAAAGAGCTACATAAACAGGCAGTTTGGTGTGGGTGCGATCACCACTTTGATGAGATGGGCTATGCAAACATATACAGTAGCTTTTGTTTGTATATGTTATATTCCACAAATAAAAGAGGAAAATTAATATAATTTGAATTTAGGGAGAGAGAGAGAAAGGAAGGATCACAGCCTACAAAGTCCTCCGGACTCCTTGCCGATCAGACATAAGCCCAGTCCGAGTGGTTGTCAAAAGGAACAGTGTAAAAAGTAAAATTGAAATGGACTTACTTTTTTTCGTGATGCACAAACTGGTTTCAAACAAACAAATCAGAAGAAAATCTAGAAGACTAACAAGAACAATAATAAAAACAATCTCCCTTCAGCAATATCTCTTAGGAAAATAAGAACGGTTCTTTTCCAGGACTCCTCCTTCAGCATTTCAAGTCCCATTGGACAGGATTGCATCATAGTCCACGTTAAAGCCAACAGCCGACAGGTGACGATAACGATTGCACTACAACCACGCCGGGGACTCAACCTAGATCAGGAGGTATATCGACACCCTCCTCAACAAAGGCTACTGGAAAAATTGGATCTCCGTCTACAGGAAAATGAATTAGAACCAATACCTCAACCCAGGCACAAAAAACCCTGAATTCATGATGGATTAGAGACTAAATGTAAAGCCCAGAGCTATGCGTATCATCAGTGAAAAAACTGTGACCACTGAAAGGCCCTGCTGCAGGGCCTACCTGGACTATCAAATAGAATACAGGATGCACACGCACCGTGGAAGACAAAACTGGCACCTATTAAAGCTAAAACCCTGATGCACATAAAAAGACTTCATCAGAAGAGCAAGGACAGCCTACGGATTGTGAGAAAGTCTTTAACAGTGACCTAAAGGCCAAAATATTAGTTAGTAAAGTCTATAGAATTCTGAAGCACCTTCAGTAAGAAAAAAAATAGGCCAATTAAGATGTGGACAAAGGACATGAATAGACACGACACAGAGGATGACAGAGGACGGCAGAAGACAAACGCTCGAAGGAAATGCTCAGGAGCCATAGCCGTCAGGAGAGGCAAGTCAGAACAACGGTGAGATGCCTTTGGCTACGACCACAGCCCAAAGAGAACGACTCTTGCCAAAGAGGTTGTGGACACAATGGGACCCTTATACCCTGCTGGTGGAGGTGCTATGGAAATACCTAAAACAGCCAGCAATAGCAATAGCACAAGACCCAGCAATGCCTTTGCTAGTCATGTACATGCTCTCCCATGTTCATTGAAGCACAGTTCACAATAGCAAGCAGCTAGAAACAGCCCAAATGCCTATCAATAGAAAAATGGATTTATAAAACCAATAACAAACCACCTCTGGTATATACACATAGTAGAACTAAGCATCCCTTAAAACAGCTATGAAACCATGAAACACCTCATGACATGTAGGGATCTGGAAACCATTATACTGAGTGAAGCTAGCCAATCACAAAAGGACTCATATGGCATGAGTCCCCCAGAAAGATAAACATTTGGATGAAGACAGGCTTCTGCTCCCAGGTCATGTAATCTACCCTGGATTCCCAAACATTGTGAGAGCAACGTGGTAGAGGCGCCCCTCTATGTGTGCATCTGAAACCCACTTTCACAGAGGAGACCTCACCTCAGCCAGACTCATTTTATCAAGATGTGGGGAGAGGGAGAAGACCATTCAGTTCCTGCCATACAAAACTGTGCTAAGTTCACCCCAAATCAACAACTTCTACCAGAGTGATAAGTGGACCTTACTGGAAATTCAAGTCAAGATGTGGGGAGGGGGACATGGATGTCTCAAAGGAGACAATTACATTTCTGTTAGTTAGAAAACAGGGCAGAGAAACCACCAAGGGAAGGAGGGAGGGGACACTTGATAATACTTATATAGAGCCCAATACACCAAACATCGTGTTCCTAATTGGACACTTTTAACCTAGTTTCTGTCTAGACTTTGGTGGCCCAGGTTGTGTGCTATAGATGACTAGGATTTTAGATTCTGTTCTTTCAAGGCAGCTTACATCATTGATAGGTCACACCAGAAGGACTCAATGTGGAAACCTCGAGGTGAAACTGAGTTTACCTCAACTCACCTGTAGCCCTGGGACATAAGGCTGAAACTCTCTAGTGGGAGAAGAAGGGTATGAGACTAGTGGTTATTGGACTTTGGTTTGGATATCTTGCCTTGAGGGTGCCCAATGAATGATGGGCCAGGACTGTCATATACTTACTATCCTTACAGTATTATCGCATGTATTAAATTGGCAGGCATGGTTCTGCCACTGTCCATGAATATCATTGAAAGTCTTGCCTATCACCATGCCCCATTGTTTGTGTAAATAATAATTTAATCTGTACAAGTCAGCAACTCATATGTTGTGGCATGTATACTTGTAGAATTTCCTTTCCTCAAATGTTTCTAATTCTGTACCATTGGCTAAATTAATGAAATTATCAATAAAATTAGCTTATGCTGCAGAAGATGATTGATAATGCTTCCTAACATAAAATGCCAATGATGGTTCTAAGGTGAACCAGAGACATATATAATCCATAGATATATGAATGGCCTCTGGGATCACACTTAATTCGAGTCCCAGTCTAAGAGCAATTAGTTCTTATGACATGGCCCTGTTTGATGCTCACCTTCATGAAGACATCACCGAACATAAAGGTGTTATAGCAAAGTGTGGTGAAGAAACTAGAATGTACCTAGCTATCAGGAAAAAATGTCTGAGGTATTAAAGGCTTGTCTTAAAATAAGAAGCCACCTAAGTGAGGCATCAGCTAATCCCACATGGAAGAAGTACACTAGTTTGTGTGACCCATGGAAGTACAGTAGCTTGTTAATTAATCTAATCTAATCTAATCCAAAGGAGGGAATGGCATCAGGGTTTACATGGTGAACACTTGGTATGCAGAAGGCTATGCCCTTACAATGGAAGCCCCAAATCAATTCTCAGTCCATCCACACATGGTGAATCCCTTCTGACCAGAGATAACAATAGCCTTGTTCTCAGAGAGAACACATTTTAAAGTTGATTATAGCAGAATACAATTAGGTTAAAATGTAATATCTTATCATTTGATCTCCCTTTTGACTCATTTAAAAGTTGCTTCTTTTTTTTTTAAGTGAATGAGAAATACACATAAAGTCTCTGGTGAACAAACCCCTTACCATAGACCAGGGATGAGAATAGACTTATTATCATGCAACGTACATTGGAAAGTGGATGCAATTAAGTCAAAATATAACATCTTATCATTTGATAACCCTTTTGACGCACTTTAAATTTGTTCAATTTTTTAATATTTTCTACTTACCTTTTATTTTTTTATTTTAAAAATATCATTTTATTAGGGGCTCATACAACTCCTATCACAATCCACATATGCATCAACTGTGTAAAGCACATTTGTACATGCATTGCCCTCATCATTCTCAAAAAATTTGCTCTCCACTTAAGCCCCTGGCATCAGGTCCTCATTTTCCCCCTCCCTCCCCACTCCACCCTCCCTCATGAACCCTTGATAACTGATAAATTATTATTTTGTCATATCTTACACTATCCGATGTCTCCCTTGACCCACTTTTCTGTTGTTCCCAGGGAGGAAGTTATATGTAGATCCTTAGTTATGTGTTGATACTTGTAATCGGTTCCCCCTTTCCACCCCACCCTCCCTCCACCATCCTGGTACCGCCACTCTCACCACTGGTCCTGAAGGGATCATCCATCCTAGATTCCCTGTGTTTCCAGTTCCTATCTGTACCAGTGTAAATCGTCTAGTCTAGCCAGTTTTGTAAGGTAGAATTGGGATCATGATAGTAGGGGGGGGAAGGGGAGGAAGCATTTAGGAACTAGATAAAAGTTGTATGTTTCATCGTTGCTTCACTGCACCCTCACTGGCTCGTCTCCTCCCCACTACCCTTCTTCAAGGGGACGTCTAATTGCATACAGGTGAGCTTTGGGTCTTCACTCCGCACTACCCCGCATTCACAATGATATGATTTTTTGTTCTAATGATGCCTGATACCTGTTCCCTTCGACACCTCATGATCTCACAAGCTGGTGTGCTTCTTCCATGTGGGCTTTGTTGCTTCTGAGCTATATGGCTGCTTGTTTACCTTCAAGCCTTTAAGACCCCAGATGCTATATCTTTTGATAGCCAGGCACCATCGGCTTTCTTCACCACATTTGCTTATTCACCTGCTTTGTCTTCAGCGATTGTGTCAAGAAGGTGAGCATCATAGAATGCCAGTTTAATAGAACAAAGTATTCTTACATTGAGGGAGGCCCAATGTCCTTCTGCTACCTTAATACTAAACCTATAAATATATGCACATAGGTCTCTTTCCCCATCATATGTAAATATATTTGACAGGTACATGCCTTTATTTAGACCTCTATAAGTGCCCTTTGCCTCCTAGCTCTTTCCTCTATTTCCTTTCACTTTCCTCTTGTCCCACTATGATGTTCAGCCTTCATTAGCATTTCAGTAATACCTCTCAGTTACATTACCCATGGTCACACCCTACCAGGCCTCCTACACCCTCCTCACCACCGATCTGGATCACTGGTTGTTCCCTTGTCCCTGGGTTTCTTAACACCACTACCTTTCCCCCCACCTCCCCCTCTCCGGTGTCCCCCTGGAACTGCCGGTCTTGTTGTTTTCTCCTCCAGATTGTTCAAGTGTATCTTACTTAGACCTGCGGAGATAATGACATGCACAAAAACAAAGCAGAGCAAAACCAAACAACAACAAGCCAATGACAAAAAACAAACCAAATAAAACGCAAGAAAGAAAAAGTTGTACTTAGTTCAAGAACTGTTTGTTGGCTTTTAGGAGTGTTTTCCAGTAGAGTATGATGGAGCGCCAATCCCTGGCCCCAATCTACTTACCTTTTAACTGAGGCTTTTCTTTGTAGTTGTTGTTTATATATTTTTTGTATAAGAAATCCAGGATAGGTGAAGCTATAGGGATAGTAATTGGATTAATGGATTCTTGGGAGTGGGGCAGGGAAGGTTGGGGGAAATATGCCGTTAATAACAATGAGTACAAGAAAGAAAAAATGTTGTAAAATTGATCATGGTAATGAATTTACAGTACTTTTTCATTATTGAATTATGTGATATGTGAATTATGTGTCAATAGAGCTCTCACTTTTTGTTTAAAGTAGCTGCTGTACTGAGGTATATTTAGCCAGGAGCTTATAGAGAGAGACTCGCCAAAATGTAAAAGACATGCAGGAGAGGGTATGCAAACCCAAATCCTAGAGACTGGGGAGTAAATGATGAGACCTTTGTGACAATGGTCATGCCAGGGCACAACAGCTATTTATTAAGTATTCATTTCATGTATTCACATTTCTAAGACCTCTTCCATTTAATCTGCACAAAAGTCCAATGGGAGAATTCCAATTTTATGAGCATTTCCAGATGAAGAAATGAAAACTCTGAGATGCTAAGTAATTTATTAAAATCACACAGCTAGGGAGTGGCCAGGCTGTTATTCAAATCTTCAACACTCAAATGTATTCAGTACCCTAAAGCAGCATTTCTAACTTCACCAGAGTAAACTGAGGCAAGGAGACATCACCCAGGCAGAAGACACTAAATAAACAATAGAGTTAGGTCAAGTTAATTAGCAGAACTCCCTCCCTACCCGTACTTTTATCCAAAAAAAAACGCCTCTCCTAGCAACCATGGTTGCTGGGTCCCTCTGCTTTCATTTACACCTCCCCTGAAACCAGAGGAAGGGATTCGAAGGTGACCGTGATTTCCTGTGAATAGCATCCCCACAGGACAGGAGTTACCTGAAGAAGAAGAATGAAAATGCTTCAAGTGTCTTAGAAGATGAAGATGCTAAGAACAAAGGCTCTCTTCAAAGCATTGTGATTCCAGCTGCTAAGCATAAGGTCAGTGTTCGAACTCCCCAGCCACTCCAGTCAAGATTTGCAGACTTAGAAACCCACCAGGGCAGTTCTACTCTATCTTACACAGTTGTTATGTGGGAATCTACCCAATAACCCTGTGTTTGCTTTTGATCTTTAGTCTTAGCAGTCAATTTCCCTTGGATGTGATAAAATTAAATCTCATTACTATAAAGTAATAAAAGAATAATTTTTCTGCACATTGCAATTCAAAAAATGAGGCAAATTATTAATTTCTAGGAAATGTCCCCTCAACATTAAGAATTATAACCTGTGAGAAATTCCATCCCTGTGGTAGCTCCATAAGGCTAGCCCAAATGAATATTTCTAACACAAAGAAATAATACAAGATCTGTGTGGTGTCGAATGGGTGAGCAGAACATCACCCCCATGGTCATGAGTAATATCTGATTCTGTCAGTCCTTGGAGCTTCTTTCTCTGTGTAACCTCTATTGTGATTCTGTTGCTTTCCTGAATAAGTGGGAGTCGGGAATCGAGCCAAGAATCTGTAGCAGGGCAATTGATATACACCTAATGAATATGGGACTGAAGAGCGAGATCCTCTAGCTCAGTCTGATCTAGCTCAGACCATTTTATTTGGCAGGTTTGGAGCAGAGGAATATGTGGTAGTGTCTGCATTTCACAGGAAGCCTTGTCTCTTTATTATTCCTCTGTTCTCAGGTGGCACCGTGATTCATAATTCATTTTGAACTGAATATCTGTGGACCTCATCAAACAAGTCATTTTAATTTCATAAAGTTGGGTCAAGTAAGGATAAAAAGAAAAGGCTGAGAAAAATTATTTGGAGTTATAAGCCTATATATATTGTTAAGACTCCTCCAGAAGTTGATATATGTCAATTAAAAGGTAATTTCAGAGTATTTTGGTGCTTTCAAGCACTAAAGATTTAGGTTTTAATTGAGCCAAGTTTTCAGATTCCAAATCCGTTTTTAACAATTACAAAGCAATCGGGTGAGTTTTTCTGGTAACTGTGAGGTCTAATTTAGGCAATTTTCAGGTGATTTGTCTAGGAAAGCTTTCTGAGAGATAAGTACTCATCTAAACTGTATCAATTCTGCACACAGTCAGTAAGTTTCTCTGAAGCACCAAGCATCGTGCCAGGATTGGAAAACCAGTGATCCGCACCACAGCACCTGTAATGGGCTTCACTATCTGATAAGAAAGACGGGAAAAGGCAAACAAAATAAACAAATTCAGATTTGAAGACTCCTGCAAGGATCAAGGAATAGAAGGCCCAGAGAGAAAAACGTGGGCGGACAAGAACAGCTTTCCATGGGCCAATCACAGCAGGGTTCTGAGGAGGGGACAGAACTGCAGCCAGAGGAGCAAGAGAAACCAGTCCAAAAAAAGAAGACTCAAAAGTACTTCAGGAAAAGGAACAGGATATGAAAAAATCCTTTCAAAGAGGAAGGACCATTCACTGAGACATGGAAGCTCACCTCCCTGAAACGAATTAGAAGCCGGTTACCATGGACTCGCTTCCACCCTGTCAGTTGCTGTAGTGTCGCCGATGGCTGTACACCGTGCGATCTCCAACTTGCTCAGAAGTATGTTGCCATCACTTTGATCTTCTGGCACCTCTAAGTGCAAACTTTCTGCTAACAGCCAAGGGTCAACAACTTGCACCTCCCTGCCTCCTTAAGCAAATTGCTTAACGCAAAACTTAGGAGTTGACAATGACTGTTGATGCAACCAGAACTCCAACTGCACTGCGAGTTGACATGCTTATCCATTCGGGAAGGTGATGGATGTCCACAATAAGGGCTGTCATAAATCGACATTTCATCTTTTTTCAAATAAGAAAACCACTTTTCTGGTTGTTGTTTCAACCACTTGAGGTTTTCCCACAGTGTGGTCCTTGTGAGCTGTGTTCCACATCCCAACAGTTTCTGCAGCATTTTTCCCAAGCAGGAAATAAAATTTCGCAGCCACATGCTATTCTCTTAAACCGGCCATCATGAAAAATGAGATCCAAGCAAAACTGCTTTTGTGAAAAAATTCACTGTGATCAGAGAGAATCTTCCCAGGATATGCCACTGGTTGCACTAACTCCAAGGAAGTTGCTAGATGCTCTCCAAGCAGATATGACCTAGGGCATCTGGGGGGTATCCTGGTAATCCAGGCTGGGTGTTGTAGAACACTGCGACACTGAATTCTGCATCCTTGGGGCACACGGGATGCTCCAGAAGCTGCATCAGTGAGACTCCATACAGGAACCCCACTGGGTGAACTGGACTCTACCTCAGACACACTTGCAACCTGAGGATTTCAGTCAGAAAGCCCATGGTGGTCAGAGGAAGCAGAAGACAGCTATATCAAGAATGAAGTACTGTTGGCGGACAAAAAAGGTATTCCATATTAAGAGACCCATTATTCAGGCAATCTTGTGATGGCCATTCTGTCATATTCTGTTTATACCTGTCCGTATGAGGGTGTATCTGAGAGGTGCGCCTCCATTGGGGCTTACCCTCGTGAAGCTGTGTTATCTGTTTCTCTGTTTTTCGGTAAATGAAACCCAGGGATGTTGAGGGTCAGAGAGCACTAGACCTGGCTGCGATTGCACAACTCATTTTAAAGATGATCTAATTGGGGTGGGGTGTTCTAAGATAGATGTGGTAGAGATTGTACAATTTCCCCTTGTTATGATTGAATGATTGATCTATTCAATTGCATGATACATAAATTATGTGCCAATAAAACTATTGGAGAAAAGATATGACTGAGGAAGAGCTGCTGTCTCAACGAAAAGTCAACCATAATGATATCAATGGAGTAAAGACTTTGAGCGTAAAGCCTCAGGGCCTTCCCCTTGCTGCTGGGGCATGACTCACAATGAGAAGAAAGAGCTGCAAGCATCCACTGATGACTGGAACTTTGGATGCCAACGTATGAAACTGGGAATGATAGAAATCATCAAAAGAAAAATGGAATGCATACAAACTATTTTCTAGGCATCCATGAGCTGAAATAACCTTGGATTGGCCTTTTGAATCAGAAAATCACATGGTTTACTATGCTGTCATTGAAACAATCCAAAAGAATGATGATACATGCAGTATCAAAATGGACATTCCAAAATATAATGCCATGACAGAATAAGGTCTCTCTGCATAGAAGGAAATCCAATCGATACAAATGTTCTTCAAATGTATGCACTATTAAAGCTAGTGTTGTAGAAATCGAAGAATTCTACCAGTCTTCATTCTGAAATTGAACAAACATGCTATCAAAATACATTGATAATTAGTGACTATTAGAATGCAAAAGTTGGGGGGGGGAAAGAGACATAACAGTAGTTGGAAAATATAGTCTTGGTGATAGGAATGCAGCTGGAAATCTCATGAGAGAATTTTGCAAGATATTTTTTCAACAACACAAAAATTGACTATACACACAGACTTCTCCAGAGAGAATACACAGGAATCAAATTGACTCATCTGTGGGAAAAGAAAATGAAAAAGTTCAGTATCAGCAGCTAAAACCAGGCCATTGGCTGACTTTTGCACAGACCATTAATTTCTTATATATAAGTTGCGGTTGAAGTTGAAGAAGAAAAACAAATTAAATCCACAAAAACCAAAATAAAGGTCATATAAACTCCTCAGGAACAGAAATTGGAGTAGCAATACCAGGAGGGTAGGGGGAAGGTGTGGGGAGGAAAGGAGGAAGGAACTAATCACCATGATCGATGCATAACACACTCCCGGGCCCCCAGGGAGGTGAACAACAGAAACATGGGTGAAAGGAGACAGTGGTTGGTGTAAGATATGAAAACAATAATAATTTGTCATTTATCAAGGGCTCACATGGTGGGTGGGTGGGGAGAGCAACTGATACCAAGGGCTCTAGTAGAAAGAAAATGTTTTGAAAATGATGATGGAAACATATGTATAAATATGCTTGATACAATCGATGTATGGAATGTTAAAAGAGTTGTAAGAGCCCCCGATAAAATTATTTTTTAAAGAACCAAAATACAACTTTGAAACTATCCCACTTGAATTTAGAGAACATCTCAAAATCGTATTTGTTGTATTGAAAGTTAGTGACAGAAGATGTGATGAATATTATAAGAGCTGTAAGAGCCCCCAATAAAATGATTTTTTTTAAGGACCAAAATACAGCTTTGAAACTATCCCGTCTGAATTTAGAGAACATCTCAAGATCATATTTGCTGTATTTAACATTAGTGACAGAAGACGTGATGAACTGTGCTGACATCAAGAACATCATACATCAAAAAGCAAAAGGTCATTAAGAAGACACGAGGGAAAGAAAAGATCAAAGTGAATGTCAGAAGAGACTCTAAAACTTATACTTAATAATAGACTAGCTAAAGAATGGAAATACTGATGAAGTAATGGAGCTGAACAGAACATTTCAAAGGGCAGCTTGAGAAGACAAAATAAGCTATTAGAATAAAATGTGTAAAGACATGTAATTATAAAACCAAAATTGAAGAACACATTCAGCGTAACTTAACCCCAGACTAACTTAACTAACTAAAGAAAAAATTAAAATCTCAAGTTGCAATATTGGAATATTTGATCAGCAAAATATTGACTGGTTCAAGAAGCATCAAGAGAAAATAGAAAGAACACACAGCCACTGTATCGAAAAGAAATAGTCGATTTTCGACCATTTCAAGAGATAGTATGTGAGCTAGAACCAATGGTACTGAAGGAAGAAGTTCAGGCTTAACTGAAAGCATTAGCCAAAACAGAACTCCAAGGACTGATGAACAACCAATAGAAGTGTTTCACCAAGCTGATAAGACACTGGAAGTACATACTAGTCTATGCCAAGAAATTCGAAGGCAACTACTTGGCCAATTGACTGGAAGAGATCCGTATTTATACCCATTCTAAAAAAGGTGACTCAATATAATGTGCCAATTGTAGAATAATATCATTAATGCCATTTGCAAGTAAAATTTTGATGAAGATCATCCAACCATTGTTGCAGCAGTATACTCACAGGGAACTATCAGAAATTCAGGCCAGATTCAGAGGATGGCATGGGATAAAGGATATCATTGCTGACGTTGAGTTAGATGAATATTGGCTGAAAGCAGACTACACCAGAAAGATGTTTACTTGTGTTAATTATTAACAATGCGCAGTCACTTGACTGTGTGGATCATTACAAATTACAAATAGACTTGAGAGGAATGGGAATTCCAAAATGCTTCATTGTACTCACGCCAAACCTGTACATGAGTTAAGAGGTAGTTGTATGAGCATGCATGGTTTAAAAATCAGGAAAGGTGTGCGTCCAACTTGTATCCTCTCATATTTATTTAAATTGTATGCTGAGAAAATAATCAGAGAAGCTGATTATATGGTGAAGATTATATAAAGAAGAATCAGCATTGGAGGAAGGCAGATGAAGATGAAGCAATCTTGCTCAATGGAAGTGAAAAGGACTTGTGTACTTGCTGATTAAGATGGAGGACTGCAGCCTTAACTATGGATTACAACTCAATACAAGGAAAACCAAAATCTTCTGGACCAGCCCAATAAGTAACATCATGATAAACAGCAAAAAGATTGACGTTGCCAAAGATTTCTTCTTGCTTGGATCCACAATCAATGCTCCTGGAAGCAGCAGTCAAGAGAGTAAATTACACATTTTATTGGGTAAATTTACAGTACAAGGCCTCTTTAAAGTATTGAAAATCAAGGATGTGAATTTGAGGATTAAGGTATGCCTGACCCATGCCAGGGTATCGTCAGTGACCTCTTATGCACATAAAGTTGGTCATTGACCGAAGAAGTATCTATGCATGTGAACTGTGGTGCCTGTGAAGAATATTGACCATGCCATGGACTGCCAGAGGAACAAACAGATCTGTCTTGGAAGAAGCACAAATAGAATGCTCCTTAGAAACAAGGCTGGAAAGACTCGGTCTCATTTACTTTGGACTTTCTAGGAAAGGCCATCATGCTTGGGGAAGCAGAGAGACAGTGAAAAAAGGAAGACCCTCCACAAGGTGTATTGACAGTGACTCCAACAATGGACTCAACTCTAAGGCCAGTTGTTATGATGGTGCAGGACCTGGCAGAGTTTCACTCTGTTGTACACAGTGTCACTACGAATAGGAACCAATTCACCAGCATCTAACAACGATAACAACATGAGATTATAATGCCCTTTCTAATAGTCTATATAGTTTACTGTTTTGACATTTTATCTTGCTTGTGAATAAACATTGGTGGGTAAAATGGCTTGTGAATAAATGGTGGTTGGTAAAAAGTGTCTGATCACTGATTAGTGTGGTGGCAACCAAATTGGACTAGAAGTCACTGAATTCTTCTCTGCCATGAACACCACAAGGCTTGGTAGTGTTGTGGATTAATGTTGGGCTGTTAACCCAGAGATCTGTGGCTCACATCCACCAGGAATTTGTGGCAGACAGATGAGGCTGCTTGCTTTCTAAAAGATTCACAGCCTCAGAAACCATGTAAGACAATTATCCTGGGTTATGAGGTTTCTCTGAGTCAGGATCAACTAGCCATCTTAAATATTATGTATGATAAAATGAGAAGCATGAATGAATGCTTACTCTATCTTCTCAAATATGGTGGAGCTCTTTGAAATAGGCACTTGTGTGACGGTTTTAAGTGAACTATCTGCTTTTGTCATGGGACACGACTTTGACTTAGAATGGCTTGTAAATAAGCTATGACTATCAAAACACATACAACTTTTGGCAGCCCTCTCCACTCAAATGAATAAAAGGCGTTTGTCCTGCCAAACTCGTTGCCATTTAGTTGATTCTGATTCATAGTCACCCTATAGGAAAAAGGGAAAAAGTATAATTGGGGTTTCCAAAACTGTAACTTTTTAAGAATTCTCTTCTTCTAGTGATTTCAGACTGTGGATAGCAGAAAGGCATAACCACTATGCCGCCAGGTATCCTTTCTTATCAAAGACTACCAACATTCATGCCCATGATGAAACACAAGCTCTCAAGTAGAAATCAGACTTTTGGAAAAGTTGTAGCTGCCATTGTGAACTTGACAGCTTCCCAACACTTAAAGTCTTTTCTGATGGGATCAGGGATGATATTAACAAATATTATTTGATACTGCAAAATGTCACCATTGAAAGAATCCACAGAGCATTTTGAAACAATAGCTTCCATATGACAATGTATGCTGCTACAAGACCTTGTTCTTCAGTGACATTGAATTGGTTGACTTGTGGCAGTCCTGTGTACAACAGAACGAAGCACCGCCCAGTCCTGCACCATCGTCACATTGTTGCAAAGTTGGAGCTCATTGTTGCAACCACTGTGTCAATCCGGCTCCTTAAAAGTCTTCCTCTTGTTCACTGTCCCTCTACATTCCCAAGCATGATGTCCTTCTCCAGGGACTGGTCGTTTCCTGGCAACAAGTCCAAAGTGAGTGAGACAAGTCTCTCCTTCCTTGCTTCTAAGGAGCATCTAGTTGCACTTGGATCCAAACAGATCTGTTTGCTCTTTTGGCAGCCGTGGTACCTTCAAGACTCCTCACAGGCACCATAATTCAAACGCATCTATGGTCCTTTGGTCATTCTGAGTGGATGTCCAACTTTCACATGCATATGAGGAAATGGTAAATACCATAGTTTGGGACAGGCACAGCTTAGTCCTTTTCAACATTTTTAATGTATTTGTCAGCTATGAAACAAAAACAATTTATTTATTTCTTATAAACATCAATTTCTACATCATTTTTTGTTGTTATTTTTTAATCATTTTATTTGGGGCTCATACAGCTCTTATCACAATCCATACATACATCCATTGTGTCAAGCACATTTGTACATTTGTTGCCATCATCATTTTCAAAACACTTTCTTTCTACTTGAGCCCTTGGTATCAGCTCCTCATTCTTCCCCTCCCTTCCCCACCCTTCCTCCTTCTCAAACCCTTGATAATTTATAAATTATTATTATTTTGTCATGTCTTACACTGACTGATGTCTCCCTTCACCTACTTTTCTGTTGCCCATCCCCCAGGGAGGGGGGGATATGTAAATCATTGTGATCGGTTTCCTCTGTCTCCCCCAACCTTCCCCTTACCCTCCTGGTACCACTACTCTCATTATTGGTCCTGAGGGATTTATCTGTCCTGGATTCACTGTGTTTCTACTTCCTATCTATACCTGTGTACATGCTCAGGTCTAGCTAGATTTGTTAGGTAGAATTGGGATCATGATAGTGGGTAGGGAGGAGGAAGCATTAAAGAACTAGAGGAGAGTTGCTATACTTCACACTGACTGGTTCATCTCTTCCTTATGACCCTTCTTCTTCTTCTTTTTTTAAATATCCAAATTGAATGTTTAATGAAGAAAGATTCTAGGACAATAAGCAAAAACAGACTGTTTCAGGCAAGCTTTGACATGTGGCCAAACTATTTAAAAGGGCCTCAGTTCAACTCTGTAGGCCTCTGTGTATTCCAAAGTTCAGGTAAAATTCATGACAGTGACCTCATTTGGAGGGGTGGTAACCCACATTTAAGGTTTACATACTCTAGTGGAGTTTCTTTTTCAACTATCTAGGCATCTACAACCATGTCTAGTTATCTCCTACCAGACTATTCTTACAGGAACTTTCCAGCTAAATGCCCCTTGTGACCCTTCTGTACGGGGATGTCCAATTGCTTACAGATGGGCCTTGGGTCTCCACTCTGTAATCCCCCTCATTCACATCGATACAATTTTTTTGCTCTGGGTCTTTGATGCCTGATATCTGATCCCATAGACACCTCATGCTCACACAGGCTGGTGTGCTTCTTCCATGTGAACTTTGTTGCTTCTCAGCTAAATGGCCACTTGTTTATCTTCATGCCTATAAGACCCCAAATACTATATATTTTTTATAGCCGGGCACCATCAGCTTTCTTCACCACATTTGCTTATGCACCCATTTTGTCTTTGGCAATCATGTAGGGAACATTAACATCATGGAATGCCAGGTTATTAGAACAAAGTGTTCTTGCAATGAGGGATGTGTCAGTATAGGTGGACTAGAGAAACAAATTCATAGACACACATATGTGTATAAGGAAGAGGTTTATATACAAGAGCAATTGTACATTAAGGAAACATCCCAACCCAGTCCAGTCCAAGGCCAAAGGTCTGATATTAGCCCATATGTCCGATACCAAACTATAAAGTCCTCTTCAGACTCATGAAACACATGCAATGAAGCCAAATGCAGGATGACCACAAGCCAGTGGGTAGAAAGTGTTTGCATCCAGTGGCATTGTAAGTATCTCAGCACTGGCAGGGGTCTCTCTGTGGCTCCTCCAGCTTCAGAGGTCTGGTTGCATCCATGTGGCTTGTCTTCTGAAAATGCCTCCCAGAGAGTGGCCAAGAGAGAGAAGTGTCTTTCCCTTCCAAGGAGGAAGCACCAGATTTCCCAGAATTCTCAGGAGAAGGCAATGCCCACACAGAAGTCTCATTGACTGTCTCCAGATTGACAGCCTAGACTCCACCCCTACACTCTTAATCCTTAAACTGACACCAGATTAGGTGACTACCACAAGGGAGTACTTAAGTAGAGACCCAATGTCTGTCTGCTACCTTGATACTTAACATATAAATATATGTACATGGATCTATTTCCCTATCATTATATATAGTAAAGAGGATTTATGCAACAGATTCACCCAATGTAATTTGTTTTGATATCTTCACTGTGGCTTCCATGAGCATTTATTTTGGCTCTAACAAGATGAATCATTGGCTATTTCAGTCTTTTCTCCATTTATCATGATGTTACTTATTGTTCCAGTTGTGTAAGGATTTTTTTACACTGAATTTGATCCTTACAGAAGGCTATAGTCCACCATCTTCATCAGCAAGTGGTTCACATGCTCCTCACTTTCAGCAAAAAAGTTTCTGTCATCTGCATAAAGATTGTTAGTGTGCCTTCCTCCGATACTGATGCCACATTCTTCTTTATATAACCCGCTTCTCTGATTATTTGCACAGCATACAGATTGAATAAACTCTGACGCATATATTTCCTGATCTTATACCATGCAGTGTTCCCTTAATCTGTCCATAGAACTGCCCCTTGATCCATGTGCAGGTTCCACATGAACACAATAAAGTGTTCTGGAATTTTCATTCTTCTCAAGGCTATCCAGAGTTTGTTATGTTCCATAGAGTCGATTGCCTTTGCATGGTCAATGAAACACAAGAATTCTTTCTGGAATTCTCTGTTTTCAGCCAATATGCATATAATGTCAACAGTGAATCCAGTTGAATTTCTGACAACTCATCAATGTACTGCTGCAACCACTGTTTGATGATCTTTAAACAAAATTTACTTCGTGTGATATTAATGATATTGATCTATAATGTGTGCATTCTCTTCAGTCACTTTTCTTTGGAATGGGTTCAAATATGCATCTTAACTAGGCAGTTGATCCAGTAGCTGCCTTCCAAATTTCTTGGCAGAGACAATTGTGTGCTTCCAGTGCTTCGTCAGCTCGGTGAAATATTTCTGTAGATATTCCATCAATTCCTGGAGCCTTGCTTTGGGCTAATGATTTCAGTGACGCTTGGACTTCTTCCTTCAGTCCCCCTGGTTCTTGCTCAAATGCTGCCTTTTGAAATGGTTGAATGGCAACTAGCTCTTTTGGGTACAGTGCTGCAGTGCATTCTTTCCATCTTCTTTTAATGCTTCCTGAATCATTCGATATTTTCACCATTGAATCTTCCAACTTGAGGCTTAAATTTTTTCTTTAGGTTTTTCAGTTTAAGATATGCTGACCATGCTCTTTTGTTTTGTTTTGTTTTTTTAATTCCAAGTCTGTGTACATTTTGTTGTATTTACATTTTCTTCTTGAGCTGCTCTCTGAAATTTTCTTTTCAGCTCTTTGATTTATCATTTCTTCTATTTCCCTTAGATACTCTGTGATCGTGATGACGTTTCAGAGTGTTTTCTGGAACCTACGATGACTTTTCATTTTTGCCTCTTTTTAATGGCCTTTTTCTTTCTTCTTTCTTTCTGTCATTGATCCCACAGTTCTTCCGGTCTTCTGTCATTAATTCGATGCTCAAATCTGTTCTTGAGATGTTTTCTTGAAATTTGGGTGTACTAAAAGTGTGAAACAGATTGATAAGCTTTTATGTAGAAGAATCTGGAAACTTAAATAATATTATTTCGGCTTCCATATTTCAATTAAGTTTTAAAATTGCTGCCAGCCCAGTTTAGGTGAAGTATCAAAGAAAGATATTCACTATTATCTAAAAAATACTATTTAAAAACACTCTTTAAAGTACATATCCATATAAGGCCAGACTTCCACCAAAACAACATATAAAAGCACATTCCACACAGAAGCAAACAAAAGCAAACAGAAATAATCTAATAGCCCTCTATTAAGGTAGATTTGTAATCATTTTCAAAAGTTTAAAATCATGTCACCATTATCAATAAATTATATGTAGTTTTAATTGATGTATGTATGGATTATGATAAGAGTTGTATGAGCCCCTAATAAAATGTTTTTTTAATTATTTGTAGTTTAAAAAATGAAATGTTCCAAAAGCTATATGTATGTCAATATTATTTCTGTTTTTAATAGATTAATAACAATTATTTTGATTTCTTAATTTTAATTCCTAATATATTAAATGACAGAGCTATGACTCTTATTAAAATTTCTAAAAAGTTCTTTGGGATTCTGTGGTAGTTACATAATCTGTTATCAATTTGAGACTAAGAGTGAAGGGCTGGGGTTTAGCCTGTCAATCAGGTTGCAGCTTGATGACCTCATTTGGAGGTGCTAAGGAGATAAAGAGCTCACTAGAAGCTGGACACAGGCTCACTTTCTGTGAGACATTCCTGTGGACAAGACACATGTTGCTACACTAGAGTCCTGGAGCTGTAGGAGCCACATGGAGACCCCTGCCAGTGCTGAGATACTTCTACCACTGCTGGTCCACAAGACTTTCCACCCAGCAGCCTGTGATCTTCCTGCATTTGGTGTCATTTTGTTTCATGAGTCTGAAGAAGAATTTATAGATTGGTATCAGATATATGGGCTAATATCAGACTTATGGACTTGATATGGACTAGGCTAGGATGTTTTCTCAATATTCAATTGTACCCAAAGCTCTTTCTTAAGCACATATGAGTCTCCCTATATTTGTTTCTCTAGTCTACCCGGACTAACACAGATTTCCAATAATTTTTAAGAATGTCAGTATTTTCTTGAGGCCAATGGAATTCTTGATGTAGGTGAGGGGGAAGTTTAAAGGACATATTTCCTGAAAATAATGTAGGACAAAAAGAGGAACTAGAAAGTACAAGAAAAACTGATCAATAAAATTCAGCCATAGGGATTACTGGTTCATCATTGAGTAATATTTCCAGTCATAATTATGTAAAAACTTTATTTATATTTATTAGAATGAACTTATAGACCTACATTTTGATACATAATAAATAATTAGTTTTATCAACTTTATCAATATAATAAGTCAAGGACATAAGAAGTGGGAACAGTAGAACGTGCGTGAGCTCAAGGAAAAGTTTGAAGCACCGCCTCACTCTATAAGAAATAAAAAATATTATCTGCAGTTTATGGAATATGAATTTGAATGTGTTGGTATTTTACTTAATATTATCATTCACTACACTTGCCACCGGAAACCAAACTCACAGTCATCAAGTCCATGTTGACTAATAGTGACCCCATAAAGCCAGAGGAGAACTGTCCCTGTGGGTTTCTGAGACTAATTCTTTATGACAGTGGAAAACCTCATCTTTCTCCTGAGAAGTGGCTGGTAGTTTCGAACTGCTGCCCTTGCCATTCGCAGCCCAATGCATAACCACTATGGCACCAGGACTCCTTGAAATTAGCACCATATGTATAAATTCCATTGTGGGAATGAGGAAAAGAGGAAGAGGAATGGCAAAAGTTAAATGATCACTTATTATTACAGAAGAAAATAACTAATGTTAAAAAGCAGGCATTTTTTATATCCATATAGAAATATGGAGGTACTTACTAGATGGAACAAGTTTTTAAAGTTCAGAAATATTTTACCTGGGGAATAAGATAGGGCATATAAAGACATGCTGGCATAAATATACAGATGAAATTCTGTTTGCCTAGTTATTTTTCAATTTTATATAAACAATAACATTTTAGTATAAGCATATACCAGGTATTTCACATCTATATTTATGTCTAAAAATTTATCCTAAATTTTTATTTGCTAAACATAGCTAAGTAAGGGACAATTTTTCCATATGTGTGATGGGCCTTTTGGTCATTTTTGTTTAACCTTTTAGCCAGTAAGATAATTATGTGTTAAATATTTAAGGTTTGTAAAAGGGTATGTGTGTGGCCAATATAGATCCAGTGTCAGTGAATAGGTGAGTTTGTAGATGTGCTGAATGGATTTGGACACACAGAGATCAAAGTGCCTGCGGCAACAGCAATTTTAGTGTGCAGTGGAGATGGAAACCCTAGTGAAATGGATTAAAGAATGCATGGAAAGTGAGGAGGGAGAGGAAATAATAGAAATGACAAGAAAGATAGGATG
This sequence comes from Tenrec ecaudatus, assembly GCF_050624435.1. Taxonomy (NCBI): domain Eukaryota; kingdom Metazoa; phylum Chordata; class Mammalia; order Afrosoricida; family Tenrecidae; genus Tenrec; species Tenrec ecaudatus. The sequence continues at coordinate 96,271,469 of NC_134531.1, forward strand.
GCATAAACATAGGTGGTGAGGAAGATCCATGGATCTCAGTAATGATGATTCATCTTTATTCTCTATATTCATCCCACATCTGAGTATCTTTTATTGAATTGTCATGTAAAATTTGTGCAATATTCTGAAGAATGTGAAATGCTAAGAATAATTTGGAATAATGCACAGAAAATGTCTCCCCTCCCTGAAGAGCTCAAAAAGCCTGACCTCTGAGAGAGGGACCTTTATAACTCTATAAGGATGCTATTTATAGAAGGAAAACTCACTGCCATGGCGTCAATTCTGACTCATAGTGGCCTTATAAGAGGAACAGCCCCTGTGAGTGTCTGAGACGGAGTAGTTTTGTGAGTTCAAACATCTGACCTTGTGAATAACAGCCCAATATGTAATCACTACACCACAAAAGCTCATCAGAAAAGGAAATGTTTAAAAGCATAGTAGAAGGACCCCTGATGGCACCATGGGTTGAGTATTGGACTGCTAATCACAAGGTTGGTGATTCCAATTCACCAGCCACTCTGAAAGAGAAAAATGAGACTATGTGCTGCCCAAAAAATTGAAGAACCCTAAAGAACAGTTTTACTCGGTCCTTCAGGGCCATTTTAAGTCACAACTGACTCCAGAGCAGTGGGTTTGGGTCCCATGCATTTATGTGACAGATTAGGCTTGGATGGAAACTTTTTAATTTTTTAAATCATTTAATTAGGGGTCCATACAACTCTAATCACAATCCATAGATACATCAATGTGTAAAGTACATTTGTACATTCATTGCCCTCATCATTCTCAAAACATTTGCTCTCCACTTAAAACCCTGGCATCCGCTCCTCATTTTTTTCTTCTCCCTCCCCACTCCCCACTCCCTGGTAAACCCTTGATAATTTATAAATGAGTATTTTGTCATATCTTGCCCTGTCCGACTTCTCCCTTCACCCACTTTTCTGTTGTCTGTCCCCCAGGGAGGAGGTCACTTTAGAGATCGTTGTAATCAGTTCCCCCTTTCCAACCCATTGCATCGCACCCTGACTGGCCCGTCCCCTCCCAGAGACCCTTCCGTAAGGATATATCCAGTGGCCTACAAACAGGCTTTGGGGCTCCATTCCACACTCCCCACCTCATTCACTATAGTAAGATTTTTTGTTTGGATGATGCCTGATACCTGATACCTTCAACACCTCGTGATCACACAGGCTGGCGTGCTTCTCCCATGTGGGCTTTGTTGCTTCTGAGCTAGATGGTCACTTGTTTACCTTTAAGCCTTTAAGACTCCAGACGCTATATCTTTTGATAGCCGGGCACCATGAGCTTTCTTCACCACATTTGCTTATTCACTTGCTTTGTCTTCAGTGGTTGTGTCAGGAAGGTAAGCATCACAGAATACCAATTTAATAGAAGAAAGTATTCTTTCATTGAGGGGGTATTTGAGTGGAGGCCCAATGTCCATCTGCTACCTTAATACTAAACCTATAAAAATATGCATATAGATCTATTTCCCCATCCACATATATAAATATATTTGCATATGTACATGTCTTTATGTAGACCTCTATAAATGCCCTTTGCCTCACAGCTCTTTCCTCTGTTTCCCTTGACTGTCCTCCTGTCCGAATATCATGCTCAGTCCCCACCAGGGTTTCAGCCATTCTTCTTGGTTACACTACCCTTGATCATGCCCTACCAAGCCTTCCATACCCTTCTCACCACAGATTTGTATCATTTGGTGTTCCCTAGTCCCTGGATTTGTTAACACCACTACCTTTCTCACCACTTCCCTCTCCCATGTGCCCCGGAACTGTCGGTCCCATGGTTTTCTCCTCCAGATTGTTCATCCAGCCTATCTTATTTAGGCAGACCTGCAGAGATAATAACATGTACAAAAATAAGGCAGACCAAAGCCAAGCAACAATATACAGCAAAACAACAACAACCAATGACAAAAAAACACAACACAACACAACAAGAAAGAAAGGGTTGTAGTTAGTTCAATGATTGTTTATTGGCCTTTAGGAGTGTTTTCCAATGCAGTCTGTTGGGGCACCAGGCCCTGGCCCCAAAGTCCACCTTCAGCATTCCCTGGGGACCCCGCTGCTCCGTTCCCTTGCTGTTCTGATGCACCCCCTTAGTGTTTTGCCTAGGTGTGGCAGGTTCAGATCGGGCGCAATACTCACACTGTGTTTCCGGTGTTGTCCCCTGTAGGGCTATGGGTCAGTGAGGAATGTCATGTCTCATAGTTGGGCCAGCCATGTGACCCTCTCTGTGGACTGGCTGTTCTAATTGGGAACATCATCCTCAAGGCCTGGTGGACCAGGATGTGTTCCACCCACTCCTCCTGCCCCTTCATCTGGTCCCATGTGCACCTATCAGATATGTCCCTCTCCTGGAGCTGCACCTATAAGGCCATCCTTCGAAATAAATTCTTCTGGGGGTAGGGGCAAGTGTCCACATAGTAGTTGGGAATAGGGCCGCCCCCCCAGACCGCTCCACTGGTTCCCTACTCCACGCCGGCATGTTGCATTCATATCTTGGAGCACTGGGTTGAAGGCTGGTCCCTCTTTCTCTGTGGAGATATAAACAATACCTTCTTCCCCTTGGGTGGGTTAGTTCCCTGTGCCCCGCTACCCATTGCTTTTATTTTTTTTCCTTTCCCCACCTCCTATTTAGTTGTCTACTATGTGTATCCCTGTATTTGGTCTGGTCCCTGCCATATTACCTGGTACTCACCCCAGGAATGTTTGTATACAGTAGCTTTTTCCCTATGCCCTTTTTGCATTTTTTTAAAGCTTACCTCAGCAGACTTATGTTGTACTTGTCCTTTTGTGCTTGACTTACTTCACTTAGCATGATTTCCTCCAGTTCTTCCCATGCAGCGATGTACTTCATACGTTCATCACTGCTTTTTCAGCAATGCATGCTACTCCATTGTTTGTATATACCACAGCTTTTTAATCCAATTGTCAGTTGAAGGAAATTTGGGTTGCTTCCAACTCCTTGCAATTGTGAACTGTGCTGCAATGAACATTGGAGCATAGATGTCTGGCCTTGGTTTGTTTCTTGCCTCTTCCGGGTATATGCCCAGTAGGGGGATTGCTGGATCATATGGTAACTCGATTTCCATCTGTTTTAGATATCGCCAGAATGATTTCCATAATGGCTGTACATATGTACAAGTCTGCCAGCACTGGATGAGAGTTCCTGTCTCCCCACAGCCCTCCAACACTTGCTGCTTTCTGATTTTTTGAATTGGGCTATCTTTGAGGGTGTTAGGTGGTACCTCATTGTTGTTTTAATTTGCATTTCTCTTATGGCTAAAGATCAGTAACATTTTCTCATATGTTTGTTGACCATTCGTATTTGTGACCCTATGAAACTTCTGTTCTTTTTGGAAACTAACAGAGTATGGTAGATTTCAGTAATAAGGCCTTTGTCTGATGTGTCGTTGCTAAAGATGTTTTCCCAGTCGGTGGGCTCTCTTACTACTCTCTTGGTGAATTCTTTCGATGTACACAAGTGTTTTATCTTCAGTATATCCCATTTGTCAATTTGTGCTTCATCGGTCTATGTGTTCTTCCCTATTTCTGATAGCCTATGTATTCCCTGTGCCAAAGTTCTCAAGTTGGTCCCAGTTCCCTTATTGAAGGCCATAATAGTTTGGGGTTCAACTTCAAGGTCTATGATCCACCTTGAGTCTATTCTTGTGCATGGAATGAGATAAGGGTCTTACTTCATTTTTCTGCAGGTAAATATCAATTTTTTACAGGACCGCTTGTTAAAGAGGGCATCTGCTTCCCATTTCATATTTTGGGGGCCCTTATAAAAGATCAGTTGTCTGTATGCTGATGATTTTATTTCTGGGTTTTCAGTTCTTTTCCATTGGTCAGATTATCTGACATTGTACCAATACCATGCGGTTTTCACAATTGTGGCTGTATAGTATGTGCTAAAGTCAGGTAAAGCAAGCCCTCCCACTGTGTCCTTCTTCTTGAGGAGATCTCTGCTAATTCTGGACGTCTTCCCTCTCCATATGAAGTTGGTGATCAGTTTTTCCATTTCTTTGAAGAAAGATGAGGGTAATTGTATCAGGATTGCATTAAATTTTTATAGTGCCTTGGCAGAATGACATCTTGACTATAATGAGTCTTCCAATCCATGAGCATGGGATATTCTTCCATTTGTTGAGGTCACTCTTGGTTTCTTGTAATAGTATTCTATAATTTTCCCCGTATAGATCTTTGGCTTTTTTATTAGTCAGGTATATCCCTCGATATTTCCCTTTGTATTTGGCTATTGTGAAGGGTACCACCTTTTTGATCTTCTCTTCTGTGGTCTTATCCGATGTGTATAACAGTCCGATGGACTTCTGTTTGTTGATCTTTTATTCTGCCACTCAGCCAAACTCCTCTATTGCTTCCATTATTCTCCTGTGGAACTTTTGGGATTTTCCATATACAAAATCATATCATCTGCAAATAACGATAGTTTCACCTCTTCCTTCCCCAGACGAATACCTTTGATGTCTCTTCTTTGCCTTATGCTGTTAGCTAAAACCTCCAGCATGATATTAAATAAGAGTGGGGACAAAGGGCATCCTTGTCTGGTCCCCTTTTTCAGTGGGATTTTGTTAGTCTTTTCTCCATTGACCACCACTTTGGCTGTTGCTTTTTCATATTTAGCTTGTATTGTCTTAAGGAACTTTCCTTCCATTCCTATTTTCTCAAGTGTCTTAAACAGGAATTGGTGTCGGATGTTGTCAAATGCTTTTTCCGCATCTATTGATATTATCATGTGGTTCTTATAGTTTTTCATGTCAATGTGATGAATAATACTAATGGTCTTTCATATGTTGAATCATCCCTGAATCCCTGATATGAATCCCAATTGGTCATGGTGAATTATTTGTTTTATATACTTTTGTATTCTGTTGGCTAGTATTTTGTTAAGGATTTCTGCATCATTGTTCATTAGGGATATTGGTCTGCAGTTCTCAATTCTTGTGGGATCCTTGCCCAGTTTTCATATCAGAGTTATACTAGCTTCCTAGAAGGAGTTAGGGAGTTTGATGCCTTTTTCTATGTTCTAAAGAGTTTGTGTAGGATTGGTGTTAGTTCTTCCCTAAATGCTTGGTAGAATTCTCCACTGAAGCCATCTGGTGCAGGGGATGTTTTGGTTGGTAATCCCTTGATAACCTTGTCTGTTTCTTCTATTGCTATGTGTCTGTTGAGATTCTTGATGTCCATTGAGGATAGTCTAGAGAGGGATTGTTTTTCCAAAAATTTGTCCATGTCTTCCAGATTTTTTAATTCATTGGAGTACAGTCTATTGTAGTACTGTGTGATTATCCTTTTGATTTCATGAGGGTATGTTGTTATGTCCCCTCTTTCATCCCTTATTCTTGCTATTGAGACTTATTCCCTCCTTCCTTTGGTTAGGTTTGCCAGTGGTCTGTCGATCCTGTTTACCCTTTAAATGAACTAACTTTTAGCAGCATTAATTTTTTTTCCACAGTTTTCTTACCTTCCCTTTCCTGAATCTCAGCCCTGATTTTTATAATTTCTTTTCTTTTTCTATTAGGAGGATTATCCTGCTGACTCTGCTCTAGTTGTTGTAAATTTTGTGCAGCATATCAATCTGAGTCTCTTCCTTTCTCAAGTATGCATGTATTGCTATGAAACTTCCTCTGATAACTGCCTTTGCTGTGTCCCATAAGTTTTGGTACAATGTGTGCTCATTCTCATTGGTTTCTAGAAATTTCCTAATTTCATCTCTGCTCTGTGCCTGTATGCATTCCTTTTGTAGTAGAGAGTTATCCATCCTCCAAGTATTTAATCTTGTTTTCTTCGTCTTCCTTTTGTTGATTTCCAGCCTTATTGCACAGTGGTCAGAGAGAGAGGTCTGCGTGATATCAATGTGCTTAAATCTATGTAGATTCTCCTTATGCCTCAGCATGTGGTCTATCTTCAAATATGTGCCATGTGGACTTGTATTTGAATGAAAAGCTCTGTAGTTTCTATCAGGTCAAATTATCTAATTGCAGTGTTTAGATCTCTAGCCTCCTTGTTGAGTTTCTTTTCCTGTGATCAATCTCCCTCAGAGAGAAGTGTGTTGAATCACCCACTACAATTATTGAGACTGTAATTTCTTTTTACATCTTTTCAAGTGTTTGGTTGACGTATTCAGTGGGTTTCTCATTCAGGGAATATATGTTTACAATGGTCCGTGGTTCTTTGTCTGCCATTCCCTTAAGCATTATATAGTGTCCCTCCTTATCTCTTTTTAAGGTTTTCACTTTGAGGTCAATTTTATCCGAGATTAGCATTGCAACCCCTGCTTTTTCTGAATTTTTGTTTACTTCATATATGTTTCTCCAGCCTTTAATTCGCAGCCTATTTTTTCTGTATCCTTGAGATATGTCTCCTGTAGACAGCAGATTGATGGGTTGTGTTTTCTAAGCCAGTCTGCTAGTCTCAGTCCTTTAATATCTGAGTTCATGTAATTGATATTCAGGGCTATTATCTCCATCTGCGAACTCTGATGTTATCTTATACTTTTTGTGTTGGGTGTTTTCCTACTTTCCTTTCTCATTAATGTGCTCTGCGTGTGTGTGTGTGTGTGTGTGTGTGTATGTGTGTGTGTATTATTGCTGACCTCTTTCCATCCTTAACAAAGCTATTTTGGAGTCTGCTTTCTCTTCTTGCCCTCTGGGTGAGGTTGTTCTATGTGGCAGTCTCTTATTTATGCTTGGTGTGTGTTGTTCTTCTGCCCATACTGGGTTGGCAAGCACCTTTTGTGGTGCTGGGTTTCTTCTAACGTATTCTTTGAGGTTTTCCTTGTCTGGGAAGACTCTTACTTCTCCAACTATCTTGATCAGTAATTTGGCTGGGTAGAGTATTCTTTGGTTTGCACTGTTTCCCTTCAATTTTTGGAATATGTTACTCCACTTTCTCCTCTTCGTCATAGTTTCTGCTGATAGGTCTGAGTATATTCTTATTTGGGAACCTTTACATGTGATTGCCTGTTTTTCCCTAGCTGCTCTCATGATTTTCTCCTTTTCCTCAAAGTTGGATAGTTTAACTATTATGTGCCTTGGCGACTTCTTATTGGGATTCAGTCTAGTTGGTGTTCTTTCAGCCTCTTGAATGGCTGCCTGGTTTTCATTCATTAACCTGGAGAAGTTTCCCTCCAAGAATTCTCTCACTATTGTTGCAGATGAAGTCTTTGTTGTGTCTTCCTCCGGTAAGCCAATAATTCTAATATGGTTTCGCTTCATAGCATCAGACATAGCTCTTAGGTTTTCTTCAGCTTCTCTGATGATCTTATTAGATTTTTGTTCACGTTTGTTAAAGTCTGCTTAGCTGTCCTACAAGTCACTGATGCGGTTATCTGCTTCCTCCAGTCGATTTTCAAGGTCTGTATTTCTGCTTCTGATTTTTGTTATCTCCTCCCTAAGTTCCTGTATTTCCCTTTGGTGTATGGCCTTTATCTTCTCTATCATTTCATCTTTTTCTGTATTGTTTCCCTCATATGCTGTATAACTCCAAGAAGCATTCTCAAAATTTCTTTCTGTGACAGCTCAATGTCTGCTTCTTCTATGCACGTGCTTATGTTTGGGACATCTTCTGCCATTGCCCTTTGTTTATCCTGGTTTTTTTTCGTTGAGGGCGTTGGGGCTGATGGCTGTGTGTGTTGCACTGTTTTAGAGGAGCCAGGTGCCATTTTCCAGGGAGTCAAAGGGCACTGGCTCTCTCTGGGAGACTTGTAGGAATGCTTCTTCGAACTGCCTACAGCTAATTTCATTAAGAAGTTAACTTATCACTTTATCCCCTAGTGGCTTCCCTCTCAGGGAAGTTCCCCAGAAGGTTAGTGGGTTGCCTGCTTTGGTGTTGCGGAGGTTGGGCAGAGGTTCCTTCAGCAACTTGGAATGTTGACAAGTGTTGGCCCAGCTGTCTTATGCCCTCAGGTACACAGGCAGGAATTCCGCAGTAAGAAGTTGGACAGAGTATCCCCTGGTGGAGGGCAGCAGCGCTTTCCCCAACCTTTGGCTAACTGCACAGGGTGGAGCTCACCTAGCTGGGTGTGGCACAGACGTAAATGCCCTAGGCTAAGAAGCGTGTTCTGGAGGTAAGGGTGGAGTGTGAGGGAACAGGAAATAGACAAGGAGAGAAAAAAAAATAAAATGTAAGATGGCTTAGACTGTGCAGGAATATAGAGAAGGGAGGAAAACAAAACCATCAATGTAGCTGAGTCTCATCCCCACCTATCCCAGTCCATGGAACTGCAAGGGTTTAGTCCCTGCCCAGCGGAGGTGGCAAGCTGTGACTGTGTTGAGTACAAGGACCTGCACAGACCTCCAAGATTGTGGGTGGATATAGAGCAGAGATGGAAATAAAAGTAACAATGTAGCTGAACCCCGTTTCCTGCCCCTGGAGCTGCAAGAGTCCAGTCCCTACCCTGAGGCAGGCGGCAGCAAACTGTGGCTGTGTTGAGACCAAGCCCTCCTATGGGCTCTCAATGGTCCTGACTCCAGCAGAGACAGTGGTGGGGCCAAGGTCAAGCCCCAGCTGGATTCCACTGAGGTAAGTCAAAAGCCCCCAGCCCCTCAAAACCCAGTGGGTCTGTGCCTACTTATCTTTAGGATCCTCCTCCTGTGTTCCAGCAGCTTTGAATTTCCCTCTAAGCAACTCTCCTGGGCTGAATTCTACCTGAATGGAAACTTATGGGTTGTTTAATACCTTTTCTCAGTTAGAATCAAGAGGATAAAGACGTGACTAACCTAGCAGACATAGTTCTGTTTTTGTGAATGCGCATTATTGAAAGAAGCTTTACCCTATATCCAACCTTCATTGTTTGCTTAGTGTCCAGTCACTTACAATTTTATCTGTACAAGTCAGTAATCCATGGGTTTTATTTTTTAAAGTTGTCCTATATATGTATACTTTCCATGATTCAACAGTTTTTTAACTTTTATACTACCTTCTAAATTAATGATACTACCAATAATATTATAGGCCCCTAGGGATGATCTATAATGCTCCCCAATAAAATTGTAGGGTTGCTCTAAAGTAGACCATGGTCAAATAAAAACCATAGATATAGGAATGAACTTACAGCTTGAAATTACTTGTAGCCCCAATTTAAGAATAATTGGTTCTTATGACATAGCCCTACTCTATCTGTGCCCTCAAAGATATATCTGAAGATATTGGTGCTATAGAAAAGTGTGATGAAGAAATCAGATGGTGCCCAGTTATCAGAAAGAATAGCATCAAGCAGTCATCTAAGTGAGATGTCAGCTGAGTCCACATGAAAGAATCCCACCAGCCTATGTAATTCATGGATGGTAAATAATAAAATCCAAGACCAGAGGAGGAAACAGTATCAGAGCTTAAATTCTGAATAACCAGTTTGCAGAAGGCTATGGTTGACAATGGAAGTCACAAATCCATTTATAGGGTCTCCAAGTAAATTAAGGCTCCAGCACATACTCTTGGCTATTGACTAGGGATGTAAAAAGCCATGCTGTGAAACAGAATGCATTGGAAAGTGGATTCATGGAGATGCAGTTAGGTGAGAATTTGACATCTCATCATTTGTTCTCCCTATTTACCCATTTTAAATTTGTCCTAGTTTTTATTATTTTCTGATTTCCTTTCAGTAGAAAATTTCCCATTTAATTACTGTTGTTGATTTTTTCATTTTGTTGCTATGGTATGGTTTTTTATAAGAAATCTAAGATAGGTAAATCTAGAGACCGTAGCTGTATTAACAGTTTCTTAGGGTTATGGCATGGGAGGTTGAGAGGCGTGGGGAGCTAATCTGAATGCATGAAGAAAATGTTTAAACCACTGAATTGCAAGATCTATGAATTATGTCAAAATTATTAAAATTTTAAAATATGGCAAAAGCATAAAACCTGATCTCAAGAAAGTACAGTTATCAATATAGTGGGTAGAATGTAACAGTTTCTTCGGTCTACTCTAGTGTTTTGATAGCTTTGTGCCAGATTGAAACCCATCCCCCACTGAGCTGTGTGTCATGCGCACCTTTCACCCAACTCTGCTCCATTTCCACTTTTCACTCAAAGCTGAATTTGAAAAGAGGTGTTCACTGGCTTCTTTACTGAACTATTTTAAACTAACCTGTCTTCTTTCAGCATATTTCATAAAAATATCTGAATACACATTCCTGTAGTTGAAACAAAATACAAAACATCCTGCCCTCCTTCCCCCTTGAAGTTTTCTGAGTACTATTTGTTCCCCTTTAGTTGCACTATTGTTTCTATTTAAAAAGCCATTTAATTTGAATAGCTAGACCCACATGTGTGTATGATGAATCATTGATGGCCTTGAGATTAAAACACTTCGGGTATTATATTTCAGTGAGCACCACTGAAAGGGTAAAAAAAAAAAAACTTTATTTTTTTCACCTCTTGTGGCAAATAACTCATCATATCCTCTCCATAAAGGCTAACCTTGTCTCAATTCTCTTTCCTCCATGTCACCTATAGGCAATCTGCCATAGTTAGCAAAAAATAACAGGAAAATAAACAGTAGAAGCAAAGAGTGAATAGAGTGGATAACTTCCTCTGCCTGTAGTTTGGAGATGATACATCTGACTTTATAAGGTCAATCACAACACATTTCCCCCACCAAAACCTTTGATTTCTCATATATAATTTGAATGATTTTTTTAAATGAACATAATGAAACAAAAATTTACTTTATGTTTAAAGTGATCATATTTCAACTCTTTCTGAAATATTTCCATATAGAAGATTCCACTCTGACCTCATCTTCCATTTAATAAACAAGTTCTCTGTTATTTCATTAAGCTATTAGAAAGCTCCAATCAGATCATGATCACTATACACCAAGCAAACACTGATTAAATAATAACGATCAAAACCGTGTCACCTGGTATTCCTTACGTTTTTCTGAAGGTATCTTCTTTTCATTCATCATGTGGAATAGCTTCTGGTTCTAGGAATGATTCTTGAAAGGGGTGAAAGTTGCACTTAATTTTAAAAATTTAACAAAGGTAATAATTGAATGATAATTGATACAGGTATGAAACTTTCTAATGATATAAGACTGTAATTATTATATCATGCCAATTAAAAAAACACTATTACTCCTGCTGTATTTTAATCTATTAGAAGAGGTATTATTTAGAAAATCTTTGGAACACTTACTATTTTGAAAAATATTTATGAGCATATAAATTAATAACAAACAGCAATGGATCAACAAAGTACATGACCAATTATCTAAAATGCTTGAAAACTATCATTCCACTTTAGAATATTTCTTGAATTTCTGAATTGACAATTGACTCAAGAGGAAAAATAATAGCCATTAAAATAGCTATTTAAGGTCCAAAAATTACTTCAATGTTATAACTTTTAATATGAGCCTTTTAAAATAAAATGACATATTATAGTTAGAATTAGTGTCACTTTAGGTGGATCAGGATTCTCAGTGGTTCGGCACTGAAGGCCAAGTGATCCCACATAATGTTATATGCCATCATTTCCAGAGGGGTCTGCTGCAAGAAAGGAGCAGTTGTAATAGAGTGGAGTGTGGCCTCTTGACCCAGATTACAGCCTTGATGAAATGGAACGGGAGTTTCCTTAGGGATGGAGCCCAATTCCAATATACGTGAACACAGAAGGCAAGCTGGCTTGCTTTTCGTTGGGTCAGGATTCTGCATCTTGCTCATCAACCTTCACTTCTTTAGACTTGAACCAACAGCACACCATACTGCCTGCACACCTTGGGAGTCTGTCATCTGATCTGCCATCTGACCTGCTGACCTTGGATCCTCCTTCATTAATACCAACCTGCCTATGGGCTCCTGCTTTCTCTTCTAGCTTCCTGGTTTGTTTTCTTGTTTCCTGGATCATAAGTCTCCACAGTTATGTAACTCAGGAGAAGCCTCCAACTTAATATCCAACCAATGGGATTAAACCAGATTGGATTTACTCAATTCTAAAATTGCTTGAGCCATATTTTTGATATAATTATCTTATTCTCTCTCTTCTTCTCTCCGTCTCTCCCTTTGTGTGTGTGTGTGTGTGTGTAGTTGTTGTTAGTTGCCCTTCACTCAGTTCCAACTCATAGCAACCTCCGTGTTCTCAATTGCTGTTATTTTGAAGCCCATTGTTGCAGCTACTGTGTCAATCCATCTTGTTCAAGGTCTCTACTTCTTCACTGACCTTCTACTTTCCCAAGCATGATTTCCTCTTCTAGGTCTGCCCCCCCGCCCTGATAACATGTCCTAAGTGTGTGAGACCAAGGCTCACCATCCTTGCCTCTAAGGAGTATTCTAGTTGTACTTCTTCCAACACAGATTTGTTTGTTCTTTTGATAGCCCATAGTATTTTCAATTTTTTTTACCAATAGCATAATTCAAATGCATCAATTCTGGCCTCTTCTCATATCCTCTCTCAATAGAAGAACAATTTGTTCTAACAAATAGGCATTTGTGGTGTTCACCCTACCGGCACAATCACCAAAGAGAAAATGGGTGCATAAGAAAATGTGGTAAAGAAAGTGGAGGGTGCCCTAAAATTAAGAGATATAGCATCTGGAATTTCAAAGGCTTGAAATTAAGCAAGCAGCCATCTATCAAAAGTAACAAACCCACATGGAAGAAGCACACCAACCAGGGTGATCATGAGGTATCACTGGGACTGGGTAGTAGGTATTAGAAGACCCATACCATAACAAACAAACAAAAGAAACCATATTGTGGAGGGAGTTCGGAACAGAGATCCAATTCCCATTGTGATAGACTGGGTACTTTAGAGAAACAAATCCACAGAAACTCATGTATAAGAGGAAGTTTTATATAAAGGTTAAGTGCACATCAAGAAAACATCCCAACCCAGTGCTGCCCAAGTCCACAAGTCCAACGTTAGCCCATATGTCCAACACCAATCCACAAAGTCCTCCTCCATCTCACAAAACACACACTATGACACCGACTGCAGGAGAAAAGCCAAATCAATGAACATGTAAGAATCTCAGCACTGGCAGGGGTCTCCACATGGCTACTCCAGCACCCAGGGCTGCATCAGGGTAGGTCCATGCGGCTTCTCCTTGGGTATGTCCCTCAGGAAGTAAGCCTTGCCAGCTGAGGCAGAGAACTAGCTAAGACAGCTGCACCCTGGTCTGACCATCACAAAGCAAGAGACCCGAGAACTGGAAAGGCGAGGCTCACTGAGCCATTTATCCCTCCACCCTTCAATTAACTCCACGTGTGTTTATCAGACAGGTTGGTACAATAAACTAACTAACCCATTCATCTATAGACAATGGGACATTCTTCCACAGAGGGGTCCTAAGGAAAACAGAATTAACCAGGGAGCAGTAAAGCATTGATGAAACACTCAACACTCCTCTAGTTCCTTGAGACTTCCTCACTCCTCACTATCATGACACCACTGCTGCCTCTCACTTCAGACTAGACTGGAGCATGTACATAGGTAAAAATAAGAGATAAAAGTTCATGACACACAGAATCTAGGAAAAGGAATGGGAATTGTGATACCAGAAGGGGAAGGGGAAGGTGGGAAGAGGAAGGAAGGAAGAAGAAACTGATGATAATGATCAAAACATAACCACACACAACCCTCCAGGGAAAGGAACAACAGAAACCATGGGGGAAAGGAGACAGTGGTAGGTGTAAGATATGAAAATAATAATAATTTATAATTTATCAAGGGGTCACAAGGTTGAGGTAGAGGGAAAAAGAGAAGCTGATGCCAAGGGCTCAATAGCAAGTTAATGTCTAGAAAAGAATAATGGCAACATATTTACAAATATGCTGATAAATTGATGTATGGATTGTTTTAAGAGCCCCCCCCCCAAAATGATCTTTTAATAATAAAAATAAATAAATAATAAGAACACATCAATTCTTCTTCAGTTTTCCTTGTTCAACACAAAGCTTCCACATGCATATGAGGAGATTGGAAATACCATACTATGAGTAACATCAAAGTAACTTCCTTGATTTTCAACACTTTAAAGAGGTGTTATGCAACAGATTTACCCAATGCTAGTAATGTGTGACCTCTTAACTGCTGATCCCATGAGCACTGGTTGTGGATCCAAGAAAGATGAAATCCTTTGCAATTTAAACTTTTCTCTGTTTATTTTGATGTTACCTATTCATCCAGTTGTAAGGAGTTTTGTAAGGCTATTGCAACGGATCATGAACCCCAGTGGAGAAGTAGAGTGCCATGGTTGGTTGATGGTTGATGCCAGGATAGGGTACAATAAGGATGGAAGGTGGAGGCTTGGCTGACCTCTGCCTCATAGGAATCCTCCTTGGGTAGATATGACTTTGCATTTCTTTCCTCTGTGTTTAGTCTGAGGAGGTTAGTCATGGTCCCCGCATTGTTTGCTCAACAATTACCTGTTTTGCAATTCCCATTCTTTGCAATCTTGTTCACAATTTGTTATTAGTTACACAGTCAAATGCTTTTCACAGTCAAAAGCTTTGCTTGTATTCTCACAGGTTTGGCTTGTTTACTTTACCATTTCATTCACTACTCTTTGCTACATTATACTCAAGAGCAAGGTACTGGGTCTCTTCTGGCATCCTCTTTGGTCTTTTCTGTCTTTTTAATTATCTTTAGATTTCTTCATATATGATGTTCCTGATGTGATCCTGAAAGTAACCTAGTTTTCAGTCATTAGCAATGAATGCACCAAATATATTCGTAAGAGTGTCACTAATTCAGGCGGGGTATAATTAAGGTTGTGTTTTGCCTCTGTGGACTTGTATTCATTTTCTTCCACTTCAACCTGAACTTACACATGCACAATTGCTAGACTGTTCCCTAGTCAGCCCCTGGCCTTGTTTCGGTTGCTGATATGAGCTTCATCGTCATCTTTCCATTGACGCAGTCAGTTTTATTCCTGTGTATTTCATCTGGAGAAGTGCATGTGCATGGCTGTCATTCTTGTTGCTGAAAAAGGCATTTATAATGAAGAAATTATTTGTCTTGTAAAATTCTATGATGCAACCCCCAGCTTTGTTTCTAATGCCAAGGCCATATTTTCCAACTAGATTCATCTTGTTTCAACTTTGGCATCCCATTCATTAGTAATTATCAATGCATCTTGATTGCTTGTTTGATTAATTTTATATTTTAAAGGTTAGTAGCATTCTTTGGTTTCTTCATAAGTGGCTTTAGTGGCTGGTGTGTAAATTTGAGTAATGACTAAATCTATGTACCAACCCTGGTTGGTGTATAAATATTATCCTATCACTGACACATTGTGCATCAAGATAGATCTTGAAAAGCCCTCTTTTTGTAATAAGGTGACATCTTTCCTCTTGAATTTGTAATTCCCAGCATGGTAAACTATAAGATTACCTTATACAAAACAGACAGTATCAGTCTACTTCAGCTCACTGATGCCTGTAATATCAATTGCTCTGCTATGCATTCCATTTCATTTTTGATGACTTTTATTTTTCCTACATTCATATTTTATATATTCTGCATTCTGATTATTATTGTATCTTTGCAGCTTAGTAGCATTTCCCTATGCCACTTTTAAATCTTTTTAAGCTTACCTCAGTGGACTCATGTTGTACTTGTCCTTTTGTGATTGGCTTACTTCGCTTAGCATAATTTCCTCCAGTTCTTCCCATGGGGCGATGTGATTCATGAGGTTATCACTGCATTTTAGGGATGCGTAATACTCCATTGTATGTATATAACAAAGATTCGTGATCTATTCATCTGTTGAAAATTTGGGTTGTTTCCAATGCCTTACCATTGTAAACTGTGCTGTGATGAACATTGGAGTGCAGATGTCTTGCTGTGGTTTGTTTCTTGCCTCTGCTGGGTATATACCCAGTAGAGGGATTGCTGGGTAACATGGTAGCTCAATTTCCATCTGTTTTCGATCACCAAATCGATTTCCATAACAGTTCTATTTAGACAAGATAGTCAGGACAAACAATCTGGTGGTTCCGGGAGAGAGGGGATATGAGGGAGAAGGAGGTGGGGTAAAGGAAGTGGGTGTTAACAAAATTAGGGACAAGGGAGCAACAAGTAATCCAAAATTGGTGGCAAGAAGGTTGTAGGAGGCCTGTTAGGGCTTGATCAAGGGTAATGTAACCAAGAGGAATTACTAAAGCCCAAATGAAGGCTGAGCATGATAGTGGGACAAGAGGAAAGTAAAAGGAAACAGAGGAAACAACTAGGAGAAAAAGGGCATTTATAGAGGTCTAAATACAGGCATGTACATATGTAAATATATTTGTAGAGGATGGTGGGGAAATAGATCTATGTGCATATATTTATAGGTTTAGTATTAAGGTAGCAGATGGACATTGGGCTTCCACTCAAGTACTCCCTCAATGCAAGAATACTTTGTTCTATTAAACTGACATTCTATGATGCTCACCTTCCCGACACGATCGCTGAAGACAAAGCAGGTGCATAAGCAAATGTGGTGAAGAAAGCTGATGGTGCCCATTTATCAAAAGATATAGCATCTGGGGTCCTAAAGACTTGAAGGTAAACAAGCGGCCATCTAGCTGAGAAGCAACAAAGCCCACATGGAAGAATCACACCAGCCTATGGATTATCAAGGTGCCAAAGGGATCAGGTATCAAGGAACAAAAAATTATATGATTGTGGATGAGGGGGATTACACAGTGGAGACCCAAAGCCCATCTATAAACTACTGGACATCCCCTTACAGAAGGGTCACAGGGAGGAGACAAGCCAGTCAGGGTGCAATATAGCACCAATGAAACATACAACTTTCCTCTAGTTCTTTACTGAGTGCCCTCTACCCCAACCCCGCTATCATAATCCCAATTCTACCTTACAAATATAGCTAGACCAGAGCGTGTTGCAGAGCTGCAAATGCAGGGAATCCTGGACAGATAAAACCCTCAGGAGGAATATTGAGAGTAGCCATACCAGTAGGGGAAGGGGAAGGAGAAGGTGGGGTAGAAAGGGGGAACCAATCACAATGATCTACCTATAACCCACTCCCTGGGGGACGGACAACAGAAAAGTGGGTGAAGAGAGGCATCAGACAGTGTAAGACATGAAAACATAATAATAATTTATAAATTATCAAGTGTTCATGAGAGAGGGAGGGTGGGGGAGGGAGGAGAAAAATGAGTAGCTGATACCAAGGGCTCAAGTAGAAAGAAAATGTTTTGAGAATGAAGATGGCAACAAATGTCCAAATGTTCTTGACACAATGGATGAATGTATTGTGTTAATAGTTGTATGAGCCCCTGATAAAATTATTTTTTTAAAGAAAGCAAGTTTTTCCACAGAATTCAGCTATATAGGAAGTAGGCCATAACCCCAGAGAAACTTCCTTTCAATTGCATCAGAGTTTTGACTTGAGTAAGGAGGTTGCATTCCACTCTAAACTTCTTACAACTGATTGGCTACTCACAGTAGACTCCATTATGGTGTTGATTACACTGAGTTATATAATATCATGGGGGTTACTTTGCCTTAACTGTCACATTACTGAGAATCCTAACTGTCTAGTTGACACAAAACTCAACTGACAGAGTTGAACAATTCCATTAAATATGCAATATTGTTTTGTGATTACTATCTTGATAGAAATGGAAAGAAAGTTTTACGACCTGTGATCCAATATGGGAATTCTGACAATGATCTACTTGATTATATATTTAACATCTGAGGAAAGTCAGATTTGAACTAAGACTCTCTCTATAACACACCACCATAACTACCCACACTGATTGGTAGACCACAATGGCATTTGGAATCCTCAGGCATTTTGAGTCAGGGTTTCAGAATAACCATAATTCTGAGTATTTCTCCAGTGAACTCACTGGAGGACCTTTGGAGGAGGTTATGGAAAGATTTACAGTATTGTCTTAAAATCCTTGGAATCCTCTTTAACCAAGAAAGTTTTGGACTTGAGAATAGACTAGGTCTGGAAATAGAGTTAGAGCTTTTATATCAGCAATGTAGTGATTCTAGTCAGGTTTGTGACAGCACAGGTAGAGTTTTGTTTGCTTGTTTGTTTCCAATTATATAAGTCAAGAAATACTCTAGAAGGTTGCCCATATCTTTTGCTCCTGGGGATCTCTGATCAATTTACCATCACCAGAGAGCCTACAAGACAACATTTTCTGGTTACCAGTACTTCCCTGGGGCCCTCTACGGGAGATATTGGCTATGTGCTGCCACGTGGCTTCTGCACCTCTTCTTTCCCAGCATTGTTATTAAATTAGGGAGTCCATTTGAATAATAGAGTCCCCTATGATCATACCCTGCCTACAAAGAAGAATAAATATTGTGCGTTTCAAGGGTGTAACTTCTCTTTTGTCAGATTTCTCAGTGCCGCAGTTAATGAAGTAAATGACCACAACAAACATGTTCAGTTAAATTTTTATTCCTGACAATACAAGAACAATTCTACTGTAAAGATGACCCATACTCTAACTCCGAGTTTCCCCAGGCAGGCCAGAACTAGTTCAAAATTAGAAGACAGGGTCTGGCTAGCAGAGCCTGAAATCAAAAGTCTGGATGGGTAAGCACCGGATCCTTCATTGCTGTGCCAGTGTGGTAAGGCTGGCAGGGAAACAGGAAATCTTGCCACCACGATGATATCAGGTTAAACCAGGTAGACAAGGAACCCTAGATTAGGCCTAGCAAACTAGAAGGTGTTACTGGGTGATCTGCATCCTCCTAACTACTAAGACAGTGAAGGAAATCACACCACATCCAGAAAAATGAGCCCCTTCTTGCAATGTCCCTCCAGCACCCTCTACTGTCCAGGGGGAAATGTTTATAAGAGCCACTCCAGTGTCACCAGCAGGAAAATGAAAGAGGGGGTTAAAGCTGAGAGTCAACTGGCTTTAATGAACTGACATAGATACAAGTGATACATTGTGTGGTACTGGTACATGCATGTAGACACTTCTTAGTGGAACAGATTCAAATATCACAATATGGCCAAAATGCACTCTGATTGCCGTTGTGGCTGTGGGGTGCCATTGGGTCAGTGACTCACAGATCCTTGTTCAAAAGAATGAAATCACCTACTGCTGTGCACCCCCCCACCCCCGGAGGGCTGCTATTGTTGCTGAGCCCATTGTTGCAGCCCCTGTGTCAATATGTATCAAGGGTTTTTCATGGTTTTTCTTCTTCCACTTTACCAAGCATGTTGCTCTTTTCTAGATATTGTTTCTCCCCCCCCCCTTATATTTAGTATATGATAAAGCAGGTATTTAAAATTCAGGAGAAAAAATGACTTATTTATTCTTTTAGTAATAGCATTGGAAAAACAGAAGAGACATCTGTTAAAAAATAAGTTACAACTGTACTTGATTTATTATACTGAAATTCTAGGTAGATTTCCGTGTACAGGTTTAAGAAACAAAATATGAAAATATCACAGTAAAAAATTCAGTTTTTTATTCATGTTAGACAGCCAGCCCCTCCTTGGGAGAAAAATAGGCTCTGTGCTCCCATAAAGAATTATAGTCATTTGGAAATGATGATGGCAACATCTGAACAAATGTGCTTGATACAATTGATGTACGGATTGTTATGAGAGCTATAAGAGCCCCTCCCAAAAATGATTTATTAAAATAAAATAAATTTTAATTATATTCTAAGAAACTCACAGGGGCAAATCTAGCAAATATGGCCACTGTGAGTTGGAACCATCTTGATGGCAGTGAGTTTGGTTTGGGGAGTTTGAGAAAAGTTACACCATTAAAGAAAATTTTTCTATTCTAAAAAGCAAAAATCTTCATGATAAAAAATTATTAAAGGACAAATGGCAATGGAGAAAAAATACACGCAACTGAAATCAGAGATAAATGAATAAGAGACATACCAAACTATTCACAAAATCACATAAACAAATACATATTTCATAAGTAACATTTAAGATACTCAGCTTTATTTATATAGAAGGCATACTAATTAAACTATAATAACAGACCATATTTTGCCTTGTAAACTTAACACTGAGGGAAAATGTATGACATATTGTGATAATAAAGGGGTGGGGAAAAATATCTCTCATTCATATTAATAGAGAGTAGAAAATCACACCACCTTCATCACAGGTAATTTTACAAAATCCATTAGAATTACATGTGCACGCACCATTGCACTCAGTGACTGCACCTCTCCAAGCTACATTGTTTGTCTAGTGTACTCAGGTATGGCATGACGTGTGCCAGAAGCTATTCATTGAACTAAATGAGAGGTAACCAAATGCTGGCACTGCAAACCCACCTAGCAGCTCCCTCAAGGAAGATCTGACAATCTGGTCTCCTGAGAGGACAGCCTAGGACATTCTATGAGGTTATTTTATTCTGTCCATGTGGCTGCTTTAATTCTAAGATCTACTCTAAGGTGCCTAACAATGACAACATCTGAAACAAGAAAAGATTGAAAACCACCTTCAATGTCCATTCCGAAAATATTGGCTGTTGTGAAGCTCTGTTCAGTGAAATATTATACACTACATAAAAATATACTTACAATAAGTCTAAACATATCCATTAAAAATGTACACATATGTTTAAAAGAAACACTACTCATCTCAGCCATGCTGTGGTGGCTTGTGTGTTTCTGGAATATCAAAGGTTGTGTCACTGGTGTTTTGAATATCATCAGGGTCACTCAAAGTAAACAAATTTCAACAGAGTTTCCAGACTAAGAAGAGTATGAAAAAGGATTAGGCTGCCACTTATTAGGAATTAGCACTACAAACTTTGTGTAGCACCGAAACATTGTACAAAACTGAAAATCTCCTAACTAGCAGCAGATAGTTGATGATGACGCCCTCAGGTACAACTGAGGAAGAATTGCCTTCTCAAGATAGCGTCAGCCATGACACAGATGGAATAAAGCCTCAAGGACTACAGTCTTGGAGTCCTTCATTTGAAAACGGGGAGTGAGTTAAACTGAGAAGAAACAGCTACAAATATCAATCAATAATTGTAACTTGGAATGTAAAAAGTATTAATCTGGAAAAATTGGAAATTGTTCAAATGGAGTGGGATGCATAAAGACTGGTGTTCTCGGTGTTCGTGAGCATAAATGGACTGGTATTGGCCACCGCTTCGAGTGGACAATTGTGTATCACTGTGTATGTACTATGCCAGGAATGATAGGCTCAAGAGGGATGGTGTTCTACTCATAATCAAAGGGACACATCCAGCTCTATCCTGAAGTACAATGCTATCTGTTATAGGATAATGTCTAATTGCATACAAGGAAATCCAATCAATACAACTATTATTCCAATTTATGCACCAACCACCAAAGCTAGTGATGCAGAAAGTGAAGAATTCAACCAACATCGTCAGGCTGATATTGACCTAACAGGCAAGCAAGATTCACTGAACTGATCATTATTGGCGACTGGACTGCAAAAGTTGGAAATAAAGAGGAAAGAGCAGTAGTTGGAAAATATGGACTTGCTGATAGAAATGAAACTGGAGAGTGCATGATAGAATTTGGAAGGATCAATGGCTCGTTCATAGCAAATATCTTTTCAGAAACACAAAAGGTGACTATATACGTGGACTTCTCCAGATGGGATAGACAGAAATCAAATTGACTACATCTGTGGGAAGAGACAATGGAGAAGTTCTATATCAGCCAGTAAAACCAGGCTATGAATGAGTCTGGAGCAGATCAATTTCTTACATGTAAGTTCAGGTTAAATTTGAAGAGATTTAAAATAAGCCCATGATAACCAAAATATGACCTTAAGGATATCACTCTTGAATTTCAAGAACAGACTTGATATATTAAACACTAATAACAGAAGCCCTGATGTGCTGTGGGAGGATACCAAGAACATCAGGCATGAATAAAGAAAGAGATCATTAAAAAGACAGGAAGGAAAGAAAAGATCAAAGTGGATGTCAGAAGAGACACTGAAATTTGCTTTAAATCACAGAGTACCTAAGGCAAGTGGGAGAATCATTTCAAAGAGAACATTTCAAAGGGCAGCTTGAGAATCTAAAGTAATGAAATGCCACAAAGGAAGAACACAACCGAGAAAAAACTTCAAGCCTCAAGTTCCCATATTGAACGATTCTATGGACAAAATATGGAACAATGCAGGAAGCATCAAAAAGAAGATCCCGCCATGTTAAGGGGTAGCATTGAACAAGAACCAGTGGTACCTAAGGAGGAAGTCCAACTTGCACTAAAGCATTAGCTAAAAACGAGGATCCAGGAACTGATGAAATAGTAACTGAAATGTTTCAACAGCTGAGGAAGCACTGGAAGCACTCACTCATCTCTGCCAAGAAATGGGAACAACAGCTCCTTATCCAACTGACTGAACGAGATCCGTATTGATATCCATTCCAAAGGAAGGTGACCCAAAAGAATGTACAATTATAGAACAATATCACTGATATTCACGTGCATGTTAAATTTTGCAGGAGATCATCCAAAAGCAGTTGTAGCAGTGCATTGACTGGGAACTCCCAGAGGTCCAGGCCAAGTTCAGAAAAGGATGTTGTGAGGCCAGGTTGACTAGAGAAACAAATCCAGGACACACATATATGTGTAAGAGAGAGCTTCAGATCAAGACGTAATTGTACATTAAGAAAACAGCCCAGCCCGGTCCACATCAAGCCAATGAGTCTGATATTAGCTCATAAGTCTGATACTAGTCCATAAATCCCTCTTCAGCCTCACACAGCACATACAATGAAACAAAATGCAGGAAGATCACAGGAGAATGGATATAAAGTCTTTTTTTTTAATCATTTAATTGGGAGCTTGTACAACTCTTACCACAATCCACACATGAGTGTAAAGTCTTGTGGATCCAGTGGAAGTAGAAGCATCTCCAGAGCTCTTGCAAGTCTCAGCGTGACTCCACGTGGTCTGTGAACCAGAAGGGGACAAGAGAGGCCGACCTCGAGAGAGCCATTGATCTTGGTCACATCCACCCCACCCCTTCACGCTTAATACCTTGAAGTTGACACTTCCTCCCCAATCCAAGCTTGCCCTTACTCTTCAAGGACACTTGTTCCACAGTGTGGAACAAGCAATGTCACTGCTTATGTCAGATGGATCTTGGGTGAAAGTGGAGAATATCAGAGAAATGTTTACTTGAGTTTTTTTGACTAGACAATAGCACTCGGTCATAGCAAATTCTGGGTAGCCCAGAGAAGAATGGAAATTCCAGAACATTGTATTGTGCTCATATGGAAGCTTTGCATGAATCAAGGCAGTGGTGTGGCCAGAGCAGAGTAATGCTGTATGGTTAAAATGGTTAAATCAGAAAAGGTGTGATTCCGGGCTGTACTCTTTCACCATGCTTATTCAATCTTTTGCTGAGCAAATCATCAGAGACACTGAATTATAAGGCAAAGAACGTGGCCTCAGTACTGGAAAAAGGCTTATTAACAACCTGCTATATGCAGATGACACTATCTCACTTGCTGGAAGTGAGGAAGGCTTCAAACACTTGCCGATGAAGGTCAAGGATTTTTAATGACTTTTGCTCTCTTCATGAAGAAAACGAAGCAGTTAATGGGTTGGAAACTCTGACCTTTCAGTGAGCAACTGAGTGCTTATTAAGAGTATTACCTCTACAAAGATGTAAGCATTCCTTTTAAAAAATTAAAATATTCTGACCTTCTGCTCGTGATGGTCATTGTTGCAATTTCTGGATTCCGTTGTTGACTGGATTTTAAGGAGCAGAGTTTTGCGGGAGCTTCCTCCCCAGTCCAAGCTCGCCCTCGCTCTCCAAGGACACTGGGGAGGCCTCGCCCGCTTGCCTAGATCTCACTGTCCTGATCTGATCTGCAGAGACTGTGACGCATCTGTTTCTTGCTTTTCGCTGACCACATTGGCAAGCCTCTCGGCTGTCAGCATGCTGGGAGAGCATTCATCTTAGAAGGTGCTGCATGAATTTCCGAGCCATGTAGTGACGCAGGTTCTGGAGGAAAGGATTTCCTCAGCCGTTACACGTATCATGTGGTTTCCGTAAGGGGCCCTGTCCCGTGATAGATTACATAAAGCATCCTGGCCTACAGAATGATTTCATTAAACTGATGCTTCTCCATCTGAACAATGCTTGATATGCTGAAGTGAGATTTGCTTTTAATAACCCCACGGGATCATCAAACACCCTGGTTCTAGAAGAAATAAATGCCACACAGGAGCCTCTTAAGTCCCACGAACCACAGAGCACAGGGCCCTTCTGTCCACGATCTTTTTGTTTGCTTCAGATACTTACAGTGTGTCTATTTCAGACGAACTGAGCAGAAACACTTCAAATCTCACTTTTCACTCAGCTTTGCTCTAATTCCTCAGGCTGTTTTTCTAAAATTTCCAGATTTTTTTTCTCTATTTTCCAATAAAATCCCATTCCAGTCACTAGAATATTTTATACAGCCAAGAGGATTAACATAAATGTAAAGAGTAAGCCCACTACCTGTCTGCCATATTGTGGTGACCTGTCCTGCTATATTGGTAGTTATATCAACCAAGACACCAGCAAGAGCACCCGTAGGGGACAGGTTTTAGTGGCGCTTCCAGATTCATATTAGGAAGGCCTGGAGATCTGTTTCTACAAATTCATCAGTGAGAACCCTACAGGTAACAACAGAGTTTTGTCCGATCTGAAAGCTATGTTCCCTAACTTGGAAGGCATTCGTGGACATGATCAAGACGAGGCAGCATTTGTTCTGTTATCCGTAAGGTCCCCATGACTTGGCGCCAGCTGCACAGCAACTAACAAGAAAAGAAAGCAGCCAGAGAAGAAGAACAACAAATCAAAGGCAACAGCAGCAAAAGCAAGCATCTTACGATGACAAGTCCCGAAGCTAATCCCAGATCTGAATCACTGAGGTATTTACCTAAAGACTTCACAGTTAAAAGTCATGTCATCTGCCACGTGTCTACCAACTCACCCAAGCAGTCACTCTCTCCTTGCTCCAGACTTCCAAAACATGCCTAGAGCTCAGGTAAAACATGTGCCACATTGCATATTAGTCATTCATGTATGTGTTTTCCTTTCCTTCTTATTAAGGAGGCATGATGGAGCAGTGGTTAAGCTGCTAACTGAAAGTGGGACAGTTGAAGCCACTAGCCTGCTCCACAGGAAAGAGATGGGACCATCGCTCCCCAAATTAGACAGTCAATGGATAAGTAGGCTGTGAATGGACAGAATACAAACCAGAAGCCTGCTGCTTAACCCAATGCTTGGCCCTCTGTAATTACTCAGTAATGAAATAGTGAGCGAATAAATGCAGCGGGACTGAGCCAACTCTGAGGAAGTATTTAAATAGGTGCCCATTGGGTGAGACAGGGAGGAGATACTGAAAATAGAGTGTCTGATTTTTTTTTTCTTGGATCAATCACCCAGCCAGCTTAGAGACTGTGTGGAATAAAGCATATGAGTAACATACTGTCCCCATGAAACACCGTATAAGGGAATTCCTGCCCTCCTACAGGATAATTAATGCTTAAATCAAGCACAGAAGTCCTATGTTCATCCTCCATTTTAATGCGAAGACTCTCTGCCTGGCTAAAATGTAAACAGCTATGTTTCCAACTGACTTTATTATCATGACCCAGATATAAATATCATGGCAGGAGCCCGCAAGGTGGGCTTGCAATTCCTCCTAACGGAAAATAGAGGCGGAGAAGCATCAGCCCGGTATCCCTGATACTAGAGTGGGGTTGCCATAGAAACCAGCTGAGTCACTAATGAAAAAAGAACACTTGCACTGTGACTAGGCTGACATTCTGTGACATTCTCTTATTTTACCGTCGCTCTAATGATGTCTTCAGTTAGAATGACAGAGAGAAAAGGTTCTGACCTCTCTATTAAACCGGCAACTGGCTGGGCACGCTCTGCTGTTAGCCTAATGAATGCGGATGTCTAGGTGCAAAATCCCCCTTGGGGAAAAACACGTTGGAACACATCTGATTCATATCTCAGACTTGTTGATTCCATTGTTCCTTTAATGCAGTTCCTTCTTGCCCAAATTAAGATGGCAGTGAAGCAGATGAGCCCCAAAACCAAAAGAAGAAGGAGGTTAAAAAATAATGAGAAGACATGAGAGGGTAATGTTAACCCACTGGTCATGGTATAAAATGGAAGAAAACAGCTAGACCCAGCTCCTGCCCCATCTTCAAACGGGTTGAATGACAGGAAATTAAGCCAGAACGTGAGGAACCTTTGCAGAGACAGGGGGCACCTGCCAGAAACCAATAAGGAGAGCTCCATGATCCACAGCTCTCTCACAGCTCACTGCATTCAGAACGCTGGGCTCGCTATGGTGGCCCCTTACGGTCATTTCAAGTCTAAAGTGGAAGGAGGGAAACAGGATTAACGGAAATGCCTTAAAAGTCACACTTGACCTCTACTAGAATACAACTGCCAGGGAAATATACACAGAACCAGCACTCGTCCCTGCGAGCTTTTCAAGAATTCAGTAAATAAGGTAGAATACAGGCACAATTTTAATTGAGCATAAAAATAGAATTTAAAAGAATTGACCGAGACGCTGTAGTTGAGTTTGTATAATAGTGAATGCTATTTTTATGTTTTGCTTTTAAAAATGTGTGTGTGTGTGTGTGTGTGTGTGTGTGTGTGTTTGCAAACATAGGAACATGTTTGAAGTCCAGCAGTGGGCTGTGTTCATCTGCAAAAGAAGAGCCCCACAACTGGTGTCAGCCTTTGCCGCAAACTATGTGGGAGTTTCTGACTTTGAGTGTAGGCCTGTGCACCCCCTCATCAGCAGGGAAGCAGGGAAACCATTCATTATTTAAGCAGCCTGCTAGCTACTCTTTCGTCAGCGTAATACTGCTAGACTGAGTCTATAACTGGAATCATTTTATTTCTCTCCTTCAGAGTTGGCACTTGCTCTCGCGTCCCATGGCTCTCCCTGCTGAGAACTAGATGACGGCTTTCCATAGCAAGTCAACTCGCACCGAACTGTGCTCCTTGCTGTGTAATGTTCCCTGCAGGTTTGCCCTAGCACATGTGTACTCATCCCCCGGCACTGCCTTAGATAAATTTTTTTTAGACAAAAAGTGCCTCAAACTGGGTTGCTTTAAAGAACAAAAGTGTATTCTCTCACTGTACTGGAGGCTTGTGGCCTGAATTCAGGTTCTAGGACCTGGGTTCCTGGCTGGCTGCCCCATTTCCAGAAAACAAATTACGCACCGCTTCCCAGGCAATTAAAACCATTTGCACTTTAGCCCATAATCCAGGATAAATGTAGTTATCTGCATTTGCAGCCCCCCACCCCTTATGGATCATCCTAGTACCCCACCAAAAGCCAAGCAAATAAAATCCCAAGCTCTCGGCCATCAAGTCAGTGCCTGCTCACAGCACTCCTGTAGGACAGGGCAGAACTGTCCCTGTGACCTTCTGACCCTTGAACCTTTTACGGGACTAGAAAGCCCCCTCTCTCCTGCAGAGAAGCGGGCAGTTTCGAAACGCCAACCTTATGTTTAGCAGGACGAGTAGCCACTATGTCGCTAGAGCTCTTGCATGCACCCCACGGTGGGGCAGCACCATCCACTTGAAGAAATCGCCTTCTTTTTCTCTTTCAGTTTGTGGGAGACATTGCCTGAGCTTCGGCAGCACAACTCTAATCTCAGCCTCTGTTGGCATATGGCTTTCTACTCCGTCCGGTAAAGAGTGACCGTCTCAGAAGTCCATGGGGCCAATTCTACCCTGTCCTCTAGGGTCGCTATCAGTAGGCACGAACTAGATGCCACTGGCTGGTCCTTACATGGGCTTCTTCTTCCTGTTTCTTTGAGCTTCTTCTCAGGGCACCAGCCATTAAAGGATTTGGGTTTACCCCAATGAGCTCCTTTTTACTGAACTAATTAGGCCTTCGATGAATTTGTGCCCAGCAAGTTTATGTTCACTGGTAACAGATAGGATTTGAACAAATCGTTATGGGAGGGAGAAACAAATCGATCCATGACATCTGTCCACACACACCTTCAATGCCTTCTTATGCCAGTCTGTTCTTCCTGCCAGGCTCTCTTCCTCGGCCCCAAGAAGTCATTACTAATTCTCACGCACGCTTCTTTCCACTAACTGGTAAGCTTGCTCAATACCTAAGCAATCATAATTCATCCATGAAAGAATGGCAAGTACTCCTTCCTCCATAACAGTGTTCTTAATAGTTTGTACTTTTGTACACAGAACCTTCCACTTGGTTAACTAATTACTGTTTTGTTAACATATTTTTATTTTTTTCTGTCAACAAAGTTGTTTGACCCTTGAGAGCACGGGCCATATTCTATCTCTCTCTTCAAGTACATCCTCCCGTCACTCAGGCACACAGTAGTGTATTCAGGCAATAAACCTCTAATGAGCATCAGGCCCAGGAAGATATAAAAGTCCATAGGAGACTCCCTATAAGATATCTGGAGTGTATCCAGTGTCAGGAATATAGAGAGAAGATGATGATACAGGTAGGATAGTTCAGAACCAAACAATGTTAATGGTTCAGAGTCACCTAAGGACAGGGTCCGTTATCAAACCCTGCATTGGAAGAGCATCAGTGCCCCAGGTTGGTGAAAAGGGACCAATGGGAAGGCAAGTAACCTTCTTTTGACTAGTTTAACCAGAAAAGCTTTGGTTCTTATCTTCTCTATGGGTTGAGATTTCGTAAACTCTGGGTTAAAGTTCCTTTTGAGGAAAGGATACTTTGATAGAGTAAAATCTGAAGCCTTCTGTTCTGAGCAATGGAGAGCCTTCCACATTTTTTATGAGGAGAGACAAACAGGTGTTTAACTCCATACGAGGCTTAGCTCACATGGGAAAGTCGGTGGATTCCTTACTGCTTAATGTCCCTTACACCACCAGACATTACCGTCAGGTGCTGTTTCATCTATGTGTTTGCTATGAAGGCGCAGAAAGGTAAAATAGTTGAATTAGACCTAAACTCTGAGACCGTTTAGGAGTATTCAAGTATTATACTTCGTTTTCAATTGCCAGTCAGTCTAGGTGCTACCTTCTTTCTGTGCATATTTCTTGTGTTCTCTTGGAAAGATTTATTTGTGTTGCCTCATTGGACAAGGAAGTCAGTCAAGGGTTGGTAAAATACAATTAAAATGACTGACTGACTACCAACAAGTAAAATAACTGAACCGATGCCTGTGTAGAAAATTATCAAAGGAAATGGGTGGAAAGACAAGGAAGACTTAAGGAAAGAGGAGAGTGGATATATAGGAATGGCCTTTGCCACTGTGTCAGAGTCCAAAATAGAAAGTGAGCTGGCGTGACGAAGCAGCTCCCTCCCTGGACACCGCCACTTTGGGAGCACACACCGATGGCTGCCCCTCCTCCGCTGTCGCTGTTACGCGTGTTAGGATAAGGAGCTGAAGAAGCTCTCTAGGTGCCAAACCGCCAGAAGCAAACTTGAACTTCGGAAACTCCTCTCTGCTGAAATAGCTTTCCAAACATTCTGCTCTACAAAGAAAAGGGCCTTTCCCTGTTTCTGCTACAAAAGTGTGGCACGAATGTTAAATAACATATCTATAACATAGAACATATAGCACACATACATATAGGTAGATAAGTATAGCTTACATGTATAGACATATATGTGCATGTTTAAAACAAAAATAACCTTTCCAAGAAAACACAAGTAACATTATACATATGTGTGTATCACAGGATAGTTTGGCCCAGTTGCTACAATGGGCCTTACAATTGTAAGGATGGACCAGGACCAGGTAGTGTTTGCTTGATTCTGTTGTACATAGAGTAGCTATGATTCGAAACCAATTTGATGGCACCTAATAACAAATATATATATATAGTTGATTTCCATATATCTATATGGATTTCTATATATAAATCCTTCATGCACAGATCAACCTAGACCCTGGCCTCCAATTCTGCCAATTCTGGCTCCCCCACACCCAGTTCCTTGAAGCAGAGAGGCGGTAAAGAAACGTGCTGCTGTCACTGTTGCTGTTAGGTATGTCAAGTCAACTCTGACCATAGTGAGCGCACGTGACAGAGTAAACCTGCTCGGTGGGTTTTCCCAGCGTCTTATCCTCTCAGATCCTACAGAACTGCTGGGTGAACTCAAAACTCCCACCTCTTGTTAGCAGCTGAATGATTAGCCACTGAGTCACAAAAGGAAGAATTGTTATATATTGCTCCTTGAAACTTGCACAAATAAAGGCAATTTCACTGGGAAATTAACTTAATGCAGTATCCTTGAAGCCAGTAGGCCATCCTGGTCCTTGCAAACCTCGCCCCAGGCAGATCTCCTCTCAGACTTGCTGCAAGTCCCCAGGAGCTCTCATTACACACATTCCTTTTATATATAATCTGTAATTTCTTATTTGTGATCTTCACCACTTTAGCTTTACTGCCAATATGAAAATATTAGAATCCTGGGCCAAAAGCCTCAAAACAGCACTATACAAGTCAGCTTTAGTGACGATACCATCACTCACACAGTAATATCTCCTAGAACCCCTAAAAGGTCTTACCTCCTCTGAAGGGCCGGCCCCAATCCCAACTACATGGACAGCACCCCCCCTCCCCCACGCAGAAGAAATCACTCCAGAGGACAGCATTGAAGCTACAGCTCAGGGAAAAGGACATGTCTGATAAGAGAACACAGGAACAAATGGGGGGGGGGGGAGGTAGTGGCTCACCAAGCCCTGAGGATGATATTCCCCCTCAGACCTCACCGACCCATAGCACTATGGAGGACAACGCCGGAGACACAGTGTGGGAACTGCGCCCGATCTGACCCCACCACACTGAGACAAAACACTAAGGGTGTGCAGTAAAGCAGAAAGGGGAACAGAAAAACAAAGTCCCCATGGACTCTCAAATGTAGACTTTAGGGCCAGGCTGTGGCACCCCATTAGACTTAACCAGAAAACACTTCTAAAGGTCAACAAACAGACCTTGAACTACTTACAGGCATTTCTTTTTTTGTCAGTGTCAGTGTTTTTTGTTGTTGTTTTGTTCATTTTCTTTTGTTGCTTTGCTTTGCTCTGTCTTTTATTTTGTGCATATTATTATCTCTGCAGGTATATCTAGATAACATAGGCTGGACAAACAATCTGGAGGAGAAAACAAGGGGACTGATGGTTCCAAGGGGACATGGGAAAGGGGAAGGTGGGGGAAAGGAAATGGGTATTAACAAACCCAGGGACAAGGGAACAATAACTGATGTAAAAATCAATGGTGAGGAGGGTAAAGGAGGCCTGGTAGGGCTTGATCAAGGGCAATGTAACCGAGAGGAATTTCTGAAACCCAAACGAAGGCTGAGCATGATAGCGGGACAGGAGGAAAGTAAAAGGAAATAGAGGAAAGAACTAGGAGGCAAAGGGCATTTATAGAGGTCTAAATACAAGCATGTACATTTGTAAATATATTTATATGTGACAATGGGAAAATAGTTCTATGTGCATATATTTATAAGTTCACTATTAAAGTAGCAGATGGATATTGGGCCTCCACTCAAGTACTTCCTCAATGCAAGAACACTGTGTTCTATGAAACTGGCATTCCATGATGCTCACCTTCCCAACACGATTGCTGAACACAAATGGATGCATAAGCCAATGTGGTGAAGAGAGCTAATGGTGCAGGGCTATCAAAAGATACAGTATCTGGGGTCTTCAAAGCTTGAAGATAAACATGTGGCATCTAGCTGAGAAGCAACAAAGCCCACATGGAAGAAGCACACAGCCTGTGTGATGGCAAGGTGCCAAAGGGATCAGTTATCAGGCATCAAAGACCCAGAAAAAAAATCATATCATCGTGAATGAGAGAGAGAGTGCACATTGGAGACCCAAAGCCCACCTGTAGGCAACTGGACATCCCCTTACATAAGGGTCACAAGGAAGAGATGAGCCAGTCGGGGTGCAGTATAGCACCAATGAAATATTCAACTTTCTTCTGATTCTTCAATGCTTCCTCCACCCCTACCCCCACTATCAAGACCCCAATTCTACCTTACAAATCTGGCTAAACCAGATCATCTACATGGGTACTGATCAGAGCTGGAAACACAGGGAATCCAGGACAGATAAACTCCACGGGACCAATATTGAGAGTAACCATACTGGGAGAGTGAGGGGACAAGGGGGGACCGATCACAAGGTTCTACATATAACCTCCTCCCTGAGGATAGACAACAGAAAAGTGGGTGAAGAGAGACATCAAACACTGTAAGATGACAAAATAATAATAATTTATACATTATCAAGTGTTCATGAGGAGGACGGAGCAGGGAGGGATGGGGGGGGAGGGGCGGGTAATGAGGAGCTGATACCAAGGGCTCAAGTAGAAAGCAGATGTTTTGTGAATAATGATGACAACAAATATACAAATGTGCTTGACACAATGAATGTATGTATGGACTGTGATAAGAGTTGTACGAGCCCCCAATAAAATTTTTTTTTTTTTAAACTAGAGGAAAGTTGAAAGTTTCATGGTTGCTACACTGCACCCTGACTGGCTCAACTTTGCCCCGTGACCCTTCTGAAAAGGGATGTCCAGTTGCCTACAGATGGGCTTTGGGTCCCCAATTCACACTCCCCCTTATTCACAATGATGTGATTTTTTTTTTGTTCTTTGAGGCCTCGTACCTGATCCCATCGGCAGCTCATGATCACACAGGCTGGTGTGCTTCTTCCATGTGGGCTTTGTTGCTTCTCAGCTAGATGGCTGCTTGTTTACCTTCAAGCTTTGAAGACCCCAGATGCTATATCTTTTGATAGCCCTGCACCATTAGCTTTCTTCACCACATTTGCTTATGCACCCATTTGTGTTCATGCACGTCGTCCTCTGGCTGATTCTCCTCCCTTGCGTGGCCAGAGGAGGGCAGATAGGGCCCCACATCCTTTGGGCACCTCTGTAAACCAACTATTTTCATGAACCAAAATAGTCAATGTCAAAGTCCCAGCTTTTTGTTCACAATGCCTGGTAAGCCCCGATTATTTTGGACGACGTTGTGAATTTGGGGGCTTTTATGGGATAACATTACAGTGGGTGAAGCCAGGTAGAGGCAATTCTCATAATTCATGGTAAGAGTAATTGTGGTCTAAAAAGCCCCAGAACGGTACGCTGGTACAGATAGTAGCTGGTGGCACAGGGAATCCAGGGTGGATGATACCTTTACGACCAGGGGTGTGAGGGGCAATACTGGGAGGGTAGAGGGTGAGTGGGTTGGAAAGGGGATCAGATTACAAGGATCTACATGTGACCTCCTTCCTGGGGGACGGACAATAGAAAAGGGGGTGAAGGGAGACACCGGATAGGGCAAGATATGAAAAAAAAAAAAAAGCCCCAGAACACACTTCTCTGATTAACCTCAGCAAGAGATCTTCACATCGGTGACAAGACTTTCCCTGTTCTGTGCAGGTGCCTGGCTGCGAATAACTACAAAATGAGATAAAGTATTGCTTTGGAAATTACAAATAAATGCAATGTGCAGACAAATTGCAAATGCAGAATGTACAAACAAGAAGGATAAACTATGTATTTGGAACAGCAGTGCCTAGCCCGAGGGCTGCATTCTGGTAAATTCTTAGTGACTTGACCTCTGATACTGAATATTATTATGCATTGATAACAACTTAAGAAAAATTTTTCTTGGAAGAAGTGCAGTCAGAATGCTATATACAGCAAAGATGGCAAGTCTTCTTCTTGCACACTTTGGACATGTCGTCAGGAGGGACGCGCGCCTGGAGAAGAACATCATGTTTGGTGGACTAGGGGGAACGAAAGAGAGGAAAATGCTCTACAGGATGGATTGGCAGGGGGCTGCAACAATGGGCTCAAACCTAACAACGCGGAGGCTGGGGCGGACCGGACTGTTTCCTTGTGCTGTACACAGGACTGCAGTGAGTCGAACTGACTCCATGTCGCCGAACAACAACAGTGAAAGCGCCACCGTTCCTCACTGTCACAGGGAACTAGGCGTCGGAGGGAGTGTAAAGTAGCTCTGACATTTGGTGTTGAAAGTGCCTACAGGAGGCTGAGCTCTCTTACAAGCCTTTAATACCATTGCACACTGACCGGGAAAATGGTGGAAACTATTCTCCCATAGTTCATACAATCGTTCTCTGCGCATTCCTTTCCTATTCTATTTTTGATATCAAGTCTGTTCATTTAGACATTCCATGGAGTTGCTGCTGAGGCTTATGGGAGAAGGAAATGGATAAACATGCATGTGGGATGGTCTGATCTAGGTCCACTTCCTGCGGAATGACCGTCATTACCTGAGTGTGTTGGATACATTTTCTGATACGAGGGATTATTTCCTAAACAGGGGAAAGGGTGAGTCATACATTTCTAGTAGCTTCCTCCCCAACGTCCATCAAGTCTCTCTTCAAGTACAAGCTCCTCAGAAAGTTCTTATCATTATTATTATTTAAAATGTTTTGTCTGTGCCACCTTCTATATATACCCCGATCCTTATTTTCCTTATGACTGTTCCCACTCCCATTGATTGCATTAGACACCTCCTCACTGATTTATGACATGCCTTCCTCCATGGAGTCTGCATTACACAAAGGCCGGAACTTTGCTGTGTCGACTATTATACTTGAAAGCCGTACCTACAGTACATTCGTAAGAGCCCTGGTGCCACAGTGGTTGCCCACTGGCTGTGAGCAGCAAGGTTGGCCATTCAAAGCACCAGTGTCTCCGTGGTAGAAAGAGGGGGCTTTCTACTCCCATAAACAGTTACAGTCTCTGAAACTCACAATCAATTGTCGTGGACTTTATTAACTGACCTGTTGGTTCGCTATGAGTCTTAATTGACTCATTGGAAGTGAGTTTTAAAAGTATATTAGGTGCTCAGTATCAATTATGGAATTAATTAATAAAAGAATCTATTTATGGGCACTTACATGCATCAAGAAGTCCTAGTGGCATAGCGAGTTATACATTGGATTACTGTCCACAATGTTGGTGGATCAAATGCACCCGCCACTCTGTCAGAGAAATATGAGGCTTTTGTTCCTGTAAAGATTGACAGCCTCAGAGGAATCTACTCTGTCCTATAGGGTTGCTATGGGTCAGAAGTGGGTAGAAGGTAGTGAGTTTGGGTTTAATCATGTGCCATTAATCAAGAAGAATGTTATATAATGCTTGTAGTAAGTCTTTAAATCCATATCAACTTTGTCAGGTAACTGTTGTTTCCTAGATTTGACTGATGTGGAAACTGAGACCCAGAGATAAAATAATCTGCCTGAAATAGACACACACAATAAGCTAGTGATCTTTTATTTGAAATGGTCCTACCCAATTTCACAGCCTGTGCTGTTTTTACTACACATCACAATTTACAAGAGCGATAGGTCCAACTACTTTAACATCCTTGAGAGCTACAGTGCTAAAGGCAGTTGTTAAGGAAACATTCTTCAGGGCTCATTTGATAACTGATGGGCCTGCAGTTCAAGCCTACCCACCCAGTGGGTCCTTGACAGAAAGATGAGTCCGTTTTCATAAGATAGCATCCTTGGAACCCCTATGGGGCCGTTCTACTCTGTCCCCTTAGTTCGCTATGATTTGAAATGGACTCACCAGCAATTGGAAATTGTGGCACTGAGGTGGTAATAGTGGTTACACGTGGACCTGCATTCCACATTGTAGGCGGTTCAAAACCACCAGCAGCTCCAAAGCAGACAGACTGGGCTTTCTACTCCTTTAAACAGTTACAGTCTTGGAAACTCATGGAGGGCCCTGCTCTGCCTTCCTGCCTCATTAACTGGGAGCTGTGTGGGCCTGGAGGAGCATCCAGCTAGCTTCTGCCCCATGGACTTGAGCTGGACTGGGCAGATAGCTTTCTTGATATAAATTTCTTTCTTGATATAAAGTCTGCCGTGTAAAGAAATGATTGTGACTAGGTTTTGTTTCTCTAGAACATTGAACCTAACACAGTATCCAGAATTATTGTTGGGCCTGGGATCCTTCTGGTCTCCTCTTCCACCTGTCATTCCCTTTCACTATACCTGGGTTGGACATAAGAACAAAGTTTGCATGTGTCCCTGGCTGCTGTTGTCAGCATCTTGGACAAATATTGTCTTCCCCGAGAATGTGCCCACCTTGAAAGAGCTGGGGGGATTCTGCTTTCGTCTGCCAAGTGCACTCCTACATGGTGTGTCGCAGAGCTTCACGCACTGCATGGTGGAACTTAGCGGGACAACAGGATGGATGGTTAAATGAATAACAAGTGAGTTCAGGACAAAATACAAATGAAACAGGAAGAGGATTATGACTAATTGGAAAGAAGCCCAAGAGCTGTGATGCTGAATAGCACGGAGGAGCAACACGTACTGTAGGTAGCTGCTGCAGAGAGACGCTGAATCCATCCCATCTGGTAGTTTCTTTACCTTTTATAGCTGTGTCCTTGGACCGTGTGCCGGAGGAGATGACTCAGCTGTGTAGGAGCTAGATAACTTTTATACATAGCTTTAGGGGAGCCTCTGAAGGACAAAAGTGTGAATTTCAAGGCATTATTCAGGAGATGTGCTATTTAATATTCTGTGGTTGGGGTTTGATTTTTTAAAGGATCTACCATTTAAGTAAAACTATATTAACAGTAAGATGAATGTTGACAAGTGCCTGCATTGTGAGATTTAGTTCATTCTTTCCTGTGGCCCTTCAGCCAAAGTTCAAATGCCAGGAGAGGAGCCCATGATGAGCAGGTTTTAGCAGAGCTTCCAGGCTAAGAACAGATTACAAAAAAGGAGAAGGCTCTCCACTTCTGACAAATTAGATGGATTCAAAAGGAATGACATCACGTTAATCACAAAGAGATCTATCTTGAAGGGCAGTGCTGCCTATTATAGGATAATATCTATCTGCAAACAAGGAAATCCAACCTACACAACTATTATTCAAATTTATATACCAAACACTAACAGCATGCAAAAATAATGATTTCTATCAACATCTTCAGTCTGAAATTTATGCAACATGCAAGCAAGATACATCGATAGTTTTATTGGTGACTGAAACGCAAAAGTTGGAAACAAATGGGAAGGAACAGCAGTTGGGAAAGAGTCTTGGTGAAAGAAACAAAGCTGGGGGGGTCACAAGATAGAATTTTACAAGACCAATGACTTGTTCAGAGCAAACATCATTTTGCAACAAAGGGTTACAAAAGGCAGGCATCCACATGGATTTCTCCAGGGGGAATATACAGAAATGTATTGACTAGATGTGTGGGGCGAGAAGCTTAATATCATCATCTAAAACCAAGTTAGGTGCTGACTGTGGAACAGACCATCAACTTGAAGTCCAGGTTGAAGCTGAAGAAAATCGAAACAAGTCTCAGAGAGACAAAATATGACCTTGAGGCTCTCCCAACTGTATTTTGAGAACTTCTCAAGAACAGATTTGATGCACTGAACACTAGTGACAGAAACAGCTGATGATCTGTGGGAGGACATCAAGAACATCATGCATGAAGAAAGCTAAAGGTCACTTAAAAGACAGGAAAGGAAGAAAAAATCAAATAAGAGGTCAAAAGAGACTCAAACTGATTTTTAATCATGGTTAAGGCAAATAGAAGAAAAATGAAGTAAATTAGCTAAACAGAAAAATTCAAAGAGCAGCTTGAGAAGAAAAACGAAATATTACAATGAAATGTGCCAACACCTGGAATTAGAAAGCCAAAAACAAAGGATATTCTCAGTGTATCTTAAAATGAAAAAAAAAAAAACTGAAGAAAACCCTCAAGCCTTGAGTTTCAATAGAGAGAGATACTAGGAGAAAGATATGGAATGATGCAGGAGGCATCAAAAAAGTGGAGTCACTGTGCCTAATAGAACTAATAGACAGTCTTCTGTCTCAAGAGGTAGTAGATGTACAATTGAAGGGAGGAGTCTAAGCTGCGTTGAAAGCATTAGTCAAAAGCAAGGGTCCAGAAATTGATGGAATTCCAATTGAAATGTATCCAAAGTTGATGAAATAATGGAAGGACTCACTTGTCTGGGCCACGAAATTTTGACAACTACTTGGCCAGCCAATTGGAAGAGATCTGTATTTGTCCTTGTTTCAAAGAAAGGTGGTCTGACAGAATGCTCAAATTATGTAACAATATCACTGCTATTGCATGCAAGTAAAATTTTGCTGAAGATTATTTAACAACGATTATAACAGTCCATTGATAGGGAGCTGCCAGACATTCAGGCCAGAAGAGGACATGGAACAATAGATACTATTGCTGACTTCAGATAGATCTTAGCTGAAAGCAAAGAATATCACAGAGATGTTTTCTTGTGTTTTAATGGCTATACCAAGGCATTCAACTGTGTGGATCATAGTAAACTATGGATAGACTTGGAAAGAATTGGAATCCTAGAACACTTCATTATGCTAATGTGGAACCTGTACATGGATCTAAAGGTGGTTGTGTGAACCTAACAAGGGAATACTGCATGGTTTAAAATTTTAAAAAGATGAGTGCCAGCATTGTATCCTCTCACCATACTTCAATTTAACCTGTGTACTGATGAATAACCAGAGAATGGATTCTATGAAGAAGAGTGAGGCATCAGGATTGGAGGAAGACTTAATCACAACCTGCCAGGTATAGATGACACAACCTTGCTTGCTGAAAGTGAGGAGGACTTCAAGTACTCGCTGATGAAGATCAAGGATTACAGCCTTCAGTGTGGATCCCAACTTGGTGTAATGCAAATAAAAGTCCTCACTGCGAGACCAATAGGTTACCTCATGGGAAAGTGAGAAACGCTTGACGCTGTCCAGGGTTTCATCTTGCTTGGGTCCACAATCAATGCACGTGGAAGCAGCAGTCAAGAGAGCAAAGAATGCATTGCATCGGGTAAATCTGCTGCACGACACCTCTTTAAGGGGTTAAAGGTCAAGGATGTAACTTTGAGGACTAGGATTTTCCTGACCCGAGCCATGATTTGTCAGTGGCCTCATATGCTTGTGAAAGTTGGACATTGAATAAGGAAGACCATAGAAGAACAGATGCATTTAAATTATAACGCTGGTGGAAAATATGGAAAGTATCACGGACTGCCAAAAGAACAAACAGATCTGTTTTGGAAGAAGTACAGATAGACTGGTCCTTAAAATCAAAGGTGAGAATTTGTCTCATGTACTTTGGACATGTTGTCAGGAGAGACCAGTCCCTGGAGAAATGTCTCATGCTTGGGAAGGTAGATGGATATCAAAAGAAAGGAAGACTTTCAACAAGATGTATTGACACAGTTGCTTCAACAATGAGCTCAAACATAAGAAAAATTGTCTGACCCACATGGAAGAAATATACCAGCCTGTGTGACCACGAGCTGTCTAAGGGATCAGGTATCAAGCATCAAGGAACAAAAATCATATCATCGAAAATGTGGGTGAGTGCAGAGGTAGACTCAAAGCCCATTGGCAGCCAACCGGACACCCCTTACTGAAGGGTTGTGGGGAGGAGATGAACCAGTCAGGGTGCAGGGAAGCAACGATGAACCATATAAACTTCCTCTAGTTCTTAAATGTTTCCTCCCCACCCCCACTCTAATGATCCCAATTCTACCTTACAAATCTGGCTGACCAGAGGATGTACATAGGTACAGAGAGCAACTGGAAATACAGGGAATCCAGGACAGATGACTCCTCCAGGACCAGTGGTGAGAGTGGTGATGCCTGAAGGGTGGAGGGAATGTGGGGTAGAAAGGGGAAACTAATTACAAGAATCTACATATAGCCTCCTGCCTGGGGGAGGGACAGCAGAGGAGAAGGCGGGGCGAGACGTCAGACAGTATAATATATGACAAAATAATAATAATTTATGAATAATGAAGGGTTCATGAGGTAGGGGGAGTGGGGAGAGAGGGGGAAATGAGCAGCAGATATTAAGGACTCAAGTAGAAGGCAAATGTTTTGAGAATGATGATGGCAACAAATGTACAAATGTTCTTGACACAATGGATGGATGTATGGATTGTGGTAAGAATTGCATGAGCCCCCAATAACATGATTAAATAAAAGAAGAAAAGAAAGAGTGAAAAAAATTTAACGAACTTTGAGAAAAAGAAAACTTGGCTGGAGGGCTCAGGCCTGGACAGTGTTTCATCCTGTAGTACATAGAGTCGCTCTGAGTTGGAATGGAGTACACAGCACCTAACAACAATAACAACAGCCATGGTTGTCTCTTTTGTGGTGTTTAGTAAATTCTAATCACACATGTGGCTGTGATCCTGTTTTGGAGGGAGCGGTTTGGTGTGTTGTCGAAGCAAGATTAGGATCAGCTGTAGTTTGAGTGTGGTCCTGCAGAAGAGGACTCAAATCACCGCCTTGAAGGGATGGTCTGCAGAAGGCAAAAACCTCACCTCCATTCTTTTTGTGATCCCAGCTTCCCAACAAACATGC
The DNA here is from genome assembly GCF_050624435.1 of Tenrec ecaudatus. NCBI lineage: Eukaryota > Metazoa > Chordata > Mammalia > Afrosoricida > Tenrecidae > Tenrec > Tenrec ecaudatus. Next base: position 96,311,851 of record NC_134531.1, read on the forward strand.
AGAGATGAAAGAAACCTTCTTTGACCGTGGGCATGTCACATCTGGCTTGGCCCTGCCTGACCTTTGGTTCTTGGGACTTGTGTTCTGTTTATCACCTGACCTAATTTCACCGACCTCAGAAGCCTATTGGGAGAGGCAGCTCCTCTAGAACCTCAGATTCTGGACTCTCCGGCTCCCACAGCCATGTAAACCATTTCCAATCACTCATCCGTTCCGTGAGATGTCGCAGTGGGTTGCAGAACACGGTCCTGAGTGAATATATACGAAGAGGAAGAGTGGAGTGAGTTTAATATCAGGGAGAAGAGCGGTATAGCATTTGGGGAAAGTTAGACATTTGTGACCTCTTTAATCTCTACTTCTGGGATCCCTTTGTTTTATATCAAACTGGTTGGGCCAGGTTTCTCCAGGGTATGATCTAACATCATGTGTTCAACACCATCATGAGATCTTCGGTGACGTGACGGGACTTACCCACTTTTACAACGGTGTGAGCCATTTCTTGGTATAAATCTCTTTCTATGGACATCACATACAAGCAACACTGGGTTTGCTTCTCTGAGAATCTAGCCCAGCGCAGCCTCATCAGGTCTAGTTTTATATTTCTTTTTCTAAAAGAAATGGCTGTTGCACAGGCTCATCAGCCTCCAACACAAGCAATAGAGAGAATGTTTACACCCACCCAGAAGCTTCCATGTGTCCTCGACTAGACAATTTCATCCACTACTCCTTCAAGCAAGCCATTTTGATTTCCATCAGGAGTTTGGCCCATTTTAGAACACCCCCTTTGTTTCCGGCTTCTTCTAATCAGTATAACATACTTAAAGTTCTTCAATGATTCATGTCGTACAATCTCATTTATGTTTGTGGCTCAATAATATTTCATCATAAATATACATAATTGGTCACCCAAGCTTTTAGACATTCACTCATTTTCTAATATCAAGTTGAGTAATGTGCACCGTTTTCTAATTTGCAGAGAGAGTTTGTCATGTGTGCAGGTACATTTTGTCGAATGCTAACAAGCTCCCAGAGATGCTGGTTCTGTTGGTTCTTGGATGACACTGTGAGCAGCCTGGCCCTGCTCTGTGCAGACCATTTCCAGGGTGAGATATTTCTGTGTAAGTAACGCATCTAAAGAGAAATGTTAAGATTATTTTTGGCAGAGGAGATTAGACAGGATACTTAGAAATTAGAAATCGGGTTCCATGAGCTATAGTAGCAAAACCAAACCTGGGACTATGTAGTTCATTTTGACTCCTAGCCACCTTATAGGACAGAGCAGAGCTGCCTCGTTGGGTCTCCAACTCTGTAATCTTTACAGGAGCAGAATGCCACCTTTTTCTCTTGTGGAGCAAGTATTGGGTTCAAACCACTGGCGTTTCAGGTAACCACCATGTGTGCAGTCTGTCCCACCAAAGGTCATCCTTACCTAAGCAAAGAACTCTTTCCACTTGGTGATATAAACCATCCAGGGGCAAACAGGCAAAGCGTTGGTTAAAAAAAACCCAAGAGATGAAATGCAGATAATTAAATATTTGAAAACAAGGTTCAGCCTCAGGAGTGATTATGACATGCCAAGTAAAACAATAATGAGATATCAACTCTTCAGTCAGCTCATAAGCAAAAAGTTTAAAAGTCTGATAAAATCTTTTATCAAGATTTTGAGAACTCTTGATAATAGACACTGTCATATGCTGTTGAGGTAGGAATTACCCATTTTTGTTTTTGTTTTTAAGATACTCAGCATTTTCTAGTAAAAAATATATGCACTCACATTTTGACTCAGCAATTCCACATGTGTAAATCCTTTCAAATTAAATAAAAGTGCCAAAATTTCAGATATATTTACAAAGATGTTTACTGGACTATCATTTGTTTTGACAAAAGCTTGGGAAAAACCTGCATGTCCATCTTTTTTTTTAATTCTAAGAATAGAGATAACACAATTTTCCAACACAATATTTTTCATATGTAGACATCACTAATATTAATCATATTGTACACCCATCACCAATAAATTTTTCCATCACCCTAAACAGAAAGTCAATATGTCCCCCTTCTCCTTCTGAGTGCTATATATTAGCCTACACACAAATATTTAATATTTGGGAGCTCATATATTTGACCCTGTGTGGTAATGTCCACCAATTAATTAATCATTGACTGAACAGCAGCACATGAATGTGAGAAAGAGCTTTCTAGAAATTCCACCTTCCACGGGAGGCACGGCAAGGTGGCAAGATCCCTGTCCTGGAATGTGCAACCAAGACGGTCAGAAGGCTGCCGTGAGGATTCTTGCAAAGGAAGGACTTCAGCCTGGATGACTTCGAAGGTTTCTTCTGACTCTAAAATTCTATGAAGCTATAAACTGGGACCAATAACCCTCATACAGTGAAGAAGTAAGTAAAGAGGAAAAGGTGCACGTTTCCATGGTGTCCCTCATGTTGGAATCGGGCTATGGAGCAAGTGTAAGGGGTGGAATGTTTTCCCGTGTCACTACAGAGGCTGAAGCAAAGCTTTCCCCTTAGGTATATAATTAAGAATGTGGTTATTTGCATCTCTTTCCATAATCATTGAAATAAGATCCATATTTCAGGAAATGCCTCCTTTGTATTCACAGTCACTAACAGAAAGTGACTAATTTGGTGACTAGGCATGAACACAGCGACAAACACCCTGAGCATATGGATAGGTGACTCTCTGTGTGTCTAAGATCAGTGGAGCCTGACGCCTTCTCCCTTGCCAGGAGCGTGGGCTGGCATAAATGTCCTTTGGAAAGGAGAATGACAGCTCATTATAAGCTGGGGCCACAGTGAGCGGCTGGACTCCTGTATGGGGGGGGATTTGACTTCCACACAGGGATTTCTGGGGCTCATCAATCATATGTTTTGGAATGTGTAAAACATTTTAGGAGAATTATTTTTTTAACTGTACTTAAAAACTAACCAGCAAACACATTCAAGATTGGCCAGATTTAACACACTGAATGCCACAAAAATTGAATTGTATGGCATGCGGATTAGATGCCAACAAAAATGTAAAATAATAATAATGTACAGTCTCATTGATTAGTTTTCATAATATTTACTGATTACACAGCCAATGTATAGCATAAAGTCTGACTGAAGAAGCCTCTCTACCTGGTTGGATTTTAATGGCATATTTCATCTGCAAAGGGAAATGACACTGTTGAAACTGTTGAAGACACTCTCCAGGGAAAGACTGTTATTTTTTGGCATTTCAGAATCTGCTCGTTTCCTCCTTCATTCTTACTGTTCACTGTTTTTCTCTGGGCCAAGAGGGGTGGGGAGAAATTCATGCTGGAAGTTGAAGTTGAAGTTCTGCTGACAAGTGTCAATGTGATGGCTTGCTAGGCAGGGTCCAGCACAGGGTCTGGAGTTTGAGTACCTCGTTCAAGCCCTAGCTCTAGGTGAGACTCGTACCATTCATCTGACAATGTGCCATGCTGTGACGGCCTGAGCATTGCAGTGTTGCTGGAAGCTATGCCACCTGTATTTCAAATACCAGCAGAGGCATCCCTAGCAAACAGGCTTTAGCGGAGCCTACGGACGGAGGACAGTCTAGGAAGAAGGAAGAAGCTGTCCACTTCCGAAAGATTAAAAATACAAAAACAAACAACAGCAACAACAAACAAATAACCAACTGCGATCAAGTCGATTCTGACGTTCACTGCCTTCAGAGGACAGAGTAGAATTGCTCCCTGGAGTTGCCCAGGTCTTCCCGCGTCTTTCTCCCAAGGTGCAGCTGGTGGGGACTTAGCCATTGAAAACCTTTATGAATGGCATAGGCGTATTCTCCAGTCTCCTCTGTATTCCATTCTGTATGTTAGGGAAAGTAGCAGTATTGATCTCAGCGGGCTCTTGTGAGGCCCAAAGGCCATACAGGTAAAAATATTTAATGGGTCAACATCAACGTGATAGCACTGTGAGTTTTTAGCCATATGACAAGCTGTCAACAAATGTGATTGTCACTGAGGAATGGTACAGAGGCCATATCTGACTTCCCCTGTCTGCCTCCCAAGGACAATTGCTGTAAGATAGAGGTCAGATATGCCTCCACCCTTCACCCATGTTTACGTGATTCTGAAACCAACTGTCCCTCCCCCAACACTCTCTCTCCTTTCCAGCTGGGTTCGATAATTCTTTGATATGGCCACATAGAACTCACAGACCATGTTCATGCTTATGCTGTTTATTTGGGAAGTTAACATGTCCAGGTGAAAAATGCTCAGGATATAGTTGTTCAGCCGAGACAGTGTCTTCTCTCACAGGCCAGCCTCTGTGTGGCCTGCAGCCACTTGCTTGGTTTCTGCCCTGGTCCGGTAATGTTAGAAAGCTCCTTTAAGGGCTACCAATAAATGCCCAAAGTGCATGCCACTCCATAATAAGTCTTAACCTGAAAGCACTGTGGCTTGGTAAACCCAGATCCCCCCACTTAAATACCCAAAGGCACCAGACTTCAAGTCAGCCTCCTGCTCCAAAGCACTCAGTTTTACTTGCTCGGTGAGCTGGGAGGTCCATCCTGCTCCGGCTCCTGGCTCTGCTGCTACTGCTCCTCTGGTGTCAAAGCTGCCTCATCCATCAAGGAAGTTCAATGCGCAGTGACCTTGGGACCCAAAGGATGTACTTCACTCCTGACTCTTCCTTCTTATTGAGTGAAATTCCCCTCTTCCTGCTTCTGAGATGGGTTATTTTAGACTCAGTGGGATAGCAATCACTCAGGATTAAAATCACATAATCCAATTAGCATCTTCCCCTGCCGCTTACCTAGACCCATTAGGAAAGGAAAGCTGGAAGAGCCACATTAACTACTTCACTGCATCACACGCATCATTGATATTTTTATATAAAAACCTGTTGCTCACCCTTACTGTAAGAACTGCAGCTACCAAATAGAAAACTTAAAAGGAAGGCTGAGAGAAAAGTGGGGCGGGTACATAACGTGTGCATTCAGTGATGGCGTATCTTGTCAAAAGATCATCTCCTTTGTTATTTGCTGCATCAATAGAGGGATCACCACATAAGACCCAGAATTCTGAGGGTGTAGACATCAAACAGTGAGTGGCAGGAGTGGTGGCAGAAATGGGTATTCAGAAACGGAATCTTTTGACTCCTAATCCTTCTGAACTTGGTTCTTGGGCAAACACTGGCCTCTGGATCCCAAATGGTTGATTATCTAATGTGCTTGTACCTTTTTAGTATTATTGTTCCCTTTCGGACCTGCCTATTGTTTGGCTGAAAATTGAGCCAGAGGGCGGGAACAGGTGACTAAGGGCTACAGCCCCAGGCGTCTCACCTGTCTCTACCTAACAAATACACTTCGTCTTTTTTCCAACTGAGTTTTGTTTCATATTTTCCTCCCGCTCTATCCAGGACTTTCTACTATCACCCCTTTCAGAACAGTTGAGAGTGGTAGCCAGCATGATCCAGTGCTTCTCCGGTCATGGAGACGGATCTTCTCATGGTCCACTTTATGTGAACATATGCGACCATGGGTGCGACCTGCGGGGTAGAGCAAAAGAGAAAAGAATTGCACGAAGCTCTTCCATCAGTCAGGAAAACAAAGCGCTATCCCACCACAGTTGACTTTCCCAAAGTTTAATACGCAAAATTGTATGCATGTTTTATTTAAAACAGTTACTGGCGGGCTGAAAAGGAGCCCCGAGTGGCATTTACTGTGTGGCGGCCACTCACTCAGCTTTTGTTGTCGATTGCTGCCTTGTCCATTTCAGCACAAGGCAAACCCTCCCCCCACCCCCACCCCCACGCACCCCATGCAGAGTACAAGTGCACCACAAGGCTTTCGAGGTTGATGTTTCAGAAGCGGATTAGTAGGCCTGACTTTCCCCGCTGTCTCGCGTGGTTTTGAACTGCCGTTCAGTGAGTAGTCGGGTGCCTAACTATTTGCACCATGCAAGGATTCATTCACTCAGCTAAGCCATCTCAGCTGTGTTCTCCTTAAATCTCAATCAACCCTGTAAGCTACTTTGTTGCCATGTTAGAGACAAGGAAATGGAAGCTGCTGGCAGCTAAGTAATCTGTTACAGAGCACGAAGGTAGGAACCAGGCCTTCAAATCACACTCACTGGAGTTTAAAGGGGGTGCTCTTTCTACCGCCTCATATTGAGACATGGAGTTTGGTTGGTTTCTATAACTGCCCTGTTGTTATAATCGATAGCCTTTTTGTTTTGAGAAAGGGGTATCCCATATTCTCACTTTACTACATCAACTAAAAAGGTTGGTACAGCAGGTCTTTGCTATGACAATCTAATTCAACCTTTATTTAGCAGCAATTGTAGCCGCTAGAGAGCCATGGGCTAGGCAACTCAGAGGGTATATGGGCAGTATGCCTACCGTTGGCAAATCCTGCACAGCACAATAGTGCAATCTCTTATTCAAACGCTAAGGAGCTAGGAGCGAGGGTGGTGAGATGGAAAATAGGGAGAGATTTTCTGGTTAGTGGAAGGACGGTCATGCCAGTCAGAGTAGGAAGCACCCGGATACAATATCTTGATTGGTTGCTACTCATGCTCATTGGAAGTGAGAAAAGAGTTGTTGGCAGACAGAAGAATAATTAGTGTTGCTTTAATTTGCAAACGGAGTTTGGTTTTTAAGCAGGAAGATGGGCAAGAAGATAGATGAGTAATCAGAATGCTGAGCATGAGGAATCATGATGAATGGCAAGCCCTTATTGGACGTTCCAGCTCTGTAGACCATTCCAAGAGGTGACAACTTCTAGCAATGCTCAGTCACATTCGTGTTTGGAGGGGCTGCTGAGGGGGGTCCACTGAAGAGCTAGCATTTCCCAATACTACAAGGGTGAGCAGGGTTTTCATTTTTGTTCTAACTATTCAGGTAGTTAAACAAAGGATCCTCTGGGACGTCCGTTCAGGTATTGTACAAAAGCATCCTGTGTTATCGCAAATGGCCTTTCTAAGGAATGCCCATAGCTACGAGATTGCACATGCAGGCACCAAATTGCGTGGCCTTCCACCTTACTGAAGGCCACATCAGAACAGCTCTGGCGTTGTTTCCTTTCCTGGGGCCCTAGCCGCTCAGACTTTGTTCAGTGACCACCTGGGTGTAATTATGTAAACTATAATCACTTCGGAGGAAATGATAGCTTCTAGTTGAATCTGAAACCACACAATTAAAGTGAATCTTATAACCTGTGTTAAATTTGAAGCTTCTTTATAAAAATAAGATATCAGTTCACCAGACTTGTTTTCTGATAATAATCAAAAGATTATGGTGAAAATCTAAATCTTCAAATACCTGTAAATAAAGTATAACTTATAGGGGGGCACAGGGTGGAAGGGAGGAGCTACTCTTTACCAATTGGATGCAATTACAGCAAGATGGCCAGAGAAATGACTTATGGTCAGACCCTAACAGAATAATCAATTTATACACTGAAGCTTAAAATCGGATTGCCCTTTTCTCTCAATAAAACACCATGTACTACACCTTATTGACCATATAACTACTCATCCACAAAGCGTTCTTGTCCAATGATTTCTCTATGCATTCTTCAGAGGCTGAACTGATATGAAATTGATCAACTGCTTTTTACAGCCCACCAAATAACCCACTTTTGTTTTTAGCATTGCTTAGAAGGGACCTCCATAAATTCATAAGGAAATTCTTCAGTTAACTTTAATAAGTTACTTAATTTAAACTTGGACTAGTTTTTAGTCCAATTATTAATAATTAATTTGCCACAATTATTAATTTGCCTTCACATAGAATTTTTTCCTCCAATTATAAAGTCAGACATTTTCTCTTTGAGGTTTTTTGAGTACATTTCTGCAACTACTTTTCATTCCAAAGTCATTTCCATTCGTAAAACAAAATCATTTCATTTCTATTACTTTATTGATAATAGACTTCTATTTGTGCCCATATTCAATTTATAATAAAGGTATCAACTGATTCTTATAAATATCAATAGAGTAAATTGTCAAGTTTTGAGTAAATATTTACAAAGAGGTTGAAGAAAAGAATTTAGGTTTTGTAGAAATGACTAGCAGCATAAAGATGTTTGTCCTAGGAGATTTGGGTAGTGCTATGTTTCATTTTCTGTCTCATAGCATGCCAGTCCCTTCTCATCTTCAGACGCTGGTATAGAGAGGCAGGGCTTAAGTTTTTATTTTTCAGATGTTTGAGTCTTGGGAATTCATTTCCTGTTTAAAAGAAATTGTAACACCACTGAGCTTATTAAATGCCGCTTTTAGCTTACTCTGAAAATCATTTTTACATTTGCCTTTAAATTCATTTCCATTTGGAAGTGGAACGTATCACCTAGACTCTGAGTCTGCTTTTATTGCCAGTTGGAGAGAAATAATAACAATTTCTAGGGCAGAAAGTTTCCATCACAAATTGAATAGAAGAGAATATTTAGTTTAAGGTCAAGTGATTCTTTTCAAAGCATAACTTCTCTACATCAAGGACTCTGAGAACATAATAATTTTAACATAGTTATACTCTTTTTGAGTATGTTCAATCTAGCACAAAGGCCTTGCTAAATAATCAGCTATCACCTCTTTCTCACGAGGGTGTCTCCTTGATTACAGGAAAACCAAATTTAGTACCCTGCACTTTGGGCAAGTGCTGCTTATAAGAGAAACTATCCATTATAATTGCTTTAAATTAAGCTTTAGAGTGTTACCAAGAACAATTTGAAATTTCCAGTGTATTGCATGGGTAAAGCTGAGCCAGGGCAGAATAGTCAAATAAGAGGTTGGTTTACACTGTTTCTGAGATTCTAGTTACTAATTTTGAAGGTCATAGAATTTTCTATGACTTTAGGTTCTTCATTTTCTCCAGAACAAGCTGTCTTTAAAAATCATCATGTTCCTTGTTATCCAAAGTGTGGTCTGTGAGCCATATTGGCAGCCGCCTACCTGGGAGCTTGTTAGAAATAAAGAGCCTGAGAGCAACTGAATCAGAACGCATGTTTTTAGCAAGACCTCAGGCGATACACAAGTCCATTAAAGTTTGAGAAGCACTGAGCCAGTGAATGTTAGTACCTGGGTGAGTGAAAGATTTTCGGTGACAGAGTCGTTCCTCCCGTGTGCTGTGGTGCACTGCTGGGCGGCAAATAAGGTGCAGGTGCACTAATGTAAGAACTCCTTCAGCTTTTGGAATTGATGGATGGGAACTGACATGACCAGAGCTCAACAGACCGATGCCTGGCTCCAGTTGCAAATAACACGTAACCTTGTCCATGAACCCTACATGCCCAACAAATGCTGTCATTATGTGACCAAGATTGCAAGGCATTACCTTGTTGAATTAAATTTAATGGCAAAATACTTTAATGGGGCAAGTAGAGAACAAATGGAAAAGGAATTAAGAAATCAAAGCCTGAGCACAGTCAAATAAAAAATGAGGAAGCCCATACAATTTGCTTGCTTCAGTTCGCTGAACCCTGGCAAAGTTAAATAAAATTTATACAATTATTGAAAGTATCTTTCCTGGCTGGCAGATTATTCATAGTTTCTTTAAAAGAGAAACCAACATAGCCAATGGCATGTATAAAATTATTCAGCAGCAAACCATTGGCAATGGCAACAGAAAAAGAGCAAGACAGTAACCCATGAGTACTGAACAGTCTGTCTTCGGCATGAGAGAAGCTCTAGCTTGGACCAGTGTGAGGCCGGGTTGACTAGAGAAACAAATTCAGGGACACTCATATATGTGTAAGAAAGAGCTTTATATCAAAAAGTAATTGTGCATCGACAAAATAGTCCAGCCCAATCCAACTCAAGTCCAGAAGTCCAATACCAGTCCGTAAGTCCCTCTTCAGACTCATGCAGCTACATGCTGTGGAATGCATCACAGGCGAGGGGGCGCAAAGTCTCGTGGATCCAATGGAGGTGGACGCATCCCCAGGCCTCTGACAGCTCACTAGAGGGGCTCACCAGCAGGAAAGTGGAAGCAGAGGGGGTGCGAGGTGGGGCATAGGCCCAGGGCCCTCCTTACGAGAAGGCCACACCCATGAGGAGGTACTATCAGGCTGTGACGTGATTGACAGGCGAGACTCCACCCCTACCTACCATTTACATACCAGGTTGACATGGAGGTATGTAACCACCACAACCCGTGTGGCAGTGCATCAACATGTGGGAGCTTGATGTCATCTTCCTTCCCCAGGTAAAAGCACCAAAAGAGACATAAATACCAATGACGAGCCTAGCATGCCGCTACTGCCGCTCACAACTGTGTGTGTGTGTGTGTGTGTGTGTGTAAGGGAGAGGGAGGAGGGGAAAGAGGCCACGGAAGGGGCAGCGAGGAGAAGAGAGCAAAAGAGAAGCAATATCGAGCCAGTAGCACCAATGAAACACCAAAGCTAGTCCTGAAGTAATCACTACTTGGCAGCAAGCATTTAGTAATATGCTTTAAGGGAAAGCACTGCTGGTGAGAATGATTCTGTGCTTACCAAATCTGAACTTTGCAACAATTACCTAAACAAAGACGAGACGGTCACTTTAATCTGTATGAAAGCCATAATAAAGAATAACAAAGCCCACAAGTCATGGCAGATCAATGTCAAACAAAAGCCATCTAGAGCCCAGAAAAAAACGAAAATCGCATGTCAACAAAATAATAAAACAGAACAGAATTAGAAGACATTTCTCTCAGCTATGCTTACTGATGAGTCAGAATCGACTTGATGGCACTGAGTTTGCATTTGTTTCTTTTTGACATTTGTTGATGAATTTGATGAGCCCCTTAAAGAGAATCGCTAGAGGCTGATTAAAGAACCAACTTTATAACTACTGTCAGCACTGCTCACTGCATTGTCCTTTAGCGACGTTTCCGTCACTCTGCTACCTCTCATGCTTAGAATGGATCTGCCTTTCTCAATTAACTTTTATTATTATTACATTGGCTCAAATTAAAGAATGTCGCAATTCTTGTCACTCCTTTCCTTTAGCAAGGCGGTATTTTCACATTTATCTTTCTCTCTCTCTCTCTTTCTTTTGGGGGGCTTCACCCACCCCCACCATCTGGTTCACCCTCCCGGGGCGAGTCCCTGTCCCCCTCTTCACACAGTTTGTCTTCCTTCGTCCCTCTCTTACCGTCTTACATTCATCTTTCTGGCTGTAGTGGTTTGGTTTGGTTTTCCAAACCACTGCCCGCATCATTAACAGGAGACCCTTTGAAGACACAAAATCTTTAATGTCGCTTGCTTTTAGAAATAAAAGATTTATGACATCGTGTTGCTTTGGCACAAAATGGCCTCATTTTATTTGGGACGCCTGTAGGATTTCTGAAGGGGATCTCGTGGCTCTGGGGGGTTTGCCAATCTCAAAGTCAGCAATTCAGCTGCTCCGTGGGAGAAGTGAGGCTGCCTCGCCCCTTAAAATGTTAGACTAGGAAACACTATATATAGAGCAGTGGTTCTCAACCTCCCGAATGCTGCGACCCTTTCATACAGTTCCTCGTGTTGTGGTGACCCCTCCCCCCAACCATAAAATTATTTTTGTTGCTACTTCATCACTGTAATTTTTCTACTTTATGAATCGAGCAACCCCTGTGAAAAGGCAATTCTACCCCCAAAGGGGCCATGACCCACAGGGTGAGAGCCGCCGCTATAGAAGGTCAGTATGGGTCAGAATTGACTGGATGACTGTGAGTTGTAGAACTTTTGTAAGTCCCATTTTGCGTTGTGACCCCACACTCATCCGCATTTCAATCATATCAAATAACTATATTTCACCAAGTAGGCAATACTTTATCATCCTCGGTGCCTTCCCCTTGTTTCCTGTTGGAGTGCTGTCATGAGCTTCTCTTTGTTTGTGCACTTGGCGAATCTCCTCTCATCCTTGAAGCGTCAGCTCTAGTGACCGCCTCTAAAATGCTCTCCTCTCTCCTCTCTTTCTGTTGAGGAGGCGCCCATGGAGCCCTTGGCATCTTCACCCTGGGACTTATCTCGCGCTGTGGTCATCAGGACTGGTCTGGGTGCATGTTCTGTAGACTTGTACAAAGCTCCACATTCTAAATGGCCTCACACACTTGGCATCATCATCTGCTGCCACCATCTTGAAATTCCTGATAATTTTATCTTTGACTTTACCTGAAGTCCTATGGGGCAATGGAATCTGCCCGTTTGCAGAGGAAGTATATGCAGCATGTGTGCTAGACGTCCCTTGTTGACCATTCATCCATTACAACTGCAAGGTCCCTGGAGCCTGAAACCCCAGCAGATCCACCATGCAGGAGAGTTCAGCAGGGGTCAAAGTGAATACAGTTAAGCAGGTTATATATACTGCTGAGGAAGCAGCCCCAGGGAGCATGCCTCCCATGGCAACTAGGATTTGTTTAGGATGCAGAAAGGTGGTAAGGTGAACAAGCAGGGAGCCTCACCCTCCTTGCCTAATTGGATGGTTTCCCTGCATTAGTCATTCCACTAGCCCTGGAAATCACAGCATAAAATATGTTGTGGCTTGAATTGTACTCCTCCACCCAAATTAAGTGATTATAATCACTTTGGAGGTTGAGTTGTCCTTGTTGTATTGATAAGGTAAGGTGTAGGGTCCACCTTGACCCAATCTCTCTCTCTTTCTAGATTTTATTATGGATTAAGTTTACAGAGCAATTTATAAACATTTGGTCTCACATCATTGATTGCCATCTCTGCAATGTAACACCTCTCAACCCACGTCCTCCGTGAGTCCCCATTTCCATTCTTCCTTCTTCCCTAGACCCTCCTGCCTCCTGAATTCTGTCCTTGGGGAAGTGCTACCCTTTTGATCATGAATCATTGATTGCTCTAAGGACTACATGCCACCCTGGTGTTATTGTTCACCCTAGACCTGTCAATGTTCTGTCTGAAATGGGAGCCCCAGGTACAAATGAAATGCCAGACCTGGAGAGTAACTAGGAGTCATAGTTTTGAGGTTTACGCCAATCTTCCCCTAACCAGTAAGCTTGGCCTTTTTATGATTTTGAGTTTTGTTCCACATTTTCTCCTACATCCAGGACATTCTAATGTGATCCCTAGTAGAGAGGTCATTACTGGCAGACAGGCATTATCTAGCTCTTCTTGGCCTCAAGGTCATGGAGTCTGAGGTTCTAGTGATCCATTTGTCCTTTGAGCTAATTCTTTCCAAGAATCTTTGATTTTATTTATTCTTCTTTGTTCCTGACGGGGACAGACGAAGAATTTCACCTTAGATGGGCATTCCCAGGCTTGGAAGACCCCAGTCAAGAATAATGTCAAACATTTTCCTCATGGACTATGTTTTACCAATTGACCTTGGCATTCCCCATCACTGTAGTCCTAAGCCCCCATACCATTAATGATTAAATCTCTTTTGATATATAAAGAGATTGTATAAACCAGAGGAGAGGTAAGGTAAGCATGATGCCAAGACATGGGGAGATCTCTGGAGAACCAGGAAACAAGCACAGAGGCAACAAAAGCCTTCCTTTCACCATTTACATGGAGAGAAGTACTATCCAAGAGCCAGAATTCTGAATTCAGACTTCTAACCCTCCTAAATGGTGAAAAACTATGCGTCTGTTTGTCAAAATCACCCACCTGTGATATTTCTGTTATAGTAACAATGGCTAGTAAGTAGGGAAGAAGGAAAGGGAGGGGTGCTATTGCTTATCACCTTATTATCTCAATTGATACAGAAAAGCATTTTTTAATTTAAAAAAACATTGCATGATAAAAAGCATTCAATGAACTCAGAAAAGATGAGAGCTTCTTCAACATGAAAAAGACCATATGGAGGGAGAAACCATCACCACGTATATGTTCAATGATTAAAGACTGAAAGCTATTCTCCTAAGATCAAAGATAAGGCAAGGATGTGGTTTTGCATTAATATTCAACAGACTACTGGAAGTTCTAGTCAGAGCAATTAGGCAAGTGAAATAAAAAGTCAAAGAGGGTTGACTAAGTGAGAGAGGCTTCTTTGAGCAGGTGCCGTTTGACCTTGGTGTTAAAGGAAAGAAGCTGTGTGGGCAGCAGGAGCATCATGAACCCAGAGGCAATTGCAAACAGGAAGGGTCCTTGTCAGGAGATCGTGCCTAAGCATGGGAGATAAAGGGAAGAGCTGGGTCGAGGACTGAATAAGTCTCTACAAATACAGCCATGTTCTAATCCCTGGGGCCTGTGAAAGATCATCCATAGGAAAGAGGACTCAGCAGTGAATAATGTATAAATACTGAGGTGGATCAAATTATACTGGATTGTCACAGTGAGTTATAAAGGTCGTCACAACAGTCGATGAAAGACACAGGAGGAAGCGGGGAAAGTGGTGTGTTGGTGAAAACAGAGACTGGAGGGATGCATTTTAGTGATGGATAAAAAGCCAGCTGGTGGAGGAGGAGGAGGAGGAGGAGGAGGAGTTAGTTGTATTACTTGGCATGGAGTCATTTTCTCATGGAGCCTTGAGACACTCATGGAGACCCTGCCAGGCCCGGTGTCTTCCCTCAGAGCCGTTGCAGATCAGAATGTTGTGATCCATGCAGTGCCATTGGATGACTTCTGGAAATAGATCACCAGGTCTTTCTTCTTAATTTGTCCTAGTCTGGAAGCTGTGCTGAGACCTGTACTGCAGGTGCTGACTGGCTACCTATGAGGTGGATTGACCAGGAACCAGACCAGGTGTCCTATATAGAAGGTGAAATAGGTGGCCATTAGGTGCTGAACAGGGAACCCTGTTGGTGTTGTGGGTTATTACACAATTAACCTTAAGGTTAGGGATTCTAAAGCACCAACCATTCCACAGAGGAACAGTGAGGCCGCCTGCTTCTGCAGTTACGGAAACCCTATGGAGGCTCGCCAGGAGTCAAGATTACCTCGATGGCAGTAGGTTTGGGAGCTGATGGGAAAGGCAGGAAACCCATTCTCCCCTCTGAGTATCCAGAAGGAGCCAGCCCTGCCAACAGGACTTTATCTCAATCAGACTGATTTTGGATTTCTAACCTTCAAGAATATGATAGAATAAGTTTGTCTGGTTTTAAGGTGTTAATTGTGTGGCAGTTTGTTACTGCAGCAATAGAAACGAACCCAGGCAGTAAAAAACCATGAGCTCTTTGATATCACTCTAACTGTGCCAGTAAAAACAAAGTGTGCCTGGAAGCGGCTGGCTTTGCCTCGGTTCTGTATAACCACACACAGGGCGCCCAGGATAAACCCAGGGGAGAGGAGGCTCAACAGAACTCAGTCGACAGCTCTGGGTCGACAGCCCTCAGGTAGCAACAGGTTTGGGATATTGATGATCTGAATGACATCATCCTTTTTGCTTTTTTTTTTTAAGGATCCATAGTCTTATATTTCTCTCTGTAATGAAAGGCTTCTCAGGAAGCATGACAGAAAATGCTTCCAGACCACCTTTTAATTCTTATGCCACTGTCTGCCCAAGAATTGGTCCGTCTGCCACAAAAAAAAAAAAAAAGGATCAGGTTGAACTCTGCGGCTTTCTTCTCACTCACTTATGCAAAATCCTAATTATAGAAATTATAATGGAGCAATTATTTAAACAAACAAGTAAACATGAAAACGCATGCAGCTGTCATCAGGATGTAACGATGCAGATTGGAACTGGTCCACGGCAGGACCCGGAGGTTACCAGCCCAGCTACGGAAGGTGCCCAGGGAGCTCCTTTAATTATCACCGACTAGAGCTTCAGTCTTACACCTCCTCCAAACAACGTCAGCAGCAGCCACCACGGAGGCAGCCTGCACCTCCAACATCATACTCCTTCATTAGTTTACTCTGGCTCACCCTTCTCATATCCTACCGCCCAATAAACTTCCCACGGCGTGATTTATCTTCCCCTGTACCAGGAGGCACTTCAGCCCCTGCCTTCTTCCTCCTTCTTTATTTCCTACCAAATAATGACTGAGTGCCTGAATCCTCCCCATGGGAGGACATTTCCATATGCTATTTTCTTCAGGTTTCCTTGTAACCCTGATAAGAAGAGAACTCCCTCTAACTGGGTAGAGTGGGGCTCAGAGCAGTTACATGGATGGGCACAAGTATGACATCCCCCCAGGGAGTACCTCAACATTCTGCAGTCTCCAGAGGCAAAAGGAAGGGGGAGGGGCATACAGCGATGCCAACTCCTGAGCCCCACTTCTGCCTTCCTGTGGTAGTCACATAATTTCATGTCAACTGGAAAAATAAAGTGTAGGAGTGGAATTGGTCCTCTCGGTCAGGTCACATCTTGATGACCTCATTTGAAGGCACAACCAAGATAAATGGCTCACTGGAGGCTGGCTCCTCTCTCTCTCTGATTCAGTTTCCTGTTGACACGCCACATCAAGCCATGCTCAGGGCAGTCAGAGCCCTGGAGATGCGTCTACCACATTGGATCTACAAGATTTTGCACCCACCGACCCTGTGATCTTCCTGCATTCCTTATCATTGCATATGGCTGCGTGAACCTGAAGAGGGATTTGTGAACTAGTATCAGACTTATGGGCCAATATCAGACTTGTGGACTTGATCTGTACTTGGTTGAGATGTTTTCTTAATGTACAATTACTTCTCAAAACAAAGGAGTCTAAGGAGTATTCTGGCTGTACTTCTTCCAAAATAGATGATGTGATGCTCTTTTGGCAATCATGGCAGTTTTAGTACACTTCACCAACACCATAATCAATGCATCAATTTTTGTTCAGTCTTTCTTATCCATTGTCCAATTTCTCATGCACATGAAGCGATTGAAAATATCATGGTCTGGATCAGGCATGCCTTAGTTCTCAAAGTAACACCCCTGCTTTTCAATACTCTAAAGCAGTCTTGTGCAGCAGATTTGCCTAATGCATGCTTCTTTTGATCTGACTGCTGCTTCCATGAGCATTGATTATGGATCCAATCAAGACAGAATCTTTGGCATTGATCATTTCCCCACTTACCATGATGTCTAGTTGTGAGGACTTGGGTCTTCTTGACTTTGAGCGGTCATCCTTAATGAAGGCTGCAATCCTTGATCTTCATCAGCAGCTGCTTCAAGTCCTCCTCACTCTCAGCAAGAGAGTTGTGAGATCTGCATATCTCAGGTTGTTAATAAGCCATCTTCCAATCCTGAAGCCACATTCTTCTTCATATAAGCCAGCTTCTATGGGTTAGATAAGTACAGTGAGAAGATGAAACACTGATACACATCTTTCCTGGTTTTAATCTAGTCCCTGTTCTGTTAGCACACTGCCTGTTGATCCATGTACAAGTTCTTCACTAGCACAATGAAGTGTTCTGGAATTCCCATTCTTGTCAAGGTTGTCTATAGTTTATTATGGTCCACACTGTCAGATGCTTTGGCACGGTAAATAAAACACAAGAAAACATCTTTTTGGCATTCTCTGCTTTCAGCCAAGATCTATCTGACAAAAGCAACGATATTCTTTTGTGAACCCAGCCTGAACTTCTGTCAGTTCCCTGTCAATGTACTGCTATAATATTTGTTGGATGTGCTTCAGCAAAATGTTGCTTGCATGAAATATCAATGATACTATTCTATAGTTCTCTTGGAATGGGCACAAATAATGAATCTGTTCCAGTCACTTGGCCAAGTAGCTGTCTTCCAAATTTCCTGGCATAGATGAGAGAGTGCTTCCAATGCTTCACCAGCTTGTTGAAACATTTCAATTAGTTTTCCATCTATTTCTGGAGCCTTTTTTGTGGAGGGGGGTGGCTAATACATTCAGTGCAGCTTGAACTTCTTTCTTCAACACTATTGGTTCTTATTCTTATGCTACCTCTGACATGGAGGAATGTTGGCTAGTTCTCTTCACTTAGTGGCTCTGTATTCTTTCCATTAAGAGATGCTTCTTGCACCTTTCCACATTTTGCCCATATAATCTTTCAAGATTGCAAGTTGAGGCTGGAATTCTTTCTGGAGATCTTTCCATTTCAGATATGCTGGGCATGTTTTCCCTTTTGGGTTTTCTAATTCTAGGTCCTTATTTCATTATGATCTTTGTCTTTGTCTTCTTGAACTGCCCTCCAAATTCTTTGACTTCATCTTTTCTTCCAATTCCTTAGCTACTATACTGTTAAGAATAAGTTTCAGGAGGCCCACACACACTCCTCCAATGCAATAGCACCTCGCCCTGCTAAACGGTCATTGCATGATACCCACCTTCCCAACATGATCACTGAAGACAGACGTGTGCATAAGCAAACGTGGTGAAGAAAGCTGATGGTGCCCGGCTATCAAAAAAGATATAGCGTCTGGGGTCTTAAAGGCTTGAAGGCAAACAAGCGGCCATCTAGCTCAGAAGCAACAAAGCCCACAGAGAAGAAGCACACAGCCTAAGTGAATACAAGGTGTTGAAAGGACCAGGTAGCAGACACCAAGGAACAAAAACAATCATTGTGTGATCACCTTCCTCACATACACGCTGAAGACGAAGGTGTGCATAAGCAAGTGTAGTGAAGAAGGCTGATGGTGCCCAGCTACTGAGAGATATAGTGTCTGGGGACTTAAAGGCTTGAAAGCAACCAAGCAGCCATCTAGCCCAGAAGCAACAAAGCCCACATGGAAGCAGCACACCAACATGGATGATCGTGAAGGGCAGAGGAGACCAGGTCTCAAACAACAAAGGAGGGGGGGCGGAATCACATCACTGTGAATGAGGGGGAGTGCATGATGGGGACCCAATGCCCATCTGTAGACAGCTGGACATCCCTTGCAGAGGGGTAGTGGGGAGAGAGGAGTCACTCAGGGTTCAGTGTAGCAACAATGAAACTCAAAACCTTCCTCTAGTTCTTGAACGCTTCCTCCCCTCCCAACTATCATGACCCCAATTCTACCTTGCGGACCTGGTTATACCAGAGGATGTACAGCGGTGCAGTAGGGATCTGGAAACACAGGGAATCTAGGACGGATGGACTCCTCGGGGCCAGCGGTGGGAGTGGCGACACCAGGAGGGAAGGGGGTGTAGAAAGGGAGAACTGATCTTGGAGATCTATGTGTAACCTCCTCTCTGGGAGATGGTCAATGGGGAGGTGAGTGAGAGGAGACGCCGGGGAGTGTAAGATAAGATAAAATAATTATTTATAAAATATTAAGGGACCAGGGGGAAGGGGGGAGTGGAAGGGGGTGGGAAGGAAACCGAGCTGATTCCAGGAACCCAAGTGGAAGGCGAATTTTGAGAATGACGAGGGCAACGAATGTATAAGGGTGCTTTGCTCAATTGATGTATGTATGGATTGTTATAAGAGTTGTATGAGCCATGAAAAGAAAAAAAAAGAGTTGTATGAGCCCCAATAAAAAGATTTATTAAATTTAAAAAAAACAAAGAATAAGTTTCAGAGTCTCTTCTGACATCCACTTTGATCTTTTCTTTCTTTATTTCTTTCAAATAACCTTTTGCTTTCTTCAGGAATAAATGGTCTTAATGTTCTCCCACATCTTCTCAGTTCTTCTGTCTTAGTGTTTGAGGTATCAAATCTGTTCTTGAGCTGTTCTTGAAATGGAGGTGGGATAGATGTAAGGTTGTATTTTGGCTCTTGCAGACTTGTTTCCATGTACTTCAGCTTTACCCTGAACTTACATATGAGCAATTGATGGTCTGTTCTACAGTCAGCCCCTGACCTGATTTTAGCTACTGATATTGAGCTTCCCCAGCATCTCTTCCCACAGATGCAGTCAGTTTGATCTCTGTGTATTTCATCTGAAGAAGTACATGTGTGTAGCCTATTCTATTTGGGGGGAAAAAAGGGGGGGTTTCTATGAACAAGTCTTGATCGTGAAAATTCTTTCATGTGATTTCTAGCTTCATTTCTATCACCAAGTCCATATTTTCCAAATACTGAGGAAAATGAAGGTGATTACCCTTTTAGAGGTAAGATTAATTTATATTTATAGAGAATTTTCAAGTCTGTATTCAAGAAAAATGCACAACATATAGGCAAAGGTTCCATGAAAGTAAATCTTAACTTGGAGAAACAAAAGGAAAGCTCTCTACTTTCTAACTGCAGGGAAACCTTGCTCCCTGCCCTTCTCTTTGGCTCCTTCCATCCAAGGGCATGCTTGTTTCCCATTGCCCCTTCTCCTCTACCCAAAGCATTCGGCACTTTTACTTCATTTGGTCAGGGTGGCTAAAAATATCAAAGGCCAAGCTTTAAGTTTTCATGCAATTCACATCATTTCTTCTGACTTTGGGTTGAAGACATGCAGTAATTTAATTATGGAATGTGTGTGTGTCAGAAGCAAAATAGATCACGTTCCTGATAGGTCATGTCTTAGTCAAACCAACTAATGTGTCTTTCCATTTTATTCTCTCCCTTTTAGGGCTGCTTGGTGGTGTGGTGTTTATGAGTTGGACTGTGATGTGCACAGTCGGCAGTTTGAAACCACCAGCAGCGCTGAGGGAGAAAGACTGGGCTTTCTACTCCCGTGAGCAGTCACTGTCTCAGAAACTCACAAGGGGGCATTATGCACCAGCATTGGCTCAGTGGCAGTGAGTTTAGGAGTACTGCTGGGGATACACGGTGAACGAGGAACCAGAAGGACGGCAGTTTGAAACTACCCGTTGCTCCCAGGTAGAACACGGAGACTCTGTGCTTTTGGAGATATTTTAAAGTCTCAGAAACCCACTGGGGCAGTTTTACTCTATCCTAGAGGGTCAGGGTAAGTCAGAATAAAGTCTGTGCCCTACACACAGAGTCGAATACCGAAAGGTTTCTTATCAGTACATTTTAACTCATGATCCTTCCACGCTGATTTGAGTTATTTGAACCAAGGTCAAACTCTGAAAATAGCCTTAAGCAAGAGCCCTGCCCAATAAGGACACACTATAGTGGAAGGAACCTTGGGCTGCTAACTTCAAGGTAAGCAATTCAAAGCAATTAGTTACTCCGCAGGAGAAAGATGAGGCTTTCTACATAAGTAACTATTAACCTTCTCACTCTGTCCTACATGGTCACTAAGGGTCTAAATGGACTTGATGGCAAGGAGTTACACTAGATCAGTGGTTCTCAACCTGTGGGTCACGACCCCTTTAGGGGTAGAACGATCCTTTCACAGGGGCCACCTGTGAATTTGCAGTTATGAAGTAACAACGAAAAATAATTTGATGGTTGGGGGGATCACCACCTCATGAGGAACTGTATGAAAGAGTCATGGCATGAGGAAGGTTGAGAACCACTACACTAGATGAAAGAGCCCTGGTGCTGTACTAGGTTATGCATTGGGCTGCTAGCTACCAGGTCAGCAGTTCAAGCTCACCAGGCAGTCCTCAAGAGAAATAAGTGACTGTCTTCTCCAGTTAAAAAATGTATAGTCTCAGAAACCCACTGGGGCAGTTCTACCCTACCTTATAGGATCTCTATGGGTCAGATCAACTCAGTGGCAGTGAGTATGGGGTTCATAGTCAATGATAATGAATGATGAGTAGCCATGAAAGTTTGAACTCAGAAACTAAGAGAAACTCCTTGATAAATGGAGAAGCAGCAAAAGCAGAGGTCAGAGGTAAAATAACAGGTTTTGGGGAAAGCCACAGAACAATAGATACTGACCGGATGCTAACAGAGAGCCAGCACTTGGTAGCTAGAAATGTGTTCTTTCTTTAATGATTTTTCCTCTAACCCCTCTCCCTCCTCCCCGAAAGGCCTGCCAATAGGTGGCTCCTGTTTTTTGGTCCTGTTTTTCTTTATTCTCTACCTATCCTTTGTATACTTTTCATCATCTGTGTGGAGTCACTGGGTGATGCAGGGGCTTGACGCATTTGTCCACTAGCCAAAAGGTTGGAGGCTTGAGTCTACCCAGAGGTACCTCAGAAGAAAGGTCTGGCAATCAACTTTAGACCAATGGGCTATTGAAAACCCTATGGAGCTCAGATCTACACTGAACCCCACGAGGTTGCCATGAGTCAGAATAAACACACCAGCAATTGGTTTCTTAATCATCTGAGTCAATGTGAGGCCCTCTCTGTTCCCCCACAAGCACCAAGGATCTAGCTCACTTTTGTTTAAAGAAGTGTTTTTAAGACTGAAGTATTAGAGCAGTTAAGGAACAGTAAACAATGATTCACTGGTTAATTAACATTGTAAAGGGCAGCAAATAATAGGTGATTTTATTCTGAAGTCTGAAGCTGAAACTACCGGGGAGAAAGATCCACCAAAGAAGGACACATCTCAAAATCGACCAAACATCTCTTTCTCTCCTTTTGCCTTCTTGCCTGGATTTTGGTGTTACAACCGCAGAAACCCGCTGGGACGGTGCTGCCCCATCCTAAAGGGTCCGTACGAGTCAGAAACGACTCAGTGCCAATGGGTTTGGGTTTAGTCCTGCGCTTCCGGAGCCCTGTGGGTTACACATTGAGCGACAGTTCTGACCCGGCAGCCACGCCCAGGGAGAAGATGAGGCTGTTTGTTCCCCTCGGGAGGAGCTCCACTCTGTCCTAGAGGGTCTCTCCGAGCTGGAACCAACTCCTTAACGAGGAGCTCCGTTTGGGTTGGGTTTTCCAGCTCCTTCAGCTTTCCTTTCTGCTTTCTAGCATTCTGTCGTTTCTCTAATTGCTGCCTGGCTCTGCTCCACTCTTTTTCTGATGGCTGTGTTTCTCTCTGCCTCTTCCCTCTCCTTTCGTTCCCTGTGTGTGCCTGTTTACTCTACACTCCTTTCCGCACCACTCACTGCCTTCTCCCCTTTCCACCCTCTCTGCCTCCCAACGACGCTCTCCTCTGACCCTCTTGGCACTGGCTGCCTTACGACCTCTCCTTAAAGATCATGAAATAAAAAAGGAAGACATTCCTATGAATTGGTTGTGCTGATCACAGTTTGTACTCTGTTGTTTATTGCTTATTGGTTTGTTTTTACTTGCAGGTGAACTGAGCATCTCGTTTCTGTTAACAGAAGGAAAGGCCTAACCAATCTGCTCTTCCTTGTGTCCGTCACTGGCTTGTTTCTGCCAGGAGTCTGTGGCCTTGGCAGAAAATACATCTCTCTCCCACTGGGGCTCTGCACACAGACTCCTAGGGAAACGATACAGCCTATGAGCAGCTTGCATGTGAAAGGAATTACATATATATATATAAACCCTACAGTGCTTCTCCTTTAAATGGAGAAGAGAAAGGGAAGAAATAGCCACAATCAATTATTCACTAAATTAGATTATTAATCCACAAGGTACAGAGCTGGGATGGCAGAGAGCAGTGTTTGGGGTTTTGTTATATAGAAGATCTCTCTCTTGGTGGTACCCTGGAGCTGACATTTATCTTTCCACTAAATTAGTTTTCTAATGTTCCCATGTTGAACATTTTCCTCTGGGAATCTGAATGGAAAGTTTCAGAATATATCTTTTTCTTCCCAGATCAGGAAATGACTAAGGCCAAAGCATTTACTGTATGTCTTACCATCCTGTCCTGTCAAATGATTAAATTCTGTGTACATTTTGTATTAACAGATCAAGTTACACAGTGTTTAATAAGCCCCCAATGATCTAGTTGGTTACTCATTGCTGTGTTAACCACAAGGGCAGTAGTTCGAATCCACCAGCTGTTCCACGGAAGAAAGTTGTGACTTTCTACTCCTGGAAATAATTATAGCCTTTGAAACCCACCAGTTCTGTGTTGGCCTGTAAAGTCACTATGACTTGGAATTGTCACTCGTTTATATCCAAGAGCATAGCCATCTGCCACCCTCTGTCAACCACAAAAAAATTGTACTGGGTGATCCATCCAACCAATGTCCTGAGGGCTCTCTCTGAATGCTTTATTGCACCCTCAGCTTCACACTCTTTAGTTTCAGTTTCTCCTGGGTAGCATCAGTTTCATTTGTGCAGGAACTCACACACACACACACACACACACACACACACACACACTTGATTACTTCCTCACTTGATGGTTACTAGACCCAAATCATTCCCTCTGAAAAACAGAACCTCACCGGTCACAGTCAGGTAGGAGACTCAGGTCTCTATAGGAGAACAAGGAGCCGTGGCTGCATAACAAGGAGTCCTGATAGCATGGTGGTTTACTTGCGGGGCTGACACCCACAAGGTCAGCAGTTCAAAAACACCCACCACTCCTTGGGAGAAAGAGGAAGTCTTCTGCTCTGGGAAGAATGTAGAGCACCAGAAACCACAAACAGAATCTCCATACTGCTCTCTAGAGTGGCTATGAGTTAGAATCAACTCAATGGAAGTGAATTCTTTTCTTTTTTTTTAATTTGAGAAGCCTAACTGTTAGGTGCCCAGCTGCTAACTGAAAAGTTCGTGTTCCAAACTCAGGGATAAACACTTGGCAATCTGTTCCCATGAAGATTTCAAAAAAAAAAAAATTCCAAACTCGTTGCTACTGATTTGGTCCTGACTCATAGCACCCTATAGGACAGGGTAGAACTGGCTCTGCGGGTTTCCAAGACTCTGTAACTCTTTTGGATAGTACAAAGTCTCATCTTTCTCTGCAGTGGCTGTCTGTTTCAACCTGCTGACCTTAAGATGAGTAGTCCAACACATAGCCGTGTCTCACTACAGCACCACCACCTGGGCAGGTATAGTCTATTAGTCTATAACAGGGGCCACATGAGTCTGAATCAACTCAACAGCCCTAAACAAGAACAAAAACACATATGAAACTGCTCAAAGGAGTTCTCTGACTCAAGAGTTGAAGAGAAAACTAGGAGCTGGCAATGGCTGAAGCATACTGTAAGATGTGACGTACATACTGCCATCATGTCGTGATTACCAGGCCGTCCTATTTAGCAATTCCAAAGTGTGATATGTCTATTTGTTGGGAGCAGTGACGGTGGACACTGGGAATGGGGAGCTGGGTATCAGACGAGGGTCTTGACCTCATAAAACCCACTTCTATGGAGGAAGACAGATAATACTTACTGGCATAAAAATGGTAAAGGAAATGAACGCGGTCACAAAATAAGTATACCAGATAAGACTACTTTGTTTAAGTTGGGTAGAGAATGCTTTTGTAAGAAAGTGACTTTTGAGTGAGAAGCAAATTATAAGAATGTGCCAAATATGAAAATGGCTGGGGAAAGGTTATTCCACACAGAAAGCACAGCAAGTCCAAGGGCCTAGAAGAAAAATAGGGCCATTATGTCCAAGGACCAGAGTGTAATTGAAGTTTGGTGAAAGAGGAATTGAAAACCAAAAAGAATGAAAACTGCCCTCAAGCTGACTCAGGTTCACAGCCACCCCCAGGACAGAGGAGAACTGCTCATAGGGCTGCCGTGGCTGGGACGCTGTACGGGGTGGGCAGCCTCGTCTCTTCCATGCAGCAGCTGTCAGTTTCAACTTGGCAGTCGGTGGTCCAACTGCTCCACTCGGGCTCCTGGAGCGAGAGGGCAGAATGGGGTTTATTCTCTACCCATTAGTGCTTCATAACATCAAGGAAATAAAATTTTTCTCTGAGATTTAAACCTTGATATCAACGAACACTGGGTCATATATTGTGTCCTCTTAGGTAGCAAGAGACAGAAATCCAAATGAAGAAGAAGAGGAGGAAGAGGAAGGAAGGAGGCAGAGAGGGAAGGAGGAAGGAAAGAAGAAAGGTCACAAACAGGGGGTTAGCTGTTCAGCTGTTGCTGTTTCGCTGAGACGGGCTGTGCTACTGTGTAGTATGTTCTCCTGTGTATGCGCCATAGCCTACAAGTAATAGGGAGTGATACTAATAGTAGAATAAATATTACATGTTTAAAAAGTAAAAGGATAATAAAAATGAATACAATTGCTATGGAAAAAGAGAGAGAGAGAGAGAGCAGAGAAGGGTCACAGGCTTGACAGCCCTCCAGACTCCTTGTCCATGGCCCCTAAACGCTGATCTGAGTGGTTCTCAAGGAAGAACAGGAAAACTGAAATCAACTTAAATTCGTATGTGACACAAAAACTAGTATTAAAAACATGAAGAAGACATCAGGTTGTGTGCATTGCTCGTGCTCAATGCCACGAGGTTCATTCTGACCCGCGTAGACTCCCAGGGACAGGGTACCGCTGCCCTGGGGTACGGAAGCTGTCGTCAAAATCTCCAGGTCTTTCCTCCGCAGAACTGCTAAGTGGGTCACTGAGTTTGTGGGGGGAGAGTGGGGGGTGTAGAAAGGAGGATTTGTTGGCTTATGTAACCAGCCAGGGCACAGATGTATCTGACAGTGCTGGAAACAGTTCACTGTTTCCACTTCTCGACTTCTGTTTGAATGTTTTTTTTTTTCCGTCTCTCCTCCTCCTAGCTTAGCGCCATGACCACTGGGAGATCTGAGCTTACATGCAGCATCGGAATAAGAAACAATAAAGCAAGTTGCTTTCCTCCCAGCTCAGTTTAAAACACCCTAGGAAAGATTCTGATGGCTTTGACTTCATGCTCACTCCTTGGACCAACTATGGGAGCCAAGGGAATTGGGGTACTAACTCATTTAGCCTGTGGCCAGGTCAGTTACGGTAAGTGCAGGAGACATATTTGATAATGCAGATATGGCCTCCGGAATATCGATGTCACCCTAATTTGTCCATTAGAGATGAGGGTGGAAATTGACTAAGTCAGGTTAAGGCTTACTTACATGCCAGTAAGATGTTTCTCTCGGTTACAAAGGAAAGGGTTTGGTGGTGGGGGGAAGAATGGGAAATGACTGCGTAATGGGTGGAGACCGTCTTTGTAGCTCGAGGAAAGGCGGTGTACTCGAGAGAGTCCTGGCTGCGCACTATGGACAGACTAAATGCCACTGAATTGGAGTTTTTAAATGGTTAACTCTATGGTATGTGATTCTTACCTCAATTGAAACAAAAAAACAAACAAAAGATAAGTTGTTTAATAATATTAAGTACTACCCAAAGAAAAAGTGTGTTCTTTTGAAGGCGTCATTGAAATGGACCTTAGCAATTCTGATCCAAATCTTGTTCCGGGGTCTGGGGCGGGTGTTGGGGAGGGGGGGCTTGGCCAAAGGCAGGTGGTCACTGGCACCCACTGCCACGCAGTCCTTTCTGAGCCACAGTGAGCCTGTGCAGGGTTTCTGAGACCATAAAGCTTCAAGGACCTGAGGGCCTGGTGGGTTTGAATCATCAACCTTGCAGTTAGCTGTATAATGTGTAACCCACCGCCCCACCAGAAAGCCTTGTAGTCATTAGTAAGGGAGTGTATGTTAGTGATCTGTGTTAATGCTCCATAAATCAGTGGGTTTCTTTCTATTTATTTATTTTCATCAGTGAGTGCCTAATGCTAATTTGCAGAGCACCTTCTCAGAAGACTGCCAATCTCCAAGTCAGCAGCTCAAACCTATGGCTGCTTCATGGGCAAAAGCTAAGCCTGTCTTCTCTGGATAAGGTTCACCCCCATGAAAACCCTCTGGGTTGGAATCAGCAAGATGACAGTAAGTGGGGTTTTGAGTTTCCCTGAGGAAATCTTGTGGGAAACTTTAGTTTAAAGCTAAAGATTGCCCTACTTCTTTTCCCAACTTGATGTTTCATCCAATGACCCAGGTCCAGTTGATGTGCTTCTATTGCCCAGACTGCTTCTGCCCTACATCAGTCCACTGGGAATTTTGGCTTTCTTGTATCATCACGAAGAAGGAAATAGAAGCCTGCGTCCTGTATTACTATTGGCTCACCTTAAAGTTAACATGTTTATCAATTATGTTCTTAAGGGGTCTTAACTTCTTGCTATTCTACAGCTGTTTCCTTTCCTTTCTATTTCAATATATGCATGATAATACCGCACAGCGTTCTACCCCCCCCTCTCTGTCATGTATGTGTGTATGCATGTGTGTGTGCGTGTGTGTGTGTGTGTGTGTGTGTGTCCCTCAACTCCTGGCCACTTTCTGTTCACCACAATCAGCATTTTGAATTTAAGAGAGAATTTTACATTCCAATGTTCTTGACAGAAAAACCTCCATACAACGCGAGTCCCTCCCCTGAATGAATCCACTGTTAGACAAAATTATCAATGATGCTAAAGAAGGAACCCCGACTATTAAACACACTAGATTGCATATGGCCTCTTTATAACTTTCTTTTTTGCATTGATTTATTCACTCAACAAATATGTGTGAGCCTTTGCATTGTATTGCACGCACACAGGGAAGACTTGATACCAGTTCTTCTGATCGAATGCAATTTCTTAATTCCCAATACCATTTGGACTCTCGCTTATCTGGAATAAGGCGATGAATGAGACTTGAGTCCTGTCGGCAAGACCCTTTAGAAAATGTGGACTGCAGCATCGAAACATGTGCACACATAACACAAGCTCAGTACTAAGTGTCGACTTGCAAACACTGTGCCAGAGGCGTGTTGAGGAGGAATCAATTTATGATAGCCATGCAGTCTAGGAAGGAAGAGGACGGTGATGTCATACATGCCCCTAGAAAGCCACAGAGGAAGAATAAACACTTTAAGTGTGTGATCCCAAGGAAATGCTCAGATAGAGCTTCCCAGTCCTGGTTAAAAATGAAAGTCTTCAAACACTTTAATGTACATGCTAATCGTTGTTTTCCATCGTCTGCTCTATGCTATGTGTTAGGCTTCATAACAACTGATCTAGAGCACTATCAATGGTCACACGTTTCAGACTAAAACAGGGAGAGGTATAACTCATAGGCGTGAAGATTAACCAAGTTCACGCTGCTAATCAGGGGCAACATCAGAATTTGAGCCCTGCCTTTCCCGACTCCAAAACTTAACATCCTTTCCGCTATATCTTGCTTTCTTCTGCTCATCCAGCGTCTGTCCCTTGGGTGTCCAGGGGACATTCAACTTACCTGTTTGAATTAGATGCAAAAATCATTCTCAGACTGATGAAATTGTTAGGCATCTGTATCCTCCTTTATTAGAGGCAAAAAGAGAAATCACCAGAAGACTTGGCATGATTCATGTTCAGAGACATGCAGAGGAATTCTCCTTGGGAGTGGGGAATCAGAGAAACCACAGATCACTTTTGTGAGCCCCCAAGGTGAGGTGGATATTGTATTAATAAGAAACTTTTATTTACCAAAATTTTAATAAGCAACAATTCTGCATTGAACTAGGGACTGTGTAGAAAGGAATTTGGGCACCTCTAATTCTGTTGCTAAATCAGGTTGTGAGCATGTAATCTTTAGAGATCATAATCTCCCAACCTGGCAATCTGTGTTTTCCAGAAACTTGAGGGGAAATATCAGACAAAAGCGCTGCCTGCTGGTGAGATTGGAAACTGTTCCGTTAGTCCGCAGCCGCTTTCATGCATTGCTACCTGTGTTGGATTGGGGTCGGTAGAGAAGCCACATCAGGGACACTTGGATGTATTGTAAATAGAATTCTATCAAAGAAGGGCTTACACGGTTCTAGAAATAGGTTAAATTCAATCCAGAGGAAGTCATGAACAGGAAGCAAGACGATGAAGGAGAGACAGGGAACACAGGATAAAGGATGCAGAGGTCTGAAGCCAGCTGAATTAATCCACCCTTCATAGTTGACATCATCTCTCACTACCATACTATTGTACCCATTAATCCACTCAGAGCCTTTGGGGTACAATATCAGAGATACTGGATGGGTGATGCTGTGGGTTAGGCATTGGGATGTTAACCACAAGGCCACTGGTTCAAACCCACCAGTCACCCCAAGGAAAAAAGATGAAATTGTCTGCTCATAATATATAGGGTTTCCAGCACTGTTAATTTTTATGGATCAGGCAATTAGATCTTCCTTCTTTGGAAATCCCAACCTTATGGAAGTTGTCCAGTGCTTAATCATTTGCCCACCCATGGACTCCTTTTTAATGATAAAAACAATCCCCAATAACAATCCCAAAAAGTCGACAATTTCAAACCCACTCAAAAATCTATCATAAACAAGGCCAAGGGGGTCTGCTTCCAAAAGGTTCCAGCCTTAAAAATCCGAATGAGAGGTCCTATTCCACACGCAAGGGGTCACCATGAGTAGAAACAGTCTCAATAATAGCAAACAATACAACATAATTCCGTTTTTTTTCTCCCACTAAAAGTCCCTCAGGTAGCCAAAAGCAGTGATTCTCAATCCTGGCCAAACCAAACAAACAGGCTTGAAGGTAAACAAGTGGCCATCCAGCTCAGAAGCAACAAAGCCCACATGGAAGAAGCACACCAGCCTGTGTGATCAGAGGTGTCGAAGTGATCAGGTATCAGACATCATCAGAACAAAAAATCTTGCCATAGTGAATGAGGGGGGTAGTGCGGAGTGGAGACCCAAAGCCATGTGTAGGCCACTGGACATCCCCTTACAGAAAGGTCTTGGGGAGGAGATGAGCCAGTCAGGGTGCGATGTAGCAACAATAAAACATACAACTTTCCTCTAGTTCCTAAATGCTTCCTCCTCCACTATCATGATCCCAATTCTACCTTAAAAATCTGGGTAGACCAGAGGATGTACACTGGTACAGATAGGAACTGGAAACACAGGGAATCCAGGGCGGATGGTCCCTTCAGGACCAGCGGTGAGAATGGCGATACTGGGAGGGTGGAGGGAAAGTGGGTTGGAAAGGGTGAACCGATTACAAGGATCTACATGTGACCTCCTTCCTGGGGAATGGACAACAGAAAAGTGGGTGCAGGGAGATATTGGACAGGGCAAGATATAACAAAATAATAATTTGTAAATTATAAAGGGTCCATGATGGAGTAGGGAGCAGGGAGGGAGGGGGAAAATGAGATCTTGATGCCAGGGAATTGGGTTGAGAGCAAATGTTTTGAGAATGATGAGGGCAATGAATGTACAAATGTGCTTTACACAATTGAAGTATGTATGGATTGTGATAAGAGTTGTATGAGCCCTAATAAATAATTTTTTACGGGGAAAAAAACAAACAAACAACTGCAACTGAGTCCACCTGACTCTGAGTGACAATGTGGACCCAGAGTCGAAGTGGACGTTCGGGTTCCCAAGGCTGTAAATCTGTGTGGGAGGAGATGACCTCAGCTTTCTCCAGTGGAGCTGTGTCCACACTGCTCACTCTCCACCACCAAGGCTCCTCAGCCCTCACAGCACATATATGTCACCCAGGAAGTTGTTTACTTCTCTTTTCTTAACACCGACACCCAGCTCTCCACTCCCAGTGATTATGCTTTAATGGACCCGAGGTGGTACCTGGACATCAGTCAACCAATGTAGACCATCACTGCCCCCTGTGTGGGTGGTACAGAGAAGTGGGAAAATGTTGTG
The DNA here is from genome assembly GCF_050624435.1 of Tenrec ecaudatus. NCBI lineage: Eukaryota > Metazoa > Chordata > Mammalia > Afrosoricida > Tenrecidae > Tenrec > Tenrec ecaudatus. Next base: position 96,342,963 of record NC_134531.1, read on the forward strand.
GAGGCAGATAAATCACAATTTTTAAAATAATTTTATTAGGGCTCATACAATTCTTATCACAATCCATACATACATCAATTGTGCAAAGCACATTTTTACATCCATTGCTCTCATCATTCTCAAAACATTTGCTCTCCACTTAAGCCCCTGGCATCAGCTCCTCATTTTCCCCCTCCCTCCCCTCTCCCTCATAAACCCTTGATAATTTATAAATTATTATTTTGTCATATCTTGCCCTGTCCGATGTCTCTCTACACCCACTTTTCTGTTGTCCGTCCCCCAGGGAGGAGGTCACATGTAGATCCTTGTAATCAGTTCCCCCTTTCCAACCCACCCTCCCTCCACCCTCCCAGTATCGCCACTCTCACCACTGGTCCTGAAGGGATCATCTGCCCTTGATTCCCTGTGTTTCCAGTTCCTCTCTGTACCTGTGTACATCCTCTGGTCTACCCAGATTTTTAAGGTAGAATTGGCATCATGATAATGGGTGGGGGGAAGCATTTAGGAACTAGAGAAAAGTTGTATTTTTCATCGTTGCTACTTCTCACCCTGACTGACTTGTCTCCTCCCCAAGACTCTTCTGTAAGGGGATATCCAGTGGCCTACACATGGCTTTGGGTCTCCACTCCGCACTACCCCCCTCATTCACTATGGCAAGATTTTTTGTTCTGATGATGTCTGATACCTGATTCCTTTGATACCTCATGATCGCACAGGCTGGTGTGCTTCTTCCATGTGGGCTTTGTTGCTTCTCAGCTAGATGGCCGCTTGTTTATCTTCAGGCCTTTAAGACCCAGACACTATATCTTTTGATAGCTGGGCACCATCAGCTTTCTTTGCCACATTTGCTTATGCACCAATTTGTCTTCAGCGATTGTATCATGGAGGTGAGTACACAATTATATGATTTTTTGTTCTTTGATGCCTAATAACTGATCCCTTCGGCACGGCGTGATCACACAGGTTGGTGTGCATTTTCTATGTGGGCCTTGTTGCTTCTCAGGTAGATGGCTGCTTGTTTACCTTCAAGCCTTTAAGAGCCCAGATGCTATCTCTTTTGATAGCTGGGCACCATCAGCTTTCTTCACCACATTTGCTTATTTACCTGCTTTGTCTTCAGTGTATGTGTTGGGAAGGTGAGCATCATAGAATGCCAGTTTAATGGAAGAAAATATTCTTGCATTGAGGAAGTACTTGAGTGGAGGCCCAATGTCCTTTTGCTACCTTAATACTAAACCTATAAATATATGGACATAAATCTATTTCCCCATCCTCATACATAAATATATTTGCATATGTACATGTCTTTATGTAGACCTCTATAAATGCCCTTTGCCTCCCAGCTCTTTCCTCTGTTTCCTTTGACTTTCCTCCTGTCCCACTATCATTCTCAGTCCCCACAAGGGTTTCAGCAATTCCTCTTGGTTACATTACCCTTGATCATACCCTACCAGACCTCCCACACCCTCCTTATCACCGATTTGAATCACTTGTTTTTCCCTTGTCCCTGGGTTTGTTAACACCACTACCTTTCCCCACACCTCCCTCTCTCCCATGTCCCCCCCGGGAAATGTCAGTCCCATTGTTTTCTCCTCCAGATTATACATCCAGCCTATCTTATTTAGATATAATAACATGCACAAAAACAAGACAGAGCAAAACCAAGCAACAATATACAACAAAACAACAACAATAAGCCAATGACAAAAAACACAACAAGAAAAGTAAGTTTATAGTTGTAGTTCAAGGATTGTTTGTTGGCCTTGAGGAGTGTTTTCCAGTCCTGTCTGCTGGGGCGCCATGCCCTGCCCCCAAAGTCCACCTTCATCATTCCCTGGGGAAAATCACAATTTTAATCGAACTTCATTCATTTGCCCTTTGGGGTAAACTGTCTACCTTCCCCTTGGCTCCATTTGCTTTATCTGTGTAGCAAGCATAGGACCTACCCGTCCTTTATGGAGGGCGCCGAAGGAAGCTCCACATAAAGGACTGCAACCAATGACTGAGGCGATCCGTGCCTGGCAAAGTAGCAGGGCAGAAATATGAGAGGAAGAACATTGACAAGATGGGCTGACTTAGAGGCTGCAACCACAGACCCAAACATAGCAACAATTGTGATCGTGGGCAGTGCTGGGCAGTGTTTGGTTCTGTTGTACCCAGGGTCAGAACCAGGTTGGCAGCACATAACATCAACAATAATGGCTCACAAGGCATGGTCCCAGGTCAGCATCACCTGGACATTTTTAAACCTTGGTGCCCCACCCCAGACTGGGGATCCACAGACTACATTTTATCAAACCCCTCGACCAAGAGTCCTCAAACTTTTTAAACAGGGGCCAGTTCACTGTCCCTCAGACCCTTTGGAGGACTGGATGATAGTTAAAAGAAAACAAACTATGAACAAATTCTTATGCACACTGTACATATCTTATTTTGAAGTAAAAAAGCAAGTGGAACAAAAACACATGGCGGGCCGGATAAATGTCCTCAGCGGGCCACATGTGGCCCATGGGCCGTAGTTTGAAGACCCCTGCCCTAGACTCTAGGGCCTAGATGATTCTGATCAACACTAAAATTTGAGAGTTGCTGTATTAAAATATAGTAACCGTGTGTACTATATAGCAGGAGTGCTTACACTTTTTCAGCATGCGTGCTACTTATAAAACGATCCAGTCAAAATGATCTGCCAACTAGAAAAATGCAAGACACTTATTTCTATTTATTCTTGTCTTGGCTCAGTACCTTCAGAAAATAAAGAATCTTCAAATGTTTGCGTGTTCCCTTAAACCGTCCCTTTGATTTGACTTGCTAAATCTCTCAGAAACCCTCTGCAGTGACTTGTTTGCATCGTGATAGTGAATGTGTGCTCTCTTATACGTTTCGATGTGTACGTATTCATTTTGTTCTCTTCTGCTCGCATTTTCCTTCACAATCACAAAGCCTCTGTTGACTGCTGCTCTCCGTGATTAAGTGTGTTCTTCAAATCAATGTGTCCGTGATGAGCCTAATTTCTGGCCACAGTGCTCTTCGCTGGAGAGGCTGCTATTGCAGGCGACAAGCCTGGAGCTCGGGGCTCATTCAGAGCCAGACCCCCTGCCATCCTGGATTCTGAGCACAGTAACCCTGTGAATCAGAGGCTGAAAATCCTTCTGGGAACAGATAGTCTCACCATTCTCCCTCAGTGAGCAGTGCTTACTCAATAACACCAACTGCATCACCAGGGCTCAGGCCAAAGTGTGATCCCAACCCTACCTGAACAAGTTTGGGCTCTTGGGCAAATTAGTTGGTTTCTGAAACGCTTTTCCTATTGAAATAAACTAATGATAACACCAGAACCTACCTTAAGGCTTTTCTGCGAAACCTGCTGGAGACTTAATATCCTGCCCATAAGACACAGCAGTGGAGCGGGATACAGCTGAACTTCGCTGGCTTCCCTATTGCCACGAGTCAGGAACCAGACGTGCTTGCCCACTCCATCCTTCTTTCCCTATTCTGACGCTGACCGGTCCTCCCACACCTCGCTAGTCCCATGCTGGCTTTGATCAATTGCAATGAACTCACCGACAATGCTCACAATTAAGTGTGTTTATTGGGAAGGCAATAGGTTAACACAAGTCAAGATCAGCAAACAGTAAGGGTACAGTCAGTGGTCCATAACAACATCTCTCCTCAGTCAGCAGCCAACTCTCTCTCTCTCTGGACCTCAGCCTTTCTACCATATATTACCTTAGCCTTGGCCTCCATGGACCAGGAGGCCAGTCCACCTGTCACTCTGTCTCACAGTTGCATCATCTCTAGCCAAATGAGAAGAGACCCACAGTCTCCACGCTGCTTCCCAGAGTCTTCTTGCCATGATTTCAGGTGATTCTGGTCTCAGAGGCCCTCACCATGTCACACAGAGATCTGGGGTGTGGTCTGTGTCCTAGAAGACTCTTGAACACTGAGGAACGGCTTTGAAGGAGGTGTGGTTGTCTTGGCAGAGCATACCCCCAAGGAAGATGAAACATGGTATCTTAGGTCACAGCCTCTGGTAAAGTAGAGTTTGAAGGTGCCTCCAAAGAAACCTGTGTGGCTTGGTTTACACCCTCTACTAAGGTCAGGGCTAGTGGTTGTTGTTAAGGTTGTTGTTATTAGCTGCCATTGAGTCGTCTGCCTGATAGTGACCTTGTATACAGCAGAACATAGCATTACCCAGTCCTGAGCCATCCTCACGCTTGTTCTTAGGTTTAATTGCATTATTGCAGCCATTGAGTTGTTATATCTTGTCCAGGGCCTTCCTCTTTCTTGCTGTCCCTCCACTTGATCAAGCATGATGTACTTCTTTCTCCAGAGACTGGTCTCTCCTGATAACCTGTCCAAAGTATGAGAGGTGAAACCTCACTGCCATCCTTGACTCTGAGGAGTATTCTGGCTGTACTTCTTCCCAAACAGATTTGTTTGTTTTGACAGTCCATGGTACTTTCAATATTCTTCACCAACATCATAGTTCAAATGCATTGATTCTTCTTTGGATTTCCTTATTTAATGTCCAATTTCCACATTCATAGGAGTAGATTGAAAATACCATCGCTTGGATCAGGCATCCTAACTCCTCAAAGTAGCATCCTTGCTTTTCAACACTTTAAAGAAGTCTCGTGCAGCACATTTATCTAATGCAATGTGTCATTTGATGTCTTGACATGAGTGTGGATACAAGTAAGATGAAATCCTTCACAATTTCAACCTTTTCTCCACTTACCACAATGTTACATACTGGTCCACTGTGAGAGCTTGTGTCTTCTTTACATTATATTGAGTTGTACTCCACACTGATTGATCTTTATCAGCAAGTGCTTCACCAGGGAGGTGAACCGCCTGGCTGTCATGCAGAGTACAGTGGGGAGGGGATGTTTTGCTTTATTTTTGCATTTTTGTATGTTTTTCTGTTTATGTAATCCAGGATAGGTAAAACCATAGAAACAGTAACTGCACTGATGGCTTCTCGGGGGTATGGCAGGGGTGGTTGGGGAGCAGTGGGGAGTTGATAGCAATGAGTACCAAAAAAAGAAGAAAATTGATTGTGGGAATGATAGTAAACTCTTTTTAATATAATTGAGCTTTTTGTTGAATTGTCTGGTAAGTCAATTATATGCCAAGCACGCTGTTTTAAAAGACAAGAAACGACATCACAAGGCCAAGCAGAGTCCAGAATTGTCACACAGCACGTAAGAAGGCATGACGAGGAGCTCCCTGTCATCGAGTCCAAAGGGACGCACAGTGGCCCCAGGGGGTTTCCGAGACGCTAATTGTGTCACAGGAGTCGAAACCTCAGTCTTTTCCTCACCGAACCGCTGGTGTTTTTGAACTTTGGACCGTGCAGATCGCAGCCCAACGCGTAAGCACCACACGACCATATTAATTGACGCCATCGCACTACCTATTGGTACTACGGGGTGTCTGGTGGCACCCCGGATTAAGCGCTTGATTGATAACGCATCCGTTTACTCTGCAGAAGAAAGACCTGGTAATCTGCTTCCATAAAGCTGAAAGCCCAAACCAAGCTCACTACCATGGAGTCCATTCAGCCCCCAGGCAGCCTGTAGCGCATGGTCCGAACTGCTCCGACCTAGAGCCCCGTGGAGCAGGAACTCCCACCACACGGGGACGCTGTGGCTCAGAAGAGGCTCCTCCACACTCAACAAACGCAGTAGTGGGAATTCCGAAAGCCTTTGTTTATAATGGTAATTGGAAAGTTGCAGTTTTGAAGTACAAAGACATGAAGTGCCTTCATAAGATTGGTGTGGCTTTAAGATTAAAGCATTTAGAGGATCGTTTCCTAAACCTTAAAATGGACACAAGTCAACAGAGGATGTTATGACAAGGCAGGTACTGATCAGGCATGTCTGCGATGGAGTTTGACAGCCTGCATTTCCAACGAGCTCCCAGAAGATGCTACTGCTGCTGTCTTGTTTTGATTTAAAGCACTTAAGCTCATATCCTGAAACATATTAACCACTCAGTGAATATTGGCTATTGGTATGGTGACTTCTAGAAACCTCTTAGCTGCAGATTTTTTAAGTAGGTGGATATTAGCTGGAATCTATGCCTTTAGAAGCCAGGAGGTGATTACAGAATCCTGCAGGTCTTAATTGCTTTGTTAGAGTTAGGGCAATGTGTCCCCATGTAGGATGGTAAGTCGAGAAATATTGCAACTAGGGTCTATACTTACACCAGTCTATTTGAAAAAGTTATGTTTAAACATGTCTCTGCCGTCTGCATTCAGTGGATGCTTGCAGACAAGTTCTCTCTCAGCATTGCACTTAGTCTTGGGTCATTGCTAGGGGCCCTCAAGTTGGTTCTGACCCATAGCAACCCGATGTACAACAGAACAATGCACTGCTTGATCCTATGCCAGCATAGTAATTGTTGCCATGGCTGCGTCCATTGTTGTAGTCCTGTATCAATCTCTTTCCTGGAGGCTCTTCTCGTTTTTGCTGCCCGCCTACTTTACCCAGCATGATGTTGGAACTGTTGCCTCCTGCTAACATGTCCAAAGTGCATGAAGCAGAGTCTCAGCACCCTTGCTTCTATCTGGCTGCACTTCTACCAAGAAAAGGTATTTCCTTTTTCTGGCAGTCCAGGGTACTTTCAATATTCTTCCTCAGCTCTGGAATTCCAATGGATTGAATCTCTGCCTTCTCTACATTGTCCAATTTTCACATGCAGGTGACGTGATTGAAAATACCTGGCTTGGGTCAGGTGCACATCCAAGTGAAATCCTTTCTCTTGAATGTTTGAAATATATTTTGTGCATCACATTTGCCCAATGCAATACATCATTTAAGTTCTTGACTGCTGCTTCTGAGCATTCATTGTGAATCCAAGCAAGATTAAATCCTTGATAACTATACCCTTTTCTCTATCATAATGTTATCTATCAGCCCACTTGTAAAGATTTTGGTTTCCTTTACTTAAGTTTCATTCAATACTGAAGGATGTCATCATTGATCTTCATCAGCAAGTGCTTCAAGTCCTCCTCACTTTCAGCAAGCGAGGTTGTGTCATTTGCTTATTGTAGGTTATTTTTGTCTTCCTCCAATTCTGATGCCATCTTGTTTTCAGATAGGCCAGATTCTCAGATTATTTGCTTAGCATACAAATTGAATCTTAAAAAACCACCACTGCCTTCAAGTCAATTATGACTCATAGTGACCCTATAGGACAGACTACCCTGTGGACTTACAAAGCTGAGCCCATTTCTAATGGTTATACATTGGGCAGTTCGAAACCACTAGGGAGAAATACTGGACTTTCTACTCTCATGTACAGTTACAGTCTCAGAAACCCATAGGGGCTCGCTATGAGTCAGCATTGAATTGATAGCAATTATTTTCACAGTACATAGTAGTTTCGAACTGGTGAACTTGTGTTTTGCAGCACAGCTTGTAACACACTATGCCACGAGGGCGCTCTATAGATTGAATAAGTATGGCAAACATATGAAACCATGATGCACACCTTTCCTGATTTCAAACTATCCAGCATTCCCTTGTTCTCTTTGTAATACTACCTCTTGAACCATGCATCTGTTTCATATGAGCACCATGAAGTGTTCTGAAATTCTCATTCTTCTCAATATAACCCATCATGTGTTATAATCCACACAGCTGAATGTCTTTGAATAGTCGATAAAACACAAGTACATACCTTTCTGGTATTCTCTGCACTCGGCCGAGGTTTATCTGATATAACGATAATATCTTTTGTGCCATGTCTCTAATGAATCCAGCTGGCATTTCTGGCAGTTCCCTGTTGAGGTCCTGCTGCCACCCTTGCTGAAGGAGCTTCAGCAAAATGTTGCTTGCATGTGGTATTCATAGCATTGTTCAATGATCTCTGCATTCTCTCAGGAATGACGACTTTCTTTGGGAGTGAGTACAACTATGGGGCTCGTGCAGTCATTTGGCCAAGGAGCTGTCTTCCAATGTCTTGGTGCAGATGAGCAGGTACTTCCGGGGCTTGACCAGCATGTGGAAACATTTCAGTTGGTGTTCCATCATTTCCTGGAAGCTTGCTTTCACTCAAACCTTCAGTGCAACTCGGACAGACTTGTTCCTTCAGTGTTATTGCTTCTTCATCATAGGCTACCTTCAATGCTTCAGTGCTGACTGACTCTTTGTCCCAGTGGCTTTGTGTATTTCTCCATCATCTTTTGATTCTTTCTATATTGTTCAATACTTTGTCCACGGAATCCTTCAATATTATAACCCGAGACTTGAGATTTTCTTTAGTTCCTCCAGCTTGAGATAATGCAGGGCATGTTCTTCCCTTGAATTCCAGGTGGTTGCACACTTCATTAAATACTTTGTCTTCCCAAGCTGCCCTTTGAAATTTTCTACTCAGCTCTTTTATGTCATAATTTCTTTTGTTTCTGTTAGCTACTCTGTAGCCAAGAGCAAGTTTCAGAGTCTCTTATGACATTCACTTTGATCTTTCTTTGCTTTGGGGCTTTTAAATGACTTTTTTGCGTTCTGCCTGTAGGATGTATGATATTCTTAATGCCGTCCCACAACTCCTCGAAGGTCTTCTGTCATTAGTGTTCAGTGTGTTCTTGAGGGGTTCTCAAAGTTCAGGTAGGATAAACTCAAGGTCACATTTTGGCTCTCATTGGACTTGTTTTCAGCTTGAGCTGAATATCTTTTTAATGTGAGAAATTGATAGTGTGCCCCATGGCGGGCCCCTAGCCTCGTTTGACTGCTAATATACTGAGCATCTGCATCGTCTCTTTCCACAGCTGCAGTCCATTTGATTCCTGTGTGTTTCATCTGGCAAGACTCATGTGCGCAGTTTTCATGTATGTTGAAAAAAGGTATTTTCAGAGAAGTCACTGGTCTTGCAATATTTTATCATGTGTTCTGCACCTTCATTTCTATCACCAAAGCCATGTCTTCCAACGAATGTTCCTTCTTCTTTGTCTCCAAAGTTTGCATTCAAACTGACAATAATTATCAATGTATATTTATTGGATGTTAGATCAATTTTAGATTGTAGACCTTGGTCGAAATCTTTAATTTCTTCATTGCTAGTTTTAGTGGTCGGTGAGTAAATGTTAGTAATAATGTGTTAACTGGACTTCAATTTAGATACGTAGATATTATCCTCTCACGGATAGCATTGTACTTCAAGCTAGGAGGGATGGAGGGGAGAAAGAAGAATCACATACATGAAGAGTTTAGTACTTTAGTGTGATATTGTTGATTTCATTTATTGAGATGGGCTGTGTAAATATCTAAAGTATGTTTCTTTAAAAAACAATATCCCTCCAGATTCCTTAGCCTCACACCTTAATAGTGGTCTGAGTGGCTTATAAAAACAGTGTGGGTTGGGGGGGGGTGGAAAAGGAGCCAAGTATAATTGAAAAAGACTGGGAGTCTTTAGTGACAGACAAGATCATCTTCAACAAACAAGAATAAAACAAAACAAAAATTCTTGAGACATTCTTTGTGATGATGAGTGGGATGCCATTCCTCTGGAAGGTGTCATACCAGCAGTGTTAACTATATGCCTGATGGATCCAAATTATCAACTCCAGACTCATTAATGCCCAGGACATTGATCTTTCTGGGTGCCATTCCATTTATACGCACTTCCAATTTTCCTAGATTCAAACGTTGTACCATCCATGTTTAGAGTAGTAACGGGTGCCGGCAACTCTCTTTTCTCATCTTGACTCCTGCTCCATCAGCCAATGAAAGTCTCTACAGCTACAGCTTTGCTTCGTCCACATCACATTTAGAGTGCCTTTCAAGCTGAAGGGTTCACATGTAATCACTATGCCCCTAGAGCCCTGGTGGTATAATGGTTATGTATAGGCTTGCTATTGCACTGGGCTGCTAACCACAAGGTCAGCAGTTCAAAACCACCAGTCACTTTTGGGGAGAAAGATGAGACTTTCTACTCCCTTAAAGAATTACAGTCTTGGAAAATCAGAGAGGCAGTGCTACCCTGTCTTACACTGGGAGTTGGCATCAACTCAATTGCAGTAAGTTCACTTTATTTGAGGTGTCTTAGTAGGTACCCAATGCTCTCCATTTAATCCTGACTCTAATTTCCCTCTGGCGCAGACTAGAATTGCTCAGTTAGATTTCCAAGGCTGTTAATCTACACAAACAGACTTCTACGTCTTTCTCCCATAGAGCAGTTGCTGGGTTCGAACTGCTGCCTTCTTGGTTGGCAAACAAGATCACTGCACCACCAGGACTTCTGTTTCTGTATAAAAGTTTCCAATTGTGCTTTATTTCTTTATTCCTTTAACCAACCTGTAATTAATTACATTTGTATATAATGTGAAGAATATACTTAAACAGATATATTAATATGCTCATACATGTATAATTTTCCCACATGTATATTCAACTATTTATTGGCTAAGATGTCAATTTTCTATTTAACTGAAATGACGTGTTGTCAAATCCTGCCTCTACGTATGTGTGAGCCTCTCTCTAGACGTTGATTCTTTTCCGCTGGACCGTGTGTCCATCTCTGGGTCAACACCACGCTACCTCACGGCTAAAGTTGTATAATTTTGCTTGTTACCTGGTTCTTATGCTTTATTTTTCCCAGAATTATGTATGTTATTCTTCACCTTCTTTGCCCTATATAAATTTGGAATCAGCTTGTCAAATTCAACAAGAAATTCGGTTGAGATTGTCATTTGAATTGCATTAGAATAATTGGAAAAGGATTGACAACTTTACACATTGACACTTCCGATCCTAGAAAATGCTTTCATCTCTCCCTTAATTTCAGTCATTTCGCATGCCTTTCATTAAATTTTGTAATGTTTCTTCATGATTGCATATTCGTTTTCAGATTTAATACTTGGCAATGTATTTTTAAATTGCTGCTATCCATGTTAACTAGATTTTCTGTTTAAATCCTCACAGCCTTGTGAGTTAAATAGCATTTTATCCATTTTATAGTTTCAAATTGTTTGCCTAACTAAGGAAATTAAAGTTAGGGAAGATTATGCAACTCACCAAAAACTACGAAGAAGGTGGGGAGTATTGGGTCTGGAACCCAAAATAAGTTATATCTGACACCAAGTGCAGTGTTTGGACCCTCTAATAAGGGTCATCTATGATCACAAATTTTTTAATGAAACAGTTTAAGGATGTTCGAAGGCACAATATAACAGCAGCTTCACTAATAAAAATAAGTGTTTATGTCTCTGGGAAAGACATCAACATTAATGCCTCTCAAAACAATGTTCATGTAACCAGTCTGGGCATCCTGTTAGAATGCACATGTTGACCCAGTAGACTTGAGGTGGGACCTGAGATTCTATTTTAGAAACAAGCTCCTAGGTAACCCCACTGGGAAATTGATGGTTCACAGAACTATCTTAAGAACCATTGCGTTACTAGTCGCTGACTCATACGCTCAAACCAAAGCAGCTGCCGTCAAGTCAAACCAGACTGACGGCAACCCCGTGTCCTTTAGAGGAGGGTGGTGCTCCGTAGGGCTTTCCTAGCTATCATCTTTTGGGAAATCATGTCACCAGGACTTTCCTCCAAGATGGGCTTGAACTTCCAACCATTTGATGACTAGCTGAACCACAAAAAGAAAAACAAAAACAAACCAAATCCATGCTGCCATGTAGCTTCTGCCTCATCAAGCCGTGGAACATGACGTAGAGCTCCCCATAGCTTCCCAAGGCTGTCGTCTCGATGGAAGTAGACTTTCCCGGCTTTATCCAATCGAGCAGCTGGTGGATTTGAACTCTTGGCCCTTCAGACAGCAACCTGATATTTAACTACTGCACCCTAGAACCCCCGAAAATATAAAAACCAAACTCACTGTCACTGAGTCAGTATCAACTCATATGGACCCTATAGTACAGGGTATAACTGCCCTTCTGAATTTCCCAGACTGTAACTGTTCACGGGAATAGAAAGCCCCTAGTTGCACTTTCCTTAAAAAGAAAAACAACAAAAAATCTGTCCTCAAGTGGATTGCAGCTCATAAGGACACTGTAGAACAGAGTAGAACTGTCTATGTACGTTTCTGAGATTAAATCTTTATAGGAGTAGAAAGCCTCATCTTTTTTCTCATACAGTGGCTAGTGGTTTTGAACTGCTGACCTTGCAGTTAGCAGCCCAGTGAGTAATCCACTACACCACCAGATACTAGAGCCCCACCAGGTGGCAGTAGAGACTTGTTATGTTTTTCATCTTAAATGAATGTCCACGCCCATGTGGATGAAGTATTGGCAGGTGGTGAGCTTGTTTGGGGAAGTCATCTGGTGCCCTCAGTCCTGCCGCTCTACACAACCCTGCTTCTCAGGTCTCCCAGGGAGACCGGGAATTTTCATCCAAAGCATCTACGTGGGGCAGGCATTGCATCCACAGCTTCCTCCAAAATAAAAGGCCTGTAAATGAGAAAAATTGTGCTTTTGTCGGTTCATTTTTCATCACAATGAGTTCAATTTAGGCACTTAACCAAGAAAGGGAGGCATGATCTCATATGCTTTGCAAGAGATAAGAATAGAAAATGATTTGTTCACTAAATAGGGAGGGAAAACCATTTAGGTGGATAGACCTAAAGCAGGTTTCAAAGATGCTAGGGAATCAAGGAAAAATGCCCATGGGCCCCGGGGTCCAGCCCAGCCCCTCCTGAAGACCCCAGGTTCCCCTTCTTCCACTCTATTTGTTACCTTTGTTATCTTAAGAAGGACCCTTTAAAAAATACTGAGAAGGCATTCACAATGCACAGTGATTAGTAAGATAATTGGGACGTTTCTACTTTGTGTACAGATCTATAAAACCAAAATCACCCTCAAAATCTATTTTTAAAACTAAAAGGGCATGATGTTTGGTAGAAGGCCAGCAAAAACAAGGAAGACCTTCCACGAGGTGGACTCCCACCGCGGCGGCGCTACCAGCGCTCTCAGGCCTAAGATGACCGTGTGGTGCCCAGGCCTGGGGTGTCTTGCTCTCTTGTACATTGGGTGACTATGAGTTGGAACCAACTCATTGCCACCTAAGAAGAATAATGATAGTCATCTCTTTATGTTCCCGCTCTAAAGTGGAGCCAGTGCACACTGCTGCCTCATTCCGAAGGACACCGTCCTTTGTCCTTGGTCATTCTAATGCAGAACCCCAGGCATTGACTGGGCAGGCATCGGAGCGTGCTTTGAGCAGGTTCAAGTATTTGGTGATGTCCTTTGGCAATCCTTCAATCACACATCCTCCCCTGATACAGTCAGACCTGTCTGGGTGACACACAGCCCTTTCCCATGCACGGTAGAGGCTTTCACGGTAGGTTGCTTCCACCATGGGGTGTTGCCGAAAGTGAAAAAGAAGTGAAAGGGGAGCCGGGGCCCTTCCTTGATGGAGAGGACCAAAGAGGAGAACCTCTCCTGATGTGAGCCGGGGCCCTCCCAGCCCCACTGCTCCAAAGATGAACGGTGTCCAGTCTTGAGTGAAGAATAGTGATCGGAAGCCTTTTTTTCCCCCCCAGGTTGTTTCTTGCAGCACGTGCTCAGTGACTTGTAATAGGATGGGTCAGGTCTCACCTCAGCCTCAAGGTATTACATCATCATCCATAGCCCCCAGGAAGTGTTCAGTTTAGCATGTGAGTAAAACTGCGAGGTAGAGGAGCCTGGTGGTATAGCAGGATCAGGCTTGACTGCTAGTCACGAGGTCAGCAGTTCAAACTCACTAGCTGCTCTGTGGATAAAAGGCGAGGCGTTCTGCTCCCCGAAACCTGGAAAGCAGTTCTGTCCTGTCCTACAGGGTCGTTTTGCATCCGAATCCACTTAATGGCAATTGAGTTTGGTGAAGAGCGGTTGCTGCGGGCGCGTGTGTTGAAATGAGCTGCGTGACTGCATACAGCAAACTGCTGTAAAGACAAAACCGAGACGCACGCCAGGGAGGGGGGAGCGGGAGCGGGAGCGGGAGCGGGAGGGAGTCCTGTGCTCATGTGTTGTCTCTGCCCAGAAGTCTTTTAACCTCCACAAACTCCTCAATTTGCTTCTGCCTAAATAAAAATACACACACTGTTACCTGGGGGAGCCCTCCCTAACCTTTCTGCAGCTTGTGAAGTCTTGCTGCAGACGCAGAGAGCAGTCAGTGCCTCTAGACAAGAACCTTCCAGGTGTCAGGCGTCCCGACCTCTTTTTATCAGCCGCTCAGCGCAGAGCACGTTGATAAGGCACAAACTGAAGGCCACTAATTGGCTTACCTCTCCCGTCAAATTGAATCCTCCCTCTGGATCTGTTAACAGATCTACCTGGACAGTTCAAGAGACTAAGACTCAGAAAGGTCAAGTCCTTTCCCACAATCATGTGGCTGCAATGTAGACAAGTTGGAATTCAGACTGTCAGCTGGGTTTGGGGCTCCAACGTATCTAGGTTTTTAAATACTGCGTTAGAATACTCAAGAAATAAATGTTTATTTAATTATTTTTATATGATAGAAGTTCTTTTTTATAAAAATATAAAATAAAACATCAGTAAGAATCAGTCACCTGAATGCAGGTTAATGGCAAAAGAATAAAAATGTCTTCAGCAATCTGCTCTGTGCCCTTTTCCCTGGGTTTGAGAATTCAAGGTGTGTCACTTCAGGGCGTGGTGGCCAAGCCAGCCTGAGCTTTTCCAGCTCTTCCAAGATGCTGCGGTGACTACAACCTCCCTCCCTTTTTTCCCTTTGATACACCCCAGTCAGAGTCTGATTCAGAGGCCAATGCACTGGGATCGGCTGCCACCATGAATCATTTCATAAAACAAAGGCTCCTTTTGTGAAAAGGAAAAAAAATCTTCAAGGTTAGCGCCTCAATTCTATGCTGGGGATTTTCAATTTGCCTCGATCACAGACACTTCTGATAACTGGCGAAAGCCACAGACTGTCCCCTTCATAAAAGAACATGCAATGCATGTATGTGTGTGTGCGTACACGCGCAGCTCTTAATGTTAGGGAAACTCACACACGCCCTGAATCCTTCCCTGTTGCTGTTGTTAGGGGCCATCAGATTGGTTTTCGCCCAGAGCAACCCTGTGTCTACAGGGAACCAAACACTGGCTGTCCTGTTCATCATTCGAATCATGTGGGCGAGCCCACTGCTGCAGCCATGAGTCAATCCAGCTTGTGGAAGGTCTTCCTCCTTTTCTGCTGCCCTTCCACTTCACCAGGCATACTATCCCACCCCAGGGACTGGTCTCTCCTGATAACATGTCCAAAGCACATGTGACCACGTCTTCACCATGCTCGCATCGAAGGAGCCATCTGGCTATACTTCATCAAAGATGTTTGTGTTGTTCTTCATCTTATTGTAGTCCACGGTAATTTCAATATTCTTCGCCAGCACCGTAACTCAAATGCACCAGTACTTCTTTGGGCTTCAGTGTTAGGCTGGGTTGTCTAGAGAAACAAATCCAGTGATACGTGTGTGTATGAGAAAGAACTTTATATCAAGAAGTAGTCATATCTCAAGAAGGCAGTCCAGCCCAACCCAACTCCAGTTCATAAGTCTGATGTTAGTCAACACATCCCTCTTCAGATTCATGAAGCCTCCTGCCAGCAACACAGACACGGAAGGGTGAACCAGGAAACAGAAAGATCAGAGGCCAGTGGGTGTGTACCAAGGTTGGTAGAAACAGACAGGGCACTGACATCACTCAGAGTCAGACATCCCACATGGGGCCACCCCTGAAGGCAGGCAGAATTGCTGGAAGCCAGAAGGCAGAGGGCCAGAGGCCCTCCCTCTTATACTGAAGGCTTCTGGTATCAAGGAGGCATCACTGGGCTGCAACCTGATAGACAGGTTTGACTCAGCCTAGACACAATCCCTAACCACCACAGCTTCCGTATTCAATGCCCTGCCTGAGGGACTAATATTTGAGTTCATTTAAATTGCTAATAAACCTGAAAAATTCCATTGACTCCATGTAGTAAAGAATTAGTTAACCTAGAGGGAGTCTTGTTGTTAGTTTCCAGTGAGCCAATCCCAATTCATGAGGGCACCAATGTGCAGAGTAGAACTGATGCCCAGGCCGGCCTTCCATGGTGCGGCTGGGTGGGGCTGAACTTCCAAAAAGTGTGTGACTAGCCAGGCACATAACCACTTGCATGGCCCAGTCAAGTGAGGGGGCATGACGATTATGTCCTCGGATGCGAACTCAAATGTTGCTTAAGTGAGCTCTCCGAGCAGCTCTCGCCACCATTTGTCCATGTGCTGTACTGTGGTGGTGCTTGTTGCTGTGTTGCTGGAAGCTAAGTCCCTGGTATTTCAAATGCCAGCAGAGTCCCCCAAAGTGAGAGGATTTTAGCAGAGCTTCCAGACTAAGAGTAGTCTACAAAGAAGGAATTCCCTGTCCACTTCTGAGCCATCAGTCACCAGGAACCTTACGGATAGCATCAAAACACTGTATGATATTCAAGGTCTTATGAATAGAAGCAAACAATTGTTAGAGGTAGTGCTAGGTCGGAAGGCACTCAAATACGACTGAGGAAGAGCAGAGTCGGCCATAATGACATGAAAGGAGTAAAGGCTGGGAGCATGACTGAAGGAGAAGAAAAGACTGCTATAAATATCTATTAATAATCTGTTAACAATCTATGAATAATCTGAATACCTATTAATAACCAGAACTTGGCATGTACAAAGAATGAATCTAGGAAAGTTGAAAGTTATCAAGAATGAAAGAAGACACAGGAAAGCAACTTTCTGGGCATGAGTGAGCTGAAATGGTTGGATACTAGTCATTTAAAATCAGAAAATCTTATGGCTTACTATTCTGAGAATGGCAGATTCAAGAGGAATGGTGTCCCGTTTACCATGACAAAGGACATAGCATGATCTATTTTGAAGGAATGCTGACTGCCATAGGATAATGTCTCTCCACACCCAAGGAGATCCAGTCAGTACAACGGTTTCTAGATTTATGCATCAACCTCTGAAGTGCGTCTGGGTGAAAGTGAAGACTGCTGCAAAGTCCTCCGTCTGAAACTGATCGTACAAGCAATCAGGATGTGGTGATAATTATTGGTGAATGGAATGCACAAGATGGGAACAAAGAGGAACAGCAGTAGAAAACTATAATCTTGGCGATGAAATGAAGTTGGAGATCACTGATAGAAATTTGCAAGACCGACAACTTGTTCAGAGCAAATACCTTTTTTTCCCAACACAAATGAGGTGTACACACTTAGACTTATCAAATGAAAGAGACAGAAGTTAAGTTGACCACATCTGTGGGAAGAGCTGATGGAGAAGCTCAATAGGAGCAGCTAAAACCAGTCCATGGGCCAACGGTGCAACAAACCATCACTTGCTCATATGTAAATTCAGGTTGAAGCTTAAATTTTTTAAAAATAAGCTCACAAAAGGCAAAATATGACCTTGGGCATGTCTCACTTGAACTGTGAGACCCTCTCAAGAACATATGTGATGCCCTGAACACAATGACAGAAGACCAGATGAGCAGTGGGAGGACATCATGAACATGGTTCATAAAGAAAGTGAAACGCCATTAAAAAGGCAGGAGGAAATCATGCTAAGCGAAGTAAGTCAGGCACAAAAGGACAAGTACAACATGAGTCCGCTGAGGTAAGAATTTAAAAAAAAATTTTTTTTTAAAGCAAAAGTGGCATAGGGAAAAAAGCTACTGTATACAAACATTTTAGGGGTGAAGACGGGGTAGTATGGAAGAGACCAGACCAAAACCAGGGATGTACATGGTAGACAATGGTGGAGGAGGTGAGGAAAGGAAAACAAAAGGATGAATACAAGGAAGAAAAGGGTAGTGGGGTCATGGGGCATTAATCCACCCAAGGGGAGGGTATTGTTTATATCTCCACAGGGAAAGTGGGACCAGACTTCAACCCAGTGTCGCAAGGTATGAATGCAATATCCCGGCGTGGAGGAGGGAACCAGTGGAGAGGTCTGGGAGGCTGGCCCCAGCACCATAAATTAAGTGGATTCCTGCCCCTCCCCTGAAAAGAATTTGTTCCAAAGGACAACATTGACTCTGCAGCTATGGGAGATGGACATATTTGATCAGAGCACACGGGAGCAGATGAAGGGGCAGGAGGAGAGAGTGGAGCACAGCCTGGCCCACCAGGCCGTGATGATGATGTTCCTGAGTAGAGCAGCCAGTCCACAGAGAGAACAACATGGCTGGCCCTACTGTGAGACATGATGCCCCTCAGTGACTAAGGGCGATACAGGGGACAGCACCGGAGACACAGTGTGGGAATTGCACCTGACCTGATCCCACCACACCGAGGCAAAGCACTGGGGGAGTGCAGCGGAACAGCAAGGGAATGGAGTGGCAAGGTCCCCAGGGAATGCTGAAAGTGGACTTTGGGGCCAGGGCGTGGTGCCCCAACAGACTGGACTGGAAAACGCTCCTAAGGGCCAGCAAACGATCCCTGAACTAACTACAAGCTTTTCTCTTGTGAACTGTTTTGTTCTGTTCTTTTTCAGTGGTTTGTTTTTGTTGTTTTGTTGTCTGGTTGTATACTGTTGCTTTGTTTTCCTCTGTCTAGTTTTCGTGCATGTTAGTGACTCCACATGTCTGTCTGAATAGGACAGGCTGGATGAACTATCTGGAGGAAAAACAACGGGACCGACAGTTCCGGGGGGACTTGGGGTGGGGGGTAGGGGGGTAAGGAAGTGGTGTTAACAAACCCAGGGACAAGGGAAAAACATGGGACCCCAAAGGGTAGAGAAGGGGGAGTGGCAGGCCTGGTGGGAAATGATCAAGGGTAAGGTTGCTTAGAGAAGAGGTATACTCTAGCCCAGGGGGCGATGAAGCATGGTAGTAGGGCAGGAGGAAGGTCAAGGGAGATGGAGGAAAGAGCTAGGAGTCAAAGGGCATTCATGGAGGTCTAGACAAAGACATGTACATGCAAATATATATATAGGAGGATGGGGTAATAGATCTATGTGTCTATATTTATAGGTCAAGTATTAAGGTGGTGGAAGGACCTTGGGCCTCTACTCAAACACTCCCTCAATGCATGAATACCTTCTTTTATTAAATTGGAACTCTATGATGCTCACTCTCCCGACACAACGGCTGGAGCCAAAGTGGGTGAACAAGTAAATGTGGTGAAGAAAGCGGATGGTGGCCGGCTATCAAAAGAGATAGTGACTGGGGTCTTAAAGGCTTGAAGATAAACAAGCGGCCATCTAACTTAGAAGCAACAAAGTCCACATGGAAGAACACACCAGCCTGTGTGATCGAGTGGTCCCAAAGGGATCAGTTACCAGGCATCAAAGAACAAAAAATCATATCATTGACTGCACACCTCCATGATAGGATCGCTGAAGACAAATGGGTGCATAAGCAAATGTGGTGAAGAAAGCTGATGGTGCCCGACTATCAAAAGAGATAGTGTCTGGGGTCTTAAAGGCTTGAAGGTGAACAAGCGGCCATCTAGCTCAGAAGCAAATAAGCCCACATGGAAGAAGCACACCGGCCAGTGCGATCACGAGGTGCCCAAGGGACCAGATATAAGGCATCATGCAAAAAAAAAAAAGATATAAGTGTGTGTATGTATGTGTATATATGTGTATATGTATATATGTATGTGTATATATATTATATTAAATGAAGGGGGAAGTGCAGAGTGGAGACCCAAGGCCCAAGTGTCGGCCAATGGAGATCCCCTCATAGAGGGGTTTAGGAGAGGAGATGGGTTAATTAGGGTGTGAGGTAGTATCGATGAAGAACACAGCTTTCCCCCAGATCCTGGATGCTTCCTCCCCCCAACTACCATGATCTGAATTCTACCTTGCAGGGCTGGATAGGACAGAGGCTGTACACTGGTACATATGAGGGCTGGAGGTACAGGGAATCCAGGGTGGATGATACCTTCAGGACCAAGGGTGTGAGGGACGATGCTGGGAGAGTGGAGGGTGAGTGGGTTGGAAAGGGGGAACTGATTACAAGGATCCACATGTGACCTCTTCCCTGGGAGAGGGACAGCAGAGAAGGGGGGAAGGGAGACTCCGGATAGGGCAAGATATGACAAAATAACGAGGTATAGATTGCCAAGGGAA
Source organism: Tenrec ecaudatus (assembly GCF_050624435.1). Taxonomy (NCBI): domain Eukaryota; kingdom Metazoa; phylum Chordata; class Mammalia; order Afrosoricida; family Tenrecidae; genus Tenrec; species Tenrec ecaudatus. Next base: position 96,363,009 of record NC_134531.1, read on the forward strand.
TATGAGGGAGGGGGGAATGGGGAGGGAGGGGAAAAAAAAGAGGACCTGATGCAAGGGGCTTAAGTGGAGAGCAAATGCCTTGAGAATGATTGGGGCAGGGAATGTATGGATGTGCTTTATACAATTGATGTATGTATATGTATGGATTGTGGTAAGAGTTGTTTGAGTCCCTAATAAAATGTAAAAGAAGAAAAGAGAAAAAATGACTAGGGCAAAGACTGTACAGATGTGCTTTATACAATTGATGTATGTATATGTATGAACTGTGAGAAGAATTGTATCAGCCCCAATAAATTGTTAAAATAAAAAAATAAAAAGCTGGAAAAAAAAAAGGCAGGAGCAACAGAACAGATCAAATGGATGTCAGCAAGAGACTCTGAAAACTTGCTCTTAGTCATAGAGTAGCTAAGGATAAAGAAAAATATTATGAAGTAGAAAAGCTGGACAGAAAATTCCAAAGCGTAGCTCAAGAAGACAATGTCAAATATTACAATAAAATGTGCAAAGACCTAGAGTTAGAAAAACAAATAGGAAGAACGCATTCAGCATATCTTACAGCAGTGGTTCTCAACCTTCCTAGTGCCGCGACCCTGTCATACAGTTTCTCATGTGGTGGTGACCCCCCCAATCATAAAATTATTTTCGCTGCTACTTCATAAACATAATTTTGCTACTGTTATGAATCGGGCGACCCCTGTGAAAGGGTCGTTTGACACACACACCCCCTCCCAGGTTGAGAACCGCTGCCCTAAAGTGAAAGAAGCACGAAAAATTCAAGCCTCCAGTCGCAATATTGAAAGATTCACTGGGCAAAATATTACATGATAGAGGTAGCATCAAAAGAAGATGGGAAGAAACTAATTAAGTAAATAGAAAGATGGAAGGATACAATGAGACACTGTAGCAAAAAGAACTAGTCCATTTCAGAGGTAGCATATCAGCAAGAACCGATGGTACTGAAGGAAGAAGTTCAAGCTGCATTAAAATCATGTGCCAAAAACAGAGCTCCAGGAATTGCTAGAATACCGTTCAAAATGTTTCAACAACCTGCTGAAGTATTGGAAGTACTCGCTCATCTATACCAGGAAATTTGGGAAACAGCTACTTCGTCAACTGACTGAAAAAGAGCTATATTTGTATCCTTTCCAAAGAAAGGTGATCCAACAGAATGTTCAAATTGCAGAACAATATCACTGATATCACATGCAAGTAAAATTTTGTTGAAGATGATCTACCAAGGATGACTGTGGCAGTGAGCGGCCAGAGGGCCAGGCCAGATTCAGAAGAGGAGTTGGAACAGGGGTTATCATTGCTGACGTCACATGGAACTTGGAAGAAAGCAAAGAACACCAGGAAGATGTTTGCTTGTTGTGGGAGTTACATTATCTGGTGTCCATTTGAGGATTAAGAGTGTAGGGGTGGAGTCTAGCCTGTCAATCAGGATCTAGCCAATGAGGCCTCTGTGTAGAGGATTCTGGGAACTCCTGTGTTTCCTCCTTGGAAGCAGGCGACCCTCTCTCTCCGCTTACACCCTGTGAGACATCCCTGTGTAGAAGACACATGGAGAGAGAATGATGAAGTCAGACCTCTGGAGCCGGACAAGCCACATGGAGACCCCTGCCCGCGTGGAGATGCTTACAATGCCACTGGACCCACAAGACTTCCTACCCACTGGCCTGTGATCTTCCTGAATTTGGAGCCATTACATGTGTTTTGTGAGTCTTAAGAGGACTTTATAGATTGGTATCTGACATATGGGCAAATATCAGATTATGGATTTGATCTGGTCTGAACTGGGATGTTTTCTCCATAGTCAATTACTCTTGTATATAAAGCTCGTCCCCATACACATAAGAGTGAGCTTGTTTCTCTAATCACCCCAGACTAACACACTTGTGTTTTAGTGGCTATGCAAAGGCGTTTGACTGTGGATCGTAACAAACAACAGACAACTCTGAAAAGAATGGGAATCCCAGAACACTTCACTGTGCTCATAAGGGACTTGTACATGGACTGAGAGGCAAACAGAACTAGGGACTAGTGCATGCTTTAAAATTAGGATAGATGTGAGACTGGATTTTATCATCTCGTCATGCTCATTCAATCTATATGCTGAGCAAATAATCAGAGAAACTGGATTATATGAAGAAAAAATGGACATCGAGTTTGGAGGAAGACTTATCAACAACCTTTAATATGCAGATGACACCACCTTGCTTGCTGAAAATGAGCAGTACTTGAAGCCCTTGCTGATGAAAATCAAGGATTACAGCCTTCAGTATGGGTTGCAATTCAATGTAAAGAAAACCAAAATCCTCACAATCGGTCCAACAGGTAACATCATGATAAACGGAGAAAAGATTGAAGTTTTCAAGGATTTTGTCTTGCTTGGATCCACAATCTAATGCTCATGGAGCCAGCATTCAAGAGATAAAGGGGCGCATTGCATAGGGTAAATCTGCTGCACAAGACTTCTTTAAAGTGTTCAAAAGCAAAGAGTTTACTTTGAAGCTAACAAGTGCCTGACCCAAGCCATGGTATTTTCAAATACCTCAGATGCATGTGAAAGTTGGACAATGAAAGCGGAAGAATGAATAAGAATCAATGTATTGAATTATGGTGCTGGTGAAGAATATTCAAAAGTGTCATGGTTCTGCCTTCGGTACCATTGGTTCTGTCAAAAAAAGAGAGAGAGAAAATTGTCTTACAAGAAGTACAGCCAGAATGCCCTTTACAGGCAGGAATGGCAAGAGTTCATCTCGCGTCCTTTGGACACGTTGTCAGGAGCGAGTCGTCTTAGAGCATGCTTGGTAAAGCACAGGGGAAGTGAGGAGCAATAGAGAATGGCCCGGGTAAGACGGACGGACGGCACTGGAACAATGGCGCGCACATGAGAATAATCATCGGGATGGCCTGCTGGTCCCGGCAGCCGTCAGGGAGCTGACCTTGTGCTCATTCGCCTCTCTAGTAACAAGCCTGCTCTTCTGACCTAGGAGTCAGCCCCCTGCGCCACGTGTTCTCCTACCAAGCCGCAGCTCATCAGTCCCCAAGGCTACATAAGTCAAGAGAAGTCTTCAACTTAATATCTGACCCACTGGCTTGAAACTGGTCTAGACTAAACCCACCTGAGAAAAATGCCCTCACATTCCAAGCGGTTTGTGAAGATCTTACCCACTCATGTACAGTAGTGGGTCGGACGTAAAGTTTGCTGTTGTATTGTTATTGCTTGGAAGGACAGGCACCTGGGTGAAGTTTGTTGCTGTGAAAATGCATGCACTCCCCTTCTCCCTGTGTCCTCTACGGCCTTAGGGCAATTGTGAGATCTAAATCTAAAATTAGTCATCAGGATCCAGACCCACGATAAAAATGTGACACCCGCTGAGTTTTCAGTTCTCCCTGTCAGAATTAGTTTTCAGTTCTCCCTGTCAGAATTAGTTCCTGCTTCCCAACCCTTCTCTTTAAATTCCCCAAAGGCACCTAAAGCTCCCCATTCTTTTCCTCTCAGAATCTGCCCTCAGGCAAAGAGTTACTCCGCGTCATCTGCACTCTAAATGATTTAAAAAGGAACTCTTGGACAGAGTGGCCTTTTAAAACCCTGCTCATCCGGAGGACAAGGCTGTGTCTCCTATTAAAGCGAGTTCACGCACCACAGGGTCTGAGCATCTGAGGGCTGTATCGCTTGGACTGTGTCCAGCTGCTTAAGCAAGACAGGGGTTTAGCTCTCTCTCACATGAAAGACTGGCGTGCCAGCTTCACACTTAACATGGACAAAGGCATTTTGCTCTTCCTCGTCCTCACCCTAGTCAGCCACGCTCACTTCCACTCTGAAGGTCACTTTTTGATGTCAGAAGCCGGTGGAGGACCAGTTACAAGAAAGACTAAAGGAAGAACAGAGGGGGTGGGTACCTGCCACCTGAGCCAGTTCTCTGGAAGCAGCCTCTCCCCAAGTCCCATGCAACACAGCCGCTCTCATCTCATTGGCCAGACCTTAACCTCCCCTGGTTACAAAAAGGCGTAGAGAAATGTACTGTTTTTCAGGTACGTTGCAGTCCTACATAAAAGTAAGATTCAGATTCTAAGAAAATGGAGAATACACCTAGAAAATGCACTAAACAGGGAGCCTTCACAAGTGAAGGCTTCTATTGCTTTTTTTCTCTGGTGACATATTAATCATTCATGTGTAGCCAGGATCAATGTAGCTCTAAGGATTTCTGGCCCCTGTTTCTGGTGACAAACTCCAATTTAGGCATTCTTCAGTGGCCTATCAAAGAAAAAAACATGACAGGAATTATGTTAGCATTGAAGGGTGTTAAATTCAGTTGTTTGTTGGTGAGTCAGATGTCCAAGAGGAATTGTCAGTTCTCAGAATGCCCTGCAGAGATTGGGAAACGTGCTTATTTTTCATGGCGGTGGAGAGTTCCAGAAGACAATTTACATAGGGTATTTTCTGTCCATACATAGAGCTGTAACATGGAATATTCCCATAGCTGGGCATTTACAAATTGTGATGTTCTCTGAAATCTCTATTTATAGCTTTCTAGTTGTTCCCCAACTGCCTAATAAATTTAACTTCTGAAAGCAGTAAGAACAGAGCTATTTCTTTTCCAGCCTTTATTGATTGTGACTCACATAGGAAATATGCAGTGACCAACAGACTTTCAACCCATGACTTAGATTTTGTGTACAGCGGTGGCTGATTGCCAAGAAAACAATAAATCTTATGGGACAATTTCTACTCTTCAACAAATCTAGTTGCTAGGTGTCAAAACTATCCACTAAAGTCGTCTTTGAGCAAATGTATACTTATTTTCATAGGCAAGGTACATCTCCTTTGAGCAAAATTCTCTTTTAAAGAATTATCTGTGACATCAGATTGATAATGGCAACTTGAAATGTTGTGTGGGAAGTTAAAAGGGCAATGAGTTTAAGATAATGATGGTGACATAATATAGAAAAGAATGTCTTACGTAAGAGCACACCTTGAAGAATGTAGCCAACTTCGCTAAACTGTACTTGTAAAGATTCTTAAAGTGGTTCTCTTAAGCCTGTGTAGACTTTCACACACACAGTTTTCTTAAATAAAAAATGATTTTTAATTTTCCTTTTTTTATTTAAAAGCGAACAGAACCTGGCATTTCACCATCATCATTGCTGATAACACAACAGACGAGGAAGTTCCAATTCATATCATTCTATGTCTGATTCCAGATATATATTCCCCGATTTTTCTTTATGGACACACAATTCTCTCTATCATTTAAGATTGTCCGGAGAAAGGTAAACAAGAAATTAACTCACCTACTCAGTCAAGTAAAAATAGCAATGAGTAAAAAGCAGAAGAGTTGGCCGCAGACATCAGAAAACTATGTCCATGATTAAAACACTATTGGCTATTTAAAAAGTCATACTCATCAAAAATGAACTGGAAACATAGAACACTAATGACTGAAGACCAGAAACGTTGTGGGATGACTTTGAGAATATGACTCATGAAGAAATCAAAAGGGGATGGCGGTCTAGCGGCTCCTGGAGAAATGTGCAGTGAAAGATCATTCCTAACGATCATTACAAACCTGTCTTCTTAGCATATCACTGTGTCCTGCAATCACTGTGAAAACCTGCCACTATCTTCCTGGGATCGTTGTAAAACCTGCTCCGGGCAGGTAGTTGAAAGCATACAACTTGCTTGGCTTTCACTGGACCTTTGAAGCCGTTTGTAGGCAGCAAACTTCCCAGCTTCTCTGCCAAGTGCTTGCAGAAATAAACCTAGAATTTCTCAACTCAACCTGCTCTCTGTCTTTGATCATTGACAGGCCTTCCAGGACCATTGTTTTCTGGCATCAAAAAACCCTGAAATTAGGGAAGGAGGGCGAGGAGGGAAAAAAAGGGATACCGAGCTGATTCCAGGAACCCAAGTGGAAGGTGAATTTTGAGAATGACGAGTGCAACGAATGTATAAGGGTGCTTTGCTCAATTGATGTATGTATGGATTGTGATAAGAGTTGTATGAGCCCCAATAAAAAGATTTATTAATTTAAAAAATCTGAAATTTAAAAAGTCAAGCCTCAAGTTGAAATATTTAAGGATTCTATGGGCAAAATATTAAATGGCACAGGAAGCCTTGAACGGTGATAGTAAGAGTGTATATATAACCGTATTTACCTCTGTATATCTCCATCACTTTCATTTTTGACAATCTACTCCTTATTATACATTGCCTTCCCCTTTACTCAGGTTAACATTTGTCGGCCCCAGTCACTGACTTACCCTCCCTTCCAATTCCAATCCTGGAAATCAGCAGAGTTTTGTTTTGCTGTTTTTAGTGTTTCTTGGTAGTCCCTATCCTTTGCTGTGGTGAATAGGTGTATGAGGAATCTGAATGCGTGTACATCTATTCATGTCACAGTTCTTATTTCTCGAAGATATATACCAAGCAGAGAAATTGCTGAATCATACGGCATTTCTAGGTGCAACTTTTTGAGGAAGCACCAGACCATTTTCCAGAGTGCTCACGCCATTTTACGGCCCTATCAGTGGTGTTACAGTGACATACAAGAAGATACATGGATAGGCTCACAGGCTGAATGGGTATGGGTGGGGGGGGGGAGTTGATGTATATCTGCAAATAGATTCAGGTTTTGAAAGAATACCTGGGTACTTACCTTTGCTGAACATACATCCATGAATGTGGAGAGCATCCAGGGAACAAAGTGGGGGAACTTCTTAGACATAAATAAACACTGGGTTAAGGGAAGAGAACATTGTCTCAGGCGACACCAAGGTCAATTGGCATATAATAGTCCACAAAGACAGGGCTCAATATCATACTTGCACAGTGAGTGGCCACTGGAGTCTTAAAGTGCTGTGGGCAACTATCAGTCTTTCCCTATCCAAAGGAAAGGAGGTGATAAACTTTGAGGAGACAGGTGGCCTAATGGTCCACTAAAACATCAGTCTCTGGGCCTCTGTGACCAAAAGAGCTAGACGGTGCCCAGTTACCACTACCACGTGCTCCGAAGTGGATCACATGAGAAAGGCTTAGACAGAGTGGGAGAACATGTCGCACATAACTCAAAGTTACAAAAGAGACCAACCAGCCTTACTGGCCGGATAGAGAGACTGGTGGATCACTTAAGATGTGGCCCTTCGACATAGGTGTATTCGCCCCCTGGCTCAATTTCAGCCAAATAATACACAGGTCTATAAGGGGAACAATGGCACTAGTAAAATATGCATACTTTAAAATAGTCAGCCATTTAAGATAAAAGGACAATATTTACCCAAGGACAAAGTTCAGAAGGGTTAGGGGGAAAAAGTAGTAATGAAAACAAAACATGGGGAGGAAATGAGATAAAAGAGGTCACATTGAGGAAATTATAATTAATGAGAAAAATAAAATGTGTATGAATTGTTGAATATAACACTGATGATCTGTTCTGTAAATTTTCATCCGATTTTTATAAAAGTTTTAAAAAGAAACCTTTTACTGATCGTAGTAGCAATTGTAAAGTACTTCTTCCTACGACTGAACTGTAGAATGGTATGATGTCTGGATTATGTTCCAATAAAATGGTTTGGGGGCAAAACCAGAAGAAATCAAGAAAGTGATGGGCCCTGCTTGATGGGGACCCTCATTAAGAGAGCACTGAAGACATGGGGACGATAGCAGAGTGTGGTGAAGAAGTTACATGGTGTCCGGCGGTCAGAAAGAGGAGCATCGGGGGGGGTCTTCTTTTTTTTTTTAGTCATTTTTTAGGGCTCATACAACTCTTATCACAATCCACACATACATCAATTGTGTAAAACATAGCTGTACATTCATTGCTCTCATCATTGTCAAAACATTTGCTCTCCACCTGAGGCCCCTGGCATCAGCTCCTCATTTTACCCCTCCCTCCCCGCTTCCCACTCCCTAATGAACCCTTGATAATTTATAAATTATTATTTTGTCATATCTTTCACTGTCCAATGTCTCCCTTCACCCACTTTTCTGTAGTCCGTCCCCCCAGGGAGGAGGTCACATGTAGATCTTTATAATAGGTTCCCCTCTACCCTCCAGTATCTCCACTCACACTCCTGGTCCAGAAGGGATCATCTGGCCTGAATTCCCTGTGTTTCCAGTTCCTACCTGTACCAGTGTACATCCTCTGGTCTAGCCAGATTTGTAAGGTAGAATTAGGATCATGATAGTGGGGGAGGAGGAAGCATTTAGGAACTAGAGGAAAATTGTATGTTTCATCGTTGCTACATCACACCCTGACTGGCTCGTCTCCTCCCTGAGATTCTTCTATAAGGGGATGTCCAGTGACCTACAAATGGGCTTTGGGTCTCCACTCTGCACTCCCCCCTCATTCACTATGATATGATTTTTTTGTTCTTTGATGCCTGATTACTGATCCCTTCAGAAGGTCATGATCACACAGGCTGGTATGCGTCTTCCATGTGGGCTTTGTTGCTTCTGAGCTGGATGGCTGCTTGTTTACCTTCAAGCCTTTAAGACCCCAGACGCTATCTCTTTTGATAGCCGGGCACCATCAGCTTTCTTCACCACATTTGCTTATTCACCTGCTTTGTATTCAGCGATTGTGTCGGGAAGGTGAGCATCATAGAATACCAATTTAATAGAAAAAATATTCTTGCATTGAGGGAGTACTTGAGTGGAGGCCCAGTGTCCATCTTCTAACTTAATACTAAACCTATAAATATATGCACATAGATCTATTTTCACATCCTCATATATAAATATATTTACATATGTACATGCCTGTACTTAGACCCCTATATATGCCCTTTGTCTCCTAACTCTTTCCTCTATTTTCTTTGACCTTCCTCTTGTCCCACTATCATGCTCAGTCTTCATTTGGGTTTCAGTAAATCCTCTTGGTTACATTACCCTTGATCATGCCTCCTACACCCTCCTCACCGCCGATTTGGATCACTTGTTGTTCCCTTGTCCCTGGGTTTGTTAACACCACTACCTTTCCCTCACCTCCCCCTCTCCCATGTCCCCCCAGAACTGTCGGTCCTGTTGTTTTTTCCTCCAAATTGTTCATTCAGCCTATCTTATTTAGACAGACCTGCGGAGATAATAACATGCACAGAAACAAAACAGAGCAAAACCAAGCAACAATATACAACAAAACAAACCAATGACCCAAACAAGAAAGAGATGCTTGTAATTAATTCAAGGACTGTTTGTTGGCCTTTAGAAGTGTTTTCCAATGCAGTCTGTTGGGGCACCAAGCCCTGGCCCCAAAGTCCACCTTTGCCATTCCCTGGGAACCTTGCCGCTCCGTTCCCTTGCTGTTCTGTTGCACACCCTTAGTGTTCTGCTTTGGTGTGGCAGGATCAGATTGGGTGCAATTCCTACACTGTGTCTGCAGTGTTGTCCCCTATAGGGCTGTGGGTCAGTAAGGGTCAGTCGTGTCTCACAGTGGGGCCGGCCATGTGGTCCTCTCTGTGGACTGGCTGCTCTGAGTGGGAACATCGTCCTCAAGGCCTGGTGGGCCAGGATATGCTCTACTCTCGCCTCCTCCCCCTTCATCTGCTCCCGTGTGCTCTAATCAGGCATGTCCCTCTCCCAGAGCTGCAGATTCAGCGGCATCCTCTGAAATAAATTCTTCTGGGGGACACCTGGGCTCTTAAAGGCTTGTTTTTAAATAAGCTGCCATCTAAGGGTAGTGCCAACTAAGTCCACATGGAACAAGCACACACTAGTGATCCGAGGATTGTAAATAGTAGAATCCAAATCTAAAGGAGGGAATGACACGGAGCTTAACTTGTGAGCACCTAGTTTGCAGAAGGTTATGGATGACAGTGGGGATCCTAAATGAATTTACAGGGTGCACACATGGATTTTGCCCCCAGTAAATGCCCTCCAGTCATAGTTGAGTGATGGGAAGAGCCCTGTTATCAGACAGAGAGCATTGTGAAGTCCATTATGGAAGATGCGGTTAGGTCAAAATGCGGTATCTTATCATTTTATCTCCCTTTAGATCCATTTCAAAGTTGTTTCATTTTGAAAAAAAAACGAGCGAAGGGGAAATCCCTGGGGATTCAGCCCCTGGGGAATCCCCTCTGACGGTGGACCAAGGACGTGAACAGCCTCGCTGACCTGCAGAGTGCATTGGAAAGTGGGTTGCTGCAGATGCAGTTAGGTTAACCTATATGACCCTATTATTTTACCTTCTGAATGAGCCACTTACATTTGTTCTAGTTTTCACTGTTGTCTGCTTTCTTTTTTACTGAGGTTTTTATTTGTTTTATTTTGTTATTCTTGTTAGGTTTTTTGTTGTTGTTTGTTTGCTTTTTAATGTTTTTTCTGAATATGATAGGTTAACCTATGGAGATAGTAAAGACAGAAAAAGGAGTAAAGGAGCTAGATGGATTATTATCAAAAGGAAGAAAATTATAGAACAAAGCTTTAAATCCGTATTTAATCCATACTCCTAAGAGCCATGGAAGTTGGATGAACCTCTGAAACTATTGCTGTGAGGTAATACTTAAACTTTCCATCAAAAGTATCTCTTCAATGGAAACCAAACAGTAGTTTAGTTGAATTTGTAAAGAATGTCTGCCTTGAGCATTGTGCTCCTTTAAAAACTATCCGCATGTTATTACATGAACAACGGTAACTCAAAAGATCGGATAGGACAGTTAGGGGATCATGAGCTTGTTAATGGGGAAGAAAAGATGGATGAAACGGTTGTCTAACTTGAAGAATATAATCCATTTTACTGAATTATATATGTAGAAAATGTTTAATTGGATTATGTTCCACTGTTTATAGCTTCAACAACAAAATTAATTATTTTTTTAAATGATGGAAGGAAAACACTAGAATCACTGAACCAAAAAGAAATGGTTAGCATTCAACTACTTTAGGATGTTGATGTAACGTATGGTCAAGAACCAATGGTATTGAAAGAGATCCAAGCTGCACTGAAGGCATTTAGTGCAAAACGAGGCTCCAGGGATTGATGACTAACAAGTGATGTTTCAAAAAAACAGAGTGCTTACAGGACTGGAAGGGAATCATATTTGTGCCCATTTCAAACAAAAGTGATCGAACGAAAGGAGGAAATTATCAGACGATATAATTAATATCTCACATGAGTAAACTTTGAATTAAGGATGAACTTAAAATGGTCACACAAGCACATCAATGGAGAACTGCCAGACATTCAAGCTGGGTTTAGACAGACAAGAGACAACCCTGCTGATGTCAGTTGGATCTGTCTGAAAGCAGAGAATACAAAGAGTCATCCACCTTTGTTTAATTGACTATACCAAAACATTTGACTATGTGAATCAAAATAAATTACAGATGACACTTGGATTAGGAGGAATTCCAGGGAATTTCATGACCCTCATATAAAACCTGTACACAGACAGAGAGTCGTTTGCACAGAACGAGGGGGTACTGCATGGTTTAAAATCAGGAGAGGCTAGGATTGTAACCTTTCCATATGCTCAGCAAAGAAACCGAGGGACAGGTCTATATTAAGAAGGGCAAGACATTAAGAACTTCAGGGAGTCTCATGAACAATCTGATATTCGACAACACAGCCTTGCTTGATGGAGATCAAAGATTACAGCTTCCAATGGGGCTTATGCCTCAACCAAAACAACAGTTCTCCCAACTGGACCAAGAGCAACTTTGTGAGAAAGAGAAAGTTTTGAGGTTGTCAGAGATTTCATTTTGTTGGATCTATAATCAGTGCCTATGGAAGCAACAGTCGATAAATCTGCGGTGAAAACACCCCATTTAAAGCAATGATGTCACTAAAGGGTGCCTAAACTAAGCTATGGTATTTTTTGTATCATTCCGCGTGCATGTAAAAATTGTACAATAAATAATCGAGAACCAAGAATAATCGATGCCTTGAAGCACAGTGTTGCGGACGAGTATTAAATATACTATGGACTGCCGTAGTAAACGAATCTGCCTAGGACTAAGGACCACCAGAATGCTCCTAAGAATCAGAGATGATATGTGTGACGGTCAGAACCTGGGCTGTTGCCAACAGGGAGTTAGCAAAGTCCTAACCTGTGTTGTTTGTTAGGGTCCAGAGATAAGTCGAACCCACGCACACATAGACAGACGAAGCAGCAAAGAATTAAGCCAAGTTTTTTTAAAGCACAGAATCACTTCAAAAGAAATGAGTGGGTCCCTATAAGGCACCTTAAGCATAGATAAGATGCACTTTGCTTGGGGAGCGAAGCGAGTCCCCCTCTCACAATCTAGAAGCGGTGTCGTCTGGAGAAATGGCTCTCGTTTTTATAAGGCTCTTTCAAGTGGGAGAGGGTTGCCGCTCTGCAGATGGTCAGGCAACTTCCTAATCGGCTCCTAGATTCCTCCCTGGGTCTCCTACATCATTTCTTTCCATCTTATCTGGGCTGCCGGTGTGGGTCGGCGTGTCTCAGCGTGTTTCAGGGTTATCTCCGAGTACGGTCCTGCATCAGTAATTTCCCTGGGGCCTGGCTTCAATGCTAAAGTGTTTGCCAAGCCAGTTCCCACATGGTGCTTTGTCCAGAACTTGTCCATTCCCTCAGCAGGCCTGGCACAAGCCCCTGTTCTGTCCCTGTCAATACTCATGTGCTGTGAACAGGTTACAAGGAGGGATCGGTCACTGGAAAAGGACATCAGACTTGGAGAACTAGTGTGTCAGCAAAAAAGCGGAAGAACTCCAATGATGAGAACCGACACGGTGGCTGTAACAGTGGACTCACCATCTAAATGATGGGGAGGTGGCCGGATCAGACCGTGCTTTCTCGTGTGAAGTGAGCTCATGTTCCCAGAGGCAGCCCTCACTCTGGGACACCTACCGACCACCGCTATTTGAGTCTGATTGACTAGAAAGGATGCAGGAAGCCCTAAGAGACCTAACGGAGAACACTCTCAAGACGAGCAAAACCAGGAGGCATATCCGTTTAAGCCAAGCAGAAGACTGGAGGGGCCATTTTCTCAAGGGACAAAAGCAAGTTGGAGTATACACAGCATTTGCCTTTGTTGATTCATCCTGTGTGAAGCCCTGTGGGAGTAGATGTACAGGCAGCACAGCTGTTGAAACTTATAACCAGAGCTGATTCCAGGGAAAGGTGTTTTAATAACTACCTTGGGTGGTTTGGCGAGGCGGAAAAGAGACAGCGACCCTGATTCACTCAATGGCAGTGAGCTCCTTATTCATACAATGGTGCACTGACCGAGCTTGTGACATGAGCAAGTTTATAAGAGTCTGGGAAAAGAATTTATGTCGTGTGATGCCAGTCTTGTAAGCACACACACACACAAACTGCCACACCTTTATTTTGTTTTATAGAATCTGCATAGAATGATCTACAAGAAATTATAGTTGAATTTTAACAGTGCTCACCACTGAATAATGAGATCCCGAGTCACTCTTTCCCTTTTTGGTACTTTCCAAGTTTTATCAAATAAACAGGAATTACAAATACAATCTCCCCCCATTCCTCCTCCAACCCCTACCCCCCACACACCCCAATTGATCATTTTAAGGGACATGAGAATCCCTGAAGGGTGTACTGAGTGATGGCTGGGGACAAGGGAATACATCAGAGAGTTTAGTATGTCCTCAACCTGCTGTTTATGAATGTAGTCATTAATAATAAACTTGCTTGGTATCTGTTTGCCCCTTCTTCATTAGTTAGAAGATATAATGTTTTCAATAAAATTGCAAAGTGAAAGGGCTTACTAGAGAGTTAATTGCTAACAACCAGCATAATTTAATAAGTGGATATTTTTGTTCCCTTTCTGTGGCTTATGGCAAGAATTTTTCTAGAGATAAGGAACCATGACATCATCTTGGATCTCTATTTCCATGGCAACACATGGATTCAGGGAAGTACCCTTGGCGCCTTTTCTATTTGTTGTGTGTAATTTTTAGATACATGACCCATCTACGTTAGTACAGTTAATGCCCCAGGAGACAGCCTCTTTTTGTCTTAAATATGGGAGGCTAAAAGTGAAGTATAATTTTGGCTCTCAGGACCCATATTACCATCGATAATATTGTAAATGGCAAGAAAGAGGGTTTTACTGTAAGCAGAAGGAGCAGAGAATGCTTTAGTACTTGGAAAATATCTCCTGTTGTTTATGGCAATTCTCTCTTTACAAGGTCATCAAAATAATCTTTTTATGACTACTAGTTGGTATATAGTATAACAATTATGTTTCCAATTAAAATTCTATTATTTCTCACCTTCAGATTGTGGATCCCCAAGGGAGGTAGATAGAGATAAAGCTAGACGGATTAGCTGATGTATGTTAACTCCCAAATGGAACGATTTGAAAACCTGCTGGCAACTGGGCCTCCCATGACTATTGGTGTTGAGTCCTGTGAGAGTTAAGGTTTACTGTGCCAGCCTGGCCGAGGAACACATGTGGGATTAATTGAAGGGTGGAGAGATAAATGGTTCGGTGAGCCTGCCTATCTAGTCCCTTGCTCTCCGATAGGCCAGTTCCAGCTGCCTTAGCTAGTTCTCTGCCTCAGCTGGCAAAACTCACTTCCTGCGAGACATCCCTGAGGAAGAAGCCCCATGGACCTATGATGCAGCCCTGGGTGCTGGAGCAGCCGGGTGGAGACCCCCGCCAGCACTGAGATGCTTACACGCTCACTGATTTGGCTTTCCTCCTGCAGTCAGAATCACTGCGTGTGTTTGTGAGTTTTAGGAGGACTTTGTAGATCGATGTTGGACATATGGGCTAATGTTGGACTTATGGGCTTGGACTGGGCTGGGTTGGGATGCTTAATGTATAATTACCCTTTATATAAAACTCTCTCTTATAAAACATGAGTGTTTATGTTTTGTTTCTCTAGTCTCCCCAGACTAACACAAGTCCCTAGACAAGAAATTGCAAATCTCATTCTGAAAGAGAAACTGATGTAGTAAACTGCCAAGAACCTACCCCAGGAGGAGAGGGGATACACGGGAGTTTTTGTTAAACCCTGTTGAGATCTGTTTCCAGTCTGAGACTGGGGTCTAGTGCAGGCCTATCGCTGACCCTACCCAGGACCCTGTGAACAGTGTCTACATATGAGACTGTCTGAGATTCCCAGCACTGCCTGGCCATCTCTGCTCTTCCGCCTCTCAGAGCTCAGATCTGCACTGCAGTCTCAAGGCTGTGCCTGACTCTTCGTTCTCCCTTAACTGTCGTACACATTTCCCCCAACTAATCACTAATGTGTCCAATCGCATCTTTGAGTCTATTTTTCAGAAGAAGAGAGCTGACAGTGGTGTCGATTAGATGATCTTGTACACGAGACTTTCGGAAGACGAGCTCAGGCTATGATACCTTCTCTCCTGCTGCCAACCCACCTGCCAAACTCAACCCACCTTCACTTCCCAGGGGGACCATCCATGTAACATCTCCAACCTGCTGCCTCTGTCAACCCTCTTGCGTCCTGAGTTGGTGAAAATAAAGTATAAGTTAGATGAAATCCTCTTTATCCTACAATTATCTATTTCCATCACTCTTAGAATACAAATATGATGTAAATTTATGATGCCTGGCAGAGCCCTGTGGAGCCCTGGTAGTGCAGTGAGTTAAGCATTGGCTTGCTTATCGCCACAAGGCCAGCAGTCACAGGTGGGGGGAGGGGAGTTGTAAAGATTTACAACGTCCAAAACCCAAAAGGGCAGCAGCTCTGCCCTGCCCCAGGGGTCATTAGCATTAGAAGGAGCTCTCTGGCAGAGAGGCCACTACATTCCTCCCAAAATCTCCCTCCTCCCACTTTCTCCCTTCCTCACAAGGCCTCCTTGTCTCCCTCCAAAGAACCCAGCTCCCAAGGCACAGCCTTTGCACTGTCTGTTCCCTTTGATGGAGCCCCAGCTCCTCCGATTTTCCCAGATCACCTCCCGAGAGAGGATCTTCCTGGCTACTTCCTGCAATGGTCCTTTCTGGCAGCCATCATTCCCAACCATATTACGTTTTACTTGTTCTTAACATATTTTGATGGAGGTTCTTACAGCTCTTAGGACAATCCATACATCAGTCATATCAATCAAATTTGTGCATATGTTGCCATCATCCTTTTCAAAACATTTTCATTCTACTTGAGCCCTTGGGATCAACTCCAGTGTGTGTGTGTGTGTGTGTGTGTGTGTGTGTGTGTGTGTGTGTGTGTGTGTGTTTTGTGGGGGCGGTGGGGGGGTGTCAGACCAGGCACAATACCTGCACTGTGTCTCCAGTGCTGTCCCCAGTAGCACCAGTAGTGCTTTATTCTTCAGACCTACCTAGACGGCTACCATTGTCCCACTAAAGCCAAATCGGAAGCTCCTTGCTGTCGCTGGCTTTATCCAGGGACAGCAATAGCAGCCGTGCATGGCAGGAATTTTATCAACATTTGTCAACTAAATGAATATCTAACAACATTTTGTGAAAAATAGGTGATACAAATACTCTGATTTATTTCTAACATTCAATCTTCATCAACATCTGCCCCGCTTTTGCCATAAATGTGTTCTGTGGAAATGCAAATGGAATCTACACATCCACTGTCAGGTCAGTGGAAAGCAGAAGTAAAGACCATAGAAGGCCAGTTATACATCAAAGTTAAACATGCAGGGGTAAGTCTGACCCATGGCTGGTAGGATCGCAGCAGGATACAGCACTGTGGAAACAGTATGGTGATTCTTCCGAGAGTTAAACATCGAACTACCTTCATCTCAAAGACCCAAGCTCCCTGCCGTCCAGTCTGTCCTGCTTACAGCAACCCTGTATGACAGAGTAGAACTGCCCCTGTGGGTTCCCAAGACTGTAATTTTGTTATTGTAGCATTATTTTATTGTATTGTTTTTTTTAACTAATTAAGATACTAATTTATTTTAAGATTTACAGACATTTTATTGAGGACTCTTACAATGCTTATTATAATATGCACATCAATTGTATCAGGCATATTTGTACATATGTTGCCATCATTCTTTTCTAGACAGTTACTTTCTATTGAGCCCTTGGTATCAGCTCCTCTTCCCCCCCCTTCCCTGCATCCCCTACTCTTGTGACCCCTTGACAGATTATAAATTATTATAGTTTTCATATCTCACACCGACCACTGTCTCCCTTTCCCCATAGTTTCCGTTGTTCTTCCCCCTGGATTGGGGGGGTGTGGTGTGGTGTGTGTCAATCATTATGATTGATTCCCCCTTCTTCCCCTCCTCCCCCACCTTCTCCCTTCCCATCTGGTATAGTCCTGCTCCTGGGTTGTGTGTGTTGTGAGCTCTTATCTCTTATCCACACCTGTGTACATGTTGCAGTCTGGTCCGAGTGAGAGGCATCACTGGGGTCATGGTGGTGGGGGGCCAAGGAAGCCTCAAGGAACCAGAGGAATACTATGTGCTTCATCAGTGCTTTACTGAGCTCTGGTTGACTCATCCCTTCCCTGTGACCCCTTTGTGGGCGATGTTCCATTGTCTACAGATGGTCTTTGCTCCAACCACCCCTTGTTCTCAACCATATAGTTTTGTTTGTTTGATTGCTAAGGGCCCTCTGATGCTTATTACCTGGTCCCAATGACACCTTATGATCACACAGGCTGGTGTTCTTCTTCCATGTGGGCTTGTTGTTTGTCTGCTGGATGGCCGCTTGTTTCACTTCAAGCCTTTAAGACCCCAGACACTAAATCTTTTCATAGCTGGGCACCATCTCCCTTCTTCACTATATTTGCTTATGCATCCATTTTGTCTTCAGCAATTGAGCCAGGAGGGTGAGCATCTCAGATTGCCAATTTGTTAGAACAACATGTTCTTGTATTGAGGGAGGGTATGAGCAGAAGCCCAAAGTCCATCCACTATCTGAGTGTATTTCCCTATAAACATATGTATATAGGCCAAGACCTCTATTTTTATGGATTAATGTATTTACATATGCACAAACCTATGCTTATACCTCTAATCTTGTATCATTCCTCTGTTTCCTTTACCTTTCTTCTGCCCCACCATCATGCTTACCCTACTTCTGCCTCGTAGTACTTCCTCTCAGCTAGATTGCTGTTGTCCCAGTGCCCCCAGGATCTCTATATTGATTTTTATCCTCTAATTGTTCCCCTGTTTGTGGTGTTGTTTGCCACTGCACTCTTCCCCCACCCTCTTCTCCCCTCAAGTCTCCTGGGACCATTGGTCCCATTGCTTCCTCCTCAAACTTGCTTCCCATGCCTATCTTATATGAGTAGGCATACCAACAATGGGATAGACCAAACAAATAGAAAATAAATGATTGAAAAAAAGAAAAGGAAGAAGAGAATGAAAAAACAAACAACAACAACAAACATGCATGATTCCAGGTCTGTCCACTGACTTTTGTGACTATCTCCCCACTGGTCTAGGGGGAATTCCAGAAACTGCCCCCTCCTAGCCTGAGGTCTGTTTTGGGGGGCTCTTTAGGGACCTTTTGGCTTTTCTTTGCTCCCATTACTGATCTGTCATGTTCCCTTCCTGGTTTTCCCCAATCCAGGGGGTGGGGGTGGGGGGCATTCATCTTTCTCCTGCAGAGCAGCTGGTGGCTTTGAACTGCTGACCTTGACGTTAGCAGTGCAAGTAACCCACTACACCACCATGACTCAGCAATTCCAC
The DNA here is from genome assembly GCF_050624435.1 of Tenrec ecaudatus. Classification (NCBI taxonomy): domain Eukaryota; kingdom Metazoa; phylum Chordata; class Mammalia; order Afrosoricida; family Tenrecidae; genus Tenrec; species Tenrec ecaudatus. Next base: position 96,381,603 of record NC_134531.1, read on the forward strand.
TGCTTGGTATAACAAAAAAATTGTAACCAGGCTCAAATTGATACTTGTACAACAATGTTTATTGCAGCATATTCATAAAGCCAAATGGTAGAAACACCTCAAGTCTCCATCAATGGATGAATGGATATGTAAAATATGATATATGTATATAATGTCATACTAGGCAGCTTTAAAGAGAGACATAGTTCTGATACAAATGACAATATGAATAACCCTTGAAAATAATAATATCAAATGTAAAAGGACAAATATTATATTTCATATACTTGGGATCACTTAAAGAAAATATCCAAATAGGGAAATCCTTAGAATCGGAAGTTTATTCATAATCACCAGGAGTGGGTGGGAGGGGGAGGTTTTGCTTAGAGTACAGAGGTTTGTTAAGGGTAATGAAAAAAAATTGGAAACAGTGGTAATTGCTGCACTGTGTGGTGAATGTAATTAATGTCACTGAATTTTAAGTGTATATATATATATATATATATCACCACAATAAGAATATATTTAGAGTGGATAAAAAAGAAACAGTGATTGAGGAGCCACTACTGCAGAGTAGCAAAGACGAGAGTACACAGTTCAAATGTTGCCTCCAATCTCTATGGAGTGTGATCTTGAACTAGTTATATAACCATTCTAACCTTGGCTTTTATTTATTTAAGATGAGAATGACGAAAAAGCACTTATCATAAAAAGTTACCGTATGACTAAAGTTATATATGATATGTGTTATCCAGGCTATTCGTATCTCTGGTGCATGGTCAAAGGAATTTACTAGGGGCTTAATCCACATGTATCTCCCCTTTGCTTTCTCTTTATAATTGGAAGTTAATACGTATATCATATTATTCCATAGCTCAATCGTGTCAAGCAAGGTATAACCCATGAGGCCTCTGCGTGTGCATGACCTTCTCCTGAGAATTCAGGGAACTCTGGTATATCCTGCCTGAAACAGGAGACACTCTCACTCACCAACTGACAAGATTGTAACTGTTCAAGTCAGGTTCATCCCTCTGACCTTTTGTACTCATCTCTCCAATGCACTCTGTTTAGTAGCCGCTTTCCCCCCATCCCCCTATTATGGACACAGGGAAATCACTGGAAGCTTATTTCCTATCTGGTTCCCACAAACATCTTGGGCTCCTACAGTCAGAGTAGACTCTGCCGACAAGGCTGACTTCCTGGAGACATCCCTGAGGAGAAGCCACATGGACCCACCCTGATACAGCCCTGGGTGCTGGAGCAGCCACATGGAGACCCCTGACAGTGCTGAGATGCTTACAATACCACTGGATCCAAAGACTTTCTACCCACTGGCTTGTGATTGTTCTGTATTTGAACTCATTGCCTGTGTTTCATGAGTCTGAAGATTTTATAGATTGGTATCAAACGTATGGGTTAATATTGGCTGGGATCTTTCCTCAACATTTAACTGCTCTTGTATAAAAACCTATTTCTTATTCACATATGAGTGTGTCTATGAATTTGTTTCTCTAGTCTCTCCAGACTAACACTCCTACCGCCACCACCCCACCACTGTACCCCGCAGAAACCTGTATTCTATTTGCTGTCAATGTAGGTTCATCATTCCTGGGTTTCATTTACCAAAAAAACAAAAACATATAACACAAATTCAGAGGATGACCTCCAATGACATAACACATCTGAGAGAAACCCCAAAATGAACAAACAGAAAATGTTGAAAAGCAGATCAGGTCCAGCATGCATCAAGTGACAAGGTTTTAACTGTTCAGGTCAGGCTTATCCCTTTGCCCTTTTATACTCCTCTCTCCAAGACACTCTGTTTAGTAGCCACTTCCTTCCCAGTCCACTATTATGGACACAGGAAGGGCACTAGAAGCTTATTTCCTATCTAGTTCCCACAAATATAGCTTTGGTTCCCACAGTCATCCATAGCTTTCTTCAAACCAGATTCTGGCAATTTAGGCTCTAATACTAATCCCTCCTTCGACTTCAGATTATATGGTTTACAATCCTTGGGTGACTGGAGATGCTGCATTTTTTCCATGCGGGCTTAGTTGATATCTCATTTAGATGGCTGCTTGTTTGGAAATAAGTCTTTAAGCCCCCCCAGATGCTATTTTTTTAAAATAAATCATTTTATTGGGGCTCATACAACTCTTATCACAATCCATACATACATCAATTGAGTAAAGCATTTTTTTTTTGAGTAAAGCATTTTATCTGATAGCTGGGCACCACCTAATTTCTTCACCACACTTTGCTACAGAACCCATATCTTCTGTGTTCCCTTCCTGAGAGTGAATATCAAGCAGGGTCATGATGTAAGAACTAATTGTTCTAAAGTTGGAGCTGGAATTTACATCAAGCCCAAATGGATCAACAGGGAAATCATATGAAGTCATTTTGCTTTTTTGAAGAGTTATATATGTAGGATTAGTTTTGATAAATAGTAACTCCAGGTTTGAACTGTAAGCTATGTTTTAGGGTCAATTGTTCCTTTGAAAGCCCTCTCCAGGCACTTTTTCATGCAATATAGATACGAGGACATATAAGAAGTTCTTTTCTCTTTGGAACACTAACTCTGCTCAGAAGTTGCCTGATTTACAAATTACCTATTAAATACACTTCAAAGCAACCTTTATCGTTGGCTTGGTGTTATTATTTTGGGGAGGGAGTGGGTAAAATAAGACCCGTCTCACATGTTAGTGTGAGAAAATTAAATAATTCATGCTAACCCCCCGAGACCTCAGAATTTATTAAAATATAGGCATTTCCCACATCTCTCCAAAATTCATTGACCTGCCTGAACTAGCTCAGGAACTGTCCCTCACAGCATTGACAGTTTGCTGCCAATGACCAATACTTTCATTTTGGGGGAAATTTTAACATAAAAAAAATAGTCTCTACTATTCCCAGATTATTGCCTCCGACTCTCTTCACATTGCTGTGACCTTGCTGACGGTGGCATGAACAGTAAAGCCAAAGACTCAGCACAATAGACGGAGCAGCCTTTTGACCTGCTTTCACGGGAAAACGTGTGATAAGGAAACGTTTACAACCATGAGTCATGGATGGCTGCAGCCAGTGGAGGAAAGGGCTCCCACCTGGGATTCCAATCAGACATTTGCCCAAGTTCAGGAGGGAGGGGTAACTGGCAACACTGTCCACCCCCTCCCCGACTCCTCACCCCAGGAGGGCTCAGCTGAAGCCTGAGACTTCCCCTCTGGGATTTCCTACCAATGTCCAGCTCCGGTGTGAAGGACCTTTGCTCCTAAGTGAAAGGCTTTCAGGCTCGGGAATGGAGGTGGCCCTGGGTCAGAATATACTGATTCTGAATCAGTGGTCACCTTCTTCCTCCTGAGCCGCAGGAGACTCCCGATTCACGGCAGTCGGATGAAATGATTGTTACTGACATTGCTTTCGTATGTAGTTTGCATTAACTCTTCATATTCACAAATGTAGTGGAGCACCCAGGAGCAAAGCTGTGAAGACTTCATAGCCATAGCCATTGACGTGAGGAAATGAGTCCCTGGCCTGTCTGCTCAGGACCACCACAGTCTCAAGAGGGCGACAAGGTCACTCAGCCCGGCAATGTTCTTTGTACTTCTGAATTACATGCTATTCACATTTTTAAATAAATGTTAATACCATGAAGAACAGAGTTACAAAGCAATTTAAATCAAATTAATATCTCTCTGCACGAGCAATATAATTTTCCTAGAGTGGACAAGGAAGCATCTTCAAAAAGAGCTGAATGCTTGGCCATCAGATTCTCTTGGATTGCTCAAAACAAAGTGGGAGTTGCATTGCAATGTTTCCAGGGGCCCAAGTACACTCACCTTCTCAGTCAATCTTCTTAACAACCGTTTCAGTTCCGTTCCAATTCACAAGTGAGAAACTACAGCACAGAGGGGCCAGGTAGCTTGTCCACAGCACGCAGCTAGCCCTTTCACACAGCTTCTCAAAGAGTTTTAACTCCAGAGTCTACAACTTAGCCAGATTGATTCTACTTGCAGGAGTGTGACGTCCCAATAGCTTAATGTTCCATTTAAAATCGTTCTAGCCAATGAGGAAATGGATTCGTCTTCTTGGAACTTATTTTGCAAATAATTCCCCAAGTGAGCTGTTATAGGTTCTGGTAAACTATAGGAACTTTGGGATCCTAAGGAAACACTAAACAGATGACCACCGGACTGACTTAGTTCAACTTACGTAATTCTATTGATTTAGTCACGTATTGACCTTTGAAAGTTAGGGTAAGAAATATCTCCCCGACAGGAGGCACAAAAAATAAATTTAACCAAAGCAACACTAAGGAAACTGTCATTTTCCAGGAGCCTTTCAAACCCCTGAATCCAAATAGTTGATATCAATTAATAATCAACTCACTGCGAGGAATCAGCTCTAATTCCTCCCAGCCCTTAGGATGAGGCACAGCTTCCCAGGCGCTAAATCATTACAGACGCCGGCTGCCACATCCTGCTTCCAGAGAGGAGCTGGTGAGTTCAGAGGACCGACCTGTCGGTGAGCATCCCTCTGCTTACCCAACTGAACCACCGTGGCTTCTTAAATGTGTCATCATCTCCATCTAACGTCCTGGTTGCTTTCTAAGTGAAGCACAAATAAATGATAGACAAGCATTTCTCTCTCCCTTCTCACTTCATCCCTTGCCTGTGATAACACCCAGGGAGAGAGTTAGCAGGGAACAGCCCTGGTCATTTCACCCCTTCTCTGGACACACGGGTCCTGGAAGTGGCCTCCTAGCTTCTTCTCAAGAGTGCTTCATGTATTGCTACTCAGGTCACGTCTTGTCCCCTGGTCCTGCTCCATGTCTGGCATCCATAGATCACAAACCACCACAACTCCTATTTCTGGACCTATTCATTCTATTAATTGGGGGAAGATGACAATCACTCTAAGCCATTCAGGCTACATGAGCATGAAATGATTTACCGTGAAGCTCATGAAACTTTGTGATCAAAGTAGCCACGCGCTGAGACCTCTCTCTAAAATTGCTGAGGCCACAGTGCCCTCTTCTGTACTCTGTGAAATGTAAATTCTCCACCAGGCACTCATTCACTCTTCAGGCATGCATGTATGAAAATCTGATTGGGGCGGTCAGCTGAGGGTTTCCTTTGATGTTCTTCTCTTTCCGGGAGTCGATTGCCTCGCATATGACGTGAAAACAAGATTTTTATAGACAAATGACTGCCTTAAAACAAAAAAAGAAGAAGATGAAGAACTGCTGCCTGATATTTGTGTCTTTAGAGCTTTGGAATTCCTTTGGTCAGCAAAGCAGGAAACATTATCCACAGAGATCAGGCGTGAAGTGATTACTATTCAGGTTCCGTTATTAGAGATTAGTATGGCCTGATAGCTGGACAGCTTAAAGGGCACAAGTCCTTTTCTTTCTTTTTTTTTTTTTTTTAGTTCCTCCAGGCCCACAATGAGACAGGCCCCAGGTCCCCACTTGGGGCTTGAGTGCTAAATTCTGGCTTTCAGCCTGCTATGTAACAGAGGAACCATGGGTTTCAGGAATAAGGTACTCGATATCCTGGGAAGATTCAAGAACATCCATCTATCCAGATGTGGGGGAACTCTGGTCTTCCATCCTTTCTGAGGCTACAGAACCCTCCTCTTCTGGGGCCAGCTCAGTCTCCTTGGGGACCCAGTATGTGAGCTGTGGTTCTGAATGCTCTGGGCCGGAGCTGCAGCATCCCTGGAATGAGCTGCCACTTTCTGGGCAGTCCCTGGACGGCAGTTGGCACACACATTCCAGTGACCCCAGGGAGGACTCCCAGCTGAGCCCTAAAGGGTCACCCAGTTTGGGGGAATAAGGCAGCGCCCATGGGCCAATAGCTTCCTGGAGCAGGCCCACTGGTGCTGGAGGCTCAGCTTCCTGGGCTGCAGAAATCCAAGCCTGCTTTCTATAGGCAAAGCAGGAGTGGGCCATGGCCTTGGCCTCCAGACCTCAAGGGGCCACGTGCGTGGGCTAAGAAATATGGGGAAGTTCTCCAGGAATCTTTGGATGTCAAAAAGAGGGTAGCGGGGGGGAGAGGAACAGCAGAACACACAATGCAGCGGTGGGTGTTGGCATCAATCCTGCGTGCCCATTGATAGGAAAAGCTGAAACTGGGGGAATAAAGTGGCCGTTGGATGACGCTAGATGTTGTTTCCCAAAGTTGAGCTGACTGTCGGAGGGCCAGAGCAGGAGCGCTGGTAAAGTACAGATGAGAACCTCTTTGTGTCTCCATGGATAAGAACAGCATTCGTACTGTAGGAATGCACAGGGTCACTCCAGACCCAGACAGGCTGGAGGCTTGCAGACAAGTCCTTTTCTTATAGGAATTCAGATCATCGGGTAAAAATGCATTGGAACTTGGAAAACCAAATAAACCAAAAAGACATGTGGAAGATCTCTGACCTTCTCATATTTCAAATGGGAGGAGGAAAATCAAATGCCTCATCATACAGAAGCTGCTTTCTATGCAGCAGCGGTCAGACATATGTCTACCCTCTAAACCTCTTATCAATTCTGTTTCCACCCTCCCTTCCCACAGCACTCTGAACTCATCACCTGGATTGATGATTCATTGCAAGGGCCACAAAACCCACAGACAATGCTCGTGGCTATTGACGTTATTATTGTCATTAGCAAGTTACAATTCAGGCTCACAAATGTTCAGGACACAGTTCTTTGGTCAGAACAGCCTGCCTCTTCACAGTCATGCCAAAGATATACCTCTTTCTGCCCCTCAGCCAGTCAGTCAGAGGCCCCATGGCCTTGGTCCTGTTCAGGCAAGGTTACAAGACTTGTTTGGTGCCACCAGTAAATGCCCCAAAGCCTCGAGTCTACCATAGCCTCCTCCTGAAGGTGCTCAGCTCGAACACTGTGGTTCTTCAAACCTAGGTTCTGTGCCCACTCCACAAGCAAGCCTCTTGCCCAAAGACACTCAGCTTTAAGAACTTGGAGCTCTTGGAAGCCAGCCACTCTGCCCGAGCTCTGTCTTGCTTCTGTCACCACCACTCTTCTCTGGTGTCAGTTTTCGGTCCCTGGATCATGACGGGTCAGTGTGCTAGGATCTCAGGGTCCAAAGGACAGACCTCACCTTCGGCTCTTCTTTCTGAGTGGGAGCGAAATCTCCCTTTCCTGCTTCTGAAATGGCTCGTTCTACCCTGTAGGATGGCAAATTTGACCAATTCCCACCGAGAGATCTAAGTTTTTATGTTCACAATTAACCTGGTGAACACTTTTACATAACTCACAGCTGAATCATATAATCCTATCAGTATCTTCTTTCAATTTTTATTATTCAGAACTAGGAAAGTCGCATCAAGTAATCTCCTGCACTGCAGAAATATATTAAGTCCTCACTAAAATGAATTAGAATTCTTTCCTATGCCTCTGACTTTTATCAGAACTGTTTTTTAATTGACTATAGGCTTCTTGCTAAATCTATGATTATGTTTTAAAAATGTAATTGATGATACTGCCCCAATGATATTTATATAGAAACATAGATATATGGAACAAGCTACATAGAGAAAGATATACAGAGAAAGAAAGATTTATATTGATATCCAAATGTATATGACCACATAGAAAAAGAGAGAAACCAAACAACAAAAATGTTATCAGTGGCTAATATAGAATTATGGAGGATCCTTTACTCTTTTGTTGATTTTCCAAATAACCAACAATAAAAGTACATTGAATTTCATTCTTATGATCAGAAAATAACTTAAAGACATCAATCAGGTGGCTATAGAAAGTGGTGTTTTGATTGGAAGTTCGAAGATGAAAGACAAAAGCAACTTCGCCTGAGTATTGTATTCTAATTGATATGGTTGTTTCTCATAGGGGTACAGATTCACAACTCTGAAAATGAGGTTTAATTGTGCTGTGATACAGCGCTGTGAAGAAAGCAGGTGGTGCACCTCTATCAACTGGAATAGTGTCTGGGATCTTAAAGGCTTGTAAAAAGCAAGCAGCCATCTACGTGAGCTGTTAACTAAGTCAACAAGGAAGAAGCACACCAGCCTGTGTGATCCAAAGATGGCCATAAAAAAATCCGAATATAATCGAGGGGAAAGTATCAGAGTTTAAATTGTGAATACCCAATTTGTAGAAGGATATGTAGGACAATAGGACCCCAAAATCCATCTGAAGAGTAGCTAGTCAGATTAAGCCCTCTGGCAGATCCCCTCTAGCCACAGGCAAGGGACACGAACAATTTTACTATCAGACAGAGATTATTATAAACTTGATTCTGGTAGATTGAACCAGGGTATGATATGACACTTGGCTAGTTGACCTCCCCCTTGGCCTATCCCAAATTTGTTCTAGGCTCAAATATTTCTAACTTGTTCCATGATAGAAATGTCTTCTCTGGTTTTTAAAAATATTGTTGGTGGTCATTTCTTTCTTACTCTTTAAAAAAATTTTTTCTTTATATTATTATTATTATTTTCTTCTTTCTCTTTTGTTTTCAATTGTTTCTGTTATGTTTCCCAATTTATGAGGCCCAGAGGAGTGGATGCCTAGAGACAATACTTGATGCAATGGTTTATCAGGAATGGGGGTGGGGAGGGGAAGCATAGGGAAGTGAGGCAATCGATGAAGATGGGAGGGGGGAGGAAGCATTAGAACTCATTGTGATTTGTATTTACAACTCTTTTGAGACATGATTTAACTATGGAAGTGCATGCTCTGTGAATATTATATCAAGAAAACTACTTTTAAAAAAGGAACTCAAGCTTGACCTATGGTTACCATTGGTGAAAGAGGAAGACTTTTGCTTAGGGAGCATTGAGTTTATTTTAGTGGTAGTGGAACAATTTGGAGAGGGATATCAATAAACGTTTGTACAACATGAAAAGTATAATCAATGGCACTGAGTTATACATGAAGAAGTTGTTGAACTGGAGAATGTTTGGTTGTGTATATTTTTGTCACCATTGAAATAAATAATCATACAAATAACAATGAGTACTAGGAAGAAAAGTTGTTCTAGAATTGATTGTAGTAATGATTGTACAACTCTACTTGATATAATTGAACGATTGAATTGTATGATATGTGGATGATGTGCCAATAAAACTGTTAAAACATAAGTGTGCTGTGATTGAAGAAAAATGTTCTGAGTGACAGGTCCTAATATCCAGGTCTCTTGTTTAGGAATGAAAACTACAGATAAGCACGGGATACACTAGCCGTAGCTAGTTTCTGTGGCTATCATACGTTCCTTGGCTCATACAATTCAAATAGAGAATAGAATTGGAGACATCAGTATGAAACATGCTAAGTTAATACAGATGAATAGACACAACAGTAATGATTACAATGTAGGTAAACTTATGTTAGTATATAGGCATAGGTTTTCTGGCTCCATCCACTCTATCTACTGTGAAGAAGCAATGGCATCCCAGTAGCAATGATCACATTAGCTCACAGATCATGGTTTCTAATACCATTCTCCAATAGAAAGATCCGAACTCCTTGGAGAAGTGGCCAATTCTTGGGCTGGGGTAGGTAATACGCAAGATGACTCTGAGCCTCTCATAGCCCCAGAAAGGAAGGAAGGTTGAACACCAAAGCAATGGCAGATGCCAGAGGGACCCCGTGGGCAAGAGCTCCAGAAGGTGGAGCTACCACTGAATAATTAATGCAGCATTAGATTAGAACCCAAATAATAAAATTAGTAGCCACAAACCCCTAAACAAACATCCACAGGCCCACCAGGAAACAAAATAAATGATTAAATACATAAAAAGAAAAGAAGAGACAAATATGTCCAAGAACCTAACTTGTTTTCCCGACTTGACTTCCAGAATTGTGTGACTCAGTTCCTGAATTGCCTCTGGTGAGAGGCTGTAATGACGGCATAACTATCCTGGGACAAGAAGACATTCCTGGAGAGCTATACGAGAGACACATCCTCCTTGAAGAAGGTAGAGTTCAACTTCGCTGAAGTATGGGTTATGCCTCATGATTTGCTTCCCCAAAATATGAAAAAATTGTTTAAAAAGTAACTTTACAGTGGAGGAACCTGACAAACACTGCATTATATTTATTACAATACAAAAAAGAAACTACCATAGTGTTGATTCTGACTCACAGCGCCCTATGGAGCAAAGTGGAACTGCCCCTAAGATTTCTGGGAGCTGAAAGCTGCCTCATTCTCCCGATTACACCAATAATAGTATTGAAACCCCCTCTGAACAGGGGCAGAGCACTCTGGGCTAGATCCCAAATCAGAAGCGCCGTCCTTTTTTGTAGATACATTCTGGATTTAATCCCTTTCTGTGAGGGAAACTAGTTCCTCACAATTGTATCACGGGTCTGATAGGTGCAATTGTATAGTTATGATATATAAAGATTATAGTAAAGTCATAGAGAATAAGAGAGATAGGAGAGAGAGAGTAAAATGAAGGAGTCAGACACATCTCATGGTACCATGCTCACCTCCTGTATGGCCTTGATCTCACAAGTCAGGTCCGAGCACAGCGCCAGGCCAGAGGAGGAGAGGGGAGAAGAGAGAGAGAGACTGGAGGAGAGGGGAGTGGGCCAGAGGAGAGAGAGCTCTTTATTGTTTGGGGGCTATTGATAGGTAGCCATAAGACAGGCATATTCAGTAGTTAAATGTGCCACCAGGTGGGTGGAAATCACAGTAAAGTCCCTGACCTCACAGGTGAGGAAACCTAATACCTGCATTGGGGGAAGAACTGAGAGGGTATGGTAGTCTCAGTGGGAGGAGTTAATCAGGGAATGTCTGCCTCTACAGGGACAGAATCAACCATGTGCTCACTTTAAGGCATCATAGGTGTTAGGGGAGAATTTGTGGGAATGACATTAGTTTCCCACACCTTTCCACTAGCATTCTAAATATTTTCCAGACTTTAGGATGACTCCTGACTGAGCAACACCCTAGGAAAGACTTAATCCTGACCCACATGCGTAACTGAGCAGGCAAGCAGAATCTACCTTCTTGTGCTCACCTTGAAGAACCTTGCTTCTTCCACTTCCTTGAGAAAGAGGAACTTGGCCAAGAGAGTTGTTATTTTGTGTGTGTCTGTGCTGATGAATGGATGATTATTTGACACAAGTCCAGCATTTGCCAGGCAACAATAACAACTAACAACAACAAAAACAATTTTCGGAGTGATGTGTACATCGTCATCACAGCCTCTCAGACTTGAAGACAACCAGGGCTGAGTCACACAATTAAGAGTTCTGGCTCTCAAGGGCGAGATTGGAAATCAAGTTATGTTCTTGAATCGTGGGTTGCTTTTCTCTCGCTGCCATTTTTCTCCCACTCACAGACACCATTTGATTGAGCTTATTCAATAAAATACATGGATTTTAGTAGCCCGGTTCTCACCCCCAGAAACTGCTTGTTCGAATATTTAAGAAGGGCTAGAGAATGATTTGTTTTATTTCTATCTGAAATCTACCAAAACAAAGTGATTCACTGGGAGAAGTTTTTGTTTCAGGAATGAATGGTTTCTTTTGAACCTGAAGTTTTCACATTAGCTGCTGTTTCCTCTCTCTCTGTCCTAACCCACCCCTCCTGCTCAAAGCCTAGACATAGCCGTGTCGCTGCGGCCAATAGCTGCCCAGGCGGAAGTCCTCATTTGCTCCCTCAAAATGTCTTCCCCCAAAATGGCATAGGCAGACATTGTCCTGACTGGGCTGATATTCTGAGCAAACCACATTTCTTAACAATAATTTTTAAAAAGGGAAACCAAAACTGGTCATCCATATGAGTCACCCCAGGCTTCTACCACCACACCCAAACCACACCTAACTGGGTTAGATTTAATTGGAAAAGCAAGCAATCACCCAGAGCAAGATTGGATGCTTCAACTAGGTCTCAGATCACCTCTTTCTGTGTTTGCGTACCTTTGACGCTTCTTGTTGCCGACAATTCACCTTATGTGTTTGATGGGGGTGGGTTTTTTGGTTTTGTTCCAGCCATTTCTATGGCATTTCAGGTCAGAATGACAGAGGAACCCACGTGTACCATGTCGGAGCGTTTCTTCAATCGCCTTCGAGCTCGTTTTATGTTGTGCGTTCCTTTTGCCAGGCTATCAGACACGGAGCCATTGGGAGCACCTCCCAAACCCCAAACAAATTGATTACCCTCAAGTCGATTCTGACTCGCAGGGACCCGACAGAGCAGCGTAGCACTGCTGCATACGGTGTCCGAGTCTGGAATCTTGCCGACGCTGATGCTGTTGGACAGGACCCACTGGCCTTTTGGGTCAGCAGACTAATGCGTAGCTCACGGCATTCCTAAGGTTTCTGGGCCACGTGTCTAATCCTTGTATTTTTAAAGCTCCATGTACACGAGATCCAATAATTTCCGAAGAGGACAGAGGTTAAAAGCCTGCCCCAGGCACCATTTGGGGAGTTGGCCCAGGCACGCTGCTCCCTCCTGCTCCTGCAGGGCACGAGCTGGGCCCACACGAGTGGTTGGTTCCCTATGCAGCTTCCACCCTATGCTGCAGCCCACCATTGAGTGGACCAGGGTAGACCTGACTTGACCGGACCCAAACTGGCTTTCCCCCCCTTGGGGGAGGTAGGGTTTGGGGGAAGAAATGTAGATGGAGCTAGAGATAGGTTCTAAATGGCAAGACCTGCGGCGTGTCGGTGGCGCATTCCTCCGGGTGGCCTTGCGTCCCTGTGGGTACTGACCAGGAGCTCACTGGGCAGCGGAGGGCGAGGCCAGGGAGGGCAGGGAGACGTGAGGCTGTCAAATACCTGCAGCTCGTCTCGGGACGCTGGACTCGGCATCTCATTTCTAGAACACACGCACAAATGAATGCCCTTCTTTTTGCTTTAACTACTACACGTCAAATTATTTTATTGCTTACAACACCCTCCCTGCCCCCCCCCCAAAAGTGTTGGGGAATCTAAAATATAACCAGAAAACAGAACAAGTGTGCAAATATGTTGGGGATGAAGTTTCTAGTCATCTTTTGAACTACAACAGTGTAACAGGTTTTTTCTTTTCCTTTCCTCCCCCCCCACCCCCACCTCGCTGTAACCCACAGTGACACAGGCTTCCAATTATATTGTGAGACAGCAGATTGAACACAATTTCATGAAATAACACCAACCCTTATTACTGATGATGATCCAGCAAAAACATAATCAGCAGTCTGAAACATATTTTGCTAATATGTAAATACCAAATAAAAATCAATCTAAAACAAAGAAAATAAAAATTAAGAGAGCGTTTATTTGATATCACCACTCTGCATTAATTAAAGACCACACTTTTACTAGCTTGGCACTGTTGTGCTCATTTTGTTTCTTTGTTTTGTTTTTCTTTTTCCTTTGTTTTTAATTGACTCAAGATCAAAAACCCTGAAAGTTAAACAGAGTTGTAAGAATGGTTACAGTGTCCAAAATTGATGAGGAGGAGGGTGTGGGAGTCTGGGAGGGCTTAATCAAGGGCAATGTAACTGAGAGGTATTACTGAAGCCCAATGAAGGCTGAGCATGATAGTGGTACAAGAAGAAAGTAAAGAGAAATAGAGAAGAACTAGGAGGCAAAGGGCATTTATAGAGGTCTAAATACAGGCGTGTACATATGGAAATGAATTTATATATGAGGATGTGGACATAGATCTATGTGCATATAGTTATAGGTTTAGAATTAAGGTAGCAGATGGATATTGGGCCTCCACTCAAATACTCCCTCGATGCAAGAACACTTTGCTTTATTAAACTGGCATTCCATGATACTCACCTTCCCAACAGGATCACCGAAGACAAAGTGGGTGCGCAAGCAAATGTGATGAAGAAAGCTGAAGGTGCCCGGCTATCAAAATATATAGTGTCTGGGGTCTTAAAGGCTTGAAGATAAACAAGCAGCCATCTAGCTGACAAGTAACAAAGCTCACATGGAAGAAGCACACCAGCCTGTGGCATTACAAGGTATTGATGGGATCAGGTATCAAAGACCCAGAGCAAAAAATCCTATCATTGTGAATGAGGGGGGGGAGGTGCAGAGTGGAGACACAAAGTCCCTCTGTAGGTAACTGGATAGTCCCTTACAGAGGATCACAGGGAGGGATGAGCCAATCAGGATGCAGTAAAACAATGATGAAACATACAATTTTCCTCTAGTTCTTTAATGCTTCCTCCCTACCACTATCATGATCCCAATTCTACCTTACAAATCCAGCTAGACCAGAGGATGTACACTGCTACAGAGAGGAACTGGAAACACAGGGAGTCCAGGACAGATGATCCCTTCAGGACTAGTCTTGAGAGTGGCGATACTAGGAGGGTAGAGGGAGAGTGGGGTGGAAAGGGGGAACCGATTACAAGGATCTACATAACACCTCCTCCCTGGGATATAGACAAAAGAATAGTGGGTGAAGGGAGATGCCGGACAGTGTAAGACATGACAAAATTATAATAATTTATAAATCATTAAGGGCTCATGAGGGAGGGGAGAGCGGGGAGGGAAGGGGGGAAATGAGTAACTGAAACCAAGGGCTCAAGTAGAAGGCAAATGTTTTGAGAATGATGATGGCAACAAACGTACAAATGTGCTTGACACAATGGATGGATGTATGGATTGTGATAAGAATTATACAAGCCCTCAATAAAATGATTTGAAAAAAGAATGGTCACAGTGGAAGTACATTTGGATATTTTCTCTTTTACTCAGGTCTATTTTCTTTGAATTGTTTTCCATTGCTGTTCATGACTTAGTAAATTAATTTCAGAACCCACTAACAGGTTGTGGCGGGCAATGGGAAGTTGAGTGGACCAGAATATATTAACTTCCTGAATAGCAGTGAGAATTGGGAGTCAGTGAGCAGGCCCCGTCTTTGCTGGTCACCAGGTATCTCTCCTTTATCAATCCCATTCCTCTGGACACTGCATGTAACTTTCAGCAATTCTTTTTTGTTGAGAAGGCAGCGCCCTTTGTCTGTGAGCTATGATTACAATCTATTTCTGCCTATTTGATCCTCAGAGAAGGAGTGCAAACTGTTGCTTTCCACCTTCCATGTTGCCTGGGCCCAGCAGCCTCCCAGGCTTCCCGTGCTTCTTCTGCTGGTCTGGTCAGTTTGGGCCATGAGCAAGTCACGTTCCTTTTCTTTCCCTGAGTTCTCCTGGACAATGTAATGCATTAATGTACTTGGCTACATTTGGAAGTTTAAGGACACCCTGAGTGGCCTCAGAAGAAAGATCTCTTAACAGTGTACGTCGGAAAAATCAGCCACTGAAAACTCTGTGGGACGCAGTTCTTCTTTCACACACGAGGGGGCGCCGGGAGCCAACTTCAAGGCAACCGCCTTCCTTCTTCCTGGAGTGACTCATCTGCCTTTTGTTTTTCTAACGAAGTCATGCGCATTTGGGGCGATCTGGCCAGTGGTTCTGCAGCACGCATTCGTCTTCTTTTTCTGAGCTCCTGTGGGCATGTAGACATTTCAACTACTGACATGGGAAAATGCTAAACGAAGACTGTTAGGTGAGGAATGCTGTTAGAAAACAGCATGTGCCTAATAGGGCTCCAGATTAAAATTAAGCTAGAGGTACAGTTACATATCAAGAGACTTGGAATTTTGGATATTTCTGCTCTATGTTTTCCAAATCGTTCATGCAATAAGCAAATAGTGCATACTAAAAGCAATAAAATGAATCGTCTAAACCCATTGCTCTGGCTCTCAAGGATGTCCATAGCTCTTCAAAACACAGCACAAATCATACAGGTTTGGCGTTGAGTCATCTTCCTCTCATTTACCAAGTTCGCTTCCCCTGCCAACCACATCACAGTATCTTTGAATATTCTAACTCATTTTTTTGTTTTTAACCCAATCTTCATCTTTCTGTGCCCCCAGCTCTGGTAGACTAGGTAATCCTTAATTTACTTATTATTGAGAACATCAACAAAACTTACACTAGGTGTACTTAGATAGTATTTGTGATATCTTTTCCTTTCTCCAAACCCTGAAAATGTTGTAGAGGCATGCAAAATGCTGCTGCTTTTACTAAAACGGGACAGCAGGGAGAAAGATAGCAAATTATCTCTATTTCTTTTTTATTTTGGTGGTAATAGACTCGGTAACAGGTAGTTTGCTTTTTGAAACTAATAAAAATATGACTTCACACTCTGTTTACATAAGTTTCTGATAATAGGTTTCTTTTTTTTTTTTTTAAGGAATTACGGGGAAGCGGATGTAGGGAGTATAGTAGAGAAAGGAAAACAAAAACAGACGCTTTAAGCAAGAGAATCATTTAAGCCAAAAAAAAAAAAAGCAAAACAAAAATCCCAGAAACCAGCAATGAGAAAGGTAAAGGGGAAGAAAAGCTTTAATATAATCATCTATGTTCATATAAATATAGTTTATTTCAGCTTATTACAAGCTAGAACTCTGCCATGCATTTTATGAATCCTTCCCACAACATTATGAGGTTTTATTGGTGGGCTTGTTCTCCAGGGCGGGAACCAGCTCTGTCAGGAAGAGGAGGATCTGTCACTCCGCAGGGCAGCCGGGCGAGGGCAGAGCCAGGAGCCAAAGCTTCTTGTACTAATGGCCCTTCAACTCCAAGTCACCGGTCTTCTCAAGAAGCAAAAACTCCGTTCTTCCTTCAAAGGCCTCTTTTTCTGAGTCCAACAAAACTAAGTGGAACACAGTCATCCACGCTCTGTTTTCTTCCTGCTACTGAGGGGCACACCCAGAACCCCACCCCATCCCTGAACCTTGGGCAGACCAACTGAGCACAGGAAACAGAGGTACAAGGCTAACCACTGGGAACTACTGTGCTGTGTCACCTCAATAGCGGGTGACACTGCCGCTGCCTTCAAGGGCTGAATCTTGACTGGTTGGCCTTCCAGCCACTTGGAAGCAGAGAATCACCGGGAAGTCTGACTCCATGAAGAGAGAGCAGGTAAGTATGGTGCAGGACACAGATCCCCATAATATCCCAGGCCATCACGGAACCCAGGATTTGGTCGTCATTGATTTCCAAGATAATGGCTGAGAGGGAAGAGAGGTCTGACAGGAAGCCTTCTCTATCATGCGGGGGCTTACTCTTCAAGGGAGGTAGAGGTGTGGCATCAACTGTTGCCTCATGACCTCCAGGAGGCGGGGCTGAGGCCGGGTCCTACCCGAAAGTAGGCCGGTTCCCACGTGGTGCGCGCTTCTTCTCAAGGGAGTGTGCTTCCCTCTGCCACTGGTGGCGTCCATCCCTATGCCATTTCTGTCATCGGCATTGTTCCCCGGGCACCTCAAGCATCACATCTTGTATTTTGTGCCATTTTAATGCAGACAAGGTGTCAAGTGTGACTAATCCCCGTAATTGCATATCAAGTGTCAATTTTAACACAGATACATAATCCACCCCTTGGATGAGTTAGGCCAGATGCTGGGGGTAGGGGTGGGGGGCGGGGGACAGGGAAGGGATCTATTACATGGGCCTTTTAAGTAATGGCCCCACAGAGGAGTCACCAAAAATGTAATGGCCCCATAGAGGAGTCACCTAAATGTATGTTTTCCTCTCTGTAGGTGTGCCATAAACTGATAATACCTGGAGCTAAGTTTATAATTAGATAATGCAGGCAGATTACTCAGTCTGTTTTTCTATTGTGTGTCACTTCTGCAGGATTTTAATTGTATACTCTTTAGTACTTATGCTAAAATGATATTAAATCAATTATCTTTGCTTAAAGATATTCCTGTAACCTATTGATTCTGCATTTCCCCCTGGAAGTTCCTATTCTTGTACCATAAATATTCTAACGATTGGCTCCATACAGCAAGGCATCTGTCATCGTCTAATAAAGATAAGAACTAGCGCAGGGTTGGGACCATGCCTAATTGTGGCAGTGCGGTAACTGCTATAGGTCAAATCTGTACTGGTAAGGGGCGTGTGCTTGGGGCAAAGTTAAATGCAGGTTTGAATCATAGGTCTGATACTTAGCTGTAAGGCATTGGGAAATTTACTAAATTGCCTCAAGACTCAGTATCTTTTATCTGATTTTTTTTTTAAAAAGAAAGGTGGGTTTGAGCCACCTACTAATCTCTACCTGGCAGGACTATTATTTTTAAAACATGTCACTGGGAACTTCTGATTTAATATGCACATTAGACACGTATCTGTGCCCCCCACCCTCCATCTCTCCTGAATCACCACTAAAAGGAGGTAATATTTTAAATGAATCTAAAATTTGTTTTTGTTACTCAAGCTGTTTTGAGTCATGGCGACTGTGATAGGTACATAATTCCATGTCAAAATAAATATAGGGATGGAGTCTAGCCTGTTAATCAAGATCACAGCCTGCTGATGCCTCCTTGTGGGCATGGCCTTCTCTGAAGGATTCTGGGAGTTTCCTCTCTTTCTCCCTGGAGGTGGGCCACACTATCTCCCTGCTTGACCTTCCTGTTGAAGAACCACATTCAAAGAGCTAAAGGAGCCACGTGGAGACCCTTGCCAGTGCTGAGATGCTTCCATCGCCACTGGATCCACAAGACTGTTCACCTGCTGGTCTGTGATCTTCCTGCATTTGGCATCATTGCGTGTGCTATGTACGTATGGATAGGAATTTATGGACTAATATCAAACATAAGGGCTAATATCAGACTTATGGACTTGATCTGGCCTGGGCTGGAATGTTTTCTCAGTACACAATTGCTCTTTGATATAAAACTCTTTCTTACACACATATGAGTGTCTCTGGATTTGTTTCTCTAGTTAACCTGGCTTAACACTGCAACCTTACGGACAAAACTTTGCCTGGTTCTATGCCACTTTAGGGAGCCATGGTGGTGTAGTCATTACATGTTGGGCTGCAACCCACAGGGTCTGCAGTTTGAAACTACCAGTTACTCCCCAGGACAAAGACAGGGCTTTCTCCTCAAGTAAACAGTTACAACCTCAGAAACTCACAATGCAGTTATACCACGTCCTCGAGGGTTGCTGTGAGTCCGTATCTACTCGATGGCAGACAGAAAGAGACAGAGAGCGAGATGCCACTTTAATAAGATTTAAAGTCCTATAGAAAATAACAAACAGTTCTGTCTTGGAAGAAGTGTAATCAGAATGCTTCTTAGAAGCAGGAATGAGGAGACTTCATCACACATATTCTGGACATGTTATCAGGAGAAGCCATCCCTGAGAAAGGACATCATGCTTGGTAAAGTAGAGGGGCAGCGAGAAGAGGAAGACTCTCCACAAGGTGGGTCAACACAGTGGTTGCAACAATGGGCTCAAACAGAAGGAAATGGTGAGGGTGGCGCAGGACCAGGTGGTGTTTCGTTCTGTGTGGGGTACCAGCCCCCACAATAAAATGGGTCCAAGGGGCGGTTGTGTAGTTGAGGGATAAAATTAATGAGATATCAGACAAGACAAGGCAAGAAATGTTTCACCTCCCAGACTGCCATGATCTCAGCAGCCAGATCCACGCAGAGAGAGAGAATATATTTCGGACCAAGGCTTATATACACTAGGGTGGGACAGAGTATAGTATCTGATTGCTCTAGATGGCTGATAACCTTCAAGCAGATCACCTTTAAGCAGTTGGTCTCCAAATGTATAGTTATTGACCATGTGTTAGCAAGCAGCACCTTAGGTTTGGCATATAATATGGGGGGACAACCTGGGAATAACCTTTCTGTTTCCCACAGTTCTGTTGTATTATATGGTTGATACAAGTAGGAACCAACTCAAAACTAAGACACTACTTTATGATGGTTGGTACAAGTTAGCCTTTCTCCACTGTTGTGGCTCTTGTGTAGGTCTTATTGTGAGTTCGTCTTGTTTCCTTGATTCACTATCAAAGTCATTCCCCTGAAGTTGGGTAGATTCTGACTGACAGAGACCCTAAAATAAAAAGAATAGAGTGTCTATGGATTTGCCCCTAAAGGGGTTTTGAGACTGTAATCTTAACAGAAGTAGATTGGTTCAGCTGGTGCGTGTGAACCACCAAATTTTCAGTTAGTGCCAAGGACTTTCACCACTACACCACCAGGACAACCAGAAGTGCTTCTCTAGCAATTAGTTGTCTGGAGGCTGTGTCCAAAGTAAGAAGCTGAAATCTCATATGCTAGCTTCTAAGGAGCATTCTGGCTGTGTTTCACATTCAGTTTATTCACCAACACCACAATCTGAATGCATCGATTCTTCTGCCATCATCCCACAAGGATAAAGAAAGCAGAACAGGAGACAGTCGGAAAGTCAGACATCAGAACATGTTTAGGAAGTACAAGTGGACTAGTGAACACGGGCTTTGGGGGATGGGGAGAGCCAGAACCCGAGTGCCATGGATAAGAGGGAACCAGCGCAAAGACTCAGCATTTGGAGGTGGAGCATGAACTGGAAGGAGGAGATGGGCTGAAAACCTATATGAAGAGCAGTGAGTTCTCCACACCTTTTCTCTCATCCCACACAAGACAGTGGTCTCCTCGCAAGCTCGAATGAGACAGGCACCTTACAAAGGAAAGGACAATTGACAGAAGATAAGGAAATTTGTGTTTCAAATAGAGAGCTCAGTACCTGAATCATATCAGAATTGCTGACAGTCTTGGAATACACTCCCTGGCGCTCGGTCGAGGCCTGAGCGGCAGTCTCTGGAGGCTGATGCAGAGCTGGTGTTCCGCCCCCACTGCAGCTCCTCCAAAGGCTGCTCGCTCATCCCTGTCCAACCAGATAGTGGTTGTGACTGAGTAGTGAGTGAGTAGCTCAAGGCCCAGTGGATTTTGTCTGACTTAGACAGCGGAGGTGAGAAGGATCCAAATTAAGTGGTATTTTCCCCCAAACAATGTTTATATTTAGTCCTTTCTGGGTCTGTGATTATTCACTAAACATTTTTCTCTGCACAATAAAACACTGCATGGTCCTGCGCCATCATCACAATTGTTCCTGTGCCTGAGCCCATTGATGCAGCCCCTGTGTCAGTCCATCTCGTCTGGGCCTTCCTCTTTCCCACCACCCTTCTACAGTACCAATTATGATGTCCTTCCCTAGGGACTGGTCTCTTCTGACAATATGTCCAAAGTGTGGAAGACAGAGTCTTGCCATGCTTGCCCCAAAGGAGCACTCTGACCTTATTTCTTCCAACATTGATCCATTTGTCCTTTTAGCAGTCCCTGATACTGTCAATATTTTTCTCCAGTGCCACCAATCAAATGCATTTGACTCTTCTATGGTCTTCCTTATTCCATATACAACTTTCACATGCATGTGATGCAATGGAGAATACCGTGGCTGGGCTCAGGTGCTGGGATTAATCCTCAAAGTAACATCCTTGCTTTCCAATATTTTTTATTTTTGCTTTCCAGTATTCTAAAGAGGTCTTGTGCAGCTGATTCATCTAAAGCAATACACCTTGTGACCTTTTGGCTGCTGCTTCCATGAGCATTGATTGTGGATCTAAGATAAAATCCTTCACAACTTCAATCTTTTCCGCATGTCACGATGTTACATATAGGCCCAGTTTGTCAGTTATTGGAAGATTTTGCCCTTCCTTACTTTGTTATCCATACTAAAGGTGACAATCCTTGATTTTCATCAGCATGTGCTTCAAGTCCTCCTCTCTTTCAGCAAGCAAGGTTCTGACATCTTCATATCCCAGGTATTAATCTTTCCTCCAATCATGATGTTGTGTCTCTTCTTCTCATAATCCAGCTTCCCTGATGATCTGGTCAGCATATCGATTGAACAAGTGTGATGAGAGGATACAGCCCTCATGCACACCTTTCCTGATTGTAAACTGTTCGACATTCCCTTGTTCTGTTTACTCAACTGCTTCTTGATCCATGTCCAAGTTCCACATGAGCACAATGAAATGTTCTTGAATCCCCTTTCTTCTCAAGGTTATCCACAGTTTATACCATTTGAAAAATAGTAAAGATTGTTTTAAATAATCTTTTCTCCTTTCCTCATCCACCCCCTGCATGTGCTCCTTTAACTATATGCACAAAAGACAAGGAGGCAGGTCGGCAGATGATATTTCTGAAAAGCATATTTTAAGCAGATGGGCAGAGAAAGTGCAGGGGGAGTGAGGCAAGTTGTCATGAAATAGCTCTGCAAAGACGCTTTGGAGAAGAGAGCATGGAGGAGAAGAAAGATCTACTCTTCGTAGTAAATTCTAGGTTGTAATTTGCCATTTTTAGGTGCAAAGAAGATATTAACATTCGTTTCAAGAAGCAGTGTATTGGTTGGGTGGCCTGCCGTAGAAAGAGGCATCTCTTTTTCATTCAAAGCCCCTGCGGGAGAGGTCTAAAGGACTGTCCACGAGAGCTTGCTTACAAGTGCACCACATTCTTTGTCCTGGGGCTTCTTCATCTCAAATTAAGGCCAGCAGCAGGGGGAGAGAGAGCTCATTACATAATGCGGACAGTTCATTACAGCTCTCCTGCGCTTCAAGCTGGACATGACCCACAGCACCTCCACTTGCAGACAACAAGGCCCCGGTATAATTACAAGGGAGTCTGGGAAAGGAGGGGGAACACATGATTATTTGGTGACCTTTGAATGTTTCTGAAAGCAGGGGCTCAAAGTCTGGTTCTGTCCCTTCCTCACAGTCTAAGTGATTTACCCTCTCTGTGACTCAGTTTCTTGGGTTTTTATAATAGGGGTAGTGATAGCATCTAACATTTGAGGTGGTTATAAAGATTGAATGAGAATATGGAAGTCAAATCCCTAAGCCAATGTCTTTCACAAAGGAAGTTCTCACAAATTCTCAATAACTTCTAGCTAATTACCGAGCAAGGCCATTAATATCATATGCTAGGGAATATCTTTGGTGAAAATACACAGGACAAACCAAACACCAATTCAACTGTCTCTACGTGTATGGGGCTTTCTACTCACAGTTTTACCCGTCCTACAGGGTCACTCTGAGCCCACATTGACCCCATGGCAGTGAGTTTGGTTTGGTTTGAGGCAAGATTTAGCTGAAGATAGTTTTACAATGGAACTTCCAGACGTCTGGAGAAGATGTGGAGCTAGGGATGTCATTGCCTGTGTCAGATGGATCTTGGTGGAAAACAGAGAATACCAGAAAGATGTTTATCTATACCTTATCAATGACTTGAAAGCATTCCACTGTGTAATAAATGATAGATACTGTTACTATGGTAATTCCAGAACATTTCATTGTGCTCAGTGAGGAACCTGTACATGCATCAAGAGGTAGTCTTTAAACAGAACAAACTGGAAAAGGTATATGGCAATGTTGCATTTTTTCACCTTCATTATTTAATCTGCATACTGAACAAGCAGTCAGAGAAACTGGATTATATGAATAAGAACTCAGCCTTACAACTGAAGGAAGTCTCGTTGCTGATGAAGAACAAAGACTATGGCTTTTGTATAGGTTAGACATAAACATAAAGAGAATAAAAATCCTCACAACTGGACCACCAAGCAACAGCACGATAAATGGAGAAAAGGTTGAAGTTGGCAAGGCTTTAGTTTATTTGGATCTATAGGCAATACTCATGGAAGCAGCTGTCCAGAAATCCAAGGATCTATTTCACCGGGTAAATCTGCTGCAAAAGACCTTCTTAAAGTATCAAAGAGAAATCATGTTTCTCTGGTGACTCAGGCTCATCTTTCCCAAGCCACAGTATTTCCAATCATCCATATGCATCTGGAAACTGGACAAAGGAAAATAAACAAGTGATATACTTGAATTAGGGTGCTGGTGAAAACGATTGAATATGCTGTAGACTACCAGAGGCATGAACAAACCAGTCTTCAGAGAAATACAACCAGGGTGCTCCTTGGCAGCAAGAACAGTGAGACTTTGCATTGCTTACTTTGGACACAGCATAGAGAAAGACCAATTGGTCAACAGTGACATTGTGGTTGATAAGATAAACCACCGGGGAAATTGAGGGAACCCTTTGAGGAAACAGATTGACATCATAGTTACAACAATGGGCTCACACATCTAAAATGTAACGGTGACACTGGACTGAGCGAAGTTTCGTTCTATTAGACAAAGCCTCCAGGTTCATGTTGCAAAGGGGTAGAGTAAGTGTCTATGAGCACGCTTACTGCCAATTGCTGAGGGAACCTCCCTTCCACGACTTCAAAATCTTGGGCAAAATAATATACAAAAATGATAACTTGAGTGCTGACATTTAAACACTCAAGAGACCATTATTAAGGCTTGCTCAGAGGTTTGTGGGCACACTCTATAATTTGACACCATGCAATATTCTTGGGTGTTGCTGAGTAACTCCTATTGAAAGGGCTAATTGGAAAAAGCCAATGAGAAAGTGAGTCTTCAAACAAACTCTGAAAGTGACTTTGAAAGAGAATAAGGCACACGTTTCTGCAAAAAGAGGAAGGAAGGATAAGTCATTCTAGACAGAAGAAACAACTCTACTCAAAAGACCCAAAATATCCTAATTCTCCCAGATGGTGGATCTGGGGCTTCCACTTTCATCCATAGTCTTCTTCAAAACAGAACTTTACAGTTTAAGCTCTTATACCATTCCCTCCTTCAGATTTGGATTATATTATTTGCAATCCTTGGATCAAGCATGTTGGTGTTCTTCTTCAACTTGGGCTTAGTTGATGTTTCACTTGTTTGAAAACAAATCTGTAAGACCCCAAGATGCCATTCTTTCTAATAGCCAGGCACAGTGTAATTTCTTCACCACACTTGTTGTATCACCCATACCTTCTGTGTTCCCTGCATGAGGGCAAGGATCAAGAAGGGCCATGGCATGAGAACCGATTGTTCTTAGATTGGAGCTCAGATTACGTGTGATCCCAAGACCCATTCCTCAATCTGTTTTTTATCTGCCTCTAGTTCACTTAAAGGCATCTCTGTTATTTTATGGTACAGAACCTTAATGATCATCCCCCTAGAGCATAAAATCCTTCTACTGGTTGAGCCCATGGTAATGAATTTAAAACACAACTAAGAATGGGAGATTAAGCAAGTGTATGCTAACTACAAATCGCAATACATGAATTATTGACCTGCACAGATTACGTCTTTACGTGACTGGACCCTATTTGCACAAACAATGGTGGTCAGGTAGAATTTACAATAATATTCACTGACAAGTTTAGACACAGGTCTGCCAGAATGGAAGATGCACACCAGCATCTGTTACCCAAGGATTGTAAATGATATAATCCAATTCTGAAGGAGGGAATGGTATCAGAGTTAAATTGTGAAATTCTGGTTTGCAGAAGGCCCAAAATCCATTATCAGAATCTACACATGGAATAAGCCTCTGGTGATTTCCCTATGACTATAATTGAGCGATAGGAATAACCTGGTTATCAAACAGGGAGTATTGGAAAGATTAGTACAGTAGATTGAAATGATACATCTGACTTGACTGGTTAAAACCTTGTCATTTGATCTCCCTGCTGACACACGTTGAACTTGATTCGGTTTTTCATATTTTCGGGTTCTTTTTTCAAATTGAGGTTTATCTGTTGTATTTTGTCATTATTGATAGTGTCCTTGACTCTGTGTTATGTATTTTTCTATGTTGGATGAAATATGAAATGCAGGTTGGGTGAATCTTTAAAGACAATAATTAGAATAAGGGTCCCTAGGGTGGGAGTTAATGAGGAGTTCAAGAAGGAAGACAATGTTTTGAAAATGATTGCAGTAGTCATTGTACCACTGTGTGGTATGGTTGAACTATAGTATGGTATAATGTCTGGATTATGTCCCCCCAAAAAAATGGGTTGAGGAAAAAAAGAATAAAAATCAAACAAAAGACAAAAGAACAAAGAAAGAAAGAAATAGTTCCTTAAGGAGCTTTCACTTTAGTAGAATGTAGCAATGGTAATAATTCCAATGATTCTTGGGCTTAGGTATTAAAATCAAGGGCTATGATATGATATTGGTATAATCTCATAATTTCATTCAAATCATTTACAAAATAAGAAATTCCTCATCCTAAATCAGTCTCAGAATAAATTTGGAAAGAAAATTGCTAAAAACTGTCATTACATGTTGTCTCACACAGGCAGACCCTCTTTGACCGCCATTCCCAGAACACATCCCAGAGTCAATATGGTTTTCCCTCTTCAGGAGAAAGGCAGCCTCAGGAGATCACTCTCTGAATAGTGCACTGCCTTCCTTGGGTGAGGATTTCTCCTTCAGGGCTTCTGTGAAAAGCTTATGGTGGCCTAGAACCAAGTAAACTGAGTGAGTCTGCTCCCTTCTCCCAACTCAAAATGTCTCACTTGGGAGAAAGAGAGAGAGAGGGGGGGGGGGGAGAGAGCCTAAGGCACAAGGGAGAAAGATGTTATCACACATCGTTTTTTGTTTTTTTTCCAGCTAAGTCTCTTTATCTCCCTAACCTCCACTTCAGCTTGCTCTATATAAAGGGAGTCACCAAATGGCTTGAATTCTTTCCTCTTGAGACAAACCATGGGAGTTGGTGGACAGGCAAAATTTACAATAATGTTCACTGGCAATGGTAGACCCAACTCTACCAGAACAGTACCTGTTTTAATAAAAGGCATTAAAATAGTAAGTAAATGTTAGTCCTCTTGGTACAGGAATGTGGGGTTTTTGTTGTTTGTTTGTTTATCAGTTTAAAGAAGTCTGGGAAGACTTCAAAGATGAATTTAAGTCAGAGAGGTCAACTCAGAAGATTATGGTGACTTTTTTTTTTGAGATTCCAATGGGGGTAATCTGGGCTCAGAGAACACCAGGTGATTATGAGAACATATCGTCAAGAGGTTTTTTTAAAGAAACTTGAAAATTGCATTGATGAGGGAAAAGACCAGGAAAGTTGTCCTGTGGAGGAATTCCCCCCCACCCCCCATCACAGCAATGTGCTGGTTCATTCCTGGAGGGTACCAAGGGATGGAGATGGGAAACCCTACCCCATCCCCTCTACCGCCCTGATATTGACGCTTTGAAATTCTTTTAGTTCCTCAATCACAAAGAACATTGAAAGGGAATATGGCTTGAGTCCCTAGAGGCTGCCCCAGCTACCATTTTGATGTAGTATAAAACAGAAAGCACAGAATTCTTCAGAAGAGAGCTATAGAAGTAGAAACACAACCTCAGATGTGCATAGACTTAGCAGGAGGATATGTATGTCATTAGGTGCCACTGAGTCAGTCCCAACTTTTATCCATCCATGTACAACAGAGCAACACTGTCAGTTCTGCACCCATCATCACAATTACTCTTATGTTTGAGCCCTTTGTTGCAGTCACTGTATTGACCCATCTTGTCAAGCATCTTCCCCGCCACCCCCCAATGTCCCTCCACTTTACCAATTGTGATGTACTTCTCCAGGGACTGATCTCTCCTGATAACATGTCAAAGTACATGAGACAAAATCTCATTATCTTTGTCTCTAAGGAACATGCTGGTCTTCTTCCAAAACAGATTTGTTTGTTTTTTTTGGCAGTCCATGGTCCTTTCAATATTCTTTACCAGCACCATAGTGTAAATACATTAGTTGCTTTGGTCTGTATTCGATGTCCAACTTTCACATGCATCTGAGGCGATTGGGTCAGCCACACCTTTGTCCTCTAACTAAGGTCCTTGCTTTTCAACACTCTAAAGAGGCCGTGTGCAGCAGAGCGTATGCACAGTGTTTGTTAACTAGGTCCACTCCAGACTAGTTATTGTGCAAGGTTATTTATTGAAGTACTTGTCATTTAGATTGATGGGGCACATTTGTAGTGACTCTCTCATAGAAATAGCCTTTTTTACACAGAAGGTGCTTTGCAAAACAATTGTGCTTTATGAATGTATGTGAGCTATTTCTTATAGGGCATCACTTTGTGATGTTGTATCCATTATAACTTCTTACATTTACATTTGTTTCCTCTTTCGTAGGATGTGGAATACTTGGGACATGAGGAGAGAGAATGTACTCAGAAACAGAAACAGAAAAAGGATACTGTTGACATGGTCGTCATGGAGAACTGAGCTGTTACTGAGAGTTCGCCTTCTTTGTCTTTTTGATTATGTTGCTGTGTGTCATGAAGCAGCAACAAGAAACCATCCACCAATTCCCTCCCCCGCTGACTGCCAGTCTAAAGGTCCAGACCCATCAAGAGTCCCCCAGAAGAAAAGCATGGTAATTTGCTTCTGTGAAGATTACAGCCAAGAAATCCCTGTGGAGATGTTTTCACCTGTAATGCATGCGATCCCCATGAGTTGGTTGTTATTTTTGTTACTCCTGACCCGAAATGCCACTTGTTCCCAGGATAAAAGTCAAACCACTCATAAGAACAGTCTAAATCTCAAAATTGCTCAAGATGAAGAGAGTGGAACAGCGGGGTAGCGAAGTTCATTATGACTTGCCATTTGCTAGTCCACCACTGAAAAGTTGGGCATCAGCTAATTTTCACCTTCACATCCCATAGTTTGTAGAAGTTCTTTCTAGATGTATAACTTGTTCTTCACCACAAAATGGTTCCTATGCTAGTTCAGGTAGACTAGAGAAACAAATTCATCAACACGCATATGTGCATAAGAGAGAGTTTTAATAAAGAGTAATTGCACATTAAGAAAGCATCCCAACCAAGTCCAGTCCAAGGCCCCAGAAGTCCAATATAAGCCCCTATGTCTGATACCAGTCTATAAAGTCCTCTTCTGACTCACAGACACATGCAATGGTGCCGAGTGTAGGAAAATCACAGGAGAGTGGGTAGAAAGCCTCTGGATCCAGTGGTGTTGAAAGCATCTCAGCGTCGGCAGGGGTCTCCATGTGGCTTCCCAAGCTTCCAGGGATGCATCAGGGTAGATCCATGTGACTTCTCCTCAGGGATGTCTCACAGGGAGTCAGCAGAGAAAGAGGTGTCTGTCTTCTGCCTCCAAGGAGGAAAATACAGGAGTTCCCCCAATTCCCCAAAGAAGGCTATGCCCACACAGATGCCTCATTGGTTACATCTTAATTGACAGGCCAGACTCCACCCCTTCACTTGTAATTTTCTCAAATTGATACCAGATTATGTAACTACCACTGTTCCATACTATGAAGATTTTAAAATGTAGGTAATCCTAAATGATAAAGTTTTATTTATAAGTCATGCATGCATCAGATGTAATTTTTTGTTTTTCTAAAATTATAACTGACAAAGAACTTTAAAAATACCAATAAATTCGGGGACAACACTGGAGACAGTGTGGGGATTGCGCCCGATCTAACACCACCATATCAAGGTCAAAAACTAAGGTCATGCAACAGAACAGCCAGGGAAGCACAGCAAGGAAGTCCCGAGGGAGTACCAAAAGTAGACTTTGGTACCTATCAGACTCGACCAGAAAACACTCCTAAAGGTCAACAAACAGACCTTGAACTATTTACAGGCTTTTCTTTTTTTGATCATTGCTTTGTTGTTGTTTTGTCTTCTCTTGTTGCTTTGTTTTGCTCTGTTTACTTTTTTGTGCATATTATTATCTCTGTAGATCTCTCTAGATAAGATAGGCTGGATAAACAATCTGGACAGGAAAACAACGGACTGATGATTAGGGGGGAGGGGGGACTTCAGAGAGGGGGAGGGGAGGGGAAAGAAAGTGGGTGTTAACAAACCCAGGGGACAAGGGAACAACAAGTGATCCAAAATCTGTGGCAAGGAGGGTGTAGGATATCTGGTAGGGCTTGACGAAGGGCAATGTAACTGAGAGGAATTACTGAAACCCAAATGAAGGCTTAACGTGGCAGTAGGACAAGAGGAAAGTAAAAGGAAATAGAGGAAAGAACTAGGAGGCAAAGGGCACTTATAGAGGTCTAAATACAGGCATGTACATATGTAAATATATTTATGTATGATGAGGAGTAAATAGATCTATGTGCATATATTTATAGGTTTAGTATTTAGGTAGCAGATGTGCATTGGGCCTCTACTCAAGTACTCCCTGAGTGCAAGAATACTTTATTTTTTTGTTCTATTAAACTGGCATAACATGATGCTCACCTTCCCAACACGATTGCTGAACACAAAGCAAGTGCAGAAGCAAATGTGGTGAAGAAAGTTGATGGTGCCTGGCTATCAAAAGATTTAGCATCTGAGGTCTTAGAGCCATGAAGATAAACAAATGGCCATCTAGCTTAGAAACAACAAAGCCCACATGGAAGGAACTGGAAACACAGGGAATCCAGGACATATGAACCCCTCAGGACCAGTGGTGATAGTGGCAATACCAGGAGGGTAGAGGGGAGGTGAGGTAGAAAGGAGGAACCGATCACAAAGATCTACATAAAACCCCCTCCCTGAGGGGTGGACAACAGAAAAGTGGGTAAAGGGAGACGTCGGAGAATGTAAAACATGACAATATAATAATTTATAAATTATCAAAGGTTCGTGATGAAGGGGGCTTCAGGGAGGGAGGGGGAAAAACGAGGAGCTGATACCAAGGGCTCAAGTAGAAAGAAAATGGTTTGAGAATGATGATGGCAAGAAATGTACAAACGTGCTTGACACAATGGATGTATGGATGGATTGTGATAACAGTTGTATAAGCATAAAATAAATGATTATATAATAATAAATTCAATCATGCAAAAGGGTAGGCAATGAAAGGCAAGCCTTCCCACTGCATACACCCAATCTGACAAATCCCTCTCCAGTCACCGTCTATTTAAATTGTTATGTATCAGCCCAGAAATAGCCAGTATAAATATACATACAAGAATACGTCTGTGTGTATGTGAAAATACAGACATTTCTAAAATACGTATTTTCTTTTTTATTTGTATGGACTATAAATATTGTTTTTCACCCCGCCTTGTGAAGTGAGAAACAGCTTGCAAGGCATTCCACGACAGCGCATAGAAGTCTGCCTTTTCAATAGCTATACAATATGCCCCAGGGTGGTTGTCTCACACTCATGCTTTCTCAGTCTCCACACCTCACCCTCCCTGCCATTGAGTGGATTCTGACTCATAGCCACCTGAGAAGACAGAGTAGAGACTGCCGCTGTGTGGGAGCAGAAAGCCTCTTCTTCCTCTCTTGGAGTGACTGGTGCTTTCCAACTGCTGACCTTGAGGATGGCAAACCAACTCTTAACCCACTATGCCACCAGAGCTTCTTTGTGCTTCTTACTGGTGGCCAACTTGTTTGTTCCAGTTTTTTTACTATTACTAACAGTACAATAATAAACAATTTTGTAACTGCCTTTTGAATGTACTCATACAAATATATTGGATCGAGAAGTTCCTAAAAATGAAACCACTAGCCAAAGATATATACATTTACAACTTTTTCTATAGATATTTACCCAATAGCCAAACAAAACTGTTGCACCAATTAATATCCCCATCAGCACCTTAGGACCGTGCTCACATCTCTACAGTATTGCCAGTGCCGTGTGTGATCATCTTCTTCTTTGTCACTTTGATCGATGAAAATGGTATCCCACGGGGGTTTTAATTTTTATGCGTCTTATTTTAAATGAGGTTAGGGCTTTTTATCAAATGTCTGTAAGCCATTTATAGCCCTTTGACTAAAGCTGAATGTATCATTATCCTGCAAAGCCCATTCCCGTTCCACAGTTTGATGAGGCAGACATCCATTACATTCTTCACATGGTATCACCATCTTGTTATTTTTGTTCTAGTTGATTCAATTCCATTTACTTAAACTCCCCAACCCAACGAACTTCTCATGTATGCTTTAACATAGGTGTTGACTTTCTGGTTTTATTTAAGTCGCTTTTTCTCTTTAAACACAATTCTCAAAGTGACAATCTTTACTCTTTTGGCTGAACTGTTACTTACTTTAAAGGTAACTTCAGGGAGCCATTTCAATTAAAAGTCTGGAAAGCAATTCAGGACCACGGTCTTTGGGATTCTTTCAACTTCAATAGGTTCAGTGACCTTTTGAAAAATGGGACCCCCCCCTTAATGAAGGGTTGTGGGGAATGACCCAGTCAGGGTTCAGGGTAGCAATGATGAAACATATAACTTTCCTCTAGTTCTTAAATGCGCCCCCCCCCCCCATTGTCATGATCCCAATTCTACCTTATAAACCTAGCTAGACCAGAGGATGTACATTGGTATAGATAGCAACTAGAAACACAGGGAATGCAGGACAGATGACCCCTTCAGGACCAGTGCTGAGAGTGGTGATGCCTGGAGGGTGGAGGGAATGTGGGATGGAAAGGGGAACCGAATCTACGTGTGGCCTTCTCCCTGGGGGATGGACAGCAGAGAAGAGGGCCTGGGGAGACATCGGACAGTGTAACAAATGACAAAATAATAATTTATGAAATATGAAGGGTTCATGAGGGAGGGGGGAGAGGGAGGGGGAAAATGAGGAGCCGATATTAAGGGCTCAAGTAGAAGGCAAATGTTTTGAGAATGATGGCAACAAATGAACATATGTGTTTGACACAATGGATGGATGGATTGTGATAAGAATTGTATGAGCCCCCAATAAAACAATAAAAAAATGTGACCTGTATTTTCCTCCCTTTGGGTTAGAATCCATCTATTGTGTGCCTGATCAGAACATTTCATAACTGTAGCCAAATACCATTTGTCCTCTAGTCCAGTTCTTTCTCTGATTCTTGGGTTTCCTTCTTTCTATTTTGCTCCAGATGAATAAAGAACAAAGCTGTGTCTTCAATGACTACTCATACGATTTAAAGACCCCAGGCACTACTCACCATCCTGGAAGGTATAACATAAACTTTAAGAGCTATATAAAGCCAAATGACTAGATTGTCCCAGGAAACCATAGTCCTAAGCACCCAAAGCAGCAGAATTAATCCCATGAGGTGATCAGTTATATTTAATGAGTATCAATAGCTTCCTTCTTTGTTTGAATGTCGTTATTGTTGTAAAACCAATCAATGCCTGGAAGTTGCCCATCAGTCCCTTTCACCTATGTCAATAGTTTATTGACATCAAATACATCAGCCATGCTGTGCAAAGTTCGCCCACATTCCTAGCACCTCTACCATTACTATAAGCAGAAGATGGCTGCTCCCTAGGGAGTGGCACCCTGGTGATTAATGGTTATGTGTTGGGCTGGGCTGTGATCCCATCCACGTGGTCAGCAGTTTGAAAGCTCCAGCATCTCCAAGGGAGAAAGACTGGGCTTTCTACTCACTTAAACAGTTCACTCTTTCAGAAACCCACAGTGGGTCACGATGAGGCAGCACTAACTCAATGCCAGTGAGACTTAGGGAGTCCTTCTTCCTCCTCCCACAAACCCAAACCCACTACCAGCAATTCCAACTCACAGCAACCGTGCTCAGGGTTTGCGAGACTGCAAATCTTTATGGGAGCAGATCGCCTAATCCTTCTTCTTCAGGAGAGCTGGGGGGCTTGAACCGCCAACTTTGTAGCTAGCAACCAAGTCGCTGATCCCCAGTGCCTCCGAGGTGATTGGTTCCTGTATATTTACGATCCACTAACCTGTTTAATAATGTTGGTGGTGGGTGCTGAGCAGGTCCTGAATGATAATGACCGCAGCGGTCAGAGAAGAACTGTCCATTGAGCTGCTTGTCTGGTGGCTTCGAGGACGCAGATTGCCAAGTCCTTTCCCCAGGAAGCCAGTGTGAGTTGGAACCACTAACCCTTTGGTTGGCAGTCAAGTGTTTAACCTTTGAACAACCAAGCCTCTTTGAGGGCCGCTATTAAATCACTTGTCCTTAAATGCAATTTCAATGCTTTCCTAAAGTAGGATCATCTGCAAAGTGCCGACTCCATTTTCCAGCATAAATGTGGTTTCCTGTGTTGCTGTGGTTGTTGTCAGGTGCCATCAAGTTGGTAGAGACCAAATAGAAAACAGAAGGAAACATTGCCCTGGCCTCAGCCATTCTCACAGTTGTTCTTAAGTTTGAGCCTATTACCGCCATTATGTCAATCCGCCATGCCCAAGGCCTTCTCCCTTTTTGCTGTCCCTCTACTTCAGCAGACACCATGTTCTTCTCCAGGGACTGGTTTCTCCTGATAATGTGCCCCACGTGCGTGATATGAATCTACCCACCCACCCCCGCCCGCCCCACTCCCCGCTATTAGGCAGCATCTGGCTTTGTCTTTTTTTTTTTTTAACCCTAACCCTAACCCCTGGCTTTGTCTTTCCAAGACAGATTTGTTCCTTCTTTTGGCAGTTCCTGGTGCTTTCAATATTCTGGGCCAACACTATAACTCAAATGCATTGATTTGTATTTGGTCTTTCTTATTCAATGCCCAATTTTCACATGTATATGAAGTGAGTGAAGACACTATAGTGTGGATCAGGCACAGCTCAGTCCTCAGTGGAACAGCTTTGCTTTTCAACACATTAAAGAGGTCTTGTGCAGTCGATTTACCCAATACAGTGTGACTTTTGACCTCTTGATTGCTACCTCCATGAGCATTGTTTGGGGATCCAAGCAAGACAAAATCTTTGACAATTTTAACTTCCCCCCCATTATTTATCATGATGTTACCTATTGGTCCAGTTCTGAGAATTTGGGTCATCTTTACAATGAGTTGTAAACCATACTGATGGTTGCAATCCTTGATCTTCATCAACAATCACTTCAATTATCCCTCACTTTCAGCAGGCAAGGTTGTATCCTCTGCATATTGAAGGTTAATGAGCCTCCTTCCACTCTTAACACCATATGCTTCTTATATAATCCAGCTTCTCTGATTATTTGCTCAGCATAGAGATTGAATTAGTAAGGTAAGAGGATACAACCCTGGTGCACACCTTTCCTGATTTTAAACCATGCAACATTCCCTCCTTCTAGTCACACAACTGACTCTTGATCCATGTACAAGTTCTTTATGAGCACAATAAAGTGTTCTAGAATTGCCATTCTTCTCAAAGCTGCCGATAGTTTGTTGTGATCCACAAACTCAAATGCCTTTGTGTAATTAATATAACACAACTTTCTGGTATTTTTTGCTTTCAGCCAAGAGCCATCTGACATCAGCAATGATATCCTTTCTTTTGAGTCCTCTTCTTCATCCAGCCTGAACCCCTGGCAGCTCTTTGTTAATGTACTGTTGCAACCACTGTTTTATGACCTTCACCAACTTTTACTTACATATGATATTAATAATTTTGTTCGATAATTTGTGCATTCTCTTGGGTTACCTTTCTTCGGAACATGTACAAATATAGATCTCTTCCAATCAGTTAGCCAAGTAGCCGTCTTCCAAATTTCCTGGCAGAGAAGAGCACCTCCAGGGATTCACCAGCTTGTTGGGGCATTTCACTTGCTAGTAATCGATACCTGGAGCCTTGTTTTGGCCTAATTCTTTTACTACAGCTTGAACTTCCTCCTTTCGAATCATTACTTCTGGATCTTATGCCACCTCCTGAAGTGATCGAGTGCCGCCCAGTTCCCTTTGGTCCAGTCATTCTGTATATCCTTTCCATCTTCTTTTGATGCTTCATGTATCATTCAATATTTCGTATGTAGAATTTCTCAATATTCCAACTCTAGGCTTAATTCTTTAATTTTTTTTTGGTTTTCTAAGGTCTTTGTACATTTTCATTATAATACTTTATCTTCTCAAGTTGCCCTTTGAAATTTTCTGGTCAATTCTTTGACTTCATTTCTTCCATTTGCCTTAGCTATGCTATGATAAAGAACAAGTTTTCAGTCTCTGACATACCCTTTGATTTTTTCTTTCTTGTCTTTTTAGTGACCCTTTGCTTTCTTCTTTATGATGTTCTTGATGTCATCTCACAACTCATCAGCTCTTCTGTCATTAGTGTTCAATGCATTAAATCAGTTCTTGAGATGTTCTCAAAATTCACGTGGGATATACTAAAGGTGATATTTTTGCTCTCATAGACTTGTTTTAATTTTCTTCAATTTCAACCTGAACTTACATATGAGTAATTGAGTATCTGCTCCACAGTCAGTACTGGTCTCTGTTTAGTTGCTGATATTGAATTTCTATAATGTCTTTTCCCACAGATGTAGTCAATTTGATTTCTATGTATTCCATCTGGAGAAGTCTACATATATAGTCACCTTTTGTGTTTTTGACAAAAAGCAATTGCTATGAGTAAGTCATTTCATGCTCCCCTAAGTAGTTATAAGCCTTGGTTAGCAATAAAGTTTGCCCCCTGCTCTTGCTCTCTCCGGCTCTCTCCACGTGGACCACCACGCAGGGCTGAGGTGAGCATGCTACCAAAAAAAAAAAAAAAAGTCATTGGGCAAAATTCCATCATTTAATCTCCAGCTTTGTTTATATCACCAATATCAAATTTTCACACTACTGTTCCTTCCTCTTTGTTTCCAACTTTTGCTTTCCAGTTGCCAAACATGAATTAATTAATTCATCTTGATTGCATGTTTGATCAATTTCAGACTGAAGACATTAGTGGACTTCTTCAATTTCTTTAATCTCCAGCTTTAGTGGTCAGAGGAGCCCGGTGCTTACTCATTGTGCTGCAATCCACAGGGTCGGCAGTTCAATAGCACCAGCATTGAAAGGCAGGGCTTTCTACTCCTGTAAACGGTTAGTCTCAGAAACCTACAAGAATGACTATGAGTCTGTCTGTATGGTTTTTCAGTGTCTAATTACTCAGAAGTGAACAGTTGATTCCTTCTTTACAGTCTATTATTAGTCTAGAAGCGCCACTGAAACCTGTTCACTCTAGGTGACCCTGCTGGTATTTGGAATACCAGTGGTATAACTTTCAGCATCACAGCAAGACACAAGCCACCACAGTATGACAAACTGACAGACAAGTGATTGGGTTTTGTATGTAGCAGGAAAGAAATACAGCCTTGGTTAGGAGCATCAAGTGAGAACCAAGGCATGTCATTCAATTGCTAAGGCTGCCCCTTAGTAGCAGCATGATCCGGGCCTAAAGGAACCTTGGTGGTTCAGTGGTTAAGCACTTTGCACTGAGAGAGAACGATGCAACAGTTTGTTTCCATCAAGATGTACAGCCTTGGAAATACTCTGGGCAGTTCTACTCTGTCCTGTATGGTCCCTATGTATTAAAATCCACTCAATGCAATGGGTTTGTGTGACCTTGGTCAAATTACTCCAAATCCCTATGGGCTTCGATTGTTTTTCACCTGCAACAAAGGAATTACAATGGCTCCTACTCATGAAGATGCTATCCAAAATTTAAACCAAACTCACAGCCATCAAGTGGCTTCCAACCCATACTGATTCTATAAGACACAACTCTTTATAGAAGCAGAAAGCCTCAACTTTCTCCTGCAAAGTGACTGGTGGTTTCGAACTGCTGACATTACTGTGAGCTGCTCACTGCAGCACTATTACGACACCTGGGCTCATAAAGATGTTATAGGGATAGGCAATGTCCAGAAGTGTGCCTAGCACATATAGTGCCTCTTACTATATGAGTTTCAAAAACTTCATGGAAAAATGAAAAGAGAATGGATTTCCCCCCACAAACCTTTTGAAGCCCCCTTGTTGCATTTGGTTGATTTATTTACTATCAACTATAAAAGCCATTTAATACAAGTAGTGTCCCACAGCGCTAAAGTGGTTATGATCTTCAGGTTTTATATGATCAGAGATCCCTTGAAGTAGAAGTAGCTTTCAAATTATAACACAATTCCATGCCTCTAAGAATAAAAAGTTGCAAACTTCCGGAAAATTATCAAGGGATAACTATTTTAACTTCTTTGCAAGCCTGCTCTCTTGAGTTTCACTAGTGCTGCTAAAACACAAAAATGAGCAAGAGGGTGGTGTTAAAGAACAGAAATTTATTTTCTCACAGTTCAGGAGAAGCTATGAATTTAGACAAATTCAGCATATCATTTCTATCTACAATATTGTTTCTACTTCCTCAGTCCTGGGATCTTTGATTCCTTGGCCATTTTTACTTGGTGTCTTTCTCTCCCATTTGGGTCACATTGGCGC
The DNA here is from genome assembly GCF_050624435.1 of Tenrec ecaudatus. NCBI lineage: Eukaryota > Metazoa > Chordata > Mammalia > Afrosoricida > Tenrecidae > Tenrec > Tenrec ecaudatus. The sequence goes on from NC_134531.1 coordinate 96,419,369, forward strand.
CTAATTCGTTCTTGACAAAACTTGGAAGTGCTTAGGTTTAGGACACACCCTACATGAAAATGGTCTTACTGGTAGGAGGGAGCTACAACGGATAGTTCCATTTTTCCCACAAACTCTGAAACCCCCTAGTCTATAACAAGGAGACCTACCGCAAAACATGCTTGCACCTATGGATCTAGGAGTGAAGATCACAGAACATATTTGAAAATTGCTGTTAGGTGTGGTTGATTTGGTTCCAACTCCAAGCAACGCTTTGCACAACAGAATGAAACACCACCTGGGCCTGTGCCATCCTCACAATTGTTCTTATATTTGAGCCCATTGTTGCAGCCACTGTGTCAATCCATCTCATTGACATCCTTCCTCTTTTTCACTGCCCCTCTACTTTACCAATAATCATGATGTCCTTCTTCAGGGACTGGTCTCTCCAACCAACATGTCTAAAGTACGGCCTCTAAGGAGCATTCTGATTTACTTCTTCCAAGACAGATTTGCTTGTTGGTGATCCCTGGTACTTTCAATATTGCTCACTAGCCTAGTAGTTCAAATGCATAGTTCTTCTTTGGGCTCCCTTATTCAGTGCCCAACTTTCACATGCAGATGAGATTGCTGAAAATACCATGGGTTGGGTCAGGTGCATCTTACTCCTCAGAGTAATTAATATCCTTGATTTTCAACAACACATATTTGGGGATGAGGACATATAATGTAATTTCTAAGACAATAAATATTTCATTTCCCTCTGCCTGCCTCTGTACATATAGCAACAGTATTTTCCTTTGTTTTCTAGAAAATGCAAATTTTATTTTCCCTTTATTGCCAACTATTGGTAGCAATCCAGTTGTATAGTTGTTTCTGTGTATCCAGACAGTGGAATTAGCAGCACAGCAGCTCTGGTAAACAAATTATTCTTCAGTGACTCTTCTCAAAAGCAAGCACCTTTCATTGTAAAAGGGAGCGAAATCTAATTACATGAGCAATATTTTCAAACCTAATGTTCTGTTATGTAGCAATTTGACAGCACGGGTTTGCAATATTCCTTTTTCCATCCTATTTGCAAAGTTTTCTGGTGTTATATGGTGTTGAGGAGATTAGTGGATGTGATAAACCATTCAATTCCTCTCAAGAATAAAAGCTACTTCACCTCAGCTCATGGTGGGATTGGGCCAGCAGGCAATTCTTATCTGTCAGTCCTCTTTGCTGATTGCACTTAAGAGAGCCCCCTCCTCTAGAGCCAGGTCCCGTTAGTGCCCCATTGCCCCAGCCACATCTAATGACTGATTGCAGTATATGGAATTCAATCCTCTATCCTCATAGCTATCCACCTAGGGCAATGTTGAAGGGTCATCTCACTTCAGAACTCTTGGCAAGATTGCCAGAGGCTTCTATTGAGCCAGGTTCCAGGTCAGAATTCTCTCTTTGCTCAATCTCTTCCTATCAACAGGTGCTGATCTCAAGAACACTCCTTAGTAAATGTACAACAAAGATCTATGATCACAGTCCCCCTTGGTCCAGAGACAAGAAGCAGGAAATGTCATTCTATAGAACAAGGCCTAAAGGTGATCTAATATCAACAGGATAACAGGACCTAATTGTGTGACTCAGCTTTGTGTTTGGTAGCAGTGGTACCATGAATCAGACTGGACTTGATGGATGGCAACCAGCAGCAGCAGCAGAAGTGAAGTGAAAATTCCACTTCATTATTGCTTCTCTTATTTGTTCCTGGACTCTTCATCTCCATTTCTGCTTCCATTCCCCACCTCTGTCCGCCGTCAATACACAAACTCATGTAACCTAAAAGCACAGCAAAAGCCTGTGTTCTAAACATATTCTTGCGCCGGCTAACGCAAGTTTTTCAGCACAGAAGCCCTTCTTTTGGATTATTAGTCAGAATCATGAACTCCTACTAAGGTAAGTTACATCAGAATGAAAAGAAAGTTCCGAAAGCATTCAACTCTGCTTAGTTGCAAGTCCTTCCTTCCCTCCCTCGCTCCTTCTTTTCTTTCATTCTTTTTGTCCCCTCAGGAAACTAAAATTTAGGAAGAGAGCAAACTTGGTTGAGAGCAGATGGCAGAGAAGCCCTGTAATTCTGTGAAGCTGTCCAGCAAGTAACAGGTTGATGAATGGATCAACTACTCTTGAACATGGACCCTAGACTTCAGATAAATTCAGGTGAGTGGATTTACCTCCTGATTTTCCATAGGACTCCTTCTGTTGGAATCGCACCATCCGTCCAGTCCGCTTAAGCTCTTCCTATAATCAGCAAAGTTCCTGGAACACTAAACTCCCTCTTACAGAAATGGTTGCTATTCCAGACGGGAGATTCCTGCCTGTCCCATCTCCTCTATAGTTTTTGCCTGCTTAAATGATTGTCATGGTTGGACTCTTAATCTTTTTTTTTTTCTTTCAAGACAGGACAAACTGTTCCCTATCCTAAGTGTACTTGATACCACCAATCAACATTTCCTGAAGGAATACCCATAGTCCCCATTTCCAAGTTTCATTTTGTTGAATACATCCCTGCCCATTTATTGGAAATACAAGACAGATAGCAGAGCCTTTGAAAGGAAATACTTTAATATCCTTCATCCCTATTACGCATACTGCTGGCCTCTCCCTTCTGGAGGAAAGAGAAGTCGGAATCCCTTAAGAAGAGGAGGGCGAGGTGCAAGAATTCGGTTCTGCCAAGTTCCATAAAGCACAAGAAAACTTTATCTTCTGGTCTGTCTTCAACTGTCTAAAACACAACACAATGCAGAGGGGTGACCCTCCGTCCCCCAAAGGACAGTGCCATCGCAGTGTAACAGTTTTCTCTGTCAGGTCTGATGAACCAGAGGCAACCACACACAAGCTGCGGATAGCCCTCAAAGTTTCCCCGTTGAACTTGTTAAATTTCACTTCCAGCCTCAAACCAGGAAGTGCTGTCTAAAATGAGTCCAAGACAAACCCAAGCCAGCCGCAGACACAAAACTAGCTAGCCTGGAAAAAAAACAACAAAAAAGAAAAGAAAGGAAAATGAAAGGTTTTCAAAGTTTTGGTTTGCTTGCTCACTCACTGGTTTGGATTGTCGTCTAGGAGATCATCCTGCCATGAAACAATATGAAGCTTCACTCACACACTCACACACACACACACACTCACACACACGCACACTCACACTGTGTGTGATGTTTTTGTTATCCACTTCCTTATCTAGACAATCTAAACTTGGGCTCTCCGCTAAAGCTGAGCCCAGTGCAGAGAAGTGTCAAGATTCTGGGGATTGGGTCCCGACTGGGGCGGGCCACGCCCGCGGCCCGCGCTCCCGTTACACAACCGCGTGCAGAGCCCGGGCGGTCCCGGAGGAAGCCTGCCCCTCCTCCCCGGGCCCACGGGGAACCAGGCAGCTGGGGGTGGGGTGGGGAGGGTCACTGGGTGCCGGCGCCGCCGGAGGAGGGCATTGCTTCGGGCCTGCGGTGCCAGCAGCTACCTCGGGGCCCGGCCCCGCGGGCAGGAAGGGCAGAGGAAGGGGAGGGCCCTGGCTGGCGGGGAGAACCCCCGCGGGCTCGGGGCTGGGTCGGAAAAGCTGCCTCACGGGCGCGGGCCGGCCCCTCGCTCCCTCCCCGCGCTCCCCGCCCGGGCCTCCCCTGCAGTCTCCGCGGCGCCCTCTCTGAGGCAGCGCCCGCCGCCGCCTCGCCATGTCCCAGGCCGGCCAGAAGCCCGCAGCCTCCCCGCGTCCCCGGCGCGCCGCCGCGGCCCGCCACACCCAGGAGGTGAGTGGAGCGCCTCCCGGAGCCGGGGCCGCCGGGCCCTCAGCTGAACGGCCGCCTCCCCGGCTGCCGCGGGCGCCCCCTTCCGGGAGGGCCGGGCTCGGGGCTGGAGCCTCGGAGCGCGCCGCGGGGCAGGGGCCGGAGCGGGCCCGGGATTCCCCGCTCTCGCCGGGCCAGGCCGACGGACGGGCGGGGCGGGGCGCGGGCGGGCGAGGGGAGGCTGGCGGTGGGAAGAGTTGGCTCGTGAGCTATGGGTGAAATGCGGCTGGGCATGAAGGAGACGTGAGCGTCTCCCGGGCCCCCCAGAGTGGGGTCGTGGTCTGGACCCCCGGGGGCAGCCTTCCGCGTCCAGTCGGCCCTGCGAGGCGCGGCAGGGCGGGCGGAGCAAGAACACATCTGCCCGGACCCGCCCGGAGCCAAGCCGGGAGGGGCGGGGCCAGGCCGGCGGGGCGGGGTCACGCCAACGGGGCGGGGCCATGCCAGCGGGGCGGGGTCATACGACGCCCCGCCCACCTGGCAGCTGCCGGACCTACCTAGTTCAGTGCCAGCCAAGTCCGGGGCTGGCAGAGTGTGTGTGAGCCCCGCGACCCCGCACCTTGCCCCGCACCCCCATCGAGTCTTTTTTCGCGCAGCGCCGGAGCCAATCGGTTTGGTTCTCACCATGGCATTCGCAAGCTGGTGGTACAGGACGGTAAATGGCAGCGGTGGGGACCGGGCAGGCTCTGGGACTAGTGTGCTAGCTTTGCTTTACTTTTGGGGACGTGGGGACGAAATATTGAACGGGGCCTGGCGGGCAAAAGGGTGGGGACGGACGGCGAGCTCCCGAGACCTTCAGGTTAGGCTCGGGGAGAAGCGGGAGGCGCACCCTTCTGTGGTATGTGAGTACAAGCGCGCTGGGGCGTGAGAGTCCTTGGAGCTCGTCCGGCGCCCGAGTTGCAGGAAACCGATGCACCTTTGCGTTTGTGCAGTGCATTTAGTGACCGTCTTCTCCCAAAGAGGAGGGGTGGCTGGCACGCCTGCAGTTGTAATGCTGTAAAGTAGGGGCATGAGTTTACATTAGTTTGTTTTCAACAACAATAAAAATCGGACTGACCAAGAGATAAAATATTTACATTTCATTGAATTGTGATGAGAATTAAAAATAAGTTGGCACATCTCTGTGTCAACATGAAGTTTGGGGGAAAGCCAGGACAGTGGAATTCGAATCGCGTTGCAGCTGGGAAAAACCGCTGCTGGCATCAGGGATGGCCACCTTATCGGTCAATTGAGCATCTGCCATGTGCCAGGCAGAGCTTATGCTCCAGTACACAGCAGAGAACAAGGCAGAGCTTTTGTTCTCAAAGGGCACCATTTCTGAATCTGTCTTCACCTCTGTGGGTGACAGTGCCCAGCACAAGCAGTGGTGTAAACTCATTACATTAGATTCGTGTTGAAGTGCATCTACCTTTAATGATTCATGTTGAAATGAATATACCTTTAGTAATGGGCCCGATTTATCCTGGGATGCTTCACCATGAATGTTTGCCATGACTCTTCTTGGCATTTTTAACTCCGCATCTCATTGATGAGCTAAGAGAAATGTTTGCTTCGAGGACCTTGATGGGTAAAGATTCTTATCAAACTGTGTCACGATTTATCTGCAAATATGGATGGAAGTGACTCTGTGTGGACTTCAAAGACTTCTTCCAAACTCATGACTCTCTAAGGAGTATTATGCTGAGCTGTTTGGGTGAGAATAGTTTAAATCTATGCTTTTTACCCTATTAAGTTTAAGTGAAGTTGATATGCTGCCACCTCTCTTAGAATCCGATTTTTGAATTACTATGAAAGCTTTGCTTGTAGGGAATCACATGGAATTAACAATATGCCTGTGATCAAGCTCTGATTCTTTTCCAGAACAGTGTCCCGATCAGAATATAGTGTGATATGCATGTGTGTGTGTTTAATTTCCTAGTAGCTATGTTAACAAAAGGAAACAGGTGAAATTACTGCTTATAATGTTTTTATGCACCCTGTTGGCACAGTGAGTACAATGTTGGATAATAACTGATAGGATGGCAGTTGGCACCCTCCTGCTGCTCTGTGGTAGAAAGAGGAGACAATCTGCTTCCACTAAGATTTACAGCTCTGCAAACCCTTTACCCCAGAGTAGGATTGGACCCTCCATGACCCTATAGGACAGAGTAGCAATGCTCCTCTGGGATTCTGAGACTCGGAGCAGACAACCACTTTCTATCCTGTTCTGCTGGGTCTCTGTGAGTCAACTGACTGGATGGCAGGGGGTTTATTTCCCAAATATTATTTCAACATGCAATCAAAGTACAAATTATTGGTGAGTTTACTTATTTTTCATGTTAATTATTCAAAATCCAGTGTGTATTTCAACTTAAGAGTACATATGAATTTTCACTTGACATATCTCAAGTGCTCAATAGACAGGTGTGACTCGTGGCTATTTTCTTAGACCATACAACACTACATCAATGGTTTACAACTTTAAAATATTTTATTTTGTAGGTGAGGGTTTGTTTTTGATCATAGACACTTTTGAGAATAAAATGAAAATGTAAGGGCCGATTTTTGTACCACAAATACACCCATATACATTATTTCCCATATCAAGCCAAAAGCCAAACTCTACCATTGAGTGGATTCCAACGCATATAGCCCCTGTGCATTTCCCAGACAGTAACTATTTATGAGAGTAGAAAGCCTCATCTTTCTCCCTCAGAGTGACTGGTGGCTTCAAACTGCTGACCCTGAAGTTAACAGCCAAACATAGTATCACTGTGCCATCAACCACCTAACCAATTCACTGCCACCGAGTCAATGCCAATTCATAGAGATCCCATAGGACAGAGTACAGCTGCCCTTGTGGGTTTTTGAGACTGTAACTCTTTATGGGAGTAGGAAGACCATCTTTTCATGCACTATGCCCCCAGGGTGCACACACTTTCTATCTCTTTCCATAATTATGGAGCACGTGTGTGTTTATATGTGTATGTATGTGTGTACATAGGGATTTATATGTATATCTATTTTTACCAAAGCTAGAAATATATACATGTGTATATATATTCATCAGTGACAGATAACACATATACATATATATATGCTAAATCCTATAATTAAAACACTTTTAGTAGGCTCTTTTAAATACTGAAAAACGGTGATGAATGCCTGACTTTAAAAATTCAGGCACAAATAATAAAATAAGACCATTAAAAGATATACCTAAGATATCTTAATTTAAGGAAATGCTCTTTGTAACCTAATAATCCACATTGAATATCAGCAATCCTACTTAGCAATAATCTTCTGAAGAAACATGCTTCCCTGGTTAAAAACAAACAAACAAAACAGCCCCCACCCCCCAAACCTTAAAGAATGCTAACTGGCTCTGACATGCCTCTGATGAACAACATAATGATGAATCAAGAATGAGTGGAAATTGGTCTAAGCCAAAAATCACACTCCCAAGTCATAAACTGGGTTGATATACTCATGTTAATTAAAAGCGTGCCTTAGCCTAATTAGACCCATGGCCTCAGTGGCAGCGTGATTTGGCGCCCAGTCATTTGGGAGGCCTGGTCCTTGCAGTCAGCCTGGGTGGAGTGTGCGTGTCCCATGCCTCCTTGGTAGGAGAGCCCATGCTGTGGCTTTGAGGCGTATGGAATGCAAAATGATAGGGCTGGCAAAACAGCACGGGCTCTGGGGTGGTAGGAAGCCCTGAGGTGGCCAAACCATGGCTCTCTAGTTGAGTTGGCAAACCCTGAGTCGCTTCACTCCCCCGATGCAGTTGAACTTTTTAGACTAAGATAACATCCGATGATATTTTTAACCAGTTTTGACACTTCCCAGAAAGTTAATTATATTCCATAAGTGATTTTTAGAGAATGATGTAGCTCTCTGCGGGTGGTGTCAGTGGGTGATCCATTTGAAATTCAAAGACAAATGAGTGGGTAATTAGGTCTGACTAAACTGTCTAGGAGGAATACTAGACTTCTAAGCCGACCATCTTTATATTTTTTTCCCACCCAGTCCCTCCTATGAGGTGTTTTTCACATGGGAATCCTATTTATGTGATTCTAAAATTCTACTCTTCAATTATATCATTTTCTTTGAACAGAAATCTATATCAAAAGCCTTATGGCTTTTATTAAAAACAAAAGACCCCACCAAACTTTCATTCAGTGGATTACAACTCATAGCAATCCTATCAGACAGGGTAGGTATGTATGTTTAGATATATGTATGCATACATAAAGGTGTGTGTGTGTATATGTATATATGTATATGCGGGGGTATGTATATATATGTATATATATGTGTGTGTGTGTGTGTATATATATATATATATATATATATATATATATATATATATATATATATAGTGTTTTCCAAATAAGAAAACACTGTGTGTGTGTGTATGTGTGTATAGTGTTTCCCAAATAAGAAAAATGCAAAACTAAATCTAATATATACTGACTTGTGTACTGGAATCGGCAAGTCAGCTAACCCAGGAGCATACAACTATACTGTGGTGATGAAGGAGCCCTTGTAGTATAGTAGTTATGTGTTGGGCTGCTAACTGCAAGATTTGAAGTTTGAACCCTCCAGCCACTGCTCGAGAGAGTGGAGGCTTTCTACTCCTGTACGAAGTTACAGTTTCCGACACTCACGGGCAGTTCCATCCTATGGGGTCACCTTGTGTTGCAATCAGCTCCATGGCAGTGCACTGGACTTGGTTTTCAAGTGCTCGGTAGGTGTAGTGGGTTACACACTGAACTTCTTGACGTCAAGGTCAGTGATGTGAACCCACCTGTAGCTCAATCTAGTTCCTAGGCGTCACAAGGCGAATAAAACAAGTTCACTGCCATTGAGCTGATTTGGACTGATAGGGAGCCTGATGGTGTAGTCGGTTAGGAGTCAGGTTGCTGACTACAGAACGGCCATTGGAAGCCATCAGCAGCTGAGGCTTTGTACTCCCATTTAGGTTGCCCGTTTTAGCAAACCATGGGGTAATTCTACACTATCCCATGGGGTTGCTGTGAGTCAGAATCAACTTGATGGCAGTGAGGTTTTGAGAAGAGGGAGAATGATTTATGGAAATATGAGAGAATGGAAGGCCATCAATACAAGATGCCTTTATGCCATTCTACAATATCTGCTACCAAATTATATAATTGTAAGAATGACTGCCTTTGGGATTCTTATATTAAAGAAGATGCATAATAAGGATTAACTGCAGAGCTTAAGATCCTATGATTCACTGAAGCCCAGGTATGCATTTTACTAACCTGAGAACATGCATGGTGCACTGCATGGTGTCCTTTGCCCAGATCTCAGAGACGGATTTTACTGCTTAACCACCACCACTATACCCTACACAAATATTTGTTGGAATAGACCTGGTTCCTTTGTGCTAATCCAAAATTAAAACCACGGCCAATAGGACTTTTCCTACTCATATTGACCCTCTAGGACAAAGTAGAACGGCCCCAGGACATAGTAGAATTGCTCCGTAGTGTTTAGCAGCAGACAGCCTCATCTTTCTGGCGTGAAGAGGCTGGTGTGTTTGAACTGCTGACCTTTGTACTAAGGAAGCTTAAGAACAAAATTCTGGGATGGTCACCGTCTTAGAAAACAAAGCCTTCTTAGGGTTAGGGTTAGGAAAAAAAAAAAGAAACAAAGCCTTCATAGGGTTAGGGTTAGGAAAAAAACGAATAAACAACAACAAAAAGAAAATAAAGCCTTCAAGCCTTTAACTTTAATTTCAGGGTGTCACGATTCACCGAAATCAGATTGACGTCAGAGAAGAAGGATACAAAGTCACTTTGATTGTTTTCTTAAGATTACTCAGGCCATGGACCAGCTTCTTCATTGGCATTAGGTAGTTTCAGAAACAAGCCAATTCGTAAAATAAAAATACAGGGCTGTCTGTTCCCCTGGGCTACATTTTAATAGGTGAAAATTGGAAAGGTTAAATTATTTATCACGTTCATATAGCTTTTCAAACCTTTGTCTTTTCACCTTATCGGAGTATATTAGTCAGAGTATGTTAGTCAGAAACTACTCTTGAGTCTTTAAAACAAACATAATAAAGGGATTTAGTTACTCAGCTAACAGAAGAGTCTGGAAAACAACAGGGAGGCAGCCAGAGATTAGGCACTGAAGGGTGGAATGCTGGTCCTGCAGTGGTTAAGTCAGAGGTTCCAGCCCACCTCCTTGGGAGAAAGCAGTCAGTCTGCTTTCCTACAAATCTATAATCTTAGAAACCCTGCGGGGCAGTTGTGCTCCATCCAAACCAGGGGGCCTCAAAAAGCCCGTGAAAAACTAGAATGAAAAGATAATGGACCTTTTCCATGAATTTTTTTTTAAGCTTCTTCTGCTGAGTCAGCATCAACTCAGTGGCAGTGAGTTTGGGGACTACCAATCCTAGGGTGGCAGAGCCCTGGTGGTGCTGTGGGTGAGGCGTTGGGTTGCTAACCACACGGTCAGCCTTTTGAACCTGCCAGCTACTCCTTGGGAGAAAGTTGAGTCTGTCTGCCCCCATACAGACTTGCAGTCTCAGAAACGCTATGTATGAGGGCACTGTGAATTGGAATCGACTTGATGGCGGTGGGTTTTGATGACCCTAGGCTGTTGGGACAGTGGGTGGAGCGATGCTGCCAGGGTCCCCTGAGGAGACTAAAGTGACAGCAAGTTTGGCCGATCGGGTAGCTTGCTGGAGAGGCTCCCAGAGGCAGAGAAGGGGGAAATGTCGCCTTTTCTTCTTCATATCAACCCCTTGCCCCACTTCCACTCTCATGCCACAGCCTCCCACTGGGGAGACCCAGGCTGAGCTCACCCATGCGAGGTGCCTGGGAAATTCAGCTCGCCAACATCCCTGCCCTGCTAGCCCACCAGATGGCTGGGAAAGGGTCTGGAGAGACCCAGGGCCTGGCCTCACTGTTGAATCCTCTGGAAATGAGTCTCCCGTTTTAGCAAGTATAATAGAACCAAGTGTAGGGTTTCACCGGAAATATCCATTTGGACTTGGGTCTTGTCTCTCAACCTCGGAAGTTGTTTTCTCAGCCCCTTCCTTTATCATCTAGTTTATACTGACTGGAAAGCAAAACAATCCAGGAAGCATTTAGAGAGATTTGGGGAAACAGGGCCATTCAATCAAGGATTATTTCGAAAAGAAGGAATGTAGTCGGCCATCTGGCTGGGAAAGCAATAAATACATTTATGGACCAATTTGTAGGCAGGAAGGTACATAATCAACTGCTAATCTGTTTGCTTTATTGAAAAAAACATTAGAGACAAAAGTGCGGCGATGACTATATGCTGTGTCACTGATCGGAAAGGCTCAGCATCAGTCAGGCAGTGCGCAGCATGCACGCACGCATGCCCAGTGAGCCTTCTGAGCAACCGGTTTACCCAGGAGCTGCCCAGAGTTGCCTCATCCTGCCTGACCTGGGAGCCTCCCCTTGAGCCGACTCAGAGAGGGGGGTGGGAGGAACACAGCTTCCACTTCCTGCAGGGTGCCCACAGAGCTTCCTCCCAAACCCGGGATTCCCAACCCTGGCTGCACATGAGAATCCGTGGGAGAATTTAAATCAATCAATCAATCACGCCCTGGCCCCACCAATTCCCATCTAAATTCTTGGGTCCGGCTCTGGCACTGTTTCCCTGAGAGCTCTGGGACGCCCAGGAGCCGCCTGGACCCGCCTGTCTCTGCCTGTCTCTGTTTGCGGTGGTGGAGTGAGATAGGTAGGAGCTGGGTGCATAGGGAAGTACAGAGGGCGCCAAGATAACCTTTTATTGATTCCTCAGCTGTCCCTCGGCATGCAAATGCTGATCTCCCTGGCTTGTCGCTGAGGTGCTGAAGGGACACATTTGTGAGTCCCTTTCAAATTATCTTGCCTATTAAACAACAACAGAGTACCGAATGCTTTTGAGATTCCATTCACATACCACTTTATATGCACTTTAAACGGGCCCATTTAAAGTATACAAGAGTTTTCTAGGATAGTCACTGCTTGGTGCAACCGTCACCACAATTTAATTTGAGAACATTTTCTTACACCCCCCCCCCGCCTCCCCCCCCCCCCCCCCCGCCCGAAAAAGACCTCAGACTTATTTATTTGTTTTTAACAATGCAAAAAGAATTACTGAAGCATATCAGCATACGGGATTCTTTCACGGTGATATTGGAGTCTTCCTGCCTTCCCTCTCCTGTGTGTGTAGAAATTCATTTGGTTGGCTTGTTTTGGAAGGCAGATAGGTAGCCTTGTCTGTGTGTGCATCTGGGTAATGTCCGAAAAGTGCCCAGATGCACCAAAGTCAAAGCCCAGCAGTAGCCAAAGCCCTCAGCTGGGTGGGAGCTCGGCCTCTGGAGAGCCTTCCTGCTTCTCGCTTTGATTTTTGGACTGATTTGTGGGTTTGCACTGGACAGCTAACCACAAGGCCAGCAGTTTGAAACCACTAGCTACTACATGAGAAAAAGACGAGGTTTTCGACACAGGTGAAAGGTTGCGGTCTTGGACACCCAGAAGGGCAGTCCCACCTGCTCTATAGGGTGGCTATGAGTCTGAATTGGCTCCACGGCAGTGACTTTTGTTTTGTTTTTGATGGGTTTGCTAGCATTTAAGTGTTAACTCCGAGAACGAGGACAGCTGTTTGGAAAAGTACGACTTTGGGAGGAAAAACAGGAACATCTTTTTGTCCTTGCCTCTGAATTCCTATAGCACGTACCTCCTGTGTCCCTCATCTTAGCTCGTAGGATGTCGCTTTCCAGTGTTCGATGGCCTTGCCTTTCCTGTGAAATTCTCTATGGTTGAGGGCTGGGATCCTGCTCTTCCTGTTTGGGTCTTTTCCTCCAGCTACTTGTACAGGATGGATTTTTGAAATGTTTGACTAGTTTTTTAAAACAAGTTCAGACTAGGAAATTCTTGTCTTTCTGCTTGAGACCATCAGATTAACACTTTCTTGATGAAAATCACATTCCCAGCTGGGTTTCACCTGGCCTTGAGTTGCCTACTCTCTGGCTCATAGATAATAACCCTAAGTGATATGACCAAGGAGGATCTCACCTTTCAGGGCCTCAGTTTCTCTCTCTGAAAAACAAGATGACAATGAGTTGCTGTGGGGATTGAGATCACTTGATGAAACTCATAACTCTGGGCCTAGCACCGTGGTTCAGCACGAAGTCCTTGGGTAGCACCAAGGTTTGAGGGCTCAACTACTAACTGAAAGGTTGGTGGTTAAATTCTACCCAAAGGCACCTCAAAGAGAGGCTTGATAATCTACTTCTGAAAGATCACAGTCCTCCAAAACTCTGTGGGTACAGTGCTCCTCTGACCCACATGGAGTTTCCATGAATTGGAGTTGACTTGATAGTGCTTGGCTTGATTTTTTTGCCTTGGATGCATACCACTGAATAGATAGATGCTTCAAACCTCAAAGCCAAACCCATGGTTGCTGAGTTGATTCTGACTCATAACAACCCCGCAGGGCCAGAATTGAACTTCTCTGTAGGGTTTTGGAGTCCGTAAATCAGTAAAGCAGACAACATCATCTTTGTCCTATGCAGCCATTGGTGAGTTTGAACCATCAACCTTGCAGTTCCAGTCCAATGCTTAACCCACTGCACTACAAAGGACTCATTAATAGACTTTCCAATTCCGTGTTCTTATTTTCTTGAACCCCCTCATTTAAAAAAATCATTTTATTGGGGGCTCTCACATCATCATCCATCCATCCATCCATTGTGTCAAGCACATTTGTACATTTGTTGCCATCATCATTCTCAAAACATTTGCTTTCTACTTGAGCCCTTGTTTTTCAGCTCATTTCCTCCCTCCCTCCCGCATGAACCCTTGACAATGCATTAATTATTATTTTTTTCATGTTTTACACTGACTGCTGTCTCCCTTCATCTACTTTTCTGTTGTTCATCACCCAGGGAGGGTGTTATATGTAGACCATTGTGAGCGGTTCCCCCTTTCTCCCCCCACCTTCCCCTTACCCTCCTGGTATTGCTGCTCTCATTATTGGTCCTGAGGAATTTATCTGTCCTGGATTCCCTGTGTTTCCAATTCCTATCTGTACCCATGTACATCCTCTGGTCTAGCCAGATTTGTAAGGTAGAATTGGGATCAAGATAGGGGGGAGGGGGGAGCATTAAAGAACTAGAGAAAAATTGTATGTGTCATTGGTGCTGTACGTACCCTGACTGGCTCGTCTCTTCCTTCTGACCCTTTTGTAAGGGGATGTCCAGTTGTCTACAGATATTCTTTGGGGCTCTACTCCATGCTCCCCCTCATTCACAATGATGTAATTTTTTTGTTCTTTGATGCCTGATTCCTGATCCCTTCGACAACTCATGATCACACAGGCTGGTGTGCTTCGTCCATGTGGCCTTTGTTGTTGCTCAGTTAAATGGTCATTTTCTTATCTTCAAGCCTTTAAGACCCCAGATGCTATATCTTTTGATAACTGAGCACCATCAGAACCCCTAAATTTTAAAGAAAATATTCAAGCGTAAAATAGTGGGAAGAATAATACAATAAATACCATATTCCTAACACTTAGATTCAACAATAGCATTTATTACCATATCCAGACATCATGAAGCTACCTCTAAAATTTCACCATGCATCTCATTAAATTGAGGACATATAAATTTCAGTACCATGATCTCTCTAAGAGAATTAACAAGAATTCCCTAATGTCATTTAATACCCAGAAAAGAACAATTTTACAAATGAACCCTTGAATGGTGTCAATATTCAGTAGTCTTATTAATGTAAAATTACTTCTATCTTTCACTGAGCGGTATTGAGAATGCCTGATTTTGATATCCATGGGTAACATGAACCCTTTCCACACAACCGAGTGGATGGAATGACATACTTGGGAGTGGTATACTCATGTGTCAAATTTAGTCCAATTTGAGAACTTCAAATGGTCTTTCTAAAAATGGAGAGAGAAAATTTTGTTTACTACCACTCCCTGGAGAGCTGGGTGTGTGTGTGGGGGGGAGGTGAGAAAAGCCGGGAAGTGGTGAAGGTGATAGTTTGGAAAAGAGAAGTAAACCACAAAACTACGAGATAAACCAAAGAGGGATTTCCCTAGATGAGGGGGAAATTTTTAATAGATGCAGTATTAATCCTCCACCCCTTCCCCCCCACCACCCCTCCTGCTCATCACCAGCTCTCACACGAATGAACCATAATCAGTTGTGGACTGGACCGGTGTGATTCATAAGGATTCTTGGACTGATTTTTTGAAGAAGATTGCCAGGCCTTTCTTTCTAGTCTGTCTTAATCTGGAAGCTCAGCAAAAGTTTATTCAGCATCTTAGCAACACACAAACATAATAATTACTATCTAGAATGTGTTTGTGTGTGTGTGTAAACAAACTCACTTCCATTTAATCAATCCCGAACCATAGCAGCCCAATAGGACAGAGCAGAACAGCCTCTGTGGGTTTCTGAGGCTATAAGTCTTTGATGGGAGCAGAAGCCCTCATCTTTGTCCCAAAGAGTGGATAGTGGTTTTGAACTCTCGATCTCATAATTAGCAGCCCAACTTGTAACTTACTACAAAAGTTCATGGGAAAATACCAATGAAAGCTAATGGGCTTTTCCATGAAGTTTCTGAAACTCATGTGCGCGTGCACGCACACACACACACATACACACACAGAGTCTACTGCCCTTGAGTCAATTCCAACTCATAGTGACCTTTATAGGGTTTCTAGACTGTGAATATGTGTATGGGGGCAGTTGTATCATTCTCCTGAGGAGTGGCTGGTGGAGTTGAACCATTGACCTTGCAGTCCAATACATTACCCACAGTGCCACCAGGACTCCCATAAATGCACACACATACTTTAAATTGTTCCTTTTTTCCAAGATTCACTAGTTACTAACTACTGATTATCATCAACTGTGGACAAGCCAACCCTGACTAGACCATGGAGAAAAATGAAGTGAAATCAAACCTTGTAGCAGCCTTGTCACCAGACGATTCGAGCATGGCTACTTTTCTGCAGATTCTACTCCCTAATCCATAGCGGCAATGTTTCTTTTAGGGAAGAATGACCCATGTATAAAAGTGATTTCTTGCTGATTTTTCATACAAAACATTAAGATTTTTTTAACTGACATATCTTTTGATGTGGCTAATGGGAATATCATCGTATTCCATTTAACATGGTATAAACGCCAGCATTGAATTTTAAGTCAGAAACCTGGTTGGCAACATTGTCCTATTATTAGTTATGTGTCCTTTATTCTCAGTTTTCACAGACGTAAAATCGCAGGAGCCTCTCTTGGTATACATAAGAGTACTTGTGAGAGTGCACTATAGATAATAATGATATAAATCGGCACTGTCACTGTCTGCATGAAAACCCTTCTTTGAGCTGCATACCCAGGTGTGGTTCTGCTCAAGCGAGCATAACGGCATTTCATATTGTAGTTGAACTGAGGTTGATCAGGCCTTTAACTCAATGTCCAGCTCCCTTTTATCACTTTCTGACCATCCCACAGGAAGTGACATCATCGTTTGCTTTTTAATTAATTCATTAATGAAAACGTAATTCTGTTCATGAGAATATACACCACAGAACAGACACCAGCCCAACAGTGTTGACATACAGGATCCCATGACTGGCCTGGATGCGTGGAGTTGTGAAGGCATTCTCACCTCTTTTTCTGACTCTGTCTTCTAGCCTGAAGTTAGCGTTCTGAAGCTTCCTACGCTGCAGTCGGTGTTCTCCCTCTGCCAACCCCACTGCCCTTAAGTTGATGCCGACACTTACTGACTTGTAGGACAAGGTAGAACTGCCCCGTAGGGTTTCTGAGACTGTAAGTCCTCACAGAAGCAGATAACCTCTTCTTTCTCTTAGAGGGGCTAGTGAGTTTGAACCGCTGACCTTGCTATCAGCAGCCCGATTCGTAACCCATGCTGCCATACTGCTCAAAGTAAATTATTTTGTTGTTTTAAGAAGACATCAGGGAATCTTTTTAGCTTAAGGTTTAAGGTTTAAAGATCATCTCAGGGTAGTGCTTTTAGGATTCATCCAGCCTCCAGGTCTCTCAAAACTTAGTTTTGTAAGAATTTGAAATTCTGTTTTCTATTTTCTCCCTTTTGGCCTGAATCTTTCTAATGGATCTTTGATAGAAATGTTCAGAAGTGATATCTGGGCACCATCCAGTTCTTCTGGTCTCGTAGTAAATTAAATCATTATTTGTACCATCTTTTAGGGACATATATAATGTCTAGTCTTCCCCCAAAATTAAGTAAACTTACTGGTGTATTTTCTTTTTCTTTTCTTTTTTTAGGTTTCATATTTCTTTTTTCTTTAATAGCTTTCTTATTGTAAGTGGTATATTTTTCATTTTATCATCACAAAAGGAAACATGCATATAAACTGCATAAAGGTTTTATGTACCACATGAAAAGACATTGATTTTCAATGTCATTTTATGGAAAATAATGTTGTTTCTGGACATAATGAAAGCCTGAAAAACTAAACCAAGCTCATTGCCATTGAGGCAGTTCCAACTCATAGCCACCCTATAGGGTGGAATAGAACGGCCCAGGGGGATTCCAAGGCTGTAACTCATGGCAGATGTAGAAAGCCTCATCTTTCTCCCAAGGAGTGGCTGGTGGTTTTGAACTGCTGACTTGGTACCAACTAGCCACCGAGACTCCTAATTAAAAGCCTAAAGTTATGATAAATAGAAGATAGGGCCTTGCTACTTGAGGTTGTATCGTTCTGAGTTGGTGGCTTCTCAAGTGGTAGAATTCTAGGAAATTCCCAAGGGCCATGGGAAGTAATGAGTGACTTGGAATGCTGTTGTCCTCCCTTAACTCCAGCCCGAACTTAGGTTTAAGTATAGCTTCAGGTTTAACATGGTCTTTAGAATCTCATCTGCCCGATGAAACAGATGTCTCTGTGATGGCAATTTGGGCTTTAAAACACAGTGAGTTATTTTGTAGGAGACAAGACACTGCCTTGGCATTATGATGAGATATGCATCTGGTTAATTAAAGACTGACTTCTAGGTCCCCAGTGAAGATCCGTCACTCCCCTTGATTTCTGAATGTCACTGGTGTCGGGGTAGAATTACCAACATTCTCTGGATGTAGATTAAAGGGGGTCAATTCCTTTAAAATCTATGCATTTAGCCTTTTCGGAGTAAAATGACAGTTATATTGTCTGTACCTTCCTCCAGTAAACAAGACCTTTTTTATCTTTTTTTATAGCACGCCAATGAGAAAACCAGTGGATCACCTTCGAAAGCAGGAGAAAAGAAAGCAGATGAGGTAATGGTGACAGTACTGGCTTTCACTTGTCCTTTTCTGTTGTGAAGTCCACATTGAAATATTAAATAACGAGATAGAAAAGAATTCCTAATAGAATGCTTCCAAATGTCATGTTAACCCTTGACTTGATTCAAGAATGTAAGTCATTAAAAGTAACCAAGACTAGAGAGCTCCTGGAAAAGGGTCGTTTAAAATCAGGTTCTAGTAGGGATAGAACTCATTGAGACTGTCCTTCCGATAGGAATCAGTGAATCTTCGTGGTTGGGCTAAGTTGATTGCAGTACAGTTAGAAGGGAAATGCGCATGCATTTTATACTTTACTAGTATGAAAATATATATGTAGTGGAAAAGGGAACTTTTTTTCACAAAAATGTACCCCCAAAGGAGGACAAGGATGGCCTAGATTTAAACAGTTCATAAACAAAAAGAAGAGAGAAAGAAGGTTTTAAAAATTTTGAATCAAGTCAATGGAAATCCCGTTGATGGAAATCTTACATAAGGCGGATTTCCCTTGAGCTGTGAATACTTCCTTCACTGAGTGATGGTCCGTACTTCCTTCACTGAGTGATGCTCCATCTGGGCCACTGCCCACAGGGCCCTCTAGGCTAAGAAGGGTCCTGTGAAGCGCTGGCCTTTGTTTGGAGGGGTGCTGCCTCCCTTTCACTTGTTACTTCTGAAATCTCAACTTGCACAGTTGCAATCTCAAAAGATAAATTCATCTTTATTCAGTAGGAAGAGTATCGCTTTTCCAACGTTTAAAGTTCTTCCCGCCAGGTTCCAAAAGGCTTGTAGACATTTCGGAAACCTAACGTGATCATTCCCTATTTTTCTGTATCTTCAAGATTCAAGAAGTGTTTCTAGAAATGTAGTTCGTCCTCCTCCTGCAGATGTTTTCTGCAAGCTCAGCGTCCAGGGGGTCAGTTAGGAGGAGAGCCACGAAGGGCACCCCACATCTCTGATCCTCTGTTACTAATCTCCCCAAAAACGTGATGTAGATGGTTTCTTACCAAGGAAATTTGTCATGAATTGTGTGTACTGGTGGAAGGCAAATGCTTCATTAAGAATTAAAAGTGCAAATAAGCATATTAAAATTTCATCTGGTTTCTTGGTTCAATTATTGAAAAAGAATTTCCCTGTGGAAAACCACTATTTTCTTTTCTAGTATGAAAATAAATATACTGTATCATCACTTTCTATACCAGCCCCACCCTTTTAAACATCTTCCCAGTTATCTATAAAATGTATTATTTAGGCAAATGGTGAGCATTTCCAGTTAGAACAATATCACCCACTCACGGCCGCCGAGCCAAACAGTGCCCCTTTATTCGGAAGACCAGGAAATATCATTCTTGGATGTCATCCTCTATAAACATTCATCAAGATTGAACTGTTGCACAAGGAGGAAAGCCTATCTGCTGTCTCTATATGCAGGCAAGTGGACAGTAGTCCGGCTCCTACTGCCTTATTCTCACTAACTAGCTTGTCACTTCAAAGCTTAACTATCATACCTTGAATGGGTATTGGGATAGCCAACAACACTACCATAGACTTAGATCTCCTTATAAGGTCTTGACCACCAATCCCCTTATCTCCACATTTCTAAAGACCTTGGAAAACACTGATAAGGAACCATAGAAAAAATGCAGCTGGGAAAGAACTCCAAATTTCTGTGTCAATAGAAGGGGGGACTGACACTTTAGTTTGAACCCAAAGGCTTCACTTCCAGCTCCTGAGAAAGAAGAAAAGTTCCATCTCTTTACCGGCAAGTCAATCAATTCTGACATGATTTCACAGCATTGCTGGGAAATTCCAATTTACAGCTACTGCCCTTGTTCCAGAGCCAAGATGAGTCAATCTGTTTTCTGTTCCAACCAGAAAAACAAAGAGGAAATAAAAGCTCTGTCTTGTTCCATGGCTTAAATCAACATACTGAATTAATAGTCTGATATTAGAAATTGTTTATAATCTTATCAAGATTTACTGAGATGTGTTAAGATGAATAGTCATGGGGTATCGATTGAAGGTGACCTGTTGGTCAAGATTACTTCCAAAATGATCTGTCCCCAAAGAGTCTCTGATTGTAGGTAAGTCCTGAAATATTATGTGCACATAAGTAATCCATGAGCGATTGTAGGCCTAGAGATACACAGAGAAACTAGCCTACCTTATGCCTTAGTCCTCAGTATTCACGGTTATAAAGGCATATGCATCCTGGACTGATTATCTGCTATTCTCCTCTCCCGTGGTCATTTAACACCCCTTGTCTTCTGGGGGCTTAGTGGTTATGCTTTGGGCTGCTAACCCCAAGGTCAAAACCACTAGTCTCAGAAACTCACAGGGGCAGCTCTCCCCTGTCCTTCGGG
Source organism: Tenrec ecaudatus (assembly GCF_050624435.1). Lineage (NCBI taxonomy): Eukaryota > Metazoa > Chordata > Mammalia > Afrosoricida > Tenrecidae > Tenrec > Tenrec ecaudatus. The sequence continues at coordinate 96,439,808 of NC_134531.1, forward strand.
GTTGATATGAGTCAACATTGACTCGATGGCAGTGAGTTTGGCTTTGATTTGGTCTTCTCAAATAAATTTCTCTTCCCAAATGAGCCCCTAGTGGCTCCACGTGTTATACATGGGGCTGCTAATCAGAAGGTCAGTGGGTTGAACCCAGCGGGCACTCCACAGGAGAACGCTATGGCAGTCTGCTTCTGTAAAGACTTACAACTCTGAACCCCATGAGGCAGTTCTACTTTGTCCATGGGTGTGTGTAAGTTGGAATTACCTCAGTGGCCGTGGGTTCAGTGTCTTCTCAAGATTCTCAGACAATGGAAGGATTTCTGGAAACGGAGTCTTTGTTGATTCCATTTTCAAATGAGTATTAGCACTGAAGGTGAAATAAGTTATTGTTCATAGGAATATGAAAATATACCTGTTAGGCCTGCAAAGACGCACCAAGGTACTTGGGACCAAGTGAGTCTGGAAATGTAATTTATGTGCTCAGGCAGGATATCCTGCTGCTCCCTGTCCAGCCTTCTGCAGAGATGCACCTGGATCTGTGCAGTGGCCAGTGGGTAAGAGCAAAGCACAAATTGCACTGGCATGGGTGGTTCTGTGTACAGAAAGGATGAGTCCTGAGTGGCAGAGTTCTTGGATCGTTCCGGACTGTACTTTGCCAGATATTTATAGAAAATTGATTCATGAATTACTTGCACAATAGGAAAGGCATTATTTGATACGAAGTCACGAGTGAATTCTCAAAATACCTTTGTTAAAATCATCAGGACTCCAAACTTCCTGGTTGGTTACTCATCTTGATGTTGGCATCCCTCAGTTCTTTCTTTTGCAAATCAAGTTGGTTTCCTGCCTTGACCTTGTTTGCGTTGGAGGAGCAGACATTTTGGACTTAGAAACAGGACCCTTAATTCTGAAATCAATAGGGGGGAAAAGATGTAAAGGAAAACATTCTTTTAAAGGGAGCTGAAAGCTAAAATGATCTCATTCGCATTCCAAATTTATTTTCGCTAGGGCTGGGCATACAAATGCTTCCCCAGTCTAACTGAGCTCCTTGGTCTCCTGCTTCCTTTCCTAAAACAGAGGGCAGTAAACTCAGTAGACTCCCTAAATAATAAAAGAGGAAGCTGGATGACTAACGAACCTTGACTTTCAAAGATAACGGTGGTCTTTACTACTAGCTACACAGACTGGAGGCGTCCAGAGTATCTGCTAGCTCTGACCAACTGACAACTGCCTGAGCGCTGCCACGACAACTAGCGCAGGGGCCGGCCACCTAGCGGAAGGAAGGGGGAATTTCCTGCTCAGCTCTCCAAACCAAAACTCCCTGTCTCGTGATCAATGCGCCCCACCCCGGAGGACAGGGCAGGACTGCCTCTCTACAGGATTGGAAAGCCTCATCTTTCTCCCGCAGAGCAGCTGTGGTTTTGAACGGCTGACCCTGTGGTTAGCAGCTCAACGCGTAACCTCTACACCATCAGGGCTCCCTACTGCTGTGCTATAGTATTCAAAAATTATGGAATGAAATGTTTTTAGCCTCAGCAAGGATAACGCATAGTTGGTTTTGCCTTTTGGAAGGTGAATACGTTGGTTTTTTTTTTTTTTAAGAAGAAAGAGACTTGAATATGGCCTTATGTAAAATTAGACATTTCACGATCAGGCCATGCTTTCTGTTGTACACAGGGTCACTGTGAGGTGGAGGCCACCCGACATCACCCACCAGCAAGATTGGAAATGTTACAGATTTAATTGGATTTTGTCTTTCGTAAAATAGGAATATGACCTAAGTGACCGAGATTCACGAATAAGGGAAACAAATTCAATCATTGGACCCCAAAATGCCAATTCTTTCTTCCAGTATGGAGTAACTAGAAGTGAGCTTAATGTCCAGTGGTGTAGGATGAAAAAGCTTTGCTTATTTATTTCATGTAGACTTGCAGAAGCTTTAACTTTTTGAAAAATTTTAAGTTTTATTGACATAATTCACATTTTGTGTTTAGTTCACTTGCCAGTAGTTTAAACATATTAAAAAGAGTTTAAACATATTAAAAAGAGTAGTTTAAACATATTAAAAAGTAGTTTAAACATATTAAAAAGAGTTGTGCAATTATTACCAGTCAATTTTAGATTTTTTGTTCTTTGATGCCTGGTACCTGATACTATCGACACCTCGTGATCACACAGGCTGGTGTGCTTCTTCCATGTGGACTTTGTTGCTTCTCAGCTAGATGGCCTTTTGTTTATCTTCAAGCCTTTAAGACCCCAGACGCTATGTCTTCTAATAGCTGGGTACCATCAGCTTTCTTCACCACACCTGCTTATGTACCCACTTTGTCTTCAGTGATCATGTCAGGAAGGTGAGCATCATGGAATGCCAGTTTAATGGAACAAAGTGTTCTTGCATTGAGGGAGTACTTCAGTGGAGGCCCAATGTCCATCTGCTACCCTAATTCTAAACCTATAAATGTATGCACTTGGATTTATTTCCCCATTGTCATATATAATATATATGTACATATGTACATGCCTGTATTTAGACCTCTATAAATGCCCTTTGTCTCTTAGTTCTTTCCTTTATGTCCTTTTACTTTCCTCTTGTCCTGCCAGGGGAAGCCAGCCCCTAACACATCATTATGGGTCCTGTAGGCACAATTTTACAGCGATAATAAGGAAAGATTATAGTAAAGTTATAGAGAGTATGAGAGATAGAAGAGAAATATTGAAATAAATTGAGTCAGACACATTTCACGGTTGCATGCTCACCTCAGCCCCGCTTGGTGGTCCACCTGGAGAGAGAGAGAAAATCTTTAATGCTAACCAAGGCTTTTATCTCCTCTGGGAACATGCAAGCCCCCTAATTACAGGTGAAGACATACGTCACAGGAAGGGGTTGTGCAATAGGTAATACAGTAATGGAAGGGGGTGATCCAAGGGTATCCACGCAATAGAAAGAGGAGGGATTGGGGGTACACAAATGGCAAGATGGTGGGGGGGGCGGGGGGGATCCTAGAGTCAGGATGGCAGCTGGCTCTCCATCGGAACCATTAGCAGTCGGGTGTAAACCCCACCTACAGGATTCAAGCTAATGGTTGCAAGCTTCAGGGGGAAACAGTCCATTGTCTCCAGTAGCAGGGAGCAGACCCACCCCTGTGGTGGCAGTCTGGCAGCCATTGCCTCCAGGGATGCCTGTAAACATATGACCTCCCCCCACATAGTCCCACTATCATGTTCAGCCTTCATTGGGGTTTCAGTAATTCCTCTCAGATACATTGCCCTTGATTGTCCCTGCCAGGCTATACCCTCCTTGTCATCAATTTTGGATCACTTTTTGTTCCCTTGCCCCTGGGTTTGTTAGGAACTGCCAATCTTGAGGATCACAGCCCAACTTGTAACCACTATACCCCTGGGTTGCTGCCAATACACATATAGTTCAGTTAAAATCTAACAGCTTATCATTTAAATTTTTATTGATGTTATTGTGAATTAGGTGAAGGTTTACAGAGGGACCATACTCATAGATTGGCATTGAATTACAATGAATGCAGGAAACAAATGCACAGCAGTGACTTAGAGTCAACCATGGCATAGCCAGAGTGACAATAGTTATCAGGATTTGAAGATCATTGAATGACAGAGGAAAATGTTAAGTAAGAAAAAACAAGCGGCCATCTAGCTCAGAAGCAACAAAGCCCACATGGAAGAACACACCAGCCTGGGTGATCATGTGGTTCCAAAGGGATCAGTTATCAGGCATCAAAGAACAAAAAATCATATCATTGGGCGCACACCTCCATGGTTTGATCGCCGAGGACAAACGGGTGCATAAGCAAATGTGGCGAAGAAAGCTGATGGTGCCCGGCTATCAAAAGAGATAGTGTCTGGGGTCTTAAAGACTTGAAGGTGAACAAGCGGCCATCTAGCCCAGAAGCAACAAAGTCCACATGGAAGAAGCACACCAGCCTGTGTGATCACGAGGTGTCGAAGGGATCAGGTATAAGGCATCATCAGAAAAAATATATCTTACCATAGTGAATGAAGGGGGAAGTGCAGAGTGGAGACCCAAAGCCCATTTGTCAGTCACTGGAGATCCCCTCACAGAGGGGCCTAGGGGAGGAGATGAGTCAGTCAGGGTGCGATGTAGCACCAATGAAGAATACAGCTTTCCCCCAGATCCTAAATGCTTCCTCCCCCACCCCCACTACCATGATCTGAATTCTACCTTGCAAGTCTGGATAGGGCAGAGGTTGTACATTGGTGCATATGAGGGCTGGAGGCACAGGGAATCCAGGGTGGATGATACCTTCAGGACCAGGGGTGTGAGGGGCAATACTAGGAATGTAGAGGGTGAGTGGTTTGGAAAGAGGGAACTGATTACAAGGATCTACATGTGACCTCCTCCCTGGGGGACAGACAACAGAAAAGGGGGTGAAGGGAGACGCCGGATAGGGCAAGATATGACAAAATAATAATTTATAAGTTATCAAGGGCTCATGAGGGAGGGGGGAGCAGGGAGGGAGGGAGAAAAAGAGGACTTGATGCAAAGGGCTTAAGTGGAGAGCAAATGCTCTGAAAATGATGAGGGCAAAGAATGTACAGATGTGCTTTACACAATTGATGTATGTATGGATTGTGATAAGAGTTGTATGAGCCCCTAATAAAATGTTTTAAAAATAATAAATAAATAAATTAGGGTGACGAGGGGGAGAAAAAGAAAAGACAATGCACATGTAAGCAAATTGTTCATTTCACATACTTGCATTATGCGTCTTTCTGTATTAGGGTAAAAACAAAAGAGTAATCAAAGTGTTGTCTTGAATTTTAGTATTCTGAGTTATTTACATTTTCTTTTGGCTACTCTTTTTTTCTCAATTCTAAAACCCTTTTTTTGGTTTGATTAGAAAGAAAGAAAAATAAAACATATAGCTAAAGGACTAAAGAAAGACAGATGTTTTTCAAAGGCTAGAACTACAACTGTGTTTGCTTGCCTACACCTTAAAGAGAGAGATGTTTTACACTTGAGCCTCCGCACTTTGGAACTCCTAGTGATACTTCCAGAACAAGGCTGCGTGTGTTTGTCTGCTGGTTTGTGTGTGGATACACACGTGTTTGAACAGAAGCTGAAACCAAAAAACTACACCTACTACCATCGAATCAATTCTGACTCATACCCACCCTACAGGACAGCGCGGAAATGCCCCTCGATGTTTCCAAGGCTGTAACTCTTTATAGAAGAAGCAAGTCCCATCTTTCTCCCATAGCGCTGACTGGTGGTTTCAAACTGCTGCCCTTGCAGTTGGCACCCAATGAGTAACCACTGCACCAACGAGGGCAGCTCTTAAATATAGGCAGAAAATACAGACTTTAGTTCAAACGTCTTAAAAGACCCTAGTTCATGGTCTAGTGGAATCTGCTGACCATGATCATCTTTTCCTCTTATGTATCCGCAGGGACTCCTGTCATAATTTAAAGAGACCTAGAGAAACTCTCCACCCTAACATTGCTGGGACCATCATAGCAAGCAGATATATTTAGGAGACACCATCTAATACTGTTTTTCCAGTGGGTTTGTTTTTGATGTTGGAAATACCACTATTAGCAAATTCCTTAATTTTTTAAGTGAATCCTTTCCCTCCCCAGGGATGTCCTCTATTTCTCCTGGGGCCGCTCTTAAGTTGCAGGTGTTCTCAGGAGGGGCGATCTGTTAATAGTTAGCATGGCAATGGACGCCTCTGGCAGGACAGGGAGGGGATGTGCAAGCATGGCTTTCCATAGCCTTGCTAAAGGCCTTGGGGAACTGCAGAGCATGTGTGATAATACGAGGGTCCCCCAAACAGATGAAAATAGATGTATTTTCACAAAGCAGCCTTATCCCCGTCAAAGTCCTCTCCATTACACTTCATACATTTGTCAAAGCTGCGATTCCATTCTTGGAAACATTTTTCAAACTCATCTGTTTGGAGGGCTGACAGCACCTCCCTCATATTTTTTTCTACCTCTTCTATGTCATCAAATCGCTGTCCATTCATGTCCCTCTCCAAAAAGAAGTCACATGGGGCAAGGGCATGTGAATCAGGTGTGTGGGCCAAGAGAGGCATTTTGTTTTTTGCCTAAACCGGTGCACTGAGATGACTCCGTAAGCAGGTGCATTGTCGTGGTGCTAAAACCGGTCCCCCGTCTGCCACAAATCAGACCCTTTTTGTTGCACGCTGTTACACAATCTTTTCAGAACCTCTAACTTCGTTCTCAGCCTGTGGGTCACGACCCCTTTGGGGGGTCGAATGACCCTTTCATAACAGTAGCAAAATTATAGTTATGAAGTAGCTATGAAAATATGGTTGGGGTCACCACTACATGAGGAGTTATATTAAAGGGTCGCGGCATTAGGAAGGTTGAGAACCACTGTTCGACACCACAGGCAGCATCTCAGGAGAAAGACTAGTCTTTCTACTCCCTTAAATAGTTACAGCCTCAGAAACCCACAGCGGTGACTGTGAGTCAGCACTGACTCGATGGCAGTGAGTTTTGAGTGTGTTGTTAGATGTCATTGAGTCGAGGTCCTCCTGTTTTATGTGTGCAGATGTAGTGGATGTTACATACCAGATACCTAGTGCATCTCCGTCTTTCGTGTGTTCAGTGTTTACAGGACGTGCTTCACATTGTATGTGATACCCGGAAGCATCAATCCCTCCATTTGTAATCACGACGCTCTGTTCACTTGCTTCGTGACCTATAGGTGTTCATAAGTTAGAGGTGTGTGATACCAATGCTTCATGGAGCGAGTGGCCATAGTGTCTTGCCTCACTCTTTTCAAACCTGTTGTCCTTTCTTCGGTTTCAAAAGTTCTCCTTCTGTCGTAGAACTTTTACAAAGCCCAAGAAAACTATTTTGTTTTAAATCAGTTTTACCTCACCATCAGAAAATAACCCTATGCGTACTTCAGGGAGCCAGCCATACATCCTGTTTTATGATCTGACTTTATCTAAACTATGAAGCCGCTATCCTCATTTAATTAAATGTCCTTCCAAAGCAAGGGTTTTAATAACGCTGGGGCATTGCCTCCCATTGCTGTGCTTGAATGTAACCGGCTGTTGAGAAACGCCTGTAGCTTGGCAAGAAAATAGGGCTTCAAACAGACATCCGCCTGCAGGTAGCAGTGACACTGGCCAAGGAGCGCCTTCATTGTGTCCCTCAGCGCCTCTCCCATCCAGCGGGGCTCCCAACAGCACCAGCTGTACATGAGTTCTCGTGAAACTGCTGTAAGTTATTACACAGACACATTCAGCGCTTGGAGCACTTCACATCATGTAGAGCTCACGGTGAGGAGTCAGCGTTTGATGCTGTCACTCTATGATGACTGTCTTTGCTGGGGCTGGGGGAGAGAGGATATTCGAATCTTTCTTAGCATTTCCCTTAGATAAATTTTTAAAGCTAGGACAGCCTCTTTGGGAGAAACTGCTAAGATGTCTCATCGAGCTTGTACCAGGTCACCCCTCCCCCTGACCCTGCAAGAGAAAAAGCTGCTTCTCCCCCGGGTGACGTTGTTTCTGGGAAGGCATTTTGGCAAAAAATGACAATTGTCCATCTGATGATTTTTTTTAAGTTCTCCAAGTCACTGACTATTGATCATCTGGGCTTTATTCAACTGATGCTTAGTTTGCAGTATTTATATTGTTTTCAAGCCAAGCTATTTTTAAAAAGATAGATTGTGTTCAGTATATTAGTCTGGTTGTTTTGAGATGATGTTTGGATTTGTGTGAAAATTTACATTTGACTGAAATGTTGAGCTGTCTCCTCTTATTAAAACTAGTGTTTTCTCTCTCTTCAAGAAAAAAGCATCAAGTTTTGGGAGCGGTCAAGCCTCCAAAATGCACACTAGTGGAGCACCCCCTTCCAGCAAGGTCAGTCTCTTACTTCGCAGGAAAAGAGCCATGCTCTACAGATGCACCATCAGATAGATGACGGGACTGTTGGGACAGGGGACAATATCACCGTGTCACTGGCAGTGATGCTGTTTTGTTATTGTTGTTTTTAGTAAAGTGTCATTCCTGTGTAGGATCAGAGGTTGAGGGAGATGTAAGTTCTTAAATAATGGTTCGGATGACTTAAGATCAAGTAAATCAATTTGTGTAGGGAACCCATCCAAACTAAAAGCCAAGCTTGCTGCTAATGGGTCCATTCTGGCTCATAGAGATGCTTCATGGCAGAGGAGAACTGCCTGGGTGGGTTTCTGAAACTACATCTTGACAGGTGTAGAAAGCCTCATCTTTCTCCCACGGAGCAGCTGGTGGTTTCAAACTGCTAAGCTTGTGGATAGCAGCCCAACACATCACCCAATATGCCACCAGAGCTGTGCAAGTGGTTAACCCACTAAGCTGCTACCTGAAAGGTCGAAGGTTCAAGTCCACCCCAGGATACCTTGGAAGATAGGCCTTGCAATCTTCTTTAAAAAATCAGCTCTTCTGTTTTGAGAATGATGAGGGAAAATGTGATGAGTGTACAAATGTGCTTTATACAATTGATATATGCATGGATTGTGATAAGAGTTGTATGAGCCCCTAATAAAATAATTTAAAAAAAAAGAAAATATAATTCAAACTAAAAAAAAAATCAGCCCTTCAGAGAGGTTGACAGAGCTGGCCCCAAGCAGAGCGAAATTGACACCCCCTTCCCCACTAGAAATATGTACTACAGAGGACAACGCTATGCCTGCAGGTTGGGGAGAGGGGTCCACCTGTCTATACAAAAGCAAGCCAAGAAGGAAAGAGAAAGAGCAAGGGACTGGACCCCATACTGGCACACCAAGTCCTGAGGATAACGTCCGCACAGGCACCACTCGGGCACAGAGAGCACTGTCGGGGTGGCAACAGCTAGACGTGATGTCCCCTCGCTGGAGCATACTGCATCAGACGACAATAGTGGGGACACATGGTGGGGAGTGTGTGTGGCCTGAACCCCCCACATGGGGTGAACCAAGAAGGAAACATAACAAACTAGCAACCGGAGCAAAGCCAAGCCACAAAACCCATGAGGACCCCCAACATAGACTGTAGGCTAGGAGAGGCAGTCCCCATAATCCCTCAGGACCAGAGGGGAGATGATCATACAGGTCAGCGGATAGACCAGTAATTACGTATGCTTTTTCTGGGTTTTTTTTTGCTAGAGTTTTTCCTTCTTATTTGTTTTTTCTCTTTTTATTCAATCTTTTGTTTTCTTTTTGTTTTGTCTCTATTATTGTTGTTTTGTCTACCTATGGGAAGCAAGCCCGAGGAGAAAGCAATGGGACTGACAGTTCTAGAGGGACCTGGGGGAAGGAGGTGATGGGGGAAATGAGAGATGAGCAAACAGTGCCACAGACAGGGGAACAACTAGGGAATTAAAAGCAACAACAAGGAGGATGTAAGAGGTTCTGGTGGAGTTGGAGCAAGAGCAATCTAGCTGAGAGGAATTACTAAGAGGCAGAAGAAGAGCGAGCATGATGGTGGGGCAGGAGGAAGGTAAAAGGCAACAGAGGAAAGATCTAGTAAGCAAAGCTATGGATAGATGTATAAACATAAGTATGCACTTATGTAAATATATTAATTCATAAAAATAGAGGTATTGTCAATACACTGAAGAAGTGGATGGACATCAGGCCTCTGCTCAAGCCGCCCCCCTCAACGCAAGTCACTTAGTTTTAGCAACCTGGCATTCTGTGATGCTCACCCTCCTGACATGATCATTGAAGACGTAATGGGTGCATAAGCAAATGTGGTGGAGAAAGCTGATGGTGTCCGCTCTTAAAAGATATAGCAGCTGAGGTCCTAAAGGCTTGAAGTTAAACAAGGGGCCATCTAGCAGAGATTTAACAAGCCCATGTGGAAGAAGCATGTGTGATCATGAGGGGTTGACGGCATCTAGTAACAGGTACCAGAAGACCCAAAACAAACAAACAAACAAATAAACAAAGCATATTGTTGAGAAAGGGGATTCGGAGCAGAGTCCCCTAACCCAACTGTAGACAATGGGACATCTCCTCACAGAAGGGCCACAAGGAAGGGATGAGTCAACCAGGGTGCACTATAGCACCAATGAAACATACAACATTCCTCTGTTTCTTTGAGGCTTCCTCACCTCCTACTATGATGACCCTAGTTCTGTCTTTCAGTTTTGGCTAGACCGGAGCATGTACACTGGGACAGATAAGGGCTCATGACACTCGGAATCCAAGTCAGATAAATCCCTCAGGAACAGAATTGGGAGTAGTGATACCAGGAGGAGAGAAGATGGGGAGAGGAGAGGAGGAAGGGGGAGCCAATCACAATGATCAACATATAATTCCCACCCCCCCAAAGGGGATGAACAACAGAAATGTGGGTGAAGGGAGACAGCAGTCAGTGTAAGACATGAATATAATAGTAATTTATTAATAATCAAGGGGTCATGAGGGTGGTAGGGGGTAGAAGGTAAAAAGAGAAGCTGATACCAAGGGCTCAAATAGAAAGTAAGTGTTTAGAAAATGATGATGGCAACATATGTACAAATATGCTTGAAACAGTTGATGTATAGAATGTTATGAGCTGCAAGAGTCCCCAATAAAATGATTTAAAAAAAGAAACATCAGCCCTTGAAAACCCTGACTCTGACCTACAGGACATACATGAGTCAGCTGACTCAAGGGCAACTAGTGTTATGTTATAAAATCAGTTAACATAAAATATTGATTACAAAATATACCATATTTTAAAGTTATATCATTTTAAATATGTAAACTATTTAAAAATTTAGTATGAAATATAATAAGTGTTCAGTAAGTATCACTTATTATCATAAATATTGATAGATTTAGACTTTAGGCATTTTGTGTAGTCATCTTGCTTCTTCAGAAAAGCATCGAAGCCTCCACGAACATTACCTCCGCCAGGCTCGCTGCTAAGTGATCTAATTAATATAAGGGAGCCTCCACAACCTTCCAAAGACCACACTGCCGTTGTTCCTGGACACGTGCGGGAGCCATGCCTCACAGGGCTCAGGAACCGTGACAGCATCACCAAAGGAGTGAGACGAACGTCGGATTCTAACCAAGGCCCCAGGATGCATGCAGCTCACCGCCATCCAGTCCCTTCCAACTCAGTGCCTCGACAGTACAGGGTAGTCATTGTTTTATTGTGAGCTCTTGCACATCTTACAATACAACTAGATCAAGCATAATTGTACAATTGCTGCCACAATCATTTTCAAAACATTTTTTCCTCCTTCTTGAACTCTGATATTGGTTTCCCTTTCCCTAACCCTTTACAGGAGTAGAAAGCTTCATCTTTTTTCTGCAGAGTGTTGGTGGTTTTGAAGTACCGACCTTGACGTTAGATAAATATAGCAAGGTCCTCCGAAACGCAGGTCTCCAAAGTTCTAGGCATTCCTCTTTAATAGTCACTGAAACCTCAGCACCCAGGACAACAAAGTACACTGTTAGCTAACACTTTCATTATTTATAAAATAGTTAGGACCATCCTTTTTCAACCTTGCAGTCTTCTGGTAGGTCCAATATTACCTAAAAACTGTATCTCTGTTAGTATGTAGACACTGTATTCAGCTGTTTAAAGTAAGCATTGTCCTTTAAAATGGGTAGTTGTCATACGGGTCTATGAGCTTCAGACGTGTCACGTGCTTGGTGAAGAGGAGATACTGGGGCACCTCCTGCAGGCAGTCCTCAGAGGAGTCCAAAGTGGCCATCAGCTGAGATCTTAGGGGAAGCTGGGCCATCCAAAGCTAAGCTGGCAGAGTTTTATGCCCAGTGGAAGCTCCATCAGTGGGGTTCACTGGAGCCTTTCCAATCCTTTCTTCTACTGCCTAGTAAAAAGGATAATCATTGAATTCTTAAATAAAGCAAAACAAAACCCACAGCCTTTGAGTTAATGCTGACTCTTAGTGATCCCCTGTGGGTTTTAAAGACTGTAACTTTTTACCAGAGTAGAAAATCCAGTCTCCTCTCAGGCAGTTGCTGTTGGTTTTGAACTGCTGACCCTGAAGATCTCAGCCCAACGCATAACCACTCTACCACTACCAGGTCTATGTGAATACAGAGAGTAAACTAACATTTTGGATTCAATGTTGAGTTGCTAATTGAGAGGCCCGCAATTCAAAGCCATCGGTTGTTCTGTGGGAGAGAGGTGAGGCTTTCTCCTAATGGAAAGCGTTAGACACAAGCCGATGTGATCCAAGGGTTGGAAATAATAAAATCCAACTCCAAAGGAGGGACTGGCATGAGAGCTTGAATTGTGAACACCATGTGTGCAGAAGGCTATGGATGACAGAGGAAGTTAGTCCGAAGTCCATCTGCAGGGTCCACACATGGATTAAGCCTCCAGAGAATCCCCGCTGATCGTAGTTGAGGGGGGCAAATACTTTGCTATCAGACAGAGAGCACTGTACAGTTGATTACGGCAGACAGAGTAAGTTAACACGTTATGTCATTTGATCTCCTTTTGACCTGTTTTAAAGTTGTCTTAGTTTAAAAAAAAAGTGAAGGGGAAATACATGTGGATTAATCCCTAGTGAATCGGTCTGACTGTAAACCAGGGATGGGAACAGCTTTGCTCACATGCAGAGTGCATTGGAAAGTGGATTACTGCAGATGCAGTTAGGTTAAAATTTAGCACCTTATCATTCGATCTTCTCTTTGATCCATTTTAAATTTGTTCTATGTTTTTAATATTTTCTGTTTTCTTTTCCGATTGAGGTTTTTTTAAATCTGTTTTGCTTTGTTATTGTTAGTTTTTTTAAAAACGTTTTTCTGTATATGAAATCCTGGGTAGATACACCTATAGAGGCAGGAACTGCATTGACAGTTGTTTGAGGGTCCGGCAGGACGTTGTGGGAAATGGGGAGCTAATAACGATGAGCACAACAAGGAAGAAAATGGTCTCAAACTGATTGTGGTGATGCTTGCACAACGCTTCTTGATGTGACTGAACTATTGAATTGTGATATGTGAATGATATGCCAATAAAACTGTTACTGAAAAGGAGAGAGTCAGCCTCAGAACCCATAGGAGCAGTTCTTTCCCTGTCCTCTGGGAATTGACTCAGTGGCAGTGACTTGAGTGGGTAAATCTGGGAAACCCAGAGGGGGCAGTTCCACTCTGTCCTACAGGGGCGCTCTGAGTGAGAATGGGCAGTGAGTGACATAAATGGAAAACTGGGTCTGCTGTCTGTCAGCATGCTGTTACTGTGCTAGGGATGCATGCCCGTATCGATGCTCACTATGGTTCAAAGACCAATTGCTGGACCACAGAAGCCTGACTTTGAATTTTCTCTTTGACACTCATTCCTAGCAAGTTCATTTAGCATTGCTGAGCCTCAGTTCCTTATCAGTAAGTGAGAATAAGGTGTATCAATGTCAGAGCCATTGAGAGATTTCAATGAAATGAAATACATAAATCACTTAGATGAAGACCTGGCAAGTAGTCAGTGTGGGGAAGATGCCTCATTCATATTCACCGTCTCTAACTAAGAGAAATGTCCCTTTTATGGCCTTTCTTTAAATTAGACTTACCATAAATTATAACTTTCAAACAAAAAGCCACCTTAGCAAAAGTCCAACACAAAGAGATTTAACAAATCACGTATACGTAGTTTCCATCCTTGATATTATCTTGCACTTTGTGGAGCGTCTGTACCTCTGGGAAACAGCCCCTCGTTTTCTCTTGAACTTGGTCCTAAGATGCTCATGAGAATGTGAACATTGCTAAATCCTCTTCTTGCTCCAAACTCAAGAGGTGGTTTCTCAGTACAGGAAGGGAGTGGCTGTCCACAGGGACAGTGCTTCCATAATTATTTATTGCTTATAATCTATTTAAGTAAATAGTTTACAATTACAATGATAATTTATAATTTGTTATTGAATGGGAAATGTGAAATATTTTCCTCGGCCTCCTAAATAACCGCCATTTCTTCCACATTCCCTCTTCCTTTCACACTCTCTCACCATGTTTTCCCTGACAGACTTTTCTTCCCATTTCTAAAATATTCATTTTCCTAGAAAAAAACGTGTGTGTGTGCTTGTTTATTTCTTCTTTTGATACCAGACGGGAAGGTCTGGGACTCAGTATCATCAATTCTAGAACGTTACCCTTCCCATAGGACACTTGGAGCCCTGGTGGTGGTGTGGGAGTCTTGTTGGGCTGCTAACCACTAGGTCACCAGTTTGAACCTATCTGCCACTCTGGGAGAAAAGATGAGGCTGTCTACTCCTGTAAAGGCTTACAGTTCCACAAACCTAAGGAGACAGTTCTACCCTGGCCTATAGGGTCTCTCTAAGGTGGCTATGAGTCAGAATGGACTTCCTGGATGTGGTTTGGGCATGGGATTTTCAGAAGTATTATTTGTTAACTTGAAGACTTTGGGTAAGCAGTTAATTGCTACAAGTGACCTCCAGGGAGCACATAGGGTTCTCACTTAAACTGCTCACCCAAAGATGGCATTTTCAAACCCAGCCAGCAGTTGCACGTAAGTCAGGCCTGGCGATCTCCCTCCAGAAAGATGACAGCCCTGAAAACCTTGTGGAGCACATTCACTCTGTAAAACATGTGGTCCCCATACGTAGGAATGGGCTCAAAGGCAATGGACTTGGGGTTTGGGTTTCGGGGGGAGGGTTTTTGTTGCTTTTTAAATATCATTTTATTGGGAGCTCGTACAATTCTTATCACAATCCATCCATCCATCCATTGGGTCAAGCACATTTGTACATTTGTTGCCCTCATCATTCTCAAAACATTTGCTTTCTACTTGAGCCCTTGGTATCAGCTTTTCATTTTTCCCCTTCCTGCCTGCTCCCCCTCCCTCATGAGCCCTTCATAATTTATAAATTATAATAATTATTATGTCATATCTTATACTGTCCGATGTCTCCCTTCACTCACTCTTCTGTTGTCCATCCCCCAGGAGGAGTTTATATGTAGATCCTTGTAATCGGTTCCCCCTTTCTACCTCACCTTCCCTCCACCCTCCAGGTATTGCCACTCTCACCACTGGTCCTGAAGGGATCATCTGGCCTGGATTCCCTGTGTTTCCAGTTCTTATCTGTACCAGTGTACATCCTCTGGTCTAGCCAGATTTGTATGGTAGAATTTGGATCATGATAGTGGGTGGGGAGGAAGCATTAAAGAACTAGAGGAAAGTTGTATGTTTCATCATTGCTACACTGCACCCTGACTGGCTCGTCTCCTCCCTGTGAACTTTCTCTAAGGGGATGTCCAATTGCCTACAGATGGGCTTTGGGTCCCCAATCTGCCCTCCCCCTCATTCACAATGATATTATTTTTTTGTTCTTTGATGCCTGATACCTGATCCTATTGACACCTCATGATCCCACAGGCTGGCGTGCTTCTTCCATGTGGGCTTTGTTGCTTCTTAGCTAAATGGCCGCTTGTTTATCTCCAAGCTTTAAGACCCCTAATGCTATAGCTTTTGATAGCCAGGCACCATCATCTTTCTTTACATTTGCTTATGCATCCACTTTGTATTCAGTGATCATGTAGGGAAGGTAAGCATCATGGAATGGCAGTGTAATAGAACAAAGTGTTCTTGCATTGAGGGAGTACTTGAGTAGAAGCCCAATGTCCATCTGTTACCTTAATACTAAACTTATAAATATATGCACATAGATCTATTTCCCCATCATATCTAAATATATTTACATGTGTACATGCCTGTATTTAGACCTCTATAAATGCCCTTTGCCTCCTAGCTTTTTCTTCTATTTTCTTTGACTTTCCTCTTGTCCCACTATCATGTTCAACCTTCATTTGGGTTTCAGTAATTCCTCTCGGTTACATTGCCCTTGATCAAACCCTACCAGGTCTCCTACACCCTCCTTGCCATCGATTTTGGATTACTTGTTGTTCCCTTGTCCCTGGGTTTGTTAACACCCACTTCCTTCCCACTCCCCATCCCCACCTCCCCCTCTCCCATGTCCCCCAGAACTGCCTGTCCATTGTTTTTTCCTTTCCTCTGGATTGTTTTCCCATCTATCTTATCTAGACAGACCTGCAGAGATACTAATAAGCACAAAACAAGATGGAGCAAAACAAAGTTACAAAAGAAAACAAAACAACAACAAAAAGCAAGGACAAAAATGAGGAAAACCTGTAAATAGTTCAATGTCTGTTTGTTGACTTTTAGGAGTGTTTTCTGGTCCAGTCTGATGATTTGCCATGCCCTGGCTCCAAGTATATTTTGGTATTCCCTGGGACTTCCTTGCTCTGTTGCCTGTTCTGTTGCAGACCCTTAATGTTTTGGGTCAATGTGGTGGGGTTAACAGGACGCAATTCCTGTACTGTCTCCAGTGTTGTCCCCTGTAGTTTTGGGTCAGTGAGGGGCATCATGTCTCATGGTGGGCCCAGCCCTATGGTCTTCTCTGTGCTTTGGCTGCTCTGAGCGGGAATATCGTCCTCAGGGCTTGGTGGGCCAGGAGGTGCTCCACTCTCTATTCTGCCCCCTTCTTTTGCCCCTGAGTGCTCTGATTAGTCATGACCCTCTCCCGTAGCTGTAGCTTCAGGGCTGTCCTCTGAAATACATTCTTCTGAGTGGAAGTGGGGCTGTCCACATAGTTTGGATTGGGCGGCCCCTCAGATCTCTCTATTGGTTCCCTGCTTCATGCCAGCATGTTGCATTCATATCTTGGAGCACCAGGTTGAAGTCTGGTCCCTTTTTCCCTGTGGAGATATAAGCAATACCCTTCTCTTGGGTGGGTTAGTGCCCTGTGCCCCGACTACTCATGTCTTTTCCGCCCACCTCCTTTTTAGTTGGTGACCATATGTATCCCTGGATTTGGTCTGGCCTCTGCTATACTACCTGGACCTCACCCCAGGAATGTTTGCAGACCGTAGCTTTTTCCCTATGCCCCCTTTTCATTTTTAAGCTTACCTCAGTGGACTCATGGTATACTTGTCTTCTTATGCTTGGCTTACCTCGCTTAGCATAATTTCCTCCAGTTCTTCCCATGCTGCGATATGCTTCATGTGTTCATCACTGCTTTTTTAGGGATGCGTAGTACTCCATTGTATGTACGTACCACAGTTGTTTGTTTTTTAAATCATTTTATTGGGAGCTCACACAATGCTTATCACAATCCATACATTCATCCATTGTGTCTAGTATATTTGCACATTTGTTGCTAACATCATTCTCAAAACATCTGCTTTCCACTAGAGCCCCTGGCACCAGCTCCTCATTTTACCACTCCCTCCCCATTCCCTGCTCCCTCATGAACCCTTGATAATTTAAAAGTCATTATTATTTTGTCATATCTTACACTGTCCAAGGTCTCCCTTCACCCATTTTTCTGTTGACCGACCTCCAGAGAGGAGGTTATATGTAGATACTTGTAATCGGTTCCCCCTTTCTACCCTACCTTCCCTCTACCCTCCTGGTATCACCACTCTCACCACTAGACCTGAGAGGTTCATCTGTCCTGGATTCCCTGTTTCTAGTTCCTATCTGTACCAATGTACATCCTCCAGTCCAGCAGGATTTGTAAGGTAGAATTTGGATCATGCTTGTTGGGGGGCGGACACATTTAAAACTAGAGGAAAGTTGTATGTTTCATCATTGCTACACTGCCCCCTGACTATCTCATCTCCTCCTCAAGGCCCTTCTATAAGGGGATGTCCAGTTGCCCACAAATGGCCTCTGGGTCCCCACTCTGCCCTCCCCCTCACTCACAATGATGTGATTTTGTTCCTTGATGCTTGATACCTGATCCCTTCAACACCTCGTGACCACACAGGCTGCTGTGCTTCTTCCATGTGGGCTTTGATACTTCTATGCTAGATGGCCACTTGTTTACCCTAAAGTTTTTAAGACCCCAGACACTATATCTTTTGATATAGCCCGGCAACATCAACTTTTTCACGACACTTACTTATGCCACCATTTGTCCTCAGCAATCGTATTGGGAAGGTGAGCACACAATGATACGATTTTTCCTTTGATGCCGGAAACTTGATCCCTTCGACAACTCGTGATCACACAGGCTGGTGTGCTTCCTCCATGTGGGCTTGGTTGCTTCTGAGCTAGTTGGCTGCTTGTTTATCTTCAAGCCTTTAAGACCCCAGATGCTGTATCTTTTAATAGCTGGGCACCCTCAGCTTTCTTCCCCACATTTGCTTATGCACCCATTTGTCTGCAGCGATCATGTTAGGAAGGTGAGCATCATGAAATGCCAGTTTAATAGAACAAAGTGTTCTTGCATTGAGGGCGTACTTAATGTACCACAGTTTTTTAATCCATTCATCTGTTTATGGAAATTTGTTTTTTTTCCAACTTCTTGCAATTGTGAATTGTGCTGCAATGAACATTGGAGCACAGATGTCTGGCTGTGGTTTGTTTCTTCTTCTGGGTATATGCCCAGTAGGGGGCTTGCTGGGTTGTATGGTAGCTCAATTTCCATCTGTTTTAGATATCGCCAAATCGATTTCCATAGTGACTGTACATACCTACATGTCCACCAAGAGTGGATGAGAGTTCCTGTCTCCCCACAGCCCTTCCAACACTTGTTGCTTTCTGTTTTTTTGAATTGGGCTACCTGTAAGGGTATTAGGTGGTATCTCATAGTTGTTTTAATTTACATTTCTCTTATGGCTAATGATCAGGAACATTTTCTCATATGTTTATTGGCCATTAGGATTTCTGCCCTTGTGAAACTTCTGTTCAGGTCCTTTGCCCACCTCCTCAGTGGGCCATTAGTTTTTAGTCTTTTGGGGAGCTAGCAGAGTATTGTAGATTTTAGTGATAACACCTTCTTTATCAGATGTGTCATTGCTAAAGATGTTTTCCCAGTCCATGGGCTCTCTTATTATTCTCTTGGTGAATTCTTTCAATATGCACAGGTGTTTTTATCTTAAGTATATCCCACTTGTCAATTTGTGACTCCTCTGTATTTGTGTCCTTCCCTATTTCTTATAGCCTGTGTATTCCCTGTGCCAAACTTCTCAGGTTTGTCCCAATTCCCTCATTGATGACCCTAATAGTTTGTGGTTTTGCCTCGAGTTGAGGTCTGTGATCCAACTTGTGTTTATTCTTGTGCATGGAGTGAGGTTAGGGTCTTGCTTCATTTTTCTGCAGGTAGATATCCATTTTTTCCTGCACCACTTGTTGAAGAGGGCTTTCGCTTTCCATTGAATATGTCTTGGCCCTTATCAAAGATCAGTTGTCTGTTTGCTGATGATTTTATCTCTGGGTTTTCAGTTCTTTTCCATTGGTCTGAGTATCTGTCATTACAGTAATACCATGCGGTTTTAACAACTGTGGCTGAATAGTATGTGCTAAAGTCAGGTAAAGCAAGCCCTCCCACTGTGTCCTTCTTGAAGAGTTCTCTGCTAATTCCAGGATTCTTCTCTCTCCATATGAAGTTGGTAATCAGTTTTTCCATTTCTTTGAAGAAAGATAAGGGTAATTGTATCAGGATTGTATTAAACTTATACAGTGCCTTGGACAGAACTGACATCTTTTCTATATTGAGTCTTCCAATCCATGAACATGGGATAGTCATCCATTTGTTGAGGTCACTCTTTTTCTTGTAACAGCGTTCTGTAGTTTTCCTCATGCAAATCTTTTGGATTTTTAGTCAGGTATATTCCTAGACATTTCAGTTTGTGCTTGGCTATTGTGAAGGGTACCTTTAAAGTCTAATTTTTTAATGAAATAATTAATCTGAAACTTATGTGTGAGCTGTGTAGTGTAGTATTATTAGCATACACGTATGTTGCAGAACTGTTTTGTGAAAATTCATATTCACAAAAGTGAATAAGAGTGTAAATTATCACTTTAGTTGTGAAACTGGGCATAGAAAGCATCAATTGGGGAATCTAGTTATACACGAAGATCTCTAGGTTCTAAGTGGAGAAGCCCTGATTCATCAGGGTGGGGCAAGGCTCAGGGATTTATATATTTAACACCCAGCCCTGGTGTTTCAGGTGCAGATGCTCTCAGTGGCTCCACTGCAGAAAGGCTGAACCTAGGGGAATGTGCTCGGCCCAGCTCATTAGGGGAACAACACTGTTGTCCTTCATCCCTAAAGAAATGAACCTATCCCCTGGCCTGCAGGGAAAGAGTCTTTGGAAATTGTATGTCATAACCCGGTGATGACTCATTTGTATTCGTCAGGAGCACAGAAATACTTTGATTGAGAGAGTCTGATGTCTGCGCAGCTTCAGGGCTGTGGCCCCTGGCCCTTCCCTATCGGGTGTGGCATGAATAAGTCACCCGGTGCAGTTTTTGCACAGGAGAAATGAATGCCAGTAAACCCAGCTCAGCTGAGGTTTACCCATTATGAACAGAAATACATATATATTAATTTTTAAAATGAAGGAAATACCAAAAGATAGCAAATCGGGAATTTTGAAGCTACTTTTTCAGTGAGAATTACAAGCATTATACACCCAAGGTCTTCAGCTCAGGAGATTATAACATATGAGATATGGAAGAAGATCTCTTACTTTCCACAGTTTTATAAAGCACCAGTAAAGAAAGAAGGTGGCTGAGAAAGAGACACTAAAGGGAGGGACCCCATGCTCTGACTGAGATGGAGCGTGGGGTCAGCGCCGCCCAGATGAGCTGGCACACCCCTTTTTAAGGCCGTTGCTTCCCTCCGGGAGGAAGCCACTCCTGAGTCACCTCTCAGCTGCTACTAGCTGCCGAGGCCAGGGCACAGCGCTCTGAGCCGCCTGAGTCTGATGTGGCTGGCTGCTGGCTGCTTAGGCAAAAGTTGACCTCCCATCTTCATCTTACACGTTCATAACTTCCCCCTCTTACTCTTGATTGCCCAAGCAATTCCGACTCCAATGGCTTGGCAGTGCAGTGTTTCCTCTCTCTTCCGGGCTTACTCCAGCATGATGTTCCTGAGTGGGCGGCAGTCCTTTCCCCTAGGGCCCTGGTTCTCAACCTTCCTAATGCTGCGACCCTTTAATGTTGTGGCGACCCCCTAAGCATAACATTACTTTCGTTGCTACTTCATAGCTGTAAATTTGCTACTGTAATTTTGCTACTGTAATTTCGCCCAACCCCCCCCCTCCCAAAAGGGTCGCGACGCACAGGTTGAGAACCACTGCCCTATAGGTTCACTCAGTGTGCATCCGTAGAGTCCACAGTGTGAACTCATGAAGCCATCTTCGCTGGCTTAAAATCCATGGCTACCGTTATTTATCCTGAAGTTTTAATTGTAATATTATGTGCATTATTACTCCTTCAAGCTGCTCTTCGGAATAACAAAGACATGCACTCGAAAGTTAGACATGTACGTGGGACCGTCGGGCTGTGGTCCTTATTTCAGTGTGAAATGCCCGGCTCCCAGGCGAGTCGGCGGTGCGGCCCCAGCAGGGCTCAAGCCGCCCCGGCCGGCTGTGCACGGGGTGTCCCTGAGCGAGCCTCCCAGATTCCGCAGGCGCGCCTGCCCGGGGTGCTAGCGCCCGCGCCCGTCGGGAGCGCAGGGGTGGAGGCGGCGGGCCCCGCGCTCCGGGGCGGGGCTGCTGCAGGAGGAGGGCCCAGAGGATCGTCCGCCGTCACCGGGAGCGCCCAGCCCAGCGCGGTGCGGCCTCGGCGGGGCTCCGAGCGACAGCGGCCGCATGAGCACGTCCTGAACGCAGCCTCCGCGCGCAGCCGCCGGGAAGGCGCGGGCCGGAGTCGGACGCCGCGTGAGTACTGACCGCTGGCCGCCGCCCGGGCCCTGCGCGGCTGCGCTCGCCACCCTGCAGCCCAGGCCGGGCGTCGGCACCGCTGCGCCCCGGCGGAGGACTCCCGGGCTCGGGGCGCCCGCCTGCCCTGTGCACTTGACCCGGAGGGAACATGTCTTTCCACGGGGTGTTTCAAATAACGTGGGCTTCTTGTGGACGCCTCCTTCCTGCCAGTCGCGCAGTTGTTGGCTTTTCAACTAAGATTGGATCTGGTGACCAGGACACCAGAGATCGGCTTACACAAGGAAAGATTTGCGTGACCAGGCAAAATACTGAGAAGCAAAGTCGCACCTATGTCAGGGTGGTGGTTTGGCACTTTTGTCTCTAGAGTTAGGCCCCCCACCTCCTTCCCTGTACCCCACCCCCACCCCCTTCCTATAATGATCTCGGTTTTAGACAATGAGCTCACTTTCTGTGACCTTTACATGCACCTGATCTGCGCTGGGTGTGGCGCCTGCATGTCATAGCATGCTTTGGTTCTGTCTTTGCGCATATCTTGGCCCTTGTGGAATACCAGCACAGAGAGTTACCTCTTACCTATCTTTCAAGAATGCATAGTGGTTTTTACAACAATTTAACCACCTCTCCTGTACTGCTGGGGCCCCAGTGTGCTCCAGGTATACAGTAGGCCAGAGAGCGTGTTCTTTATGTCCCGCGTCCCTAAGGAAGAGCTAGGACCAGGTGGCCTCCTAACTAGTCTTTCAGGAAGCCACCTCTGCACCAAGGCACAGCACTGCGGGATCAGCAGCGCTGTGAAGTTCCTGCTCTTTTAGGCGTTTTCTGGAGCAAAGCCATCTGCATTGCAGGGAAACTCCAAGGGTGAGCGGCATCTGCCCTTCAGAGGGGGGAGCGTTTGTTTAAGGATCAGGTAGAGGCTGCCCTTCCTGATGGACGCCTCTGCTACTGTGCATGTGTGGGAGGGAGAGGGTCCTGTGTAAACGGAGGTGGTGACCGCTAGAGAATCCGGGGGCGGAGAGGAAGCCACCGCTGCAGAATGGTGCAGAAGGATGAGGCAGCCGGCAGCCTCGAGGGTGGAGTGGGAATTGGGCGGCAGTGTTGGCCAAGCAGAGCATTCAGTGTGCCTGTTGGTTGGGGTTCACATGCTTTGTGAGAAGACTCCCGGCGCAAGGGTTGATGGGTTGATTATATGGTATGAGTCCTGAGTTTCAGTTCCCTGATTGCTCTCTGGTCAGTCAACTGAGTGTGTGCATTCCCATCCTCAGTGACAATTTCAAAACGACCCCGTAGAGTCACAATCGGAAAGAATGAAATCAAAACGAAAAGGAAGGTGTTTAGAAACATGAACACAGTGACGGCTACAAGGCGCTGGGACAGCATACTGGCAGGAGGGCGACTGGCCTGCTTTCATTCTGTTTGTACGTGGGGACTATGCATTGGAACCGACTGAGCAGCATGCAACGTTTTAGAGTGAGCCCAGTAGCTTTGTTCCTATTTATTGTTTGTAATAATCATTAAGGTCTCTTCTTTTAGGTGGAACTATTTACTTTTCTCCAAATCTATGAATTATCCAGAAGCATGAATGCAAAACCCCAAAGCGAGCCAGCTGCCCTGAACTCAGCCCCCATGGCGGCTACTTCTTATCAAGGCGGGTGTCCTGGCTCTTTTTCTGGGGCCTCTGGGCAGGCTCAACACGTCAACTTTTTTTATAGTAGCAAGCACTTAACCTTTGGCTCTTCTGCAGGCTTGTCGAATCTACACCTACATTCTCCTGCACGTAAAGAGATCTTGTGGTGTTCATTTGTTCTTGTCACCATAGCTTGTCCGTCTTTCTTTTTGAAGAACATATGCATTTGGATCCAATATTTTTAGCATCCCAGTGTGTCTGACCTCATGAACAGCATGTTCATGTCCACTGCAAAGGTACCATGGATCTTCAAAAACAATTGCCCCCTCTCCCTCTTAGTCCAGTGACTAGCTCTTAACTTAAAAATATTAGCTATGCCATGTTTCGAAATAGGGAGTCATTGGCATCTTGGATGATAATTCTTTATTGAGAAGGGATATCTTGCTTAATGGCAGGATGACAGAGCCAGACCAAAAGTACCCTCATACATTTTCAAGACCCCATTTATGGCTTACACCTCATCATAAAAATAATTCTCACAACTTGACCAATAAGCAACAGCATGATAAATGGAAAAAAGATAGAAATTGATGGATTTTGTTTTCCACAATGAATACACAGGAAATCAGATGCCATATTGGGCAAAGACAAGACATCTCCTAATTATCGGTTATGCTAGCCTTCTGAGCGAGTCTGTGTATTTGGAACTGGTCTACATTGGAGATTGGGTGGAGACTGAATAATTATACAGCTAGCAAGATGACATCATCTAGTCCATGCCCTATATTTCTAGCTATCATAGGCTATAATAATTCATTATTACAAAGTGACTAATAGGTTTCAGTAAAGTACGTTAGCATAGCCAATTCAAACAGTACAAATAGTTACAAGTTGTTGTTAGCTGCCACGGAGTTGGCTCCAACCCATGGCATCTCTGTGCGCAGCAGACGAGACTGCCCCGTCCTGTGCCATTTCACGATTGTTCTTATATTTGAATCCATGGTTGTGGTCACTGTGTCAGTCCACCTCGTTGAGGGTCTTCCTCTTCTCTGCTGCCCCTCCACCTTACCAAGCAGGATGCCCTTCTCCAAGGACTTGCCCCTCCTTAGAAACACGTTCAGACTGCATGAGACCAGGGTTCATCAGCCTCCCTTCAAAGGAGCATTCTGGCTGTACTTCGATGTTTGTTTTTCTGGCAGCTCATTTTAAGAGAATTAGTATGTCTTGGGACAATGCTTATGGACCCTAATTCTGTCCTGTGGTTTAAGCATTGGGCTGCTAACCAAAAGGCTGATGCTTGGGACCCACCAGCTGCTCTGTTGGGAGAAAGAAGAAGTAGTCTGCCTTTGTGCAGATTTATGGCTTTGGAAATCCCACGCAACAGTTCTCCTCTGTCCTTCAAGGTCACCATGAGTTGGACCAACTGGATAGCAATGCATTTGGGGATGATAATGTAGGCAAGAAGTTAGCTCTTTTATTTTGCCCATTTTATAGATGGAATAAATAAGAGCCTGCTCTCTCAACTATCATACTCTGATGTGTCTGAGGACATATTAACAGCTATCCATAAAATAGAGTTACATCTTGTTCAGGTACAGTTATTTCTGTTCCTACTTAGAACACAAGCTTTTTCTGTGCTTCCCCTTGAAGACAAAGACCATAGCCTGTACCCTTATCACATCTATAGTGGTGCCTCCCGCATAGTAATTTCTCAATTAATATTCATTGAATGGAAAAAATACTGATATTCTTCTAATACGAGTTTATTACTAAGATGTTGGTATATTAGTATATTTATTCTGTGTACCTAGAAAAGGTAACAACCACTGCTACTACTAATAATGAAGGTCAGCTTTATTCTCTAGGATTTTCAAGTAAGTTTTTAAAAAAAAACTTTAAACATATGGTTATTTTTTGACTAAAAGTTATAGGGTAATTACAAAACAAGGGGCCCTGGTGGTGCAGTGGTTAAGCGCCCAGCTGCTAACCAAATGGTGGGTGGTTAGAGGCACTCAGAGGGAAGAAGGTGGACAGTCTGCTCCATGTGATTTGTAGCCTAGAAGCCCCGGGGCAGTTGTACTCTGCCTATGGGGGTCTCTGTGACTCAGAACAGACTCCCTGGCACACAACAACAACCCTCAGGAAAAAAGCAATAAAGAAAGCCCAGACACGGTGCCAAGGACTCACAGTGAGCCGTGGCCCGCGCAAACAGCTAGAGAGACCATGTGAAAAGCCCTCCAGTAGCATTACTGCCGAGGCCTAGACAAGTCCCCTGGACATTGGAGGAAAGGAGGGCGAGGTGAAGCTCAGGGCCTATTTTTCTGTGGATGAACATACAGATCATGAATCATTAAGGGATTGCTGCAACCAGGAGGCCACGCGAAAGCAGGACATACCAACAGCCACCATCAGTGTGAGGCTGGAAACGCTCTTCGAGTGGAGGACTGAGTGCTAATCAGAGGCAGGACCATCAGAAACAGGATACATGTGCCAAGCACTGGCTGACCATTCTTTTCTTAATCTCCTTCTGTTTCCCCCGAGAACCCCCAGGATACTGTTTTTCCCTGCACACTTTGACATGTATTGTTTGGTGGTATTGAGAGAGCTCTTAATTCTAGGAGTCTCCAAAGAGATGGATTGCACTGGGCAAATCTGATCCAAAGGCCTCTTTTATATGTTAAAAAGCAAAGCTATCACCTTGACCCTGTCATGGTAATTTCAATTGCCTCATATATATGTGAAAATTCGATAAGGAATAAAGATGACCAAGGAAGCATGCGTGTATTTAAATTCCTTGAAGATTATGAAATATTCCATGAGCTGCCAGACCACCCAAATCTGTCTCGGGAAAAGGACAGTCAGAATGCTCCTTTGACTTGACCGTGCAGGGACCCCGTGTGTCACATACTTCGGACGTTCATCAGGAGGGACAAGTTCCTGGAGAAGGCCAGCAAGTAGAGGGTCACACACACACACACACACACACACACACACACACACACACACACACACGAGGAAGGTCCTCAACCAGTTGGCTTGTCACAGCAGCTGGGAGAGTGGCTCAAGCGGCAGTGATTGTGAGGTTCGAACAGGGCTGGACAGTGTTTCCTTGCTCGATTTGTAGGTTGTTGTACGTCACAACTGACTCCACTGCACCTACCAGCAACACAACTGAGGAGATGTTCTTGTCAACCTACCCTTGGGGCATTTGAAGTACTGTCAATGCCAGCTGACCATAGGCTTCCATTTGGTACTGGGGGCTCCACAGATTTCAATAGAGACCCATTCCCACCCTGGCAGAACAAGTCTGTGTTGTCAACCCTCGACTCAGACTTTAGAGAAAGCAGGCTCCCATTTCTTTCTTTGTCGGCCAACCCAGGGTGCTAAAGACGATATAGATTTCCATCAAGAATCGAGCCACTAGCCCTGAATTCCATGTCTTTCTTGTCTCTAATGACACACTTGTCTCATTCCGGTTTCCTATTTCATGCCTGGCTTGCTACCATCTGGTGGATACAAGCCCTGAACTAGATTAGGGAGAACCTCGAATCTCATTTTACTCTCACAGTTTTACTGCTTGCTCTCATGGAATGGGTGGCGCACCTGAGTTTCCACGTTGCTGCTTGGCCTCGTTCCTGGTTAAGATGTGTGCGCCTCTGGGAGATAGCCCCCTTCACAACTGTTCTCTTTTAAAATCTGTTTTATTCGGGGAGGATTTCTTACATGGAAGAAAGACAGCCTGGATCTGTTGCTAGAGCATTTACTTTACTAAACACTTTTTAAAAATTTTCCAACAGATTTATAATTTCTTAGCTCTTTATGGTTGGTGTATATTGATCATAAGACAAATGGGTGAGAAATGAGTGGTGAAGACAATGTGATTAGACTCACACCAGCCTGTCTCGAAAGACCCTGTTAGATGACAGGGAAGAGCCGCCCCTGTGAGCTTCCAAGAGTGTAACTCTTTGTGGAGTAGAAACACCCATCTTTCTCCTTTGGTGAGGCTTGTGGTTTTGAACAGCTGACCTTGCAGTTAGAAACTCAATGGCAACACCTATGCCACCTGTCATATTGGCAGGACCTCCTGAATAACAGAAAGTTGTACTTTCCTACCTGGGGGTTTTCCTTAGAAAACGGTCTTTTGCAGTGCAACAGGGTGATTCCATAGACTTGCCCAAGGACCTGCGGCACCCTAGACCCTTGCCTTAGGTATACGCCGCACCTTCCTGAAGTCTTCTAAGAGTGTGTTTCTGAGGCAAGACCTGGAGACCAGCTGCTTCACATTTACCTGCGTTTCCATCAGAGAAATCCTTGGGTGTTGCTAACAGTTAGTGTGCAGGACTGCTAACCAAAAGGCTGGAGGTTCAGATCCACACAGCTGTGGCTCAGGAGAAAGGCATGACGTCCTCGTCCAAAAAACCAGCCACTGAAGAGCCTTTCGAGTTCAGTTCCGCGTTGACACACCGGAGGCTGTCATTCGTCGACTTCCCCTTACGGACAACTGGACCTTGGTAAAAGGTGGTTTCCCCAGCCCGTCCGAGAACTACTAAATCAGATGCACTGGGTCAGGGCTAGAACTCGATGACTTCATGAGCTCCTGAGTTAAAGCCTCACAGCTCTTAAAAGTTTTATAACTGTTGCGTTAAGCAGTTGGTGTATAAAGCCCCTCAGTAAGGGCCTCTTCTGCCCTTAGTGTGGTGCCGTCTTGATGCGAATTCTAGGAATCCAATGGGGCTTTCTCTTTGTGAATCCTCACAGGGGACCATGGGGTTCTAGACTCTCTGATGCTTGTGGCTTATTTTTGGAGTCTGAGCAAGACTCACGTCTACCCTCTTAGTATGTGAACCTAAATCTCCGAACTCTGTGATGGCCTGAGGCCTCCCCGGCTATCTCTAGACAGAGCCTTTAGACTTGCCTGGAAGAGAGTGAGAGGCAGAGGTATGGAGGTGTCAGGAAACTGTGTTCCTAGAAAGAAGCTAGGGGCTGGCCTGGTGCTGTTCCTTTATTAGCTATAAGATGACGGTAGCCAGGAAAAGTAGCCCAAAATGGAAATATCTATTTTTTAAGTTATGTATGCTTTTTAAAAATATTATGAAAATCGGTAACAGGGTGCATAAAATCCTTGGTGATCACTCTTTTACTTTGGGTAGAAGTCATGAGAATACAGATTTTCTCATAACTGACAATATGTCTAGAACACTAAGAACCTCACAAAATTTCACGTGTACATCACCTCATCGAATTCAGAAGGAGCCCTGCTCATACAGTGGTTAAAGCACTTGCTGCCAGTCTCGATCCCCAGTGGGAACCTATCAGCTGCTCTTCAGGAGAAAGAGGTGTAGACGCAGAGCCTGGGAAAGCCTAGGGGGAAGTCTCCCCTGTCTGTGGAATCAGCAGGAGCTGGGTCAGATTTAGAGGGTTGTCGACAGCAGGCATCTGAAACTGGTGCCCAGAATCCTCACCTTCCAGAATCCCTAACTTCTCCTTCACAGGTATCCTCTCTCTATTTGTCTGTGCTGTATTCTGGGCAATGTCCTCTGCTCAATCTTCCAGTGGTCTAAATCTCTCGTCAACTATAGACAGTTTATATGTTAATCTTGGGGTTTCCCCCCTTCTTTGGTTTTTATTCTTCATTTTATCTCTGAATTTTAAAACATATTTCTTTTAGGTTGTTCTGTTATCTTTAGTTTTTAGAATGCAATTTCTCCAAATTTTATAATGACTGACTCCCTTATGATGTAGGGCGTTACTCCTTGATTGAGTCTGGAAAAGGGGAGCTGGAGCTCATCTTCGATGACAGTTTTTGTTTTGTTTTTCCCCTAAGGCGTGGATTTCATTTCCCTTGTGCTGTGGATATGTCTTGACTGGATGGGTTTTAATGAGCTTCAGGCTGGGACCATTCAGCTCCACCAGAGTTGAATATGCTGGCGTGGCCTCCACTCCACGGGGACCGAGTGCGTGTGGACCTAGTGTGCATGCTTTTGGAATTCCTGCTTCTCGTGGATGACTATTTTTACAACCCTGGCGCACCAGGTGGGGAAAGCCCCACCAACAAGAACACTTTCTCTGACGTTGCTCTGGGCAGGTGGGCAGTTCTTTCAAGGCCTAATTTTGTACGTGATCAGTTGTTAGTAGCGGCTGGCTTGGGGCCAGTAGTTCAGCAGGAGGCTGCCGCCCGGAGTCCTTTCTCACTAAGGAATTAAATTCTTAGTGCCCAGCTGTTTGTCTCCATGTGGGTATTTGGTGAATCCCCCTACTTCTTCCAGGCGTCAGTGTTTGCCAGCCAACTGTAGGGTTTGAAGCACCAGCCAGCCCCAGGAAAAGTCTGCTTTTGTAAAGATTGCAGGCTCGAAGTCGTTTCCTCCCCTTCTACAGGATTGCACTGAGTCGAAATCAACCTGAAAACCACACTGCCATCTATTCGAGTTGATTCCTCCACTCAGAGAGAAACTCACCACCCAGTGCCGTCGAGTCAGTACTGAATTGCGGTGGCCATAGCGGACAGGGTAGAACTGCCCCGTGCGTTTCTGAGACTGCAGCTCTCTACGGGAGCAGAAAGCCTTTCGGAGCGGTGGGTAGTTTCCAAGTGATTTCTAAGTGCTGCCCTTGCGATTCGCAGCCCATCGCAGAACCCACCACCAGGGCTCACAAAAGTTCGTGGAAAATGTTCATTACTTTTTAATTAGGTTTTCCCACGAGTTTTTGAAGCACCTTCATCTTTGTATCGTTTCTGTAACATTTCACCAGGACTGGTAGGTGTCTGGAGCGGAAGGTACTATCATCAGAATTCCATCTAATTTTCCTAGCCATTCAACAAAGAATGTATTTAAAATATTTGAAAGCCTTTAGGTGGAAAATGTATGCTTTGGGTTCTCTTAGCCCCACCCCACCCCCACTGCCTTTTTTTCTGTGTACTGCTGGCCTAATCCACTCATTCACAACACCCCAAACATGTCCATTTGAGTTTCAGATCTCTAAATGAACAGGAATAGATCCATATTGTTGTTTAAATTTTAAACGAAGACCTTTGGAAATGGCATCTTTTGTTTGTGTTTGCTTGTTTTTGGATACAGCGGCTGCTAGGCTGTACTGGATGTGTGTAACATTAGGGCTAGGCTCCCCGATGCCCACTGCCCGAGAGCCCTGTGTCTTTGCAGTGCAAGACGGGGTGTGGGCTACAGACGCAGTCACAAATAGCACCTGTGGAAACTGAGTGGAGATTTCTTCTAACCTTTAATATGTTAAAAGGAGTCTGGTGGCATCTTGGTTACAGGTTTGGCTGCTAGCCAAAAGGCGAGTGGTTCAAAACCACCAGCAGCACCAAGGGAGAAAGACTACTTCCAGACTCAGAAACTCTGTGAGTCAGAGTTGACTTGACAGCAATGAGTTTGATTTTGGTTTGGTTATTGTGGAGGTCCTGTGGGATCAGTAAGTGTGCCTTTGTTCCCCTTTACTTAGGGGACATCTTGGCTCATCAGTAACATGGGTTGGCACGATTAATGTCCCTGAATCTTCCTTTTAAAACTGCCTGGAAGGCACCTTTGAAGAGTCATTTTGTGAATCTAACCTATTGTATTAGGTGTTCTGGTTCCTGGCTTTTGGCCAAATGAAAAATGGGAGACAGAATTATGAGGAGGGAGGTTCTAGCTGGTAAGATGGTAGAAAATAAACTCTGCAATTACCATTTAGCTCACCATTATAAAGCCATTTTGGTTTGAAATACCTGAAAGCAGTGATTCTCAACCTAAGGTGTTTCAGAATCACCTGTTGGACTAGCACATTTTATAATAAAGTCTCCTTGCCCTCTTCCTTGTATGTTCCCCAGCTTGCACTGCTGGTCTCCCCGTCCTCTTCCGTTCTCCAGATGACTCTGTTATTGGACTGGCCCTATGCCTGTGATCAGCAGCCCGGGACGAAGGTGCGCCTGTTCGGCCAGTTCTGTTTTTCGGTGGCTTAGCAGGCCACTCACTGACAGCAGTCATTATGTACATTTTTCATCTAAGATATTTAAGTAATCACTCATGCCTGCACAGGTATATAGTCTCAATTATTATAACTGGTGACCCTTTTTTCTCCCAGGGGGGTTCTCATTGATACCCAGATCGTATTCTCTTCCACGTGATCTCTTACCCTAACCTTGGAAATTTAGAACTTGAGCCCTAGAGAGTCCACATCACGAAGAAACAAAGTACCCCCTTGCTGAATATTCACATTCCAAATAGGAAAGGTAACCTCTTTATTGAGTTTGTGTCTTCCAATGGTTTCCAGAATGTTTTAATTATTACAGTATATTAGTTGCTAAACTATTTTAAAATGATATCCCTGTGGTAACCCAGGATTTCTAGTCTAGTGAATTAGAATGGTTCCCTTCTCCAGCATTTCTTATGGGTGTTGACATGTGTCCAAAGGCTGGCTCTGATGCATAACTGTCTACACCCTTAGCTACCTTGCCCAATGGAATTCCAATGGAAACATCAGTAAACTGTGTCTTTGTGCATGCCTGTGCATCTTCTCCGCATCATATTAAGGACCAGTGAACTGAAGGTGTAGATATTATTTAAGCTGAGAAGCCAAGTAACAAAGATAAAAGAAACACTCAAGGAGTAAGTTAAAAAAGCATTTCTATTAGTGTTCCAGTTTGTACGTGCACGGGATTTATTCCCGACAAAACATGAATGAACTTGTCTCTGCCTCCACTGGATGGCTGCAGACCAGGTCTTTCAGTGAAGCACTTGCCTCGGTCACATTCGGCCACCTTCATAAAGAAGTGTCCACTTTGTACCATGGGCAAAAAAACAACCCCTAACAACTTTGAGACCAAATTTTTAGCAAAACCCAAACGGACATCTTCCCAAACAAATCTGGAAGCTTTGTGAGATGTTTACAGGAATGCTGCTCCATATAAAACATCTGTTTTTCAGATGAATGGGACATTTTCAGGAAGGTTGTAACTAAACCGTGACTAGAGAAGAAAGCGTGGCTCAAGTCCCCCTCTGGTGGAAGAAGACCATGTCACTGCCACTGATGAGAGAGCCCCCACAGGTGGCCTTGCACGTGGTTCACAGTCCATTTGAAGGGAGCATCTAGGCTTCCGCAAGCTTTCAGCTCAGCCGATGCATGCCAAAAGCACTGCTTGAAGATCAGCTAGCTCGAGATTCCGAATGTCTGTCGGTGTTTTAAACACGATCAAAGCTAATGCAGACGGTCCGTAGAACAAATCGTAACTGGGGATGAGTCCTGGGTTTACCAGTGTGATTCAGAGAGCAGGGACCCACCAAAGCAGTGGCCTCTAGGGAGGGCTGTTTGGCCAGTTCAAGGCAAGGCAGAAAGGTCAGGTCCAGATTATGACAACTGCTCTTGGCTTCCAGAGGGTGGTTTGCATCGATTTCTCAAAGGACCCAGTATATTCCTGAGGGCTTATGATAAAGTTTTTTTTCTTTGAGAACTGCATTGCTGAGGAAAAGGCAAGTTGCAAGAAGAAAAGCAGTTTTTCCATCACAACCATGCACCCACCTGGTCATCCTTCAAGAAGAGGAAAGACGATGCCATGAGAATTCCCATGGGAAACTTTACTCCATTCACGCTTTGCCTCCAATCTCACCCCTTCAGGCTTCTTTTTATTCCCCAAACTCACAGGATGTTTAAGAGGGACACAAGGTATGCCCTTCCATGACACCAAACTACAGTTTTGATGTGAGGCTTGAAAACTCGGGATTCTTCTAAGGTTTGGAGCAAGGGAAAAGTCCCCTGCAGAAAGATATAGAGTGAGATGGAGGTTATGTTGAAAAACAGCTTCACATGTTCATATTTTTATTCAGTAAACAAGTCTATGATTTTTTTGTAGCAATACTTTGTTACTTCTCCTCATGTGTAGTTTGGAAAACTCTCCAGAATCCAGATATTTGAAAATAAATGGAAAAGACAGAAAGAAACCCCAAATTTACTAATTTATTGGGCAACTTCTGTATAAATTAATGTAGATAGGTTTTCATTTGCTCCTCTGAACAGGTTACTGTTAGGTTATCTTAACAAGGTTCCTGTTACTCCGTTAACAGTTTCCTGGGTAAGAGGTGGGATCATGGCAAGTTTCTAAATGAGGAGCCGTAGCCCAGAGAGATTGAATAACTTCATCTGCGTCACACAGGTAGCAAGATTTTGTTTGAGTCTAAAGTTCTTTTCAGTAAACTCCGCAGTTTATATCTAGGAAGTTTAAAAAATTGAGAAGAATGTGTTGCTAGAACCAGATAAGCGCTTCTAGCAATGAAATTTGTTTTGCTCAGTCTCTTAGTACCGTTGAACTCCTCTCTGGGGTATGAGGTTTCCTGCTTGTGTGAAAGAGTGAGGGTACACTGATTACGATGAGCAGATAATAGCTGAGTTACGGAGGCTCTTCATTTTGCATAGACAGTGGTTGTTGTTAGCTGCCGTGATGGATGTGTGGTCCATGACATTGCCATTGGCTGATTTTGGGGATCTAGCCCTTTCTTCCTAATCTGTCTTGGCCTCAGGGTGCCATTGAAACCTATTCAGCAGCACAGCAGAACAAACACATCCCTCGGTGGACAGACAGGTGGTCTTTGCACATGAGCTACCTTGACCAAGGATTGCCCCCAGCTCTCCCTCAGAGGAGGCGAGCAGTCAACTCCTGATCCATCAGGGCTGTTCATGCGTGAGCCGCACTGCCATCCAGTGGCGTCCCGCACTGGCGACTTTCAGGCAGAGTGAGTCTTGGGCTGTGAGTCTCGGTGGGAGCAGATAGCCTCCTGGTTCTCAGTGGAGTAGCTGACCTTGCAGTGAGCAGCCCCAGCCCATCCCTGGCTGCATCGCCAGGGACATGGGGCAGAAATACACTTGCCCTCTTTGAATATAGTGAAATATTTAAGGAGTACGTACCTGAAAACTCTTTCATTTCATTAGAAATGGCAGTTTCTTTTTCAGACGGCTGCATAAGATCAGTAGCAGTGTTCATATTTTTATACCAATGCCAGTGAAATCTAACCTGAAGCCTGTTTTCTCATTCTACTGAGTTTTAATCTGAGGAAGGTACTAATGTAATATTTTTATTATTTACATTTTACATATGAAGAAACTGGGGCACCATATCATGGAAGAATTTCCTCAAGCTCACACATCTAGAAGAGCTGGCTTTCAAGTGGCCTGGCTACAGAGCCATGCTTATACCCACTTATGAACAAATATTGGCAAAAAAATAAAAAACTAAGCTTGCTGTCACTACACGTTTGCGATTTGGTGTTTTTAGATGTTTTTTGGGGGTGACATTTTATTTCACCCCCTACTTTCATTTTTATTATTTGAATATCAGCTTGGACAAGAGACCTGTGCTATAATTTCTGTAATTTAAGTCTTTGTACTAAAAGCATACTCCAGTGCGAAGTGGCATGGTTCTCTGCCCCCATTGATGGGTTTTTTTAGTCCATCATCTATAAGGATGAGGTGGACATTTGGTTTTATAGCACAAACCCCAAGCAAATCCATTGGCCTCAAACAGATTCTGACTCATGAGGAGTTAGGACTCTATAAGACAGAATGGAACTGCCCCAGAGTTCCTAAGGCTATAAATCTTTAAGCTGATTGCCACATCTCTCTTCCAAGGGACAGCTGGTGGGTTGCATCTGCTGACCAGAGCATTTCTCTCTCTCTCTCTCTCTCTCTCTCTCTCTCTCTCTCTCTCTCACACACACACACACACACACACACACACACACACACACACACACACACACACACACACATATACCCCTCACCACCATCAAGTGGATTCCCACTCATCCTTGTTGGACAGCTAGCCACAAGGTCAGCAGCTCGAGCCCATGAATAACTCTGCTGGAGAAAGACAGACTTTGTACTCTTGTAAAGAGTCGAGTCTAGGAAACCCACAGGGGCAGCTTTACTCTGTCTGATAGGGTCCCTCTGAGTTTACAGCATAAGGACCCATAAAGAGCTCATGCTTCTTATAATGTCCATTAGTTCTAAATCTAAGGAATAAATCCACCTTGGCAACCAAGATAAAAGCCTTCCGAGATGATTATTTAACAGATTTTTACTCTACAATGATCATATCATCAATCATCATTGTGGATTGAATTATTTCCTCTAATATATGTGTTAAAATCCTAACCCCTGCACCTGTAAATACGACCTTGTTTGGAAAAGGGGTACCATCTAATATATTATTGAAACCATATCAGAGGAGGAGGAGCCCTAACTGTAATCACTCCTGAG
The DNA here is from genome assembly GCF_050624435.1 of Tenrec ecaudatus. NCBI lineage: Eukaryota > Metazoa > Chordata > Mammalia > Afrosoricida > Tenrecidae > Tenrec > Tenrec ecaudatus. The sequence continues at coordinate 96,475,330 of NC_134531.1, forward strand.
TTATAAAATGAGCAGAATAGACGTAGAGATACACATGGGGAAAACAGATGCCAACGAACACGAAAGAGCATTAGAAATACCAGTGCGCACTGGCAGACGTCAGAAACTACAAGAGAAGGTCACCAAAGGAATCCGCACAGCCCAGACCCTGATTGGGACTTTTAGGCTGTAGACAAAGTATGAGAAAATGAATTTCTGTGTTTTAAAGACCCTGTTTCTGTTACCACCAAACAGCCTAACTCACTATGAAGGAGTCAGTCCATTCTGACTTATAGGACAGGGTAGAACTGCCCCGGTGGGTTTCTGAGACAGTAACTCCTAACGGGAGTAGAAAGCCCCATCTTTCCCCCTCCGTGCTGTCTGGGGGTTTTGAACTGCTGACCTGTCAATTAGTAGCCCGATTCTAAACCACTACACTGCCAGGCCTCCTGCTGTTACAGCAGCACTACGTAACTAAAACAATCACATAGGCTTTAGTTGAGCCCGTAAATATTTTTCAGTGTCTTAGGAGTTGTACAAAACCGTGTTCTGGTTATCAAGGTTTCCCTTTATAGATTGGGACAGGGACCTAAACAAATGATACATTTGAACCCAAAGAAAATACCCTAACATAAAACAACTCTGTACTTTTTTTCTTTGAGAAAGGTGCACAAGGTTTGTGCATTGCTTCTCAAAACAGTGGTCAACCCAGAACTTGCTCTGCCATCCTGAGGCTGAGGAAAAGAAATGTTTGAGGCCCTGGGTCACATATAGTAATAAAAATTACTGCTGGTTACTGACTGAACATGCACCAGGCTCTGAAAATCTCTTCACAAACAGGTCTGTATTTAACCCTCACACCTTCTTGTCACGTACAAATCATTTTAACAGTGTAAGAAAGTCAGCCTGGGACACGTAAGCAGTTGCCTGAGGTGGCAGCTAAATCTAGGACTAGGGTCTGTGGGGCTAGAGGCCCTTCTCGTCCCCTCAGTGCTTTCCAGTAGGACATTTACCTTTGCGTACATTTTTTACTAAGTTTCACATAATCTGAGCACACAATAGTAGAGCTGCCCAACCACAGAGTCTTACAGACGAGGAATTTGTGATCCCGAGGAGCAGTTAAGCGCTTCTGATGACTCAGCCTGCCAAGAGCAGCCTTCCTCTTTGTCCTCTCTTTATGTGCCTGCCAATCCCAGAGTTTGTCTGACTCACAGCCTGCAGTAAATACTTGCCGTACAGACCTTCTCTAGGGAGGGGACCAGAGGAGGAATGTGGGCTGTCCTTTCTGGGACTGAATTCTCTGCTTTGCTCAGTCGTGAGTTGCCAAAGGTCAGACCTTTTTTGGCGTTCGTTCATTCTTCAAGTGAGGCGACCAGGATCCCTGCAGGCATGGACACAACAAGAGGAGCGTTGTCGCTCTTGGTGACTAATTTATACCATGAAGCTTGCTCTTCTTCCTCCTGGCCCACAAAATAATTACAACTAGGTCCCCCTCACAAAACCCCTGGAAAACTGGGGTTTGCACAGCAATGCAGCCGTTGGCTGGGGCCTGGAAGTTTGACTTCATCCCTAGCGTGGGTTTTCCACCTTGGTGCCCGAGCCCAGCATCAGGCACGCTCCGTGTTTCATGCAGTCCCTTTGGCTTGGCTTTGGATCACACTTCAGCTGTGGAGAGTGCCCCAGTTGCCAGGCAACACTTGGTTTATTTTGAGGTCTGCCCGGCTCCTTGCATCAGAGGCCAAAGCATCAAGTGCTTTCCGCTTCCCAGAGCAAGTAATACAAGTAATACTTGGAAACACTAATTGGTTTTGAAACAATATATTCCTTTAAATATTTTTATGGATTGAATATATCCTAGATATAGTCATCTTCCGTCTCCCCTCACACCTAATGTTCAGATTGCCTCATTTTTTCCATGCCGCCCTCCAGCCAGCCTATTGCATGATCACTCTGGACTGGATATCACCCGTACTTTCGCAAGTCTATGTTTGCTCAGGCTGTGGTATTCACCTGGAATGCCCACCCCCATCCCAGCCTCCACCGACATCTGTTGGACAATCCAAACATTTTGTTTTAATACGGAAAGTTTTGGGAGTCAACATTTTATAGCAAGAAATTCAAGGTCATTATAGTAAGATCTAGGTACCGGCCTCAGCCCTATAGCTTCTTATTAGTGTGGTCTTAGTAAGTTACTTGACCTCTGAGCCTCAGTCTTCTTGGCTAAAATACAGATCATAATATTTGCTTCACAGGCTTTTCTAAGGATATGTTGAAATCAGAAAGGTGCCTGTCACTGTTCTTGGCACATGGAAGATTCAGTACTCCCCACCTCTCTATTGATTGCACCATGAGAAATAGTCAATAAATAATCCTTCCTCTTTTCTGTCTTCTAACCCGAACTTCAGAAGGTTCCTGTGATCTCCCAGGGTGTCAGATTGCACTTAAGTTCCTGTCACCACTGACTTTGTCTTACACTGCCTTTGGGGGTATAAGCTGGTGCCCTCACTAGGTCTGCTAGCTCAAAGCCAACTTCCCTCATTTGACCTCATTCAAAAGGATCCTCAGTTTATTGAATCACAGTCTCTAGGATGACCAAACATGGTACAAAAAAAACGTGGAAGCTGAAGCCTCTGTAAGAAGAGACTTGTTAGAGAAGGTGGACTCAAATACTCTCCGCACAAATGGATGATAGAAAGGTGATATGACTGCACCCTGTCCAGGGTGGAGCATGGGTGACCCTCAGAAACGGCCTTTGAGTTCCCTCTCACAGGCTTCGTGGTTCTTTCTTGTGCCTGCATTGTGAGTCTCTAAAAACCCCACCGACTTCTTGCTGTTGTGAACCGTGCTGCAGTGAACACGGGAGCATACATCTGTTCTGGATCTGTTCTTCTGTCTTGGGGGGTCTGTGCCCACTAACGGCGTTGCTGGATCGTAAGGGTATTTCTGTTGCCATCTGTTTTAGGTATCGCGTATCGCTTTCCACAGTGCCTGTTTGTATGAGGCCCCCATCCCCAAACGGGAATTGTTTTCTCAAAGCTGTATATTTCAAATATTTTACAAAACAGATTTATCATTTTCAGGGTACTCAACATTACACTGAATACACTTGTTAAATCTGTGATTCCGTTCTTAGAAACATTTTTCAAACTCATCTGTTTGGATGGCTGACAGCACCTCCCTAGTTTTTTCCTTTACCTCTTCTATGTCATCAAATCGCTGTCTTTTCACGTCTCTCTTCATTCTCAGAAACAAAAAGAAGATGAATGAGCAAGGTTTGGTGAGTAAGGTGTGTAGGGCAAGAGAAACAGGCTGGTTTTTTTGGCCAACAACTGGTGCACTGAGATGGCTGTGTGAGCAGGTGCATTGTTGTGGTGGCAAAGCCAGCCCCCTGTCTGCCACAGATCAGGTGATTTTTGTCATACCCTGTTACCCAATCTTTTCAGAACTTCTAAATAGAAGCTTGGTTAACAGTCTGACCTGGTGGCCTGAATTCCAAATGCACTACAAGTCAACACTTTTATCCCTTTGAGAAGTTGATGGAAGTCCAAAACGAAATTTGTCATCAATCGATATTTCACCTTTTTTTTTTTGAAACCAGGAAACTACTGGTGCACTTGGATTTTTCCCACAGTGCTCTCCTTGTGAGATGTGTTCAACCTCACAACAGTTTCTTTGGTATTTTTCTCGGAGCAGGAAACAAAATTTCACAGTTGCAATTGGCCAGCACGAAATACAAGAGTCGAGCACGACTGCTTGTACGAAAAAATTCATTGTGAGCAGAGAGAACCTTCCCAGGCAATGCCACTGGGTGCACTAACTCAGAGCAAGGTGTTCCTTGTTTGCTTAATGGAAAAAATGCATATGATGAAAACTTCACCACCCAGGCCAATTACGGTTTGGGGGATACCCCCTTGCATTGACAAGCCCACCGGCAGTGAATAAGAGTTCTTATCTCACCACACCTTCTCCAGCATTTGTTGTTCTTGGCCTTTAAAAATTGGGCTACGGTTCTGGTATCTCATGGTTGTTTTGACTTGCAGTCCTGGATGGCTAGTGAACGGGAATATTTCCTCATGTATTAATAGTCATTCGAGTGTCATCCTTTGTGCTGAGCCCTCTGTTCACGTTCTTTGTCCACCTTCATTGAGGGTTGTTAGTATGTTTCTTTTTGTAGGCTTGAAGTATACTGTAGATGTTAGTAATTAGTCCTTTGTATGTCACTGCTAAATATCTTTTCCCAATCTGTGAGCTCCTGTTTCACTCTCTTAATGACATCTTTCAATGTACACAAGTGTTTTATTTTTAATAGGTCCTACTCATCTATTTTGTCTTCCATGTTGTGTGCTTCTAGATTAGGCCGGGTTGACTAGAATATCCAGGGATATTTGTATATGTCTAAGAGAGAAATTTATATAAAGAAGTAAGTGTGCATTAATAAACATCCCAGCCCAGATCAAGCCCATAAGTCAAAATTAGCCCATAAGTCTGATAAAAGCCAATGAATTCCTCCTCAGGCTCACGCAGCACATGCAGTGAGGCCAAGTGCAGGAAGATCCCATGCCTGTGGGTAGAAAGTCCTGTGGAGCCAATGGCAGTGGACGCTTCTCCAGGGCTCTGGCTGCCATCAGCACGGCTCCATGTGACTTGTCAACAGGAATGCGTAGCAGAGAGAAAGAAAGAGTGTCCAGCTTTTCTGATGAGAGAATCAAAAGAGAGAGAGTTTCCAGAATCCTCATGAGAAGGCCATGCCCACAAGGGGGGCTCATCAGGCCATGCCCTGATTGACAGGCTAGACGCCACCCCTTCATTGTGTTACTAAGTTGACAGGAGATTGTGTAGCTGCCGCAGCTTCTGGTATATCTGGTTCCCGTGTCTGCCGGCATCAGGACCCTTAGATTTTCCCTGATTTCCCCGTTGAGGACCCTGACAGCTTTGGGTTTTACATTCCGGTCTCTGACCCACCTTGGGTCTGTTTTTGTGCATGTTGTGAGGTGTGGGTCTTGTTTCCTTTCTCTGCAGATGGATATCCAGTTTTTCCAGCACCATTTATTGTAGGGGGCAATATTATACAATACTGCTTGGTGTGATTGAACTATGGAATGACATGATATCTGTATTAGCGCCTAATAAATGGTCTTGAAAAAAGATATTAAACTGCATAATTAGAGGTAGTGCAAAAAGGTCTGTCATAGTGTGACAACATGGTCAACAATAAACACTTTTAACAGAAGTCACTAAATATTCACGTCCTGGTGTGAATCTCTATATAGAATTATGATATAGATGTCACTTATAAACAAACAAAACCCCAACTCATTGCCATTGAGTTGATTTCAACTCATAGAGACTCTATAAGGTGGTGTAGAACTGCCATTGTGGGTTTCTGAGACTGGACCTTTGTACCTGAGTAGAAAACCTCATGTTTCTCCAGATGGACTGCTGGTAGTTTTGAATTGCTGACCTTGGCATTAGAAGTCCAATGCAGAACCACTGCACCACCCAGAAAGATATAAACTGGATTCAATGGGCCCATAAGTGGTTTTTGTGAAGATTACCGGTACTTTCTTTCGACGAGTCCCTCATCAGTCACCTATTGTTTGTCTCAGATGTCTTAGAGGGAACAGATGGGAGATTTTGGGAGACTTCTTTTTTCTGCAGATGGTCTTTTGTTGTATTACATATTGCATAATTCCCAGGCTATTGATAGAAATTATGTAACTGGTGCTATCCTTACCAGTTTGCTACTTACACTTTGAACAGAATTTCTTATTTTGGGAAGGGGGGTGTCAAATTTTTTTAATTCCATTTATTTGCTGCTGGTACTGAGAATAAACAACAAAAACACATCAACTCAAGTTTCCAAGTGCATGTCTGTGACCTTGAACATAATCCCCACTGTATATGTGTTCTGACCCTCCTCCTCTGACCTGTCACATCTGAACCATTCATATAAGCTCTGGCCTCCACTGTTCCCATCCAATCTCCCAGGTTGTTGCTGTCAGCCTGATCCCCAAAGAGCATAATGCACTAGGCATTGTCCAGCAGTCGGTGTCTAACCATCGGAAGACTCAGCAGATATCATTGGTCCAAGGTCCACAGATCATCTCAAAGCAAGTTTCAGTTCTCCTCCAGCCGCCATAGCTTGCAAAGTCTGTTCTTTACAAGCACTTGAAATTCTGTTCTGCATACCCTTGGCCCTCTCCTCTCCCTACTCCCCAATCAAAATAGTCTTCTATATAATGTGGAAAGATGGTACCCATTTAGTGTAGCTGAGCTACCCAGCTAGGTAGCCATAGACAGGAACGATGTAGAACTAGAGGTGAAGGTGAAGCTTGGGGAGGGGGTGGGAGAGAATATTGTTATTGGCTATTGTTGATTTGGTTATGGCTCAGGGTGACCCTATGTACAGCAAAACCAAACACCGCCTGGTCCTGCGCCCTCCTCACCATCGTGGCTAAGTTTGAGCCCATTGTTGCAACCACTGTGCCAACCCATCTCATCCAGGGTCTTCCTTGTTTTTGCCAACCCTTCTCCTGGGTCTGGTCCCTCCTGATTGCATGTCTGTGATACGTGGGTCAAAGTCTCTCCATCCTTGTTTCTAAGGTACTTTGTCTTCAATAACAGATTTATCTTTAACTCTGGCAGTCAGTATTCTCCTCTCACCCCATAATTGAAAGGCATCCGTTTTCCCTTTGGTCTGTCTTAACACACTCGTTATCCAGGTTTTACATGCATTTGAGGTGATTGAAAATACCATAGCTTGGGTCAAGTGCACCTTAGACCTCACACTGACATTGTAAATGAACCAGAACAGGCCCGTGCCCTATAGAACAGAAACCCAATCTCTGCACACCACTCTTTGAGACAGAGAAAATAGCTTTGTCCCCAAGCACTGAGCAAGGAGTGAGGAAGACAGCTCTTCACATCCGCCTTCCCTAACAGAATTATAGGGGAATTGACAGGTGAGCTATATATTTATATATATTAATTAGAAGGGAGGGATAAGCCTGAGGATTAGTTGAAGTCATGTCTGCTTTTATTTAAAGCAGCGGTTCTCAACCTGTGGGTCACCACCTCTGTGGGGTCCAACAACCCTCTCACAGGGGTTGCCTAATACATCCTGCGTATCAGATATTTACATTACGATTCATCACAGTAGCAAAATGACAGTTATGAAGTAGCAATGAGAATAATTTTGTGCTTGGGGGTCACCAGCACATGAACTGCATGAAAGGGTCCTGGCATTAGGAAGGTTGAGAACACTGATTAAAAGGGTGATTTTATCTCACTGCAGGTCTACAGCAGTATTGGCAGTTGTGTGCTCTGGGCGGTGTTTAGTAAGTTTGTTCTCTTAGCTGCGGGGCTCTATGCCTGAGCTGAAAGGCAACTGAAAGACAACTGAAAGGGAAGCTACCTACCACAATGAATTAGCACAAGAAGATGGAAACATTAGCCCCAGATTGGGCGGTTTGAGCCTCTTTGCATTTTAACTCTTGAAAGAGGTCTTTCGCAGCGGCCAGTGCAGGAGACCGCTTGCTTTCCTGCCTGGATCCCGTGAACCCATGCGTGCGTATTACAACCCCAGGCTCGCATCCCTGCCTCTGTTCTTTCAGCTTGACAGCTGCCAGGGCCTCCTTCCCTTCTGGTTTGTAATTCCAAGTTTTTGCAGTCCCTTTCTTAGCACGTACTTTGTCATCTTGAGCCACCCTGAGAAGCCTTGTCGTGTCCTCGTGTCTTCCATTCCCTTTAGCTACTCTAGATCCAAGTGCACATTTCGGACTCTATTCAGATGTTCATTTTGGCCATTCCTTTTATTCCACTTAAAAATTACTTTCTGTATGCTGTCCCTGTTACCATCCCACAACTCACCCGATCTTTGGTCATTAGCGAGAGATTGGGGCAACGAAACTACCGGTAGACTCTTGCTGTACCCCAGGTGGAGGTGATAATGTGGTTAGGTCAGCAGTGTGGGTGGAAATAGAAATGAAAGGGACAGATTGGTCATGCTGACTAGAACCAGCACCGTGTCGACATGTAGGTGACTCAAGGCCTGTTGAGCCCACTTGGCCTTTATAAGGACAACTTCAGAGGCAAGTGGCTCCTCCCACTCCCCCACCCCCATTTTCCGGGTGAGGAAATAGAGATTCCAACCTGAGAGGTGGGAGCAGGAATGGGAGCCGGCATCTTTCTCTAGGACCCTCCGTTACATATGTGCTTTGGTGAGAAAGTAGGTAAACCTTTTGAGTTGATTCGATTCATCACTATGCATCCTACCTGCTGGTAGCATAGTGGGTTTTGCCTTGGACTGCTAACTGGAAGGTCAGCAGTTCAAAACCACCAGCTACTCCACAGATGAGGCTTTCTACACCTTTAAAGATTTACAGACGTGGAAACCCATACGGGAAATTCTGCTGTCCTATAGGGTTGCTCTGAGTTTTTTTGGGGGGTAGGGGGAATTGTTCACATAATGAGTGATAACAACACGGGACTTGATCAACTTTCTCAGCCTGCACGAATATAAGAGAGACAGCAGAGGATTTGTGCCACATTATTACAGACTGCACATGGAACATGAGAGACCAGAAAAGAGAACAGAGGGGCAGGTAGAACAGGCTCCCAAAGGAACCAGTCAGAGGCTCGGGGAAGAGGCTGGGGACTCAGGGTCTCAGTGCCCAGGAGGGCAAGAGACGGCCAATGATGGACGTGGCAACAGACAGTTCTTGTGTGTAGCCGCATGTGTTTATTCTTCACTCACTGCCCTCGGGTCAGTTCACCTCACAGCAACCCTACAGGGCAGGGTAGAACCGTCCCTGTGGGCTAGGAGACTGCAAATCTTTATGGGAGCAGACAGCCTCGTCTCTGTCCCTTGGAGCAACTGGTGGCTTTGAACTGCTGACCTCTCTGCAGCGCAGCATGCCAACACCACACCACCAGAGCTCCTGGTGTGTTTAGTCACAGGAAGCAAGCCAAGACAGGTTCCAGTGGAAGGCAAGGGATTAGGACTGCAGGGTGGGAGGACAAGGGAAAGCTTCAGCGACCTGGGCGGGGAGAGGAAGCAAGGTCTGGCATGGAAGGAGAACCCTGACTCATCGGATGCCCCGCCCCCACTGTGCTGTTTCTGAGCCTGCCCTCAAGAACCCTGGAGAGAGAAGGCAAGGAGAGCCCGAATGACTGATGGGGAGGGGGAGGAGTCAGGAGCCAGCGTGCAAGTGGGGCCAAGGCTTTCAGCTAAGTGCCCACAGGAATGTGATTCATGCTTATTTGTGGTTAATTCTATGTAGGAATTTTACTCTTCTTGATTTTGTGAAAGTAAGGTAGGCTAAATTTCAGAGTGGTGTGATTTTATGAACATGTTTAAGAAACTGGACTCTTCAAAGAGAAGTTGTGTTCATCTTGTGTTTTCTCTTTGAAAGAGCACTTTCTGTAGAGTCTCTGGCTTCTTTGGTGGTTGTGTAGGGTGGAGGGAAATCTGAAGGAAAGGGATGCGGCACAATGAAGCTTCTTGAGTTGAAGTGGAAGTGTGCACAACCAACCCTCATTTGGAAAGATGGAATGATGTAACTCTGGGATATGAATCCCCCGAGCTTGTTCAAACGTGTTCTCAATGAAGAATGGACATTTGTGTATGTGTCCCTTCATGTGACTGGTACCTTGGTGCACTTTTCGTTCTGTATCCAAGAGAGAACGTGAGCGTGGCTGCTGCTACGTATCCTGGTACAGTGTGTGTGTGTGTGTGTGTGTGTGTGTGTGTGTGTGTTCATACCTGCATTCATGGGTGTACTGGCTTGGGTAGGGCACTGAGGCCCAGTTGATGACTAAGGGTGTGTGTTAGTCTAGTATTTTAGAGAAGCAAATCCACAGAAACTCATGTATAGGAGAGAGTTTTATATAAAGGTTAAGTGTACATCAAGAAAACATCCCAACCCAGTGCCGCCCAAGCCCACAAGTCCAACGTTAACCCATTATGTCCAACACCAATCCACAAAGTCCTCCATCTCACAAAACAGATGCAATGATGCTGACTGCAGGAGGAAAGTAGTTGAGTCAGTGAATGTGTAAGCCTCTCAGCGCTGGCAGGGGTCACCACACAGGTGCTCCAGCACCCAGGGCTGCATCGGAGTAGGTACATGTTGCTTCTCCTCAGGGATGTCTTGCAAGAAGTGAGCCTTGCAAGCTGAAACAGGGAACTGGCTAAGGCTGCGGCACCCTGTGTGACCATCACAAAGCAAGAGACCAGAGAAGTAGAAAGGCGAGGCTCACTGAGCCACTATCCCTCCGCCCTTCAATGAACCCCACATGTGTTAATCGGCCAGCTTGGCACAATAAAGTAACTACCTCAGGGTGCTTGAGAATAACTCCTCTGTTCATATGATTATATTTGGAAAACCACTCTAAAGCTTTGGGCTTTTATCTCTAAGTTATGATAACTGAATTTATAGGCATCAACGTGTTTTACATGAACTGAGGCCTGTGAGGCAGATGATTGTGTTCATGGGGGTTTCCTTCAGGCCACTCCCTTGAGCTGCAGCAGTGGGGGTGGGGTGTCTAGAGAAGCAGGCTCCTTGGGCTCGTGGCTCCACGCCTGAAATGACTCAGGGCCATGAGGTCTGCAATATAGGCCTGGCCGGGTATTGCTGGCAGGACAGCGGCTGTTTACGGATAGTCAGTTACTTAAGAAGGCACCTGGTGCCAGATGGAGTCCAAGGGTTCAAATATTAAGGAGGCTTCCATGAGCATAGATTGGGATGTTTGGGAAAGATAATTGTCTGTGTAATATTAACCAGTGTAATATAAGTCAAGTTACTAGGCCAGTGTTCAATACCATGCAAGCATGCATGTATACATCTCCCTACTTAAGTAATTAAATTGCAGACGCTAATTTCTCCCACCACCCCTTCCTAGGACAGGGGTTGCTTGAGCCCTTCAGGTCTGGTTCAGCTCTTGCTGAGTCCGGGGGTGGGAGGGGGACGGCGCCCAGAGGAGAGATTTACTAAAGCTGGTCCCTCTGCAGTCTTGTGTCCACCTTTTCCCTTCTCAACCTGCCACTGAAAGGACGGTCCAGTCATCACCCAAGTCTGCTGCACAGTTTGTGCCCTTGCTTTCCCTACGTGCTGTACGATCTTAGGCATCATGCACAAGTTCAATTCAATGAGCACCAATGATGTGCTAGACATCGTATGCGCATTGCCTGCATTGCTTACAATACTGCAAATTAGATGTATTGTCCCAACTTATTTGGCTCAAAGTTACTTGGTTAATAAGAGGAAAACTGGAATTTGAATCCAAATCTGTCGAGTTGTTGCTGAAAACAATACAAATAGTCACCGTAATAATATTTACTGAGTACTTATTATATGCTAAGGAGTCTTGGTGCTGTGGACTAGAGGTTGAGCTGCTAAACCCCAAACTAGTAGTTTAACGCGTCCCCCCTCCCCATATGCACACAGCCATATGCTCTGGGCAGAGATCAGGCTGCTTGTTCCCCTGAAGATTTACAGTCTCCATATCCTCTACGCAGTGGGCTCAACTTTCTAATGCCGCACCTTTTAGCACAGTTCCTCATGCTGTGGTGACCCCCCAACCATAAAATTATTTTCGTTGCTACTTCATAACTGCAATTTTGCTACTGTTATGAATTGCACAACCCCTGTGAAAGGGCTGTTTGACCCCAAAGGGGTCGCGGCCCACAGGTTGGGAACCGCTGCTCTACAGGGTCCCCAGGTGTTGGGGTTGACTCAGTGGCAGTGGGTATCATCGGGCAGGAAATAGTTCATAAATAAATGACCAAACCTAACCCATAGCGTCACTTCCGAATTGTAGTGAACAAAATAGAACTGTCCCGTGTGGCTTCCAAGACTGTAAATCCTTACTGAAGCAGACTGCCACATCTTGATCCTGTGGAGCAGCTGGTCGGTCCAAACTGTCAAAATTTTGCTTAGCAGCTGAGCATTTTACCCAGTGTGCCACCAGGACTCTCAATGAACATACAAGGTAGCTCAATGAGAGGTAGCTTTATATCAAGAAGTAACTATATGTCAGGAAAACATCCCAGCCCAGTCCAGATCAAGGCCACAAGTCAATACTAGTCCACAAGTCCCTCTTCAGACTCACGCAGCTGCACGCAATGATGCAGAATGCAGGAAGAGCACAGGCCAGTGGGTCCAGAGCCTTGTGGATGCAGTGTCGCTGCAAGCATCCAGGGGTTCTGACAGGTCTCTGTGTGGCTCATCAGCAGGAAGGGGAAGGCAGAGAGAGAGGGAAAGGTTCACAGGACCCTACTTATGAGAAGGTCATGCCCACAAGGAGGCACCATCAGGCTGTGACCTGGTTCTCAGGCTAGACTTCACCCCTACACTTTTATATCTTCTAGTTGGCATGAAATTAGGTAATTACCCCAGTGCCCGAAATAGCCCCAGGAATAAGCCTAAAGCCAAGACAAAAAGAAAATAATTTGGGGTGGCGGGCAGTGTGGGGCTGGTGGTGGCTGGACTGTGTAATAGAAGGAGCTGAAGGACCAAGTAGTTGGTAGGTGAACTATAACCATGTTTTCTGTTTCTTTGTAGGTATCCGCTTTCTCTGCTGCAACCAGTAAGACTCCCAGTATGAATCCCACGGAAGCCAAGGTATGGCTAGCCTCAGTAGCTAAGCGGAGTCCACTTTAATAGATTAAATGTGGAGTACTTGCTGACAAATGAGTTTGGGTTCCAGAAAACTCAAGTTGTGAAAGTGAACATTTTCTTCCAAATGTGTGGGAGTCTTGGGAAGCTCTGCTTTCTCTCATAGCAATATTTCCCTCACACGTCATCTCTACACCTGACAGTATTTTAGAGTGATAAGTTTAGAAAACAGTCATCACCCAGAGTAGTGTTGTTTATTTTTCCTTTGCTTAAATGGGTTTTTCTCATCAGAGAAGCTCTTTAGTATATTCCTCTGGATCACAGTGGAGGAATATATATGAACTTCCTACTAAAATCATTTCCTGTTCTGGCTATGTAAACAAACAACCCAATAAAACCAAGCAACAACCTGACAAAACACAAGTCAGCCAACAAAAACCCAAACCAACAAATAAACAAGACCCCAAACTAACAAAACCAAAAAACAGAAAACGAACATTGAAAGGTTAAACCCTAAGTGTTCGTCTTATTGGTAAACCTTTGCTGAGCTCTGTTTGGGGAATTGATCAAATAAACATTTCTTGGGGTTATCTTCTTAATGAGACTGTCACTTAAGGTCCACCTACTTGGCTACAAACTGTTTTCAGCCCCATCCTTTAATTACAGTAGTATCGCAAACTCTTTTTCCAGGGAGATATTTTATGGTGGGGATTAGTGAGGGAACATTTTTAAAGCATTCTTAACTAATTCCTATGAAGCTATAGATTATAGTGCCTTTGAGACCCACCCTACCACCGTTGTCACTAAGTTAATCCTATTTAAAATCACCAGTTTTCCCTTTCTGCCTCCCCTTTCTAATATTTTGACATCCTGTTAAGCTTCTCCCCCAGGTAACGTCGTACCATAATTTAGTATGGTTAAAGGGTCCTATGGCCTCATTTTGAACTAGAGTATTGCAATATAAATAAATAAGTAAAATGAAAGGCATATCAAAACCCTTATCCATGTTATTCGATATTTTTATTTGAAATTTATTTGTATTAACATTGAATTTAAAATGTTAAATTTTAAAAAAATAAATAACTAAATTCTTATTTTGTAGTTTATGCATATATTGATTTCTTAGTTGTTTTTAGACTATGCAACTTACCTTATCATTAATTATCCTATTAGTTGTCATTACTTAATTTTATAAAGTCTAATATTAAAACTGACAAGCATCTATTAAAAAACAAGCAATTCTCATGAAAAGAAAGGAGATAGAAAGGAAACCCAGAAGTAAGACTTTTATTTGTTTGGTTCGCATTTGACACATTGCCTGATTCCACTCCATCCTGTCATGACTCAATTACTTTTTAAAAATTATTATTATTAATTGTGCTTAATACATGTATCAAATCACTCCACATTTCAAGCACATCCAGCAGAATTGTACATTAGCTACCACAATCACTTTCCAAGTATTCTTTTTCTGTATGAACCCTTGACCTCATTACCCTTGCACGCCGCCACCACCTTCTCGTCCCCCAAAACCCTTATTCCACTTGCTGACTCTATAGGTTCATCAGTCCTGATTTTCAAACTTCCCCAAAATGAAAAAACATCTACCATTAACTTTAAGAGGGTGACCCCAATGATACAACACTCCTGAGGATATCCCCTACCATCAAAAACAAACAAACAAATACAACTTAAAAGACACGTCTGGGCATTTCTGGTGTTCTTGTTTTAAGAGTTCCCCAGGATCTAGACCAAGTGTCAGCAAGCTCTTCTGCCTCACTGTTCACGAGAATTCCTGACAAGCCTGTAATGTCAGGAGGAAAAGGGGTGACGCGTGGAACAGAAGCAGGAATAGCAAGAAAACAGAGGGAGAATATTAATTCATCATTTATAAAGAAAAAGGTGGGCGAGAGAAAGGATGCACGTGGGGAGGTGTCACCAGTGGGTGGCCTGGGACCCATTGTGCCCTGGGTTCTCTCTCTTTCTTTAACAGTTTTATTGGCACTTCAACCACGTGTCATATAATTCAACAGTTCTACCGTATCAAGATGAGCTGTACAATCTTTACCGCGATCAATTTTAGAACATTTTCTTTTTCCTTGTACTCATTGTTATTCATGTATCTTTTTTTTTCAATTTTGGTAAAAATACCCACAACAAAACATTTTCCAATTCGACAACTTCTACATCTATAACTCTGGATTCTCTTCAGGGATACGTTTGGAATTGCACTGTTCTCAGCGATCACTTTATCGCCATATCTTCAGACGTCTCTCTCATAACACCAATGTTGGCCCCTTCTTGGTGATTTTTAGAAGCTTCACACATGTTGAACTCTTAGAGAAAAGAGGCTTTTCAAGATGATAACCTAGGCCAAGTGCTGCCATTATCTACCCCACTGAATGAAAGCTAGTCTAGCTCTCTGAAGGGTGGGGGTGGTGGGGGCGTGATACGTTTAGATCCGAGTGCTACCTCCCTTGTTCCTGGAACAGTAGAATCTAGTGGCAGAGCTGGCAGTGACACAGAAGAAGGTCATGTCATTTCTCACCAGGGTGAACATGCCGAAGGACCTTGTTCTAGGGTATTGGTGTCAGCCACCCAGACTAGCTTTAAGCCCGGTTCACACGAGCTGTGAATTTGGGCATTTTCTCCTCACTCTGGTCCATATTGGTACAGGGTGGAAGAGGGGGATTACAATACCCATCCCACAAGACTAGGTAACGAAATACACGTAGTAGCAAATTGCACATGCCTGTCCCACAACAAATGGAGAGACGGTGCTGTGTGCAGTGGAGAACACACAGCCCTAACCCTACCACCAGCGCCCTCGGGGAAGCTATTTAACTTGCCTACCTCACTCTCTTCTGTGAAATGGGGGTAATAATAACAATCATATCCGTTTCATGGGATTCTTGTGAGGGTTAATGTAAAGCTTGGACACGGCCTTGTACCTAAGAAGTAATTAAGCAATCATTCTTGGAGCATTCAATCTATTCACTAATTTTTGACGAGAACTCATTCCTGCCATTTCACGATTTGTGTGTGTGTGTGTGTGTGTGTGTGTGTGTGTGCCTTCTTTGTCCTTTACTGTTGCTTGCTTGAACATAAGCAGGCTTAGAGGAACACACTGGTAGCGCAGTGGGTCATGTGCTGGTCAGCCGTTGGAAACCACCATTCTACCACAGGAGAAAGGGGGCATTTCTACTCCTATAGTTAGTTACAGCCTCACAACACAGCGATGGTTCTACACGGTCCTATAGAGTCACTGTGAGTTGGAATTGACTCGACTGTGAGTTTGGTTGGTTTTACTGTTCGCTCTAAGTAGCCCTGATATCATAGTGATTACACACTTTGCTGCTAGCCACAAGGTCAGCAGTTCAAATCCTCCAGCTCCTCCTCAGAGTTCTGCTTCTGTGAAGCTTTGAAAACCCAAAGGGGGCAGTTCTTTTCTGCCCTGCAGGGCCCCTTTGAATCCCCTCAAGGCGAGTTTTGAGAGGTTTTGTTGGTTGATTGTAGAAGGCTGTTTTGGTTCCTTTCTTTTCACAGATGTTGTTGGGTCTTTACTTATTGGTGACTATGAGTATTGCATCCAACAACTTGTAGTAAACTGATACCACTTAACTTCAGTAATATACAAGGAATTTTATATTGAAACTATTCCTCTTCCCTTATGTTGTAGTTTTCACTAACTTCATCTTTATATTGCATTTACCCGGTCACATTTTATCTTTGCTTTTTACATATTTGTTGTGAAAAAGCATGAAGGACAAAACAGTTTTTGTTTGTTAGGCTTGTCCATAAACACATTGCTGTCAAGCTGACTTCAATGCAGAATGACCCCGTAGGGCAGAGTAGAGGGCCCCGCGTGGCTGCCAAGGGAATGTATTGTTTTCAGGGTGAAGACTGCGCGCTTTGCTCCCTGAAGCACCTGGACAGTTCAACCCACTCGCTTTTCGGTTAGTGGCCAAGTGCTCTAGCCACTCAGCCACCAGAGGCCTGCAGTGCCTTTTAGCAGAGCCCTTTCTTTGTATGTGCGCCTTTGAATTACTTCCTATTGTCTTCCCGTCCCTCTGCAGAATCCCCATGAGTAGTTTGGTAGGGCCGGACTGGTGGAGACGCTTCCTTTTACCTGGACGTGTCTTAACCTTACACTCATTCTTAAAGGACCATTTCACCGGGTGTAGTAGTCCGGGTTCACAGTTGCTTCCTTTCAGTGCCTTGAATATATATCATTCCAGTGCTTCTGAGAATCTTCTTGGAGATTCTCTCCGTGTTATTATTTCTTTCTTATTGCGTCAGGATTCTCCCTTTCTCTTTACTGTTTGAGAGTTTAACTAGGATGCATCTTGATGTAAATCACTTCAGGTTTTCCCTGCACGGTTTGCAGATTCTTGTCTTTTGTTAAGTTGTGGAAATGTTCTGTCATTGTTTCTGCAGACATTCTTTCCCCCCTGCCTCTCTCGTCTCTATGATGCATATATTAGGCCTCTAGTTGTTGTCCAAACCTTAATGGTAATTGCAGGGCGGGGACGGGGTGGTGAAGAATCAGTCGCCTTCTCTGTAGACGGCCCACAGTTCCCAAATCATCAACACGAATTGTGAAAATGGCTGTTTATGTAGAGATGCATGCATACTGGTAGACAGATGAAATACTAATTTTCGTGGGGGGGTGATATCTGTATTTGATTAAAATGAGTTTATAATATTAATTTCAAAGGATTCCCTTTGAAAGGATCCAAAATTTGAAATTACCTCTAAAATATTTATTTAACTATTAACTTTGTCTCCCCTTTCAAAACAATCCATCCATGGTCGTAATCAAGGCCCAGACAGCTAGTGGCTATGGAGCTAGTTGATGATGCTCCCATATGTGTTAGGCATCTGTACCACATGGTTCGGGCTACAGCCTCCCAGAGAGGAGAAGGAGAGAAGTCTCCTGGTGTCATCGGCAGGGAAAAGCGGGGCACGCAGTCTAAGGCCTAATTCTTACTTTCTCTCGGTGAAAATCTTTCTAAAAGTGTAACCAAGTTTGGTGACGCGCTGTCTTGCGAATGCCCGCGAGGACTTAGAGCTTGCCTGTTTTGCACTGAGGAGCTTTGGGTGAGGAAAGTCCACGGGGACTCGGGGGGTGCCACACGAGCGTCGTCGTCACAGCCAACTCTGCAACGCATTCCCAGAGCTCTCGCTCGCCACAGTCAAACGTGAACCACCAGCACACCCACGCACTAGTTAGGAAATGGTTGACGAGATTTTTCAGCAAGCTCTTAAAGATGGCATGTGAATACTTGTTTGATGATAAGAAAAAAAGCAACTTTAGAAATCCAGGTAGACAACAATATTGCTTGGGCAGCCCTTATACAAAGACAGGAAATGAAAGGGAACAGCAATTAACTTGAATTAATGGAAATATAATTGATTTCATTTCACTGACAAAAATCATCATTAACTGAAATACTTGCTGACAGCATAAAATTTGCAGCCATTTGGTAGCCAACCGGACACCCCCTTACTGAAGGGTTGTGGGGAGGAGATGAGCCAATCAGGGTGCAGGGTAGCAATGATGAAACATATAACTTTCCTCTAGTTCTTAAATGCTTCCCCCCCCCCACTATCATGATCCCAATTCTACCTCACAAATCTGGCTAGACCAGAGGATGTACATAGGTACAGATAGCAACTGGAAACACAGGGAATCCAGGGCCGATGACTCCTTCAGGACCAGTGCTGAGAGTGGCGATGCCTGGAGGGTGGAGAGAATGTGGGGTAGAAAGGGGGAACTGATTACAAGAATCGACATATAGCCTCCTCCCTGGGGGATGGACAGCAGAAAAGAAGGCAAGGGGAGATGTCGGACAGAGTAACATATGACAAAATAATAATTTATGAATGATGAAGGGTTCATGAGGTAGGGGGCTGTGGGGAGGGAGGGGGAAATGAGCAGCAGATATTAAGGGCTCAAGTAGAACGCAAATGTTTTGAGAATGATGATGGCAACAAATGTACATATGTTCTTGACACAATGGATGTATGTATGGATTGTGACAAGAATTGTATGAGCCCCCAACAAAATGATTTAAAAAAGAGATTTGCAGCCATATATTTCTTAGAGTTATATGGATGCGCATCGAGTCAAACTTCAAAGGTTCTTGCTATAAACATTGTAGCCCTCTCTGTATGTTTTAGTTATTTGACTGTGAGATAAATTTCCTGGGCATTCTGGTAAACCTTGTTGGGACTGTAATCTAATATTAGGTCATTCTAATTAACAAACAGATAGAAGGACCACTTTCTCCCCACAAGAAAAGACAAAGAAAGCAGCAGGTGATGTAGCTCCTTGTATTGGATATGTTGGTTTGTTAATGATCACTTCATTTTGCTTAAGCACACGCTAATTAGGGGGCTCACAATCCTCTGTGACACCCTGACTGTAGCTCAGCCTCTCTAGTAAGCTTATTTATGCCTGCTCACTTCCTGGCACTGAAAATTACTTTTCATGGCTTTCTGTGGCCTCAATTCTGTCACCGTCACGTTGTCTCACACTGCCAGCTGAAACCCGTGGCAAGTACTTCACAAACACCGACAGCACCGTAGTGGCCAGGTAACTCGGCACCCTTGGCTTCGAAGGATGTGTTAGCAGCAGGGCTCATCATAATAAACCTTTACATCTCTTGGATACGCATAGCAAGAAATGAAGTGCACGTTGCCATGTGAACAGTAAGAGAAGATTATTACTCACTGCCAGCTAGCAGAGCCCAACTCCTAGTGACCCTGTAGGACAGGGTAGAACTGCCCCCTAGGGTTTCTGGGGGTGTAAACCTTTGGGGAGCACACTGACCTGACCGGGGTTCACATTGTGATTGGCGGCCGAGTGCTTAACCACGGTGCCACTAGTGGGAGAAGGCTGTTTCTATCCTTAATGTGGATGTCATACTCTAATTCAAAACACAGTGTAACCAATTCACTCCACAAGTTAATATTGGATCAGAATAATCTCTTTTGAGCTTCCCTCGTTGAAGAAAATCTGTAGTGATTGTTAGATACTATATCCATGATTTTAAAATTCCTTTTCCTTCTGAATGTAGGCTGTAAAACCTGAACCGGAGAAGTCACAGTTAACTAAGGTAAGAGATCAAAGTCTCTAGTGTGTTATTTGGAAATTGGGGGGGAGGTAAAAATAGCCACTTACCTACATTGGTAGTTATTGAGTTAAAAGGAATTTCTTGTCAGATAATGAAATGGTTTTTAGGCTATTTTAAATATAATTATGCAGAGCGTATATGGCATAGTTATAACATGAAATCTGTATTTGATTGGAATAAGTATATATATTTTATGGGTAGAACAATGTATTTCAGAAGGCATTTTGTCCAAATCTAGATTTTAGTTGTAGGTGGTGTAATGGTTAAATATAAACACACACACACACACACACACACACACACCCCAAGAGTAAGAAAGGAGAAAAACAAAGCGTAGTAGGAAGGAAGCATGCCCAGCTGCTTGAACACATGACACCCATCGTTTCCTTTCTGTTGAGAAAGGCTTGGTGGAAACAGATGAGAACGGTTCCAGGCTTCCAGCTGGGTGGGTCCTGCCTGTGTAGTCTGGGGTGAGAGCTAGCCATCAGTCACCAGGAGGCGCCACTGAATTTCCCTCTGGAAAGGACTTTGGTTTTCTGATTCAGGCCTGTGCGGACCAAAAACCATTCTGCTTCCACGTAGACATAGAGTCCAGGACACACTCGGGAAGGACAAATGTTTCTTCTCATAAAGCACTCTGCACTGTTGTCTCAGTCCCTCAGGGGACACTCAGCCAGGACCACAGGTTTAGGGTGCTGGACCATAGAGATGGTGAAGGGAGAGGACATTTGGGTAAAAGGTGAAGTTTATCTTACTTAACTCTAGGAGAAAAAACAAAGCCACTGCCATTAAGGCCATTCTGACTCATAGCAAGCCTGTTGGACAGAATAGGGTTCCCTTCAGCTTTCCAAGACTGTAAATTTTACCTGGAGCAGACAGCCTCACTGTCTCCCAAGAAGTAGTTGGCAGGTTTGAACCAGTGACCTTGGTGGTTAGCAGCCCAGTGCTTAATCCCCTGTGCCACCATGGGGATTTATAGAGTGACATTAAACCCCCCCACCCCCAACAAACCATAAAGGTAATTCCAGGGGGTGGGGGTGGGAGTAAAGAATTCTACAACCAAGTGGCAGTTGTGTTAATATCCCACATTTAAAGGTTTTGGGTTATTACAGATGTCAATGAAATTAAGAAAATATTATACAAATCACTAGACCCAAGAAAATACTCTTTAAAGACAATGTTCAATGTTCTTTATTTCCTGTAAAAGGAGATTTTGAAAAACTTAGTCGCTGGAATAGAAGCCTGCATCTACCAACTCAGTGGTTTAGTTGATCACTTTCCTTCTCTGCCGATGGGCCCACAGTTCCCAAATCATCTACATGCATAGTGAAAAATGGTTGGCTCCTTAGAGATGCATGCATATTCGTAGACACCGTTCCAGATGAAATATTAATTTTTTCAGGCGTGTAATTGCCAGACCCTGTCGTGGGGATGACCGTACCGGGCAGCGTCTCTAAAGCCCCAGAGCCGGGCCTTGCTGGGGTCCCCTGGAGAGGGAGAAAGGTTTCAGGGGTGTGTGCCCCCAAGCCTGCTTGAAAAGCTGGAGACAATGGATTGAGTGTAATGACGGTTCTGTCTTTTAAAACCCACAGCCATCTGTGGTGCATGAGGAAAAATCCAAGGAGGAGAAGCCGAAGCCGAAGGAGAAGGAACACGGAGAGGTAAAATGATCGTTAGGACTAGTTATTGTAAGAGGAAGAGGTTGTCCTAGGCACTTAGCCCACAAGTTCCTAGCATTTGTTTGTCTTTTTGGCTAAAAAGGGTGCCATCGTGCGGCACTATTCAGGTTTTCAGCTTAGACCTCCAACTTTGAAAGTAATGTATTGCTGATGAATTTAAGGGAAGTATTTGCTCTATGTAAAAATTTTGTACCTAAACTAAAATGATATAAAAACAGTTTTAGGTCACAGTAATTGAAACAATAGAAAAGCATGTAAAATGATAATGGCTGTATATTGTTTCTAATCCATAGAGGAAAGCATCGATGTTCGGTTTGAAACGATCAGCTTATTAACAGTTTGTGTGTGTGTGTGTGTGTGTGTTCTTTCAGCCAAAGAGCTTGCCCAAGCATGCCTCAGATAAAGGAAGCAAGCATGTTCCTAGTGAAAAAGCAGCTTCCAGATCAAGCGAGCAGCTGACGAAAGAGAAAGCAACAGAACCAAAGGTAAATACAGCCGCGTGGCAGAAAGGAGAACAGAGTCCTGGGAGACTCTAGTTCATCCAGAGAGACCTTGGAAGAAGGTCTACTTAAGAAACACAAACCAAAAAAAGAGACCCCTCTGGAGTACATATCTACCCTGGCATAAATGCGGCCACCATCAGTTAAAAGAGATTCTCAGGATTTGCATTGACCTGTATCGTTGAATCTCTGTGACGAAATGGGACATGCGGTATGCAGTAGGATTTAGAACTATCAATTTACTGGTTTGGGAAATAGTCTTATAGAGACTTGGATTGGATCTAAGGCCTGAGAAGGCACCAGTGGTCAAGAGTGTGCGTGGCCCAGGTTCACTTCGCCTCAGCAGTCTTGGCCAACCACCACTGCCAGGCATCAGCAGGCCCTGGCTACTCAGAGAGGGGGCTTTGACTTGAAATTGCCTTTTAATCCCTACTCAAGGGCTAAACCAGCAGGGCTGCCCTGCATAAGCTGCGGGTGATCCCTTCAGGACTAGTGGTGTGAGTGGCAATACTGGGAGGGTAAAAGGAGGGTGGGTTGGAAAAGGGGAACTGATTACAAGGATCTACATATAACCTCCTCCCTGGGGGATGTACAACAGAAAAGTGGGTGAAGAGAGACGTCGGATAGGGCAAGATATGACAAAATAATAATTTATAAATTATCAAGGGTTCATGAGGGAGGGGGGAGCAGAGAGGGAGGGGAAAATGAGAACCTGATGCCAGGGGCTTAAGTGGAGAGCAAATATTTTGAGAATGATGAGGACAGTGAATGTACAAATTGCTAAAAAAAAAAAAAAAGTCAGAGAGTGGCAAAATAGATTTTTTTAAAAAGAAGCATCGTTGTGGAGAGCAAATGTTTTGAGAATGTTGAGGGTAAGGAATGTACTAATGTACTTTATACAGTTGATGTACGGATGGATTGTGATAAGAGTTGTATGAGCCCCAATAGAAGGATTTTTTAAAAAACGGCCTGATTAGTGGCAGACGGGGACTGGTTTTGTCACCACGACAACGCACCTCTTCACTCAGCCATCTCAGTGAGCCAGTTATTGTCAAAAAGCGGCGTGCCTCTTTTGCCCCACACACCTTACTCACTTGACCTCGCTCCATCCGATTTATTTTTGTTTCTGCGAATGAAGTGGGATTTGATGATGCAGAAGAGGTGAGGGAAAAAAATGAAGGAGGTGCTGTCAGCCCTCCAAACTGATGAGTTTGAAAATGTTTCCTAGAATGGAACTGTAGACGTGACAAATGTATTAAGTGTAATGGAGAGTACTTTGAAGGTGATACGGTTGTTTTATAAAAAAATTTAAAGACATCGTTTTGAAAAAAAATCTGTTCTTTTTAAGGGGGGATACCCCCTTATATGTCAGTTTACCATAGCTCCGACCTTGCCTGCTTCATGGACTCCTTAGGCACCCGAGTCCAGCTTCACACAGTGCCCAGCATTGCACCAGGCCCAGGAAAAGCTCGTTAGCACCTTTTTATAAGGATGGCCACATCAGAGAAGTAAGGATGCCCACGAGGCAGACACTAGTGACATTGGAAACTCAGGATCTTAAAAATCATTATCCAGAGATACGGAGTCACATCGTTCTTTTGTCCCTGCTCCTAGACTAAACCACAGGACACTGCTTCTGCGAGTGGAAAGGCCACTGTTGCTGCTGTCACTGGAGCTGCTGGCAAGCCAGATGACAAGGTGGGCACACACACGCAGAGGTAAAGGTGGACGGGCCTCCATGCTTATCATCCCTTTCTCAGAACCGCCGACTCCGGAAGACCCTTGCCACGTGCGCTTTAGGTCTGTCCTCATTACAGGGCCCTTCTTGTTTGTCAAGAGTGAACACTCAGTGTGTGGTGAGTTTATGAGGAGCATGCATCCAAGACTAGATGAGCACTACTGGCTAATTATGTGCAAACCCCTCTTAGGTCCTTTGGTGAGCTACTGTACATACGGGTCCTTGTTCTACTCAAGTGCTCCCTCATGCAGAAACACTTTGTTCTATTAAACTGGCATTCCATGATGCTCACCTTCCCAATATAATCGCTGAAGACAAAGCGGGTGCATAACCAAATGTAAAGAAAGCTGATGGTGCCTGGCTATCAAAAGATATAGTGTCTGGAGTCTTAAAGGCTTGAAGGTAAACAAGTGCCCATCTAGCTCAGAAGCAACAAAGCCCACATGGATGAAGCACGCCAGCCTGTATGATCATGAGGTGTTGATGGGATCAAGCATCAGGCATCAGAGAATAAAAAAATCTTATCATTGTGAATGAGGGGGAATGCTGAGTGGGTACCCAAAGCCCATCTGTAGGCAACTGGACATCCCCTTAAAAAAGGGTCACATTGAGTAGACTAACCAGTCGGTGCAGTGTAGCAATGATGAAACATACAACTTCCTCTAGTTCTTTAATGCTTCCTCCCTCCTCCCCACTATCATGATCCCAATTCTACCTTACAAATCCAGCTAGACCTGAGGATGTACACTGGTACAGATAGGAACTGGAAACACAGGGAATCCAGGACAAATGATCCCTTCAGGACCAGTGGTGAGAGTGGCAATACCTGGAACGGAAGGGGAAGGTATATAGAAAGGGGAAACCGATGACAAGGATCTACATATAACCCTCTCCTTGGGGGATGGACAACAGAAAAGTAGGTGAAGGGAGACACTTGACAGTGTAAGACATGACAAAATAATGATAATTTATAAATTATCAAGGGTTCATAAGGGAGTGGGGAGCAGGGAGGGAGGGGAAAAATGAGTTGATATCAAGGTCTCAAGTAGAAAGCAAATGTTTTGAGAATCATGATGGCAAGAAATGTACAAATGTGCTTGACACAATAGATGGATGATGATAAGAGTTGTACAAGCCCCCAATAAATTGATTAAAAGAAACAAACAGATACTGACCCATGGATAGAAACCAAGAAGCTGTCTAGCTTATGAACCCATAGAAATACAGAGTTAATAATCAGTTTGGAAGTTGTGTCTCCCTAGAAAACCTAGTACTTATTTCTCTTGAAGCTACAAATCAGCAATTAAGCAACAATTCATTGAAAGGAAAAGGTGGAGAAAAAAAATCAGTTCTCCTCTAGCCTATAGGGTGGCTCTCAGTGGGAATTGCCCCATAGGACTCGATGACACTTGGTTGGGTTTGGGTTGAAGTGAAATATCCAACTTAAAGTCCTTCTGTAAGGGCGGGACCTCCACTGCCGTTGCTCGCTCTTCCGCTGAGGAGGAGTATCTCTATGAAATTTGTGGTCCACGTAAAAGAGCCAGTGGACCCTGGGAATGCTGGAGTCACAGCAAAACCAAAATCCACGCCTACTGCCTTCCAGTCTCAGACAACTCACTGCCATCGCACGCATCCCAATGCCCCTTGAGTTTCTGCGACTGCAAATCTCCAGGGGAGTACACAGCCTCATCTTGAGTACATCTTCTGCCGATCCTCCAAGATTGTACATCTCTACCCAAAGAGATCACCTCATCTTCCTCCTTCAGAGTGGCTGGTGGGTTTGAGCCTCTGACCTTGCAGTTAGCAGCCCAGCGCCTCTCCCAGAGCACCACCCACACGTCTTAGCAGTCACGGTAGCATTAGGAGAAGCTTCTGCTGAATCTGCTCTGTATGGTGAATCGTGTCACTTGACTCTGGTCCTTGTCCTACAAGGTGGAATTCATCAGACATTCCTTCTCCACCCCCTCAGCTCCCCTCATTTATTCATTCATTGTCTAGTGGACTGAGCTGTCTGCTCCTATAAACAGTTACAGTCTCGGAACCCCATAGGGGGTCACTATGAGTCGCATTGACTCGATGGCGCTGTTGGGTAAGCCTTGAACTGCCCACCACAAGGTCCATAGTGGTTCCGACCCAAAAGCCGCTCCACTGGAGAAAGCTGAGGCTGGCTGCTCCTGTCATGAATGAGAGCCTTGGAAACCCATGGAGTTGCTAAGAATCAGAATCAAGTCAACGGCAGTGGGTCGGGTGGTTGGGTAATTCAAGGAAGATTAAGAAAGATCCGCCACAAGAGGCTTTTGGTGAGGAACCCAGGGAAGCTGACTGAAGAAATTGGCAAGGGCTTTGAAAGAGTACTTGGAGGCGAGGTGAGCTGGCCACTAGAGGATTGCTCAGGGTGCAGGCTTGCAATACATCAAGGTGTGCTCTGGGTGCAGAGGGCATTCCAGTGTGAGCCAGGGAGCATGCTACGAAACCAGAAAGACGGGTTGAAGCAGTGCTCCAGCGAATGCTGCCGGGAGTGGTGCTGCGCCTCCCCTGGGAGCCCTGGGAGACTAGACCACGGGCAGAGTGGTGCTCTCGAGAACAGGGGCCTGAGAACCAGCTTCAGAAGGATTGCGGACCAGTGTGGCCAGGGTGAAGCGGAAGACCCTGCAGATGCGCAGGTCACCAGAGGCCCTTTCCTGGTGACTGGCAATCTCCCGTGGAGTAGAACTGGGATAGAAACAAACAATGGGGGCGATGCAAAAGACATCGCTGAGGGACAGTCTGCATGTTTTAGGGAATAATGGGCCGGAATGTACAAAAGTGAAGTAAAATTTGAAATAATCTGGGGCTTCTGAGTCTGACTGACTAGCTTAGGCTGATAGCCGTCAGGTGAGGAGAGCAAAGTGCCCCCCAAACTCAGACCAAATCAAACTGACCGCAATCGAGTCAGTGCTGACTCATAGCGACCCCCGTGACGGTTACCGTTCAAGGGAGTGGAAAGCCCAGGCTTTCTCCCTCCGAGCTGTTGGTGGTTTTGAACTGCCGACGGTGTGATCACAGTCCCCCTCATAACCACTCCACCACCACGGGTCCTTCCTGAGGGCAAGTCGGTCATCCTCCCCATTTCAGACGCCAGAACCTGGACGAGCAGATGGCAGAGCTGGTGAACTTTACCTGTGTGGACGGCTTCCGGAAGTCAGATTCTTTCCCTTGGAACAGCAGCCCTAGTATCTTAAACTCCACAAATGCACCCACTGAACGCTGCTCACTTGGGGCCTGGAGAGCGGTTTCCGACAGGAAGGGCCTGTGCAGGACAGAAATTTGCAGAGTATGCTTGATTGGGGGCCACTTCCACCCACCCACTGCATCAAGTCAGTTTCTGACTGATAGCCACCTTAGGGTTTTTGAGGCTGCACATCTCTATGGGAGGAGACGGCCTCTTCTTTCTCCTATAGAGCAGCTGGTGGGTTTGATCCGCTGACTTTACAGTTAGCAGTGCAATGCTTAGCAGAGAACATCGCAGAGCTGCGGCCAAAGTAGAAGGAATGTCAGAGGTAGCGGGGAAGAGAGTCATAATGGAACTTGGACGGAGCTGGCTCAGGACGCTGCGATGAGGCCCAGGGGAGGCGGCCCCCAGCTTGTGTCCGGGTAAAGCAACGGAAGGTGAGACGAGGGAAGCTCCGACGTGCTCTGCTCGAGCAGCTCAGGCAATGCTGGGAGGAAATGTTTTAGGGACTTCGCGATGATACACCAAAAGCCAGTTGGGACATGGAGGTCCTGGTGAGGGACGGAGACTGTCGCACAGAATTCATGGAGGTTGCCTCTTGGCCCTGGAAGAGGAAATAAGAAACGGTGAAGAGACAAGACAGTGTTGGGGGCAAATGTTGTACCTGTCCCTCACGGTGTGACCTAGGGAAAGTTGTTTAACTTTTCTGAGCCTTGCTTTGCGCATTGCTACGTGGAATCATTTCGAGATATTCTGAAAATGCATGTAAAACATTCCAAACAGGGCCTGCCAGAGAGCAGGTACTCAGTGTGTGATCCGTGTTATTAATGGTGTACTGGATTTCTTTAACAATAATCTTGAATTTTATCATTTCTTTCTAAACCCCAACTAGAAAAAAGAAAAGAAATCAGTAGCACCAGCCGTACCAGTTGAATCCAAGCCGAGTAAGCCGCCCACCAAGGTATGATGCCAGCAGTTCATTTCCTGAGAATGTCTATTGTGTACTGTGGTTGTTATAATCTGACTTCTTGTGGGCAGAGAGTCTGATGGGCTAACACAAAAAACTACTGTTTCCAGCTAAGAAGATTAGAATCAAAGTGCCCATGCATTTCTGGGCAAGTAGTTTCCTCACATGCCAGGTGTAGCTTTCTATACCAGTCAGAAAGTACGTGGGGAAAAAATCCATTTTCCACAAATCTTTGAAGCTCCCTGGTATTATAAATTTTTGTTTGTACCAGTTTCTCTAGGAAACATACACCTTTAACGAGAGGCTACAAGAGTAGGTAACTCTAGTTCTGAAACTCAGGAAAGAGTCACCCTAAAGCTGAGAAGCAGACCCACATTCCATTTGCCTACATATCCACATGCATCCACAAGGTGTCATGAGAGTGTGCTGCATGCCAAAGCTGTGTGGTGCATTGGTGTGACACGACAGAGCGGCCTTCCCCGGACCGATGGTTTTCTTGTAGATACAGGTGACTGTGCAGAATAATTCCTTCTGACCTGCGCACACAGAAGGAGGGCTCTCTCTCGGCCAGTCGGTATATGGATTGAAAGCCCTCTTGACAGAGTTGACTGTCACCCTTCTCCTGAGCTTGACCTCTTTTCTGGGCAATTTTTGGTTCATAAACATTTTTAGGCAAGCAAGTGAGCCCAAGAACACCAGTCGGTCCAAGGAGCCAAGACAAAGCCCTTTGAACTAGATCCTCTCTGGAGGAGCTGTTTTCTAAGCCCCACGGAGGTGTTGTTGGGCTTCTTTGTCCATGACTCTGGGAACGGACTGATAAGCAGTAACTGTCAGCTGTTTTTCTTATGCTGAAGGCAGCAGGGGCATAATTCTTTTGTGGTTTTGTTTGTTTGTTTAACTGGGTTTTGGTTTGGGTTTTGTTTTTTTACTGCGAGACTGTTGGGCCTGTAGCTTTAACCAACACCTAGTTATAGTCTTATCGCGAGTACCTATAAGCATCATTGAAATGGCGATTTTTTACGTGAATGTTGGTTTTGGTCCTTCCAACCTAGAAACAGTTCTCTGGCATTTTAAGTCATAAGGTCTATTGGAAACCAGGTTTTATTTTGGTGTAGAAGAGCTTCGGCAGTTGGTATTTTCTGCGTGGAATGGTTCATTTTCAAAAAACCCAGCATGGACTCTATATAACATCTATATATCTGCCTCTGTCTTTTCCAGTCAGGCATGGATGCAGCATTGGATGACTTAATCGACACTTTGGGCGAGCCTGAAGAAACTGAGGACAATAGTACCACCTACACGGGACCGGAAGTTTCGGTATGCGGTCCTGAAGTCTGTGAAGGGGCATCTGTAGAGGGCAGGAGAGTAAAGTGCGAGAGTGTGCCTACTGTTGCTTCCCTGGGACACAGACAGGTTGACATCTGCGTCAGTGTTTCACGAAACTCACGGCCATCGAGTTGATTCCAACTCACGGCGGCCCAGGCTTCCAAGCGGGTCACACACCGGACTGCTGATGGTTAACCTCAGCAGTTCAAACCCACCCGTGGCTCTGCTGAAGAAAGACGAGGCCATCCATCGCTGTAAAAACTTGCAGCCTTGGAAAACTACAGGGCAGTTCTGCTCTGTCCATAGCAACTAAAACGTATTTGGGCGGTGGAAATAGTGTCCTGTAATCATTACTGTTACTACATTGATTCAGCAAATGGTTACTGCTCGTCTGCATGGAGAAGGGCCATGTGGTTCATAAAGCCTCTTTTCTCTCCTAGATTCACTTTGATTTCCAGGTACTAGCTGCTCACACTTCATTCCTGTCCCTATCGAGATAGTTATATGCTTCTTGGGAGTTCACAAAATAAAAATAAAGACAAGCCATAGCCTGGGAGAAAATATTTGCAAAGGATTTAGGAAGTCTCTGTTTCCAGACGTCATAAAGAAATCTGAAAGGACAGTGAGAAAAAGACAACCTGAATGAACAGTAGCACAGACCCTGCCTGGTTGGCCAATAAGCAAATAAAATGAGAGTCTCCATAGTAATTAGGAACATACTGAACCATGGATAGATACTACCTCACAATTATCGATGGGCAGAAGTGTGACAGTCAGACAACTCCCCTGCAGGTGCTGGGCATTGAAGATGCACATGTACACTTCAACCAGCCATTCCAGGTCTGTGGACATTCCTTGGAGGGAGTCTTTCCCATCCACTGTACAAGGAGTTAGCAGGAAAACCAGGGAAATACTTGGAAACAATCGTCTTCATCAACAAGATTCAGGATAATAATAGAATGGAGTACTTTACAGGGATTAAAAAGGATTATTCACATATCAATGTGGATGCATTACAAAAATGCAACTTTGTATAAAAATAGCAGTACAGAATGATATGTCAGTAATAACACACTATAACATGTGAAAATATGTGAAGCAATGCTATATATTGCATATGATGCCCACAGGTGTTAATTACTACTTTAAAATGTTAACTTTAAGTCGGCGGATAATGAGAACTTGAAAGTCAGGACAGAGTGGCTTCCTCTAGTCCCCAGGGAGGGTGAGAGAGGAGAGGACTACGCAGGAGGCACCCACTCTGCCTGTCGGGGGTGTTTCACTTAGAAACGACATGATAAATAGCTGTAGCTCGGAGAGAGCTGGCATTGGGTTTTACAGAAAGTCTTTATTATTAACTGTACTTTTAAACATACTTGAAATATAACAATAGCATTTTAAAATAAAATATACAAATATAGGAGGCAAGTGGTAGTGCAATAATTTGAATATTTTCTAACATGACAGAAGGGTTAAGCCCATTAACGATGCAAAACATGTAAATTTTAGACTTATTTCATTTGGCTTCTCTTGGTTTACGTTTCACCTCACTTGTTGTATAAGTTGCTAGTGGTTTCAAATTTGGGTTTCAGAATGTACACATAACCATCTCAACTAATTAACAATAAACATTGGTGTGTGTGCGTGTGCGTGTGTGCTTGCATGCATGTATGTTTTCCAGGATCCGATGATCTCCAGATACATAGAAGAACTGGGGAAAAGAGAAGTTACAATTCCTCCAAAGTACAGGGAACTTTTGGCTGTAAGTCAAAGCATCACCTACTTTTTAAAAAAATTACCTACTTAGCTTACTGCTTATTGTTTTAGAGTATAATTGTTAAAGTCAAATCCACGTTTCCATAATTTGTTAAATTTACAAAATCTAATGGGACACATCATGCTGACATTCTGTTCACACGTGCAAGGTCGTCACACAATGCACTCTGATCATCGTGGGGAATAATGTTGATAAATAGGTGCCTTCTTCACATCATTCAATTAATATTTGTTTCAGAAAACTGAGGGATTCAAGCCTCCTGCAGACTCTGGGGTAAGTTTGCATAGCTGCTCTCTAAAGTCTAATAACATACTTTATATCTTCTTTCCCCCAAACCATTTTATTGGGAGCTAATTCAGATAATATATTGTTCCGCAGTTGAATCACATCAAGGAGTACTGTGCGATTGCTTCCATAACCCGTTTCAAAACATTCTCTTCCTTCTTGAACTCCCTGACATCAGCTCCCCTTCACCCCAACCCCCCCCCCCGCCCCACTGTGCCCCCTCAGGCACCTTTATTCAGCTTGCTGTCTCTATAGTTTGTTAATCCTGGGTTCCATATACTGGAAAACAAAAAAAATTGACACAAATTCAAGAGGGTGACCCCAATGACACAGCACATCTGAGATGAACCCCAATATGAACAGACAAAAACAAAATATACAGAAAAGGTTGAAAACCAGAGCAGGCCTGGGCTGCACCAGAGGGGCGATCAGCTGACAAGGCTTTAGCCATTCGTGCCAGGTTTGTCCTTTGATCTTCTGCACTAATCTCTCCAACGCCTCTGTTTAGTCACCACTCTCCTCCCACCCTTCTGTCAGGCCAAGGGAGGTCCCCAGAGGCTCGTTTCCTGTGCAGTTTCCACAAATGCATCCTGGGCTCCCACTGCGGTTCATAGCCTTCTGCACACTGGATCCTCACAGCTCAGGCTCTGACACTATTCCTTCCTTTGACCCCAGATGACATGATTTCCAATCCTACCGTCAGCAACATTGGTGTGCTGCTTCTGCCATGTGGACTAAGTTGACATCTCACTTAGATGGCTGCTTGTTTGGAGACAAGCCTTTAAGTCCCCAGACGCTATTTCATCTGATAGCCAGGCACCATCTAATTTCTTCACCACACTTTGATATCTTTGAACAAACTATTGATTCTATATCCCAGTGAGTCTAAATTCCATATTTCAATACATGAAATTTCTGTCTGTTAAGAGAAAGGAGGTAGGTGTGAAGTTTTTTTTTTGACAATTAAAAAAATAATTTTACTAGGGCCTCTTACAGCTCTTATCACAATCCATACATACATCCATTGTGTCAAGCACATTTGTACATATGTTGCCATCATCATTTTTAAAACATTAGTTACTTGAGCCTTTGGTATCAGCTCCTCATTTTGTTTTTGTTTTGGTTTTTTGGGGTTTTGTTTTTTTTTCACTATTCTGTGGTTCCTGTTGAGATATAGGCTTCTTTTTTTTCCTTTTTAATCGGGTGTCTTAGTTTCATACAGAGTTTTGTTAGTGGGTAGACGACTGGAGCAAAGAAAGCATTTGCATAAAACAAATATTAATAAAATTAGCATAAGAGCATCCTAGTATATTCAATACCTTCCAAAACACAAACTCACTGCCACTGGTTCAGTTCCAACTCATACACATTGGGCTGCCAGCCACAGGGCATCAGTTTAAAATCACCGACACTCCTTTCCAGAAAGATGAGACCTTGTTGACACATAACCACCACCACCACCGCAGGGAGGCGAACAACAGAAACCCGGGACAGAGGGAGGCAGCGGTCAGTATAAGATATGAAAGTAATAATAATTTATCAAGGGAGCTGAGACCAAGGGTTCAATAGAAAGTCAAAGTTTAAAAAAGAATGATGGCAGCATATGTACAAATATGCTTGATATAATTTATCTATGGATTGTTATAACAGCTGTAAAAGCCCCCAATAAAATGATCTTTTAATGAAAAAAAAATTGGTAGTTTCAGAAACCCATAGGGACAATTCAACCATGTCCTACCTATTGGGTCACTATAGAACACGATGCCTTAAAAGAGGGGAAGGAAAAGTAGTACTTAGTGAATAGCCATTCCCTTCCAAACACTATGGAAACCTGATGGCATAAGGGTCATACGCTGGGCTGTTAACTGCAAGGTCAGCAGTTCAAATCCACCAGCTACTCCTTGGGAGAAAAATGGAGGTTTCTACTCCTGAGCACTTTTGCAGCTTCAGAGGCCCATAGAGGCAGTTCTACCCTGTCCTGTAGGGTCGCCATGAGTTGGGATGGACACAAGGACAGTGAGTTTGCTTTTTGTGTTTCTGAACAATGGGCTTTTAGCTGCCTTCTCCCAGTGGCATATCTGGTTTGGTAATACAGGATTGTGAAAGTCAATGCGTTCTTCACTGGCTGGGCTTAGAACCTGTTCTTGCACTTGATGATTCCTGAGTCTGACAGCCCCTGTGCCTGTGTCTTTAGAAACCCATGGGGCCCGATGAGGCCATAGACGCCCTGTCATCCGACTTCACCTGCAGCTCCCCTACCACTGGCGGGGAAAAAGCCGAGAAAGAGGTATCGCTCTCAGTGTCTTAGCTGAGCGTGGGTGAGTGGGTGGTGTGGCACACCTCAGAACCCACTGACATCAGTTGTGATAATTAGAGATCCCTAGTTTCCACGGATGTCTGATCGTTTGTATTTTATTATTAGAAGCCCACAGGAGAGGTTTTGAAGGCGCAATCAGCCGGGGTCATCAGAAGTGCTGCCCCGCCCCTGGAGAAGAAGAGGAAGGTGGAGGAGGTATGTGCCCCTGCTTCCCGGGCAGGAGCTGCTCTCCTGGGGCGGGCAGGCTCTTTCGGGCCATGCCACAGGGCACTGCCAGCAGTGGGCAGCATCTCTGTGCGACAGAGAGCCTGGGGAGGGGCCTGCGGGTGCCTGTCAGCGGGCCTGGTGTGTGTCGGGAAAGGCTCGAGCATGACTTCAGCAGTCACTCAGCACAGACTTTCTGGTGGTGAAACAAGGCTGTCTCGTGATACTGTGTGTGTCTTACCATACACAGAAGGAGGGTGGGAAATCAGAGGAACAGCAGTTTGGTCACCTCAGATCTTCAACCTTTGATTAGCTGCCAGGCCTACATCTGCGGTTCCCTGGTGGGGGGGTTGTTAACTACTTTTGCCACCGTGTGTGTGTGTGTGTGTGTGTGTGTGTGTGTGTGTGTGTCTGTGTGTATATAATAGCATTCACCTCGGTCACCCTTAACCCTTGCGGTCCCCCACGTGTCTTCCTCTGCCTCCATCAATTGGTGCTGACCTCTCTGCTCTAGTGAGGTTGGCCCAGGACCAGGCCGTGTTCCGTTCTGTTGGGGGGTACGGGGGCTCTGGGTCGGAACCGACTCACGGGCACCTCCAAACAGCAACAGCTGTGACTCCGCAGCAGAGTAGACCCGTGCTCCCCTGGGTGGTCCGTGATCGGTCTTTTGGTTTTTTATTTTCAGTGACTGTTGGTTTTCAAAAGTAGGTCTCTGGGTGCTGCTGGGTGGATTTGAAGCTCCAACCTTTAATAGCAGCCCGGAGTGCTAACTGTTTGCACCTCTTGGTCACTCACAATAAACTATGACTTCCTTCTCAAAGCTCCCCAACGGGGTGCTCCCCCACAAGCTGGGGGCTGTGAGAGAAACTGCGTCCCATCGAGAGACAGTGGCCTGCTGATCAGGGGCAGAGTGTGTCAGTGCGTCTGCCTCGCCCCTGCTCGTGTGGACAGTTTGGTTTTATCAGGCGGACTGGGGCGCAGTTAGCAGCACCACACCCCTGGGAGTGGGCGTCCCTGCAGCCACCAGCCTCGGTGCCTGCAGACGAGAGAGAGGGAAGCAGCCACTTGGTTTCCCTGCTGCCCTGCACGGCCATTTTGCCCAAGGACAGGGCTGCCCAGAGCGGCTTTCAGAGAAGCATTTTTAGAGAAAGGAAAGTGGTGTTGTGAAAGGCTGTTACCTGGAGCTTTTATTCTGATAAAAGGCTTTTTACTGTACCACTGTATGGTTACAACTCTTCCTGCTAAGGAAGGGCTGGCGCTTGCCTCCGTGCATACTGTCTCTGTAAAGATCTGTCTCCACCCGTTACCGCTCACTGGTAAGTTCTTTTGCTTTTTTGGCTAGCTTTCCAAGCACCCTTCTTCCTAAACTATTTCCCCACACCAGAATTCACGCTGTCTAGTTAAAATGCATATTTCGCCAATAGGAACCAAGACTGTTGAATCTGAGGAAATGTTCTGTTTTAAAGCTCCGCGTTTTTAATTTTTGGCAGGACACAATGAGCGATCAAGCGCTTGATGCCCTTTCTGCTTCGCTGGGGACCCGGAAATCCGAGCCCGAGCTCGACCTCAGCTCCCTGAAGGAAGTGGATGAGGTACGTACGAGGATGGCTGCAGCCAGCTGTCCTGCAGTTTCCAGCGCTCAAATGTAGAAGTTCTCACACAATATGTGCCGGAGGTTAGAATGAACGGCTCGGCATCCTGTCTTGCACTCAGAGTCTACCAGCAACTGAGAAGAGTCTTTGTTGGTAAAGCATCCAGTGTTCTAATATTTAAAATGAACCCCAGTCTCCTTGGCCAAAGCC
Organism: Tenrec ecaudatus; assembly: GCF_050624435.1. Taxonomy (NCBI): domain Eukaryota; kingdom Metazoa; phylum Chordata; class Mammalia; order Afrosoricida; family Tenrecidae; genus Tenrec; species Tenrec ecaudatus. The sequence goes on from NC_134531.1 coordinate 96,510,871, forward strand.
TGACTGACTCGTGACTGAACAAGGTAACACGCCGTCGAGGGCCTGTGGAAAAACAGAAAGGTGTGTCTGCTGTCACGAAAGTGGGGCATTGATATTTTAGAAGGTTCTGGGTGGTCCCTGTTTGTACAGAGGTGGAGGTGGAAGTAGGTGAGATAGGAGGCCCCTCTTTTATTATGTGGATGTTAAAATACGAGTCCAATCGCGATAAAATCAAGTATGATTACTTCAAGATCTTAACCTGCCTTGTCAGCCCGAGCAAGCTTATATTTAGTACAAGACGTTTTACTCTTAGATGGTGTATGACACCTCAAAAGCCAGCTCCCTGCCACCCAGTCCCTGCTGGCTCTGAGCAATCCCCCGATACTATATATGTAATGATAAATGTATATGGAATATAAATATAGATGATGCGTGTTTGGGTAAAGCCCAGACTTCTGGAGGACATGCTGGGGAGATGGGGGCGTGGGGAAGGGAAGCAGAGAGTTGTGCTGAGGACAGGACAGGTTAGCAGTGGGCAGTAGAAGCCTGGGGGGCAGGGAGGGTCCCTCATGGGCCCCACCTATCTGCTTGGAGGAAGCGTGCTCATAATTGGTGCTGTCACAATGCCACCATCTCTGTTGTCACTTCCTGGTTCTGAGTCGCCAGGGAGAGTGAGTCTCTCAGACATCCAGCAAGCTCTCCCTGAGCCTGGAATCACCCTGGTCCAAATGGGCCAGTTTCTATCTTCTACTTTCCTCGAAGGCTTACCGGTGACAGTGGGGCATGACAGGGTTCGTGAAGATGAGCATGGAGGATCCGGAGAAGCGGCCGCCCTGCTCCTCCCAGACCAAGTAATGTGTGGGGGGAAATGCAGCTCTTCTGAGAGCACAGTGGGAGGTGTAGGTGCACCCCCTGGTGCAGCAAAGGGAAAGCCTGTGGCCCAAGGACAGAGTGAGCGGTCTTAGCAAAGTCAGGAGGGCAAATCAGAGACCGAGTCGTGGTTCTGACACCAGAGGGCTCGCGTAGCCTCAGTGAATTGGACTCAGGCTCCGTAGAGAATTAGGGTGATCCAGTTTCATAAATATGGAAACTTACGTTCTGGGCAGAAAGACTCTCAAAGGAACTACAATCAGCTCAGTAAAACAAGGGACCCACGGAGATGGTTTAAAGCACTCTGTGAGCAGTTTGGGGATACACAGAAATGCGTGGGACGTGTTAGCTCCTCTCAGACAGCTCGGAGCAGCAGAAAGCCCTCCACTCTCAGCCACGCGAACGCTCCTCTTCCACCCTCCCGCCTCCGGCAGCTTCCTCTTCCATTGCCGTCAAAACAGAATGGCTGGTTAGGGAGAGTCCTCGGTTCTCTGGATTGTCCGGCAGAGTCTTCATACCTGATGACAGCCAAGGCTGGGATAAGGCTCACCAAGGGTGGGACTCTCCCACCGGCGTCCACATTCCACACAAGATGGCTTTCTGTGGAAACACTGTATAATGCTTCAGAGACGGGGGACAGACATGTTTATTTTGTCAGTGAAACTGCACTATGCTTCTCTCCTGTGTTTTGGGAGGGACTGCTTAGTTGAGTGATGTCTCAGTGCAGAACACGTTTTCTCAGTGCCTACTGTGTACGAGCCACAGGGAAGGGACCTTGACAGACCCAGAGATCACCAAGGGAAAGAAAGGCTCGAGCTGTCCTGTAGCTCCCACGGCCCACAAGCCTGAGCCTCGGGGAGCACGCTGTTGCCGAGTTTGGGCTGGAAACTTGACCAATCCCTAGATTGGAGACTACAGCCACTTGATAGCACTTGCCAAACACGATGGAGTAGAGTACAATTGGGAATTGATTCCTCTTTTTCTGAGATCAAGAGGAACAGAAGTACACTTCCAAAGCCTAGGACAGTAACTGGCTCGTTAAAGGGCATCATCGTTTTGTAACTGTGTTAATCAGTGAACTGATGAGTCGGTGTTACTGTGTGCCATCGAGCCGTTCCCAATTCACAGGGAGCCTGCAGGCGAGGGTAGAGCTGCCTCCTGCAGTGCTCTAGGCCACAATCCTTCTGGGAGCAGATTGACAGTTCTTGTTGTCCCCCAGTGGCTGCTGGGTCCACATGGCTGGCTTTTCAGGGAGCAGCTGAGCTCTTAACTATTGTGTCATCAAGATCCCTTCCAGCAATCAACTGAGAGCTGCTGGCACAGGCTGTGAAATCGATTGAAGTGTGCTGATGCAAGGAAATCTCCCACCACGTTAGGCACATCAGCTCTTTAATTTAAATCCATTCCTTAGTACAGGTACAGAATATTCTATGTGATAGAACTTTACGGTTGCTTAGATGCAGAGCTTAGCGTCTCGAAGGCCGGTGATTAGCAACACACAGCCATCGAGTCAATGCTGACCCAGAGTGACCCAATAGGACAGACTAGAACTGCCCGTGTGGATTTCCAAGACTAACTCTTTACTAGGGTAGAAAGCCTCATCCTGTGGTTTTGAACTGTTGACCTTATGCTTTACAGTGTAACACATAAACTCTTTACTAAGGTAGAAAGCTTCATCCTGTGGTTTTGAACTGTTGACCTTATGGTTTGAAGTGTAACACATAATCCACTATGTCACCAGGGCCCCTTCCACCAGCAGGGTTCCTTGTAATTAACTGCAGAGCTGCAATTTTCTCTGTAAAACACTTAGCTGTTCGTGGTTCACTAGCCTACAGGGTCCTGGTGCAATCAAAAGGAGTCTTGACAAACAAGGTAAAACTCATTAGCCACAGACCAGCCAAGATTTGTGAAGGGATGCTTCCCTCCTTTCTGAACTGGGTTTAACACCAGGAGAATTGGTTGGGTCCCACACCCCTCTTCCTCCTACTCCTTAGGGGTGCTGGTCACACAGTGGGTTATGCATTGGGCTGCTGAACTCCAGGTCATTAGTTCAAAACCATCTGCTGCTCCATAGGGATAAGATGAGACTTGTGACTCCCATAAAGAATTACAGTCCAGGAAACCCACAGGGCCAGTTTTACTCTGCCCTATGGGGTTGATATGAGTCAGAGTTGACTTGACAGTAAGCATTCCTTCATGAATAACCTCAATGCTAAAGGCAGGTAACCCCAAAGCAAACTCTGCCAGCGAGTCAATTCGGACTCATAGCCACCTATAGGACAGGGTGGAACTGCACCTGTGAGTTTACAATATTATAACCCTTCACAGGAGTAGAAAGCCCTGTCTTTCTCCCACGGAGCAGCTAGTGGTTTTGAACTGCTGGCCTTGTGGTGAGCAGCCCAGCACGTAACCACTACGCCACCAGGGCAGGTAAAGGCCATGAAAATGACTGCACCGTACTTCTGTGCAGAGGTTCAGTGTTTTCCCAAGGATCTTTTCTTTTCTCTGGAGATCCTTACAAGTCACTGAGCTAAACCAGGAGTGTTGCTGTGAGCCAGGGAGTCGATTCTGACTCCTGTGGACCCCATTGGACAGAGGCGGCCTGACCGGCAGGGTTTCCCAGGTACAGATTGCCTGGTCTGTCTTTGGTACGCCGATTCGCAGCCATTGTCCATCTTCTTAGCTATTGATAATAAGGATGACCAATAGTCCCGTTTTACAGCTAACCAAGCCCAGCTGGAGAAAGACTATTCCCCCGATCACAGCACACGGAGAGTGCAGAGAGCAGGAAGCCCTCCTTGTTTTTTTGGCAGTCGGCCCACACTGCTTTCCACACAGCCACCTTCTCTCTGAACCGGTCTTCTCTACGAGCTGGCCTTCCTGTGAAGCACAGGGAGAAGAGGTGTCCTTTCCGCCTGTGCGCATTCTCCCAGTGACCGTGCCCTTTTTCTCCCTTTCGTCAGGCAAAAGCCAGAGAGGAGAAACTGAAAAAGTGTGGCGAAGATGAAGAAACAGTTCCTTCTGAGTTCAGACTGAAACCAGCCACGGTACGTCTGCGCCATGGGCACCGCGGCAGCGTGTGCATTCGCCTCGTGTGCGGTCAGTTCCCTATGCTGGAGGCTGAGCATGTGTCTGTCATGGGTCAGGCAGCAGCCCTGGAAACTCTGAAGCCGTCCCTGCCCATGACAGTTAGGTCAACTGACAGAGCGTGTGTATCTGCCCGAGTTCCAAGTAGCCATTAAAATACTCACAGGTATAAGGATGCATTGATTAGCTGTGATGGACATAGATCTTAACTTCAACTTTAAAGCAGAAGGACCTATTTAGGACTAAGTTTTCTTTGCCTGTCATGGCTAAAAGCATGGTAAGTCTTCTAACGGGGGATATAAATGCTCAACTCTTTATAGCAAACTCAAACCTGTCGTCATCATCCAGCAGACTCCAGCACATGGTGAGTGACCCAATGGGACAGAGTAGAACTTGCCTGTAGGGCTAACCCAGACCTGCAGGTCTTTCCCCCCCGGACGCACTAGGGTGTGTGTGCCTGGCCTCGGGGCTCGGGCTGAGTCTGAACCACGGGACCAGCAGGGCTGCTGAGAGCAGTGGGCAGGTCTCCTCAATGAAGGGAGTTTGGCCAGTGGCTTGGGTTTAAGGATGTTGCACTAACTCTTGCCATTATCCTTTTAAATTATGTCAGACATGTATAAATGTGAAGGAAAGCTGTGACGACTCTTAAATGGCTCTGGATGGCTGCATAACGAGTTTTTTAATTTTTATTAATATTCAGAGTTATGGAACCTCATATCTGAAAGCTGGCAAATAGTTTAGAGATGATTTTCATCCCCTTAACCCTTCCATTGTGTATTCTTATGTTTTAATCTCTCATTAAGATAGCTGCGTCTTTCTTGCCAAATAATTTGTTTTTCTCATTGCCCTTTCCAATGGGTGGAAACTTTCTTTTTCGAGTAACATGTAAATGAAAACATATTCGGTGAAATTTGTCAGCTGTCTCTACTTAACTGGCCATAGAAGCTACTAAATCAGCAAAAACATCTTGTTGGAGATGTGTAATCGTTTGTATTGCATACCAATTCCTTGTCCTCGTGCTTAAGTAGATGGTAAACGTGAACCACAAACTCACTCAAAGAGCGAAAACAAACTCCCTTCGCGTGCCCTGGAATTCCCCAAAGTCTAGGTGGTGGTGGGGGATGTTGTTGGGTGCTGTCAAGTCGGTTCTGACTCACAGGGACCCCGTGTGCTACAGAGCGAAACACTGCCTGGCCTTCCACCAGCCTCACATCTGTTCTTATGTTTGAGCCCATCGAGCTGAAAGATACCTTCTGGGACATGAAAACAAAATGCTTGTTTCTAGTAAATTTTCATTTTCACTTACAGGACAAAGATGGAAAACCACTATTGCCAGAGCCCGAAGAAAAAGAAAAGGTTAGGCAACACATGTGACCTGATTCGCGAAACACAAGAGAAGTGAGACGTATAGACGGACTCTTTGCAGGGCGGATTTTGCTATGGAGACGTTCTGGAAGCTTCTGACAGTAGCACTTGGCTGACGTCTCTAAAAACATTCTGCATGATTAGATTCCCCACGCGTTGTCACTAGCCTGATTAGAACCCATTGGACACCAGTTGCTGATGTCAAGATGGCTCTCAAAACTATGTCGTTAGCCCTGGCAGAGCCCGCTCCTAACCATGGGGTCAAAGACTCGAATGTCTCTGTTGGGCCTTTTGTGGGTAGCAACCATCTTAATGGCCTGTGACGATAACAGTAATTAGCAACACGCCCATCCCGTGCTGTCCGTGGCACTGTGTCGGGTGCGGAGGACTACATTGCTAGTCTCATGCTGCAGGTGAGGAAACTGAGACACCGGGAGGTTAAAGAGGTTACCCAGGATCATTCGACTAGAAAATAGCAGCGCCGGGCCTCCAAACATAAACCATCCACATTGGGGCGCAGATTCTGAGTCACCATGTCCGTCCGTCATTGGTTAACCCCTGTGATTAGGCAAAGCCTCCATAGGCGTCCCTGGAAGAACAAAGGTGGTAGAACTCTGCTGCCAAGAACACAGGAAAGGAGGATAGGCCCTAAGTTGTTTGCTGTTCCTTCCAGCCTATTCGGAAGGATGCCACTGGGAGGCACAGAAACGCAAAACCAAAATTCACATCAGAAACATGCAGCACAGGTCATCGTTGGGAAAGGATGCACTATGTCATTTGAACAAAAAAAAGTTCTGAAGTTTGAGTCCTAGACAAAGTCTTGACTACACTCACTGCCGTCAAGCTGATGCCAACCTTTAGCAACCCTGCCGGGTAGAACTGCCTCTGAGTGTCTAAGACCATAACGATTTATGGGAGTGCAAAGCCCTGCCTTTCTCCTGGGGAGCAGCTGGTGGTGTAGAACCACTGACCTTGTGATTAGCAACCCAGCACCAGAGCTGCTCTGGGTTTGCCTCTATAAACCACTAATGTTTTCATAGCTCAGTGTTTCATGACGTTGCTGTCCTACACTGATAAGTGAAAAATATCCCTTATTTTAAACTAGCTACTTAATCAAATGTGTTGGCATTAAGTATAGGGGTTTTCAGATGCACATAAACTTGCTTTTGGTTTTCAATCCTAAAACATATCTACTATATGTTAACAAAATGTTTTTCAACTTTTTTATATTACTACCTAAAATTAGTCACTTCTAATATACAGTTTTTTCTCCTAATGCAGCTCCTGAGTGAATCAGAACTCATTGCTGAACTTTCTGAAGCATTTGAGCCCTCTAAAAGTAAAGAAAAACCACCCACACCAACGAAGAAAGTAGAAGTATGTTCCTAAAAATGAATCTCTAATTTGGGGGTGTTTAAAATGTTTTCGTGTAATCTTCAACACACGAGGCCAAGCCCTGGGTGGCGTGACGTGGTTGATTAAGAAGCCCTTTCGGTCTTCCTTTTACATGTCTGCGCTTTCTCCTGGCTTCTCTGGGGGCCATCCTTTCCCCAGCTGACCCTGCAAGTAAAACCCCCCTTTAATCCGCTCATCCTCAAATGGGAGGCCCTGTCCTGTCATTACCCCTCTAGCAATGCTTGTTTAGCCCTTCCTCTGGCCTGCTCTGTGACTGGCGGGAAGGTGCCATGTCTCTCACCTCAAGACTGCACTCTCCGCCCTGTCTGTCCCTCAGAATGACCCCCTTTCAAGCACATGTGTGGTCATGTAAGTCTTCAAACCCAGGAGATTCCCATTCCATGTGAAAGGAAAAGTTGTGACTAAGGAATTTGGGCACCACCTTCTTTTGCCGGCGCTCAGAGAGGCTAGGGGATCTACCGCAAGGGAAAGATGACTCTAGATGGGGATCAGGGTAGCTGGGGGGGTCTCCGTGTGCCTGGACTTCTTTGCTGCTCAACAGATCCCTAGGCATTTCAGAAAGTCAGAGTCAGCAGGTGCATTGTTGGTGCCCCATTGCTCAGTGCTACAGGAACCAGTTATTGACACGGTCATTCAGAGTGCCTGCTTCTTTCTAAAGGAAGCTGAAGACCCTGCCCCAGCTCCTGTGGGAGAGACGGTGTCTCGGGCCTCGATGTGCACTATTCAGTCAGCACCAGCCAAGCCGGCTACCTTGGTGAGTAACCACTTGGCCATTGAGGATATTTTTGGGAAAGTTCTTTTCTTCCTCCTGCACACATTCCACTGGGTTTTGAAAAGCCATTTTAATCTGGCATCATAGATTTTTTAAATTCTCATATAGCTACTATATCTCATATAGCTACTATATCTCTTATATAGCTACTATATCTCTTATATAGCTACTCTATCTCTTTGGCTTTTAGGAATGTACCAGAAAGTCAGCTAGATTTAAATGTTCAATTAAATTGCTATAAACTCTGTTGTTCTTTCACCTCTGGACATTTGTTCTAGCTCCTCAGCTGTTTGTGGATACTCATACTCTACCATTTCTATAACTTTTAAGCCTGTTGGAAGTTCCACTGGCTTTCTTTGTAGAAAACTTGACTCTCCGTGACTTCCTCCCCACTCAGTGCCCTTGAGCCATAAAGACTCACAGCAAGCCCAGAGCACAGGGTGGAAGGGCCCCTGTGGGTTCCTGAGACTGAAACTCTTTACAGGGTAGAAAGCCTCGTCTTTCTCTTTCCCAGTGGTTGGTGGTTCCAAACTCCTGACTTTGTGCTTACTAGCCCAGGGTGTAACCACTATGCCCCCAGGGCTCCTGCCTTCCGACCAAAGAAGGGCAATTGCCTGGGTTCCCAGCCCTTTTTCCTCCTTCATTTCTTGTCTTCCTCTTTCTTTTTATAATTTGTGTATCTGAGGACTTGTGAGATTTAGCTGGCTGAAACAGGATCAGAGGCAGTTGATTAGCATCAAAAGGACCAATCCACCATTCTGTGAATGTAGCACGCATGTGTGAATGCCAGCGCCCAGAGGGCTTGCTTAGGCCAGCTGAGAAAAAGATACTTCGGATTGACACAGAAGTGAAACGCTTGTTTTCTCTTTTCCAACCTCCTTTCTGGGGCCCTGCTTCGCCAACTGCAGCGATGGCCGCCAAGGTTACAGTCACTTGGGGATTATGACCCCCTTGGGAGGCCGGCAGGATAGCTGGGGAGGCGAAAGGCTGGAAGATTCGTGAGTGAAGTGACAGAGAGTTGTGCATGCTCCCTGCATCATTCCTGTTTGTATAAAAAGAAAATGTGTTGAGGAAATCCAGGGAGAACATGAAATCCTACAGACATGGAAGTGTTGGTCGCGGGTGCTGTTTCTGGGTGCGTTTGTTCTTAAAAGTGCCCCTTCTCTTGACTTTTCTGTACTTGTTTTACCCGGATCCTTGAAAAAAGGCCATGCTTTGGGAAGCAGTGCGTGGAGGAACACAGAAGGTGTGTGTGAAGGCGGAGTCAGGACCAGACAGCAACTCTTTCTGGCTAAGATTTGCTCGCAGGGTCAACTTTCACCCTTTAGCTAAATGGCTAAACCGCTTAGATTATCAGGCACTTTTTGTGCTCTTGGGGCACAGTGGGTACTCACTGTGAAAGTTCGAAAGTTCAAAGCCACCAGGCAGACACCAGATGAGAAAAACTAGTCTCTCTATTCCTACCAAGAAGTCTAGTCTCAGAAACCTACAGGGGCAGCTCTATCCTGACCTGTAGAGTCCCAGGGCGTCCTCATTGCCTCAATGGCAGTGAGTTGGTAGTTTGGTGAGGAGAGCTGATGCAGTGTCCAGCCACCAGATGGCAGTAAATTACTTTCCACTCTGCTTCTCTTTCCGCAGAGGCAAGCTTTGCTTCTGAAGTGCAGCTTGGTGGGAAAACAATTTTCGGTTAAAATATTTAAGTAGAAGATACTTTGACTCTACAATTTCAATAGCTACTCACTGTGAAATCATAGCCAACTGTGATAAGAATGAGACTTTCAACCTTTTGTTGTAGCAAAACCCAGACAAGGATTTGGGTGTTAGGATACAGAAATCCAGTACCACTCAACAGAGATGGCAGCATATTGAACGGTACTTCCCATGGTCTGGGATGGACTTTTTAGTCTAGTCTTTACAAAATAACCAACAACTGCTCACAAACCAGTAACCTGATTCTATAAGGCACTGATGAGTAAAGCAAAGGAGCCCTAGTTAGGCATTGGACTGCTAATTACAGGTTCAGTGGTTCAAACTCACCAGCTACCCTGTGGGAGAAAGATGAGGCTGTCTGCACTATATAGGTGGATAGCCTTGGAAGTCCAAAGGGACAGCTGTCCTCTGTGCTGTGGGGTCACTGTAAAGTGCCTGGTCACTGGCAGAGTCACCTCCCAGGCCCCAGTCCACTTTGCCCAGTAGAAGCCCCATGCAGAAAATGCAGACCCAGCTTGGCCCCCTCTGCCCGCAGCATGCCACGCTGTCCCACGGAGAGCTGGGAAGAAGTCTTGTCAGCCCAGTAAAAATCTCTTCTGGGCCCTCTGTACAAGATCGGTTCCTCCTCCTCCTCTGACGTCAGCTTCTCCGTGAGGCCTCATTGCATGTCCTTCGTTATTTCTGAACCCAACCATGGGTTAGACCTCATGCCCTTCTAACTGTGGGACGGAGGATTTGTGCTCTACTTCTTTAACATTTTAGAATTTTTTTTGGTAAAGGTTTCCCTTCAGTTGATAGTAAGGTGATTAGAAGGTGATGTGGTTCTTATCTAGGCTCGGGATAAAGGCACGCTTCCTGCATTGTTTGATAGCACGTGTTTCAAAAGGAGTGATTCACTACCTACTAAGGATGTCCCTTCCTGTACTTGTAGAAGGGCGCAGTGCCAGACGCTGCTGTGGAAGCCTTGGCTGGTAGCCTGGGGAAGAGGGAAGCGGATCCCAAAGATGGAAAGCCTGTGGTGGATAAAGTCAAGGTAATGACAGCTCAGAAACTTCTAGCAAACCATTGTCGTTTATCTGCTCCCCCTCCATAAGTTAGGTGTTTTTGTTGTTGTTGTTTTAATTTCCCAAGAAACATGCCCAGTCACTATCTCTATTACTGTGCATATTTAGCTTAGTAAGTTGAACCTAAAGAAGCATCAGTAGGTGGGGGAATATTAACAATGAAAATAATTTTTATTCAGGAGAAAACCAAAGAAGAAAGCCGGGAAAAACTTGGTGAAAAAGAAGAAACCATTCCCCCTGATTATAGATTAGAAGAGACCAAGGTAAATGGGCTGGGAGGCTTTTTTTAATCTATTTTGTTTCAGTTATTGTTGAATCTGTACACACAGAACAGAATCTTGGGATATGAACACCCAATAGTATCAGCTCCCACATATCCAATTCCTGCCGTCCAGTTGATTCTCACTCCCAGTGACCCCACATAGGGATTGTGGATCTTTATGGGAATTGAAAGCCCCATCCTTCTCCCTTGGAGTCACTGGTGGGTTTGAACCACTGACTTTGTGGTCAGCAGCCCAGCCTTGGCCTGGCAATGCCACCCGAGCTCCTTGAGAAATCTCCTTGAACCCCAGCTATGAAGCTGAAATTTGTCCAAGTAGCTTTACACTTAGACATTAGGTGGAAGAAATCTAATGTCAAAGCTGCCCAATTATTTTTCTACTCCAATACAGGGTTTGTTATAATAGCAGAAAAATTAGAAAATTTTATGTCAAGAGAAAAGCCATCCCCTCTAAGGTGGCGGGGGGGGATGTAACTCAGGGATAAGCTGAAATAAATTTTAAAAATCCATTTAACATGGAACACGGTGGTAGGCTGGCCCATTTCCTTTATTTCAAATGTGCACATTCTGAAGAACAGGTGACGTGCGCAGACTCTCCTGAATCCTGTAGTGAAGCCCCGTGGCGAGGCAGACACCTAAACACTAGAGTGGATGTCAGCCATGCTCATGGTGAGCCGCTGCTAGAAGGCTATTCAGCTTCTACGTCACTCATAATACAGGAGTCTCCAATGGGCTCTTTTTGGCATGAGACCAGTCTCTATTTGGCATGAAGGACTAAACGGAGTTCTCCTCAATGAAAAGACATGATTCTGAATACTTTGATTCTGCTGCCTTCTTGCGTCTCAAAGTTAATTCACATGAGATGCTGACATTGATATTACCTTGGATGTGTTAGTATGTTGCTTTGCCCAGGGTTCAAGGAGCCCTGGGGGAGAAACGGGCTATACATTGGGCTGCTAGCCACAAGGTCAGCAGTTTGAGCCCACTTGCCTCTCCCTGGGAGAAAGCTGAGGCAGTATGCTCCCATAAAGATTTGTAGCCTTGGGAACTCCAAGGGGTCGTTATGCTTTGTACCACAGGGTCGCTATGAATTGGAATCAACTTGATGGCAGTGGGTTTGATTTTGGTTGTAAGGACTCTTAAGGCCATGTCTCTCTCTGTGCCAACTTTCTGTGTGACAAAAGCTGGTCCCTCCTAGGTCACCTCCTCCTTCCCTCTCTTCACTTCAGTTGCTATTCTTAAGTAAGCGGTGATTAGCCTTCCAGGGCCACTTTATTCTGCTCTCGCTGCACCCTGCTCGGGACTTTTCTCAAGCATTATGTGTTAATACTGCTTTATTACGTTTTCAGCTGTTGACTCGATCCCATGTTTAAATGCAGTATTGTTGCTCATCAATTATGCTTACAGAATGGAGGGCAGACCTCAAGTCATTGCCACCCACCCAAAACCTTCTCCAGGGGAGACAGGGAAATGAGAGGAACACACAGCTGGCATTTGAATGTGGAACAAAAGTGCTCCCATGGCCCCAAGCAAAAAGCAGACACCAACGCCCACTGTAAACCGAGGCTTTAAACCTTTATGGAAGCAGGTAGTCTCATCTTTCACCCAAGGAGCAGCTGGTGGATTTGAACCGACTTTGCCGTTAGGAGGCCAAGGCTTACCCAAAACCCAGCCCCCCGCCCAGCACTTGGATATTTCCTGCCTCTGTGGTTGAAGGGTGATGGGAAACAAGTCTGGCTTCTGCTTTTCCTGCTAGTTTAAGAATGACTAGATGGTGCGAGGGAACCTGCAGAGCAGGTGGAAAAGGGAATGACGGCGTTTCTGTCGGTCAGAGAGAAGCAGTCGGTGCCTCTAAGCCATCGCACCTGCTCGCGGTTCAGTACAACCCGCTGCCGTTGACGGGATTCCCAACAGCGGGACGCAATAGGACCGCGCAGAGTCGCTCCCAAGGTTTTCAAGACTAAGTCTTCATAGGAGCAGCCCGCCTCCTGGTCGGGTCAAACGGCTGCCCTTTCGGTGAGCAGGCTCCACATTTCAATTAACAATACACCTCAGCTAGTTTCTTGGTAGAACTTTCCATATCGATGGCCTGTGCTTGTTTATTTTTGTGTAATTGATAAGCCATCTTTTATAAAAAGCCTGGAAGGCTTTGTGGATTCTGCGCTTTAACCTCCAAAGTGGACCTTAGAGTAAGGTAACCAGATTTTAGCATTGGTAAAGCGGGACACCATTGATAAAACTCATATCCTGGGGAAATAGCCACACGGCAGCCGAAAACCGTATTCCCTAGCTTGCCGTGCATTCCTTCCAAAAATAGGGACTTTTGTTAAAAAGCGGGGCATCTGGTCACCTTTGCTCAGAGTCATTTTGAAGCTTGGACAATCTTAGTCGTGAGTTTCAGAACCTGCACTCCCCCACGCCGTCCCCGCCGCACACAGGAAAGCTCCATGGGACCAGGAGCCTTTGCCTGTTTTATTTACTGTTGAATTTCTAGTGGGGACGCAGTACAGAGCTGGGCACATTGGTGAGACGTATTAGTTGTACGCATGATTGATGTGTTAGCTTTCTGCACACAGCCTTTACCACGCCCACATGCCAGGCTGAGGGGCTGACTCTTCCCCGTGGCCCTGCGGTTCCGTGTGTACCGTCATCACCTGACTGTTCACATGTTTTTCCCCCGCACTCGTTCGGAGGCTCACTCGATGAATGTCAGCTGCTAGCAGTGCTCTGGGACAGGATAGACTAGGGCAAGACAGGTAGAAACCCACAGGCCCCTATTGGTTTCTGAGAGTAAATCTTTATGGGAGTAGAAAGCCTCATCTTTCTCCGGCAGAGCCACTGGTGGCTTCGAAGGGCCAACCCTGTGGTTCTCAGCCCAGTGTGTAACGCACCACACCACCGAGCTCCCTCTGAGGTCACAGCCATGCCTAATCTGTGCACTTCCCCAGCATAGCACGCACCTGACGTGCTTACTGTTGAGAGGTTTTCCTGAAACGAGGCCACTCCTAAGCTGTTGGTCTCCTTTAATGTTTCCAAAGGAAACTTCGAGAAGATAGGAAATGATTCCATGTCATGTTGGCTTATTTTCATTGTGTTTCATTGTCTCCTCGGACAGGATAAAGAGAGAAAACCACCGCTGCCAGAGGAACCCCAGCCACAGCTCCCAGTAAGCAAACCAGTTTTCTCAAGTCTCTCTTTCTGGGTGGGTGATTCAATACGTACTGAGCTTTCCTTTAGTTTGTTTATCAACATGTCACTAGAACAAAAACCAAACTCACTGCCATCGAGTTGGTGCCGATTCATAGTGACCCTGTAGGACAGCAAACTCTATTAGTTTCTGAGACTGTAATTCTTTTTTTTCTTTAGTTCTTTAATACTTCCCCCCCCCTCACCCCCCTAACACTATCATGACCCCAATTCTGCTTTACAAATCCAGCTAGGCCAGAGCATGTGCACGGGTATAGATAAGAGCTGGAAACACAGAGAATCCCGGACAGATAAACCCTTCAGGACCAAGAATGCGGGAGACGGGGAATGGATCACAATGATCTACCTATAACCCCCTCCCAGTGGTATGGACAACAGAAAAGTGGGTGAAGGGAAAGACATCGGTCAGTGTAAGACATGAAAAACAATAATTTATAAATTACCAAGGGTTCAGGAGGGAGGGACGGTGGTAGAGGGAGGGAAAAAATGAGGAGCCCTAGACTGTAATTCTTTATCAGAGTAGAAAGCCCTGTCTTTCTCCCGAGGAAAAGCTGGTAGTTTTGAACCGCTGACATTGTGGATGAAAGGCAAAGGGTAAACACCAAGCCACCAAGGGCTCCTTACCATGTCCACTAGGAACCTTATTTTGAATAGGAGCCGGAATGGCAGGTGATGTTTGCTGATGCAGGTCTTGGTTTTTCAGTCCATGAATGAAGACCTCCTTCTCGATGCCTTGTCTGAAGACTTCTCCGGTCCCCAGGACACCCCACCTCTAGTAAGTCTGGATCATATTTGACCTCCCGACACTTGGTATGGCAGAAGTAAATGGAACCTGTGACTTCGCTTCTGACGTGGGGGCACAGAGACTGCATCACAGATAAGGATCCCTGACCCACCAAGGATTCTGTCAGGCCCACTGGTTGTTTTCAACAGTCTGAATAATTGGACCAATGAGCAAAGCTTCAGGAAAAATACTTGAATTTTAGTTTACCTAAAATTATTTCTCAGAGAATATTTGTAAAACGTATCATTTTCCAAACTTCTCCCAGGAGAGCTGAGCTCTGTATGAAATAAACAGATGAGCCCTCACAGGAGAATCTGCCTCTGAGAGGTTTGGCAGATGTCTAGCCATTTTTTTTTGGTGAGTGAGGCATGTGTTACTGGTTTACAGGAACCCAGCTCCTCAGCTACTGAATTTGTTGTTGGAAGCTAGCTGAAAAGCAAACTGTAGAGTCATCTGTGGACAATGACATGGGAACCATTCCCCACACCCCTCTGGAAGCACGTTGCCTCTGCCCCCAGCAGACCCTCTCTGCATCCCATGGCCTTCCACTGTTCATCCAGCAGACTGCAGCCTAGTGCAGACAGCGCAGGAAGACTGTAAACAGTAGCCCAATAATATGCAATTGTTACAGATATTACAGCGATGAGCAAAACCTCTGCTCAGACTGGGGGGTGCAGAACACGTCCCTAATGACTGTCCTCCTTCTTGCTGTCAATAGTATTAACAATAGTAAGGTTGCTTGCTTTTTTTTTTTCCCTTTTAAAAATCCAAACATTTTGAAAATACAGCTTTGAATTTTATTTGTGCTCCCCTGACCACACAAAGAAGATAAAGTGCAGTGATAGCAGAGACGGAGGGAAAAAAAACTTCTCTAAATTCCCGCTCTTAGAAAAACCAATTATCCAGCAGAGGGAAACATTTGAGTGTGTAAAAGCTATAGTTAATAAGGTTGAAAAATCAAGTTGAATGGTCAAAATAGAAGACTATTTGGAGTAAAGTCCGAGAACTTTGGAGAAAAAGCATCGTGTAATTTAAAGAGAGAACTATGTAAATGTCCCCCTCGGTAACCCTGAAATCAAGGATCAGTTCAAGATGGACTTTCAAGATCAGTGATAAGATGTCCTAAGGGAGAATCTAGGAGAAGCAGACAAAGCAGTGTTCATGAGGCAGACTTACTACCAAATATTCCTTTAACAACCACAACGAAAAAGATGAGCAGTCCTATCTGTTTGTTGAGTTTTAAATTTAAATTTTTAAAAGATTTAACCCAATAGCCATCCAAACGAGAGCAGCTGTCAGCATGCTGGAAGATGGACTCAGCAGTTCTACGTAAACGGCAGCGATGTTTCTTTGGAAATAACTCTTGGTGAAATGCCAGCAAATGCGAAGGAAAAAAACCTTACAAATAAAATACATTTCCATTTTTCAGTGAGAATAATATGACAATCAGCATGAGGCGGTCAGCTAAATTATTAATAGTTGAGAATCCTTAGTTGGATCTCATAAAATGTCAGTGTGTCTGTCTGTCTGTTATAAAGGTCTTGTGTGTCTGAAAGCACTGGCAAATATGGTAAAGATCATCTTACAAAGAAAATGATTGATATTCAAATTGAGAACTATAAGGGTCAGCAAGAAAGAACAGTCAAGTTATAAGAAAATAATGTCCCAAGAAGTGTCCTAAATAAATTATAAAGCTGTATAGTTGGAGACCCTTAATAAAAACAAAAGAAGTAACAGTAGAACTATTGCTAAGCTTCCATCAGACATATAAACATAACTTCTTTATGTGTTTAATGCTCAGCGTTCCCATGTGATAAACTGTCCTTTAAAAGATGGCTTTCCAAAAAGAGTGTCCTATGAAAATCAGTCAAAGCCACTTATATCTATAAATGTAAAATTGACTAATGAGTAGGGCATAGCAAATTACTCAATTCATTTAGACTTTTCAAAATTAAACATTTACTCATTCAACAAGCAGGAAAAACACCATAAGACAGCAGGATATAAAATAACAGCAAACAGCTATGTCCTCTTAGATGTATTTGAGAAAAAGATAATAAAACTCCTACCATACACCACATAGTTTAAACAATAGCTTTCTAACACTTTATCTCTATATTATATGATTGAGATAAAAAACTACCTGATAATGATCTAATGCTGGAAGCAAGGCCGGAGGGACGCAGGCATGTCCTCGCATTACTGTGGCAGGATGGCTTCTGCAGAGCATTGAGAGGCCAGTCTGTCAGAACAAAGCCTGCACCATAGAAATTCTAGAAATTGTCCAGAGTAATCAGTGACAGAGAAAGCCGAAAAAGCTGCACCCACTTAACTGTACAATAGGGGATGTGTAACTAGACCGTGGAGCTCTGCATCAGTAGATGGCTGGGCAGCCAGTAGAGTAACACATATGAATATGAAGTACAGTGTAATATTCCTAGGAATATGAAACAGCAGCAGTATAATAGCACATGGGACTTTGAAGTCGCACATCGGCATAGGAAGGAGGACACCATGTAAGAGAAAGGGTGGAATTGTCTTGAAGGTGATGTAGCCTGATACTTCGTATGGATCGAGACAAAGCATACCCACGTGAAGTCTAGCACTGATGAAACACACAGCTGTCCTCTAGCTAGTTAATATTTCTTCCCCTCACTATTATGGTCCCTGTTCTACCTCATTAATTGTGTTAGATCTTCATATGTTCATTTGTATAATTAAGCTTATTCAATGCATGAAAACCAAGATAGATAACCCTCCAGAAATATAATGGGAGCAATGATTCCCTGAGGGTCTGGGGAGGGCGGGGGAGCTGATAGCAATGATGACTGTATCACCCCACTCAAGGGGATTGGATAACAGAATTGTAGGTGAATGGATACATTGGATAGTGTAAGTTAAGGTAAAAATAATAATATATGATATAATAAGGATTCCTGGGGGATAGGGTGGGTGAGGGAGGGGATAAAAGGGAGTTGATATCAAAGAGTTCAAGAAGAAAGAAAATGTTTTGAAACTGATGGTGGCAGCAATTGTACAATAATGCTTGATCTAATTGAATTATGGATTGTTGTAATATCTGTAAACTCCAATATGATTAATAATAATAATTTAAAAACTATCTCAACCAGTTATATTAAAGTGATGACATTTGGGGCATCATTTTATATGCAATGTATTACTGAAAAAATTTTAATTTTTTTTTTACCAAAGAAAATCGATGATGCCAAACTTTCTGCTGTCATCACCGAAGTGGTCTCTCAACCCCCTGTGCCAGCCACCCACTCTGCGGGCTCACCCCCTCAGGGGCCCCCGGTAAGCAGCCTCTCTTTATTATTGTTGTTGCTTATTTTCATGGTGGCATGTGTACAACAAAACATATGCCAATTCCAGGGTGTCTAATTCTGTGACACTGAGTACATTCTTTTAAGTCGTATAACCATTTTTCCTACTCTTTTCATAATGATTCCACTACCATTGTTATAGACTAGGACACACTTTGCAGCAACATGACTCCTTGGGGAAGAATCCCCAAGGTAAAAAAGAGGGGACCCTTTTAGGGAAAAGAAAACCCAACAAATCATCACTAGGGATCCCTTGTCTTTCAGAAGGGTGAGCACCAGTTAGGGACTTGGGGGACAACCAAGGACCTTGAAAGGATGTTTGGGAAAGTATGTGACACTCATCTGACAAGGGTAAGAATGGTGCCTGATTAAAACCAGAAGTGCAGCAAGGTACACACAAGTATTTAGATTTTTACAATAGTTTCACTTTGGGGATCGTTCAGTTTCTCCTCCTCTATGATTTTCCTGGCACATGCTATAACTGACTACCCGCCATCGTGTAATTCCTTTTTCCCCACCACCACTACACAAAACCGAGCAAAACGTGTAGCCTCTCCTGAGATAGCCCTGGATTCCTCCCACGCCCACCAGCCAGCGCCTGTCATTGTCATGCTCGTCCTAGGAGAACCTCAGCATCAATATTGCTTTCGTTATCCACGTGTCCTGAGCCCAGGCTTGTGATGCCTAATTACGCATGACACAGCACATCCAAAGAAGGAGGGATTGCCCCGACCACCCCTCCGCCTTGGGGTGGGTCCATGCACCCAGGACTGGTTTGCTAGATGGAAGTGAAGTGGCTTGGGGGAAATCAGTGATGTTGCTTGGCCTTTTGATGTCCCATCGAAGCTTGCTTACTGCTGCAGTCTGAGTTTCTGAAGAGATGTACCTTCTTTAGAACCTCAGGATCCTTTGAAACTGTCCTGAAGCTCAGACAACACAGCCCAGGTGGGGCCGGGGGTAGCTCCTCTGTGGACTCCAGGGAAACCAATACAATGTGTGCGTGAGAGAGAAAAGGCGAGAAAACATAGCCCCGGGGATCCAAATCCTCATGTCACAGAGAGGACTGCCCTAATGCCGCACCAAGGAAGGCTGTCGGGATTAGCCTGGGCAGCGTGGATACGCTTACTGCCCTGGTCAGCACTTCTCCCCCGAGCTGAGGCTGGCACGGGACAGGCGGCACCTTCTGCTGTGTGCGCAGGGTTGCCATGGGTCAGACCCACTCGATGGCACTACCAGTAACAACCTGCGTCAGGCTGCCTTAGGGGCTACACCCAAGCGTTCCACTCCCGTAAAGAGGCAGTCTGGGGAACCCACAGGGGCAGTTCTGCTCTGTCCTGTAGGGTCACTGTGAGTTGGAATCGACTCGACGGCAGTGAGTTTTTCCCTTAGCAATGAAAGTCTCTGGTTTGTTTACACCTCCACTTTTCCCATGCATTTGTTTTGTAACAGTGCCATAACTTTTTATTAGTAATATTTATTTGTAACATACATGCATGATGATAATTACTGAGCAAGTTAATGATGTGAGAATATCATTACAACTAGGCAAAAGGCTTCAGTTAAATGAGAATACTTAGGAATCAAAGAGCAAATCACCACAATTGACTCACATAACTCACGTGAGTCTTCTTCGCTGGGGACATTCAGCAATATTCGGTTACCAGCAGTATCACATAGAGTGAAAACATTTGAAGAGATATTGTCAAGGAGCCAGATAACACAAGTGCCCCGACAAGGAAAAGCTGCTTCAGCAGGCCCTGGGAAGATCCTGTTAAGGCAATGAGTGAGTGTGACGAGGAAGGGAGGGAGGGACTGATGTGCTCAGTCCCCTGTGACTTCAGTCTCTCCTAGCTTGCTCTCGGCCTCCTCCGAAACAAAGCAGCCTCATTTCCACGGAGAGCCCTTGACAGCATCGGCTCACCATGGATACGACCTCTGAAGACATTGGAAATGGCCTGGCAGACAGCGCCCAGTATAAGCCTTGCGTAATGGCAGCACTCTACATAGTCTAGTTGAATTCAGAGAGACGGAAGTCGATATTCAGAATAGCTAAAAAATCCTCACTGCCATCGAGCCACTTTCAATTCGATGAACTTGGGAACAGAGTAGACTTGCCTCTGTGGGTCTCCAAGAGGGCGACTCTTCAGGGGAGGGCAGGGCCCTGTCTCTCTCCTGTGAAGCAGCTCGTGGTTTTGAACTTCTCCTCTTGCGGTCAGCACCCAAGCACATAACCACTCTGCCACACGTGCACCTGGAATATGTGGAATGGACTTTGTTAAAAAATACTTTTTAAAATATTCATTTTAGAATTGCAAGGTACTACGCATATTAATAACAACGTGATGTGCTAGCAAGGAGCAAGTGTTCTTGTAAACCTCTGCTGTCTCCTGAGCACTTGACGAGCCTCGGTCCCATGCCTTGCTGCTCACCGCTCACAGTCGAAGGGGAAGCACGGGGGCTGCATCGCCTGCCTGAGTCAGACAGTAGACAGAGAATAGCCGACAGGGGCTTTCAGTACTGACCTCCGTTGGACTGGTTCCGGTAGCCCTGGAGGGTTTGCTTGTAGCTTTCCCTCCATCTCAGCTCCCATCTCAGTGCTCAGTGCAGCTTCCGTGAGCTTCCTGAGATGGCAGAGAGAGGTCCCCACCAGCCCGGCGAGCCTCGGAAGTCCTCTGAGCCCTCTGCGCTCACGCACCGATGGTCTCTGGGGGCTGTGGTCAAGGAAGGATTTGAGGGCAGTGTTGAGCTCACTGGCTTCCCACGGCCTGCTGTACTTAGTAAAATGCACCCTTCCGTATCAGGGGATACCCAGACCCACAAAACCCAAGGGGAGGAAACCCTTGGTCTCCACTGCAAGGTCCTGCTTCTTAGCTTCTCACAGCAGCAAATTTTAGATGCAGTCTGATAGACATGTTTGACTTCTAAGGAGAGGGGTTGACTGGTTCGTTTGCCTTTGGAATCTCTCTCAGTCGAATGGTTATGCTCTAAGTCTAACCTGTTGGAGCATGACCCTTGACCCTGCCACTTAGCCTTGGACCAGGCGTCACAGGCCTGGGCAGGCCTGGAGAGAAGCCTGTTAGCCAGAGAGACAGGTGCATTGCTCATCCTCCTGGTGTTTCTCTCTCAGGTCTGGTCTCCCCCTGATTCAGCCCCCATGTTTCAGTTTACAGGGACCCAAGCCTATTCCTCAAAAGAAGGGGCTTCAGTGGGATTTGCCGGTGGTGCATTGTGGCTCAATCCGAATCACTTACTCTCTTTTAGCAAGGTGACGGTAACGATCTCGATGATGCCCTGGAAAAACTTTCTGACAGCCTGGGACAGAGGGAGCCTGACCCAGATGAGAACAAACCAATGGAGGATAAAGTAAAGGTAAAATGGAAAGACCCACGAAGGGTATCTACTCCCCTAGATTCCACTGCAAAGGAAAACGAGCACCCCGACTTTGTCGGAGGCCAATGACCGCAGCCTCCCTTTTCCCTTCACCTTGCTCGGCATTGCATTTTACTTTCACCGAGGCTGTGAAACCCACAGGTCACAGTCCTATGTGGGGGATCCCACTCTTCTGTCAGAAAAGCACCACCTGGCTCGTTGGTCACGATTATGCTCTTCCACGTCCCTTTCCTTAGCTCTGTGTAGCAGGGCACTGCATAGACAAGTCCCCAGGTTCTGTGTAGGCGAGGGCCGTCGTCACTATTGAGTAGATGTTCGCCCAGCAGCTTTCCCACAGGCAGAGCTAGATCTGAGTACAGCCTCCCCAGTAAGCACGTACTGGACCGGGAGTTCAGATGACATAGAGATGTGTCTGGAAGGCACACACCATTAAATCCACATATTCAGTCCAGCACTAAAGAGTCTGTGTCAGCAATCGGCGCAGTAGGGTGGAGCCTGGACCAAACTCCCTGACCAGTCAGACTCGTGCCCCCAGAGCAGACTATGGACAGAGCTCCTAGGTCTTGATTCTGTTGTTGCCATAGGAGGATTGACAGGAACATAAAATATTTGGGAAAAAATGAAATTAGAATGATGCAGAAAGTTAAAACCTTACTCCCATGCTGGGGCAGGGGGGATTGGTGGGTGGAGGCCTCGGTGGAGACCCACCAGCCAAGCCCCAAAGAGACAAGCTGCTGGAAGGGATGGATGGCTTCATCGTCTGCCTCCCAGCAGCCAACCAATCCAGCCAAAGGGGCTCCTTGTGCCGCCCTCCAGGGGTGCTGGTAGGAGTCAAAGGTGTCGCTATTACCCCCGGATAGGCCAGCACCTATATTTTACCCTTGGGTTTTATCTCCTCACTTGGTTTCTGAGGTTAACTATTTAATAACTTATATCCAATTAAAATAGGCAGGCAGCTAGTGGTGTAGCAGATTATGAGTTGGAATGCTAACCACAAAGTCAGAAATTTGAACCTATCAGCATCTCCGAGAGGGGGAGATGAGGCTTTCCATCTCAGTAAAGATTGACAGCCTTGGGAACCCACAGGGCAGTTCTGCTCTGTCCTGCAGGGCCGCTCTGAGTTGGAATCAACTCAATGGTAGTGAGGTCGAACAAAGACAAACGAGAGCATTGACCGGCTCCTGCTTCAAGACTTAGACAGCTGTGAAAGATGCTTTTATGAAACTGGGGAAATTGAATAGAGACTGAATGTTGGAGGCTGTTGTGGAATTGTTATTTCCGAGGTGTGGTAATGATCCCATGCTTACAGAGAATGCTGTCCTTATTCTTAGGAGATGTGGCAGAAGTATTTAGAGTGAAATATGATATGTGCAGTTTACTCTCAAATGTTTCAGAAAAAGTATATCTTTTAGTATATATGGATAAAGAAAATAAAATATAGGCAGAAGCCTCCTAGATATAAATTGAAAAGTCCAGGCGCATGCGTTTGTTTATTTCTTCTTCTTCAGTTACTAGCCCGTGGCGACCATATTTGTTGTTCTGCTTTTCAGACAAAATCTCTCTGCTTTGCCTTGTGAAAGTCCTCTGCCAACAGAAGAGGGGGGAGGGAGACGTCGGCCAGGGCAAGCTATGACAAAATAATAATTTATAAATTATCAAGGGTTCATGGGGGGGAGCGGGGAGGGAGGGGAAAATGAGGAGCTGATGCCAGGGGCTTAAGTGGAGAGCAGATGTTTTGAGAATGATGAGGGCAACGAATGTACAAGTGTGCTTTACACAATTGATGTCTCTATGGAGTGTGATAAGAGTTGTATGAGTCCCTAATAAAACGATTTTTTTAAAAGTACTCTGAATGCCGAGCGTGACACTCTGGAATGCGTTCTCTAGGGGAAGGTGGAGATGAGTATTCACTGTATCTGTTCACTGGGTATAGGAAAGAGCTAAGGCGGAACATAGAGACAAGCTGGGAGAGAGAGATGACACGATCCCGCCTGAATACCGGCACCTCCTGGACAATGATGATCAGGTGAGTTACGGAAAATGGCTCTGAGACAACTGGTATTGTTTATGCTAGATGGGGTTCCTACTACACAGCTTTTTAACCATCCCCGTCCCCGTCCAATGCACCTCACTTGAAATGGATCAGTACATTTCATTTCACTTGAAATGAAAGCTGCACTTTAACAATAGGATAAACTGTAACATAACTTTTTCACGGGTCCCCAGTGCTGAAAAACATGCAGCCAAGAATTCTGGGTAGCAGCACGGATTTGACTCAGAATCTAGCTGTGGTCACTCTGTCGGAGTGGAATGCTCTTCTACCTGTCATGATTCTGAGACAGAATTCCTGTGTTGGAAAAGATGGTCAAAATGACGGGAGTGAAGGAATTCCAAAAGAAGCAAAGAATATCTTTGATTGGGGAAAGCCAAACAGGAGCAATTGTTAGACCCATTCATGAATTGAGCAAATAGTTAGGGGACCACCACGAGTCGAGGGCTCCCGCTTTTTCCACCAGCAGCACTACTGACTGTGGGTGCTGACGGCTCACAAAGCAAGCGTAGGCCTGGTCCTCTAGCTCAGTGCACTCTGTCAGAGTCACTGTTCTTTTGTCTCCAGGCCAGTCTTCTTGCTCTGGGCCACCTGGCCTGCCCTCCTGTTATGCTCAGCTCCTACTTGTGAGACACCATAAATAACCCTCCCAGGCCTCTTCCCCCAGTAAGAGCAAGGCATCCTGATTGCATCCTTCTCTACTCCATGGTGCTGGTGATTGATTTGATGATCTAATGATTCCCAGCCTCCGCAGTGCTGTCTTTGTAGCATGACTTACTTAACTCAGACTGAATGCTGACCTCTAGTGACCCTGTAGGACAGGGAGAACGACCCCTGTGGGTCTTTGACACTGTAAATGTTTACAGGGGTAGATAGCCTCATCTTCCCAAAGGAGGAGCGGCTGGTAGGTTTGAACTGGTGGCCTTGAGGTTAGCAGCCCAAGGCATAGCCCACTACACTAATCGCGTGTCCTTGATTGTGGCCAGGATTCCTCTAGACGGTGCACCACGTGCTGAATTTGCCCTTCCCTGGTGTCAGTTAATTCTCTGGGAAATGTAATAGTTAATACGCTTGCTTTTGAAAACGGGGAACTCACTGATGCAGTATGTTATACTCCTGCCTGAAAGCATCATCTGTACAGCATTCCCATACCTCAGATTCTTCCTAGGTGTAGGAAGTAAGTTACTGTCAGTGAAACATGCAGGCACAAGGTTGGTTGGTTGGTTTTGTTTTGTTTTTGCATAGGGAGGCAGTGGGCGGGCAACATACTAAGTAGAATTATAATGCATGATAGTAAACACTACCTAAATAGTGTTTCTTTCCATTCTGGCATCATATGAAATGCTTATCAGAGTAGTAATTAAGCAAAACTGGCCAAGTAATTAATTGGGGAGCTAGGTTTATCAATTACTGAAAATCTGTACTCTACTTTATTGAAGTCAAATCACTGGATAGTAGGTTTACAAATACTGACTTCACCTAAGCAAACTTTGTACAGAGATCTAGGTTTAACCAATGCTCTGTCTTGGATTTTTTTAAGGGAAAACCAGGGAAGCCATCGAAAAAAAAACCCAAGGAGGCAAAGGTAAATCCAGCAGTAGCATCCTTTGATTTTTTAAAAAATAATTGTAACTATCGCTTTATTTGGTATTAGCATAAAAGGTATTGAGTGCTTATCCTATGCTTGGTACTATATCAATGTATACATTGTTGAGAGATTAAAAAAGGGGGAGTGTGTGTGTGTGTGTGTGTGTGTGTGTGTAATTTATCTAATTTAGTCCTCACCAAACCTTGCTAAGAAAGGCAGAACCTGGGCTGACCGCAGTCCCAACTATGTGGACCCCCCCCCCCCGCCCACTGCCCACAGAAGGATGCACTTCTGAGGAGAGCGATGGGGCTAGAGCTTGGGGAGAGGGCAAGTTGGATTAGAGCACACGGGAGAAATGGAGAGGGAGGAGAGGACATCCTGGCCCACCAAGCCCCGAGGATGATGTTCCTGCTCATGGCCCCACCAGGGGACACTGCATTCCTCACTGAACCATGATGCTCCAGGGGACAGCACTGGAGACACAGTGCACGGTCTGGCCCCATCATGCTGGGGGGAGGCACTGAGGGCATGCAGCAGAGCAGCAGGGGATGAAACCCCTGGGGAATACCAAAAATAGACTTTGGATACAGAGTGTGGCACCCATCAGACTCGACTGGAAAACACTCATAAAGGCCAACAAACAGACCTTGAACTATTTTTGTCATTGGCTTTCTTTTTTTGTGTTATTTTGTGCTTGTTTTTTGTTGTTGTTATTGTTATGTTGGTCTTAACTTCCTTTGTTTTTTATTTGGCCTTGGCTGGTTTTTGCACTTATTAATGTATCTGCATGTCTATCTAGATAAGATAGGTGGGATAAATAATTCGGAGATGAAAAGAATGGGACCAATGGTTCCAGGGGATACAGGAGAAGGGGACGTGGGAGAAAGGAAGGAGGGGGGGTGGGAAGAACCAACCCAGGGACAAGTGAACTAAAATCAACCGAAGGAAGATCATAAGATGGCCAGTGGGACTTAATCAAGGGCAATATTGCAGTGAGGAATTACTAAACCCGAATGAAGGCCAAACTTGATGGTGGGACAAGAGGAAAGTAAAGGGAAACAGACAAAAGAACAAGGAAGAAAAGGACATTTATAGAGATCTAAATACAGGCATGTACATATGTCTGTGTGTGTGTGTGTATATATATATATATATGGAGAGGGGAATAGAACTATGTACTCATATATCTATGTTAAGAATTAAGGTTGAAGATGGACATTGGGCCTTGACTCAAGTACTCCCTAACACAAGAACACTTTGTTCTAACAACCCGGCATTCTGTGATGCTCACCTTTCCCACACGATCACTAAAGACAAAATGGGTGCATAAGTAAATATGGTGAAGAAAGCTGATGGTGCCCGGCTATCAAAAGATATAGCATCTGGGGTCTTAAAGGCTTGAAGATAAAAAAGTGGCCATCTAGCTCAGAAATAACAAAGCCCACATGGAAAGGCACACCAGCCTGTGTGATCATGAGGTGGCGATGGGATCAGGTATCAGGCATCTAAGACCCAAAACAAAGCCATACCCAAGGTGAATTGGGGGGCGGGGTGGGGGAGAGGCATGGAGTGGAGACCCAATGCCCATCTGTAGGCAATTGGACATCCCCTCACAGACGCATCACAGGGAAGAGATAAGCCAGTCAGAATGCAGTATAGCACCGATGAAACACACAACTTTCCTCAGTTCTTTGGTGTTTCCCTCACCACACTATCATGACCTCAATTCTACCGTACAAATCGGATTAGACCAGAGCATGCACACTGCTACAGACAAGAGGAATCCAGGATAGACAAACCCCTCAGGGCCAACAATGAGAGAAGAGATACCAAGAGGATTAGGGGAGGGTGGGGGGAGAAAAGGGCAATCGATCACAAGGATCCATTATAAGCCCCTCCCAGGGGGATGAACAACAGAAAAGTGGGTGAGGGGCAACCGAGGACAATGTAAGATAAGGAAATAATAATCTATAACTTATCAAGGGCTCTTGAGGGAGGGCTGGTGGGGGAAGAAGGGGGAAGAAATGGGGAGTTGATATCAGGGGCTCAAATGGGAAGAGAATGCTTTGAAAATGATGATGGCGGCAAATGTGCTTGACACACTAGATGAATGTATGGATTGTGATAAGAGTCCCAATAAAAGTATTTTTTTAAAAAGAAAGGCAGAACCATATTCCAGATTAGAAAACCAAGTCTCAAAGGAAGCTAAGTGACCTGTATAAAATAGAACTTTAATCTCTGAAGGTGCTCATGTTTCATTTGTTTCTTTGAAAGGCTTGTTAGGAAAAGGATATTGTCAAGTTTTTTGACAAAATAAGCATCTTTTATTTTCAGTCATGTCTGGAAATGCCCCCCGCTGTATTTTGCCTATTCTTTGTCGCTGGTAATCATTTCTTTTAATGGTTCAGAAACCCGCAGATGACCAAGACCCCATCGACACCCTCTCCAAAGAACTCGACAGCTGCCCCTCAACTGCAGATGCCTCAAAGAAAGCAGCAAAGGTGCCCTACTTTTTCTCTATTGATGGTTTCTAAATGTGTGGGCACCCATGTAATCTACAAGCTACAATATGAACAGAGAACCTGAGTCTAGAGGAAGGAAAACTTACCTTCAATTCTACGACTTCCAGATACACTGTTATTTACTTGGTGCATTCCTTTTTCATATGTATGTGTTTTTCACAGTTGTATTTATTTATAGCCCATACATAAGGATATTAAGGAACCCTGGTTACACACACTGGAGTCTTAGTGGCCTATTGATTACACATTGGGCTGCTAACCACAAGGTCAGCAGTTCGAAACCTCCAGCTACTTCTAGGGAGAAAAATGAGGCTTTCTACTCTCATAAACAGTGGTAACCTTGGTAGCTCACAGGACCAGTTCTACCCTGCCCTGTAGGTTGCTGTGAGTCAGAATTGACTCACAACTGCAGTGAGGTTTTTTGTTTTTTGAGGTGACACTGGTTAAATATTTGGCTGCTAACTGAACGTTAGTAGTTCAAACCTACCAGCCATTCCACAGGAGAAAGATGAGACAGCTTGCTTCCATAAAGAGTTAGAGGCTTGAGAACCCCTACTCTGGACACTATGAATTGGAACAGAGTTGACAGCACACAACCACCTAGAAGTCCATTGCTTAATGTTACTACATAAATGTGTATCCAATTGCTTATAGTCTTCGTAGCTTTCCTTTTTGACTGTCATAAAGTATTGTTGAGCAATAATGATGCCATAGCTCTGATATCATTGATTTACCAAGTACTGATAATGACAAATAGTAGTACCCATCCCACACCTGTCCGTGCCCTTGTGCAGTTGGGGGTTTCTCCCTCTTTCTGTCCTGCCCAGGGGGCTGCATCTCCTGCTCCCTCGGGGAGCCTTCTCTTGCTGCTGCTCCCTCCCAGGCTTCCCCCCTCTGTGGGCTCCACATGAACAAAATACCTGGTACAGCACAGGTGCCCCAAAACGTGTGAATAACAGTGAGTGGAATAAAAAAGGATTGTGTAGTTCGATTTTTCTGTAACCTGCCTGCCAGCCCACACCCGCTGGGCTCTGGTTGTTCCCACTGTTATATTTCTCCCCCCACCACTGAAAACAGAGCTCTGGTTTTTGCTCTGGTTTTTGCTCTGTTTGTGTCCAGAGAGGGGCTGTTGTGGTGAGCAGAACAAGGCCTGGAGTTGCTGCACAACATGCAAACCGGTGGAGAACATCAGTGTGACCCAGTCACAACACATTTCCCTCCTTTTTATCCCTCTTTCCCCCTGCCTTCACTCGGCACTGTGCAAAAGTAGCTTGACCAAAACATCTCCATTATAGTGAATCCAGGCTACTGGATTCATTCGAATGCAGCCCGGGGGTTAATTGCTGGATGGATCTATGATTGCAGTAGCCTCATGGCGTTTCTTCTGCTTCAGGACAAAGGCAAGAAGACTGATTCTGGCAGCAGAACACCCAAGAGTGGGGGTAAATCAAAGGAGTCAGCAAAGGTACATAAACAGACATTCATTCCGTAATTATGTTGTGTGGGTGGTAGCCTATTGGAACCTGTTAAGACCAAACAAATTGTTAAGCACTACTTTCTAGCAGGTCTTGCTAAAGAAACTAAATTTATAAGACTTTTTTTGTTTGTCTTTTGTAAAGTATCTGGTGCTTTTAGAAATTTAAACAAATGTTCGTAAGCAGTTTCCACTTGCCTGCCTCCCCTGCATGGCGTACGTGATGTTGTTACGGGCCGAGCCGGTTCCGACCCACATCGAGTCTGCACAGCAGAACAGTGCCCGGCTCTGCGCCATCCTCGCCAGTCCTCCAGTGCTTGGGCCCATGGTGGCAGCCACTGTGTCACTCTGTCTCATGAAGGGCCTTCATCTTCCCACTGCCCTTCTACCTGACCCAGCATGATGTCCTTCTGCAGGGACAGGTCTCTCCTGGCAATGCACCCAACACATGTCAGGCGAAGTCTCGCCATCTTTGCCTCTAAGGAGCACACTGGCCATACTTCTTCCAACACACACTGCTTCTGTGGCAGTCCATGTTAGTCTCAATATTCTCCAGCACCACAATTCCCATGCATCGATTCTTCCTGGTTCTTCCTTAGTCAATGTCCAATGTTCAGAGCATGTAGTGGATGTGAATCTTGGGATAGGGAATTAGTAGATAGAAATCACTGGGGAGGGGGGTCACGCATTTCTGCGCCCTAGCATGTTGATGAGACAGCATGCCGGTGGGAGATGGGCTTCTTGTAGAAGTAAAGCTAAGGCTACTGAAGAGGCTCCAGTACCTAACCGTTGGGTGTTAATACAGCACAACAATTGGTAGCTTCCTTCCACTAAATTACTCCAGCTGTGGTCAGGAATGGATGCTGGGTTGTGCAATTTCTTAGGTCCCTTCCAATTCCAGGAATGTATGATGCAAAGGACTGGTGATGGGTCCCCCTAGTGCATTGAGAAATTAAAGATGTAACTTTTAGCAAATAGTCTGGTTGCGTTAGAAATTAGATTGTAAAACCCTCCTGTGGTAAGATACAAGGCAGGGTTTAGAGTGACGTGCCGCTCATGGCACTGCGTGCACTGAATCTCACTTATGATTTCACTTCTACAAGTACGAGACTAGCCCAGTAACAACAAATAGAAAGCAGGAAAACTGATGCAACAGGTAGATGAGCCCGCCAGCCCTGCCCCCAAGGACCAGGAAAAGAGGCTGGACAGTGGTACACGTTTCTGCGCTAGCCGCAAAAAGCAAAGAAAAAAACGAAGTGCTCAAGAGTGAGAAAATTAGGATCACTTCAAGTAGCCTTTAGCTTTTAGTCTTAAGAAGAACACTCAGTGTGTGGTCCCAATGAGGACAAGGCAGGGATTTAGAAGGGAACATCTTTTGCCCCTTTGATAGGGAGAACCCCTTCAGGTTCATCAGTTTTTAAAATACTTACTTCAGAAAAGAGCAAACTGACTGCGGGCTTTGTTTCCCCGTTCAGGCAAAGGAAGAAGCTTCCAAGCCAAAAGCAGATGAAAAAAATACAAGTTAAAGCTCACAGTATTGGGTAAGTTGCGTGTTTGTTTTTAAATGGGGGCAAATGCACCGTCCACCAACCGATGTCTTAAAACTGAGAGAGAACCAAAGCCTGACTCTTGAGTAGACTTGGTCGTGTGTGTCATGGCCTTGAAATGTCTGATGCAAACTCAATAATGAGTCCATCCCACTCCATGGGATGATGGTGTTGCAGGAATGTTGAAAAGCATTCATCTTGTCAGTCATCCAAATCACGCGATCGTGCTAGGCCAGGCCCTTAAAGAATGTAGCCCTCTGAGGCTCATTGAATCCTTGAAACCCAAATGCCCCTTATTAGGGCAAAGCCAAAGTAGCACATTACAACCTGTAGACACTGCCCTGAATACCAGCAGGTGGGCAGACGCAGAGAAGTACATGTTGAGGTCTGGTGGACATGGCAGACCAAGGAAATGTTCAACAACTTTTATTCTTGTTAATTTGCGAAAGTAGAGTACTGTGTGTGGTTCTCCTTTATGGTGATTCACCGTCCATTCTTATATCCGCTTACAAGCAGTTCCTTTTCACCTGTTATATCAGGATGCTGTTGGACGCATCCTACATGGATATATATCAAAAGGTTCACTGAACGTTGGTCTCTTGTGTTTTGTTTCAGGTACCTGCACATAAACTGCTCAGCTGGTGGATGGTGACTTTTGAAGAACAAAAAGGCTTTGGCAACAGACAACTTCTTCTGGGTGGTTTTTAGGGTGGTGTTTGTCGAGTCTTTGGACATCTCAAACATTGGTTTGTTATTCTTTTCCAGGACAGAAATGGAATGTGTCTGGCTTACCTGTGTTATTGTACTGTGGATTGATAAACTTTGAACTTTTTAAAAATTGCCTTCAGTCCGGAGAGAAAGAGAGCTTTATATTTGTAAGAAATATATTTGATAATGTTTCTTAAAGCAATGCATACCAAAAAAAAGCCTTTGCAAACTTTTGCACATCCTACACACACAGTGCCTGTAAATCTCATTAGGATTGCACTTTTGTCTTTTTTTATTATTATTAAGCATTCAGAGAACATTGCGTTGAACTTTTCTCAACAGACTCATTCCGCATCACCCCTCTGCTCCAAGGCTCCTGAGTTCTAGGGGACATGTCTGTGGGTTACTGTTGAGAAGAGAGTGGACATTGGGCATGTCTCGCCGCTAGGGCTGCTCATCATAACTTCGCAGTAGAGAGCCCGGCAGACCCAAGCCCTGCGCCCTCCCAGCATGCTCTCCCTCACCAGGGCGCAGGGCCGCAGCACGTTCTAGTCAGCACAAAAGCCCGCTGAGGCTTGAATCAAGTCCTCAGAAGAGCGGAGTGCGGAGCGGGTAAGGCACTGCACAGCAAGTTCCAAAGTTAAGAAATAAAACCAAAGACTTCGGATGTCCGTATGGCTTGGGTGCTGTCATTCCCTGCGGAATTTAGCTCTGCTTTCTGTTCTCCGCACACCATTTGCTTAGAACCACCGCCACCTTGGTTAAGTGCATTGGGATAGCATCTGGCTATATGGGAATTAAGGTCAACCAAAATAAAGATTTAAAAGTTTCCATCTGTTTTTCCCCCCAGAGCCATTTAAGAACTAGACTCTGATATCCTCCAACTTTGAATGGTTTCTTAGCTCCTTCAGTAATGAAGTTTATGAGCGTAACACTGACCTCATTGATGGAATTTTGATAGAAATTTATTTTCACCTCTATTTCCTGGTAATGAATGTTTCCAGAGACCCTCACCTTTCTTAGCATCTGTTTAGAACTTTTATTTGTTAGGGCTTAGCTGACACCACAAAAATAAGCCATGTCACCAATACTGTCTCATGCAGGAGGGAGCAAGCAAAGTAACAACTTTGCTTAGAAAGGTGGACAAGTCTTGCTAATGCTCCCTAAAAACCATGCCTGCAGCCCCTGGGATTTTCAGTCAGCTCTACGAGAAAGCTGTTTCTCATTTCCACCAGAGAGAGGGGGGGGGGGGGGAAGAGAGTCATTATTTTGTTCTGAGTCTGGGATCTATGAGACAGGTTTATGCTAGCTAACTGTACTTTTCAAGCACTAACAAGAAAATAAACTCTTTCTGAAGGGATCTTACCTAAGTACTTGATTTTCCCTTTGGGCAGTACAATTGTTTGCTTTTATTTTTAAGTTTTGTTTTGTTTTAACAAAGAGATTTCGATCCCTTCGACACTGTATGCTGTATTTGCAAGCCCCAGGCAGATATCGAGGTACGTTTAAGTGACACACCAAAAACCCAGAGTTAGGAAACATATGTTTGCAGTACTCTGAATGTGCCTTCTTGTGACTGAGAAACGCCTTCGAGACTTGGGTGTTTGCTAGTAGTTATGACTTGAAGAAAGGGCAGGATTTAAGTCCGCCGGTTTCAGCCTTCTGATTAGAAGGAAATGATTGCAGGGATCTGCCCACGGGAGAAATCAGGCGGCTTTGTATTCCCCAAACGGGCCTGCACATGGTCGTGGCAATTCTGTGTCTCTTCAGAAAGTGGACTCTTTGTCCCTGACAGATAGCTTCCTCAGGTGACCAGACTGAGGATCAAGATTTTCATGTTTCAGTAATCGAGATGCAAGCTACAATTAAAGCAAACTATTTTATATGAACATTTTGGCTGTGTGTGTTTTTCAGAAGGACAATGTCGGGGATTGGAAATGATCGGTGACAATCTGTTTTGTTGTTGTTTTATTTCTCAAACCAACAAATCACATACCAAGAATGGGACTAGGAACAATGTATGCCCACAGTGGCCACTTTGTCTATCAGAGCAACACATTTTCTAATATTTTTCATATCAATCGCATTCCTGTATATTGAAATATCTGCCATGTATTAAGAGGAAATCTATGGTCATCAATTGGGGGCGGGGATAGCAAACATTTTCCGTTCCACAGTCTGTGGGCCTGTAATGTCTGCAACGGTGCATCGAAGGTGACCGCCTGGGCCAGTGCCCTGCTCTTTAGGGATTGGGAGCTGCGCGGATAAGGGGCAGGAGGGGAAAGCATCACTACCTTACGTAATGTAGGCAGCAACAGCCACAAATTCAAAGGAAGAGTTGTCCCCCAAAACCTGAAGGGGTATCGAGGGGGCTTCAAAAAGCTTGGGGGGAAATCCATGATCTTTTAACTCTATTTTTTACAAACTTTTTCAAACTGCCTCATACTGTGCTTTTTCAGAAGGGCCCCGGAGGAAATAGCCCATTCAGTACAGGATTATCCAAAGGGGCTCTCTAAAAATGTCTTTCGAAGATGTGGGCAGGGTATAGGGGAGCAGAAAGCCTGGTAGGGATCTGGAAAAGCCGGGCTCCCATTGTTGCACCCTCTTCTGCAGGGATGAGAGTTAGCAGAAGCCAGAGATGGAGAGAGGCCATGAGGAGCAGAGACCCCCCTCCTCAGTGAGTCCAGCCAGAGGCACCCAGAAAAGGAGCCAGGGGGATAAATCCTCCATCCTTCTCCCCAGCTTCAGTCTCCTTCTCTGAACTGGAGCAGGGAGAGGGGAGGACCGCGGGTCTGGAGGGCCAGTGGGGGAGTTCAGTACAGGCTCATCATTCTGAGGCTCCGAGGAGGTGGATGAAACCGCTCACAGCTAAACCTCTGGTTGGCTGGGGTATGTCGCTGGAGACTGCTGGGCCCCGGTAGAAAGAATGAGGTGGACAAGGCGCTTGCTTCTGTGCGTACTAACATGCCTGGGCAAGGCCTGAAGAGGAGCATGTGGGAGCAGTCAGCCAGCAGTGAACGAACGCACAGCCGATGTGTTCTCGGGAGGAGCCCAGGACCAAGACACAAAACAAAAACCCAAGAAGCCCTCAGGCCATTGGTACTTGAATAAAACGTCCCCATTCCACAAGGTGTGGGACATTCTGGATCACAGGAGCCTGTCGGAACTGAACAGAAGGTTACAGCAGTCTCACGCTTTCATTTTGTAACCATACTCTGATCTTTTCCAAATTCTTGTCCATCCAGCGGATATTTTCCTCGATGATTTCAACTGCCTGTTGGGCACAGCGGAGCTGAGAACCATTGTCTTCCAGAGAGCTGAAGAATCCTCTTACCTTGTGAGGAAAAGGAAAATGCGGTTGTAAAAGATTCGCTTTAGTACAGTAAGCACATTTCAGCAATGCCGGGCTAGTTAAAAGACACCGAATGCCACAATCCCAGCATTGGTCCAATTTCCACAGAGACGGCAGCCCCAGGGGTCTGGATGTGATTATGTTCACGTAAACCCGAGCTCATGCCTCATGATGTCAGGTTTTGTGGAGGTTTTTTTCTTGTGAGTGTCCCCCACCCTCTCACCGCCCCCCCCAGCTCCTAGTTATTCATGGTTGCCAGACTCTCACAAACTGTTTGCCGTCTCTATAATTAAGGTGTAATTGAGTGTGTCGAGTTCATGCATATTTGGTTCCATGTACACAGATACAAACTTGATTTTTCTAAATTCAGAATCTAAGAAAGTAGAATGAATCGAGGATCATCTTTGCCAAGCAAAACAGTTCCAACCACATAAGTGCAGCCTTTCCCTGTGGGTCTGGCCTTGTGTGTTCTTAAAGAAACACTGTGGGAAACGGGGCTCTTAGCAAGTTACGGTGGTAAGACCCCAAACCTTGCCAATTTTTATCCTAACCCACAGCTCATGTAATTTCCCCTCAAGATAGACTCCACAGGAATTTTCCCATGATTTTGAAGAGATAAGAGACCCCTGACTAAATGGTCAAAAATAGCTCTCTGCTTGCTTCATGCCTGGGCACCTTAACCCCTTACAGCTCACACGAGGAGTGGACTGGCTGGCTGTGGCCTTGAGCATGCTGGTCTGCTACAATTCAAGGGTCCTCAGCCTCTTTCCCACGCATTTCCCCACAGCAGTAATTCTCCATGGTGTTATACACAGGCAGTGACCCTAGGTCAAGATGTATGATTTATTCAGCACAGATTCCAGGCAACTTACTCTTTAAAAGTCTATGTCATAATCCCACTTTCAAACTTTGGGAATCGAAAGAGTTAGGAATAGGCTTTAGAGCCAATTCCAATCTTAAATGCTATTATATATAGTATGATCTTGGCCCACATTTTAAAGGCCTCAGAGTATGCCCTTTCTTTAGCAACTGAAAGCACCTGCCTGCCCGCCTTACGTTGCAGCTCTACCTACTGTTGCCTGTTCTCAGAACTCCAGATGGATTCCTATTCAACTAAAAGTCACCTTGAGCGCTCGCCAGCAGTCAACTCTTACCAACAGCTGTTAGTCAGCCAAATGATTTCCTTAATCTTGGAGAAGCTCATCCTGAGAGTATCGCTGAAGACCCAGACCTCCTGCAACAGCTACTGGCCCGGACCTCCCACATTTCTCTGCACCCGGATTGATTCGTTTTTCCCATCTTCTGCCCTGGAAGGGCAGCCTTGTAACTGTGTTCAACTCGCCCGTGCCCGAGAACATTTTCTGGCAGTCGGCGCCATGATGATAGTGCTAGAAATGCAGGTGAGCCTACTCACTGGTTTGTCCTGGAGCGAGTGGTTGGACCTTCCTGGGCTCGGTTTCCATTTGCCCTCCAGTGCAAAGTGGTATGAGGGTGAGGTGGGCCAAGTGCTGAACCCAAGCCCCAGGCCTGGGCCAGGGGGTCCATCCCCTCCATGTGGTCCCAAATGGTCACTCTGGCCTTTAGCCCTTATTTCCCATGCGAGACACTGAGTGAATCAGGTAGGCTCCCTGGCCTGGAGCTTACAGGGCACCTGGGAAGCTCGGCACTGAACTGGATGCTCTTTACAAACGAGCGTGAAGACAGTAATCGGGGCATGGTCCCAACAGGGGTACCTGTGCTACACACAGTACAACAATCCTCAACTCACCAAAAAGGTTGGTAGTTTTGTTCCTGGGGTGCCTCCGGAGAAAGGTCTAGCAATCGAATCCCCATCCCAGCCGCTGAAGAACTATGTTCTGCTCAAACACGGGGTGGCTCTGTGCCTCACTGGTCTAGGGGATGGCGTGGGTCTGTCTTTTCCTCTGACAGTAATGGGGGTGGGATTTGATCTAGGGTCTCGGGAGAATACAATGAGCCTTCGTGTTCATTGCCTGGGGAAGAGCAAGCAGGCAGAGAGAAGACAAGGCATGGAGGCTGAGACCAGAAGGGCGTGGTGTGGTCCAGGAGCAGGAAGAGGGGTGCGGGGCTGCAGTGTGGAGCGAGCCAGCCCAGGATGGAGGAAATGTGACAGAACTGAGCAGAGCCAGGTCCTGGCAAATTTGTACTAGGGGCAGGGGGGAGGGGGGAAGGGGGGGAGAAGAGGGGTGGGATGTACTCTGAGAACAATAGGCTTGCTTTTCAGGCAGGGGTCAGCCAGGGGCTGTTCAAATGTCAACGTGGAGAGTGGTTTGGACACAGCCAAGTGACGTTACCAGGAGGGAGGTGAGTGAGGAGGCTCTTGCAGCAAAGCAGGCAAGAGAAGATGAGGGGAAGGCTTGGGTGGGGAGGAAGAAGAGGAAGGCTTGGGCGGGGAGAGGAGCAAGCAAGAAGTGGCTGGATGTGGTGGCGGAACCCACCGGGTGCCAGGAGGCGCTGGATGTGGGGCAGGGACGGCCCCTACATGTCCAGCATCCGCAGAAGGCTGTCCATCACAGGGACCTCACGGGCTGTTTGCTCTCTGAGACTGCCTCAGGGTCTTAGCACCTGAGATTTTGTCTCTCAGAAGATTCTTCTGCTAGCTAGATAGGAGGGGCTTTTCTAATGCTCAGGGGGAAAATGGCATCTTTTCAGAAATTCTATTTTTCTGGAAGCCCCCTCACAGCTACACTTCCCTTGATCTCTGCGCAAGTGTCTCCTACATCGCCTCAAACATAGCAGCATCCCCTGCCACACGCCCTCGCCTGGCCTGGCCTGGCCTTGCGGTCCTCAGAGCGCGGCTACTGCGAGCGAGCTGCTGCCTGGCCCATGGACCGTCTGCCCGTAACCGACTGCTTCCCGCTGGGAGAAGGGACGCGCCAGCTGAGCAGCCGTCTCCACTTCTGGTCATCACTGAACTTCAAACCACCCCCGGCACAGAGTAGGACCATAGTAAATAAGTCCCGAACAGATTTAATAGATACAAATAACATTTCATGACACAGTATATGAATGGACGAATAAATGTATAAAGGGGTCACACAGAACACCTTTGCTTGAGAGCTAACTGAAGTCCGCACTCGAATTATGATGCGCTAGTTCATTGTGCATGCCTGGGGGAGGTGACCGAAAACTGGAGGCAAACTTAGGAGTTGGAACCATTCCTCTGCATCTCCCTTCACCCACTTTTCTGTTGTCTGTCCCCCAGGGAGGTCACATGTAGATCCTTGTAATCGGGCGATACTGGGAGGGTAGAGTGTGAGTGGGTTGGAAAGAGGGAACACATCCACCTTTGTAATCTTTAACTCTCAACTTTAACAACCTCAGTGGGGACCAGAGCCCTCAAGCTGCCTTCAGTCCTGCAGGTTTGTAGTGACAGCAGTCAGGCCTCTTCGGTGCTCAGGAGGAGGCTCTGTTTTCACTAGTTCACGTGCACCTTTTGTGTGGCCGCTACTTCCAAAGGACGAACTCCATCCCTTCGTCAGCCCTTATACGCTTGCATCTGCTCCACGCATACTACCCAATTGTCACTTAATACGTTTTTCAAAAAGGAAAAAGTTTTACCTCATCAAGCCGTGCTCTTGTGGAGAACTGATTTGTTGTTCCCATGACCATGTGGGCTATGGAAGACGAGCCCAGTTCAAACCTGGAAACGGAAATTATCAAAATGCATTGTGAAATACTTAATTTCTTTAGCGTGTATTTAGAAGTGCCTCAAAAACAGGGTCAGCATGGGAGAAACAAAAGACATAATCGCCACCCTCCGATGGGTTAAGGTCCAGTTGTGAAAAAATTAAAATCCACACAAACAGCTGAATGAAAGATTTAAGTATCTGTCGTGGGTTGCATGGTGCCACCACCAAAAAAAAAAAAAAAAACAGAAAGATGAGTGGGTATCTAATTCCCAGATCCTATGGACGTGATCTTCTTTGAGGGAGGGGGGGTTTCAGAGGGAAGTAAGTACAGGCTCTCAAGATAAGCTACTTCTGAAATTCGAGTAGGCTCTAAATCCAGGGGCGAGTGTCTGCAGAAAGATGAGGAGGAGACAGAGGGAAGCAGAGGAGACAGGAGCAGAGGTGGGTGTCAGACAGGCACAAGCCGGGGATGCGCAAACCACCACCCAGTGGAAGAGGCCAGGACAGAGTGGCCCCTGAGAACCATGGGAGGAGTATGGTCCTTGTTCGGACTTCTGGCCCCTAGACCTGTGATAAGAACACGCATGTGGTAACTGGCTGTGGTAGCCACAGGAAAGGACAGCAATTCCCCAAGGAAAATGGGAGATGGCAAGGGCTCGAAGGGTTAGCAAAAGCAGGTGCAGCCCCCGGAGCGCTCATGATGGCCGTGGGCTGAGCTGCGAGGAGGGGGACTTCAAGCAGACTGGTGGGCACCGACAGGGAAGCTTGCAGATGGAAGGAGAAAGAATCCTGTCCAGATTCACTCGTTAGCACGAAATGAGAGTGGTTTCTTTGTTGTTGTTGTTGTTTTTTAAAAATACAAAGATGTTTCAAGCACTTCTACTTCCTATCTTTAATTTTCAAAATCCTCTTAGACTGTTACTAAAGCACAGCAAAGTTAAGCAATTCCCAGTTACAGAATGATGTTGCAGAACTTACTTTTGTACAAGCTTATTCCAATTTTCCCTCAGGAACTTCCAGGCCAAAGGATACCCCACTGGATTCCTGCCAATAAGACTAATAATACTTGGAAACTCTTGTGTTTTTATGATATCTCCTTTAAAACTTTGATCTAATAGCCTAGAATAATTCAGAGAAGACACGTTAGCAATGAATACGTTTGAATAACTTATGAATGACTGCAATCAACCAATCTGGGAAGAAAATAAACAACAAAAACTCTCAAGCCTCTAATAATAAAGACCAAAACGGTGAAATGGGTAAGCAGAGTTCTGATAAACCCTTACATAATACCTACATATGAATCAAAACTAACATTCACTTAGTAATGACAACACCCACACTCATCAGTTTTTCATTTGCTAAACAAAACAAATTAAAAATTATATCGCTAGTAAATATGTCCAAGTATTTAAAGATTCTCAAAAATGTATTCATTGAATTATTTCCCCTAACACTACAAATCTGACTCCTGGTAACCACATAAGTTTCAGAGAAGAACTAGCTTGTGGCTACAAAACAGCCCATTCCCTGCATCTGCCTCCTCTTCTCTCCTCTGTCTTCTCTTCTTTCAGAAGTAGGGGGCCAGGTTTTTTCGTCAAATCAACCTTTCAGTGAGTAGCTGACCACTTAACCACATGCACCACTCCACCATGGACACGCCCGACCAAGCCCACGGCCATGAAGCCCATTCTGACTCATAGTAGCCTTGCAGGCTGTCTGACTTGTCTGTACAGTAACTCTGAATACTAAGTCTCCATGGGAGCAGTGTCATCTTTCTCCAGAGGAGCAGCTGGTGGCTTTGAACTGCCAACCTTGTTGGTTAGCAGACAATGCTTGCCAGACACTGCCACCAGGGGTCCTGACACACAGACCTCCCACACCCCTGACCTGTGTACCCAAGGGAGTAGGTAGGCTCTAATCCAGGAACCTACCATGGCAGAATGAGCTGACCTAATGGAATTTCCCTTGGCCACACGAACATGCATGAGTTACTCACCACTGCAACTTTTCCTTATAGGGGCTCATACAAAGGGCATATTCAATGTGGTGTTTCTCAGTACTGGACAAAGACGACTGATATTTACTATACAGAAATTCCCAGCCTTCGGTGTTCTGGGCCCCCACAACAAACACCGCCAAGGTCACGTCTTTGGGTAAGCTGTGGAAAACAACATTCCCGGTCAGAGGCTGAGAAGCAGCAAGTGTGTTGAGATGCCCACTGGTGACAGCAGGGAATCCCCGTGATCACAGAGGCATACCTGCACATACATATGAACATTACTCCTCCTCCGTTATGCTTTATGAAAACCAAGAGGAAGAGCTCTAAAGTGTAGGTTTTAAACCACGTCCCTGTGAAATGCCACTTTTATAAATACCCGCATATGTACAAACGTCCATGGTTCTGCATTTAGTGGCTTGCTCCCTAATTGGTCATTTTTCGGGCCCAAAGAAAGAAATTCAAACTAAACTCAAGGTTTGGCGTAAACTCACGGAACAGAAACTCAATAGGCTCAGCTACAACGGACTTTCAGGGGGGAAAGGGCAGGGTCTGCCCTCTGGGGCGTCTAGAAAGGCTCCTGTAACCTAAGGTCTACCCATGGCCGATCCTTATATTTCCCAGGTCTGTGTATAAAAGAGGTCCATATGGGAGAAAAGGTCTCCTCTCCCTGGATGAGGTCACGGAGGTGGATTTAAGGACTGCAGCATCCCTTTAAATGGAAACACATAGTTGGCACAGCTGTTTCCTAGGTGGGATTTAAGTTCCCAGGCCTAACGGGCTGGAGGACAGCAAGTATATGGGTTTCTTGATAGAATGACACCCTAGCTTGCTCAGACAAGGTAACCAATTACTGTTTACCTCTCCTAAAACTTTAGAAGTCCACAAAAGCTCCTTTAAAATTATCTATATAAATATCTAGCATATAAGCATTACAACATTTGCCAATTCAATAGGTCTCCTCCCGTGCTATTCGGTGACGCCAATTACATGACTCATGCCCTGCAACCATCCCCAATCATTGTTGGCGAATTTTCCACCACCGCAAAGAGATCATCAATGTCTCCTAAACAGTGGTTTATGGACTTTAAAATGAATTCCTGTAATTGCCTTCAGTAGTCTGTGTACCTGTAAAAAGTTCAATTGGCAATCATGATATGACATATCTACAACCATAGTGAGAAATTCAACAACTCACAACCAGGGCAGTGGCTGAGGCTGCTCTGTACACTCCAACATCCGATGGAATTCAATTCTTAGGTTTGGAGGTTTGGGGTCATGGTTCATTGGAAATCCCCGCTAACTGACTTAATAATGTTCTACCTCCTAGTTCATTGTGCAGGATCCAGAGTCTTTAAAGCTTGCAAGTGTCCGTCATGGGGCAATTGCCTGAAGCAACAGAGGCAGAGAGAGAGGCAGAAATAGGAGGAGGGTATGAGAGGCCTGGGTAATTAACAACTGCCCTTCTTACCGGGGACCAGAATTAAGTGATGGTGCCTGGCAATCATTACTGAACATCTCGATAAAAAATTCCCGAGAAGGATTCTGATCAAAAGTGGGGAGATGCTACGCAGCTTTCAGACTCTCACCGAGCCAGATTTCCTGGAGCCGCAGAGCGGTAATCAAGCCCTGAAGCCATTGCCCTGAGATCATCTTTAAGCCTCCAGCCAAAAATAGCCTCTCGGTCTTTGATGCAAAGCCAGCCGGTAATTCAGCTTCCCCGGTAATGACAGCCTTCCTTGAGCATTGTGCTATGCGAAGACTTAGATGAGAGCAGCAATTGGAATGATTAGAGAGGCGTCTATGTTAATGAGGGAAGACTAGCTCAGAAAACGAGGGTGAGAATGGAATGGTGGTTCAATTCCAAGACTGCAGCCCCCGTCACCAGATTATCCGGGTAGATGCTCTTGAACTGGAGTATGCTTTGTGGTGCATATTCTCAACATCAAAAAATAATTTTTTTAAATATGAAAAACTGCATTGCCTCTTCCTGTCCTGTGTGCCCAGCTTTGTTCTGATAAGGCTGTGTACCTTCGCTATATAAAGTGGGGATAAATGTGTTCTAAGCCTTCACATATGTGACTTTGCACCCAGAAGTTCCTAGCATGCATTTCTTAATGAAAGGGAAGTGAGGGATAAATAGGGAAACCTTACAGTGCAATTCATATCCCCCCCACCCCCCGCCACAAAAAAAAGGGCAGCGGGGGAGACCTGTCTCTATTAGTTGTTTTTTTTCCTCCAAACACTGATGCACTGTTGATGGAAACAGACCAGACAGCCTTCACATGATCTGTTCAATGCGGACAGACCTCAAATTTCCATTGGACTCCTTCCAGTCTCTAAAATAGCCTTCTGCCCTCTGCACACATGGCTGGTACTTGCGCACACACGCAAGGAGGAGCAGCTGACTCCGAAGCATCCGTTCCGAGAGGGAGCCCTCGTCTGTCCAGGTCTGCTTGTCGATGAGGCCCCGTAGCAGCCTGAGGAGGAAGGCCTGTGGGATTGCACAGGGGAGATGGGTCATGTGTCACCGATCCTGTCCCTGGTCATCTCATGCTCAGTACGCCCACTTGCTGCTGGTGGCTATTTTTAAAAAGCGTAACCTCCCTTGTTTTGAAGACAGCTCTGTTTGTGTTTCGTGATCAAAGGAGTCAAGCAGAGCAATCATGATGGATGACTTTAATATGTACATAACATGATTCTCTGAAGATCCGTATCTACTTAACATCGGGATGAGCTGCTGCTTTAAAAACAGATGACCAGGGCAGTTTATACGACCAAATGTTGAAAGCAGATTATGTCACAGGACTTCATGACATTCTGCCAAGTTTGTGCTTCTCTCTCAAGTATGAGCCCCAGAACATTCTTATTGTCAACCATCATAGGACAGCAGTAGGATGAATTTGACCAAGGAAGGTAATCGTGAATGTAAGAGCAATAAGGATCACCTTTCCCCTGGTTAAGAACATCTACCTTACATGTAACCCACACAAACCAATCCCTGCCAAGCCTCTTACATTCACAATTCAAGGTACACACAACTGTTTGTGACGCCCATCAAAACATCATCATCATTGTACTACATTATGCAAAGATGTTTTAGTGTTTCTGGAAGTATTTATTTATTAGATGGCTTTTGTGAATAGAAAGATCCACTATATTCTAACACAAACACATGACTGACAACAGATATGAACCTACTTAACTTTTCCAACTTATGTATAAGTTCAACTTAGAGACAGGGTTTAAAATAGAACTCAATTATAATCCAGGGATTGCCTGTACAGAATCTAACAGTGCCAAGCCTATTTTTATTGCCAAAATGAAATTTTGAATCTATGCTAATCAATTCAAATATTAAATTAATTTTCATTTGCATTTCTTTAATATAGAGAAATATGTATACAAAGGTTAAGAACTTTTTTGCATATAGGAAAACAAGCCACAGTTACATAACTATTGAGTGTATTCAGGCCCTTACCTTGAACTGCGTTTCTACTTCATCCATATCTCTTTTCTCCATTAGCTTATACATAGGAATCAGTTCGTGTATTCCTTGGAACACAGGCATAATTTCCGTCTCGTGTTTCAAGTACAGGGATAAATCCAAGGCTTTTTCAATGGAGAGCTTCCCAATGCTGACCAACAGGCACCGGGGTGAGAAATTTACAAGGAAATGCAAGAAATCAACTTTGGCCTCCAAAGATATGTTAACTTTCATCCCACAAAGCATTCAATCCAGTAGAAACGCCCCTCAGAAGTACTGACTTTCGTACTGGGAGCTCCTCTGTTACACATAACAACATTCTGCTGTGGAGGAGGCTTTGCGACTCTGCGTAACCAGAGTGAACCTGGGATCATAGCAGCATGGTAGCAAAGGAGCGCTTGTCCTAGAAAACTTTACACTGTGCCTTGAACTTCCAGGGTAAGAAGGGGCTTTCTATCAGA
The DNA here is from genome assembly GCF_050624435.1 of Tenrec ecaudatus. Lineage (NCBI taxonomy): Eukaryota > Metazoa > Chordata > Mammalia > Afrosoricida > Tenrecidae > Tenrec > Tenrec ecaudatus. The sequence continues at coordinate 96,554,977 of NC_134531.1, forward strand.
GATGCTTCGGGAAGCCTGGCTAGGAACATTGCCATTCAGGCAAAAGCATGAGCCCAGGAGTCATCGTATCCTCTGGGAGAAGAAGCTGTTTAGATAGGGTGTGGAAGCCTGGCTGAGGTAGTATGCTTACCTAAGGACACACAAAACACTCTGAGATTTAAGTAGAAATATACTGGGCACCCAAACCCACAGGAGCCCCACGACTCCAGAAAAGGCGATGGAGGGAAGCGTCTGTAGGCTGGAAGAAACAGCTAGACAAGCAACTCCCCTTTCATTTGTAGGGTCCCCGTGTGATGGCACCATACAGTCCAGAGGGGTGTGCTCACTATTCAGGCAGAGGCTGTTGCGTGTGAGTAGACCTCATCCACTGGAGGGCTCATCTTACAACTTCTGCTCTGCCTCATCATTGACTGAAGAAGTGTATGGTTTAGACGTGGGGAGCACTTCTTTAAGAACCATTGTCAATAGAGGGGGAAAAATTTTTTGAATAGTGTTCAAATTAACCTCAAGTTCTTGATGGTCATTTATGAGCTGTTGTCCTTAAAGATGTTGTCAAGCACAAGCAGGCAGTTTAGCGGGGAGCCAGCCTCTCCTTTAATCCAAGAAATAAAATGTAAACAACATGGGCTGGACCATTCTGTCTTGGTCCTATGAAGTCTTCAAGATTGATTTAACCATAAGCGGAGAAAAAGCCCACTCTATTCTAACCAACCCCACTGCCGTTGAGTCAATTCTGACTCTTACCCACTGCCATCAAATCGATTCCAACACTTTGTGACCCTGCAATACAGAACAGAGGAGAGCTGCCCCTGCGGGTTCTGAGACGACACCTTTACGGGAGCAGAAAGCAAGCCTTGTTGCTCTCCTGCAGAAAGCCAGCTGGAGTCAGCTCTATATCCCTACCAGGGCTCCCACTCAGCGTGGCCTATCCCTCAGGTTTCCGAGAGTCTAGGCGAGTCTCCAAAAGGTTAGTCTCCTAGGTTCTCCACTTTTGCTTCAACCTGATTCAAACTGTTAATGATAGAGATTGAAAGGCGGGTCCTTCCCTCCAAGCTCTTTAGCCATCGTGGACAGGAGGTTAACTGTAGGCTAAAAGCTACCTTGGTTTATTAGAAGAGTTTAGAAGTGAACACCCATCCATTTACTATTAGCAATCAATCATTTTGATCTTCAGTGGGGGGAGGGACCTTGAACAATAGCATATGCTTACGGAATTACAGCAGAATTGTATCATTCCTTGGGAGGGTGAGGGTTACCTGACAAGCTGAAAGGCATTGTTAAGGAGACTGGCCCGGTCGTTACTGCTGATGGCTGAGTGTGTTCCTTTCAAGAGGCGAGTCAAAGAATCCCATCCCTGCTCCTCATAATGCACGATGTAATAGCCATTCATGCCCGCGTTAAATTTGACCCATTCCACCTCTTCTGGGAGGGCGAGCACATCTAGAGCAAAGGAAACAAACCACAGCTCCCTTTGCTTTCCTGACAGACAACGGCTTCTCCAGGGCTGAGTCTGAACAAGAGACCCGAAGAAGAGGCTTTCACACTGAACACTTTGAAATTATCCATCATTTGTTCTAGAAACCAGACAGCAGCAGCCCAATGCCTAAAGACCAGCACGGACTTCAGACAGCAACTTTGGGCGCTTTATAGGGGTGGGGGGAAATGGAGTCACGTCTCCAGCCAGCCATGTTAACGGATAAGGGGACGTCATTACCAGAAAGCCCTCCTGGTTGCCATGACAGAGCTTGCTTGTTTAATTTCTACTTGGGCAGATAGCGGTCTTCTTCGTTTTTTGTTTTGGGGGAGACAGTATTTTCAACCCCACTTTCTTCGATGGAAAAAGCAAGCCAAAGATTGGTTTAAAATAAAGATGGACCCAATCCCAAAAGACATGATGTTTTAAAAGTCTGCCCATTCCCACCATCCATTCCCAAATCAGCCTGGCTCGTCCCGACGGAGGGGAGTGGGGGAGAGGGGAGTGGCTGGTGGGTAGAAACCATGAACCATGAGGTTAGTGGTCCCAACGCTGACCCAATGGCACTACCAGACTATTTTTATTTTTGGGGGGGGGCGTGAGGGGGTTGTGATTCCCACAAACGATTACCTGTTTTTGTCTTCAGCAAAAACTTTTGGACTGAGTCTGATTTGCTGGTAATGAACGTCAGTGGAATGTGCCACAGTTGTCTAGAGAAAAGAGGGGGGCTTGTTGGTGTGTTGATCCAGGGCAGCAAGTGGTTAGCAGATCACTTGGTAGATGACAGGTGTGCGCTAACTTTGGGGCAGATGTTCCCAAAGCCTTCACAACCTAGAGCTCAGAACAGCAGCGCTCTGCCCGCAGCCTTGTAGGTAGGTGGGGCCTCCCTCTAGGCAGTAGTCATCCTCACACACTCCTCGGAAGCTGGCTTCAAGGGATAGACCGATGGGGGCTGAGCGAGCCTAACTTAGAAACCCTAAGTGACCACCAGCTGTTGTACAAATGGACATCACGTGGCTCCTGAAACCACATCCCAAGGAGGAGGCAGCATCACTCTGTGGAATTGCTGCCAACCAGGCACTGCCTGAATCTGATCAGGGAGCAACCTCTGAGGGCCAGGCATTCTATAAAACCATGACACCCTGAAAAATGCCAAGGCCAAGAAACGCAAGGAAAGACTGGGGAGCTGCTTCAGGGACTAAAGGAGACGTGTGAGCTGAATGTAATATGTGACTGGGTGTCAAATCCTCCACCAGATGTGTCCTTTTCCTTTTCCCCTAAAGAGACCACTAGGAGAACTGGGGACAAACAACCGCTTAGTACGGACTACAGATGGGATAACAGTGCCGCAGCATGTCAGTGTCTTAACGCTGATCATTACACTGTGCCTGTGTAAGTGCATGTGTTTGATTTATTTGTTTAAATATCATATAGAAAAGGTTAGGGTTAAAGAAGTATCATGTCTCCAATGTATATGAAGCAGTCCAGAAAAAAGTGATATAGACCTACATAAATAAGGAGAGAATTAAAAAAAACACGGTGAAGAGTTAACATAGACCTGAGTAAGAGATATATTAAACCTCCGTATACTATTCTTGCTATCTCTCTGTAACACAGAAATTAAATCAAAACAAACGTGTTTGCTTGTTTATGTCCTTCAGGGTCAATCACATTGTGGATCTGGAATCTTTCTGCATCTTGTCCTTCCTAGGCATGAAGCTGACAAGCATGTCCCACAGAAGAAAATTGCTCTCTCCTAATTCCCAAAACCTCGAACCATTTACATCCCTCAATCCAAGCCAAATGCCAATCTCTAGGGTAAGTGAGTGGCCATGTCTCAGTCTGAGGCCGACTGTAAGCCAGCAACCTAAGAATGTCATCCCCCCCCCCCCAGAAAGCATGGAAGTGTTAAACTAACCCCACGCCATCAGCTTTATGAAGGTAACCCAGGTTTAGATCCATTACAAGCCTTTTGGGAAGATGTTGGGGCCTAAGTCAAAGTCAGAGGACATGTAGATTCAATTGATACACTTTGTGATCAAGGCCAGCAGGGACATTACTTCAGAGACAATGTTTCAGTCTGCAAGGCAGATGGTGCTCTAGCAGAGGCCACCTTACCCGGTCCCCGGGGCGCCGTCTGATCCCTTCATGTAGTGCTCTTGCTTCATGTGAACGGTCCTCCCTTGCACTGTGATGGTCACCAGCGGAAAGCCCTTCTGCAGCGTCCACGTGTTCATCATAGTCTTCACGTCAAGGCCTTCCTGGCGCCAGTGCTGGGGCACACAACAAAGCGGATGAATCACCGGCTCGGACCCAAGGTCAGAAAGGAAGGAACCCCAGCCTGTGCTCCTGGGACACGACCTCCTCCTCAAGACTCTTCCTGATCCCTCCCCCTGTGAAAACCGTTCTCCACCCCACTGGTCCAGGCGTAGCTCCTCCTCCATAGAACATGGACCATCCTGTTAGCTTCTGCGCTCACTCACTACTCCTGCATGTCTTGGCAGCAGGTAATGTATCATGTTCTGCAGGCAGAGGGCAGTCACATAAATGAGCGAATGGATGAAGGGATGGAGGGGAAAAGGTCGCCAAGGTCTCAACCTACATCACTGCGCTTTCTCTTGGAAAAGCAAGGCCAAGTGGAATGTTCAGCAAAGGATCGGCATGTCTAGAATGGTAACCTGCGGTGACCAACGATGACCTTGAAAGGAACAAAACCTTTGAGATTTAAAAGGCTTTCAAGAAAATATTGAAGCGCTGGTAAAATGGCAAAGAAGGGTGCAGAAAAGTTTAGAAATTAGAGCATTGTCTAGGGAGGACTAAAGTCCAAGGAAATAAAAAGATGGCGGATAAAATCCTGTTGAGACTCCAGAACCCCCTCGGTTGCTTCATCCCACGAGTGCAGATGAGCAGAGAGGCCGAGTGTTTCATAAGACCCGGATGTTACTTGGACTTTATAGAAGGCCAGCTAAAAACGAGGGTCTTCCTTTTGGGTTAGATCTGAGTTTAAGTCCCTACTCTGCAATTGACTAATACCTGTGTGGATCCACTATCCCCATCTGTCAAAATGGGTGTGATAACAGCAGCTCACTGATGCCCCTCAGAGGCGTATTGTAAAGAGTAAAGGAGGGATACACATACGTGTTCGGCATGTGCCCGACCCACAGCAAGAGCTCACCCCAATTATTTGTTTCACAAATGCAGAGGCATGGAAATGGCTGACACATCTGCTGGCTGACAGAATGCAGCCCAAATCTACCACAAAGACATGTCTTATGGGGTATCCAGGACAGATAAAACCCTCAGGAACAATAATGGGAGTATTGATACCATGAGGGTACAGGGAAGTTTGGGGGAGAAAGGGGGAAATGATCACAATAATCGCCGTATAACCAGCCCCCACCTCACAACAACAGAAATGTGGGTGAAGGGAGACAGTGGTCTGTGTAAGATATGAAAATAATAATAATTTATAAATTAACAAGGGTTCAGGAGGGGAGAAGGGAGGGGAAGGGAGGAAAAAACTGAGGAGCTGATACCAAGGGCTCAAGTAGAAAGAAAATGTTTTGAAAAGGATGATGGCAACATATGTACTAATGTGCTTGACACAACTGATATATGGATTGTTATAAGAGCTCTCAGAGCCCCCAATAAAATGACTTCTTAAAAAAAGATGTGTCTTAAATTCATTGCTTCACAGAGGGTGAAGGGGAAGAAATGTGCATCACTGAAAAGTGGTACCACAGAAGGTTGCAGCAAACCCTTCTCTCGACGATGCCTGAGCAAACTACAGACGGCCTCTGCCTTCGAGGGGAAGCAGGTGACAAAAGCGAGGGTCTCGGTAAGACAGCCACCGAGCCAGCCTTCAAAGAACATGGGGGACAGGGTGGGCTTGGGGGGACCTTGGACAGGGACAGAGACTTACTGAGGAGGAAGAGGGACGCTGACTTCTGGAACAAAAGCCATCCTCTCCCTGGGTGCCATCTGTTGGGCAGATCTAAAGTCAGAAAAGAAGCACAGTGTCCTCATTTCCACGGGGAACACGTCAAAGTCTTCTTCGAGGAATAAATATGATGAAAACAGTCAACACAAGCAGGATGGGGAAAAAGCCCACAGGGCACTGAGCCTGTCGGCCAGTGTCACTCGCAGCGACACAAACACATACTCACACTTGCGATGCTATTCCACAGGTCCTCGTTTTTGGTGTTTTTGTAGCTGAACTTCTGGAGATACTGTACAATGCCACTTTTGAACGCGTCAGCACCCAGGTACTCTCTTAACATATTCAGAATGCAAGCGCCCTGAGAAGAACGTGTGGGTGTTAATCACTTTGCTCACCATTGACTCCACCTTCACACTCTGTCCTGGAATCGTTTTTCCCTAACGCAACCACGGGGACATGGGTAACGTTTTGGGAGGCCGTCGGAGGTGGGTGTGTCTAGCAAATGATCTGTCTGACACGGCTGTTCGTGCTCGTAGGTAATTCTACCTGTGATCTAGGGGGTAAGTCAATCTCATCTGCTAGGTCCCTTTACTCAGATGTGAATGGACAGTGGTTCAACTTCAGAAGATGACCTGGGATCACCCCCTCTCTCCCACCACCCCTGCTGGGAGACAGGAGTACAATGCAAAGTGGGATACTAGACATGGAAGCACAAGAAGATCCCAGCAAAAGAGAATGGAGAGGAGCTGTGGGGAGCCCGGGCAGGCTGGAGAACAGAGGACCGAGAGAGGGCATGAGTAACAATAAGAACGGTAGTAACAGAATTCCCAGATAGTCCATGCTCCTGTATAAATTATTTCTGCCCCTTTATTCCTATTACTGCAGACCTTAGGCAGGGAATGTCCTGCTCTTGGCCCCTTTAAGAACCTCAAAGTCATCAAGAGCAGCTAACAAAGCACGCCCTCGCCAAAGAAGAGCAATTCTAGCCACCACATTAGGGGTGAGCTAATTAAAAGCTAGGCCAAATAAAGCAGAGCAATTTTTAAGTTGTTAATTCTCTACGGTCATGAGTGATGTTATCAATATCCAAATGGCACTTGGCAGACAAAAGGTTCCCCACTCTTGCTGTAAATTATGGGTCACAACCCCAAACACCTACAGAAGCCAGACTAGGGACATGCCGTATATAAGGGAAATAGTTCAAGGGTTGAAAAAACAAAACAAAACTCTTTTCCTCTTTTTTTGCCCTGTGCATTTTTGATGGAGACATGAGAGTTTGTTTGTTATTTCCTGTTTGGAACAAGAAAAGCAACAGCCAACCGTCATGGTGCCTGGAAGCGCACACTCAGCCTCAGAAAAGATCATGGAAATAGTCGAGATTGGTAGGGGGAGGGGAAAAAGAGAACACAGATTTTATAAAGAAGGTGTCACAGTTTAGATCCAGCCAACGTTGGCAAGGAAAATTCAGGCTTAAATGTAGCCAAAATTCTCTTTATTATATTTTCTAGGGAAGCAAGATTTTTGTATTAAACTTCTTAATGTTCAACTCTTATTAAGCACTCTGTGAAGGATTATACTACACAGTTCAGAAAAATAAACTGTCTGAAGCATGAAAAGGTAAAATAAACAGGGCAGGAATTTTTACTGGTAGATAGCCAATACTCAAGAGATTGATTGATTGATTGATGGATGGATGGATTGATAGATGAAAGGAACAATCTTTGTAGGGCATGATTTTTCATTTCAGGACAGAATAAATTAATGACCACAATACAACCTTTAGAATTATAAACCAAACAGAAAACTAGGCCCCAAATTATTAAATCTAGTCACCATGAGTCAGAATATGAAGGGGTGCCACAAAACATCCGTATTGCGCTGGGGGAAGCCAAGTACGCATTTTTCCGCTAGGCGAGCATCAAGCAACTTTCTCTGAGTTAGTACTCCCAGTGGTGTCATTTGGGAAGGTTTTCTCTGGTCCCAATGAATTTATTCATAAAAGCAGTTTCATTTGAACCTCGATCTTTGTGATGGCTGGTTTAAGAGAACACTGTGTGACTGTGAAATTTTGTTTCCTGCTCGGGAAAAAATGCCGCAGAAACCATTGTGATGTTGAACCCAGCTTACAAGGACAGCGCTATGAGAAAAATTTCAAGTGTATGAGTTGTTTTCTTGTTTCAAAAATGGTGAAATGTTGATTGATGACAAACCTCGTTCCGGACACCCACCAACTTCCCGAATGGATAAAAACTCATAGTGAATTTGGAGCTCGCTCCACCAGGTCAGACTGTTAATCAAGCTTTCTATTTAGAGGTTCTGAAAAGATTGTGTAACAGTGTGCTACAAAAAAGGCCTGGTTTGTGGCAGACGGGGGACTGGTTTTGCCACCATAACAGTGCACCTGCTCACACAGCCATCTCAGTGAGCCAGTTTTGGGCAAAAAACAGCTGACCTCTCTTGTCCAATGTACCTGACACTCCTGCGACTTCTTTTTGTTTTCTAGAATGCAGAGGGACATGAAAGGCCAGGAATTTGAGGACATAGAAGAGATGAAGAAGAAACTAGGGAGTTAGCCATCCAAACGGATGAATTGGAAAAATATTTCCAAAAATGGAATCCCAGATTTGACAAGTGTATATAATGGAGTGTGCTTTTAAGGTGATAAGGTTGTTTTGTAAACATATTTAAATACATAGCTTTGTAAAAATAATCTGGATTTTTTTGGGGGGGTACCCCCTCATGGAAGGCATTTGACCCTGGTTGTCCTTTTTAAGGAAAAGCGAGATCCCAAACCATACCTCGAATCTCTCAACTCCCAAACTGATAGCTTTAGTGGCCAAAACTAGACTCATAATCCCTTCATACCTTTTCATATGAAACATCATCAAACATCTCCCGAATCTGAGCAGGATTCTCCACAGGTGTGGACACAGGGTGTGAGGAATTCAATGCGTCAACTTCCATCGCATCAAAGCACTTGCTGAAGAAGTAGTCTTCCTACGGAGATGGTTTTTAAAGGAAGCGTCACTTATAACTTAGAATTTGACAAGAAATACGTAAGAGGGAAATTTTATTTGTGATAGAAATATATAATAAGATTATACTCAAATTTGGGGGCCAACTGTATCTTTCCAGAGTAAATGAAATAAAGTTACTGTTTTCTATAGAGTATCCAAGAAATACAGATTTTAGAAAAACATTTTAAATTTGGTTCACCTTAAGCAGTCATCATTTCAGAAGTAAAAACAACACTCAAATACCCTTAAAAGTAAAGCCATTACAGCTATAGCCAAATTGTACAAATAGCAAGTTATTCTACTATTTCCTATCATAATTTATATCATTTTAAAACAAATACATTTAGCTTTAATACCATGTAGAGAAAGTAGAAAAAGCAAGTATTCCAGCCACATGCTGATTTGGAAATATTAACCCAACAGATTCATATAACCCATGATAATTTTTATTATTAAAGATTATGTGGAAAATAGGAAAATATTTATGTTCCATGGCAGTATAATGATAATGTGAACATTATCATATTATATAATTACCCGTACAAGAAGATAAAAACAAGAAATAAACATATGGAAATGAATGTAAGTGTTGTCCTAGGGTAAAAGGTCTTTTACATAAATTAAGTCCTTTTCATTCTGCTGCATGAGATTTTCACAAGTAAAATGCATGGTTTTCAAAAGAAGCATGAACAATTTCAGAACATTAAATTTGTGTGTGATATCTAGGCTCACATGCAATCCACTATACTGTTTCTCTTAAGCATAATTCATTTGATCAGACAATTTAGGGGCTATTGAAATACAAGTGAGCGATCTGAAGGTCGAAGAAATGGCACTGAGAAAACGTGCTATCTTCTTGTCTATTTGCCTCTTGCTAAAAGAGGATGACACTTAACACTTAATTTTGTAGCAACTGTAGGTTCACAGACCAGTTTGAAATAAATCTTTCTGCTATGTCTCTAAAGTTCATTAGCATTTTGAAGCATATCTAAACTTCCAACGAAGTTATAAATAAAATATTTCTTTAAATTAACACTCTATAAAGAGCCCTTGCGTCGATATGGGGTAATCATTGGACCGCTAACCCAAAGGATGGTGCTTGAAGCCAGGCTGTCTGCAACTGTGAGGCTTGGCAGTCTCGCCAAACCCACGGAGCGGTGCTACGCGGTCCTGGGTGGTCTCTGGTCCGGGTATGAAATCTGTACTCAAACATTAGGAAGTCTTTGCTGGCAACAATGAAGAAAACAACAGACGGACTTAAAATGTAACCAAATAAAGACTTCTTACGACTTTCAGCTCTGGGTGTGTCACCCTGACGGACACATACTCCATGAACTTGGCAAATCCCTCGTTCAGCCAAAGGTCATTCCACCACTCCATGGTCACCAGGTTTCCAAACCACTGCAAGAGAAGCAAGAGTCCGGTCACTCACACAAGTCTCTGGAGACTGGACTAGCCACACGGCCACACACGTGAGGCCAGTCTTCACACAGAAACACTGCGATGTCTAATGTCAGGTCAGGAAGGCCCACATGTAGTGACACCACTGGGCTTCTACAAAAGTAGCAACAACAAAAAACCCTTCAATGTGCATAAGAAAACATGAAACGTAAACCTGTATAGGAATCATTTTTCCTGAGGGGGAAAAGACAAAGTAAAAATTATCAATACAAGAAAGAGCCTCGCATGTTCGATAACAGCAGAAAGGCAGCCCCGAGATTACAGATGCACTCCATTCCAAACTGAATCTTTAAGTCTTTAAGTGGAGTTTTAGAGGGTCAGACAAGGGCATACCATTCTCCTTTATCCGTTCTTGGGTGCAAGAACAGGCCTGGAACCTTTTCACATTTAAAGGGCGCACATGAGGGGACAGTACTTGCGAGGAAGCATTTGCTGTGAAGTGTGGGTTCTTGAGGGCACGTGGATAGAACGTAGAGGCAAGTTAAGAGTTGTGCGAAGTCTGACGTTCTGGCCGCAGGGCCTGGCAGTGAAAATGCCTGTCAATGCCCGCCGAGCACTGAGTGAGGCGCTTTACCTGGTGGGCCAGCTCGTGGGACACGGTCATCGTGATGCCCAGCTTACTGGATGCAGAAGACTTTTCTGCATCGAACAATAAGGCCGACTCTCTGTACGTCGTCAGTCCCCAGTTTTCCATAGCGCCCGACTGAAAGTCAGGGATGGCAGCAAGATCTTGGAATGAAAAATAAAGAGACTTTACTAATCTCTGCATGAGCCAAGCCCCCTACCCCCTAAGAATGGATGGGATTTGGGACCAAAAGCAAAGATAAGCTGCCCGCGATCTCCCTCTCTCCCTTCGGCCATTGATCCGACTCGGAGCGACCCTACAGGACAGGGCAGAACTGCCCCGGTGCGTTTCTGAGGCTGGGACTCTTTAGGAAGGCCAAAAGCCTGCTCTTCGGCAGAGCCGGGGATGAGAGGGGGTTGGGGGGGTGGGGGGACTCCTATTGTAGACCGCGCGCTGATGGCAGCACAGCTGGTAACCACGACGCCACCGCCAGAACCATGGATTCTAACCGGAAGCACCGAATCTCCCCTTTCATGGTGGAGAAAAGGGACCCATTGATTCACTTGGGGTCCCTCTGCTCCTGTAAAATGTGATCATAGGCCTTCTGACTCCATGGATAAATCTCATGGGGGTAGTGGTGATGCATTGAGCTTCCAACCACAAGGACAGCAGTTCTAAACCACCAGTCACTCCATGGGAGAAAGACGAGGTTTTCCACTCCCGTAAAGACTGACAGCCTCGGAAACCCCCAGGGGCAGTTCTCCCCTGTCCTAGAGGGTTCCTATGAGTCCAAATGGACTCGATAGCTTGACTTGGGTTTTCGGAGCCAGAGTTTACAGCTCGAATAAAGTTAACATTACATCAGCAATCTACGCTATTGTGGATGCGAGTGCCCACATATACCTAAAAATACAAATACGATAATGGTAAGACTTGAATAAAGAAAACACATATTCTCTTCTTGTTCTTGTTAGGTGCCGCCAAGTTGGTTCCGACTCAGAGCATCCCTACGTACAAGTGAACGAAACACTGTCATCCTCACAATTGTTCTTATGTGTGAACCCATTGTTGTGTCAATCCGTAGTCTCTTATGGTATTGAAATGTATTCCTTCAAAAAGGGCATCAAGCGCTCTCTACAGTGTTACCAAGCATGGGCCGAAGTAGAAAACTTCATCTTTCCCCTCTGCTATTAAGAGTCTGTCCATTCGGATATGGGGGGTTTATCTGTCAAGTCAGACAGCAAAACTGCTCCCAGGCCATGAACCTCAGGAATTGCTTTCACGGGCTTTTGCTGTCTGTACAAGTTTACTGTACAGTAAACTACTCGAGAGGCTGAACTTGATGTCTAGCATTTATTGGCGTTTTTACGACTTGAAAGGCTGCTATAGTTAACCACGGAGAAACTGATTCTGGGGCTCTACTCTATGACTGGCTGGAGCCATCGGCCGTCACAATTGCTAGTATCTGGGCTATGGCTCTACCTTGTTTGGGTAAAGGGTATGGAATGCTGAAATAGTCCTCATAAAATTCGAGAAGAGTCACCGCAGCATCCAGGGCATAATCTGCTTGATTGATCTTGTCTGGCACGGCGTACACAGAAACCTGAAAGGGGGAACGAGAGGCATTTGAGTCCCGCTGTGTCTTCTCTCCACAGTGCGGAGAAGCAGGCCGTCCACAGTCCCCATGGGAGGCTATGTTCGCCAGTCTCAGAGAAGCCACCGGCAAGTTCCTTCTCTGGCAGAACTCTTCACTGTATCCCATCACTCTTCTGAAAACAATGACAAACACTGGACAATATGCATAGAAAAGATCTTTTAAAATATTTTTAAATGGTATGCCATAATAATAATAATAATAATAATAATAATAATAATAATAATAAAGAAGTAGAGGAAGATGCAGAGGTCAAAACAAAATGACACCAGCGTCTCCTTTCTCTTCATTCCCACAGCCAGAAATCCTTGTTCCTATATTGTCAGTGGCATTCATGTGTGAACAGCAGAAACGAGTATAGGTTCTGCTCCAGCCTCTAAATGTTAAAGACCGAGTCTAGTTCAGAGGAAGCTGGCACAAGGTGGGCGAGCAGGTGAGAGGGGCTGTGGAGTCAGGACGATGACCCTCATCAGGCAGCAGTTGGGTTATGAAATGGGGGCTAAACCCCCAAAAAAGAGCCTCTTTGACCACGACCACCCATCGCGGTTTCCCCGAGACAAAAAGGGCTCCCAAGACGTGAGAGTTCACACTTTAAAATACAGATCATGTCAGGCAAGCCAGGACGATTTGGTCAACCCAAGTGCCGCCACAGGCTGCTCACCTTGACGCCGCTCTTGGTCATCTTGCTGACAGACTCAAAATCTGAAATGATGAAGGCCACCAGGTAGGTGCTCATCTTGACAGTGACATCAAAATGGTCCTCTATGAACCCTTCAGCAGTCGTCACAGATTTCACCTGCAATGAAAATCACTCAAATCATCCAGGGACCCAACCGTCGAATACACTGAGGACACTTGATCAAGAGAGATGTCCTAATTACCAGACACAGTATTGAGAGTCTATGTTAGGGCATTTATAGAATCATAATAACAACTATTATTATTCTTACAAAAACTTACTTTATTATTAATTGGGAGTACAGATAGATCATTCCAAAGATCAATCCCATCAAGCAGTATTGTGCAATTGCTACCACAATCCGTTTCCAAACATTCTTTTTCTTCCTAAAAACCTTGACATCATCTTCCTTTTAACACCCCCCCACCCCCGCCCCGTCACCACCACCTCTATACACACACCCCTACCTGGAACCCTTATTCCACAAGCTGCCTCTATAAGTTCGTCAATCCTGAAAAACTGAAAAACCTATAACACAACTTCAAGAGGGTGAACCCAGTAAGATACACTCTACTATGAATGAACAAAAATAGAGAAAATGTTGAAAACCAGATCAGGTCCAGCATGCGTCAGAGCAGGGAATCAACCGACAAAGTTTTAACTGTTTGAGTCAGGTTTCGACCTTTGATCGTCTGTCCTCATCTCTCCAAAGCACCCTGTTTAGTGACCTCTTTCCTCCCGCCCCTCAATGGTGGATGGAGGAAGACCACCAGAGGCTTATTCCTATGTAGATCCCATAAATGTATCTTGGGGTCCCACTGTCATCTATAGCCTTCTGCAAACCAGACTCTCACAATTTAGGTTCTGATATCAATCCCTCCTTTGACTTCAGATTATATGATTTACAATCCTTCAGTGACTGATGTTGGTGTGCTTCTGCCATGTGGACTTAGTTGACATCTCACTTAGATGGATGCTTGTTTGGAGACAAGCCTTTAAGTCCCCAGATGCTATTTCATCTGATAGCCAGGCACCATCTAATTGCTTAGCCACAGTTTGCTATAGCACCCAGATCTTCTGTGTTCCTTTCCTGAGGACGAGTATCAAGCAGGTAAGAACTAATTGTTTTTAAGTTGGAGCTAGAATTTATTGTGAGACTCAAACCCATTGCTGGATCTTTGTTTAATTGTTTGGTTTTTATCTGCCTTTGGTTCCCTTTTCAAAACCTTCTTGTTAACTTATGGTAGAGAGTCTTCTAGATCATCCTTCTAGGGCATAACAATCTTCCATTAACGTTGTCTTTGATTAGCCCTTGGTAATAATTTTGTTAAGCCCCGTTGAGAGAGGTATATTGGACCAATGTAGGCCAACACCATATTTATATAATTATTAAAATGATTCCTTCCAATAACCTGTGGTTGATAGGAAGGTCAGATTATTCTACTCAATTTTTAAAGTTTTACTTGGAATTCACATACCAAAAACGACCATTTTAGTGTGTACAATTTCGTGGGTTTTAGTAGCTCTTGGGAGTTGTAGAACAGTCACCACTGAATTTTTCAAAACTATTCCAGGTGATTACAAATGGACTCATATCCGATAGATGTGGATCAAGGGCAAAGCAACATAGAACATGCTGGTTTTGCCAAGGACTGGTCTACGTGTCTAGAGACCTATCTGAGAATGCAAATTAAGTGTGTAGGCCCAAGTAGGCCCGAAGAACCTAAAAGGTGCCTCCTTTTGCCTGTGAGATTAAAGGCAACACGTACCTGTGCCAGACCCTGCAATGGCTCTTCCAAACCATGATCTGTGGTTGCACTCAGCTTTTACGTACCTACTGTCCAGGAGGAGCCTCGCAGGCTGAAGTGTAGGTGGTGGAGGGACAGCCCAGGAGGTCTGCTCCCAAAGAAGAAAACCTAGGGCCTCAGCAGGGCAGGCAGAAAGCAGGAAGCAGGCACTGAGCAATGAAGCGCTTCCAGAGTAGTCTAGGGAAAGCCAGCCAAACCAGGCACTCTGCTGCAATCTCACGCCATCTCCATCCCTCGGCTTTCCTCCCCCTTCTTAATACCAGCTGTGGGACCTGCTTGTCACACATCGGTCATTCGAATCCTGACTGACAACCAATCTAGGTTTGCTTCTGAAGGCTCAAATGAGCTCTTCTTTTTAAAGGTCTTCTACCCACCTCCATGAATCCCTGGGCAGTGCAAAGTGGCTACTGGCCACAATGTTGGTGGTTCCAAACCTCCCAGAGCTGCCACAGAAAGGAGGCTGGTGATGTGCTTCCCACAGGCCATCGTGGAGTCAGGTGCCAGGGAGGTGGTTCTGACTCCCTGCCTGGGCCCGCACCAGCCTCCCAATTGTTCCTTTGCTGGAGCCCCTTGCTGCAGCCACTGTGTCAATCGATCTTAAGGGACTTCTTCTTCTGGGCTGCCCTCTACTTTACCAAACACGACGTCCTTCTTGATAGCCTGGTCTCACCTGGCAATATGTCCAAATATGTAAGATGAAGTTGCACCATTCGTGTCTCTAAGTGGCATTCTGCCGGTCCTTCTTCCAAGACAGGCTTGTGTGTCCTTTTGGCAACGACTGGCACTTTCTATACCCTTCGCCAGCACCACAATCCAAACGCATCAGTTCTTCTTCCTTACTCAATGTCCAACTTTCACAAGCATGTGAGGCAATGGAAAATACCATGGCTTAAGTCAGGCACAACTTAGTCCTCATAGTAACATGCTTGCTTTTCAATACCTTATGGACGTCCTGTGTGGCACATTGATGCAATGCAACACGACTCTTGACCCTTGACTGCTGCTTCCAGGAACATTGACTGTGGATCCAAGCAAGACGAAATCCTTGACAACATCACTATTTTCTCCATTTATCGCAATGTTAACGATTGGTTCAATTATGAGGATTCTGTCTTCAATCCTTGACCTACATCAACAAGGGTTTCAAGTTCCCCTTACCTTCAGCAAAGCTGTGTCATCTGCACAGCGCAGGTGGTTTAACTTGCCTACCTCCTTGCTAGATTCTGCATTCTTCCAGTAGGCCATAGGAATCAGCTCTACTCTGCACACGTGGAGTTGGAACCAACAACCCTCTCCCTACAAAACCTCCCTCCCTGCAGTTGTCCTGAGGTCAGCGAATCATTCGGAAAGGAAGCTGATGAAGCGCACTCCTTCCCACAGTCCAAATGGGTCATTGCTGCAAAATGTGCTCTTCCAGGCATGGGAAAAAAAGATCATTTTATGCACAATTTTCTTTCCCTCTGCAACATGAAGGCCTTTTAGACTTCTGCCATGGAAGGACCCTCCTGCCTGGGGCAGGATGGCGCGGGCGGCTGTTGTGCCTCTAGAAAGGAGCCTTGGTTACCCGTGGGTGTAGAATGCAGTGTTTGGATGGAGCCTCAGCGGCATCGGGCTGGCCTTCCCTCTGCAAGCCTTTGAAGGTCTCCACGCACCCCCATAGTCCTGTAGTCTCTCCCCTCCCCATCTCATCCATGGTCTCGTATGCTTCTGGAGCTGGGATCCTCCACAGAGAGAGCGTGGAGCAGTACCAGAATGTCAGCGGCGGAGCTGCCATTTGAAGACACGTATTCTTCTTCTTTTTCTTAATCATTTTATTGGGGGCTCATACAACTCTTAACACAATCCATGCATCTATACATTGTGTCAAGCACATTTGTACACTTGTTGCCAGAGCCCTTGGATCAGCTCCTCATTTTTCCCCTCCCTTCTCTCTCTCCTCTCCCTCATGAACCCTTGATAACTGATAAATTATTATTATTTTGTCTTATCTTACACTTTCCAACGTCTCCCTTCGCCTACTTTTCTGTTGTCCATCCCCCAAGGAGGAGGTTATATGTAGATACTTGTAATCAATTCCCCATTTCTCCCCCGGCCTTCCCTCCACACTCCCAGTATTGCCACTCTCACCACTGGTCCTGAAGGGATCATCTGTCCTGGATTCCCTGTGTTTCCACTTCCTATCTGTACCAGTGTACATCCTCTGGTCTAGCCAGATTTGTAAGGTAGAACTGGGATCATGATAGTGGGGGGGGGCATTTAAGAACTAGAGGAAAGTTGAATGTTTCATTGTTGCTACCCTGCACCCTGACTGGCTCGTCTCCTCCCCACAACCCTTCTGTAAGGGGATGTCCAGTTGCCTAGAGATGGGCTTTGGGTCCCCAATCTGCACTCCTCCTCATTCACAATGATATGATTTTTTTGTTCTTTGATGCCTGATACCTAATCCCTTCAACACCTTGTGATCACACAGGCTAGTGTGTTTCTTCCATGTGGGCTTTGTTGGTTCTAAGCTAGAAGACCACTTGTTTACCTTCAAGCCTTAAAGACCCCAGACGCTTTATCCTTTGATAGCCAGGCACCATCAGCTTTCTTCACCACATTTGCTTATGCACACATTTGTCTTCAGTGATCATGTTGGGAAGGTCAGCATCACGAAATGCCAGTTTGATAGAACGAAGTGTTCTTGCATTGAGGGAGTACTTGAGTGGAGGCCCAATGAAAGACACATATTTTTCACCACAAATCTGTCTTAACTTCGGGGTGCTCAAAAGTTCTCCACACAAGCAGTAGGGCTTGTCCCACATGGTATGCATGTGATGAATCGGTGCCAGTGAAGCACACTCTTGAAGGTGGCTGATGTAGCTGATATTGCACATATTTTACCGCCACTTAAAACATTTTGTAAGGAAAAATAAAATAATTATTTCTTATGTTTCATAAACAGACTAGAAAGAATAAAAGAGTAGGTATTCACAGAGAGTGTTTTTCATGGGGGACAGAAGTGTAGTGGGATGTGTCAGAACCACAGCTGAGGAAGGAATCATGAAGGCTCTCAAAGGAAGGGGCGCTGGTCTTTAAAGGCTTTGTGGCTCTGCACTAGGGCCTGGTCTGCAGCCCCCAGAGTCCACTGGTACAAAGACATTGTTCTCCTGGTCAGCACAGAGATGAGTCGACCCCTCTCAGGACTCCGGACGAAGCCCAGCCCGACCTAGTGCAGCTTGAGTCTCACCCACAGCGTCTCTGAACAAGCTCGTGCTTCCAGGGAGCAATAGCATCCGACTACAGAAATGACCGCTCAGCTGGTGCCTCTTCTAAGCTTCCCGAATCATAGGAGAATGGCTCCATCTGAGGGCTCAATCGCCAGTGCTTTCATTCTTTGTGTAGAATCTTCTTCTCACCACTTTCAAACGTCAGAGGGGACATTGTGCGCAGTTGCTTTGAAACTAGAGGATTAGCTCCCTTAGGACGACTGAACTCTGTATCAGTCCTTACCCGCAGCCCCAGTATACTTCAGAAAGATATTTCATCTCCTTTTTCTGTGTGATTAATTCCTGTAGACAATTATAAATCGTATAGCTAATTCTTGTTACTACTAGGTGCTGTCATGTCAGTTCCGACTAACAGAGGCTCTGTGTACGACAGCATGAAACACTGGCCGGTCTTGCCACCGTCACGGTCACTGCTGTGTGAGAGCCAGGGTGTCAATCCACTTCACTGAGGAGCTTCCACTTTAACCAAACACGACATTCTTTTCCAAGTACTGGTCTCTCGTGGGAACATGGCCACTACACATGAGACAAAGTCTCTCCGTCCTCACTTCCCAGAAGTACTCTGGCTGTACTTCTTCCAAGACAGGTGTGTTTGTTCTCCTGGCAATCCCTGGTACAGTCACTATTCTTTACCAACGCCATCATCCAAATGCATCAAATGTTCCGCGGTCTTACTTATTCATTATCCGATTTCCTTATTCCTTGTCTAACTTCACTGTGCATATGAAGTCATTGGAGACAGGTGTACCTTATTCTTCAAAAAGACAGTCTTGGCTTTTTAACATTTTAACATTTAAGTGAGTTATTCGGCAGCAGATTCAACCAATACAACATCTCATTTAATTTACTGAGTGCCACTTTCAGTCAATACAGTTAGCAATAATACATAGACAATCCAGAAATAACTGCAGAAATCTGACCTTTTTAGACAAAGTAGTTTCTCTAAAATTCTTTTAAACACTCTTATGAGGACATGAGAGTTCAAGTGCTTGATAGTGTGCTAGCCAAACATAGGGTACCATCATTGAAACTTTACCTGAATTCAATACAGTTATCAACATGGATCAAATAGATGCCGCTTTTAATATCAGGAATCTGATCTGCTTCCTTTTGAATCTTATCCTTTTTGGGGGGAGGGGTGGGTAGTATTTTTTTCTCTGATTGAAAATAAATTGTGGTTTGAAAGCAAAGTCAAAGTAGGAACTGAAAAGAAAGGTTAGCAGCTCTCTGTAAATCAATCAAGACAGGTGGCCCCAGAGTGAACTGTAGCCGAGTTAATACAAGTCACAAATTCGTAGGGTTTTCTTAGGGTGGAAATACAGGACTGAGGGCTTACCAAAGGCATATTGGAGATGGCGAGGTGCCTTGGATCCCTTCTGATCCTGACTGAGAAACTCGCTTTCAGGGCCGGTTCATCGAAGCAGGGAAAGGCCATCCGGGCTGCAGTGGGTTCAAACTGGGTTGATGCAAGCACCCTAGAATTGTAGCCAAGGACGAAAAATGAAGCACCAGGGACTCCAGTAGTGCTTCTTTGTTTTTCTTCATTTCTAAAGTCACCTTAGATTGATGGCTATGAACACATGTGCACACACATAAAGAAATAAACAATCTTTTATATGGCATACACTATAATCAACCAATTCTTTAAATACTGAACACGGTTAATTAAGGCAAATTTGGCAAAGTGGTGGGTATCCTGCATCAATAATGATCTCTTAAAAATTGGTACGGAAAAAAATCCAGCCAAGTCTTCATGTAGGGAGCAAAGATCATCTCGGGCCATTCAAAAAAGAAAAAATCTACACATGGTCCATAGAAATCTCAAAAGTTGCACAATACTAAGCCCGCTATCAGTTCCAGCTCCGAGTGACCCTATAGAGACCCTACAATGTTTCCAAAGCTCTAAATCTTGACGGGCACAGACTGCCACCTCTTTATCCCAGGGAGTGCCTAGTGGATTCATACCACCAACCTTTCAGTACGCAGCCAACCTTTTTAAGCACGATGCCAGCAAAGCTCCTTCTGTGCCTCTTGGAGGAAGCAGAGAGCCTCATTTCATGTTTTCCTCGCAAAGCGACTCCGGGTTCCCGCCACTAACCTTGCCAGTCTCGGCGAAGGGTGAGGGAATGTGGCAAATGGACAGACAGTGGGACCTAGCCAGTTTACATTTATTCTTTTTTTAAAAAGACTAAGAAATTATTGAAAGGTACAATTGCAAAGATGTCTGAGAAGTTGACAGTGATCTAATTTCCATCTCTGAGAGATTAGTTAAATATAGGAATGCAAAAGCATTTAATAGACCACAAACAGTCATTAACATGTTGCTGCACATTGACAGTCAGCCACATAAAATACCTCCCCAACATAGTAAGTAAAAAAGCATTGCTATATATCAGGAAATATAAGACACTTCCAATTTATTTATCACAAATAGTATGTATGTATGCATATCCAGAAAGTAGTCTGAATGAATGTTTCCATAAAGTAGCAGTAGCAATTATTTCTAGGGTTATGGTTTGGATACAGTTTACTTTTTAAAAATCTTTTTATTAGTTTATTATTTTCTAGAGGTCAAAAAGCACCTGACATTTTTACTTGTAGAAAATGCCATCATAAATGTAAGGTAGTATAATCCAGAAATGAATTTTAATTATAAAATTTACAACAAACTCTCCCAAAATGGGTCACCTCCTTGAGAACAGATCCAAACCCAGTAGGTGAGGCATAGTGTGCCTACAGCATTAGAACAATTGGCTACTAGATCTCAGAAATGTAAGCAAACTAACGAGCAGGTGTTTATTCTGATGGAGCTGGGAGAAGGGAAAGTGGTTAAAAGAAGGTGACAAAGGAAAATGAGAAGGGAAAGAGGGAAACTGTTACCGTTTTTAATTCTATAAAGAAGATGTCAGAACAAAGAGAGGGCTGTTCAGTGATTAAACCCCTTCAAACTCACTGCCATCAGCTTGGTGCTGACTCAGAAGGAGCCTACAGGACAGGGAGGAACTTCCCCCTGGGGGTTCTGCGGCGGCAACTCCTTACAGGAGCAGAACGCCTGACAGACTTGTGGTTAACAGCCCAGTGCACAACCACCTCGCCACCGGGGCTCCTAGTCAAGGATAATGGGAGTTTTACAGGATGGTCCATCTGAACACGCAGATTTAATGTGAACATTTGAAGCATATAAAAAAGAAAAAATTACCTCATTTCTCCTTCCTTGGTTCTGTAGGTGCTTTTATAAAAGCCATGGAAACTCTCAGAAAGATTGCCAGCATAGTCGATACCAATAGTGTAAGGGACCCCAACAAGGAGGGGCTCGGGAGCCACGAGTGCGATTTGCTCATGAGGCTCATATTCCAGGACCCTCAGCAGATCTTCAGACGGCCTCTCTCCAGTCCCTTTCCTGAGGGTCACCTTAGATATTTGCAGATGGTGACTGTGCAGGACAATGGTGCTGGTGGGCTGGCTGACCACGATTCTGACCTCTGTCGTCCCCCAGAAGGTCAGAGTGGTGAGATTTGCATGGATCAAGAGATCATAATGAACGGGGATGACATGCTCAGGAAGTCGCATTTTATTCCAAGGAAATGGCTCTCCATTGCTAGCTTTTGGAGCTGTGGTGCCCCTGCTCTGGCACCACGAAGGAGTTGACACCATTAAGAGAGTCATTAGTGAGGAGACTAGCAGAAAAGACATGCTTGCAAATGGCCATGGGAGGCGCGGAGATATCATCTTCTCCTTGCTCAAAATACCTACGGGAACAAGTGTTTGAAAGCAACATTAAAGAAATGAAAATCGAGAATTATTAAAATGTTATCATTTGATTTCAGAATTAATAGACAGAGCGACCATTTTCCATAAATGCTAGGTCTTTTCCTGGAAGCAAAATTCCCTTCCGTGTGTTACTGATTCACAGAAGAGGCTAGCAACAATATGGTTTGCAATATTATGGCTGGCACAATATGACTGACAATAATATGGTTAGTAACAATGTGGCTAGCAACAATGTAGTTAGCAATAATATGGTTAGGAACAATATGGTTCGCGATAATATGGCTCGTAACAATATGACTAACAATAATACAGTTAGCAATAATATGGTTAGTAAAACATAGTTAGCAACAATATAGTTAGTAACACTATGGTTAGTAACTCTGGTGAGCAACACTATGGCGAGCAACACTAGGGTAAGTAACACTGGTTAGTAACACTATCGTTAGCAACACTATGGTGAGTAACACTGGTTAGTAACACTATCGTTAGCAACACTATGGTTAGTAACACTATGGTGAGCAACACTATGGTTAATAACACTGATTAGTAACACTATGGTGAGCAACACTATGGTGAGTAACACTGGTTAGTAACACTATGGTGAGCAACACTATGGTAACACTATGGTGAGTAACACTGGTGAGTAACACTATGGTGAGTAACACTGTGGTGAGTAACACTGTGGTGAGTAACACTATGGTGAGCAACACTATGGTGAGTAACACTGTGGTGAGCAACACTCTGGTGAACAACACTCTGGTGAACAACACTCTGGTGAGCAACAATAGGTTGCTATTCGCTGCCATGGATTAGGCCTCCCACCTGCAGTCACCACAAGCACAACAGAATGAAATGCTGCCTGAGTGACTGCAGATGATGGGGTCCCTCCGCTGCTTTTTGGTGGCAGGTTGCCAAGCCTTTCTTCCTCGGCTGTCTTCTTGGGAAGCTCCGTGGAAATCTGTTCACCATCAGAGCAACAGCAAGCTAGCACTGACAGGCTGAACGTGAGGTGCACTGGCTGGGAATCAAACCAGGGTGACCTCAGCTAATTAGTTCTAATTCCCTCAAGCTCTGACCGGAACAGAAAAGTAGTCAGGCTACAATGCAGATCCCTCAGACAGCGATGGTCCAGGAAATTCTCTCTATGAAATAAGTCAGAGGGTCTCAACTCTGGTTGCATGTTAGCATTACCTACCAAAAAAAAAAAAAAAAAGCCCTCTCACTGCCATGGAGTTGATGCTGACTCACAGTGACCCTATAGGACAGGTAGAACTGCCCTGAAAGGGTCTGAGGCTGCACCTCTTTAGAGCTGTAGAAAGTCCTGTATTTCTCCCTCAGAGCAGCTGGTGGTTTTGAACTGCTGACTTTACAAATCTCAGCCCAATGTGTAACCACTACTCCACCTGGGCTCCTGAACATTACCTAAAGAGACTTTTAAAACTATGACTGCCTGCATCTCCAGAGGGAATAGTGAAGTTGGTGCTAAGAACAGCCTAGCAATTGGGTTAAAAGAAAAACAAGAAACATTTGTTTAAGGAGCCAGCATTGCTAACCTCCTACAAAATCCTTGTCGCCTTGACTTGGAATTGACTCCGTTTGAGTTCAATCTTGGTCTTATCTTTTGAGCCTTATGTGGTGGAAGGCAATAACTGATGTCCTGTCCTCAGTCCCTCATTCTTTGTTCTGGCCCCCTTCTAAAATGCTTCGTCTAAACTACCTATCTCCCTACCCTGAGAGGATCTGGAAGCTAAACAGAAGGGTACTAATCCAGGAGAGACAGTCAACCGCCGAGGCCATGCCGGCTCCAAAGGCACGACGCAGATGGGGCGGAAAGGAGATGTGAGCGGGGAGAGCAAGCATTGTTTGGTTTTGTCTAGGGCAGTGACTCTCAACCTTCCTCAGGCCTTTCACACAGTTCCTCCTGTGTGGTGACCCCCCAACCATAACATTACTTTCATTGCTACTTCATCACTGTCATTTTGCTACTGCTATGAATCAGGCGACCCCTGTGAAAGGGTCACTTGACCCCCAAAGGGGTCTCGACCCACAAGTTGAGAACCGCGGGTCTAGGGACCAACACAAGTTTATTTCCAGCTACAGAGGAGGGGGCCAGTTGGAGAACAGCATTTGAGCATAAGAACAGGAAGGCGTCTCTGCCCTCGAACCTCAGGCCGTGTCTCGGGGCTGGGTGCAGGAGAACGGGTTTTCCCGAAGTTCAGGGCCTCGAGAGTAAAGTGACCCGTGTCCTGCGTCCACGAGAACTGTCTGAGAGCAGAAGCTTACTGGAGTAGCTGGTGACCAAGCTAGAGAGAGGCGCGGAGCTGGCACGTTCAGGCATGTCAGGACGCTGGATGGCCTTGAGCTTGCTCCAACAGCCACATCTACATCTTCCCCTGGTTCTAAGCTGAGAGCCAGGCATCTGGAGTGACTGAAGGCTGTGTGGGGAGAGCTCTGCCGGCTTTGTAGAGTTGCGTCCATAAGGGGCCAAGAAGAACATGGCAGTCTCTCAAAGACAACGAAGCTGTGGCAGGAAACGAACGTGGAACATGGGAGAGTGACAGGCTGAGGGTCAGAATGTACTCACCCAGCGTGAATAGATAAATGAGGACGTGTCCACAAGAGCCAGGTCTTTACAGAGGGGAAAACGACCTGCTTTGTATCATTGACTCAACTTGCAGGGAGAAGGTTACAATGGGCCTCAGCCATTGTGTGCGCCACTGAATTTCATTCTCCACGGACTCCTGGACAGAATTCTCATTGAGAATTTGTAACACTTTACTGAACTTCTGCTGTTTACATGTGTGTTTCTCTTTACTCCTTTTTTAAGGAGCCCAAATCAAGGAGTGTGCCTTATTGGGCGGATTTGGGGAGAACACTGGCTCAATAGTTGAGATTAAAGGATTGAAATGAAGCTCACTCCCCTACGACACCAGACTGAACAACTTCCCCACAGCAGCCTTTAAAAGATTCCGTCCATTTCAGACTTCTTGACCAGGCAGCCAAGACCCCCTGGGTCTGGCAACATGTACGTCCATCCTAGGCTCCAACTGTGTGCTTTGGGTGATAGCAGAATATATATTCTCAGTACTTTTCTCTCTCTACGTCTCTGTTGAAGAATTCCCTCCAACTCAGCTTTCTTTCAAGACGCAGTTATTTATTTGTTAGTAGTTTCATAGGCATATAATTCACATTTACAAGTCAATAGTTTAATCGCATCGAGAAGAGATCTTCAATCATCACCAAAATCCATTTCAGATAATTTTCTTTTTTCTTGTACTCATCATTATTAACTTCCCATTCCCCCTCAATCTCTCCTGCCACACCCCCAAGGAACCATTAGCCCAGTTCCTGTCTCTATCGATTTACCTGTCCTGGATTTCATAGACAGGAAAACATTTTTGAAAACTGACAACAGTAACCGAGTAAAACTTCAAATGAAAAGAGAGAGGAAAATATTAAAAACTAGAACAAATACACATGGATCATTAGGAAGGTCCAATGACAGGTTGTTAAATTTTAACCTAACTGCAGCTGCAACCATCTCTTCCCAATGCACTCTACTTGTGAGCCAAGCTGTTCACATTCCTTAGTTGATGGTCAAGGGGATTCACTAGGGGCTTAATCCACATGCACTTCCCCTTCACGTTTTTTACACTAAAAGAACTTTTAAATGGGCCAAAGGGGAGATCACATATTACATTTTGACCTAACTACGTGTGCAAAAATGGACTTCGCAATGCTCTCTGTCTGATAACAAGGCTATTCACAGCCCTTCGCTGTCACCAGAGGCTTAATTCATGTGTGGATCCCGCAGGTGGATAGGGGGCTTCCGCTGTCATCCATAGCCTTCTG
This sequence comes from Tenrec ecaudatus, assembly GCF_050624435.1. Taxonomy (NCBI): domain Eukaryota; kingdom Metazoa; phylum Chordata; class Mammalia; order Afrosoricida; family Tenrecidae; genus Tenrec; species Tenrec ecaudatus. Next base: position 96,580,467 of record NC_134531.1, read on the forward strand.
CAAACCAGGCACTCGCAGTTTAAACTCTGATTCCATTCCCTCCTCTAGCTTCGGATTATATTATTTACAATCCTTGGATTACACCGGCTGGTGTGCTTCTTCCCTGTGGACTTTGTTGATCAAGACCCAATTTAAATCAGACATCCCACAGAACTCTTCCCTGAACATTTCAGGCATACGTGACTTCATATTTCCTCTCATGGTTTCTTACCACACAAAGACTTTTTAATACTACACACACTTAACATCTTTCCTGAATATTATAAGCTCCTTGCAAACAAGAACAGTATATGTATGTCTGTATTTCCCATGGCACCTAGAAATACATTGTGTGTCTATGAGGCCCATTGGCATAAATAAAGGATGTCACCAAGGATTTTCCTCGTTGAGCCCCAATAGGTACAGCCAAGATTCTGTGATTGTGTTCTGTGTGTTTGGCTCTTTCCCTCGAAAATGCAGCTCTTCTTGGCAACCTTCACTTATAATAGTGAGCGTTCTGCTTTTAAAACACAGCCTTTCATTGTTTGGGCAGGTTTTACAGAGTCTGTTTTGATTCATAATTCTCTTAAAAGGGTGCAGTTCAAATGAAGGTTCTCAAGAATTGGCGCCTCCTCAATATAAACAGGCTCTTCCCCGCAGGAGCACAAGTCTTTTTGAGGTTAAACCTCCACAAGCACTTGCAGGGATAGAAGCCAAGTAAGGAAAAGAGCCAATATCTATCAGGCTCCTGTTGTTAAGCAGTCAGGTACTTTACACACATTATCTCTCTTCTTAGCCCCACTTTGGAGTGAGGACACAGAAGGAAAACACACAGTCTCTCTCTCTCTCTCTCTCTCTCTCTCTCTCTCTCTCTCTCTCTCTCTCTCTCTCTCTCTCTCTCTCTCTCCAAAAGACAACTGCATGTGATTGAGCCAAGTTTAGAATGGAATCCAAGTAGCCTTGCTTTCACTGCTTCCAAAGTCTCTGTGCTTTCACTTTCTACGTTCTTATGTGGCCGCTTGCACTTTGTGAAGTCTCACCGTGCACACGATTGAAAGACCACGACCACGGCAGTCTCGGTTATTTTTCTACAAGTGGGGTCAATATGGAGTCAACTAATATGAGCCAGTTAGCAGCACTCAAGAGATCAAAAGATGCAATGCAGTAGGTAAATCTGCTGTTCAAGACCACTTCAGAGTGTTGAAAAGCAAGGACATTACTTTGAGGGCTAAAGTGGCCTGACCCAAATCACAGCACTTTCAGTTGTGTCATATTCACATGAAAGTTGGACACTGAATAAGGAAGACAGGGGGAAAATGATGCATTTTAATTGGGGTTGTTGGAGAATATTGAAAGTAACATGGACTGCTAAAAGGACAAACCGATCCATCTTAGAAGTATGGCCAGGGTGCTCCTTAGAAGCAAGGATGGCAAAACTTCGTCTTACACACCTTGAACATCTTGTCAGGAGAGACCAGTCCTTCAGGAAGAACATCATGCTTGGTAAAGTGGAAGGGGTGAATAAGAGGAAGGCCCTCAATGAGATGGATTGCCACAGTGGGTACATCAAGCCTTGAGTTGCAATTTTGAAAGATTTTATAGGCAAAATATTGAATGATCCAGGAAGCATCAAGAGAAGATGGAAAGAACACAAAGTCACTTTACCAGAAAAAAACTAGTCGAAAGTCCACCATTTCAGGAGGTACCATGTAAGCAAGAACCCCAGGTGCTGAAGGAAGATGTTCAAACTGCATGGAATGCATTAACCAAAATTCCAGGAATTGAGGAACACCATTGAAATGTTTCAGAAAGCTGAAGAAGCACTGGAAGCATTCACTCACCTATGCCAGGAAATTTGGAAGTCAGCTATCTAGTCAACTGACTGGAAGAGATCTATATTTGTGCCCATTCCAAAGAAAAGTGACCCAACAGAAGGCTCAAACTATAGAATGATATTACTGATATCACACACATTGTAAATTTTTGCTTAAAATAATCCAGTAATAGTTGAAGCAGGAACTGCTTGAAGCATGAACATTGAAAAGGAACTGCCGGTAGTTTAGTCTGGGTTCAGAAGAGGATGTGGAACAAAGGATATCATTGCTGATGTCAGCTGGTTTTGGCTCAATGCAGAGACTACCAGAAAGATGTTGACTTGTGTTTCATTGACTGTGAAAAAGCATTTGATTGTGTGGACTGTAATAAACTATGGGTAAACTAGAGAAGAAGAATTCCATAACGCTACATTGTGCTTACACACCTTGAACATCCTGTCAGGAGAGACCAGTCCTCGAAGAACTTGTATATGAATCAAGAGGCAGTTATGGGAAAACAAGGGAATACTGCATGGTTTACAATCAGGAATGATGTGTGTGGCAGGGTTGGTCACCATACTTGTTCAGTCTATCTGCTAAGCAAATCATCAGAGAAGCTGGCTTATAAAAACAAGAATATGGCATCATGATTGGAAGAATGGCTTATTAACAACCTAAGATAAGCAGATAACACAACATTGCTAGCTGAAAGTGATGGTGAATTGAAGCACTTGGTGAATGTCAGTGCGGATCACAGCTCAATGTACGGAAGGCCCAAATCCTCATGAGACAAATAGGTAACATCATGACAAATGGAGAAAAGAGCAAGGATTTTGACTGGATTTTTTATTGGATCCACAATCAATGCCCATGGAAGCAAAATATGTACTGCATTAGATAAATGTGCTGCACAAGACCTCTTGAGAGTAATGAAGAGAAAGATGTAATTTTGAGGACTGAGGTGTGCCTGACTGAAGCCATGGCGTTCCCCATTGTGTCGTATGCATGTGAGAGTGAGGCATTGAATAGGAATTCCATCGAAGGATAGATGTGTTTGGAATTGCGGTGCTGAAAAAGAATATTGATCTGTATTGGAAGAAGTAAGGCCAACAGAACTCCTTAGAGGCAACGATGGCAAGACTTTGTCTTACACATTTAGTACATATTTTCTGGACAAACCAGTCCCTGGAGAAGGATATCATGTTAGGCAAAGTGGAGTGGCAGCAAAAAAGAGGAAGGCCCTCAATGAGATGGATGGACACAGTGGCTGCATCTAGGAGCTCAAGTAGAGGAACCATTGTGGGGATGGCTCAGGATTGGGCAGTGTTTCATTCTGTTGTGTATAGGGTCGCTGTGAGTTAGGGCCGATGATGGCATTCAACGCCAACAACAGTGTTGATGATTTCTAACTTTCCTATATTCAGACTTGATGCATTTCAAGTTCCAGTTATTAATAGATGTGTCCAGCTGTTTCTTCTCATTTTGAGTCAAGCCCTATCAGCAAACACGGGCCCTGAAGGCTTCACTCTTGCAGGCTTTTCTCAGTCCACGTCACTATGGTTCACTCTACTTGGAGAAAGCAGCTCTTTATCAGTCATATTTTGAGTGCCCTTTGACCTGAGGGGCTCATCTTCTGGCACCATCTCTGACAATGGTATGATGATATCCATGGGGTTTCAGTATCTGACAATGTTTCAGTGCTATCCATAAGGTTTTGATACTTCTGAAGTGGACAATCTATCCCTTCTTCATAGTCTATTCTTAGCCTGGAAGCCATGCTGAAACCTACTTATTCTGGGTCACGCTGCTGGTATTTGAAAATACCAGTGATCTCGCTTCCAGCATCATCCCAACACCCAAGCCACTGCAGCACAACAAACTGACAGGAAGTAGAGGGATTTCCGTAATAAAGCCTCATAATTGTGAGTCTTTTCTGTGAATTCTTTATGGCCATTGCAATGAATTATTGAACCCAGAGAGTGTCATGTGAAGAATGGTGTCAGAATAGGTGAAGAAGTATAAAGGAGTGGAGGCCTGTCTGACCTCTGCCTTGTGGCAATCATCCTTGGGCGGGGGTGGGGGGGCAGGAATTCTGCTTCTCCTTTGTGTGGTCTGAGGATCACAGATGTACCTTTCTCATCATTGTCTTAGTGCTTCAAAAAAGAGTTGTACATAGATACAGTTGAGTGTATCTATCTATATATTTGTATGTCTAAAACATATAAACAGATATATATATATGTATATATATATGTATATATACATATATATAGAAAAAAATTGTTCCATCAATTCCAACTCATGTCAACCCCATGTGTTTCAGAGTAAAATTGCTCTCTGGGATCTTCTGGGCTACACTATTTATGGAAACAGGTCACCAGGCCTTTCTTCTGTGGTACCTGGGTGAATGAGAGCCACCAACTTTCTGGTTAAAAGTTGAGCACAAACTACTTGCCCTCTCCAGGGACAGACATGCACACACTCATTTACATAAAGAAATCAACCAACTGCCATTAAGTTTATGCCAACTCATCACAACTCCCTAGGCAAGAGTAGAACTGGCTTTGATTGTCTGAGGTCGCAAATCTTTATGAGAACAGAAAGCTGTATCTTTCTCCCCACGAGCAACTTATGAAATCAATTGCTCATATGTAATCCCCTACACAACCAGGGCTCCATAGATGTAGATGAGGGCTTAGCAAAACTCTATATTACCAATTCCATCCTTCCATGAGCTTTTTGAAGCGTGTGTATGTGTGTGTGTGTGAGAGAGAGAGAGAGAGAGAGAGAGAGAGAGATAGAAAGAGAGAGAGAGACAGAGAGAGAGAGAGAGAGGCAGGCAGGCAAGGTGTTGGTTTGCTAGCCACAAGGTGGGAGGCTTAAACCCACTAGATTCACCACCGGAGAAAGATGAAGCTAGCCGCTCTCATAAAGATGTATAGTCTTAGAAACCCTTCATAGGGTGTCAGAGGCAGAACTAACTCAATGCCAGTGGGTTTGATTTATACACAGACACATAGATATATGTATTTAAAATTGGTAACCAATTGCCATCTAGTTGATTCTAATTCATGGTGACACCATTATGTCAGAATAAAACTATGCTCCATAGAGGTCACAGGGACTGGTTTTGTTTGTTCGTTTGTTAAGTAGATTACCACACTTTTTTCTGAGATGCCTCTGGGTAGTCTCAAATCACAAACCACTTATTAAACATATCAAAAAACAGTTTAATAAATTTATGTATATGTGTTGTTTTTCTGAGGGGTGACTGGGTGAATTTATAAAAATAAAATTCATTCTTGCTTTCATCCCTGTAAGTTCTTTGAGGTCAACGATGTTATGCTATTCTATAATACTGTGTGTGCGTGTGTGTGTGTGTGTGTTGTCACAAACTGAGCCTGTGAAGGAAAGCACCACCACATGAAGAGAGGACACAAAACAGAATGAACAGAGGCAGGAAGGCAGTGAGCACAGTGCACAGCTGGGGCAGGACAGGGGCGGGATCACCTGCTGGCCTTGGAGGCCTGTTGAGGAGTTTGGACCTTATCCTCAGGGAAGAGGTGTGGAGATCCAGTGCATGCTTTGAAGCTCTTCTTGGTGATTGTGTGGAGTACAAAGACAGGAAGTGGGCAAGAGGGAAGACCAGAAAGCTGATTAGAAAGTACTTGTGCTTAACAATATTTTTTCTGTGTGACTGCAACTACTGAAAAATCCTTACTTGGGCTAAGTGATTACACTGAGCACAGAAATAAAAATCTTGTTATACTAAAAAAGAAAGACAGACAGAAAGAACTTGAAATATTATAGATATGATCGGCAAGTGGTTTGCTCTTCAGTGTTAACAACAGAGGATGGATTGGAAACGGATTGATGGGGCCAGCTCCTAACTTTCTTAGCTGAATGTCTGGCTAGTCAGAGCTGTTCTTAAAAGGGTGGAGAAGGCAAGAGAAAGAGCAGGTTTAAATGGAGGAGGAGGGGAAATATAGAGTTCATGGTTTAATATGTTTAAGAGGTCAAGGAGACATCCAAGGGGGGGAAATCAAGCAGGATGTTAAATACAGGGAGCTTCCAACAGTCCATGGAAAATGGGATTAAAATATAATGAAATTATACCAACAGCTTTTGAAGCCCAGACCCCCGTGTGCATAATAAAGAACCCTGGTGGTGTATGGTTCCCCCATGAGCTGCAGTCCACAAGGTCAGCAGTTCAAACCACCGATCACTCCGAAGGAGAAACACAGGGCTCTCTGCTCCCCTGCAAAGGCACTGTCTCAGAAACCCACGGGGCCAGTTCTGCCCTATCCTCTAGGGTCACTATGAGTTGGCACCGTCTCGATGGCAGTGAGTTGTACATAGTTTCAGAGCCCAGAAATCACGTAGTCAAAGCATTGTCCTGTACTTGATTACATACCTCTTTACATATTTTTAATGTCTGCTGGCATCTTATCATTCAAAAACATCTTCACAGTCAGTGTGGTCAATAAAGTACATCTGGCTGTGTTGCTTAGCTTTACTCCCCAGTCAAGACGAGCTAGAAACCATTTTAGAAGCCCTACTTGGTGGGTCTGACATTTCCTACACATCCAGGAAGTCAGGAACAAGGACTTCAGAAAGTGAAAGGAGTGTGAGGGCAGGACTCCAGGCTGGGTTGCCAGCTCCAAGGTCAGAGTTGGGCAAAAGCTGCTGCTCTGTAGGAGAAACATGATCCTGCGAAGAGTCACAGCCACATAAACCCAATAGGGAGGTTCTCCTTTGTGCTGTGTTGTCGCTAAGACATGGCAGTGGGCTTTCAGGTGGCATGCATAAAGCACTTCTTGCTGCCACTGAAGAGGCAGGAGGGCATCTAGAAAGAGACACCTGGCAAGCAACTGCTAACATTAGCTTCAGAAAATCCTTCAGAGCCGGCTCTCCTCAGACAAACACGGCGCCGATGGCCAGCAGTCAGAATCCACCTGACAGCAACTAGGCTTCTTTTGTTGTTTATTTTAAACTTTCTATCTGCCTTGAAATGTGCACAACTCGGGCTATCTTGTACTCAAGAAGTTCAACTTGTTTTATTTAAATTTGTGTTGTGGAGAAGCAGAGTTGTTATTGTCGTCCTTAATTGTTGACCATATTCTGAGGAAACGGGGCATTTCTTTCTGAAGCAAACCCGCACTAAGAATCTCCATGAAATGACTAAGTCAAGACCCTGACAGATCTTTCACTTCTTCTTATGAAATGGATGTGGAGGCCCAGTTGGAGACTGAGACGCCCAGAGAGACCATTTTGCTGAAATACTAACCAAACGTGAATAGAATCCAGCTGGAAGCAGACATGAAGTGAGGAGATAGATCATGGTGGCAAGAAATAGAGAAGCAGGGAAGATGCCCATCCACAGAACACAGGAGGGGCTCGGCCTAACAACTCCCACCCAGCAGTTAACCCAAAGCTGCCTTAGTTTCCTTGGCAACTGCTGATGGGCGCCCACCCTAGCGGGGAGAGGGAGAGTCTAATTAATGCCTCCTCCAGGAGCACAGCCGCTGTCCTAGAGGCTGACAGGAATCCGGCCGGCCACGAGGCGAGGCGCAGCTCAGAGGAGGTGCCCGCGGCCCAGGGAGTGCAGGGAGCAGGCGCGCGACCCAAGTGGCCTCCGCCTGCTCCCCGCCCCGGACCCCGCGAGCCCGCCACCGACTCGGGCCCGGACGGCTGCCCGGTCTCCCTGCCCCTACCCCTGCCCCTCCTCCGACCCCTGCCCCTACCGTAGGTGCCGCGCTCCACCGCGCCGCCCGCGGCCCTGTGACCCCCACCCCCCGCAGCCTCGGCCTTGGGCCCCCAGCCCCCCCGGAGACCCGTGGGGCGTCCTCTGCTCGCAGCCCGGTCCCGAGGCTGGGGGGCTGGGGCGGGTGGAGGGGGCGCGCTGTACCTGGGGGTCCCGGTCGGAGCCGGCTCAGCCTCCTGTCAGCCACCTGCGCCAGCCGTCCCGCCCGCCCGAGACCGAAAGCGAAAGCAGCGTCCGGGGAGCGTCGCGAGGCCGAATCCCGGCTGCCGGCGAGGGGGACCCCCGGGGGAGCGGGCACTAGGGACGGGGAGTCCCGGGGAAGGGCTGCGGGCGGGGGGGGGGGTGTCCTTTCTAAAACCGCGCTTTGCAACTGCAGGGAAGCCCCCGGGCCCGAAAGCGGACGGAGCGGGCCAGGAGAGGCACCCTGCTCAGATCCGAACGTGTGCCTGGGGTGTGTGTGTGTGTGTGTGTGTGTGTATTTTCAAGTACTTTTTCTTTTCCTTGTCTTTCTTCTTCTTTTATTTAATACTTTTTCTTGGCTACGGGTTTCCAGTACCTGCAGGTGCGGTCCAGAGTTCCGGATGGGCGGACAGAAGCCCGCTAACCCCCCGCCGGGGCGTGCTCCACGGCCATTGGGTGGACGGAGTGCCCATCATCGCGAAGGCGGAGCGTTATAGGCTCTTAGGAGACCGGAACCGAGAGGACTGCAGCCCTGCGGAGGAGGGAGTAAATGATGGAGCCCCGGAGAACCGCCCCGCCACTACCAGAGGCCTCTGCGCCCCACGGATTTGCTGCTCCCCGTTTTCAAATGTTCCCTCGACTTTTTCAAAACAGTGTCCCTGCTCTTCACTCTCCTTAGGTCGTTTAGACCGGAGGAAATGTCCAAAGAACTCGTGTTGAAGCGACTGAAGTTTGGGGGCTACAACCGTAAAAGCACAAATGTTCAAAGGCACTGATATCTACAAGTTCATTAGTGAAGTGGGCCCCTAGAGAATCAAGTTTCCTTTCAGTGTCTAGAGTGCTTTCTTGAAGAAGAAAAGGCCCCAGAGATCCCGTTGGGAAACGCGGAGGACCGCCAAACAGCCTCGAAGTTGGTAGAGGAGACAACGGAGAAGGTGGTTGAACTGACCAGAGAGGCGCTGCTGCAAAGGCCTGAAATGTCAGGAGAGCGCCTGGAACAGCTCTCCCTTGTTCAACCTTTAGTCTCAGTTATCCGGGGAGGGGCTCCTCGTCAAACTCCAAGTGCACTGTGAACCAGGTGATAAAACAGAGAAGGTGGCAGGGCACTTGTAGTACTGTCCTGAACAAACAAACCAAAAAACCCCTCCCTGAGCCGATGCCAACTCATAGCAAGCCTATGGGACAGGGTAGAACTGCCCCTGCGAGTTTCCAAGACTTAACTCTTTATGAGCTAGAGAGCCCTGGCTTTCTCCACGCCAGCACCTGGCGATATCAAACTGCTGACCTTGCCAATAGAGTAACACTAAATTTCTGGTACCTTATACAGAACAGAGATTTGGTTTCCCTCATGGTGTGGATAATATTATTAGGTGCATTGGAGTCCAGTTGAACTCATGGTACAATAGCGCCAAACGCTGCCTGCGTCTGCACAATGACAGCTACGTTTGAGCCCATCGGTCCATTTCATCAAAGCACTTCCCCAGTGGTATCTGTGAATTTCAGTGCAGGGGTTGTAGCTACAGGGCAACTACCATGTTCCAGACCCCAGTAGTAGTTTGTAGGGGTTCAGAGAGAAGACACACACACACACACACACACACACACACACTGTTGAGTTGGGCTGGTAGCTGCAAGGCCAGCAGTTCAAAAGCACCAGCTTCTGCAGGAGAAAGACAGGGTATCTACGGCCTAGTTTGGGCACCAGGTCAATTTCCAGTCAGCGCGATTTCGTTCTTGAGATAAAGCTCAAGCTCCAGTGATCTATCAGAATGTTAACCAGGGCCTGGCTTGGTGTGTGAGGCGTTTACCAAGCATGCCATCACACTGCCCTTTGTTCCTAGCCTGTTTTCACAGGATTCTTCGTTCATTCCCACCACTTGTCTGTCAATTTGTCTGCTGTGGTGGCTTGTGTGTTGCTGTCATGCTGGAAGCTATGTCACTGGTATTGCAAATGACAGCAGGGTCACCCAAAGTGAACAGGTTTCAGTCCTTCTTGTGTAACCATACTGCCTGCAAGGTCAGTATCCAAGGTCATCATAGTGCTTAGTCCATGGCATGGTCCATGGAGGGTTGGGTAGAAACATATTCATAGTGTTTACCCAGGACCATAAAATCTGGTCCATTGTCCCCCTAGGTTCCCTACAACCATGGTTTAGCCTCACTTCCTGATGTGTGGTTACTTCTTCCCAGTCACCCACCATACTCACCAACAGAACTTTCAGTGTCTCCTCCAAAATGTAGGTGTTCCCTCCCTTGTCTTAACTTGATTTTCTGTCAAGGTTCTCTTTCCATTCACGTGATATAACATCAGGTAAATGGTTTTCCCTCTTTCCCAGCTTCTTGAAGGAATTAACCCCAGGCAATGTGCGGTCTCCTTCTTCAGGTGATTCTTGTGAATTTCTCATAAGGGAGGTGATGCATGGTTCCTGGTCCCTAGGTAGCTTTCTCTCCCTTTGTTCAGGAATTGGTCCCTAAGATTTATTTGGTATTCTTTTTATAGTAGTGGATTCATACGATACTTGTCCTCTTATAATTGATTTGCTTCACTCAGCATAACGGTTTCCAGGTCCTTTCATGTCATGCAGTATCTCATTCTTTCATCACTTTTTTTTTAGGGATATGTGTGTTCGATTGTGTGTATGTACCCCATAGTTTCTTTATCTAATTTTTCACACTGTTGGGCATTGGCATTGTTTCCAGTTTCTTGCTCTTGTGAACTGTGCTGAATGAACATGGAAGAGCATACATGCACTCGTTTTGCGGCTCACGTCTTTAGGGTACATGCCTAATAGTGGCATTGCTGGATCATCTGGGATTTCAATTCCCAGTTGCTTTCAGTATCACCATATCATTTTTTACAGCGGCTGTATGTACTTACAAGTCCACCAACAGTGTATATGAGTTCTAAGGTCTCCATATCCTCTCCAGTATTTGTTTTCCTGTTTGTTTGTTTCTTTTTTAAATTGGGGCTAGCACTGTGAGTGTAAACTGGTATCTCGTTGTGTTTTTAATTTGCTTCTCCCCTGATGGCTAGTGATCATGCACATTTTCATGTGTTTTTTGCCATTTATATTTCAAATTTGGTGAACTGTCTCTTCATGTCCTTTTCCCATTTCTTAATTGCGTCATTTTTTATTTTCTTATTGAGCTATTGTAGAGTTTTGTATATTTTGGTAATTAGCCCTTTGTCCGATGTGTCATTAGTAAACAAATTTCCCCAAGCTGTGACTTCTCACTTTACTCCCTGATGAAGTTTTCTGGTGGCATAAATGATGTAGTTCCATCATGTCTCTGTCATCTATCGTGCCATCTGCTGTGAGTGTCTCCTTAGACTTGGTCGTCTGTGAAGGCCTGCAATAGGGCCCTTGAGTGCTTTCCAGCCTTCTCAATGATGACCCTGAAAGCTTTGGGGTTTACGTTTAAGTCTTTAATTCAGCTTGATTTCGTTTCTGTGCATGGGGAGAGTTATGGGTGTTGTTTCCTTCTTCTCTGTGTGGAAGTCTAGTTTTTCCAACATCATTTGTTGAAGAGGATGTTTTGGACATGTCTATGTCCTTTGTTGAAGATTAGGCTGATGCATTTATGTTTGGGTTTTCTGTTCTGATCCATGGGTCTATATACCTCTCATTGTACCAGTACCAGGCTGTCTTGAATATTGTGGATATGTAGTAGGTTTATCTTGAATATTGTGGATATGTAGTACGTTTTTAGGTCAGGCAGTGCTAGGTTCTTTTTTATAAGAAGTTCTTTGCTTACTCTGGGTCTTCTTTAAAGAAATCAATTCATTTAGGATTTGAATTGGTATTGCATTGTATCTGTAGAGTGTTTTAGGTAACACTGGCCTGTTTTTACAATATTAAGTCAGCCTATCCATGAGCATGGGATGTTCCATTTATGTACAACCTTTTTTTTTTCTTGCAGTAATGTCCTATAGTTTGCTCTGTATTGTTCTTTGGTTTCTTTTTTTTTCCTCAAAATTTTTATTGGCACATAGTTTACATATCATACAGTTCAATTGTTCAATAATATCAAGGAGAATTGTATAATCATTACTACATCAACTTTAGAGCACCCCCACACACACCATGGTTAAATTGCTTTTAGAATGAGTCATTCAGTCACAATCTGTTCTAGTGCTTCTCTCCACCCTCCTGCATTATTTACTCCCAGAATCCCTTTTCCCTCCCTATCACCTACTCCCACCCCTGTATTCCTCTATTTGTATCAGTTATTACCATTATGCATCCACTCCTCCTGTGCTTTGCAGCTGGGAGACCTAACAGAAAACAATATAAAACAAAATCACAATAGGGCGGTAAGGATAAATTAATAATAGTACAAAGACAAAAATACAAATAATGTGTAAGATGGAAAAGGCCCCCATCAACCTTCAAAGAGCCAGGAAAATAATTTCTATCATGGAATCATAAGAGATATTTGCACCCAGAACAAATTCAGATGGAGTCTATAGAGTGGTCAACTGACCAGTGTCCAGTTTGATCCAGTTTACAATGGTCTCTGCCTGATAATAAGGCTGGTCAAGACTCTTGCCTAATGGCTAGAGCAGATCAGCCAGTGGCTCAGTCTGACCAGATGCTCTGCAGATGAGCTTTGGTCTTTTGTGTCTTTAGTTACATTTATTCCTAAGTATTTCATCATTTGTGAGAACCCTTAGCTTGTTCCCAAATTCACAGGAAAACTCTCAGTCTTTCTCCACAAAGTATAACGTGTTGGCTGCTGACTTTTCTTTGAATGCCCTGAATCTTATTGAAGAATTACCTTTCTCTTACAGTATTCTTTAGGAATTTCATCAAGAATGGGTGTTGGATTTGATCAAATGCTTTTTCTGAAGCCATAGTGATGAATATGTGGTTCTCATCCTGTATTCTATTGTTGTGGTGTGTTACCATGATTGATTTTCTAATGTTAAACTATTCATAAAGTCCTGGGGAAAATTCCACTTGGTCTTGGTGTCTGATTCTTTTAATTTATTATTAGATTCTAGCCACTAATTTTACATTTTATTTGTTTAGTATTTTTGCGTCTACAGTCACAAGACACAATGGCACAAACCTCATATGCAGGAATACAGGGATGGTTCTCATCAGTTACTCTTCGTCAAGTCCAACTTATGGTGATCTGTGTATAACAGAAATAAATGCTGCCCAGTCCCGTGTCATCTTCATGGTTATGGGTACACTTTGGGACATCATGTTTCGTGAAAGGGAGGACAGCAAAGACAAGGGAAATGGTCAGTGCGATCAACAGCTCAATGGGCACAACCGTGCGTGCAGGCATGCCGACCATCCTGAACATAGTGCAGCAGTGCTGGGTGCCGTTCCCACATTCTGTACTTGGGCTCACCATGAGTTGAAAACAAGCATATGACAACAGGAAGTTAATGAAATGCCATTCAACCATTATGTGGAAAAGTTAAGTTGTTGCTGCATCTATAAACCTCAGTTTGAAAAAAAATTTAAAATAAATAAATATTTTTAAAAACACCTCAGTTTGAATGGTTTGGAAAGTCCTGATAAATTTGAGTAGTATCGATTGTATGTACAACAACAACAAAAGACTGAGAAATTTTAAAAATACTGGCAGATTCTGTGTTCTGATTGCTTACCAAAAGTCTTCAACATCTTAATGAAAAATGTACAATATTAAAAGATCTGAAAAAATGATTAGTAGGTGTTGTCAGTTGTCTTATATTCTTAAAATTTACATATGAAAATATGTCATTCTGTAAAAGAATAATTGCAAAACATTTGTAAAATTCACATAGTCTCTTAAAATGTGTGATGGGTGACAGCTTTGTATAAGACAGAAATGATGCCTATGACATTTAAGGATGAGGTTCCTCGTTCTAACTTATTTTCCATGCTCTGGAGTGCTTTCATAGTTCCTTAGGTTGGTAAGCTTCCCGACTAAGACCAACTTAAACAGTAGCTAAAATGATTAATTGCATCATTCATTCTGTCAAAGATGACAATTTAAGATTGTTCTTATCCAGCTGGTAATCCCTATAAGTTATATTATGCGTCTCTAGAGAATAGGGTCATGGGCCTCGTGAGTACAAGATTTTATCATTACAAGGTGGTTTATTACATAAATATTCCCAATAAGTTTTATTGGAAATGTAGTAAATTTGTTTACTAGCGATCAAATGGGCTTGGGCATGTGGCTATTGTTATTGCTGTCGGTAAGATAAAAGGAGGTATATTGAAGAACATATGTAGTCTCCATTATAAAGTTAGTCTAAAATGTTGGTGCACTGAGGGCTTTCCATGTACAGATCACTGTTTTAGGGACAGAGGGACCTGGAAGTAAATAGAACGTAGTCACGTGTCTCCTAAGCAAATGCAGTCACAAGTCTACCTTGTGTAAGAAAACAATGTGAGAATTCATTGATAGGGTTGCTTCTCTCCTGCTGATCTTTCAAATGTTCTCTGTTTTTTTCTTCTCCTTGTATTTTTCTAAATAAAATATGATGCCCTCAAATTTAATGCAATAAAAGTAATCCTTCATCGAATATAGCAACATTCATCTTGGTTGGAGTAAAATTAGTAATATGGGCCATGTGATTAAACATGAAAAACTGAAACTTCAACGTTTCGATTTAACTTTCTGGAATTAATAAAAAGTTGTTTTGAATTCATTATAATCATTAGGTTTGGGTACCTCAGTAACTCTACTACATCCAGAAGTAAAAGTAATCTCTCACTGATGAATGGACAGCAGTAGGAAAGATGCCTGCGACCCCAGGACCTTCCGGTGGTGGCAGTGGTGGGGACATCGTTGATGGTTTGGGATGGGTCCAAGATGCTGCCCCTACTCCTTCCATTGGGGCCTGGGAAGGAGTCACTGCAAGTCCGGGCCAAGCATTCAAGTACTTGAAACAGGAGCATTTGCGGAGGAAGCCCTGCCAGGGTGTAAGCACAGGAAATTCCCCTCTGTGGAATCTGATGGCCAACGCCATGGTGATGACCCATTATGTCCCCCTAAGTCCATATATGCAAATAGCACCCTGTGGAACCGGGTGCCACAATGCCTTCCTCGAGGGATGGTGGCAAGAAGTGAATGCAGTGTGCCTGGAGTGGCAGTGCAGTGATTTGGGACACGTCCATGTTTCCTGAGAGACTGGGAGTTGCAGGTGCACTTCCCTACCCACGGACCAGGGAGGAGGAGTCTGTGCGTGGATGGCTTGGCCATCTGGCACACAAAGGATCAATGCAGCCAGGGGCTGCATCGAGGTGCCCGGGGTCCAGCTGCCGCGAGACAACTGCTTCGGCCCTTCTCCCCTCACTGGGCACCTCTTGGACAATCACAACGTCTTTCCCCTGAAGCTGTTTGAGCTGGCGGCGGAGCGGAGCCCAGAAGAGGAGAGGCTGCACCGCGACGTGTTCTTGCCCTCGGTCCACGATATGGAGCTGCCAGAGAGGACAGTCGCAATGCCACCTCTTGGTGGCTTGGCCCTCTTCCCCACTGGCTTTTTTTCGCTGGGTTTCCCGTGTTTGCCACTGGCACGGGTGTCCTTCTCCACAACACGTGGCAGGCGCGGTCTCAAGCTTCAGTTGAGCCCTCCTGCTGCACCTCCTCGGAACGGCCACGCGCACGGGTCTCCTCCAGCCTCCCGCCGCTGCGCGGGGGCTATGTTCTGTCTGTGAGCTCTGAATGCAGGGACACCGCAGTCCCAAGGTCACCCATGGTCACCCAGGGTCACCGCAGTCCCAAGGTCTAACTGTGGCTCAGGAAGCGCATCCGCCCGAGCCAGTGCTTGTGGCAGGTGCCTTTCCCTGCAGTCCTTCCAGTTGTTTTGCCCAAATCACACACAAAAATGAATTATATAGCCCTGGCTACCTGTTGTTGGGCCCAAGAGAACCCTCCTACTTCATTGTTTAAAAATCATTTTATTGGTGGCTCATCCAGCTCTCATCACAATCCAACCATTATCCATTGTGTCAAGTACATTTGTACTTTATTGCCACCATCATTTTCAAAGCATTTTCTTTCTACTTGAGCCTTTGGTATCAGCTCCTTATTCCTGCCCCCGCCCCCGGCCCCCACCGTCCTCCCTCCCTCACGGACCCTCAATAATTTAGAATTATTTTCATGTCTTACACTGACCGGTGTCTGCCTTCACTCACTTTTCTGCTGTCCGTCTCCCTGGGAGGGGATTATATATAGATGATTGTGACTGGTTCCCCCTTTCACCCCTACCTTCCCTTCCTGGCATCGCTACTCTCATTATTGGTCCAGAGGGGTTTATCTGTCTTGGATTCCCTGTGTTTCCTGCTCTTATCTGTACCTGTGTACATGCTCTAGTCTAGCCAGATTCCCTACTCCATTTTAACACACTCCAAGACTAGCAAGCTGACCACTGCTCGTGCAGTCCAGCCATCCATTCGTTGGTTTTGCCTAAGCCTCTGTGCCCCCGAGGAGCTGTCCTTAGAAATGCCTCCTTAGCCTCTCTCCCTCCAGTTCCTTGTCCTCTCTGGAGAAGCCATCCGGATGCACCACCACGGAGCCTGGGACTACAGAACCCGCTCATGTTTCACCAACCTTCGTTTCTGAGGCAGCGATGAGAGGCCATTGGGCTTTGGCTCACTGCTTCAGCCTGTGTTCTCCAGGAGTCCAGGAGTCGTGGGTGTGTCTGTGCTTTCTTCAGCAGGACCCTGCAGACCCTCGGTCAAATTTGGCTGGCAGTTGGTGTGCAAAACAAGTGAAACTTGGAAAAGGATGTGGATGCCACGAGATGAACTGTGAAACCGACCAGCTGAAGGCTTGGCACTGAAAGCAGCATTGATCAGGGAGACTTACTGTGTGGAGAGGTTTCTGGACTTGCTGGATGTCTTCTGCTTCCCTCATGATTTTTCTTTCTTTCTTTCTTTCTTTCTTTCTTTCTTTCTTTCTTTCTTTCTTTCTTTCTTTCTTTCTTCTTCTTCTTCTTCTTCTTCTTCTTCTTCTTCTTCTTCTTCTTCTTCTTCTTCTTCTTCTTCTTCTTATGGATTAGGTAGGGGTTTGTCATGATTGTTGAAGGCCCACTTTTAGTATTAAAAAAATATAATCAAACTTGCTTCTTACACCTTGAACTTGGATAGCACACACAGAAGAAATGTGGCTTTCCTCGTTGAATTAAAAAATGTTGCTGTTCTCATGTTGCAAATGTCGGAAGCGATAGACCCCCATCATCTGTGCTTGAAAGAAGGTGCTGTTACTGTAGAAAAGAGGCCAAGTGCTGAGAGAGAGATGGAGAGAGAGAGAGAAAGAGAGAGAGAATTCTCTCATTAAAAGGGAATAAGTTTTATTACCTAATTATATTACAAGGCTCTTTTAATTAATTTAATTTTTTTTCCTTATGCAATCTGTGTTCTTTTTAACATTCTTGATGCATGGGCTCCACAGTCAGCAGACCCAGTTCTGATTCCAGCTCGGTGAATTTTCTAGCCGAGAATTCATTTAGCTTCGGCTAAAGTTTTATTACCTAATTTTATTGCAAGGCTCTTTTAATCAATTTAATTATTTTTTTCCCTTATGATACCTGTGTCCTTTTTAACATTCTTGATACATGGGCTCTGCAGTTAAAAGACTCGGTTCTGATTCTAGCTCGGCGAATTTTCTAGCCCTGAGTTCATTTCGCTTCAGTTTTCCTTAACCAAAGTGTTGCAGATAGCTGACCTATAATTAATATGGATCCCATCTTTTATTTTGATACAGCTATCAGACCAGGTGCACTTTGAAGAATTTTGAATGCATGGCTAACTTGTGGTATTGTGGGTGGGGTCCTGGTTTTGATGAAAGTAAACTCATGCTGAGACAGAGCTGATGCATGTGGCTTGAGTCTCTGTAAATTGAAGTACATGAAGACTGAAGTCTTGGAACTGCCATCAAAATAAAGTCAATTGTAACCAGCGGCAGCGGCAAATACTGATATTCTCCAGGAAATAGCAGAGGATATAATAGACAATGTGCTCATTTGAAATACTCAGTGAGGTGGGAAGGACCAGATTTTTTTCATTTCACTGTTCTCGCTAAATCCTTGCTGCCTTGTGTTTAACCCAAAC
Source organism: Tenrec ecaudatus (assembly GCF_050624435.1). NCBI lineage: Eukaryota > Metazoa > Chordata > Mammalia > Afrosoricida > Tenrecidae > Tenrec > Tenrec ecaudatus. The sequence goes on from NC_134531.1 coordinate 96,598,268, forward strand.
TGTATAAAGCATCTAATGAGGATCCCCTGTATCTCATTTTGTTACTGAGTACAAATGTTCACCGCCCCAAGAAACGCTAGATAATACGTAGTTTTCAGATGTAGTCAAAATATAATTCGGGAACCACACTATTTGAAGAAGCATCGATGATAAACCCTATGTCACAGCTGGTTTTGAACCACTGGAATAAGAGCTGCCAGTTCTTGCTGTATGTTGGGCACTTTCAGATCTTAAAGAACACTGTGAATCGTTCAGTGTATTTCCTGCTTGTTTTAATATCCATTAAAAAGGTAAGCAATGGCATTGTCTGTTGCTTAAGACTAAAAGTGATCTCATTGCCTGAAAGAGGCAATAGCTTTCTGCTGACCGTCCTAGAAGACACAGGACAGCTGGAATTGCAAAGTGGGTAATGACAGAAACTTCGCAGAACTGTTTCCGTGAGCTGGCCACAGGGGGTCCTTGCCATAGGGGGTCCTCAGAGACCCGTTAAGTCCCAGCTCCAGGATACAGCATGGACTGCTATAGAGATTTTGAAAACTAAACCTTATTAACTGATATGAAAACAAGCATTATTTCTGCTACTCGCTATCTCCCTAGAGAAAATTGCTCAAAATTATAAAGGGCCATTGATCCAAACACTATGAAGCCAAATTAGTTTCTTTTCAATCACTCGTTTCAGATCCTTTAAGGATGTGGCATGCTCATCTCTGAGGAAGAGAGGCATGGAGATAGCAAATTGGATGAGAAAAAGTATGTATCTGACCCCCTTCCCAGACACGTAAGTACTCTACAGCATTATGTTCCTCAGCATTAACAATATTACTGACAGGATGGTGTATATATTCAATACAAAGATTTGTATATAGCAATAGGGAGAAAACTGAGTTTGGTTTCTCATTTTATAATATAGAGACTTAAAATGGAAACAGAAGAATTTATTATTAAAAATGATGTTAGTATAAAGGCAAAACAGATTATAATCATGTATTCAAACTCCCCCCCACTGGGGCTTAAGTATATTACAGCTTATTAACTTTATGTATATCAGTAAATATATTACCTACAAATGCAGTATTTTCTCTCCCCTCTCTCCCCCCCTAATTTGACTCATTTGTTCTCACAATACTTAGCCTACAAATATTTAAGCTAATGTATCATGTTTGCCTAAAATGGAAAAATCATCAAAACTGTGACTCGTGTTTTGCCCTTCTCTGTTGTTGTTGTTGTTGTTGTTGTTGTTCGGCGCCCTCAGGGTGGTTCTCACTCAAAGCGACCCTGCCCTGTTCTGTACCATTCCCACCATTGTTCCCATGTCTGAGCCCATGGTGCAGTCACAGTGTCCATCCCTCCACTCCGGGACCTTCCTCTCTTTCACTGCCCCTCTTCTTTTCCAAGCATGATGTCCTTCTCCGGGAACTAGTCTCTCCGACAGCATGGCCAAAGTAATGAGACAAAGTTTCTCTATCCTTGCCTCTAAGGAGCACTCTGGCTGTACTTCTTTCAAGATAACAGTTCATGGTACTTTCAATATCCTTTGCAAGTAGCATAATTCAAAGGTATTGATTCTCCATTGTTGTTATTCATCATCCAACTTTCACATGCAGAAGAATCCATTGAAAATACCATGGCTTGGCTTAGGTGCAGCTTAGTTATCAAAGTAACATGGTTACTTTTTTAATACCCTGAAGAGGTCTTGTGCAGCAGGTTTATTCAATGCAATTTATTGTGTGATATATTGACTACAGCTTCCATGAGCATTGATTATGGATTCAAATAAGATCAAACACTTTACAACTTCAATATTTTCTCCATTTATCATTGTTTTACCTATCGGTCCAGTTGTGAGGATTTGGGTTTTATTTACGAGGATTTTCGATCCATACTGAAGGCTGCGATCTTTGATCTTCATCAGCAAGTGCTTCAGGTCCTACCACTTTCAGCAAGCAAGGTTGCGTCATCTGCAAATCGCTGGTTGTTAATGAGCCTTCCTCCAATCCTCATGCCACATGCTTCTTCATAGAATCCAGCTGCTCTGATTATTTTCCGCAGTATTCCCTAGTTCGGCTCACACAACTCCCTCTTGATCCATGTACGAGCTCTGCAGGCGCGCAAGGAAGTGTTCTGGAGTTCCCATTCTTCTCAAGGCTCTCCATAATTTGTTATGGTCCACACAGTTGAATGCATTGATGTAGTCAATTAAATATAAGTAAACACTTTTCAAGTATTTTTTACTTTCAGCCAAGATCCATCTGCCATGAGCAATGATATCACTTATTCCGCATCCCCTTCTGAATCCCACCTGAACCTCTGCCAGCCACCTGTCAATGTACTACTGCAACCATTGTTGGATGATCTACACCAAATTTTACTTGCACGTTATATTAATAATATTGTTCTATAATTTGAGCCTTCTGTCGGGTCACCTTTCTTTTGAATGGGCTCAGATATGGATCTCTTCCAGTCAGTTGGCCAAGAAGCTCTCTTCCAAATGTCCTTGCATAGCAAGTGAGTTTCATCAGCCTGAGGAAACACTCCAATTGCTGCTCCAGCAACTCCTGGAGACTTGTATCTGGCTAATGCTTTCATTGAAGCTTGAACTTCTTTCTTCAATACCATTGATTACTGCTCATGTGATACCTTTGAAATGATGGGATAATGACTGGTACTTTTTGGTAGAGTGACTCTGTATTTTTCCATCTTCTTTTGATGCTTTCTGCCTCATTCAATATTTCCCCTAGAGAATCTTTCAAAATTGCAATTTGAGGCTAGCGTTATTTTTCTTGAGTTCTTCCAGTTTCAGCTACACTGAGAAACGTGTTCTTCCTCTTTGGTTTCTAACTCTAGATCTTTTCTAGGCGTTTGAAGTATTTCGCTTCATCTTCTCGAGCTTCTCTTTGAAACTTTCTGGTTAGCTCTTTAACTTTATCATTTCTTCCATTTAGTTTAGCTACTGTACAATGAAGAGCAATTTTCAGAGTCTCTTCTGACATCTGTTTAATCTTTTCTTTCTTTCCTGTCTTTTAAATGACCTTTTGCTTTATTCATGAATAATGTTCTTGATGTTCTCCGACAACTCATTATATCTCCTTGTCATTAGTATTCAATGCATCACATCTGTTCCTAAGATGTTCTTAAAATTCAAGTGGGATAAACTCACATTCGTATTTTGGTTCTAGTGGATTTGTTTCAATTTTCTTCAGCTTCAACCTGAACTTATATATGAGCAATTGATGGTCTGTTCCACAGCCAGCCTCTGGCCTGGTTTCAGCTGCTGATACTGAGCTTCTCCAGCATCCCTTCCCACAGATGGTCATTCTGAGTTCTCTGCAGTCCATCCAGAGAAGTCCATGTATACTGTCAATGTTTGTGTTTTTGAAAAACAGGTCTTTTATGAACAAATCATTGTTTTTCAAAATTATGTCAAGTGATCTCCAGCTTCATTTCTATCAGCAAGTTCATATTTTCTAACTTCTGTTCCTTCTTTGTTTCCAACTTTTGAATTCCAAATGCCACTAATTATCCATGCATCTTGATTGCATGCTTGATCACTTTCTGACTGACATTCTTGGCAGAATTCTTCACTAGCTTTTGTGGTTGGTGGATAACTTTGAAAAATCATAATATTGATTAGGTTTCCTTGAAGATGAATAATTATAATCCTATCACATACAGCATTGTACTTGATTGATTTTTTCAACATTCTTTTTGATAATGAATGTCTTGCCATACCTCTACATTGTGCTATTCCCAGAATAATAAATCATATGCTTTTCTGACTCAAAACGGCCAATACCAGTCCATTTTAGCTCACTAATGCCTAACATGTTGATCTTTATGTGTTACATTCAATTTTTGATGACTTCCAATTTTCCTAGATTCATAATTCACACATGCCAAGTTCCAATCACTAGCAGATTGTTGCAGCTGTTTCTCCTTACCTTGCGTTGTACCCCATCAGCAAATGAAGGTCCTGAAGGCTTTGTGCCCACTGGCTTTTCCCGACTCACATCATTATGGTTGACTCTACTTTGAGAAGGCAACCTTCCCTTGGTCATAATTTGAGTGTCCTCTTCCCCGAGGAGCTCATCTTCAGTCACGACATCTGGCAATGCTCTGTTTCTATTCATTAAGCCTTCAGTTTCAGACAGTGTTTCCATGCTCGTCATAAGGTGTTCAGTGGCTGATTCGTCTGAAGTGGGCAGCCTCTTCATTCATTGTAGTGTGTTCTCAGTCTGAAAGCTCTGCTGAAACCTGGCCACTTTGGGCAGTAACTCTGGGTCTTTGAAGTACTGGTGCCCTGGCTCCCAGCACCACGGCAGCACACAAGCTACCACAGCACAACACACTGACAGATAAGCGGTGCTCTGGGACCTCATCATACCTATTTTTTCCCTTCTGATCCTCTATTTCCACTGCTAAAAATTGTAATTAAACTCCATCATTTTTAGAGCCCTCTGTGGTCCCTGGATGGAGCAAACACTTTGCACTCGATAACTAACGGGAAATCATGGAGCTGTATTCCTGTAGATCTACTGACAATCTACTTCTGGAAAGTCAGCCGTTGAAAACCCTAAGGTTTAAAGTCCTCCACTGAAACATGTGAGGTTACTATGACCCAGTGTCAACTCTATAACAACATGGCTCACTTTTCTTTCTAACTTCCTTTAAAAGATCCCTTGAGCTATAATGAATCCACCCATCATCTCTGTGTATAAAGACCTGTCCACCTCTTTCTGTAAAGATTAGGGCCAAGAAAACCACATGTGGAACTTCTACTCTGTCCCATGTCATTGACATGTGTGTGATTCAATTGGATAGCACCCAACAACAACTAGCACGAATCATTTGTGGGTCTAAACATAGTTGCATATGTAAATTAATATATATGTACATTCTAGCAAATCTGCTGTACGAGTTGTCTTGAAAGTATTACAAGAAAAGATGTCCCATTTGATGACTAAAATGCACCTGATCCAAGTCAAGTCTGTTCCATCACCTCATCTGCAGGTGAAAGTTGTACAGTGAATCAGGAAGACTAAAGAAGATTGTTGCATTTGCATGATGGTGCTGGCAAAAAATAGTGAAAGCGCCATGCTCTGTCAGAAGAACTAACACATCTGTCTTGGAAGATGCAGCTAGAATTCTCCTTAGACATGAGGATGATGAGACTTCATCTCATGTACTTTGGACACATTATCAGGAGAGATTAGTCCCCGAAAAAGGACAAAAGACTTAGTAAAGTGTGGAGTGAAAGCAACAGAGAAAGACCACCACCAACCAGTTGCCGTCAAGGGGATCCCACATGTGTCCACGCAGAACTGTGCTCCATGGGGATTTCAATAGCTGATGTTCCCAGAAGTACGCAGATCACCAGACCTTTCTTCTAAAGTGCTTCCAAGTGACAACCCGCCAATCTTTTGATAAGCAGATGAGTGTGTAAATCATTAGTACCACCTAGGGACTTCGGGTCACTACTTTCCCAAGCTATTTGGCATATAATCCTGTCCCCCAGGTTTCCACACCCCAACCTCCATTACACACTAACCTCCCATGTGTGTAATTTTATGAAATGCAGCTATTTCATGAAATGCTACTCTGGAGTCATATGGCTAAAAGTCAAGTTTGAGGAAATTGGACAAAATTTTGATGTACTCATTTCTTTTTTTGTCCATCAAAATTATACAAATAGCATCCATGAAAATTATTTCTGATAAGAAAGGATTTCAAATTATTCAAAGTCCAGGATAATTAAATCATGGTCTATATTTAACTAGCTTCTCTATAGTAATTAAGTGAATGTTTCTTCTAATTGAAGGCATGACTTTGAGAGCTGATTTTCTGAAAGTATTTTCCTAAGCAATAATCCGGTCCCTGTTGAAACACCTGCTTGAGAAAGGGGTAAACTTGGTTCTGTGGATCAGATTGTAGCATGCCTTATGTTCTGTCTCCTTCCAATGATAACGAATGAGCAGGAATATAAAGTCTACAAATTAATTTGATTTTCAATCAAACTATGAGAAAAATGAAAATCTCAAACCCTCTGAAGCTTTAGGAGACAGCTCAATATTTGTTCATTATGATCTCCTATTGCATTTAGATGGATTGTTTGGTCGATAGATGATGTCAAATGGTTTTTAGATGTTGATGATTCTCTGGTCACTCTCTTTTCCCAGAATGTAGATTGTGTTCAAACAGCCAACAGACATAGACAGCAAATCTGCAGACAGACACTGATTTTGCTTCATGGGTTCAATTCAGGCATGAGGTAATGGATCTGGTGTGAAGGCCCCACCCATCAGTAGAGGACTGCATATTGTGAGGGTGCTGAACAGAGTTCATTCAGCTTCGCACGGCGATGGAGTAGGAAGAGAGGCCTACTGATCTACCTCCACCAATTAATCAATGAAAGTCCTGCAATTCCCAGTGGTTATATCCCACAGATGATTACATTTGTTTTATGAAACGGGAACACCAGGAAGGACTAATTCTGACTTAAGGACAGATTCTTCTCTATTGTTTTTGTATAAAATAAAGCTCGCTCCCCTTCTTTAAAAAGGGAGAGTTTGTAGACAAACCATGAGGTGAAAGACAGAATTCCAGAATATACGAAGACAACTTTTCATGTAACTGGGGTTTTAAAAATTTTACAAGCAAGTCTACAACTAGGTAGATTGGGGATTAAAGACAGATGTAAGTTATTAAGGGGAAATATGTGTGTGTGTGTGTGTGTGTGTATAGACAATTATAGCATATTTATGTTTGTGGCCTAGGAAAGTTATGTTCTTATATTTGGCTTAAAAGAAATATTGAAAAAAGTTTTCATTGCCAAATATTTTAGTAAAAATTATAGTACCTCTATTTAACAACAAAAATGATATCAAGTTCCCACAAGCATAATTTAGTGCTTTCCTACTTTTGAAAGAATAATTTATTCTAGATGTAAATCCTCATATTCAAGTCTGACCATTAAATGTGACTTTTCAAAAAAAATATTACAATCCTGTTGTTTTTAATTTAGTTTTACAATGTGCAGATGGTAATATGAATAGAAATAGTGACTCCATTACTTTTTGAATGAAGTACCTTGATGAATATATTCATTTTCTCCTGACAGGGTATTATTATTGCCTTAAATTTAATCTTTGTTCTGTATAAGCTGCAGGGTTTTCATGGCTAAACTGTTTTAAATTATCTTATGATTCATCCACCTTGAAAAATGAACACACTGTATTCACATTAAGGCAGAATGATATGTAGTTTACTGTAGAGGACTTTAAATTTGATTTTCTACAGATATTTTATTAAGGCATTTATCTTAGTTGACTGGAAAATAATGCTCCTGAATTCACTTCAAAGGCAGAGTCAGTCGAATGGGCTGTAGGGCAGGCACCGTTCATTAGTCCAGCAAACAAAGCTGTTGGGCTAGTTCCTGTCACGTTGATGGCAACTCCTGGTGACCTCTACCTGGTCGTAGGGCTTCCACGGGCGTGACCTTTCAGAAGCTGATTGCCAGGGTTGAGAGCTAAGTCTGAATGGGAGGGGTCACGGCTAGAAGCCTGTCAGACAAGGAGCAGCAAACCAGTGTTCAGGGGCCCAGAGTGGGAAGAGGCGGCAGCGAGTGACGCTAAGGTTAGGCCTGTAGCCCATGATTGAAAGGGCTAGGCGGTTCTTCTCTGCTCTGGTTTAAGACGACCTCTTGGACCAGCCATCACTTTCGATAAAATAAAGGGTCAGCAAAAGCGAGAGAGAACCTCAATGGGATGGCTTGACACTGTCACCATGGGGTCAAACGTCAGCCGTTGTGAAGATGGCGCAGGATGGGACGACGTCTTGTTCTTTTTCGTTTTCACCTTTTCCTTGTGAATTAGGTGAGGGATTACAGAACAGGTCATCAGTTTTACATCCACTGATTCATGAACCTTTTGTTTCAACTCCAGCACTGCAATTCCCTCGATGAGCCTTTACTTATCCCATGTCCCCCTAGGCTCTCCTCGTTCCATTCCTCCTTCTTGTCCTTGGGTAAAAAGCCCCCCTTGTCAACTGCAGTGGTTGATTATTCTAACATGGGGCTGGGTTCAGTTCCAGAAATGAATGGTGACCAAGGGTTCTAGACTTAGAGGTGCCTCTAGTCCCTAGCCAACCAGAAAGCATTTTCTCTTTTATGATTTTGAGTTCTGTCCTACATTTTCTGCTCACTCCGTCTGAAACAGTCCATGATGATCCTTTTTCAATGCAGTTGGTAGTGGCAGAGAGGCACCATCTAGTGCCTCCGGTCCCAGGGCAGTGGAGGGTGAGTTTGATGAGGCCCATTAGCGCATTGGACTAATTGTTTTCGTACGTCTTTCCAGATTCATCACTTCTAAGTAGAGTCCAAAATTGCACACAGATAGGCGCTCTTGAGTTTTTAAAATCCTAGCAGCTACTCACCCAAGTAGGAGATAGAACGTTATTTTTTTGAACTATGTTATGCCAAGAAAGCCTTGTGTCCCCTGAGACTATGGTCCTGATCCCTCAGGCCCAACAGCATATTCCCTGAAGACACTTTGCTATGCCAGCAAGTTTTCGTATCGTTGCACCCTGCATGCTCCAAGACTACCACTTGTTTGTCAATTTGTTGTACTGTGGTGGCCTGGTCTGGCTGTGATGCTGGAAGCTGTGGCACTGGCATTTCAAATGCCAGCAGGGTCACCCACAACGGGCAGGTTTTAGTGGCGTTTACAGACTACAGAAATCCTCTATGAGAAAGGAATCGGCTGCTCACTGAAAACCCTGTGGGTGGCACTGACACACTGTGCATTACCGAAAACCTGGTGAACATCGTCAGAGCTGGTGCCAGATGAGTCCCTCTGGGTGCAAGGCGCTCAACATCTGACCAGAGAAGACCTGCTGAATCAACCACAGTGATGTGAAGGGACGAAAGCCTTCAGAGCCGTCATTTACTGATGGAGCAAGACTCAAAATTATTTTAAAAAGCTACAAAAACATAATTGCTTTAGTTCATTTTTATATATGGTGTGAGATCTGGGACCTGTTCCATTTATCTGCAAGTGGAAATCCAGTTTTGCCTGAACCATTTTGTTATAGAGACTATCTCTTCCCCACTTAATGTGTTTGGGCCCATTGTCAAGCATCAGCTGTCTGTAGGTAGATGGATTTACTGTGGCTTCTCAATTCTGTTCATTTGGTCTATGTATTATCTATCATTGTCCCAATGGCATTCTATTTTGACTACCATGGCATGTAGTAGGTTTTGAAATAAGGAAGTGAAAGACCTCCTACTTTGTTCTTCTTTAGTAGTATTTTGAGCACTATGGTAGTTACACAAACCGGTATCAACTTGAGACTATTAAGAGTGAAGTGGTGAGTTTAGCCTGTCGATCAGGTCACAGCATAATGGTCTCATTTGGAGGCACTACAGAGATAAATAGCTCACTAGAGAGGGCAGACCCACACTCACTCTCTACTTCATCTTCCTGCTGACAAGCCACATGGAACTACATTGATGGAGTCAGAGCCCTGGAGCTGGAGGAGCCACGTGGAGACCCCTGCCAGCACTGAGATGCTTACAACACCACTGGATCCATAAGACTTTCCACCCATTGGCCTGTGATCTTCCTGCATTCAGAGTCATTGCATGTGTTTTGTGAGTCTGAAGAGGAATTTACAGATTGGTATGGGGCATATGGGCTAATATCAGACTTTTGGACTTGATTTGGACTGGGATGTTTTTAAAATATATATATATAATTACTCAATTATAGAAAGCTCTTTCTTGTACACATATGTGTGTCTATGAATTTGTTTCTCTAGTTCACCCAGATTAACACACTTACCCAGGGTCTCTTTACTTTCCATTAAAGTTGGTGACTATTTTTCCCATCTCTTTAAAGAATGATGCTGGAATCTGAATCAGGGGTGAATTACATCTGTAGATCACTTTGAATAGTATTTGTATTTTCACAATATTAAGTATTCCTATCTACATATCCCTCCCATTCTTGAGAAAAAAAAATGTGTCTCAGGAAAGCTGTGGAGAAAAATTAAAATCAAACCAAATAGTCAGGCAGAGACACTGGGAATTTAGCGGGTCAACACTTCCTGGGGGGCTTCCCTAGTGAAGGGCACAGTGATCCATTCTTTGGGGGTACAGACTATCCATGCCTTTCATGACTGATGCAGTCAGGCACATTGCTCCAGAGGCAGCAGGGTGACATTGTAGAACTCTGGCCACCGCCAGAGGAGATTGCACCAGGACACGGGCGACCCTTGCCTCATTTCTTTCTCACTCTGACTGGACCACTTGGGCAACCTAGACCTGATTTCACCATCAACGAAACCCGAGTCACAGATTCTTGGTCTTGTAGGTAAAAGGGATAGAGATATGTAGGGGAAGGAAATGTTCGGTTCTCTGATCATTTGTGCAAAAACACACACACATACATCCACACAAATGTATATGACGCTATGTGTTTTCCCTCACAAGTCTCTCAATGTGTCACATGTGACTTTTCTGTCTGATTTGTACACCTGAGCATTTCCGATGCCCTGATATCTTTAGTTGGGATCTTTCCCTCAGAGACATATCCTTATAGGCCTTTAAATCCCAGGCTCTTTATAATGGTGCCACTCAGCTACTTGCCATCCTCACAAATAGTCAACAGGTTTTAGCAAATAGGATCTATTCTTTCTTCTGCATCCATGCCTCTGCTTAACAAAACTCATAAGGCGATTTCTACTTTTTGCTTAGAAAAATGAGGCCCCTTCTCATCTTTCAAGGCTCAGTCAGTGTCATGCTACACTTCCTCGAAGAAGGCTTTTCTCATTCCCCAGGCTGACGTAGGCCAGTCTTCAATGTGTTCTCAGTGCGTCTGTCTTACCCCGGTTTTAGTAGGTGCCCTTGATGAGGCTCCAACTCATGTTGGTGACATGTCCATAGTACGTGAAATGAAGTCTGGCCACCCTTCCTTCTAAAAAGGTTATTCTTTTTATCCTGGTTATTCTTCTTACAAGACAAATTTGACTGTTCTTCTGGACGTCCATGGTATAGTCAATATTATTCACCAGTGCCATAATTCAAATACATGAATTCTTCTATAATCTTTCTTATTTATTGTCCAGCTTTCACATGCATATGATGCCATGGAAAATACCATGACCTAGGCCAACCACACCTTAGACCAATCCCTGGCGATGACGTCTACTTTACATGGGTGCAGTAGAGTGTCTGTGACGAGGAGGGAGCCCTCCCCTCAGCATTTTTGTTCTTCAAAATATAAAGAGATTTAATGCAGCAGATTTGTCCAAGGAACACATCCTTTGATTTCTTTTCTTATCCCTAGTATGCACTTCCTACACTGTAGCTTTGTCTTCTTATTTGACTCTTGTCACAGTGGGAGTGAGCACGTTGAGAGAGGAAACGAAATCCTGTAATCCCTCTCTCCCCTGCATGTATCAGAATGCCTGGTATATAAACTACTCTCAATAAACCTTTTTTTATAATAAAATACAACTAAAGTAATAAAAGCAGCTAAGATTTATAAAATAGCACTGCAAAGTAGGTACAGTGTCATTACCCCTATTTACAGATTTAAAAAAATAGGAATCTGAGCACAGAAAAATGAAGTGACTCACCCAAGATTACAGAGCCAAGAAATGCAAGTGTGAGTTTCAGACCCAGGCAGCCAGGCTTCAGCTCCAGTGCTCTCTCTAGACTCTTTTTCTTTTTTTTTTTGGACTAAAAATAGAAGCAGGGCAATAGTAATGTATCATTTACCATGAGTCCAAAATAACCTCAAATTTGAAAATCACATATTGAGTGAGTAAACCAAATTTATATTTATCATCTTTGAATCCTGAATTGAAGAATATATTTTATGTTCAGGCCTAGAGGGCAGGTCCCTAGGTTGGGTAAGAAAGTAGGAAAGAAAATAAGTGTGGTCACAGGGACAATATCAAACATCATGTCCAAAAAAGAAAGCCAAGTTTAAGTCCCCAGAGTGTGTTCAAATTGCCCGTAGAGTAGGGGTAGGGTGAAAATCTGAGGAAAAGGGCAAGAACCAACTTGTTGAAGTGTATAATATTCTCCCCCCACCCCAAAGGAGACCATTTTCATCTCACAAATTATGTTATTGAGAACATGGAGCAAGTTGACCATGGCAAACCCACTTTTCTTTTAAGTGCACTTAATAATCTTGAACTAGTAGATTGATGGTCTATGACAACCATGTCCCTTGGGGTATACCAAAGAATTCTGAGTGTTTCTCAGAGCTATTTCTCAAGGGCTTAGATTTGGGTGAAGGAGCCCTGGCAGCGTGGTGTTGTTTCTAAACCAGTGGTTCTCAACCTTCCTAGTGCCACGACCCTTTCATACCGTTCCTCATAAAATTTCATACCATCCCCCCAACCATAACCTTATTTTCATTGCTACTTCATAACTGTAATTTTGCTACTGTTAGGAATCAGGCAACCCCATGAAAGAGTCGTTCGACCGCCAAAGGGGTTGCGACCTGCAGGTTGGGAACCACTGTTCTAAACCATCAGCCACATCTCAGGATAAAGATGAGGCTTTCTACTCCTATAAAGAGTCACAGGTTCAGAAACACTAACAGGGGCTGTTCTACTGTGTCCTGAAGGGTCGCTATTGGTCAGAATCAACTCAATGGCACTGAGTCTGTGTTTTTGGTTAGAGCTGGGTAACAGTTTTGTATTTAGTAATAGTTAACTCGCGTTGTATTGCACGGCACCATTAACCCTGCCAGCATTTCACTGTTGAATATGTGGTTTTTATTAATCAATAACTCTTCTAGCTAAATAGTTCATGCCTGGAATAAAAGCCTAGCAAGGGAATAAAAACACGAAAACAAAGACCAGCTATGGAAACAAGACTTTCTCATTCAAAAATGTTATGTGTTGTTCTACGTTCCTGTTGTGGTTAGGTGCCATTGGGTGCATTCTCCCTTACACTGACCCTTTGACAACAGAACACAACACGGCAAGCCCAGCACAACACCATCTTCAAGACGGTTGTTACTTTTGAGCCCATTGTTGCAGCCACTGTGTCAGTCCATCGCTTTCAGGCCCTCTTTTTCCCTGGCTCCGGCTTTATCAAGCACGATGTCCATTCCCAGGCCTGGTCGCTTCTAAAGAGAATCCTGGTTGTTCTTCCAAGACAGTTTTGTTTATCCTTCTGGTAGTCCGTGGCACTTCCCATATTCTTTGCCAACACCATAATTCAAAGGATAGATTCTTCTTTGGTTTTCCTTTTCCAATTTTCAGATGCATATGAGGGATTAAAAATGGCGTGGCTTGGGTCAGCTACACCTTAGCCCTCAAAGTGACATCCTTGTCCTCCAACAATTTAAAGAGCTCTTGTGTGGGAGATTTACACGTGTGATCCATCTTTTGCTCTCTTGATGGTTGCCTCCATGAGCATTGATTATAGGCCCAAGCTAAAGCCAGTTCTTGACAACTACAGTCTTTTCTCTGTTTATCATGAGGTTGCCTATTGATCCAGTTGTGAGAAATTTCTTTATATTGATCAATGTCATTGGTACTATTAATGGCACAAAAGAGGAAGCCATAGTGAATCTATTAGGCATTTAGTGACTTTATCATCTCCAGAATGATTGCCTCACATTTCAAGTGCCCCTGAGCCAAAGAAATCAAAATTCTAAAATCTCAGCCTTCCTTAGGGCTAAGAGGCTGACTTGTAGTCTGGCTCTGCCCATCGAATGCATTGGTGTAGGACTTTAATTTTGACTTTGAGTAACGCAGATGGGCAGTCTTCGTGTTGAGCTTCCTTCTCTTTTTTAAATTACACAGGCAGAGATATCTGGTTCCTAATTGGAGACAGCAATCATTACCAGGGCAAGCTCCTGACTTGGTCCTGAAGAAAAATTGTGGATGTTGTTGTCCTAGAAATTTAAACGTCTGTTTTCACAGGCCTTCGATCGATTCAAAGAACGAATAAATGTCCTTTAGTAAGTTCCCACAGAAAAGACGATGTGTGACATGGTCCATGACTAGAGATCCACTGGAGTCCTGGGTGAGTAGCGGTTACACATTGGGCTGCTAACTGCAAGGTCAGTAGTTTGAACCACCAGTCACTCTGCAGGAGAAAGATGGGTCTTTCCACTCCTATAAAGAGTTACAATCCTGTAAACTCACAGGGGCTGCCCCACCGTGTCCCACAGAGTCGCTATGAGTCAGCATCAACACCGTGCCAGTGAGGGATGTCATATCGGCTGGCATTAGAGAGTGGAGTTTGCAGCTGCAGCACCAGCTCCAAAGCCATATTCTCGCTAAAGTCCCACCAGAAGACCCTCTCTACTCGGACTCAGCTTCTGGCAGCTCAGGGACTCCTTGGAGCGGCAGCCTGGCTCTCCCACCACATGGCCATCTTCCGTCTGGGTCTCAGCTTCTGAGTCGTCCCTTCTTTGATAAGGACACCAGGCAGTTAGGACTAGGACTCCCTGTACTCATGACTGTTTAACTGATTTTGCTCTCTTCAAAAACCCTGGTTAAAAACCATGTAAAAACGCATCCACAGCTAAGTTGCAGACTTCTGATCCAAAGATGTAAAGTTTCCATGTGTCTTTTGGACTCTCAAACCAATGCCCGGTTTCTCTTTACCACAAAGTTATTCTGCGAAGAATAGCTTCCACGCTACCCTGGCTGTCTCCCTCCTACCTGGCTGTTAGCTACTAACGATGACTCTGCCTGTATTCTAGTTCTTTGTGGTCGGGGTCTAGTCTTTACCTCTCTCGCTCCGGAAGCTAAGGATCTCTCTCAGTTGTCATGGGAGTCGACAAATCCAGTGAGGTTTTCTCAACCGTCATTCTTCGTCATCTGTCATTGGCTGCTCTCGGCCACTCCTCTTTCGTGAAACTCTTCTCTCTTGGCTTCAGTGTCTCTATTATGGAGAAGGTTTCCTTCTCTCTGACCAGCCTGGCTCTGTTTTCTTTCTCTTAATATAAGCGGCTTTAGCTCCTTCTCCTTTTTGCTCCCTGTTTACTCTTGACCAACTCAGCTGCTGTCACAGCGTTGTCATCTTTTACTGTGATGCCAGCTCTTACTTGCCTTATGAATTCCGTTTTAGATTTCTACCTGCTCGCTGATATTTTACGTGGGAATCACTTTAGCTTGTCGAGTCAGATACCATCAACCCCAATTCTACTTCCTGCTCCTCTCAGGAAAACGTCGGACTCTTGGCCAGAGTTAGAAATAAGTAATCTCTATCCTTTTGCTTTTGGGGGGGACATTCGCTCCCACTTCCTCTCCTCTTGGGGAATTCTCGTTATTCTTTCAGGCTCAGCTAATATTCCATCTTCTCCAGGCCTTCCCTGATCTAATGTGCTATCAATACTGGTCCATCTTGGAGGGCAGACACTGCCGTCATTTTCAAATGCCCTTGTAAAGCGTAGACATGTACCCCCCACAGCTCAGAGGGCGAGGCGTCCAAAGCCGGGATGCTGGCAGTGCCACGTTTCCCACAAAGGCGCCAGGGTAAGATCTTCTCTCTCTCGGTTTCTGGTATGCCCGGCTGTGCCTTGGCTTGCAGCTGCAGCTGACCTCTAATTCCAGGCGCCATTGCCACCTGGTGTGCTCCACAGCTTGTGTCTTTGTGTGTGTATGCTGTTCTGTTTTTTTATTTCGACAGTTTTATTAACACATAATTCACACCTCACACAGCTCAATCCTTTAAACATGGTAAGAAGAGTTGTAAAGTCACCACTGCAGTACATTTTAGGAAGGTTCCTTCTTCTTGGGACTCATCCTTCCTAGCTCCCCGTTTCCCTCCTGTCCCACCTCGCCTGCCATAGCCCCATGTACTATCCATTTAGTGACTGTCTGCATAGGTCTGCCTGTCCTGGATTTTATATAGCACAAAACACACAAAAACAAACAAATAAAAACCAAACAAACGCTGTAACAAGGTAAAAATAGAAAAATCTCAGTGAAAAGATACAGAAAATAACAAAAACCAGAACAAATTTAAACTGAACCAAAAGGGAGAACACTCTTTCCTTCATTTCTCAGAATGCTGTTTATTGGTTCCGTTGTGCGAATTCTTGCTTTCTTTAAATTGGCTTCTAATCCATGCTGGAGGATGCTGTCTTTGATCCTCATCAGTAACTGCTCGAAGTCCTCCTCACTTCCCGCCAGCAAGACTGTGCCATCCGCACAGCCGAGATTGCTCATGAGTCTTTCCCAATCCTGATGTGGCGTTCTTCTTTGCCTAGCGCAGCTTCTCGGGTTGTCTGCTCAGCATACAGATTGAATGGGTGCAGTGAAAAGATACAACCCTGATTTTGAAAAATGCAATATCCCTTATTCTTTTAGAAGGATCAACTGTCCCAGAATCCCCAAACCTCGCAAGAGTATCCATAGTTTGTTATGACCCACAGAGTCAAAGGCCTTTACAGAGTCAATAAAGCGCACGGAGACACCTTGTTGGTATTCTGTGCTTTCAGCGTAGAACCATCTGACATCAGCAGTGATACGTCTTGTTCTGCTGCTTCATCTGAATCTGACTTGAATTTCTGGTAGCTCCTGGTCCTTGGATGGCCGCAACCATTTTTTGAATGACTGTCAGCAAAATTTTACTTGCATGTGACGTGATGGTATTGTTCAATAATCGCTGCCTTCTGTTGGGTCACCTTCCTTGGCAATGGGCACAAATATGGGTCTCTTCGATCAGCTGGACAAGGAGTTTTCTTCCAAATTGCTTGGCTTCGTGTCTCCAGTGCTGCATCAGCTTGTTGACCCTGCAGTTGATATTCCATCAGTTCCTGGGGCTGTCCCCTCCACGAACGCCTTCAGTGCAACTCCTCATTCAATGCCCCCCATTCTTGAGATGCTGCTGCTCCTTAAAGTGATTAATGGTCAACTAGTTATTTTTGGTACAGTGACTCTGTGTATTCCTCCGTCTTCTTGTGAGGTTTCCCAGAGCAGTCGATATTTTGTGCATAGAATCCTTCAATATTTCAAATCCAGGCTTGACTTTTTCCCCCTTCTTTCAGCTTGAACAATGCTGAGCATATTCTTCCCTTCTGGCTGCCTAATGACAGGCTTTCATTATAATACTTTATAATATATAGAGAATTGTATATATAATATATAAATTTCATTATAATACTTTATCGTCGCAAGCTGCTCTTTGAAATTTTCTGTTGAGTTCCTCTGCTTCACCATTTCTTCCAGGCCCTTTAACAATGCTATGTCCAATAGTAAGTTTCAAAGTCTTTCCTGATATCCACTTTGGTCTTTTCTTTCTTTCCTGAGTGCTTTCTAATAGTATTATTGGCATATAATTCCCACATGATCCAATTTAATATTTCAATCATAGTGAGAAGTCGTGCACACATCAAAATACATTTCAGAACATTTTCTTCTTCTGTACACTCATCGTTGTTAGCACCCCATCTCCCCACAACTGCCCCTGACACGCTCTCAGGTAATTATTAATCCAGATCCTGTCTCTAGATTTTCCTATCCTGGATTTCATAGACAGAAAACCACACTAAACACAAACGGGAAGCAAAAGGACACAAAACGACATCTGCCACCATCGATTGTACAGTGCTCTTTGCATCACTGAATGACACTCAAATGCCTCAACTCTGGTCAGAGGGGGCTCCCTGCAGACTTAATCCATGTGGGGAATCTTGCAAATGGATTCTGGGCTTCCACTGTCCTCGATAGCCTTCTGTAAACCAGGTGTTCAGAATTGAACCTCTGATCCTGTTACCCACTTCAGATTTGGATTTTATTATTTGCAGTCCTAGGAGCACGCACGCTGGCGTGCTTCTCCCATGTGGACTGAGTTATTGAAAGCTTTGCCCCATCAAAACCCCCATTGTTCATGTAAATAGTATCCAGTCACCTAAGCATTTAACCTGTACAAGTCAACATTTCTTTTCTCGTGGCCTGAAATGTTGGCCTATTCTTGTATAATTTCCTTTTCTCAAGACTGTTTTAAATTCAATACCATTGGCTGAATTAATAACCGTATCAATAGAATTACCTTATATCAGGGGTATAATCGATAATGTTCTCTATCATAAAATGATACACATGTATAAATCATAAATAAGCGAATATATTGTGGACTCATGCTTAATTCTAGCCCTAATATAAAAACAATTAGTTCTTATGACATGGCCCAACTCAATACTCACTCTCATGAAGAAATCATTGAAAACACGAGTGCTACAGGAAAGTGTGGTGAAGATGGTGCTTGGCTATCAGAAAGAATAATGTCTGGAGTCTTAACGGTTTATTTCAAACCAAGCAGCCATATGTGAGGTATCAACTAAGTCTTTTCCTGTGTGTTTTGTTTTTTAAAGTCATTTTATTGGGGGCTTTTACAGCTCTTATAACATTCCATACATCAATTGTATCAAACATAGTTGTACGTATGTTGCTTTCTTTCTTTATATATGATGCTCTTGATGCCACCTGACAACTACTATGGCCTCTGGTCATTAGTATTCAGTGTGTCAAATCTGTTTTTGAGATGGTCTCTAAATTCCGGTGTGGTATTTTCAAGGTGTATTTTAAGTCTCGTCAATTTGTTTTAATCTTCAACTTCACCCTAACCTTGCAACAGATGTTGTCAATCTGATTCCTTTGCATTCCACCTGGGGTACCCCACAAAAAATGAAGAAGAAAAAAAAGCTCTGCTGGGCAGAATTTTCATAGTACGCATTCTCCCCTGTAGGTGAGCACTGAGCAACTCTGAATTAGTGCACCCAGTGGTGTCACCTGGGAAGGTTCTCTCTGGTCACAGTGAATTTTTTTCATAAAAGTAGTTTCGCAAGAATCTCTGTTTTAGGGATGGCCAATTTAAGAGAACAGTGTGCGGCATAGAAATTTTGTCTCCTGCTCAGGAAAAATGCTGCAGAAACTGTTGTGATGTTGAACACAGCTTACGAGGACAGCACTATGGAAAAACTCAAGTTTGCTTGTTTCAAAAAACGTGAAATGTCAACTGATGAGAAACCTCATTCTGGACATCCATTAACTTCACGAATGGACAAATATGTCAACAAAATTTGTGCACTTGTGTGTGTGAAGAATGATGACAGGCCATTGAAGAAATGAGGACGTTATTTGACTGTCTTGGAGCTCTTGGTTCAGTGAATTTTTTTACGGAAGATTTGGGAATGAGAAGGTCCACTGAGAAATGTGTGCCTTGGGTTCTGATTGACCAGGAAAAAAAGTGCTGAGTGGAAACATGCCTTGCTTTAAATAAAAAAATAAAAAAAACAGGTCCTAAGTGACCTAGACTTTTTCTCCAAGGTCATTACTGGTGAGGAGACATGGTGCTATTCTTATGACCCAGAAAGCAAACATCAATCAAGCCAGTAGAAGACGCCATCATCACCTCACCCCAAAACAGCTTGTCAAGTGAAATCAAATATCAAGACAATGCTCATTTGTTTTTTTTATGTGAGGGCAATAGTGTATTTGGAGTTTGTTCCACTAGGCCAGACTGTTAATCAAGCTATTTATAGGTTCTGAAAGATAGCACAACAGTGTGCATAACATAAAAGGCCTGATTTGTGGCAGATGGGGGCTGGTTTTGCCATGATGACAATGCACCTACTCATGCAGCCATCTCAGTGTGCCAGTTCTTGGCAAAAATCAACCTACCACTCTTGCCCCATGCCCCTGACTCAACTGACCTCACTCCATGTGAATTCTTTTTGTTTCCACACATGAAGAGGGTCATGAAAGGCAGCAATTTGATGACTTAGATGAGGTGAAGAAAAAAAGGAGGGAGGTACTGTCAGCCATCCAAATAGATTTATTTGAAAAATGTTTCCAAGAACAGAATCGCGCATTTGACAAATGTATTAAGTGTAATGGAGAGTACTTTGAGAGTGATGTTTGTTGCTTGGTAAAAAAAAAAAATTAAATACATAGTTTAAAAACAAATTTCACTTTTGGGGGGGCTACCCCCTTGTGGCAGTTACATAATATCCTGTCAACTGGCAAAGGGGTGGAGTCTAGCCTGTCAATCAGGCCATAGTCAATGAGGACTCCACGTGGGCATGGCCTTCTCCTAAGGATTCTGGGAACTCCTGTATTCCTCCCTGGAGGCAGGAGACACACTCTGCTTCATCTTCCTGTTGACAAGCCACATGGAGCTACGCTGATAGAGCCAGAGCCCTGGAGCTGGAGGAGCCACATGGAGACCCACACCAGTGCTGAGATGTTTCCACCACCACAGGATCCACAAGACTTTCCATCCACTGGACTGTAATCTTCCTGTATTTGGCATCATTGCATTGCTGTGTGAGTCTAAAAAGAATTTATGGACTAGTACTGACATATGGGGTAATATCAGACTTATGGACTTGATCTGAGCTGGGCTGGGATGTTTTCTTAATGTACAATTGCTCTTTGATATGAAGTTCCCTCTTACACACATTTGAGTATCTATGAATTTGTTTTTCGAGTCAATCTGGACTAACACACCTCTCACATAGTCACTTTTCATGTTTTGTAAAAGTCTTTAGTGTTGTTGAAAAAAGCCATGTGCTATGAACAAGTCGCTGGTCATGCAAAATTCGATCATGTAATCCCCAGCTTTGTTTCTATGTCCAAGACCATGTTTTCCAACTGCGAATCTTTCCTCTTTAGTTCCATCTTTTGCATTCTAACCACCAGTAATTACCAAAGCATCTGGATTGCATGTTTGATCAATTTTAGATGGAATTCTTCAGTTCCTTATCCCTGGCTTTGGTGATTGGTGTATAAGTTTTAATAATAGTTGTTTTAACTGGACTTCCTTGTAGGTGTATAGATATTATCCCATCACAGCCAGCATTGCACTTCAAGATAGGTTTGAACTGTCTCTATGACAATAATGCTACAGCATGCCTCTTCTCTTTGTCATTCCAGCATTACTGTCTGATTCAAAATGGCGGCTACCAGTCCATTTCTGCTCACTAATGCCGAAGGGATTGATCTTGATGTGCTCCATTTTATTTTGTATGGCATCCAATTTTTTCAGACTCATACTTTGAACATTCCACCTTCTGAGTACTAATGGATATTTGCCGCTGGTCCTTCTACTCTTGAATTGTGCGCCATTGGCAAATGAAGGTACTGACCGCTTTGCTCCTTCATTACAGCTGATTTGACTTTAATCAAGTATCTCTTCCCCAGTTGTATGTTGAGCGCCTTTCTATCGGAGATGCTTACATCCTCTGGCACTGTAGCACAGTTCCACGGCCAATCACAAGGTTTTTCATCGGCTAATCGTGAAGTGCCACTTCCTTCTGTCTAGTCTGATTTAGTCTGGATGAACCACTGAAGCCTATCAACCATAAGTAACCCTGCTGGTATTTGAAATAGTGGCAGCACATCTTCTAGCGTCACAGGAACACACGAACCACCACAATGCAACAAAGTCACAGATGAGTGCTTAAGGGTTTCATAGACATAAACTTCTCCTTGTGCTCCAAGTTTTGGGTTGCTTGGAGTTTTTATAAAAGGTTTGCATTTATTGTCTAAAATTTCAAAGCAATCAAGAACATAGAACAAGGCAGGGAAACTGAGGGGAATAAAAATAAGCTACTTTCTCATATTCTAAACCCAAGACATAATAGATCCTATTTTAAGACACAGTGGTCCAAAAAATGTAATTTAGAATTAGAGAAGCAACCAGTAGAAAATAAAAATCGGCAAAGCTGACACTGGTTGTGTCTGGGCAGTGTTAATTCAAGTAAAAATGGCTAAGGATAGGTTCTCTTGATTTTTGTTATAACTTTCTTACTCAAGGATTCTTTTACCAGGAGTATGCAGCCCTTTCGTTTTTAAAGGTAAATATATCCGTGCACAAGCTCACATTTACAGCCTACAAGGTGCTTCAAGCTGAGCAGCTGTTGTTGACACCACACTAGCTCCTCATAAGGCATTTTGCCCGTAATGTTGCATAACATCGGCTAACTGCATAATGTTGCCTTCCTCCCCGGCATCTAAGTAACGTTTGTTGATGACGTGACTCCTGGCACCTCCCTGCAATCCGATTGCCTTATTAAGAGCACAGTAGCTGAGTGGAAACTTATTTAACTTAGGCCACATATGCCAAGCCCATGTGTTCTTGTGGTTTTTCCTTAGATGGTCAGACAGGTGCTTCATTGTTCCTTGAAAAGGACACTC